>NC_134051.1:146200-2546200 GCF_965140245.1 Athene noctua | reverse complement strand
TGTCCTCCCCTTCCTCACAGAGGTGGCACACCTGGACAGAAACTCTGGGGGAAAGAGAGCTTTTGTTGTCCCTCCTAAACAGAAGATGGCATCTAAAGGAGTTTCCCAGTTTTTCTTCTGTTTTTTTTGTGGCTATGATTTCTGGAGCAATGTTCTAGGGCGGGAGGAATCAGTCTTTTGAGAGTGTCAACAGGGAGATGTTTCATTCAAATACTGACACTCTTCAATGCCCACTAGGCTACATTCACCTGATGTCCCCATTCATTGAAATGATCCTCTGGTACGTTGGTCTGTCAGCTTGTCTGGGCCTGACCATGGCTCTCTGCATCCTCTCCGACATCATTGCGCTTCTGACCTTCCACATCTACTGCTTCTATGTCTATGGAGCCAGGTGAGTTGATCTCTCTTGGCTGTGTCTTGGGTATGTTTGGTGAGAAGGACCATGTCTTTAATTTGTGGCGCATTCAATTCTGGTTTAGTTCTCTTTAATTCGCAGTTCAGCCAGCAATTAATTTATTGCATTCTTTTATGCATGTAGAAATGATGACCACAGTAGTACAAGCAACCTATCTTTCAGTTCTCCTGTGTTTTAAATATTTATTTGTTGTGGTAGTGACCTGGAAAAATAAAACCACATGACAGGCAGAGGACAAGAAAGCAGTTGATTCAACCTTATAGTACTCTTTTCAGTTGCACCCTACCCAGTAAATTTGAAGGGAACTGGAGGAGAGGAGGATGTAAGGGGAACCCTTGTCCTTCTGGAGAAGCCCCAGAGTCCCTGCCTCTGCCCTGCTTCCGTAGTTCTTGTCTGCATCGTGGAGCACAGATGGCAGGTTTGGGGTTACAGCATGGCTGTGACACCATCGTGGTGTCGTTGTCTGGACCTACTGGAGGGCCCATGAGCTGAGAGCTGGGCAGAGGCCCTGAGGGAGCGTGTGGGAGTGCAGGGGGCTTTGGGGCACGTCTGGGGCATGTCCGAGTTACTGTGCAGACAGTGCCCACCAATGTGCTCTTTTCTGCCTCCCATGAACACATGCTGCAGCAAGGAGTCACACAGGCCACTGGAGGATAGCTGCTCTTGCCAAACAGGTGAGAGAGAATATAATTAATAAAGGAACTTTTGACTTATAAACTACAGAATGGTCATCGTTCCTCACCAGGTTGTGAACGGGGGGCTTTACATTGCAAACAACAGAAGAAATAGTAGAACTTTAGTTATGGATAGTTTAGGGAATGGTTAGAAATACTGAGATATGATTTATGAATCAGGTCTGTTGTGAGCATAGGGCTTACATCCAAAATCAGTAATGTCAGTAATGGGGAGTCTCTTCCTAGCACCTCTAATTACTGGAATTTCTGTTTTGGTCAGTGAGGAGTGGCCTTGCTCCTCCTAATTGTGCAGAGAGTGGAAATAGGAAAAGCATTTTCTCAGCTGATTGCTTTTCCCTTGCAAGCTGCAGGGAGCCAGTCTACCCACCTCGGCTGTTTGTTAGAAGTGTAGAGTATGTTATCTTGCTGCTGGCACCGAACGGCCCCTGCTGTGCCAGGTGCCCCCCGTGGAGAGTCAGGAAGGAATAGCAGTCACCCACGTCAACACGGCCACCACAACACCTTGCATTCCTGCAGCTGGCGGAAGAATTTGCTGGTTTCAGGTGCTGTTGAAGCCTGAGATCCCCTTCTGAAACAAACCACAGAGTGAAACAAGAGCAGGCATGTGTGTGCAGACAGCCAGGGAAGGTGGGGCAGGTGCTACAGCAGGAACACCCGCTTGGTGTCATGTTGGGGTGCACGGGGGAGTGGGTGGCCTTAGTCAGAGTCACAGGGCAGGTGTGTACCAGCAACCTGGAGGAGCTGTCCTGGGCACCCTCCTGCCTAGGGATTAGTGCGCAGAGCTGTGCCTGCCAGTCTGGGGGCACCCTGCCAATTCCTTGAAGCAGTTGGTGTTCCTCTAACCAGATTTTTCTCTTGGATAAGACTCCTTGCCTCTGCTTTCACAATGCTGCCTTGAAATCTGAGCAGCCTCCACACCTTAACTAGGCGGGTTAACCAATCTGGCTTTTGTAGCTCAAGCTTTCTCAGGCTCCATTCTGCCCCACAGATTGGCTGTGTCCCCTTCCTTTACATCCCTGTACATTGGACGCTGCTGCCTAGGGCTCATTGTGCCTCTTCTCCATGGCAGGGGCTCTTTCTTCCTTGATATTCCATAGGGGTATCTCTTTCCCACCCCTTATCACCCCAATCTTCTCTCACCATTGCCATTTTTCTGGGAGAGAAGTAGCTCAAAGTGTCATAGCACCAAGTTAGGAAAACCTAAGGAAAGGATGTGATAGGGGCCATTTAGGTGGTCTCTTTCCACTCTTAAGGATGTTTGAAGCTGTGCTATAGTAAAGAAGGTGCAGGGACTCCAGTCCTCTCCTTTGTCTCTCAGTGCTGTGGGGACAAAATTGAATTGCATTGACTCTAGTGTGAGGGGTAAGACCTTGGCCATTCCTGCTGTGGAAGGGTTGTGAAGCAAGGGCAACAGGGCAGTTCTGAACTGGAGAGACTGAGGTGAGCTGGAGGGAATGAGCTTGCTGCTTCTTTTGCTGCCGGGAAGGTGGTTGCATGGAGATTGCTGCTGCTCATAGGGGCCACCCTCCAGCAGCAGTTGCCACTTGCCATATGCCAACCTCTTCATCAAGAGGAGCAGAAATCGAGAGCCTTGCCACAGCCCTGGGACACGGCATGGCTGTTGCCCTCCAGTGGTCCAGAGCTGTCTGCAGTGGCCTGCTCTGCCTGTGCCAGGGGTGAGCCCAAATATGGTTGACTGAGCAATTAGTATTTTATCTGCGTCATTCTCGGGCTGATTTCTTTTGCCTCCTTGAGTTCTGCGGCGTCAGTGAGTGGGTGCAGGGGTGTAATGATGACAGCTGTTTTGTGTTGAAGCTCAGGAACTCGCAGCTCTGATGCACAGCATCTTCTCTTTGCTCAGGCTCTACTGCCTGAAGATTTACGGCCTGTCATCTCTCTGGCGCTTGTTCCGTGGGAAGAAGTGGAACGTTCTCCGGCAGCGAGTGGATTCCTGCTCCTATGACTTGGACCAGGTAGTGCTGCAGCACCAGGGGCTCACTGCGGGCTGCTGCCCACGGCAGGGCGATCCTATCCTGCTTTGGCTAAACTGAGACAGAAGCCACGGAGGGCTTTGTAGTTCCCAGAACAAGTGCATGCTCCAGCTCTCTGCATCTGTGTCTTTTCAACCAAATGCTTGGACTCTGCTGCTCCGCAGCACCCCTTCACTTCTCTGCATCTTCAGGGGGCCTAATTCTGGCAAGTGCTGAGCACCTGCAAGGCACCCTGATGAACTGCAGTGGGTGCTGCAGATGCTCACAGCTCCTGGAGCATGGGAGTGGGTATGGGGGAGGGAGGCAGTTTAAAAAGTGGTGCCCAGCAGTGTTGCCACAGTAACAGACATGCCAGCGTTTCTATTAAAAGGCCCCGTTTCATTCACGTTGTGCTGGAGCCTGGCCCACACATTCTCACTCAAGCAGCAGAGGCAGTTTTTTGTCAAATGCTGTAAGCTCTTTTTAATTTCTGAAATGCCATGCAAAAGTTCATCAGAGCCTGAACCACTCCATGCCAGCAGTTGCAAACATCACTAAAATAATACAATAATATTTGGTAACTTCCAGGGCCAGCACCTGTCTCTCCATTGCAACAGATAACCTTGAGCTTCTTACACCACAGTGGAGGAGCCATGGAGGAGCCATTTTTCTGTTTCTTTGGTGATTGAAAGCTTCTGTGCCAGGAAGACAGTTTGCATCAGCGCTCGGTCCCTGTGTACTTTGAGGAGAGCTGATTTGGCACTTCAGGCCTCATCCTGATGTTCTGGAGACCAGTGGGAATTATGTCGCTGGCCTGGGTGGGAAGAGATGTTCAAAGCAGACCTTAAAAGACTTTCAAAGATGTTAAGCAACTGCAGTGGTGTGACAGAGGAGGGGAGAAACAACTGCTGTGAAGAGAATGGATTTGGGTTATGATCTATTTCTGGTTATGTGCATAAAGCTGGGTGTTGTTCCGCCTCTGACACGGCTGTCTGGGTTATTTTCTTTCATAATATACCACGGCCATGATCTCTTTTTGCAGAGATGACAGTGCCCTGTGTTCCTGTGGCCTCTCTGTTCTGAAAGTAGTGACTGAAAATTGAAGAGTCAGATCCCTGTTCGTCTTAAATCTGCATTTCTCCAGTTGAAATTTGTTAGATTTACACCAACTGGGCTGGCCCAGAATAAAAATAACTTTTTCTGTGGGCAGTGGAGCTAATGACACCTGCTTTCCTATGGATTTTTCTCCTTCGTCCTCTGCATATCGCTCCCCCCACCCCAGTAACTCCAGCTTCTTTCTCTCTCCCAGTTTCCCCCTGAGCAAGAGGCAGAAGTCCTGTGGCTGGACTGACCAGCCAGCTGCTGCTGCTGGGAGTGTTTATCAACCAGAGTTTGTCAGCTTTTCACCAGGTGCCCCTTCTGCTAAACCAAAGAAGAACAAAAATACTTCTCAATTCTCTCTAAAAAATTCCCTGCCAAATTTCTACTTCTTTGTACTCTTTCACATTTTTCTGGTAAAAACTGACCAATGGCTCTAAAACTTAATGGGGATAGGGAGTGGAAAAATGGCATTAGCATGTAAGTCTTGTTTCCTAAGGAAGCTGACCTGAGATAGGAAATCTTGAGTATTGTCTAGAAAGGAAAAAATGCTGTCAGGATCCAACTTATTTGTCTTTCCAAACATAGTCCTATAATAGGGAGTCTTCTAAAAAGTCTCTAGTGAGAGAAGTACTGGGAATATTCAAGCTAACAGCATTATTTGCATAGGGAGTAAAAAAAACACATTAATGAGTCTTGCAATCTTTCCTTGTCTCAGTTTCCTATTCTTTTATTTTTATTTAGCCATTGCTTTGCTAATAATTACTTGTGTTTCTTTTTTTCCCTAGTTATTTATTGGCACTTTGCTATTTACAATCCTGCTGTTCCTCCTGCCTACAACTGCACTGTATTATTTGGTGTTTACCCTGGTAAGGTTTAACTCTTGAAGCTAGTCATGTACTGTCTTCTGAGATATTAAAAAAAGGTTTCCTAATCATTTACTGTCATCCACAGAGAAAATACAAATTTGTCTGGGTGTCCCAGGAAGGGTTCTTACACAGCCCATGTAGACCAAGCAAATGGAATTCAGGATACGTTTTTTTGTTTCTCCAGAGGGAATTCCCAGCAAATCCTGGACAGCAGGACAAGCTGTTCCCCTCCCTTTCACTCAGAAGTAATTTTTTTTTATCTTTCCATCCCACATCTGGGGTGACAGCCCCTCTAGTTTGATCCAGAACTTTTTTTTCCCATGAAATTAGCTTGCCGTGTTAAATGCTTTCAGCCAGTCTTTGCTCAGAAGGTTGGACTTCTTTTTTAATTTTCTTCCCCCAATATGACTAGTCCACTCTAAGGCCTGCTGGAGCAAAATTTTCCACAGACAGTGGCCATCACATGGCTCAAAAAAGATGTTGAAACCCTCTCTTTTCAGATGAGCTTGGCAGCAAAAATAAATGCAGTCTGACAAAAGGAGGTGCTTTAATCAGGGGACAGAAAACACTGAGCAGGAAGCTCATTTCTGACTGCTTTGCTCTTGCTTAGATGCTCTACATGGAGTTTCTTCAGGCAGAAATAAGCTACTTCAGTTCACTGTTGGAGAGAGAAAAATTTACATGCACTGACACACAGTGATGGAGTTTACTAGAAATAGAAGCCTGAATTCTACCCTTTAGACTATGACTGTTGAAAGCAGAGTAGCTCTCATGTCCTTGCAAGTCACAGCCTCTACAACCATGGGAGCTTCATTTCAGTTACACCCTTAAGCTAAGATTGTCAAGGAACCTCACAGAGGGTCTGGATGCCCAGCACTTCTGGACGTCAAACCCCCTTTGGGAGGCTTTAGCTTAGCACACAACAATGTCAGATTGCAGATCAGCTCATGAATTTACAAGTGTTGCATCTCCTGTTTCTATGAGATCTTCTTGTTAAACTTCTTTGTAGCTCCGTTTGCTGGTGGTGATTGTGCAAGGCCTGATACATTTGCTAGTTGACCTGATTGACTCTCTGCCTTTTTATTCAATCATCCTTCGTCTCTGCAGATCCTACAGACTTGCAGGTAAGTCCTTCAGCACTGCACAGGCAGAAGTTCAAGGATTTTGCATTATGCATTTCAATTTGTTGCAATGGGTAGTTTCTGAATAGAAAGATGCAGGGGGGCAGGAGAGAACCCAAGGCTCAGGTCGTGCAGTTGTTCATACTGTTAATCAGTTCCTGCAAGGAGCAGGATGAGGATATCAATGGAAAGAAATCTGATGCTGAGCCAGAATCAGGAGCACCTTTACAAAGCCTGTGGCAACTAAAAGTGACATCCAAACAAGCACTGTATAAGTGAGTTCATCTTTTGTTTCCAGTTCTAAAGTACTAGGTTAAGTAAAACTTCTGAGAGTTAAACAAGCTGTTAACCTTGGGGGTATGGGCTCTGAAATGAGCCAAATTACAAAAATACTTGGAAAATCTGCTGCTTCAGAGGGCTGGATCTACAGTGGCTGTGAATCAATGGAACTGCTTCAGTTTTGTGCTGACTTGACTAACTGAAGTCCTGAGCTGAGGTGTTTGGATTTACTTCAGAGCTCTGGGCGGATTTCAGATAATCATTCTCGTCTTGAGACTAATCTGTCACTGTTGTAAACTATTCATTGTTTTTCCACTTTTGGTAACCATCAGCCATGGTTGGCACCAGAGTAAAGGGTCATTTTGGAATGGGTTTAACTGTCGATAGCTATGGTTAATCTAGTTAAAATCAAGCATGTCTGAATTATTATCTCTCATCCATTTAAAGAGCATGCAGAAGGAATTTAAAATACAAGAAAGAGCTTGATCATCATTAAACCAAAGCTAGTCATCAAATGCAATGGAAGCTTGAGGCAACCGATACCAGCTTTGTCTGTTGGAGCAGTGCCAGGCTTGATTTTGGGAAGGTATAGCTGAGCCATGTTACCAACTCTGTTGCTTTTCCATGTGTTCCTATGAATTTCCTGGCAGAAGCTTCTCAACCCTTCAGGGCTCTCTTTGGAGAACAGGAGAAGCTGCTGAAGAAAACTGACCCAGTAAACGGCAGGTCATAGGGCAGAAGGAAATCTTGTTACCACTGGGAGATGTAAGGCCACCAGTCTCAGATTACTTCTCTGTTTTGCTCAGCCAGCTACCTACTGCAGGGTAGCAAGCCTCCACCCAGGCAGAGGATTGTCTTCTCAGTTGAGTTTGTTACCTGATGTGGTTTCTTTGTTGGCTGTTTGTTTGATCCTCTTAAACATTTTAAGAAAGAGAACTTGCAGTGCCATGCTGTCTGCTAGATGAAGAAGCATTTCTGAGAATTTCTGCAGCCTGTGTTCCTGCCCCAGTGCAAAAACATGTCATTGCAGTCATAACAGATGGAGCAGTTGAATCGAATTCAAAGGACTTTAGAGAGTACACATCACTTGATGTCCTCACTGCTTAGGTTTTATCTCCCTTTTCAGACTCAGAACTTGGATAAGACATCCTCTGGCATATGTTACGGCAGCTGGTTTTACAGGCACCATCAAGATGGTTCTACCAACATGAATGGATAGCTTTTCCTGTCAGCAAGGGGTTAGTGCAGTGTTTAAGTTCAACTCAGTTCAGTCGTGGCATCTGGCCTCCAAGTTCTTTGACTCAGTTTCTGAATTGACAAAATATTACATTGATGAAGCCTGGGCCAGGATAGGTGAATGATCCATCCACACACTAGAAACAAAATCCATATTTTCTTTCCACACATCTGAAGTGAAATACTTTGGACTTTTAAAAGCCTTTTTCACATATATCAAAGCTGATGTCCTCTGTGCAAGAGTTATGTCCACCCAGTGTCAGCTCAAGGGATGCCACCTTGGTTGGGATGAGTACACTGTGGTGTCGATTTAGAGTGTGAAGTAAGGCATAGCAGTGAGGTTCAGGGGTCTCAAACTCTGCCCACACACAAGTTACCAACATAGCTTTTGATCATGAACAGGTCAGTTCATTGTCTCTGTATTTCGATTTCCACCTTTCTCAATATTCACAGCCCAAACTTTGGGGCAAGTTTTGTCATGGTTCTGTAGGACCTGTCATGGTGGTGTCTCCATGATTACTGAAATACAAACAAGAAGGGAGCTTGCTTTAGTGTGCTGTCATGAAACAAAGCAAATGGGTTCATGTCCTGACCGATCTTGTGCCATCGATGATGCCTGTATATAGAAAAAGCAGAACCCTGAGCTCTGGAGTTGGCTGGCGATCACAGAATAGTGTAGTGTTCTCTGCTAGAGTGATCTGCAGTAGACCGAGCCTTCCTACTTTTTCGGTGAAGTGAATTGCTCGGACTCCTCTGACCTTTGTAGTAATCTGTAGGTCATTCTAAAATAAATTTATAGTCTTTTTGTGCATGTATTTTCTTAGAAGTTTAAGACTCTTGAACAATTAAATAACCTAAATAAGAGATTGTTGGCTTGCAGCTGTAGAAGGGAAGTGTGTGGCCATGACCTTCAGAAACAGCATTTTCTGGTCTAATGGGCTGTTCCTAGGATAAGGTTTCAGAGTGCTCGACCTCATCCCTACAACTTCAGTGCCCACTTGTTTCTGTCTCTCTGACAAATTACCTGCCTGCAAAGTAGTTCTGGAATGGCTTAGACACTTCCTCTTAGCCAAAACTCAATGAATCATGTTGAACACTTTTTGTCATCCAGCACATTTGCTTACTGAGACCCAGGGTACTCAAACATCTTTCTGAAGGCACTGGGGGAGCCCACGTTTCAATACAATTCAGCAAAATGCAGCTAAAACCTTCCTGTCCTGTACAGAAAAGGCTCTATGATTTGATGAGAGAGTTTAAACCAAAGCTCTCTGCTAGACAAGAGTATTCTTTCCCAGGAGTAAACTGTATAATTTTAATTAATTCAGAGCTTGAGGGAAAAGAGAAAATGTTTTGGTTTTTAAATGTGCAAGAGTCACACAGATGCTATAGGGATGGGACTTACACAGATAAAGAATTTTATTTCTATTTATACTCCTGAGTCACTCTTTGGTCTGTGCCAGATCACTTCATTACTCTTGCCTCATCTTCTGACCTGTAGAAAGGAATAATAAGGGCACACTTGGCCGGTGCAGGTTTGCAGAAGATGGATTGGTTTTATTTCTGTGAAGTGATTCAAGATCTTTCAAAGAAAAAAGCCTCTCTAGTCCTAGTTGTTACCTTTGTTTGAAACATTGCATTAAATGTTGATGTGCACTATGTCACTTTTGGAATCCAAAATCTTTCCCATTAGTCTTTACAGTATTGGGAATATAGCAAATCCAGAAAGAAATATAAAAGTGGCAGGTTTGATGGGCTTAGTAGCATGTTAAAAACATATGAATGTTGGGATTAATAGGCAGTGATTGCTTTGAAATGTTTTTAATGCCTCTAGGCCAGCCACTTTCTTCCCTTAGTCTGAAAGAGGGAGAGATTTGCACATGTACTGTATCCACATGAGCACAAATTGAACGTGAGTTCTTTGCCTGCTGCTAACATGGAGTTCCCATTCTGATGGAAGTTTGGGAAAAGAGAAAGACTTTTCCAGTCCCTTTGTCATCATCAGGTCTGACTGTCTCATTTCTAGGCTTTGTGCTTGTCTTAGGACTGTGTTTTCAAGCGGGAAGTCAAGAGGGCTGCTTTTAATGAAGAAACACATTGTTTGTCATTATGCTTAAAACTGCTATAGAATCTGTGCTTCCTGTTGAAAATATGTAAGGGTTCACAAATCAAGAAGGGTTGAAGACTCCGTTTCTAGGAAATCAGTGCTCAGCCAACAGAGCTGAGCAGCAAATGGCACGGTATTTTCTCTAAGTATTAATTTGGTTTCCTTGGTTTGTTTCTTTTCAGCTGGTGTGAAGTTCAGAGTCCTTGAGCAGCAGGATGGAAAACCTCTTCGACTCCTTATGCAGGTAAGTCGCTAGTGCCTTCTGTGACATTTTCTGCTTCAGGCTTCCCCGCAGACTGACCCCGAGGTCCTGCTCTCTCCTGTAGCAGTTCTGAAACTGGTCCTACTGAAAGGCCCCACTTAAAAAATTTTGACTGGGAAATGCTGAAACATAGGAAGTATATTTCACATTGCAGTGACTGGCTGCTGCTTTCTCTTTAATACCCTGCTTGAGTCCTTGGTTTAAAGAAAATGTCCTGTGTGGTGTGGAATGAAATGTGAAAGATATGATAAATATGGAGCTCTATTAATTCTGGAATTAACACTTCACATTGTTATCACCTCGCTTCCTGGCTCTATGTAGCTTCACTTAAATAATTGCTGAACACTGAGAGAAGAAAAAGAAAGGTGGCTAAGCCATTCAGAATGAAAGATCAGTAAAAGGTCTTCCCCTTCAGATGTGCTGAAAAGCCTTAGCTGCTCCGTGATGACAGCAGGATGAGTGTGTGGGCAAGACAAGAGAGGGAAGGGCCTCCTGTTATTCTCCTGAGTCGCTCTGGCAAGGTGTACAGGAAAAGCTTACCTGTGCTTTTGTAACCTCGCATTTCCATGCTCTGTCATCAGAGATACTAAAGGAAATATTTTTCTGAAGAGAAATGATGTGATAGTAGCAGTGAAGTTCTCATTACGTTTTCAGGAGTGATTGTGAAGTTTCCATTTCCTGACTTTGCTGCCATATCACAGAGTCACTTTTCTTGCTCTTTGCATCCTAGGAGGAGAGTCTGCAAGTAGCGTATAGAATTTATAAAAAACACTTGGACGCTGAGGGAGTGTGTGGGAAGGAACTAACTGCAGCTTCACAATTCTTTTTGCTTTTGCCATCACCAGTCCAGCGCTATTTCAGCCGAGGTCAGATTAGCATGGAACCAGCACACCAGCTAGCAGCAATTCAAAAGGGAATCCCTTCAACAAATGTCTTCTAGGGCAAAACTAGCATTTCTTATGCATGCTGTCTTCCCAGTTCCTGTCTTTCAGCAGGGTAGTGGTGTAAGAACCAAAATCTGTCATTGTCCGTGATCAGAAGACTCCATAAAAAGGAAACCAGACACCAAAGATGAGGCACAGGAGCTGCTGAGCAGAGAATTTGGCATCATTGTGTTTGTGAGATGAGGTGGATAGCTTCTCCAGAGGAAAAAGGTCACGACTTGGAGAGCAGAGGCAGTGAGTCATATGAATATGTAGAATTTTCCCTGGACCACTGCAGAAGGATCCTTTTGCTATCTAGAGTATAGCATAAGTCATCATATCAAGAGGTAGAAGTGCTTTAGTGGATGTCTCTCTTGGCCTTCTGTTCAAATAATAATGATCAGAGAGTCAGTAAAGGCACTTTTTTGCTCTCTCTGTGCTGTTAGAAATGAAATATGGGCTTGTGTCAGGAATCCTGCAGAATATACCACTTTCTGATAGGTCTTTTGAGAGGACAATCTAAAAAGCCTATTTTTAAGTGACATGCTAAAATTCTTATGGTACATGATGATGCTCCTTTCTAGAAATTTTTTAGTGGCTTTGTCCCCTCCCTGTAGGGTAGCCCTCTGGAGCCAAACTTGATGAAAGTAAGGCTGTATGCATGTAACTATGCCCAACATAATTTAAGCTATAGGTGACTGATACATTCATAGCTGTCCTTTGGGGCACTGGTAATGGATTAGAAGTCAATAATGCTGGTTTTGAGCATTCACATTGAGCTTGTGGTTCAGCTGACTGATTATTTTTTATTTTTAAGATAGTGTCTCTGGAATGCAAAGTCCAGACACAGAGAAGTGCAGGGTGGCGGATGATATTTTCGGTGGGGGATGATATTTTCATTCCAAATGCTACTTCATTTTCTCCAGGAGGTCTTACATTGTTCAGTATTTTCATTAGTGTTTAAAATAATTTATTCTAGTGCGCAGGAAGGAATATTTCTGGCAGTGTGGCTCAACTGAACTGATAGCCCAGTGAGAAAACATGATGAGTTTGATTCATCTGTATACCTTCTGCTAGTAGTGTCATATTTCACAGCAATTGCTTTGAAAAGGGTTAAGCAAAAGAGGAAGGGAAAAGGGAACATCTCCATTATGAAACAAAGGATGTATATTATATCAGAGTAGATTATAGCTTTGGACTACAGAAATTGCATAAAAGGAACACATTGCCACTTTCCTAATAAACAGTTGCTTTTGTTTTGCTTGTTTGTTTCCATTTATAATAGGAGAGACAGATGCATATATTGCACTGGGCGTAAAACCATCTCTTGTTATTTCTCAGTAGGCAAGTGTTACTGCTTGGTATCACCACTCTGCCTAGGGATGATTTTCAACGAGAAATGTTGTGTCCAAACCTTACAGCCCACATAGCTAATAGTCAAAGGAACATACACTGTGTATCTCTCTGGTATAGCAGCAGTTTCTATCCTCCGCCAGCATGTTTTCACTTAAAACATACTGGTTTGCCTACAGCTGAGGAAATATGCAGAAATAGTTACTCAGGTTTTACTGTTGTTTGTTTTGGGGGCAGGTTTCTTTGGTCTTTTTTAGGTTTGGTTTTTTTTTTAGCTGACTGTCTATGACCGCAGTGTGATGAGGTTGGTTATAGTTATGCAGAATGCCCCATAAATGCTGTGGTTGATCCTTGGCCTTTAGGCTGTAGAATGTGTTTGAAATATGAGCTGCATGAGTTTGGGTTAGACATACCTCAGGTGGTATGAGCTCCGCTCTTCCGTTTCGGGTACAAATATTCACTTTGGTTGCATTCAGAACTAGCTTTCTGTGCATCTGTTTGGGACCCATTTAATATCTGCTAATGAGTCGGTGTCCCACAGCCAGACCATGCTGGGTCTGGCTGTGCTTTGGCTTCCCTCAGCCTGTGCGAGCTGCTGCCCTGGCCTTTTTCTTATACTTCATGGGGATGCTTCTGTGTACAGGCATTTTCTCCTCCTGCTTCAACAGTGTTGTACTTTGAAACTAATTTGACAAAGGTCTCCAGGTTTAATTCTAATGAACTGTTTGCTTAATCACCCTTTCCCAGAGCTCCATCTTTGTAGGCACTCTGAGTTCATCCTCCCCCTCTCCATGAGCACCAGAGAGCTGAAGCAAACTGGTGGTACAGGCAGGCTCTCAGAAAAGTGGTTGCTCCTCACTGGACAAAAGAAATATTCAGCTTTTGATGAAGTAGTGACTGTCTGTGTGGCTTTTGCTGTGTCTTTCCTTTTTGTGGCTGGATTTTCTACTGTGAATTATAGTCTCCTTTCACTCAGCTGCTTGGTTGGTTCCAGCATAGCTGGACTCTTGCTGGAGGAGGATGTCCTTCCATTTCTCCCCACTGTACAAGCTTCCTCTAGCTCTGTAAGTCTCCTCACCTTGGCATCTCTCATGGTCTGTTTTCTGAGATCCACCATTTCTATGTAATCTGTTTAGTCTTTTGGAGACTATTGCCATGCATCCTTCTCATGCATCAGATCTTGGCCAGACTGGATCAGTCCTCTGGACTTCACCTATCTCTCTATCCTGAAGTGCTTCACTGAAATGAGATTTTTCCAAGGTCTAATGTGCTTCTGTCACCCCTTTTCCAGCTAACATGTCTGTCTGCCTCCCCCATCTTTCAAAAGGTCAGCACAGCAACTTTGAGATCATAATCAGAGGCCATGAGCTTCCGTAGGCAGAGACTCCAGACGTGGTCATTCTTGACATGGTGATTGAAATCTAATTAAAAAAGATTAACTCAGCCAAGGAGACTTAATTTAAAATGGTAATGAGCAGCCCTGCATGCCACTGTGTGGTATGCATCCTGTTCTGCTAGGAGATTCCACTGGGTGGGTATCAGGTGATACCAGGTTTAGCTTAAAGCACAGCTGTGGGCTGAGGGCTTAGCACATTAAAGCAGTAGGCCCGTAAAAGATGTGGCCTAACTGGCACGTTATAGAGGAGTTGCACCCCCAATGGAGTATTGCTGTCTGTGGTGGGAGGCCCCCATCTCTTCAGCCTCTGCAGCCTCCAAACGCAACAAGGCAACAGTCCCACACCCTTGTGTAATGAGCATCACTCAAATCTTGCTGGTGCTTGTGTCTGCTTCTCTGCTTGGAAATGATTCTAATAATGCTCCTTGCCAAGCTTGATTTGTTAATGTTTTGGGATGTTGTAGAAGACTAAACAGCTTTAGTTAGCCAAAGAGGGATTCTTGTGCTTTGTGAGTACCAGTACTGATGTTTTAAGAAAGGACAGTGCTAAGCAAAAGTTAGACTTGTCCTCCTCAGCTACCTGTGATGTTCTTACTGCAACATTTTCATTGCTGCTATCCCTCTTTCTTCTCCTCATAGATCAACCCTCTATCCTACGGCAGTGTGGTACAGACATACAGGCTGCCAACCTACAGCTGTTACCCGAAGGATACCTGGACATCTCTCTGCAAGAAGCTGTTCCTTGGAGAGCTAATATATCCTTGGAAACACAAAGGAGAGAAGCAAGACTAAAGACAGCAAAAGAGCTTGAGAGACTTGGTCAGAAAAATACATTGAATCCTAATGCTTTTGGACCAAAGGCATCTTGGAGCCAGCAACTGCTAGATCCCTTTAATTAATTAGATTTTGGTAACATGGGAGGGGCTGCATTTTTAAAGGCAAGTATTTTTAAACATTATTTTTCAACTTTCCTCTTCCCGTACACTGTGTTTGTGTAATATGCTAATGATTATTTTTGAAGCAAAAGGTTAAACCCGTCAGTGCCTCATGAAACCAGCATTTAGTGTGATCAAGGAAGTACCTCCTGAATGGTTTGATGATGTTCCTTCCATGTCAGCTCGCCAGGGCCATATTAAACAAGGCCTTTGGGTCATTCAAAGCCACAATGCTGAGGTGCATTCTGCCAAAGGGTATTTTGGACCTTTTATGCTTCAGCCTTCAAGCCGACTGATCAAAACCAACATGGAGGATCAGCTTGTAGAGCCATACACTGAAAACTGTACAGCAGGGTTATCTGGGTTCGTGGGATATTTATTCTTTTCCTCTTGGGTTGGCTTGGATTCACCTCCACTGCAGCACCAGGCAGTGCTAAGCATAGAAACAGCGGGGCTGGAGGCCCAGAAACACAGACTGCTGTACGTTTGTGCCTATATGATCTCATCTACATTTTTTCAACAGCAAATAGTGTTTTGGGGAGAGCTGAGCCCTGAGCTGACACCAGAATGGAAGAGCAGAGCACACAGCCTCAGACCCCAGACTGCTCAGGTTTACGTGGCAACAAGCCATGGTAGCTGAGAGCTCAGGGCTCTGCCAAGGCTCAGGGCTTCTTCACTTAGTCGCAGTGTAAGGCAAACGCAGCTTTGCTGAGTCCAGCTCTGGCTGGTGTGTCTGCCAGAGGGCTGCAGCAGCCCAGCTTGTTACACAGCTCAACCAGCTCAGGGAAGCGTGGACTGTGTCTCCCTGTTTCTCAGGGCCCAGGTGAGAGCCTCACCATGTAGTGCCTCATCTTTTGCAGTTTCTGATAGTCAAGGAAGTTATCTTGGATACGAGGCATTTAAAGCCACTTCTTTCCCTGAAACTATAGACCCATTTCTCTTGGGAGAGTTTTCCTGCTTTGGATACTGCCTCCACAGTGCAGCAGTGCTTGGCTTTTCAATGTCCCAGTCTGATGGTGTGCTCATTTTGATGTGAGCCTTCTATTCCCTCTCTTGGGGAAAGTGCCTCTGTGCACAAGAGTGTGATGTCCCACTGGGTACTTTGTAAATGTAGACATTTACATACAATCATTACCCAAAGTACACTTTCTCCAGGTCTGCTAGCTCCTCTTGCCCCAGCTGAAACGATATAGTATCACTGTACCCTGCTGCCACTCTGCGTGCCTGAAGTGACTGCATTAACTGGCAGGTGAGAGCTGTGGATCCTGCCCTTTTCCTCTGTCTGTCCAAGGAAGCGAGGATGGAGGAAGAAGAGGAGGATGTGTTATGGCTGCCGCACCCAGCTCTTCTCTGCAGGGCTGCCTGTGTATTCCAGTGGGAGCAGGTGGAGCCAAGGTGCCCTGGGCTTTAGTAGCCTTCAGTCAGCCCTTCCACTGGCAGGGTAAGTGTTTCCAACTCCAGCCCCATGTCTCATCCATGTACTTGAAGCTGCCACAGAAGAGAGGGGGTTATGGACCCGCTGCTTTAAGACATCCCTGGCCAGATATATTTCGTTTGTCTGGAGCTGCTCAAAGCCTCTCATGGTGCAGCCACTGCCTCTTCAGTCATAGCTTGATCAGGAGAAAATGAAGCTCTGTAGGCAGGCACTTGGTCCAGACATTCCTTAGCAGGCAGACACAGGAGCTGCCAAGGTCTTACAGTTTTCTTAAGGACTTCATGAAGGGAGGCAGTATTACATAGGCACTGCTACCCAAAGAGGATGCCCTGTTACCTTGATCCAGGGGAAGGGGACACATTGAAGAAAGGCAGTGTGGCAAAGCCCTCCCACCACTGTGCCACTGCAGGCTCTAGGTGGGACATCGCTGACTGCAGAAACTGGAGAGACCTTTGTTCTTCTTTAACGATCACTGCTTAAAACTCATGTACAAATACAGTAACTTCTTCTCTTGCAATATCGATGCCCAGGTATTTCTCTCCAGGTGTGACTAACTCCAGGTTGTGATTCATGTAGTGGATGAATGGTCTGAGTAATGTTTCTCACTTCAGCTTAAGTCAGAATCATGGAGACCCATCCTTACCTGGCACTCAGCAGAGCAGATTTACGCTTTACGTCCCTCTCATGTTTCCACTGGAGCTACTAAATGATATTCCCTCTGCTTCCTCCCACGCCTGCATAGTTTGGTATACTAACTGCTGTGAGAAACTTTATTATTTCTGGTCTTGTGAAAATAATATTCCTAATATCCTAGCTTTTGAAATCTTTCCATGAGACCAGACAGCTCACAACAGTCCTAATTGTGGCTGTCCTTTGGGATCAAGTGACCTGAAAGCCCCAGAGACAGGACAGAGACATGAAAACCAGCGAATGTGTCCTTCCTATTGGGAACCTGCCAAAGATATTAGATGTTGCAGTGTTGGAACGTCTGTTTACCAAAGGCTAATACTGACTCCAGGGCTGGTGAAATATCAAACTGAGAAAAAGCTCTTCCTCCAACCCAAGAGCCTGAATCTTCTTTGAATACAGAGGACCTTGAGTAGCACAGCTGAGAAATTACAGCCCCTTGTGGGTGTAGTTCTCCTGTGTCACACACAACTGGTGCCTGAGGTTTCTTACTGTTTCTCATACTTGTCATTCTCCTTGTCCCTGATGGTATCTGAGCCTGTGAGTTTCTTCTGCTGGATATTTGCCATGTCTCTCCTCTTCCTTTCCAGTCACTGCTGTGAAATAGTCTTCCCCCACCCTTTTCCGATTCTGCGCAGAGACATTACAACAACTTAGCAGACATCCTGCTCAGGAACATTTGACCTTATGTCATCTTTCTAATTAGAAGTTGGGATCAGCATCATCTTCCACAGCAGCACAGACAGGCCTAGTGCTGGCATTTCTTCAGGGAAGAGACTGCTGGTAAGTTTGTGGCTCTAATTTATCCTCAGATCCATATTATCCATATCAGTCCTTGGATGAGAAGTAGTTAAAAGATTTCAAATCTTCTCTGATTCCTACCACACAACCCTTATAGCAGGCAACAAGCAGTCTTTGCCAACCATCATTCAAAGACTGTTATCTTGCAGACTTCTTTTAATACTACATTTCCTTATTATTATTTCTTCCACCTTATGGTTCCCAGTGCTGGCACAACACTCGATGTGCATCTTTACATAGGCATGTTTTTTGTGAAGGAAAACATGATTCACAGCGTACAAAGCTCCATCCTAGATAGAAATTCTGCCTTTGAGAAATACTTTCCTTTCCTAACCAGAATAGCATGTGACGATGCTGAAAGAAAATCTCAGTAATTACACTGCACTGAAGGCCCTGGTTATGGTTTTGGGAGTTTGCCCCGATCCTGCAGCTGGACCGTGCCTTTTTCTGCTGGCACGTGTGAATATACCATCAGGCCCACTGAAAGAGTGTTGCACATGTGTACAATCCATATGTTGACTTACACTCCCAGGAGTGTAAACAGACTTGCTGGGTGCTCACGGCAGTACGGTTTCTGCGGAGAGGAGTGCTGACAGAGCCATGGCGATGCCAGCAGGGCTGCTGTCAGCAGGTCCACGCGCAGCTGAGACCAGAGGGGCTCTGCATCTACCAGTTGCAGGTGCTTGTGTTTGAGAGTTAAGGGATGGAGATCTTTGTTCTGCTGACAGGTGTGGATTTTTTGGTTAATTAAACCTTCTAATCAGAACCTAAATGGATTTTGATCACACTAGAATAAAGAGCTCAGGAGGAAAATTGAGCTTTTCCAACTCTTGTTTATCTTGCCACCTCTGTGGCTGCCACCACCACGGGGACTGGGCAGGGTGGCTGCTGGAGGCTCGGCTCAGCTTGGCTGAGCAGGTGGCTCATCCCAGTCCTGAGGCCTGGCTGGGCTTGACCTCTGCTCTCCACACACAGAAGGTGTTTCACCACTCCTCCAGCTGAGAGTGTTCTATTAAGGCCAGACCATGAAACCCTTGCAAGGATGAGCACTGATCTGGCAGATCCTGCCTCAGGCCTGGGAGGCAGTTGAGGTGATGTTCCTCCAGCTTGGTTTTTTTCCTATGATTCAGTGAGGGGCTCCTTTGTTTTACGTAAGCCTGCCCATGCGAGTTGTTGCTGTTCAGTGTGAGGGGCAGGGTGGAGGGGACAAATCTCAGCAGCACTTAACGCTGCAGCACTTACACCATGCAGTCTGAGCAGGAGCACAGGCTGTGCCTGGGAATGATGGGTGCCTTGTGGCCACTCCTAACATCAGAGCCATTACACCCTTGAATTCATCCTTGTTCCCTTCCCTTCCTTTCTCCTTCTCCTTTTTATTCCTCTTCCTCAGCAGTTTGCACCCATATAGCAGCATGCAGCCCACCTGCCTTCTGCAGCGTGGACTGTCCAGGCAGGCCCAGAGCACCACTGGTTGCTGGTGGTCTGAGGCCATGCAGAGCCGGGGTGTGACCACAGCTGGAGTGCTGTTGCCGGCAGAGACCTGGAGGGCTGTTCCTCAGCAGTCAGCAGACTGAGACGGACCAGCTTCCCCAGGCGCTCAGGCTGGCACCTGGGCTCCCTCGCAGATGCCATGTGCTGTCCTGCGGGAGCGTGGCGGTGAAGCGGTGTTGCCCCAGGCCAGCTGAGTGTCAAGCACAGCAGCTGGATGCACGGCTGTGACAACGTCCCCATGCCACAGCAAGCCTCTGCCAGGATCACCCCCTACATCTGCCTCATGCTGAGGCTGCTGCTTCCTGCAGTGTCCTTCCATCAGCTCCTGAAACAACCCCACCGCCTTCTCCGTGCTGCTTCTCTCGTGATGATTCCCGTTGCTCTGGGCTCTAGTTTGGTTTCCACCACCCCACCAAGGAGGTGAGAAATCACTTGAATGAGCCATAAACCAGGGCTCTGGGGTTGGCCCTGGAGTAGTGGCAGGACTGAGAACCAGAGGCTAAGAAAAGAGAAACAAAATCGAAATTCCTGCCCATCATCCTCCTCTTGCCATCTCCCTGCCACTTTGGATACAATGGACTGGTGGACAGAAATGACAGGAATGGCTTTTCTCCCCTCCCAGGGAACGCGGGCACACACAAATCTCCCCTCTCCACTTCCCCTGCTCCACATCAGGGCGAGAGTTTTTCTGCAGGCCTTACCCTCCACAGGCTTTACCCTCTGAGCTCTCCCCCTGCTCCCCAGGGAATGCCATCGACAGTGGCTGGGGGCAGCAGCAGCTCCAGATAGAGTCAGCAGGACGTCTGCTATTTCATTTTGCTTTTATCTGCTATTTCATTTTGCTTTTATCTGCTATTTCATTTTGCTTTTGCAGAGGCTGGATGAGCTCGGCTTTTTGGGAGGCAGGGGTGGGGAGGCAGAAGGGGGCTGTGTTTGGCCCCTGCCGTGCAGACAAACCAAACTGAGCAGTGCTGAGCGGGAGGACACCCTCTCCCCATGGGGATACAAACCCCTCATCGAAACAGGCCCCCCCAAAGGAGTGTACACTGCTTGGCTCCAAGGCAGCAAATAAGCTCGGGCCCCAGGAGAGGAGAGGGAGCCAGGCTGAGACCAGGCAGGGGGCAGCCCCTCACCCCAGAGCTCTGCCATCTCCCCTCCCGCTATGAGCATGGAGGGAAGAGCTCTACCATCTGCCTTCCCCAGGCTGGGCAGGGTCAGAGCATCATCCTCAGTATGAACTCACTGGAGCGCAGAGGGGTCCCTTGTCCCCAGAGCAGCAGGACAGGGGCGTCCTGCTGCCCCATGGGGCGCTCAGATGCGGCATCTCAGTGCTGAGAGCTTGTGTCTCAGCTGGCTGAGGACTGATGCATTCATCACTGCCTGGTCCCCAGCACTGCACATTCCCAGTCCATCACCTCCGAGGGTGGAAAATCCCCTTGGCTGCCCAGCCAGCGTGGTGGAGCTGCTTGGCCTTTGCCAGCTGCCATTTACCTGGTTTTGGTCCACCCCACTTCAGCCCATTTTACGGATTCCCCTTTGCCAGCCCCACTTTTGGGAGATTTTTGGCAGAGGAGTCAGTGATGGGGGTTATCCACACACCCGTGGCCGCAGCTGTCCTGGCCCTTTGCTTGATGGCAAAGCAGTCCCCAAGGGAGGAAGGTGAATCAGCCATGCAGTAAAAGACAGGTTTGGGCAGCAATTAATATTTTATAAAAGCAAGAAGTCTTGCTGCTGCTGCAACTTGAGGAGCGTGGGGCAGGGAGCAGAGCAAGAGGAGGAGGAGGAGTGGAGGCTGGAGGAAAGCAGAGCAGAGGAGCTGACTCACTAGCCCAAGGGAGGGCTGCCATGCTTCCATGCCACTGGGCAAGGCAAGACCCCCTGCTCCTGCGCTGACGAGCTGCAGCACCAGTTGCACAAACGCTGGGGGGGTCTCAGGCTCATAGAAATGGGGGAGGCAGAAGGGCAGGGGATCAGGGGGGCAAGGCAGGAGGAGCAGAGGGACCTAGGGCACTGGGGCTGCTGTACTGGGGTATCTCTGTAGCAGGGAAGGATGAGATGGATGCTGGTGACCTCCCAGCACGAGGCAATCGGGAAGGGATTCAGAACTGGGACAGGAGCAGAGAGGAGGCAGGGCGGAGGGAGGTGGGACCATGCCCAGGCCTGGGGCTGGGGGCTGCAGTCTGAAAGCTGGAAGAGGAACAAAGCTCACAAGTGCTGGAGCGTGGTGGGGCTGGGTGGTGGGTGCCATCCTGTCCCCCCATCACCACTTTCACGCTGCGCTGGCCCATCGCAATGGAGCTGAACCATTTGCCGGCATCTGTGAGGTCCCTGCACATCCCGGGCACGCCCCTGCCCTGGGACCTGCCATGCCACCGATTTGCATTTACAGCAAAAAGCTGTTTTCTGCAGAGCAGAGGCTCGTGCCCCAGCAGTGTCTTGGTGACGCTGGGAGGGACCCACCACCCTATGGTGGGACACAACCATCTTCAGTCCTCCTGTGGGACCTCCTCTGCCCCAGGGGAGCCACATCCAGGGCGGTTTGGCAGCGAGGCCAAGGGGAAGAGCATCCCCCCTCCACCCATCCCGTCTCCCTCTCCAGCCACGAGTGACACCAACCTGGGTGAGGTGGGGTCCGTGGACCCCTCCCTGGAGCTAAACCCCTCGGGCAGGGCAGGGGGAGCGGGGTGCCCGTGTGCAGGCGGGGGCACACCGGTAGGTGGGAAGAGGCTCCTGGCAGCCTGTAACGCCTCAGACCTGTCCGGAGCTCTCCGGCACTCGCAGCCGCTGGGAAGGAGCCGGAGGAGCCGCAGCATCCCTGCGTGCGGATGAGCATCCCCGGCGCTCGCTGGGCTGGGGCCCCTCACTCCTGGGAGGACTCATATCGTTTTAAATGGGGCTAATTGGAGGCAGACAGGTCGGGAACCTAATGACCTGCTTGGCTCTAAAAAGATTAGGCAGGATGCTTTGTTCGGCACAGGATTTGTCAGCGATGCCGGCAGGGAGGGCACGGGCACATTCCCACGGGGCTCCTGCGGGAGCGGCGCCTCGTGGAGCCGGGACTCCCGGAGGGCAGTGCCGGGCCGATGCCGAGGGTGGCCGGTCCCGGGGAGGTGCCGCTGGGGCGGGTATTGGTGCCGCAGCTCGTCGAGGCCCCATGGCCGTCCCTGTCCCCCGGGGATTCACTGGGCGTCATCCGTCCGGCCTCAGCACCGGCGGGTACCGGCTGGGTGCCCCCCATACCTGGGCACACGCCGGTACTTCAGCCCCTCCTCCCCGCGTCCCTGGATGCCCACCCCACACCGGCATGACCCCATAAATGGATGGCCCCCCCATGTCCACCGACCTGGATAGCCGCCAATCTGGGGATGCCCCCCCATACCTGGATGCTCCCACCCCACCCCTGGATGCCCCACGCTCCGTCTGGCCAGTCCCCCGCCGCGCCCCGCCGCGCCCCGCTCCGGACTCGCTGTCCCATCATGCTCTGCGCCGCCGCGCCCCGCGCTGCCGCGGCCGCCTCCCGCAAGGCACGCCGGGGCCTGTAGTCGCCATCTTACCCCGCCCGTCCCGCCGCCGGCCCCGCCCCTCAGCCCCGCCCTCCCAGGGCCCGGAGGGGAGAGTCGGGGCGGGGCCGGCTTTGACGGGCGCGTCGCTGAGCCTATGGAAGCGGCGTTACCGGGGCGCGGGGCGGGCCCTGCCGCCGCCTCTCCCTCGGCCTGGGCGGGCGCTGCGCGGCGGCGGCAGGCGGAGGCTGCGGCCGTGGTGGCGGCGGCGCGGCCCGGCCCGGCCCCGGGCGCCCGGCGGTGAGGTGGGTGTGCGAGTGGGTGTGCGGGGCGGCCCAGCCCAGCGCTGGGGCCCGGCGGGGCGGGTTGGGGCGGCGGGGCCTGGCGGGGCGGCGGCGCATTGTGCGGGCGGGCGCGGGGGCTTTGTCAGCGGCGGGGGGCGCTGAGGAGCCGGCGGGGCCGGGCTGCTTCCACCATCCTCCTCCTCCTTCTCCTCCTCCCGCCGCAGGTCCCCAGCGCGTCCCTCGGCGGAAGATGCGAGGCGAGGCGGTGGGCCGGCTGTGAGCTGCGGCGGGGGGAGAGGCCCGGTGGTGTCCCCGGAGCGGGGCCGGAGCCCCCCCTCAGGCCGGCGGGCGGCGGAGGATGCGGATCGGGCCTCCTCGCCGATGAGAGGGAGGATGGGAACCCAGGGCAGCCCGGTGAAGAGCTACGATTACCTCCTCAAGTTCCTGCTGGTGGGGGACAGCGACGTGGGGAAGGGAGAGATCCTGGAGAGCCTGCAGGACGGCGCCTCCGAGTCTCCCTACGCCTACAGCAACGGTAAGGGGGGGCCGGGGGGCAGCGTCCGGCCCGCGGCCTCGCCGGGGGAGCCCGAGCCGCAGCAGTGGCCCCTATGCAGCGGGCAGCAGCAGCAGGGACCCGTGCGAGGGGTCCCTGCCCGTGGGGAGACCGGCACTGCGGAGGGAGGGGTTGTTTTGCCTTTTTTTTTTTTTTTTTTTTTTTTTCCCCCCCATGAACTGGAAGCATAGTGTGGTTTATCAGGGGTTGCGTGGCTGGTAGCAGCAAGGCCACAGTTCTTGCTTAAAATCGTGAAGATCTGCAGGAGAATTTGGCCAGAGAGACGTCAGAGAGGTCGGTGTCTGATGTAATCAATCCCTGGATGTACAAGTCCCGCAGCGCGGCTGGACCCTTCCCAAGCAGAGCTCTGCCTCGGCGCCCTGCTCCTGCTCCGAGGGCCGAGCTGCCGGGGTTAACGCCAGGACCGGGCTGCAGCCAGAGGAAGCAGGGTCTGTAACCAGGAGCCTTATTTCCAGGCCAGAGCTGCTCTCACTTGGTAGCTGGCTACTGTGAGCGCAGCTTGGTCCGCCTCCTGCAAACATCAAGGTTTCTAATGGAGCCCATGACAGACCATTAACTACAGTGTCACAAGACCATAATTAAGAGCCAAGGAGTGGCGCTGTGCTATTTCCTGCGTCCCCTCGCTGCAGCTAAAGCGTAACACGACCTGGCAGGGTGCGAGTCCTGGGGTGGTTTTCAATCTGTCATCCATCCCCCCAGACTCCGTGCAAAATAATGTCCCCAGGGGCTCGACAGAAGTGATCCCATTCATGTCCTGCATCATCACTGCAGCCAACCCCAGGGCTGGAGCAGGTGGTGCTTAGTTTTGCCTGTAAGCAGGAGTCAGAGGGCATCGGGTGCTTCTCGATGCTCTATGTTGAAGATGGCTGAATTTAGAGTATAAAGGAGCGGTGTGGCTTGGCTCCTAGCTGCGTGCTTAGTCCTCGGAGCTACTACCAGCTTCATAGAAGCTGATGCAAGGGCACACCTGCTCCGCAGAGATTTACGGAGAGGTGGTGACTCAGAAGTCAGGCTGCTTGTGAAATGAGAGCAGCAAATTCTGGAACTAGAAGGCTGTGGTATCATTCATCTCCTTGGGTGTCTGGATGAGCTGGTGTGGTTTGCCTTCGAGGAGATGCTTGGCACTTTTAAGCTTCCCTGAAGAGAGTTTGTGTCTGTGAAGAACCTGTCTCATCTGGGAGCTGTAGAGCTGCTCCTTGGGGTTGGTGTTTACTAAGCAGAAAAGGATGAAGAGTGTAACGGAGTTGTTGTTTTAAGTGAACTGTTAAAGTCAGGATTGTCTTTTGATAGAAATGGTTTTGGCTGCTATTTGAAGCAGGCAATGCAGGAGTAATAAGTACAATTGCAAAATGAGTGTGCGGTAGGTTCTTTGATATATAGAAAAAACCCAAAGAACGGTGACTTTGGCTATTGCTATAAAAGCCTTGTCTCTGTACTCACTATAAGAACAAAATGCCACCATCTATCTTCTGGAAAAAGAAATCTCAGTGAACTAATATTTTCGGAACCTTCTCGTCTTCTGTGGGCAACTGGACCCATTCCTAATTAGAGAATTAGGTCACATCCTGTTTTTTCGCAGTAATACACACTCTGATAGCCTCTGCTTCTGTTGCTTCTGTGAAGCTACATGCCTTTTGGATAATCAGGGGGAGTAGCATTGAGATCTGAGTGAATTTGATACTGCTGATATTCCTGACAGCCTTGGCAATCAAACTTGCTCTGTCTCCGGCGCAGTTGGGATGTGCATACTGACAGGGCACACTTCTCCACTGGTGTGCTTTCGCTCTGCCCTGACAGAGACCATCCCCTGATGTGAAGGCACTTAAGATTTTTTGTGAACAGCTAGTGCCTGACCTTCTTTTTGACACGTGCCTGATGCTGTCCCAAAACTGCGACAGTGGCATATGTAGAAGGTCTGTTTGTAAATCGTCTATTTGTAAGTGCATCCTCCTCCTCCTCCTCTCCCAGACCCCACGTTCCAATTTGAAACAAATATTCTATCATCTACTACTTGTTTGATCTATCCAGAAAACAGAACTTGGTGTTATCGGTGTGAAATGCGGTATGCCTTAGTTGATCTTGTGATTGGGACATCTCATGTCGAGCTCAGATCCCTAACCTCCAGTGGGGAGGGGTAAAGCTGTGATGCCTGTGCTCTCTTGTCCCGTTGAGGTCTGCTGCTCTTACATGGTTGGCCAATTGCAGCTGTTTTGACACGGGTTTTTGAAATGCGGTGTAAAGTATATTGTCCTTTCAGCTCTGGGAAGGTTGTACCTTTAAAAATGACGCTCTGTAGTGTTACTGCTGCTCTTCTGCTGTACATGTGGCTTCTAGAAAAGGGTATGAGGGATTCCTGCCTTCTTTGTGGGCACCTGGGTGTTGGAACAGTGGGCAACCAAGAGATGAAAAAGCCCTTTTTCTCTCAGCATTGCTTTTGTGAGATGTAAGCAGCGGGCAGCCTCTGCTTGCTTGTGTCCAGTATCTGAGAGCCCTGAGTGCAGTCAGAGCTGTGTCTTTTTTAAAGCCTCATAGTTGCTTCTGTCTGTCCTTGGTCAGGATCCCCAAGCGGAAGCATTGCTTCTCAACACAGCCGTATAGCTTGGCACCTCGCACTAAATCAAGCACGTCTTAAATTAGACACTGCAGTTCCTATTGTGTATAGCAAGACCTTAGCAATGTCCTTTAAGTTGCTGTTAGAAATTCATCTGGTCCATATAAGTGGAGGTGGTTGTTACTCCCTGGATGCTCTTGGCCTTTGCAGTAAGAGACGAATGGTGCCCCTGACCATTGCTGCACCCAAGCTGCAAGAGCACTGGATACAGAGCTTCTGGTGACATCAAAACCAGCATTTTGAGGAGGAATTTGAGGTCCAGTTGTCACCTGTGTGTTTCTTAGTAGGTTCATGCTGAAGTTACTGAGCATGTTGGTCTGCGGGAGCACCACACCCAGCACTCCCTGTGCAGAGCAGGGAGTTGTGTCCTGTGACTGGATACTGTCACCTCCCATTCCAGGAGGGTTTGTAACTGAGTTGGACTTATATTACTAATATTTTGGCAAAAATGTGGGCTTTTGGGAGAACTTTATGGTTCGTTCTTCAGGACTTCCAGCATTGTTCTCCTTCCCAACTTTCACCCACCCCACTCACCAGATCTGCAGTGGTGGAGGTAGGGTGCCATTCTCAGAGCCCCATTGCTACTCTTAACACCTGGAGCACCTCACCCAAGAACTGAAAATCCTGTCTTTTCCCCAGATGCCCTCTCCTCTCAGCACTCGCTCATTTTCCCGAGGTACAGGGGGAGGGCTGCTCTGGACCCTGTGCTGCATGGCATGGCCTTACTTGCAGCTCCAGGTCAACTATACAGATCACTTGCCACTTCAGTGCTTAAATAGCCCACTTGGGGTCTGTCCTTATCCTTCCCCAAATAGTGAAGCAGGGCAGAAATATCTCTGGTTGCAAGGTGGTTTTGAACAATGAGATGTGGTGGAGCTGCGTGTAAAAGTAGGGGCGGTGTACGTGTCCTGCGAAAGGAAGACAAGGCTATTCCTCACCTGAAGGACCCATGGCCTTGTCACTACTATGTTATACATCTGCTCTCAAATATCTAGTTATTCGTGTGCTTGTGCTGAAATGATCTTGCAGAGCTGGTTTGTTAGCTTGCTTGAGAAGCCAGCCCTGCTCAGGCTGCATCAACACCGGGTGAGTCAGGGGAGGACTCCTTGCGCGGGAGCGCTCGGCAGGCACGAGTGCCATTGCTGCTGTATGAGACGGTGCCCCGTGTGCACCAGAAATAGGGCCGGGGCTGGTCTCACCACGCAGACATGAATGTGATGTGCTCCATCCTCACGTGATGAAGGGCTTTTTCTGTGGCAGCCTTCCCCCTCACCTGCTGCTGTTCCCATAGGAAAGGAGAAGCGTGTGTTAGGGGAAGAGTGGAGCGTGTTTCTGAGCAGATGGCTTTGATTGGAAGGGGGATGGATTTTTATTTTTTTTCTCTGTCCTCAGCTTGTATTAAGAAAGTGATGAGGATGAGGCTTTATGTCCATGCTCTGATCTCCTTTCAAAGAGCGTGTGAAAGCTAAAATGAAAGTCCTGCTGCAGGGTTGGTGCTGTGACCAGCCCTAATGCAGTGAGCCCCAATGCCTTGTCTCAACCCCATCCCTTAGCTGGGGCTTAGTGCCTTTATTCGAGCAGCATCCTTAGGTGCTCTGTTACCCACTGCATTCCAAAGACATGTTAGGAAAAAGACAACTTAAGTGCTCAATTGCAATAGCTACTGACGGGTTTTATGGTTCAGATAAAAACTGTATCTTTCCCAAGAGCATTTCCCCTGTAGCAGAAGTGCAGGGAATTCAGCTTTGGGGCAGGGGTGGTGACTGCACTGCAGCTCGGTGTCTGTGCAAGGAGCAAGGTCTGGGGCCGTGTGGCTTCATGCCCTTTCCCTGGCCGAGGGGGCAGGGAGAAGCAGCATTAGCGAAGAGCAGCTGAAGACACTGCTCAGCCCTTGGAGGTGGTCTGGATCCTCCCTGTCAGTGCTGTTTGCCTGGGGACCTCATAACTGCTGTTTAATTACCAGGTTATTTGAGTGACGCACATCTTTGGATGTCTTTTCCGTCTGGTTGTTTTTGTACAGCTGTCTAAATTTGGAGGTCCCTAAGCTGTCCCTTTCAAGTCTTTCTTTACAGCAATTACCCTTTCTGTATGTCCTGTGACCCCTCGGGCACCAGCATGCATGCAGAAACGTCACCTGTAAAACTGCTCTGCTTTGCTTTGTAGCAGTCTTCAAGTTAGTTACAGATGATCTCATGGTTGGCAAGTACCACAGCCGACATACGCAGGGATGGAGGAAAGGGGACGCTTTCTTTGCCTTGTCTTCCTCATTGCCACCGAAGGCATGCAAGGGGATGTTTCTTGATGCTTCTGCTCCTCGCCTGTCATGTTTCCAAGACTGACCAGGGAGATGGCCACTTGCTTCTGATCTTCAGCCTCTGTGTTTGCTGTCGTGTTTGGCTGGAGGTCCTGCTGCACTGCTGCAGTGTTTGCCACTGCTGGTTTGCTTTTCCAAAGCCTTAATGAAGCATGTAGCTGAGCAGTTCTGCTTTAAACCTCTGCAGCTTCTGTAGAAGGACCCCTCTCAATACCTGACAGCATCTAACCTTCTCCTCCTGAGCATACAAGAGACAGTTTCTGGGTGTACATGTGTGCCGTAAAGCCTCAGGCAGGGACAGCACTGATGTGGTGGCACCTTCTGTGCATAGATACGAGAGATACAGAAGTTGAGCATGGGCTTGAGCTTGCGGCTGAGTGCTCATCCCAGCTTTGCTGCTGTGTGTCAGGGCTCTCTTTGGCATCAGCAGGGAGGGAAACATTGATCCAGGTGCTGCTTTGCTGCTGCCTCCTCCTCCCCGCCTGGCCACGTGCTGCCGGGCGCGTTCCTGCTGTCTGCTGGAGCAGCGTTGTCCCTGTCGGTGGTAGACACGAGCCGTCCAGCTGGGCTGGCCTGCTGGTTCAGATGCTGCACGCCAGTGGAAACTGCTGTTTGTTTTCTGGCACGACTGTATTAATTGGAGTAATGTTTTATTTTGAGGGTTTAGAACTCTGATGTAAGGGAGATTGAGGCAAAATGTTGTTCTAAGTGCAGCCTTGCCATCACGTCCCTGTAGTGGCTGCAGAATTGATCTGCAGGGAATGCTTCAGCTGGCCCACACCAGTCATGCTGCTAGAAATCTCTTCTGACGGCTTACAGAGTGGAGAGTGGTTGTTGTAGCAATTCCCCACGTCTGCCAGCACTTGCATCAGTGTCCTTCAGGGATGTTCACTTCCCTGTCATCAGGGACACAAAACTGATCTCATCAGAGCAAGCTTTGGTGGAGAAACAACTCCAGCATCTCTTACTTCTCTGTCTTTTACTACTTTGTGTGAAAGATGTTTCCAAATATAAAGTGTTGAACCTCCATCTCTGATTGTTGTGGGACTAGCTAGCTGTAGCTTAAACTTAAAACAAAGCAAACAAAAAACCCCATCAAAAGAAAAAAAACAGACACCAAACTGAGTGCCTAGCAGGTTTTGATATCTTTAGCTCCCTCTCAAGTCACAGTTAAGGATGCATAGCACCCTAGGAGGGTTGATTTTTGTTGTGTTTTTCTAAAGCTGGGGAGTTATTCTGCAAAGTTCTCAGTTGCACTGGGCAGTTCTTGCCATCTCTAATCCCCTGTATAAAAGCTTTGCTTTTACATGGCTGTTAATGTGTTTCTGAGCCCTGAGTACACAAAGGTGATGTGAACTGAGCAATATAAATCTGAAATGGGTGGAATGTTCTTCTAATAAATGGGATTAAAAGTTTCTCTGTTATTTTTAAAAAGCGAGTAGGTTTTGCTCTATTGAGATCCTGCGATGGCATTGCCCACTTCTCTTGGTGTGTTTTTGCTTGGTTGTTTTGGTATATAAGCCGCATAGGAAAACCCACGGAAAATGTCTCCTCCTCCTCCGCCCCGTCTCCTTCAGCTTTTATTTCCAGCTGTTCCCTGGCATGTTTTCCTCCAGCAGCCTCCCTCTCTCGGAAGAGCAGAGCATCTTTCCCTTGCACTTGAAAATAGCTCTGCTATGAAGTTAAGTTTTGGAGCTGAGGTTTTATAACCTTGCTTTTTAAAATCTCTTTTTCTTTCCCTTTACCTTTCACCTTCCTCTGGCAGCCCAGGCTTGGCACAAAACAGAGAGTGATACAGAAGCATTATGTCATACCAGTCGCTATCTGATTGCAGGCAGAGGAGGAGGAAGGAAGCTCCAGTATGAAAATCTTCGGCTCTGTTTTGCTAAATGCTGTGAGCTGGGACTCACCCGAAAGAAAATTCTCCTGGACTGTAGAGGGTTGTGGCTCAGGGCTAAGGTCCCCCATCGAAAACGTCTTTTTGTTCCTGTAAAAGTTGTAGTTATCTTAAGGTTGCAACATCAGCTCAGAGATTGTTTGTTCCTATAGGGCTTCTGTTTGCTGAGAGCATTTCTACGTAGCCATAGCTTTTTAGATTTTCTTCCTCTTTTCTATCTCTGTCTCATTTCTATCACTCTATTGAGAAACCAGACAATATTATATCATTTTAAAACTACCGACACCTGTTCTATAAATATAACCCCTGAAGTGATTAATGTCCTGTATGTGCTGTGCAGTGCTGCAGCCATTTCAATATCAGGCATTGAATTTGGACAAAAAGCCTCATGAGATTCAAACAAACACTGAAAGGCTGTACTTAACTGGCAGTTTAATAGAAGGTGCTGTGCATCTTTGGAATAATCTCCTTGTAAAGAAAATGCAGATTTTAGAAGAATTTCTTTTTAGAGATGCCATTTTAACTTGTTTTCCAGCCCAGCTTCTGAGTTCCCTGGCCCATTTGGGGTTTTGTCATACCACTGTCCTGCCTTTGCAAATGACTGCTCTCTTCACATACCCGCAGTCATGTACGCAGAAATTACTCTGTCTTCTGTTTTCTTCTGTACCAGTTTTGACAGCAGCAGGCCATAGTCCCTTTTGCCTGTAGTTCTGGAGGCTGAGTGGACAGGAGACATAACTAGATGAAAAAAGCCCTGCCAAACAAAAAACCCCACCAAACAAAAAAAAACAAAACAAAACAAAAAAAAACACCAAAAAAACCCACCACCACTATTTTGCCAACTTAAATAACAGCTCTTGGGACAAGAAATTCTTTTTCTTACATTGTCAAGATGTTTAAGTAACTTGATGGTAAAATCCATACAGGAGACAGTTCACATATCTGTGCTATGGCATGAGGAGATGAAACTGTGGAGTTGATTTTACCTAATCTGAGAGCCTTATCTGTGCTGCTCACCATGCTAGCAAGTATGTGTTTGCTGAGAAATGCCTCCTTAGGTTGAGACATGCTTGTGTTCTTGTAGGTGTCATCTGTATTACAAGGTTAAAATTCAATACTTCCTCCCTATTTTAAAAATGCAAAATGCTGGCTTTCACCTGGTAGCAGCAAAACTTGTGCTTCCGAGTTTCTGCCAGGGTAGCTGGGGTGAGATCTTTGTCCTGCAACAGCTGTAGTTCAGGAGGAGGAGAGGACTTGGGAGGCTCCAATTTGAGCTGGTGTGAAGGGTTCGAAAACCTGATTTCAGGCTGTTGAGAACTGCTGTGGAGGCGCTGTGATGTGACATGCTTCATACGGGTGTGTAGAGGGGCGCCCGCTCTGCTAGCGGGGCCAGCTGATCCTTTAAGGGCAGGGAGGCACTCTGGAGTGCACGCAGCAATGTATTGTAGGTCAGGTCCCAGGAGAGTTGTTATCGCTGGAAACAGTACACCAAAATGTGAAACCAGTGTTAGCAGCTGTCCTGGTGCCTCCAGCGTGGAGTGGTCCCTTTCCAGCATGGGGCTCGTGGCCAGTGCAGCAAGACTGAAGATCCAGTGAAATTCTTGGTAAGTGGTCTCCCTGTAGCTGCTGTGGGAGCTGTTTAAGTACACACGCTCAGCAGGCATGTGGTGCTTAACCCGTCTGTGCCCAGCTGAAATGCTGTAGCCTTCTTTCTGAGCGTTTGGGTGTACAGCATCCATCTGGAGATGGCTGCAACATTGCTGTTGGCCTCCATTGCCTGTTGCAACGTGACCCTTTAAATGACAAAACCTGGAGATGCCAACTGGCATTGAGCAGCAGGGGGTAGGGAGGTGGCAGGAGGGGCTGTGGTTGTATGTCCCGCCGATCGGAAACTGTGGCCATGTACGTCTGGATCCACGTACGGGATCCCCGAGCAGGTGTGCAGCCCTAGGAGGGAGCCTGGCATCTGATGCACGTGGTGAGCACCTCAGCCTGGTGGTCATGCCGTGGAGGTCTGATGCTGTACAACAACATTGCCTATGTATTAACCTACACAATGCTCAGAAGCATAAATGTGGAGGGTTAACCTCTGCAAGGCTGGGATATCGAAGGTATTTTGGACAAATAATTGGGGTTTTTTGAGTGCTGTGGGTTGTCGGGTTTTTTGTCTCCAAGTGTATCTTGGTGTTTGTATGGTAATCCATCAACAATAAAGATCGTTATGGTGCCCTCTGATTTTCCTCATAGGCTGTCTTTGTTTCTGTGTGCAGCTGTATAGTTTTTATGGAGATCTGAACTGCAAAGCATGAAGAAACTCTTTTGTTTGTTGTCACTTCTGTGCATAAAATCATTCTTGATTTTCTTCTAAAGCACAAATCCACTTAACATCCCCAATTCTGGACTGACTTTTGACTGTTTCTGTGGTTTCCCGGGTATCCACTGAAATTGTTCGAGCTGTAGGAACAGATTTGCTTCTGGCTCCAGATGCCGTTTTCAGACGCAGTTGTCATCTTTAAATGAGCCCAGAACAGAGTTCCTCTGTGTGAGGACCACGTAGCTGCTGAAATGCTGCTGGGCTGTGGAGCAGGCAGTGGACAAATTAAGTCTTCTGCAAATCTGGGCTTCCTAGAGGTCCCCAAATGAGTGTTTTGCTTTTGACTGGTTACAAACCCAAACAAGCAGTTATTTGGTCAAGATCCTCAGCTACGAGTCCTTAGCTGTAGCTGAAGATGCCTGGGAACAAACTGACACAAGCAGCCTTTTTGTTGAAAGCTTCCAGTCTGAAATGAGGTGGATGCGAGTGAAAGATGGAGTATGTTTTTCGGGAGATACTCTACAAATTTGGATAACTTCAAACAATTGAAAGGTGTTTGTTCTCTCTCTGTTTCTATGTGTGCCTCTGTACGAGGTGCTTGGCAGCTTGTCGGCTGCATCGCGCGGAGCTGCCAAGCGGCGCAGCAGCTCCCTTGAGTTGGCAGGAGCTGGCGTGGCGTGCTGAGCTTTGTTCGGGGACGTGGGGTCCTGGCCGTGCGCGTGGGGCTCAACTCCTCGGCTCGGAACAGCTCAAACTCATCTGCTGCACAGTTAAATAATCGGAAGCTCCCTGTTACCTCCCGTGGAGTTGTGCAGCAAGAGTGGATTTTGTATTTGCTGTGTGAGCAGGAGATGACGAAGGCTTGAGCAGATGGCTTCTATCTACCCCTGTACCCCAGCCAGCACCTCGCGGGAGCAGCACCAGTCTCCTGCATGCCCAGTTAGAACTGAGGCCTCTTGATCCTGTTCCCAAGACGGCTGCACAGCTACAATGCAGGACAGGAGTGCAGCAGTAAAAGCATGTGCTTTGTGACCCTCAACTCCAGCTCTGCAGGCAGGAGCTGGGCAGGTTTTGCAGTGATATTGTTCAGGAACTTTTATCACCTTGCTTAAAACAAAGAAGTAATACTGCTGAGGTAAATGCTAGCACCAAAAGACACAGACCTGGGATGAATCCACCTTTGTTTTAAAGCATATGTTTTGTTGACCCCTGTTATTGATGGAAGTAATTTGTTGTTTGTCAATCTAAAGAGTAGGTAATTGAATGCATGACTCAAACTGATGAGCTCATGTGTTGTTTGGAAGGGATTTTTTCTGTGGCTTACAACTCTGAGCTGACTAGCTAAATTGCTGCTGTTAATGTGCTGTTGTACACACTTTTTAAGATCGGATGACTTCATCAGTTGTTATTTGAATAGCTTGAATTCAGTTTTTTCATCAGCAAGTGTTTATGTGCTCATACCACATTTTTTTCTGAACAATTTAGCATGACTTACAAATGACAGAGAAAATAAGTACTCCTGTAAGTTAATAGTAGGAGCTGCAGTGGAAGATAATGCACTGGTGATGTCTTCTACATATAGATGCTACTGCCTGTTTTTAAAATTATTTAAATCTGAGGTCTCAATACCCGTGTCTTTTGGTTCACACATTACTTGCGTGCTGGCCCAGGCAGCTGCCCTCTGCCTAGGAGTGGACTTGAGTGTTGGACTAATATGTTTAGTTTTTGCAAGCTGCAGTGCAAAACCTGTTTGCTTTGAATGTGCATTCAACAGCTGGCAACTCCTGGCCAGCTGTAATTTCTGTACCCATCTGCCTTGTTTGACTAGAAATGAAATAACAAGTCTTTCTATATCAGCTTTTGCCCACAAGTGAACAATTCTGAAATGAGTCTTCAGCCCTGACTGCTGCTTTACTCTTAAGCTGGTGAAGGCACACAAAAAAAAAAAAAAAAAAAAAAAAAACCACCAAGGCATTTTGAACTATACTCATAATATATCCTGGCTTCATATTTTGATTCTTGGAGCAACTTGTCTGCCTGAGTCAGTAGCTGTAGGTTGACATTTAATGACATCTCACCATAAACCGTTCTTAAATGAAAAGGTGCAGGATGTGGGATGCAATGAGAGGGAGTGTGTGAACATGGCGATGGGGGCTTAATAACCGTTGTCTTCTTGCGGGATATGATTCTGCCAGAAAATGAGTCCTGAGAGACCTCTGTCCACTTTGATTCAAGCAAAGAGTCTGTGGAGAAGCTGGTAAGTTTGTACAGTGCTGGCTGTGTTGCAGGAATGGGCTGTGAAGTTGTTTGGGAAGAGCACTGTCCCTCTTAGCCTGGCGCGGTGTAGAGCTCCCGGTACACCCCCAAAACCAGCCACTGGAGAGGGCGGCTGATGGGACCGCTACTTGGGAATAATACCCTGTGGGTGGGGCGTTATTTCACCCTGAAATCACCTGACGGGGAGGGTCGTGGTTGAGGCAGTGTTGGGAGCTGCTGTGCCAGTGTCCATGCTGTCCAAATTCCTGCCATCAGCTTCCCAAGGGAGTGCAGTTTGGTTATGGGGGTGATTGTAGTGGTCTGTGGGGTTTTTACATGCTGAAGCCTGGAAGTGGGAATGATGCTCTTATTCTGGAGCTGGTCTGCTGTTGTGTCCCACACAGACCTTGAGCTACTGCACCCACCTTTTGGCCTCAATTTTGTGACCTCCCAGCACTTCCCTCCTTTGTTCTTGCCGGCTTGTAGGTGAGGTCAGGACTTGGCTGGTTGTTGCTGCTTCTGCCTCTTCTCTGCACTCGGCAGGGCTGGGGGCATCCCCACTCGTTTGGTTTTGGGGAAATGTGGCACACCATCCCCTTGGCCTCTCTGTTATCAGGTATGCAGCAGTACTGCTGCCTCGTAGGAAACAATTACTGCTTTTCATCATTAACTTGCCCCTATGAAAATCTTGTCCAGGGTCAGTTTGCTGGCCGGTGCTGTTGCTGGCTGCTCTCCCCGTGTGCGTGGCACGCCGCAGTCACTCCGCTTTCTGAAGTAGCTGGGCAGCCTCGCGCGGTGCCTGCACACACAGGGGCAAGGCTTTCCATTTTAAAACCCAGCCATGTCAGTCATGGCTTAGAAAAGTCGAGGTAACATCTGTGACACACAGCCACTTGGTAGAATAAACAGTCATCTTTTGGGCACTGCTTGGTTATTGCTGGCATTTGGCATAAATTAATTTCTGCACTAATGGCTTTAGGCTGAACTTACTGGAGCACAGAAGGGCTCCAGTTATGAAATCTGTTGCACAGGCAAAGGCATGGTCACTGTACTGGGTTTTACACAGATTAATTGGTTTTTCCTCTTTTATTCCAGCTGGAAGATTGGCATGAGCCCTCTGGAGGGAGAGGGAGGGACCTTTCAGCAGCTCGCATTTTACACACACGCACAAGACAGACGACTGCTAGCTTACGTGATAAAAAGCTTGCCTGCGCATCCCCAGAAGTACACTGAGGGACTGTGGCAGGCTGGGGAGCCCCAGAGATACCCAGCCAGGCTCTGCCAGCCCTGCAAGTGGGTCTCAGAGGAGGGGGCACCCTGCCCAGACCCCTCCTGGGGCTGTCCCGGACACCCCAGCTGCCCGTGAGTCTGGCCAGTAAGGGACCACCAGGGAGGGGATGGGGCTCTTGTGCGTAATTAACATTCACCTGAAAATTCACAGTTGGCTGTGGTGTTCTTCCTGGCATCCACAGCATTGTCTGAACTGGTCATAAAGGTTTTAAATTAAATTTACCCATCTCTGCTTAGCCACAGCTCTTAGAGTTCTTGCTGCTAGAAGCTTCACTCCAGATTTGCTCTTAATGTTTTCCTTTCGTAAAAGGGAAGAAAATCCATTGACCCACTCTAAAGTGTTTCTAGGTGTTTATCTACTTCTGCGGCAGTAAAAACAGTCATTTAAGACCAGTTGCATACTGGGTGATTACGGCTTCTGATCCTTCCTTGTGTATTAAGTAAGGATTCCCACAACACTTGGCTCACAAATTCACCTCAATTTGTCTGTAAAGTCCACCACGCTGATTGGGAGGTATTCACAGTGCTGCCCTAGAAGAAGCAGAGTTTGCTTGATGCTCTTGACAGTGTTTGCCTGGTTTATAATCACAGCATGCCTTTAAATGTTTCAGGTATTTATTTGCCAGCTTCTCACAGGAACCTACATCACTTTCTCCCAAGGATCTTCTCAAATGCCATGCAGCACAACCAGCCCTTCATAGCTGGTTACTCAATTTTACTGTGAAATCTCAGCAAGTTAAATATTTGATGTGTATTCTCCTTTTTTTTTTTTTTTTTATTCTAGCCTTGTGCTTTCCCCTCTTCCCAGCAGTCACCGGTCAGTACGACATTAAACCTAAAAAACTTTAAAACAACCTTTTAAGAAGTTCTAGAACTTTTTCTGAACTCAGCAAAGCTGATGACCTATAGGAAAACAGAAGAGTCTGGGGGTGCTTTGAGGGAAAGTCCAGCATTTTCAGGTTTTGGCATGGTGGCTTAGGCTGTACTAGTGACAGTCAGAAATGAGGGTCTGTCACCAGGCTTGCTGGGCGAGGTGCTGCAGTGGCACGAGGAGTTTCTGGTGGCTCGTGAGCCAGTGTTAAAATTTCCCAGTGGAGCAGAGTTTCTCTAGGGGTGCTGACAGATCAGGCACATCTCGCTCTTCAGTCCTCCTCTGAGGACTCAAATGCTGTGGTTATTAGAAGAGTTGCAGAAGCCACTCTGGCTTAATTATGTCTATAGATGAAATAACAATCTGCCAAAAAGCAGCATTAGTCAGATAGATAAACAGAGTCTACTCAATTTATCTTATTTTCTTATTTATATAATGCATTCAGTGAAGGATTGGCCTTGGCACATCATCATTGTACACCTCAAGGTTTGCCTATTAACCTTACATATCACTTTGTAAATGAATTGGTTGACTTCCTTTGAATTATAAATAAATGAAACCCAGTTTAATTTTTTTTTTAAAAGGAAAGAAAAAAGCTGAGGTAGTGTTATACAGCACATGTCTATAAGCTAGAGGAACTGATTGTATTTTTAATAAAGTTCAAATAACATGCGTTGGTTTTTGTTGTGGGTGGACTAACAGAAAGTGAGGTGGTGGATTCCAAGCTCCCACAAGCAGAAGACAATTCATTTAAGAAATGAGGTGGCAAAAGCATCTTTGGCCAATCTGTTTCATGCAAACTGTAAATGACTTTAAGTGATAAATAGAGTATCTCTTGGAAGGAAAGCAAGCTTGTCTTAAAACTATATCAATGTTTCACTTGAGTGCATTGGTTTTTTTTTTTTAATTTTATTTTCCACTGGGAAGAGATTTTTGATCGTCACCTGGATTGTCTTCTGCCCCAGATTTGTGAATAAATTATGTTCTTAAAGACACTGCAGATGCAAACTGGCGATGTTGCTGCCAGCCTCCTGCAGCCCAGCCTTCAAGGAAGGTCACAGGAAAACCTGATGGCTTGCTTTAATGTGGGCCAAGCCTCTTCATCCCCCTGTTGCGGAGTGAGTCCCGGCTGTACCTTTTCGATAGTTGTCTGGGTGCAGTGAAGCTGTTAGTTGGGGGTTGGATCATTAGAGCATCTCTGGAGGAAGACATTTAATTTGGACCAATAATCTAAAATGCAGTATTGGCTCTAACATCACACTGAGAGCTGGCACTGCTCTCACCCCAGCACTAAGTGGGGATCACCTTGGAAAGCTAAAGGGGGAAAAAAGCACATGCTGCTCTTACTACTGTAAGGTTTTGCTCAAATCTGCCTTCTTAAGGGGAGGCAACCCTTCTGGTCCCCAGCCCAGGGGTTAGGACAGAGTCATCTGGAGAGTGTGCAACTGCAAGATTTTCTCTTTCTCTAAAACAAAGACCTACACAAAGCCAAGAAACTAATGTGCTTACAGTAGTAAATATTTATAGAGCCTTGCTCACTTGTGCTATTGAAAGCAATTTTCCTGAGATACTAATCTATTTAAAGGGAGAGCCCAAAAGTAGCATGAAATGTTTGCCTCCCTTGTCTTTCTACCTTTTCCAATGCAACTTCTAGTTCCATGTATCTGCTGCGTCCTCCTTTGGTGTGCTGCAGCACATGCAGATGCAGTTCAGGGACTTGGCGGAGCTGAGGGATGCCTTTCTCCAGCCATGAATTCCCAAAAGCAAGGGGGACTGATAGCCTGATACAAAGTAGTATCAAGTGCTGGAAGAAAATTTTCATTTCTCTTGGTGGGGTTTTACTTTTCCTATTAGTATCAGGTATAATCTTTTGGGTGAAAGTTTTAACTAAGCTAAGGTTGGGGTGGGGGTTTTTTCAGGTCATATTGATGCAAAGTGTGCTGTGCTCTGCATGAGTAATGTGGAAGAGGTCAGAGTTTCTTATAGCACATCCTGTGTATTCCCATGGGAAAATGGCTTGCTTTCTTAGGTTTTCCTTATACCAGTTGGCAAAAGAAATAAAGGTTTGGAATTCCCTGGAGTCTTGCCCAGGAGTGTGAAACCTGGCTCTGTGGAGAGGAATCGGGTGTCTGGCATCAGGCTTGGTGACAGCAGATCACTTTGCGGAGTGCCCTGTGCCAGGTCGGCTCGCTGCTCAAGAAGAGGGGTTGAGATGGCGTCAGCGTAAGTAGGAGTCTAAAGCAGGACTGGAAAAATAGCAGAGGAGTCGGCCTGAATGCTAAATTAGAGAGAACAGCCCAGACTTGTTTTCCAAGCCTCATTCATTTTGTTGCATCATGCTAGATATTGGTCAAGAAAGAGATCAGTTGATATAAAATAAGCTTTAAACAAGGCTGTTTTCTTTTCCCCCAGTGCTGCGTGCCCCGAGGGCCGGGCAGGGTTGCGGAGGCAGCTGCTGGCAGCGAGTCGGCTGGTTTGGTGGTGCTGCCTGTGCCGCAGGAGCATCGCGTGGGGTTTGTAGCAGCGCATCCCTTCCGGGGGATGAAAGCATGTTCTGACGGAGAATAAATGTCAGTCTCAAAATGAGCTGTACTTGGCTGCGAGCATAGGTGATGCTCAGGTGGGGGAAACCCTGTCAACTACAGAAATCAAATTTTAAAAACTTCCCTTAACTTACTGGCCTCTGAACTGACAAGGCAGATGAGCAGCCCTGGCGTGGTAGGGCTGGGGCTAGCAACCTCTGTGCCTGGGTCCTTGGGATGGGGGGGAAGCCAAGGCTGAGCTTGAGCTTCAGGCTAGGCCTAGGAAAGCGAGCTGGGCTGCTTGGCTTCCTTGTCAACTGTAAATGGGAGGAGTATTGGGCTACAGCTCAGGAAACTGCCATGTGTTATTGGGACTAACATAGCAAGGTACCAGCTGTGAGGTGGCCAGTAGCCATGTTAGCTGCTGTGGTGAGTCCTGTGATTTTAAGGGCATCTCTGAGGGATGCAAGATTTCTAGCACCAGTGATCCGTGGCTGTCCTGAACAGCTACAGGAGAGCTGTGCTTGTGAGCTGTGTCCTGCTCAGAGTGCTAACCAGCGGAAAAAAACAGACCAAAAGGAAAAATTACGTTGCGTGCAAGCTTTAAAGGGAATCCCTTTGAGCTGTCCTGATCCACTGAATGTTTATGGAAGAGAGAAGATGAAATTTCTCTAAAATGTTGTACTTGCAGTTTTGGTCCTTATCAGTGAGCTTGTAGGTAGAGTTTGCTTAAAAACCTGTTGTAAATTTAGTCCCTAGTCCCAGTTTGGGTCTATGCAAGTTAAAAAGTGCATCACTTTTCTCCAACCTGTGTTACCAGATACTGCTTAAATGCTGACTGTAACTTAGAATGACAGGTCAAAACAGCTTTGCTTTTAACTCAAGAGTATGTGAATTCCTCAGGACAGTTCCATAGCAGTGCTGCAGGGGTGCAGTCCTCAGGATCCTTTACCCTTCACCTCCAGCACAAGGTGAGAAGTTCTGCACAAAGACACAGACTGCCCTGAGGCCAGTCAGCAAAACCGGTTGACTGGCAGCTGTCTGGAAACGTAAAGTGAGAGATTTGGTACTTTCCTTTCTCTGTGCTTTGGCATTTGACGTCAGGTGTGGTGGGCAGCACGTGCCATGGTGAGCTCTATTAATTTCCCACACAAACGATGGGCTGCTGTCCCTGCCTGTCCTCTGGGAAGGGATCTGCAGGGGCAGGTACAACCATGCACCTCATGCTTCCTCCCTTCATCTCTCATACCTTCTCTTCTGAGCACAGGCATCACTGTGAAGAACATGAAGGACTTCTACTTTGCCTTTTTATTGTCCCTGAGCAGCTTTGGAGCAAGGAGCAGTTGCAGCAGGAGCTCAGGAAATTTTCCAGTGCTGTTTTCTCCTGGTTGCCCACTTTGGTCATGGCCATATTGTTCTACCCAAAGACCAACATTGCTGGTTTGAAGTATGTGGTGTAGTTTCAGATGGGCACAGAGAGAGTGGGTATGTAAAAACATTGCTCTGGTAACTGATACCTGAGTTATGTAAATTTGGGACAGGGAACCCACGTTCCCCATGTTGGGGATGTAGGCTGGGCAGTTGGTGAGCATGGAGCCTAACAAAGGCATTTTTGGGTTTGTGTATTTGGTGTTTCCATTAATCAGTTTTCTTCTCTTTCTAGTCAAGCCGAACCTCTCTCACTTTTAAAAGCTGATAGTCGAGCAATTCCTTTCACCTCAGTGGTAGCAATTTTGGTAGCATGTGCCCTGAAAACTGTCTCTATTTCCCCCTCCTTGGTGCTTTCATGCGACTGCTCCATCCATGTGCCTGGGCTGCTAACATGGAGGATGCTGAGGACTTTACTCCTTGCAAGAAGCTCTTGTGCCTAACCAGAAATGGGGCAGTTCTGAATACAGCAGAGTCTCTGGGGATTTTGCATCAGAAACAGGGCAGTGGGCTTAATTAGCCCCTTCCCTAATGGCATGTAAGCCTGTGCTGGGGGATGATCCTGGTTGAGGAACTAGGGGGGAATTGTGTGGATGATCCCTCCTGGTTGCAGAGCAGACTTGCTCACGCTGCTGCTTGTCATCCCTGGGGATGAAGGAGATGTATTATCCGCCTGAAAATAAATACAGATCATTCACTCATCTCTGGAGGAAGATAAAATGTAAACTGTCTATTTTCTTTGATAAAGCACTGGAAATAGTTGGAATTTAAGATAATTATCTTTATCGCTTTTTATAGCACCCTGTGAAGGCTGAAATCTAATTTGTTTTTCACTAACAGGGAGCTCCAGCTGATGACTCAGAAAAATCCATTTGCCTTATTGACAAACTTGTCTGTTTGGTTATCAGGGCAGTATTCTCCTTGCAGGAGAAGGGAAATACAGGTCCTAACACAATGGTGGGTTTTTAATATGGATTCAAAGTTCAATATCTATTGGTAAGAGCTAAAAATAAAGTTGATCTAATTGGAGCAAAGTGACTCTGCCTTATTGAAGATGATTGTATATTAGTTTATGCTTTAGTGGGTGTGCAGTAATGGTGCACGGTGTTTTGTTTAAGCAACTTCAGTACACTTGAAGCTTATTAACTGGAGCTTGTAGAGAAGTTGCTTTTCCTGGGCACCTGGTGCCCCTTGGCCATTCCCAAGCCTAGGCTTTGGGGAAGGAGGTGGGAGGTGCAGTCCTGCCTCTTCCCTCCTGTGCCTGGGGGGGAGCGGTGTGTTTGCCTCAGTTTGAACATGTTACTTTAAACCTCTCTGTCTGAATGTGAGACAGCTCTCAGTTTTTAACAAACTCTGTGTATCTGAAGGTGTTGGGCACCCCTTGTATGAATGAGTCACTTCTCAGCACAGCTTGGTGGTGTGGTTTAGAGGGTCTTCTGGTACTATGGCTCTAAGAAAAGCAATTGTCTGTGCTGCATTCTCAGCTCTTGATAAAGGGGGAGTGCTTTTAGACTTATCTGGCCCTGTATGATACACAAGATGTGCTCAGAAAAAGAAACTGCATTCTATGGACAAGCTTTCAGTATCACCCGCCTCCCAAAATATCCTTTGACTTTTTCAGGCAGTGATGTTTGTTGAGAGATGGTGGATCTACAGGCTGACTTAGCAGAGATGCTTCTAAATTGTTTGTCTCTCTGGCTCACCCCCCAAAAGTCTGTAATTTAACACTGTCACTTGGGATAATGCTACAGACCACTGAATCTCCTACAGCTTGAGTCATAACAGGTTTTATCCAATTAAGAGAAGTAAGAAGCAGTCTAGGGGTTAACTATTTTTTAGGGAGGAGGGATAGAGCTCCACAAGAGTAGTCTTTGCCTTGAAGCAGGGGTCTATTTCTATCAAGTCTCTAGCCCTCCACAAACATGTAATAGAGCAAGAGGGAGAAAACATCACTTTCTGTAAACATTGAATGATAGATCTGGGTGGGCAGAGCAGATTTCTTGTCTGTCTCTGAAGATCTGCTCAGTGTTTGCTCAGCTTTTATTGGTTTCCTTTCAGGAATTGACTACAAGACCACTACTATCTTGTTGGATGGCAGAAGGGTCAAGCTGGAACTCTGGTGAGTGTTTCTGGGCCACTTTGGCTGTGAGCACAGGACCGGTGAGCAGGAGCTGTGGTGCTGCTAGTGGGGTGCTGTACCAAGCTGCAGAGAGCACAGAGCATCCCCAGGCTGCAGTGAGGCTCACTAGCTGTTCTTAACCAGTGAGTTACCCTAACAAACCAGACGTCTCTCTGTTTGTTGATCAAGTAGCACAAACAGCCTGCTGTTCTTCACTGGAATAGTCCCATTTCAGTCTTTCTCTGTCATACCTGACCATGTTCCCATACAGCTCTCAATCAGTGAGGGGACAGAACTATTTTGGAAGCAATACTAGATTTTCCTGAAATCCTAGGATGAGAAATACAGACAAGAGAATAGGAAAGGAAGAGAAAAAAATGGGCAAGGCCCCACAGAAGCTGGATATTTCTCAATGACTTGAGTAGAAAATGAAAACAAGAGTAGTGAATGGTCCTCACAGTTAGTGTCAGAGAATGGTAAACCCCTGGAGAGCAGGACTTACTGGAGTGACCTGACACTGGGATGGAGATGGGAGACGCTGCATGGGAGGGGTGACTCCTGCCTTATCTGTCAGCACCAAAGGGAGTTCTGGCGTCCTTCTGGCTGAGGTTTGCCTGAGGTTTAACCTGCTGAGAAGCTGACACAGCAATCCTGTAGATGAAAGAGGAAGGATAGGTAGCCTGCCCCTGTTCTGGGTTTCACTCAGATCTAGTAGGGAATGACACAGGCCCTAAAACATGAAGTTAAACAGTCCCTTTACCAGTGCTTGTGTCAAGTAACGGCAATATTGGTAATCTCTGTGGATTGTTAAATAGGAATGAACACCATGTTCTCAGCCCCAGTGACTGACTCTAGCAGTGTATAGTTTTGTGGTTTAATTAGAACCCTGCTCTCTGAAGCTGAATGTCCTCATTTTTCTTACAAAAGAACAGAAGCAGCTAATGTATCTCTTCTAGCTTATATGTTTATATATGCCACTTATATTCTTTCTCTTGTAAGATGTCTATTTTAACATTTCAGTCTCAAGTGTGTAGTTACTTATTGCTTACCTCTTGAAACTCTCTTCTTTTTATACTGTAATTCTTGAGCTGAAGAACCAGCACAGGACCGGAAAAGCTGGTAGCATTGGTTTATGATACCTTAGTGTAATCTTTTACCATTACTTTTCTTATGCAACTCCATATTTGGTTGTTGGGGGAGGAAGAGATGTAAGCACAGACTGTTGGATTGCTATCCAGAACCAATAATATGATCCTTGAAAGCTTTAGATCTGAAAGAATGACTGTCCTGAATGTGAGGTCATTGCCTTTTTTGTATAGCTGGTGCAAATCTGGGGCTGAGAGATTCATCGGGCTTCTCAGTGGTCATTAATGTGTCTTTTATCCTGGCCCTGTGAATGGGTATGACAAACATCATAACATGTCTAATTACCCTGACACATTTCAGTGTATCCTGATAAAATCAGTGTGCTGGGCCCTGGCTTACTGTCCCAGATGTTCCCGCACGCACTGAGAGGTGCTCACAATGTAGTCAAACTTATTTATACCCCATCAAGAGTTGCAGTCAGGACAAATAATAGTGACTGAATAGCCACTTATTGTTGCAGTGGGCTGGAGATGCTGTTCCCTAGTCCTGTTCCTGAGCTCTCTGTAGGGTGTGATCAACCAGGTGTGTCAGAGATCTGGGTATAAAGATACTTCCTTTCATTTTTGGTTAAAACATGCTTGGAAAAATAAGTGAAATTTACAGTGCAAGACAATTTCTCCTATATTGAGTGGTTATGTTCATTATACAATAGATCAGCTACTCTCCATGACTAGGAGAGGTGTGCAGTCTCACTCTGACTTTGAACTCCCATAGACTGTAGGGAACTAGGGAGAAAATCCTTTGCCCAAGGGAGTAAAATGACTTACATCCTCATACATCACAAGGTAGTCCTGAAGCTGAGTGTTTTTTGTTTGTACCTTCTCCATGGGAAGCACGATGACAGCAAGGAGCTCTGGAGTGTGTCTGTAACCAAAGGTGGTGAGGCACCCACTGATCTTCTCCAAAACCACTGTGCAGAGCAGTTTGGGTACCATGCATGTTCTAAAGATCTGACGAGATTATCACTCATTGTAAAAATTTATTTTTTTTTTAGGTCCAGTAAGCGATGTGCAGTATGGGATTCGATTCTTCAAATTTCATAGCTTTAACTTTTCTTTGTTGCAGGGACACATCAGGGCAAGGAAGATTTTGCACCATTTTCAGATCGTATTCTAGAGGAGCCCAGGTAAGTGCTGATCTCAGTGCTTTGAGGGGACACACTTGCTTTTCCTTTAGGCTGTAAAAATCTTTCATGCTGTAGTAAAGAGCTCTGAAGAGGAACACATCAAGCACCAAAAGGGTGGGATTTGTGTAAATGCTAAAAGGTGCTGCATGTCGTCTTGCTGCTTGGTATGGAGTCAATGACAGACTTTTCTCGAGTCCTGCAGAAAAGGTCTATTGCAGACTACATTCAGAATTAGCTTCTAGAGAAGGGCTGAGAAGATGGGGTTGTAGAGGACAAGGCAATTCTAGCTCTGCCTAAGCTTTAATGTGGGAGCTCATACTTTTTGAGATTTGTTAAATTTGTTAAAATATGACACTGGCTTTCCCAATGGAGTTCTTCCAGTCTGTGTTGCCTTCAAGTCAGTTCCAAAAATAGGGTGGCTCCTACTTTTGTATGTTTGATGCAGACTTGAAACTAGAGCAGCTCAATTGGATCGTAAAGTATGTTCCTTAAAACATAAGATGGAGCATTACATCTTGAATTTCTTCTTTGGGACCTACTCCAGAATAGCATCTAGATTCTGAACAGCAGAAAACTTGTGGTCCTCTGAAAAATTGCTGTTAGTTAATAGTGCTTTCTTACAGCTTTACAGTCATCCTTTTAGTAACATGACAGGGTCCTTCCAGGATAAAGTCTCCCTAAGTTAAATGAACTACTGTTTTTTTCCTTTTGTTTCCAAATTGGAAAATCTTGGAGAAAATTCCCTCACTTAGACACTAAGAGTCGGAAACTCTATACCAACCTCCTGACTGTGCCAGTATCCTGGCAGCTTCACAGCCTTTGGGGAACTTTGCCACTTTTATTCAAGCTCTTGGCTTTTTGCTCCTTGTAGCTGTAGACCTTTGCTTTGCTAACTGGCAAAATCTATCATGCTCTCTTTCTCTAAAACTTCCTGCAAATTCGGTTGTGCTGTAGACATGAGAGCACTTTGCCTGGGATGTGCTGTTGATATCTCCTCCAGTGTCTCATTTATTCTTGTTTGTGCACATCTCTGGGGTTGTGGATGCTTTGAGGCAGTTCCTTTGAAGCTGAGGCCAATTTCCAGGTGCTTGCAGAAGTGCAAGGCAAGGAGTGTTCGACTGTGCCTTCTGCAGTGGGAGAGTACGGGATCTCCCATTCACATGCTCAGTCCCATGTGTGAGTTTGTTTCCCTCTGCCTTTACTACACTTCAGAAAAATCTAGAGATCCAATCCTAATATAACCTGTGGGCTTGAGACCATGTCACTTCCCTTACCAGTTATAAATGAACAGAATCAGTCAGTGTGGTTTTCTGATGACCACATAACTTAGTTTTGGTCAGTCTTTTTCTGAGACCTTGCTGTGTCAGGTGTCCAGACCAAACGGGGAATAGACTGCAACAGGCTTTCCAGAGCTTTTATCCCTGTCTGCAGCATGACCTGCTTTTCCAAACTGTTGTACAGAAGACTTTCTCCCCTTCATGTAGACTGTGAGCTCCTCAGAACAAGTGCTCTGTCTCCACAGGGCTGCACGCAGCAGAGCCTGCACCCACGTGCCAAACTTGTAGCTGCTGCCACCACACAGTGAACTGGGGCAGGCAGGAAAGGTAAAACAAGTAGTGATGAGAATACTTGAACAGGATGGAGAGACAGGTACACATCTGTCTAGAAGGGTTCCTGCCCCCTGTTTTCCCTGGCACTACGTTTGACACTGGATGCCGTAAGGTGTCATAAGGCTGACTTTAAGCTTGAAACGGATTGCTTTTGTCTTCGTTCCTCAAAATAAAGTTCTTGACCTTCTTTGCTTTGGAGGCAACACCTTGCCCTTCTGCTGTATTTATCAGTATTGCTTTAGGAACTCACACCCGAACATCTGCAAGGCTTGCCTCATCCGTCTTATCTGCTTAGCCCTCCCAAGGACTCTGAGAGATGTTCACAATAAACCTCATCAGCCAGGGAGAGGGACCTTTAATGTGAATGCTTTATTGCTGAATGCTGGGGTATGGTGATTGCACAGCAAGGTGTAGCTTACGCCTTTTCCTCAAGGCCTGCATTCTGCTTGTACAGCGAATGCCTTTTCCACAGTACTGTTGTGATGACTGAATCCTGATCTGCCAAAATAGTCAAGCTTTACCTTTAAAAACCACAAAACAGCCCTAAACAGCAATCCTGCCTGGTAGGAGGAGGGGTAATTCCCAAGTGAAATATCTCCACTGCCCTCTGAAAGTGTTCATGAGATGAGCACAGTGAAAAGAGGGTGCCTCTTGAAGACTGATGACTGGAGTCCTTGTACCTGGAGACCTTCAGGTGGCTTGGAGTAAAACTTAGATTGGTTTCAGCATCAAGTGATTGGCTCCCATGTGGCAATACAACAATATTCCTGTATAAACAGGAATACTGATAATGTCTCTCAAATTTAACTCACCACAACTTTCAATGGAAGTGGAAGCTTCTTAACTTAAACTCCTAATGGTTAACCAAAGCAAGAGGACTGTGTTGAATAACAAATGCCTGTATGACTGCAGGAATGGACTTCAACACCCCCAGTTATTTTCAGTATGCAGAAGCTAACTTCTTGCATAGCATTAGCATAAAGACAACTTAACCCTTGAGGGAGAAAAGAGAAAAAGTGTTCTTGAGTTCTCTTTATTTTTTCAAGATGTATTTAATGCTGCATGCTGTACTGACTTCTTTGCTTTCGCTGTCTGCTTTCCTCTCTTGGTATCATCAGACTTCAAGACTTCTGCTGTAGGAAGCCTGATGCAAATCCAATTGGAGGAAAGAGAAGCAGCTTTTTTAACCTAACAAGCCAAAAGCTCAGGAAGAATAAATACAACAGAGAAGAGAGGTGGTGGGAAAAGTTCTATTTAAAGTGCAGTGTGGTATTTGTAGAAGAACAGCTTGGTATAAACTGGCCACGAGCACCTTCGCGCTAAAGATTAGCAGAAGGCTTTCACTGAATAGAGGACTGAGACTGAGCTGAGCTTCCCGTAAGGAGCTGAGCTTCCTGTAAGGAGCACAAGGGGAGCCTGAAAAATGAGTTTCCAAAGAGGACTTTGACAGATTAGCTGCGGGAGCAGGAGGCTGGCCTCAGCAACCTGGCAGCCCTTCCAGGGGTGACTGAGAGTGGGGTGGGTCTATCTGAATAGCCAGCACTTAAGAGAGTACTCGGTATGAAAAGTGCCTTCAAGTGGGGGAAGCACACCTTACTTCCCCCCCCCCCCCCCCTTATTGTTTCTCAAGTGTAGTGATAAGAATTGAATCTTCTGAGGTAAACCCTGGAGAGGTTGGAAAGTGAAAAAACAGTCTCCGAAGAGGGAGCAGACCTTCTCAGGAATTTTCCTTTCCCCCACAGCACAGGCTCATGCATTGCTCAGTCTGGACTTCAGGCTAGTCCCTCCCCGGTGAAAGGACTCTCCTTGAGTACCTTGATGCCTTCCCCAATTTAGGCTCTGCACCACTTGCCTGGCTACATATCCATGTGGCTTTCATGCTCAGCAGGAACTTCTTTCTCTGGAAAACATCTAAAGTCAAATAGCTTCACTGTCCTTGATGAGCTGGCTTCAAATGAGGATCAGTCCCTTCTTTCAGCCAAGGCAGACCAGCTGTGTTTGCCTCAGGATTTGCTGTGAGGATCACAGATCTGTTTTGCCATTTTGCCCTGCATAGCTGATCTGATCTCATTAGGGTTATAATGAGCAATTTGGTTCAAGGTAGAGGCTTGTGGCATACTGGTGTGCCTGGGACCCCCCTCCTTTTTTCTTAGTGCTTTGCTGGGGTTTGAGTTTCTGCTTTCTTATCACAGCTGCTTCCATCATCCCTTCCCTCTTAGGGTCTGCTGGGCCAGCATGTCCTGACCATGTTGCTTCAGGGTCTTGCTTTGGGGCAAAAGAGGAGCAGTTGTGTCTGGGATAGCAGAGCACTGGCCTCTAGGCACTGGTAGGGCAGGGAGAGTGTGCAGGCCCTGTCATGGTGACTGCAGGGCCAGGGGAGGGGAGGGATGGAAACCCAGGAGTGTTGCAACCTGCAGAAGAAACTCGAGGAGTCTGGAACTTGCTGTGTTGCAGAAGCATTTTTATATTGTCACAGTGTAGTGCATGGTGAAAGGTATTTAGTGATGCTTAAAGGTGCTTCAGAAAGCTTTCATTTTGCTCTTGGACTTCTGCTCTTTGGCTTTTTCTGCTTGGCTTTAAGGTCTCAATCATACTGACAGCAGAGCTGACATACTGATTTCAACTGTTGTGTGCAGGCGTGGCTCTTCTGGCTGCTGTGAGCAAATGCAAGCTGTTCCAAGAGTCATCACGGAGGGGAGAAAGAGAGTTGTGGTGGTGCTTTCTGATCTAGCAGGGAAGAAGCAGTGCTAGTATCATTCCTGATGTCCTCATGTGCCAGTGATTTAAACTGTTTCTGAAAATGTGGCTTGCCAACTCTTCCCAGACAGTGTGATAACAGAAGGTCCTTCATGACTTCAGGCTATCTACAAGAATTGTTGAAAAATGCTCCCATCTTACTGCAAAGCTGCAGCCCTAACAGAATAATGAATATTGTTGAGTTCTGCTTAGGCAGGTGATTTGGGTAGCTGCTGTTTATCCTGTTCAGGGCTTCTTAATATGCAGGGAGGTGGTAGCTTTTTTGGCAGCTCAGCAGACTCTGAGATGTAGACTCTGCTCTACCTTATGGCTTTCTTTTTTGCAGCAAATACCTTACCTGCTCCGGATCATTTTGATGGGGTTGTCCAGCTGCTGGAGAAGTTCCCTCTGCCTGCCAAAATGTTTATCAAAAGCTCAGTGATAAATAAACCCCCACGATGTGTTATGCTGTTGGGAAATGGTTTGGCAGCAGGATGTAGTTGCCCGTGAGCCAAGGTCCAAGGTGCTAGGTGGAGAGGCATGACCAAACGTAGCTTGGAAAGAGCAGGCAGGAAAGACAAGGTGTTCTGAAAAGTGTCAACTGGATCTTTATGGTTTACTTTGTCCTGTGAGCCAGAGAAATCTAGTCTGGGGGTGGGGGGTCTTCCAGGCTTCTTCAGTAACAGGATGGATGGAGAATGACAGCGAGTGACACTTTCCTGGCCACTCTGTCACCTGCCTGCACTGACCTGAGCCTTTTGCAGTTGTGCGAGCGCTTGCTTCCTCCCAGCAGTGTTCTTGCCTGCTTGTACGAGCAGCTGGACATCCAGCTCCTAAAGCATCTGAGAAACTTTGTCACAGAAGTCTGCTTTGCACTGATGTGTGAGCATGCTGCTTCTCTCTCACCTTTGAAAGCTTACTGCTTATAAGCTTGGTTGAAACCTGCAGCAAGGAGACAGAGCTGATACTTCCCCCCCCACATCCCCTTGGTTATGTGAACAGATCTTTGTGTAAACTCCTGTTGAAAACAAGTTTGGGTTTTGGCAGAGTAAGTGTCCACGTGTGCTGCTAGATACAATAACGGATTATCTGTCCATGTTCCTTGTTTACTACACGATGTACTCATGTGGAAATTTCTGACAATGGTATGCTTAGGATCATGCCAATCCCAGCAGTGTGAAACAAAAACAGTGGAAATGAACTTTGAAAATCAGTTGTGAAAAGACCCAAGATAGGTCTGGGGATGAGTCCAATCATCTTCCACCTCACACAGAAGCCTGTAGGCAGGCTAAGGAGACGAAGAAAGGCTGTTGGAGGGTTGGTGGGGGTCCAGAATACTCTTGATCTGAGAACCTGGGAGTGCAGCTTTTCACTCCATGCTGTGGGAACATGGGGTACATAGTGCTTACAAAGGTGCTTTGTGAAACTAAAAATTGAGAGGTATGGAGCTACTATGGTGTTGACAACCATCTAGGCACTTAGAGAACAATTTAGGCTGCAAATGGGAAACTGCTCATTTGTCTAGTTGAGTAAATTAAAATTCTGTGCACATTAGTCCAAAGGAGACTTTTTAAAAAAGACTGAAAAAAAAGACAGCTCTTATTTGGAACTGTCTGCAGAGCTAGAGCCAGCTCCCTGTCTGCATGCATGGCTGCGTACTGTTCTCTCTAAGGGAGAAAATGGTAATGACAAAGTGTATTTGGGATGTGTGCTCTAGAAATGTGGTGTCTGGAGCATGCCAGCGCTACTTGGAAGAAATATGAGGTTATCTGGCAGCACCAGGAGCTGGCCAGAGGTTTTTAAGACTTCTACCTCCATCTTCAGCTGAGTTACAGTAAAGCTGATCTTAATACCCAGGCTGGGGAGGATGAGGACAGAAGAAAGGCATTAGACAACTTGGCCTTGGTGTCTTCTGACCTTTGGGAAGCTTTCCTTTCCTTAACTCTAAATGTCATGGAGCTGTGTTATGACTTGGAGGGTATGCTGGCAGAGTGTGTTGTTTCTTGCATTTAGAAATCATGGTCTTGACCTTCCACCCTGCTCCTGAGAACTTGGGGCTGCATTTTTGCTGATGTTTTATCCTTATTCCTATTTAAAGAAGATCCAGGCTGCAGCTGCCAGCAAGCTTAAAAACTCTCTCCTCCTAGAGCATATTTCTGGCAGAAGCAGTCTTCACAAACTAGGTCTTGGGTCTGTTTCTCTTGGCTAAAGGAACTTGTCAATCCAGAAATAAAGTAAGTAGACTTTATTTAACTTACTGGCAGTTTGTCTTGGAAGGGGGTCATCAAACTTTTTGCTTTGTTATTTCCTGACTCTCATTCATTCACATGTGCAGCCTTGGAAGTTAGAAGTCAAAACAAATATAACAAAAATGAAATAAGCTCAGAGTCTTTTTTTCTTTTTTTTTTTTTTCCAAAATGCACTTAAAATGTGATGTATCCTGGTAATAGGTATTTCTTGATTGGGTTTTTGAAAGCAGTATCTTTGCTTTTGTGGGTTTTTTAACTATGGAAAATAATTACTTCTTATTTTTTCCTGTCTAAACCTAGGAGAAACCAATTCTCTTTTCATCCAAAACAAAAACAACCTCCAATTGTTTTTTGAATACAAAGTTTTTTGTCTGTTCTAGAAATGACACTGCAAAAAATGACGGACTAGTCATGAGCTCCAGACTTTCCTTTGAGAAAGATGAAGATGCATCTTCTTTCCCCACCCCACAAATACTTCTGCAGTTATGAAAGCTCATCATCAGGTCCCTCAGAACAACCTCAAACCCAGACTTTGAAGGGCTTACTCTTCACATTGGGCTATCAAACACGAAGACCAACCCACTGAGCATAACTTGCCTTTTGTAGCCTCTCCCCTTCTGTTTTTGTACATTTGAGCCTTTTGGAAAATGGTACAAATGCAGATGCATAGATGTTGGAGGGCCAGCAAGGACAGCAAATCTTTGTGTGGAGAATGACTGCCTGGGGTGGAAGAGCTGTGCAGTGAGGTTGGGGATAAAGCTCAAGAATCAGAATTGTTCTGACCAAGACTTTTAAAAATTATAAAACTGGGCGGGCTTTGTGAGAGCTACTTATTCTGACAGAGCTGTGAGAGAAAGGCAAACAGTGTTGAGGCACACCCAGCATACTCAGCTTTTCCAAGTTGGGGGAACACTTCAAGTGCCAGCTCAGTGTCTTTATTATGAGGATTCAAGTGCCTTTGTGGCTCAGATGCCCCGGCATTTGTCATTCCCGTGTGCTCCAGATCTCATGCAAATGATTACTTTTTCATAAACTTGAGGTGTACCATGTACATGCCTTCTGTACAGGCTTCCCCCAGTTCATCACAGGCTTTGACAGAAGCAAATATTGTAAAGCTGTGTTCCAGGAGGGCTGGGCAGTTTGCGTTTGCCATCTGTGTAGTGGATCTTCCATTTCAATGCATAAAGGAGCAATTCCACAGGTATGTGAGAGGGCTTGATGGTCTCTGACTTTTACCAGGACAGATGCTATGCAGTTTTTCAGCTTGCTCCTTCACTGTGCTGTATCTAGGTATCTCTTAGGGAGGAGGAGGCTGCCAGCTGAGACTTTCCTTTGCCAACTTAAGATCTCTTTTGCTTGCACTGGGGACTTGCTGTAGGGACGGCTGTTTCTGGAGGGTACCCTTGAATCAGAGAAGACTGGTTCTGCTGAGCTTGTTGCTAAATGATCTATTATCCTGGAGGCTAGCACAGGCAGGTTTGTTTTGCCCTTAGCTTAGTCTTCCTGCTGCTGGGTTACCTTTCATCCGTTGCTGTGTTCCCCACTGGGGTTCCTCCTCCCACAGTGCGAAATCATCTGTTCTTCCTTAGTTCCCATTTCAGGGCATCTTTAACTGCGATTCTGCGAAGTAACCTTGAAGTGCCTGTTGTCACTTGAAATGTCCTTGATTGCAAAGAAGAGAGTGACAAGAAGTCAGAAAAATAAGGGGAGAGTTGCAGAAAGGCTGCTGCTTAAGACAATTCTCTAAATGCTTTATGTACCCAACTGGTACTGAGAGGCAGCTCCTGATGTGTTGACTTGTGTGCCTGCAGGGCTGTGCATAGCCTACTTCCCTTGTGTCTGTCCTCAGAAATACTTTGATTCAAGAAAAGCTCGCTTGGCAGGAGTTGCTGTGGACCTGAGTGGTGGCCAGCACTCTGGTTGTGGCCCCAAGTCCTGCTAGCTGGGCTTGTCGCACGGGTGGAGGCTCTGCAAGGCACTGCTTCATGTCGTCATGGCTGCAGGCACACCAGAACAGCTCTGCCTTGAGTTTTGCCTGTCCTGGTGGCTAGCATCATTGTGCTGCACCTCGAGAGGTGACTGGGAAGCGAGTTGTGGATGTGGGTGGTGTTCAGGGAAGATGGCTCTGGGCCTGAGGATGCTGTAGGTACCTCTCTTTCCAGAAGAAAGCCGGGGGGAAGGTCCTACAGCGAGACCTTTGATCTGTCCCTCTGGGGGTTGCCAGTATCATGTACTTCGTTCACTCTCTGCCCGTGGGGCAGTGACAGGAACACCGGCTGCCTTCGGCAAAGCCCAGAGTGGATCCTGGTCGTGAGGTCTCAGTCCTGCAGAGACGCTGTGTTGCTTATTGGCATCACTCACCTTTTTCCTTGCCAGCAAAGGGATGATAGAATGAGGCACGTTCTGGAGAGGGAAAACATGTGGAACATGGGTGTGCTTTATTAACTTCATGTTCTGCTACCATCCTACCACTGAATGCAGCTGTTCTGCATAAGGGGAAAAGAAAAAGACTGTTTCTGCCTCGGTGAGTTGGTATCAGATTTGTGACAGGAGGAAGGTGTGTTTTGTTCCTTCAGATCCAGTTATCAAGGCAGTTCCTCCTCCTTTAGTAGAGACTGCTGCTTTGGAAATTACCTGGGGGATGTTCAAGCCAAAACCGGAGTAAAACTTTCCCTAATAATCTAGAACTGTTAGTACAGACCTGTTGTCTCAATTTTTGCTCTAGCAGGCACACAAATAATGCAGCTGGAGTAATGTTCTGTCCCTTAACCTTTTGGTTTCTGCATATGGAGGTGGTCTCTCAGGTGTGTCTCCCTTTCATTTTGTCTGCTGTGAAACTTCCTGACTGCTTCTGATTTTCTTCCACCAGGGAATTCTCTTGGTGTACGACATCACTAATCGCTGGTCCTTTGATGGAATAGACCGATGGATAAAGGAAATAGATGAGGTAAGTTGAATGGAAGAACACATGCAGTGACCTTTAGCAAAAATTTGAGGAGGTGTCACCTGAGGTGCCACTTCTGATACAGGGACAACAATGGCTCTGCTTTGGAGAGGAAATGATGGCAGTCTGCTGATCAGCAAAGCAGGGGGATAAGTGTCTGCCCCCCACCTCTTTATAAATCCAGAGTGGTAGGAAAGGGCTTGGGAATGGTCTAGCAAGATAGGAAGGTTCCCTCTAAAATGGACTGTGGGAGGGGATAAATTAGTCTTCTTTGTCATGTTGTAGTACTGCTTGGCAGTCCCTCTCGGTCACAGAGCAGTTTCTACTTCTTTGCCCTTCACTGCTATTGCAGCTAAGCAGAATGCTGGGTGTAGGCTGCCCTTGCTAAGGACAAGCCATGATTTCTCCACTTCTTTCCTTTTCTAAGCATGCCCCAGGTGTCCCTCGGATCCTGGTGGGAAACAGGCTTCACCTTGCCTTCAAGAGGCAGGTGCCAACAGAGCAGGCCCGGGCTTACGCAGAGAAGAACTGCATGACGTTTTTTGAGGTCAGCCCCCTGTGCAACTTCAATGTCATAGAGTCCTTCACGGAGCTGTCCCGTATCGTCCTCATGCGGCACGGCATGGAGAAGATCTGGAGGCCCAACAGAGGTGAGTGATGAGGAAGGTGCTCCATGTGGGGAAGGCATGAGAGCTGTTGGGGCTGAAATGGAGGGGTAGGACTGACTGTCTAGGTGGGAGATGTGTTTATTAGTAACTGTGGGATCTGAAAGCACCTGACAGGCAGAAATGCTTCAGGCCAGACAAGCTGAAGCTGAGCCACAACAAGCTGCCTGTGCTAGTGCGGGCAGCCGGCAGGCAGCGGTGAGGGATGGCAGCTCCAGAGGGCAGTTCAGCGTGTCTAGGATCTGAATTGCTCAGGGGCATCCTACACCTCTCCACTTTTTCTGTTTGAGGCCGAGGGCAATTAAGCTCACAACTTGAAAGTACTTCAATCAAAAGGCTGTGTGGGATGAATCCACGCTTAAGCATTTCTGTCCTTACCCTTGCCTGAGCCTGTGCCTCCTGTTTTGGAGGGGCATGGAAGCAGAGTGAGCCCAAGGAGCTGAAAGGAACCAAATCACATCCCTGCTGTATTCCATGTATCCAGGCACGTGTGCTGCAGTGTGGCTGACCGTGAGGAGGCTCCATGTTATGTATCAGCCTGTTGTGTTTGAAGCAAAATAGTCTTAGGTGCCACATTCCTGGCTGGAGGTAGCAGTGTGCCCCACTGGCAGTCTGAGCAGCAGGGGAGCTGCACTCCTGGTGACCTACCTTCATATGGATCCTCAGCTCCTGCTCACGAGGAAGGGAAAAACCCTGTTTGCCAGCCAGCCCCAGTCACCAAATTGTCTGCCTGGGCTCCTGTCCCAGACCTGACTGCCATGCCCCCGTCTCCAGCTCACAGAGGGACGGGGAGCGGGATCTGCACTTGCAGACATCTCCTGAACCTCTTCCAGAGGCAGGACTTGTAACTGCTGCCTGCCCGAGGCGGGGAGGCTAGGGGCTGCCTGCCTGCCCGGGGACGGGGAGGGGGGTTAAGGGGCTGCCTGTCTGCCTGCCTGGGAGCCGCAGCGTGGCTTTCAGGACAGACTGGAGGTGGAAGCGTGCCCTCGTGTGGCCGCTTGCTGGGAAATCCCCTCCAAACAGACTTTCCAAAGCAGGCTCACATGATGGGCGCTGAGCTGAGAGGGTGCTGGGAAGCCTGAAAGGGCAGAGGAGTCTTCTGGCTTGGTGGGATCTCTTGCTGCAGGCACGCTGCAGAGAGCCAGCCCCGTGGCTGCTGCTCCCTGAGGAGGCCCCAAGTGAGACTGTCCTGCTTTGGGCCTTGCTGACCCTGTTGCTTGCCCCTCCCCAGGCACGTCCTTCTGGTTGCCAAACGATGCCATGAGAAGCCAAGTGTCTGGCAGAAATGTGAGCAGGGCACTGCCTGCCCTGGGCACCGTTCAGAGAGGAGGGGTGGTGGTGTCTAAGCCCTGTGTTGACACCAAAGCTGGTGTCTCACAGAGCACTAACCTCCAACAGCAGAGCTTACCTTGAGTTTACCAGGCTTTTGTCCTAACTAATCTGCTCCTTATTCAAGGCTCCTGTGCAGTCATTATCATCTCTCCCCAAAGGAGCAGGAACTGCACGGCATAAGGAATAGTTGTGGGCAGATGGCATCCCTTGAAGTCCCTTGGCCCTTGACTATCTCGTCCTTTCTCCCACCAGTGTTCAGCTTACAGGACCTGTGCTGCCGAGCCATTGTTTCCTGCACCCCAGTCCACCTCATCGACAAACTGCCATTGCCCGTCACCATCAAGAGTCACCTGAAATCCTTCTCGATGGCCAACGGGATGAATGCAGTGATGATGCACGGCCGGTCGTATTCCTTGGCCAGCAGTGGGGGTGGGAGCAGCAGCAAAGGTAACAGCTTGAAGAGATCCAAATCAATTCGTCCACCCCAGAGCCCCCCACAGAACTGCTCACGCAACAACTGCAAGATCTCTTAGCAGGATGGACGCCGTGAGCTTCTAACGTATCCACACCCACCCACCGATGTACAGCTGTTTGCACACTTAACCCTTTTCGACTGGATCCTTTCGGATGGGCCATGGTTGCTATTCCGATGGCACACACAAGCGTTAGGAATGTGCTCACGTTTTGGCTTCACATGGGAAGCGTGGTGCCGGCTGGATCTCGCAGCACTGGCGGGGAGAGGACTCTGCCAAGTGACCCTCCAAGAATGCTTTGGGCTTTGCCTCTTGGCTTGGGGTGGAAAATTCAGCAGCTGCTGGGTTGGGGAGGGGGGAAGGGGAAAAAAGCTCATCCAGTCTCAATGGAGAAATGGATTTAATGGAAGATTGAGAGGCTTAAGGGAGTAGGCAAGGAGAGTCTGTGCTGCAACTTTAACTCTTGGACTCCTGAACAGATTGCTGGTGCAATAGTGATCGTTGGATGTAGGAAAAAAAAAAGAAATGGGGACAGGGGACTAATAACAGTTTTCACCAGGCTGTTAACCTGCTGTTGCCAAAAAAAAAAAAAAAAAAAAAAAGACAAGGCAAGAATTGGCCAATTAGAAAGGGGAAGGAAGCAGTCTGCTTGCCTTCTTCATTTATTTATGTAAATATTATACATATATATATATATCACTTGTTTTTTAAGGTTTTTTTAAGAAGCAGTCAGGGAAAATTTTATGCAGCCATGTAAATACAAGCACTGGGTTAACTTTCCCAGTGTCAGCAAATGGGGAGAAGTGGAGGATTTTCTGATGAAAATATACAAATGCTTTAAGAGACTTTCAATCACCACCTGGGCTTGTGCTGGGTTTTTTTAAATACTACGTATGCAGAAGGAAAGAACAGTCAGTGTGTAACATACCCCAAGCTGCTTTATTCCAATCATTCCCTAAAACTTGTGCCGAAGGCAGGGTGGGCTGCAAATGGATCGAGGGGCAGAGGGGAGAGGCCGGGGTCTCGGGGTTTGTTTTTGGAAGGCAGGAGGAAGGAGCAGCTCTGAGATCAGGTGATGCCTTGCTTACTTTGCACCTTCTGATGCACAGCTGGTTGGGAACTGAGGAGCAGAGGTTAGAAGCATCACGCCTAAAGCAGAGGAAAAATGCTGAATTTTGTCCCTTATTGCTGCAAAACCTCAGCCGTTGTTCCCAGAGCCCTCCATCCACGACAGCACCCTGCGGGACAGCTCCTGAATCCTGGCTGCTTCTTGCTTTGCTTTTCCAAAGACGTTCTGCCCGAGCTAGCGTCACTGCGGCTTCTCCTGGATGAAAGTGGGGAAAGGACAGAAGCAGCTTTTCCCACTGGAGTGTGAAGGAGCTGTGGACTGGGAAGGTGAAAAGAGATTTGTGGGGGGAAACAGCAGGCCCCAGGCCCAGTCACGGCGAATGCGCTTGGCTTTTGTGGCAGTACCAGGAAATTGGAAAGCAAACTGCTTTGCTCTGTAGGACCACACCTGGATCTTAGAGGGAATGTGTGCTCATTGGCAAGAGCTTGGGATGCATTCATGCTGTGGGAGAAGGTCCTGTGCCAAGCAAGGGCGCGTGCTTCTTTGGCTTCGTCCCGTGGCTGATCTGTGCTGGAAATTCACCTGGAAACTTAGAAATCACACCTAGCCCTTACTGCAAAACCTGAGCGGGGCTTGGCAGTGGGACTAAGCTATATTCACAGATTCGCATAGGTGGCCAGGACATGTAGATTGTGAGTAGCCTGGTAGAAAGTGAATTGCTTTTCCTTGTGCTGGTCGGGTCATCTCCTCAGCAAGGAGACCAGACGGTATAGTGCTGCCATCTTCCTCCTGGTGTTAGCAACTCCTCGAGGCCTGGCCTTGCTCTCTCCTCCCCCCCAAGCAGCTTGTTGCATCGCATGGGCAGAATGAAGCCGCAGCAGCTCCTGCGCGGCCGACGGACCCGCTTTGCTCAGGCAGCACTCAGGGGCGCGTCACTCTGCGGAGGACATCTCCTTCCCCTTGCTTCTGAGCCGACCTGGGAGGTGAAGGAGCCGTCCCCCTCCCCTCTCTGTAGAACAAACTACAATACAAGGGCAGGTCTCTTGGCTTGTCTCTAGCGTGCTTTATTGCCCAGCTCAAATGAGCGAGGAGAGAATTAAACCCCAGGCAGATGGAGCAGGGAGAAGAATCCTTTGTAGTGGTGGTTTGGCTCAAGAGCAAAGCTGCAGCCGAGCTCGGCGCGGTGGCACGAAGGCCGGGGGATTTCGAGAACCTGTCTGGGATGGCTGGCACCTGTTTCCCATCACTTAACACGCAGCAGAAGACAATCGCTGGCTCAGCAGCCCGGGGATATACGGCCAACAGGTGATCGGCACCGCAAAAGGCTGCTTCTCCCAGAAAACACCATCCAGGCACCGCAGGGCCCCTCGCCAGCCTGCTCCCGGGCACCGGTGTATGGGCTGGAGAGGGACGAAGGTTTCCTTCTTAAAAATCACAAAGCTGCTGCATGTCTAGAAAAACTTGATGTACCTCTGCTTGGTTTGGCTTTGCCACATGTGACACCTCCCTGCGCCTTTTTTCCCTGCGGTTGTTTTTGGTTTTTTTTTCCACTGTATAAGGTCTCAACAGATCTTTTCTGTAGTGAGGATGAAAGATTTATCTGGAGTGATTGCTCAGCAAAAAACTTCAGGTTTGTTTTTTTTATTTAAAAGGAAAAGATTCTTGCATCTGATGTCAACACTAGTGTGTAGCTGCTCTCCAACACTTGTACCATTCCTGAGTTGTTTTTTTGGACTATCCTTTTATTTTTTTATTCCTTTGTACAGTCAATGTTGTTCAACTGATTATACATGGTTTTGTTTTGTATAAATTAAAGTCTTTTTTGGTTTTGTTTTGAACTTCTAATTGAAAGGTGGAGAAGTTGTATCAGTTTTCCTGTGGACTGGCGAGAGGTTGAAGGGAAAAGGTGGTACTTCGGCCTAAAACTGGGGCTTTGGGGCTGCTTTTGGTGCAGGTGTGTATTGCCGCTTCCAGATCATCCACAAAATAAGTCATATAGCATTTTCTAGAGAGTCTTAAAAGTCAGGATTCCTAGCCCTGGTGGATTTTTGCCCTACTAAATACATGCAGAAGCTAAATCTGTTCTTACTTAAGTCTTGATTCTCACAGAATTGCTGATTTTTGGGTAGGGAAGCTCTAAGAAAACACAGCCTAGTCTGCAACACATCTAGCATCGTAGGTGGCTGTAGGAAGCCAGGCTCCCCAGCGCCTTGCGTGGGCTTGTGTGCAGTCCCTGGTACACGGGGATGGGTTTTGCAAGTACAGTCAAAGCCTTAAATCGCCTCTTTGGGTCCGGGCGACCCTGGGGAGCGAGGACCGAGTGCTGCAGCTGTATTCACCCATCCTGCCCAGGCTGCAACAAGCTGAAAGTCAGCCTGGGATAAATGTGACTTTGAAATGGAGAAGGTGCTGCAAGGGAGCTCAGAGCACCCCTGTCACATTGGGCTGTCGCTGGGGTTGGTGTTCAGAGGGAGCTGGGAGCCCCAAAGAAGGGGGGTTTGCTCCTGGGGTGGAGGGGGACTTCTTTCTTGATCCTTTTCTCTCTCGCTCCCAGCCCACCTCCCCTTGACCTCCCTTTTCCCCTGCCTCTCGCTTCCCTAGGATCAGATTTTCCACTTCGTACCAGACTGGCCACGCTTGTTTTAACAGCTTAAGTCGTAATTGCCAGGGCTGGGAGGGGGCAGGGGGGGAAATGAGATAGTGTCTGCAGCCTGGAAAACCCTGGAGCTAAGGTGAAAGCCTGGTCAGGGAAGAGTCATGGAGACTTCTTTTTTTTTTCTCCTTTTCAGGGGGGTTCTGGAAGTGTCTGTTCCCTCTCGGCAGCAGAGCCGAAACAAAGGCTGTGTGTGGTTTCAGGTGGGGTGTGGACAGCCGGAGCCCATTATGCTGGAGCAGCAGGGGCTGCCTTCCCTCCAGCTGTCTCTGCTTGGGGGGAGCAGGGCAAGCAAACACACTGCGCAGCCAGGATGTTGGGGGAAAGGCCAGAAGAGCTTTAGGGGTCCCTGTTCCTTGGAGAAAGGAGGGAGCAGGTTGCGCTGGGCTGGTTCAGGTCTTTCCTAGGTGAGTGTGTTTCTCCAAACCCACCTTCCCAGTTTGAGGGTGTCTTGGGTTGGTCCCGCTGTCCCCTGCGGGGTTGTACCATGCAGGCTGTGAAGAAACGGTGACCTTCATCTGACTGTGCCCCAGATGCTTGAAAATGAGGATGTATCTCCCTGTGGGTGTGTTGGTGGGGCTGGAACCCTCCCTGGGTACAGGGTGTGAGCAGAGGGGGCACATGGTGCTGTGCCCTTCTCTCCAGGACGGGGTGCTGAGCCGCTTCCTGCACTCCCTTGTTTTGAAGGGAGAAGACGAGCCATAAAACTTGCATCCATGTCTGGGATCTTTGAGAGTGACCCCAAAAAATCCCTGTTTTGGGGTGTGGCAGGTGCTTGGGCACATGGAGGTGGACAGTTTGGAAGAGACTGAAGTGAGCATCGTGAAAGTGTATTGTGGGCTTGCTCCAGGGTGGGGAGAGTTGCTTTTTCTTTCATCTTCTGCTGAAGAAGCACTAGAAGAGGCTGGGTGGGGGTCCCCAGGCATGGGTAAGGGTCTCGAGTCGGGAGCTACATTTCCAACCACGTGGCATCCAGCGTCCCTCTGGCCCCCCTCGTGCCACCGAGGCAGAAGTTCCCAGCAGGTGCTTGTCCCAACCTCGCTGCTTTTGACCTTGGTGACACGGGGATGAGGCATCTTGGGCTCTAGTGTGAAACTTGGGCTGCTCCCCTGGCTCTGGAGAGGGGCTGCCAGGGCAGGAGCCAGCCCAAACCCCAGTGCCAGCATCGTAGACCGTGTTGCTGGGACCCCATGGAGCCCTTCCCTCCTGCACCAGCTCCCTTGGAAGCACCCTGGGACACCCCACGTGGCTCCATGCCCCCCAGCTGCATCCCTGGGAGCGAGGTGCCATGGCAGCCTGCCATGCTGCTCCCAGCCGGAGCGACGTGGGTTTGGGGGTCGAGGATCTTAAAGCTGCTGCAGGCAGCTGGCGTCTGGGGTTGGCTGGGTGGGCCCCGGGAACTCCAGGCTGCCGGGGCAGGCAGGGTGCAGCCCCCTGCAGCTCCCGGGCCAGGCCATCCTGATGCAATTCCCTGTTTGCAAAACATCTCATCAGCCTCCCCATGAGCGTCCTGGGGCAGTGTAACCTCCCCTCTCGCGTCCGGGGCTGGCCGGACCCTTGGGCGGCTGCTTGGCCATGAAAGCGGGGACCTGGCACAGCCATGGGACGTGCTGCAGCCCCCCACGCGTGGCCATGGCAAGCTGACATCAGGCCTGACAGTGCTTTGGGATTTCAGGCCGCGGGGAGCCCCGGCAGCGCCATGGGCAGCACTGAGCCGCCGGCAGCACCGCCGTTTGCCGGCACAGCCGTTTGCTGGCCCTGGAGCTGCTCGGGCAGGGAAGCAGCGGCCGGTTACAGGTCGTGGCGCTGTGTCAGTGGCACCGGCTGGAGGTCAGCGTGCCAGGGCACGGCGGCTGCGTCCCCCTCGCACCAGCGTGGCACCAAAACAGCACCTGGTCCGGTGCAACAGGGCTTCCCCCGGGAGCCACAGACGGCGGGAGCACCAAACCATGACATGCAAAGATACCTCTGGGGTGCGGGTGGATTGGTTTTTCCCCACGGAAATGTCAATAAAAGGCTCTCCCCTCTTTTCTGTCCCCTCCACCACCCGCCCCCCAAATTTGCAGCCCTGCAGGCTGGAGGTGCTGAGCTGCCCCCCAGGGCACAACGCCCTCGGGTGGGTTTGCTGCTTCCCAGGAGCTGCAGATCCCCCTCGGGTGGGTCACGGCTCTCGCCAGTGCCGGAAGAGTTAATGCTCCCTCAATGCCATGAAATGTTCCTGCTGCAGGTCAGTCTCCACCAGGGATTAGGGAAATCTGGCCGAGGAGCCAGGGCCGGCTCCTGCCAGCTCAGGGCCGGCTGCGGGACGTGCTCGGGGAGGCAGCGGCGGGATTGAAGCCCAGGCACAGCGTGCCGGAGCAGTCCTGCCGGGGTCTGGCACGGCCAGGCGCTGCCTTCCAGCTCAGAAAAAAGACAGCCTGGCCGTAAATCAGCGGGAGGGAGGGCTGGGAGCGGCTGCCAGGCTGGGGGAGCCCCTCCAGGGGGGCTGGGTGAGCACCCCCCGCCAGGCGAGCTGGGGTCCCCTCGCCGGGTGGCACACACAGGACATGGCTGGCGAGCGGGGCTGAGCATGGGGGACACGCGCCAGTGCCAGCACCCCGCTCCTGGGCACAGGGCTGCCTCTGCTGCGGTGCCAGTGGGCGCCAAGAGGCGAGGTGCGGGGTGAGGGTCTCCCAGGCCAGCCCTGCTCCCCAGCAGCCCCGCAGCGTGGGCTCCGCGTGTCTCCCTGCCTGTGGCCCTGTCCTAGTGGACCACAGGCTCTGGCTGTTTTCTCATCCTGCAGGAATTCAGCTCCGCGGGCCGGGCGGGGGGTTTTTTGTGTCCCCCCCTCCCTCCTCCTTTCACTCTCCCTCTTTGGAGACTTTCTGCATTCTGCCTGCCTTTGATCTCCCCCCGTGTTTGCCCAGCCGATCGCTGGGCTCGCCGGGGTTAGAGGCTGAGGTCAGCGCCTTTCCCATTCCAAACACCCAGAAACATCAGTGGGAAGGGAGGGGATTCAGATTACAACCTTCCCGTCCTCCCCTTCCACCCCACTCGCCCGCTCGCCGTGCCGGCAGGGAGCCAGGGATGAACTGAGCCCCTCTCGCCGAGGGACGCTGCTGCCACCGTGTCCCCAGCGCCCCGGGAGCCGAGCAGCGGCGATGGATGGAGGCAGCGGGCAGCATCGCCGGTGGTCCGGCGGGTGCTGGGCGTGCTGAAGGGCAGCGGTTTGGTCCTCTCCTTCTCCTCCTCCTCTTTGTCCCCCCGCCCGCCCGCCTTCTCCCTCATCCCCTCCATCCTGAATGTGATTTATCCCGAGCCCTCACCAGCAAGCCAGGCCGGCGGTGCGGGGTGGCCAGATGCCTCCTTGCGGGAATTTTGGCCGCCCGGGCCGGGGCGGGCAGGCGGGCGGGCAGCAGCGTGTCCCCATGGGCGTCGTGCTCCTCCTGCCTTTGGTGGCGGCGGCGGCCGGGCTGAGCCTGCAGCCGGGCAGGATGCGGCACCTGGGGGTCTGCCCCAACCAGCTGAACCCCAACCTGTGGGTGGACGCGCAGAGCACCTGCGAGAGGGAGTGCCAGGCCGACCAGGTGAGTGAGGGAGCCGGGGAGGGGGGGGCGCATCCCCATGTCCCCGAGGGAGATGCTTTGGGGTGTGGGTCCTGTGCCCGGCGGTGCAGCTGTTTTGGTTGTTTCAGTGCAAGAGCTCAGCCCAGCTGCAGTTTCCCCAGCTGACCCCTCCCTGTCCTGGGGACATTCCCCAGACCCCCTAACAGGCAAAGAAACTGCTTGTTGCCCCCCATGTCCCCCCCTTGGGCCACATCCCATTCCCAGGATACCCCCTCCATGCACCCCCAGGATGCTTCTACCCAGCTGAGGGGCCGGGATGAGGGCAGTGGGTGTGCTGGGACAGAGACCCCCCATCAGGCAGCGGTCAGTCTCCCCCAGCCCCCCCCCCCCATCCACTTTTCCCCAAGGGCAGGAGCTTGCCCATGGACCAGGCTGCCTGTCCCAGAGACCCCCAACTCCGAGCTCCACAGCAGTGAGCAGAGGCACCAGCACCTCCACCCCAGCTAGGGCTGCCTGGATCCAAGGGGAAACTCCTTTGCAATTCATCTGTGCAATGAGCTCTGCCTCCCCTCAGCCAGCAAAAGCTGAGAGAGGTGAGATGCTCTCTGCGGGGGGGAGGGGAAGGGGCCATCATCTCTGCAGTGCACCCCTCAGCATCCTGGGGGGGTCTGGGGTCTGGCTGGGGCCAATGCAGCTGTGCCAGGGAGATCTGGCTCTTACCCAGAGCCCGGTGATGCTGAGGGTGCACAGGGCTGCGCAGGGGACACCCACCCACCCGAAAACCCCACAGGGTGTGGGAGCAGCACCCACAGCACAGCAGTGACCACCATGTTGTCCCCACCCCAATCTCCTCTCCCTCCCTCCTCCCCGGCCAGGACTGCGAAGGCTTCGAGAAATGCTGCACCAACGTGTGCGGGCTGCGGAGCTGCGTGGCCGCCCGCTTCGCCGACGGCAGCCTGCCGGCACTGGCGCTGGCACCCGCGGCCTCCTGCGAGAGCTTCGTGTGCACGCAGCAGGGCTCCGACTGCGACATCTGGGACGGGCAGCCCGTCTGCAAGTGCAAGGACCGCTGCGAGAAGGAGCCCAACTTCACCTGCGCCTCCGACGGCCTCACCTACTACAACAAGTGCTACATGGACGCCGAGGCGTGCCTGCGCGGCACCCGCCTCACCACTGTCCCCTGCAAGCACATCTTCACCTGGCCCGACACCAGCCCCGTGCCGCAGGAGACGACGGCACGCCCCACGCCGGGAGCCGGCCCCGAGGTGCCGGTGCCCCCCGCCCTCTACAGCAACCCCTTCCACCAGTCGGTCCGCGCCGGGGGCACCGTCAGCTTCCGCTGCGACGTCAGCGGGCGCCCGCGGCCTGACATCACCTGGGAGAAGCAGACGGAGCAGGAGGAGAACTTCATCATGCGGCCAGACCAGATGTACGGCAACGTGGTGGTCACCAACATTGGCCAGCTGGTCATCTACAACGCCCGCCACGAGGATGCCGGCATCTACACCTGCACGGCCAGGAACGCTGCTGGGCTGCTCCGAGCCGACTTCCCGCTGTCAGTGGTCAGGCGGGAGCCGGGAGGGACCCCGCGGGCTGGCAGCCCCCAGCCCTTCCCCAGCGCTGAGTGCCTGAAGGAGCCGGACCGGCGGCGGTGCGAGGCCTTGGAGGTGCGCTGGCACTTCGACGCCAAGCAGGGCTCCTGCCTCACCTTCCACTACGGGGGCTGTGGGGCCAACAGGAACCATTTTGAGACCTACGAGGAGTGCCGGGCTGCCTGCTTGGGCAGTGCCCGCCCCACCTGTCTGCTGCCCATGGTGCAGGGTCCCTGCCAGAACTGGGAGCCCCGCTGGGCGTACAACCACCTCCTGAAGCAGTGCCACTCCTTTGTCTACGGCGGCTGTGAGGGCAACACCAACAACTTTGAGAGCAAGGAGACCTGTGAGGACGTCTGCCCCTTTCCCAAGAGCCTGCAGTGCAAGGCTTGCCGCCTGAAGAGTAAGATGGTGCTGAGCCTCTGCCGCAGTGACTTCGCCATCGTGGGCCGGCTGATGGAGATCGTGGAAGACCAGGACTCCGGCATTGCTCGCTTTGCCCTCGAGGATGTCCTCAAGGACGAGAAGATGGGCCTCAAGTTCTTCAACATCAAGTATCTGGAGGTGACCTTGACCGACATGGACTGGAGCTGCCCCTGCCCCAACATGACGGCGGAGGACGGGCCGCTCATCATCATGGGCGAGGTGCACGACGGCATGGCCACGCTGGACCCCAGCAGCTACGTCCGGGCGGCCAACGACAAGCGGGTGAAAAAGATCTACGAGCTGATGGAAAAGAAAACCTGCGACCTCCTGAACCGCTTCCAGGACTAGGGGAGAGCCGGGACATGCCGATACGGGGGCCGCAGACCTGCCGTGGAGGTGGGGGCAGCCTGGGGGAGCCCCTGCACCAGCGCTTGTATCTAGGGAATACCACCGTCATATAGTTCCCCCCCCCAACCCCACGCTGAGCCCCAGCCCAGCTCCCACCTCCCCTGTAATTTATCTGCCACATGCCCCCCACTGATGTACCCCCCCAGCCTGGCCAACAGCAATAAAGGACTGGGGTGGGTTGCAGAGGGATGGGAGGTCTGCCAGGAGCCCCCCACCCATAAAAACCTTCCCACCACACCGAAGCCTCCGGGCCCAGTGTAGCACCCCTAGCTGCTCCCAGTGCAGGATCTGCCCCCACTGTGGGCGCTGGGGGGGGGGTGCGTGGGGATGGCCCCCCAACCCAGCACCAGTGCTGAAAGCATCAGGGAGCTGCAGGGAGGGGGGGCAAAGCCCCAGAGTTTATTGGGGGGAGCAGCAGCACTGTCTTGGAGGGGAAAGGGGGATGGGTCCTCATGCCATTGGCACAGCATCCTCTGGGGACACTGCCACCAAGCAAGAAGTGTCCCCCATGCCCAGGGGTTCTGTGCCCCCCCCCCCTCCCCATGCCTATGCCCCTCATGACAGCTGCGGCGGCTTCTGTGGGTCAGGCTGGGGCACTGCATTGCAAAGGGAGCCCCGAAGAGGCGGGGGGAGACAGACCCTCCCCAGCCCCCCAGCCAAGCCCAGCCCCAGCTGGGGGCACCGCGGCCCCATCCCAGCGCTGCCGTCCCCAGCACGGGGACACTGTGGGCCCTTGAGGAGGCAGCAATGGGGGGGAGTGACCGTGCTGGGAGATGCCGGGAGGGTGCCGAGAGGTGCTGCTGGGGCATGTCACTGCTTGCGGAAGATGAGGCTCTTGTTGTTGGCTGGCATGTCCACCTGGAAGCACAGAGCTGGGGGTCAGGGGGTCCCCAGTGCAGCAGGAGCCATCTGCTCCCCACAGACCCCAGCACCTACCATCCTCTCCAGGCGCAGCCCGTTGGCCTCGGCCAGCTGCCGCAGCAGTGCCGTGTCCCGAAGGCCCCACGCAGGATTGCTGCCAGGGAGGGAGCCGTGGGTCAGACAGACGGACATCACAGCCCTGCGCTCCCTGAATCATCCCCATCTCCTGGGGGGGCCCCCAGGACGGGGGGGGACTCCCCTCCGCTGCTGCTTTAGGTCTTATCTTGAAGGACCACACTGGGAGGGAGCTCCCTGCAGCTGCAGGCAGCACGGGCAGCACGGGCAGCACGGGCAGGACAAGCCCTGGGCCCCCCAACCCCCTCCTTACCTCTGCCTCAGGCTGCGGTCGAAGTCCACGTTGCTCTGGGGGCTGATGCGGCCGTCCACGGCGTAGGGCTGCCAGGACACGGAGCTGCAGCTGCCGGCACCAGCCACCGCGTGTCCCCCCCGCAAGCTCCCCCCCAGCCCACGGGCTGCTGTCCCTGCCATGCTCAGAAGCCAAGCAAGAAGGGACATGGCCCCCGAGAGGGACCAGGGGTCCCACCACCCACTGTGGGTCCGTCACACCCTGGGGGCCCCCCAGACCCTGCTCTGGATGGGGCAAGGGAGGACAGGATCCCTCTCTCCCGCGAGTGAACCACCAAAGCCGTTCCATCCGGGGGGATGTGCCCCAAAAGGCTGGGACCCCCAAACCTGAGCCCCACCCCCTTTCCCAACGCATCCCCACCCCCATGCCTGGAGCTGCTCGCCCATCTGCCCCCCCCCCCCCCCCCAGCATCCTCAGGGACACCCCGTGCCCAGCAGGATGCTCCCGCACCAAGACGGGTGCTCAGCCAACAGCACCCACCCCGTAGGTGAAGAGCACGCCTCCGGGCTTCAGCAGCACCCCAGCACCCTTGAACAGTCCCTGGGGAAAGAGAGAGGTGGAGACCATGTCAGGGGGCTGGGGACACCCCCAAGGATCCCCCCCCATTTGGCCCTGGGACCCCCAGGCCAGGGGACAGGGACCCTGCGTGGCTGCAGCCCTGCCCTGCTCACCTCGGTGCACCGCAGCTCCGCGATGTGCATCATGTTGATGCTGACGAGGAGGTCGAGGGTGGCGGGTTGGGTGCCCCCCCACGTCTCCCAGCCCCGCGAGACGTCCAGCAGGATGGGGGGCAGCATGTTGGGCAACTGCATGGCCTCCGCATAGGCAGCGATGCTGCGGGCACCAAACCCCACATCAACCCCAGTCAGGGCATCACCTGCCCCCTCCGTGCAGCCCCCCCCCCCAGCACCCGCTGCAGGCAGACCCGAAACCTGCCCATGCTGCCTGCCAGCAGCACCTCCCCGCTGGGGTCTCTGATGTCTAATAATAAGGTTGTGCTTATAAAACAGCCTGGGGGGGCTCCACACAGTGCAAGGGGTCTGGTATCACCAAGCTCTTTGCTTTGCAACAGCCAGCAGGAGAGCTGGCAGCAGCTGGACAACGGGCAGCACACGGACTGGGAGACCCCCCGTGCCTGAAAAATTCCGAATTCACTTGTTCTCAGCAGGGCGGCCGGAGCACGCTGCCCTCCCAGCTGCCTGCGTCGCTGCCTGCACCCACGTGCTCAGGCTGCCCACGCGCTGCCTGCACGCTGCCTGCAGCACTGCCAACATGCCCGGGCTGCCCGCGCCTACACGCCCCCCTGCCTGCAGCGCTGCCTGCACCCACGTGCCCGGGCTGCCCGCAGCGCTGCCTGCACCCCTGCGTCAGGGCTGCCTGCACACCGCCGGTGCCGCCGCACCAGCACCGTGTGATTTTTGGTGTGATTTATACCCTTTTTGACACATTCACCAGCCAGGCCTCGGTTCCCGAGGCAGCGGAGCAGGGAACCGCAGCCTGGGGATTATTTTTAACCAGGGCGGCGTGTGCTGGGTGCTGCTGCCGGCGATGTGACCGGTGGGAAGGATGCCGGTGGCAACCGGCCCTGGACAGGTGCCAATTTCGGCACCTCCCCACCAACTTTATTGTTTGGGTTTTGGTTTTGGTTTTTTGGGGTTTTTTTGGCGGGGGAGGGGGAGGGGGGCGGAATTCCTCGCTGTGCTGCAGAGCTGGGGTTTATTTTTGTTTCCTGAAGGGAAACCGAACCCTCCGAGCCTGGCGCTGCGATGCCTGGAAGAGGCATTTGGCCACGGCCAGCCCCACGCACACCGACACAGAGCAAATAAACAGAGGCCTCCGCGACTCGCCGGGGCAGCACGATGCCGGGAGCGGGGTGTGAGCCACCCACCGCGCGAGCGGGAGCCGCTGCCGGCAGCCTGGTGAGCTGGGCACGGGGCCCGGCACCGCCACGGAGCATCGCGGCCGCGTGTGGGTGACGGGAGAGCGGCCGCTGCTCCGCAACGCGTGGTCGGGCGCTTCGCAGGCAGGAATCGCTCTGTAGTGGGGTGGGCTGGCCGAGAGTTGATTACTGGGGCTTTTCTGGGAAAAATAAAGTACTGAGCTGGGGGGCCTGGGCTGTTTGGGAGTCGGATATTGGGGCTTTTCTGGAAAAAAATATAGCAAGCATTGACTTAGCGAGCCTGGGCTGTCCGAGAGTTGAATATTGTGGGTTTTCCTGGAAAAAATAAAGCATCAAGCAGGGGAGCCTGGGCTGTCTGAGAGTGCAGTATTGGGTCTTTTCTGGAAGATAATAAGCACCAAGCTGGGGAGTCTGGGTGATCTGCGAGCTGGATATTGGGTTTTTCCTGGAAAAAATAAAGCACCGAGAGAGGGAGGCTGGGCTGCTGGAGAGTTCGATGTTGGGTCTTTCCTGGAATAAAACACGGCACCGAGCTGGGGAGCTCGGGCACGCCGGCCGTGGGTCTCCGGGAGGGGAGGGGGCTGCCGGCTGTGCCCCCCCGGGCCCCCCCACCCCGTGCCCCCGCTCACCTGCGCAGCGCCCGGGGGTCGATGTCGGAGGGCTGCCAGCGGGTCTGCGGCAGCGCCCGGGCGAAGTGCGCGGCGTGGAGCCCCGCGCCCGCCCCCACCTCCAGCACCCTCAGGACGCCGGGTCTCGCGTGGGTGCCGGCCCCCGCGTACTCCCGCAGCACCGCCAGGATCGGGCCCTTGTTGCGCTCCGCCGCCGCCGGCGCTTGCATGGCTGGAGCGGGCGGCGGCCGCGGCGCGGGGACTACAGCTCCCGGCGCCCCCGGCGACACGCCCCACGCGCGGCGGGTGGAGCCTCCCGCGGCCGGGTTGGAGAAGAAGACAGAAAGAAAGAAAAGAAAAAAAAAAAAAAAAATGGAACGAGGAGTGCCCTGCGCCGCCCGGGAATCGAACCCGGGTCGCAAGAATGGGAATCTTGCATGATACCACTACACCAGCGGCGCCGCCGCGCGTCCCCCCGCCCCGCCGGCACTCGGGCCGCCGCCAGCGCGGGGCCGCCCGCGGGGCCGGGACGTCGGGGATGCGCGGGTGACCTGCGGCGTGAGCCGCCGTGAAACCCCCGCCCACCCCGCCGGCGGGGCCACACCCGTGTGCCCACGAGCGCCCCTGTAGACCCCGGGCGAGTCTCTGGTGGGGAAACTGAGGCACCACCCCCGTGGGTGACAGGGACGGTGACGAGCCGGCGGTGGGGTCCCTCCCCTGGGTCGCAGTCGCGTTTAAGCGCGTCCTGCAGGGCTGGGAGGAGTGACGCGGGGGCTGGGGGCAGCGGGGTGTCCCCCTGCGAGCCACCCACGGGTGCCTGGCGCCCCGCAGGATCGGGCCCTGCACGGCCTCCCATCCCAGCTGGGCTGTGCCACCGTGGCCGCGCAGCCGATGGGGGGGAAAGGCCAAGGTCACCCTTGGGGGGTGGCTCTGCCGCCCCCGGAGCAAGGCTGGAGCATCCCCAGGTCCCCAGTGGGTTTGTCACGCGGCCTGTCCCCAGGGCCCTGGGTGCCGCCCAGCCACGGGCGATGCGGGGCTGGCTCAGGGTCACCTGCCGGGGCTGCCCCTCCGGTCGCGGGGGGCGGCCTCGGCGCCCCTTCCCCTCTCCAAAAGTCACCGAGGCAGCTGGGACGCGGCCACCGCCCCCCCGGCTTCCCGCACTGTGGGGTGGCCCGTGGCTCCCGGGCAGCCATGGGCCGCGGGACAAGGGCTGTCCCCGTGCTGTCCCCACGGTGGTGGCACCTCAGCAGGGCCCCTGCCTGGGCCCTGTGTGTCCCGGGAGTGACTCCTACGCGTCCCCCGTGTGTCCCCTGTCTCCTGAGCGTCCCCGTGCACGTGTGTTCCCCATGGCCCCACGTCCCCTGCACGCCTGTGCCATCTTGTCCCACGTGTCTCCCGTGCCCTTTCTCCTGCTTGGCCCCTGTGTGTCCCCGGGTCCCTTCTATGCACCTTACGTGTCCCGTGCGTGTCCCGTGTCTCCCACGTGTACCCTCTACATGTCCCACGTGTGCCCCGCACGTCCCCGCACACATCCCCCCGTGCCCCCGTGCGTCCCGCGCGTGTCCCCTGCATGTCCCCCCATCCCACGTGCGCCCCCTGCGTGTCCCACGTGTGTCCTACGCCCCCCCCCCCATCCCGCGTCTGTCCCCTACGCGTCCCCCACACCCCCCCAACGTCTCCCACCCGCCGCCCCTCTGGCTCCGACACCTCCCGCCCGGCCCTGCCGGTGGCTCCGGCCCCGCCGCCCCCCCGCCCCGTCCCGCGCGGTCCCTTTAAGGGCGGGGGCGTGTCGCCGCCCGGCCCGGCCCGGCCCGTTAAAGGCCCGGCGAGGGGCGCGCGCCGCACTCGGCGGGGGCGGCGGGGCCGGTGCGGGGCCGGTGCGGGCCGGGGGCGCCGCAGGATGTACACGCTGACGCGCGGCCCCAGCAAGCTGGCCACGCAGCGCCGCACAGGTACCGGGGGCCGCGGGGACGGGACGCGCGGGGAGTTTGGGAGGATGGGGGGGGGGTGGGCACCGTCCCGCTCCGCTCCCCCCTTCCACCCCCCCGCCCCCCCTTCCCGGTCCGCTCTGACGCTCCGCCGCCGCCCGCAGGTCCGACGCAGCAGGCGGTGGAGAGCAGCAAACTGGGCGAGCTGCGGGGCCGGCTGCAGCCCGGCGCCTGGCCCGCTGCCAGGTGAGCCCCGCGCCGGCGGCCGTGACCTTGGGGAAAGGTTACCGGGGCGGCCGGGCCGCGCCGCGCCGCCGGGGGAGGGGCCGCGGGCGGGGAGGCGGCGGGGGGGGCGTGGGGGGTGTCGCTCGGTGCCCGCATGCCGGGACGTGCCGGGGGTCGCAGCCCGCTTCCCACGGAGAGCCGCGCTGGGGGCCGCCCTCGGGGACGGGGGACACACGGGGGAACCGGAGTTGGTGCCCGCCCCCCTCCGGGGCGGTTCGGGGTTTGTGCCGGGAGGAGCGGGTAAAGGGCAGGCGGCAGTGCGCCGCCAGCCCCGAGGAGCAGGCCCGGGGGCGCGTCCCGCTGCGCGGGGAGCTGCTGCCCGTCTGTCGGGGCAGAGCCGGACACCGGGGTTGTGCAACACACCCCACACCCCCCCGGCATGTCCCGGGGGAGGCACCGATTGCCTAAACCCGGCGGGCGAACCGGCGCCGGGGACCGGCGTGGTCCCTGGCAGGTCCCGCTGCAGCCCCAGGCCCAGGGAGGCCCCGTGGTGGCCCCCGCTGGAGTTTGGAGATTGTCCCTAAAGGGCCGTCGGGGTGGCATGGAAACAGCTCTTGGGTGAAACTCTCAGCTTCTAACAGAAATAACTGGAGCTGTTGGGGGGGGGGGGGGGGTGAGCAGCTGGAGGGACGATGGCTCCTCCTAAGACGACACTTTCCGGGCTGGAGAGCTGGGGGCAAAGCCCAGCCTGGCAGAGCAGGCAGCTCCGCTCAGCGGGGCAGGGCTGTGGGGCACGTACGACTCCGTCCGTTCCCTCCAGCTTCGAGAAACGGATGAGAAAAGACTCCCCTCCAGCTCCCCTCCTTCCTGGGATCTTTCACTGACTAAACTGGTGTTGCTGGTACCATGCTTCCCCTCCTTCAGGCAGGTTGGTTGGGCACGTTCCTGGCTGCTGCCCTGCCTGCAGCAGGCAGGGATGCCTGCCCGGTGCCCCCAGCCGTGCGTGCTTTGGGGTACACTACCCTGCCCCAGGCTCTGCCTGTAGAGGCAGCAGGGGAGGAGCAGGCAGGGGCTGCCTGTTCTTGGTCTCACCTGCCCTGCAAACTGTAACCCATCTGCACTCCCAGGGCCCCTTAGACTTTGTCCTGTGAGAAACGTGGCCGTTGCAGACGTGTCCTGCCCTGAAACTAGGCAGAAAAGCCAAAATAGTCATGTTTTGCACTGAACATGCCCATAAATCTCATCCCAAACCTTTTGCTTCTGATCTGCCTGGTTTTGTTCCCAGGCTGGGGATCCCAACTCAGACCTGCTGCTTCCAGTTGGCAGAGGGTTTCATCCCAGTCCTGGGGCACCTTGGGGATGTGCTGGGGGCTGGGGCTGCTCCAGCAAACGTGGGTACTTGGTCTGAGGAGGTTGGCACCACGGTGCGTGCCCCTGCTTGGTACCTAACCGCATTTCACTTCCATTTTCCTGATATTTCAGCAGTTTTGGTGGCAGATTTTTTTATTTTAGGGACTGCATGTTGTGCCAGGGCTGGAGGATGGGTGGGAGACAGGCAGCTTGTGCTTTTCCCTGGGCAACTCCCCTTGCTTTCACCCCTCCCTGTGTAGGAACCCCCTCTCCCTGAGGGCTGGGTCCCTTTTCTGTCCCTTCCCTTGGGATAGGGCTGAGCAGTACTGGCTGGCTGCAGCTGTGCCCCTGGCATTGCTGGGGCTGTGGGTGAGCGTTCAGGCTGTGGAGCAACCTGGGAGTGGCTGGACAACCCTGTCCTTGCTCCAAACCGTGGTGGGAAGAACTGCCTGCCCCCCTCACCCCTGCCTTGCTTCCCTCGACAGCCCAGCCCAGAAACTCGTCTTCAACAGAGTGAACGGCAAGAGACCGCAGGTGCTGCCGCAGCAGGTCTCGGCCCCTGACGAATGCTACACACTGGCCCACGAGGAGAACGTCCGCTTTGTCTATGAAGGTGAGGGCAGAGGGTCCCTGGGGGTGGGCACCTGCTCGCTGTCGCATCTCAGGGAGGCTGGAGCATGTGGGGTCCCTCCTGAGGCAGCCACATTGTGCTGGGGACCCTGGTGGCAGGGATGGGGTCCCCGGCCTGGGTACCTGCCCTCCTTTGCACCACCTCCTGCTCCTCTCCCGCAGCCCCCCTGGGCTGGGAAATCCCCATCCCAAAATCATCCACTGCCTGTTCCCCCCGCCCCAGCCTGGCAGCAGGTAGAGCAGCAGCTGGACGGCAGCCGGAGTGGGGAGAGCGCCTGCGGCCCTGTGCAGTACGTAGAGAAAACCCCCAACCCCGGACTGAAAAGTAAGTGGGAAGCAGTCGTGGCACTCGGGTGTATCATCAGGCTCAGGGGTGCAATGAGCTGGTGTGGGCTCAGCCAGGTGCCTGAGCAGGGCTGCAATGGGAGGAGGAGGAGTATCCTGGTGCTGGATGTGCCGGGGGGCTGGGTTGGGTCTGTTCTGCTGGTGCTGAGGCTGCTCGGGGGTGCTAGGGGACAGCTGGCCCCTGGCACTGTGGCAGGGATGTCCCACTGTGCCCCATCAGAAGAGTCCAAGAAAGCAGGACGCCCTGCTGATGACTTTTTTGGAAATCCAGCCACAGAGGTGGGCTCAACACCATGCTCGAGAAGATCCCCCGGGTCCTGCCATGGGCACCTGCCTCTCCTGCGGCCAAGCAGGACCCAGCCGGAGCGCAGTGGGGACGGGATCAAAGTGCTTCTCTGATAGCAGCTGGAGCAAGGGCTGTGAACGCAGCCTGGGGGCTCTTGCAGCAGCTGAGACCTCCCCAAGAAGAGAAGGTCCCTGTAAACTCAGCCTGGCTTTTTGGGGACAGGGCATGGGGGTTGAGAGAAGTTTTGGGGTCTCATTTTCCTGGTGGCACATGGGGGGGGACGACACTTGGAGCTCTGCTTGCTCTCCAGCTGCTCTGCTATGCTCTCCTCTCTCCCTCCCCTCTTTTTCAGACTTTGTTCCCATTGACCTGGAGGAGTGGTGGGCACAGCAATTTCTGGCCAAAATTGAAAACTGCTCATAAAAGGGAAGAAAGGTTTGGGTTGTTTGTTTTTTTTTTTAAAGAGAAACAAAGGTGAGAGCATCTGGTCAGAACCCAGAATCAGTGGCATTTTAGAGAACCACATTTTTAAAACGATGACCGAAATCAAGTGACCCATGCTGCCAGCCCAGTGAGGCCAGCAGGACCGGACCACAGCCATGCCTGGCCACATGCCCCTTCCCTGCGCCCGGCGTGGAGGAGCAGCCTGCGGCCCCAGCCAGGATTCCTTAAGTGCCAGTTTTTGGACCGCTGCAGCTTCCAGCTCCCAGGGACACTGCGGTGCCGTGCTGGGGATGAGGGAGCGGATCCCCTGCCACAGCGGGAGCCACGGGGAGGACAGTGGGGTGCTGTAGCAGGACTGCCAGACAATAAAGCGCTGAAACTGCCCGTGGAGAGACACTTGCAGGAGGGGGAGGATGTGTTTGCAGGAGGTGGTGAAGCAGCTGGGGTGCAGTGTTGTGCCCTGGGCTGGTGTGGAGCAGGGCATCCCCGTTGAGGGGGGGATGCTTGTGGCTGAGTTGTTGGGTGCTGTGCTGCTCTGGAGGAGGGCTTGGAGTGTTCCCCTGGCTTCCTTGGAGCTGCATCCTTGCCTGGGTGCTGCTTCATCTCCCTGTGCTCAGCCAGGGCCTGGTGCTGCCTTGGGTGTGTGTTGGGAGGGGGCAGGGGGACATTTGGGCATCAGCAAGTGACAGGGGAAGGGGGCCAAGCTCCCTGGCTGTGGTTCAGAGCCAGGCTGCAGGAATGAGGGTGCTGGGGCCAGTCCCCTTACTGCCATGGAGGCCCTTTACATTGTTCTAATGGCTATTTTGAGCCTCAAGGTCTCCCCCTTGCCCATGGCTGTTGGGGTGCAGTGAGGGACTAAGAGAGAGTGGTTGTGGCTGCCTGTGGTGGAAGGGATGGGGACCTCAACTTATGCTCCCACAGGCATTTGGCCCACAAAAATCCCTTAGCCCATGCACTTTCCCAGGCTGGACTGGGCCCTTCCAGGTCAGGTTCTGGAGCACACCCCAATTCCCCCATGTCCTCCCCTGCAAGGCTGAGAGAAGAACAGCACAGCCTGAGCAGAGCAGCCCAAGCCCAGGGGGGCTGGAGCTGTTCTCTGACTCCAGAGGAGGCCAGGAAACATCCACTGGGAAAAAAAAAAATTATCCCTATGATGAATAACAACCACACTGCAGCCAGAAGGGAGCAGCAACACCTGGGACCTGTGATGCTTCTCCCACCACACATGGCGGCTGCTGCTGCCTGGGAGGCCAGAGTGTTGCCAACAGCAGCTGTGACCCTGCCAGCACAAAACCTGGCTGACCTGCCTGGTTGAGCCATCCCCTGTCCCACCTTCTGGCCCTGGGCTGGGGTAACTGGGCACTGCAGTTGTAACTGGAACACTGAGCAGCACCACACAGAGCCAGCAGCTCCGCTCTGGCAAGAGGGAAGGGTTGTTATAGCACTGTGACACCAAGAAATGCTGCTTTGTTAAGACTTTGTTTTAGGCCAGGATGATCCTGGTGGTGGTGGGCTGGTGCCAGGAGATGCCATCCTTGCCCCTGACTCCTCTACCACTGGCTCTGCTGTGGCATCTGCAGGCACTGGGGGGGGGCGTTATGCTGCCTCTGTGCCCCAGGACCAAGCCTTGCAGGGGAGTCACCAGATGGACATGGGGGGGGCTTGGTTGTGCTGCCTGTTGCTGCTGTGCTCAGGGTGCTGCCAGCCTGTGGCAATTAACATCTCCTGCTCCTGCAAGCCCTCATTTTCCCACTGCTTCCCCCATCCCAGGCAAAGCCCCAGAGGCTCTGCTGCATCCTGCTTTGCCTCCCCTTCCAAAAAAAAGCAGTTACTGGGAGCCCCAGCACTTTCCTGGTGGCCTCAGGTCCCCTCCCATCAGAAAGCACACCACACACCCCCCCCCTTTTCTTGCACAGGTGCTGCCCCCAGGAAAGGCGCTGGTGCTGGGGTTTTCCCACTGCACAGTGCCCCTGGCAGTAGCTGGCTCTGCTGCTGGCAGAGATGCTCCTAAGGAGCAAACCCTCCTTGTCAGCAGCTCTGAAGGGCTCCGAGGTGTTCCAGGGATGCCATTCACCTGCTGGCTGCTTACTAATAAAAACACACGTCATTAAGATCCAGGGAAATTCTTAGTAACATGATGCACCATCGTTTTGAACAACAACATTAGGCAAAGGGAAAAAATGGAACAGGAAAGAATGAGTCAGTTACAGAAACAAAACAAAAACCCAACCCAAAAATATAACCCAACCCCTGACAATGCAATCACTAGAAGGGAATCAGCACCCCTTGCCATAAATATTAATTCATTTCGTTATGTGCAATTGTGTGTATTACTATAGTGCAAATAGCTCTGCATTGATCACGGAGCAGCTGGCCCAAAGGGGACTGCCCCCAGGTGACACAGGGACTAGTTAAGGACAGACAAGAATCAACATGGATTTAAAACAAACAAACAAAAAAAGCAACCCAACTGCTGGGAAATGCAAAAAAAAAAAAAAAAATCCCAGTTGTTGCCTCTGACTGGGCACAGGCCAGGCTGGGCAGTGCTGGTGCCTGATGCACAGTGCCCAGCAGCATCCCCCACAGCTGGGCAAGGGCAGGACAGTGCCTTGGCCCCTCCGGAGCAGCCTGGCATGGTGCAGAGGGGACAGGGACAGTGGGGGGGGGGGGACATATATGGGACAGGTGTGCTCTGGTCAGGCTGTGTGGGGTGTAAGGGGAGAGCACAGCAGGACAGGGGCACAGCAAGAGCATCGCTGGCCTTCAAATCTGGTCCTGCGGGTGCCCAGCACGCTGAGGGCAGCGCTGCTGCTTCAGCCTTTTTGTGGCTGCAGTAAGTGAGCCCCGCAGCGTCCCCAGGCCCCCTGTGACACCTCAGCCCTCGCTCAGGCACTGCAGCCGTACCCAGCACGTGCTGTGCCGAGGGACCGAGCTCTGGGCACTTCTCCATTAACACATCCTGCCAGCGCTCGGCCCCGCGCCAGCCCCTCGGCTTGCCTCCACCCCTGGGCCAGCAGGCAGGAGGGGACAGTTTTCTAAGAGGTTAAAGGAGACAGAGCCTCCTCCATGCCATGGAGGGGCCGGCCGGGAGGCGTGCCTTGTCCTCTCCACTATTCACCGAGTGCTTCTGAAGGCAGCACATCCCGATTAACCCAGCAAACAGCTCGGATCTAAGCTATGTGACAGCCTCCTGTTAAACCACGAGCAAACCATCTAACAATACACATCAACATGCGGGCCAAGACCACGAAGCAGCGTCCTGATGGGTGTGAGCGTTGGGCAGCGAAAAGGGCAAGGGCGGGGGGAGTGCTGTGCCATCTGGGAACAGCATCCCGCTCCTCCTCTGACAGCCTTCTCCCCACCACCCCTCTCCACCCCTCCAGGCTTCCCCCTTCTTTTTGGGCCTTTTTTTTTTTTTTTTTTTTTTTTTCTGTAAAGATGGGGATGAAGGCTGGAGGGTGGAAGTGTCACATGCACACACGCACACTCACACGCAGACCGGCACTGCGGCAGCACGCAATGCACACGCACCCCTGGCGCTCCCGATGGCAGAAGGTACAATGCCATCTTCTCCCCCCTCCCCGGTGAAAAGTTTCTTACATTTATACATTATTTAAGACACGCCAATATATAAATTACTGTCTCTATATATACTATGTATAGGCAGCAGGGCCAGTCCATGATGAAGGGCACCAGTGGGGGCTTCTGCTCATTTCCCTCTGTCCTCTGTGTAGTGCTGGAAGCGAGTGAAGCTCATGAAGACTTGCTCCAGGGAGATCTGGCTCACCGAATAGTCTTCCAAGCGATACTTCTCTTTGGCTTTCTCCAAGGCCCCAAAGACCTGCAAGGGACATGTGGCTGTCACTGCAGAGCACCCTGGCTGTGGGAGAACCCCAGGCTGTGACTCGGAAAGTAGGGGAAGCTTTTGGCTCCAGGGAGACCTGGGGGAAGCAGAATCTTCCCTGGCAGGAGGGCGGTGGGAAGCCAGGAGATGGATCATTTAGCAGAGTACCTGACCCTATTTAAAAATACATGGGTTTGTGTATATATATCATCTATATGATACATACATATACACAGGTCTATGGGGTTTTATATATATATATCTCCCCAGGCTGGAATCCCCACCCAAGGTATCTGCTCAATACACTATATATAAAAAAAAATATAGTATACTATATACTATATATACATACTATACATATCTGTATATAGTCCACAGATTGTTTTCACATATAGTTATATACTATAGTTTTTAAATAATCTGTACACTATGTACACTATATAGTATATACACTCTATACTGCATACTATACACTATACTCTATACAGAGCATAGAATATATAGTATACAGATACAGTTTTTAATATACACTAGAGTATATAGTATACAGATATAAACCCCTACATATACTTATATACTGTATAGAAAAATTATCTGTATATACATAGGTATTTCTGTATACTATACATATATTTATATATAGACAGTATATAACTACCTGTATACAGTATAGTTATATATATAGTATATCAAAAAAATACAGTGTGTATATAGTATACTCTATACAGATAGTATATAGAGTACGTAACTATCTGTATAGAGTATACATAGTTATATATATAGTATATACAGCTAGTTATATACTCTCTCTGTGTTTTTGTGTATGTATCCCTGGGCTGGAATCCAAGAGGGTCTGTGTCTCGGTGAAGCCGATGCCCGTAGCCCGCGGTGGGCAGGAGCAGGAGCCGGGGTGCGAGGCGGTTCCTCAGGCCAAGGCGCAGCAGCGGGGAGCAGGGGTGCTGCTGGGTCGATGCTGTGTCCCCCAGTGCCATGTCCCCAGCAGGGAGATGGGGGGGTAGGAAGGGTGTGACTACCAAACACCAAACTTCCAGCACTCTCCAGAGACTTCATGAAATATTCTGAGACATAAAATGAGCTCGTGCTCCCCAGGGAGACCCCCCTTTCTCTCTGCAGGGTTGCAGTCAGGGGCAGCCAGTTTGGGGGTGGAAGGGAGCAGTCCCAGCTCAGCACACACAGTGTGTCCTGGGTGCTGGCACACTGACCATACATGCTGCTGACCTGTTTGCACTAGGAGGTGGGAAAGGGCCAGGGAGAAAACACACTTGATAATTATTTTTTTTATAAATCACCTGGATTTGGGACAAAGAGTGGCTCTGGAAGAAAAGGATGAGCTGAGTGTGAAAGCAAAGCATCAAGAACATGTGAAGGAGCAGGAATGGTGCTGTCCCTCCAGCCTCCTCCTGCAGAGGGGTGGGACAGGCTCCAGCACCCCCTTACCTGTGCCCAGCTGAGGTTCTTGCTGGTCAAGTGATAGTGTACCATGCCCTGGTGCTCGTGTTTCAGGACACTACCTGGGAGAGACAAGCAAGGAGAGGCTCAGAGTTAAGAAACTCGCTGAAGCCGAGGAGCAGCATCCTGCCCTCCCCTGAAGGGCATCCGCCCCAGCAGCTCACAGTACCTGGGAAAGTCTTCTCCACGAAGGCCTTGAAGGCCTGCAGCTCACCCTCCTCTTCACTCCGTGTTTTGGCCAGCAAGGTGTAGCCACTGCCAAACTTGCTTTTCAGGTGCTGGGGGCTGCCCAGGCACTTGAACTGCCCGTTCACCATGATGGCCAGCCGCGTGCACAGGGCCTCGCACTCCTCCATGCTGCAGGACAGAAGAGGGCTTGTTCAGCAGGGCAGGAGCACCGAGGCAGAACAGCAGAAGCTTCTGGGAAGGGACTGCACGTGGATTCCCTCCTCTGGGCTTCGGAGGAGGGAGGTTTGGGTAAAGCCAGCCACTGCTGGCCGCAGGCAATGCCCAACCACCAGGCTTTGGAGGTGGGTCCCACCCCTTGAACCCCATCACCCTCCTGGCCACTCCTCGATCTCTCATGCCAAGTCCTGCCCGGACAAGTGTTACCTGTGGGAGGTGAAGATGATGGATTTGCCACACTCCCGTGTCCGTGTCACTGCGTCCCAGAGCAAACGCCGGGCCACAGGGTCCATGCCAGTGGAGGGCTCATCCAGGAAGATGACGGGGGGACCACCAATGAGGGCAATGCCAGCGCTCAGCTTCCGCTTGTTACCGCCGCTGCAGGAGGAGATGGGGACAGAGACCCGATATGAGCAAAGCGAGAGCCCCATGAGACAAGGGGCAGAGTGCATGGGGTGTCTCCATGTTTCCTCTCACCTGTAGGTCCTCACAAGCTTGTCGGCGTGGGGCTCCAGGAGCAGCCCTCTCAGCATGTTCTCCACACAGCTGCCGATGTAGCGCTCGGGGATGCCCCGCAGCCGGGCGTACATGCTCAGGGTCTCACGGCCCGTCATGTGGTCCAGGAGGGCATCAAACTGTGGGCAGTAGCCGATCCGCTGCTGGACCTTGGGGCAAGAGGAACCCAATGGGGATTAGCTCAGAGGCAGGTCTCTGCAAGGAGGTGTCCAAGCCAGAAGGTGCCTTGGCACCCACAGGGCTTTGTTGCACCTCTGAGAGGTTTTTGCTCAAAGAAATGGGGACTGAGGTGCTGCTCCGAAACTGCAGGTGAAACAAGAGGGAAATTCCCTGACTTCTGGAGCAGTCGGTCAGGCAGGGATGGACAGAGGCACCGCACCTTGGGATGGCAACTGCATGGCCTCACGCTGCGTTTCCCAAGCTGGTTCCTCATTGTGAGGGGCCATTTTAGGTGGCCCAGGCTCTCAGGAGAAGGAAAGTGCTGGAGGGTCTGTACCTTTCCCATATCCGTCTCCTCTGGGGACAAGAGCCCACCAGAAGGCAAAGCGCCAGGGGAGGAAGCAAGCAGGGCCATGCTTTCAGGGAAGACCCTCCCCATATGCTCTTTGCCTGACATTGTCTGGGGTTGACAGTGGTAGAGGTATCCAGGAATTGAACTGAAAGCCTGAACCCTGTTCATCTATTGCTTTTCCAAAGGGAGTGGGCAATTCTCAGGAAGGAGACCTCTAGCAGGGCTCTGGAAAGGTTTGATCCATTTGTTTTAGAGAGACCATCATCTAACTGTGATCACTAACTCACACTTTTCACATTTCCAACTATGGAGCTAAACCCCTTGATGAAGGGTTTGCCACCCGTGCAAGGTTTAGCTTCCATTTGTTTCACATCCCAGCGGAGAGGGGACTGCTTCCACGTGGCCAGGTAACAGAAAGCTGGACCAGAAAAGGATATTACCTCAACCCCTGGCAACTGCAACTGTGTCCTCCTTGGAGGCACTTGCAAGGTGGATGCAGGACTGTCATGCTATCCTCCGCCCCCACAGCCCTCGGTACCTTTTTGATGTTGGCCAGAATGCTGTGGCCATCCACAAAGGCATCCCCCGATGTGATGCTCTCATCACCAGTCAGCATCTTGAAGGTGGTGGTTTTTCCCGCTCCATTGAAGCCAAGAAGACCAAAGCATTCCCCTTTGCTGACTGCCAAGGAGATCCTGTCCACCGCCAGCAGGGATTCCCGGCTGTCATAGACCTGGTGGACCCACACAAGCCACGTGTCACTGCCCGATGGCACAGCAAGGCAAGCGTGGCTTTACCAGCCCCGTGAGGACCATGGCTCAGCTGGCAGCAGGATGCTCAGGAAGGGCCATGCTCTCCTCACCTTGGTGAGCTCCTTAATGACCAGAGGGCTACTGAGCGATGACAGCAGTTCTGGTGGTGACTCCAAAACCTTCTTCCTCTCATCTGCCACATCCCGGTCCTCTGGCAGCACTGACACCCTGTTCAGCAACGCCACCTAAACATGGGGGAGAAAAAAATACTCTTTGCCACCTGGCTGCTGTGGGACAAATTGGTGCCTCCAGCATCCCCAACCCGGGCAGGATCCATCCCCTTGATCCTGGGGACACCTCACTCCCTTTGCCAACCCATACACTCAACAGGATCGGCCCCTCCAAGCAACCTGCTCCAGGGATGCTCCCTAGGAAGATGATTTAGGTGAAGAGGGCCTGTCTCTAGCTCAAGGGACTCCTGGGCTTGACTTGGAGGGCACCTTACTTTTCCCTCCCACATGCTTCAGCTCACCCATTTTCGCCGCCTGCAGATGCCACAGACCAAAGTTCTCAGTCTCCAGAGAAGGTTTGTCTCAATGAGGAAAAGGAGGAAGAGGAAGGAGAAACCCTGGACGGCCAAGGAAGTCAGGTATCGTCCAATCCCCGGCGTCTCCCAGGAAAAGTAGTTCATCTGATAACTGATATCTGAGCAGAGACGGAACAAAAATCAAGACTTGGATTAATCCACACACTGGGGAGGAGCAGATAAGCTCCAGAGAAAGCTGTGAGCCCAAAGCTTTGCCAGGCTTGTCTCCATCCCAGCCCACGCTGGCTCTGTGCCCAACAGCTCTTTCCAACGCTCATCACCATCCCAGCCCACACTGGGCTCCCTGCCCACAGCTCTTTCCAACGCTTCCCACAAGAGGATTCAGGTCTGGAGGGGATCTGGCAGAAAATGCCCAGGGGAGGCATGCAGAGGAAATCAAGTCACTCTTTGGAACTGGGATTGTCTAGGAAACTTTCTCTAGCCCAGATTTTCCTCCAAATCATTGGTAAGGAAAAGATTCCTCGATCACCTCTGTGTCAAACACTACCCAGTTTTTGCTTTAAAATGGTACCTGGAGCTATGGCTAGGTTGAGTTAAAGGACCCAGCTCCACCACCCGCCCCACAGAGATCTGGGGTGTGGCTACAGTGGGATGGCCAGGGTGGGCAGGTGAGGACCACCACAGCGACTCACTGAATGCCTTGCAGATGAAGATGGCTTCAACAGAGGAGGTACAAAACTGAATAAACTCATAGTTCTGGTAGAAGTCACTGATGCATTGGCCCAAGCAGTAATTGGGTAAGACAAGAAAGACTTTATCCAGGGTTTTGGAGAGGTCCACCAAGCCCAGCTCTGAAAGAGGAGCACAAGAGGATCAAGAGATTGAAGTTAGGTGGTTTTAGAGAAAGTGCTTGATACTTTTCATGTTCAGAAAGAAAACTAACAAATTTTGACACATTTAATGGACCGTCCTAGGGTTTTTTTGCTAGTGTAGGACAGCCCTGTGGTGAAAAAGTCCCCACGGGGGCTGGACCTTCTGGTGCCAGCAGGGTGCAGGGCCGGGCAGAGGGCCGGGCAGGCCCAGAGGGCAGCGACCCACCTGGGATGCTCATGATGGTGACCGCGAGGAAGGTGGCAGTGCCTGAGAGGATATTGAAGATGGTGAGACGGGTGTAGGCTGTGGCTGCCACTGAGAAGAAGAAGCTGAGGAGGTACATGAGGGGGATGATGGCCCAGCCATAAAGGAGGAAGATCAGCATCACATCAACGAGGTGGCTGTCTTGGGTGAAGGCTTGCACATCAAAGGCTTGGAATATCACCTGGGGCACAGCAATGTGAGGAGAAGGCACGTTTGTCTTGACCTCAAGCGATGTCTCCTTGTCTCAACAGCCCAGGCAGCAAGGTAATAGCAGCATCACACTGACCCAGATTGCCCCTCACAGATGGTTCCTACCAGCAGCCCACGCCTGTCCGTGAGGGAAGCCCTCCTTCTGCAGACTGGGATGCAGAAGGGCAGATCTGGGGAATCCTCCTCCATGCTCCCATGTCTTTGAGATTTTCTAGTGCCCATACCCAAGTGTTCAGGTGCCAGAGGCTGCAGTCAACTGACCCAGCTGGTTGGTTATGGCCCAGCTCCCAGCAGGACCACGGGACAGCTTTCTTGCTGGTCCTTTCTATTAACTGGGACAATGCCAGTAGCCTCATCCTGCACTCACACACATCCCAGCTCTCCCCCAGGAGCAGCACCAAGAGCTCCTACCCAAGGGGAGGACTGAAGGGTATCACGGTACTAGGGGTGACTCACCAGCATCAGAGCACAAGGGATGAGGAAGTTGATGATGTCCCAGAGGAGGGCAGACAGCCAGAAGTTGACCACGTAGACGCCACTGACAAACTGGACATGCTTGGCTTTGATGGCCCGCTCGCTGACCAGCAGCAGAGCGAAGGTGCTGGCGAGCGAGGCCATGCCGTACAGCAAGTTGATGGCAATGGCAAACCCCGTCTGGCCTCTGCGGGGAGAGCAGTGGGGCAGGTTAGGACAGGGACAGCTTGACAAACCAATGCAGAGGCTACGTGGAGACATCACACCCACACCGTGCTTCTTGTGGAGGCTATGCTCACCCAGCAAGCCAGCATGCAGGAGAAACACCTCCCAATAAAAGCATACCTCAGTAAGATGAGCATCTCCCATGCACAGCTCACCTAGCACACCACAGACCTCCACCCTGCCTTTGCAAGGTCCCATGCATGTCCCCTCTGGTACAGGTGAGATTCAGAGACCCTGGATGCAGGATTTCATGAAGTGTATGGCCATACAGCCCCCTCTGCTCTGAGCGCCTGAGGAAAACCAACCCCAGCCAGCATCTAGAGGGGAATACTCAACCACTGAGGTATGTGCATGGGGTGATGTGGCTGCCAGGCTCAGGAAGGTAAGTCATTTACACAGCTTTGCTCTCCTGACCTCCCGAGTACAATCACAGCCATGTTTGGTTCTGAGAAGCTCCAGCCTGGCTCCTCCACTGATGCCAGTATAACCAAGCCAATCTGCACCCATGGAAGTCACGAGCCCTAGCAGGAAAGCAAGGGCCTGTGCCATCAGACGTACTCCATGAGCTGGTCTTTGGCCTTCTCGGTGATGTTGCGGGGCTGAGGGTAGTTGGTGACGGTGATGGAGGCATTGGGGCCCGCCAGTACCCTGAAGACAGCGTTGTCAGCCAGCATAAGGGCTGTGGCCGGGGAGTGATAGGCCTGGTTGTTGAAGAGCGCAGTGACCACCGTGTGGTTCCTAGCTCCTTCGAAGGAGGCAGCTGCAATGTAGTGCTCGTTGAAGGCTCCTCCTTCCTTGGAGGCTCTTGAGATGAGGTACTCCTCCAGGCCACCTGCCAAACACCACAGCTGTTATGAGCAGGCTCCATCACAGAAAAGCTAACTGGGGCCAACTGGATGAGACCCCAAGCAGCCCCAGCCTTGGTGGCCCAGCCTAGCCCCGATGATGGCCGTAAATGCAGGATTATGGAGAACACAGCTCTGCTTAGGTGAGGAGGGGTCCTGCCAACTGCAGGACTCTCCCATGCAGGGGAGGATACAAGGGGACACTTCAGATACGCCGCAGCTGGGACCTGAGCCACCCACACCCAGGGCCCTGGCAAGAGAAGCCCGTGGCTCCTGCATACACTGCCAGCCATCGCCCTCTCCACGGGTGCTCCATGAACCCTCACCCAGCACCTCCAGCGGTGACTGACGCTGGGCATCCAGCAGCTCCACGTACTGCTCTGCCAGCCTCTGCGACAGGCCTGAGGCAGCCGAGACGCAGAAAGGTACGACGGTCTGGCCATAGGGCTCCAGCGTCAGCCTCAGCAGGGAGGAGTCCCTGGGTCCCGGGAAGGTCTTGGCCACGATGAGGGCAAAGGCAGTGAAGATCAGAGGCACGAGGAACTGCGCTGCCACCATCTTCCAGTTGCGCCAGCTGTACATGGCTCGCTTCATGAACATGGCGTAGAACTGCTGGCAGCACAGGTAGAACTGGGAGGGGAGAAGTCGGGTCAGTGCAAGCCCTGCCAGCTGCAGACAGCCCTGCTGCCACATCACCCCACACAGCTTACACGGGGAACAACCCCACAACCACCTCCCCAGCCTGCACATAGCCCGTGAGCCCGCAGCAGAGCCTACTCTCCAGCCAAGCCTGTAAAGGGATTAGAAGGGCAGCTGCTTGACTCCAGCACAGCAGGTCAGGCCATCAAACTCCACGACTTTCCCAACGGGACGCAGTCCCTTTGGGATCTCAGATGTTAAAAGCAGCTATAGCCATAACCTTTACCTTCCCCCACCTCTCTGCATTTGAGGTTCCCAAACAGGATTACTGCAACACAACTGCCTGCCAAAGCGACTGGGCTGAGAGGCCTGGGAGCTCCCAGCCCTGTCTCTGCAAGCACCTTTGATTTTTCAACCCATAAACATCTTCCTCCTCTTCTGCCTTTGCGACATGCCCTTGAGAAGCACAGGGAAATTCATCACAGGCTCATAGGCAGCAGGCCATGAAGGGCTGCCAGCGATCTGAAACACAAGCCTAGCAAAGGAAGGAAGATGTTTTTTCTCATCTCCTTGCTGGAAATTCCAAGTGATGTAGCAAGGGCAGGTGAAAACCACTTTAGATCACCTAGGACACCTTCAAAAGTACCTCTGTAGACCCAAGATTAACACGAAGAGGATGGCACTGACCAACCCCAGCAACCCTAAAAATAATTTGCTCTTAAGATGCAGATTCCAGTTTGATCTTCCAAACCACACACAACAAGACCAACCATAGGGGAGGCTCCACCTGGTAACCCTGCTCCAAAAACCCCCTTCACATGCTCTCTCCCTGCTCCTGCTGCACCAACGCCCCCAGCACTCACCCCGGTGTTGAGCTTGATGCTGGAGCAGTCCTCCGTAATGAGTGCCCCGCTGTCGTCCGTCATATCCGTCATCCCGCTCAGGCTGCTGGAGTCATCCATGGCCCAGTCGTTGGAGCGTCTCTCGTGCTGGTACTGGAGAGCAGGCAGCTGGATGGCCTGGATATCCATGCTGGAGTCCACCAGCTTCCCAACCCTGTGCCAGGATGGGGTGATGAAATACAGACCCAGACAGGATCAAGCTGTTCTGAGCTGGGGAAGCCAAACCCAAGAAACAAAACCCAGCACGTGGCCAGAGAGCTGTGCAGGACACCACTGTCACCAAAGCACACGGGGACTGGTCATCTGCAGATGACACCCCAGCGGGGGCAGCCATCCCCCCACCTACCTCAGGAAGACTTCCTCCATGGTGGTGACCGAGGCGCCGTAGCTGGCGATGCCCAGCTCCTCCCGCTTCTGCTCCAGCTCCGTGAACAGGGCTTCAAACCTGAAGGGGGAAGCGATGCGTTAGACACTGACCCTCAGGACAGGGGGTACTCAGAGGTTAAGACCACCTGGGCATCAGTCCTGCAGCTGTTTTGGGTCCTGCAGCCAGCTCTGGGGCTGCCTGAAGCACTAGGCACCCTCCTCTCCCCAGAAGCAGCTTTTGGGCTCCATCTTTTGCTCTTTCTTGCCACAGGCAGCCTCAGCCAATATCAAATATTTGGTTTTGGAGCCAGACCAGCCTGCCTCATTTGTGCCACCCTCCACACTGCAGCCATCACCAGCAACCAGTGCTGTCCCATGCAGCTGCTGCACAGGCAGTGACATGGTGGGCACAGGGGCACAAGAGCAATGCACCAGCAGACGTAGGGCAGGACGGCAGCGAAGGGAGGAACCAAACCCCGTTTTCTAAGACCAATGCTGATGCAGAGCAGGTTCCCTTTCCAGCAAGCCCGTGAGAATAGTGTGTGCCCTGGTGTGTGCAGATGAGGGAATCCACCTGGGGAGGGCAAGCAGAGGATGATGCTGTTACCTGTGTGTGCTCTCCTTGGGCAGGATGAAGGAAAGCTCGGCCCCGGCGTTGCTCTCCATGGTGGCATTGGGCACATAGTGACAGATGAGGCGGGAGATCTCCCCCAGGTTACAGTAGGGCTCCTTCACCATCACCATGTGATATCCTGCCCCTGGGTAGAGCCACAAGAGAGGGAGAGGAGGGTAAATTGTAGCCCAGCCTGGCCCTGGGGTGCTGGAGCAGAAAGGGATGCTAAGACACTGCAGAACATTGATGGCTTTGCCTGGGCTATGGACACAGTGCAGGAGCAAGTGTGGGGATGGGCCTCAGAAGAGGCAGAACAGCACAACAGGGAGCAAGCACCCATCAGACAAGGAGCAATGGGTTCCCTTCCTTGCTCTATATCCCACTCTTGCTCCTCCCTGGCAAGTAGGAGACATCAAGCATGGCCTGCCTGCTCCTGCCTTACCATATTTACGCTTGAGAAAGAGCGAGGAGCCGCAGCACTGCAGCTCGCCCTTGGCCATGATGGCTATGCGGTCCCCCAGCAGATCAGCCTCATCCATGAAGTGGGTGGTCAGCAGGATGGTGCGGTTGCTTCTCTGCTGCTGCAGGAGGTCCCACGTGGCCCTACGAGAGGCTGGGTCCATCCCTGATGTCGGCTCATCCAGCATCACCACCTGCACACGAGAGATGGGTGTTGGTCAAAAAGGGTTGGTAGAGGCACAGCAGTGCAAGAGGGGGCAACCCCAGGGCCCAGAAGGAGTCTTGACCTCGCAGGCGATGATCTTTTGCATGGGGGAGCAGTTACCAGGCAGCAGAGCTGCACTGCAGCCTCAGGGCATTGTCCTCAGAGTTGTTCCATTTTGTGGGGGTGCTCCTGCCCCCTTGTCACTGTCCTTGTGTCTCCCACTGGCTCACCACAGGTGAGGAACAACTTCAGAGACACTAGAATGACCCACACTGGGCCCAGGGAGAAAGGTTCGAGGTGAGCCCCGCTGAAGACACTTGCCTTGGAGTCCCCAATGAGGGCGATGCCAATGGAGAGCTTGCGCTTCATGCCCCCGGAGAGCGCCTTGGTCAGAGAGCGGCGCTTGTCCTCCAGGTTGAGGATCCTCAGGATGTGGTTGATCTCCTCGGGGCACTTGGAGGGTGGGTACCCCTTCAGCTGCCAGACAGGGGGAAGGGAAGAGTAAGTGAATCTGGCAAAGACTCTTCCCACCACATCAGCCACTGGCTGCTAAAGCACACCACACTCCCTCTCCCACACCCAGACAGGAAAGCAGGGAAGCATGAGATGGAGCCCTGCCCAACCCTAAAGGAGCTGCCACACCTGGTGGGGGGGTTCCTGCAGAGCCAGGCTGCCTGCGACCCTCTACTCCCCCATCAACCAAGCAGGGAGCTCCTGCCTGCAAATGAAGTGGACAGAGGAGGCAAGGGCTTCTTCTGCTTATCACAGAATCACAGATGGGGTTGGAAGGGACCTTGAAAGGTCTAGTCCAGTCCCTCCCCTGCAGTGGGCAGGGACATCTTCAGCGAGATCAGGTCACTCAGAGCCCCATCCAACCTGGCCTTGAATGCTTCCAGGGATGGGGCATCTACCACCTCTCTGGGCAACCTGCTCCAGCACCTCACCACCCTCACTGTAAAAAATATCTTCCGTATATATTGTCTGAATTTACCCTCTTTTAGTTTAAAACCATTGGGCCTTGTTCTGTCACTACAGGCCCTGCTAAACAGTCTGTCCCCACCTTTCTTATAAGCCCCCTTTTAAGTATTGAAAGACTGCAGCGAGGTCTCCCTGCAGCTTTCTCTTCTCCAGGCTAAACAACCCCAACTCCCTCAGCCTGTTCTCACAGGAGACATGTTCCACCCTCTGATCACTTTTGTGACCCTCCTCCGGACCCACTTGATGGATCTCACCAAGCTTTCCCAGCCTTAGGAAGGCATAGGATGGCTGCAGGGTGCCTCCCCCAGGGCTGGCTCTTGGGGAGCCCAGCAGCGCTCCCCCCATGCCCCATGCTCACCCCTGCATAGAAGTGGAGGTGCTCTTCCACTGTCATGTTGTCGAAGAGGACGTCGTGCTGGGGACACAGGCCCAGGCTGCGGCGGATCAGGACCATGTCCTGGGAGATCTCGTAGCCGTTGATGTACGCCTGCCCGCTCGTTGGAGAGTGCAGACCTGGGAGGAGCGAGATGCAGTGGCCTCGGCTCAGGGCTGAGGATAACCCTGAGCGGCAGAGAGCTGACAGAAAGGTGGGGGTCCTGCCAAGCACCCCCCCACACGCAGCTCTCTGTCAAAAGCTGGAGTAAGCCAGCCTCTTGCTCAAGGGGCACGGCAGATTTCTCCTCCTGCCCACAGGGTGGGCTGCATGGCATCCGTAGGTGGGAGGTGGACCTGGCAGTGCTGCCAGAGCAGGCAGGCAAGCCTGGGTCTCAGCCTGGCAGAGGTCCAGGCAAGCCCAGGGAAAGTCCCGTGAGCAGCCTGGGCTGGCAGGAACAGCACAGGGTGACAGAGAACAGGGAAGGACCATCAAAGGTCACCATGTCCACCATGCCAGAACTGGCTGCCCAGAGCTCAGCAACTCAAGAATGATGAAGATCAGTTCTTGGCCCATGCCCTCTCTGCCTTATCATGACAAAGCCTACAGAGACTCATCCTACAGCAGATCCTTTCTGTTCTCAGGGCTCTCCAACACAGACGGGCTGTCATTTCCCCCACTGGCTGATCCCTCTCGTGGAGGGCTGAGCACAGACCCCCACCCTCCCTCCATCTCCCCAGGCAGTGATGTGCCTCTCGCTATCCTGGCATTCCCGGCCAACAGCTCAGTGAACCAAAGGTGTTCCACAGAAGAGAAAAACCCTTCCCAACCTCAGAGATGGGGTTCAGCAAATCTGCAAGTCAAGCCCACAGCCCATGCCAGCCCCACAGCAGGATGCAGCTCCCACCTGTGAGCATTGACAGAGTGGTGGTCTTCCCAGCACCGTTGTGTCCCAAGAGGACTGTGATCTGCCCTTCATACATGTTCACCGTTAAGTCCTTGACTGCCTCTTTCATCTTGTTTCCCACTTTGAAGACCTGCGGAGATCACATTAACAAGTTGACGGTTGATGCTGCACTCGAGGCAAGTGCTCAGATCTGCCCCCTCTGCTCCACCCGGCAGTCAAAGCCCACAATGCTCACATGGTGCTGGCATTAGACAACAGGTTTAATTCACATTAAATTCAGATGTCAACAGGTTAAACACAGATGTCACCACACCTGTAAGTACCTAACACTTCAGACCACAACAAAATGCAGCTGGCTCTGGGGAAGAGCCTCACCTGCCTTACAGCAGCCAAGCAGCACAGCCCTAGGCCACAAAGGCAGCGAAATTATAAGGCAGCTGCCTGCAGGCAGCAGGTTTTACAAAAACAACATTATGATGTGTTTGTGCTGTGCTGTGCAGTTGGTACCTTGGAAAGGTGCTTTATTTTGATTCCTGACACGAGGTCGGCTGGTTCCTCCTCAATGTACTGGCTCTTCAGAGCTTTCTCAGGGTCCTCCTCCTCCTCCTTCTCTTTTCCAACGACAGTCCTGGGGCGTCCGCACCAGTACGAGGGCTGATGGAAGAAAGGAGAGAGAGAAAATCTCAGGCACAGGCAGACACCACCTCTTCTCCCCAGCTTTGGCCACCCTCCTCCTCCATGGAGATGCCTTCCAGGGATCTCCAAGACCATGCTCCTTTGGCCTGCGAATTGCCAACTAGCATGTCTTCGGCAGGCAGGTCAGACAGAGGATACAGCTGCTTCTCCTGCTCTGCTGCCTTTCCCCTGGTTCTCCCTTAGAGCAGGATCACCTGTGATTACACAGGCAGCTTTTCTCCATCTTCATTTCCATGGAAAAGGTCAGTACTTTGATGAGAAGCAAAACAGCTCAGGCAGAAGCATCGTGAACAGGAAAGCCCGGGCAATGGATGCTCAACCCCTCCAAAAACCCTAACGTAAGCTAAAAACAAAAAGATTGGGGTCCAGCTGCTGCAATTACAGCGTTTTTTTGACCTGGCTGTCTAGGAATGAAAAGAAGTGTTCAGGACCTTAAATGCCTGTGGAAATAACAATTCAACAACTCCTGGATGCAAAATCAGCAGCCTGCTGTGGCTTTTGGCTGACAGTATCTCCACTACACTAGTCTAGCTGCGAGAAGGAGCGAGATGCTGGAGTGAAACCATGCTGCAATAAGGAATTTAGAGGGGAGGTGGAAAAACCTTCCGATCAAATAACAAGGAATACATCCACAGGATCAAAATTGATTGTGTCATTGTGGCTTAATGAGCCAGCTGAGCTGCAGTAACCACCTCAGCTACAGCCACTGAAAATGATGCCAAGCATTTGACTTGGCAGAGCGAGGGCAGCTCAGCTGACAGGGTGACAGTCACCACTCGTCCCCTGACACCAGCACGTGGGGGCTGGCAGCAGGACACAGATCACCCAGGTCCCAGATGGCAGCGCTCGGGGAGTTTCAAATGACTGGATCTGGTTGCTCACACCTGGGGCTTCTCTCCGATGCCTTCACCCAGGCATGGAGATATTTAACAACAGTCTGCATGCCAAGAAGTGTCGGGACAAAGATCTAAAACCAAGACCTTCATATTCAGTAAAAAAATACAGTTGCATCAGCCTTTACTGAGGACATGTTGCAGACCCCTTGATTTTGGAGGCCAGATGTCTATTAGCCTAGCCCACTGCATAGCACAGAAGCGGGGACCATCCCCGAGCGAGGCCCATCAAGGCTGCTGGAAGGGGTGTGTAAGCAGTGCTCACCGTCAAGAAGAAGTACCACGGCTGAGGCACGCCGTACTCCCCTGGAAAGACGGCCTCCACGTACCAGGCCACCACGCCGTACAGCGCCGAGTCCAGGAGCAGCATCCCCAGCACTTGGGCTAAGGTGAAGTTGTCATCTACACTGACGGGCTTCATCAGGTCCCTCCACTGAATGCCAGTCCCTGCAATGCACACGGGGCACTACCTACCTCTGCATCCCCAGGACAAAGCGTTCTCCAAGACTGTCAGTCAGCATCCCCTGTCCTCGTTCACCGCTTGGGAACAAGGAGCACATGCATGGCTCTACAATCCCTTCCACAGACAGGCAGCAGAAACCACACTGACACCTCCAGGCTGCCCACCCCGTCATGTTTCTTCCATCACGTTCTCCACAACTGCTCGGGGAAGAAGCAATCTCTGCTCCAGCCATTGCCCCTCTTGTCACTGCAGCCACATTTTACCACCATCACTTCACAAAAGCATGGCCTCTGCTGGAATCAACAGCAAATTCTTATTAACTTAGAAATTAAAGACACAGATTGGGCAGGAGGACAGGCAGTGGATTCCCATCTGTTAAACCAGAATTCGTTTGGTAAAGTGATGATGGCATTGTGCACAGCCCAGACTGCCAGGGGCACAGGTTTGGAGGGGCAGAGCCCTAGTGCTGATACAACCTCCGGGAGCAACCAGCAATTAGCCCTTCTGCTCTCGTTAGGAGAAGGGAAGTGCTTCTCCCTGACACTTTTCCACCCTTCATACCACAGGCAAGCCAGTCCCAACCAAAAAAAACACCACAAGAAAAGGGCAGCCCCTCTCCCGAGGAACAGGAGGCACTTGCTCACCTTTTCCTTCAAACATGCCTATAAGCTGTGCCCCCATGGCCATGGCCACATTGGAGATGAGGCAGGACGCCAGCTTCTGGCTGTGGGACATCAGGTCGTAGCGGGGCGAGATAAAGAAGTAAGGGATGTAGGAGAAAAAGTAGAGGAAGCCGCCAGCGGCAGCTGCAACATTTGCTGCCAGCACAGAGAAAAGCAAAAGACAAGATGTCAATAATATGGTGATGCCATTGACTATTTCTCACCAGCTTTCCATCCAAGGAGAGTCAAGCCTTTCGCACAAAGCATGGTTACAGGGGGGCAGGAAGAGAATGTGCCCATGTCCCGTGGCAAGGCAGGAGCAGCACCGGACCCCAACCCTGTGGTGGGCAACTGCAGAAGCACCCTGACAACCCATCCTGGGGCCATCCCATCCTGGGGTCAAGCCAGTCAGATGAAGCCCTGATGCATGAGCTTGTCTGGTTCGGGAAGCGACAGTACACACATCCCTTTCCCGGGGGGAAAATGAAGCCAAAAAGGGAAAAAAGGCCCCCCCTCCACATGTCAAAGCAAGTTATCCAAAATAGAGCCCTGTGCAACCTCATGTAACTCTGGAGCTGGGCCTGCTCTGAGCAGGATGGACCGATAACCTCCAGAGCTGCCTCCCAACCAAAATTAACCACAGATTTTACAGCACAAGGCCCATAATGCCTCTCCAGCCCCACAGATCAACAATGCAAGGAGGCAGCTGGGGAGGGACTCACCTCTCGAGAAGAAGGTGCTCACCATGAAGTTGAAGGAGATAGAGGAGATGGAGAAGACGGCAAGGAAGGTGAACACCAGCGTGGGATCGCTGTTGGTGAGCACTGCTCCCTGTTCGCTCACCTGCCGAGAGAATCTGGTCACGCCAGAGCTGCTGGAGCCAGCCATGGCTGCAGGCATGTGTGGGCAGCTGAGACCTGACGTTCTCCATGGGTTAAAGACAAACTGAGAGATGGGTGAGAATGCCCAGGCCCTCCTAGACCACACCAGAGGGAGGAAATACAAGCTGCCCTCATGTGGGGCATGATGTGGGGTCTAAGAGGCAGGGGAAGCCTTGCTCAGCATCCAGGCAGCCACCTCCTGCTTCTCATGGTGTGGGTACAGGCAGAGGAGAGTTCGAGTCCCTCCAAGGGTGCACAGGGCTGTCGGAGCAGGATGGTCCTGCTCTGCATGGAGTGCCTGGGCCTCTCCGGTGCCCATGGGGTTCTCAACCCCCAGCTCCCTCCCAGAGAGGTCACCCCTACCATGAAAAACAGCTGTGGGGGGCAGCACTGTCCACCCAGCTCTGGAAAAGGCCAACTCAACTCCAGCCTCCCGTTACACACATGGAGTCCTGAGACACCAAAACAGTCCAGCCCAGAGGAGCTCTGTCATCCCTGTGCCTGGCCAGCACAGAGCTTCTGGCCTGGGGAAAGACACTCACCTTGACACAGAAGAGCACAGTGACGAAAAACACGGACACCAGGAGGAAGAGGAAGAACATGAGGAACCAGGCGCTCCAGTGCAACCAGTTGCTGAGCCCCATCATGTGCATGTACTCCTGCAGGGAGGTCAGGCCATCACCCAGGGCTGCACCCACACTTCCCGGGCACAGCCAGGGGGAAGCCCTGCTCAGGGTGGTGGTGGCTTTGCCCTGCAGCACTGGCGAGGGAGGTGGCAGCCCCAGGTCCCACCAAAGTGGTCCTGAGCAGTCTTCAGCATCGCATGGTGTCCCCCACCTCCCTGGACAGGGGCTGCCACTGCCACAGGAGAACATCTCTCCAGAGAGCTGACCTGAGCCCCAAACCACAGTAACTGAGTCCAGCAGGGCCAGCATGGCCACCTGGCAGCGGGCAGGACAGCCCCATGCCCGGGGGAAGCCAAGCCCTGCACACTTAGTCCTGCTGTCGCAACCTCGGCATCAGCTGAGCTCCAACCGCCCCCACAACACAACTCAGACACGTGGGTTTCTACATTCAAAAGACAAAAATCTTGCTTCCCACACACTGAACTCTTGAATCCACAAGTGTTGCCCTCTCTGCAAGCCACCTTCTAGCCCAAGAGAAACACCAGCCCTTCAGTCCAGCAGCCTTGGCTGCACAGCAAGGAGAGCCGAGCCTCATCTCGGTGGCAGGATTAGCGACATTCCTCCTTGGGGTTTGCTAATCTGCTGCCATCCCCAGCTCCTGCTGGCTGGCTCCACACCCAACAGGGATTTTGTTCCTCATTTAAAGGCAGCACCGGCTGGCAAACGCTACAGAGGGAGGGGAGCACCCAGATGTCCCACTGCTCACGTTACCTTTAGCTTCTTCTCCTTCTCGTGCACGACAGCCCGGACTATGTTGAGTGAGGTGTAGGTGAAGCTGAGCATGAGCAGCAAGGGCAGCTGGTTCTGGATGGCGAGGAGGAAGAGGTCGTTGACGTATGCCGGGTAGGGGAAGCGCTGCACCACCACCGTGATGTTCTCCAGCAGGCTGGTGGAGCTGGCGTTGGCGTGGTACTGCATGATGGCTCTGTCCACCGCATGCTGCACTGCCAGGAAACCTTCTCGGATGTAGCCTGCATGGCAAAAACAACATGGAGGAATAGAGACGCGTGCAGGTTTTGACAGAGGCATTGACAGGAGGAGAGAAACTGCCTTTGCAGGAGGGATTGCTTGGGAAGAACAACAAGGAACAAAAAAAGAGCTTGTAGGAAAAGCAAAATAAACATCACTGTTGACACACTCCTGCGGAGGGGCTCAAGAAGGACTTAAATCACAGCAATTTAAACCTTTCATAATCATCATTTAAGAGCAGCTGGTAGGAAAACTCAATTTAAACTGCAGTCGCCTTTCTGCAGGCACAGCTTTATTTTTGTAAGAGAGGAGATTCTCCATCATCATTAACCACCACCAATGTCACCGAGTTTGTATGTGGTCCCTTTTTTTGTAAACCAAGAGAATGTGTGATACTCTGCAGGTTTTGTTGAGGAAGAATATATCCCATAACTCACACACTTGGCTTAAATTTTTGTGCATTAGAAAACAGTGAAAGATTTTTAATTTTCAACTAGTTTATTTTTAGGTGGGATCTCTGCCACATGTTACTTGAATGGAAACTCAAATTCTGCTGACAAAGCCCCAAATGAGCATTTTGAAAGTTAGCTGCTTAAAATGACCTAGACAGAGAAGGAAAAGAGTAAGAATAAGAGATCGTGAACAATGTTTTATATTAACTAATTTACTAAAGAAACACTGTAGCGAGGGAATTGATCCAAGCTCCTGGTCACCCCGTCCTGCAGAACATTTGAACCAGCAGACACGGTGCTCTCGGGCTCGGGTTTATTTACACGGTGTGAGCAAAACCTGTTCACCCGCTTTCTCAGCCTCTCAATCTTTTCCTTGATATTGCTATTGAATGATGGAAGGAGGAAGCCAACTGAGGGAAATATTCCCTTTGCAGCCGCAGAGGAAGTTCCCAAAAAAGCAAGTGCTAAGCCAACGCCAGCTCTGGCAATGTCCCCACTGCCTCCTGCTCGGGCAGTGGTTTGGCTTTCCTTAAATACCTATGCTCAAACCACAGAATTGCTCTATTTACTTTTAAAGTATTTAAGCAGCATGATAAACACTGAGCAGCTGGGGCCCTGAAAAAAATTTTCCATTAAAAGTATAAAAAGAAAAAAAATAATTCACATAAGTAAAATTTATTCTTATCCAACTCTGCTCGGCAGAGGTACACAGAGGCCAGCAGTGCTCAAGAAGTCACAGCATAAAATGTAAATAAATACTATAAATAATTTAATAAATAATTCCAATTATAATCATAATTGATTAATAATTCAAAATTAATTTATTTTTAAAATATAACTCCATCTCAGATCCTCATTGAATCTCTCTAACGAGCTGAGCTGCTGTACAGAAAACGACACCTATCTCTTTGCTCGTGAAATAGCCCGTGGCAGAGGAGAAGTGGCCCTCACCTGGTGTCCCCCCATCAGCAAACTTGGCCTCCCGGGGCCCGGGCAGCTGGAAGAGTGGGAAGAGGTAGCTGGTGTGCCAGTCCCGGTCCAGGTTGGGGTTCAGCCCCGTCTGTTCGCTCCGTGGCGCGTTCCTCGGGCTGTACTTGAAGCGCAGCTCATAGCTGACCTGGAAGGAGCACACAGAGGGGGTTGCAGGCAGGACGTGAAGAAGCCAAGCCGGGAACACAGAGGGCAGGAGGAGCCCCGGCTCCGCTCACCTGGAGGGGCAGCGGGGCCGAGCTCTGCTGGAAGCGGTGCTTGAACACGACGGCGGCCAGCACGCTGCCCGAGCGGTTGTCTGACTTGACATACTCCTCAAAGTCCCGCTCTGAGGCAAAGCCCTGAGCTGCAGAGGGAGGAAAAAAAGAGATGCAGACACAGAGCACCGCAACTCCTCGTGGGCATCAGCTCAACCACCACCAAAAAGATGATTTTGGTCCAGGACAGGAGGGATGCGCTTCAGCCAGAGCTGGGAAACACCGCAGCTGTCAGACACGGGGTGTTTATATGGGACACTGCTGTACCCATCACACATGCAGATGATTCCTCCTCCTCGAGAGGAGACAGCTCTCCTTTCAGAGAAAATCCTAGCGTTATCTTCAGCTTGGAACATGAAGCGCTAAAATTTTCTGTGCAGTAACATTTCCAAAAATACTTTTTCTCAGGGAAGTGACAGTCACTTTCTTTAACTATTTTAGGGCAATATTTTTCTAGATGGAAACTGCAACAAAATGCAACCAAAAATCAAAACCAAAATCCTGTAGTTTTAGTGAAACAAAAATAAAACCATTGCCTTGAAGTTCTGAAAAAAAAGATGCATCTCAGGAACAGAGCATCAGGATGTATCAGAGCAGAAATTGGTACCAATTTCTGGTGTGGAAACTGCAGCCCCCGGCCCCTGCTCACCTCTGATGCTGATGGGTAAAGCTCTCTCCACCGCCTCGGCAATGCTCCTGACGGCGCTGCTGTTGGAGGGGACGTAAGCCAGCTCCCAGGGGTTGCTGGGGTGCCGGCGGTAGAAGAAGCCTGGCAGGTCATCCACAGACTCAGGGGGGTAGATGGTGGCATTGGGGTGGCTGATGGAGTGTACCCGGTGCCGCAGGGCTATCAGGATGGCGGCGAAGAGCAGTGGCAAGCAGATTTCTATGACTGTCACCAAGATCTGCCGTTTCTGCAGGAAAAAAGATATAAAAAAAATAAGATGTAAACACTGAAGGTAGATCAAACACAGCAACAGGGTTCAGGGCATGCAAATGCCACGTGGCAGAAGCATTCCTGCATTTCACAAGGTTTTACAACCTGGGTTTTTCCAGAGCCCAGGAACAACACTGTGCTGGTTCCCACATCCTTCAAGACTTTACAGCCAAGGTGTTCCCTACCCTAAACACCGCTCTGTCTCAAACTACCCTCCCTTTAGAGCCTTCCCCACCATGCTGCTGGGTTTGAATGAGCTGAGCTGGTCGTTTGCACTTTCCCTGGGCAATGGGGCTCTGCCCAGGAGCAGGCAGCACTCCGTGCTTGCCTAAACTACTCCTGCAGGCAATCGCAGCAATGTACCTCCTGCAAGGAGGGTCCGTGCCACGGGGACCAGTCGCTGCTGGGAGAACAAAGGGAACAACTTCTGCCAGAGCAGAACCACCTTACCCAACACTTTAAGTTGGGAGCTGAAACTACTGTAATTAAATGAAAGGCTGTGACGAGTAAGCAGTGGGGAGGTAAAGCAGAGAGCAGCAAAGCTACTGCAGCCAGTAATGTCTTTGCTGCTGAAGCTTAGGACAGGACACATCCCAGCCCAGGGTGGGACCTCACAGAGCCTCTGGCTAAAGGCATCGGTGTCCCTGCACAGCACCAAGAACATACCCACGAGCTCAGCCTCCACCCCAAGGCCTGCCTGCACTAAACACTGTGGCTTATTTATTTTTTTAACTGAGGTTCGAGCAACCAGACAATGAACTCGAGTCCAGTGAACGCACTCAGGCAACCAAGTCAGAGCACGACCCTCCAGTGGTTTCCCCCAGGGCTGCCTCTGCTGCAAACTTCCCACCAGCTAAGACCCGCCACAAACCCAGGCTAATTAACACCCAAGCCAAGTTAATTAGCAGTTAAAACTGCTCATGCCAGGGGAACTGGGGTCATCCCTAACCGCAGGGGCAGGGGGAGCAGCAGTCCTGACCAGCCCCATGCACACCCACGTGCCTGCAGTCCAACCCACCTGGGCTGTTTTCCTGCAGGTGCCAGCACATGCTGCTGACCGATGGATTTATGCTTTGTAAGATCCCTGCAAAGGCGGCACTTGCCTCCAAGGAAGGGAGCAGTGAGCACCAGGCTGCTCCCACTGCTGCATCACCCAGCTGGGGTGGGGATGGGAGAGGGAAGAAGGGCCCGGAGCTTGGCTGGGCACACCACATCCCACCGCGGGTCGGAGGGCAGGGCTCAGCCCCGTGCCTGCTGCAGGGGCAGCAGTCAGGCAGGTTTGGGTAGGAGAGGTGAAATCTGGACCTAGATGCCTTACTTCCTCCTGCAAACTGAGCTGCCTTCACCCAAGCCCAGCCCAGGCACAAGAGCAGCACAGCACATGCCAAACCTCACCGCAGCGACAGCTCACGAGACGTCCCGGCAGCAGCAGGGAGCGGCTCTGGGAGCAGGGACTCAGGGCTGCTCACTTGGGGCATGCACTCACAGCAGAAGCAGCAGCATTAACCTCCCCTGCAGGCTCTGGCTAAGATGGGCTTTACAAGACACAGGGGGTTTTCCACCCTCCCACTCAGGCAGGTTGAAAAGAGGAGCCACAACAGGCAAGAAGAGCACCAAGAGGTTTATTCTCACAACTTTGCTGCCTCAGCAATTGTTTTTTCTCTGGCAGCGCAGCCTCTCCCTGCCTTGTTAACTCACCTCCTGTCTGGCACCACGGCTGCCTGCACAGCCGTGCCCCAGCCTGGGCTGCAGCAGGGCTTTGCCGTGCCACCACAAACACGCCAGGTACCCAGAATCCCAGAATCATTTCAGTTGGAAAAGACCTTGAAGCTCCTCCAGTCCAACCATGAACCTTCACCCTGACTGCTCCCAACTCCACCAGATCCCTCAGCACTGGGTCAACCCGACTCTTCAACCCCTCCAGGGATGGGGACTCCCCCCCTGCCCTGGGCAGCCCATTCCAACACCCAACAGCCCCTTCTGCACAGAAATCCTTCCTCAGAGCCAGCCTGACCCTGCCCTGGGCAGCTTGAGGCCATTCCCTCTGGGCCTGGCTCTTGTTCCTTGGTTCAAAAGACTCATCCCCCCTCTCTGCACCCTCCTGTCAGGGAGTTGCAGAGGGCCAGGAGGTCTCCCCTCAGCCTCCTCTTCTCCAGACTGAACCCCCCCAGTTCCCCCAGCCACTCCCCAGCAGACCTGTGCTCCAGACCCTGCCCCAGCTCCGTTGCCCTTCTCTGGCCACGCTCGAGTCATTCAATGGCCTTTTTGGGGTGAGGGGCCCAAAACTGAACCCATTCATTGAGGGGCGGCCTCACCAGGGCCGAGTACAGGGGTCAGATCCCTTCCCTGTCCCTGCTGGCCACGCTATTGCTGACACAAGCCAGGATGCCATTGGCCTTCTTGGCCACCTGGGCACACTGCTGGCTTATTATCAATCCCCCCCAGGTCCCTCTCTGACCGGCAGCTCTCCAGCCACTCCTCCCCAAGCCTGTAGCGCTGCTGGGGGTTGTTGTGGCCCAAGGGCAGCCCCCGGCATTTGCCCTCAGTGAAACTCCCCCAGTTGGGCTCAGCCCATGGCTCCAGCCTGTCCAGGTCTCTCTGCAAAGCCTCCCTACCCTCGAGCAGATCAACACTCCCACCCAACTGGGTGTCGTCTGCAAACTGACTGAGGGTGCCCTCGATCCCCTCATCTAGATCATCAATAAAGATGTTAAACAGGAGTGGCCCCAAAACCCAGCCCTGCGGAACACCACTCGTGACCAAGCGTACGGGGCGAGCATGCTGCAGGCAGGGCACAGCTGTCAGGGCTCCTCTCCTGCCTGCACTGACCGCGTGCTGGAGGCAGCACCCCCACTGCCACAAAAGCTCCTTCAGCTCTGCAAACACCAAGCATTGAGCTGTGCTCAGTGGAGTTATACCTCCCAACCCTCTGCAGAACAAAAAAAGGGTTTATTTTTCAAATGAGGGTGGAAAGCAGCAACAAGTAGGGCAGGTTAAGGTGGGCACGGTCTCTGGTGGGGCAGGAACAGAGCCCTGAGCACAGACCAGCCCAGATCCCCAGGAAGGGCAGCAGCTGGGGTGAATTGGCTCTGGCCAGTTTGTCAGGAGGGGCCATGCAGCATCGCCCCGGCGCTCAGCACCCACTGCCAAAGCCAAAAACCCCTCGTTGGGCTTCCCCTGGGAAGAGCTGCCGGACCACAGGCAGGGACCAGTCGCTGCTGCAGCCAGCCCCAGGGGAAAAAGGAGCCTTTGCAAAGGCCATGCTCATAAAAGCAAATGTCTGATGGTCTTATAATGCAGCTCTAGCAGACCAGCTGCCTCCCACTGATTTACTACCGTATTAACCCCCTCTCAGTCTCCTGGGTTGTCTCCAGAGCAGTTGCCTGGCTCCCCACACTCGCAGGCTGACATTCATTTACCAGGGCAGGCTTTCACTGCTGCACAAGTCATTTAAGCTGCTGTATTTGAGGTGACGGGGACATTCATCCACAATCACCACCTCCTCCTGGCCAGGGCTGCCCCGGCTTTGAGCGAGCCACATGTCCCAGCATCCATATTCACACTGGGGTGATGATGGCTTGGGTGCTTGGCATTGTCATCAGGAGCAGACTTTTTGGTGGAGACTTGAGAGGAGCAAACACTCCAGGTTGTATTCTGGCATAGCAGATCTATGTCAGCCCGTGGCCTTGTAAAACAACAAGAGGTGCCCCTGCCCCAGAGCACACCCAGAAAATGATGCAATTTCCCCACAGAGGGGATCCGGGGGATTGTCCTGGGGTGTACAAGGGGGATTCACAGGACTGGCCAGCTTGCACACCCACAGAGCATGCTCCTGCCTGCAAATCAGACCTGCTGCCGGTCCCTTTGGTCACACCCTAGCCCTGCTGCCTGCTCCCTGCCCTGCCGGAAGGCCAGGCGCAGGCCGCCCAGCCAGCCCTTCCCTCTCCCTTTTGTTTATTTTTAAAGCAACATCGTGCTGATCCACAGAAGGGTAACTGAAAGTGTAAAGCCAGGCTGCGGCGATCTCTGCTCCCTCCTCTTCCGCCGCCCTCTGCCAGGCCTGGCTCCGGGTCCCAGCGGAGCCGCAGCATCCGCACGCTGCTTAAAGGCGCTGCAGCCTCGTCCAGTGGCGGGCGAGACGCTGCCAGTCAGCAGGGCAGAGAGGCCCCGAGTCCCGAAATCTCTCAACATTAGCCAGCTGCCACACAGAGACCTGGGCTGGGAGCAGATGCCAGGAGCATGGTTGTTTAATATTTTTAAGACCCTCAGAAGCTGCTTCTGAGGGCTGTAGAAAGTAACGGAGGAAAAGAAGCCTGGGTCCCAGGAGGTTTAGAGGCACTGTGGAGCAATCAGCACCTCCAGAGGTGGCTGTGTAACAAGATAGCTCAAGAAACCCACTGTGTGTGCGAGTTAGCTGGCCCCGCGAGAAGGGGGAGCTGAACTCCCGGCCGAACTGCAGGAGGGGAATGGCACAGCGTGCACTTGAGGGGACAGGGACAACTGAGCACGCAGCCCTGCCTGCAACTCACCAGCACAAAAGCAGGACAACACCACACCCACAAACACCCCCCCTAGTTTTCCTCCAGGAGATGCTCTGGGCCCGTGGTGAAGGTTTGCTGGAGAAGCAAGACCCATGGGCAGGCTCTGATGTCCCCACACTTAGTGGTCACAGAGGCAGCTCCCTGAGAGCACGGCATCAGCCTACCTGCAGGATATAATTCTTCCAGAGCAGCAGTCCAAACTGCCTGAGAACAACCATCCTTCCATCAGAAGGGGACTGCTGTCGCCGCTCCGCAGGACCCTGAAAGAGAGGAGAGAGCTGTGAAGGCCAAGCGCTTGTGGACCCAGGCAGCAGGAGGGCAGCATCCCGCATCCCACCCAGCCAGAAACACAAGGGCAGCTCTCTGTTTCCAGCCTGATGTCGCAACAGCTGGCTTGGCCCCAAACAGGGGAAAGTAACTGTCGTGCTCCCTCTCCAAGGGTCATTACTGACCCATAAAAGCCAGAGCTTGTTTCTGGCACAATCTGTTCCCGGTTGTTGGCATGAACCAAGCTGCAAGAGAGGGAGGTTGCTGTTCAGAAACCCAGGCTGCCAGCATCAGGGGTCCTTTGCGCAGGCAGGGAGCAGCTTTCCTTAAGCAGTGGGAGCACAGGGTCACAGAACTGCAAACACTAGCCTAAGGCCACCAAACTCCTTGCAGCCCATTATTTTAGGACTGGTGAAGATTTCAAGTTGTGCCTCCACTTCCCACAACATTTTGTATCACTAACAGTGCCCTCCCATCAGAAACTCTCCTGGAAGAGGGAAGGATAAGAAAAAGGCAGGGAAGCAGAAGGGAAAGTCGATGCTTGAGGATCATACACCCACGTCCTCTCCATCCTGGGAAGCATCTGCCATCCCTCCAAGCTGTTTTCGTCTTCATTTGCAGTGGTGTTTCCTGACCAAGCACTGCTGTCCCACCAGGACACAGGCTGTGATTACATGCTTGCCGCGAGTCACCCAGCAGCATGGCAGAGAGAAGGGGCAGCCCTGGCACAAGCAGAGCTGCCTGCCCACGCTGCCGGACACGGGGCAGCCCCCAGCTGAGCAGCCCCTCAGCCCTTGATCACGGCAAACCCCCTCTTCCCACAGCGATGGGGCCGACCTGCATCACAGCAGCACCCACCAGACCCACTGCACCCTCCATGAGCAGGCAGCTGCCAGGTTCATCTCCGAGAGCCTGTACTCCAAAGCCTGGCAGCACCGAAAGCCTCCGCAGAGACCAGGACAGACATGCTGCCGACCAGCAACGCTCCAGGAGATGCTCAGCAGCACATTTTCCAGCCCCAGTCAGGATGGTATCAGCTCCTTGGATCCAGCCAGCACCCACCAACCTCAGCCCGGAGTTTAGGGTGCCACAACGAGAGAAGGTTGGCAACCCAGCCTGCCCAACCCTCACTCCTGGATGGGTGACTGGTAAATGCACATTGTGAGCAGAGCACTGACATCTGGGAGCAACTGAGCTGCAGCAAGAGCAAGCAGAAATCCACATCTGTCTGCAGAGAAAGCAACAACTATCCATCCATGATCTGCCCTACGCAACTACCTTGAGCCCTCCAGAAGCATCCTCCTGTCTTGACACGCACCTTCCCATCCCCAAACCAAATCCCAGGTTTATTCTCAGAGTAAAAAAAAAACCCCTCTTTGTCACTTCATGCACAGAAATCAGATTCCTGCCACAGCAAGGGACATCTGTGCTCAAGGACCCTTCTCTGGGCAGAAAAAAACCCAGGGGTGGTCCACCCCTGCAGCCCAGAAAAGCCTGTCGGACACCCCCCTGGGCAGCAAGCAGGGAAGGAACAGCAAAGGTGACTTTCCAACGGTGGCTGCTGCTAGATTTCAGCTTAAACACCTCCAAGCTCATCACAAAGTGGCATGTCTCCAGCTGGCCTCTGGTCCACACATGCCGTGGCAGAAGTGCCACCAGGCTGCCACATGACCCCACAGCAGGTCCCCCAGCCCCACAGACCCACATACCATGGCAGGATCTGACACATCTCCAAATGAGCCCCCCTAGGAGCAGAAACCTTCCTCACACACTCACTTGAAAGGAATCCAGAGCAAATCAAGGGAATCAAACTTCTCACTTGTTTTAAAGACGACAAACACGAAAGGTCAGACTGGAGAAGGCTGCTGCCCTTGCAGAGATCCCACCTCCTGCTCCTGCATCCCTCCTGGACGCTCGCCCCACCGCACCCTCAAACACAACCTGACCCCCGCCCCCTTCCCCGGATCTTACAGTTGCCATGGGGCTGGTACGTCCCTAAGAAAATGTCAAGCAGCTCTTGGGCAACACAAACACTACACAAAGTCAGAAAACCTCATTATTGTCAATAAACTTTTTCCAAGCTTTTGAGTGTTCCAAGAAAACCTGTACTGGACCTTTCACTTGTTGGAAGGTGAGAGAAGGAAGAAGCTCAGCTACAACAGGGCTATTCCGATTCGAGAATAAAAATGGTTTTCCAGGCTTTGGGCATCCACAGAAATGATTTTTTACAACCCAAAAGGGAAAACCCTTTTTTGGAAGGTGCTGCCTGGATCAGCCCCGAGATGCCCGTGACCACAGGCAGTTCAGGCAGCGTCCCCGGCACCCTCTGTCCATGTCGGGACATGTAGGAAAGGAGGGCTGCGCACAGCTGGTTCAAGATGAGCTCAGAGACACTGCTTGTACCTTTCAGGACACCCCACGATGCACTTGCCTACTTGTGTGGCGACAGGCCAGGTTCTCCCCTCCGGAGATGCTCTCCTGTCTGCACTGCGTGCTGCATGGGAGGAATGACTTTCCCAGTAAGAGTTACAAAGATCTGGGCGAAGAGGGAGACAGATCACCACCAGCTACTGGGAGAACAACCCAGTTCCTCTTCACCTCGCTGGAAATACCCTGCTCTCCACCGCTGGCTGCGGTGGGAGAAAGAACCTCCTAAATAAGTGAGCACAGATTCACCTGGCCATCCTCAGGGAGGTCAGCGAGGAAGGAGACCCTCCTGCCTGCCTGCCTACCCGCAGCCCAGACGGGTGGAAGCCAGGCAGGTCCTCGCTGCCGGGCCAGCACCACCATCCCACCGAGCACAGGACGGAGCCATGCCGGGTAATGTGGCAGCAGTGCCAGCTGCCAGCCCAGCGCTCTCCTGCTGGTGGATTTAGATGAGGACAGGCTGAGGATCGGCAGGGATCAAGGCCACAGCATCCCACCTCCTGACCCACTTCCACACTCCTCGTCGCCAAGAGCCGGACATCCCCAGCCACCGTCTCAGCGGAAAGGGCTGGGCGAACCGAGCAAAGGCCACGTGCTCCTGGGAGCTGGCAGTTATTTTAGAGCACTCGCCGCATTTCTGCTCTTCTGATGTCCTGTTCCCATAGAAACGAGGCCTGGAAATGGCAGACGTTGCCTTTTTTTTTTTTTATAAAATCAACGTTTCTCCCCACTGACTTGCAGAAGCACCATGTCATCCCTAGAAGATGAGCTGCAGATCCTGTCGGGCATCTCCATCCCCGTGGCTGTGCCAGGGACTGCACAGTGACCGGGGTGGTGGCATTATATACCCAGCAAGTGCTGTCGGTAACCAGGGGCTTCTCACGCTGCTGCTGGAGCAGGAAATGCCTCTGTTCCGCGTAGCACCCATACTGGAAATTAAAAGCACGAGTACCCATGGCGAGGAGAAGGATTTTTTTTTTTTTAGCCAATGTTTTCAGGAAGAGTGTGTGATTTCTGACGCCTGCATGTCCAGAAAGTCCCGTCTCCTACAGCGGGGTCTTGCAAAAAAGCAACCAGGGCTGGTGGCCACAAGCCTGGCCACAGGAGCTCAGCAGCACACAGCTCTCACTGCTTCTCCCTCTCACCGTTCACAGAGATGCAAGAGTCACAACATAGCCAGACCATAAAAACCCCACCTACCGCAGCATGAGAGGTTCTGCAAACAGAGCAATAAAACTTTCTAGGAGGTTGCAAACCTGGCGGGGTGCAAGGGGCCACTGACCCAGTGCCACCACCAAGTGCACAGGACCCAGGAGTCTCGCAGCCCTCTGCAAAACCAGCCCTCCACTGAGTCCCCTGCAGAGCTGTTTTTTCCCCAGATGGGAACTTCAGACTTTAAAATATAGAAGTAAACACAAACAGCACCAGTGCCAGGACCCACTGGCAGAACCGTGGCCTCAGTTTTGGGCCTGGCCAGTGGCCCAGTGCGAGGCAAGGAAGAGGCCGGTGGGCCCGGGGACCCTGGCAGGCTCCTGGGTGACTGAATCATGTCCACAAGCCCCTGTGCTCAGGCGGCAGCAGGAGGAGGGAAGAAGCTGCTGCATCAGAGCTGGTCATACCCTTTGCTTTAAAAATATCCTTGCACAGTTACACGTAAACAGCCAAACTCTCTGCAGATACAGCAGCCTCATGGATTTGGTAAAGGAACAAGGTCTGGAGCTCGATGGGGGTTTTCTTGTGAGCCCTCGTACAAACCATCCTCTGCCTCTCAGTTGCCACCCGGGCACGCTGCAAGCCCACGTCAAACAACGCCCAGGTGAGCTCCCTCCCCTCGGGGGCTACCTGGGCTTGGGCTGTGCTTGCCGTGGGCTAAGAGCAGACACAGAAATAGCCGGCGAAGCGGTGCTACCACACACCCGAACCCTGGAGACCCGAGCCGCGGCCTGTTTGCCCTCTCAGGAAGCCGCGGCTACCGGCGGCCCCTGCCTGGCCAGAGGCGCCGGGGCGCAGCCGGGTGCCAGCGGGGGCTCGCTCGGGCACTGACACCCTGCAGGAGCCGGTGGCCCACCCCAGGGTGCAGCGGGGAGGGGTGACCCAGGGCACCCCCCTGCGCCAGCCACGGCTGCAAGTTGCCGCCCAGGTCACCGGCAGGGCGCAGCCTTTCTCCCGGGCGGCGGCAGCGACGCGGGCCCGTCCGCGCCCCCCCGGCGGAGTCTGGCAGGGGCGGGCACTGCCTGCGAGGGAGCCGGGCACATGGCCGCCGCCTCCTCCATCCCGCCCCCGGCCCAGCATCCCCGCCGCTCCCCGGGCTGTTCGCGGGGTGGGGGGGGGACACGCCGCGATCCGCATTGGGCACGGCCAGCTCTGACCACCGGGGGCTGCCCGCGCCGGGCCGGCTTCGCCCCGGGACCAGGCGGGCCCCGGCCCCACGCCGCGGGGCGGCACCCACCGGGACCGGGCTGGAGCGCGGAGCCGCTCCCCGGCGCTGCCCCGGCGGCTGCGGCGGGCGGAGCCGGGCCGAGGGCCCTCGGAGGCTGCCGCAGCCGCGGGCGGGGCCGCCCCGCCGACCGGCCGCGGAAAGGCCGCGCTGCCCCCGCGCACCCGCCCCGCCGGGCCGGCGCCCGCCGGCCTCCCCCCGGCCGCGGCGTCCCCCCGCCGGCACGCCCGCATTCACTCACCGGCCCGGGCGGCTCCGGCTCCGGCTGCGGCTCCGGCCCGCGGCCCCGCCCGCCCCGACCGCCGGGACCGGCCCCGCCCCGCCCCGCCCCGCGCACGCGCCGCACCGGCGGGCGGGGCCAGGGCGGGAGGGGGGTGTGCGTCATCGAGTGTGAGTGTGAGTGTGAGTGAGTGAGTGAGTGAGTGAGTGAGTGAGTGAGTGAGTGAGTGAGTGAGTGAGTGAGTGAGTGAGTGAGACAGACAGACAGACCCTGTGTGTGTGTGTGTGTCGGTGTGTCTGTGCACACGTGTGTGTGTTTCACCGTGTGTGTGTGACTCCGTGTGTGTGGGGGGGTGTGTCTGTACCCGCACATGTGTGTGTTTCACTGTGTGTGTGCATCACCCTGTGTGTGTGTGTCGGTGTGTCTGTGTGTGGACGTGTGTGTGTTTCACCGTGTGTGTGTGTGACCCTCTGTGTGTGCATCACCCTGTGTGTGTGTCACTCTGTGTGTGTCGGTGTGTCTGTGTACTCGCACACATGTGTGTTTTACAGTGTGTGTGCATCACCCTGTGTGTGTGTGTGACTCTGTGTGTCAGTGTGTCTGTGTCTGTGCTCACACGTGTGTGTGTGTGCATCACCCTGTGTGTGTGTGACTCTGTGTGTGGTGTCACTCTGTGTGCGTGTCACCCTGTGTGCTTGTGTATCACTATGTGTGCCACTGTGTGTGTGCACATGTGATTCCATGTATGTATGCCACTGTGTGTGCCCATGTGTGCATGTATGCGTGTGCATGCCACTGTGTGTGCATCACTGCCTGTGTGTTACTCTGCACATACACATATACTCTGATGCACAGCAGTGTGTGTATGTGTGCACTGAGGGGTGTGTGTGCACAGGGCACGTACACACGGGTGTGACCGTGCATGTGCACGGGGGTGGTGCATGAGTGCAGGGCACGGCAGAGCTGTGTGTGCATGCACGAGGCACTGTGTGTGTGTGCATGGCTGGGGGAGCGTGTGCGCACACACATGTTCGCATGTGCACACACATGCATGTGAGCACGTGTCCCAGGGCAGAGCTGCCCAGGAGTGCCTGCGGGAACCCCGCTGCCTGTAGAGTGTGCCAGGGGGTGTGGGTGTGCCAGGGGCCCACGCGTGTGCGTGTGCAGGGGACTGTGCGTGTGCAAGGGGCTGCGCGTGTCCGTGACACAGGCTCACGCGCTCTGTCGGGGCCGTGCACGGGTCTCTGGGCCCTCTCTGGTTCCCGACGCACGGTCTGTGCCGCTGTGTCCCTCCGTCCGTCCCGATCCCGGCCGGCAGCACTCCACACCGTGCCCTGCCCCGGTGTTTGGGAACACGGGCCAGCTGCGGCCCCGGGCGGCTGGGCAGCGTGCGTGGGAACGCCGCGCTCTGGGGCCACTTGGCTGCCGAGTGGCACCTTCCAGATAAGGATGAAAGTGCCGGCAGTGAGGGGGCTCGTTGGCCGGAGGCTGGCAGCCCCGCCTGGCCCCGCCAGCCCTGCCCGCGCCCGCGGCTGGCTGCCAAGCTGGCAGGTGAAGGGGCTGGAGGAACAAGCCCGGCTGCGGATGCCGGGAACACCAAAGGGGGGGAAGTTTGCTGTGGGCATGTTACGGGAGAGGGAGGAGGAAGAGAAGGGTGGGGAGAGGGGACGGGGACAAAGACACAACAAGGGGCGTGGGGTCCCCCTTGGGCAGCTGCCTGGTGCTATGAAGTGTCTGGGGGCCTTTGGGGTGCCATGGTGACCCTCACCCCCTCGAGGCCTTGGCAGGCAGGGGAACAGGGGAGGCTCGAGCCGTTGCCTTTCTCTACATAAGAAAGCAAAGCAATTTTTGGGGGGGTCTCCATTTAGATGAATGCTGCAGTGATGGCTTTGAGTCTGACCGCTTTGGAGACCATCTTCTCCTACCATCTTTTCATCTTTGTTGGCGTGGGCTTTCATAGTCACCCACCGTGCCCTGGCTGGCCCCTGGGGAAGGAGAAAATAAGCTAAGAAACAGAACCGGGGCAAGGGTGAAGCTGTCTCAGCAAAGGAGGGAGGGAAGCAGCTGGATCAGCTTTAAAAATAGCCCCCTACAAACAGAGAGTGACACCCCATGATTGCACTGCCAGGAGCCATCACCGCCTCGGTGACTTCGCTCCTGTCACCAGCAAAAGCTGAGGTTTGGCTTCCCTGGGGCACCCAGAGCAAGTCACAACCATGGGTCTGGCCCCGTAACAGTCGCCCATCGGGTTTCTCCCCGCTGGCCGCACTCTGCCTGGAGCGTGCTGGTGCTGCGCTGGACGGGGTGGCCACAGAAGGAGCGTCCCCACTGTTTGGCCTGTGCGCGGGTCCCCCCTCCCACTGGGCTGCACTGGGAGATGCACAGACCCGGCCGTCACCTGCAGAGCCATAGCCCGGAGCTGTGTCCCCGTCCGGCCTCCGCTCGTTCCACAGACACCAGCAGAGCTGAAGCCCATCTGCCAGGGGCAGCCAAGCTGCCGCCAGACCACAGCAAAGCTTTCCCCCTCGCGTTCCAGGGCTAAGGGGCAGGAAGGAGCCAGACCAGCTCAGTGCGTTGCCACCCCTCAGCAGAGCCACACGTGCGCTTTGAAATGTGAATAATGCAGGTTGGCGGGGCGTGGGGATGGCACGTGCCTTCCCACCCAGAGTAGTCTGGCGGACGGCTCGTCATCGCTACGTTTGCCTTGTCCCACTGCTTGTCACCATGTTGCACAGCGTCCTGCTGCCTCCGCGGTGGGAATGGTGTGACGGAAGCCTCGCCCTGGCTCTGCGCCCCGGCGCTGGCCACAGCGTGGGGGCCCGGGGCCCGTCTCGGACGATGCCTGCAGCCAGCAGCACAGTCATAGGTGGCCATGGTCCTGGGGAGGATCTGGGACAGTCGGTGCCTGCGGTGACTCGCCAGAGCCTCATGTCAGCCCCGGGCTGAGCCACCCATCCACACCCCTGCCTGAGCCCCGGTTTGATCCTCCGCAATTACAGCCGCCTCTGTTCTCCCTGTGACCTTCCCTGTTGCCTCATGCAGTTCCTCTCCGTGTCTGCCTTTGAAGGAAGCTAAGCGATCAGATCAAAACAAAAGTCTTGCCAAAGAAAGTATTTACAGGCTTCTCGTGGCTCCTAGAACAGAAGATGGGGGATGTTGCAACGAGTCACAGTGGCATCTCGGTGACTCAGCTTGCACCTGGGACAGGCACCATGGAGGAGGGGTGGGGGGGACTGAGCAGGGACACAGGAGAAACCCACAGGACGCTGCCAGAAAAGGGCAGCCGGTATCAGGCAGCTCAGGAGTGCTTGCCTGGGGGATGGCCCTCTCTTGAGATCTCCCATCACTCTCTTATCAGCATCTGAAAGGAGCAATCAGCCCCTGTGCTGGCGGGCCGAGCCTGCCAGCCCCATTCCTGCTACCTGCTGGTGGTTTGGGTGTCCCCGAGATGACTGGCTGTAGCCGTACCCCACCACCTTCCCTTGCTGGCTGTTGTTACCTCCGTGTCCCAGGGAGTTATTCCCAGGGTGCTGGGGCCACCCATCACCAGCAGCAGGGATGCCCATCACACGGTTTCAGACCATCTACCTGGTTCAGAAACCCCAGCCCTGCCCGCCCCACACCTGTTTTCAGGGTTAAACCTGTTTTAAAGATGCTGCTGGCATCAGGAAACCAACTTATCTACCCACTGAGGCAACGACTCCCCTTCACCATTCAAACAACATCCAAAATGCAGGCCAGGTTGGCAGAGGTGCTGCAGGGGGGACATGCCAGTGAGTCCCCAGGGCTGCCATGCCAGCTCAGACACAGGGCCTGGACTCCTCACCTCACCTCCTGTAGCCAGCAGCAGAATGCAGATGTTGGGAGGAGGAACATTGCTAATAATTTCTCCTTCAGTTCCTCTGCTTTCCCAACAGCCCTCCTGCCCCAGTGTGGGAGGAGTATCTGGGCAAGGACTTTGGCCGGTGTTCACCACCACCACTGCCTTTGTGCCACCACCTCTGCGTGGCTCCCTGCTCTCCATCCCACGCCCCTGCTGCCCTGCTGCTCCCTGCCAGCGCAGGAGGGAGCGTGAGCAGTGCAGACACCCCGTAATGCCCAGCAGCACCTTCCTCTGGGGCAGCCGGTGGCTTGGGGACATGCAGTGAGGGCTCCCCTGGACACCCCACCCCATGAGCCACTGGGCCAGGGACAAACACACCACCTTGTGCTGAGAGCATTCCCTGTCTTGCCCTAGTTTCTTCCCACTCACTGCAGTGCTGGGTGGTGCAATCCTGGGACTGGCATTTTTTACCCTCAAGAGCCACCACCCAGGAGTGAAACAAACACCAGGATGATGGTTCCCATGAAAGTGGGGGAGCAGATCCAGCACCTTCTGCTCCCCCAGACTCACCAGAAGAGCCCTGCTCCTGCCTACTCCCAGCGCCAGTAGCACACACAGCCACACAACCCCCTGCCCTCCTCCTGGGCGTTATCAGCAGTGCAATGCCAAGGGTTCATTGCTGCAGACTGGGAGTGTGTGTGTGCACACAAATGCTCCAGCCCTCACCGGCCATGTGCAGAGGGATCAGCCAGACGGGCTCGGAACAACCATTTTTCTTGAGAACGCCGGCTGCATAAAAGCAGAAGGGATGAGGTTCCCAGCTGGTCTTATTCTAGGGAAAGATGTGTGCTTGTTGCTTCCCAGGCAAGACCCAGAGGGCTGCCGCAGCTCGTCCTCCCGGGCACCTGCAGCACCAGCGCGGTGGTGAAGAGGTGCGGCTTGTCCTGCCTGCGAGACCACCGCGGGGCTTGGGGAGGAGAGGCTGTTCCCCCATGCCCGGCGACAATGAAGCCACCTTGCTGCCTTGCCCCGGGTGCAGATGCTTGTTGGGGCAAGGACTAGATCCCTCGGGCTCCTTTTCTCTGGGGGTGGATTCCCTCTTCCCTTGCCCCCCAGGGCACGCCGGCTCGAAGCCCCACAGCCTTGGCTGCCAGACTGGAGTCTCCCGGTGTGTCCCTCTGCTCTGGAAGTTCTGGGGAGATGTGCAGGGAAGACGGATTCCTCTTGCAGTGCTCAGACACAGGAAGATTTCCATGGGTTGGGAAGTTTGGCACAGCAGGAAGCTTTCCAGGATCCCCTGCTGCTCTTCCCAATCCCTGCCCTCCTCGAAGTGCGATTCCCCTGGCAGGGCTCTGCAGGGAGTTGGTGCAGTCTCTGACCACACCAGCCTCCTGCAGTGTCCCTGCTCTGTCCCCGTGTCCCCGCTGGGGGTTACAACGCCCTTGATAGGCCCCAGTCACCACCAGCAGGGAGGAGACATGGCTGGAAGCATCTGCTACCACTGCTCCTCCGTGCCTGGGTAAGCATCCCGCTGAGATCAGAGAGGTGACAGACAGAGCTCGGGAGGCAGCACAGCCCAGGACCCGCACAGACAGGCTCTGTCTGCACTGCCCAGCTGCTGCCCGAGGGCAGGCCAGTTGTCCCTTCACCCCAGAGAGGCAGCCAGTGTCCCCATGGCCACTTCTCGCGGGTGTGCAGGCAGCCCTCCAGGGTCTTGCTGGATTGGAACTAGTGGTTTGGAGCTGAAAGCTCCCAAGGGCCCTCCTGGGACTGTTAACACCACTGTGCAAGCAGCATCACTTCACTTCAGGATCAAAGAGGTGTGTAAATGCAAAGGAATAGCCTCCTTTCATTAAAAGCAACTTAAGAACTGGCAGCTTTGGGCACTCTGTCAAGCTTGTAGATCTCTGCCAGCAGATAAATACAGTAAGTCACAGGCTTGGGCTGCTGGTGGCCATGTTGGGAAGCCAGGGGTGAGAGAAGGGAGAAACAGATGAGCTGACACCAAGGGAACCCCCAGAGGAGATAGCAATATTTCTGTTGCCACCCCTGCTGCTTGCACGTTCCCAGTGGGCACAGCAGCATGGACCATCCTCAGCACACAAAGGCCAGAAGGAGATGGGTCTTGCTCTAAAAGTTAGACATTTTCCTCTTCCAAGACCAATGGACAATTAAAAATTCACCTAAAACACTGCTTTAGAGGAAGCTGGATCCAGGGCTGGCAGTGCTGCTGGCTTAGCGAGGGTGGGCAGGTTGCTGGCTACATGAGTTGGATTTTGACTTGGAAAAAAACCTAGAGAACCTTTTGGGATAGAGGGAGCATCTCCAGGAAAGATGAGCTCTGGCTAAAAGAAAACAGAGTTGGGGTGCTAGCACTTAAAATGAAAACCATCATAGGAGGGGCTTTAAATCGAGGACAGTGGGTGAGATGAGTGGCAGTGGGGCAGGGAACCATCCAGAGTTAAATTCATAACTCTGTCCCTTCAGTAAAGGCATGACAAAGCCAGAAAAAAGGGACATTAAAAAAGCAGGCTGCTAGGACCAGATCAAATGCTCTGAGATGGCTGTGGTCCTGGTGGGGATGGGAGAGCAGCCTGGTTTAGATAAAGATAAGGCATCAGTGAAACCCCAGGGCCATAAACTGGGAAAATACTCCGTGAAGTGTCACTGAGTGCTCTCCCCCAGCCTCTACACTCTTTCCCAGGCATTGGCTGACGGCAGGATCCTGGGCTAGATGGAGCCTTAGTGTGACCTGGTATGGCCGGGCTTGTGCTTGAACAACTCTTGATTTAGATCTCAGCAACAAGCAGACCCACGCTCACAGTCTGAGGGAGCACCAGTCTGCCAGCGACCATCACTTAGGCAAACTCAGCGTCCCCCTCAGGGGCTGCCGTGCCATAAAATGGGTGAAAAAACACTGCAGGCTTGTCTATCCTTGCCAGAAGGTACTACATAAAATAAAGAAATTGAGTGGAAGAAGTGAAAATCAAATACAGAGGAAAGTACTTGCAAACAATAGGGCAACACCGTCTAGCTGGTGTGGGCGTGTGGCTCCTAGCTAAAGAGGTTGTAATGCAATACCACGGTGAACCCGCGGGAGGATGGTTTAACAGCAAAGCGAGCTAGCCAAAATACAAATGAGTAGTAAAATTAAAATTAATAAAATGACAGAAAATAAAAATTGTTCAAAACCTAGCATTTCCATTTTCAAAGCAAGAAAACAGCAAGAAGCAAAAACCCCCACAAGTTAAAAAACACATTCACACAGATGAAAATATATTTTGAGCATTATTTGCTTACCACGTAAAAATTCTCACCAGTGTATTTTTGCAAGGCCATCAGAAGCTTGAAGCCTGCTGGAAACCCACTGCAGCTGGCGGGGAACAGGGCTGGCACATGCTCGGGCAGAGCCTGCACCCGCAGCAGGATGGAGGCAGAAGGTTCCCAACCTCCTCAGCACTGGGGAGGAGGTGGCAAAGCCAAGCTAATTTTTAGAAAAGGGCCCACAGGGATCTAGAAAACTCTGTGACTTTAAACCTGGCTTTGGTACCAGGAAAATTTTCTGAAAGACGGAAGAAAAAATGGCATTAGAAAGTGTGGATAAACACGCTATGTGTGTCTGGCATGGGTTTGAGAAGGGAAGTCTTGCTAGAATTGCATGGAAGGTGTAAATAATGGTGAATCAGATGATATATAAACAACAATTTTTGCAAAACTTTTACAAAAATATGTCTGCAAAAGCTCCTCAGGATGTTCAGGTGGATTAACAGTGAGGTTTTGCTTGTAGATGAACTGCTTAAAAGTTAGGAGACAAGAGTAGGAATAAATGGAGAGGATCTGTGCCAGACCCGTGCTAGTCAATACACGCATAAAAGAGAGCAGATCTTGCTGATGCTGTACAGTAAAGAGCTGGAAAGGGATTGCATGATGTCAAGTGGCTGAGCAGACAGACATCAAATGCAATTCAGTATAATCAAATTCAAGGCAATGTAAAAGTAACCTTTTACTCAAAAGTAAAAGTAACCTCTTACATACTTTATAAGCGTGTGTATGCAGTGATGGGCTCTAAATGCGCTTTGTTGTTCAGGAAAGAGACACCAGAATACTTGTGGGTGCTTGGCCTGCACGCTCTGCTTTGGTAACCAAGGGAAAAGGGGTTAGGAAGGAATTGCTGGGGTTGCGGTGATGTGCAAGCACGGCTAGGGCGGCGGGCAGAGCCAGGGCAGTGAGGCAGGGAAGCAGCTGGGCAGGGCCGCGGAGCAGCTCCCACGGGGGAAGAGCCTCAGTGCACGCTGCAGCCTGGCAGGGCCACGGGGAAGGGACCTGGTAAGTGGTCACTAAGAGGGGAAAAAAGAGAGAATATTTTCATTTCCTAGAGCAGAGCTTCAAGGAACAGCACAGGGATGGATCTCGTTTAAAACAACGGGAAGCACCTTTCAAACCCTGCATTGCTGCGTTGTGGGAGGCTGCCTCTGCTGCGGAGAGCAAGAGTGCAAATGGATTCAAAAGGGAACAGGAGAGTGCTCAGAGGATTGGTTTGCTGGGACTGCAGCAAGTCCAAGATGCTCCCAGGCCACTCCTGGGTGATGAGGACAAGGACAAGATCCCTGTTGCTTGCTCTCTCAGCCTCTGAACAGTCTCACATCTTCCCACCCCGGCCTTACCCCACTGCATCTGAGCTGGGCACCCCAGCCTGGTGGCACTTCCCAGTGTCCAGAGCCTGGTACCTGCCCCAGGACCAGTCACAGGTGCTCCCCAATTCCTCACTCCCCTCCTGTGTGCCCTGGCAGCCCTTTGGGACACCAGCAGTGCCTGAGCAGCTCTGGGTCAAGAGCTTCCATGCTCACTTGTGGAACCTGAGAGCCTAAAAGTTCAAAGCAGCAAAGCCTGACCTCAGGACTTGCTCTGTCCTGTTCTCTAGGGGTTCTCCAGGAGCTGTTCCCCCTCTGTAGCCCCAAATCCAGACTGGTTTTCAAGGTTTGAGGCAGGAAAGAGGGAGCAAATTCCTGCTGAAGTGGGACTAGGCGGAAGGTGTGATGCCCACAGACACAATCTTCTACAGTGTAACTGCAGGCACCCAGCTCGCCCTGATGCACTTCTGCTGCAAATTACCAGTTATGAGGTGGAGAAAATTGCTATCTCTTTCCCCTTTCATCCATTTATTATGGCTTTCCTTTTTATTGCTAATTATTACTTTCAATACACCACTGAAGCAGGGTGGGAGTTTCTCTTCTGTGATGCTAGCTCGGTGGCTCTTAGAAATAAATCTTTAAAAATTGTCTTTTTCCACAATTTTCTGTCTGCCTTTTCCCATTTTTTCTCAGAGTTTTTCTTGTCTTTATGGGGTTTGACTCTTTAAAGCGCATTTTTGTTTACTGAATGGATTAGTCTCTGCCCAAATTGAATGTAATCAGGTCATGATCATTGTTCCCTTGGCAACCACCAACGAAATTATAGAGCTATGATCATGAATTAACACTGTTTCAAAAAGTTTAAAAAACCACCCGAAAATGGTAACTGCAAAGCTTAATAAATCATTGCTGAAACAAGGCATTCACAGTGGTGCTGTCACCATGGAGGGCTTTAGTAAAATGATCATTGATCTTGACTCAATATCTAGGGGAAGAAAAAATACCACACATCAGTCTGTAAAGGTAAATTCAAACCAATTTCATGAAGAAGGATGGCTTCTTTTCTGTCAAAATCTGAGGGGATGCTTTTGTTAACAAAGAAACTGCCATCTACACCTGTATGGGGTGCTGGTAGACCTGAAAAGGTGGTTGTGCAGTGAGGAGTGAGTTAAGGTAAGCTTAGTTCAGCACATCCCTGCCACTGCCTACACTGCCAGGGAAAAATGAAAAAGTGATCGTAGAGTGTGGTGTCCTGATGAATGTGGCAGGGAGGAATGTGAGAACCTGGCCAACCTGCCCTGTCTCTTCTGACAGCATCACATGCTTCAAAGAAAAATCCCAGCAACAGGCTGCAGAAACCAAACTGAACATGTGTCAAGCCTCCCATTGTCATTCTGCAGTTTTGGCTTTGCCGGGACTCTTCCATGTGCTTAGTGAATGTTAGAAACAGGCTCTGATCTAACATTTTGCATTTGGAGAGATTGGGAAGGAGCGACCAGCCCACGGCAGGATGAGGTCTGTACAGAATCCCTTGTCTGGAGGCACCTCTTCCAAGCCCCAGAGCTCTATGCTGGGCTCACACACGAGGCTGATATCCCGTGTATTATTTTATTCTACCTTTCACCCCTGCTCTCCTCACCAGCCGTACACCAAGCTCATTCCCCACTAGGCTTTTGTGAGAGCAGCTCCTGCCACTTGGTTCTTCATCGCATGAACTGTCACTTTCCAGTTCCCCTTTGCTCCTGTTCACACCCCACAGTTGTGGTGTTCCCAGAATCAAATGCTGAGTTCTGCACTTGGGCCACAGCAACCCCCAGCAGCGCTACAGGCTTGGGGAGGAGTGGCTGGAGAGCTGCCAGTCAGAGAGGGACCTGGGGGGGATTGATAATAAGCCAGCAGTGTGCCCAGGGGGCCAAGAAGGCCAATGGCATCCTGGCTTGTATCAGCAATAGCGTGGCCAGCAGGGACAGGGAAGGGATCTTACCCCTGTACTTGGCACTGATGAGGCCGCCCCTCGGTGAGTGGGTTCAGTTCTGGGCCCCTCACCCCAAAAAGGCCATTGAATGACTCGAGCGTGTCCAGAGAAGGGCAACGGAGCTGGGGCAGGGTCTGGAGCACAGGTCTGCTGGGGAGTGGCTGGGGGAACTGGGGGGGTTTAGTCTGGAGAAGAGGAGGCTGAGGGGAGACCTCCTGGCCCTCTGCAACTCCCTGACAGGAGGGTGCAGAGAGGGGGGATGAGTCTCTGGAGCCAAGGAACAAGTGCCAGGACAAGAGGGAATGGCCTCAAGCTGCCCAGGGCAGGGTCAGGCTGGCTCTGAGGAAGGATTTCTGTGCAGAAGGGGCTGTTGGGCGTTGGAATGGGCTGCCCAGGGCAGGGGGGGAGTCCCCATCCCTGGAGGGGTTGAAGAGTCAGTTGATCCAGCGCTGAGGGATCTGGTGGAGTTGGGAGTGGTTAGGGTGAGGTTCATGGTTGGACTGGAGGAGCTTCAAGGTCTTTTCCAGCTGATGATTCTGGGATTCTGTGGTGTTTGGGTGGCTCACTGGGACTTAAAAAACTCCATCATTACCCATGAGACATTCTCTGGGACAAGGAACTCCATGTCCCCAGGCACATGCCTAGCCTACCCCTTCAACCCCTGAGCCGCAGGGCCTCGTGTGCTGGGCACCTCCCCAGGCAAACCTCGGTCTCAGTCCTCCGGAAGGGAAAGGTCCAAGCCCCGCTATGCTTCTTTAGGATCATGTATTGGTGCATGGCTGAGGTTTATTGTTGGGGAAGGCAGCTGCCCTGCTGACAAATCGATTGAAGAAGAGTTTGACCTGACAAGATTCAGGTGTACCCTTGAGATAGGGAAGCTTTGCTTAAAGCAAATAACTTTCAAGGAGCTGCAGACTACACAGCAGGATGAAGCAAGCAGGAAGGAAACTGATAAAGGTTATCCAATGAGAATGTTAAAAACAACTTTTTGGCCAATTATACTGTAACACTCTGGCACCTGAAATATATAAAAATGCATGGTTTTAGTAATAAAAATCAGCCGTTTGTTCACCCATGTGAATGTGTGTGTGTGTCACTTTGTCCATCTCTACGGCGACATCTGGTGACCCCGACGTGCCACAACGGTGCAACAAGGCCGAGATCACGGTTTGGCAAGGACCAGATTTGGGATTCGGGACTTAGCAAAGGTGAGCTGGGCTGCAGGATGATGTGCAGCAGAGCCGGAGCCCGGTGAAGCTGAGAGCGGTGGGAATCTGCCTGCTCCGGACCTGAACTTTGACACCTGATAAGATGAGCCACCGGGAACAGGACTAGAGCCACGGGCCAGCACTTAATGAAAGAGGAAACAATCCTGTCCACGTGGAAAGCATTACATAGCCGTAAAGGTGTTAAGGCTAGTAAATACGGGCTAAGGCGAAGGCTCATTTGGAGTAAAATGCACGGATTTGAAGCCACAGCTGCCACAGCATTTAGTGTATCAGCGTGGTGAGAAGTATGGCAAAAATTATGGGATGCAATCTCTAATGGGTCAATGCATCAGAATTGGCTACTGCTTGGCAGCTGCTGAGTGAGCCTCTAAAAGAATAGAAAGCAGAGCGGGACGGTAAGGAAAGGGAACTTGAGGCAGCAGCTGTTGAGAGAAAGAAAAAATGCTCTGATAAAGACCACGACATAGAAGCTGTAACAGAGAAAATGGGAGCGTTACAGCTCCCTGTGGAGCCTAATTTGTCTAATTCTTCAACTAAAGATCTAAATAAGAAACAAAACAAATCCCCCAGTTACCTATCATCTGCTGATCAGATGAAAGTTGTGAACACCTGGAACTCACCAAAAGACTATTCCAATTGATTCAACTGTAAAACTGCTCAGCAGCTAGAAGAATTTGCTAATAAAGGCAAACCTACTGTACCCAGTGCCCCCCCTGTGGGAGAAGAGGAGTTCCAGTTACCTCACTCCTACGCGTGCTCCTTTGCCAAACGTTGAGGACAGTGATGAGGAAGAGGAGATAGTAACCTCCCAAATAATGAGGCAATCAGGAGGTCCTGATTGCTGCCCAAACCCTCAGAAAAAGATGGCACTACCCTGGACTTTGCCCCCCGCCACTGTGACTGTTACACCACAACATCCAACTCAGTTCTGGGCACAGGTCAGGAAAAAGGCAGCTGAAGTAGGAATTGGGATCTAGTTGAAAAATTTGATCTCCTCCATGAGAGTGGCTCCAACTTGGGGCTGTGTGAATCAATAGCGTATCCCGTGTTCAAAGCTATACCTGGTCCGGGGCAAAGGGATGATCATAACCCATTTTCCTGGAAGGTTTTGCAAGATTTACAAATGGAGTCTGCAAAAATTTGGCATTAACTCCCCCGAAGTCATGCAATTGATACAGATAAATAAATACAGATATGTTGTGCCCCTACGATATTACTCATCTCGCCCAGATTTTATTTCAACCAATACAATTCATGGTGTTTCAGTCAACTTAGAGACAATTAGCTGGAAGTCCGCTATAGAGAATATGCAGTTACCACAAGGAGACCCAAGGCAAGGGACTGGGGTAGATATTCTTACAGGCACAGGCGGTGTTTTCTCAAATCCACAAGTACAAGCACAGTGGCACCCAATGTTGCTGGAGCAGTCCCAGTGACTTGGAATGTCAGCATTAATAAAGACAATAGAATTAGGAGCACCAAACCACAAATGTTACCATTAGACAGGGGCCGAAGGAGCCATCCTTACAATTAGTGGAAAAAATTTCTGCTGCTTTAGAAAAACAAGTAGACGATGACAGACTGTGGCAGATATTGTGTAAGCAACTGGCAAAAGATAATGCTAATGAGGACTGGCAAAAAATTATTGAAGCTCTGCCTGGAGATCCCTCTGTACCTGATATGGTTGCTGCCTGCCCTAAAGTTGGCACTGTTGTTATAATCAAATGAGACAGTTTTAAATATAAATATATTTTTAATAGAGTTCAATTGATTTAGGGTGAGAAACAATAGACAAAGCAGCGCTGGGTGTGCCGGGAGTCTCCGCTCCACCAAGACACACACCAAGTTCTAAAAAGCAGCATCTTTTATACTCCTGTACCACTGTCTTAACCAATCCTCTCTTGTCAGACGATTGTCCTGCTCTTTCTCCATTGGATCCTTTGAATAGTCTCGAAGTCTTGGTCTCTTGGTGCGTTTTTCTCCTACTGGATCTTTTAAAAGCCTCATGATCACATCTTTTGGCAGGCTTTTCTTCAAGCAGCAGTTACATGTTATCTCTAGGTGATGAGGTTTCCGAGAAGCGGTTTACCTATCAGCTCTAGGTGATGAGGTTTCCGAGAAGTAGTTACATTTTTCCAACCGAATGGCATACTTTATATTTTATCCATATATATTCAAACATCCATTGTAATATAGGTTATAGTAATTGCAAATCGTTTCAAAACCCACACAGGGCACCATATTCTATTTTTACAATACTTTAGACAGTAGGGTTTAACATTTACAGATCATTCAAACCTATCGTACCCGCCTTGCTTAACTTAGCAAATTAGTTACAATAGTTTATTACACTGTGGAGCATAAAGTGGCTGCATGTGCTAGTTTGAAAACAAACTAGTGGGAGACACCAAGTCAGAATAACAATTTTATAGGGAAATAAACAAAAAAGGAAAATAAAAATTAAAAAAAAAAAATATAAAGGCAGATAACACTGCGTTAAACTAACAGAGTCAGGATACAACCTGACACCCTGTTAATCAGGGCGGTGGTAGCAGTCTGGTAGAATGGTGGCTGCAGTCCCCCCGAAGCGGTGATCCTGTAGAAAGAAGATCTGCTCTTCCTCAGAAAAGTCCAGTGGTGGCTAAGTAGCTCCTGTCCTCTGGAAGTCCGGTGGAAAAGAGAGCGTCTCTGGTATTCAGAATCTCAGGTTATATCCAGGATGGAATGCTGGTTTTCTCCCTCTGGGTGGAGCATCTCACAACGGGATAAGGAGTCATGCTGCACTGCATTGATGGGCCAAGAGCAGAAAGATAGTCTGGCGGGGGGAGGAGGCAAGGAAACACTGCCCCACCTGATTTCAACAGCTCATGAGGATGGTAATAAAATACACGGCAACCCAGGACACTGCACTAGCTACGGCCATGAAGGCTAAATCAGCTCTCGAGTGCTTTGGATGTGGGCAGGAGGGACACGTTAAAGCAAATTGCCCTGCTAAACAAAAAAATCCAAGAAAATCTGCCAGCAATTCCGCAGGACTAACCTGCAGCTGCTGTGGAAAAATAGGGCACTTTGCCAAACAATGTTGGTCCAGATTTCATGTCAGCGGACAATCTCTTCAGGGAAACAACAAGAAGAGTGCGATAGGGCACCCAGGATCACCACTTCCCTCCAGCAACCCCTTCCTGAGAGCCACCCAGGTGAGGTGCCCTTATGCAACCGTCTCTTAGGGAAAACCATGGATCAGCAGGACTGGATGTGTCTACTGCCGACACAGTAACCATTTCGGCCAAAGACATCGTTAAAGTACCGTCAAGAGGCAAAAGGACCTATAGGGTGAGGGTTGAGTGCCCCATTGATCGGAAGGTCTAGCCATACTTTAAATGGGTTGTGTACGTGGGAATTATCGATGCTGGTTATACTGGGCAAATTGGTGCTATGATTTCTACTCCTTATCCGCCTGTAACCATTCCCAAAGGAACTCGAATTGCTCAGCTTGCACCATTTTTGAGCTGTGTTCCCAAAACAGAACGTCAGGAGTGACATGACGGAGGATTTGGGTCCACAGGACCTGTTAGGTATTGGAAGTTAGCTATTGTAAAATTGGGTGTCAGAGGTGTGAGGAAGGCAAAAGAGCAAACCAGTGAGAAATCTGTGAAGCATACATTTTCCTTGACACCGAGTGCCCAGAATAAACACAGCACCAGACAGAGGTCCAGTGATTTGGGTTTGATGTGACTCCAAGGAAGAATGCGAGGTGGGGTGCAGGCTGCACGGTCCCATTCTTTCCCTTCAAGAACAGACTTATCTCCTGTTCTGCTTGCTTCCCTTGAAATATGATTTTTTGCAGGAACCTGCCAACTCTGTGCCTCATCCTCCTTTCCTTCCTACACAATCCAGCTGCACTTATACTATGTCAACCTTGCTTCCCATCCTCCATCTTTTTTCCCCAAAAAACCAGCTGTACCCCTTGGCACCATGAAACTCATTGTGTATTAATGATAGAATAATGATTTGACTACAGTCCCACCCGCTCATCATACCTACTACAATAAATAGTACCCCAAGTTTGTACCTAACTTGGAGGGACGATAATCCGACACCAAAAGGGAGGGACAGTTAGACGGGTTTGTGCTCTCACCCCCCCCCAGCAGGATGCCTTTTGGTAAGACTTCCTCGGATACACCAAGTGTACCCCGGGAACTGTGTGTGTGTGATTGCAATCCCTTTTTTTGGTGTAGTGCTATAGAGCCAACCTGCAATTTGTGCATTTATCATAGGCAATTGTAAAGAATCTGTAAATGTTGCATGAAAAATAAACCATACTATTTGTGAATCTGACGGCTTCTCTTGAATGCAACCAGACTTACAGTGTCCGGGCTGTTGGGACTGGGTCAGACTTATAGTCACGGTGTCAATTGGCAAACCTGTTAAGGGATAAGTCCAGCCACCCTTTGCCCCTCTGATCTCTGAGGACCGTCTAGAACGTGAGGGGATTTATCTCTTACCAAATTTATCTCTTACCCTAAACACAACAGGACCCCCACAGGTCTTCTGGTCACAGACTGTCCCATCACAAAGACCATAGATGGCCTGTATACTATCCAGCAGAGGGCACGTGCCCACAGCAGTAAAACTTACGGGACTTCTGGACACAGGAGCTGACATAACTATTATATCTCAGTACTCTCTGCAGATGCCAGCCCTCGCTGGGCTCCTGCTCGGTGTGTTTGGCCTGTGCTGGAACCTACATCTGTGTGAAGATGGGTAGTTCCACAACCCCAGCAGAATGTCTGGGCAACTCTGGCAAACATGACACATCAGGAAACTCTACTGCAAGCCCTGAAAATCCATTCTCCATGTGCTTGGTGAGATTGCCAGTAGACACATGGCCAAACCCACTGCACAACGTGGATCTCTGCAACTTTCCAAAGAGCTGTACAGACAGCTGGGATTTGGTGTATGCTCCCTTACCTCAAGTTGATACAGGAACCATAAGAACTGGAACTACTAGGATCAGCAATCATGGACGCCTGCCTGTTTTTTAATTATACAAGTAGTACAAAATGTAAAGGACAGAATGTAAATGCCACTTTATGATTTATCGCAATGCAACGGCTTGGTGTGCCCGTACCACTCCGGAGGTATCTCAGTCATTTGGTGCTCCCATTGCTCTACCCTCTGGAATATTCTTGACATGTGGGGATAGAGCATGGGGAGGACTGCCCTCAGAACTTAATGGTGGCCCATGTAGCCTTGGTCATCTTACTTTGCTAACATCTAGTATTACAGTGATACACAAAAAAAATGCAACATAAAAGGGATACACATCAATTTGCTGAGAACTGTGATGACAAAGTAACATTTTTGGAATCCAGGTCAAATTATCGCATCCTCCTTTTTTGCACCAGGAGTCGCTGCTGCAGCTGCACTAAAGAAATGGAGTAATTTGGGGTGTTGGCTGAGTAGGCAGGGCAGGGCTACATCACTGGCACTTGGTGGGTTACTAACTGATGTAGATAGCGTTAGGCATGCTACTTTGCAGAATAGAGCTGCCACAGATCTTTTTTGGTTTTAGCACAAGGACATTGGTGCGAAGATTTTGAAGGAATATGTGGTATGAATTTATCAGATCATTCCGAGTTGATCCATAAAAGCATATAGCAGCTAAAAGAAGGAGTAGAACATTTACATGTGGATGATAATCTAGATTGGTTCACAAAAATGTTCAAAGGTTGGGGACTATCCGGGTGGTTAACATCTTTGGTCAAGACTGTGGGACTGATACCAAAAAAGCTGGCTGAGGAAGAACTCTCTAAGACTCAGAATCAGAGTATTAGAAAGCAGGGATTCTTTATCGCAGCATTGTGTGCACGGGGGATTTTTCCACCTAATGTGCACACCCAAGCCCCTTAGGTTACATCTTAAATGCAGGTACCTTATACATATTCATAGCATTGCACAGTACAAACATCCATATACATAACTGGGGTGGGGTTTAGCTCAAAAGGCCTGTGCCAGCAGTTCTGGAATGTTTATGTCATCGTTGTGTCTGCCTATTGCCTCCTGGTGGTCATCTTCAGGGGTCTTCAGAAGGAAGGCCGGTAGTCTTCCTCGTCACCTTTTCCCCAGTTTCGACAGTGCCAAGACTCACAACCAGTTTCTTCTGGCTGTCCTGCTTGTTGGCCCCCATATCTAGGAAATGTTGAAGGTCCTTCAGCCTCGGCTCAGTCAGTTGGGTCAAAAAAACACCTGTTATCTTCTGTTGCCATGGTTTCACCTCCTCTGGCCTTGGGCCTCTGTCTTTGTGGGCCTGCGTCTTTGTTCCCAGAGCTTAACATTCCTTGAACAGACAATTCTTAAACCTAATATTGCTAGTCATCTTACTAATCATGTGCTTAATTTCTCAATATTTCTATATCAGGACTAATTATCTTGACAGTTGTGGTTGTGTTATTGATGGGCCCTGCAAAAGAGCCCTGCAGAAAAGCGTTCATGCAGTATTTTCAGCACAAATACAAAAAGGGGGAACTGTCGGGCTGTGCGGCGTACACAAAGGGTGGCACATGTACCCACATACGCTGAGTGGCAGCTCCTCCTCCGGCCTTGCGGGACCGAGAAGTACTCAGTAACTTCCCAGAACCTGCTCCGCAGGCCCGAAGACGTTTTCCAGCAGCTTGCTGATGGCGTTTCTTAAGTAACAAACGAAGAGCGGGACCCCAGAGGGCAGCGCTGGGGTCACCGCCCGCCGCTGCCTGAGGGGAACCCGCGGCGGCGCCCCCGCCCCTCAGGCGCCGCTTCCCGCCACGGCCGCGCAGGGTGGCTCGCGCGCATGCGCAGACGGCGCCGCCCCGGTGGAGGCGGTGGCGGGCGGCCCCGGCGCATGCGCGGTGTGAGCGGAGCCGCCGGGGCCATGTCGGGCCGCGGGCGGCGGCGGCGGGCGGCGGGAGTGGCGCCGGAGCAGCCGGAGTCGGAGTCGGAGGCGGCCGGTGCCTCGCCGAGGTGGTGGTGGCGGCGGAGGGGGGAGCGGGGAGCGGGCCGGGGCGGGCCGCTGACGGCTGTTCTCGCTGTGCCCGCAGGGTGAGCCGGTTCTGCCCGCAGTGCGGGCGCGGCGTGGAGCCCGCCTACCGCTTCTGCCCGGCCTGCGGCCAGAGGCTGCCCGCGCCGCCGCAGGAGGAGCGCCCGCCGCAGACACCGCCGGCCCCGCCGCCGCAGCAGGCCCGGACCCCTGCGGCCTCCCCGCCGCCTTCCCCGGCCCGGCCCTCGGGCCCAGCTCGGCCCAGCTCCCGCTCGCCCCGCAAGGCGCGGCCTGGCCCGGCGGTGCCGCTCCCGGCGGAGACGGTCCTCACGGACCAGGGCAGCGGGCGGTGGAGGCTGGTCCGGCTCCTGGAGGAGGGCGGCTGCGGGCTGATGTACGAAGGTGCTGTGGGGCCTGGGGCGGGCGGGGGTCCCGGGGGCGGGCCCGGCCTTCCCGGGAGGCGGCGGGGGAGAGGGGCGGGCGGGCGCAGGCCCCGCTGCGGGCACTGCCTGGCCCCGGCTGGGCGCCTCGCAGGGGCCCGCAGCCGCTGTCGGTGTTAGGCGGGGGCTGTCGGGCGTCCCTGAACGGCCAGAACCCGCCGTGAGCAGGCGGCGCGGTGCGGAGGGGATGGCAGGCTGCGGTGCTCTCCGGGACGGCAGCGGCCGGCTGGGCTGCGGGGTCTGGCGTTCCCACGGTGGTCTTCGGCCCTGTAGCGGCCCTGCCAGTGCGGAGCTCAGCACTGGCGTAAGATCGAGAGGAGGCTGGACCTCTGTTACTTGAAACGCAAATCGTTAGGGGCCACGCTTGCTCTTTCTGGTTAAGTTCAAAACCTAAATGCTGCCAGCACCGTACCCGAGTTCCAGTGTTGTAGGTGGTGACAGTATTGACTATGTGTCAATTTGGGATTCTCAACGTGGTTTGGGGGCCAAAAGAAAACAGCTAAATCATCTAGGCTGCTTCTCAGCTGTTTAGTGACTGCTGATCTTTTTTTCCAGTTTGGATGTAAACTTCAAAGAAAAGGTTTTAATCTTATTCTCCATTACTAACTTGGAAACACTGCTGAGGAGGAATTTTCTCTATTAGTAAGATTTTCCTGTTATTTGACTTTAGTTTCTCTTTAATTACTTATGCTGTTGCATAAAAAGGTCTGAGCATCCACCTATGTCATTAAAAAGATGTGATGTTGGAAAAAGAGAAAATCAATGTTGTTATTATAGTGCAGAGTGCTTTTCTAGAAACACCCTTTGGGTGATGAGCAGCAGATGACCTGTGTACAGCACTTGGTCTAAGAGTAGAAGAGGAGCTACCCTAAGGCCAAGTAACGGTGCAAATCTTTTTGGAGAGGGAAGGCCACATACAATTCTTACATCCATGCAGAGCAGAAGGGACTCTGGCATCTCTTACACACTTGACAAACTATGAAGTGAGCTGGAGGGAATGCTCAGCCCATGAATTTGGGGGTGCCTTTGAGATTCTACTAATGATTTGTTCTTTACATGCCACCTTCAAAGCACCCCACTACTGTAGCCATGCCTAGATGCTTCTGTGACTTAAGCAGAACTGCACTCAAAGCATGTCAGGGGTGCTGTGCTTCTGGAGCAAGGTAAGAATTATTTTGTAGCAATCTAGGAAGATGCTGGCACAGAGGATACTTTTGCAAAGATCAAGTGAAAGGAGAGGTTAAGTAAAAGCCAGTTGCACAGGCTGTGTTTAGTGATGCAGCTGACGCTGCACGTACCTCTTTGCTCCTGTAACCACATCTGTTTCATCCTTCCACAGCACAGTCAGCATCTGGAACCTGCCCTCAAAAGCAAAGATACTCCCTCAAACTTGTGAGTTTTGATCTGTTTGGGTAAGGAATAGTGCATGGTGTACTGTGTCCAGGGCCTGACCCATTTGGCCTGTATGACTAAAAGTGTCAGAGGAATTCAGAGAAAGTGGTCCCAGAGGCCTCTTCCAGCTTAGATTTCCTGAGAGTCATGTTTGGGTCCCAGTAGAAGTTGGCTTTTCCACTGAAAGTGTGAAGAAAATAGGTATGAGGATTGAAAACAGGAAAAAGCCTTCATCCCAGCTCTTCAATCCACCAAGATCAGTAATCTCCAAAACTGAATCTGGTGGTGTAAGATAGAGATTTAGATTCATTAATGTTAGACTTGTGTTTTGTTGTTTTTCTTGGATGGCAAGTATGTGCATACCATGCTGAAGTCTGGGGAAACTGGAGAGGTTAGAACTTGGTGGCTGTGCTGAGGTAGTGTGATGAACCAGCACTGAGAGGCTCTGTAAGGCTAGAACACATTTTAAGATCAAACACAATTATCGTTGGAGTTCCAAGCCAGCTTTCTAGGCACTTGCCAGTAACTTGAGTTCTCCAGAAACAAACTAGTTCCAATAATAGCTGTTCTGCAATGGAAATTTGGTTGATTGGTTTCCAGTGACTCACAAATCAGAGCAAAAAGATTTTTTTTCCTGTCTGCTGTTGCTCTTGGAGGTTGCTTGTCTGTGGGAAGACCAGTGCTGACTCATGGCTCTGGGGGGGACCTGGTGGTGCCCACTCTCGTGGGCACTTGAAAAATCTCTCCTTTTTGTCAGAAGAGACATTTAAGAGGATGGAGAAACAGTGTTAATAAGAAAAGACAGCTAAGTGCCACAAAACTATAACCAGTAGGTGGGAAACTGTAATCACTCTGTACACAACACTCCCAGCTCCTCTGTTTTGCACCTTTGACATCTTCTGGTGTTTTGGTTGTTAATCATCTGACAGCCCAGCCCATGCCTTTGCAGAGGGCTGTGGAGTATGATATGGCACATGAGAGCATTTTGGCTCCTGGGTTTGGTGGCTCAGATTGGCTCACCAGGCAAGGTGCAGAATGAAAGATCTGGAATGTGGTCATTTGTGTTGTCTGCAGCCTGCTGATCCTCTAGCTGACTTGGCCAGTTGTGGGCAGAGCCTTTGGTATCAAAGCAGATAGAATATAAAACTGCTGCTTCCTCCCATGCACATGAGCATCTGTCCCAAGTTAGGCTGCAGTATGTTGAATATGTACATGCGTAGACAAACACGTATTGACTGTAAACTATGTGCATTCCAGGTCTCTCGATAACAGCAGTAGTAAAAGTGCTGATTTAAAAATATGGATTGTAATATGTCAGCACACTACCCAGACACTTAAATATCACAAAGACAGGCTTTCGTACTTGTGTCACTTTCTGATGGCTAGAATAAAATGTTACAGCTCTTTGTTGAGACTTGCCTGTTTGCAGAAATAACCTCATCTGTACTGTGGATAAGGAGGTCATCTCTGTCTCCTTTTAACAGCAGCTTCGGGGCCAGAGCTCGCTCTGGGTTACGGGGTGGTCTGCATTGTCCAGCGGTTTTAAAGCCTCAGACAGTTGTAAATGGTAGTGTTTGAAATGTCTAGCTTGAGACAGCCACTCCCTCGTTCTGTATTGGTGCTCACAGTTCATATGGTTGTTAGGCGCAGCATTAAATAGCAAACCAAAAGACCAGAGCTGTGTTCCTGATCTAGTATTTGATATTTTTGGGGGGGTTGGGGGTAGTGTGGCTTTATTTAAAATGAGTAGTGAAGGCTTTGTAACAATCTTGCCCAGGCTGAAGAAACACTCCTCCTTCCTGTTCCCTTTAGGATGTCAAAGATGGCAAGATCTACAATGAACAGAATTTCTTCCAGCGAGCTGCAAAGGCAAGCACAGGTTGGTGCTTACTGGAAGGGCAAGGACTAGGAAAACTGGCATTGCTCTCTCCTCAGTTATGTGAGTCTCTTGGCAGGCCAGGGTAGAATAATTCACTGCTTGGATAGTGCCAGAGTGCTGAGAAGTTTTGTCAGGAGCCTGCTCTCCCAGGAGCCTCTGTGTACCTTAGGACACCACAGTACTGGCATTTTGAAGCTTTCTTGTTCTGCTTTGTCTTGATCTCACTGGTAGCTGTTCAGCCCTGCAGCCTGACCTGCTTTGTCTCCCTCTCTCTTCTGTGCCCCTTCCACGGGTGTTTCTGTCAGCTGCTGTCTGATATTTACTCTATTGATCCAAAAACATGAGCGAGAGTAAAGCTGACCAGAGAACATGGGCAGGGGCGATGGAGGAATTCATGTCAAACCTGTGCATTTGGGAGGACTGTAAAAATCTCCATCTCTCTCCCCCTCCTTCTTGTTTTACCTCGCCCTATAGCAGCCCCATGCCTTAGCCTGCTCTGGTATTCCCAGCATATTTTCTGTCTTACTCTTGCTCTGCAGTGCTGTGTGTGTTGGCAGCACGTTAGGCTGGTGTTTCTGGGACAGAATCGGTGTGAGAGAGGCTTTCAGCTGTGTGCTGCCCAGGGCAGAGCAGGCCTTTGGAAAAAGGGCATCCCTGACTGAGCTCCCTCCTTCTGGAGCTCCTTAGCAGCATCTGCTGCACTCTGTCCTCTTCTCTCCCCTTCTAGTGCAGAAGTGGAAGAAGTGCCACTCCGTGCCGTTGCTGGGAATCCCCCATTGCGTTGGCTTTGGACTGCATGCGGATAGCTACAGGTGAGGTGACTCTGCAAAGGGCACAGCTGAGCTCTTCTGTCCACAGCTGCCATCTTGGGCTTTCCTTCTTCCCTCCTTGCTGTCTGCTGTTCCTTCTCTCATTGTCCCCTGGGCTCCTAACCTTATGCACTGCTCCTACCTCATTTATTATAACAGATGGTTTGCCCCTCTCATTACCCTGCTTCCTTCAGTCATTGTGTTGATGGTGGTCACTGCTTTTGCTCTTTCTGTCCCTCAGGCCAGGGGACACCTTATTCCTACCTTTTAAGCTTAACATGAAGGGGAGGCTCAGGCTGTATATCTGCATGTCTATCCTTTTCAAGAACTTTTCTGTTATGAAAAGTTGAGGAAACGTTTGCCCAGGTCAACCTGGAGTTGAATGGGGGCGGATCTAATCCAGGTGGATCACTTGATGAGTGTCTCTTGTGAGGTTTCCAAGTCAGGTAGGTACTGCTATGTGCTAAGCCCTTGTCTCTTGTAGGTTTCTGGTGTTCTCTGACCTAGGGCGAACTCTTCAGTCTGTCCTGAATGATGGCTTACACCTACTGAGAGAGAAGGCAGCTTTTCAGATTGTAGTCCGGCTGGTATGTAGAGAACCAATGCTGTCTAAAACACTTCTTCAGAAAAGGCCTATAACTTTCTTCCAGATCTTTCAGAGGTGTTTTCAAGCTGATCCAGGGGGTTGGCTGGGGTCTAAGTTGTATCTCTCAAGCCTGTTGTAAACTTGGGTAGCATCTTTTGAGCAGTGTGTCATCTTGAGGGAGTTTGGGGTAAGGAGAATGAGAGACACCTGACATTTGAAGATTAGAGGCTGTGAGATGTGGTACTTTTTGCGCTATTTCACGCGGCTGTGGGGAGTGTCAGCAGCCCAAGGAGTCTGGGTGGTTCTGATGTGCTTGCCTCTTCTGTTTACTCCTAGCTAGACTGCCTGGAGTACATTCATGAAAACGAGTATGTGCATGGGGACATCACAGCTGAGAACATCTATTTGAACCCCGCAGACCTCACACAGGTAGGGAGCGGCAGTGAGGGCGGGCTCGTGGTGAGGGATGGAGTGCCGGCCAGTCCCTGCTGCTGGGCAGGGAGCAGGGCAGTCCAAGCAGCTGCTCTGGGGGAGGATTGTGGGCAATGCTGTAAGCAGAATTCACACCACACACACACTCAGGTGTGTACTTCTTGATGTCTTCTAGGTGACCCTAGCAGGCTATTGCTATGCATTCCGTTACTGCCCAGGAGGGAAGCACGTGGCTCAGCGTGTGGGCAGCAGGACCCCTCATGAAGGCACAGTAGAGTTTATCAGCCTGGACAGCCACAAGGGAGCAGGTGAGTCTTGGTTTCTGACAACACGCCAGCAAAGCTCAGCTAGAGCTGTTACTGCGGCAGTGCTCTCTGGAGCTAGGGCTCCTTGCTGGCATTTCTGTTACTGCTGCTTTCCAGGCGTTTGCCCGCACCCAAGTTCCTCTGGGTTGTTTTCTCTTGCCTCTCTCTGGGCTGCTTTTTTGAGACTTGCCAGGTCTCTCAGTGACTGCAGCAAGAGGTGCAGGGATCTTCCTCCTCCATCTGGAGCCTTGGCTACTGCAGGCTTGTGAGGAATAGAAAACAGCTGCTTGGTGCTGGCTTAGCAGGGATCTGTTTCAAGCCACACTGGATCCCTGCCCAAAACAGATTTGCAGCAGGCTCTGCTCTGACCTTGAAGCAGTGAGAGCTGGAAAGGCATTTAAATTAGCCAGTTCCTGTCCTGGTTGGGATGTGAATGTTCTCTCCCAGTGTTCAGATTGGGCAATCTTCCTCCAGAGGCTGTGTGGTGATTCTTCAACTGTGTGAATTAGGCTCCCAGGAGTATTGGTATTGTAGAGCACATCTTAATGAAGCTCTTGCATTCCGTTACTTCTGCTCTTTAGACTTTTGTCCCTTCATGAAGCTGCCTGTTTTACAGAAGGGGCACCTCAAATAGAGACTTCCAAGGTTGTGCAGTGAGTGCTGGAGTCCTTACCTTTGGAAGAGAGGTGCTAGCCAGGGCCTCATCTGGGATGGTTCCCAAACTGTTTTTTCACATGTGAATCTCTCTTCCCATCAGGACCATCTCGACGGAGTGACCTGGAATCGTTGGGCTACTGTCTTCTGAAATGGCTCTCTGGCTTCTTGCCTTGGTCTGATGAACTGGACAAAGTAGAAACAGTGGTGGAGAAGAAGGAAAAGTAGGAGAAATCATCTACTCTCTTGGGAAATGCTCAGCAGAAGCAGTGAGGGAGGTTTTGTGACTGAAATCACTCAGTCATAGTACGCTGCTGGGATGTGGGTAAATCCCACTGTAAAGGCTGAGCCTAGCCATAGGGTGTTTGGCGAACCCTGATTTCTGCTCCATTCAGAACGTGGCTGTCTGAATTCAGCCTTTTTTATTTTTTGTCCCTATTGCCACAGACAGTGTGTCTGCTCTGTTGCTTCTCATGTGACGGTGCTCTGCACTGATTATTCCAGGTACAAAGGGGATGTGAAATGCCTTCTCCAACTGTGCTTCAGGCAGAGATCCATTCCAGGTATGGGCTTGCTATCCGTGACAGTGGGATTTGAGGAGGGAGGACTTACTGCACTTGAAGGTAGCACCTTCTCTGTGCTGGGGTGCTAGTCCGGGGTGGCTTCCCCTGGCGAGGGTGAGCAGGCATTGCATGGACTGGTTGACAGGCTCCTCCTGTGAGCAAATCCCTTGTTTTCTTTACAGCAAAACAAGGAGGGCTGCTACCCATTACCTGTATTCATGAGCCTTGCTGGAGATGCAGGTGTTCTGGTGGCTTTAAAAATGGAATATTTGGGGCTAGAGGTCATTTTCCCATCCTGTCTTTGAGCTTAGTATTAGCTTTTGGTTTTGTTTCCCCTCTCTGCAGCTGGCCAGGGTAGGTCTGAGGTTGGCAGCTTTGTAAAGACAACTGGGACTGCTGTGCTGCTCCACGCAGTGATGTTCCTTGCTTTGCAGATGCCCTGCAGAGCTACCTGCGGCAAGTACTGGCACTAGAGTACGAGGAGAAGCCTGACTATGAGGCCCTGCGGCAGCTCTTCAAGAAGGCACTGGAAAAGATGAAAGCTTCAGCTTATGACTCTGTGGATATCAAAATGGTGCCCTGAGTAAGTGCCAGTAGTCTGGATTGCAGCAGCAGAGAGCACTTGTCCCCCTGTGAGCACAGGAGCAGCGCAGTGCCACTGACGTGCAGCACTCCAGGAGCTGAGGACAGGGTGGACTGGTCTCCAAAACCTCTCCAGGCGAGCCCTGGCTGCTCCTGATGTGCAGAGGGAGCACTGGCCCTTCAGCAGTCCCTGTTGAGACCAGGCCAGTGCCAAGCCAGGCTTAGCCTGAGTTACAGCATGTAACTCTTTTTCTGGAAATACTTATCCTTGGAGGAATACAAGGGTTAATAAAGCAAAGGGTGAATAGTCTGCAGTGGGGTGGAGGTGTTAACAAAATGCAGACTGATGCAATCTGCTCCTTTTTTCAATTTTTAAAAAACTCTGAGGCTCTGGGCTGTATCTCTTGCTTTGCCTTTTCAGAAAGTAGCTTGTAGTTCTGGGGGTGTTGCTTCCAGCAGTAAGTAGTGGCTCTCTAGGCCCAGGTGCTCTAGTTTATTCCTGAGGCACCTCAAAAATTGAGGCTTGATACAGACAAAGATCTAATTTTAGTCCAGTGCTGCATCAGCCTGGGCCCCTGGATTAAGCAGCAAGTCCTTGGAACACAGAGCTAGCTCCTCATCACCTAATTTACTCTTCCTGGGAAGGAATTGAATTGTTTTGTGCCTTTTCTTTCAGATCAAGAGAACTTGTACAGGAAAGGAGTTCAAATCTTTCTGCAGCGTGAGGCCTTTCCTGCAGATATTTAACTGTTACCTACTTGTTTTAGAACTGAGAGAGGTTTTTATAAATCTTTTCTTCCCATTTTAATGTGACCTAATGCCAACTTTTAAGCTGCTGCTGTAACAAGTGAATGTGAAGACACTCCTGCATGGCAAGTCATTATATGCAGTAGCTGAAGACCTGCACTGTAGCCAGCAGGAGAGGGGTGAAGGCTGGAACAGGAAAACTAAATCAGGGACTTTTTGTTTTTAACTACACTGGTATTACATAGTTTTGTAATAAACTTTGTGGACAAGCACCCAAAGCTGCTCTCTGTTGGTTATTTGTCATGTTTAAGGCCTTTCTGGGGCTGCTGAGGGGTTGTGAGGGTGGTTTGAGCCCTGTGCTCTGGGGGCAGGGTGTTCTCCCAGCTGCTCATGCTGTCAGTAGCCTACACTCAGGCTCAGCTGCAACTTCATCACAAGAACTTGGCTCAGAGCTAGTGACTTCATCCCCAAACATCCCATCAGTTCTCCAAGCCCCAGGTCAATAAAACAGGTCATTGAAAAAAACAGTGAGACATCTATATTAAAAAAAACATTTTATAAAGAGTCACTACACTGTATGTATATGAATTGTTGCCATCTGCCACAGTAACTTCTAACCAGAGAGTCATGGAGTTCAGTTCCAGTGTTCAATTTGGTGACATCTCCTGGAAGTCTTGGACCTTGGTATTTCAATGCTCACTGCCAGTCTGTAAGGAGAAGGCTGTTCTACTCTTCACAGGCTGAAGCAGCTTTAACCTAGGCTTGCTAGGCTGAGGTCAGTGCAGGTGGTTTCTTCAAACTGTTACCAAAGCAGCACAGATTTCATTTTTGGTAAGGATATGCTGCCCTTGCAAATTAGGGGCCAGAAAGACAAAACTAACTGTCCCTACTGCCTGTTTCTAGTGTTCAAGTGATGTGTGCTTTCCTTGAGGACACATTAATGGAAATAGCAAGGAAGACTGCGAGACAGGAAATGAAATTAAGCCCCGGGCTGGAGGTGGCAGTTCAGCCACAGTGTTCAGCAGAGACAGCTTGCAGAGATCACATTACTGTAGTACTGGGCAGTGAGGCATTAAGGCACAGAAGGATTTTTCAGATGAGGAAAATGTGGCAAAGACAGCCAGAGGTAAATGGGGATGAAAACCATCTGAGAGGTAGGTAGAAAAGCAGCTCAGACCTGCAGTGAGCCTTCATTTACCTCTAGATTATATCCATAAAAACCCTGTATCAGTGCAGCAAATGGTATATACATAGAAGTGGGAAACACCAGCTGAGTGAGGCAGTACCTGGCCAGAAGGAAGAGGCAGCACAACCTCAAAAAAGGTCTTTCAAGTGGAAGAATTCAAGCATAGTGTTACATCCAGTAACTTAAGAACCAAAGTAAATTCCTTTCTTTTATAATGCCAAGCCTCACAGCAAAGCAAGGAACATGACAAGTTTTTTTTATCACCAAGGGATAACTGGTGAGGTATAACAAATAACAAGCTATAAAATTTAATGTGGAAAAGAATCTTAATTTGCAGAGAATCAGACAATAGGGGATACTTTAAAAAGGCAGCTATCAAGGAAAGAAATGGTCCAGAAGTGAGCTACAGAACTACAAGACAGACATAGGCAAAGTTGAGGGGAAGGGCTCTTTCTGGAGGTATTGACAATTATTCACTATTATCCCTGCGTGACTACAACAGAAATACTGTTTCCAGGAAAGGGAAAGAGCATGAAGAAATCAGAGGCTGAAGAAGCCCAAGCTGACCCTTTCTTCACTGTGTTCTGCCACATTTTTTCGCTTGACTTGCCTTCTGTCACACTTGCCATCACTAGGCCTAGCACAGACTGCTTGGAAACATGACTCCAGGTAGTGAGGCAGGCACAGCTCGTTGTTCATGGCACTGCCGGGGGACAGTGCTGAGGTAGGTTTGAGGGATGCTCCAAGGCTGCCTTCGACAGAAGATGTAGGACTGGCACTGTTGACAGAAGAGTAGCCTGAGCTCCCTTCCAGGTTAGAATTTCTTGGGCTGAGATACGCCGACAGCCTGCGAGCATCATCTGGGTCCCTCAGTGGTAGCGCGTGCCCAACCCACGCCACAGTCAGGGTGTCTTCATCGCTGGAGTCCTGGCAGCAGTGCTCCGCAGGGTCCATGTAAACCACCGTCATGTCCAGGATCCCACTGGGACCTGTCACTGAGGAACAATAACAGAAAAGGTCAGTTTTGATTTCAGCAACCAAGTTCAGCATGGAATCAAGCAGAAAAAAACAAGAGCGTAAACCTCGTGTCTACTTATGGAGGGGAGGGTAGAGCACTAAGTTAACCCTCATTTAAAACAATAACTTTTCCCCCCTTAGACTGTTAGGATGGATACTAAGAGCTGTTTAGAAACTGAACAGCCAGTCCCAGAGTTAGTGAAACAAACAGATAAAACTGTTTCTAACACAGGGAGGCATTCATCGCATTTGGTCCACTACCAGCGGTACCTGAAAGCAGTCTCACTTTGAAATGCTAAGCAGCTACAAAACCCTTCATCGTATTCTGAAGCAGTATATACAAAGAGAACAGATATATACCTCTAAAATAGTGTAACAATTATAACCACTGGGGAAGGGAGAGAGTTTTTCCAACTGGTCTTCAGCTGAAAAGTTCAGGCTTCTGGTGCCTGAGGAACAGTTTTAAACAAAGATGAAAGAGACAGGTGTAATTATCTTGTCTTTTTATAAGGAGAATAAAACCCTCACCATCTCCATCTCTCTCGCCTTCACTTTCCTGATCACCTTCATAACCAGAGCAGGAATCTAAACTCCAGTCTAGGAAGTTATCTAGAAGACTTTCTTCCTGGGTGGATAGCTCTGCTGTGGGTGTAGTCACAAAGCTGCCTCTGTCATCCTGAATGCTGTCTTCCCTCCTCCTGTAGCAAGAAAATCCACAAGTTGCACATTAAAAGCCAAGTCTTCTTTTCCTGCTCTTTTAATAGGTATGTCAAGGTAATTACAGAAAAACTGATCATATTTAAGATTAAAAATGAAACCTCAGGATACCAGAGAGGAAGAAAGGCTCACGCTAATCTTCAGAGACATTTACAGTGATGAGTTATACTAGCCTTTTAGTTCTTTTTCCAGCAGGAGAGTTAAGGAAAGTCTGAATTTCCACCATGTTCGTGTGCAAGAGACTGGGCTCTGGGTCCCCCTGTTTCACACCCAACAATGAACAGAGCTGGCTGTAACTCATCATCTAAAAAAAAAAAATAAAAATAAAAATCAAAGAGCCAGTAAGAATGAGACCATGAATTTCCCAGAAGGAATAAACAGTCAGAAGGAGGCTATTTGTCTTTATTTTCTAGGAGAAATCTATCCCAGTGAGTTCTTCCCACATGTACTCAAACAGAGCAGTTATACTCCCTGCCTATCAAATTTAAAACTACCACTTTATTTACATATTTTCTCCTCTAAAAGTCTAAGGTTAGAACCCACTTCCCATATTTGAAGCTTACACATCCCGCCATATGCTAGTTTTGCTCTGGGTGTCAGACAGCAGCAATTGAAGACAAAGAGCTCACCCACCTTTTCTTTGCCTATTTCTTCATAACGCTCATCTTCAAATCGTTGTTTCACTGCAGTTAAGGACACCTGCCTATAATCCTTTGGGACATCATCATGGAAACTGGAAAGAACGATTAAAGCCCTAATCTTAGAATGGATTACATGAAACAGTGTTAACAAAACATGCCAGTTTAAATACTTTCCCTCTGTCCATCTCAGCTCTGTGCTAGGGAAGTTGGTGTGTCAGCAGAACTGCTAAGCAGCCAGCCAGGGCAATTGGTGCATCTAACTCCTTTCCTGTTCTTTGAGGTAAACAAGATATTTGCCTTGCACTCTTTCAGAAGTGAGCTACATTGCTACTGGAACTCCTTCTGAAGCTCACCAATAAGCCATTTGCCATCTTCTGAATTTGTCAAGCTGAAACCTGTTAAGCCTTACGGAACATCACATTTTCTGTGGCCCCCTACCCCTACCAGTTGAGAGCAATAGAATAGCTGTCCCTGAGCTGGCCCCCAGGCCTCAGGGCCTTGTGGTGGGGAGAGCAAGGCAGTTTCCCACAGCCACCTCCTTCACTAGGCTGACTCTATCGATGCAGCATGGCTGCAACAACTGGAATCCAAGTACTCATGTGCCCTCCCAGAAGAGTTCCAAAACTATTACCACTTTTGGTAGAGGCTTAGCACACAGGGCAACAGGTCTTCAAGAGAAAAACCGGTGCACTCAGACAGCTGGCTGGTCCAGGGGCGTGCTGGAAAAGAAAATACATGTTACCATTTCATGAAGCTTGGCAGTTCTGTAATCAGACAGATTTTATTTTTACAGAATAAAGATCACAGTCTTTACAAGCTTATGTCTGTACATAGTTCATTCAGTTCACAATTAGCTTCGAGGATAGATATAACTTCAGTTTGGCAGGTAAACCTAAGTATCGAAATCTCATTTAAACACAAAGCTTGCATAGTCTGATGCTAATTCTCTTGTTTGTCATAGCTGTTAAGAGGCAAAATAGAACCCAACTCTTCATTTTGCAGTCTTATATCTTGTCCCCCTCTTCCCCCACCTCCCCCAGCCAAGCGACTGGGACATCTTGCTTAAAGACAAAGTTACACCAAAAAAGCCCCAAAGGGTCCCTAAAAAGGCAAAGGCAGGCTGACATACCATGCTGGAGCTCCACTTAAGGTAACGTTCCTTACCTTGCCTGTGGAGTATCTTAGCCAGCAGCAGTGCTGCAGCAGCCAGCCGAGCTGGGGAATACACGCAAAGGCTTGTGTTTAAGAGTGACAGTTCACAGATGAAGCTGTAAAGGTGAAGAGTTCTTCTCTCCAGTGAGACTATGTTTGACAATACTTCTTTGTAGTCCACAATGGTAGGTATCTAGTGCAGAAAGGAGAACAGAGGTTGGCAATACAAGATGAGCACCAAATATTTAGAACAGTTGTTTCCAGGAGATGCTGTTTTAAAACTCAAGTTTTAATCTCTACAGAAAGGCAGAGGCTTTTGTATTTGCATGCTGTGAAATATGCATGATCTGCACAGCTGATTGAGAACACTCACATAAAAACACAACATCTTAGATAACAAGAAGTGCTGATTGCAACAGCCTGACTTCAACAGCAGCCCAAGGGGTGAAATATTCCATCCACTTTCCAAACTCACCCTTATCTTTCCTTCTAGGGCAGAAATGATCTCACCCATCATTCTGACCAGGTCTTCATATTTGTATGTGTTGTCTGTTAGCCACACAGCTTCCCGTATTGTCAAGATCTCTTTGCTGATGAAACTGCAATATTAAATATTAACAGTCAGCCCCAGAAGAAAGGGAATTTGTGCACCTATGCCCTAATGGTTTTGTGGCAGATAAATGCACCCAAGATGACCAGAGAGTTAAACAACTTTATAAGTTACTTTCTCAGGTACAGACCAGGAAAGAAGTTTATTTCACCTTTAAGCTGGAACCACCTACTAGAACATTCCTAATTCCTTATTTATGAAACCTCTCCTAGGTTAAGGTGCAAGATATTAAGGAAACACAGAGAGCAGTTTTCCATTGTGCCAGTGGTTCACCTGAGGATAACAAACTAAACTATGTAACAACACTGCTGCAGTTGTTCCTCAGAGGGTTACTCATGCTGATAGGGCATGACATACTTAGTTGCTGATGGAATGCATTTAGACCAATCCACCACTATGGAGTTTTTTTGTATTTAAAAACATGTTCAAGGATTTACCATTTTGTGTCTCATTTGCAGAGACTGTGTTTGTATGTGAACACAGTTCAAGCAGCAGTCAATGCAGAGGGTAGCCAAAGATTTTTTCCAGTATTATTATTAGCAAGGAGAGGAAAAGAAAAAACCAACTTGAGCTGCAGAAATGAATTTGAATGATCACAATAACCACTTCTGTTCACTAGTCAGAACCCCTACCGTGTGCAAATGACCATGCAGGCTATTCCCAAAAGCTGGAGCTGAGCCCGAGGTACAGGTCTCAGCTTCAAATAGCGATCCACACATCCCACTGTCATGTGAAGGCACAGGCTAGAAAAGTCTTTCATGGTAGCCACTTCTACCAGCCAGTCAACCAGGATGTACCTAGACAAGAAGGACAGAGACATAACCTGTGCAGTTAGAAGCCATTTAAACCCATGCTGAACACCCTCCCCACACCTAGTTAGAGTCCCTTCTCCACTCAAAAGTTTCAAGCCAAAAAATTTCACTAAAAGAATTTTCAGAAAAATGACATGTTGCACCGAGATAAGGATTTGCAACCAGAGGTCTGTTATTTTCTGAAGGGTCAACAGTTTCAAGTTGTCTGTGAAATGGAATTAGAAACTATCCTATAATATGCACTTGCACAAGGAAAGTGTAGGGCATATCAATTAGGAGGCTAAAGGCCACCTAAGATAACCAGAGTAACTATAGCTTCAAGAGGTCAAACAGTGCCTCTGGTCCTTGAAGAGCTTGTCTTGACAAACCCAAGACCTTACAGTTCAGAAAAACCCTCACACACCTCATTGCAGTTCTTCATTGGGGCTTGAAATAAGGGCTCTGATACTTCCTCTGCGAAATGTCATGTGTTTCTCTGATTGAACATAATGCATCACAGAAGCGTAAAGCAAAAGATTCCGTCTTCGAACAGACCTCATTCTATATTTGTTTCCCTCTACAGATGTAGAGGGAAATAGGCAACGGTTTCTGCTGTGTGTCCTGACTCCTGGATCTGAGTTTTTACCTCATTGTTTCATTCATTCCTTTCTGCACAGTGAAGATACTTTGCTTGCTGATAGGAAGGGAAGCTTGAAAGATTTGAGACACCATTTCACTGGAAGATTTTGCTTCTAATCCTAGTTGGTTTCCATTCCCACAAGCTTTGGCTAAAGCTATCTGTAGTACAGAAAACACAAAAGAAAGTATTTTTTTTACCAAATGCAAGATAAAGCAGCACAACATGGTTCGGTAATTTTCCTCCTGAAAAAAGAGAGTGAACGTGACAAACTAATTGAATCAGTAGTTCTTAGTTTGGCTTAAACTGCACAAATTATTTGGGGGCAGGCTTTTCAGGCCATCAAAATAGGCATCTTTACTCAGATCGTACCACAACCATGCAGTATTTCCAAAAGAGGGGAACCTACAGAGTAAATACACACATGCATATACAGATATTATTCAGCAGTTTTGACTCTGCTTCTAAAGGGAGGAGTCTGAACCTACAATACAGCATAGAAAAGACCAAATAGACTGTTTTCCTGGGAAAAGTCAGTCTTACCTGTGCTTCCCAGCAGCCCTTTGCTGCATAGTCTCGTAGCTTCCTGAGACTTTGGAGGTATCTGCCAGGATCTGACATCTACAGCAGGGAACATAAACAGATTTCAAACCCCATTACCTTTACACAGTGAACAGAAGGACTGTAGTACTAATATCCAGAGAAATAACACTGCCTGTGGGCACGTCTATTACTTCAGCAACCAGTCTGTTTCTCATCATGACAACATTGTTTTTAAGAAACTTTCTTCAATTCTTGCCCAAGGTCTCACAGGAAATGAGAAAGGTCACTCAGGATTCTGACATGAGAGCTGTGGCAGATTTATTAGTGACAATGCAGGCAGCCTCCCCCCTCCCGTTCAGGAGCGAGCCATATGATCACTAGCCAGCAGCGCCTATGCAGAGGAACTTCTGCTTGCACCTTGGCTACAACTGCTCGTAGACTGACTCACTTTAAACACCAAGGCAGACACCAAAGCTCATTTGAGAGCTCTTAGTGCTCTCCCTCTTCATGAAGAAGGTAAGCTCTGAGAAACAGCAATTTCTTTCTGTGTATGTTCATTGCACATAACAGAGCTCCAGAAGTTACAATGAAAAAGTTGTTTTGAGACAAAAAACCCCCTACTTACAGCTGCCTTTCTATTACTTTCCCAAAGGAGGTAGGAGCTCTTTAAACAACCCTGCTTTGAAGATTCTTCAAACATTTCAAGGGATTCTTTCCTTTTTTCTTCATCCTAAGAACAAAAGGCATAATGATATTTTTGCTGTCCAGCCAAGTGGATGCCAGATCTCACTTCAGAAGCTTCAGTACAGAAGAGCTCTGTACTGAGAGCTACAGAGCAGAATCAACCAGTTGTGAGTCCCCTTCAGGCTATGAAGGGTGCTCCCACATCCACTCAGTGCTGCCACATGGAGATTCAGGCTCAGGAAGCAGTTAGTGGTTTTCCTCAGCTAGACAAAAGCTTTTTGGCTTGCTTGCCACTGAAGGATTTTTTTTTAATATGCATTATGACTGGAAAGCTTCCTTTGAGACCTGAACACACTGCAAGCCCATGATCAAGCCAAAATTAATTTCACCATTTGTAAAATTCAATAAACGAAGTTGATAATGTTCCTTTAAACAACCAATAAATTAAACTCATGAGAGCAGAAATTCCTAGGACACTTGAGGAATATGTGAGCATTTGGCTGGCTTTTTTTTTTTTTTAAATCAAGGTAACAGCATCAGCATCATCAAAAAAAGTACCCAAACAAACCAGAAACACCACTCACCTCAAAGAGACTCAAGACCTTAGCCAAGCAGTGGAGAATAGATCCTTTCTGAGCCTGAAGAAAGCATTAAGATAAAGCATTGTTAAAGATAAACAAAGAACAATAGCAATTTTTGCTAGTAATTCCAGACTACAATTTTGTTTGCCTTTCAATCATTCCTCACCCCTGTTTTTCTCAGGGTTTTGTTATTTTTGAGACAGTACAGGCCTCTGGCACTCATGAAATACCAAGCGTAGTTTGACAATAAATTCATTAAAATGATTGATCCACAGTCATTTAAGCAACAAAAGCATATGAGCTCCTTGTGGAAACAAAAATATTTCTTCAAAAATAACTACATGCATCTACTAGCCTGTGTTAAAGACAAGGGCAGAAAGAAATCTTACTTTCTCCAGCTGACACTCTGCTTTGAGACTCTCATAGACCACAGCTTTACAACAGCTTCCACTCAAGGACCAGGGTGGGCGGATAAAAAGCCAGATAAATGGGGCTGCACACACATTCAAACGCTCCGCCAGACTGAAGAAATGAGATGCCTTTAATCCATTCACTTCTGCACGACCCTCGTCGGAGATAGACACTGAACAAAAAAAAAAAAAAAAAAGCCAGAAATCATTTAGTTTCTTCAAGGCACGTGCTTAGCATTTAGTCAGACCAAGACAGACAATAAGATACAATCAGGAAAAGATTGAACAGTATCTTCCCTTTAGAGCCTTAAAAATCATGGAGATAGCAAAAGAAGAAAAATCTTACTACAGTCAGTCTTTAGACACATAGAACCCTAAGTTGGGTAGGGGGGGGCATTCTGCAAATACCACCACTCAAAGCAATGTTAATTCCTCTCAGTGTACAGACAAATTGGTATGCAAGTCACCTGCCTTGCCAGTACAGTCTCTTTCACTGCATTTATCACACTAGGTAAGCAACTAAGCTTGATCAGAAGTTTACAAAGGATAATTTCTAAACATGAATTCATAAGCGATACATTGACTTCTTTTAGAACAGAGCTGTGCACTATGCCATCATTTAACACCTAGCAGTTTAGTGCCCAGTGCTTAAGCTGCACTGAAAGGTAAAACTGAAGAGGCATCATAGTAAATGAGACCAAACCACTCACCAAAGCCAGCAAACTGGCTCTGCACTACCCTGCTCTAGAACCTGGGTACAAAAGCATCAGTGCTTGAGATACAGGAAAAATAGCTTTGTAACCAGCCAGTAAAAGTGCCAACTTTATGATGAACAGTTAGTCTGATCTGTATCTTTAAATAAGCTTTTAACTCATCTACATTTCCTTCTGTCATGCCATCTTTCCCAAAGACCCGAGTACAAGCTTCCACACTTACAGCCTTCATTGTACAGGTACGCTATCCCCAGCTTCACAGCAGCTTCAAAGTTACCCCTTTCAGCAGCCCTGAATGGGAAACAGAAGATACTTGTGGTTGAAATCAGTAGGTGCTTCCAGGCCCACATCCTCAAACAAGTTACTTCAGTGGAGGCCAGGCTGTGAGTTTGGTGATCACCAACCATAAGCACACATGCTTTTAGTACAGAAGTTACAAACATAAGTTATGCTGAGGCTTTTCTTGCTGCAATCCTTTTGTATGCTGATGCCTGGGAAAATTTGACAATTCATAGGAACTCTTTCTTGTTCCCAACACCAGAATTCAATAACACATTTTGGTACCTGTACCCTCAAGGACAGGCACCAAGCCCTTGTGCTCCTCCCTTCCAAACTGATGTGCCCAAAGTAATCTTCAGAAAGAACATAATACATTAATCAAATAACAAACAGTCAGAAACAAATTTCATGACATTTAAACTGATGGATTCCCTTCAAATAAGATGGATAAAAAGATGTTCTCTGACCTTTTTAAGCAAATTTATCATTACCCTCTCAAACTTCATTCTTTTTAATACTGAGCTTTACTTATTTTTCAATACACTGACTTGCACAAGAAGTGACCAAGCCAACTCAGGCTTATAAATATGGTTATGCTCTTGAGCCTCTGATCTAACTTGCACACTCATATGAAAACACCAGTAACAGATTTCAGTTAATATGCTATGTTCTAATACGGATTATTAATGCCCTTAAAGAGAAATAACTTTGGTATATGCAACAGGTGCTGCTCCAGTTAGAGACAGCAGTTATAAGCTGCAGCTTAGACATGAAATCAACAATTTGTCATCACACTAAGCAAAGACTTCTACAAAAAGGGAAAGTCAGATCCTATATTTACACTAAGGACAGATTAAAATTGTGTATCTACCTTCAATATATCCTCTTCTATAATGTCAGACAAATTTGATTCTTAAGCTTACCTTTCAAACATCTTCAGATTGTTTGGAGAAGGCCATATTTCTTGGAAATTTGCACATGCCCAAACACTAGCATGGTTATCCACAAGGTATTTAAGATGAGAGTGCACCTGCACGGGGGAAGTGTAAAATGTTAATTACTAAAATAAAGGGACCAACAGAAAAATAGTTCTTTGCAATCTAATTTTAGATAGGTAACTAATTAATCACAAGTAAATCATAAGTCATTACCTGCCTAATCACCATTAAGGCAAGAGATGCCACAGAAAACTAATTTGTTCAGCCACAGTGATCTAGCAGGACAACTCTCACAGAAAATTTACACAGAGCACTCAAATACTAATCTTCTTAAGCTTGAGTACTGAGAAATAAAACTGCTGCTGGGATAGCAAAAATCTAATTACTGCATGTATTCTTTAGTTTTCTTCAGGTTTAGCCTGACACCAGAAGCCAGCCTTTTCCATGTGCGGTTCTGGCTCCTAAAGGCAGAGATAAGTCGTGGTGTGTGACAGAGGGGAAGCAGTGGCAGACTCACAGCTCTGACTGAGAGGATATCCTCAGCAGGAAGGCCTTTCAGAACATGGAACAGAACATCTTCAGGCAGACTTAACAACGTCAGGACTCGAGGCCTTTTTCTTATCCTTCGCTTTGAAGGGAAAGAAAAACACCTGGAACATCTGCAGTGAACCACTGGAAAACAAAAACATAGGACACCTCAGTTAGCAATGGAACGGTACAAGGAAAAAAGGCATATCATACACATACATAAACGTATTTACTCGAGTACTTATTTACTGTGGCACAGGACACTTCTTCAAACATATTAATCAGAGAAACTTAGCATGTGTCACGTAACGCTGTCAGACTAAGCCACAAAGTAGGAAGTGACTTGTTCAATTTAGTCAAGTAAGGTAAGTGGCTCAGAAGAGATGGCTCACGCACAAGTCCTCTTCATCGAGGAGAACCCCTCCGTGCAATAACTCTATCATTCCACTATGCTTAGTTAAATTGTCACTGCTGCAACTTTATTACCTCCCCCCACACCCCAACTTTTTCTTCTCAATTGATAGCAGTCCTTGGAATGTGACCAGAGAGATTAGGAAGTTAAGACCCACCAAACCAGCTCAAGCCAGAAGCCCATCTCTCTAAAAAGCCACTTGCTGCCATGGGTGCTCATGGAGGATCCCCAAGAACCAACTTTTCTGAAGTTTCAGCACCTTGTAGCATTCACCGACTAAGGCATCGCCTACATTCTCCGTTCCTCGTTAAGATAGATTTTGCCTTCACTGCATTCATCAAGAGGAGAAAATGATGTAACAGACAAAGCAAACCCAAGAAGAGCACAAGAGTACCGCTTGCTGGTGGGGACTCCTACCCCACGGTAGAAAGCCCAATCCCTTGTCCATCTCCTGAGGGTAGCACTGTGCTGCAGGCACACGCTGCACTCCCGAGCCCCACCACCCACAGCAAACGGCAGAAATTCAGATCAGTGAACAGTGCTAGGAAGGGAAGTGGCAGTGAAGGACCACCCTCAAGGAGCAGCACTTGGGGAGGAGGACCCCAATCAATCCTGGTTCACGCTGCACCTTTCAGGGCCCTGCTGTGCAGCAGTGGAGATGCCAACACTGCTTCTTTCCACGTCAGCTCTCATAGCTCTCAGGAGTAGTCCATACAAGCAACAGAGGCCCATTTTTGAGAAAAAAAAAAGGCTGAACATTTTCTTTGCAGGCGTGAAGGCTCAAAAAAAAGAAATTCTGAAGTTAAAGCTTGAGTCCCACAAATTAAAAGGCAATGTAAGGGCCTTTGTCTTTATTGCAGAGGATTTCTTGGTTGTATTCTTCAAATCTGGTTTAAGTCTCTTCCCAAGTATAATCTCTTTGTAAATTTATTTATTTTTTTCCTAAAAAATCTTAATAAAAGACACAGACTCTACTAGAGACCTCAGTGCTGTGCAACATGCACATGCTAGCACTGCTTACCCTATTTGCACAAGTTCATTATTAGCTTGAATATTTTTTGATGTAAATGAAAACAGTAGAGTAATAGTAGTAGTACAACACGTGTACCAAACCACCCCATATTATCTATGAAGTAAACCAGGTTAGAACTGTGTAGTCTCACTAGATTATAGGGTCAAAGACATAAATTGAGAGAATGATGTGACTCTCAAGCTCTATTTTTATGATGAAAGTAGAAGTTGGCTGAAAAGTCAAGGTGAAGATAGAGAATTTTAATGAGACAAATATTCTTCTCCATTAATACTTTTTCCCCTTTGGTCTGCTCTTCTACTTTGGGTATTTAACACCTCCTGGTTACCATGTAACACACCAGAAGCCTCCTGATCTCATACTGACCTCCACTCCTTCACACAGAACTTCAGCGAGACACTGGAGAAGCAACACATTGCATTTCTCTTCGAGAAGATAAGAGCAACAGCTCTTACCAGCTGCAGTGAATGGAAAAAATTTATGCACTGGGCAGTTACACCCTCATCTCCCTCTGAGCATGCCAGCCCACAGAACCGGGACGTGTCCAGACTTACAGACTGCACAGCCAATGCGACGATTACGGACAATTTGTTCACTGCAAAGCTGCTGCATCGAACTCAAGTTACTTAATACAGGTTTTCCAGTTTGCAAAGGGAAGGTTATCTGGGTTTTCAGCAGGACCCTTAAGAGGAGCCTGCAGATTCCTAAGGGGTCCATAAGTCATGGCTAACAATCTTCTTCTGTTCATATATGCTATTAACATCCTCTGCACTTCAGGTTTAATGAAGTGAACCACCAGCCTGATACAAAATAGCATCCAGGGTTTCACCCGTAGCACACACCTTACCTGTTACCTAGCTTTGATTAAAACGCTGTTATAAAAACTTTTTAACGTGCATTGGGTAGAATAACGGTATCCTTCTCATCCTCTTCCCCCCTCTCTGAAGAAAACTTCGCCAGTATTTTTGCCATGAAAAAGAAATGGACTTCTGTACTGGTGTGCCAATTAAACCTGTATGAACATCTGGATGCCTGGGGAACATGGGGTACTTGAGCAGCTCAGGGAAGAGGAAAATTTGATTTCAAAAGCCAGGAAGTTGCAAAGGGAAATCTTGGACTTGTTGCTTCACAAAATCAGAGTGGTTTAGGCTGGAAGAGACCTCTGGACCAGTCCAACTGCCCTGCCCAAGCAGGGTCAGCTACAGCAGGCTGTGAAGGACCACGTCCAGCTGGGTTTGAAAGTCTCCGAGGACAGAGAGACTCCACAACCGCTCTGGGCAAGCCGGGCCACCGCTCAGTCACCCTCAGAGCAAAACCTGCTTTTTCTTATGTTTGAACGGGGTTTTCCACTTATCAATTTGCACCCAACAAATTCAAAGACATCGTACGTTATTCTGCGCACAACCGACATTTCTCAACGCCTTCTTAGGCGTTAACGACTTCGCAGTGGGAAGCACAGGAGTGCCCAGACATCCGCCAGCTATGGCCACGGCTCCTCCAGCGAAAGAGCGGGCGGAGAGCGGCCTCAGGTGCGGCGCCGAGGCACCGACAGGCCGGCGGGGGGGCAGGCAGCGCTCCGCGGGCCGCTCCTGCCGGCAGAGCCGTTTCCGAAGAGGGAAGCCCCGGGGGGCCGCAGCGGGGACTGACCGTGCCCCCCCCAGGCGGAGCCCCCGAGTCCCCGGCCGGGCCGCGGCCCGCACCGCCCCCCGCCGCCGCCGCTGCCGTTAGAATTCCGGCGCGCGCGGCCGCCGGCGGCCCCCGCAGCCCTCTCTAGCACCGGCGGCCCCTCGGGCACCGGCGAGAGCCGCGGCGGAGCCCGGGCAGGGCCGCTGGGGCAGGGCGCATCCCTCCCCCGCCTCCTCCGCAGCCCCCTCAGGAGGCGCCCGGCGCGGGGGGGGGGGGGGGGGGGGGAGAGGCCGCCGCGCAGCCGCCGCGCAGCCGCCGGCGCCCCTCAGAGCTGATGGGGAGGGAGGACGCGGCACCGCCGCAGCCGAGCCCGCAGCCAGGCCCGCACTCACCGCCCGCCTTCATCGCGGCGCGTCCCCGGGGACCGAGAGGCCACCGCCGGCCGCCGCGCCCAGACCGGCTCCGAGTGAGGGGCAGCGCGAGGAGGTGGGACCGAACCGCCCGGCTGGGAGGCGGGGCTTGCAGCCGGAGGACACGCCCCCACCCTGACCACGCCCCCTCCCGCTCAGCGAGGGTCAGGGAAGGCCCAGGCGGCGAGCCCCGCCCAGGCCACGCCCCCGGGGCGGCCGGCGCTCCTCCCGCCCGTCATAGGCCCGCCGCTGCCCAGCGACGCCTACCCGCCGCGCGCACTTTTTTTTTAAACACAGCAGGCTTCCTGATTGGCCGGAAGGCCAACGAGAGGCGGTTCCTGCCCCGCCTCGCAGGCTCTGATTGGACGCCGAGGATGCGAATTCGAATTGGGGCAGTTGGCGGTTCGAGCAGCTCGCGGACACGGCGGCAGCGGCGCATGCGTACGCGCCAAGGACCACCCCCGGTGGGGGGCGTTGCCTTGACAACCGGCGCCGATGCGGGGCCATTCCCCTCGGGCCCGGGGCCATGTTCCCGCCGCCCGGTCACCCCGGGGCCCGTGGGGGCGTGCGGCCAGGGCACAGCGGCGGCCCGGGCTCCCCCGCGGGCTGTGATTCCCTTCTGCGCGCTAGGCCCCAGCCGGCCGCAGCCTCCCCTGCCTACCCGCTGCCACCCGCTCTGGCACCGAGGCTTGCCCTGCCAAGGGAGCCGCACCAGACACCCGCCGAGGGAACTTATTTCCACCCTGAGTATCCGGTGCCGAAGGGCGTCAAGTGCTGGAGCGAGAGCAGCAGGGAGGACGCGCCTGCTGGAGGAAGTTGCAGCGCTGCCCGGAGTCCATTTCCGATGTCCTGAGCTGCAGCATCGCTCTCTACCTCCACAGCGCAGAGCCCTGCTCCTGCCCCTTCGTGGCCTTGCGTGAGGGTGAGGGGGAATTAGAAAGACAATTAGGAGTCAAAGTTCAAACCCGAGTCGAGGATTCAGAAGAAAGCTCTGATCCTCAGAAGGCAAAGAGCAGAGAGTGATAAAGAGATGCATCCAAAAGGCTAGCAGGCAAACAAAGCAACATCAGGAATCAGTTATTGCTTCAGCTCACCTGAAGACTTTTGCGAGTCTTTTAGAAAAGAGCAGCAAGAGGAGCTGTCGTTTTGTGGGACATAAAATGACTGTGTCACAGTTTGTGGTGGCTGGAAACTATCCCAACTTTGCGTGCCTTGAATAAACATTGACAATCCCAGCGCAGTCGAGGTTTTTTCCTGGTAGCGTGCGTATGAATTTTGTTTAAGGACAACCCTAGATTGCACAAGCACTTTTCATTGGTAGAATGTGAACTTCTGGATACTTCTCTGCGCATCCACCCCTGCGGGGGGTTGGGATAGCTTTGAAATCTCACCACTGATCTCATTTTATGGTCGGGGAGGCTGAGCTTGGGTGGCTAGATGGCTTCTCAGCATCTCACACCACAGCGCTGGCCGTGCTGGGACTGGCAGCCCCTCGCGTTGACCCACAGTCCTGTGCAGTGACCATGGGGGATGAGCTGCTCTGGACAGGCTTTCTCCCATCCAGATCTACCTCTAGCTCCATCCATAAAACTGCGTAGTGTTCCTGGGGAGTACGGCAGCTGCTGATGTGGAAAAACAGTACCAGGAACGCAGGGAATATTTAGCTTCTTTTAACCGAGAAGCGTTTCGAGTTAAAAAGTTAATCATGCTGTTGGCTTTTGTTCCTTATTTCTTCTCCCTGTCACAGCTGTTTCTGTTAACCAAAAATAAGTTGAACCAGCAAACAGAACATGAATAATCAGCTCCTCACAGAGAGCTGAATTACCAACAGGAGATGCTCCTTGAGTCATAGGTGATCTGCGGTGCAGAGTCCCCTCAGGTAGATCCCATTCTTCCCAGACGCTGCAGCAGCAGAGGAAGGCTGGGCATAGGAAAGGTTATGTTTGAAGGACAAACCATAGCCAAAACCTGGGTGGGTGCAGGGAGGTGGGAGCTGAGATTTCCAGAAGCAGTAAACTTTGGCCTGTTTTGTCCTCCCTGGAATCAGATGGCAGAACATCCAGTTAGATCATAGAACCAGATCAGAGGCTGGCCAGTGTGTGGTGGGATTTGTGTTGCCTAAACATGGCCCTCTGGCAAGATCTTCAAAAGCCTGTGGTGTCTGCAGCCCTTGCCCAGAGTGGGCAGATGGGACAGGAATGGGACCTGCACCCTCTCCAACGGGCAGCCAGGTCTGATACACCATCCTAAACACTTCCACACCTCCTCAGAAAGGCATTACACAGTTAAGGCTCGGTCCCTACAGAGGACAAGGATGATTGTGCATGTTTTAATCGCTGTTGCCAGCTCCGGAGTTGGATTTCCCTTATTTATTGCGACTCTTTCTCCACTGAAGAACAGGCAGAGGGTTGTGTTTCTCCTAATCAGAACACCTCTTTGCTCCCTTCACATCTGTTGGCTGTAGAAGTGAGGGTAAATACAACAAAGGTCATTTGTTCACCTCAATTGCTGTGATTTAAACAAAATTTAGCAAAGGTGTAATGCTTACTCATCATACTGCCAAACCTGTGATTCTTCTGGCGGCAAGAGATACTGCTACACTAGCTCAAGTTTCAGTCAAGGGATTCAAGGGCCTGAGGCTATGGAATATAAACAGTATGTACACAGTCAACAGCAACATTCTCTTGGCAAAACTGAAAATTTGCTGAAAATACATTTTAATCAGGTGAATATCAGCTTGTACTTTTTCAGGTCCAATTGTGAGAGAAAAAGGATTAATTGCTGCACAGATTATCACTCACTGTCTCAACAGCTTTTCAGATGGGGACTTGTGACAGTGTTTTTAGAGCTAGCCTATTTTTCACCCTAATTTGTAGATGGATGGTGATCAGATTCAAAAGTGAAGATTTTAAGGAAAGAGCAAAGATGAAGAATTTCAGTCAAAGAGGACTTAACAGAAAGCGATATAAACAAATATGAATATAGCGTCCAGTCTAAGGTCTTCAGCTAGTGAACAGGTTAACAAACAGCTTAATTTAGACATTCAGAATGTGTTCAGTCTGGTGAACAAGTTGCAGACAAGCACTAAAGGCTGCATTACATGCCATTGCAAAAGCAATTTCATTTAGATTACAGTAAAACAACCATATGTCTACACTGCATGATGGAGCTGTGTGATTTGCAGAAGTTCTTTCTTCCCAGACTAGCACTGTCCAAGATAGTTCCAGAATTGAAAACAAAATTACTGTGATATTATAGGGCTACATGGAAGTTAATTAGCCAAGCTGAAACCCAAAAGTAATTAGCTCAGTTGCAGCAACATCCCAGCTATACTGCTTTCAGGATCTAACATTTCTACAGGGTCTGATGTGATACCATTTTGAATACAAGGATGCCTTGAGGCTAGGAAAAAAACGTGCAACAGGGAGTAATTTTGGTACAATTTTTACATAGTCCATGATTATTCAATCAATAAACATGCTAGTTTTATATTATAATGTCTGAAGAATGTGTTCAGTCAGTTGTAAAATGGTATCTTTTCCACAGTTCAAAGGGCAAACAAAAGCAATATAGGCCATTTACTGGATGAAAGGCTGAAATGCTCTGAATTTTCCTGTCAAATAATTCTCTGCTGTCATAAGGCTAAATTACTGAGAGGGTAGGAGAGACAATTTTCTCTTGAAAGATCCAATCCTCATTTGAAATAGTGGTACCAGTCTTTGTAACTTCTGTCCCTTTTTCAAAAGGGTGATGTAACTCTGCTCTTTATTACACTCTCAGCGCAATTTAATAACTACTGGGCTGGAGAAGGAAGTTGCTCTCCCGGGGAGTAAAGAGCTTCTCCAAAGCAGCAAATCTAACTGCAAATTGGGTGGAATATTTGCCTGAGGTGCTTAAATGATGAGGCAACTGTGGCTAAAATTTTATGTCAGGATATCTCATCATATTCTCCAATGGCCACATCCCTATCCTGTAGGTATTTCCGCATGATGTTACTGAGTATAAATTGTAATCCCTGCGTTTTAAGTTCATACTAACATTTATTAACACTGCTGTTTGGAGGCAGTGCTGCAAATTAGCAGTGAAGGGCAAAGGCTGAGCGGGACATCTGTAATGTCTTCATCCTTTCTCCAAACTGTGTTTCTCTTGCATAAGGAACACGCTTGGGAAACATCCCAGGAGTGAAAACCTTCCCTTACAAATCAGGACATGAAACTACCACGAGGTGGCATCAAACCCGTGTGATGGGGCATCAAACCTTCAGCTGTTGGGTTTTTGGTTTTGTTTTTTTTTTTTTTTTTTTCTAATTCTGAGGACATCTCAGTGCAGAAGTGCTCTGATATTTTAGAAGCAGAGCTCTACATTTTACACATCACCTTTATACTGCGAACATGCCTTCCACGAGTAGTACTGCTCCATGAGAGTAAATGAACATGAATCAGGCTATCTGCACGAAGTAGGTTAATGCAATGCTTTCCAAACCCCTGATCCACCTCCACCAAGGCAGAGGAAGAGTCAACACAGCTTTTAGCAGCAAATGACTTGGCAGAAGAGGCCTGTAGTGAGTGTCATTTTCCTGAAAAGGGGGCTGTCGATTCTGGCGGTGCTGTCTGCCTTCTACCTCTGAAGTCCCAGTGCACAAGCTGAAACGAGCAGCTGACGCAGTGCATCAGCTGTCAGACGTGTGCTGGATCGTGCGAGGTCCTGGTTCTGAGAGGACAGGTTGCGTGACGGGCTGAAGCCCACCGCCGCGCGTAGGAAGCGGTGGGTGACCTGGGTGGGCTCCTGACAGTGCTGCAGGGGCCAGGGGCCACACTCTGCACAGTCAGAGACTCTGGGCAGCGATGAGCGTGGGGGGGCACTCGGGGTGGAAAGGCACAGTCATGCTGCAGCAAACCCACGGGAAAGGGAGCATGAGGAGTGATGCTCGTGTCTCATGGGACCTGACAGCTTTGTGTCCTGAGGTGCTGTGTGTGAAACAAGTGCACGGGCTCAGCCAAGGTCCAGTAACCACCCCCTCCTGTGATATCAGGTCAGACCCAGCGCAGGCAGCCCCGGGAAAGGCCGTGGAGCAGTGTAGCATCTCCAGAGGTTCCAGGGGACAGGCTGTCTGTCAGCCTCTGCCTTTCCCATCCTCTGAGTGATTGCAGGGCCTCGCTTCAGGGGCTCTCAGGGGGGCATCTTTTACTCCCACACCATTCAAGTGGAAACTTAATCACCTGCTCGGCAGAAAACAAGGAACTTCACCAGCCTCTTCCAAACAATAGCTCTTTCCCTTTAAACTCTTGCATTTTAAACACTTGAAAAATATCACTTCTTAAGAAAACACACTTATGAAGGAGGGAGGTACCTGGAGTGGGCCAGTGGGAAAAACAGTTGCACAACACAGGCAAAGAAAGCAGTGCTTTAGCTGCCAGACAAGCACTGTCTGTGGTAGCACAGAGCCGAAGCGTCTTACAGCGACTCGACTTTCTCCTCTGGATATCTCTCATATACATACATCTCCTCTCTCATATCTTGCTGATAGGAGACATTCAATGTATATCTTTTTATTTAACCCCCCACCCCGTGTTTTCAAGATAGTTTACACAGATCCTCAGCACCCTAATGGCCGAGGTGCCAGGAAGGGGTGTCACAAATGGGTGATTTAGATTGCTTAAAGAATCACCATCAAAGCTATTAGTGAAAGTGGTTTTAGTATGATGTTGTCAAAGTGTGACTTAACAAAATTTGGTGGCAAGGGTCACTTTATTGCTGAATGGCACAATCATTTGAACAATGATTCAGAACTACCAAGGCACAAATCAGAGTCACCATGCTACAAGGTTATGCACGATATCGGTCACTTACCAAAGATCTGTTGTTGGTAAAAGGTCTCTCTGCTTTGAGGAACAACCTTGAGAGGCGTCCCAGCTCACGGGAGGTCACTAGCATAGCAGGGAGGGCTCAAGGAAGGCTCACTTAGGCTGTCATACTTATGGAATAAAGTGGTCACCTCATAGTCAAATTGCATGCAAAGGAAAAGATATGCATGAGACTCCTTGTACCAACAACTTTCATTTCTTGATAAATGAGTCTTGGAAAAGCCACCTGCTATTCATGCGTTAATGGCATGATTGGTGTTCCAAGCTCATATGCATCGTTGCTCACTGTGTCACTCTGCTCCTTTGTGGGTTTTCAGAGAACAGATTGAAACTAAAGGAGTTCTTGACCCAGCTATGGCTCAGGCCTTTACCTCCTTTGGAGCCTGTACCACACTACCACTAGTCTGGCTAAGGGGTGGACTGCATCCATCCCAAGGGCTGTTGAACCAGGCCCACGACAGCTGAAGCCCCCAGCATCACTGGGTAACGTGAGCAGCAAGCTGGCTTTTGTCTGCTTGAACACTTCTTTCCCTACAAGTCCCTAAATGTCACTGCAGATGTCTGAGCCATACGACTCCAAGGGCAAACTTTCAGAGTTAAAAGCTCCTCTATAGCTTCTTTTATACTTTATACTCCTCTCAAAACAGTGATTGCTAGCTGGGTTTTCTTTATATGGCAGGGCTAAAAACATAGATTCTCTTCTGTGCTTGAATCCATCCCTGAAGGATTTCTTTCTGCCTCCCTTCCTTGGGAGGCCCTCATTGTTATCCATCCACCACAGGGGTAGAGGTACCCCATCTTTCTATTCCCCCTCATCCTCCAGAGGACCTGGGAAAGCTGCCTTCCTTCCCCGGTGTGCATCGGGGAAAAACAACCCCAGTTCCTGCTGGGATGGCACGGGAGTGTGGGATGAGGTGGGGTGCCTGTATCACCGAGCTCAGCTCCCCTGTGTACACAGCACCTGCACATGTGGGTTTGCTTTGGGAGAGACCCCAGAGCTTCTCCACTGCATATCCTGTGGTACTATGGGCAATGAAAAAGTCATCAGTACTCTACTACATGTTTTATAAGTACAGGTAGAAAAAAGAAAAAGAAGAAAGGAAAAAACACGTACCTAACCTATTGCCAGCTTGCAGGCCAGACTTCAGCTCAGCTCTTCTCAGCAGCTCTGGGCTCTTGGGAAGCTCTGGCCCACCTTCCATCTGAAGTCTTGGAATAAAATCATTAATAGCTTCATTATAGTTGAAGCACAATTTGCCATGACTAGATACACATATTTATTTCTACCATGTACATTGCTGTTCCACACAAGTGAATGAAGAATCTGCATGGGTCCAGCTGGGCTCCAGATTGCTGTGTATGCAGCTCGTCAAGCTTGGCTATACGTGCTGCTGGTCTACATATAGCCAAGCACTAATTCATTGCAGAAGGTCGTGATCACCCTGAGTTTCAGAACATGTGAAGGAATACTGCCCTAGTTCTGTATGGTTCCTCACTGATTACACAGTCTCAGCCACTTAATACTGGGTGTAGGGTTGTTTTTATTTCCTTTAAAGAACAGAGTGTTTGGCAAAAAAGGAGAGTGAGAATGACAACTGTGTACACATTTCACATATTTCTAGTATTATTTCTCCTCCAGAGAAGAACAGAGCTGTTATTAATAATCACCTCGCCAAGTTTCTGAATTGATATTTTGAAATGAGCTGGGTGTATAATTTAGGAACCGCAGGCAAGGAAGAAAATGTGCTTTCAATTGAGTTTGAAATGGGTGGAGAGTTGATGATGCAGAGAGATAAATGACGGAGATTCTGGAGGACTAAAGCTGTAGCGAAGAAAGCTGTAAAACAGACATTTTCCAGACTTTGCAAAGCCAGAGGGATTGCAAGGGCTCAAGGAGTGAAAGGAAGTACAAGAGGGGGAGACACAGGCAGAGTCCCTGCGAGTGAAGTCTGGAACTGAAAAGGCATTCAGCCGCGGCTGAGCATCACGAGCTTGTGTCTCTGCACAAGCCAGACAAGGGGTGCTGGAGCCCGGGAGGTCTCAGGTGGCCACAGGGAAGGAGGCTGCAATAGCAGGGCAGGGAGAGAACCAGTCGCTAGCAAGATAGAGGCTGAAGAGGAGCTTAGGCACTGGGCAGGCACACACGTTGTCTGACATTTGCTCTCCTCTCTGAGGAGCACAAACCTGTGCCTGGGCAGTGTTATCCTTTACCCAACCAGACACATAGGGAAGATATATAGACACTCGGCAAATGTATTGTCACTTAGGTAGCATTACAGCTGGCAAGGCAGTCTTTGGAAGGAGTAAGCCTTTGAGAAACATTCATTCAACATGTGAAGGATACAAGGTAAACTGTAGGATAATGGAAGTACTTGGCAATTTTGTCAGTGTTCTCTCTCTTGTAATCTATGATCTCCTACAGAAACTGAGCTGCTATTTGAAAACAGAGGAAAAGAATGAACTGTTTAGCCATTATAACTGCAGAGTCTCCAGACTGTGACTCAGTACCATGATGTCTGCGTGAGCCTCCCTCCAGTCAACCTGAAACAAGGGCTCTGAAAGAGAAATCGTGCAGGACTACTAGTTGCTCTCCATAACTCCAGCAAAATTAAATCTTCTTCCTGCAACAAACAAAATCCTTGTAAAACCTTGCCCATGGCTAATGTTACAACGGAGGTTTCTCTTCTTGCCTGCATTCCAGTGCAGGCCTGTTCCATCAACAGGACTAGCATTTGTCTTATTACAGCAAAGCCATCTCTGCTAGCCTTAGACCCATTAGTGCAGATATTCTCGGAGTGCTTCCTGGCACTGCCTGCTGCTGGCTATCAACAGGCGTTGCTCATCAGAGGACAGGCAACAAATGCGTGACAGAAACACCCTCTCCGGGTGTGCACTACAACCACTGGCCAGCTGCGGTCACAGAAAACTTCCTTATCATTTAATCATTTAACAAACACCAAAGCCCACACGTTTAGAAATGTGGCATTCAGAGCTCAGCAGCCCCCCGGCTCTGGGGGTGCCATGACCCCTCAGTGACCCTCTGCAGCCCCCCATGCCTGAGCTGACCCCTGCCTGCAACACAGCCCCCCTGGAGCCACCTGTGATGACTCCTCATCTGGCCTGCACCCATGGCTTGGCATAACACATGAATCATTTCCCAGCATGTGAAAAAACTTTCAGGGCCTGGGAGGCTGCTGGCAGGGCCCTCAGCACAGCCGCTTCCCTTCCTTGGGGTCGGCTGCCTGTGTCCAAGGCCTGCTTGGGTATGGGTGCACATATCCCAGACCTGGGATCAGGGTGCTGCACAGGACAGAGCAGTGAGAAGCCTTATGGGGGTCTCCAGAGGTGCCTTTAAGCTCAGACTCCTGCCCTCGAGGCCACTGCATGAACTACATTGCAGCTATGACCATGCTTGAACGTGTCCCTCTGGTTCGGCCCCTGACCTGCTGACTTGACTTCTTGGACGGACCTTGGACCAAGTCCTACTTCAATTAAGAGATGCTGTGCCCTTCCTTCCCAGATAGGCAATGTTTTCTTTGCAGTAGCATATGTCAAAATATAGTTTGGATGGTGATGAGAAGTCTAGAACACAATCTTCTGTGACCTGATTTGGGTTAAACACAGCCCAGCCAGTTTGAGCCTTGTGAACACAGCAGCTTCCAAGGAGCTAACCGTGGTGCATCTGCACCTCTTGTGAAATACAAGCCTCAAGCCCTGCAAACACAGGGCATAAAAACATGTCACTTTTCAGGCTCTGCTTCAGCAAAGAACAAATCTATGCACAGCCACAATGGAAATTAATTTCCCTGAGTTCTGTGGTGTCAGGATTTCATGGGGTCTCCCATTACACTTCAGAGGCAATTTTAAAAGGTAGATTTTTTAGAGACCTGGATTTTTAATACAAAAGAGAAGTGGAATATGAAATGTTGAAGAATATCTTTGAGATCTCCACAGACAGAAAGAAACTGCTTTCCCTTGTGTCTTTTGTCTCCTGAAAATAGACAATGACATGCATTAAATACACGTCCAGATCCCCAAATGTATTTTGCCAACTAACTGCCATCGATTTTCTTTATGGATCTATGACTTGTTTTCTGTACTGTGCTTACATTGCCCTTCTTCACAGCAAACTTTGCAGAAGTGTAGGAAAGAGTCTGACTGCTGCATCTAATTGCAAGAAGAATGAATCATTAGCACATTTTTAAACAGTTTCACTAGAACAGAAAACAGAATCAAGCTGTAATGCCACCATCTTATTAATTAGAAAGGCAAGGGTAAGAATTAGACTGACAAAAATCTCCCATATGAATTGTTATGCAATGGAAAGTTAGCAACTGCAAAGCAATATCAAATCGGGCAGTTTATGACAAAATTATTTTTGTTTACTTGTTGGTTATTTTTTTTCCAATTATTCCAAATTATTTTTTTCCAATTTGGGACAAATCGTTTGGTTTTTTCTTTTTTTATATAATCATTTGCAGGCACACCTGGAGACAGGGGAGAAATTGCAGCTCCTCTTGGAGTCCACGAGACAGGAGGGAGTCTGTGTCACTGTAGGACACAGTCACTTTCTTTGCTTTTAGTTAATTGCAGCATAAAAAGTGACTCCATTTCTCTTGACATCCCAATTGCCTTTGTTTCAGTCTGCTTCCCAGAAATTGCTTCTCTGAGTAAGTACGAGCAAAATGTCTGCCTCCTGCAGCTAGAGGCATCAGCCGCAGGCTCAGCCAGCTCTGTACAGGTGCAGCCATGTCTGAATCTAGTTTAGAAAAAAATAATTGTTTCCTTATTCAGTTGATATTTCTTAGTCTTCTGTAATGGATCAGTGTGGGGGCTTCCCACATGGTGTATCCAAAACACAAGCAATTATGGCCACCTGGGCAGGGCAATAAACATTTTTCCAGCCTTTGGTAAGGCTGGTGAACTCCGTAAGGTGAGGAGATGGGTTCAGGGTGATGATTTGGCTGTCTACCACCATCCTTTTCTGGCTTCTGCACCTCCCCAGTGCCAAGAGGTGCAACAGTAGCCGTATATTCTTATGCCTTTTAGGCTTTTTAGTGTTTAAACAGATGACCTTTGTGCTGTAATGACATCTCTTACATTCCATCTGTTTGGTGCCTGGATGCTCACAGAGGAAGCTCTGGATTTGTCCTGCCTGAGTCAACACAGCAGAGCAAACCATGACCAGAAACAGAGAGCATGCGGAAGTTCCTGCCTGGCACAGTCGTCAGCCTCTCTGTCTGAAACATGAGTAATCCCTGTGCAGATGCTGGTTATGTTAGTGACTTGTGTACTTTGTGTGAGCTCCGGCTTCCAGCGATGCTCCCCGGAGAGTCTGGCTTCTTCACTCCCCGGCGTAAAGGGATGGGATGGGAAGGACTGACAGAGCTTTGAGGAGGAAAGGCTTCTTAGCAATTCTTTCAACAGCTATGATCTTTAGGAGCAGATGAACACCTATCTGCAAAGGAAAAGGCAGGTAATGGATCTGGTTGATGCTGTTCAGTCATCTAAGCCAGCTTTGGGTTTTCCAGCCTGTTCTCAGTCACAGGAGTAGCTCACGGTTCTGCTGGTGCAGTACCTGAGCAACTCAGCCATGCGTGTTGGTATACAGCTGACGGCTGACAGCACTCACAAACCCGACAAAATCTGATAAGGGTATTAAAGGTGCTTGACTTAAATGGAAGGAGCAATTAAATCTCCTTTCTGCAACTACTGAAGCAGTGGAGGCCACCACAGAAGGCACAGACATATGGAGGCCTGAGCAGAAGCCCTGAAGCTCCCTGGTCATTTCAAAACTAACCTTGTAGAAATGTGTTTTCACTGCACAGCGACAAAAGGCAGGTACTGGAGAAGGGGCAGAGCTGGGATCACAGCGAGGGAGAAGATGGGCACTGACTTCAGGGACTGCATGGGCTTGAGCCCCATCGGAGAATTCTTCTGGATAAAGCACTTCCACTACAATTAGATGTGAATTTCTAAGCAAGGAAACTGTCATCCTGCTTGTTTGTACAGGGCTCAGGAAACCAGGCTTTATGTGCATTTTCTGTAAATATGTCCCATCACGCTGAAGGACATACCTGGCTGATCCCCACTTTCTCCCACTAGCAGAGCCAGCTATTGCAAGTCCCATGCAGACTAGGCAAGATACCAGTTTTCACCTCCTAAATCCCCACTGAATAGGAAAGTAAAATTTTCACCTTGTTCTGTGATGACCATCATGAAAATGAAGAACTAATACTCACTCATCCAGCCTAACTTCAGACCTTAATTAAACTACCCAACCTAGGTCTTGGCAGCCACTGGTGTTGGTGGAGCCGGCAGCGACAGGCAGGGGTCCCTGGCGCGTGAATCAGACACTGCGGGCGGTACCGCCCTGCAGAGCTCTTCAAGAGAGAGAGACCCCAGTTGTTCGACTCCACGTGCATAAAATGGGATGAATTCAGGCACAAGTCACATCCTTGACGTTGGAAATGAAATCTGCAGCATACAAGCCACAGGCTAATATCTCAGCCTCTGAACTAGCTTTCCTCTCACTCCAGTGTAAGTTAAATTAAAAGACTCTTCATGCAGAATTACACCCATGTTTAATTACAGTTGTTGGCATTACAATATCACTAAGTAGTCCTAGGTGCAGATGAGGACCCTGGTGTTTCAGGCTCTGCACAGGCACTGTGGACTGGTTCCTGACAGAAGTGCATGCTCACTGCATGGCAACAAGAGAAAGCTTTGGTCAAAATCAGAAAAATCGTGTCCTCTCCAGGAAAGTCAGGTGGTCATATACACTAGATTTGGAGATCATGTTTTCCAATTTCTGCTGTAAACCAAGATTTTTTTAACATCCTGTGAAAGAAAACATTTGCAAGGGAGTCCTGGCTTGAGAAAAGGAAGTTGCTGATATGCTTGCAATTACGTTCCTGGCTTTATGAACTACAAAATCAGAATTGATTTCTGTAAGTGGGCAGAGGGTGTAACAGAAGAAGCTTGGACAAGCAGAGCCAATGAGACAAGCATGGGAATGCATTCAAAGAGCTGCCGTAGGCTCGGCCTGCGTAACATGTCACTGACAGCTGGCCAGGAATACACCAAGCATGTTGCAAGGTCCAGGCCCTGTCCAAGGAATCTGCAACCCAACACCGGCAAACTTGAAGCCAGGACATCACTGGGGAGGAAGGGGAGTGTGTCTGCAACAGGAAGGAAGAGAAGAGCAATAAACACAGTTACGGAAGCGAAAAGGTTGATGGAGGACTTTGGGACATAGGGAGTGACTGGACAAGAGGGGACAGGATGGAGAAGGGGCAGCGTGAAGAACAGCAAAAGAAAGAGGAGACAGGAACGGACAGTGGGAAGGAGAGAGAAAACACGTTCAAACTCAATTTTTAGTATTATTCATTATGGATTTTAAAAAAATGGGTTTAAATAAGTACTTGCTGTAAGACTCCTGTTCTGCTGCTCTGACACTGCATGTTCATTGGAGCATGCGCCCACTGTGCCGAGTCCTACAAGCTCATCACCCCACTCTGTGTTTGTGGCACACAACAGCCCCCCCTGATCCACGCATGGGAGAGTGGGTAAAGGCAGAGAGCTCTGCTCTGCTCCCAGCCAGCAGCGCTGGAGCAGCACCTCTCTGTGGTCCTGAGCACTTCAAGGGATGAACCAAACTTCTGCCCAGACCCTGGACCCTGATGCCACCAGGAGAGTGAAGAGTCAGGCCAAAACTTCTGAGTATGCCTTCTGTGGCATTGCCCCAACGCTACCAGCAACTCCGTGGTTAAACAGTATTACCCTCCTCTGATAGCTGTCTTCAATAATCATAAAATACTGTTTTCTTTGTGGAGATGCTGTAACTTAGTGAGCTGGAAACATTCCCAGAGAGGAAAGAGAACTGTACTCTGAAGACATTTATTTTAATTGTTTTATGAGGCACCCACAGAAAATGACAGTAACTTATCTCTAAAGAGGCAATGTTAATGCACGGGAGTTTCTCCTCCCAGAGAGGCACCTCATGCTGTATCTCTGACAGGTCCACTTTGCCTCTAATGTGCTTCTTCGTGCTGCTGTATGCTCTTTGCAGCTGATTGATAGGTTTATTTTCTGCCCTTCATCTAAGATGACTGTTAGTCAGCTTGGCTTGGACTTCCCCAAACTGAGATAAGAGCGAAGTTGCCAGCAATCCAAAGTGATCTCAGAGAAGCTACTAAAAAGCCTGACTCTCCTGTCACTCGTAGTGGTGTAACCATGGGGAGCTGCTGTCCTGACCGCAGGCTGACCAGGAGTGACTGCTAGAAGAGATCCCAAAGCCTGCCAGCTGTGTGGAGCCACACACCGCCTCTCTGGGGGCGCTGCACTGGGCAGCTGCTGGCCCGAAACTTTTAACTGGGATTCAGCTGCTGAGTTCTAGAATTGTGCCAGAGGTCTCCAAGGGATAAAGCTTTCCTGATGGGCTTTCAAGATATCAACCTGAAGCCATTTCCAAGGAGGAAATTGAAGTGGAAAGAAAGAGACAGTGGAAGAATAAAAAGTTAAGGTTAAGACGGAAAGGCTTAAAGTGCTCTGGAGTGAGCACTTCGCTTACAGGACACCATGAGGCTTTGGCCTCCTAAGCTGTAATTGAAAATGAAATAAGACTTTTCAGGGCAGTCTTAAGTCCACCCTAGGTGGAAAAGCCAGAGAATAAATTCCTGGGAATTTGAGTTTTCCAGTGGACAAGCTGGTTGAAGCAGCTGTGGCCTCCTTCAGTGCTCTGGGCTGTGCTGGGGAGCCACAAGCAACACCACCCCAGGCTGCAAGGGGACCAAATAACCAGCAACGCCACACGAGCCTTCGCTTGTGCGTGACACAGTACCCAAGCAACTTTGCTTCAGTGAAGCCAGACCTTATGTGAAGTGTTTCAAAGTCTTGTTTTGATACACACAGGGAGCAGTAACTTTATTAACCAGCTTTACTTCACTGAACAGTCTCTCCATAATCATAACGGGTACAAATTGTGTTCAAAAGAGTGTGATAAAGTCATTAGCTGAAGATTAGGTGAGGAAGTTATCCATTCCCTAGTGATTAACCAGCAATTTCCTATCCATCAAGGCCCAGCACTGTACTCTATTAGACTTTATGAAACATGCAGGGTGTGTTTGTGCAGAGAACACGGTAATTGCTTTAATTACAATTCTTTTGATTAGTAATATTTATTCACTGTCAAGAAGGTTGTCTGCTCCTGCATTTGTGGAGAACAGTTTTCATCTCCTCCTTCTCAGGAACATGTTTTGTATGAGCAACGGCTCCTCAGATCCCTATCACTCTTCCCTGCAAACGAGCACAAGGTGTTTGTGTGTGTCTGTTTGCATGACAAGAGCTGTTATATTTTGGTCCTTTCTAAGCTCCCTGTAATACTTTGCATCTTCATAGCCACAGTACAGCTTCATTTCCAGAATCCAGCAGGCAGACTGTTTTCCTCCTACCTCATCTGTTCTCAGACAGGCTCATTAATGTTGCTGCTGTCTTGCACTTCAGTGCTTTCTTTAATCAGATCATACCAGTCCCAGAGGATACCTGTTTTAATTGCCAGAGCATACTATTACATTTCCAGAGCTCACATCTGATAGGAAGGATCATTCAAGGCCATTAAATTAGGACAGAGGTAGGGACAGTGCCATGTAGCGTGATGGAAGAGTGCAGGACCTGTGGAAGGAGAGTGACGAAGCCGTGGATGGTGCTGGAGTGAAGGGATCAGATTTACCTTCCAGGATTTGTTGTCAGATGCTCAGTAAATAATTTTAGTTAAGAGTGTTCTGGAATTTAGGTTGTAGCACAAGAAGAGCCTAACCAGAGAGGTTGGGATGAGGCTGCAGTCCCAGCCATGAATTGGCACATGGAAGGCAGGGAGCCCAGCAGCTTGCTAGTGGATCTCAGGAATGACTCAAGCAGAGGGAGCTTCTCTTTTCTGAAATCCTATTTTGATCTTCTCACCTCAAGTCGTCCTTGTCTGCAGGTGTTCCCCAGGACATCACACCTTGTATGAGCACAGAATGTTAGAACCGTGGGAAACAATGGCAAACTTGGGCAACCACACTGGAAAAGAGGGGGTGGGTGAGGGGGATGGTGTGTCACTGGCTGCCCTGCCAGCTCTCTGATCAAGACACATAGGTAAGGAGGGTCACTGTGCAGGGACACGCTTGCATACGTCTCACACACGTATAGAAAGACCTAACTCTGGTCACGCGGCTGAGGCATGGAGCCACCAGCATCCTTTGGATGACCACCCACAGGTGGCATGCACCACCACATGGTTAATGGTTGACAATTTCTCCTTGCTGAAAGTCACCCAGTGACACTTTGCTGATGTAGAGATGGAAGGCACTGTGTCTTCATCAAAAGCTCCAAGGGTACAGAGAGAGCAGGATATTCAAAACCTGTGATGTGCCCCAGAGTGGCAGCCTGAGAACCCAGGTACCCTGCTGGGCCATGGCTGGTTGTGCACAGATACTGGTGGATTCATATCATCTGTAAACACTCAGAATAACTCAGAGTCTTGCCTGTACATCTATTAGCTGCATCACGGGGCTGGCAAAACCCAGGACTTTGGAAAGACTATCACCAAATAGAGAAAGGCTCTTTATAAACGTCTTCCCTTCAGAGAAGTATATCTTAGGGGCAGACAGACATTACATGTGACTAAATGATTAGTAGCCATGTAACAAAGTACATATTGGATTCCTATCTAAAAATGTACCATAATATGTGAGGAAAGCTATACAAACAGGGCACTGGTTCTCTCCCAGGCAGGGAGAATGCCATGGCTGTGAAACCCCCCATTGTGTGGTCAAACTATGGGCTGGTGCAAGAGGACAAGAGGATGAGCGTGCTCCCCTGGACTGTCACGAGCTGTCAGAGATGACTTTACCAGTGAGGGATGGTTTCAGGTACAGCTCAAGCCAGGGAGTGTCAAGTTGAGGAAAACCTGCTCATGAAAAAAAAAACCAAAACAAAACAAAACAAAAAAAAAAAAAACCACAAAAACAAAAAACATGAGAGAGAGACAAAAAATTATGTTATTGTAGAAATAAACCAGGATATTGCCAAGGATGGACACTGCGGATGGCTGGGGGCAGAGCATGTGTGATTGCCAAGGCAGAAAGCATCTATGACACGCTCCATTTACAAAACACATATAAAATATGAAAAAGGGATGGGAACCCCTGCTGCAGCCAAATAACACTATTGGAACAACCTGCGTAGGCAGAGTGTTCCCACGTTGATTGAAATCAAGCCAGGTCAATGGGATTAACAGCCTCCTTCTGGGAATGTACCAAGGGAACTCCGCATGACTGCAAGCAGGCTGAACCTCCTCTGTTTTCAGTTCAGCAGCAGAACGATGGGCTGGCAGCACGGCATCCTCCAGTCATCCCGAGGTGGACTCAAAGCGCAGAGCTCTGGTAGTGGAGCTCTCTGCGCTGTCGTATCTCCCTCAGGGAGTCTCTCATCTAATCTCATGCCAAAATCTGTGCTCTGTTTCAGTCTGAGATCTGGCAGAAGCAGCCCCCAATTCAGACAAGTGCGGGGCCACTGGTAAAAGCATTCAACTGAACCTTGCAGCTGGAAACCCAGATCCAACACCAACACCTGGACATCTGTGACCTGTGCACGGGCAGGACCTTGAGCACTCCCAGGAGAACTTGATATATTCTGTGTTTGAGGTGGGATTGCCGTGTGCGTGCCAGGCTGCCTGACAAGCCCGAGTTTACTACCACCATAGCACAAAGCTGGTTTTGTTAAGAAACATCTGTCACAAGATTACAGCTTGTACCACTGCTGTTGGGGCTGTGCTCTCATCCCTTGCGGTTGATGGCAGCACTCTCCAGCCCAGCTTTAAAGGGTCTTTAAAGTGGTGGCACAATAAACATTCTTGAGGCTGCATTAAATATCAACTTGACATCTTTTTCTCAAGCAAGAGTAAAAAAACAAGAAAAGAATAGTGACACTCAGGGTGTCAAGATGAAGATAAATACAATACTGCAGCTTCTGTGATGGGTTGTGGGCTTAGCTTCTCCTCAGCAAGGTTCAAGGGCCATCTGGGAGGGTACCATAGAGTCATTCACAACTCACCCACCTCTCCTTCCTTTCACGCTGTGATCCACAGAGGCTTAGGCAAACAGACGGGCACTGCAGTCAGTCACTCCACCCAGCATCAGTATTTGCTCCGCTTAGCCAGGCACCGCTCGGCACATCAGACAGGCAGCCCGGAGACAGACGCTGATGGATCTATTTACACTCCATTCCAGATGTAAAGCTTTTTGTCTCTGCAGCCTGAAGAATTGGAGATTGAGTGTTTTAATTTGGATGTAAATTTAGAGATTAACAGAGGAAGGCAGCCTCCAGAACAAGAAGTACCAGGCTGAGCTGTTGCAAGCCAACCCTGAGATGAAGCGTGCGTGCAGCCGCATCCCTCCCCTCTCCCAGAGGAAGCTGTCTCTGACTCCATCAGACAAACTTCAGATAAAGGCAGCACCCATGGATCCAACGTCTCCTGGTACTGAACTTCTCTGAAGTCTGGGACATTCAACGAGACATGTGCGGAAAAGCCATACTCATGGCTTACCTGTCTGTACTCCATCTGAGGATCACAATGGGGAAGAGAGATAAAGGAGCAATGGAAAGCTTTTAGAGAGATATTTTTAGCCTTTCCCAGCCAATTGAATAGCTTTACATATTGCAAGTGAGGGTTGTGCCACAAAAGCTTGCTCTGTGTCACTCCTGTCTCACAGGAGAGCACAGGTTGGGAGAGGCAGAAGACAATGAATGCATTTCAAAGGCCAGCACAGATGCTGTGCCAGCTACCAAGCAGAGATTACTTCCATTTACGGTGAATCGCCACAATACCTTATCACAGCACCCAAAGGCTGTGTTTTAAGTCATCATCTTCTGACACAAGGCACTGCAGTCCCTGCTCAAGCTCAGAGTTTCAGCAGGGTATCTCAGGATAGAAAGCAAAGGCATTGGATAAGTCACACATGGAATCTAGAGCAAAAATGGGAACCAGTTCCAGATGTCCAGTTCTGAAGGCAAAGCATCTACCTTAAAGCCATCTTTTGCCTCCAACAGGAAAGTTTCTTACAGCTACTTCCTTATGATCATGGAGAAATTGTCCCTTTCACAAGCTGCTAGGAAGAGCAGCCTAGCTTCTTAGAGAGCGAAACTTCCATGTCAGGTCCTCAGATCTCTCTCTTAGCCAAACGCTGTTTTTCATCTGGTTTTTGCTTTAATATTGCACAATGCTTAAGCAACAGAGTGGGAACATTCTTGTTCTCAAAAAGAAACCAAGTGAAATGTCAAGGGGAACATCCCTGCAAGTCTAGCATTGAATGTAAATATGCATGAAACCCCAAGGCTGAGTCCTTTCGTCTGAGAGGATGTTAATAAAATTTTACCCTTCAGCTCACAAGCCTGCAAACCAAAGAATAATAGCCACCTCTGGTAAACTCCAAAACATTTCATAATAGAAACAGAGTAACCTTCTGGGCACTACATACTTTCATTAAAACATGAAGGAAAATAATAGTGGTTTTTACTAAGACTAGGAACGTCCTCCTTCCGAGGTACGTCTGTACTGCTCGTGGACTGCAGCCCGCAGAGTGGCAGCCTGGGAGAGCTGCTTCCTCTTGAACCCAGGCCAGGCAGGCTCAGCTGCAAGGAGCAATTTCTTCAGGTACAGCACAAAAATCCGAGGTCACTGGCTGCCTCCCAGAGTGATGTTGTTATCCTGTATGAGGGAACATGTACCTACTGGGAGTTCAGGTCTGGTCACAGCTGAGATGGATGCCTGTGGTTGCTGGCAGAAGGCAGGAACCTTCTTCTACTTGCGGAAGAAAGAAAGAAAATTACAGAGCAGCGTAACAGGGTCTGAACTGTGGACTGTGATCCCTTCTTCTCCATCAGCAAGTTTCTAGTTACAGCTTTGGCCACTTCATAAGCACTGGTCTCATCCTGAAGATGGACATGCTCCATCTGAGACATGTAACTGGAGGAGAGAGTAAACAAACTTGATGTCAGAGCCAGGGGATGTTCCTTGTTCATCAGCTATCTGAAAGGTATAAATTGGCCTACAACTGCCAGGGAGCCTCCTGGGCTCCAGCACAGACCCCATAAATCAAGAAGTTTTACAGCAGGTCTCAAGGTCTTCACCTAGCCCCAAATACAGTGGTGGCTCTGGACTTGTGTTCCCATGCTGGACCAAATTTTCAGCAGTCACCTGGGGTGTCCTTCTTGAAAGCATCTCCACAGACAGGGATGTGGAGATCAACTCTTGGGAGGCTTCTGTGACTGAACCCAGGCAACCTGCAGGACCCCAGAGTTATGTTTCACCCCCAGTGGGACAAACAGCCCTGTCCTGTTCTCTTCCAGAATCATGGAAAGCACCTGCTCTCTGCTCCCTGAGAACATGCTGGTGCTCAAGTACCCTGTTGATGACAGGGTGTCTAGGTGGATGAAACAAGGCTGCAAATGTTAATCAAACACTGCTGGGAGAGAAGATTAGCTAGTTCCAGTGGTCCTTCAGTGGGCTGCAAGGTCCTGCAGCAGGCCTGGCAAGCCTTTTGGTTGCCACGCATGAGCAAGCATGAGCCATCTAGTTTTGACAAACACTAGCCCATATTTTTATTCAGCAGATCCACCTTTGGTGTATTACAGCGCTAACACCAGCACTCCAGGAGAAGAATAAATGGAGCTGCCCTCCTGTTTTTTCGGCTCCTTGCTTTCCCAGGCTTTGAACAACAGCAGATCTTTCTTCTCTCCTGAAACATTTCTCTCATGTCCCCAAAAGTGGGTCTGGGCCATGCTCGGAGCACAGCTGCCAGCAGGGACCTGCCACAGGTGGATATTTAGTTCCAGCACAGACACTTTTAAATAACACCTCCATAATTTTCTTGATCTTTTAATAAGAAGTGAATAGTTTTGTGAGTCTTTTTCTTCTTTGCTGATGCTTATAATAGCCTCTCAGCTAACAAGGGTTTGACACTGACCCTGCCTGGCTGAACGCCCACTCCAATGAGTGGTCCCACTAAGAGCTGCATGGAATCCTCCTATGCCAAAGGCACAAAGGAAGCGAACTGAGTAACAGCCACTGCATAGGTATTTGGTTACTTTTACCAAATCCTCACAGGTAAGGCTTTTAGATACTATTTGACTGGGCAGGAATGATTCTGCCCCTAGCCCAGGCCCTCACCACAGTGGGTTGGACTTGGTTCCAAAGAGGCTCATGGAGCTGCTGACTCCACAGGTGTGAGCGTAGCCCAGAGAGAAGGGGTTAAGAGGTGGAGTGAGACTGGCAGGATGCATCTCCTAATCCCCTCATCTCCTGGTGTGTGGAGTGACCGTGGGCAAACCGCATCCTCTCCAGGAGCCCTCTGACCACTTGCAGGAGGGGGCTTTTTGGCTCCAGCAGGGTGCTGGGAAGACAGTGTGCTAATGATGGGAGCTGCTGGGGGTTGCCTGCACGCGTGTGACCAGGGGATAACAAGTTTTGGTGCTTTCCTGCTCCCGAGAAGCCACGTGGCCTCATTTGCTGTGAGCCACATCTTACTTCACTTGTGCTTGTTTTCATACACTGCGGCACATCTAGAAGACCCTAAGGTTTTCAGCACAGGGAAAACATCTATCTCATCTGAAATAAAATTACACCTTAGATGTTATTTTAATAAAGAATAAGACCGATTATTTAGATGGATCTACAGTGTATAACTGAAAACTTAAATGCTTGATGCTGCAGGCCAGCACACCTACTGATTTCAAATATTTCATGGCAGAATTCACATCAGCCTTTTGCTTTTACTAAATTATCATGGGTTCCTTTGTGGGGTTTGGTTGTTAACATTCTCCCTCCTGCAGAAATTAAACATTAGCAATTCTCCATCCCAGCAAACTTAAAAGAAACAAAGACATAAAATACAGACGCCTCCACGTATATTAAGCTAATGTTGAAGAAGAATGAAATGCAAGAGTGCTATGAGAAGACAGGGCTTCATGAGTAGTCCCTGGAGTCAGAAATCCTGTTAAATCCTGTTTACCCGGCAAATACACTTAAGCATCCCATCTGACTCGGAGCCTGACTGTGCTGAAAACAAGGCTTGCTCTTGAGTACGCAGAGGAAAGCAGCCTGCGCTACAGCGATGAGGGCTGGAAAACTGCTTAGAAATGTAAATGGTCCATGCATAAGAGGCAAGCTCAAGCAGCTTGATGTGAGATAGGAGGAAAAAAGCTCTTTTCCATGCTTTCCATTCTCTCAGCAGAGGCATCTGATAGCACTTCAGACTGGGACCATTGCACTACTTCTCAGAAGTTTGGGGCTTTCCTTTAAAAAGAGGAAAGAAGCAGACCCCTTTAGGGATGGGAAGCGACTCTTAGCAAGCCACACAATTGTAGCAGGTGAAGCTTCCCTTTTGACTCACGTCTCACATGTCTCCATGATGGCCCCAGCCCTTCCGTAGGGGACTATCTGCATGCAAGCTTGTCGGGGTCAGCAGGAGCTGTCGGGGCAAAGGGGCTGGGGCAGGGCTCAGGTCGGGGCATTGCGTTAGCAGTGGGATGCTCTGGCTGCACAACGCCTGGGACTAGGCTGTACACCATCACCGGACCTGTGCTGTACCAGGGAGGCTGTGGTTCAGCAGCTGGCCTGTCTGAGGCCCCTCTCTTCTTAGCTGATGCCCTATGGGGAAATAAGTGAGTAGAGGTAATAAATGGGAGACAACCAAGAAGTAAATGAGTAAAGGTAATTCCCTGAAAATATCCAGGAGCCTGGAAGGGAGAAAGGTTAACAAACACCCCTGAGACTCAGTCTGCTTCCTTCCACGGCACCTTTTTTGCAGGCAGCGGGTCCCCGTGTAGGCAGCTCTGCCTGCGTCCGCCATGGGTGTGCCTGGGCCGAGGGCGGTGGTGGGTGCACAGGCAGGACCGTCAGTCACGGTGCTGCCAGAAAGCACGAGGCAGCCCGTCCACCCTGCGTCAGGAGAAAGTGGAAAACTACAGAACAATCTGAAGAGCTTTCTATAGCCCCAAGGAGGCCAACTAGGCAATCTTTAAAGCTGTGTTACTATAGCAGCCCTGATGGTAATTTACCAGTACATCTCCTTTTCTCTTCTTCACACCCCTTTCACAACAAAAAATGAGATTAGTCTCATCTTCACCAATTACCTCGCCATGTTCCCTTCGCAGCCTTCGGCTAACAGCTTTCCAGAAAAGCCCCACAACATTGCTGCACAGCCGAGGGCCCCGTATTGTTCTCCCTGAGCACAGAGAAGAAAACAGCCTGTGCCAGGAGCATCCTATGGGGACAAGGACGGTGTCACAGGAGAAGACACGTGGCACGTGGCGCTTGCACGACAGGCTCCCACAGCACGGTGCCTCTGCTGTGCTAGCCACAGTTTTGGCAGGAACATTTTGCGTGAGCAGGAGAGAAGTTTTGCCAGAGGTGTGGGCAGGAAACACTCGTCTGCCTCAAACCCCACAAATGTATGAGGGTTAGGAGTAAAGCCATAGACCAGTGCCATATTTCCACTCTCTGGTTTTAACTTAACTGATTATATGTCCTTACCTGGAGAGAAAAGTAAGATTTGGGGTCTGATCCTACCTGAGAGGCATGGGGAAAGCAGAGGATGGGGTTCAGGGTCTGGTCCCACCTGGGGGGGTTCAGGGAATATTTAGTGCCTGTTAGAAAGCAGGAGCAGAGTGCCTGCTCTGCAGGACATGTCGTGCCAGTGTCCCGCCTGCCTGGTGCCACGTGGGGCAGGGCAGCGCGATGGGCAGCCAGGCCCCGTGCCCAGGGCTGGAGGGGCAGGGAGGGGGTCGTGGTCCTGTGGGACCCCCAGTGAGGGCAGCGATGCTGCAGCCCCCTCAACCGCCTGCCCATGCCGTGGCTTTGTTGTGACACACTGTTGGAACTTTTGCAGCTGTATTTTTTTGTATACAGATGGAGCTATGAGCTAGAATCAAAAGTCCTGGGTAAATCTCCATGCAAGACAGTCCGTGCAGGAGATCTGGTGCAGGTCAGCCAGCCCCAGGATAGTCCCACTACTGCACCATCCTCCTTCCTCACCCACACTCCCATCATGGACCTGAAGACTGCCCAGAGCCAGCCTTTTATTTTCTTCACTCCCTTCCTATGGCATAGAGGTCTCTGGAGCCTGCCAGAGACCTCCCCAGCAGAGCTAGTATTCAACATGCTCTTTCTTCCTTATTATTCCCCTTAATCCTGCGCTGGAGGGGAGATGGGAGTCCTCCCTTCTCTGTCGGTGGTGCCTAAAGAAGAAAGACTGCTCCCACTGTGCTTCCTGCACAAATCAACCTAATTACCCGTTTCAGTGGCATCTAATAAGCTTAAAGCTTTCATGGCCAGCACCTCCTTCCCTCTCTGTGGGAGAAGCATCTTCAGCTGGGACTGCCCTTAGCTTAAGAGCTTTGACAGTGGCAGAGGAACAGGAGGAAAAATCATTAGGGAACAGAAAAGCATTACTGGTGTTGCCGAGGGTGCTGAACACAGAGCTGTCACTCACGGGCAGGGCTCTCAGTGTGCTTGAAAGCCCTGCAGCGGGGGGAGCCTGGATGCTGATCAAAGGGGACTTGGGGCCTCGCTGCTGTGGGTACCTCCTTGCTCCCAAGCCCATGTCCTGCAGCACCACGTGCACATGCGGACACCTTCCCGGGCTCAGTATCGAGCTCACTTTCCCCATGCAGCACGACACAGCTGGCAGCATGTTTGCATTGCGGTACAGGGCTGCTGGTAGGCGAAATCCCCATGATGGAGGAAGACCCCAGCAGATGCTGCTCATGAGGACATCTCTAGGTGCATGAGGGTCTGGCTGCTAGCCAACGCTGGCTGTCCCCAGACCAGTTCTTCTGGGGCAGGATGGCCCAGTCCCACCAGCCAACGGCTCCTGGTGCTTGTTGTCCCTGTGTCCCCCGTGCCCTGCACCCACCCTGTCACCCCAGCATGAGTCAGGAACTGAGCTGAGGTCCCCGCTGTCTGCAGTGTCATTGCTGACCTGCAAGGCTCCTGGGTTCCACCTGCTATTGTGCTCCCCTGTCAGTACAGCATCTCACCTACTGAGCAAGAATAAATTAATTTACTAGCCCCAGAAGCAAAAGTCATCCACCTCACAGGGCTTCAGCAAGCACTGGTCTTCAGATGCCAGCCGGGACTGCTCGGAGCACACTGTGCTTGCAGCAAAGTTTGACATCTTTGTTTTATTGCACCAGCCGTGAAGCCATTTCAGTGCTGCAGCACTGATCCATCAGCCAGACCTCACCTGGCACGAGTGTGACATTTGCACTGGTGCGAGCAGGTTTCTGGGTTGCTAGGAGTGACTCACGTGTGTGCACGGACCGTGTCTGTGGAGAGGCACTAATACAATTTTCTCAAACTGTGATTGGTTTCCCAATTTCTAAAAAGCCGTCTGGCAGGCTGGGCCCCCTTCCAAGGTTTCCTGGAAATATGAAGATGTTAGGAAGGTGCTGCTGTCAGAGGCATTGAGTCAAGATGGAGCCCATCGCTCAGTCCAGCATTGCCTGGTGCTGCCAGGCCAGGACTGCAACTTTCTAATAAAATGAAGTGAAAACCACAGCACCAGATCACTTGCACACCCAGAGCTCGGGACCTTGTGGCTGAATTCCAGGTTGGCTGGTTCATCTTACACACCCCAGCTTATTTTCAATCTAGCACCAGGTTTATCCTTTATTTCGGGTCCAGAGCTGTTGTGTAAAGTTAATTATTGCATGCTGCCATACTCCCACGTTCACAGATGTATTTTGGGACTAAGTGAGGTGATTTCTGAACACAGAAGAAGGACACCTTTGATATAAAAGATGCTGTGTCACTGAATGATGAGAAGGAAGGAGATGGGGTGATGCTCACAGAAGGTGAGTTAGGAAGGACAAAGGATGCAAATACTTTATGTGATAGCTTCATGCCATGTCTCTCATGTCTTACCTTCTTTTCCCTTAATTTTTCAAGAGGTTTATTGTTTCATTTTGTCTGATTTATCTTTAAAAGGTCTTCTTGCAAAAGTAAAACTTTCAGGAGATCCTAGCACGACACCCTGCAGAAAGAGCATCTGTTTATTCGCAGCCCAGGCGCTGGGCAGTGCTAGAGGAAAAGGTCCCCTTTACACATAAACAGAGTCTGGGCACCACGGCCCGTCTCTGCAGCTGGCAGACAGCTCTCTGCCTTGGCTGCTGAGCTCCTGCCAGGGCACAAGCTGTGAATGCTCGCCATTAGGAAACGGCCCAAGATCACCAAACAGGCTCCAGGCCAGCTGGCCCATGGCCACCTGCCAGGAGATCCCAAACCTCTTCCCCGTCTGACCCACCATCCCCATGGCAGGCTCCTGGTGTCCCCTGCACGACTGCGCCCAGCTGCCCAGCCTCCTCTGTCCACTCTTTTAACCATTTCCATTAGGTCTCAAGGCACATTTCGAAGCGCTGCGTGGGCTATCGGGGATGCTCTGCAGGGCAGGGCAGTGCTCAGGGGGTGCTCTCCCAGCGAGGCCACCCTGAAGCAGTGACAGCCGCCTGGCAGGGACTGTGGTTTTAGACACGGATGTATTTTCTCAGTGCATGCTGGTTTATTTGGTGCTGTTGCAGCTTCACGGCTGCGTTGGGCTCCTGCTGTGGCAGGGGGGATGCCTGGTGCACTGCTTGCACTGCTCACACTGTTCGTGCTGCTCACACTGCTTGTGCTGTTCACACTGCTCACACTGCTGAACACAGCTCACACAGCTCACACCTCACACACCTCATACAGCTCACACAGCTCACACAGCTCACACCTCACACACCTCATACAGCTCACACAGCTCACACTGCTCACACTGTTCACACTGCTCACACAGCTCACACCTCACACACCTCATACAGCTCACACAGCTCACACAGCTCACACTGCTCACACAGCTCACACAGCTCACACCTCACACACTTCATACAGCTCACACAGCTCACACAGCTCACACCACAGCTCACACAGCTCACACTGCTCACACTGCTCACCCAGCTCACACAGCTCACACACCTCACACTGCTCTCACAGCTCACACTGCTCACACAGCTCACACTGCTCACACTGCTCACCCAGCTCACACAGCTCACACACCTCACACTGCTCTCACAGCTCACACTGCTCACACTGCTCACAAGCTCACACCACTCACACAGCTCTCACTGCTCACACAGCTCACACAGCTCACACTGCAGCAGCATCATGTGGCTGGTCAGGTACTTGATGCAGGTGAAAGCAGATTTTTTTCCTGAGCTTTTGATTCCACTGATTAAAAATGAACATATTAAAACAAGAATCAGAAACATGAAGTGCTACCCCAGCTAGACCCTCTCCTTAGAGGCATGCTGGCCTCAATGCACTCTGCCTCTGCCAGCCCAACCAGTGGAAAAAGATCTTTTAACAAGTTCTCGAGTCAAAAAATTTCCATTTATTCTGTGCAAAGGTCCTGGCTCCAAAGCTTTAGGGACCTCCAGGGGCCACATGACCTCACAGCCTCTTCTGGTCAGCCAGGGAGGAGGTGCAAATTGCATCTGGGGTGATCAACTGAGGAAGAGAAAGGGTCCCTCTTGGAGAGCTCAGGCCTTTGGGGTTTTAGACTAGAACCATGTTTTCTGCTTGCCAAAAGCCTTGAAGTCATCTGGCTCCACATTCCCCCTTTGATACCTGCGCACGATCGTCCTCTGCCTGCTCTGCCCTTGCCAACACGGTGCCTGGGTGCCCCAGTGTGAAGCGGGGAAGCCTCCACCATTCTCCTCCGGCAGCTGAGTGCTATGTGCCCTCTGCACCCCCGCTGCAGGCACGGCGAGGCTCCACGGCTCCTGCCTGGAGGAACCCGCCTTGCTCGGCCCCTCGGAGCGAGGCTGTGGTCCTGCCTGCCTGGCACACGTGGGTGCTGTGGGAGCCACCTCTGCCAGAGCCAGGATGAGCCTCGTGTGTCCTCGGTGAGGGGGGAGAGGCCGTGAGTTGGAAGTGAGCTGCGAGGACGGGCGCCGAAGCCTGGCAGCCGAGCGCCAGGAGCTCTGCGGGCATCTGTAAAAACGGCCAAAGCAGCATCGGTGCTGCAGGGGAGCGCTGGCCCGGGCGCTGGGCAGCGGAGCACCGGCTTTATTGATGAGCCGGGTTATGCTGGTGACTCATAGTGTCTGTACCTGGCAGTGACTCAGCTCTTGCTTCTCTGATGTGACACAAGCTGTAATAAAATCCCAGCTTGTTTGTCGAGAGGGTTTTTTTACCCTGCTTCCCACCCCCACTGCAGGGTTAAGGCCATCATTTACCCGTGTGGCAGCAGTCACAACAAGGCTACATGGACAATTAAAAGCTTATTGGGAGCTTCCTGTCTGCTGGCCAAGGACCTGGAGGCTAAAAGGCCAAAGATTAGAGTGAGGCATGGTTAAAATGCCATTAACTGAGAACAAGTCCAGACCCTGCTGAGCCTGGGATTGTGCCTCTGTGTGCGCAGTGGGGAGGGGAAAGCCCCATTCCTCCATCCGCAGCTCAACTCTGCAGCCTGGTCTGCGCTGCTCTGGCTGAAGAATAAGAAATACGCGCGTGGCTGGAGACAAACCACTGCATTATCCTTGAGGTTTTGCAGTGGAGACTGTGCTGCTGCCTTTGCTGAGCACCACCAGCCTCCCAGAAGGGCTCATGTGGCCTCTTCCAGCTGTTTTCTGGGAGCTCCCAACTCTAAAAGTTGAAATTTCCTCCTTGGGCTTTGGCTTTCTCCTTCCCTGTCTCCAGAGCTTTCTGTCATTCCCTAAGCCAGGCTTTGAAGGATGGGCTCCTCTGGGCAGATGGGCATGCTGGGCTTTCCTGCTCTCCTTCCCAGGCAGAGCTCTGACCTTACCGGGGAAGAAATCCCTTTTCTCCCACCACTTTCTCCTTCAGAGCTCTCCCTCACATCACAATAAGTTTCCACCTTTGCTACACAGGCCCCAGTTTGTCTGAGCATGGCTGCTGTGTTCTCTGGATGGGATGCTCACTGGCACCTCAGCCAGGCCCAAGGACCGTGCTGGGGCAGATGTGGCCATGGAGATACCCACTCTTTGGATGCAGAACAAACCAGTGATTTTTACTGTGTACCCAGAAAATGCTGTTGTGCTGCTCTTCTGCAGTGCCTGTGGCTGAAAGCGAGTCAGAGTACGCAAATCCCAGAGAAACTCCTCTAGGGAGTTTCTACCCCAACAGAGCAACTCTGAGAAAATCCCACTGGGGGTTACTGAAGAATGGGATTTTTGGTACTGCACAGCCTCTTCCTGCTAACAAGTAATAAGAGTTCCCATCACCATGTGCAGTGACAAAAGCTTGGAAGCCCCTGAGCCAAGCGACATCGTGCAGCAGCCCCGGCTCCTTCATCCGCCCCAGCTCCTCTGCCTGCTGACCACACGGGCAGCATTTGCACCCCTGGGAGTGCCTCTCCGTGGGGCCCTCTGTGTAACACTTGCCATCTCTCTCCAAAAAGGTCAGTCCAAGGCCTTTTTGGACGTGATGTTTTGAAAATAGCCCTCAGATTGATGACATCCCTTTTGCCCTATTTTTATCTCCTGTTTATAGGGCCAAGGCTGTCCATTGCTTCATCCTCCTCTGACCCTCTTCTACATACTTTCACTTCCAAAGTTTTATTACTCCATTTATAATTATCCTGTTTGTTCATAGGGTAGCTGGAGAGTCCAGTCTCTTCTTAAACTTTTCAGCGCTGCTTCCTCTGTAGTTAAGACCCTGTCCCTTAATAAAGGGTTAAAGCATCCTTTGAGGATGACCACATGAGCACTTCTCAAGGTGCTATCCCTCAGCCAAGCGAGGTGCTGGAAATGCAAAGAGCAACAGGTTAGCTTTAACACTGTTGCTGTTTTGTTCCTTGCCAAGCTGCCTGATGTTGATCGCTCTCGGTTGGCTCCTGTGGCGGAGGGCAACGTGTGTACAACCCGGGACCGCACTTACCTTGAGATGTACCAGCTTCTTATGCAGGCTAACTTGATTGCTTGCAATCACCTTTCTGTCGCTTTAGTGAGCTGAATTTGGTGAAGTGCCTCTCCTCATCAGCTTGCAGTCACAGACTCTTCACAAGGTCCCTCTTTAGTTCAGATTGCAAAAGTTCCTTCGGTCCTGCTGTGGAGTTGCTCTATGAATGCACAGTGGACGTGTTTTCCAGATATCCACCACGAGTTTTCCAGATGTCTACTGGCCCTGCTGGAGGTACTCTGGATGTCTAGAAACCCCAGACAAGTGCCCCAATGTATCTGATTCCAACAGATTCCCAACTGGAAAAAGAGCAGGTGTACAACTGCCCTGTGCACAGGGGTGAATTTGGCACGTAGGTACACTTTGCAGTGGCAGCAGGCTACGTCTCACAGCAGAATGGATCTGTTGTTACACCAGATTAAATCTGGAAGAAAAACAGTCATTCCAGGCTGGCCTTCAGATATGAGGTTCTCCTATGGAAAAAGTACATGGACTTCAAGTTTGCGTATATTCTTTCCTTATACTTCCCTAGTGAGTCACTTTCTTTCCAGATTTGTTGCTGGCGTCTCCTGCTGTGGATGCCAACTACCTCGGGTGCCAAATGTAAGGTGTTGCCTGCATGTGGGTTCAGACTTCAGTTTAGGGATCCCTTTAAATCCTTTCTGTGCAGTAAACAGGAAAATTCCCTTTCCCTCTAGTTGACCTGTTATGTTTGGACTAAACTGATTGGATTTAAGTCTGTGTGATGATGCAGCACTAAGAGGTTTTCACTCAGGTTAGTTCTAAAAAGTCTTTAGCAAAAAGCATTCAGCTTCCATATATTCTGTCACTGAAGGCACGTCCCTGCTGCTGTACAGGTCTTCAAAAAAGGGAGCCAACGAAAAGCTGTAGGCAGCAGAAATATTGCGACAAAGATTGCTGTGCTCTGTTGTCTCCTAATGAATGAGCAGAAAGGAGATCAGTGAAGCTAAAAGGCATGAAATCTAAACCTGATGAAAACAGTCCCATGACACCCAGCTACGCTCACCTGTTCTCTGCCATGTGTTACTGCAGGAGGCAATACTCAGCAGAAGCCCGCCAAAAAATAAGGCTGACCTTTACATGGAAGTGGTGCAGTGGTGCTGCAGGACTTCCATAGCCAACAGCAAGTTTTAAAACTTTCTCATTTCTTCCTGAGTGCAAAATGCCTCAGACGCCCTTGGGTTTTCACAAGAAAAGGGGGAGGCTGTCAGCTGGGGAGACACAGGAGAGCAAGTGGCACAAGTGTGCCAAGTGTGCCTCCAGATCCAAGCTTTACTCAGTGGCTGAAACTTTTAAATATGTCTTGAAGTATCAGAAATCTCTGGCAGAAGTCCTCAGAAGCTGTATTTCAGTTTCCGTGCTTGGTGCTGGTGTCTTGTGGCTGATTTAACTTGAGAACTCCTATGTGCCTTCTCAGGCAGCACTTGCTGGGAGAGCCAGGAGCGCATTCCACGGCTAAAGAAGAATATGCCAAGACAGACCAAGCTGGCCAGCCTGGCCAGCCATCACACTGCCTACACACCACACCCAGCGAGCTCCACCTGGCTAATGGAGAGCAAAGCTGGCACCGGGGAGCACGTCCCTGCGCGGAGTCCAAGGCAGAAAGGCACATTGTGGGTTGGGGACCTGCCGAAATGGGACCCGCCACCGCTTTCGTGGCCCTCGGGGCACATCCCCTGATACTGCCGTAAGCATTGCACATCTCCTGGGGAGAGGAGCCTCACAGGACTGTGCTGACTGGCTCAGCACCATCCAGCCAAGCAATATGCCTCCCACTCCTGCTCACCCCCTCCGGGTTTCCCATCAGCCCAGGAGACACCAAGGGGACAGCATAAGCCAGCCCAGTTCAGAGCAGCCCTGCAGCTGATCTGTCCTGACTACTGCAAGCACAGCGGGATTTGATCATGTCCGTGGGGCTCATGACTCCTCCCCACGATCCTGTTCCACCCCAATACGGTCTGGTCCAAAAATTAAGTGCTTTTATTTAACAGCTTTATTAAATCTTAGATCACAAGAAAGACAGCCATGAGGGGATTCAAACAGATCCTTCCTCAAAAATGACATACATCATCAGGTCTCCTGCCCTGTCCTGGAATTCTATTCATATTGCACAAGGCTGGACATCCATTTTAAGAAGTGGTAGTGTGCCATTGCTCTCATCTCCTGCATTAAGGACTCCCACAGTGCAGAAAACTTTGAATACAAAACTCAAGAAGCCAATTTTCATGCTTAATTTCTCACTCCAGAAGTGCCTATGTTCAGAAAAGCCAGAGCAAGTTAAATGAAGGCAATATATTAAGAGGTCATACTGCTTTGTAGCATATGGCTATTTTTATTACAGATTGGTGAAGTGACTTGAAAACCCACCCACATGAGCAGTGACCAAACTGACAGTGTTCTCACTGCAGGTCCCCCCGGGTTTGGCGACAAGCACGTCAGACCTGGTTTTGTGCATCCCACCTACGGGAGAAGGAGTCTCTCTGTGGGTTAGTTTTCCCCTGATCTCTGCTCCCACCTTGGCCTCCCCATCACATAAATATCCAACTATCAAAACCCAAAAGACGTAAAAATGCAGTAATGTTGATTTAGAAACGTCAGCCAGGTCCTCTTAGGTTTATGCCATGGGTGCTTCATTCCTCTGGTCTCCTCTCTGGTCACCCCACCCCAGTGGCACCCATGGGCCAGGATGCACTGCAGCTTGTGTGAAGCATCAGGGCAGATACAGTCCCGCTGGACAGCCCAGCTCTGCGGGGGAGGACGGACACATGGACAGCAGCGATGTGATGTGCTACTGCTGGGGAATTTATCATTATATGTGTTTGTTCACCCAAATTTTTAGTCAAGCTGAAAATGTCAATGTAAAGATTTGGTAACCTTGAGCATTTTTTAGTGTTGAAAAATAAACATTTTGCGTGGAAAAGAACAGCCTTTGCAAGATTCTTGTCCCCTTTATCCCAGCAGGATCTGAGCCTTGCTCCTAGGTGGAGCAGGCTGTGAACTAACCCAGTTCAGACTTGATTCAGGGGGTCACTTAAGAATGTGTAAAACTCTCAGCAGCTTCAGATCCATTCTTAGCTCTAGAAAAACATTTCAGCATATGGTCCTGAACACATGCTTCAAACAAATCCCACAGAAGTGCTTTACCAAGCTGGGGCACTACCATGAGCCACTGCCTACAACCTGCAAGCTATGCAAATTCAGCCTTTATTGGGCACTTTTTAAAGTCCAGGAAATAAAGCTAATCAAGAGTTAAACCAGACAGCAAAAAATGACCCACATGGCAAGAGCTAAAGCCACGGTACTGGTAACTGGGATGAATTTTGCTGTGTATTATGCTTTTCTTCCTCAAAAGTTCCTGCTGGGTGCTCTGCACATAATGAAAAACCAGAGCAAACATCTCCATCGGTGAGTGCCCTGTGCTAAACCTCATCACTGAGCCAGCCCCACAGGATTTCTGCTAGGCAGCTCTTCAAGAAAACTTTCTCAGGACAGAGGACTCCGAATAAAACAATGATTTTGCTGTGAACAGAACAAGGAAATGATAAAGCCCTGACAATGTCACTGCAGAGAGACCCAGTGCAAAAAGCTGCAGTGGTTTTGCTTTATAGGGTGCAGGGTGTAAGAAGCATCGGGGGTGACGTGGCTCTGCGGGGCTGGCAGAGGGACCACGCAGCATCACCAGTGTGTGGCTGGAACAGCATCCACCAAAAGATGCCTTTAAAAGCCTCCGTGACATCTCAACAGAAACGGACAAACTCACTCGTAGGTGTCATATCATTTTTGAGTTTCTAAGTGGAAAGCTGCAAAATGGAGACTTTAAAAAGAATTATAATTTGAGAAGTACTTTTGAAGTTTAAAAAAGTCCTGTTAAAGAAGTATTTAAAAGAAGCGTTGCTGCCTTGATCTTATTCAGTTAGAGGAAATTTGCTCAGTGAGAATTGCTGGTGAGAGCTCTACAGCCCTGGCAGCATTAGCAAACACCACTTCAGCTTAAACAAAAGCTCACTGCTCATCTCTTTTTTTCAGCTATCATTATTTTTCCTGACTCCCCGGTTATTATCTCCTCTCAGAAGCCTAAAAACAACCTATGTTTTCCATCAACTGCTGTGCTGCCTCCTGCTAGACCAGCTTTCACTGTCCTTTCTCCTGCTGCTCTCCTGGAGGACCACACTTGTTCCTTTACAGTCCTACCGAGTGGCATTTTTTTCCAGAAGGATGCTGGCAGCCGCAAGACCTAGAAAAGCCTATTACTTGCTAACAGGTGCTGCAAAGTTTCCTAAATCACCCTCGCTGCCTACATAACCCATCATTTTAACTGTTTCCAAGTTGGCTACCATTAAATAGCTGTGGGTTTGTCTGGATTTTTAGCATACTTCAGAGCTTGTTTGATACTGTGCTATGACTTAGTGGAGATAGGTCAAATTTTTGACCTAATGTACTCGTTCTTTTAAATACGAAAGTGAGATTTTGCTCTGTACTTGTAGCTGAGAGTGCAGGGACAGCTCTCCGTAAGTGGGATGGGATGGAAGACACCATGGCTGCCTGTGCCTCTAATGGAAACCCATTTCAGTCCAGCAGAAAGCCGTAACGGTGTAATGGTCTCTGGCATTTTACCTTGATAATGTCACGGTATTTATAGTCTTTTTAATACATTTCATGACATAATGCTGTTTTGTACCTGGTTTTCACAAGATCAATGAGAGAGAATGATAACCTTTTATAATTTTCTTCCACCTCCACAAGCTGCATATGCATGGATTCAGGAAAAACGTGTCTTGCATCTCACGCGTGGGAAGCCCAGCCCGAGCGTGGTGCAGGGCAGTTGTTGTGATCACAAGGAGGGGAAGGGAGTGGGGAACTCACAGGTTTTCTCTCCTGCTGCATCTCAGCCATCCCGTATTGGAGCATCTCCTTCTTCCCACCAAATACAAGCACACTTGTCAAGGCTTCCTCCTCAGCACTGCATGCTGGGCACCAGCATCTTTTCATTTTGAGTAAAAAGACAGCAGAACTGCATCTTAAAATTGGAAGCTGGCATCCCATGGATGGCTTAGCTGCATCCTGGATGTCCAAAGCACGGTGCTTTCCAGTCTGCCTTGGTGGCTCAATCTGTGCATAGCACAGTCTGTATGTATTAGATGGGCTTTAACGTAGTCACAAATTGTTGGGATTAGCAGCTGTGGGCAGCTTCTCCCACATCCCAAAGGACTGTCAGGGCAAGGCGGGTGACTGGCTGTGCTGGGTTTGTGTGTGTGGTGGGGTTTTGGTAGTGGGGGAGGGCGATACAGTGGTAGCCCCTGGGAGAAGCTTCTTGAAGCTCCCCCAGCTCCCAATTCAGACCCACCTCTGGGCAAGGCCGAGCCAGTTAGTGGCAGTGGCTGCACCTCTGTGATAACCGATTTAAGAAGGGAAACCTGGGAGGAGGAGTGGGAGTTGTGAGGAAGAGTTGTGAGGGAGACACCTCAGCAAACACCGAGGTCAGAGGAAGAAAGGAGGAGGAGGAGGGTGGGGAGGGGGGAGGTGCCCCGGAGCAGAGCCCCCCCTGCAGCCCGTGGGGACAGGGCAGCTGTGCCCTGCACCCGTGGAGGGCACCGGGGGAGCAGATGCCACCTGCAGCCCGGGGAGGACCCCACACCAGAGCAGGGGCTGTGCCCGGAGAAGGCCGGGACTCTCTGGGAAGCCCCCACCGTTGTAGTTCGTCCCTGGGAGGGACCCACGCTGGAGCAGCTCAGGAAGAGCTGCAGCCCGTGGCAAGGACTCATGTCAGAGAACGTTTGTGGAGGACTGTCTCCTGTGAGAGGGACCCCACACTGGAGCAGGGGAAGAGTGTGAGGAGGAGTCCTCCCCATGAGGAGGAAGGAGTGGCAGAAACAATGGGTGATGAACTGGCCTCAACCCCCGTCCCTGCCCCGCTGCGCTACTGGTGGGGAGGAGGGAGAGAAATCGGGAGCAAAGCTGAGCATGGAAAGAAGGTGTTCTTAAGATGTGGTTGAATTTCTCATTGTCCTGCTCTTATTGGTGAATCAGTGGTGGTGGTGTTCAGATTAAACTGATGTTCTTTTTCCCCAGTTGAGTCTGCCTTTTGCCCATGACCATAGCTGGTGAGTGAGCCCCTCCTGTCCTTGTCTCAATTCCTGAGCCTTCTGTTGTATTTTCTACTCCCCATCCCTGAGGGGGAAGGACTGATGGAGCAGCCCAGTGGTGCTCCGTTGCCCTCTGGGCTTAAACCGACACTGACACACAGCCGGCAAAATGGTAAAAAAAGGGAACATGAGCAGAAAGGTCATGGGAGAATTTATAAAGGTGATGGAGCCCTTGGGTCTCATTCTTGGAATGAAAATAGGGGGGTTTATAATGGGCAGAGTTCTCCATGGGGGAGCCTGTGTCTCGCCTGCAGGCCATGCATCCCGCCGGCTCCCTTCCTGGCCGCCAGTCTGCCGGTGCTCAGCGGGGAGGGGTTCGCAGCCTCCCCCCGCTCCTGCGACAGCAGGGCCCTGGCCGGGCAGAAGGAGCCCCCATTGCCTGGCGAGGCCCCGCTGTTGCGTGACGCCAGCCGCTCCTGCCCATCTGCTCCCGCTGCGCCAGTGCCTCGCCGCCGCCGGGACGGAGCTCGGGTGGGATGGGCGGCGGGTGCTGCTGCTCCTCCACCGGTGCTGGAGGAAGGAGAGGTTTGCCCCTGGCTCCTACAACCCGGAGGGCTCTGGCTGGGCAATGCTGTGATGGTGCCAGGTGGTCCTGGGCGGCTGCCGAGCACGGCGAGCCCTCCGCCCGTCCTCTTTGTCTGACGCCAGCCCTGGCGTAGGCGCAGGGCAGCTTCCAGCGCACCCCAGGTGGTTCAGCACAGGTCCAAATCCACTCACATCCACCACCTGTGCGGACAGGCATATTGTGTCCGGGCTGAACCTGACCTCTCTGATCCTGTACAGGCACCGGCTGCTCATCTCACAGAAGAGCTGAGCTCAAGCTCTGGCAAATACCGTGTGGAAAATGTGACAAAACCACTGGGTTTCTGTGCCTCAGTTCCCTTCTGCCAGAGGAAGAAAATATCCTGTTTCCTTCGCAGCATGACATCTTCAGGCAGAGCTTTCAAAAAGGGTGCCTGACCATGGATGAGTCTCTGGGCACCACTCCAATAACCTTGCTGCCAGCAAAGACATTTATAATGGATTTTTTTCAGCCTTGTGGTAAAACTTGCCTTGTTTTTAACCCTCATTTGGGACACCTGCCATCCAGTGTCACCGGAGGTTTGATCCTGGGAGCTGACAGAGCATGCCACACGTTGTCATGATGCTTTGCAAGAAGGATAAGCCTTTCATTTAAGATTCACTCTGATGTCATGGTGACAAACAAGGTTAATAAACTCTGGGCTGATACAGCAGATGATACCTTCTTGCTGGTTGCACAGCTGGCCTTTTCCAGCTCTCCAGAGCAGTCTCTGAATTCAGCTTGCATATGGTGATGCAGGGAGAAAGCTGCCTTGCTCCTGGGAGGCTTTAGCACTGGTTGAGAAACTTCAACGGTAACATATGAGAGTCTAGGGATAGTTTTGAGTCACGGCATTTTCAACCTGAGCCGGGGGAGCGGGGTGATACAGGCACTTCAGCTGGGGCAGGGCGATACCCAAAGCACCTGTAAGAAATCTTGTGTGGTGGCTCTTGCTGGGGACCTGCAGCTGGCTCCAGCCTTCCCATAGCAGCAGCTTCACCCGAGGGATGGGAAAAGGAAAGAGCAAGTTATCAGAGTCCCATCAAATGATCCAAAGGGGGGAAAAGAGACGGAAAAGGGTTTTCCAGTCAAAGCACAGTGGTTTTGCTGCTACAAGGCAGAGGCACACAGCAAATCTTGGCATCGTATTGGAGACTGTGGTCAGTCCAAAGGCCACAGGGCTGCTGCCACTCTAGGTCTGACCTAATGCACAGAAAAGCAGTCTGTGATGAAGATGAGATCTGTGTGGGACTCAGGAGATCATCTAGTCCCACAGGGATCTCGAACGCTATGAGCACTGTTGCCTCTCCAGGGGACCTGCCAGGGTGTCTCATGCCCATGGCAGGGGCTGCCTTGGGGGCAGCGAGAGATGGGGAGAAATAGAATCTGAGGTGCTCACGGTTCACCAGACCCCAGGAGAATAAACAACAAAACCAGGCATGATGCACACTCAGCAGCAGGTCTGGAAAGGCTGCTAAGTGTGTTAGCTCTTAGGTGAGTAAAAGGATGGGCAGCTGCCAGCTGTCCCCCACCAGCTGGGCTGGGACCAAGAGGGCTGTGGGCAACCCCCTCCCTGCCAGCACTCCCGCAGAGCCCGCTGCGGGCAGCCGTGGGCTTGGCGTGAGAGTCCACTGCCTGGCGCCCTGCAGGTGGTGTCTGCCAGCAAAGGGACACGGAAGCAGACAGTTGAAGGATGTTGGTGTGACCAGACCCTCTGTGCTCTCCCAGACGTCTTCCCCCAGCCCTGGTGTGCCCGAGCGAAGAGCAGCCCCTCGCCCCAGCCTTGCCCTGAAAGCAGGTTGTGAGGAGCACAAGGTGGCACACAGGAGCAGACACTGCACTAAGGAACTGGCTTAATCCAAAGGTAATGTTCCCTTGGGTTAGTCTGTGCATTCCTCCCTCCCTCCCCACCTCCAGCCAGGAACGCCTGGCTGGGTCTCGTGGGAGGAGGACACGGGCTGAGAGGTTTTGTATAGTCTCTGGACAACAAAAGGACAGGGAGAGCTCATACCTACAGGTCAGGGAAAACTCTGAACACCACCAGCGTCTTTGTTGCAATGAACCCCCCATTTCTCTGCAATGCATTTTATGCTACAAGATCTCCAACATCCTTACGAACCTTATTGACCTCAATCCATGTAAAAACCCCGAGGGAAGAAGGTATAAACCCAACCAGGGCTCAAGCAAGCAGTGGTGAGCGGAGCTGAGCCAGCCCTTGAAGGTGAGTGGTGTTCTCACCCCTCGCTCCCCTGTCAGTCCCCACTTGCACCCCCAAACCGCTCCCTCCCTCCTGCAGCAGTGATGGGGACCCTGCCAGGGCCACGAGGACCTTCCTTGGGCTGCTTGGAGCACTGCCAAGTGTTGCAGCTCTGTTTCAGACTTCAGCAGAAACAGCATTTATTTGGGAAAAAATCTTCCTGTAAGAGCAAAATATTCTGTAATTGTCCATTTGGGGCTTCCTAAACTAATGTTAGAGCAACCTCCCTAGGGAGGGGGGTGCTGGGTTACACAGTCTATTGGTAATTTTCATGTTTCCAAAAGTCTGCTCCCAATGTTGACTTGGTGCCTGGCATTCAGCCCCGAGCCTGTGCCCTGGGAAGACAGAGCTTTCCATGCACAGCTAGGGAAAAAAGCTGTTAAAATTTCCATTTGCGTCCCTGCAAAAAGAAAATAACTGCAAGGGGAGTAAATAAATTAGTTTATTAGCCATGAATTCAGCCCAGCTGTCTAGGAGTTAGTCATTATTTTGCTGGCAGCTTTGGACTGGAGCCAAGTAGCCATGCTGGGCCATTCCCGCACCTCCCTGTGCACGTGGACTTGTTTTTAAAGTACAGGGAACGGTGCTGGGCGCTGTTTTGCTGTGGTGGTTTTTGGTAGAGATGAATGTCTCAGGCTGTGCAGGCTTCTCTGCTCCTTGCTGGGGTAACAAGAGCATCACTAGCACATCAGGCTGGGCTGTGAGCCATGCAGGGCCACTGCTCGCCCGGACCTCTGCTTCTGGCTGGGAGAGCAGCTTTGCTTCTTGTACCCAGGAATATCCAGGCCCAGCTGACACCTGGAGAAGCAGCAAAAAATAAATGTATTTTTAAAACTGTATGGGCTTGTTTAGGAAGCTGGAGCGTGAGTCTTTTTTTAGGGCGCCCAGGTGCAGCACACGCAGTCATGCACGGGCAGGGGGTCGCCTCTTCCTCTGGCCACAGCTGGTCTCCGGCACCTCCGCTGGCCCAGAGAGAGCCGGCAGCACCGCTGGGAGCAGGGACACACCACAGCCCCGCTGACAGCCCATGTGCACACCTCTGGACACCGTTCCGCCCAAAATCTCGTCCCCTTGTCTGGGAGCCGGCTGGCCAGGTCCGTCCCTGCCACACCAGCCGTGCCGATGGGAGAGCGGTGCGGGCAGAGCTGCAGGTCCCACAAATAGGTGCTATCTCTGCACCCACCCCAAGACCCAAACATGATGTGAAGGCAGGATGTCCCCATCGCAGGGAAACCTGCAGGCACCCGGCCTCCGGGTTAGACTCAGCTCTGCTGCCAGCCACCTCACCGGCAAGGTGATGCTGTGGCTTCGTTCCTCCATCGGATGCGCTGGGGTCCTGTGGCAGCTGGGAAAAATGGTCCCTCTGTCACTGCATCTCTGACGGGCTCAAGACTTCAGTGTCCATAAAATGGAGTTGGAAATAGGAGTCCCCACTGTCCTGGTGAGGACTGGAGACTCTGTACCCTGGGGAAATGTGAGCCCAGTCTAACGAGGGAGCTCCACCTCCACCTGGTACAGCTAAACCCAGGCAGCAGGAGAGGGCTCACGTGTCAGCTAAGATGAGAAACTAATGTCAGATTTATTTTAAGGATGCATTTTTTTATTTTTAAGTTTCTCCTTTGTAACTGTTCCCAATTCGGTAGCGATGATTTTTAACCCTTCACTTTGATGCAACAAAATCTGAGCTTTTCCTTTTAAGCCTATTTAGCATTGAAAGGGGATTTGGGTAGATCTGGCAGAAACAGGGCACATTGCTGTCACAAAAGCTGAACACATTAATGGGATTGAACTGTTGTTATGGAGAAAGCCTTGGGGAGACTGTCACTGGAGGCAAGTTTAGGATGCTTAGAGTAAGGGAATATTCCCGTTACATCAGAAGAGCAGCCTCTGATGGGGTGTGTTGGTGCAGTGCAGGGGGCAGGTTATACTGAGGCAGGACTTTGGGAAGCAGGAGTCTTGGCACAGCCTTTGAACCATCTTTCCTCCCCAGATAACACCTGCCAGGGGAATGGAGGTCTCTGGCAGGGTGTGAGTCTGCAGCAAGCAGTGCTGCATGGGGGCAGCACGGTGCCTGCAAGGGCAGGAAGCAAAGCAGACAAAGGTTGGTGTATGAGTGAGCTTTACAGGTTTATTATTTTTTCAGTTCTTTTCGCCTAGAAAAGGTAAAGAGTGACTCTTAGCCCCAGACTGCAATAAGACAGCCACAGCAGTGCCCTCCCAGGGCACCTGCCCACTCCCAGGGACAGATGGATCCAGCTGTGCTGCAGCACCGGGAGCTCCTGCACTGACACCTCAGCCGCTGGGTTTGGGCAACGAGGCCCCCGAGTGAGCCACCGTCCCCCACAACGGCGCCCACGTGGGAGACACGGCCTTTGCCTGCGCCACGAGCACCCACGGCACAGGCACCCGGAGTGGGGGGTGACTGTCAGGCACTGCACCCCATGGAACAGCCTCGTGGTGTGCGGGGGGATGCCTGGGTGGGATGTATGGGTGGGATGCCTGGGTGGGATGTACAGGTGGGATGCCCAGGTGGTATGTACGGGTGGGATGTACAGGTGAGATGTACGGGTGGGATTTACGGGTGGGATGCCCTCCAGAGTCTCTCCAGCTTGCACAGAGAAGGGAAGGGCTACAGCCAGGAAGCTCCCACACATCTGCAATGCCACCAGGTGAGATGCGATGTGGTCTGCCAGCAGAGAGCCATCAGCTCCATCCTGCATGCTACGCAAGGAAAAGCAACACAGAGCGGCAAATCTTGGATCCCTGGGTGCTCTGTGAGTGAGGACTGACCATGTGGGGCCTTTTATCTTCTTCCTCCCAGTTTCTTTGCTGTACAGGGTCTAACTTTCCCAGCCATCTATTCCTGTAGCCAAAAAAATTACTCAGTGCTCTTTAAGAAGATGAATTTCTCTAGGACTTGCCCTTCAAGCAGTGGCCACGGTCCCCAAGGGGAACTCACCAGAGTCCATTCACATAAATAAAACCCCTGCAGACTGCAGGAGGGATTTTGTGTGTGTGCATTTTACTACAGAAATCAAATCCAGTAAAGCCTGTAACAGAAACAAAAGAAAGTATTGGTCTGTGAAGGACTTTTAAGCCCAGGACTGGGCTGGGTTGGCACTCTGGTTCATCCAGGCTCTCTCCAGGATGAGCTTCACCTCCCTGGGTGAGCACTGCCCTGCCGAAAGCCGCCCCAAGCAAGCTCTTTGGGAGCAGAAGGAGAGGCAGTTCTGCACTGGGGAACCGTATTTCAAGATCAAAAAGGATGTGATGTAACGGGGCCTGATGCCCGTGATTTTGGGCTGGCTGGCACAGCTTTCCTCTGGTGTGCCCAGACAAACCCATCCCCGTATCCTATTCAGATGGGGCTTGCTTTGCACTGAGGGGGACAAGGACTGAGCACTTTTAAAACGAGCTGAATTTGGGCAGAATTAGGAGCAGGGCTGATGACCCCAGCCAGGGGCTTCAGGCAGTGCTGATGAGCAAGGTGAGAGCAGAGGAATTTGCAGGCAGCTACAAACCTCATTGCTGAAATATTCTAGCAAGAAGAAGGAAATAAAAAAAAAAAAAAAGTAATAATAATAAGACTGAGCTGGCACCTCAAACTCTCAATAGGCGAGAGCTTTGCTGAGCGTCCCCATGACACACGCTGCTGAGCCCCCGCGGCTGGAAACCGCTGGTTTGCTTATCCCGAGACGGGCTGAAACTGTGAACTTCAGCCACACAAACCCCCTGAAGCAGCGACCGGGCTTGCCAAGGCCAGCCCGGGCTGGGCGCCGGCTCAACTCCTCACCCGCGGCAGAGCTGGGCTGGCCGCTGACACACCGGCCCTTCTCCTAACGGCTGGTGGAAGTAAAGCCTCGGTCAGAGCTGGGCCCCGGAGTGTCTCCACACCTCCCAAACTCCGTGGGGATTTGGACTTGGCTTTTCAGGACCAGGAGTCCGGGTCCCGGTATCGCGGGCACGGCAGCTCCGAGTCACGATCGCTGCGGCGAGTGGCAACTCCCGGGGGCAGAACCGGCGGGGTCAGAGCTGCAGGGAGGGGTGTCAGAGCTGCCGGGGGGGGTGTCAGAACTGCCGGGAGGGGTGTCAGAGCTGCCGGGGGGGGTGTCAGAGCTGCCGGGGGGGGTGTCAGAACTGCCGGGAGGGGGGTCAGAGCTGCCGGGAGGGGGGTCAGAGTTACCGGGAGGAGGGACGGGAGGGCGGCCTGTGGTATGGGACGCTCGGGGGGGTGGGTACGGGGCCCCGGCTCCCCGCGCACTCGGGCTGGGCTCGGCTTTGCCCCCACTTGCGGCTTTTGGCCTTACGGACTCTCTTCTCTGGGCAGCCTCCAGCCGCCGAGGGCCGGGAGCCCCGCGGGGGGCTGGTTTCGGGGCGCCCCCCGCGGGTGCGGGGCCGACCCGGTGCTGCCCCGAGATCCTCGGAGAGGGCCCCCCATCTCACGCTTAGTTTTCAGGGTAAAGAGCTCAAAGCAAAATTCAAAGAAAGGGAGCAGGCACTTCGTTTCCAAAAAAGTGGTAAAAATGTATTCGCTCCTTATTAATGCAACTCCAGCTCCTTCTCCAGCAACAGAATCGCTTTCGGACTCCCACAGCCGGGGGATGCCGCTGCGAGCTGCCAGCCCAAGCCAAGAGAGACCCCCCGCCCGCCCCCCGCAGGGGGGACCTGCCCCCCGGGTCGCCGTGACGGAAAGAGCCCGGTTCCCTCCTCCACTCGCCACGCCGCGAGCAGCAAACACGCAGCAGCCGCTGCCCGCGGGGGCCGCCCAGGCCGAACACCCCCCCCCTCCCGTCCGCCGCCCCCCTCAGCTCTCGCCCTCCCCATGTCACCCACGCTGTCCCCGGGAGGGTCACGCGTGGGTGCTGGCTGCCCCCTGCCAGCCCTCCCCTGCCTGCGCCCCGCATCTCTCCGCACCGAGTTTCTCCCGAAAGTCCCTTTGTCCTGAGCCGCGGCGCTCCTCGCAGCAGGGGCACGGCCAGGGGCGGACAGCGGCGACACCGGCTTCTTGCGAGGCCGGGCAGGGCTGGCCGGGCTGTCGCGGCGCCCCTCGGCACGGAGCCGCGGCGGCTGCGGGACGGTGCGTGGCGCGGACGGGCAGCGGGTCCCCTCCGCGGTGACTCCTCGGGCCACTCTGCGGGCTCTCTCCGGGCCGGTGCCGGGCAGACGGATGGGAGGGAGCGTCCGGCGGGGCGGGGGCTGCCCCTGCCCCGTGGCGGGAGCAGGAGGGGGGGGCGGGCGCTGGCGAGGCGGAGGGGGGCGGCGAGCGGACCCCGGGCAGGGCCCGGACCTCCTCGGGTGCGACAGCCGGTGCTGTCACCCCTCTGCCGCGAGGTGAGCGGGGGGGCTCCGGGCGGAGCTGGGGCTCTGCCCCCCCCGCGGGTCATAGGGCTCCCTGCTCTAAGGGGACGGGCTCCTGGCGCTGCCGCTGCCGCTGCCTCTCCCGCCGGGCCCGCCAGCACACGTAGGCGGCCACCAGCAGGCCCACCCCGAAGATCAAGGTGGCCACCGAGACCACCTTAGCGATGTCCATCTGCGGGCCATTGATGGTGAAGGTGATGCACGTCGCTGCCACGCCGATGACCACGGAGACGATGCCGAAGGGGAAGATGCAGCGGTACCAGGATTTCTCCGTCCCGCCCGTGGCCAGGGCCAGCTTGTTGAGCGTAGCGGTGGAGTCGGTGGCCGTGGCCAGCGGCAGCCCTGCCTTCCCTCCCTGCAGGCAAGTGAGTGAGTTGGACTTGCAGCCCATCATGTTGGCGAGAGAGCCCCGGCGGGACCAGCGCCGAGCGCGGGAGGGCCGGCGCCGGCGGGGGGCGGCTCCTACATGCCGGGGTCTGCCCGGCGGCGCGGCGGGGCCGGGGTCGCGGCTGCCGCTGCTCTCGCCCCCAGCCCCGGCTCCCGGCTCTTTTGCTGCCGGCCGGGGCGAGGATCGGGGCGAGGATTGGCGGCGGCGGCGGTGAGCTCATGCCGGTGGGAGGACCGGCTCGGCCTCGCTGCCTGTTAACCGTTTCGGGCTCTGGGCGGGCAGCTGCCTGCAGCCCGGCGGGGATCGCTCTCGGGACGTGTTTTTGCAGTTTGCTTCTGCTTTTACCAGCCCGGGCCGCGGCCAGGCCCCGCCGGGCAGGGGAGATGGCCTGGCTGCGCCCGCCCCCGGCTCCCCCCGGCTCCCAACACCCCGTCGGGCAGCGGAACCCCAAAGGCTCAGGCCGCGGGACTTACAGCCGCTCCCCAGAGCCCCTTTGCCTCCTCCTCGCACAGCACCCATGCCATCACCTCCTCCCAAGTTACTCTTTCTCCCCGTGCCACCCTCCGCCAGCTTTGCCCCCTCGGCACAGGGCGTGGGGGAGCCTCACGCAGAGCCCACGGACCGGGGGCGGTGGCTGGGCTGGGCAGGGTTCAGGACTGCCTCACTGCGGCGCTGGGACACTGCCGGGGGCGGCACTGGGGTGACTGGTCAGGGAACCTGGAAAGAAAGGGGCTGGAGCACAAGTGAAGGAGGATTTGGGATGATCGCTGCCTGGGCAGGGTAGGAGCAGGGAGGGCAGGACACTACAAGACAGCTGGGGGCAGGAGGGGACCTGCAGAGCCCCGGGAAGGGCAGCTCGCCCGGGAGGGAGAGCCAGGGTGCGCTGGCAGGGCTTTGGGAACCAGCCCCGGGCCCTCGGGGACAGCACACTCTGCTTCCTTCCTCTGCAGTACCCAAATCTTGAATATCAGTTATTTTGAAACAGCAATGTTTAGCACAGGTAAGTAATGTTGGCGCTGCAGCCCGCTCCAGTGCAGAATCACACACTTGCAACGGCAGCCGCCGCACGTGGCAAAGCACAGCAGAGCCCGGCGATGCCGCCTGGCCCAGAGCCGGCCCGGGGCTCCTGGGCAGGGAAGAGGAGGAAGAAGGGATGGAGATACAGCCAGCCTGGAGAGCGCTGAGCACAAAAGCCTCCTGCCCAGCTCTGACTGTCAGCAGAGACTTATTTTTGTGGGCAAAACCTTTTTGTGCCACCTTTCCTGAGAGGATCAAGGAGACACAGAGACCGGAGCTGGCACGAACAGTTCCCATCTCCCCTCCCTTCTCCTGCACTGATTTCTTTTAATTAGTTTTCCTGAAGGGGAGAGGAAAGGAATGAGTTATCGCAGCAAACGTAAGAGACCTGGAGCCTTTCCCAGGTCAGAGCTTCCCCCAAGCTCATGGGGCCCAGCTGCGTTTCTGCATCAACTGAGAGGAAGCCAAAAATAAAGGAGAAACCCACATTGTAACAGAAGCGGAGCTGTGCAGCAAGAGGGCAGCTGCGGGAAGGTGAGAAGATGGAGGATCAGAGGAGCTGATGGGACTGACTCTGGAAAAGGGAAGCTTGGGCATTAGTCCAGAGTTGGAAAGTGTTATCTCCCTTTTTTGTGGGCATTGTGCTGTCCTATGCCATCTCCAGGGAAATCATCCCACTCCCAGGAAGGGAGACTATAGCTGATTTGAATCAGCCTTTGCCCCTCTCCAGGCTTGCTCTGGAAAGCTGTGAGACCTGTTAGCATGTGAAGGGAGGTGGCTGGATCTGCAGGAGCGCTGGGATCTCTCTTTGCCTCGAGTTCTTTGCCTCTGGTTTCTTAAATAACATCCATAAATAGCAAAAGCGGACGTTGATCAGGTATCAGACGAATTCCCAAATTTCAGGGAGCGTCTGTGCTCCTGCAGTATCGCCCGAGGCAGCCCACTGCAGGACCCCTCTGCAGCACAGAGGGTCTGGCTCTGCAAATAAATAGCACTCAGAAAATAACTACAGATAAGTCAGATGTGCAGCACAAAGGGTTCTGCAAACTGAGAAGTTCTGTTATTTATTCTCCCGATTGCTCATTAGAGGGGAAGAGCAGCCACACAACCCCGCTGATCAATGCCCTTTGAGCAGCAAGGGCCAAACCCTGCCTTCTTAAGGCCGATACGTCCCCTTACAAGCACCATCTCCAGTTTTGTGAAGCTTTGTCAGACTTGCGACTGCTCAGGCTTAAATTTTGTGCTGAGTATTTACCCTAAGCTGAACCCTTGAAGAAAATTTCAGCTAAAATAGTTCAGCTGCTGCTGAGAGCAGGGTCTGGAAGAAAATACTCTGGTGACAAGCCTGGCAATGGGCCACTTGCAAACTGCTTCTTCAGAAACCAGTGGTGTGATGACACCCCTAAACACAGCTCTACCCCCACCCCCCCACCCCGAGAGGAGGATGCTGCCACCTCAGCCTGCCTCAGCTGCTCCTGCCTGCGACAGCAGCCCCATGCCTCCAGCCTCTGCTCATCAGGTTGGGAAGGACTCTTGGCTTCCGTCAAAACATGACTGCGTCAGTGGACTGACAGCTCTACAAGATTTTTTAAGTGGTGCTGAAGAGCAGTGTCTGGCCTTGAAAAAGCAGGTGACAAAACCAAGCTCTATTAGGTTAGAAAAACAACATTTTAATAGATCTCAGGTGTTGATCCATGAGGAATTTGACTATTTGACTCAGCAACACTGATGTAATCCCACTGTAGCAACCCTGTGCATCTTCTGCATTGGTACAAACCACTGCACCCACTCCTGTGTTAAACAGTTGCTTAACATTACAGAGGAGTAACACATATATATGTACATATGATGTATACATGCATATATCAAACTCCTCCATATATATATACACCGAGACACAGCTCACCAGATAGTGTTTCCAGAGCAGCAGCAAGCAGCACTACCCGCATGTCCAACCAAGGACCCTCTAAAACTCCAGAGGTCATTTAAAAGAAATTTGTTCTCTAAGTACTGAAACAGCAGATAGCAGAGGTGTGCATCGGTGAGCCATGCTGGCTTTGCCCCTGGTTTGAAAGGAAAAGCAAAAAGTCTTAGCAGGGCCAGGACAGGCCTGCACAAGCCTCAGGCTGGGATGGGGTCACCTCCAGGAAACTTCTCACACTCATGTGTGGAAAGCAGCTGGACGAACTTGCCCTTCTCCATTCAAAGAGGCGAAATTCGGGCAAATTTTTCTCCGATTCTGCAGCGGGTTACTATAAAACTCACAGGTGTGCTAAGGCAGAGAGGAAGAGGCTTCAGGTTGGTGCGAGCTACATGGTGTGAGCCCATTTTTGGGGGGCACCGAATCTTCTCCCCTCGGTGGGGCTGAGGCTCCTCCACGTGGGCACCCCTTCCCTCCACGCTCCTGCTGCAACTAACGTAAGGGTGTAATTTTCATAGCAGAAATAGAGACTCGCGTGCGTCCTCCTCCCTCTTCCCACAGGAGAAGAGAAAAGCGCAGCTGGGCCCGGATGAGTCACGCTGCAGGAGCCGAGATGGATGACACCCCCCTCCACACACACATATGTACCCACGAGGGATGTGCTGACCCGTCCGGGTGATGGATGGGGCAGCGGGAGCTCTCCCTGCAGCGGGGATGCTGCCCACGGCCGAGCTGCAGCGCCCTCAGAGCGGGGAGAGGCTCTGGAGCCTGGCTGTCAGGACTGCAGCAAAGAGCTGCGAGAAGGCAAGAAAAACCTGGAAACAGAACTTTCTGTTTTCAAGGAACAGAAAAAGAGCAGAAAGGGTTAATGGCTTTGGTGGGCAATGGAAAGATTGTTTTGAGCGAGTAATCCAGATATCTAGGAGGGAAACAGAGTTGAAGTGAAAAAGGATGAGGAACCCAGGATCCTTCTAAAACAGATTAATTACTCCATTTTTAAAGTAAGAAAATCCAGAATCAAATATGCTGCTGACCACCACCAGGGAAGGCCAGGGGGAGCGAGGTGCAGGAGGCGATGCACATCAGTGCCCAGCACTGGGGCAGCAGGAAGGAGTTTTATGGTGGGGGTCCGTAAGTAACCAGAGACACTAACATCAACTTTTTAAAGTAGATGTTAGAAAGCCAAAATGATCTGGAGACCACACGGAAATGCCAAAATAAAGAAGTCAGGGCCAGGATGCACACACCCACACCCTGCTTGCTCTGCTTACAGCTTCCCCACGCATAGCCCATCACTCTGCCAGCTGCTCAGGATGGGTCCTGCATGGCCAGGGTGGCCCACACCTCCATCCTGGAGCCAGTACCACTGTGTAGAAGGGGGTTTAGATGAAGGAATTATGCCTTATTTTTTCCAGAAACTAGTAGGTAATGGGCCTGGAAACAAGAACAGAAAACAACATATCTTAGGGCAAATAAAACTTTTGGGCAAAGATAATCAAAGATAATCTCTGCTATACAATTCATTTATAACCCTGCACTAGTCAAAGAAATAATATATATGCTTAGCTTGTTTCTCATTGTCAGGACACACAGTTCAGTATCTTGGGACCTGAGTTGTAGAAATCCAGCAAACAGCAGCCCTGAAGTCTGCGAGAAGTGAGCTCTGAACAAGTGACCCTCACTCATTTAAAAACTAAATACCAACAGATCACACACACTGACATCACACAGAGGAACTGTAAAAAAACAACCTAATACCAAAACCCAAGACAACCCACAGTAGTTTGTAAGAGCTAAGATATCCCCACAAGGCTTTTTCCCCTGTGGCTCTGTGAGGAAATTAGAAATCCTGCCTTTATTTGGCTGGGTCGGTTACAGTTCATGCACGAGCCACACATTAGATTAAGACCAGGGCAAGAAATACCGAGTAGCTATTTATTGCACAACTATCCCCCATAATAAACAAACTTTGACTGCAATGAAAAGTTGTCATGAAGCAAGAACAGGTGAACATGGCATCAACAACCATGTAGCCCACTGCCATAGATGGTCCAAATCACAGCTGCAACACAGGACTGGGGCTTCTTCTGAGCTCTCAACTGCAACTTCAACAGTTTTAAGGTAGCCATTAAATATAGGCATTGAATATACCCAATCCATGGACTCGCAAAAGCTACCTAAATATAGAAGGGCAGCTCTTAAGTGCTAAAAAGCTGAAAACCCGGAGGGAGAGAGGAATCATATGGGAGAGGAAATGGTGACATCTAGATTTACTGGAGGCAGCGGCTGTGCCGGGAAACACAGCCACCTCCTGGCACTGGCAGTGCAAGACACACACTCCGGGCAGTGCCTGCATGGTCACTCAGCACATGCCGTCACATCCTAGCAGAGGTAGCATTAAATTCTGAGCGGCTCTGTTAATTTTAAGATAAAGAACAGGGAAGAAACTCCTCACACAGCAGGAAAGCTTCATTAAGGAAGCACAGGTGGCCTCTCACAGTCCATTTTAAGTTGCGTAAAACTGGAAAATAGGCAGCAAAATAAATCAGGAGGCACGGTCTTGGATTCTAGTGACCTAAGAAGTATTTTCCAGGTCTATGATTCAGCAAAAGGAAAAAAAAAAAAAAAAAAAGCGGGGGAATAAAGCGGCAACAGCCACCAGGAAGTGTGGGTCTGAAAATAGCAGCAAAGTGTCACCTTGATCCACTTCAACAAGGGCTTCTGCAACAGTGACAAGTTGCTAGGTGACATCGCCCTGCTATTTTGGGTCCGTGTCATTACGCTGCTTGGTGAGCCCCCCTGGAGCATCTCCCAGCACCGACGGCTCAGCACAGGCAGGGAGACCGGCGCCAGCCTGCCAAAGGAACTTCCGAAACAGGGATGGCTTTTGAAATTAGAGATTCGTGTGTCTTACAAGAAAGATGCTTTCCTGTGGATTTAAATATAGATAGGAGCAGATGGAAAAGAATTATTATATCATGTGCCTGGCAGGAGCTCTGGTCCTTCGCTGCGCTGGGGCAGGCTGAGCGCATACAGACCTCCCGTGGCGCCTTCTGCCGCTCCTCTCCCGTCACCCATCAGCTGACTGCCCCACGGTACATCTCAGCAGACACTCCACACAAACAATACTGAGAACTAGGTATGATGTAGAAACAGGAAAAAACAGTGAACTAGGAGTAAAGCTGATCTACAGCAGCTTTGTTGATGTCCTCTGCCCCTGAAGAAGATGGTCTGGATACCTGCACGTGGACAGCTTTGGGCAGGCGCTGCCCGGAGAGCTGGACACCAGCAGAGCTTAGTCTGACTCACAGGGCATGCACACTAGATAAGAGTACATTAGAATAAGCTATTTGACTGCAATTGGTGCTTTAAAAAAAAAAAAACAAACCACCACAAAATAATGCCATTTTCATTGTCATAAGCAAAACCGAATTACTCTCTGTATATGAAGACCGTGGCACTCGCACTGCTAGGAGGAAGGAAAACATCGTTATATGATTCAAATCATTAATGGTCTGTTCCTTCAGACAACTCCATTAAATCCAGTGGGTTTGCTTTTGAAAGGACAACACAATCACTGCCGAGAGCTTTGTCACCCTCAAGGAGAAGACTCCAGAACAGCTGAGTGATGGGTCGTCACAAACACCATTTAATGTTGGACAAAGCCATGTAGTTAAGATTGATAATAGTTGCAAGGATTTTGCCAAAGACCCCAAATTTCCTAATGACACTAAAAATGAGCCTTGCAGGCTCACAGAAACACAGGGCTATGTTTAAATTTATATGCCTAAACTTGTTAAAATATAAAAAAAAATACTATGCCTGATTCATCCCCGCATCCAGCAATTTGAATTCCGTCCCATTACACAGCCAGCACAAAATTGTAATTAAAGCACTGCAGACTATTTATGGTTTCATTAATTTTTTAAAAGGCTTTCTTTGTTTGGGGTTGTGGTTTTGGTGGGGTTTTTTTAGTTATCATTCTTGTGCTCTCTCCTTCTGTGTGTTCATGTGCCTGGTTGGTACAAATACTCGATTCCTCCTGAAGGCAGTGAGACCAGCAAAAGCCCATGGCCTTGTGTGACAGCACTGAGCTGCCCAGCACTTTCAAAAGCAAGATTTACTGCTAAGATATCCTGTAGGAAACTTCATCTCAAAAGTGAAAAGTGTTGGATATTCTGAAATTTAGAACCTGAAGCAGGGAAAAAAAAAAAAAGCTCTGAATGGGCGAGATCCCCAGTTAATGCACTTTCCCAAATTCCAAAGCTACAAGGCTTTGGTGCCAGCTGCATCAAGAGATGCAGCACAGTGGTTTTACTAGAGGAAAAAGGATGGCAAGCTGCTACAGAGGTGCAGTGCAACATAATTTACAATGCAACTTCCCTTGTGGTGGATAAAGCAACCCTATTTTGAAGTCTTACTGACTTGAATGTGTGCATTGTCTCCCTTGTTTTCTTCTTAAACTGGAGATAAAATGAGACTAATAAATTGCTTCCCACTACAACATGCAAGGGCTGAAAAAATCCTAATCATCAGGCATGAGCACAACTGGGAGTTTGTGTTCTCAGAAACCAGGAGGGAAGATGTTAGACAGGCTTTTCTCTAGAGTCAGTCTCCTCCACTGACTCAGAGCTTGCTTCTATTTGCTTTTTCCCTATCCAAACTCCAGATCCACTGATTATCTTTCTTGTTCTGTCTAAAAATAAGTCAAACATCTCCGTTTGCCTGTCTAAATAGCCCACTGCTGTAATTTCTCGCCTTCTGAAATTACAGTTCAAAACTCGCTTTTAAATTTTTCCCTCACATTACCAACTCTTTATACCCTGGCATACATGACACACAGCTTCCTGGTCTCTTCTGTCTAACTGGGCTCAGATTAAGTAACAAGCAATAGATTTTTCTTGATTACAATGCTAAAATCCTTCTTTCTTCACAAACTAAAACCAAGATGATAGATCTTTTTTTTCTGAATGGTGGTTCTGATGTTGCAAAAATAGTATTCGATCTGTATGGTGGATAATAGAAGATTTAATACCTATTTAATGAATTGTTTTCATTTCAGACTGAGTCATGATTAGGGGTTTTGTTTTGTGAGGTTGTTTTTAATGGAAGTGAAGGAGGACTAGGAAGCTTCCAGTGAAACCAGGTGTTAACTGTGTAATGTCAGTGTACATGCTTGAGAGAAAAAAAACAGACAAACCCCAAGAGGTCTTCCTCCGGAGAGCATAGATGTGGCAAAATCAAGCTAATGAGAAAGTGAAATAATATCAATCTCATCTTACAAAGTGAAGAGCTCCTGGTTTCAGATCCATCATGTGCTACAGCCTCTCAGTGACCCCCCCTGGTGATAGAACTCAGGACTGGAAATGCACACCATGAACTAGCTGCCTGCCTGCAAAAAATCCACGCTGGCCCCTTCTTCTGGCTTTCAAAAGGCTGTTAAGGCATTTCCAGCTCATTGCTTACAGCATACTGAGAATTAAATGCCTTGGGACAGTCTGGACAAGCGCTACGCATCCTGCATTACCCACGTTCAGCATCCTCAGCATGGTTTGCACCCACATTTAACCCAACAACGTCACTTTTATCAGAAGCAGACAAAACTTCTCAGCAAGCTTCAGCTGGAAATCCCAAGCTCATGCTGAATTCTGTAACTCAGGGAGATATCGATTTGAGTAAAAAAAAAAAAAAAAAAAAAGTGTGTGGAGGACATATAGCTCCCCCCACCATTTCTACAGGCTTTCTGTCTCAGCATTTTATAGCACCATTGCTCTTTCTAGAAACCTTTGACTGGCACAAGAGTGCAGCTGCCCGACAAGTTGCTGATTCAGGCATTAATACCTCAGACTTGACTACATGTAGTGTTTTAATTAAGTAAACTGCTCTCTAGAGCTCACAGAAAGCTCATTTGGAGAACACCACCAACAGCAAATTTGTCATGTACAGAGAGCACTGAGAGTTTTCCTCCCAGTTCAACAGCATCTTAAACTGCTTGTTGGCGCAATTCCCTTATGCTCATACAGTTCCTCTGGTTTTGCCTCTCCAAGCTGCAACCTGTGCTCCAGGCCCAGCAGCGGGGAGTTCCTCCTGCCCTTGCCCCAGGGGTGGGACCCTGCGGCTCGTGCCATACATGCAGTCATTTCAGCAGGCCACAGGCTCCATCACTGCTCACACGCTGGCAGACCACTCAGAGAGGCCAGAAGAGGTGGGACATTCCTCCACACCACTCTTGGTGAGATTTACCTTCTTCCTTACCAAGATGCAAATTATTTCTGGTTTAGATAGAGATATCCCTGAAGCCAGACTGTTTAGTCTCTACATGCTGTATCTCTTAAGGGGGGGAGCCAGGGCCAGCACTTGGTGGCATATCTGATAACAGCTGCAGGATAAACCCCTTGAAGGTTTCTACACAATGAACATCCAGACTAACCAAAGATGACTAGTGCATGTGGAATCCTACAAGAGGTCTGCTGAGTTTCAATAAGGCCAAATGCTGAGTTCTGCCCTTGGGCCACAACAACCCCCAGCAGCGCTACAGGCTTGGGGAGGAGTGGCTGGAGAGCTGCCAGTCAGAGAGGAACATGGCAGGGGCATTGCCAGCCGGCTGAACAGGAGCCAGCAGTGTGCCCAGGGGGCCAAGAAGGCCAATGGCATCCTGGCTTGTGTCAGCAATACTGTGGCCAGCAGGGACAGGGAAGGGATTTGACCCCTGGGCTCGGCACTGGTGAGGCCGCCCCTCGATTACTGGGTTCAGTTCTGGGCCCCTCACCCCAAAAAGGCCATTGAATGACTCGAGCGTGGCCAGAGAAGGGCAACGGAGCTGGGGCAGGGTCTGGAGCACAGGTCTGCTGGGGAGCGGCTGGGGGAACTGGGGGGGTTCTGTCTGGAGAAGAGGAGGCTGAGGGGAGACCTCCTGGCCCTCTGCAACTCCCTGCCAGGAGGGTGCAGAGAGGGGGGATGAGTCTCTGGAGCCAAGGAGCCAGCGACAGGCCCCGAGGGAATGGCCTCAAGCTGCCCAGGGCAGGGTCAGGCTGGCTCTGAGGAAGGATTTCTGTGCAGAAGGGGCTGTTGGGCGTTGGAATGGGCTGCCCAGGGCAGGGGGGGAGTCCCCATCCCTGGAGGGGTTGAAGAGTCGGGTTGACCCAGCGCCGAGGGATCTGGTGGAGTTGGGAACTGTTAATGTTGGGTTGATCTTCAAGGTCTTTTCCAACCTAGGCAGTTCTGTGATTCTGTGATTGTAGTGTGCATTAACAGCAGCACTGCCTCTGTCTTTCCACCAGTCAAATGTATTTACAAAAAGGAAAAAAGGGGAGAAGTTGCAGAGGGGAAGGAAAGGAGGAAGACGATGGTAGCAGTTGGAAATGCTTCAAGTCACAGATTGTAGAAAGAAAAGAAAAAACCTGTCTCCTTCCAGGAATCCAGCTTCACATCCTTCAGTAGCGGGAAATAAAAACAACCTTTTAAGACTACTGTAGGGGACAAAGAAGGAATAAGAGCTGCTGATCCCCCCCACCCTCCCTGTGCTTTGTCTCTGCTCATGTCTACACAACACTGGTATCACCTATCGCTTTCCAAATACACTGCTCATTTCCTGTATTTTTGTGATACTATCCCCTGGCATCACAAATATTGCCTTTTGTCTTTTTCTGCTCATCTCAATTTGATGCACCAGTATAATTTCTTTCTATAACAATGGCACCTTTTATAATGAAAAAGAGCCCCCAACCACTGAGTTGCTTTTGAATCTTTATCTCTGCTACAGCACAAGACTCATTTGAAAAAGTGAGTCATTCAAATGATTTAAAGTCTTACACATTTATGAAAATTATAAAATGCCTCTCACACGGTGTAGGAAGAGTAATTAAAAAAAAAAAAAAAAATCACACTGCACCCAGAGGCACTAAACAACCCAGCTACCTGCCAGTCACACTGGCAGCTGTGCTCCCCTTCTGCACCCCTCCTACAGTGTCAGCTTGTCTTTTCAGCTTCTAACAACCCCCGCAACCCCATTTTTGTGGGCTCAGTCTCTTTTTCAAAGTCCTTTCACACCCGTGTAGTCCTTGCTGTGGCACTCAAGTTACTGCCAATTTACACTGGACTGCTCCACACAAAGCAGCAGATACTCCATGACTCATACAGCGCTTACAGACATGTTACAGATAACAGCAAGATAATTAACAAAACCAAATGTCTCCTCCAAAATTCAAACACGCAGATATTAATGCCCAGGGCAAATGACCATATTTAGGAGGCAGTGCCTGTTCCTATGAGCAGCCTTTAATCAATACCTTGCAATCCTCCAGTGCTCCTGACCACAGCACGGTTTCCCCCACAGGCCAATGCAGACTTAAACCACACAGCACACTGCAGGGGGGGAGAAGGTAACAAATCCCTGCCCTGACTGCATGGGATTTTAATGGGAATTCAAATACCATCTACAAAAAACTGAATGTAGTGCAATAAAAAAAAATAAAGTGGAAGTAAGAGATGCTGATTTTCATCTATCATATGAATGATTTTTAGTGAATTCTGAGTGTCAGAAAGGGCCAAACATTCAGAAGAGACAGACAACTAACTCTGGTCTTGGGGAAAATAAAAAAAAAAACACAACACAGAAGGAAAAAAGAATGACCACTGTCAGCACTGCTAAACAGCCCAGAGCTAAACCCTCCCAGGCAAATAGGCCTAGTCCAGCTAAGAGTTACAGTGCGAGTCAAACTGTAATAAGCAGAGGCACACAGTGGCCCTTCCCTAAATAGACTTCAAAGAGCTCACGGGCAGAGGTATTGCACTTGACTCTAAAGCTTTGCTTTAATGGTCACGCAGAAACGCCAGGGATTTCAGGATTACAAGCATAAAAACCTAAGATGCAGGAGGAAGCAAAGCTGGACCTTTCCCATGGTGACAAAGCCAGAATTGCCACAGAATCTGGGCAGGACATTGCACTAGTCTCTCCAGAGGGCTGCTCCTGCAGCAGCCTCGGCACAGGATGCATGAGGCAGGGGCCCAGTGCCACCTACCGGGCTGCTCCACCAGCTGCCTCCTGTGCAGCTGGGAACCCGACAGACATCTCCCGAGCCCAGACTTGCACACAGACTGCTGCCTCAGGCAGAACCACCAGCTATGATGACACAGCAGAACCCCTTCCCTTGTAAGCCAGGGGAAAGTCTATACAAAAGAGTCGTGAGGCTGCCTGCAGGGGCCCTGCACTGAGCAGCGGTGTGAGGGACAGCTCCAGCAGCACCACAGCCCTGGCCCAGCTCAGAGCGGGTACCCACAGACCAGAGTAGTTCCACAAGAGGCACTACTCTATGTGGCCTGGGCTGCTGTGGATGATGATATCAAAAAACAGTCAGTGACTAGACAGTGACCACTACAACGTTGGTTGTACAGAGTAACAGGGAAGCAGCAGCTCAGGTTCTCTGGATTTTCAGACACTGTGAGGCTGTGCCCCACCATACTGTGGCTGCCTGATCAGTATAAACCATGTTTTATTGCCAGCTACACTGCCTGCATATAGGAGCCTGGTGTCCTGACAGAGGCAGTCAAGAATCTAGAGATAACCAGAGAGACAGACCTTGGAAGAAGAGCCCAGACCGGTGTCTACGAGGCCTTGAACAGGCTTCACAAAACCTCAGGGTTAGAAAGTCATAAAAGTGATATAAAAAAAAAAAACCAAATCCCTGAAACAAACAGGCAGAGTAAAAAAAGTTAACAGAAAAGATTTATTGCTTAAAACTGTCTCTGGTTATGCAGGAGGCTCCCACTGGATCAGTCTGCCAGCTCATCTCTCACCAGCACAGGGAACCGCTTGCCTCCTTCACAGAGCTGCGTGTAAATCGCCCGATACAGCTGAGCTGCAGAGGCCTCCGGGTGGAGCCCGGCCTCCAGGACAGGCAGCAGTTCTGCCATCATGACCTGGGCAGGAGCAAAGGAGACACGTCACCAGAGCCAGTGTGCACTTCTAGGATTGCATGAAGTGAAGTGGCTGCATAACAAGCGCAAACTAAACAGAGCAGTGTGACTAATAACATGCTAATTCAGACAGATACTTTCTTTTGTCATATTTAACAAAGTCAGAGCTGTTCATCCTCCGCTCATGAAGCACACCCAGCATTCCAAAAGCAGTGAGATAAACACTGGTGCTTTTCCTCTGCTGCAGAGATGGCCCAGCACTGGGATAACACCAGCACCCTGCAAGAAGCTGAATGTTGTAGTTTAAGCCCAGCTGGCAACTAAGAATCCATGCAGCCACTCACTCACTCCTCTCCCCTGCAGTGGGATGGGGAAGGGAACCAGTAAAACTCGTTGGTTGAGATAAGAACAGTTTAATAACTGAAATATAATAATAGTAATGAAAAGGAAGATAAAAAGACAGAGAAATAAAACCCAAGAAAAACAAGGGAGGTACCACACAATTTCTCACCACCAATGACCAATGCCCAGTCAGTCCCCGGTATATAAACTCCCCCCAGTTTATATACTGGGCATGACGTCCTGTGGTATGGAATAGCCCTTTGGCTAGTTCAGGTCAGTTGTCGTGGCCATGCTCCCTCCAGCTTTTTGTGCACCTACTTCCTGGCAGAGCATGGGAAACTGAAAAATCCTTAACTTAGTTAGGGTAAGTGCTACTTAGCAACAACTAGAACATCAGTGTGTTATTAACGTTATTCTCACACTAAATCCAAAATACAGCACTGTACCAGCTACTAGGAAGAAAATTAACTCTGTTGCAGCCAAAACCAGGCAGCTGATACTGATTCAGGACTCTGCAACCACACAGTGAAGCACCTACTCACCCAACACTAACCCTTCACTCATGACTGTTGTTCCTGCACCTCCCACTTACGCCACATTAATCCAAGACAGACAGGAAAGTGGCCAAATCCAGCCCAAACAGAACAAAGCTGCACACCTCCCCAGCAGCACAGGCTACAGGGGATGCTAAAGCTGTCCAATATTCCCTGGCCTGGCCTCTGGTTTATTAAGCCCAGCTTGTGATCGCAGTCCATGCTGTCAACCCTCTGGCCTGTTTCAGCATAAATAACAGCACAAAGATCTGGGATTATGACTGTGGCTGACAACTCAAGCCCAGGTAAACTTCTAATAAAGGGACAAAAATTAGCTTTTACTACCCCATTCTTGAATTAATGCTCAGAAAGACATTTTGCCTAGGATGTTTTGTTGTGGGTTTTTTTTTTTTTTTTCCCCAGCTGGCATCAGCTAATGAAGTCTAAGCAGTCTGCACATTAAAAACCTACACAGCCTACTGTGCACACACTGCCTTCTCACGAGAAGGGTGGACAATGAACTGCACATGTCAGTCACCTCCCTCACAGCATTCTTCAGTGGTGGAAACAAAGGAAGCCCCAAACAGAATATACAGGGCAACTGCAAGGGCTTCCCTTGCCTGCTCTCCATAAATTTCTGCACAGGGACAGGGAAATAGAACATACGGATTTTCTGATTCTTGGCATTCCTCCATGGAAAGGCAATGGACGGGCTTGACCCAGAAACAAATACCCTGGAAAAGTATGTATGTATCTTGTACCAAGTCAATTCATTTCACCCGTCCCGAGAATTTCACCTACTTTGCACACTCTGCACAGAGCTGCTTCAGATACTCAGAGCTCACCCAGCACAAAAAAGCAGCTATTTAGATACACGTGCAGAGAAAATTGTGTTACTTGATAAAGCATCAGGCAGCAGGCTTCAGTCACTATTTCATTTTGAGCAGATAAAAATCAAAAACCTCACAATTTATAATTCAGGATTATAGCACTAAAGTCCCATTTGAAGACAGGCAGCAGTATCTTCAGCCAGAGGGAGGTGTGCTACCAGTTATAAATAACTCTTCCCTAGCTTACAAAAAATGGCTTTTCCAAAGCCTCTATCATTCAGGTCAACAGCGAAGGCTAGGTCAAAGGACTAGATGTGATTTCACAGATCTTCCCTACCCTTTGCTGTTGCTGGATGAGAAAAAGTGATCCCTGTGTAGCAAGAACTCTACTAAGGCTGGTGGAGAGACAGACCTCCTATCATGTTCTGACAGGCAGTCTCAGAACAGTAAAGTCAAGATTAGCAGCACAGTGGTTTGATAATTAAAGGGAAGGAACAGACAGCAGAGGAGTTCACTAGCTAGAGGTCATGCAGGAGAGAATGACAGAGTGTTGCCCTAATGGGACTGTAAAGGGCTGCCAAAAGGGGTCTTTGGGCATTACCAACAAAATCCTCCACTGTCAAACTCTTTCAGTGTTAAACAAAAGAAAAATCTTATCCGGAGAGATCTCTCCTCTGGCCTTAAGAAAAAAAGTAAGTCCATTTATCTACAAAGCAAGACACTGATAGCACTTGGACAGGAGGCAGAAACAGAGAAACACCACTGGGACAGCTTGCTGTGCTGCTGCTCCCCATCAAGACCCGGTATACCAGCTGTTGCCCCACAATTGCCCTTTCCTTGCCCTGCCCCAGGAGCACTAACACCTTTAAAGACTCACCTTTTGTAAGGCAATTTCTTGGTGCAGCATTGACACTTGCAGCTTCAAGGCAAACAGGTCGCTCAGCTCCTGGAAACTGGAGTACCAAAGGAGAGGCACAGCCAGCACACCTGCACTGTCACACATCTGTCCCCTGGGAGGAACACAGGCTGGAGAGCAGCTTCCTAAGTCCCCAGTGCAGTCTGGGCACAGCCCCACCTGGGACTCCACAGCTGCCAGGATGGAAGAATTGGCAGGAAGCAGAAATATACAAGTTAAATCTCTGCTTGCAGAATTTGTGACCTACTTGCTGTTACTAGAAATGAATGACTAGTGACCCTGTATTAGGGTGAGCTCCTCACACAGAGGACATCTTAAGCTATGTCACGCAATCTCCCCCATCTCTCCATAGCTCCCTCACCAGCCCTGCTAAATTGCAGCAGTTAAAAGCTCCAAGCCTCTCCCGAACACAGATGGGTGGCAAACAGAGACCACGGCTTCGTTTGCCACCAGAGAATTCTACATGCTACATTACCAGTAAGGATGACCAGGAGAAAATTTGTGTTGGCCCACAACGTTCTGTGCACAGATAGCAAACTACCCTTCCAGCACAGCTGGCCACATCCATACCTGACTACAGAAACAGGGACTGGCTCACCTGCTTGCAGAAGCTGCAGCTTGTGCAGGCACTGGGAAACTATCGTTTGCAAACCCTCCAAGGTTAGAAGACTTTCATATTCTCTCTGCAAAGTGGGATGGTCTAGAAGAGAAGCAGAGGAAAACCAGCAGGCATGAGTAAACTGAAACCTTCTTCCCCAAATACCAGTTTCTGGAATGACCTTGGGTTTACCAGTCCTCATTTTAAGCAGAGAATGCTCCTGTCCCTCATGTCCAGCACATGCCAAGAACATAAGACACATGGAACTGGAGCACACTGAAATCATCCTTATTCCACCTTCTGTTCCCTCCACCCTGCTTTTTTTTTTTCTCTCCTTACCTGCAGGCTCAGCTTCCACATACTGGCTCAGAAGGGAAGGGACATCCTGGAGGACCTTTAATTCCTCCTCTATCTCTGCAGGACTGAAGGCAGGCATTGGTGAACAAAACTCAAACAGCAGCAGCTTAAGGAAGGTTTCACACTATGAGCTCTGTGTGCTGCCCCGAGCCAGGCTAGCTGGGATCAGGGGCAGTGGGAAGAGCCTGGGAAGTGGCATCACAGGGGGAAGGCGAGGACAGCACAGCTGTGTATGGCATGTTTGCCTGGATCAAAAGTTTTATGACTGCTCAAAAGCTGCACTATGAAAAAAAACACTTCCTAGAGACCCAGCTTGAACTCCTGTTATTGGAGCCATAACTCTCTCCAGATGGGAGCACACTGCAGAGTGATTGCACCCGGTGCCTGCTGTACCACACCACATGCTCGTGGAAGGGGGCGGTGAGCTGAGAAAGGATACAGTTGTCTGGATCCTCTCTATAAAACGATTCCTTGCAGCTGCTGCATCTGCACTTGTTTGGCAGAGATGACATTTCTCCCAGGCCCTGAAAATTCAAAAGGGGCAGGAAGTGGAGTTATGCTTCACTATCCTAGACAGTGCTCACATTGAGCTGCAACACTCCAATATGACATATCAGCACTTCAAATACAAGCATCCTCCTTAATCCCCTCTTTTACAGGTTATTTACTAGCCATTCCCCCCTCATTTTTGACAGCTGGTATTAGAACAACAAGAACACCCTGTAGAAAGTATCAGACATCACAAAACACCTATTTCTCAACTTGTTTTGAGGGGAATGATTTACAGCCATCAGAAGAGACACAACACATTTCTATAAGCAGAATGTGAACTTGCAGCAGATCACTAATTCTGTTGAATCACCCTACCTATGTTTTTTACCCTACAGGAAACAAAACTTCTCTTCCTTGATTTCTGTACATTCACTCTGTTAGTAAATGTGTATAAAAATAGCAGTGGACAGGAAAAATTCTCACCCTAGTTTTTACCACAGTGATTCCTTCAAATACTAAACTTCCTTGAGACTGTCCTTTAATTTTTTTGGACAAAGTGGTATGTTTGGCAAGAAGCATGACAGCAGTACGTCAGTAGCAGAGACACAAAGCATAAGAGGTTTGCGGACAGTATCAAGAGTAAGCTGGCTAGGACCTTGTATCAGAGTCCAGTTTTTAAAATAAAGTGTTAGACATAACAGCACTACCAGAGAGGTGCATTTCAACACCCCCACCGATGCACTGTCCCCAAGATATCCTTTATGTACAGGATCGCTTTAAAGCGCAGTGCATCTCAGCCAGTCTCCCAAAACCTGCTGCAGTAAGTGAGAGCCATCAGGAGGAAGCCTAAAATAGTTATGCAGCGCATGACTGTCTAACCTGAGCATGCAGGTCTTCTCTCCATCCAAACGGATCTTTTAAATCATGATAGAAACTGCAGTTTTCAGAAACACATTATGCAAAGAAATAGCAAGGTTAACAGAACAGCAAAGAAGTTACTAGGCAAGATGCATTCCCTCTGTAAGGGATCTTTAGAGCAAAGGTTATTTTCAATCTGTTGCAGAGCTGAAAGTAATAGTAAAGAGTGTAAAATTACACCAAGTGATTATGATGCCAAAGGGCTCAGTTTACAAGTGAAAATTATAGGAATCAAGTCTTTACAATTTGCTGAAGGGCAACTAACAAATTGGTGTCTGATAAATGACAGTTCCCAAGAGGAGGAGGAATTCTTAAAAAGAGTAGCACAAGAGGCCATAGTTAGATTCAAGATAGGGTTTAAGCTTAATACCTGTACAAACTACATAATGAGAAGTCTCCAGAATTACAGCGAGATTTCTCAAAGGAAACGGTGAGAAACCCTTCCAGAGGGCTGGAGAACAGACTAGAGCACCAAGGTAACCAGAAACCCAACTACCTGCACCATCGGTGCAGTGACATTGTATTTGGCTCTATTTAAGAGAGTTAATCAGCAGGAATCAGCCTCAAACACACGCTGACATGGTGCTTCCAGGCTAGAGAGGTGCCTCAGCAGAGCAGTTCAGGTCTGCATCTGATTGGGAAATTCTTTCATTGCACAAGGTATACAGGCACCCACCCCACGGGGCTTCCTGTCTTCAACAAGTATATGGTATCAGCAGACACTTCTGCAGTGCCATTAAACCCAAAGTTACAGCATTCTAGTACCTTTACAACTCCAGGATTAGCAGGGATTAACACTCTGAAAACAAAAGCAGCACTAGTGGCTAGAATAACATGAAAACACATAACCCTCAGCAACAGCCTTGCAGACAACACTGTATCGGCCCACTCCTGCTCTCAATTCAGACCCCACACACTGTGGGGTCAGCACACCTTGTAACCTACAAACCAGCCAGGTCTCCCCCATCTGACCCCTCTTCACAGCCCTTAAGCAGAGGGTAGTTCTGGACTGGACTGATCCAACCAGGCTGGGCTTACCTGGAGTTCCTGGAATAGGCCTTCCTGTAGGGAAGGGGTAGCTTCAGCTGGCATCTGCAGAACAAGAGAAGCATCAATCCTGATGGCCAGAGAGCAGTGGAGCCTTGTCTTCAAACAGAGAAAGTTACATTTTGCCTAAACTTGAAATTAATTTAGCTGTAATGGAAGATGTCAGCAACCCTGGAGACTGAATCCACCACTGGCTTCAGCCTGCCCTCAAGGAAGGGGTATCAGTCTGCTCATTCATTTCCACAAGCATCAATGAGCTGAGTTGGGAGAGCTCCTGCATCCTACCACCAGCCATCAGAGGTTCATCCAAGGTGAGAAACTGGGAGCAAAGCTCTGAAAAGGCAGAGTACACACATGGAACAACGTGTTCAGCAAAGGTGATCAATCCAGACATGAGCACAAGCAGGTCTCCCTGACACTACTGCCATACCTGAGCATGACAAGACAGCTTTGCTTAGCAGCATAAACACTCAAAGGAATGGGAACAGGACATTTCAGCTTCCACAGGGAATATGCATCTTAAGACCAAAGCAAAATAATCCCTAACTTGTTATTAGAAAAACATGTGGGTTGGCAGTTAGAGCTAGAGTCACATGCAGACTAAGAACACAAGACCACAGTTGGGATTTTAAGTAAATAAATATCTGAATCCAGATTCCTGTTCCCCCAGCAACTGTCACTCAGTGTCCTGTGTCCGTTCCAACACCACGCGAACAGCGATAATTTCCTCCCTGCACAAACACAAGAGTTGGGTTGTGGCATCTTAGAACTATTTCTCAAAATTTTCCAGGGAAAGGCATATATCAGATCTGAACTTAACTGTTTCTTTAAAGCAAAGAGTACACAGAAAATAATATAGAAGTTGTTTAAACAAGACAGACTGGTCTGACTGCAAAGCCAATCTTCTAAGTATTATTTTGCCAATTTTCACAGAGTATCTCAGTAACATCCACTTCATAATTCTTCCCACACCAAACACTTGCAACAACTGCATTCTAGTCAATACTGATTTGTGTAGTTACATGAGCAGTATCTTACAGGTTAAAGTGGGTAGTATTAAGCCCAGATGCATTCCAAACAGCATTACGCATATGAGTGAGAGAGCATGCACGTAAGCATGCAATTTAAAAAAAAAAAAAATCAATAAGCTGTAATAGAAAGTGCACTCAGAGGAGAACTAAGGCTCATGAAAACTCTATGGGGACAACTTTCCAAAACAGTCACAGGAGGCTATGAAATATCAAAAGTCTTAATTAAAGACTTTCAACATCCCAGCCATCCAAAAGTAAGCCCTTAAAATGAAAACACTTACTCAATCACAATAAAGGCTTTTAAACTGTAAAGGATCCTTCCTCTTGAGAAGGGTCTGAGGAGCAGTGAAACCAAGCTGGGTCCTACAGAGCAGGAGAAGAGACCAAGCTTTCCAGATGTGCTAGTCAGCGTCAGGCAGAACAAGAGAGGTGCCCATCTCTCAGCACTTACCTCTTTCCCTGCACGGTGACTGTCTGAGGTGAGGTGCCCCTTCCCAATACACCTTCCATTGCAGGGTCCTCCTGTTTGCTGGACTCTCCCAGGAAACCACAATGTTTCTTTCCTGCGTCACATAACTGCTTGACAGCAGCTACAGAGTTATGTCCCCCTGCTGAATCCCCTATGGAAAAGTTTTGCTGCTCATTTGGAGCAGATTTGGACAAGCCACTTGTCTTTTGGGGTTCAGCTGAAGCACAGACCTCTGTGTCACTGATTGCTGTCCTATGACTCCTTCCTTGTTTGCAAGACACCCCTTTTGAGGAGCTATTCCCAGCTGTCCTGGGGCCCTGAGAAACACATCTGGATGGGGCTTTCCTTTGTAGTTTTTTCACATCTGGGTCAGTTCTATAAGGGGCTCTTAGCTGGTATGAAGAAGGCTTCTTCAAAGAGGCAGGTTTTTTCCTTACAGCTCTCACCTTTGTGCTCTCAGGAACATCCTGAACAGGTACAGGAATTTGCTGTTCTTCAGCATTCTTAGGTGCAGGTCCCTCACCTGCAGATTTCTCTCCCGTAGCCTCCTGGGCCTCTAATGGATATTTTGAGATGCTTTTCCTGACTTTCAGTGCCTTCTCTAAGGCCCTGTTCAGCAGTTCCAGCTCCTCCAGCTCCTTGGGTGAAGGCCTGTTCTCTGCAAGAGGAGAAAACATATCAGAAGGTCCAGACCTGGATCTTCTTCATTTGTTTCTACACCAACTTGCTCTTCCAGGTACCACAGAAGGTAATTGAGCGCAGTGAATGGTGCAGTGGGTATTTTAGCTACACTCCACAGCAACTACACAGAGGATCCATGCAAGCTTGCCAAAGCCTTGAAGGCCCAGGATGGATGTGAGTCACAGGAGGAGACAGTTTCCCAAATCCACCTCCCCTTCATCAACAAGTGGCAACCACATCTCAGTCAGGCCTGCAGACACTTCACTGCTGGCCTTAGGTACTTAGTGACACGACTCCAAGCCAACACCAAGGGGAAAGTGGGAGGAAAAGGGTAGAGTGGGGCTTTAAGTCAATGCAGAGCACCGGGACTTCTAACATCGAAGCTGGTTCAGCCCCGGTCAGGCCCAGGGCCTGCGTGACATCAGAAGGCACCAGAGGGAGAGGGAAGCGCTCACCCTGTCCGCTGCTGGAGCCGGCCTCTGCCTGCGACTGCTCCTCTTCCTCGCTGTCCCTGGGGGGGTGGTGAAGAAACATAGCTCCAAGGGCCCGCACTGCTGTACACGGGCGGGTTCAGCTTCCCCCGCGCCCTCCGACGCGTCCTGAGGGGGCACCGGGGACCCCGGGCTCCACCGCCTCCCTCCCGGCCCGCTCTGGGGCTGGACCGCCCGGGGGAGCCTGCGGGGCGGGGGCCAGGCCGGGCCCGGGGCCGCACTCACTCACCAGCGCCGCAGGAGGGCCCGGCTCCGCGCCGCCCGCTGCTCCAGCTCCTGCTGCCGCTCCGCGCCTTCGCCCAGAGCCGCCGCCAGCGCCGCCGCCGACCTGCAAGGCCCAGCGCCATGAGCGGCCCCGCCGGGGCTCGCCGGCCCGTCCGCCCTCCCGCCCTGCCTGCCCGCTCTCACCGCCCGCCGCAGCCCGCGGGCAGCATGGCCGCTGCAGCCCGCTCCGCGCCGGTCCTGGCCGCTGCACCGCCGCCCCGCGCACCGCCGCCGCAGCCACACGCGCTAACCGCCGCGCCGGCGCTCCCGCTCCTTATCGCCCTGCCAGGACCTGCGGGGCGGGGCGCGGCCCGGCGCGCGGCGCGGCGGGCTCTGAGGGGAAGGGCGGGCGCGGCCTCGCGGGTCTCGGGCGGCTCCCGGGGGCTCCGAGCCCGCCCGGGGCGGGTGGCCGAGTGCCGGAGACCCCCGCGCCCCGCCTGGCCCGGGGGAGTCGTTTTTTTCCCTCAGATGGGTCCAGCGCCTCTGTGAGAAGAGCCGGCCGACCCCGGGCAGGGCTCAAACCGCGCCGGCGGGGCAGCTCCGTGTGTCCGCGCTCTCCCGGGGGCCGCGGCGCAAATGAGCTTTTATTTCTCTCGGCCTTTGCAGCGGCTGCCGCGGAGCCTCCTGAGAACGCAGAGCTCGCCCATCGCCGCGGGAGCCGGATCGCCCCGGCCCGGCTGCACAGGGCCCGCAGCGGCTGGAGGTTGAAGTCGGAGCGTCCCCGGGGCCGTGTGTCAGCCCGCTCGTGTCCTGCCCACGGACGGGCCCTCGTGGGGACCCCCAGGTCCGTGGGGACAGCGGAAGGGCCGGCAGTGCAGCACCCCAGGCTCCGCAGCTGCTTCTGCTGCCTTTGGGTGGCATCAGCAAAGAGGCAAATCTGGTTTTTTGTTTTTTTGATGGGGAGAGAGGATTCTGCCTTGTTCTGCGCCAGCTGCCTGGTTGATAACATGATCTGTTTTGGCAGCGGAATGCTGCTGGGATCCCGTCAGGGTGCAGCTATTGCTGCTATCCCATAGCTGGCACTCGGAGGTGCCTCTGCCAGGCATCCGAGGAGCAGGAATCCAGTCCTCTCCCATGCACATCAGAATCAAAAATTTAAAAATTTAGGAAGTAGGAAAGAAGTGGTTCTTCGCCTTTGAGGGCTGAATCTTCAGGTTGAGATGTAATTTCTCTGTGGCCGAGTGACCACAGACTCTTCTAAAAAGAAAAAGGTGAGAATTCCAGGTGACTCATGGACTTTAAAACCCCTTATAAAACATTGCAAACATATCAGTAAAATCATGGCATCTATGACAGTTCATTGTAGGCTTCCACTGTTGCCGTCACAACATAGTTCCAGGTGTAATACGCACATTTGGTGTGTGCAAAGAATGACTTTTATTTCTATGGATTTTGCAACAGAATCTGAAAATGAGGCTGGCTCTGTCCTGCTGCATATCTTGCAAATAAGTGTGAATTCACTGTCAAAACACTGTTAACAATTCTGCTTTTGAGCTGTGAGCCAAGGCATAGGGCAGCCTGCTTTTCCGTGCCTAAGTGGGCTCAGCGGGGCTAACAGGAGTATCAAACACTCAGAAAATACTTTAATCAGCAAAGTCAACAGCTGTAATGCTGTGAGGCCCCCCCCCCGGGGAGCACAGCAGCAGGACAAGAAGGGCTCAGCTTTCAGACAGCTGCTTCTCTAGGTCGATTGCCTTTTCCTTCTGCAAGGTTCCCACTGGATTTGCTTGTTGGACAAATAGGGGCTTGACTCAGAATATCCACATTTGCTTTGGAGCAAAGGACAAGTGGTCCCTAAGATGTTTCAGGCTGAATAGATTGCTTCATCTCGACTCTAAATGCATGAAGCTTCTTGTGTTTGCCTCCTTTTGGCAGAATTATCGCCGTGGTTTTCTGCAGCTGAGGTTTAAGAGCCCGTCCCAGCCGGGGGGTGCGGGAGGTGCAGCCGGGTGCCTCTGCCCGGGGTTTGCTGCCAAAGGCGGGAGGTGCAGTTTTACTTTCACTCAGCAGAGGGCCGAGTGCTGCCGTAGCTGCCAGCATCTCCCGGTGCTCTGGGAGAACACAGCCTGGGCGGTCCATGAGTTACAGATCTCCTGAGGCACCTGGATGCTGTTGACATTTAAGCAATTAAGAACAACTAAAAAGGGGATCAGACTGCTGTAATCCAGGAAAGTCACCTGAGGCCTGAAGCCCACTGGAGCAGCACTGCTGATGCTGCTAACTTTGCATCAAGTCTCTGTGGTTTAGAAGTGCTAAGAAAGCAAGACCCCTGAAAGCCAAGAAACCTTTGTATTTGAGATGAACCAGGCATGTGACCCCTCCCGAACCCCTGGCTTTGTGCAGGCAGTAAGATTCTTACAAGAAAGCTTTAGTGCAGGCCCCTTGACGTTAATATGAACCTTGCTGGGAAGAAGAAGGACAGATGACCATTTGCATGTTGCCTCTGAGTCAAGAACAAGGTTAGGCAAGTGCTGCTGCCACCACAAAACTGGGAGGGGCAGCACGCCAGGAGGTGGAGAGGGCAAAACTCTAACTGCCCCTTCCAACCGCAGTAAGCGTGGCACAGGTTAAGCTGTGGTGCAAGAGTTGGGGTGAGGTGATAATTAGCAAGTGGATAGCAGAAATTTACTGACAGAGATAAAAGCCACTGCCCTGCTGATGCCTGGGACTCAAAGCATGCCTGCATTTGGCATCACAGCCTGGCTGCTGAAGAGCTCCCTCCCTGCAGTGGACCCACTCCCTTCCACACCTCTGCTACGGGCTCCTGCTGCCTCGCCTTATGGTGAGCCTTGTAACAGGGCAGCTGCTGAGTAAATCAGTTCGCACCTTCTCTTGTGGGTGGTTGGCTTTCCAGTGGATCATCTGGCAAACCCAGCTGAGGAAAAAAAATCCAAGGTATTTGCATCTGATTCTTCTCACTGACAGCAGCTCATGCTAGAAGGGGTAAATGCAGCAAAGAACCATATTCTGTTTGTGCAGCACCAAGACCTGACCCAGCACAGACCTGACCTGGCACAGCTGGCACAGGGGATGTGGATTTTAAGCTAACAGAGTCTAAACTATGGTTCTGCTTCATGACTTTTCTTGCAGGGAAAGTGCTGGGTACCACAACATGGCACACATGCTAAGTAACATTTAAACCGGTGCAAATTATCACTTAAAGATTTATTTACAAAAGATATGTAGGTTAAAATACCTGTGCAATATACAAGTGGCAGCTGCTGGTAGTCACAGCTCTGCCAGCAGTTATTTTTGGTATCTGCAGTGATGAGGCATTTTGCATAGATGAGATGTAGGGGAAGTTACAGTGTCAGCACTCATTGCTTAGGTTGACAGGTGCCAGGTGATACTCTGCAATCCATATGTATTTTTTACTGAGAGCCCAACTATCAAATAGCTGTAGGCTAATAAAAATAGATGTCCTGGCACTTGGATCTCCTGCTAGGTGCCTAAAGCTCTTTGACAACCCTGCCCATAGTCTATCATGGTAGGACTCCCTAGGGTAAAACCCAAGTAGGCATCACACCTTGATGAACACCAAGAAGCAAAAAAAGAGGCAGGAGATAATCTTTATAACTACTAAACCTACCCACACTTTATTATATTACATACGCTATGCTCCTGTGTCCTGCCCATGGAGTTCAGTGCTATCTGCTGAGTTGACAGAGAAAAATCATCCCTGTATATACTGGGGTAATGTCCTACACAAACTCTTCTGGGGAGATATCTTAAAGACTGAGGAACTGATTCACACTCTCCTGTGGGTCCCAAACCTTTCTTGTTTGAGCTAAGAATGGGGACAACCTTCCAATATTTCTAACGTAATCCTGAGGATGTTGCTATGCTGCTGGAAAAATGCATGAATATCCAAAGATCCTTCTTCATCTCTTGTTGTCATTTCTTTGGAGCAAAGACTCCAGGAAATTAATCTGTGGGAAATACAACTTATAAATAGATTCCCAGACCCTGTATCTTGCTGCAGCCCAAATCCCTGCAGAATTCACATGGCTATCAGCAAGATGGAGTGGGAAGGGGGTGTGACGTATCCTACATGTCCTGTGGCATGTTGCAGCTGGAAGTGAAGGTTGTCAGCGTGCAGTGGGCACATTGATCTTGCTGGGGCACCCAGTGGGTGCTGTGTCCAGCCAGATAGCGGGCAGATTCCCAAGCTGCAAGTCACAGGCTACATACATTTACAAAATCGGGACTAACATCAGCTCTGTAAAACTGGCTAGGTGAAAAAGGCTGATAACAGGGACACTCTTGTAGGAGAATACTCTGTATCCTCACCTTTCTGAACTGGAGGTTACATTTTTATCAGCTCTCATTAGAACAAAACAGGGAGGATGAAAGTATTACATTGTGGAACCATGAAACAGATGGGGCTACAGTATGTATCCAACTTGGAAAAGACTACATCTGATGTGGGAAGATCCAGAAAGAAAACGGAAGGTCTTTCCAAAGGTGGTCTCCTGAGGCATGAGTACACCGGCTTGGAGTTTGGGTTAAGGGAAAACCCCTCATGGGGAAGCCAGGGCTCTGGATTTCTCTGCTTTGCGTTTCCTCGGGCTTCAGCAGCACTTGCACTGGATGGGGCTGTGAAGTAGGCTGCAGCTCCCTCTCCGGGAACACACTCACGCGAGCTGATGGGATGAGCCATGCTCCAGAGGCTCTGACTTCAGCACCGGAGCACAGAGCAGGCGGGGAGGGGAGGATCTGCTGACCCACGAGACTCCCCGCCAACGGCAGAGGCCGAAGCTCTGGCCCGCAGAGTGGGTGATCTCTGCCCAGGCTGTGCAGATCCGGTACGGCTCTCAAGAGATCCTGTTTGGCCATGTGGGAGGAAGGAAGTGAGGTACTGTGGTTTGGGGGGAAAACAAAGTTTCACCAAGGAGAGCTGTGCTGTGGTGGGGACGGGGAAAGCTGTGAATCTGGAGTCCTGGCCAGGGTGTTTGAAAAACATCTGTAGCAATTCATCACACAGCCCCTCTGAGCACCATGTGCAGGAGCGTTCTGCCTCTGGCTGCTGTGTTATTCTGCCAGTGGTTTTTTTTTACATGCTGCAGTAACAACAGGATCTTTCCTCCCATGTCCTGGTAGAAAATGATGTATTTAACACATGCAGGTCTCCATAAAACCAGGCCAGTAGTTTGTATGCCACACGGGAAGCAGTGGATTAATCCCCTGCCTGGGGAGTGAATGTGTTAAAGATCATCACATTAGCACATCTTCAAAATCCTGAACCCAAGCTGAGGTCTTGTTCAGGACAAATGAAAGCAATGTCCCTTGGAGCTGTCAGACAAGGAAAGAGTCTTGTCCAGTTGTCTGTAGAGAGTCCCCATACTGCTAAGGTATTTATGGGGCTGTTTTGCCCTCGAGGCTTCACACTAGCTGATTTACAGTCTGGGTAAATGCAGCCAAATGGAAGCCTGAGGGGTCCTTCCTTTTTGTCCCAAACTTCTCACAGCATGGGTTCTTGTGAAAAGGAGGAGATGGGGTTCCTGTGGGACAAAGAGCACCCACCCGCAGACCAGGGCTTCTCCTGCTGAGGACTCGTGTGCTGGGGCTCAGGATAGTGTTGGGCAGGCTTCTGAAACGCCTGCAGTAACTCATCAGAGTTCTCACAAACGCCACGCTCATCCCCACCTCCGCAGACATCACTGCCTCTGGGCTGCTTCGCTGCTGATGGCAGGAGAGAGACATCACTGCCAAAGGAGACTCACTGCAGCTCTGGTCTGGGAGAGCCGCAGCAGACCAGACTCTCTCAAAGTGAACTGCTTCTTCACCCAGTGCTTTTTTTTTTTTTTTTTTTTTTTTTTTTTGTGCTGGAAAGCCTTGAACAATCCTGCTAGAGAGTATTTTTGTGAGATTTGCACGACCACTTGTTGCTCTGAGTGTTTGCACACTAGCAGTTAATTCCTTGGGAAGCGCACCTCCCAGAGATGGGGGGTGAACTCAGGGCTCATTGTCACCGGAGGCTGTGGGTGCCAAAGGTTGCATGGCTTAAAAGGGGAAAAAAAACCCTATTAGCAAAACTCATGGGAAAAAGCACCAATAGGAATTAAATGCAAAGATCTGCGCTCTGGGGGAGGAGGTCTCTTGTCCTTTGCCAGGGAAATAGCACAGCATGTTGTCTGGCTGCATACTGTGCTCTGTGCTTCTGCTGTTTGCTGCAGGTAGAAGGAGGGTACTGGGCTTGGTGCAATCCATGTGGCTTGTGACCCTGAACTCCCTGTCTGTCGTGAAGGTCACAGCGAGCAGCCTCTGTCCTGTGGCATTGTTCACATGTTCATGAAGTTAGAATGGGAACGTGAGGGCTAGGGGTGGTGGGTACGTCAGCCACGCTGGCCCTCGCATTCAGATGTGACCCCGGGCTCTGGTGCCAGCGAGCTCAGGCTCTGGCTGACGATAAGTTTGAGTCTGAGCATGAAGGAGGATGGAGAGGAGCAAGGGCCAAAGACAAATCTTTTTCTATTTCTGTCAGAGTTGCTGGTAAAGTGCACAACAAATTTATTTTCTCATCTGCCATTGTAATATTCATGGATAAAGGCTAAAATGCTGCTGACTCTTTGCTTATTAGAGGAAGCTCAAACATGAGGCATACATGCCTCAGAGAGGCAAGGCTTCCCAGTCAGACGCATTTACATTTATTTGCAAATGTCTTCCAGTTGAAGAAAGGAACACAAAACCTTTAACTTTAGCAGCACCTATCTTTTCCCATCTCAAGATGTTTTTGGCCAGGTGAAATACTTGAGTGTCAACTCCAAGCCCCAAATTAAGGTTGACATCTGGGTGATTCCCACAGCCCTTCACAAAGGGGGGTGAGTTTACCTTTAAGCTTCCCTCCAGGGTGCGGCCGGCCTGGCAGACAGAGCCGTTGGGTAAATGAGCCCCAGGGGTCCCACATTAAGTAAACAAAGGTCAGGTGTCCCACTGAGGGATAAAAGCTGGGACCACTTGCAGGAGAGGCAGTGTCTGTGTGTGAAGTGGATGCCCTGTGCAGAGTTCCCTGTTGGGGAAGGACCTCCCGCCTCCCTGAGACTGGGCTCCAGTCAGGTCTGGCTTTTGTAAAAGTGGGCTGTGTAGAGTATGTGGCTTCCTTGGTCTTATGTGTTTGGCTTGTTGACTCGGTTGTCTCCCATCCCTTCTAAGGGAAACTGCATGTCACCATGTATTCCCCCCATTGTTGGTTGTGCAGTGTCGTTGTTGGGGTCAGTGGGATTGATGTTCATTATGTATAATCCGACTGACTTGTTTGTACCCCCAGTGTTCACCCATGTACTGACCCTTTTGTATCAAATACAATTTGGTTATTGGTTCATCTTTATGCTGGCTGTGTCCTTTATGCTAGGCCTGATAATTGGCAAAACACCAGGACAGTGAGGGTTGTTTTGTTGTACTTGTTTGGGAAGCATCTGTGTAGTGGGATGGAGGAGAGCACAGGTGGGCTCAGTCTGGCCACCCTGCTGTCCCACTGACTCTGCCAGCCCTGCAGGCGTTGAGCTGTGGAGCATGTAAGGAAAGAGCCCCATGCCCCCTCTCTGCCCAGAGCCAACAACTGGTCAAACTGGGTGCTGCTGGCAGCAGCTCTTTGTGGCTATTACCCAGGCAAGGAGCTGGCTGCTGAAGGAGGCAATGCCTGCTCTGTGGTGAGCAGGGCCTGGTGTATGCTCTTGGTTGGGGTGGTCTATGCTCTGGTAATACAGAAGATTGAAACTGTTGAAAGTCCAAAGGTTTAGAAAACGTGATGCCAGGTATAAAGGAGAAGAGACCTGGCAGTAACTGCAGAAATAAATCTGCTTGGCACTTAATGAAGTGGAATGTATACAGAGAAAGAAAAACCTCCAGACACTCTTATATCCATCTAAACAGAGGTCCACACAGAGTCCACTGGGCTGTTCTGGTAGCAAAGAAAGGACCATAAGCCCTGGGTTTATGAATTGCTTTTCCTAATTGCTCTTTTTTTTTTTCCCTATTTAGTTAATAATTATGAGTTAGAGGAGAAGGGAAAATACAGTTCTGAGTCTGTGGTGTAGTCACTGATGCTATGAGAGGTTAGTAATATATTTAGATTTTAATAGAGCATGTGCCACTGTGTCTGTCTCCTGCGCAAAACTGATTAAAGAAGGCTGTATGTGAAAGCTAATGATGGAAAAGACTGCATCAGGTGGAGAAGGTATGTAGGTTTCTACAGACATCACTGCCAGATTAAGATCTGATTAATCAATTCAGACCAACATCAGATTAACATCATCTTCATCTCTGCTGCCAGTCTCAGATAAGACCTCTCAGCTCCAGGCTATTGCATCATCTATTGCATAAGTAAGAGCATTTGATGAGCTCCCATTCCCTGTGGGCAGCAATCATGCTCAGAATTGAACTTGTTGTTTTCCTTTATTCAGTTTCATCTTCGGCTTCTAGAATTCAAAAATTCCTACAAGTCTCTATATGCTTGAAATCTCCTTTTTATTACTCCTGAACTTGATTTAAGACGTAAGACAGAGTTTTTCAAGGCATTTTCAGTTAGAAAGACTTCCAAATTCATCTGTCCATTTTTCATCTCTCTGAGCTGAAAACCAAGTAAGAATCTTTCACATCAAGCAATTTTGAAATGCTCCAGATGTGAAGACACATGCATATCATCTCTGGAAGGACTTCTGATTTATACTTATCTCTCACACTCAGTTTCTCACTCACACATCTGCTAGGCCCTCATCCTTACATTCACTGGTGATACTTGCACTAGAATAACCTTTCACTTCTCATCCTTGTTGGCAAGGTTGGCATTATCAGTCAGCTCCAGCTCTTAGATTTATTCACAAAAGTTCCCATCTGCTGTATTTGATGTCAAAGGAATGTAAATTCCTTTCTTGCATCATCATTTTAATGCCTCATCTCTGGAAAAAATATTAATGGTGGGCACCTGAAACATCTTGGAAGGGTTGTTGTTTCCATACCATGTCATCTGCATAAAGCAGTAATTCTCCATCTCTTGAACAGCCTCACACTCCTTTAGTATCTCTATTGAGTGCACAGAGAGACAGAAACCCCGGTCATCAGTAGAAGTAGGTATTAGTTCTTGGTAGGGAGTCACATCAGTCTGCAGATGAAAAAGTTGCTTCAGTTCTCCTTTACACTTTGAAGGAAGTACTGACTAAGAGCCATCAGAGGTGCTGTCTTGCAATCAGCAGCTTTTACAAGTAAGCTTTTTCAAGATGGGCCAGACATAGAGTCCCTCTCTCAGGGCCGTCTAATTTCCCCAGGCAATTTGATCATGCCCAACACTCTGGAAAACCAGAGCAACTTTAAACAGTTTTTGTTCTGATCATATTAAATCAGATACATCATTCCAGTAGGCATCACTGGATCTGTATCACACCTGGCTGTGAAAACACAAGGTGAATTCCCTGTGAATTTGGTATTTACCTTTCTTAAGGCTGAACTCAGCCTTGACCTGAATGAGGTCTGGTCCAGCTCTGGCTGTGGTGATGTGGTGTCTCATCCCATGCTGTGGGCTATGAGGGGGGTGAATCTTTTGAATTCTCTGACAGCCTGCGTGCCGGTGGAAGAGCTGGTCTCTGCTCGGCAAAGCCACAGGGCAGGTCAAGTCCGGACAATGACTCAGAGGAACAATTTATTTGGTAACTTTATTAACTGACAACTTTGAGTGAATGGAGACAATTTGGCAAGGATGGACTGATAACCATTGGGGAGTGCGTAAAGGCACTTTGGCAATGACACTATTTTCCTAACAACAGGTCAATGATTAGATGATTGTAATTCATACAAAACTTATATAAATGAATATATGAAAGAGAGCAGAAAGAGAGAAGAGGAGGGGATAGGAAAAGGGGATCCCTTGCATCCTGCATTGTTGTAGAGTAGCCAGCTTGGTCTGTAGGTGGTAGGTCGACAAAGACACATGTGGGGTGTTGCCTTTATAGAGTCTTTCTTATGCATTCACAGTAGGTTGTTCCAGAAGGTTCTCATTTTCTCTGGCTTGCGCCTGCACAGTGAGGCAAGCTTTGTCTCTGGGCAACAACAGGAGGGAGGGGGAGAGAAACAGCCCACCTCTGCAGAGCTTGCTCCACTTCTCCCCCACAGGGCATCCCACTTGAGCTGAGACATCCTCTTTATGAACACTTTCTTGTTTACAAACAGTTTGTGGCATGTGGTTTGTTTGGGAAGATGTTTCTCTGACAATCAAATCACCTGGGAAAAGACTCCTCTCCTGTAAGCTGGGACAGTGTGGAAGGATTGGATAAGAGGTATTAGAAGCTGGAAATCCTCTTCTTATTTTCTCTGTCAGTTGAAGTCAGCTTTAGCAGGAGCTGAAGGCAGGAGAGAGCCAACCCAAAGCCGTGGCTCTTTTCCCAGGACAGGAGGACAAGTCTGTGGAGCGTTGCATTTGGGTGCCTGTTATATTTTCTTCAGAAGCTGCCCCCTCCCCACTAGGTATGCGAGGTACCAGTGGTGGGTTCAGAAACTCTTCCCACAGCCTGTTTGGGGTCTCTTTGCTCATATGGGTCTGTTTGAGCATTGTAGCCCTCACACAGCTGAAGAGTCATGTTAGTCTGAAGAGCTCAGCAGGAGGGCTCAAGGTGAAGGGAGTCCAGAAAGGGAGGATTAAGCACCTGGCTGTTGGCAGTGGGTCATAAGTGAACCCAGGTGGGTAAGTAGCTTGAACATAACCTGAGAGTCTGTGGCCTGGCAAGAAATTCAGAGTATCGGAACCAAAGAATCACCTGGACTTTGTTGTATTCAAGACCTGCAGGGTGCTTAGCAGCTCTCATTCCTCCTTCCTCTGAGCAGGAATCTCCCAAACTGCTATGAGGACTGCCCCCTTTCTTGGAGCAGGCTCTCAACCTTGCTGCTGTTGACATCAGGCCCCTCCATCCCCATCAGCTCATATGCCAGACCTCTTTGGGAGCAGGGCCAAGGCTGGGCTGTGTCTGCCAGCATGAGAACCTTGAATGCCCAATGCCCACAGGGAGACAGACCCACAGCCCTGCAAACCCACATGCCAGGCTCAGTTGGGGAATGGGTTGCAGGATGCTGGGAAGTAAAGAAATGCACTTCTGCTGGGGAAGGAGAGACACTGTGTGAGTTTGTGCTGTATATATGCTGCAGACCTTGAGAGAGCTTAATGCTCCTGAGCTGTCATACCTGGCATTTTTCATCAACCTGAATTTGATTTTTCTAGAAATTATTGTTAATTATGCTCTCCAACCAGTGCTTCACAAAGTAAGTACTATCCATTGCTGCATCTTGTGTCAGCTCATTAGGAGTTGCCTTTATTACAAGCTGTGCTTGTCGGCTGTCTGAAGTCCTGGACATGGAAGCCTGTATAGCAAGAGAAGGAGTAAGACAAGGTTTTTGTAGCTGGGTCTCCAACCACAGCCAGCCAGTTTATACAAAGGAGGCTGTGTAATGAAGGTACAGTTACTGATGAGCAGAAGATAAGGCCCAGCAGCTGTCCCAGAAGTGAAGTAGGTGTATCAAATGGGATGATTTTTTGGTAATTGTCTCATCTGCAACCCCAGGCAGGGGTTGATGGTACCCGTGTTTGAAGCATGATGAACAGGAGTGCATGTGCACCACATTTCTTGGAGCTGTACTGCCAGGGCAGGCTTTGGCTCACAGGTGCAAAGTGCCAGTGTTAGTGTTGTTAGCCTTGTTTCTGCTTTAAAGCATAGCTGGTGTCTCGAGCCTGAAAAAACAACACCCTGGAAGACTGTTGTCTGTGAGGCTGCCCTGCCATCACAGAATGACTGCTCTTCATAAGCCTATGGAGAACTGGAAAGTGAGAGGCTTTTAGCATTAATCATAGCTCACTTTTCTGGTAGCCCACTGTTCCACAGCTGATGCAGAGCTGCCTGAAGAGAGGTTAGGAACCCCTTTGTCTGACTGTGTGGAGAAGCAATCTGAAATAGGCATAGTGTGATGGGGGAGAAGGATGCTCAGGACACGGTGACATGCCTTTGCAGCAAGCAGCCTTTGCTCCTTGCTAAGGCAGAGTGGCCAACGCCAACACTTCATGCAACAATAGTTATCAGTGAAGCCAAAAAGCCCACCAGCATTCTCTAGTTTCCTTCAACTGTCCTGAGATCTCTGCATCTCTCGGCTGTTTGGACCTCCAGGCTGGGCAGTTCCCCTCGTGGCCTCCTCACCACAGCAACCCCACGGCTGCAGAAAAGCCTGGGCAGGGCTGTCGCCAGAGTCAGTATAGAGAGGAACAGCACTAGCAGTTTACTCCCCTCTAAGCGGGCAGCTGCATGCCCCAACAAGTGCTGTGAAATGCAACCAGTGAGCAGTGTTTCAGACCCCCTTTTCTTTATGTGCCGTGACTATTGACTGGGCGAGCACCGGGTAGGTCAGGACCTGTGCTCCACGCTGCGTTTGCAGGCTCAGGCTCAGCCTCTTTCAGAGCAGGGGCTCAGCCCGAGCCGGCATGAGGAGCTGCTTCTACCCCATGAGCCCTCTCTTGGCTCTGATGTTTCGCATCAAGGGCGCTCTCGAATGAGAAGGGAAAGCGTTTTTCCTCCCTTATTCAGAGCGTGCCTCAAGCATTTTGGCTTGGGAGCCCAGCTCATACCACAGTTCCTCTGCCAGACATGGGCCTATCATGAGTTTTTTTCTGTTTAATCATACAAAGAAATATGTATTTGCCTTTCTCAGCAGACATTTTCACTGCAGTATCTCCTTCTTAGACCTAGAGTGTATTTTTCCTCCTACTGAATTTTATGGCTTACTTTGTGTGCTTGTGTTTTGCTGAATGTGAAGCATGAAGATGATGCTGTTTTGGAGACAGACTGTTGAGGCCCTGCTACTCCCAGCCCAAAGGTTAATGCTAACACAGGGTTTCACAGGATGTTTATCTCTGAGCGCTTCTGGGCAGCTCGGCTGGTAGATCACAGATGTCTTAACCTCCAAATCACCAGGCAAAGCCTGATGTTCAGGGCATTGCTAATGAAAGGCAGTTGCATAAACCTCTCAGACTGGCAGCAGAGGCTGCTTATCCAAATCTTCACTGTTTGAGGGCTCTTAGCATTTTTTAACTTGAATTAAATGTTCAGTGGTCCTACAGCATGGCAGGTGGATGTGCACAAAATTTCTACAGGAAGAATATGGCAGATTCAGACAGTTCCCTGCCCGAACTTAATGGAGGAATATATAGTACGTTCTGGATGTAACAGCCACCTGTTTTGTGGAGGAAGGCACTGTGTGGATACCCTCCCACGCTTCCCACCCCACCCCGCAGTGCCTGTGCAGCTGGCCACCATGCTGAGATGATAGCCCTGCCTGCAGCAGCCAATCCTCCTCAGGGGATGGAGGGCAACGACAGCAGAGAGACAGCTTTTGGGCTGCCTGACAAGGCTACAAAAAGAGGCCCTGGCCCTGGCCCTGCTTCCATTTGCCTCACAGCAGACTGGCTTGGGGTAGCACAGCAGGAACCAGGCACAGGCTGCAGGCTGCCACCACCCAGCAAGGTGGTGAGCTGCAGGGACGTGGTGGTGACAGGACTCTGTCACCACAGCAGAGCTGCTCCATGTGGCACTGGCCCACGAGGAGTGTGCAGCCCCTCAGCACACACAGGTGCCCAAACCTGCCAAGGTGTGGTCCTCCCCTGTGCCTCAGTGCAGCAGGTGCCCACCCACAGTGTGGCAGGGGGCAGGTGGGTTGTGTTGGTGGGTGGCTGCAGGCAGAGGGGTGCAGAGAGGCTGGTGGCTGCAGCCAGGAAACGTTACCAGCTCCAGCTGCATCCCCGATGGGCAGCAGGGCAAGTGGGGAGGGGAAATGAGACCACACCTCGATTCCTGTGTTCAGTTTTGGGCCCCTCACTACAAAAAGGCCATTGAATGACTCGAGCGTGGCCAGAGAAGGGCAACGGAGCTGGGGCAGGGTCTGGAGCACAGGTCTGCTGGGGAGCGGCTGGGGGAACTGGGGGGGTTCAGTCTGGAGAAGAGGAGGCTGAGGGGAGACCTCCTGGCCCTCTGCAACTCCCTGCCAGGAGGGTGCAGAGAGGGGGGATGAGTCTCTTGAACCAAGGAAACAGCGACAGGCCCAGAGGGAATGGCCTCAAGCTGCCCAGGGCAGGGTCAGGCTGGCTCTGAGGAAGGATTTCTGTGCAGAAGGGGCTGTTGGGCGTTGGAATGGGCTGCCCAGGGCAGGGGGGAGTCCCCGGGATCCCTGGAGGGGTTGACGAGTCGGGTTGACCCAGTGCTGAGGGATCTGGTGGAGTTGGGAACTGTTAATGTTGCGTTGATGGTTGAATTGGATGATCTTCAAGGGCTTTTTCAACCGAGATGATTCTGTCATTCTGTGGTTCTGTGTGAAATGATCAGCAGGGGCTCGGGACACAGGGAAGACCAACAGCCCTCAAAGAGGGGTTGGTAGTGACGGAAAAGCACCGTGGCTCTTTGATCCTCTGGTTTCTCTCAGGGTAGCAGGACTGGCCAAGCTATCAAAACTGCGGGGCTGGCCCACGGCTTCGCTGTGTGAGACTTCACATCGGAGCCTGCGAAGCGCCGCGTGTCCGCGTGTTTATCAGCAGTGTCTGAGCCTCATTTAACAGCTTAGGAGAGCGTTTCACTTTTTCCAACCACCCTGCTGTACAGCCATCTCCTGACTTGGAGGTTATCCGCGTAACCACTTAAGAACTAAAAAACGCAACCGGAAGATTTTCAGGGGGGAGCGGGCAGCCCTGCCTGTGCTGCCCGGGGCAGCGCGGTGCCGGGTTCGCTGCCGGCGGCGGGTCGCTGCGGCGCGCTCGGTGCTTCCCCGGGGCTGCGGGCAGGTTTCGCTGCTCGGTGCGCGGCCGAGGGGCATTTCCAAACTGTTTGTTAAAGAAAATAAATTGAACGGAGCAGGGAGTTTCCGACTCGGCTGAGCCACGGTAAGCGCCGCCGCCCACCCCCTCCGGCCGGGCCTGGGGGGGCTCCGCCGACAGCACGCACCGGCTCAGCGCCGCAGGCGGGCCGGAGCCCCCCCCACCCCGGGGCGGCGGCGCCGGGAGCCCAGAGCCCGCCGCCCTCCAGGGCCGGGCGGGTCCGTTCCCCCCCCCCGGGCCCTCCCTGCGGCCGAGCATCCCGGGGCGGGGCGGGCTGGGCTGTCCGGAGGGTGGGGGTGGCTCCCGGTGCCGCCCCTCCGCCCCGGGCCCGGCCGGAGCCCGCTGCTCTCCGCCGCCGGCGGGAGCGGAGTCGCGCCGGGGCCCCCCGGCTGCCCCCCGGTGTGCGGGCCGGCTGCGCCGCGGGGAGGCCCCGAGGGACGGCGGAGCAAGTGAGCGGGCTGTGGTGGGGAGCTTCCTCCCTCTTCTCTCCCCCTCTTCTCCCTCCCTTCCCCCCCTCTCCTTATTCCCCCTTCCCCCATCTCCAGGGGTTCCCCCCTCGCCCCGGGCTGGTGGGAGCCCCGAGCGGTGCTGCAGGAGCCCGGGAGTTGCAAAACATCTCCTGGCTTTGCAGTACGCCCTTTTTTTGTTGTTGTTGTTTCCCTTCTTTTTTTCCCCTTACACTTGGAGTAGCTAATTGGATAGGAAAACACTAACTGCAGGGGTGGGATTACTTCATGCTTTTGCAATGCTGTTTTGCTCTTCGATTTCAGTCCTTTCGCGTGAAAAGCGCCTGCCGGGCAGCGCTGCCCCGGCCGCCTTGGCAGCGCGGTCGGGGGCGGGCGCAGGCGCCTTTTTTTCTTACCAGATCTTCACTTTTAAAGCAGATTTTGTTGTCTCTGTGGCTGCGCTGATTTCGGAGATTTGCTCTTTTGAACCATGCGTTCAGCGGGTTCTGCCGTAATCCCGGCGCGTTGCTGTGTGCCCGCCCGCAGGCTTCCTCATCTGGCAGGTTAATTCCATCACTAGGGCTTTGTTTTCTTTCGTTTTGAGGAGATTTCCATAGAAAATGTGATATCCAGTGAAGTGATGATGCTAGCAGCGTGCTGTTTTCTTCCCTGCCTGCCGGCTGGTGTCTTGGCTGCTGCAGCCGTGGGTCGTCACAGTGCAGAGCAGCTCTGAGCTCTGCCTCATCCCCCTGGAGATTATTTTCCTTTTCTGTTGGTGAAAGTTGGTTTTCCTCACGTTTGTCTGCAAATGGGGGGACAGGGAAAGTTCTCATATAGGTGGCATTGAAATTCAGCCAGTCAAACCGGCAGAAATGGCTCTCCTAAGAGTACAGTCTAGATGTGCTTCCTTGAAAAGCTTATTCTTGAATCCGAGCAAGAATTTAAGTGTCTTCTTAAAGAAAAAAAAAAAAGACTGAGGAGGCAAGTCCTGGTCATTGATTCCTTTGGGCCGGGAGTCAGCAGGGTGCTTAAACATGGGCATGAGCAATGTGGGGCCTGTCCTTGGGTTGGCTGGATGCATGTTTGCCCCCACAAAAATAGTACAAGTGAAGGACCAGTTGTGTCAGTCTCACACTCAGCTTTGCTGTCTGTGTTGCCCTTGAAAAGTGGAGGCAAAGCGTGGTGCTTGGGAGCAGCTTGCTTCTCCTTGCTATCTTTCCCCTACAGGTACTTTTTCTTGCTCTCAACTGACAATTACAGCAGTAAAATAGGGAGGGAGCTATTTGTCTTTCTTTATTGTAAATATTTTATCTGTCAAACAGTAACCCTAGAGATAATTAAAACCAAGGAGAGTTGCTTTGTACATCTTAAACCTGGGCTTCCCCTGATGGTATCATCCTCGGGGGTGCAGCTGTTTTGCTTTACTTGCTTGAATTAATTGCAGTACTGAGAACTCTCATGTGGTCCCTGGAAGTCGTTCTGCATTTTGAAGAGTAGGACTTGCTGAGTAGCTGCTTTTCTTCCCATCTAAAGTTAGGACAACTTGATATTTCTCATAATAGTTACATGAATTAGCTTATGTCCCTTTTCGTCCCTTTTCCTCCCTTTCTGCAAGCCAAAATCTACATCTATTTTGATGCTAACAACAGTCGTTTAAGTGTTTCCCAGACCCAGGACACCTATAGCACATTTGAACACTGGAGCGGTGTCAATCTCAGATGGCTTTTTCGGGTGTAGGGACAGGGAGGTGCAGGGAAGGCAAATGCTTTTGGTGAGGTTGCTCCACGCTGCAGAAGAGCCAGAGCCTCTGCGAGGAAAGTGATGTAATCTTGGTGTCTCTTCCTGGAGAACAGCTTTCAGGATGAGGCGTCTCCTGCCCTGTGCAGTGCGAGGAACTGTCATAACTTTCTCGAAGTGACATCTGTTGTGATGTTAGGGGGGAATTATTTGCAGTTTTGATGTTCGTCTGGGTGAGAACTCGGTGACAACGTATTGTGTTGGCTAATTAAAACAGTGGTCAGATGTGAGATGTTATCCTCAGAGTGGCAGTCATTATGCAATGGGTCTTTTAATTATCAGCCCTTTTCCTCCAGCCACTTAACACTTCAGAGCAAACACTCTTCTGGTTAGCTTTAAGGATTTAATTTTTTTAAGAGGACGAATGATTGTCGTTTGTGCAGAGCTCAGCCACAGTAATTCTCATTTACTTTGCAAGCATCTATAACTGCGTTACACTTCGCAGCAGCATCGTTAGTGCTGGGAATTGCAGGGGAGCCCTGCAGGGCTGGGGCAGAGGACCGTGTGTTTGGAGCCAGCAGCGGCGCGGCTGGGGAATCCCGGGCAGCACTTGGAAGTAGAACTGCAGGCGATGTCGCCTGTGGTGGGGAGCTGAGCCAGAGAATAACCGAGAGCCCCGTCCGTTCTGGCTGCCAGTGGTGGGAGCTGGCGAGGCCATGGGGATGCCCTTGGTGCACCGCTGGCAGTGCCTGGCTGCTCTCCGGCTACCGCAGCGCTGGGGCACAGCCACAGCTGCTGCTTGACACAAGCTGTGGGGCTTGTGTCTCTCCCCACAGGAGAAACGTGTGTTGGCTGCTTCACCAGCCCCGCACTGAGCTCAGTGTCTGCAGCAGTGAGGGCCAGGGCTGTGCTCAGCTTGGGGTGGAGTTTCTCCTCCTTACAGCCTGCATCCTTTCCAGGCTGTTCTTGCTCTTCCCTTCTGACTTGCTTCAAGACTTCCCCTGCTTTAACTTTGAGATGTTAAATGGCATCTCTGTGGTCAGCTGTGGCAGGTGAGCGATGGCTGTATCCTGCTGAGGCTGTGTAAAATGCCACAGCCTGTTTGATGGGGGCTGCAGGCCCTAAAGCAGAAAGGGACAAGTGCCAGCTCCTGCAGCTCCTGGGCCTGACTCTGCTGCTGCTTTCCTGCATCCCTGTGCCTGTCTGCTCACCAAATGCTGCTGGAGCCTCCCACTATTTTATGTGGTTGTCTCAAAACCATGGTTATCTGTGTCTCATTGGGGCCAAGTCATGCCTTCCCACTGAGAGCCAGGGTGCTGCTTGGTGTTTGGGGGGTGCAAAAAATATGAAGAAACGCCATGTAGCTGGAGGATGAACACAGAGCTGGGAGACAGCAGTGCCGTTTCAGTGGTACTGAATTATCCTGGGCAGAGTTACAGGGTGGGCTGGATGCTGTTGCTCAGGTGGAACCAGTTACTGTTGTCTCTGCTCCCTTTTGGCTCCTGGACAGGTTGGGAGAGGGATCTCTGTGGCTGGGGCCATCTGACTCCCTTGATGCTCCTCTCCCTCCTTGAAGGAGGGTTTGTCATCGTGTCTAGGTGCTCTGATGCTGTTCAAGCTGTGCCTTGCTTAGCCATGTTTTGTCACTGAGGGCAGGGGACAGCATGAGGCCAGCTGGGATCACCCCATGGGTGACCTCACTCCAGGATGGTGCCTGTAGGAAGGGCAGTGCAAGAGCACAGGCCCCCCTGCTCTGGCGACTGAGGGTCCACTCTGCCAAGACCCCCTGCACAGGCAGGGGGGACTTTACCACTGATAGTCTTGTGCTTGGGTCCCCTCTGGAGTGATGGCTGATGTCCCCACTGGTGCTCGCAGCCCTGGGTGAGCAGATCTGGCACAGCTTGCTCTAGGTGGAGTGTTTGCACTAGAGAGCTCAAGCTTTCAAAAGCTTTAATAGGAAGTTACCTTTTGCGATAAATTGATGGCTTCATTTTTTTGACCTTTGAAAGCTTTTCGTGTGTCAGCTACGTGTAGGAAATATAATTTTCCATGCTGAGAAATGGTGAGTTCTAGCTCTGAAGCAGAATGACCGATGTGATCTTTTTTTGGGTGTCTGACAGAGCTCATTTAGTGTGAAACAAGGCTTGGGTCCCAGGCTGACATCCTCTGCTTCAGAGAGTCTGTATTCACATCACAGCGGAGCTGGAAAGGGGAACCAGGAGAGTTTGGCAGAATTGTTTTCTTTTCATGGCTGTGAAGCTCATGCAGAAACACCAAGGCACAAGGACTTCCAGACTTACACAAGTGTTTTGGTAGTCACCGAAAAGTAGCTTGAGGGAAGAAATGAAATGCTAGAATGATGGAGGCTGAAGGCTGCTTGAACCTGAGCCCCTTAGCCCCTGGGGCTCCTCTGATGCCTTTCCCACTGCCCACTGGGGTCTGGTCCTGCTGTGCTGAGCAGCATGCTGGCAGATGTAGAGTGGCTCTGTGGGCAGGGATAGAGCTGTCACTGAGCTGTCATTTCTTCCTTTAGTGTTCCTGTACCTTCCTGGGGGTGTAGTGTCTGTGCTGTCCCCGTTCTGGGTGCTTTGGGGTTAGTGTTTGTAAGTCTCCTCTCCCAAATGAGAGGTGGCAACCTGCCTGTCCTCCTAAGAACTTGTCCCTGTTCCCCCTGCAGCTGCCATGGGTTGCAGAGCACCTAAATGAACACCCCAAGTGTGCCTGCGAGTCGCTGTGGTGCCAGCACCCAGCCTGGTTTGGGGGATGAGTGATGTAATGTACACAGTATAAAACCCCATTCTCGCCCTTTTTTTATTTGCAGAAGGTATCTGGGGACAACATCACCTCAAGGTGTTTAGTGCCTGTGTGGTGCAGCAGACTGCTGCAGCAGAGGACGACTCTGCCCCTCTGAGTATCCAAAGTGCCATCAGGAGAGCTGCCCACTCACGTGAGCATGCAAGTGGTCAGAGTCAGGCAGGGCAGCTGCCTGTCTTGTATTTAGTGTTTTGTAGAGTGCTAGCAGTGTGCACGTGTGGACAGGAGACCCCAGAAGCCCCTCTGAGATATTTGTTCTGCATCTTTCACTTGCACGTTCCCCTCTTTGCCATACATTGGTGTGCCATTAAATTGGGAAGAGTGCAGTTGCCCTCTGGCTTTGCTTGAGCTTCTCAGATTGGGCCTGTTCTTTTCTCTGCTATTTTGATTCAGAAACATCCCTCTTCAACAGTGCAGGGGTGAAACTGGACCAATGTCTTCCTTAAAGGGGTCCTTTATAGGTCATAAACTGAGTGTATCTGTTGCTTATTAACCTGTGTATTGGGCTTGGTTGGGGACTGTAAGGCTCATGCACACAAAAAAATCCCCCTAACCTGACCGAAGATGCAGGCAGTCAGCTGCCTTGCTAGACACAGCCCTGCAGTCCGTGTGTGTTTGCAGATGGTCAGGGATCTGCCTGGAGTGACTGAGCCCCACAGGACCACGAACAGAGGCGTCTCCACCTTTTGTGCAGGTTTCTCATCTGTGAGATGGGAAGAATTCTTTTTCCCAGGTCCCCAAGAGCAGAGCTGTCAGACCTTGTTAATTAGTGATTAGCAAGTGCTGGGAGGTTTTTGGCCGCAGGGTAAAGGGAAAGGGGGCGGGTTATGCTGGAGCAGTATCTTGAGGTCTTTTTGTCCTGCCTGTTGCAAGTGCAGAGGAAAGCCTCTGCTTGGCCTTGAAGCAGGAGCTGAGTTGTGACTGTGCCGTAGGTGGTGGTACACATCCCCATGAGCAGATGATTTAGTGATGCTGGGTGGATTAAATCAGGCACTGGCCGCAGGTGATGCTGAACGAGGAGTGTTTAAACCCCCCTGTGCCGTGGCCTGCTTCCTGATCTGCCTGCTGCTACCCACCGGGGTCCCAGCCCCTCTCCCTGCTGAGCAGCAGGATCCATGTCTGAGTCCTTAGGGTGTCATTCAAGGGGGGGCGGGTGTGTGTCTTCTCTCTGCTTCATCCTTGAAACCTGACAGACTGTATCTTCTTCCCAGGCGTGAGAAGAGATGCTCTGGCTGGGGCAGCTCGTTTCCCAGGCCCCGAAGCTGATACGTGCTGAGTGAACAGGGGTGTACCCCTGTTTGGGACTCCCGGCGGTGTCTGCGCATTAGCTGTAGCGGAGGTGAGATTACCATGCTAAATAGACTAATCCTCCCAAAGGGCAAAACATCAGCTGGGGAGGTGGCTCTTCATGGAAGTAATTAGGAAGGATGTGCTGGTCCCTCATGTAGGAGGTCGGGACTGACTCGAGAGCAGTGGGAGCTCTGTTTAGTGGCTGATGACTATTAAGAGGGGAGGTGGGAGAGAGTTTTAGGGAGCTGCTGGTCAGCTCAACAGCATGTTTCTTGGGTTTAATACTTATGGTGTGAAATGTCACAGGATAGCAAAATTTCTAACTGCTGTGAGGCTTTGCAGTGAGTCTGGATGTCCAAAGTCCTTCTCTTCATTCAAAAAGAAAAGATGAGTTGTGGGTTTGTTATTAAGGAGGAGGGAACCTGCTGTGCAGGTCTGGCAGAGATCTGCCTTGGCTGGGGCGTGCCTGCTTTGAAGAGGCACAGGGGAAGGCTGCTCTGCACGCTGGCACCTGGGGCTATTGTTTCTGGCTGGGCTGGATGGTGTTTCTCCATGCTTCCAGCATCGGATGCAGACTGCTTCCCAGGGAGCAGCACTCTGGATATGCGGACGCTGCCTTGGGCTTCATCCTATGCAAAATGGGTTTGTAGGAATGTACTGAGCTCCTTTACAAACCAGCTTGAGATGTAATGAAAGACATCACTGTGTAAGAGAAAAATATTGTTAGCAAGTTACTCATGTCATTAATGAGGTCAGATCATTGCCTTTTAACAAAATTAGTTTGTTTTGCTCTAATCAGTTTTAGAAGCTAGAGTGCTCAATAATTACTCATGCCCTTATGGAAGAGATGGGACAGCATGAGTATAGCTGCTGGCAGACTTCTCTGACTCTGCAATGAATTGTGCAGATTATTTTGGGAAGGCATCTTTCGAGAGGCACAGTGCCCCTGGAGCAATGCTGGCAGAACGCAGCTTCAGCCGGGAATGATCATGGTCTGTAGCATGGCTCCTCTGTAAAGAGCTGTCTGTAGGGGTGTTCAGAGAAGCATTAGCAGCAGGAACATCTTTGGACTCTGCTGCTGTCTTCATTTTTACAATCCCATTTGGCATGCAGCATGCTAGGTGTCTCTCCAAACTCTTCCTTTCTTTTGTCTATGTAAATTGTCAAGACCCCAGGAACTGTCAAATGCATCTGCTCTCTAAAATGGAAAATGCCCTCCTAGGTATTTGCACATCTAATATATTTTCTTTGTTTGTTTGTTGGTTTGGTTTGTGTTTTTTCTGATGTCAGTGGTGTGTTCACGAAAAGGCAACCTGTGGCGGCCAGGATGGATGGGCAGGGTGGAACGCAGCTCGAGAGGACAGGGTACTGAGAGCCACTGCTGTGGTGGTGATTGTCAGCAGGCTGTGCTTTTCCTTACAGGTGCGATGGCTGCGCGCCTGCCTTCTGCATATCCAGCTGCTGCACGGCAAGAGAAGAGCTGTGGTGGGCACAAGCAGGCACATTCTCCTGTGCCTGGCTCAGGGGAACGCAGGGTGGGCTGTAAGACAGTGGGACCTATCATGCCCTCAGTCTCTCCTGTAGACTCGTACCTGTAAAATGAGTCAGAGTGTAGCTTCTGATCCTGGCCATCCCACACATGCTGGAGGTGAGTGGTTCTTCTCCAGTGTCTGCCCGACAGCCCCCTGGTAGCGTGGTGGAGGGATAGCAGAGCTACAGCACCGTGGAGTTCGTAAGGGAAACAACTCTTGCCAGCACTGTGGGCTCCATTTTGTTGTGCTCTCCCTTCTCCTTGATGGGTCCTTCCAACAGCCTGGGTTGGGCTTTTTGAGTATACATGGCTCATCAGCTTCTACTGAAGTTGTCCTCTGCTGTGAGAGATTTTCTGCAAAAGGACAAGTTCATGCTGGAACCTCCACTTTGCCCTCCCCTTAATCCCCTTGCTGACTTCAGCACTGCTAATTCTTGCTGTTTTTTTCCCTTTCCTTCCTAGTATTTTCTTCTGGCTCAGTTCAGATGTATTTTTAACCCTGAAACTGAGGGAACTAATGTTGGGTAGTGTCAGTCTCCTGGAAGAGTTCCAGGGTTGTTGGAACTGAGGTAGTTTGAGGGCTGTGATCTCTGCACCTTAGGGTTTGCCTGTCTAACTGGTCATAAACAGGGAAGTATCACTTGTCCAGAGTACACATGAGGCTTGCTGGGTGTGATCCCACCACCTTCTGCCTGAGGTGTTGAAGATGACAATCTAACGGACTATTCTCTAAATAAGAACCAGTGGGAAGAAATGCTTGAATATGAGTTTCTGTAGCTGATGCCATGTCTGTAGGATGCAAATCTAGCTTCAGAGCTCTGGCTGCTGTGTCGACCTGCTCCTCTGCTGCTGTTTGTGTTGTGAAAGCTCCTGACAAACAGTGAGGCTGTGATTGCTGAGCTATCTGTGGTAGCCCTTCTGCTCTTCCCCATACCTTTGTTCAGATTCTCCTCCTGTGGTGAATCAGTACAAGAAGCTGGACACATGAAAAGCTACATACTGGTGTTGTAAGGTGGCATTTTTGGTGGTCTAGTCCCTGGGCTCAGGAGCATTGGTGTGGGTGCTGGGAAGGGACAGGTGCCAAGATGTTTCTCCTTGATGAACTTTGTGGGATTCCCGTTGGCCCATTTCTCCAGTCTGACAAGATTCTTTTGAATGGCAGCACAACCCCCTGAGATAGACTCAGTAACTTGATACTCCTCCTGGGTCACCTGCTCTTGCCCCCACCCTTGTGTACTTTCTTTTAATGTCTGAGATAACTGAGGAGCTCCTTGCTCATCTGTGTAGGTCCCCTGCCACCACTGCTTGGTTTCTGGGGACTGGAGATGGACTGTCCTTGAGCGTGGAGAACATGATCCATGACAGCCAACTGGGTCTCCTGGACAGTTCCTTCTCCCCAAGACTGTGTCCTGTGTGACACAAGCCAGTCACTGAACAGGCCAGTCTGCTCTCCTGGAGCCCAGGGCTGTGTTCTGCAGGCTAGTTGTCCTGTTCACCCCTCTTGGAATCCTGAACTCCACCATCTCATGGCCACTGCAGTCAAGGCTGCTCATGACCTTCACGTCCCTGACCAGTTCTTCCTTGTTTGCATGTACTAGGCCCAGCAGAGCCTCTCCTCTCACTGGCCCCTTGCTCTCCTGTGTCAGGAAGCTGTCATCAGGGCTCTTCAGAAACCACCTGGCTTTCTTGAGCCCTGCTGTGATGTTCCTTCAGCAGATACTGGGGTTGTTCAAGTCCCCTGTGAGGATCGGGATCTGCAGACACAATGCCTCTTCCAGTTGTCTGAAGGTCTCACTACTTTGTGCTGATCAGGTGCTCTGTTGCAGACACCCACCACAATGCTGCCTGTGTTGGATCTGTCCCCCAACCCTATCCTAAGACACAGCCTAATGCACTCCAAGCAACTCCTCCTCCTCCTCCTCATTGTCCCACAAAGCCCATGTCCATCCATCACAGCACATGGTCATCTTGTCTGTCCCACCATGTCCTGGGGAGGCTGTAGCCCCAGCCATGCCCTGGACCTGCCCTCACGCAGTGGAGGTAAGCCGCTTCCCCTGCAGCATCCTGGACTGCTCTCCAGCTGTACCATGGGCCTCTGCTCTAATCGGTTTTGAATTTCCCACGTTTTAATTCCATTGAATGCCCTTAATTCCTGTGTCATGGAACAAGGAGAGCTCTGTACGGAAAAGCTCTGTTAGAAATGTGTATTTTGGCAGTTCTAAAAATACACCTCGCTCGCTGAGGCTTGTGCAGGGTAACCATAGCAACGTGGTTCCAGGAGCAGGGTTAAAAACAATTGCACCAATTAAGGGGAAAATAGAGCTGTTAAAATAGAGCTTATAAAACCTAAAAATTAAAAAAACCCAAAAAACAAGCAACAAAGACTGCATGATGCTGTGATCCGTGGGCCACTGAGTTGATTGAAATTGTCCCCCCCTTCCACTCTTAAGGAGCATCCCAAGCGTGTGTTGATAACCCCGCTGCTCCTGCAGAGCATCCACGTTCGGCGTGCTCAGCCCTGCCTGTCGGTCTGTGCGATGCTGCCGCCTGGGCACCCGTGTGCACGGCTCCCAGGGCGGTATTAAACAACTGGCAGATGTGGGAACGTATCTTCTTGAGAGTGAAATGTGCTGGCTCAAAGAGAGCAGCCTGGCTGGAACTTGGGCAGTGTTTTGAGGATAAAAACATGGTCTGAAGAACAATTTTGGCCTGCAGTGCTGGCCTGTGCGAGGGGGCAGGTGTGTGTTAAAATTTCTGTGATGAGCCACAGTCTCTCAATCAGTGGTGCTGTTTTCATTGGTGGGGTTTGTTAGCTCTAGGTTGGCAGAGCAGGCCTGGTAGAAGCTACCAGGTGAGCCTGAAAACAAACCACTAATTTTGTTCAAAATATATTTGTGTTAATTGTCCTTGCTGAGCCCTAGCCAGGGTCAGAGGAAGCCTCAGGAACGTGCTACCAGCCTGCTTGCTGGGGATGGTGGTGGGGAGTGTGTCTCTGCCTAGAAACTTCTACTAGAGAAGTCTGGCAATACAGTCCTTCAAAAAGCTTGAAATAAAATTATTTCAAGGACCTTTTTGCTACATCTCACAGAAAAATATAATGGAAGTATTCAGAGTATCCCTTTCCAAAATATTCCAGGGTTTTTGCAGATGTCACAGGTGTTTTCCCTCCCTGGCTGGCCGTGCTTTGCCACCCCAGCATGCTGATGCTGTCCCATGTTTCTTGGGTGCTGTCACCAAGGGGGCTTGGGTGCAAATGTGCCTCTGTCTGATGCTCCGGGAAATTTCTGATCCGGGAGCAGAGAGCGGCAATGACAATGCTGCCCATCCCGGGGCTCGAGCCGGGGCTGCTGATGGTTCCTGCCTTGCCTGTTCTCACCAGGACTGCTCAGCTCTGGTCCTGATAAGTCCCACTGACCCTGAAGAGCCCCTGGAAGCTCCTTGCTGTCTGTGGTAGCACTGCTGAGGAGGACCCCAGGGAGGGATACCAGTTGCTTATTGGTTTTGCTTGCCCTAAAGCATACAGGCATCGCTGTGGAGCCAACATTGGTGGAGAGGGTGAGGTTAAAACTGTGCTGGGCTTGGAGCGGTGGATGCAAACCAGAGGTCTGTGGAGAGGAAGGAAGCGGGGGCTGTGCAGCTGTGCTCAGAGGATGCTGTGCCTGCTGGAAAGCAGCACTGGGGTCTCCCAAGACAATTTAGGTGAAGGAAGCCACGATGAAGTCACCAGTTTACTTGGCTTGGTGATGGCAGGAGGTGTTGTTAGCGGTGCTGGCAGGGATGGGATGAGAAGTTCAAATTAAAGGTGTAAGAAGGCAAACGGGCATGTCTGTCTGGTGTGAGCAAGGGCACAGTCTGCGGGCTGGCAGCCTGCTGTGTGGTGGCTGAGCTGTCCTGCACACGGGGTGGTCAGTGTTGAGCACAGCCATCATGAGAGAGGGAGCTCTGTGTCTCCAAGAACTGGTCCTTCCCCACCCCTTCACTCTGAGTGCGAGTGAAACCTCGGCTGTGCCTTGTGACCGCAGGCTGAGCTGGTGGTTTGGGCATGACTGCAGGTGGGCACAGCAGGCTGGTGTTAGCCCCTGGGGAAGGCAGGTGTGTGTGCCCCTGTGGCTCTTGGTGATCCCTGCTTTGCTGGACCAGGGGAGGGCTCCAGCTGGTGGCGTTGCTCCAGGGTGGAAGAAGTGCTGCCCCTTGTGCTTCCCCTTGCAGAGATGCTCTGGACAGGATGGGGATTGGAGTCTTCAAACTGGCTTAGGCAAATTAAAAAAATGTTAGGGTGGATTCCTTAACTCGCTTTGAATTAGGGTTCGCATTAATTTGGGTTAATAGAGCTGGAGGCCGGCTTGTAGTGTGGGTTATTTTGCATAGGTTAAACAAAGTGTGCATGAAACTGTTTTGGGAACTGGGCCAGGCTGGGGAAGAGGTAGAGCTGACAGCAGGATGTAGTGGAAGGCTTAAGCGTGCCTGGTGGCAGAGCTGGTGGCAAGTGAAGGCACTGGAAGCCTTCCCAGGCTCTGACTTGGGTCCTTGGCTCCTGCCCGGGGCTGTGTGCAGGGTGAGGACTTGGCGGTGAAGCTGGCGTGGTGGAGATTTAACAGGGACCAGGCAGCTGTGTGCTCTGGTAGCATCAAGCTGCTGAAAGAGTGAATGGTTGATCTGGAAGGACATGTGTGTAAATAGCTGAGGAGTCACCCTGGGACCGGACCTGGCCACCCTCAGAGCTGTGGGAGCTCCAGCAGATGCAGGTTTGGCTCGAAGCCTCGTAGGGTGGGAGGGAGGAGGGCAGCGAGATTTCACCCCACTCTGTAGGCTGCTTGGGAAGGGCTGTCCCAAGGGTGGTCCCTTCCATGTCGCCTCCTCTCTAGCTGTCATATCTTGCACATGTGGTACAACTCTAGCGCAGTTCAGCACTGGTTTTCCTGCATTACTCTGCAGGCAAACTAGGGTGCAACGTTCTGTTCCATCAGCTCTTTGTGACCCTTTCTTTGGCAGCTCCGGCGTTTGTTTGGTGTCCGTGTGCCTCTGTGTTCCTCTTAGCAGGAATGCTGCGGAAGTGAAATCATATGCTTTCTTCTTTCTATTGCCACCGCTTGCTCGGCGGCCACAGTCCCCTGCAAAATGCCTCTGCTCTTCCAGCCGAGACTGCGAGAGGGGCTGCATGGGGATGATGCGTGTGTGGAGAGAGGGGAGGAGGCAGCATAAAGAGCTACTGTTCCTTCCCTGTGTGAGGTATAATGTCAAGTGGATTTCTTATAAAGTGTGCTTGCCCTATTCCTGCAAAATTAAAATTAGTTCTAATTAAGTGGAGGTTCACCTCCACTGTGCATGCTGCAAATTAATGGAATGTGCGATTAACTTATCTTGCAGCACTAGAGGTTCTTGAAAATTACTTGGAAAGAAATGTAGCCCTGTATGTGGTTTGAATTTTTAATTTATGTTAATAGCTCAGGTTTGAATTAATTAATTTTAAATGATGGACCTTTGATCTTTTCTTTTTTTAACCACTCCTGTTTCTGCAGCTCAAGTATAGCTTTCCAACTCTCCCTTTGTAGTGAAATGAATTGGACAAAAATACATAATATGTTAAAACTATGCTAAATACACCCTGAACCACAGCTGTGGTAAAGCTTGTCTCCATGGTGCAGGTGTGTGCTGTGGAGCCATCTCTGCCGCTGCTGGTGCCCCCTCCAAGGGGAGGGCTGCAGCAGGATCCAGAGGTTTAGGGGAAGACATTATGTTACCATCTTGGCATGAGTTCTGAGGGTAAAACCCATCCCATCGCACTTTGTCTGCTTTTGGAGGTGGTAATTTGGGTTTGCAGTTCATGTGTTTTGCATGTAGCTTCATCTTTTCTAGACAGTCATCTTTTGCACTGTAACTTTCCCTGTTGCAATACCCAGGTGAGCACAAGCAGGTCATGCTCCTGTTTGGTTTACCAAGCCAGAGAGGACTGAAACATCCCTGAGGAAAATCCAGCATGACCTTTGCAGGAGAACATGCATTTCCACTTGCAGCAAGTCCCTGCTGCTTCTGTGCCCCAGATGGGGGGGTGAGGGTCTGGTTTAGGAGTGATCTGGGGTGCAGCATGCTAACTCACCCTCCTGCTGGGGGTAGTGTTGGACTCGCTATTTCATAGAATCATTAGGTTGGAAAAGACATTTAAGATTGAGTCTGTTGTGGTTTGAGTCCAGAGGGCAACTGAACACCATGGCGCCATTCACTCACCACTTCCCCATTAGGAGTGGGAAGGAGAAAATAAAGTAAAAGGCTCATGAATTGAGATAAGGACAGCGGGGTGGCTCCACCATTACAGTCATGGGCAAAAGACAGACTCATTAAGGTGAAGAAAAAGAACATCACTTTAATTCAAACACTAACAAACCCAACAGTTAACAGACAGAGTGGGACAGTGAGAAGTGTTACCACATCTTAAAAACACCTCCCCTCACCCCTCCCTTCTTCCTGGGCTCAGCTCTGCTCCCAGTCTCTTTGCCTCCTCCCCACCAGGGGCTCAGGGGGAAGGTGATGGGGTTACAGTCAGTCCTCTTCTTCCTCCTTGGTGGGGCTGGAGTGGGGGCTCTTTGTGTTCTCTCCAGCTTCAGCGTGGTTCCCTCTCACAAGAGGCGGTTCTCCGCGAACCTTCTCTGTCGTGAGTTCTTCCCATGGGCTGCAGCCATTCCCAGGCTGTTCCGGCGTGGCTCACCCCCGTGTGTCGGAGTCCTCCCAGCACCCAGCTACAACAGCGGGGGCTGCTTCTCCCCTCAGTCCCGGCCTCCTTTGCTCACAGCCGCCTGCTCCGGTGTGGGGCCTCCACGGGCTGCAGGCGGATCTCTGCGACACCGGTGACCTCCATGGTGGTGATGGGGGGTGTGTGGTGTGACCCTGCCATCTCACCACGGGATCCAGGGGGGCTCCCTGCTCCAGCACACCTCCCCCTCTTCCTCCTCCTTCCTTCCTCTGACCTCGGTGTTCACAGAGGTGTCTTTCTCGTAACTCCTCCTCACACCTCCCACTCCTCCTCCCGCGTTCCCCTTCTTAAATCGGTTATCACAGAGGCGCAGCCACCATCACCAACTGCCTCGGCCTTGGCCAGAGGTGGGTCTGACATGGAGCCGGGGGAGCTTTGAGAAGCTTATCACAGGGGGCCACTCCTGTAGCCCTACCCAGCCCCCCTTACCAAAAAACCCTGCCATACAAACCTAGCACGGAGTCCAATCATGAACTTAACACTGCCAAGCCTACCACTGAACCATGTCCCTGAGCACCACATCTACACGTCTTTTAAATCGGTCCAGGGGTGGTGACTCAACCACTTCCCTGGGCAGCTGACAATCCTTTCAGTGAAGAAACTTTTCCCAATATCTAGACTAAACTTTTCCTGGTGCAACTTGAGGCTCTTTCTTCTTGTCCTATTGCTTGTTGCTTGAGAGAAGAGACCAACCCCCACCTCGCTACAACCTCCTTTCAGGTAGCTGTAGAGCGCCATAAGGTCTCCCCTCAGGCTCCTTTCTCCAGACTAAACACCCCCAGTTCCCCCAGCAGCTCCTCACAAGACTTGTGCTCTAGACCCTTCACCAGCTTCAGTGCCCTTCTCTGGACATACCCCAGCACCTCAGTGTCTTCCTGTAGTGAGGGGCCCAAAACTGAACACAGTATTTGAGATGTGGCCTCACCAGTGCCAAGTACAGGGGGATGGTCCCTTCCCTAGTCCTGCTGGCCACACTACTCCTGATACAAGCCAGGATGCTATTGGCCTTCTTGCCCACCTGGGCATGCTGCCACCGGCTGTCGACCAACGTTCCCAGATCCTTTTCCTCCGGGCAGCTTTCCAGCCACTTGTCCCCAAGCCTGTCGTGTTGCAGGGGGTTGTTGTGACCCAGGTGCAGGACCTGGCACTGAGCCTTGTTGAACCTCATACAACTGGCCTGGGCCCATCGCTCCAGCCTGCCCAGATCCCTCTGCAGAGCCTTCCTGCCCTCGAGCAGATCAGCGCTCCCACCCAGCTTGGCGTCATCCGCAAAATTACTGAGGGTGCACTCGATCCCCTCATCCCGATCGCTGATAGAGATCTTGAACAGAACTGGCCCCAGTACTGAGTCCTGGGGAACACCACGTGTGACCAGCTGCCAACTGGAGTTACCTCCATCCACCACCACTCTTTGGGCCCGGCCACCCAGACAGTTTTTTACCCAGAGAAGGGTACACCTGTGCAAGCCGTGAGCAGCCAGTTTCTCCGGGAGAATGCTGTGGGAAACAGTGTCAAAGGCTTTACTAAAGTCTAGGTAGACAACATGCACAGCCTTCCCCTCATCCACTAATGGGGTCACCTTGTCATAGAAGGAGATCGGGTTAGTGAGGCAGGACCTGCCTTTCATAAACCCATGGCTGGCCGGGCCTGATCACCTGGGTGTCCTGTACGTGCCCTGTGGTGGCACTCGAGGTGATCTGCTCCATAACCTTCCCTGACACCAAGGTCAGACTGACAGGCCTGTAGTTCCCTGGATTCTCTTTCCAGCCCTTCTTGTAGATGGGTGTCATCTTTTCTAGCCTCCAGTCACCTGGGACCTCCCCGGTTAGCCAGGACTGCTGGTAAATGATGGAAAGTGCCGTGGTGAGCACTTCTGCCAGCTCCTGCAGTACCCATGGGTGGATCCCAACTGACCCCATAGACCTGTGTGTGTCTAAGCGGTCACTAACCATTTCCCCTTGGATCATGGGGGCTTCATTCTGCTCCCCATCCCTGTCTTCCAGCTCAGGGGGCTGGGTACCCAGAGAACAACTGGTCTTACTATTTGAGCTATTTCAGCAATATTTTAAAATTAAAATAGCAGACATCATTTCAGAAGTTTCCCAGTCCCTGCCAGAATGTTGACCTTGTAAGGCTGGCTTCAGCTGAAGCCAAATCTTCTGAGAATGGCTGTTTTCTCCCCACTATCTTCCTTTCACTGTGTGCTCCCAAGCTGTGCAGACCCATGGGTGACTCTGGATCCAGACCCAAGCCTGCCTTCCTGGGTCTGTGTTGATGGCCCTGCTCCTGGCAGTCCCCTGGTCTGCCTCTGGTGGGAAACTTTGGTTTTGCCATTCCCAGCTCCTTACCTTGCAGTGCAGGGCCTGGCTGGGGCATCATTGTGGTCACCATCCAGCAGACCAGTGTTTCTGAAGGAGGAGTGATGTCTGTCTTTACCCTTCCCTCCTCAAGCCTTTCTATGCATATGCTCTGGTTTGCTGGTCTTTGAATGCCAGCTGTGACATCTCCCAACTCAGGGAGGAAATTGCTTGTCCAGAAACTCAGCATATCTGAGTCCCCGTGCTCAAACTTTCAGCTTTGAAGGTGAGTCCTGTGATGTTCTGCTTGCTGTTGCTTTTTGCTTTGCCTTGAGGTTGCTTCCTTTTCTGCACGTATCTGGCAGTTGGGTTGCCCAGGGTGGTGGGTTTCTAGCTGGGAAGAACAAGTTTATTGGGGGGAAAGAGCAGGCCTTAAAGGTGAGCTCATTATTTTCTCAAATCAGTGGGATTTAGAGGAGGAAGCAGAAAGTGGGCAGCAGTTCCTAGCAGTGGTCTTGCTCTTTATTTTTGTGGTCAGTTAATGCTTCTGAAATGATAGTAATGGTTGCTGCCCATGTGGGAGGGGAGAGCACAGGAGAGATCTTGGAGTAGGGGGGAAGAGATGCTGAAAGGCGCTGCCCATGGCAGTCTGTTCTTCAGCAGAGTGCCTGAGGTGGATTGCACATGTTAACCAGTCCTGGTGCTGGTGCAATGCTGCTGGGCAGTTTTGGGGACCCAGTGTCCAGGAGAACAGAGAGTGATGCTTTGGAGCAGTGTCCATGTCCCAGTGTGGGCTCCCCCCTGGGGTGGTGGCATGCAGTTCCTGGCCACGGCTCAGACAGCACTGGCCTCGCTCGCCTGTTTTGGGGCTGAGGTGGGCGATTGTCAGTGTGGGAGGACAAGGTGGCTGAGGCTGGAGAAGGGACTCTGCTGTGCTGAGCCCTCTCCAGCAAGTCAGAGGGGCTTTTCTTCAGCCTTGTGGAATGGGGGAAGCTACCTCACCTTTAGTGCAGATTTGTTTTTGCATTACTTGCTCTTCTAAGGCGTGGTTGAAAACAGGCTGTAGGGGAGAGGTAGCCAGAACTTTCTAACTGAGATACTGGCATCATCAGGAGCATTTATTGGAGAAACAGAGCAGAAAAAGAGCATGTAGAGGGAGTAGATTTTGTTGTTGGTGATGGATTGCCTGCCTGTGTGGAGATACAGACCCAGCTCTGGGGTGCGACTGTACAAATGTAACATGAGGGTCGCAACCTGTTGTGTCACCGTTCAGTGCAAAGAGCTTGGGAGCAGCCTATTGTCTGGCATTTGGGCAGGATTTGGGGGAGGCTCGGGAGGTGCTTGCTGCAAACCTCACCTCTGAAAGTGCTAGTGCTCACCTCCAGCAATTGCCTTGCGTGTGCTGGCTCAGTCCCCTATGGTGGCTTGCGCTGGGCTGGGGGCAGAGTCATTACTGACATGAACATCCATCCCCGGGGCTGGCAAAGGGATGGCGACCAAAAGGGCACAGGAGCCTGTTGTGACACTGGCAATCTGGGTCCCTGTGTGCCTGCTGATGGTGTATCATTTCAGTGTGGCAACGGTGCCTCGCTGGTATTTTAGCTGAAGTCTTATGAAATCTTCATATCTTAAGTCTGTGTGACCTATTCATCTGTCTTTAGGCTCTGGGCAAATACAGAGGCATATTCAATAAAATGCTACAAATATTTGCAATTCCATGAGAAAAGAGCTCTGTGACTCTTGAGGTTTCACCTTACGTGTGGTTCTTTCTTACTCTGCTTTTCAGGTTCAGATCTTGAAGTGCTTGGCAGAGACACAAGACTGGCCTTTCCCAGCCAGGGAATTGAAGGGCTTTGTCACCTCTGCCCGTCCTGTGCCCCACACTCGTGACTGTCTTGCAGTCTGTGGAATGCTGGTATCTGCCTGTGATGCGGGCAGATACATGCAGTGGATCTGAACCTCTTACCCAGGGCGTGATGCTGCAGCCATGTGTGGAGTCTAGTAAAATCCCGGCAGTTTGGCCAAGTGCTTTGGGGCCTGGTGCCGGAATTTCTGCCCTTCTAGACCATCCCTTGGGACCAGACACCTGGTAGGAGTGTATGCAGAAATGATATATAGGAATACTGAGGAGTTAAGCGCTCTCTCAATGCAAAGAGGTGGCGTGATGAGGTGGAGGAGTATGCCTTTCATGAGGGCGGGGATGGTGTAAGGTATTTGGAAGCCAAGTTTTCTTCTCTGTCATGGAGAACATGAGAGAAAGCCCCATGCCTGATAGCAGACTGTTGCCTGGAGAGGAGGGTGAGGTGCTGGCATGCAGTGAGTGTGAGGGTCCTGCTTCCACCCCCCTTTGGAGCACCACAAGTTGAAACCCAAGGATACTGGGTTTCAGCTACCATTCGTTGACTGATGTGTCTGCTGCTGTGAACTCAGTAGTCTTTCCATTCCACTCCTTTGAAACTTGGAAGAAATTTTTCTGTGCATCTACACCAAGCAGATGGGGTGAGATGGGAAATTTCCAACAGCTGAGACAAGCTGTGAGGGTTGCTGAAGGATGGCGGCGTGGGGTGTAGTCGTGTGCTGCATCATTTATAAGCCCAGACACTTAAAAGCGGGGAAGTGTGCAGTTAAGGGCATTGTAAATCTTACCTCCACCCATATCGCCAACATGAAGTGTATCCTTCATGCCCAGTGCAGGGAAGATTACAGCTTTAAAGGATCATAAACTATCCTTTTTATTGCGACATTAAAATTCAAGCACAACTAGAAATCCTCCTGCAGATGTGACAATTGCAACAGGTCTGATCCTGGGAAAAGGGCTTAAGTGTGAGTAACTTGGCTCAGCATAACCAGAGGGATTACCTGGGGCCAAATCCAGTGACAGCAAAGTTGGAGGGGAACGACACACATGTTTTGCCATAGACTTAGGTGGATTTTGTGAGTAGAGTGGGAGTACATGCCATGTGTGTACATAGACAAGCTCAGAATGTGCTAAACCATCAGTCTGTGATTAGCTGAGTGTATCTGAGGATGTTCCCACTTTCCCTTCCCTTCTCCTGTTTGAGCTGCCTGTTTGACCTCTCAGCTGAGCCCTGAGCTGTCACTTGTTCCCATTTCACCATTAGTGATACGAGATGGATTTGCCGTAACCTCTGAGTCAGAGCCCAAGCATAACAAGGTTTTCCAACTAAGCTGTGCTTACAGAAATGTTCCCAAGACATGTTTTCTGGAAGGGCTTGGAAATTCAGTTGTAAACAGAGATATCAAAAATATGTAATTATACTATTTCTCTATTTCCTTTGAAACTATGACAACGTTTCCAAGTGAGTGCAGTCCTCCAGAGCTGGGGACCGGGTATCATCCCTGCAGCGTGGTCCTGGTGGTCACCTTCAGAATGGTGGCTGTGGATTTGCCCCATGAAGCTTTCCTGAGATTATGGGTGTGGCACCATCTTGGGGTGCCCTGGGCAGGGTTATGTCAGCATCTTCCAGTGGATTTGGGAAGAAAACGGATCCTCTGTGCGTCTCCAAGGATCCTGTTCATCCCGTTTGATCAGAACCATCCCTACCCATCGGGCTCATGCTGGGGGTCCTCTGAGCTGCTTCTGTGGCCTCTGGGGTTGTGTGGTGAAATGTGTGATTCCAGCTTTGTTTAGGAAAATGTCAAATGTCAGCACTAAAGTCAGCATTTATGAAATTTCCTAAAATAAGTTCAGGTAGAAGTTTATACTTGCTCTTCCTCAGTATGTTTTCAGATATGTCCCTCAACAAGCGTATGTTAAACTAGGACCACTGGTCCTTATAGCAAATATCTATACTATATTTATATCCTCACCTTCACACACTTCTCCCTCCTCCTTATAAGAGGGTGATCATTGCCTGAAATCAGTACAAAACTGCCATTTTGGCAGCTGTTCTCATCTGGGTTTAAAAGCAATATATGCTTTGAGTGGGACCTTCGTAAAACTTCAGGGTCTCACTAGCTCTCAACAGTCATCTTTGAAAAATGTAGTATTTTTTTTTTCTTTGGATTTCTTCCAAGCTGAGTGCTTTGGGGTTTTGCAAATGTCGAGAAGCAAAGACATAGCTTACACTGGGATCACAGAGTGTTTAAGCAAAGCCTTCTGGTGAAGCCTCTGCCGCAGTGATACTCCAGCACAATCTGTGGCAGAAGTGTTTGTTTTTGTTTGCTGCACTGATCTCACATTAGGATGGGTAATGGCTGTTTGCCCAAACTGTGGTTGTGCTGTCGGTCACAGCAGCAGAAGTGTGAGCTGGGAGCTTTGCACCAAAGGACATTGTGCTCTTTGCACAGAATTGAGTCTCCGAGCCTCATCGGGCTGGCAGCCGGACACACAGGAGGTACATGCGTATGCATCGCTCCCTGAAGCTCCACCAGCTGACTCTCCTCTGGGGCCTGGTGTGCGCTGATGGGTCCAGGTGCTGGCTGGGTGGTGGAGAGATGCTCTTGGGAGAGCAGCACCCTCGGTCCCATGGGCATGGTGCCCCTGAGGGGTTCAGCTCTACTGTTTCTTACTGATGATGCTCAGGCACTGGAAGAAGGGTCTGTTAGGTATTGGAAACGGGGTTGCGTGATAAAAGACAAAGGGCAAGCTGCATGGTCACGTTTGGACTGTTAAGGATGGAGAAGTCAGTGGTGGGGCCACCTAAGGACTGGTTTGGGCGCTCCATCAGCAGTCTGAGAACAGGAATGAACAGTGACCTGATCTAGGCTTACAAAACCATAAAGGTGGTGAGTCAGATGAAGGTGCAGCTGTTGCTCACCTCATCTCTCAATACTAAAACTAGAAGGTGGTAGTGAAACTAGTGGGTGGTTACTTGAGAGAAGATGAAGGAAGGCGCCGCATCACTGAGCAGGTAGTGAGTGCCTGGAGCTTGGTGCTGCAGTAGCTTGTGGAGGCAGATGGCTCGTTTGAAAGGCACTGGGCAGATTCTTGCCCAGCAAGTCTATAGATGGATCCAGAAAGGACTTGCCTGGGATTTACCCACTGACATACCTCATCCCATAGTTGATGCTGGGAGAGTCCAAGGGAATGGACCGTGGGATGACCAGACTTCTGTGCTCTCTCTAAACAGCCTTTTCGGAGGAGGCCAGGGCCAAACAGCAGAAAAGCCAGGTGTTTCTGGTCTGTGTGGCGTGCTGAAGTCTGCTAGGGGACACCCCAGAGGTCACAACAAATGTGCTAAGGGCAAGAACTTGCAGAGTCTTTCTTGAACTCTGCCCAACCACAAGATGTGTCTGTGGGCATTGCCAGGATAAACTTTTTCTACTCAGACTCGATTTTGCCTCCTGTAAGGACTCTTGGTGGTAGTATGTAGATTAGATGTCTCTGTTTATTAAATGAACGTACTGGGCTGCAGCAGGTTTCACTTGAGGTGTGCAAAGGTGCTTTGGGAGCACAAACCCTCCAGAGAGTGGAACTTCCTTTCCAAAGCCAAGGGGACCTGTGCCGGGGGCTGCTGGTGGTCCCTACCATGTAGGTCTTTACCCCATGCCAGGGTCAGGGTTGGCAGAGCATCGAAGGGCAGCAGAGGAGGGGGGGGGGTCAGTGGAACAGGTGATCTGGCCCAGGAGGAACAACGCTGTTTACACTGGGTTTGTTGCAAGCCAGTGATTCGTTGCCAGCTTTAATGGTAGAGCAAAGCATATTTACTCAGCTTGTTTGGATGGCTAACAACTGCTGGATAAGAAACTGTCAGATGGGAATCAATTAGAGGCTTCAGCTCTTGAGTGAAAGATCATATTTGACATCGATGCCCTGTGAAACTGAGTAAGGACAATGCTGCTATTTGTATGGTTCTTTTCTGGTTCCTTCCCTTCTCCCTCATCATCATCTTTGCTCTAATATTAGAGCTCTGGCCGTCTGTGTGCTGCTCCCAAAGCAAGCTCTGACACCAGCCCTTTCTCCTGGTTTCTGTGAAGAGATCTTTGTGTTTGCGAGGGGGGTGGGGGGGGGACAGCGGTACTGGCGGGGCGTTACACTGCTCTGCCCTTCTCGCCCCGGTGACAGGCAGTGATTGCAGAAGGCTGTGTTTCTGATGGGGAGAGTCTGGTGCAAGTCCTAGTATGTGCCCTGCAAGTGGCTGTAGATGGGGTCGGAGTGGCAGCTGGAGCCTGGGCTGCCCCGCAGCAGGGTCAAAGGGGTGCTGCCTGGGGGCTGGCTGCTGCTTCGGCTCTGGGTTTGCTGCTTTGGGTGGCATTGTAGCCTTTTGCTCCTCTCCACCTGATTCCTTGGTATGTTGAATGGTGACATGACTTCGCCCGCTTCTGCTGGGGAACTGTCTTGTCACAAGAGCAGATGAAGTCATCTTCCCATGTGATGATGTCCCCTGGCAGTGTATGCGTGGCGTGAGGTGGTGGGAGAGGGTGCGGAAGAGCAAAGGGGGGTGATGACTCTTACAAACAAAAAGCTCCTGCTGTCCTGGAGATCCTGTAAGACTCTTGTGTTAGGAGAGAGTCACTGTGAGTCCGTGTCACTATGACATCTCCTTGCCTACCACTCGGCCAACGCTGCCCAAGTTGCCAGTGAATGAGTCAGCAGGTAGTGACTCAGTAAGGTCACCGGACCGTGTTTACCCTCCAGGCAGATTCCTGGCTGCTTTTGTGATATAACTTTTTAAAAAGCCTCTTCACTAAGTGGTGATGCTTACACCCTTGCCTGGGGCTTCTGGGCTAGGATACTGGCAGGCTGCTGCTACCAGGGAGCTGTGGGACTGTAGCTCTTGGAAAGAAAAGCATATGTGACCTCGCTGCAGAAGTGTCCCATCTTAAACTACGGGCATCCATGCAGAAACATGATGCTGTGAAGGAGAAGTTTGCAGTGGGCTTGTCTCTGCCCTGCCTTGGTACCACAGTAACTGCATTGAAGAGCATTTCCCTTGAACGCACTCAGTGCTGAACACAAATGCTCGTCATGCATAAAGGAAAAGCTTTTCAGTGAGGTAAAATAATTAATTTGTGCTTCTTACCATGGGACTTAATTTTGAGGCTGGCTTGAGGCTCACAGAACATGCACTTACTCTTATCTTGGCTTCTTTATCACTTTTTTCTCCTTTAATGATGATGTAAAAAGATTTTCAACTTCTTTCGACTGTTGGCTTTCTAGGTATGCAATAACAGAAGTGCCAAGTCTGGTAGGAACTTCTTATATATGTGGGCTGTTCTGTAGCATGTATGGAGCTGTGGTGTTGTACCTTGTACATTCCTTAGAAATAGCTTTTAGATTTGAAGGGTCTTTGGTCTGCAAGCTGAAAACTACTCTTCCAGCAGGGCAGTGCTCTTAGGTTTGGCAGCACTGCAGAGGTCGAAGCCAGCCCTACCCTTTCCGTGCCTGGCTTGCTGGGCTCTTCCTCCACCCCTGAGTGCCAGCCAGTGCCTCTGCTCCTGGAGCTGTCTGCCCGGCTGCTGGCACAGCGTCAGTCAGCGTGACCTCCCTGCTGAGCTGGGCATCAGCCTCTGTGCCAAGCACAAGCACTTGTGCAGCTTGGCTCTGCAGCACATTGATGTGGACTTGGAAGAGAAGAGGAGCAGGTGAGGGTGCTTCAGAAAAGGTCCGTGCTGGTAGAAATGAGCTCTTGGTAGCAGACTAAGAATGGCTGGAAGTGCTGGGGCTCAAAACTAACGAAGCTGTCCTGCTTTTCAGCAGTCCAGGCCTTCCACAGTATGGATGGAACTGGTGAGCCTTAATGGGTGGGACACCTGGGAGAGGCAGGGCGACCCTGCTTGGCTGGGCAGATCATGTCACCCCTCTGTGCCCCGCTTCCCCCCAGGACAGGAGACCTGCCCTGCCCCTGGTGTGTGCAGAGAGGGGTCAGGGACGAGCTGGGTCTGCTGGGCAGGCTGCTTGTGGGTCAGCAAGTATAAAAGTACTTGTATTGCTTTTGCCTCCTTTCCTGAATTTGAACAAGGCTGTCCCTGTACAGAAATGTAGATAGCTGGCCAGGTAATAATTAACTGGGACAGGTATCCTAGTAATTAGTCCTCCTGGGTGCTATTACACTGCCTGCACATAGCTTAATAAGTGGGGCAGGTGTGGTGAGGGCTGGGTTTTGCTCTCCTCTGTGTTTTTCAGGGAATGCTGAGTGTGTCCCGGCAGTGAAGGGTGGCTGGGCACTGCCTTTGGGTATGGTGGCTCACGAGGCAGCCGTTCTGCTGTCCTTCCCCGTCTGCAGAGAGCAGGCACTGCTCTCGGAGGGGACATCTGCCATGGGTGGTAGGTGTCTCGTGGGGGCTCTGGCTGTTGTGGCTCTCTTGTCTCATCCTGGGGAGCTGGGTGAGGAGCAGAGCCGTGGGAGGGCTGCTAAGGGGGGACACGGCCTCGTTGCATAGTGGGGTTGTGAAGTTTTCCTCGCTACAGATGTGTGCATGCACCCTGAAGTGGAGCAGTGCCTGCCTGTGCTTGGGGGGGTTTGTAGGTTGGCCCTTTTGAAGGAGAAGGTGCAGGCTGCAGCGTTGGAGGCTGCGGGAGGCTGTGGGGCTGGCGGGACGCAGCCTGCCCTGGCAGCACTGCCAGCACCCAGCCCTGCCCAGGGGTGATCGCCCTGCCTGCCCACAGCTTCTGGCAGCTGCTGGGAGCCATGGTGGTGCTGATAGCTTTGGCAAATTTATGCTGTTGATTTTGTCTCTAATGCCAACATCAGGAAGCACACTGAAATAAATTAAGATGACGACTGGAGGAAAGCCAAAGCCTTTCCATGGCTCCTGACAGAGTCACTCCCACCCGCGTGCTTAAGGCGTGAAGTGTCCCTCTGTGCCTCAGTCGGCTCCGGGCTGCAGGTCAGACTGAGACGGGTGCTGACAAGCATCCCCTGGGTTCCCAGGGGTTATGCCTTCAGTAGATCAATCCATACACCTGTAAAATTGTAATTGCACAACTTAACAATGCATTGCAGTTTATCCTGGTACAACTGCAAGATAAGAGTGTTGTAAAAGTTTACAACTGTAATAAACGGGTCCTTCTGTAAGGACAGTGTTGTTCTTTCACACTGCTGCTCGTCAGTTTTTAACTGGGATGTTAAAAACCGTGGGTTTTCTTTAGCGAAGGTTACAGTCTGCTTTAAAGCTCCTGGTTAACTACACCTCTGCTCCTGCCAGCTCTTAGCCTGGTCCTGGCTGCCAGTGCATCCCATCCAGGCTGGCAGCGCTCCCAACACCACAGGCATGGCCAGGTCACGTCCCTGTGCCTCTCCCCCTGTGCCACGGCTGCTGTTTGGTTTGGCCTCAGCTCTGCGCCCAGCATTGCTTCTCAGGCTCTGGGATTTCTGTTGCAAGTGTGTGTGCTGTGCTGGGGACGAGCAAAGGTGAAAGCTGGCTGTCTGGGCACCTCTGGACACGCGGGACTTGTGGCTTGCCTGGATTTCACCCTCTGCTCAGCCCTGGATGGGTCCTGGAGCTCGCCCTGCTGCAGGGGAGGATGCTGGCTGCTCAGTAGTCAAACAGCCTGCTCTCTTGCCCACAAATTTTATTGGTGTGGCTTGGCTTTCTGGCTCGTAGGTGAACTAATGAGCAGCAAAACTATTTTCTCTCTTTTCTTGGTATGTGTAGAGTTGTTTCATGGATTTGATTGTGGGTTTTTTGTGCAGTGTGAAATGGTGACAGTTCACCAGTGCTGACGTGCAGCCTGAGAGCTGCTGAAAGAGGGAGTGGTTGGATGGCTGAGGAAAATGAGCCATCTTACATTATACCCAGCTGTTAGGGTAAAAAAATGCTGAAAGTGACTTGAGGGGAGGTTGCACACTGCTGAGTCTTCCCCCTGTGATAGAGCACATTGTCTGAAGCAGCAGGGATTGTGATAGAGAGCCCGGCTGCAGCCCTGGGGCTGGGAGTGCTAGCCTGGGCTGGGGGAGGCAGTGGCTCCCTCCTCATGGAGCCCTGCAAGTCACTGCCTGACACATACACATAACGTGTTTAATGATAATTTTTTCATACGCCAGTACTCATGTATTGTTACATCTGCAGCTGTAGACTCCTATTGGGCTTTTGGGGGGCTGGGTTGTGTTTGGAAAGGGGACACTCCCCTTCCCCCAGCTGCGCTGGGCTGCAGGAGCATCCTGAAGTGCCCTGTTTGCGCTGAAGACTTCATCCAGTCTCAGATCACTGTCATTGCTCTCGGGGTTAAAAAAAAAACTCAAGCAAAGGCACTGTGCGTAACTTGGTAGCCAGGAAGTGAATGGTTTGGGAGTGAATAGCATTTTTATCAGCAGGCTTTGCTGTGTGAGTCCACAGGCTGCCTTATTGCTCAGGGCTGTGTTGATTTACTTGTCCAGTACTGGTTTTTGCACTTCCTTACTCTCGGGAGGTAATCAGGCCCTGGGGAGAATGTTTGCAACGATGAGCCTTTTTCCTTTTTTTTTTTTTTTTTTTTTTTCTATCAAACCCATTACCTTTCAATGCGTTTGTCCCCACGCAGGGTGGAGAGCAGGGGCCCATCCTGTGCACCGGCATGTGGCGGGGCACGTAGCTGGGGGAGCTCGCAGTTCCTGAAGAAGGCTGGCAGCTGTGGCTCCCCTTGTGTCTCCTCCTGTCCGTCTGAGCTGCCGCTTGCCTTTGGGATGGATCACTCCTGTCTTCCAGGAGCCCAGCTGCTCTTTGAACGTACCTTTCTCTAGGGGTGAGGTGTCCTTAGCATCTTGATGCAATGTCCCATGGTGCTTTCCTCAGGAAGTAGGTTAGAGCATTCAAATGAAGAAAACAAATGTCTCCTTCCCCCCCCCCCCCCCCCCCCCCCCCCTTTTTTTGGAACTGGCAGATTAAAGAAACAGTGTTAACAAAGGTGTAGGGGAAGATCTTTGCTCTGGGTAGAAAGGCTGGTCCCTGCAGGGTTTTGCTTAGATAAACAACTTTATAAAATCAGGGAGGACACCTGAAGCTTTGGGCTATTAATGCTGGATTTACTCCTAGTGCAGGTCAAAAAAAAGATAATTGTGTTTGTGTCTCATTACCCTGCAGTTTTGTACAGCAGCTTCATGGTAAAGGAAGAGCCTGAACAAACAACTGGCAAAGCGGTAAGATGCTTACATGATGGCAGCTGCCTGGTGAGGAAGTGAGCGCTTGCTTTTAATCAGCGATGTTGGCTGTGTGGGGCTCTTTGGGGCTCAAGCATGGCCTAATCAGCCGGCTAATGCTGCCTGCGGCTGGGCTTGTCAGGAAGCAAGATTTAGAAGCAAAAAAAGTGACAGATATACATACACATATCTCAGTCTTTTTAAATGTGTATTTTATGTGTTAAAAAGCCCCCTGCCCTGGCTCTCCTCACGCTTTGGTGCTTTGTTAAGGGGAGTGATGTGGCTTACACTGAGGTTTCCCATGCTTTGGGCAATGGCCCCCTTCTCTGGCCTGCAGCAGAGGGGAAAGGACATTAGCTCAGCACAGGTGGGAAGCCAGGGCAGGTTATCCTCACCTTGCCACCTTAAGCAGCCACAGGGTGGAGGGACGAGAGGGCAGACCCCCTTGCCTGCCAGTCTCCGGGACACCCCCTGCTTCTTCGGGACTGCTCTGGTCTTGGGGGAAGATCTGGAGGTTTGGGAAGAGGTCCCATAACTTGTTCCTATCAGAGAAATCTCTCTGACACAGCAGAAATAAAAACAAAGGGCTCTTCTTCAGTGTTTACTTTTAGTTTTAGAAGACAATAAGTGAGCGGATCGAGCTGCAGGCGGAAATGGTGTCTCTGAAGTTCAGGCTCCCCCTCCGCCCTCGTCAGGAAGCTCATGCTGCACGTGCGCCTGCCTGGGATGTTTGTAGACAAAGAGTTTCTTGATGCTTTTTTTTTTTTTTAACTCTCCCCCCCCTCCCCGACAGTTCCCTTGCCCATAGGCAAAGAGGATTTGCTCGCTGACATGCTGGAGTCTTGCAGGGAGCTGGGCTCTGTGTGCTGGCGGAGCACAGCTGCGTCAAGCTGCTTCTCTTAGCAGCCATTTGCCTTGGGAGCGGGGAGAGCTTCCCGATTTTCTGTTTCCTTGGATTGGGGAATGAAATCATCACTAATGTGGTGCTGGTGGTGATGAGAATGGAGGGCTGAGGTGGCTCGTGGGTCCCTCCATCGGGCCATCCTTACTCTGTGGACTGACTCGGACGGAGCTTGCGCTTCCCGGCTCTGCCGCAGCCTGGCGCGGGGGCCCGCGGGTCCCCCCGGTGCAGAATGCGTATGTAGCCCTGTTTCTTTTGCTCATTTTCTGTGTGCCCTGTGGGGTGCTGGGGTGTCTCCGGTGAGCTGCAGGGCTCTGCCGCGGCATATCGCGGCGATGGGTCTTTGTGTGTGGCTCGTTTGTGCCTGCTCTGGCCAGAAATCACTGCTGGCCACTGAACTGCCCCTTTTCACCAGAAAGAGACCAAGCTGAAAACCAAGGTGTGTTCTTCTCCTGGTTGTCCCGGGGAACGGGGATGTGGTTAGCCCCAGGTTTGTGCTTGTTGGGCAGATAGCTCACCCAGCTCCGCCAGGAGCTCCGTCGGTGAGCCGTGCTCTGCCCTGGCATGTGCGGCTTCCTGGGTGCCTTGTTCGGGGCTGTGTGAGTTATGGTGCTTGCTTTCCTTGGGAGTTGTCATTTTCTTCATGGCTGTGGTGTCTCTTCTGTTTCTGTGGCAAAGGAACCCAGTTTGAAGTAAACCCCAGGCTGCGGGTGGGTTTGCGATGCCAGATGCCATAACAATTGACAGATGCCCCTTGCAGCAGCTGTGACTGAGGACAGGGGCCGTGTCCTGCTGTGGTGCTGGGAACAGGGTTGTTGCCAGGGCCACGGCTAGGAAGTGGACAGAGAGAATTTGCACAAAACAGCATGCAAAGGCTCTTTCATACAGTCAGTGGCTGTCATAGCATGGCATGGTCCCTGCTCGTCCATGGTGTGGTCCCCCTGCAGACCTTCAGCTGAGTCTGTAACCTCTGGAGCCAGCAGTTGAAGGCAAAGGGCTGTCTGCCTTTGTGAGGGGGAGGTGGGAATGATGGCTGACTGGGAAGAGCTGCTGCTACTGTGTGGATGATGCAGCCCAGCCTCCCTGCATCCGCCCGGGCTGCGGCTGCAGCACCGCTCCCCATCCTGACAGGCTGCTGGGTGCCTGGGATCGCCTGCTCCTTCCCTGCTCTGGCTGGGGAGCGACTGTATCTTGCTTTTAATGAGTTTCCTCCCATCCCGTTGAGTTGGCAGAGAAGGGAGTAGCTTGTTCCTGAGCGCTTGCCAGTCCTAATAGAGTGAAGTGTTTTTCATGGACTTTGTGGCAGTCCCAGCTCCTGCTGGGCCACAAACAGCATGGAGGGGAGATGGGAGAGGAGCAGGGCTGTGTCCTCCCTCCTGTGTCAGGGCTGGAGGGTGGCAGGCAGCCTTTGCTTGCTGCAGACCCTGGCTATCAGCTCCTGACTCTGAGCTCCTTCGAATGCCCCTGAGGAATATGGGCTTAATTCCTTTTCTTGGACTCCAGCTTGGGATCCCCTGTGCTGGCACAGCAGGTCCTGCCAGGTCCAGGGCTGCCCCCTCCGTTCTTGGGGAGTGTAACCTGTCAGAGAGCAGCAGCTTTCTGAGACCAAAGCACTCACTGATCTTACCCTGGGGAGCAAAGCCCAGCCTCTGAGCGAAAAAGTGCTTTGAAAGATGCACATGCATCGCTGTCTGGCTGATGTCTTGCCTTTCTGCTGTGGGTATTAAGGGGGATGTTGTGTTATACGATCCTGTCAGTAGTTGTCTGTGTCCCTCCCAACAGACAAGTGTATCTCTGCTCCTCTCTGAGCTGGAGGAGACTTTATAACTCTCAGCAGTCCTCATCTGCCAGGTCCCCACCTCAAGCTGGCCTGTGACTATGGTAAGAGCTTATGGCATTGCTCTTAATTCATGTGACGTGCTCACCTCTGGGTATTTTGCTTTCAGCCTTGTTTTTCCCAGGTGCCCGCTGCTGGAAAGGGCGAGGGGATTTGGCAGCTTGAGCAACCCCTTCAAGGACTGTGCAGTGCATGGGACATCAGTGCTGTCCCTGCCCAGGGACACAGGGCTGCTCCCCTGGCTCTGCTAGCATGGGGGATGGGCTTTCCCCTTGTTTGACGTGAAGCTTTCCCTTCTTATGTGGCATCCGCGTGGTTGAGCCAGCAAAGGGGCAGCTGGGGAGGGGGAGCCGGGAGAGCTTGGCCAGTGTGCTGCCGGGGATGGAAAGTCCTGCCCTGTGCCAGCTGCTCCGGGGCAGGCTGGCTGCAGAGCTTGGTTGGCATGGCTGTTTCTTCCTCCCGTTTGTGAGTTGGTGTGCAAATGCCTGAGCAGTGAATGCGTAACTCTTGCTTCCTTCTCATTAAGGTGCTGATTTTGTGGCAAGTTCAGTAGTTAAGGGCACAAAACTCTTTCAGTGTCTTCGAATTAAAAGCAAGAGCAGACAAACAAAACTAACCCAAGCTCCCAGGAATTCCTGAATGGTCTGTATTCGTTCTTATCAAAAGGGGATTTTCTTTCCTTTTCTTTGAAGGAACCTCCTGAAGCTGTTTATTTTGTACTCTTCTTGACTGTGACTATTTTATGCAAAGAAGTCAAAATCATTAATGTAAAAATCAGCGATTGCCAGGCCAGTGATCCTCACTGTAAATACTGCACAAGATTTGGCTAACAATGTAATGGCTTGAAACTGTACGATCTAAACTCTCTTTTGAGAAAAGTGGGAATGTTTCTGTAAGGGGTCCTGGGTGGGCTGCTGTGTGGGTTTGCATCTCTGGCCATTGGTGCCAGTGTCCTGGTGTATGAAATAAATCCCCTTCTGGGAAGCAGCTGCTGCAAGATCATGGGACCAGACCTGCAGTGAGCATCATTTTGGTCCTGTGTGTGTCTACAGTGGTTTATCTTGTCTGATTAAATCATTCCTCAGGTCCTGTGGCAGTGTTGGGAAAGTAGAAAGAGTAACCCTGGTTTTATCACACTAGAGTTTCACTGCTGTTTGGCTGCTTCCTGCAGTGGCAGTGCACTGGCAGCAAAAGGGAGCCTTTTCCAAGGTCTGTTTGTGCTCAAGTATCCTCTCTGTGGAGGGGAGAAGCCTGATGGCTCTCAGGAGTCAGAAGTGTGAGCCTCATAGCTCTGTGGATACACCCTCCTCCAGCTCCCGGAGGAAGAAGAAGGTTATCTCATGGCCCTGGGAACCGTGGCTGCTCAGTGGGCTGCGCCTGGACGAGTTCCTTGGTGCAAACCCATGGCCAGAGGTGCTGAAATACCTTGCAAAATGAGAAGCAGCATCCCACTGTGAGCTCCTTCTGGGCCTGGCCATAAAGGGCAAAATCACTTTCTTTCCATTTGGTGAGAGTTTTGATTGCGTTGTCCTGGCAGTGGAGGAGATGTGTTGCTGTGGTAGAACCTGGCTTTGCATGGACTGGGGAGGAGGGCCAGGAACCTCTCCTTCCAGCCCCTGGGCGCTACAGTTCCCTACCCACAGCACGCGTGGGTTTTGAAGTGTTCAGCGCCTGCAGAAGCCTGACAGGCAGATATGGTGTCAGCTTCTTGTGACGGAGCAGTGAGGCTGTGTTAACCATGTGTGTGGCAGTAAGAAGGGGTTTGCTCTCAGGTGGGCTTTTCTCAGGGTGCCAGTGGCAGGACAGAGGTAATGAGCACAAACTGAAACACATGGAAATGCACTTAAAGACCAAAAATTATTTTTTACTGGACTAGGCTATCCAGAGAGGTTGTGGAGTCCTCAGCCTTGGAGATATTCGAAACTTGACTAACCACTGTCCTGGGCAGTCTGCTGTAGCTGGCTCTGCTTGAGCAGGGCGTTTGGACTGGCTGATCTCGAGAGGTCCCTGCTGCCCTCAGCCATGCTCTGATCTTCATTCCTGAAACACCAGATGAACACTCGTTCCTTTGGCTGCCATTGTTTAAGGAATATCTCCAGCTCCATCGGCTATTCCTTGCCTTTTGTTCCTCACTTGTTGCCTGAGGTGGGAAGAAGATGAAATGGGGCTGTAACAGCTCAGCGGCCCAGGTCCCGTGTGTCTGCTGTAGCTGGTGCATGGGTTAGGAGTGGTGATGTGATGGGAAACCTTCCTCTTTGTGGTGAGCTGGTGGTTGGACAAAATGCTGTCTGGAGGAGCCTGGTGAGGGAAGGGACTATCATGGGGTGCCCTGTTCCTTTTCGTGTTGTCCTCTGCCTACAACAAACCTCCCTCCCTGGCTGTCAGAGCAGTACAGACGGAAGAGCAGAGCAGCTGGGAGAGAAGTGATGAGCAGTCTTCTCTGTGGTTCCTGGGAGGATGCCCTTAATGGCACTGGGAGTTATGTGTATAGTCTTATCCCATTTGCTGCATGCTTTTTGCCTACATTTTCCCTTTTAGATTCTCTTTGCAATCTGCTTGACTTGAGTATGCAGAAGTTTTCTTCCAGACTTTCTTCTTTGTCAAAAATTTGCTGTTTCCCTTGTACCTCATGAGCCCAAGGATGGCCCAGCTTTGCTTTAGCTTTCCAGGCAAACCAGGGAAGAACATCCCTTGGCTGAGATATGTTTAGAAAGCAAGGTAGGAAAACAATTTTGTAATTAAATGCTTAACCCTGTCCTGCATTCTGTATGTTAATCATAGTGCTGCTGTGACCAGGAGGTTGTGAGGGTGACCAGGAGGGGTATGTGTGATGTTTTCTTTTGTAGGTTATTTTAAGGTAAATCAGAGTTGCTCTGCAGGCTTGACTATCCAATACATAATTTGTCCAAGTGATTCTTAATGTTGGGTAATGAGCTGGAAGATTTGTCCAGTGCTTAAGGGCAAACCCCATTAGCTGTGTCATAAATAAAATTTCCCTGGCATCTTTCTCCATGTCAGACACAGTGATTAGAGCCTTAACTACTTGGCTGAGGTTGCAGTCTCCAATTTACAAGCAGAAAAAATATTTCTAGCGGAAACTGAGGTTTCCAGGCTTACACCTGACAAACTGTCCTGGATTTTGTAAGATTTTCTGAGGGGAAATAATTTTTGGCCAAATGCTTTTTTGCTACTTTGGCAGCCACAGCTGAAGCAGGAGCAAGAGAAAACAGTTCACTTGGTCGTGTGCATTAATACAAATTCAGAGGCGCAGTCCTGGCTCAGTGAGAGCAGGTTTCCTGATTAGCAGGTGTGACTCAGGATGCAGTTCAAATATTTCTTTTGCATCAGTGTCCAGCTCTAGCGAGGCAAAATAATGACTTGCAAATAATGTTCTTTGTTGTGTGTTTTCTCCCAACAAATTTGCCTTGAATATAAATTCTGAAGCAGACAGCAGTTACACAGTGGAGAGTGAATCCAGGCAGATATTTGTCTGAATTTCAGTGATGCTGAAGACTGGCATCCACCTTTTTCTGTATATCACGGGGTAAATCTGCAACAGGCAGCTTAGTGATGTGCACATTAGGGTCTGGAGGCTAAAAGCAAAGGTACTCTGAGCTGAAACAGATGAAAATGAAGCAATGTTGTGATATCGCAGAAGAAGCACTGAGACACCTCTTTTTAGTGGGAGAGTTTTTCCTCTATTATCCCTGATGGAGGATGGAGCTTTATGCTAAAGCTTTCTCTCCTGGTCGCTTTTTTTTTTACTTCCCTGTCCTCTGTGGTTTTTGCTAGCAGTATGGCTGTGGACAGGCTCGGTGGGCAATGGGCTCATAGCCTGCGTCATGCCACGAGAGGGGTTGCAGGCTGTGCTGTGAGGGGGTCATGGCTCCCCCGAGGCTCGTGTGTGCAGTGGGTCCTGGTGCCTTAGCTGTTCCCCTTGGGTAGCAAAGGCTTAATCCAGTGACAGTGTCTGCTGATGGTTTTACCCCTTTTATTCCTTTTCCTTCCCATTTCCATGTTGTCTGTAGTGGCAGGCTAGCCCAGAGCCAGGAGAGCCTGTATATGCGATGGTGGCTTTTTTCCCCCATAGGGTGACTGATCCACACCATTTCCCTGCTCCTGGTGGAGGATTTCTTGTAAGTTCATACTTATGCCTTGGCTTCTGAATGGGACATCTCATCTCTCTTACCATACCAGGTTGCAGGCTACTGAGAATATGTCCGTGTAATAATAAATGAACGTCAGCGTAGCAGCAGGTAAATGCATTGGGCACTCTTGCCAAGCCATGCATATTGACTGAGGTCAGTAGGAAGCACTAATATATTTTGGCTGCTAATTACAAATAGAGGGGAGGGAGGGTATATGAAAGTAAAAGCCCATAGCTCTTGCTCACTCATCTACTTTTTACTGTTGAATAAGAAATTAATGTAACCCATTAGCTAATGTAAGCCATTATCAATCCAGTGACTGATAATCATCTAGAGAAAGGACAGCACATCCTGGTTTAATGTTGGAGGTACCAAGCAAATGAAGGAAGGTTTGCATCCTCACAGAGTGTGCTTTTACACCAGCATGGCCAGGCTCGTCCCTTAAATTGAGCTCATTGCTCAGGCCTGGGGGATGGGATGAGCCAAAGCCACAGGGCAGGCAGGTGGTTGTCCTGCTCAGGGGACCGCTCGGGGTCCTGCTCAGGGTCCTGCTCAGGGGACTGCTCAGGGCACCGCTCACCTCTTGGTTAGGTGCTGATGATGCACTGGGCTCCGTCCGTCTCACTAATGGGCAGGGTCTCCATCTCTCTCCCCTTCAGCGGCGCAGGGTGGCTAGCGATGGTGGAGCCTGGAGGTCTGCACCGTGGCGCAGGATCTCTCGGCTGCCCGGAGCCCAGGAGGAGCTGCTCTGGACCCTGAGGCGAGGGGCGGGATGGACCTTGTCAAAGGGTGAGTCGGGCCCTGCCATGCTCCCTGCCTTTTGCTCACTGATGGTTGGTAGGGGAAGAGGTGTGCTTCTGTTTGGGGAAGCTGAGCCGATGCCTGGCCCTCCAACATAATTCAGCGTGCATGATACCTTTGTTCCTTTTCCATATTGCAAAGCAAACCTCAGCCCGCAGAGCGAGGTTGTGCCTCACTGAACAGATGAGCAGTAAATGCCACAACAGGGACTTGCAGCCTTTCCCCACGTTTCACTGTTTTCATACAGCCTGACAAATACCTACCAGTACCAAAGCCAGGCACAGCACTCGTGTAGTGGTGGGGGCTGTGGGAATTGCTGGGCAAGTGTTGTTTTTTTTAATTGGGGTAATGCAATGTGAACTAGCTGTGCCTAAGGAGGGAGTGAAAACCTGGTACTGTCAAACCTGACTGTTTCACTGCAGCAGTGGTTAAATACTTCAGTATTTAATCTCAGTCCATGCTAGCTTTCCAAAGTGAGTGCTGTGGAAAGAAAACAATTCTTTTTGATTCCCTTTCTGTTTTGTCTTGTTTTTCCTATTAAGTTGCAGGGAGGATTTGCCTTTCCAGGGAGGTTCCCCTGGGAAGCATGTTCTGGGCTGTCCTGGCTGCGCAGAAGCCATCAGTGGCCACCGTTAAATGCCTCCTACCTCAAAGATCCGTGCTGAGATCACTTGAGAGTGATCACACAGGCGTGGAGGTAAACACAGTGCACGTGGTGGTCTGTGCTGTGGGCACGAGTGAGGATAGGTGGCTGCTGGCTCACTGCAGGCGGGAGAGCCGCTCTCATCCGGGAGCTGGGGAAGGGAGGAAATGGGAGAAAACCTCTTGTCCATGGGGGTTTGTTTTTCTGCATATGGAAGTCATTGCCTGCAGGACGTGAAGTTCAAGCACTGAGAAGGGACAGGATGGGCCAGGTCTGAGGGCAGAAGTGCAGATCCTGCTTGTCTTACCCCTGGGGAGGAATGGTTTTGAGCCCCCAGCTCTCTGCTGGTCTGGGTACAAAAGAAAAACAGGGGTGGTAAATGGATTTAAGCTGGGATGGTCAAACCCCTCTTGGCTCAATCCTCCTGGTGCTGTGAGTGTGCGCTCATGGACTGGTGCAGCATGCTGGAGGCCCTTGCATGAGGGAGGACCTATAGTGGGCCCCTCAGCTTGTCTCATGAGTGGGGCAGGCAATAGAAAGGGAGCATTGGAGACTTCTGCTGTCATCTGCACGTGGGTTAGAAACCTCCAGGTGAAAAGCAGCCAAAGCACAGGCTCCAGTTGTTGAGCTATCTAGTCTTTTCCCCAAAGCTAACTTTGCCTTTGCAGATACAAAGGCCGTTTGTCTCCCCCGCCTTGGCAGGGCTCGCCGTTGGCTAACGTTGTCTTTGTCTGCCACAGGCTCATGGAGCTGCAGATGGGCTGGGGAGAGCAGCCTCTCAATGCTGGGATTGTTTGTGGCTGCCCCCACCTCGCGTGGGGGGGACAGGCAGAGTGTACTCGCCATGCCCCCCCGCCACCTTGCTGCTGATTCGGGCTGCTCCGGGTCCCCAGCACCCACGAGCCAGGCAGTGCCCTTGTGGCACAAAGCTGTTGTGCTGAGGCCAGTCTTGCTGCCCGTCTGTCCCCTATGGTCCCCTTGCTCCCACAGGGAGCTGCCTCCTGAGTGTCTGCCTTCTCGCAGCGGGGAGGAGGATTCATCCGAAGGGCATGTGGTCCTGGTTGGGTGGAGATTCACTAGCCTCAGCCTTTTCTGTGTGCATTTAAGCCACGCGGGTGAGAGAAAAGGGTGCTGGATAGCCACACTCCAAGGCCTTGGTGCTCTTGCCATGGAACAGAGGAATGGAGCCCCTCAGGGGAGTGTGTAGCCCACTAGGTAGAAGGAATGACCCCTGCACCGTGGCTCCCTAACTCCCTGCCCTCCTCTGGGCACTGTTTGTCCATGCCTGTCTTAAAGTGCAGGAGGAGAAATTGGAACAAACAACCTGTGAATAGTAAAGGGACGAGCTGGGGGTGTTGGAGCTGGGATGGGAGCTTGGTGGTAGATGTGGTAACTGCGTGCACTCTGCTCTCTGCGTGCAGGTATGGACTGCAGGGTGCCTTGCAGGCTAAACAGAAGGGATAAATGAGGTGGTGTGCTGTTAGGGGGAGCTGCTGCCTGTAGAGGATGCAGTCTTTGTTACTGGTGGGAGTAGGGGTCACACAAAGCAGTGGAGTAGGAGGTGGGTGCAGCACAGGCTGTTTCCCTTGCCTGGTTCCTGCCACTCTCCCTCTTTGGGTCTGATGGTGAACACTTCCCTGGGGCTGGACCTGTTGCCGGGGGGTTGTAGTAATGGTGGTCAGGGCTGTTTTAACATGTGTGAGCGAAGGGGAGAAGAGGTTTTTGTGGTGTCCCTTCACCCCAGGCTCTTGGCCGGAATCTTGTCCCTCAGTGTTTCCTTCCTGAACATCCTGGCTGTGTGGGATGGCTGGAGATGTTCGACAGCCATCACTAGAGCCCTCTGCCCCTCTCTTCCTGGAATTTCTGCCTCAACTCTTTCACCGAGAGCTGGGAAACTGCAAGCGCTGACCCCCACACAGCCCCCCTGCTTCCCAGATGGGGGTGGGAGAAGAGGAGGGCAGCACGGTGGGGAATAGTGGGGGCAGGAGACTGGGGCTGCTGCGGGACCATGGGTCGGGTCCCCGTGGTGTGTGGGGTGGGCGCCTGCCAGGGTGGGGGACGCGAGAGGGCAGCGTGGCACTGCTGCTCGCCCAGATGTGGCACTCGCAGGAGTGGGGTGCGCTTCTGGCACCCCTTCACTTGCGCTGCCCATCCCTCCCACCCTGTCCTGAACCCCTTTACCCTCCTTGCACTCCAGCTGTATGTGCTCTTCCCACAGTCCCAGATCTTTTTGGGTAGCCAAATGCCTATGTCTATCTGAGGAAAGATCCATCTTTTTAAGCAAATAATTACTTACTCATTTTCAAAGGGTTGTCTCCCAGGGAGGACAGGCCCAGTGCTTTTTGAGCATCTTTGACCAAAGGGAGCATCTGTCACCCAGCGCCTTGCAGTAGCTGCTGCTGTCTTTTGGCAGGGCACCGCAGCTGGAAACCTGCCTGCCCCTTGTGCTGCTGGGCACAGCAATAGATGGTACTGCCCAAGCGGGCTGAGAGGGGCTTCACGGAGGGCTGGTCTTGCCTGCTGGTGCTGTGAAATGTGGTGCTCCTGGGGCTTTTCCTGCATGCTTCATGCCTGGGTTACAGCTTTGGGAAGAGGGAAAAACCCCTCACCAGGATGACAAGGTGCGATTCTCATCTGAGCTCTTGTTTCGGAGGTGCTGGCCCTGGCTGGGCAAGGCAGAACAGGGTGCTCATCACTTGGAAATGAACAGGAGACAGAGTCCTAAGGCTCTTTTTACTTTCTCCCCCAGCCATCCTCATAGTTCTGACCTAGAAATTTCTCACTCCATTTGCTGAGCTGGCTTAGTTAAAGACTAATATCTGAAGGATTAATTATTCAGTGAGTATGGGGAGGTAGGGTAATGTCTGCTGCCAACTCTGCAAGGTGGTACTTGCTGGCCCAGGGTGCCTGGCTCGGGGACAGGTCCCAGCCCTTCCCACGGGAGCCCCAGCCACAGCCCTCACCCTGGGCTGGGCACATCTGCTGTGCAGGTGCATATTGGGGAGCACATCATGCAGCATTTCTGTGTGTTGCTCTTGTCCTGTACTTGTTTTCACTCTATTTAAGCAGGAAACCAACTTTTGGCCTCGCAGTCTTCAGTGACACATTTCCAGCTTGTGCTGCTGTTCCTCCTCCCTGGAAGTCCCTGTGACAGCTGTCCCTGAGGCCCTGCATCAGCTACACCATTGCTCATCCTCCCTGTTCAGGGCAGGCACCTCGGGATCTCCAGAGTGTCCCGGAGAAGGGCTCTCAGCAGTAGATCTGCAGAGATCTGGTGATAGTGCTGGGGCTTGGGGAATCCTCGGCCTCTGGCCCTGTGGATGGGTCCCAGATGCTGCTGGCCCTCCCTGCAGCCGTGCCTGCATCGTGCTCGCTGGCCTTTCTGGGACCGCTTTGGAGAGAGGATGCAACAAGCTGCAGTTTGGGTAGCACTTGTTCCTTTAAAGCCATGCTGTGGTTCTCAGGATAATTGCTCAGCTGTGCAGTGACAGCAACTGTTTTTCAGGTTGCAAATAGCTATGTGCCCTGGAGAGTTTATAAAGGAATATATTTCCTTGATCTCCACAGGTTCTTGATGTGCTGGTGAAAGCAGATTCCCTGTTTAACAGCAAAGTAAGTGCAGGTTGGCAGTTTCTTTCCTTTACGTGCTCCTCTGCTTTCCCTGTGGTGTTTTCGGAGGAAACACAGTTAAGAGGCTGTCAGGAGGAGCAGCAGTGTGAGTTGTCAGACAGTAGGGTTGGTGCTTTTGGACCCAAGGTGCATTGCTGTGGGTTTACTGGGATGCTTCACCCTTCACTGCAGTTGTGGGAAGGTCGGGGTGCAACTTGCTGCCTTGCTGGGCTTGCTGCAGCTCTACCATAAAGCATCTGGAGTGAACGTGTGTTCCTCAGGAGAGTGCTTACGCAGAGGGATTTTGCTGCTGTATGTTCCTCTGCATAAGGGGTTTTGGCAGGAGGCAGCGTTTGCCCTGGACACCTTCGTACTTGTGACAGGCACAGCTGTGCCAGGAGGAGCCTGAGCCACCAATGGGGTCCTGTAACCTGCTGTTTAGAAGGCAATACCTGAAAGTTTTGTTTCCCTGACCTCTTGTGAATGGGCAGGTTTGCTGGTAGTGACCGCAATGCTTTATTTGCTTGTGTTTTGGCATAATCATTGCAATAAACAGTAAATGTTTTCATTAATAACCTGCAAATAGCTGCTCACCAGCTGAACCGTGGGATCTGTCTGTGTGCTCACTTCTAGACTGAAGGGACCTGCCAAAAAGCAGCAGTGTTCAAAGTTGTCACATTTAGCCAATAAATAGCACGGGCAGAACAGAAGTGTGCAGCTGCTGGTGCTGGCTTGCCGAGCTGCAGAGACCTGGCTGCTAAAGCTCACCCCCAAAATCGGCTGTTTTCACGGGGCACGTGGACAGAGCGCTGCCCCACCGTCCTTTGTAGAGAGTGTGTCTCTGCTGGAGCCATGGCTGATGCTTGTAGCAGAAAAACAGAGGAACTCAGAAGTGCTCTGCTTGCAGCAGCCCCCTGTAAGCTTTGCAGGTGCTGGGTGGGGAACCAGGGGATGCTGGTAAGCAGCTGCTGTCACCCTGCTCCCCCGAAGGTCCAGCTCAAGTGCAGTGCGACGCAGCCTGCCTCTGCCTCCTGCACAAACTGCAAGAGTTGGCATTTCAAACCAAGTCATCTTCTCAGGCAGTATGCAGGCATCTCTGTTTTTCCAACTTGTCCAACTTTTCTCAACATTAGAATTTGGAAATCTGTGGCCATCCTTGCTTTGATCATCAGAGCAGCTATCAATTTTAGCTTTTATTTCCTTCTGTAAGCCCATATTCAGCTGGGTCCTGCAGGAGCTTCACAACCTCCTGAGCCACAAGGGATTTAAAGGGGGTGAAGAAGGTTTGGGAGAGGATGTGAGTGGCTCAGCCTCACCCTGCAATGAGAAGCTGAGAAGATCTGCTGCGGGGCAGCGGGGAGGAAAATGAGTGAAAAATGGTCCATGAAGCAGGGCCCTACTGGTGCAACACCTTTGTTGTAGGCCAGCACACAGGACTGTCATGGAAACTTTTCTGATTTAAATGCACAATTGTGCCTACCTTTTAATGCACATGCCAGGCTGCTGGGCTGTGTTTATGGAATTGAGCCCAGCTCTGTGGCAGACCATGGGGACTGACACCGCAGAGAAGCACTTGGCTTCACGGGATGTTCCCAGAGCCAGGCTGAGACTGGTGAATGACCCTTCCAGGGAGCAAAGCACTACGGCAGTGAAGGTGTTGAGGGGAGTTGCTTCAAGCAGCTTTCTTTGAGGTGCATGTAGCACGTGGGAAGCAAACCCCACCAAAGAGGTTCACTGCAGCAGGGTGTTATCCCACGTGTCCACGCTTGCTGGGGAAAGGATGGGTGAGCTCTGCAGAGATGTGCAAAGTCACCTGCCCTGTGTCTTTGTGAAGGCACCTGAATCGCTGCAGCGGGGAGCCTGGCACAGCATCCGAACCAGCTGGTTCTCTTGGAAAGGAGTGTGAATTGGCAGCTGTGGCAGAGAGCAGCCCAGCAGTGCCAGGCGTGCAGGTGGCCGCCCTTTCGTGGCTAACGCGTGGGTCACACTCAGGACCTGGGAACTCTCTGTGCGGCTGTGGTCTATGCTGAATGAGTTCAGGGCTCTCAGCTCAAGTTCCCTGGGAAAATTATCTGCGGATACTAATGTGAGCTCTGCTAGGCAAACTCTTTCCTTGCATCTGTTTCCTTTGGTCAAGTCTAATGTCCTACCGATCAGGCTCCGTTGTGATAAAGCCGCTGAACACTCTGAGGGGATATCGGAGCTGTATTTAATGTAGCTGGTGCTGCTGTCTGCAGCACAACACTGCTGCTTAGAAAGAGGCACTTGCTACACCGTGAATAATGCTGTATTAAACTCTGATTATCCCCCAAAAGTAATAAGATGCTTTAGCATATGGTGCCCCTGTTGCTGTGACAGCCTGCACGCCTCGGCCCCGTTGGCCCTGGGTGAGGGAGCCGGGGTTAATTCCTGCTCTGCAGGAGAAGCACTAGCAATACTCTGGATGCCCAAAGTGCCAAGGTGCTGCCACCTCGGGGTGGGGGTGGGGTGGTGAGAATGGGAACTGTCGTGTCCTTCGCTCTTTGCTGGAAAGCAAGACCCTGTGAGGTGTGGAAGGTCTCCTGCTGCTCCCAGCCCAGGGCTGTTTGCCCTGTTGCTGCCGAGTGTTGTTTTACTTCCCATGGAAGCAGGGACTGTCTCGCTCTCCGCAGGCACAGTGGCTGTGTCTGCACATTTGCTTTACTGCTAATAGAGCTGCTGCTTTACCCATTGGTTCCTGTATCCAGAAAGGGCTCACGAGAGCAACTGCAGCTTTCCCTTTGCTCTACAGAGCCTATTTAGTTTGCACGTATTGCTGCAATTATTGCTGGATTTCATCAGATGAGAGGCGCATCTTTCTTAATAGCCTGTGTAATTTCTTCCAGAGGGACACATTGCATTAAATCTTTAATCCAGCAAGCTGCTAAGGGAGTACACTCAGACTGCATGCATTTGCTATTGATCTCTTACTCAGCCCTAATGCTACCCCGGGGGCTTTACCCCTCAGAGTAGCTGGAGCTGGTGCAGTCAGAGCCTTTGGAGGGGACCTGGGGTGGCAAAGGGCTGCATGGCTCCCCAGCTTTCTCCCTGTCCTTTGCTGTAATGCCACATCCATTGTGGGCCAGGGAAGGCAGGTTCCTCTCTGTGCTGTGTGTACTTGGGTCACATCAGTGGGGGCCCGTGCAGTGTGAAATAAACTGCGTAGGAATTGAAATGTGGTGTTGCAGGCTGCTACCGACAACCATGTTCCAGTAGGTCACTTCTGCCTTAGATTTCTTCCCGTCCTCAAAAATCCCTTCTTGCCCCATTTTCTTAAGAGTTTCAGGGTTGCTGACTCTCATTTTGGATAGATTTTTATAAAAGCCCTTCTGAAAATCAGCTGGTGTGTTGCTGAGCCTGATGCTGCCTGTCCTGCTCCCTTGGCGGGGTCCAGTTGTGCTGGGGCAGGGGAGGGAGAGGGCTGTGCTGGTCCAGCTTGCACTGTCCCATCCTCCTTATGCCAAATTGACTTTTATGTGGCTTTCTGCTGCATACCCTTGCTTGCTCTGACCTTTTCTTCCTTCCTCTTCCCTGCTTTCTCTCCTTGCAGCCTTCTCTGCAAGGCAGGAGTCATTTGGGAGGAAAGACTAGTTCATTTTTCATGCTCAACCACCAGTGCAGCTGTTTGTGCTAGCAATTGCCTTTGATATGCATTTACAGAGACAGTGACCTGTGAAAGAGTAAATCAAAGACCTGAAGCTAGTGCCTGGGGTGTACCTTAATGTGTATGATCTCCCCTTCTGTTCCTCTGCAAATAGTGAGCAACTCTGCAAATCAGGCAGAGTTCAGCACAGGATGCAGCTTTCTTGAGGGTGTTGAGGATGGCTGGGACATCTTCAGACTGGGGTGGCTGGTAGAAGGTATGTTAAGCCTGGACTTGTACAGCTTAGCTTCTGTAGTTCTGCATGAAGCTTGACTGTTGATGAAGAAGATGGTCTGCATCTTAGTTTTATTTATTTTTTAATTTTTATGTTATCTACCCTTATTTGCATCTTGGTGCCTGGAAAAAGTCTTAGTTTTCAGCATCTCTGTGTGCTCATGGGCTCTTGGGATGCCAAGACCTAGTCTGGGGCCAGGAAAGCCCCATTCCTTACCCTGCTCCAGGGCTGAACTCACTGCCCACTTCTTGAGATGACTGGGAGAGATTTGGGCCATGACCAAATCACACGCAGTGGTACCTGATGCAGCAGATCAGCCCCACCGGTGATGGTGGGTACAGACACTGACACTGCAGTCTTCTGGGCTGATGAAGTGACTGTAACGTGAAAGCTGCTCAAATTGCCAGAGCTGCCCTATTATCGGTTAATCTTATTCCTGAGCCCTGTGGGGCTTCTTGTGCTGTTACAAGTGCATTCATCCATGAGGCTTTCACAGGTCTGGCTGCTCTGATCACAGCTCACATCTCCATGTATCTTGGCCAATATTGGCCTGCCAGCAGACGTGTGCAGTGAAAACGTGGCCTATTTGATGTGCCCTGGCACTTCCAACCTTCACTGCTCATTTTAAATTTTTCCTGCTCCATGCACTAGATACAGAGTGACTTTTTGAAATGTGTTTTCCCGATGTAAGGATGTTACCTGATTTTTTTTTTTCTTTTTTCTTCTTCCCCAAAACATATGCGGAGTGCCTGCTTTGCATCCCTGGGGGTGGCAGGAGAGATCCCAAGCTGTTTGCAGCATGCTGGGCAGAACATGGGTCACGCTGGCTTGGTGACTGTTCCTCCTGCAGAGTGAGAGGATCTTTCCCTTGTGCATCATTCCTGCTTTAACCTGGGGGTGTGGGGAGCAGGAGGCTGGTCCTGCTCAGTGACATTCCTGCCTGCTCACCCCATGGGCTGTGTGCAGCATTGTCAAAACCTGCCCGGGCAGGCAGGGAGAACTTTTTCAGCAGCTGGTGGGACACCCTGCTGCAAGCACCAAACAGAAAAACAACTCTGGACTTCTTCAGCCCCATCCCACTCTGTGGCCAACTCTCTTGCCAGCAAGGAGGCCCAGGGCATGGGTTGCCATGTACCACTGGCCCCTGTAGCAGAGAGGTGTACATGTTTCAATGCAAATGGAGATAAAACTGGGCTTTGTTTGGAAGATGAATGGCTGGAAAGACACAGCTGAGTTGGAAACATCACCCAGCCTGGACAGAGCCTAGGGGGCATTACAGTAAAAAAGTACCGAATTGTTTCTTGCACCTTGAATGCTGCATAGCAACAAGGGGTGGCCCGTGGCCATTGTGGGTGCTGGTTGCCCATGCTGTGTGGCCCTGTTCTGTCCGTGCTCTGCAGTAGCTGATGCGAAGAAACCTCATGTGTTTGCTGAGCATCCCGAAACTGCTGCACTGGGTGACCAGTGGGGATGCTGCCTGGACCCGAGCCCAGGCAGAGCTCCTATAGGACCAGCTGAGCCATGTGAGGCCACACTCTGCTAGGGAAACCCATCAACTTATTCTTTTAAACTGTATCTACCCGGGTTCAGTTTTTGCAGGTTCATGTGTTGGCAAAGGGCTGCTGTGGTCAGACTCCAGGTGCTTTAGGAAGATTCTGAAGAGAATGATTTTGGTGGGGTTGTGACTTCTTTTTCCAAAATTTCTTTTGGGGGTTTTGGGAGTGAGGGGTTTTCCCTGTGTGCCCCAGGCATCAGCTGGCACATTTGTGGGTAGCAGGTTGGGGGCTCACAGAGGTGCTTTCTTCTTCACTGGAAGTGGAGGCTGAGGTGGGTTTGACGGTCTGGCCGTGGATGTGGCCGTGGTGTGACAGAAGGGTTGGTCCAGAGTGCAGAGCTGCTGCCAGTGAGCTGGGGACCAAAGCAGCGGCGTCCAGCACAGGGACAGCATGAAGTAAGATGAAATCTTCTTTTTTTCCTTCTTTTTCTTGTTTTCCCTCTTTTCCTGATGAGGTTGCACATCTGGGGAAACCTCTTCTGTGCTCTGTTGTGGTTTGAGCTCAGAGAGCAACTGAGCACCACCACTCAGCCCTTCACTCAGCCTTTTCTTTCCAGTGATAGGAAGGAGAAAATAAAGCCAAAGGCTTGGGAATCGAGGTGAGGACAGGGAGGTATGACTGACCCGTTAGGTCATGGTCACGGGCAAAAGACAGACTCATTAAGGTGAAGAAAAAGAACATCACTTTAATTCAAACACTAACAAACCCAACAGTTAACAGACAGAGTGGGACAGTGAGAAGTGTTACCACATCTTAAAAACACCTCCCCTCACCCCTCCCTTCTTCCTGGGCTCAGCTCTGCTCCCAGTCTCTTTGCCTCCTCCCCACCAGGGGCTCAGGGGGAAGGTGATGGGGTTACAGTCAGTCCTCTTCTTCCTCCTTGGTGGGGCTGGAGTGGGGGCTCTTTGTGTTCTCTCCAGCTTCAGCGTGGTTCCCTCTCAGAAGAGGCGGTTCTCCGCGAACCTTCTCTGTCGTGAGTTCTTCCCATGGGCTGCAGCCATTCCCAGGCTGTTCCGGCGTGGCTCACCCCCGTGTGTCGGAGTCCTCCCAGCACCCAGCTACAACAGCGGGGGCTGCTTCTCCCCTCAGTCCCGGCCTCCTTTGCTCACAGCCGCCTGCTCCGGTGTGGGGCCTCCACGGGCTGCAGGCGGATCTCTGCGACACCGGTGACCTCCATGGTGGTGATGGGGGGTGTGTGGTGTGACCCTGCCATCTCACCACGGGATCCAGGGGGGCTCCCTGCTCCAGCACACCTCCCCCTCTTCCTCCTCCTTCCTTCCTCTGACCTCGGTGTTCACAGAGGTGTCTTTCTCGTAACTCCTCCTCACAACTCCCACTCCTCCTCCCGCGTTCCCCTTCTTAAATCGGTTATCACAGAGGCGCAGCCACCATCACCAACTGCCTCGGCCTTGGCCAGAGGTGGGTCTGACATGGAGCCGGGGGAGCTTTGAGAAGCTTCTCCCAGGGGCCACTGCTGTAACTCCTCCCCCACTACCAAAAAACACCACCACACAACCCAGCACATGTCCCCAGCACACGGGCAGCCTGTCATGCAGATGAGGAGGTGCTGGGGCTTAGGGTAACCATGCAGCAGAGAAGTAGCCCAAGAGACCTCCTTGAGCCCCTCCTAGGAGGGAAGGCTGCACCTTGAGTTTTGCCTCCAGGCCTGTGGGATGGGACATATCCCGATTTTAATCATTTGGAGATTGCACAATGCTGAGCTGCACCACTGAGCTCTGCCTGCCTGGAGGTGATGATGTCGGGGGCAATTCCCCGGGGCCTGAAGGACTGATCTCTGCCCCAGTTAGTTCATCTGTAGTTTTACTATGTCTGAGGTTGGGGGACTTGGGAAGAAAGAAGCAGGGAGCTTGGTTTTGTTGTTGTGCTGTCATGATGCTCCCTGTGACTCCCACCTATTGCTTTCGCAAGCATTGGGCGATGAGAGATCCTGCGGGCCTGCCCAGGGGGAAGCAGACATGTCGATTGGGGCTCGTCAGTGTTTGGGAGATTGTGACACAGCTCGTGGACCTGCCAGAGGTGCCGGCAGAGGCACCCTGGCCACTGCCAGTTGCTGCACGGGACAGTGAAGCTGCTCAGCCTCGCAGGGAACATGGTGCTGTGTCCTGCCCGTGCGCTGAGAAACATGGCTGAGGTGTGATGGGGCTGGTGGTGTCTCTGCTGGGGCAGAGGTGCACAGCGGGGCTGAGATAAGGTTCACAGAAATGTGATGAACAAACCTCTTTGTGGTGTATTTCAAGCTTTTTTTGTGCTCTTTGGGATCTTAAGGGATGTGATGCTTTGAAGGCTGCTTGGCATTTCAGCTTAAAACAACCCGTGTGTGTATGTGGATGGGCAGCAGTAGCATGCACAGGAGAGATACCAAGTAGCCTGTTCTGTTGGACGCCCCAGTGATGCTGGTTTTTAGGTATTTGACATGAAGAACCACTGACCTCAGTGCCTTGTGCTTCACCATCTCCTCTCCCACGGTAGCTGGTGAAGAAATTTCTATTTCCAGATTGCTTTATCTTTTAAGCAGAAGCTGTGGCTGTGCAGAGCACGTGCTGTGGGTTATTTTTCTTACCACTTCGCTGTTGTGGGGCTGGAAGTTTGTGGAGGCTTTGCTGCAAAGCGTGGCTGTGGTACTGGCCCTCCTTCCTTCATGCTGCAGGCAATGTGCTCTGCTTGCTGGCTTCCCTCTGCTGTCCCTGTGTCGTAGCACAGCTTGACAGACCCCAGTGGGATGTCCTCATCAAAGATGTTGCCTTACAGGGTCTTTGGGGGAGGGTGTTGAATTATGGTAGAAATCCAGTGGATCCTTGACAATGACTGGCAGAAACACCCTTGGCTAAACCCTGTGGCAAATTAGCACCTAAATGTTTGGGGTTTTTTAATGTGCTTCATTTTCCAGTTGTTCTGGATGTGCAGTAGTTACGCTGCCTTTCTGTCACGTCCTGCTCAGGCGAGGGGGACAAGTGACTCAGATTCACAAATCCCCAGTGGAGCAGACAACAAGTCTCCAAGTCCAAGCATTTATTAACTACCCACAATGTACTAATTAAACACATGATAATTGGCTAAGTATATAGCAGGTTGTGGCAAGCAATACAATATGCCTTGCTTTTCTTAATGGAAAAAGGAAAAGAGGGAGATAGAGGGAATGGGGAAATACAGATCCTCGGTCTGAGTTCCTGCGCTGACCCCCACACTGAAGGTTCCAGGAGGCAGCCGTCATCTTCCCTTCACTGCACTCTCCCGAGCCAACTAGCCCCCCCTTTCTTCTCCCCCTTGATTTATACCTACTTTCCTTGGGTCTGTCCCCTAGGTCGACCCACATAGCTACGTATCCCATGTAAGGGAGGGGTAAGGTGTTTCATGGGATGACGTAATTAGCATGATCATGTTAGCCTTCGTTAGCATATTGAGGGGTGTTAACTTTAATATGCATTTCGTGGATTATGAAGCAAAGTTCATTCACTGGACACATGGCCCTTGAAATCTGCCCAGGTGCCCCAGAGCAGGGCGGTCCTGTCTTCACAGGGCTCCCTCCCCCAGCTGCCGGGCAGCGTTATCAGCTTCGGCCTCCACAGAATGCACCCTGGGACTCACAGTTTTGTCTTGTGAGTGTTTGAGGCATTTCTTCGAGCAGCCTCAACTTTTGCTTTCCCAGGCTGTTTTTCTTAGTTTCTCGCAGGCCTGGTTTCTTGTCTCTCACACTTTCTTCATGTGGTCCAGGCTCTGGCAGGTTCCTAGGACACTGCAAAGGCTGCTGTGGTGTCACCGCCCAGCTCTTCAGGGCACAGCTTCACATTGCGTGTCATCTGGTGGACACTGGGGAAAGGTCCGTGTCCCCATGCCCCTGAGACCCAGCCACCTCCCGCCACCGCCCTCCTGTCAGGTCCAGTGGTTGCACGGCCAGGGGACGAGTCAGCTCACGCCATTACTGAGTACTGAGGGACTGGGTTGGTTTTTGGGTCATACCAGACCAGCTCAGCTGACTCACCCTGGGGCCACGTGGCACGTTTCTACTGATGGTGTTTAGAGTTTTCTGGTCAAAGGTGAGTGACTGGGACAGCACACCCCACAGTGTGACACAGATGTCTGCCCCACAGCCAGACCCCGCCAACCTGCCCAGGCATCTCCCCAGGGTTGCCTTTGCCTCTGCCAGTAGCATGGCAGCATGCTTTGAGGGCAGCAGCAGGGTGAAGGTCGGAGTAGAGCATCAGCTGGGAAGAGCTGATGTGGGCAGAGGGTACGGGATGCCGGCAGGGTCTCCCTCCTTCTCTTCATCGTTTTTCCTCAGCGATAGAAACATTGGTCACACCATCCAAGGTTGCAGTGTTGGGCTTGGGCTATGGGTTCGCAGCATGAGCGTAACATGAGTGTGTGGCAGAGAGGTCTGGAAGCGGTGAGGTTCCGCAGGGCTCGTGCAGGCTGACGTGCAGTGGAGCAGCTTGTGCTGGCAGATGAGGGGCTTCCCATGTGCAGCTGCCCCACGAGGCCACACCTAGTCCCGCCAACTCCCAGGGACTGCAGGTTATCGCTGAGGTCCCAGGGCTTAAAGAGCTGATGTCTGTCCCTTAAGCAGCTCTTTGATTAGAGGTGTTTCAGTAGTATATGGTGAGGATCTGAGCCGAGCGAGCAGGGACTTGGAGCTGTATGGCAGTGGAGATCGTCTCAGGTGAGGAGTCTTGATATGCATCTTCTCATTTTGGTGGCATTGACCATCTGTGTAATTGTCTTTGTTCTGCCCAATGGGGACTTTAAATATTTTTGCTTATATTGTGAAGGATACGATGTGATCTGGTTTGTCAGTCTCTTTATTTTACTGAAATAAGTCAGAGTATTTATTTTCCCTTGGGCGTTATTTGGCTTCTGTACTCTGTTTGGCAGTCCTAGAGGTTTTAATTTTACAACTAGCATTTTGGAAGTTTTAGAGGTTTGTTTTTACTTTGTTTTAATTAAATTGCCATAACCTGGGGGAAATCTTTCAGCTTAATTTAAATGGAAAGCCTTACGCTGAGAAAATCCAACATCCCTGGCTATCTGATGATTGTTCTGTTCAGAGTTTTGACATGAAAAGTTAAAATTTGACTCCAGGCTTGAAAGTTTGCAATCATTGACTGCAACAGGCACAGCCGGTCCTCTGTGTCGTAAGAGGATTACATTAATCTATTGTTTCAGAAAGAAGCTGAGATTTTAATAGACTCTGTTTTGATGCAGAAGTGGGATAATTACCGGGTGAGAGGAGAGAAGAAAAAGGTTGAAAGTAGAAATGTCCTTCCCTGGTGTGTGTGGGTGCCTGTGGTTGGACCCTTGGGCTGCAGCTGCTGAGGACGACTGTGCCCCTCTAGGACGTGTACCTGGCTCTGGGGAGCCCTGTGCTCCCCTGAGGGGTGCAGCGCTTATTTGGGGAGCAGGAATGACGAGAATTCCCATGGAATCTGAGCACTGTCTTATGCGGGGCAGTGCTGGGGCTGGACAGTGTCCCCACAACACAGATCTGCTGGATCATGACCAACGCTCATGAGGGTCTGGGCTGGTTTGGGTCATGAAGCCCTGGGAGGGGGGCGCTGCTCAGGACTGTGCTGCTGTGCCTCTAGGACCAGTGGAAGGACTTCATGCAAGTCAGAGGGAAGCTCGAGGTCACGGATGAGTAATTTCCCAGAGGGGTTGTTGCATTTATCCATAATTCACTTCTAAGCAGGCCAGACAGAGTGCCTGAAGGGAGCAGGTCGGAGGCTTATCCTGCTCGTTCTGGTGCATAGGAAGGTGACTTCCCTCGCCTGGCAGTTAATTGCATTTTCACCAGCTTGTGACTGCTGTGTGCTGCCTCCTCACCCCGGTGAGCCCTCAGGAGGGGTCACCCCACAGCCCAACTTTGTCTATTTTCCCCCCTAAACAGCCTGAATAGCCCCCGGGACAACCCACGCACAAGCTCCAGCACAACAAACAAGATCAACAACAACCCCCACCCAGCCACCAAGAACATCCCAACCCCTCACGAATAGAACATGGGCACCCCACCAAAATCCAACCGAACAACAGATACACCCCCACCCTCCACAGCCTCCGCCACAGACCCCCATCACTCAACCACCCCACCAACAACCACCCCTACAGCAAACACCAAAACCAAACCCACACCATGCCCAGCAACCCGCCAGTCACCCCAGGCCTCAGGAAAAGGGTCCGCCGCCAGAGCCACAGAGTACACAAACACCGCCAGCATTCCTCCCAAATACACCATAAATAATACTAAGGATACAAAAGAGGCCCCCAAATTCAATAACCACCCACAGGCCGAAAGAGACCCCAAAACCAGCCCCAAACCCCCATAATACAGTAAAGGATTAGATGCTACTGCCAGCCCCCCCCCCAAACAAGCCCAACCCCCCAAAAAACCCCCCAAAGTCAGTCATACCAGTTACTACTTGGGCACCACCCAAGGTCTGGGACCTGAAAAGCCACCGTTAAATGTACTTAACTACAGAACCCCCAACCAAGGCAATCCCTCTGCCCCCCCCCGGCCTCTGGGATTGCCCTTTTTGCTGCTTGGGATGTATAAATGTGCATTAAACTATTTTCCACATACACGTACTATGAATGTACTAGAATTCATGCTATCCATGTACTATAAACATGCAATTCATGCATTATAATCTTACCCTTAATGTGATAGGACACTAACACTCATGAACTAAGGACCTACTAAATCCATGTACTATTAACATACCCTCCATGTACAATAACTAACTTATTCATGCCCTAACACATAACACCAAATACACTAGACATATCAACTCTACCCTAAGGCATAACCTTCCAGCCAACAACTCTACTTTCAAGTACAGAGTAATAGTCCCACCTTAACAAGCAGTCTTGCCCCTGGACCCAAACCATCCCCCTCCAGAAATATACCTAACATTCCTAAAACACACGGAAGTATTTCCAGACAATCTAGAGAATGGTAGCCGCACGTATCAATTACGCATCTCTCACCGTGGCGGTTTCTGAAGAACAAGGTTATCTATTAATTGAGCTTCTCACATGAAATCAGCAACCCGGTGTCAGCAAGATCCATTACGCCCAGCTTCAGACCCACTCTTGCCCCCTAAACCCCTCGTGCTTCTTGCGCTTTTGCGCCTCTGGTTCCTGTATCAGTATCCATCAGCCAGACATTGTAGGAAGCTGCAAGCAAAGTGGCTGGGGCGAAGGAAGCAGCAGGGGCACGGTGAGGAGCCACTGTGGTGTCCACAGGATCGGGAGGAGTGGGGAAAGTACAGCATGAAGCAAAAACCGTGCAGCTGGCATGTCTTTGCACCATGGGTTGGCAGTCGGGCACAACCTTTCCATCCCTTCCCTGCCTCTCCTGGGCTCTGTTTCTCCGCCCAGACCTGGTGCCTTTCGGGCAGGGGGAAGGGGACGGGGTGCCTTAGGGGTTGTGTGCTTGCTAAGGAACCCTTGTGACAACGCCCATCGGTCTGACGGTGGGGAGAGAGACTGCTTGTGGGGAGCTGGGTGTAGGAGGCGGCTGCTCCTCACCAGAGACCCAGATAGGCACAAGTAGCTGTTTCTGCACGCAGGCAGCCGTATTGATTGTAGTCCTTGACTCTCCTGGTCTGGAGACCGCTCGCTCCATATTGATTATTATTTTTCTAAAGACTAATGAAGTTTGCTGGGCTGTAATTGCAAGAATTATTCTCCTTTCCATTTTCTGAAATTCTTGATCGTATTAATGAGTTTTCCATTTTTTGCTTAGGGTTTTACCAGGGCTGTTTTTTTAGTGAAAAAAGAAAAACGATGAGTGCTGAGCTGTGTCTGTTCTCGGGCAGGTTGAGGATGTAGGGATGGGGATGGCACATGCCCCGTTTGTCCCACTTGGGCAGAATCTGGGGGTTTTGCATGAAAGAATCTAGTGAGTTTTGAGTGGATCTCCAGCAGTGGTGCGGGGCAGAGCCAGGATGACCACGTATGGTCACAGTATGGCAGGAGGTAGCACCCCTCCCCTCTAAGATAGCCCTGCCAGCTCCAAATGTCCTCAGATTACTGTGCCTTTGCTTCTCCTTTTGCTGTGTTTCCTCCCATCACATCACTGTTGATGTTTTATACTTTTTTCAAATCCTTTCAAACTCAACAAATTATTTTTTAGGAGGGACCAACCAATTTTCTCTCTTTTTCTCTTAGCAAGTATATAAAAGTCCCTGTGCCTCCTTCAGCTGACTGTGCTGCTGTCTGCTTTTTCCTGCCCTTATCTTTCCCCTGCAAGCCTCAGTCAGGTTTTTGTGCCGCCATCAAGGAGCGGGCACCAGGGATGTCCCTGCTTTGGGAGGTAACTGTCCCTGTGTGCACCGTCATTTAACTACACAATGTTGCATGCGGGGAGAACCTTTTTAAGTGGGATGAAATAACTTGGCAATTCCTATCAATCTGGGGGGTTAAAAAGGAAATTGGATTTTATGAACCTGCACATCCCATGCTGCTCTGAAAAGGGACAGATGCTGATGAGCCGCTGCAGGTGGGTAACTGGATCAGCACCAGTATGTCGGTGGTGGGGGCTGTGGCTACCTCCATGCTGCTGAACCGACTGGCTTTTGGTGGTGGTTACACCTCGGCTTCCCGGGTGCTTCTCTGTGAAGGTGAATTTTGAGCCAAGCTCATAAATGCACACTTGCACCAAAGTGATTTGGCCCCCGTATGCTTTCACCCTGCAGGGTGAGGAGCTGGGTGCTGAGGTCCCTGCTTTTGCAGGGCAAAGGGAGGGGTTTTAGCAGGCTGGAAGCAGGGTGCCACCAGCCAAGCTCTCAGTACCCAGGGCTGTGTTTAGATGTCAGATGCTACAGTGCCTCTTAACTCTTCAATGGGGCTAATGCCTGCCCTTCTCTGTGTTCGGGCACAGGAGGGTGGCCCAAATTACAAGAGAATGCTTCTTTCAGTTCTCTTCCTATGTCATTCAATGCTGTTCCCAAGAATGAGGATATTTTAGCTGTAACTTGGGCAGCACATCTGGATTTGCTGCTGGAATTAGAGTAATTGTGCTAAATGAATTCTAATGCAGCAATATGCCAGGCAAATTAGTAAATTGGTGCGGATGGTTTATGCTGGGTATTGGCACTGAAATTTCTATGTAATGCAATATAACTGACAATTAAAGCAAAGTGCCTAGTTAGGCTGAAATTATAGAGCCTCTCGTATACTCTACTTTTTATTACAGCTGTATTAAAATGTAGCACTTCTGTAGGGCTTCACAGCTCTGCCAGTCAGTGTGCGTTAGTCCCAGGGCTGCACTGCTTTGAGGAGTTGGCCTTCAGAAGTCTCAGGCCACGTCTGTCCAGGGCTCTGGGCAACAGCAAGGACTTGCAGTTTGTTGTGCCACTATGGGCTTATGTTTGGACATAGCACAGGCATATTCGCTTGCATTATTATGCTGCAGGGATGGTGCAAAAGCAAAAAAAGTGTTATATTTGGAACTATTAGTTTTCTTGAAAAGTTCTATGACCCAAGACTGGTTTTGGCAGGGGTGTGTGTATGTGTCTCTTCTGTTTGATGCTCTGCTGTCTCCTCCATTCCCCAAGGCTCGTTGGTGTTGCTGCGGTGCACGCTGAGATCGGGTGTGAGGATGGACCACGAGGCTGAGCTCAGGGGAAGCTGAGGTGGGATGCAGGGCCTGTCCTGGCCAGGGCCCTGCAGGCAGAGAGGAGGGGTGACCTTCCCGGCTCCCCTGCAGGGAGGCAGACCCCCACCCTGTGATTTAGCTGTGGTACGTTTGAGGCTTCACCAGCAGCCAAGAAGCCAAGTGCCAGCGCTGTACAGCTGGTGTGTGGTGTGAGGAAGGCAGCACAGACAGCACCGGCCACCTGAGCTGTCACAGAGTGTTTTTGTCAAATGCTGCCAGCGCCCGGGGAGGGACCACAGCACGCTGCTGCTGCCCAGGCTGCTTCCAGGAGCGGGGCTGCGCTCAGCACCGCATGGCTTCACCAGAATGGTTGTAGTGATGCTCGGCAAGCTTCCCAGGAGGTGACTCCAGGCTGAAGTGTGTTTTTCAGTAAGTATAGCAGCTCTGCTGCTGCATCTTTGAGTGTCCGCCTTGACCCGAGGGCCGGAGGTGCGGGTGCTCCGGCGGGGCTGGGAGCAGAGGAGAGGGGCTGAGCTGCGGGGGTGCGTCTGGAGGGGATGGAGGGAGCAACTGGAGTGGGGGCAAGGTCCTGCCTGCGCTGCCTCTGGCCAGCCAGTGCCTGGGATGCTACAGCAGCTGCTCTGGGCTGCATCCGAGGCAGCGGTGACCTGACACCCCATGTTCCTGCTGCACATTTCTTAAATGGAAGCTTTTGGGTAGGGAACACCTTGTAAAGTGCTGTGCTGATAGTGGTCTTAAGTGACTGTTTCTGTGCCTTTGTCCTTTGAAAAGGGGGTCACTGATGGGGTTTTATATTTTCATTTTGCACGATCTCTGCATGATGCACTATATCACCCTGATACTGTTTTTTGGTCCAGCTACATATAGGATGATTACAGAATTATTTTAGCCTCCTAAAGACCTAATTTGGGACCGTGGAGCTTTTATATAACTTTGCTATGTAATGTTTTAATAGGGGTATGTGTATGTGCTTTTTGGGCCTTTAGGGACATTTAAAAGTTGCTAGTAGTCTCTTGTGCATCTATTTCTTAAATCAGTTCATACTTGCATTTAACATGTTTCTTTATGTGTACATGGTGATAAATGGTTTTGATCATCTTGTGAAATAATATATTCCCCTTTTATTTTTATAACTATTCTGCAAAATTTGATGGCACTCTGGTACGCTGGGTTAACCGGTTGTGAAAAATGGGGGCTCAGTCACTGTGTGTGTGTATTTAAAACAGGGTGGAAGAGTTTCTTTCTAGACCCCAAGTGTTAGTGCTCAGAACTTCATAGAGAGGCTTGATAAGGAGATGATGTCTGACGTCAGTGTCCAATTTTCAGCAATTTGGGAAATTCCTGACTCAGAAACCCCTTGAAGTCCCAATAGTGCTTTCAGCTGGTAATGTGGAGAAGCTGGTATCTCCCCAGCTGGCACTAGAAAGCGGCTCATGAGAAATCTTCTCCAACATGACCCAAAGGCACAGCTGTTCCCTGGGGGATTATGAAGCTTCCCCTCTGTTTTGGGGATCTCAGCAGATGCTTTTCCCTCTGGGGGAGAGGAACTCTGACCTCAGCAGATGGGAACTGGGGTACCAGGGCACACACAGTCCTTTTTCCTCTGAGCAACAGCTCTGGGAAAGCTTGCCCTTTGGCCACAGGACATCTCAGGGTGAGCAGATAGATGTGCCTTCTGCTCTAGGCTCCGTCCCTGATCAGCTGTTCAGGCTTTGGCTCCTCCTTTGGCCAGGCTTGCTGCTTTTCTAGACTGTTCTGTTGTTGTCACAGCTCTAATTTTTAACCTGTTGTCTGGGACTCCACTTATGCATCCTGCTGGACTCCATCCTCCACATTGCTGGAGGACCTCGAAAGAGGCAGCAGTTGCTGCTCTCCAGGTATCAGACACACCGGGAAAGGGTTACGTGGAAAGGGAGCCTTGAAACAGCCAAAGTGTTGCTATTTTGGTAGAAATGGAGTGGCTTACTCCCAGTATGGCTTAACTCTGTCTTACCTACTTCCTAGACACGGGGAGGTTGGTACTTGTGAGTGTCACCTAAGCTGTCCCGGGGAGAGGGGTGATCTGCTAAAAGCAATGCTGGAGGAGGAGCAGCAATGGGCTCTGCATGGGCTGATGAGTGGCTCTTGGGGATGCAGCTCCCCAGAGGAGCCAGGGGCTGGGAGAACAGGTGTGTTTAACTTATGTTGAGAGGTCTTGGTGTGGAGGGGCAAAAATGAAGCCCTGGAGAAACAGGGCCAGAGTCCTCCAGCACTGTAGGAGCAGACAGAGAAGTTTCCTTTTCCTCCCTTCCCTGCTTCTGCCTAGCCACTCTTGAGAAGTGTAATCAGAAAAAAAGCTGCCCGAGGAAGCCACAAAGATGCAACAAGATACAGTTTGCTCGCCCAGGGCTCAGGAGCACAGTGACTGGAGGCTGCAAGGAGTCTCCCAGCGATGGTGGAAGGCCCACCTTCCAGTGCCATCCAGCTCGTCTTGTTGTGCTGGCTGGGCAGGGGACCTGGCAGAGACGCTTTCCAGTCCGCTGCCCTTGGGCAGCCCTAGGACAAGATTCTTGTGAGGCAGCTGTTAGGACTTCTGCCTGAAGAAGTGTCGTGGTTGTTTGCAAGCTGGGACTGATTCCTGTTCCTATGTCTGTGATGGCTTCACAGTGTTTGGAGAGTTTTGAAATGGGAAATGCTTGTCTCTCTGGCCTGAACAAGCATATGTACAGGAATGTGTGAGATGGAACCAGACAACCACACGGTTATGTTTATGACTTGTTTATTTTTCCTCCAAAATGTCTGCAGACAGAGGTGTGAGATGCTTGTACGAATGTCTCGGTGATGGCTGCCCAGCGGTGGCAATGTGCGCAGCAGTGCTCTGCGTTACCTCAGCACAGAAGGCCCCAGCACTGTGTAGAATTTGATTTCTGCTTTAACAGTCTCCTCCACAGCTCCTCTTAAAAATCAGTTTATGTCTCCTGCAAATTAAACTACTGTTTCACTTATGAAGTGTTTCATTCTACTATTAAGTGAAAGTGGGAAGCTCACTTTTGCATCACTGAGTACATGGCTGCAAACCCTACGACAGCAGATTGTTAATGTGAAATTAGAGATATTTCAGCAATATCTCAGCAGATTGCCTCTACTGCTTAATAAAAGGCACATAGCTCCTCTGGGAGACAGACTCATGTGACAGTCCTATCTGGAAGGGCTGACCAAGCCGTTCCTTGAGCAGGGAAGGGCCTGAGGGCTGTTCCTTTGCCTTGCAGGAAAGGAGACAGCCTTTCCCTTGCCCCAAGTCATCAGAGGGAAAGCAGAGACTAAAACGCAGAGTAGAGTTGTGGGAGCTTGTGCTGCTTCTGCCCCAGTGCTGGTTGTGCTTCCAGCCAGATGGGTCCCTGGTGAGCCTGGTCCAGGGGACTGGGATGCACTGAGGGGATGGCTGTGGGGCAGCAATCCCCTCTGGAGTATCATTTTTTGATCACAGATGGAGGTGCTTATGGAGTTATCTGAGCTTTCAGGCATTGGTACCTTGAATCCCACCACCCCCAGCTACCCAGACATGGGGTTTCATAACGGCAGAGTTTCCTCCTGTTTGTTTTCCAAGTGCCAACACCGTTGGGCTCAATGCAAGTTTGACAGCCTTACAGGAGGCCTGACTCTCCTGCGAAGAGCTGTGTCTCCTGCCTACCCAGTCCGGGAGGGGACTGCAGAAATGTGGGCTATCCCTGGCTGTTGGGTTGGCCCCCACGCAGCCGGGGTGCTGGGGAAGGCTGGCTTTCTCCTCGGAGTGTGTGTCCCTTAGTCTGTCTTACCCTCCTGCTGCTTTCTCTACAGTCTTCCAAACTGGCCTTTTGTCCCCAAACAATTCTGCTTTGCAAATGCCAGAGGAGGATCCCAGGGCAGCACTGCTGCTCCTCTGCCCTCCCATCAGGTGGTGCGGAGGAAAAGAAGAAGAGAGGGATTCAAATTAACCCCGCTTATCCTTTCCGTTCCTCCGGCTGCCCAGTCCAGCTGCTTTCCTGTTGCCTTTGCATAGCTCAGGAGCAGATAAAATCACCTCTGCCAGGTAACCGCTGCTATCCTCCTCCGAAGGCATGTGTGTGCCTTAACCCAGCTGCTTCTGGAAGCGCTGGCATTATGCCTTTTCCTCTATGGCAGAGAAACAAGAGTTGTCCCCTTCTGCCTCCCACTTGCCTGGTGTCCCCCTCGGCTGCTTTTCCGCTGCCTCCCGACAGCCCCCTCCGCTCTCCTCCGGCTCCTCTGACCTCCTTTGACGTGTTGCATTTCACTGCGACTGGTAACGGGGAGCCGATGAGAGATAAGAGGGGTGACAGTGTTACCGACTCACGCTGCGCCTGAAAGAGCCAGCGAGCGAATGCTCTGCCTCAGCCCTCTCTCCGCAAAGGACTCGATTTTTAGAAAGCACCCTGGACCCCTCCCTGGCAGCGGTGGAGCCCATCGGAGGGAGAAGGTGGGAGATGAAGGGGGGCGGCCGTGTGGAGCAGCGGGTAGACAGCTTTATTTTCCCTGGCTGTAAGAGGGAAGCGAGTCCAAGCTCTGCCCTTCTGATGTGTGAGTGGGAGGGAGAAGGTGCTGGGGGACCGTGTACCTACCCAGTGGAGGGGCTGGCAGGGTGCCCCACGGCTGCAGACCCCCCTCAGTGCATCGCCAGCCCCCTGCTTTGTGTGCAGGTTTGCGCCGGTTCCCTCTGTTTCGTTGGGATGAATGTGAGCGCCCGGAGCGGGGAGGCAGGGAGTGGGGACTGTTCAAACAAATTAAAAGCCCCCCCAAAGAGCAGTGGGCAGGGATGGTGGCGGCTGCTCTCCGAGTCACAAGCAGGCAGCGGGGGTGGGCAGCCCCCCGGGTGCCCGTGGGCTGTGGGGCTGGTGCTCCATGGGGCTGGTGCTCCGTGGGGCGTACCCGCCTGCTTCGGGCGTTTAATTCGGAGCGGGAAGGTGAAGCAGAGCCTAGAGGAAAAGGAAAAAAATAAGGGAGGAGGGAAGCGGGGCTCGGCAAGGCACGCAGCAGGCTTCTGGTAGCGAATGGTCGTCCCTTGTTGCGAGCAGGCTGCTTGCAGTGGATGGCTCTAAGCAGGGAAATAGCTATGAATGGGTTTTTGTTTATTTTTTAACATGGCATCCACAACAGAGGGATCAAAAGGATGTGAAGGTAGCTTGCTGCTCTGCTAGTTGAGTTAACACAGGTTTTCTTTGCTGTTTCCTTGAGGGTCTCTTGGCACAGCTGTGAGTTGGCTGTCAGACACCCCTACCCCTGGACGTGCTTCACTGACTTAATCTGGCTTTGCTCCGTGGGGCTGTTGCGAGATTTTTTTTGAAGCCCTTGTTTTTCCTCCGCCCAGCTGGCGTCAGGCACTGAGGATACAGAGACAAGTGCTCCTGCCTAGGGGAGGTTTGTCAGTAGGATTTCCCTCCAGGTCCGCAGCATCCCTTTATCTTTTGCCTGCTGTAGAAAGGCTTTGTGCTGGAGCTTGGGGAGCAGAGCCCGCAGAGCAGAGCCCGCAGGTGACCTCTGACTGGATCAGACTTGTGTGCTTTAAATGTCTGTCCCTCTCCTTGTGCTCAGGTGTTCGGTGACAGGCTGGAAAATCGTGTTAGGTAGGTGCTGCTGGAGGCTAAGGGGTGCCTTCTGCTTTGGAAAACAGGGAGGAAGGAAACCTGGACTCTGAATAGCTGCAAGAAGAGCGAGCAGGGATCCTCTCCGTCTATTGTGCTCATCTTCATATGCCGTAAGAACAGACCCCTTGGAAATTCATCTGAACAGCCAATTTCTGGGAGTTTCTCATCACCTTCTGATCCAGACAGCATCCCCTCGCCTGGCCGAGGGCCACCACAGCCACCCTGGGCCACGTCCCCAGATGCTAGCTCCTTCACCTGCCAAGCAGCCCTGTGCTGTGGGGGCTCACAGACCTGTGCTGTTGCTACTGAGGGATCCTTTCCAGCGGGCATTATGTTTTTTTTCCCCCTCCTCCTTAATTCAGCTCTGCAGCATCACACTAAATAAGCATGCAGACGCCAGCTGCTCTCGTGCAGCCTGGCGCCCGCGGTTGCTTTGGGGAGGCAGGGCTTCCTACCCTCAAAATTTGAGGGATCGCTGTGGAGCGCGCTGTGGACTGTCCAACAAGTAATTCCTGGCTGAACTCCTCCCGTCTGGTGCTGTCTCCCTCTCTCTGACTCGCAGCGCTCCCTTCCCAGTCCTGCGGGCTGACGGAGCGCGTGGGGTAGCGAGTGCAGCCGGGGTGTAGCATGCATGAACGTGCGGCGGGACCGGCGCCCAGGGACACAGGCGGGTGTGCGCTCGGACGCCGCGGGGGCCATGGCTTCGTTCGGGAAGCTGACGGAGTACTTCAGCCTGAGGAAGTCGAGGATGGAGCTGCGCTCCGGGCGGCGGGGCCGGCGCAGTGGGAGCTGTTGCTGTAGTGTCACCGAGTGCAGGTACGGGGTGGCGGTGGCCCATCTGTGCTGGTACCTCCGTGTGTGCCCAGGGCGCTGTGGGATGGGAGATGCAGTCTTTGGTGTCTTGCTTTTCCCTTTACCTCTCCGGGGGCTGGGAGCAAGCCAAGAGCTCGGGGAGCATCACCTTGGTCCTGGGTGGGGCTCCTGGGTGGCTCATTGCCACAGGACATCTCCAGCAGGCTCTGTGCCCTGACAGCCATCTCCCTGCCCCAGGCACGTCCCAGGTGTCAGTGTTGCATCTTGGACGTCTGCTGGGTAACCATGTGCATGTGTACCTCCTTGCCTGTCTTTTGCTTTCTGTGTTGTGGAGCTGCACTGTCTCCTCATTAGAGGAACAAGATTACTGTGCTGCAACTGCCCTTCCCTCCCTCTGCCCCTCGTGCTGCTGCATGCGAAGTCCTCGACTGCACAGGCAGAAAGACGCGGCTTCACAGGTGGAGTTGAACGTGTATGTGTGTGTGGTGCTGATGGAGCCTCCTGGCACGCAGAGGCTGGGGAGGGGTGTGGGGGCATCCCGGTTGTGCTCGGGGACAGGGGGCAATGGTGAGGGGGCTCCTCTGGGCAGACAGACACACAGTTGATCGTCAGCTCCTCTGGCATGTGGATTGGTAAGGGGAATGTGCTGGGGATGGGGAGGGGTGGCATTGGGCTGACTGGAAATCCTTGGGAGCACGCTGCTGTCTGGGTGCTCAGGGTCATGGTGGGAGGCAGCAAGGCCAGCCCCAGCTATAGGGTGCACACATCCGTGTTTTCTATGTCAACAGAATTATTGCAATTAAGAAAATTGCTCTCTGCCTGGGTGGCTTATGTCTCCTTGGATATTATGAGCAGCTTGTAGGACACGGCTAGCACTTGATGCTGCTCTGAGCTCTTTCCTGCTCTGTGTGGGCTCGTGGTGGGGCAGAGGGTCACCAGCCTGAGCAGTGTGTGTCCCCAAATCCTCCTGCTGACCTGCACATGGTGCCTTCCTGCTTCTGAAGGGGTGCAGGTCTACGTGGAAACACATGGGGGGAAAAAATAACACCAAGATAGCCATTCACCTTCTTCCCTGGTTGTTGGGGATCTTGTACTCTGTAAAGGTTACTGAATATCTGCAGATTAAAAAGAAGTTGGAGGTCTGTTGCTTGGGCCCCTCCTGCTGCTCTCTGCGTTGCTGCTGAGATGGTGAGATGTGATGTGCTGTTGCTGTCTCCTGTCTTCACTCAGCAGCTACAGGAGACCATCGCCTCTTCCCTGCTCGCTTGAAGCACGGGGCGGTTTCTCCGGAAACGCAGAAACATTTGCGGCTGAGCCAGGAGCTTTGTTCTGCTCTTTTTTTTGGCATTGTGGACAGAAGCTCTGGTTTCTGCCCTCAGTTTTCTGCTGTGCTGGTGCAGAGCTGGGTGTGAGGAAGGTCGATTCTTCAGGTGTGGCCAAGCACGGCGTGTCCCTGGGGTTTGCTGGTGTGCAGCTGAGCGCCACATGGAGAGCGAGCGTGTGCCACGTCTCAGGCGGGAGGGAGATGAGGAGATGCTCTCGGGGCTCTGTGCCCTATTGGTCCCCTGTGCACAGGGTGCTACAGTTCTGCAGCTTGTGTTTTGGGGGTGAGTTGGGTGGTTTCCCATGTAATGGAAAATCTCACAGTGCCTTCCTACCTCTGGGGCATTAGTCACAAAAGTGGCATTGCTGGTGTGTAGCTGATATACCAAATTTTTTGGGGGGAATGCTGGGTATGGACACGCTTGAGTGCTTCCCTTGCGCAGGAGCGTGGCTCACCACGCATCCATCGTGGCCGTTGAGACTGCTGCCTGTTAAAGCTCAGCTCTGTGTGGGGCTGCTGGATGTGCTTCTCCAAAGAAGTTTCTCCATGTGCCTGGGTGGTCCGGTGTGGCCAAGCCTGAGATGCAGGGAGCCGTGCTCTCCCCACTCCTTAGTGTGTTTTGCCCCTTGTGCCATGGAGTTGCTCCAGGGCAGCCCCTCTGGGCTGGCTCTGAGCATGGAGACAGTGTTCCTGGTGCCCCCGACTCCCCCAGTGACAGGGCACAAGTGCACCTGCAGATACTAAGCCCGTTCCTTTGATTGCACGCGGTTGATTACAGAAGTAAAAATAAGTGTTGATTGAAGTATGGGATGCCTTTGAAATCAGTGTCACTTTTCACCCAGACTACTTGGAGATTTTGGCTGTTTTTTTCCCCCAGTGTCTATACATTGAGAAGCCCCAGTTGAGACCCCCAACTCAAGCTGAATTGGCTGCTGGCATCCAGAAAGCCAAATACTTCATGGCTGGGATCTGAAAGCAAACGAAAGGCAGCTGCTGCCATGTCTGTCCCTGTCCTTACTCTAGATGGTGCTTTTTCTAGCTCTGTTGAGCAACTTTCTGGTTTTATTTCATTTCTTCATTCTAATGTGGGCAAATTAAACAAGGAAATAAGATGCTCAGACCGCATGTTTCCCCGGGCGTGGAGGTACTGGAGATGCTGCATCCCAGGCTCAGCAGCGTGATGTCTGACAGAGCCCACCAGAGCCCTGCCCTGGTCTCTGCGTGGTTCAGGGCAATTGGGCTCCCTCCACTCTTTCCAAAGCTGGGTAGTCCCCTGGGACCACAGCAAACAATGTAGGCAGGTCCTCGGTAAAGAGGACGCACCAACTGGTGTTATTAAATGGTAAATATAGCGGCCCCCACGCATTCTCATAGGACCTGACAGATAATACCAGGTGTGTAGTTATGGTCTTAAGTAATATGCCTGCATTTTTAAACTACACCTCCACGTAAAGCAGTGCATATAAGGTGGGTTGAGCAAGTCTGCTGGATTTGAGAATTTGTGGGCTCAAACTTGTATGCAGAAGAGGAGCCCAGCAATAGCGTTGGCTCTCCTCAAGTTCAGGTGCTACTGGGCAAATGTGCTGCTTGCAGGAGCTCTTCAGCCTCCGACACCCCCTGTGCCCTCCACTCTGCTGTGACCTGTGGCACAGAGCTATGGCATGATTTACACCTTTGCTGTTACGTTAGCTGTAGGTTTTTCCAACCTGCAACTTGCCAGCTGTGCTCAGCAGGACAGATGCTCTGCTGTGGTGCTCTGGCATAGTTGCTTCATGTTATTGAATCAGCTGGACAGTCAGATCTCCAGGGTTGAGAGGCTCCAGGCATGACAAGCTGGGGATCAGAGTGTCCCCAGCATGCGGCTTGTACTGGTGTAGGGGCTGAGCATAAACATACCAGCCAGAGCTGATCTCAGGAAAGTGTGTAAGTGATTTATTTGCAGTAACTTTTTTTCAGTTTAGTAGAAGCATTGATGGATGAACCAAATGCTAAAGTTGACTGGCTTTGGAGCTGTACCGCTTTGTGCAGGGTGAAGGCCTGGATCATCACAGGGGTTGATTTCTGTGCAGCTCAGAGGCTGCAGCACTGGATGCAGGTGCCTGTGGGCAAAAGACAGGAGCGGCTGGGGGTGCCCTCTGAGGTTTGGGAGGTTTGTTCTTCGTATTATCTTACAGTACTAGCCTCAAGATGCTCGTGCCCAGCTCTCTGCATGTTGGCGAGAAGGGTACAGAGGATCCACTTCTGGCACGGAGGAGTAATGAAAGGAAAAGACAGGTTATACAAAATAACTTGTCTATTTAGTGAGCTATTTCTAAACTGAAAGGTCTGGACAACTAATTTTGAGTTCCTGCAGCTTTTGAAAGTGGATCAGAAAATCGAGGAAGGCTATTGTCTCATTACCGCGCTGAGAAAACATCCTTGCTCTGCTGTGAGTGTGGTGGGGGAGGCTCCAGGGCGAGCTGAAGTTTTCGGAAGCAGGCTGGCACCTTTCCAAGCTGCTGGTTCCAGCCAAGGCTGCCTAGCAGCGAGCTGGCCTGGCAGAGCCCTGGGCTGAGATCCTGGGTGCTTGCAGTGATTCTGGGGGGGATGCGGGTCTGGTGTCACCTCCCAGAGTTAACGGTTTTTGGAGAATTTCTCAAGGAGACTCTTGTAGTTGGTCTCAGCCTGAATGCAGTGCTGGCAAGCAGAAACCCTCCAAGAACACTAGGGTTTTTGCAGGAGCCATGACCCTACAGCAGTAGCAAATGGCACTTCACTAAAAATCCCAAATACTGTCCAGGGGTGGCTTTTGGGAGCCATTGTGTCCTTTAGACTGGAACTCTGAGGCTGTTTGATTTACTGGATTGTTTTCTTGGCCCAGTAGTGTTTGGGATAGATCTGCTCACCTGGCTTCAGGACACTGATGCACTTCTCCCTTCCTCCATGGTCCCCGGAGCTGCGTACAGTCCCCACAGAGGGGCTCTGATGTGCTCTTCAGGAGATTGCTGCCTAGTTATGGAAAAGGAGATCTTCAGGATGGGGGAAGAGGAAGGAGAGATTTGTGCCTGGGTTTGGATCTCATGTCCTTCTCCTGGGGGAGACCTTTATCCTTGCAGGCAGCAGAACTGAAGGCTCCTAAAAACCTCGGGGGTGAAGAGCCTATGGCCTCAGTGGGCTCCAGGAGAGGAGTTTTTCCCTGTCTTGGGGGAGGCAGTAGGACGAACTGCAGCAAAAACCAGGGAAGCTAAGCTTGGGAAACGGGGAGGAGAGGGTGGTTGGCTTGTGCTGAGCTGGGGAGTGGACAGGGAGGATGTTTGCATTAGGGTTTCTGTGCCTTTTTTCTCAATATCTGAATTAGTGTTTGAAGTTGGTGTTAATTAGCGATGAATTAAATTATGTAAGAATTAAATTACATAAAAATTCCAACTTGCCTGGCCTGTTTTACCCATGTCATTAGATAATCTCCAGCTGACAGAATGGTGCTCAAGGTGATGCTCCACCTTTGCTCTCGCAGGGGGAGCCGAGGTGGGTCCAGGTGTCCCTGCTGCTCTCAGAGTTCCCAGGTCTCGTGAGGAGCTGAACCAAGGAGCTGCTCTTCACAACAGGGAGCTGTTACTTCTCCTCCTCTGGGGGTATTTTCCACACTGATATCGTCATGCATGTTCCTTGCTGAGTAGTTTGATGGGCTTTGAGATGGGTGAGTGGGGAGGGGTAGTGGGCAATGTTTTCCTGGCAGGATTGTGCTTAGTTGTTTTGGGGTGTTTAAAAATATCTCTTCAGCTCTGGCAGCGTGTCTGTGTTCAAGCACACGGTCGTGATGGGGAAGAGGAGGAACTGGCAAGTTTTGGGGCTGGAAAACTACACTGAAGGAACAAATCCTGTGCTGCCTGCAGACAGCACGAAACATAAAAATGGCAGCAAGTCTTCCACCTCTGGCTTATGGCACAGCCTTGCCAAGAGTCCCCGTCGCCAGAGCATGACTACCTTGTGCATTGTCCTGGGGTGTGGCATAGTCGCACTGAGTTGCCCAGTATCACATCAGACACGGTGCTGGGGACTTGTCCCATTCCTTCCAAGTCCCAGTCCGGGGGTTTTTAGCCGTTGCTGGCTGTTTTAAACACCTGTAGGAGTTGAGAGCCAGTAGGATGGAGGAAGAAGCCAGTCAGGGTGTGCAGAGCAGTGGGGCAGTGCCTGGAGCTCCAGGGCAGCCTCCATCCATCTGTTAGCCTCACCAAATGCTTGGGGTGTCTTGTGCACCCACCTCCAACATTTAGTCTTGCAGATGTGCATGGACCATTTTTCTTAAGTACTGTATCCTGCAGCTTGAGCTGGGCGAGAGACTTTTAACACATGGTAAAACTTGCCCCCAAAGGGGCATCTGAGGGGCAGTGAGGGATCTCTCATACATGGCTGATAATTTGTGTTTTCCCGCTTTGACATGTTCTGAACAAAACCTTTCTGCTTCCAAATGACACGACAATATGGAAAGATACCTTCATTTTAAAAGAGAAAACAAGTAAAGAACTTGGAAGTGTTTTGGGTTAAGTGAGAAGTTTCTGCCTGAAATTAGTCAATAAGGTGTTTATGGCACTTGTATTTCAAACTTCCCAGTGCTGACACCTTTCTTGCCTGCTGAGAGGCCAGCAGGAAAATGTGTGTGGGTGCATGGATTTGCAAATTTGCTGCAACAGATCATTGTAACCTATTAAAAAAAAAAGATGTCCATCGCTACTGCGTGGAAGTGCCCTGTTCTAGTGCCTAACAAGGCTGAGCTGGAAATAGAGTCCTAACTCCAGTGTTACTGACTCAGGCCGTGGCCTGCTTTGCAGAAGTGCCAAGTGCTCATTAATCCTGTTAACTGTAACAGGCAGCAGACACTCAGGATTTTTACAACTTAACTGGTGTTTGTGTGGCTGTGCAAGAATGTGAGAAAGAGCTTTAGGAGCTGGAGCTGAAAACTTCAGCCTCTTTCAGATGGAGAGGTGCTGGGTCGGGGAGCTCAGTGGTGGGTCGCAGGACGCTCTTGGGTTGCACAGCTGGATGGCTGGGTGTCCTCCAGGGCAGCTTCTGTGCTTTTGGGTGAGGCTTGTTTGAAATCAGGAGTGCTGCCCCTGCTCTTTCCCACCTGGTCTGGCATTGCAGTGCTGTGTGGCTGTGGCTGTTGGGGTAACCGGTGCCTTTCAGCTCTTCCCAACTGCCTCCTTCACACGCCGTGCTGGTGGTGTTCAGTGAGGTGAAGGACCGAGTCTTCCTCCTCTCTCCTCTGTGTCAGCTTTTCCCTGGGCTGTGTGAGTGCTGCATCCCCGGTTTCTCACAAAGATGACAAGCTGTCAGACGTAAACGGTTCTGTTTTGTGAGCAGAGTGGCAGTGCCACAGGAGGAAATGACATTTAGCTTTTGTTGCTTGATTGAGCTGCCTGGGCTTTGCATGTGCCTAGAGAGGCTTTTTAGCTTTGCTCTCCCATTGTTTGCATCACTGTGGCTGTGATCTATCAGGAAGAGGCTTGGGGAGCAGCATGGAAAAGAAATCTCTCTCCGCATCAAACCTGTCCTTGCAAGAGGCCTCTCTACCAGAACCTGACACACCCTGGTTCTCCACAGAGGTTTCTGTGCACTGGGGGACTATTCCCAGTTCCAGCATGCTGTAACCTGGCCACTGCTCTGCAGCACTCCTGGTCCCAGAGTGGGCTGCTGGCTCCATCCTCTCTTGCACTGTCGAGGTGCTGGGCACCCGCAGGTTTGCAGGGGGAAGCGATGTGGACAGAGCCAGGCATGCCTTGCTTCTCTGGTCCTCTGCCTCCTGGTGCTCCTCAAAAACCTGCTCTCATGGCTGTAGATAGGGGTATGTTTAGTATCTCTCCGTGAAAGTGCATGCATGTGTGGGCCTGGGAGCTGGTTGAGAAAATCAAACTTTATGGATCTGACAGTCTGGAAAAGCATGTCTGAGCTCTCAGTGTCGTCTTTTTGGGGTTTGGGGCCAAAGCCAAGTGATGTGGTTTGCACCTGATGTTCTTCCTTGATGCCTAGATTCTGGCCTCCTTTTAAAGCTGGTCTTTGGGATGGGAGATGAGGTTGAGAACTGATTATTTTCTGTACAAGCTGAAGCTAATCTTCACTTGGATTAGGCAGTAAAAACTGTAGTAGGTAGTTGGATGGAGTAACAGGAAGAAGAAGTTATACTAGTATTAAGGGGAATTACACATGTAGCATGACTGCGGAAGACTTCTTCAGCAGAAAGCCTTGTCCTGTGAGTCACGGTTGTTAGAAAGACTGTTTGATTCCTAATTCACCCACTGTTTTGGCACTGAGTCACAGCTGGGTGGGTGTGCAGGTAGGAAACAGAAGCACCAGCAATACACACCGGGACTTGTGCACGGAGAAGGGGAAGGAAGTGATTTCAGACAGCGGATGTGAATTTTAACAGCTTCTAATAAAAGCAGTGGCTGGCAAGGGGAAGATTTCTGAATGGAGGTTGTCCCTGTTTGCCCTTCTCAGCCTGCTTCTGCCTGCACAGGGCAGCTCCAGGGTGTGTGGGGATGCCAGGCAGCCCAGCACCTGGCTGCTGTGGCACAGGGGGCTTTTCTTGCTCTGCTCGTGGAGCTAATGCAGCTCTCCAGCTGGGAGTGCGCTTTGAGGGGGGCCCTGCTGGGCAAAGGGGAGCTGTGGTGATGTTGGCTGCCCTGCTAACAGCCATCAAGATACCTACCTGCATTGGCATGGCTTGCCTTGGGAGGTGAAGGGAGGGGCTTTGTGCCCTTGTGTGCCTCAAGGAGATGTTGAGCTGAATGTCCCGTGGGGAGCCCGTGAGGATGGTGGTGTGGGAGCCTGTGAATGCCCGTGGGGGCAGTGAGCAGAGTCCTGGGGAGCTGGGAGGAGGTGCCATTGTGATCTAGAGGGGTCTGAGCGCAGAGTATCATCTGTCCATCACCCCGCTGGCATGCTCAGCACCCTGGTGCAGAGGCTGAGCAGGGGAGGACCTGTCCTGCCAACAGCCACCTGTCTTTGGATGCTGAAGGACCTTCTAAAAGCGACTATCCCTGACCTGACCTCCACATGAGGGTGGGAAATCGGAGACAGAGCAGCGATGTGCCCAGCCTGGCAACCTGCTGTGGAGAGGTTTGAGTGTGTTCTCTCCTTCAAAGCCCTTGCTGGGGGAACAGCTAGCCCAGGAGGAGAGGGCTGCTGTGAGAGAGCATCCAGCTGATGCTCTCCTGCCAGAGGTGGGCTGAGACGGGGTTCCTGAGGAGTTGGAGAAGAATGGGAGGAGGGACAAGTTGACAAAGGAGACTTTTTCCGAACTCGGGAAGAAGCATTTCAAAGAGGAATGAAAAATATTCTTTTTAGAATATTTCAAATGGGAACACCAGAATACTTTCTTTAATAATTAAAAAGTAGGGAACACACTTCTGTGCTTTCTCCTGTAGGAATAGTTGGCAATTATACAAATTTATGCAAAATATTTTTAGTTTTCATTTTTTTGATGGGAAATAAAGCAGGTGGGAATAAATGGCTCCTTCTGGTTAGCTGGCTATGGCAGCCACTTTGGTGTGGGGGCAGCAGAGCAGAGCCCAGACCCTCACTCCCAAGCTGAGGTGGCCCCTTGGGTATGGGCACCACTGCCTGAGCACCCATGTACTTCCACGGGTGTTTGGTGCTTGGAAGCCACTGGAGCTGGTGTTCATGCCAACCGGCTGCTCCAGGCCTGCTGCTGCCTGTCCTGTGCACAGAATTCAGGTGACCACCTCTGTTACATCTTTCTTTTTTTTTCCCGCAAATCCATGCTTTTGAAAAAATGGAAAGCTTCAGCGCATATTTTTGTTGCTTTAAAGAACAAATAGCTAAAATTTAGATAATGGAAGTACATCCTGATGCATGTTACAGAAATCTCCAGATACCCGCAGCTGGCACCTCGAGGTTGCAAGGGGTTGCCACTTAGAGCAATAGAAACTCATGGGTTATTAATTCCTACCACCTTGATGACATTCCAAAGGCACAAAAACTATAACATGTTTATATATTCATGAGGAACTGAGACCGTTTTTGTCTTGGGAAGGCTTGCTGCTGAGGAAATTCCCAGTCTGTTGCTGGCTGGGCTGGCCTGCTTGGGATTTCGTCTTCCTGCCATCTCTGGTGCGGGCGGCTGCAGCCTGTCCTGCACAAACCACCTGGCAGCCGGTAGGAGAATATTATCGGGAACTCGTGGAGAAAATACATCCTGTGAGGGAAGCATAAGAGCCATTCACACTCGTGGTGCTATGAACCCCTCGTGGTGCAGTTTGATTAGGTACAAGCGGTCGTGCAGGGGGGGAAGGCGAGCGGAGACCCGGTGCTGGGCTGTGGGGCTGCAGAGGCCCTGGAGAGGTGGGTTTCAGCTCGTGTGTGTTGATTCATCCCCCTGGTGCATGTGTGTTATGAGGCCCTGAAACAGCTGTGCTGGCTTTTAATGTTCGTCTTTTCCAGAGAGAGGTAGGGAGAGTGGGAGCTTATTCAAACTGAGGACTTTAGGGGCTGTTTTTTCTCCCAAGGGCAGCGGCAGGTATGTGCTTCCCCTGGCAGAACCCATCTCTGCCTTCCTCTGCAGGTTCTGAGCTGAAATTGCTCATAGACAGCCTGGCAGCTAAAGCTGTGCCCTGGCTCTTGCTTAGAAACAAGCTGACTCTGGGCTTTTCTCCCCTGCATCCCATGGGGCAGGTCTGCAGCCCAGCCCGGTGGGGCAGCTGCTTGCCCTCTGTGGCCCCAGGGCTGGCAGGGACCCAGCCCAGAGCCTGGCTGGAAGGAGACCTGTGCCTGAGCACTCCCGCCTGGCCTCCTGCTCCCGCAGCCAGGGCTGCTCCTCTGAGCCTTGCGGCTGCTGATCAGCTTCTTTTTGGCTTCCTTTCTGGTACTTTGGGGCTGTTTGCTCTTCGCTCTTTCCCTCACAAGACAGATAAAACCCATTAACCCCCCCTGAAGCTGGGAGGGCAGAGGTGAGTGCCTGTGTGAGCAGCTGTTGCGGGGGTTCCTGCCCTTGCTGAAAGCTCTGCTCCTCGCTCCTTGTGGCATCCTTTACTCTTTCATTGAAAGCCATTTTTTTAGGGATGTTACTGTGACATACTGGGAGCATAAAACCATCTTGTTGAATGGGCTTGTTGTCCATCCGACCATGGTGGTGACCTGCCTCTTGTCCTACTGATGCTCTGATGCTTCAGAGGAAAACAAAAACCAGCCTAAGACTCTGGATGAAAGGTGGTGCCCTGGAGGGTTTAAAACAACAATATGCTGTCCAAGCGCATGATTATAAATATGTTTTTTGACCAAAACATATGAAATAATTCTTTTTGCTAGGGGTTAGTAGTCAGATAGGCCAGCTTTGCCATTGTTAGCTTCAAGTGCTGGAAAACTTGGTCACGCTTCAAAAATTTAAAACAAACCAAGCAGTCCTGACAGAGGTCTCAAGTGTCTTAATGCTTTCTGTGCTGGAGCACGTAGAGTTCACGCCTGAAGCATCTCCCCTGTGTTTGTCAGGAGCAGTGGTGTCCTTTCCAAGATGATCTCAGCGGCTTTTTGTCTTCTTCAGCGTGTGACTCGGATTTTGAGGCAACAGGGGAGACCAGCCCTGTGTCATGAGACTGGGAATGGGATCAGGAGTTTGGCGGTGTGGGCGGTGGGCATCCCCGGGAGGGGCTGCGCCGTGCTAGGCGGGCAGCAGCGACTAAGCACTGCGGCTCTGGTCTTGCCTCAGTGATTTTGTGCTGGTGCAGGGTTGGTGAGCAGGGTGGTGGGTGCTGGAGTTGACTGCAGTGCTGGGTGTCACACAGGACTCCCCTTTGCGTCCTCCCTGAAAAGTGTTTGCAAATGTAAAGCATGCAGTTGTGTATTTATCTTGCAAGTTAGCCAACCTTTTAAAATCTGAGCCAGGATGCTTGTCTTCCATGTTACTTGCGCTTCATTAGCTTTTGTCTCTGAAATTTTTCAAGGGCAAACAGGAGATGAGTAATCGCTGCAAAAGAAAAGCCAGGAGCCAGGGCACGACATTTGTGGTCCAGTATCTTGTGAACTTGGGAAGTGGGAGGTTTTTGCTCTGTCCCAGCCTTTGGCAGGTCACATAACCTCTTCTCATCTCTGCTTTCCCCACCTTTAAACATCAGTATATGGTTAATAACGGTGTGGCATTGCAAGCTTTGTCATTTGAAGCACCAAACTGTATTATTGGCTGCATTGATTTTGTCTGGGCCAGTTTCTTTCCCCTGACTTACAATGCCCACTATGCAGCGGCTCTAGTCCCAAACACGCTTTGCTGTTCCCCACTGGCTTTCGGGGGCTGGCCACATTTCTGAGTCATTGGTGTGTTCCCTGCATCATGCTTGTGAGCTGACTTTCAGTGTGCAAGATCTTTAGGTGAGCTTCCTAATTTATCTAAAATACCCTTCTTAATAAGATGGGGAGTGCAGCCTCTGCCCTTTTTCTTCTGGAGAGTGGTCCATGAGCCTTTTGTGCTCCCGGCGGAGCATCCTAGATGCCTTGGCTGTCCTCTCTGCTTCTCAGGTGCCTGGATGGCAGAGCCTGGCTACGTGCAAGGGGACCCTGGGGTGTTCACAACACTGGTCCCTGAGGGTGCAGGTCACGGTCTTGAGCTGCTGGGAGGGAGGATGCTCACCTGTTCTGCTGTTGTGCTGGGATTCATACATTCACCTTCATATGCCCTCTTTCCCTGTTTATCAGAGAGAACTCCATGAGCAGGATAAATGTTCACACTCCATAAATGTTTCTGCTTCTTTGCCTGGCCCTGGGGACTTTCTGTCTTTGGACTTTGTGTTGAGGAGGTACCACTCCAGCAGGTCTGCGCTGGGCATCTCTGCCAAAGCCCTCCTGTGAGCCTGGTGCCTGCTTCTCCCCTGTTAATGGTGTGCAGGTCAGCGTAGCAGGTGGGCAAGAGGGTGCCCAGGGCTCCTGTCTGCTGTGGGACGTGGAGGGGATAGTCTTGTGGCATCGTAGGGACAGAGTGTGTCTGTGCGCTGGGGTCCGGTTGGGGCAGGGTGACTTGTCAACAAGGGCACCCGTGGGGTGCACCTGAGCTGGGGAAAGCCCTGGGGGGACTGGGGAGAGCTCCCCACTGGCTGGTGATGTGGTTCACTGTCGGCAACAGAGCCGGAAAAAAAGGTTGTTTTAACAAATAAACCAACATACTTTGAATAAATGAGTGGCAGTGTCTGGCCCCAAAGTATTTCCTTTTGCCTTTTTAACAATTACATTTAAGTAGATGTTGAAATGGGAGCGTTGCTATCAAACACAGCCACGGTGCTTGGGTTCGGAACTGCTGATGTGAAACGTTAAGAGTTTTTTTAGCTTGTTTCCCCGCAGCAGTGTGTGAGGCTGGCTGGCCAGGGGTGGCTTTGCCTGCTGGCCAGCTTGGGCTGATGGCATGGTGCCGGGGGCTGGGTGCCGGCAGAGCGGTGGTAGGTCCTTAGCACAGGGGGGGTGAGGGGCTGCCGGTAGTGTGGGCAGTGCCTGGGTGTTGATACAGGGATAGGATTTTCGATATCAGTGTGACACTGCCTGTTGCACACCGCAGAGCTCAGGGCTCTCCGACAGCTGCTGCCACAAGCAGGACTTTTGGCCTTTTTCTGGGAAATTTGGTAATCGGCCCCTGGCCCAGCAGCGTAGGTGCTGGGGAGCAGGGCTGAGTCTCGGGGCACAGCTGCACTCGTAGGGGGCAATGAGTGCTGAATGCTTCTCCTCCAAGTAGCTCTTCTGAAATGTCTTGCTGAGGCTCTCCCTGTGTTTCTTGGCATGTGGGGTCTGCAACCTCCTCTCCTGCACCTCCCCAGTGGTCCCCGAAGGCTGTCTCACCCATCCTAATTGGAATGCATCTTTGCAAGGACAGGAGCAATTATTCCTCTGATGCCGGGTGGTGTTTTGTTCCGTGCTTGGGTGATGGCCCCTGATGGAGAGATGCACTTCAAGCTGGAGAGATGGCAGGAGAGAAAGCTTTTGCAAACCAGCTGGTGGAAATCATGGTATTTACGAGCTCACAGCTGAGCTTGGGAAGGTATTTTTATAACTTCACATGGTTTGGGCTTTTTTTTTTCTTCTCTGATCTTGCAAGCTGAATGCTGTTTTGGTTTTTGTTTTGCTTTGAAACTGTTTCACAGCCAGATAAAAGATGCTCTGTTTTCAGCTATCATCCTCCGCTCTTCAGCCCGTTACCTTTTAACAGCATGAAGACAGTTTTGTAGAGGCTTGGCTTGAGTTGGGAAGAGAAAGATGTCACACGGCTGAACTCCTCCTGCACGGGGGATACCAGCTGTGCTCTGGGCAGGCAGCAGAAGGGGTTGCTGCTGCCTCCTCTCTGGTCACAAATGGTTAAAAAGCCACCAAGTGTGGATGTGTGGTCCCCAGTGCAGGACGAGGACTGTCCGAACTTCTGATCCAGGGAAGATCTGGGGAACAGTGGAGGACATGGCATCAGAACCTTGGAGGTGATGGGCAGAAGCTGCAGGGCGAGCAGACTGTGCGGGACTGTGCACAGGGCTTGGCTGTCCCGTGCAGCGATGCTCAGGCTTCTCTGCTAAAATGGGGGTTGCCTCCCTCGGTGGTGTTGGCTGCTTCTCTCCCCTGGCTGCGTGCCACAGGGGTCCCGCTGCAAGGGAGTGGCGGATTGTTACCGCTCACTGCCCGTGTGATGGGAACTGATGTGGGTCTGTGGCTGCTGCCGTACTCAGATATGTATACTGGGCAGAAAGAAAAGATTTTCTGTTTGTGTGTTTTTTTGAATGCGAAGGAAAGATTTCTGAGTGATTTCCTCTGGCTTTGCAATTCGCAGGGTCATTGGAAAAGTACAAGTGACTCACGGGTTTGCTAACAGTTGATAAGGTTTTTAGGGCAAACTGTGGTGATTTGAACACGGGTGGGTGCCCTGTGAAGGCTATGCTCTTCCTAAATCCTTGGGCTTTGGTTTCTGAGGCCACCTGGTTGTATCTCTCCCTCTCAGACTCCTCTAGGTTTCCCCACTGCTGTGCCATCCCTTTAAACTTCACTCTCTGCCCTCCATGGGGCCCTGTCCTGGCTTTGGGCTTTGGATCACACTGACTTGCATCCCAGAGGCTGCTGCCACTGGTGCCTTGTGCTTCTGCCCAGGAATGGCTTCTAAAGCACTTACAACCTCCTCTGCTTCACCTCTCCTCCTGCTGCTGCTTCTTCCTGCAAAGCCCTCTGCAGAAACCAGCTGCAGGTAGATGTCTTGTCTCCTGCTGGGGTCCGGACAGGAATGAAGGAGAGCATCACACAAATTGCTGTTAATCTCCTCTTCGCCATCGCACACAGCCTCCCCGCAGCGGAGCTCCCACCCGGGGAGGGCCGTGCACTGCTGGGGTGCCGGAGGCACAGCTGTGCCGTGCTCCGGGCTCCGGGAGCTGGGCTGGCCCCGGCCGGCAGCCGGGGCTGGGGGGTGGCCGTGGTCCGGCTCTGCTCCCAGCCGCTTCCCGCAGGAGCAGGCTCTGCCTCTGCCCTGGGCATGGACAGGAGGAGGGGTGAAGCACCATGGGGATGGCAGTAAAAGATGAACCCTGCACCACGGAGCTGAGCCACTGCTGGGAAACCTCGTCCTGCCCTGGCTTCTCCAGGAATTTTTGAGTCTTTGCCTTTTGGGGCTGTGAGCTCTTCAGGATATGTGCTGTCCCCTTGTGCCTGTCGCCTTATACCCGGCTGGGTCTCTGCAAGATGTTTCAGGGAATGGATGTGGGTGTTTTGTTTCTTTTTTTCAATTTTGCAGCCACTGCTTGTGGTAAGAGGCTATGCGGTCCAGGCTGCAGAGGAGGTGCACACCGCCTTCACCCTCTTCCCCGAGCAGTGGTGCATCTGTCCTTGCCCCAGTCCAAGAGAGGGTTGGGGTGGGTAGTTGCTCCTCCTGGCTTGTAGCATCTCTCATTTTCCCGAATCCAGCTGAAACCTTTGCTGAGTTTATAAGGTCAGGTTGCTAAGTTACACCTCCTCGGAGGAGACTGAGCAGCGTGTTACAGGCAGGAGCAGCCACCAGCTGGGAAGATCTGGGAGTGTGTCCCTTTGCAATAACCAGGCTCCCCTGGCCCCTATCCCTGCCATCCTCCGCCAGTCCCGGGCTAATCTCAGTACCTCATTTAGCCGTTCTTCCCCAAACCTTCAGCTTTATAAGCTTCCTTTGCTAGGCAGATTTAGTGAACTAATTGACTGGGCTGTGGAGAGGCCACCCGCAATTACCTGTGAAATGCTGTGCGGTCCTGCAGGAGGAGCAGCAGACATTTGGCTTCTCAATCTTATTTTTTTGAATCCTTATTTGTGTTTTGGGGCCGTGAGCTCTTTAAGACGTGCATTGTTCCCCTTGGAGCTTGGAAATCGCCTTGCGTTTTAGGCTGTGGCTAAGCCACAGCTTTGGAGCCGGCAAGCGAAGTCTGGAGCATCTGGTGCCCTGCTCCTCTGCCCCTCTCCCTCTTTAGCCTTGCTCCCTGGCTTAACCTCCTTCTCTCCTTGCTGTTTTCCATGAGCAGCCTGGCTCTGGGAAGGCTGGGGGGAGATGGATTAGCACAGTGCACATTTGGGTTTGACTGAGAGCTGCTGGGACTGAGTGCTGTGGCGGGACAAGGGCTTCCCTCTTCGCAGAGATAGGACATCTCTGGAGGTTCATCATCCTCAGGCATTTCCAGGAGATGTGAGGAAGGTTTTCTTGCTCAGTTCTCTGAGAAATTGTGTAAATCGGTGAGGTTTATTGGAGTTCTTTTTGGATTGTGGGAGTAGTGGGTTTAAGGTTATTTTTTCCCCTCCTGCTTGCTATCTCTGTTGTGTTGCTGGATTTCTGCTGTCCTGGTTTTGCCTGGCGTGGTGACTCTTCCATACCTCCCCTGGGTAAGCTGGAGACTCTGTCCTCTCTAGGTTGGGCTGGGAAGTGCCCTTTGGAGAGCAGTTCTCCCACATCAAAATAAGCAGGGAGGACAGGCTGTGTGTGTGTGTGCAGTTGCTTGCAGGAGGATCTGACTTTCCCTGATTTAATTTGCATGAACCTTTTCTCTATCCCTCCCTTCCCTTTATCTCTGCTCAGCCCTTTCCCTCTCTCCCTGGGGTGATGGAGAAGCCATCCAGTAAGGACATCACCATGGGGAAGGCACCAGACACAGGGTGCAGCTTTTGAGATGTGTTTTGCCCCCCCCCCCCGCCCTTTTTTTTTTTTTTTCCCTTCCTTTTTTTTTGTCATGGTGGCTTTTTTTGTTATCCTGTTTGCTTTCAATAAAAGCCTGGGGAGGTAGCACCCGTGTCCCCTGGGTGCCACAGGCAGGGGCTGGGGTGGGGGATGCTGGAGCAGTCTGCTGGGCTTGCACCCTGCCTGGCACAACCAGCTTGCGCCCTGCAGCTCTCCCCTGGGCTGGTGGCAGGGGACCAGCCCTGATGACTGTTCTCACATTTCCCCATCTGGCTGCGGACTGGGACTGATGGAGCTGTCGCCGCGCTCCTGCCTGAGCTCTTGCACGGAGCCAGAAGGATTTTTCCACCCTTGTCAAGACTTGATTGTGTGCTCTCCTTTCTACCAAAATGCTGAACAGCAGCTAAATATAGACTGTAACAGGGTCTATTATGGCTTTTCTAATTGAGCTTTACAATCCATCAGGGATCTTTACTAATGGGATGTGGCATCCTTGATAGCGGCTAGCTGTGGAGCCTTCCTGGGAAGCATATGTAGATGCAATGTGACTTCCCCGTGGCATCAGGTTCCCTGCTGACAGTTGCTGCTGAGGTCTCTGGAGTTGTGCATGGGATGGTAAATCCACAGAACCAGAGTGTGCGTGGGAATTCAAGTTCAGATTTCAGATCTAAACGGGTTTCTAGTTGCTTTGCTCTTTCTGATATAAATCATTGTCTGTAGCTATGCAGCTTAACAATTGCTCCGCTAAGGGTGTGGATTCTTCCCTTTTTACCCCCATGTGATCCGTGTGAGTGGAACTGTAGGCACAAAGGGATGTTGGCACTTAAAATGCTAATGCCATTCTGCGGGTGATGGAGCTATAAGCAGGTGTGTTTAAAAGCACCGAGATTTACATGCAAGAAAAAAGGAATATTTTGAACTCTGGCAGAGCCCAGGACTCATTTATGCAGCACAGCGATGTGTTAACTTACATCCCTGTTGTCTTGTGCCAGTGAAATGTGTTACAATGAGAGGTACATACGCTTTACTGAAATAGAAACAACTCAGGATGCTAATTCTGGCTTTGTATCTCCTGGCATAGCTTGTTTTCATGTCGAGGCAAGTGAAGCATGGGGCTTGGAGTGGGCAGGATGGTGCTGTGTGTCTGTGCAGCTGCAGCACCCTCTGCATCGCTGGGGCAGTGCTGTCCCTGCAGCCGCTCAGCGGCAGCTCTGTGGAGCAGAGCAGCATCATCCAGGAATCAAGGGTGAATGCAATTAATGCAGAAATTAAGAAGTTTCTGAACCTAAACGTCAAAACATGGTCCCCAACCTTGCTCTGATGGACGCATCTTTTAGGGTCTGGGTAAGGGGCCCTGATGGTGAGCACAGGGGCTGCCTCGTACCTGGGGCTCCTGCCCTGAACCCGAGTGCTGCCTGTGTCCGTTGCTGTGGCCATCAGGCATAACCGTCCCGCAGGAGAGGGCTGCACATGGCTCTGCCCCGGACCCTGCGTTGCTGCTCACCTGTGAATTACATCAGACGCCAGCACTAGTTGGGAGCTGCTGTTACATTTGTAAAGGGAGTGAAAAACGATCATAATAAACATAGTGGTGACAGGCTGCTGCTGAGGATCAGGAGCTTTTGCATGATAGACTCTCTCTGTGTGACCTTGAGGACCGGCTTAGTGGAAATAGGATAAAATTTAGTGCTGTGGTGTGCAGGGAGGCAGAGCGCTCGCCCTGTTGTCTGCAGCAGGAGCTCAGCTCTGCAAGATGCTCTGGGATGGGTGGAGGGTGCAGGGTCCGAGCTGGAGGGAGGGCAAGCAAAGGGTGTGGAAGCAACCACGGGCAATGAAAGCTCATTTTGTGAGAGGAGGCTGAAAGAATTTGCCTTAATCAGCCTAGAAAAACGCAGGCCGAAAGGGGCCGTGACTGTGGTGTAATGGAAATTAATCATGGGAGCAGACACAGGAGAGGGGGAATAATTATTTAAGATAAAGGTTAATATTGGCACAAGAACAAATGAGCATAAACCAGCTAAGAATTGAATTTTGGATGGAAATGTGAAGGTTTTATACCATTTAGTATGAGATTCAGGAACAGTCTGGCGTGAGGAGGGGCCCTTTGCTGAGCCCTGTCCAGGCACAGGTGTGGGCTCTGTGATGGTGGGGAACACAGAACAGCCTCGGGGTGATCCCAGCCTATAGCCCTCGGCACCGGGCGATCCCCCCACCTCTCCTCACACCACGACAGTGCTGGGCATCTGTTCCTTTTTATCACATTTCTGGGATCTTTGCCTTGTGGCCTGGGCCAGCATCATCCCCAAGGATGGGACATGAGGACCATCCCTTGGGGGAGGCTATGGGGTGGAGCAGGAGAGAAGGGAACCTGCTCCCATGCCCCACTGCAGGGCTCAGCAGGCTCTGGGGTTTTGGAGGAGGTGGTGGTGCTGATGTGTGTCTTGGTCACCCCTGCAGCTTTTAAGCCCTCTCGTCAGAGTCAGCTGAGTTTTGACCCCACAGAGACCTTGAACTTGGGTTTCTAATTGTTTCATGACACCTTTGTGGCCTCTACAGTGCCTGCTGCCTGAGTCTGTCTTGCTCTAGTCTGGACCTGGTGACTGGTGGAGTCACCATCCCTGGATGTGTTTGAGGGTTGTTTAGATGAGATGTTGGGGGATGTGGTGTATGGGAGTTGTGGAGTAGGGCTGATGGTTGGACTTGGTGATCCCAAGGGTCTTTTCCAACCTGACTGATTCTGTGACCTTCCGTACAGCACATGTCCCTGGGACCCTTGAGTGACTTGGTTCCCACCACAAAAAGCCTTCTGGTGTCTCAGATGATGCTCAGTGGGGTTTTTACTCTCTTAAAGGCAATTTGTGTCACTTCAGTCTTGAACCCTCTGGTTTCTTTATTTGCTTAATTCTGATTATTTGTGAGTTTTGAGGTGGGATGGGTGCTAGAATGCTTTATGTGCTGTTTATGCTGATTGTGGCTTGGAGTTCAAGATGCAAATTCTAATTAAAATACACTGGCAAAGGGAGAAGGCTTTACTGAAATAGCAGCAGCTTTGCAAACGAAGGGTGCAGCTTGGTGTTGGGAAGGACTGTATGCTTTTGGTACAGTAGCAGTACTGTGTGTTACAGAAGGGTCCTGGCTTGAAGAGGCCATCCCACCTCCTGAAAGGGCTATGCCCTGTGTTTTCTCCCCTCAAGGTCTCTGGACAGAAAGCTGCAGCGACCGCTCCTGGGGAAGTCCCGAACGCTGCCCAGCATCCCGCAGTCCCCGGTCCTGAGCAGGCTTCCCCTCCTCGACTCCACGGCGTACAGGGAGGAGATGCCGGAGCAGAAGCCCTACAAGAAGCACTCAGGCTCTGACTGCCAGAAAGGCTGCACAGTCCCTTCTACCGGTGAGTGCCATAGCACTGGGGTGAGCTTCCAGCCCTTTCTGCCAGAGGGCCTGAAAATTCCTAGCAAATCTTTCCTGCTTCTCCAGGGGCACAAATAGCAAAATAAATGCAATTCCAGTCTGTGTGAGGTTTATCCTGCTGCAAAACCAGCCCTTCTTGATGAGGTTTAGGAGTTTTTTGCCCCTCTCTGAGCCTTTGAGTCTGTTACTTAAACCTCCCCATCTTTCATATTCCATTGATGAAAAAGTGGAGTTGGCTCATGAAAGCCCAGTGCAGGGAGATGATGCCCTCAGCCCTCAGCCTCTGGGTGAGCTGTATCTCCTGGCTGCATGTGCTGGGGTGAGCTGCTGCCTCAGTGACTCTTCGGCCTCTGCAACAGCCCAAAGTGCCTCTTTACTGTGGTGTGAAGTGGCTTCAGGGCGCTCATTGCTGATCCCCATCGGGAGCAGCGTCAGAGCACGGCACTGCTGTGCTCTTCCATGGACCTGGCCTGGGGTGGGGATTTGCTGTAGCAAATGCTCCCCGGCCTGGTAGTGTGCCTTCAGGTCAGCTGAGGGGTTTTATCATGTTCTACTCCTGTGCTGCTCCTGATGAAATACTAATATGCTTGGGCCAGCTGCTCTGAACAAGTTTATTGGCAAAACCGTTGATGGCCAAAGTGTTTCAGCGCTTTTGGTGCCAGTGGAATCACACTGGGGCCATAAAAATGATGTGGAAAGAAAGGGATTATTAGCACTGAAACAAAGATAAGGCCTGCAAGCCAGGGCTGACAATCCAGCGCTAAATAAAATCCTTATATAAAGCAGTTCCATTCAAACAGCATCCTTGGATTTTTTTTTTAATTTTTTTTTTTTTTTAACCTGCTCGCAGTCAGATCACTGCGAGGTACTCAGCAGAGCAGCTGTCCAAACCCTGGATTAATTTTAACTCTCTGCAGGCTGCGTTTCATTTCCTGGTGCTACTAATTCTCCTGAAAGTTGTGCACAGAGCAGATCTTGGCACGTCGCTGAGCCCCTCCTGCTGCGCTTGTCTCAGTGGCGCTCCTGCGTGCGCTGCAGTACCCAAGCGACTGCTCTCCGCTCTGTGTGCGACCCATGGTTTTCTTTTCAGCCCATCAAATTGTTAGAGTGGGTCTTGGTATGGGAGGAAGTCCTTTGGGAATGCTTGTGTAGCTAGGTCCTGGGGACATGAGGGGTTGGGACACTTGTGAATGGGTAGGTAATTGCAGGCAACTCCATTGCTTGGAATTGAAGATGGCTTCTGAGGTTCTGTGAGCCCTCAGGGTTTCCTGCATCATGGTTTGCAAGGACAGACCTGAATAAACGGTGGAGATCTGCCCCTGCTAGAGGGCAAAACAAAGGGCTTTGCAGGACTTGTGCCTGAGACAGCATCCACTGTGAAGAGCACAGCATCCAGGGCACCCTTCTACACCTGGCAGGTCCCTGGTTGGTGTGCTGGTGCTTCCAGGGAGCTGTGCTGGAGGCGGAGGGAGGAGTGGGAGGCTGGTGTTGGACCATGGGATGAAGTCCCAGTGTGAGTCAGACCCACTGCAAACCTCATCACCTTCTGCTGCAAACGCCTCTTTTCAAGTGAGTGCAGACATGCTGGTACGCTGCAGAACAGCCACCCTAGAGCAAACCCTGTGCACAGCCCTCCCTGCACAGTGGGTGTAAGGAAGAGCCCCTGATTGCACGTAACAAGTATTCAGGGTGTTTCTTTATTCACGGCTGGAAGGTGCCTACGATGCCAAGAAGAGGAGGTGTGTGAAAACCCTCATAGGTTGGAAGACTTCCTCCACAGCCAGAGCCTTGGATGAATGAATGAGTTGTTCTCTGTCCAGATCCTCCCAGGCGCTTTTCCTTGATACTCAGTTAGGAACTGCTAATTAGCTACTCATTAAAGTTATCAGCATGCTATCATGGAGGGGGAAAAAAAAGAGATTGCACTGCTAGCAGTGTGTTGACATCTGGACAGCAGGACAAGAGTGGAGCAGCACGTGGCGCAGGAGGTTAACAAGCCCCGGTATGCTGATGAGGAAAGCAGGATTCCCACAAGTATTTATGAATGAGAGCTGGGCTGGAGTGTGTCAGGAGGGAGAGGAGATCCTTTCTTTAAAGAACTTGTGAATTTGCTTTGAGCAGGTGCCACCACTCCCCGTTTGATGGGGACACACACGGCCAGCTGCAGCAGGGGACGCATGGCCGAAACCACCTCAGGAAGAAGCTCACCCGCAGGGATGTGAGACTTTGGCAGGAGCGGGGCTGTTTGTGGGAGAGTTTGCTTGCTCTGTGGGGAAGAAACCTCACTCTGGCTTGCTGCTGCCCTGGGGGCCACCACAGAGGAGCTGCCAGGCAAGGTGGAGAAGCTGTCTGTGGTGTGGATGAGACATGACATCCTTATCTGACCGCTGGGATGTCTTCCCCAGCTTTTTACTTCATGTCCCATGGTTCCAGCATGGCAGTGCTGGAGGAGGGGAGTGCCCTGTCACTCCAGGGAGGTCACAGGAGATTGTCCTGCTGTGGCACCACAACTCCTGTGCAGGTCCTTGTGCAGACACCAAGGTGTCTGGCAGGGAAGTTGGACCCCAAGGATGGACAGAGGAACTGAGCCTGCCAAACCTTCTCCTTCTCTCAAAACCAACCTTCCTTCTCATTTAGCGACCCAGGCACCTGGCTGGGCCGATGAACAGCCCTGGGTTTCCTGTTGGTCTGGTTTTGTGTTCCCCTTTGGGTAAGCCACAAGTGGTGGTGTAGTCAGCTGGGACAGGCCCTGAGATCTCTGTCTCCATCCTTCACCCCCTTGCCTGGAGCAGCGCTCCTGGGTTAAACCTGAACTCCTAACGGCCGTGAGCTTGGGATGTGGTGAGGGGGAGGCAAGAGCAAATGGAGCTTGATTGAACAGGGGAATGGGCAGTGCCTGCCTTCTCCAAACTATTATCCACTTGGTGTCACGTTTTGCAGCGTGTCAAGAGATTTCACACGTGCAGGCAGCACAGAGAAATGCTTTTGCTTGTCTGCCCTTCTTCTGTGTCCCTGTGGAGTTTTAGGGGTGGGCCTGAGAAACACTTTTCATTGCTCTCTCTCCTCTCCGTTCTGCAGCAGGCACAGGCTTCTTTGGTTGCCTGCAGCTCTTACCTGCCAGCCTGCACGTGTCGCTGCGTGTTTTGCATGCCTGACACCTTGCAGTTCCCTTGGCCTTGCACCTGGAAGGAGCAGACAACGCTGGAGCTCTTCGCTACCTTCTCTTTCCCTTGTCTGTCGTGCAACATGCTGAGCTCTTCAGAAACTGGCTCCATGCCCCACTGTGAAGCTGGGAAGAAGCTAACTTGTAGCGCAGTCGTGTGACCTTATTGGGAGTTACTGCCATGGGATGAAAAGAAAGAAGCCGAAAGGAAGCGGTTGAATTTGAGCTTAGACCAGGACCCTGGAGTTAATTATCCTAATACTCCCAGGGATGTTTTGGGTGGCCTTCCACAACGTCTGCATGAGTGTCAATCTTGCATCTCTGTTGAACGGGCCCCTCTGGAAACAGCTTTACTTGCAGAGATGCCCATCCTGTGCTTTCAGCTGGGAAGTGGTACTGGTTCCTGTGCTCTTCTCCCTGGTGGCACACTGTTTAACGAGAGGAAGACTCCTGGCTCTGAGGCTTCAGCCTCATACCTGGGCAATGTTGCCACTCCCCCTGCAAAAGGAACAGACGAGCCTTTTTACACCAGCCTGTGCTGAGGAAAACCTTTTGTGATGCTCTCAGCAGCTGAGGGATTAGCCTGTCTGTGCTGAGAGGAGTAGTACTGGAGAGGCAGTGGGTCTCTGTCCCTGCTGCCCCCTCTATCCTTTGGTGCATGTCCTCCCCAACACTTAGATCCAGAAAGAAGAAAGACTTTCCAGCAATCATTACTGCCAAGCCCAAGAAGATGGTTAAACTTTTAGAAGTGCTGATGTCGCTGGGCATAGCTCTGGGTGGCAGAGAGATGAGCAGCTTCAAGGCAGAAGAGCATAAGGATGATTGGCCTCCAGCTTCTGGGCTTGCTCATTTTTGTAGCATTTCCTCTCCAGGGACTTACTGATCTTGCACTTCTGACTGTTCTCCGCTTGATCATTGATTTACTTGTTTGGTAGAAATTGGGAACAAGCTCTTTCAGCATGTAGAAAAGCTTTTTGGGGTTGACAAGGTCCTGGCTTTGTATGCTGTGGCTCCCCATGCCCAGGGAGGAGGGACTGTAGCCCTTCTGCTCAAGCTGGGGAGAGGTTTGGAGAGGATCTCACCTCTCAGGCAGGCCAGGTTGCAGCTCAGCATCTAGTCCAGCTCCAGGACTGCGCTGGAGGATGCAGCTGCCTGTAGCCCCTTGGAGAGAGGAGACCAGGAGCAGCAAAGTCCTTGGGAAACTGGGATAAGTGAGATTAAGGGGATCCAGTTGGTCTGTGAGGGTTGAAATGATGACTCCTCATCCTTGGGAGGGGTGCCCTGCGCAGAGGATGCGTACGGCAGATGGCTGTCCTTTCCCTTGTGCCCTGGCGGCTGGGCTGTGTTCATCACACAGCCCGGACCATCCCTCACTCGGGCGCCAGGGCAGTGGTGGCTGCGTCTGGGCGTGCTGTGGGGCTGGGGGCGGGCAGCCTTGGGGACGCAGCGTGGTGTGAGTGGTGGCCGAGCTGTCACAGATGAGCGTGGGGGCACCGGGGCTGGTTCCTCCTTCCACGTGCAGTTTTCCTGCATGTTGGGTGGGTCTCCTCCCAGGGTCAGTGCCTGCATCGTGGCGTTTGCTGCTGCGTCCCCGCAGCGATGCTCTCTCGTGGTGGCAGTCTGGATCTGGGCTCCGATTGACGTGTTTGTGCGTTGAATAATCACAGCTTTCAAACAGCAGTTCCTGTGTTGTATGAGTTGACATTTGGAGAGCAGCAGAAGCAGCTTATTAAATTGAAAGTAGGGGAGGGAAAAAAAAAGATGTGAGGCTAGGTAGTGCTGTGCTCCAGGTTGCCTCTTTGTTCACTTTTTTAAGCTCTCTGCCTTTCTCTCTTCCCTCTAGCCCTCTCACTTCTGATGGTTTCAATTTGGTGCCTTCAGATCCACTGGCAGGACTTCGCACACAGTGATCTGTCTTTACACTTAAAAAGCTCAGGGAGCTTGGGGAAGAGACGCTTCTGTTGAGACACAGAAGATGGAGTGGCCGGTTGCTGCTCTGAGGCTGCAGTGTCCAACCTGTCTCTCATCATACTCAATGTCAAACCCGCAGCCTTGCTGGGTAAACTAGACTTCACTCACTCTGTGACTGGTTTTTACCTTAAGGCCTTTCTTTATTGCTTTAAACTCTGGAAGTACTTCTCTCCTCAGCCCTGGCAGAGCAGGGTCATGGTCATTCATGCCCAAGGATGCCGGGTTTTTCAGAAAACAGGTGAATTATCTTGCTTTGGAAAGAGGCTGCAGGAGGGGCAGAATTTCTGAAGACAATCATGTGAAATGCCCTTTTGGTCTGCAGTGGCTAATAATTGATGATTTTGACAAGAATTGAGCACGAGGGTTTTATTGTTTATTTGTTATGGCTATTGAGAATTCATTTTGGCTGGGGGGTGGGAGGCAGGACAAAGTCCAGATGTAAAGATGAGCTTGGCACGTGGCATCCAGGCTGCTTGGAAAAGAGCAGAGCGGTGATATTATGGAGACATTTCCTATTGTGCTTTGGCTTTTTTTCCTTCCTGTTGCAATGAAATACGGTCAGTCCTACCCTGTGAGTGCCAGCTCTGCAGGATGCCGACTGTCCTCTGCTGCCACTGCTTTCTCAGCATCAGTGAGGTTTTGCTGCTGGCGCTGGGCTGGTGGAGCTTGAGGAGACCAGAGGTCTGCTTTCTGTCCTTGGTCTGGCTGTTGGTTTGCTCTTGGCCATGCCGTAAAGAGTTTTCTGGAGAAGGAGGTGGCAGTAAATCCTTCTGCAGTTTGAAACATTAGTAGTGCCTCAATTTTCCCATTCACAAAGCAAGATTTATTCTCATCACCAAGTACAGAGCATGTGAATACCTGCAGAAGAGAGGTCTGATACAGGTGTGTAGCATTAACGACAGCAGCAACAATATGTGTGTGGTTCTGATTGTAGAATTTTTTATTCTTTATTTATTATTTAACACCCCCCCCCCTCCCCCCATTTTCTTTTAGTGTGGAATGTCTTATTGGACTTTGAGTGATGAAGAACGAGTGACATTTTTTATTTCTTTATAAATGACCCTTTTAAATGGGATAACCCTACTAGAGTTAAATAGCAGGAAGTTTTTAAGTATTAGGATTTTGGTCTGCTGATTTTTCTGATTAATAATATTTATACTGCAGGGGTGCCTGGAGGCCCTGACTCTGGCCAGGTCATCATTGTGCTCAGCTGTATTTGACCGATTCCTGACAGGAAGATGTTGGGACTGTGGGGACATGAGGCTGGACACGGTGGGAGCAGCGGCTGTTGCCAGGGGCAGGCAGGGGCCAGGGGTACGCAGGGTCTTGAGGCAGGGATGCGCCCTCTGACCCACTCCGGGGAGGGGGCTCTGCAGCACCTGTACCCCGCGGTGTGCTGGGGGGTGTGGGATGGGCAGAGGCATCCCGGCTATCCACTGGGTATCCCCACCAGTGGGCTGGAGGGGCAGGCCATGGCCCGGGCTGCAGCTCTGATGGGGTGGCATGTCCTTCTGCTCCCTAGGGGAGGCCTGGCGGCTGGAGGACGACTGCACGGACCCCCCCAGGAACCCCCAGCTCGGCACGGCGGTGGAGGATGCCCCGTTCAGCTACTTCCGCACCCGCTCCTTCTACATGAGGAAGAGCCTGTCTGTCGACAACCACCTGGGGTCCCTCAGCTATGCCGTCCACCCGGCGGAGACGAAGGCCGAGCGCGTCAAGACCAAGCTGCGGCGGCAGTTTGTGAGTATCGGGGTGTCTGGCCCCACTGCGTTCACACACGTGGCTTCCCAAAAACACTGACATGTCAGAGAGCTATTGTTATGCATAGCATTACTGAAGCAACAGAAAAAGAGGCTGCTCCAGCCTGGTGGAGCAGATGGTGGCAGCAGCTTGAGTTTGCCCCCAGTGTGGCAGAGCCCCTGCCTCCTTCTTGCCGGGTGGCCGGTGCTCTGCGGGTGATGTGTGGGGCAAGTGCCTCGCCTCTGGGCGCTGCTGTCCAAAGTTTGAAACCAAATCGAAGGTAGGAAATGAGTCTTCCTGTCCTCTGCCTCACATGCATGAGCAGCTGGGTCTTCTCGAGGGTTTGCCCTGGGCCAGCAACTGAGCGCAGCAAGGGGCTGGGGCGAGCAGTGAGCTGGTGCTGAGATCTGGGGGTAGGTCAGCCCTTTCTGGCCCTTTGGAGCGTCCTGGTGGTGGGTTGGTGGGGGCACGTCAGGGTTGTGCCACAGCTGTGGGAGACTCTGATCAATGTTTAATGGGCTTTGCCTCTTCTCTTTCCCAGAGACACCTGATACAGGGATTCAGATGGCCTTCCTCCTGCCTCGTTACTGGCCTTGGGGTTGTAATGAGGGCTCGGGTGTCCTGGCGCTGAAAAGCTCTTGGTGTTGGTTGGAAATGGGCGAGAGCATCGGTACAATGGGAGCAGAGGGGGGGTGGGCACCCAAGCAACCTAAAGTGCCGCTGAGAGCTGCTGGCTGAGGCAGTGGGGCTCACTCTGCCGTGGGCTTCGGATAGACGCAGCCTTTGGGACCCCCTGTCCCTGAAGTCGCGAACTTTCCCCTAGCCTGGAGGAGGGGCTGATCCCCCTGCCTGGTCACACAGACTGGTGCTGCTGCTGGTGTCCCCTGGGCCGAGTCACTGCTGTATGGTGTGGTTTTGGGGGTCGCCCTCTCCGCTTCTGCTTGGACGGACCGTTGACCACAACCACTCATTTTCTCCCTGGGAGAACAGTTCTGGTCTTGGCAGCACGCTGATGCTTTTCCATGTGCAGTAGCAGTGGATGCCCGTCGGGGTGAGTCTGGGGGAGCTGGTCACAACCACAGCGCTTCCAGCGGCACCCGTCAACTGTCTGTGGGAGCTGCTGCTGCCTCGGGCTCAGGAAGCAGGTGAAAGCCTCAGGGATGGAGATGAGCAGAAGTGGGATGGGGTGTCCAGTGAGCAGCTGAAAGATTTTGGAGGTGTTTAAGATGAGGCAGTCCTGCTGTGGGGTAAGGCACGTACGTCTGCTTTATCTGTCTTTCAGCCTGGATCTGCAGCTCCCAAGCTGCACCCAGGAGAGTGGCAGGGAGAGGAGGTTGCTGTGATATTGGGGACCGCCCCTCTTTCAGGGATGGTCTTTCAGTATCTCCATGGGACCTGTCACCCACAGCCTCCCTTCTGCAGTGGAGGTGGGTGCAAAATACGTGGCAGGACTTGGGCTCTCAGCACAAGCAGCATCCTGGTGTCTGCAGAGAGGTGGGCTCTGCCCTTCCCCATGGGGCAACCCGCTGCCTCTGCCCATGGGGCCAGCCTGCTGCCTGCTCAGCACCGTGCTGGCACCTCTCTATGCTGTCTGCAGCTGGTGGGCTTTGGACTTTGACTTCATGAGGTTTTGGGGACCTTTAGCTTTCCTTGGTGTATCCATGGACCTGACTGTCCATCAAGGAACACAGCAGGATTTTTGTGGTGTGGTTGTTTGTTTGTTTGGGGTTTTTTTGCTAAGTCATTTCTGGTTTGTTTTAACAGCTAGAAGATGTTGTGGCTTTAGACTCGGCCATGGGCTGTGATTGTATGAGACCTACTGAGAAAAGTGGACTCATCCTACCTGGAAAGAGCTTCAGCAGGGCCCTTCAGTGGAGGCTTGGGGCAGCGACTGTGCAGGAAGCTGAGCTCGTTAGCTGAGGCTCAGGCCAGTATGGGACCAGTATTCCCCACACAGCTAGAGAGCCTGGTTAAGTTCAAAGGTCCTGCCAACCTGGGGAAGTTATTTCCAAGAACAAGTAGGTAGGGCTGGGCTCCACGTCCCCCCCAGGTTTGGTAATTACTTTCCATCTCCGTGCTGGGGGTGTTGCAGTTTCCCCTGGGTTGGTATGTGCCCTGGCCCATTGCGTGATGCCTGCTCTGCCCAGCCCCGGCTCTGTGAGTGCAGCTGGTGGGGGAATTGGTGCTAGGTGAGAGCCTCTCTCGTTGTGCACGTCAGAGCATTTACAGGAGAGAATATGATTTGCCTTTTCTGCAGTGGCTCATCTGGGACCTTTTAGAAAAGTCCATATTTAAAGCTTGATTCATTTTTCTGGGCTGCTGCACTTACCCAGCTCGTAACATTAGATTTCTGGCTTTGCTCTCCCCATGCTGACAGTCTGTGCTGCCTTTGCCTTGTGATGCAGCCGCTTGGCTTTCTATTTTGGGAATTGCTGAGTGAGGGGAGAGGGTCCTGTTGCAGGGCTTTTGGGGAGGCATCTGGGACCCTAACCTGGCAGAGTGGATGGAGATGGGGCAGAACTATTGCCACGCAGCTGTCTTGCATCCATTTGACAAGACCCTCTGCCTAATGAGGGCTTTGTGTTGGTCATGGGCATTTAAGTTTCTCCAAGGGAGAATTTATTACAGCTCGTGTGTAAACTTTTGAAGCTTGCCTCCCTGCACCCCGGGGTATGGCATGCTGGAGTGCTGCCGGTGTTGCTGAGGCATCTTTCCGCTTCCCTGCCAGTGCAGAGGGAGCACCTGCAAATCCTGCTCGGGCCCTGTTCCCCAGGAGTGGCTGCCCTTCCTGTGTGTGCCCCAGGTGAGCACGCCTGCCTTCCTCCCAGAGCATGGTGGAGGGTGGGTTTCCCCCAGCCACGTAGCTGGTGGCATGTGTCTGTGGTCCCAGTGCTGGCACGTGATGGATCTGCACATACAAATTACTTGTATTTGCATAATTTGAATTTTAAATGGATTCCAATTTTTGTGATTGTCAGAACGAGTTTTCTTTCTAATAAGCCTTTCCTTTTAACTCCTCTAAGGCTTCTAACGTTGGCGACATTTCCGCCTTTGAGAAAGAGGAGCATTTGATGGCTTTCGACATCTGTCTCTCACATGGATCCTGTGCCTTGTCCCAGTGGGTCCAGCATGTGCGTACTGTGATGAAGATGATGGCTGTGGCCAGGGCTGGGGCTGTGCTCTGAGACCTTGCACGTCTTGTTTTGGGTCACTCAGTGATGGCCAAGGGTCTGTTTTGGTTTTTGTGTCCAGCTGGCTCTGTGCTGCCTCCGAGACAGGCAGCAAGAAGCAGGGATGGGACCTTCTGCAGTGTCCCTTGCCTGGGGGGAGGAGGAGAGCAATGATGGGGTGGCTGCATTACAGGCTGTGGTGAAACTTCTTGGCTTTGTGGGAGCCCTGATCATTAAAGGCAGATTAACCCTATTAACCTCAGTATTAGCCTTACGGAGCATTAAAGGAGGTCACCCAGGACTGAGTCACTGTCTGTGATGGGACAATCACTGCAGATTACAGCAGGGCTCTGAGTGAATTTGTACTTTTTCTTTTTTGCCTTGGGATTTTGAAGTACTCTGTATCTAGGCCAGTCGTTCTGGTACTGCCCACTGACATTGTGATGTTATAAGGAAACCCATTAAGCTGACGGTGCAGCTCTTGCTGCTCCCCGAAGAGGAAGAGCTGGCAGGGCCCCGGGTCCTGGTGTGCTGGCCGATGAGTCATTAGCTTGATTTGCAGCAGGTCTCTGTGCAACAACCCCCCCCCGCTCCTCTGAAATAAAATGCTGCTCTTTGTGCATCATGGAAGAGTTAGCCGGTTTGTGCAGGTGAGGTGGAGGAGAGTGGTGGTTGGCATTGTCATGCCACAGCAGCTGGTCCAGCTCTGCCATCCCTGGTCCTGCCCCAAGTGGCCTGACGCTTCTGCTTGCTTTGGTTCATGCATGTTTCAGGTAGGTGAGACTCAAGGTTGTTTTGCTTTCCTGGCTGCGTTCTCATGCACTGATTAATTTTATTTTTTAATTATTAGTATTTTTTGTATGGTATTTTTTCCAGGCAGTCATTCTGTTATGAACTGTCTGTTCCCTCCAGGAAAGATTTAGAACCCTGTTTGTCTTTGGAACTCTACAGAGAAGTTGAGCAGAGGTAATCCTTGCCTAACAAAACCCCTAATGAAGGAGAAAAGGCTAACCGGAATAGTAGAGCCTGGGAAGATGAGGCAACAAGGAGACAAACTTGATTTTTTGGCAGAAATCTGATCAAATCTGGCCTGGGCTGTAGAAGGAGAGAGGCACTGGTTGACAGGTACCCATCCAGGTTTCCTGTTCCCATGGATAATGATCAATCCAGAAACTCCTGTTCCCGATGGATACTGCAGTGATGTTGGGGAGCTGGAGCACATGGGTCTGTGCAGAAGCTGCCTCGCCCCAGAGCAGCACCAGTCCATGGGATGTGAATGTCTCAGTCTGGGTTGTTGGTTCCAGGAGAGCTGGGCAGAACCTGGAGCAGAATGGTTTCAGCTCGGAGGGACCCAACCCTGAGTTATCCCAATGGTTTGGTCTTGTTCTGAGGTGTGTGGGGACTTACCAAGACACTTGGCTGCAGTCTGTTGTTTCCTCTATGCAGCTGGTGCCAGAGGCTCTGGTGAGATGCTTATGGTGACAACAAAGTCACGCTGTAATCCCACTGATACCAGTGAAGTCACACTGGTGGTAACACTTCTACTTGCTTTATTTTATTTGGTTATATTCTGACACTGCTACAAAACTGTGCTCTCATATCTGATGTCAGAAGATACTAGCAAACAGCCAGTCGATACTTGCTTGTGCCCTGTAGTTCAGTGCAACAAAAAAAAAAAAAAAAAAAAAAAGGCTGGAACCCTACAAAAGGCAGGTCAGCTCCTTTTCCTGAAGAGGTGGAGTAGAGTGATGAGAGTCATACTGGATCTACACACATGCTGCCCTCAGTTTTGCAAAGCACAATTACAGTGACTGTCTTAAGGAGGTAAATGCAAAGGTAGATGAGGGATGCACACTGTGTATCGTCTGACTGTGCCCAACCCCACCTTGGCAAATTACTCACTTGCTGACTGTTGTTCATTGAGTGTTTAAAAAAAATACAAACCTGATAAATAACATGACACTTGAGCTGGATAGCAGCTTATTTGCGGGAGAGCAGGCAGCAGAGCAGACCCTGGGAGCCAGCACCGAGGTGGGGAGGCAGCCGGTGAATCACTCTGCTCTGCAAATTAGTGCCGGAGTGAACTGACACTGTAATGCTTGGAACTGGAATGTACCTGGCTCATTGCTGTGGTGAGCAGGGTTTTATTTGCAATGGAAGCTTGTAGTGTCCCAGAAAATGCTTTGAGGTGCTTGTAGTAAAAGCAGTGATGGCTTGGGAGGATTAAGCGTGCTGCAGGTCTGCTCTTAGCATCCCCACACAAAGGAAAATGTCTCCTGCGGGGAGGAATTAGAGGGGGCAGCTTTGTGGGGACCACTGAAAGCTGGACTGGTAGAGAGGGGTTTCCTGGTGGTGTGTGTGGACAGTGCGATACATCCCACTTTTTCAGAGCTGAACTGGGAACGGGTAAAAGTGATAAACAGTGTAAACTGGGTGAGCTGGGGCGGGTGTGCCCCTGGCTGCTCTTTGGAATCGAGGACGTGCAGTGAATCTTCAGTCCTGCGTTAGAGTGAAGTGGCCCTGCGATGCTGTGCAAGTTCAGTGCTGGCAGAAGTGATCTTATGTGCTGTTTGCCATAGGGAGATGCTGCTGCCTTGCTTGGTGGGTGTGGAGGGGATCACCGAGGCCCCCCCCCTGTGCAAGGGCATCTTCTGAGGATGAGTCTTGGTGAATTAAGTTTGGTTTTGGTGAGCCATGCTGGCTCCCCTCCCTGCTGGAGCCGCTGGAGCCAGGTGTCTCTGGCACCCACCTCCTGTTGCAGGGTTGGCAGGTCTCCGAGCGAGGCATGGGCAGGGCAGCAGGATCCCAGAGCAGCTATACGTATTTTCCTCAAAATCTGGATTGGACTGTAGGGTTGTGCTCCTCCTGTCCACTGCTGCCATGGACTTTTCATGTTCAGTTCTGTCTCTGACATTAGGATGGGGGAAAATCCACCAGTGCAGTCTAAGAATTTATTCTGCACCTTGGGCATTTATTGTCAAATTTTGGTTGCTCTGATGTTTATGAAGGCAAATGCCTAGGAGAGCTTGACTGAGACAGGTGTGAGATGGGTAAATAATTATTTTCTCCCTGCTTCTGTGGCTTCTGTAGTGCATGCTGGCTCTCTGCATGGTGAAACCTCCTGCCTCGGCTCTGTCAGCCCTTCCTTGCCTTCCTGCCTGTGGCACACAGAGCACTTGGGGCTCAGGGCTTGGGCACACGATTGTCCCCCTTTGTGCAGGAACACTTTTAGCGTCCCTTCCTGATGAGGAGAGGTTTATTCTATTCACCCCTTCCCACCTCCAGCCTTCCCCAGGGTTTTCTATGTGTGTTGGGCAGCTTCAGCCAAATCTGGACAAGGGTTGGGCAGCTTGGAGGTGTTGCTACAGCACAGAGGGAGGATGGTTGTGTGGGGAAGGGATGGAGGGATGCAGCCTCAACATTCACCCCAAACATTCCCTGGCACTGCACCGTGTATGAAAGGATAGGTCCGGGCACATCAGGATGTCCCACTGTATCCTAAACAACTCTGAAAGTGCAGCAGTGGGTGCAGAGGGGCCCTGCTGCACCAAAGGGCTTTTGGTCCTCTGCTTGTGCAGAGGTGACTCTGATGGGTGGGAGGGGGAGTTCTGCTTAATGTCAGCCAACATGCTGTGCTGGTTGTCTGTTCATGGGGGGGTCTGGAGGTGGGATTTGCTCAGATGTGTTAGTGTATTTTGTCTCTTTTGCAAGTTCAAAATGCAGGTCATTCGAACCCTTCCTAACCTTCCCATCCTTTCTGCAGTCAGTGGGGAACTTGTCTGTGAGAATAGGAAAAAGAAAATTAAATCCAAGTATCACACAAAGCCAGATGGCCAGAAACACGGACAGCCGGCTGGGACAGCGCTGGGCTGCAGTGCTTGCAGAGTTGATTCCCTGAAGCTCTGTGAACTTGTGTAGTTCCTAACCCTGCCCTGGCTTTGCGTGGTTTCCCCTGTTTGCCTTTGGGGACTGTAAATTTGTGGCTGCATTTCCCAACACGCTGCTGCTGCTGGGTGTGTGCCCGCAGCTGGCGGCTGGGCTGGGGCTGTGGCGTTTGCCTGGTGGTGGCTCAGCTCTGTCCTGTCTTCAGCTCCACGCAAGGGGGGTCTATGTGTGTTTAATCGCCCACTTGCCTCTGCAGCGGGCACGGGCAGAGGTGTACAGACTTACAGGGTAGGGAAAGCTCTAGTGACTTGATCCCCGGCATGCTGGGACGATTTACAGCCCCGCAGGAAAGCGAGGGGATGTGTGAGCACTGCAAGCCAGCATGATGCTTCGCAGCAAGATGCAAACAGCCAAGAGACAGCGTTTCTTTTTCCTGACAGAGAATACTGGCTCAGCCATGAATTCTCCTCCCATTGCAGAGGTTAGGTGAGCAGGGCACAGCCTGGGAGCTGCCTGTGTCATGTTTCTGCTATCAGGGCGTCTTTCTGGTGCTCTCAGCTGAGTGGTGGTGCCAGTGCTGGCCTGCCAGGATGGCTGAAGAAGCCTGTCCCTGCATTTAGGGTGTGTTTGTGGCCAAACCCAGCATGTTAGTGTGGAAAGGTTACAAGAGCTCCAACAGCACTGGCAATAGCAGAGAAGATCCGGGGTGAGAGCAGCGGGTAGCCATGCAGCTCCAGCGGCAGAGGTTTAATGGCTTTGCAGAGGGGCAGCTGATGACACCTTAATTGCTTATCCCACCGTGTGCAGTGTTTGGTCAGTGCTGCCATGTGACATGCAGCAGGTTCCCGAAACCTTGCACACACTCTTCCCTCTTCCACTCTGCATATCCTCACTGCCCAGCCCTGTGGCAGCCTTCTTCCACCCACAACTAAAAAGCTTGGTGCATCTGCAGGGTAGGTGCACAGATGCTGACTGGTTGTATAAAGCATTTACAGCCCAGTGGGGTGCACCAGCCTCTACTAGTAAACGGGTTGTGGGAACCCACAGGCAGAACCGAGCATGCGTTCCCTCCCAATTCTGGCATTAGAGAGATTTTCGAGTTTTCTGAAGGGAAAATACTCAGTAACTTGTGTCTTAAATCTATTAGTTGATATTTATTTAATGCTTAATACAGGGCAAAGCCACGCTGTGTTTGCAAATCGCCTGTAGGAAGCCTCTCCTGATTGCTGTAAGCGATGTGGGCAGTCTTTCAGGAGTTTGAGAGTACAGTGCTTTCAAATAAATAGTCAGTAGCTGTGGGCCTCTGTGCTTGAATCTGGAAGGTGTTTATTGCTGAGGGACTTTGGTTTTGATTTGAATACTGCCATTTTGCAGGTTGGATACTACCGCAAACTATATATAATTTTCCAGGGCTCTTATAAAAGAGGATGCAGGCTGGCTTTGGTCCTTAACTTGGGCCTTTCCAAATAACTTACGCAAACTACTAGGAAATAACCTCTAGATTCAAAATATAATAACCACAGTTGAAAACCACTGCGATTTCCCCGCAAACCCGCAGTGTTTGCTCCCTCTGCTGGCTTTGCTTTGGGAAGGAGCAGCCTGGAATCAGGGGTGCGCAGCCTGCACAGGGATGGGGATGCTGGCGGAGCGCAGGGCTGGCTTGGGAGGTGGTGGAGGGAGCGTCCGATGGGCTGACAGAAAAGAAGCAACTTTCCAGCCTCCAATGCCTTAGCATTTTGCTTCTGGGCAAGGAGCATCAAATGCACAGAAAGCAGCGGGACTGAGGAGGAGGAAAGCAGAGTCCATTGCCAACTTCCAATTTTACTCTGCTTCTCCAAGCTAGACTCGCTAAAAATGTGCACTGTGTCCTTTGGTATTTGAAGTTTGTGTGAAAGAAGAAAACAACTACAGTGATTTAAAAGAAGCGAGACATTATTTCATGAGCTGGAGTATTCTTCCTCTGTGGCAGGACTGGTGCCTCACAACGTGAAAATTGAGCGAGTTTTCTGGTTGGTGCTGCAGCTTGGTCTGGGGCCTCAGTGATGCGAGGTGGGCTGGGGATGCTTGGGCCAGCAGCCAGCAGTGATCCAGCTGTATGGAAAAGCAAACACTTTTGGATGGCTTGGTCTTGCTGAGCACACCGAGGCTTGTGCTTTCTCTCTGTGACACAGCTTCTTCAGCTGCCTTTGGCTGGCTGTCCCCTCCCCAACAGCTGGGTGTGATGGAGACAGTGGCCACGTGTCTGCTGCCGGGTCCTTCCTGCCCTCTGCATGCAGCCAGAGGCGTCCCAGCTGCCAGGGTTGTTCTTGTTAGTCCCAATGTGCACAGTCAAATGGTTTTGTTGTCCTGATTTCTTTTTCTTCTCACTTTCGGGCTCTGTGATTTGCCAGCAAGAATGGCTTTGTGGTTGATGGGTCTCTGGATCCTGATTGCTGCTCAGACCAAGTGTAGTAGATCACATCCTCTGCTGACTGTAGGGCATTTTGGTTCATCTATGGACCTTTTTTGTGTTTCCCTTGGTAGATCTGCTCCTCTGCTCTACCTCTTAAGCCCTCTTGCTGTTGCTTTTCCAGATGTTGGACAGTAAACCTGGTTGCTGTAGTCTGAGTGCTGTAGTCTCTGAGTCTTAAAACTCAGAGCTCACAGTGTACAGATTTTTGGGTTGTCTTGATCAGAGGAGGGCAGGTGCCCCAGGTTCATGAGCAAATGGTGCAGCTTTTCAAGTGCAATCCCCCAAAGGCCTTTCATTAGCTATTGGAGACTGCCAGCAAAGAAAGTACTTTGACAGCCTGAGGTTTAAACACTTCAGAGTACTTTTCCTGCAAGCAGATTCATCAGGGAGGTGCCTGTGCCTGAATAAGCCCTTTTGGACATCATTGTGGCTTCATATAGACTCAAGGATCTGGCAAGTGGGTTCAGCTGCAGAATTGGGAGCAGTTTGGCTGTCTGTAAGTGGCACTTTGTGTGTGCTGGATGCCATCAGCTGGATTCTGCAAAGCCCCACCAGGTGCAGCCTGCCTGGGATGCACAGGATAAATCATCAGTGTGCTGTGAAGTGCTTTCTCCGTTAGAAACCATGCGGCTCCGGGAGGTGCTCTGAGGTGTTGATGCGTGGGTGCAGTAGCACTTGTGTGCTGCAAGAGGTCTCTGCAGCACTGTGCTTCAGTGCACCGGTACCCACCGCAGAGCAGCAGCTGCTCGGACTTCTCTTCCCCAATGTCTGGAAGAAGGGCTTCGTTTTACCTACCCCAGCCCTTACTGGGGAGGTGCGAGTTCTCCTTCAGCCTCCAAATCCTTATGGCCTCCCCACTTCTTGCACCTTGGGAGCCTGGGGAAAACTGCCAGAGCTCCCCAAGGAATTGGGGGGTTACTGAGTCTGAACGTGGGGGTCATATCTGACCATTCATTGTTAATGATGCTGTCAGGGCTCTGCACTCTCCCCTGCATCTGCACCTCGAGCTCAGGCTTGGCTCTTTGCTGCTGTCTGCTTTCCAGTGTGAGCCGTGACGGTGGGGAGAGTGCTGGGATGGGACGCTGGTGCCACCCAGCACCTAAGGTAGGGTTTGCTGCCTGCTTGGCTTTGCTGGACCTCAACTAAGGTGCAAGTGACTTCGGGGGACACTGTTAGAGACCACAAACCGTATCTGAATAGAGCTTTTTCTCACGCAAAGGCTGCCTTACATGCCCCTCCTGCATCTGCAGTTTCCATGGGACCTCAGCAGTGGCAGAGCTGATCTCCAGCCCTGGCTCTTCCCTGCGTGAGCAGCTTCCCTGCAAGCGTGATGTGGCAGGACAGCCAGCACCCTGCTTCACTGGCACGTACAGGGGAGAGGTGATGTGTCTAACTTGTGTTGCCACGTGTCTCCTTTCCCCCTCTGTACATGTGCATCGGTGCCCACCCTGGAATGTGGGAACACCCTGGGCACCCTGAGGTCTCTCTGGGCACAGACTGGAGCAGGTTCAGCTCCTCAGGCAAGGGTGCTAGTGGAAGGCAGAAGGTCTGGTGGGGATGTGTCTCCAGCCTTCTGTAAAAGGACTGGGGATGGGGAGAACTCTCTGCCATCACCAGAGCTCTTGGCAGGCTCTCCGCGGGCTCTCTTGTGGTGACGTCTGAAACCTCCCAAGGAGCACAGCGAAGCGGAGGTTCGGAGAAGAAGCTGGCAGAGATCTCAAAGGGGAGGCTGAAGATTAAGCACAGCATTTCCGGTGGGAACAAGACGATGTCTGGGGTCGGGTGTCACCTCACTTTGACGGCAACAACAGCCTTGCTGCTGTTGGGAAGGATGGAAAAAGAAAGGATCCTGAAACCTAAGAGCTGTTTTGCTATTTACTTTGGTTCTGTTTTTACTCCAAGAATAGAAACAAAGACGATGGATTTGCATCACCAGGAGCAACTTGAGGAGGGAGGAGGAAGTGGTGGGGCCTCATTAGTGGCAGGAATGTGCTGGCAAGAGGAGGGCCCCGGTGACAGGGGAGGCGGTTTGACCTGGGGGTTCCCATTAGCATTTTGTTCATCTTGCTTCTCTCCCCCCTTGTGTTTTATTTTTTTAATGACTAGTTTGCAAGCTTCAGAAAGCCAGGCTTTATCTCTACAAGGGAGCGTTTGCAGAGGCAGAAACAGCCCAGGCTTCAACAGAGAGTAAGGTGCCTTTGGAGGCTGTCCCACTTGCATAGCTGGGTCTTGATCTCCTGAAAAGAAAAGGAGATTTATCTCTTTCTGCACTGACTGTTTAGAGGTCTTTGCCTGTCACATGTAGAAAACTGTTTTTCCTGCCTCCTGCTGCTGCAGTTGCATCTCCAGTCTGAGCCTGATCACACCAGAGGACAAGAATAGCTGCAGAGGAGTGGTGATGGGGTGGCTGTATGGCCCACAGCTGTGAGACCTTCAGCCTTGCTGATCCTCTTCCTGGAGAAGGAGGGCTAGGGGAGTGAGGACTAGGCTCAAGAGGGGTGGGATGGATGCTTTGGCTGTGGAGCTCTTGCCATCTTGTTCCATGGCAAGGGGCATGGCGTGCTTGCTGTCAGTCTGCTGATTCTCTCTTTACTGAAGCCTCCAAGCAGCCCAGGAGGTGGTGAACTGGGACACAAGACCAGCTGGCAGTAGATTAGAAAGGCAGAATGATGCTTTGTGGGGGTGAGGATTTCCCTCTGTTTTCTTCGGCTATTACAGAAATGGCTTTCCAAGGTAGAGAGAATAGCTTTTCTGAGATGCCCGGCTACCAGCATGACAGTGTTCAACTTCTGGATCTTCCTGTTTCCTGACAGAAGAAATGTCCTGCCTTGTGAAATGTTTCAGTGCTTCTGGACATTTTGAGGAAAGCAGTATGAAAGCTGCTGTCATGGAAAGACCCTCTGTGCATTCAGTTGCCCTGTGGGGTGGTGGGGTATTAACACTCTTTCCTGGGCCCCTCCTGGGGACAAGAGGGAGGGAAATGATTGCTGGAGGAGGCTGCGTATGGAGCTTCACGTGGGGAAGCTCCTAGGGATGTTAATAGGGCCACGCTGGACCTGGATCCTTGAGTTCAAGTCCTCCTGAATTCAACTATGGCAATAACTGCATTGCATGGTGAGGAGGAGACACATGCGTGGTCTGTGGTACACTGGGGCTGGAGGGGAGTACGTGCCGAGTCTGGTTTTGGTTCATGCTATTTCCCCTCTGGCAGGGTTCTCTCCCTTTCAATAGTTGGCCTCTGTGTTCTTATGGGTGGGTTCCTCTTTCAGGCTTGAAAGTCAACAGCAAATCCAGCCCATAGCTTAGCTTTTTCATTCAGGTTTTTGTTCAAATGATCATTTACTGTTCCTTGTGGCCATTTAAGATACCTCTGGTAAGCATCTGTGGCATCAGCTCAGGAGCAATAGGTTGGGCAGGGGCTGCTTGGGTGGTAGGACAGAACATTGTCAGCCCAAAAAGTAGGGAAAATAGGGTCCTAGTGCCTGATGCTGTCTTGAGAAGGGAATTGGTTTTGACTGCAGACCTTTGCTTGCTGTAAAAAGGCACCAACTCCTTCACACTGGGATTAAGCCTTGTGATGCTTCGGGAGGAACACACAAACCACACAGCTTCCCTGGGAGACTTTCTGTTATTGACCTTGTTTTCACCCGTGGGGAGGTTTCAGGGCAGGAAGCAGGAGGTGCACTGGAGACTTCTAGTGGGGCTTCAGGTGAATCCAGCCTTTTCCCCAGACCACTGGCTGGTCTTCTGGGGCAGATGTTTGGTGCTGGCGTGCTGTTGCTGAGTGCCTTAGGGTGACAATATTAGTTGTCTGATAATGTGTTTCCAACCTTTCTGCATTGAGTTTGTGGGGAGGCACCTTCTCAGGTAGGTGCAGGCCTTTCTACCATCCTTCATCTTCTCCTGAGAAATGGCATTGACACCAAAGAGCCATTTGATGTGATCATGGTAAATCAGCAAGCTGCTTTGTCATCTGAGAAGCTAAGTGGGGAAACTGCAAATCTTCAACTTGAATATTGCTGATGAGTGAATTAAATAACTGGAGCATCTTTGGACATTGCCTGCTTCAAGTCCACCTCACGCCTGTTTGATAGGATGTAACAGAGCTGAGGCTGGCTGCAGCCGAGCACCACACTGACGGGATCTTTGTTAGTTGGGTGTGTCCTCCTGGGGTTTATACACTGATTTAACGCCTGCAGGGTAAAAACCCTGGTTTTAGTCCCTGACGTACAGCAGATCAAAGTGTTTTCTTTCCTACGTGTGGCCGTAGGCATCCACCGATGATATAACTGAATTAACAGTCAGCAGTGCCTGGCCTCCCTCTGTGGAGATGTCTGTCCAGCTGCGCCTATGTTCCAGGGTCCTGCTTTTGGGTACCCTGTTATTGCTTATATGTGGCGACTGGGAATGCTGAGCTCTGGCCATCTGTCTATTTGGGCTAGATTTTCGTGGGAATCCTTTGAAACTGTAAAGTGGTGAAATAGATACGCCCCAGCACATATGTCCATGGGGTATTGACGGACCCGTTCATTTTCAGTGGTTGCTTTCAGTTTTACAAGGGCGAGTCTGCTCTTTTCAGGCCTGCAGCACTTGAGACGCCGATAGACGTGGCTTCGTCTGGTGTCAGGCTTCGTCTGGTGCCCCAGGAGCCTTCCGCTCCGCAGTGTGCTGCTCTCGTGGGAGCAGCCCTGGGCTCTGCTGGCAAGTGGTGCTGGTCGGGGTGGGCAGCCTTTGGCCTGCACAGAGCCCCTCCGGTGCCTTTTCTTCCTGCTGGTGCAACTGCACTTGGGTTTGCTTCGTGCTCCTTGTTTTCTGTGTAGGTGCACCATCACAGGGCTCGTGTGTCTGAGGAGGACTAAAGCACAGCAGCCTCGCTTGTGAGTGTTGGGGAAACTGCAAGAGCAAGCTGGAGCTCCAAGTGTGCTGCAAGTCCTTTGTTGGAGAAATTAATGACCATCTAAGAAAAGACAGATTTTTCATCCTGGGAAGGAAATAAATAAGTAAGTTACTGTCACAGAGTGGTGGGCAGACCTCGGTAAAGGGGCTGGAAGTTTGCTGGTGCAGAAGGAAGCCCAGGAGAGAGGAGAGGATGGGATCCAGCCCTGCTCATCCTGCAGGAGATCTGGTTTGTGGAGCTGTAAGCTGGGAAGTGGCTTTTTCCTCCCCAGCTGGTGCAGGGACAAAGTAACCCCCTCCCCTGCCTATCCTTCCAGCTGCCTACCTGTAAGCCTGGGCTGGCAGCGACCGAGAGCCTGGCAGAGGGTGGAGGAGATGGGGCTCTGGTTTATTTTAAAACACGGGCGGTGGAGGTACTCGGCCACTGCGAGTCGGCCTGTGGCCACGGGAGGCTGTAGGGATGGTGCAAGTTCAAAGCCTGGTCTAAATATTTTTAATTACCCTGCATTTGGAGACCTTTTATAAACAAACCAGCAACAGACGACCTCTTTTTCTGTTGCCAGGGCCTGTGCAGAAAATAGATCAGCAGCAAAGGCAAATAATCTTGGTCTAGAGACGTAAGGAGTTTTATTTTACATGCTCTTTTTGCGTAGCCTAAATCTTTATTTATTCTTGGTTTTGTTTAGCGATTCCCATCATACATAAACTCGGACCCTGTTAAGTCATGGACGTGTCTCCTTTCTCCAGGACCATCCAACGCCCCCATGAGCATCGCTCCCCCTTCCGAAAAAGTTATTGTTCCTAGAAAGCAGAGCAGCGCTGCTGGAATGTTAATTGGGGGAAGTGAATAACCACCGCTACCCTCTGCCTAACCTTCCCCAGCCCCCTCTTAACAAGCAAATTGAATTTATTTAGGCATTGAAGGTCCTGTCTCTCTCTCCCCTGGGCAGACTGAAGTGTCCATTGTGCAGCTCTGCATTGGGATTTGCTGCTATTTGTTCAAGGAATTTTTTTTTTAAAGAAAGGCAGTTTTTAAGGGGGGGATACCCTTTCTCTCTTGTTCTGCGGAGAGGAGATGAGTTGTGGCATGCAGAGGTGGGCAGGGGAGTGGGTTTGTCACCATTGCCATTCCCAGAGTGACTCGGTCTTTGTGCACAGGAGGAGATGTGTGTGTTTTCCTGTCACTCCCTGTCGAGCCTGCGGAGGAGAAAAGGAACATGAAGTTCAGTCTGTGTTTGTAGCAGGGAGTAAAATTCACCACGTGTCTTGGCAGGTGCTCCGGGTACTGCTCCCCACCAGCTCAGCACCCATTCTGGGGCCTCACATCCCCGTCCCACCTCCTGCTCAGCCCAGCTGGCATGGCACTGGCGGAGAGGAGGGCGGTGGTGGGGCCGTGTCCAACCCCGTGATGGCGGGAAGAGGTTTTGCTGGTGAGGGAAAGGCTTTGAGGCTGGCCGGGAAAACCTGCTAATGCTGTCACAGCTGGCACGGGGGGATTGTGGTTTTGTATCTGTGTTTCTCAGTTGCAAGTACTTCATTGAGTGCTGCTCTGACACCCTGTCCCAGCCCCAAGCTGTGGTTTTATGGCTGGGATTATGGTTCCCACAGATGTGCACAGCTGTCTGAGGAGCCCTGGGCGTGCGGCTGGGCTGGGGCGGGGGCAGCCCCCCTTGTCAGTGCTCGGACAGATCCGCAGCGTGAAGGCTGAGGGTTTGAAGGGCTCAGGTTTGTCCTGGAGGTGGGTTTGTCCATACAAGCAGTGATATTTTTTGTTTTCCTGGTCACTGGGCTTTGGATTTACCAGTTGAACCGTTAGATGGGTTTTGCTGGTGTCCTGGGATCTCCATCCTGTGCTGGTAATACCACAACTTGGGAGGTGTCAGAGCCAGCTGGCCTTGGGCTCCCAACCCTTCATTGTGTGGTGCAAATGCTTTGCTTAGATAAAACCCCAGAATTTTAAGTACAAATGAGATTGGCTGGTGGAGTATTGCTGGTGCCATTTATTTTGACATTGAATTTGTCATACAAGGGCTTCACACTGTTAATTCCTATCTCACAGCAGGCTGCTATTGCTTGCCTGGCTGGTTGTCAGCCACGGGTGTGGGGCTCGCTGGGGAGGGGTACATGGCTGAGAGGGGGGTCCTGGCATTTCCATAAGGTGCATCTGCCAGGAGGATCGGGGCTGATGTGCTTATAAAATCCTGGAGGCTTCAGAATTGATGGTTGTGGAGGGGAGAGGTTATGCTTGTCTGCATCCTTGCAGAAATGGGAACTGGACTTTTTTCTTACATATGCTGATTTTTATTGTCAGTGGTCTGCATTTAGTGTTGCTTGGTCACGCCAGGATTGCCTTGGAGCCTGACCTAATGTTTGGAGGGAGCCTTGTGTGATGGTCTTTGGGTGACGGTGAAGGTGAAGCAACGAGGTGTCAGTGGTGGGCTGGTTGCAGGAGGTGAGTGCTTCTTCCCAGAGCTGGGCTGGGGAGAGGCTGAGCACCAAGCACATCACTCTGTGGGGTCTTGATAACCTCAGAACTCAAATGGCCCCTGCGGTCCCTCCTCCTCATAGCATGTGTTATGAGGGAGTATGCAGAAAGGAAGGAGGATGATGCAGAAAGCTTGCTGCTTTGAAGGCTCAGCTGAACCCCCTGAAACACCTCTCTTCCTCCATGTGCAAGCCTATTTGAGGACGAGAAGGCTGTGAGGGACTGGCAGGGTCACCTCACCTGTGTACTCACTCCTTCCCTGGTGCCAGGAGTTCTCGCATCAGCTGCAACCTGGGGCAGAGCCAGGGAGCAGGATGTGCACCTGATACTGCTCTGCTGATCCCACCAGCCGTGGCTTCCTTCCGCCACTCAGGTCTCTGCACAGAGGAGGTGAGAAATCTTGGGCCATGCTGAAGCACAAAGCCCCAGCCTGGTAAGGGCAGGGTTTTACACTGGGAGGCATCTTGGTGAGGACATGTGAAACTGTCTTGCCTATCATTTCTTGCGGCCTCTGCAGGATCCTCCTGCTCATCCCCGTATATTTCTCTCCAGATCTGCTTTGTCAGGATGCAGGAGGGACCTTGCTCCTCTCAAGGGGGAGGACTATAGGGGGAAGGTTTATTTTCATTACTCCACAACACAGGCATCTTTTTCTAAGTAGAGTGAAATATCGAACCAACTCACCCTGTGCAAGAGGAGAGGATGGAGCCCTTCCCAGCGTGGGGGCAGCTGGAGGGCTGGCACCCTCCATTCTAGAGCAGGGTGGATGTAGATGCCATGTTGGGGTCCACTACAGTAGGCAGGAAAATGGGATGTGATTCTCCCTCTGCATAAGGGTAGTTTTGGCTTTGAAACTTGATGTGGAGCAGTTTCTTATGACGCAGGAAGCTGTCACTGGAACTGACTGCTGGAGCCATGGCTTGCACAGAAATTGGTCTCCCAGGCTGCTGGGGACTGTCCATGTCTACCCTGATGGCCCACCTGCAGCCCCAGGTGCAGCCTGGCACCCCAGGGCAGAGGCTGCCTCCACTGCAGGAGGGACTCTAGAATGCTCCAAAGCCACTTTTTCCCCATCTGGTTTGGTTTTCTTTTTCTAAAGCTTACACTTTAGAAATACATCATCTCCATCCTGAAGTGATGTTCTAGACAGATGATAACACAGATCAAATCTATCTGAATAAATCTGCAGAGTGGTTAAAGTAAAAGAAGATAATTCTGCAGAGATAGCATTGGAATGAAAACTGAGGACTTGATCCGTGGCTATTGCTGAGTTGTCAGCTGTCTGCCATGATGCTCTGCCATGATGCTCTGCAGGGTCTTGGGCCCTTGGAAAGCAAATTCCTCATGTGTTATCTGCTGAATTTAAGCAAGCAGGTCTGAAAGGTGAGGAGCAGCGCCGCAGCTTCCAGCAGCAGGAGAGAGGTGGCTTGTGGCTGGGCTGATGCTCAACCCTGCTTTGTGTTTGGCCTCTGCCCTTTTCATAGAAAAAAATGAAATAATCCATTCTGCAAGGCAACTTGCTGGCAAACTCTGGGTAGCTCCTGTTTCCTTTCCCAGCTTTCCTTTCCAAGTGGCATGCAGTGCTTTGCACTGACGGGCATCGATTGTTGCCTGCCCCATGTTCAGTTGCACACCAGCTTCATAGCATCTTGATGTGCAGAAAACACATAAAATGCATCAGAAGGCAGGTGTTGGATGCTTTGGAAGGGGTCCTAAGCCCCCTTGGCAGCAGCAGCCTCTGCAGGACTCCCCTTTTGGTAGGTTTGGTGTTTGATATTAAGTGTAACGGCATCAGTGCCCACATGGGAACTTGCACTCCTTCCCTTTGGTGTGCATCTGCATACCAGTGTCACCCCTGTTCTCTGCCCTGGCCAAAACTCAGGCAGAAATGAGCAATTTTCTATCCTTTGGTGCATTTATTTTGTATAGATTAAACTCCGTGTTTTTCCTTTCTGGCTATCTGCTAGAGTTTTCTGTGTGCTCCAGCTGCTCTCAGTCCCCCAATCTCTCATTTCCACCAGCCTTTGCCTCTTCCCACCCTCCCTCACTTCCTCTCCCTCTTCTCTTCCCTTCACTATTCTCCATGCAGCTTCTCACTCGGCACTGGGGAGGCTTTGCTGGAGGAGGGAGAGGTGCAGGCTGATGTTCCCATGTCTGGTAGTAAACGGGAGAGGCACTGCTAGGCTGCCTGGATGCGTGGTGGCAGGAGGAGGTGTCGGGTCCTGGCTTTACCCAGCCCCTCTTTCAGTGCAAAGGAGGGAGAAAGGCAGCTAAACCAGCCTGAATTCTGGGTCCCCGTGTTGCGTTTGGAGACTCTTTTTGTTGTTCATTTGTTGCTGATTTGTATATTCATGATTAAACCCCACAGCTGTCCAGTGCCTAGAGGATTTGGAATGAATTAGAATGACAAGAGACATGGTCTTTACAAATAATCATTTTTCCCTGCACTTAGCATTCATCCTCTTTCAAAGGTTCTCTGTGTGACGCAGATTTGCTGCACTTTCATGCTGCGACTGTGGGGAGATGTCTGGATCTTGCAATCCTCTTTATTTCTGTGGCAGACGTGGGTGTGATGACGTGGGAGGAAGGGGCAGTGTGTTAAATGCTCTGATAGTTTTTAATGGTGTCAAAGTCTGCCATTTAAATTGGGACTTTCATGCTAGAGAAGCATTGAAAGGGGAAGATGGGCATGAAAATTGATGCTGTGGGCCTCCGTTCCTCCACAGCGTCCCTGTCGCAGTGCTTGTTGATCAACCTCCCTCCCCCTGGTCCCGCTTCCCCTCCCGCTGGAGCTTAATCCTCTGCTGATGGCATCCCTGTGTTGCCATGGAAATTGCCATCAGGCTGGTCGGTCTCTTCACCTCTGCCTGATGGAGAGCTGGAGCTGGATCGATGGTGGTGAGCCGGCTGGGGAAGTGGCACCCTTCCTCTGGGCTGGTGGTTGGGACCGTAGTGGCCGGAGGCCAACACATGCCCTGCAGCAGGAGCTGGGACATGGGTTGCATCAACAGTCTCCCCACACAGCATGTTATAGTTGTGGCTTTGACTTTTTATTGTGTGTCCGAAGTTTACCAGTCATAAGAAGTGGTGACCTGTGCTACAGATATGGACAGTCACCTGAAGGTTTCTCCCTGGACAGCGGGGCCTGGTTTCCATGACCAGGTGGTCCTGCCATCTTGTGTTCCTGGAAGTTGTACCCTACATCAACCCTACCACTGCATTAGTGTGAGGTTCTTTTGGTAAATGTTCCCACAACTCATCATAAAGCTTCCTGAAGTGATGGCAGCTTTTGCTCCTTGCTTTCCTGAAGTCTGAGAGATCGGTGTGAGATATTTGCCCATCAAACTCCCCAGAGATGCCTGGGACATCTCCCTTGGGTGCTGTAGTGGCTCCTGGTCCCTTCCTGAGTATGGTGATGGTAATGGCTGCTCTGCTCTCCTGGCATGGCATGAAGGGCATCGGAGGGAGTGGCAGCAGAGGGTGGGCATGACTTGGGATGGGTCATGGCCCAAGGTTGTGTGGGAAGCATATCCCCAAAGTTGTGGGACCTGCTTGGCTAGGGAGGGATGAGGGCAGCCTCGGGAAGCAGAGGAGTGCAGCTGAGATGCTCATGCTTAATGTAAAAGAGACAATGAACAAAGCTATAAATATTTAAACTAGGCATTCCCTTGAGCTGAGGCTTATGTGAGTGCTGGCTGTCCTCTGGTCCAGAATACAGGCATGGTCTAATTGGGGATCAGGCTGTGATGAGGACCATGGTGAGCAGCAGCTGTGTGCCCTCAGGAAGGATGGAGGGGTGTCTCTGCAGAGAGGAGGAGCTGCAAACATTAATCCTCGTGATGTGGCTGAGGGCAAGCAGGCTGCTGTTGGATCCTCAGAAGGCTGGTTGGTTGCTGTTGTCTTACTGAATGTTTTTCATAAGCTCCACTGAGGAACCTCCACATAACTCCGTCATGAGAAGAAGGCTTGGTGGGTGTTGGTGGTATTTCTGTGGGTCCTGGTCCTGGGATTGCAGTGTCCTGGGAGCAATTCAGGATGACGAGTAACCCTCCTGTGCTGCACAGTGGTGGCGGGGAGCTCTTGGGCATGTCTTGCAGAAGATTGGTGGTCAAGCCCAGAAGCCAGGTTTCTGGGCGAGGCCACCTCTTCTGTAAATGACACATAAGGGCACTGTTATGGCACTGGCAGATAACAGATGTGTGGTACAGCTGTCCTTGGCATCAGGGCTGGGTGGAAGGAGATCCAATGAATCGTGGTCTTGCTAGAGGAGCTGCACATTGGCACATAGAGCACCAAAGCTGCTCCTGCAGCACTGGGGAGGCACCAAAGGCAGGGGAGATGAATGGGTTAAAATTAAAAATCCTGTGTGTCAGAGTCCTCACTAGAGTATGAGAGAAGTTCTTACTCCTCAGACACTTTCTTGTGTTGTTCAAAACCCACTTTCATTACATGAATCATTACGTGTTTGAAGGTGGCTGCTAAGCTCTGGGTGAAAGCTGAGGGTGCCACACTGCCAGCCAGCTGTGCATCAGATGGCATTTCATATTAAAGGCAATATTTGGGTCTAGCGATCGAAGGCTTTAACCCATATTGATGAGACTTAAATGTCTTTTGGTATTTGGTACGTGTCAAAAAACTCTCTGGTTGTCTAGGCCTTGGTCTAGCAACAGCGGCAGCGGGCTGTTGGGTGGGATGTCCACTGATGCCGAATGGTGCCGCTGGCCCCCGCTTTGCCCACTGGCTTTCTAGGGCTGGCTCTGCTCGCACCTGCCTTGTGCGGCGTGGAACGGGGCACAGACACATCGCAGGTAGTGCTGTGTCTTGAGAAACAGGTCAGCGGCTCCTGTGATTCGTTTCCTATAGGAAAAACCCCTCCATTTGCCTGATAAAGCAAAAATGGACTGGCTTGTATGGAACAGCTGGAAGTTGTGTGGTAGGTAGGACAACCTGAAAAGTGGGTTTATTTCTGTGTCTTATAATTTAAAAGCCAAACAGATGATGGTTTTACATTTATCCACCTGATATAACTGAAGCCATAAACCATCAAAATTTCCCAATAAAAAACTGTTGACAGAGTAGCTGTTAAGCTCCCAGAAGCAAAAATACTCTTTGAATTAAATGCAGGTCATGCATTTTGGCAAAAGCAGGCTGAGTAAGCCTCCAAGTTCTTTCTTTTTTTCCTTTAAATAGCACATTTGGAAGATAAGAAAGTAGAAGAAACGTTATTTGATAGTAGGTCTGTTTCCAGTGGGGAAACACATGGAGCACGTGTGGTTGTTTGCTGTGCCTGGGGTGTCGTGTACATGTTGGCAAGATGTGTGGTCGGGAGGGCTGATGGCGTTGGTGTGGGCTGGGCAGTGGCTGGGCATTCTCTTTTTTAAGAAGCATGTGCATTGTCATTAGCGGCTGGCTCAGTAAGCTGTAAACAGAACAATGTTTGCTTAATTACCAATCCAGATGAGATAAAATAGTTTTGTAGAGATTCTGGGGACAATAAATTCTTCAGGGAAATTTATGACATGTCTAGCTGTGATCAGTAAACCTTGAAAGGGTTTATTGGGCAAGGTTATTGTCTGCCATGGACAAGTCCTGTGTGGTGTTGGAACACTTGGACTTCTTGTGCTTTTGGTTTAAAATATTTTGATTTAAGCCATTTATTTGCCAGCTGATGCCTCTTTCCAGAGGTTCTCCATAAATGAGCCTGGCAGAAACTGCACCCTGGGCGCAGGGAGAGGACTGATGGTCAGTTGCCTCCTAATTTTCATCCAAATGAGAGAGACAGAAGTTGATGGAGATCAGCAGCAGGAACCGACTGTAGAGCACCTTGTGCAATACAACCCTGGGGTGTCTTTTTGTGTTTGTGAGCTTAAAATTGGGATAAACTGAATTTATGTGCCCAAGCCACTGACTTTAGGGTTTCTGATTGTCCTGATGTGCACACGTCTTCCTGCCAGAAACAGAATATCATCATAAAGTCCTGCCTATCCTGGGAAAACAGGAAAGGGGTGGAAAATGGGGAGGTTGTCAGAGGGAAGGTGAGCATCATTATGGGGAGGACCCTGAAGTGAGCATCTCCTTCTGTGTCCAGGGAGCATGGATATAGTGAACAAGCTTGGATTCTCCATGTAGGGACCTAGACCCATGTTGCAAAATTTGTAAGAGGTCTGAGAATGAAAGATGGAAAACACTGACCTTAACAAATATGGGATAACTAATTTGTGTGTCTGTGGGAGAAATCCGAAGTCCCCTATTACTTTTAGAAAAGTACCTAGATATTAAGACTTTGTATAGACTTTATCTAATAAATGGTCTCAGAAATCTTGAGGTAAAAGCAGGCTGCTTTGAGTTTTAGCCAGGTTGTGTGTAGAAGAAGCTGCTTTACAATTAACTTAAATGACCACAGAAAATAGCAAATCCTTGTGTTCATAAACAGCATCTCTGTTACACTAAAGTGTGTTTTTTCTGTGTGGGTAGCCTCTTCCAAAAGCTTAAAAATGGAAGTTAATATTTTTTTGTATAATATCCACATGGTGTGGATGACCAGAAGTTATGATCAGAAAGCCCAGGGAGGTGGTGGTGTCCCCATCCCTGGAGGTGTTTAAGAGTCGGGTCAACTTAGTGCTGAGGGATCTGGTGGAGTTGGGAACTGTGCATGTTGGGTTGATGGTTGGACTGGAGAAGAGTCTTCAAGGTCTTTTCCAACCCAGATGATTCTGTGATTCTGTGAAGCTGTGAGGGGAAGGACGGAGCTGCCTGGGCTTTCTGCAGGAAGCAGAATGATGTCGAAGACCACATGGTCTGTCCAGCCACTGGTAGGGCTGCCCTGTCTCCCCTGTGTGTGGGTCCCACCAGCTCCTGAGAAAGCAGCCCAGGAGCCCAGGATCTCCCCACTGCTGCAGGGATGGATCCTGTGTCTGTGGGCTGGCTGTGCTGCCCTGGGCTGGGGCAGCGCTGGGAGCAGCCAGCCGATACAGGATGTACAGGGCACTGGGATGGACGGCGCTGCCCTGTCCTGGCTGCGCCCTCAGCCCTTTGCAGTGTAAATAACCTGTCTCTGTGCCCTCATTAACTGTGGTCAGGGGCAACCTTGCAAATAGAAGAGGCATTTTCTTCCTCCCCAGCTGCAGCTAGTTTTGCCCTCCCTTAGCCCTCCATCAGCCCAAGCAGTGCTTGGGGTGGCTGAAATGTACAGAGAGGTGGCTTTGGGGTGGGTCTGTGCCCTGAGGTGGTCCCAGCTCCCTCCTTGCTGTCCACAGCAAAGCAAAGCCCGGGTGGGAGCTCTGTACTCTGCAGCAGCCAGGCCGTGTAAGCTCTTGCCTTCCCCATCCATGTTTCATACCCCAACAAGCATTAAATGTAATTAATCGCATTGATTCTTGCCCACAGCTGGAGAATTTTACAGGGAATTGTGTTCCTTTCCACCTCTTGCTTTCAGGCTGTGTGGAACAGAAGAGAGCTGAAAAGGGGGGAGGCCACCATGGGAGCTATGCTGGTTTTTGTTGTTGAGCTCAGCAGTTGAATGAGAGCGGGTGCATAAATCATAGAGTTGGACTTAATTTCCAGTTGTGTTCCCAGTCCTCTAATGCAGGTGTGTGCTCTCCAGGTCTCTCTACACCATTTCAGCTAACCTTTGTGCATGTGCATAGTGCCTCAGGAAAGGCACTTCCTCTCCTGGACTTTTCAAGCAACCAAAAGTAAGGGAAAAGGTGGAGCTTCAGGCCCTGATGTCCCCAAATCAGGGCAGTAATTTTACATCACGTTGTCATTTCTGCAAGAGGGGGTTTGCATGGATGGGTCTGTCCCTCTTGCACCCGCTGCCTACTCAGGGCACAGCTTGCCTCCTGGCACCAATAGCCCATTTCATGTTGGCTCTCACTTGGAATCTTCTCTTCTCTGACACTGTAATGCTGTTTGCTTGCTGATCTGTAGCTCTCAAAAATTCCTGGTACCTGCTCCAGGAATTATGGCTATTTTTGCTCTTCAAGGTGAATAACATATCTTTAGTTTTCTTCTCTACCAAGCAAGCACAAAATCAATTCATATGAGAAATTTTCCCCTGTAGCTTTGTGAGCTGGTCTGAAAACTGTCTGGAGGTAGAAGCAGCACTTGCACAAATGTGGTTTGGCAGCGCAGGGCTCTGTGATGGAGCTGCATCCTCTGCGGCAGCGGGGCTGGGTCAGGATGCTCTGCTCCAGGCGACGGCCCAGCATGCAGCTGGGACTCAGACACCGGCCAAGGGAGATGCAAGAGCTGAAGGAGCTGCCTGGACAGGCACTGGAGCCAGCAAGGCCTGATTCTGACTATAAGCCCTGCTTTTTTTCTCTCTCTCTTTTTTTTTTTTTTTCATGAACTTGGCTCGTAAGAGGATTTTCTCTCTTTGCAATAAACAAGGATTGTACAAAATGCCTTGTATCTGGTGGTCTCTGTAGAGGGTTCAGTGTGTGCCTCGTAAGGAAACGTCGTGGTGGTTTGCATTTCTCATGTTGTCACGTCTTCCTTCAATTATGGGATAAATATTAATACCACAACCACCCACTAAACAGGCGCTGCCTGCCATGTCTTATCATCCTGTCCCTGGGCCGTTGGAACAACTTTACAACACCCTTAAGTTTAAAACAAACACACACGAAAAACAGTCCCTCTGGATATATTAGAGCTGACCAGCAAATGTGCATTTCATTACCTAAAATATGCTGGTAGACCCTGAAGAGCAAGTGAGCCAAAGGGAAGTAGACCTGCAAAAGGCTTTGGTACTGGATAAAATAGAAAAAGTGGTTTTTTCCATCCCTCCCCTTTCTTTTCTTGACTTCTCCTGCTATGAATTCCTGGTTAAAGACTCGCATTTCTGAGGGAAACCCGGGCGCCAAGCTGGAAGACACATTGTGCAGCCCAGGCACAGAAATGGCAGGGCAGGAGCGAACCAGCAGATGGTTAGAAGAACGTCATGTGTTTTATTTTTATTTTTATTTTTTTCTTAAAGGCGTCAGTGCTTGGATCTGAGTGCCTGGGGAGGATAGCTGCTTGGTGTCATCCCCCCACGTGGTTCAGAGGCCTCTCAAGGCCCTGCAGTGGGAGCGGAGCTTTTTTTTTGGGCTGGCATCCAGGGGGAACATGGACAGGGTATTCCTGCTCCAGTTGGGGTGGTTGGCACAGAAGGGCAGGGGCGATGGGGCTGTGTGGACCCTGCATGGATGGGGACCACGGAGCTTGGCACTGCCTGTCCACCACCAGGAATCCACCACTGACACCTCTGTACGTGTGCGATTGGCAGGTACAGCTTCAAGGTCAGCCCCATCCATGCAGATGTATCTCAGATGAGGACTGGTAACACCCAGTCCTTCATTTATACTGCTTGGTACAAATTACAGACATCAGGGCTCCCCTTTCATCCCTTCTTGGTGGGCTTGGCAGGAAAAGTGCTCACCTTTTCCAGTGAGATTTTGAAGGTGTCCATTAGTTTGCAGTGTTGATGGTATCTTCTGGTGCTTGGAAGGTTTTTGTCATCGGAGGCCAAGCCATGCAGTACAAGGATCCTATGTTGGCCCTGAAGTGAAGGGGAGGCTGGGACAGAGCTGATTTCCATGGGCTTTGAAGAGCCACACAGCAGAGAAGTGTGTAAAGAGTTATCTTCTTTTTTTTTGAGAAATGTTTTGCTGTTGGATGACTGGTTTGTTGTTAATGTGGAGCAATGATTTTTATTCAGCAATGTCCACATATCCCTCTGCTTCCCCTCCAAGAAAAACACAGTGAGCTGTCTCACCAGTTCCACCAGACTGGTCTCATGGAGCAAAACCCGGCTGGTGGCTTCATGCAGGGAGTGTTTTTGCATGCAAGAAGATGAGTCACCATCGGTTGCTTGGTCAACAGCAACTGTGTGCATTTTGTCTGTCTGGTTTTGGACAGTTTAAAACTCTACCCCCCTTTTTTTTTTTAGATGAAAAAAGATGTGGGGAACCCATACTTGATCAAATCAAAGAAAATTTCACCTTTCCAGGTAATATTAAAGAATGATAGCGGCTGCACTTGTAAGCTCTAGCATCAGTTCTTCATGAACAACGTGATGGACATCTCTCTGCCCTCTGTCTCCAGTGCCTTGAACTCTCTGTTGTCATCTCTGCAGAGTCCACACCAGTTACTTCACATTTCAGATTTAAGATGCCCTCTTACAATTTTATCATCCAGGCTAAAAAGGAATAGGGTAAGCTGGGTATTAGTCTGAAAGAAAAATGTTTTTATTCTGTTAGGAGCCATGATGGACTGCTCGTACCACAGGCTGCGAAAGCAGCAATTTCCCCTCTTCGCTGGGGTTTACAGCAACACCAGCAGCCTGAAGTCAATGGTTGTTTTTTCATCTTTTTTTTTGCCAAAGGAGAAATTCCCTGAAGGGACAGTGGCAAAGGGACCTGCTGAGCTGAATAGCCAGGTCCCTGCAGATGGGATGTTTTCTGTGTTACAGAGAAAGATGGGGTTTGGTCTCGATTAGTGAAAAACTGCAGAAGAGAGTGGTGATGGGGGGGGGAACACTGTGCAAAAGCTTCAGGAGAGGCAAAGCAAAAGCCCCCAGTGTGAGTGTGCACACATGATGGGGGGTGCAAAACAACAAGTCAAGTGTCCCAGTCCCTTCCCATCCATGTGCCCCTGGGCTTCTGGTGCCAACCTCCCCAGCAGCAGTTTCACTGCCCCGTACTCTGCATCCTTCCACTTGCTGCCCCCTCTCTTGCTTCTCTTGAGAGTTTCTCAATTGTTTAATCATTTAATGTGGGTGCAGGCCATGGGGTGCAGCCTGACCATTCCTCATCCCTTCTCTGTGCTACCTGGTGCATGATGCTGGCCTCCTGTCCCCCACAGCCAGGGCTTTCTGTGTGTGCTGGGGCTTTGTATTTTAGAAGAGTATCCAGAGCTTTGTCCATGATAATTAATGCTCCTTATAGTGCCTGTCTGGATTAAATTGTGCGTGGCTTTCCTGGGACCAGGGAGAACAAGGGCTCGTCCCAGCCACCCTCTGTGAGCTGGAAGGGTTGTCTTACCTCCCTGTTGCTTTGCTGACCCCCGTTAGGGCACAGTGTGAGCTGGAGGGGCTCACTCGGCACCCGAGCCCCACGCCACTGTGGAGCCAGGCTGTTGAGCTGCCTGGACAGTTAATCTGGTGGGGGGTGGCAGACTTTACACCTCTGTTTTGTCGTGTCCTAAAATATACAAGGTGATGTGCCTGATGACTGGAGAAGTGCAGAGGTCTGGTCAATGGGAGTCAGGTAGATTTCTGTATAAGAAAAAAATTTTGTACAGCTGCAATTAGTCTTTGTTCTTCCTCATTTGCAACCTGACTGATGCTGTGACACTGTAGCCAGGCCACACACAGGTACCATGTACGTGGGGTTCCCCTCACAGCCCCCCAGTTCTTGCCAGCCCTCCACTGGGGCGTGGCCACGGGGGCTGGGGAGGGCTGCAGGGAGGGAGGTTGTGCATCCCTTCTTCCAACTTTTTCCTCTTAATTTCCCTGTGGCCTTCTCCAGTGCCACTGGGACACTGCCAGGCTAGTCTAGGAGTGATGCTGGGAGGGGGTCAGGATGTGCTCAGGCTTGGAGCAACCCCCCAGCTGAAACACTACATGTTTGGGGGTGCTCGCTCTGCTCCCCTACCCTCTCTCAGCTGCCAGCACCTGGTCCAGGAAAGGTCATGCAGTCCTGTTTAGCAGGAGGAGGTCTTTGTGTGGGGTACAACAGCAGCCTGGTCCCAACTTAGGGGCCTTGGAAAGACAGTGACTGACAGTTTCTGAACCGCTAGTGGAACAGCCCAGTTCTTAGCCCTTTCTTGGCGTGGAGAGATGGAACTGCAGAATTTTCACATGGCCTTTGCTGTCGGTGACAAATTAGGGGTACCAGCTCTAAGGCAGGTATTTTCCCGCGAGGTGGGGATCCTGGTACCTTTCCAATGTTGGAATCTCCAAGAAATTCAGGGATGCAACTCATGATAAAACAGTTTGCCTCACCATTGGTCACAGGTTGAGTGATGTGAAAGGGGGAGTGCGTTTGTGGGTTTCAGAGGGAGAGCAGACAATGGGAAGGGCCACGAGAAGGTAAGCCACAATAGTAAGGGTTTCAGGGAAGATTGAGAAGGCTTTGGGGAGAATGTTGCAGACGTTTAAGTAGCAGAGGTCAAGAAAAAATTTTCCCTAGGAGCAGATTATCCCGTAAATGCTACTTCAGGGCTGCCTGGACCCTGTGTGTGAAACAGCCAGTGCTTTTGGCCACTGTGGAGGTGCTGAACCAGGTAGGTGGGCATCCCGGGTCGTCCTGTCCTAGGGATTTTGGGTTTCTCCCTTTCTGGGGAGGCGTTTGCTTCGAAGATCAAGTAGGATAAATTGCATCTATGCCATTGTGTCTCCGGCACCACATCCCCCTTTGAAGCACGTACACCCTTGCTGTTGATTGCTGTGAGGACAGGCATCGACGTGTGCTCTTTTCACTGGCTGCTAGTACCCTGCTGCTCAGGAATGCTAAGGGGCAGGCACACAGTCTTGCTTTTGTACCTTCCCAGGAGGCATTTCCCCTCCCTGCATCACCTTGCTGTCTGGAAGCCAGTGGTGTAAGAAACAGGAGAAGGGGCTCTGCTCTGTTTTCAGGTGTTGCCCCAAACTTGCTGTGCACCCCAAGGTATCTGGTGTGACTGATCACCCACCAACTGGTGCTTCCATCACTGTTCTCCCATGCCTTTGCACTTCAGGCATGGCCAAGGCTTTTCCAGGTCAGGGTGATAGCAACTGGAATTTTTTGGCTTTCCCCTTTGCTCTGGGGATAAAGGAGATGCTGAGCAGCACTGAAGCAGAATGACCTGTCCCTGTTATAAGAGTAAGCCCAGGCCTTTGGCTTTCTCTAAAGGAGATGAATCTTTGGAGAGAGAGAGACTGGCTAGTTAAAGCTATGAAGTTCTTGTGATGTGCAGTTGGCAAACAGCATGAGCAGGACGGGCCATGATCTACACCAGCAGCTACAAGATGCCTGGTGGTGTGGGCTTGTGGGAGAAGAAGATTTGCTGAGCTGAAGACTTCCTGGATCTTGTTTTAAGGTCCTGTATGGCTGCTGCAAATGGTCCAATATGGACACTGGTAGGTCTGCACTGGTGTGAGTGGGATGTATTTCATTTGCTCTATTTTCATTTGTAAGGTTTGGATGGACACGTTGCTTATCTGTGCTGAGGCTGCCTGGTGCAGGTGGGTTTTAGCAGTGATGGCTGAGAACTGGGCCACTGTTGTTGGGCACATACGAACCTGTGTATCAGCACAAGTGACAATAAATTGTTGTTTCGCAGCGGGCTGTGAAGGGTTGCTGATTCAGTGCTGGCTAAAAACACACAAGTCTACTCCGGGATGAAAAATTATTGACAAACTGCTTCTTAATATTTGCTTGCAGGATGTGATAAGGTGGTGATCTGCACACGTTAGCAGGTTTCTTTATTCAAAACTGATTAATTTAAGACGCAGAATATACATCTCAGTATATACCTCAACCTAAAATCTCCAGGCTTCCTAATCTAGCAATGCGTAAGCTGGTGCAGTGATGTTGGTTTTGAGTGGCCCCATGTGTGTCTGGTGGTGGTTTGGTCTGGCCTGGCCGGTCCCAGAGCCACATCAGGGGCTTTGTCTCTGTCAGCAGAAGGTGAGTTGCTGTTTCTTTTGCTTTTAGAATTTTAGTATTTCAAATGTGGGGGTGTTCAGAAGCAGAATTTATGGTTATTTTTTTTCCTGTCTGTGGAATAATTGTGCCAAAATGTATTAGATGGAAGCAGGAGGAAAATGGAGACAGTGTTCCCCAAATTAACACTTTGGTGGAGGGCAGAGCCTGGGGATGGAGGATGCCCTGTGCCCTCCTCTGTAGTGGAACAAAGGAGCTTTCTAGAGGAACAGCAGGACTGAGGGAAGGAGAACAAGTCCAGTGGCCTGCGAGGGTCCCCAGCCAGTGTGTGGGGCTGCAGGACTGGTGCTGCAGGCTCACATCTAGGACCAGGCACCATGTCAGTGCAGTTGTTGAATTTTTGAATGTCTTGCACTGCAGTGATGGGAAGAGATTCTGGTAGCCCCAACTTGCCAGTGGAAGCCCTTGCCATGACTTCAGACATGTTGCACTTGTTTCTTCCCTTGCTGTCTTTGCTCCAGTTATGCTGGAACCAACCTACACCATGTGGGCAGAGCCTCCTCGGGCACGTTCTCATCAGCTGGCTTTTCTATGGCCTTTTTTCCCTTTTCCTGCATGACTGGTAGAAAGGGAAAGGTTTAACCCACTAAACCAGTCTGTCCTTCTTTCTTTTTCTTGTTCTCTCTTTTGCGTCCTTCAGCCCTCCAACAAGTACCTTCCATCTGCCAGCCTGTTTCAGGGTGCTGGGCTGGTCCGTATGCTGATAGGAAGATGCTTGCATTGGAGGAACAATGCTGTTTTCTTTTCTGCACTCCTGCAGCAGCTGGTCTGATTAGTTCAAGTCACCACAAGTTGATACAGATAGGCTGGGCTAACATTGAACTTGGGCTTGTAATCTGGCTGCTCACATCAGCATCCCCCAGGTACTGCTGTTTTTACTGGACAGGTATTTTAGAAGGAGCACAGAATGCCCCTGTGCTGGTGCACTGACCTCATCTTTCCCAAAGGAGTGGGACGACTGTCATGGCCAAAGTGTTAGACTTGATGAGGGCAAAAGGCCCTCTCCTGCTGAGCCAGAGGTCTCAGAAGCACAGCCATGGGGCTCGTGTGCCTCCTGGGCTTGCAGCAGGGCTGTTGGCATCCTACTTCTGACAGTGGTTGTATGCACGCACGAGCAGGTGAAGGACTTGAAGCGGACATGATTTTTGGAAGCTGAATTCTCCTTCGAGGATAGCAGCACAGATCTTGCCTGCTTCAATACACGGTGCTTGGAGAAGCATGCAAGCTGCCTGGCTAACCGAGGAACAGCCCTAGATAACCCCCTGTGCTGGCTGGGAGCGGTAGCCAGGTACCGGTGTCACTGGGACACATCCCTTAGTACATTTTAACTGAGAAGCCCCTGGTAATTGGGTCTCTCATTGCTCAAGCCGGGTAGGTCACTGCTAATATTATTCAATAGGCAGATCAGGCAGATCAGGAGCAGAGAGAAAGGACTTCTGGTGTTCTGCTCTGCTAGATAAGGAGCTGGTTTGTTGGGCTTGCAGCTCCTGCTCCCACTGTCCTGGCTCTCGAGGAATGTGGCAGTGGCTGTGAGTCAGGGCTGCCGGCAAGCTCTCAGCTCAGGGCTGGCTGAGGATCCCAGTGCCAGGGCTGCTTGGGAGCACTCGGGTAGCTCTGCCCCTGACTGCAGCCATGGCTCGTGGATCAGGAGAGGGCCAGCTCAGTGCCCAAAGGGAAGCCCAGTTTGGCTTTGAGAAGCAGAGCTGAACTCAAAGAGATGACAGTATGGGGTTGATTCAGAGAGGTAAAATGAAGATACGTGGTTCTGGAGATGCCCAGGCTGCTTCTGTGTTTCCCCCTTCTCAGTGCAGGTGTTTGTGCCTCTGCAAAGTGGAAATGATGCCCTTGCCTGGTGCCCGAAGGCGGAGCCTGGGTGCTGGTTTAGGACAGTTAGCCCTGAGCCTGGAGAGCTGTGATGTCCTGGGGCTTCGTCCTGAAGGGGCTGAAGATCACTGAGGGGAAGCCAACCAGCCTGTTTAACAAAAATAAGGCTGCACAGGACAGGGTCTGCCATGGATGGCTCTTGGCTTTGCAGGGGAAAGCTGTAATACACTAGTGGAGTCAGAGGGGGGATTTGGATGAGGAAAAGTGGGAAGACAACAGGGAAAAGGAGGAAGGGGTGTGAGAAAGTAGAGTCCCTGGGGCAGGAGGAGGACAGGAGCTGAGGGGCTGGGGGTGAGCAGCAGGAGCACCCCACCTCTGGGACCCCCCCCATATGGATTCACATCACTTCTGTAGTGTCACTTGTCATCACATCTCTAGTCTTGAGAGTTTGCAGCTTCAAACTGCCCCATCCTCTCCCAGGCTGGTTTGATCCCTGCTCAGCAAGAGGAGCTGCAACAGCAGCCCGGCCACTCTTCTGATTACAGGGGCACAGCTGGGACTGCTCGCAACTTGAGGCTTCCCATAGAGTGTCGTTTACGCCCCTGTTCACGACTTGTGTGTCTGTCTGTACACTGGGGAGCACTCTTGTCTCTCCATGCACATGCCGTGGCAGATGCTTGGAGCATGTCTGCTGTGCAGCACGATCAGGAGTCGCAGGGAGACCATCCCATCAGTGGTGCAGTTTTCCTCCTGCCATTCACGAATGCAGAAGTGATTTTGAGGACAAGTCACAGTTTCATGTAACTGTGATTTATCAGTGGCTTTGTGGGCCAGAGTTGCTCTATCAAATGTTTTTTCCTGACTGAATGTTTTTGTTTTGGGGCAGGGAGAGGAGCTGACATTAAGGCAGGGTGTGGATGCTCATAGGGCATTTTGAAAATATCTTACCCAGAGCAACTGTTTCATTTCAGGACTCTGCTTGCTCACACAGGTGAACAAGTGGAGTCACTTTGACTCCCCTGCTTTTGGTGGGTGAAGCTTTCAGCAACAAAAATGCCCTTTTTCTTTCTCCTTGCTCAAGAGAGAGGAAGATAAGACAATTGGGATGACCACCAGTGTGCTCAAGTGGTTGTGGAGCAAAAGCACCTCTGTGGAAGAGCTCATCGACTCATTTTCTTTGCTGGAGCTGCAGAGCTTCCCCATGAGCCTGGCAGCTCTTAGGTGCCTTGAAACAGCAATGCTCTCACTTGTCTTAATGCCTGCCCCTTCCCGAGCTGCCTCCCAGGGCCCTGTTTCAGAGGTGATAGCGTTCATCCTGTGGTGAGTCTGGAGATGAGGTGGGTTTTGGGTACTGTGGACCACCCCTGCCCCAGCTGGCAAAAGGTAGGCACTGGGTTCCATCTCCCCAGGCTGCTCCTGGCCAAGGAGGGTGCTCGAGGCTTGTTTTTCCATGGGTGTACTTTTCTGCGTGAAAAAAAGATGCAGTGAAGGTAGAAATGCTAAATTAAAACTATCTGTGGTTTATGGCTAATTGGTTTGACTTTGCCTAGGCTCAGCGGAGGAGCGCTCCTTGAGCTGGGCACAGGTCCAGGCTGGGAGACAGTGACCACGGGCATTGCCGCTTCCACTGTGCCTGAGTGGGCATGTGGCAGCTGGCTCTACCCTGGTTAAACTAAAGGCATGAGATTAAAAGGGCTCTGACCTGCTGGTTGGTGAGCTGGGATGAAAGCAGCAGCGGTTTTGAGCCTGTCACCCAGTAGCTGCCATCTGACATTGTGGTTACCTACCAACCGAAAATGTCTCCTTGGAGCTCCAGGAGAGCAAAAGTGGGGAGGTTCAGCTTGCTCTTTTTAATGTGTTTCTAAGCACATGCAGAGGATGCAAATTTTCATGTCTTCAAACAGCAGGGAGAACGGGGGTAGGATGTTTTTTCCTCTGCCAGTGGCATTTGTGACAGGAAGGACCAACTAGCAGTGCCAGCAATGCAGAGAAGCCAAGTGGTTTATGCTGTCCTGAGTTGGATGCAAGGGTCTGGGGACCCTGCTCTCTGTTCCTGGAGTTTTCCAAATGCCATTCAGCTTTCGGTAGCTATTCTGGATACATTTTGAAGAAGGTCAGTGGACAGAGTGTGCATGCCCATGTCTTCAGCTAATACATAGCACGTGGTCTCTGGTGCAGCGGTGCAGCTGAGCCTGTGCATAGCAGCAAGTATGAAAGTGGTTTGGTTGTGGCCAAGGAGACGAGAAAGCTCCCCAGTATTGGCACAGGCTGCTTGGGTGCTCACAGAAGGGCAGCGATGGGCTGGGAGAGGTCTCCTTGGGAGAGGTCTCAGGTCTCCTGTGCAGCTGTTTCTCTTGCCACAGCATTCACTGGTTGCTCCACTTGATACACACTGTTATTCAACCCCCACATCTAATGACAGAGGTCCTTGGTGGGACCAGAGGCTGCGGGCAGATGGAAGTCTGTGGCTCTCAGTGAAATGCTGAGTGTGGATGTACAGGACACAAAGCATTCTGGAAGTCCTGGAGAGCTCTAACTGTGATAGTTAGAGCTGTCATAAACTGATCAAAACCAGATTATCTGCATTCATCAGATATCTTAAAGGGCCCTTCTCACTTCTTGGGACATTATTATGAGGCTGTGGCTGTCACATCCTTGTCTGATCCAGAAGGAGGTAGCTCTGAGCCGAGAAGACCAAGGGGTGGGAACAAGCAGCCGTGGGGGAAAAGCGCTGGTGGTCCCATTCAGCGCTGCTGCTCAGAGGTGTTCCCGTCAGCCCGAGGGAGCGGTGCGGTGTTAAATATCATTTTAATGTGGACAGCATCCCCCTAAATGAAGCAGAACGCAATCTGAGATGAATCAAAACTGTGCTAATGGTGGAAAATGTACATGGCCTTTAAAAACTAATATTACTGTGGGACTCAGTCTGTGTGTCACATGAGACCTTGAAAGGTTGGCCCTTTGCTCAGCTGAAGAGGACAGGAGAAAAACTCCTGGCTGCTGAATTGTCCCCTGTTGAATTTACAGTGGTGAGGCAGAAGAGGGAGGGAGAGGTTTGCCTAAGGGATACTCAACCCACGCTACCCTCCACTTGGCATTGATGGAGAAAAGGGAACAGGGGAGAGAGAAATCTATTGCTCAAGTTGTGTGGGGTAAAGGGAAAGTCAGACTTCCCACTCCTTTAGAGCACCCCCATCCTATGGATTTGAACACTGGCTTTAAAAGGAGAATAAAAAATAACGAGGACATGGATAGATGGTTTCTTTTTATCTCTACAGCTGAAGAGATAAATGTGACATTAATTATGTGACACAGCTTTGAAAATCATTATATATCTCTGGTTTTTTTAAAAGGGGGTTTCAGATTTCTGTCTGGGACTAATAAAGAAGGACAATTTTAAAAAAACTTTAAAGATGATCTGTAGGGAGAGAGTTTGCTGTCTTAATTTTCTCTTCTGTAGATGCAGCTTGTTCAGCTCTCCTGTCTCTTGCATAGAGTGAACGTGCATGTGTTTGAAGGAGATGCTGAGAGAGGGAAAACCAGGGCAGCTTGTGAAGTTTAATAGGAGAATATGGGCTTTTGGTTGGGGTGGGGGGGTGAGATGAGGCTGCGGGAGGGGGAAGCATTGAACTCTGCACCCCTCTGTCCCGAGGAGAGAGGAAATTAGAACAGTTAACATCACTGAGTAAGCAGTTTTCATGTTTTTCTCGAGGTCTGCAGGCATCTGCCTCCTGAGCTTGGTTGCGGTAGAGAGGGCAGAGCACCAGTATGGGTGAGGTTAGTGATGGCATTTGAAGCGGTGGATTAGTTGCCATCGTCATCCCGGCTGCGGGCTGGGTGGCTCTGCCGACCCTGCATGGGGCTGATGGGAGGAGCTGGAGGTTTTGCTCTGTGTGAAGCCTTGGTGGGAGCTGGTTTCCCCTCGAGGGCTTGGCTGGGCATCAAGCTGCTTTGCTGCTCTGCAAAACTCAGCCAGCACTGCTAGTGAGTTCACCTCTGGCCCATCCCATGGGCAGGTGAACACCTGGGAAGGTGCCTGTCATGCACAGGGCAGTTCCCGAGCTGGTGTTGGGGTTGCACTGGTCAAGAAATGTCTCAGTGAAAAATGGAGTTACGCGTCGACATGTGGCTCACAGGGTTGTTGGCCTGAGAGTTTTTTGCTTTCAGTATCAAATTGAAGGTTTCTGGTTGGGGTGTTACTACGTAGAAACAAATCCAGGAAACTTTATATGAGCCACCTTCTCAATTGCAGCATGACAAGGAGCTGTGGCAGGCTGGGGCTTATCCCAGACTTGCTTGGGAGAGGAGTTGGAGCACACAGTGAGTGCAGTGGTGGTTGGTGGTTAGAGGGGATGCAAACTCATGCTCTCCAAAGAGCTTCTCACAATGGTCTGTCGGTGAGTATAAAATGATGTGGCAGGAGGACAGGCAGGGGAGTTGCTTGGGGTGGAGGGAAGAGGTGGAAAAGTGTGAGATTGATCTGTATCTATGGTCAAATCCTTGTGCCAGAGCCAAACTGGGGCCAAGACTGGGGGGGGGACGGGGGGGACACGAGGTGGTGGTAGAGTCTCAAGCTCCCTGTGGAAGGAAGCCTCGATCCACAGACACAGAAACTGGTTTTAAATAAATATTTTGTAAAAGTAGATTCCTGAAATAGGGATTTCCTACACATTGCTTGGAGGATGCCATGGCAAGGTCTTTTGCATCAGTGACTTCTAGTGTCAGGTAAAGGTGGAGTCCTACAAGCAGGAGAGGAGCAACACCTGTGTGTTTGCTCCTGTTGGCAGAAACGCAACAGTTCTCCTGCTTTGTGGATCTTCAGGATGCTAACCCAGGCAGGGTGTGTACAGAAGGGTTTTTAAAGGGATAATAAGGGCTTTTTGTATCAAGTAGTAGTTGGAAATCCATGAACTTCGAGCTGCCATAAGTGCTGTGAGGAAGGCCAGGCAGCCTGGTGCTTTCCTTGCCTTCTCCTCCCCAGTGTTTGGCAGCTGGCTCAGGGGTCTCTTGGCAGCGTCCACAGGCAAGGGGCTGCCTGCAGCAGAGACGGCCTCCGGGGTGGTAAACATGCCCTGCTTGAAAGCGGAAAAAACCGTGCGATTTGCCAGTGCCTGAGTCATTGGCACAGCAGCCGTAACCTCGGTTTGCGGCGTGGCAGACGGTAGCAGCGCTAAGTGAGATTTCATTAGTGAGAACAAAACCGTATGGCCAGATGAAAGCCGTGGCTTTTGTAGTTAATTTGGGCTTCAGATGCATCTCTGTTTACCCTGTGCATTTCTCTGGAGCAGCCGTGTTAGAGGTGCAGTGGTGGCTGACTAGTTGGGGGAAATAGCAGGTCCATGTAGCTCCGTGCCTGAAGTTCAGGAGAGCTCTGGCCTCACAGTCGGTGCGGGGTCGGAGCGGGGTCGGAGCGGTGCCAGGGATGCTCGCTGCGGGGCTCGGCATGCTTTGTGTGCCAGAGGCCAGGATCTGTAAGCTGTGTATCTGCACAGGCAGGGCTCAAGCTTGCACGGCATGATGCTTCTTAAAAATGAGCTTGCTACAATGGTACACCAAAACTTTATTGAGATTGAGCTTGATTCCTGCTGTGTATTCTGCCCCTGCCACCTCAAGAGCAGCCTGCAGAGAGGGAATTGCCATTTCAAAGGGCAAAACTTCTCAGAGTTTTTCACCAGCTTGATCTCTCGCTTGCAGCTGCTGTTCTGGTGTGGAACCTGCTGCCCTGCGCTCTGTGTGTGTGAGCATGGCCAAGGAAGCTGTGGGGCAGTGCAGGTCCTGCTCTGCAGCCAGGGCTGGAGGGGGGGTGTGGGAACTCCGACTTTCTCCCACCCAGGGACCCACCAGTCATCCATGGCCGTGCACTGCAACTCATCTGCACAGGCAGAGCAGCTTTGCCACTTGGCATGCACCCTGCCTTGAATGTGTCCTCCTGGCAGGAGCTTCCTCTCCTCTTTCTCAATCTCTCCATGTGCTGGGCTTTTCTTCTGGACACTTGGGTATCCAGTATGAGGAGCAGAGGAGGCTCTCAGGTCACTGCTGCTGTGCCCATCAAAGACCATCATCTATTTCAGCCAGTGGCATAAGGGATATTGCACTTCGCCATCACCATCAGACACATGCAGGGGGTGATAGGGAGCACAGAGACGTGGTGATGAGGAGGACAGCATGGCAGTGATGGCCACCGCATGAAAAGGCAGCAGGGAAATATCCTCACGAGAAAGCAGAGGGGAGGGAGGTTCTGCTAGTGTCAGTGCCCTCCCCCTTCCTCAGGCACAATATAAATTTTGGAAAGACATCCCAGAGAAATGTGCTGCTGAGTTTGAGTGGGTTGGGTGTCTAGAGTACATGGTGGCTTTGTGATTTTTATAACATTCATCTGCACACTTGCTGATGAAAGGCTAATAACTCCCGTATGGGATCCCTCATGGGGATTGCATCTTGCTACCAGAGATGGGCTGCAGGGAAAAGCCAGGCAGCTCAGACCCCTTCTGTGGAAGGTTTTTTCCTCCTGCCCTGTACGTGGTGGCCAGGAGTCTGACACAGCCCTTGCCTGTCGGAGCCTCTTGCATCTTGGCATCTTCCCAAGGTGAGATGATGCCATGGTCCTCCTCCTCCTCCACCCTGATGGATGGTGGCCGGGCAGGCTGGAGGACCTGCTTGTGGCAGAGCAGGATTAGGTCACCCTCTGCGGTGGCTCCCGCTGTGTGGTGGCTGCGCTTGGCGGTGCTGGCCCTGCGTAACTTCCACTGCAGGTCCTGCTAATATTTGCTTTATGACATATCTTTGATAATGTTTTGCGTGTGCCCAGCGAGGCCCTATAACTCAGAAGTGCCATTCCAGCCGGCATAACTTTAGACCAACAATAACAAAAATAAATCACTCCACACTTTACGTCGAGTATATATTTAGACGTTACTGTACATTAGCCACCAAGAGAAAACGATGTATTTATTGGTGGCCAGCCTTGCACCTCCCAGCCCATGCCCTCACGCTGGTGCTCCCCACACCCCCTGATGCTTGGTCATGCTGGGATGCAGACCCCAGGGTCACGTCTTCGGGTGCCTGTCAGCATCTCAGTAAATCGTGGAGATCCCTGTGCCCTCACCCAGCATGGGCTTGAACTTTCCCTTGAACAGAGGGGCTCAGTTGGAACAGCAGAGCCCACCCAGGAGGTTTGGCAAGGGGAAGGGGGGAGGCACAGAGATGCCCCCTGCATGGGGCTCCCCTTCCCGCTGGTGGGCTGAACACAGGCTCTCATTTACGCTCGGGAGCAATGTCCTTTCTCCTCCCAGCTGTTATTTTAAACACACCAACCTCGGTGACCACCTTTCAGCTCTGAAGTTTTCTGAGAAAACAAAAGCATGCAAGCCCGCGGGGTCATTCTTCCCTGCTGCTCTTGGGGAGGCTGCGGGCTGCCCTTTGCTGCTACTTCCAGCTTGTTTTTGATGGCAGCTTGTGGCAGTACATGCTGGTTAGCTTAAAAACCTCAAACATGGCCCTTGTAGGCTGCCTATAGCATCATAGAATCATTTAGGTTGGAAAGGACTTTTAAGATCATTGAGTCCAACCATTAACTTGACACTGCCAAGCCCACCGCTAAACCCTGTCCCTGAGCACCACACCTACACGTCTTTTAAATACCTCCAGGGATGGTGACTCAACCACTTTCCTGGACAGCCTGTTCCTGTGCTTGACAACCCTTTCAGTGAAGAACTTTTCCTAATCTAAACCTCTTATTACTTAGGAGAAGAGACCAACCCCCACCTCGCTACAACCTCCTTTCAGGTAGCTGTAGAGCGCCATAAGGTCTCCCCTCAGGCTCCTTTCTCCAGACTAAACACCCCCAGTTCCCCCAGCAGCTCCTCACAAGACTTGTGCTCTAGACCCTTCACCAGCTTCAGTGCCCTTCTCTGGACACACCCCAGCACCTCAATGTCTTCTTGTACTGAATGCAGTATTCGAGATGTGGCCTCACCAGTGCCAAGTACAGGGGTAAGATCCCTTCCCTAGTCCTGCTGGCCACACTACTCCTGATACAAGCCAGGATGCTATTGGCCTTCTTGCCCACCCGGGCACACTGCTGGCTCATATTCAGCTGGTGTTGACCAATGTTCCCAGATCCTTTTCCTCCGGGCAGCTTTCCAGCCACTTGTCCCCAAGCCTGTTGTGTTGCAGGGGGTTGTTGTGACCCAGGTGCAGGACCCGGCACTGAGCCTTGTTGAACCTCATACAACTGGCCTGGGCCCATCGCTCCAGCCTGCCCAGATCCCTCTGCAGAGCCTTCCTGCCCTCGAGCAGATCAGCGCTCCCACCCAGCTTGGCGTCATCCGCAAAATTACTGAGGGTGCACTCGATCCCCTCATCCCGATCGCTGATAGAGATCTTGAACAGAACTGGCCCCAGTACTGAGTCCTGGGGAACACCACGTGTGACCAGCTGCCAACTGGAGTTACATCCATCCACCACCACTCTTTGGGCCCGGCCACCCAGACAGTTTTTTACCCAGAGAAGGGTACACCTGTGCAAGCCGTGAGCAGCCAGTTTCTCCGGGAGAATGCTGTGGGAAACAGTGTCAAAGGCTTTACTAAAGTCTAGGTAGACAACATGCACAGCCTTCCCCTCATCCACTAATGGGGTCACCTTGTCATAGAAGGAGATCGGGTTAGTGAGGCAGGACCTGCCTTTCATAAACCCATGGCTGGCCGGGCCTGATCACCTGGGTGTCCTGTACGTGCCCTGTGGTGGCACTCGAGGTGATCTGCTCCATAACCTTCCCTGGCACCAAGGTCAGACTGACAGGCCTGTAGTTCCCCGGATTCTCCTTCCAGCCCTTCTTGTAGATGGGTGTCATCTTTTCTAACCTCCAGTCACCTGGGACCTCCCCGGTTAGCCAGGACTGCTGGTAAATGATGGAAAGTGCCGTGGTGAGCACTTCTGCCAGCTCCTGCAGTACCCATGGGTGGATCCCAACTGACCCCATAGACCTGTGTGTGTCAAGGATCAGTGCTCCAGGAGCATTCAGGGAGCACCTCCTGCTGCAAAGAGAGATGCTGTTGGGTTTGCAGCATTATAGGGTGGGTAGGCAGGTGGTGTGTAAATGAACATGGAAAGATACACTCACCAGTCTTGTTCTTGCCTGAGCAAAATGACTCTTCTCAGCATGGCCAACCTGACATGTTTTTAAAGGATCTGTTTGTGGTTTTTTTTTCTGTAGTAGAGCTGGACATGTGTGGGAGGTGATGGGACCCCTTGAAGGTGCCCTAAATCTTCTGTGCATCAGGATACATGCATGGGGAAGTCTGGAAGAGGAGGTGAGATGTGGCCATCCTTGCAGGCAGCAGCTCTGCAGTGAAGGCTTTTGTCTCTCCTAGGGGGGAGTCCTTGTCTGTGATAGTGCTTGGAGCTGCAGGGATTGAGCCTTTCCAAATGGTGTCTTTGCTTTATTATTATTATTATTATTATTATTATTATTATTATTATTATTAAGACTCAGTGTGTTGTTCCTCTGTGTGTCAAGATAAGAGACAAAGTTCTTTAGTCTCTCACACATGCCTGAGTCTAGTCCCAGTGCCAACACCATGTATTTTCTTGTCTAAAGCCCTTATTAACTTGTTTTGGTTTGGCAAACACTTCCAGTCCCCAACCTTTGGGTTCAGGGTGCTTACTGTGATTATTATAATGTAATCTCCAGGTGGTTGCACTTCCTGGCATATTTGGCTGTGATGTCTGTGGCACACCATCTTGCACTCCCTTCCTGTGCAGTCAAGAGGCTGGAGAATTAATTTGGGTCTGAACTCTGCTGCTCTGACTCCTTTGAGCTGCCGTGAGCCTGGGGGGCTGCAACAGGCTCTTTTGCTCTCCGTCTCCCCCCTGCCTTCCCCACTGGGGCTGAGGGCGAGGAAGCCCCAGCCTCAGTAATGCTCTCAGGCCACCACTGTTGGTAGCTGTGCTCATGCTCAGTGCTGCCTGAAGACAGGACATGACCCTTTTTGATTTCCAGCTGGATATGAATTAACCCCTGTGTATCCAGAGGGAATTCCCACCAGCTCCCAGCCCAGCAGATGCAACAGAGAGTGGTCAAAGCAGAGAGAGGCCTCAGGCTCTGGCTCTTTTCTCAATGCTGTTCCCTACAGCAGGGTGCCAGCAGAGTTGGGCAGGGGCACGGCCACACGCAGCTCCACGTGCATTCTCCTCCTGAGCCCTTTGTACATTGCTGGTGCTTGCAGGGCAAGCCAGGGTTTGGTCAGGGTCTGCTTCACCCCACTGTGGTCCTCTGAGCATCTTGTGACTGCCTACCCAAGCCTGGAAGTGCACAGGGGGCTGGGAACACCCTGGGAAGGAATGATGATGGGGTCTGGGGTGTTGCAGGCTAAACTTCTGCCTCTAAAAGCAGCATAGTCCTGGGGTGCGTGCATGCAGGGAGGAGGCAGCAGGCTAGTACTCTGGAGGAGATGTGATCTCAGCTCAGCGCAGCTTTGCTGGTGGCCTCAGGCAGCCACTTGGCCTCAATGTGCTGGAGAGCCCTGTCTCCACGCTCAGATGCCAAGGCCATGTGAACTGCCTGGCTTTCCTTGTGTATGTGTCCACCCCTAGAGCTGCTCCACACTTTGCTTGGGTGGAGCAATGCTGGAGCATGAGTAATAATCCAAACTAAACTAGAACTTGGCTCTTCTGCCCACAGTGAGTCTTTGACTTGATCTTGCTTTTCCCCATGCAGTCTATTTTCCACTAGGACACCCACCAGAAGAGAATGTGGGAGTGGGTCTCACCATTTTAAACCCCGTGCAGCGTTAGAACCAGGCTGAGATATTGCCGAACTTTTGAGGATGCTTTCCCCTCCCTGCAGTGCCTCAGTGGTGATGGGAGTTGCCAAAGCTGCAGATCTTTTGAGTCAAAATCTTTGTCCTGCTGCATTACTTCTTCATGGTGAGGATTGTCACCTGCCTTTGTTGATCCCCAAAGGGACCTCGCTTTAAAATCTCCTGGGTGGGAGGGTGGTGCTTGGGTGCGAGGGTGGTGACATGCTCATGGGCAGTTGCCTTGAGGCAGGCTGAGTGACCTCCCACCTGGATGGGCATCCTGACGGTGAATGATCAGCACACAGAGAACAAATGCGTGCCAAGGAGGGTTTGCCTGTGGGAGGATATTGCTCTGAGATCAGGACAGAGATTGCTTCTGGAGCCCAGTGGAGGAGGAGGTGGCTGTGGCCTCCAGAGCGCTCAGGAGCCATGCATGGGGTTGCCTTTGAAAGTGGCTGGTCCTTGTTTCTCTTGGGGGCTGGATGACCATGTAAATGATGGATTTTTCAAGCATCTCCTCCTCTAGATAGCTCATGCTGGAAGCATGCTGAGGGCTGGCCTTGCCCTGCTACTTGTAGGGATCACTCATCTTTGCTTCAAGGCCTCGGTGAGGTAGACAGAGGCTTTTTCACAGTAGCCCATGGAAGCCAATGTCAAAGTTTCTTTTGGCTTCAGTGAATTTCAGCTAAGAACTGTAATTGTTGCTCAGCACTGTAAACCTAATCTCTTTGCTTTTGAGCCTAAACTTGCCTGCCTTGGACTATAAATGATGCACCACAGTAAAGCACATGCACATCACATTTGCTGCATGGCTGTTCTTGAGCATTTGTAATCAAATAACATTAAATCAGCACAGTTCATAGCCTGCCATCAGTGAAGCTGTTCAGATTTGGAAGTAGGCTGTGCCCTGGGATCTGGCTGTGCAACTGCTTAGATTCAGTAAATGCCTCACTGAGTGGGTCTTTTCACCTCCACATCCCTAGATGGGTAGAGCTGATGCCTACTGGCAGGTGTCTGGGTTGCGCACGTTGGAGCATTGCTCTGGAGAAGTGTGACCGTGCAGTAATGGCAGCACCTGGCAGAAGACCTGTGGTCTCTGTGTCTGGCAGGAAAAATATCCCTTTCCATGTCACAGAGAGTTATTCCAAGATGTCCACTGGTCTCCGAGATGTCCGTGGAGCCAACCCACGCTGCTGCCTTGTTTGGTTGGGGCCATGGATGATGCTGCATGGTCTACCTGAATGATGCTGAATGGCTCTGTGTGGCACCAGTGTAGGAGAGCTGGTCTTCAGCTCTGCCCTCCTCAGCTGTGGAGCCTCTGGCTCCATCCCCAGATCACGGGCTGATTCCCAGCATGACCCTAACCTCATCTCTGTGGACCTGCCCAGTGGGCATTGGGCCTGATCCTGACCCTGACTATGAGTTGATGTCCCTCAGATCTGCCTTATCACCACCAACTTGCTGATGATCTGGACTCCTGCTTGAACTTGACCATGATCTCCAGGTCTGCCCAGCTCCTTGCAGGGGAGGGATGGTCCTGCCCTGCTGGCCATGAGGCCTCCCCAGCTCCTGGCTCTCGCTGCACCCCAACAGTTCCCACTGAACTTGGGAGCAAGTTGAAAGTGCTGCTTGGGGCTGGCAGCAGCCTCCCCAGCATCTGCTACAGCAGGGAAGCTGTGAAACCACAGAGCTTCGCAGGGATCACCTTCAAAACGCTTCCAGACGCCTCCGGTGTCATGGGAGAGGAGGTTCTCACGCTGGGTTGTGGTGAGGTCTTTCCATCCAGAGGATAATGTGGCAGGTTTGCTGTGGTCCTTTCTCCCCGCCTGGATCTGTGCTGGACACTGAGCCAGGTCCTGCCACAGTGGAGCTTGGTCACGGCTGGCGGAGGAGCAGCTGGAACAGGGTGTTCTCCACGCCAGAAGTGGTCCCACCTCCTCAGGGTGCAGGGCGGGTGCCAGACCACTTGCAGAAACATGAGCACCTAAAGGCTGCATGGAGCAGGATGGCCCCAGGATACCTGCTTCCCCCTGCGTTCTGCTGGCCTCCTTGGAGAGGAGTGGCCCTTGGCCTCAGCTCCTGTGGAGTTCTTGCCTCTACCCTTGGAAGGAGTGACCATGCTGAAGCAGGACTGCTGCTGGAGAGTCAGGGGCTGATGCTGCTGGTTGAAGATCTTGATTTTTCTGGCTGCTCAAGTTTTGCAGTTGTCAGAGCATCCCATCTGAGCGCAGCCAAGCTGTCGGCAGGAGTTCAGATCTGCAGACCCCAGCTGAACTCTCACGGCTGCTCCCCTTTGGCTGGGATCTTGGGAGCAAGAAGTGAAGAGCTGGGGGTCCAAAGGAAGTCAAACGCGGCTGAATGCACAGTGCCGTGGTGGCCTTATGGAAAGGAGCATGTCCTTGTGGGGCAGTGCAAGGTGCCCGGTGCCCAGCAGCCCCTTAGCCTGGTTGTCACCCTGGGGAAGGTGCCAGCTCTGATGCTGCAGTACAGAGGTACTCTCTGGGTATCTGGGGTGTGTGGAGAGGAAGAGTTTGTTCCCCACTGAGATGAAGGACCAAACCATCCAGCTCCCTTACCACCTGCTGAGCCCAGGGCAGAGGGAGCTGGTTCATCCTCCATGGGCAGCACTTCTTGAAAGAGCAAATACTGATTGTGCAAACCCAGGGCAGCGTGATATCTGGTCTGTTTTAAAAATAACCCTTGTTGAGCTCTGTCCCCATACTGTCCTTGGGAGAGGAATTTATTACCGATGTGCCTATAAAATTAGTTGAGTGCTTTTTATTCTCCGCCTCATTAATATGAATGTGACAATGACAAGTGGGAAGGTTTGGTTTCCTCAGGAGGAGAGATCTCACAGGTGTCCTCAGTGAGTCTTTCAGGCCGTAGAAGTGCTGATCAAGGACCAGGGAATAAATAAGTTGCTGTAATTCTGCCTCAGTAGGGGGAATTAAATTAATTTCTGCCTCTGACATGACAACATAAAGTCCAAACCTCCAGAGGTGCCCTTGTGCTGCTGCCGCTCCTCATGCACCATAGCAGGGGGCTGTGTTTTAGTACACGTGTAGATCATGGATCTCAGTGCAGAGGCTGTAAGTACATGTATATTGGTGCATATATACATGTACACACTTGCTTTTTACCCTAAAACCATGATTTCTTATCTTTTTTGGCAGGCTTCTCAATAACTGAGAAAGAGCTAGAGTAATCTTGTTATTTTTTTCAATTCTAGGTTTAAAGAATGTAAGTTCTTAAGTTTTGAAAGTCTCTTTCTTCCAAAGATTGGATTCTTTGGGCCTTTAAGCAAAATAAAACCAAAGGATCAATCTTTCCCTCCTATTCAGTGGTTCATTCCTGTTGGGATTTTGCATCTGTTGGTTCTTATGAATCTTTCTGGTTTCTAAAGCATAAACAACATTTGAATTTCTGCTGTTTGAGGGCGAGGAAGTGAAAGAAGATGTGTTTGGAGATGAAAAAAAAATCATGTGTGTTATGCCTTAAGATGTACTGCATTGCCCTAGATTAAGGTGGTGGTGGTCAAGAGAAACAACTCATCTGTGGAAAAATTCAGTAAATGAGTTGTCTTTTAGCCAAGCAGTGACTGTCACATTCATGTGCATTTCCTGGCCTGGGACATTCATGAAAGACCTGGAAAGCTGTGGGTTTTTATTTCCAAAGCACAGAAGAAAGTTTTCCTCCTCAAGTTGCCTCCATTGATGTGGGATGCAGCAAGCCTCTGGTCAGCAGCGCACACTGGTGCTGATACGCACTGGGTTTGGGTTTGCTGGGCATTTTGAGGACCAGGAGGCTCTTAGCTGAGGAGAGGTGGTATTTCAAGCCTTCTTTGCACATCCAAAGATTGCTGGGGGCAGCAGGCAGCGGTATCCTCCCTTGAACAGCGGAGGAGAAGTGTCTCATCTGGCTGCTGGACTGACTGCCAGGATCGACTTAAAGATGGGCTTGTCTGTTCCTCCTGAGGATGTGCAGTCCAGGCCTCTTCTGGTACTTGCTGGGGCACTGTAGCCCTTCTGCAGAGTGCCAGCAGGCTGCTGGCTGGGGTGAACCACTGCTCCTCTCTGCCTGCGCTGCCTGTTCTCTGCGCAGTCCAGTCTGCAGGGTTCACATCTGTATTTATGTCTTTGGCAGCTGCTCAGCCTTGTAGTTATTCTGACATTTTCATGCTGGGCTTTGTGGCCTTCAGCTGCTCTGTTGGAGGAAGCTCCTATTATAATTTCTCAACACACCACAAATGCCTGCTGCCTCCTTCCTCCCAGCCAAGAGCCAGCTGGGCATCACCAGACAGCTTTTCCCCATTAGAAGATGCGTCCCTCTCAACCCCAGTGGGCTTTCATACCCTTATTTCATTCTCAGGTGCCTGTCTCTGCAAACAGGGGCTGTTTTACCCAGCTAGCTCATGTGCGTGACAAGCATGGGGCAGTTTTGCCCTGTGCCCTCCTGCCCCACATGCTCGCACAGGCTGCCTGTGTGGGCTGGGCAGCCCTGCTGGTGGGAAAACTTGACATTTTTCTATGTAACACTTGCATTTTGGGAATGTATTTTGGGAGCGCGTTTTGGGAATCCAAGCATGCACTGCAGGCTCTGTGCTCGAGATGGCTCTTTCCTGGTGGGCTACGAGGTCTGTTCTGGATGCAGTTGCTCCGTAGCATCCTTTCTGCATCCCTGGTGTTTTCCACGTTGGTTTTGGAGGCACTTGGTCTACCATGGCTGTTAACCAGAGTTAATGGTGTTTGGTCAAGAGTGGTCTGTTGGCAGGAGTGGGTGACCAGCCTGAAGATGCCTTGAGAAAGGAAGAATAGTGCTATGGTTGAGATAAGGTTGCTCAGGCAAGCTGGGATTGACACTTTTTTACATTTCTCTAACGTTCAGCCTAGTGAGACCCAGATTTTAATTTAGAGCATGTCACCTGGAATATCCTCACCATGCTGAACCCTGCAGAAAAGGAGGGCTGTCAATTCACCCCTCCCTACTTGGTGGTAATGACTCTTTGAGCCTGTGCCCTTCTTAGTTGTACAGAAAATTTGTACTGAAATGTTTTTTGTTGCAGTAGTTCTTGTTCTTAATTACAGGGGAAACATGTAATCAAAGCAAAAGGTGTCATAAGCTTTGTTGTTGCTCTTCTCGTCCATGACAAGCAGCAATGATAGCAAGTCAGCTTCTGTTTCCACTTTCCTTTGCTGGTTAATGAAAAGTGCAGGGAAGTTCCTTGTCCTCCAGGCTCTCTTGGGTCTGAACATCAGGATGAGCTGGAAACCAGGCACACACCATTCCCGGGGTACTCCCATGTACTTCATTGACAAGACTCTACATATCACCCAGGTGAGAAGAAACCAGAATTTAATTGTTAAAAGAAGCTGCAGGACATGCAGATTTCTGAGTGGAATGATACACATCCTGCTGCTACATCCTGCAGCACTTGAAGATTTGGGGTTAGAGTGATTGATGAGTTTAATTCAGCCTGGTGTTCCCATCCGGATCTCAGCTGCTGGATCGCTCGGTGCTAACCGCAGTGTGAGCTGGTACCCAAAAACGTCTTGCTGTGAAGATGGAGAACCAAATCTATCCAGACAATCCAAGTCTCGCATGTGAAAGCAATATGTGCTCTGCTGTGCTCTTCTTGCTGCCCGTGGGTAGGCAACCTGCCTTCCTTCATTTGATGATGCCTCTGATACAAGGGGCGGGTGGGAATGAAAATAATTGCTTGGTTATTATTTTTACACAGACAAAACTTGACTACTGGGTAGCTGCAAGATAATTAGCAAAATTTGGTGGTGGTGCTATAATGAATAAGTATCTTGTTCTCCTAGATAATGATCTAAGAGAGCACCTCCCTGCTTAGACACTGGTATCTATTCAGGTCAGTTTATAAAGTACAAGGCTCATGTTAATTTTAAAACTGATAAAGGTGGGTGTTTCTTAAATCATTCTGACTTCAAATACATTCCTAGTTTGTAGCACTGTAGCGCCTTTCATCTGAGGAGCTCGAAGCAGTCAACAAGAAATGAGGCAGCTGGAGTCCTTGCCCTCCTTGTGAGAGGAGGCACCTCTGCAGCAGGGCTGGGAGAGCAGCAGCAGGAATGGGTCTGAAGGGGTTCAGCAAATACAGGCAGAGCTGGGGACAAGATCTCTCTCTTCTTTTCAAGTGTGTGCCTTAACTATTCAACAGTTGTAACAGAAGGGGAGTGGAGTCAGCCAATAGAGCAGATAGATAAAATAATTCCAGATTTCCTCAGAAATTATGAATGCTGTGCTCTGGGTGTTGACTTATCCTCACTGCCCAGAGGTGAAGATGATCATAAAAAGGCTCTTGAGGATGCTTTGCTTTCTCCTTGAAAGGACTGAAGCTTGGTGGCTGTCACTGGCCATGGGAAGGTTTGTTGTCAGTCCTTTATACCTCCCCAAGCAGGCTGCCTCCCTGCTATGGATGCTGCATTTGGGTAATTACACAGAGGTGGGTCAGACGCAGCGCTTCGTGGCCTTCCTGCTGCAGTCAAAGGGATGTTCAGCTCACAGCAGTTAGTGGTGGCTGTTGCAAGACACCCCTGTTTTTTCTACTGCTCTGTGGGGGCAGCAGAGGCTTCCTCTGCAAAACAGCTACCCACCAGAAACTCGCCCATAGGTTTTTAGAATGACCTTAGGCACTAGTCTGAAGTAGGACTGGGTTTTGCATTTCTTTTTCATCTTCACTGAGCATCTGCTCAGATTCTTCTCCAGGGTTATCAGACAATAACAGCTACATTCTTCAAAACAGCATCACATCCGTGTCTTGCATATCATGGAAAATCTGGTGGTTCCAGCCTGTTCTACCTTGGGCAGCAGCTGCTGGGAGCCTCAGAACGAAGAGTGACAGGATGGCAGAGGACTGGTAATAGAGACGGAGCTCTCCTGCTGTAAATAAATGCTTTGAAGCCTGTTCTGGGTGTCCAGAAATCAGTAATTTCCATTTGTTGGCCCTGGGTCTTTATGAAAGCACGTGATGGTTTGTTAGCTCCATACAGGACACCTGCAGCTGAGGGGCTGGGGCTATCCCAGCAGCAGCCCTGAGGACTAGGTGGCCAGGATGTCCCCACAGCACTGAACTGGGAGTCACACAGTGTCTCACCCCAGCACGGAGCAGCCTGCCGAGGCGGACGTGTCTGGTGCCCCGTGCCGTGCTGCCAGGGGCTGGCCAGAGCGCAGAGCTCAGGGCTGGCTGGCCGAGCTGCTGCCACCACAGGGGTGGCATCGGATATCTGGGGGTGACAGGGCAGGGCCTGCCATGCTCCCTTCTCCTGAATGCCTCAGAAATGAAGGGAAGTGTGCTGCTCCCCATGGGACACCCACCCCCCTACCTGACCGCACTGCAGGCACAGAGCTGTCCAAAAGCGAGCTGGTCCTCAGCGTTCAAGGTTGGGTTGGAGCAATGCTGCAGCATTCAGGCAGAAGCCTGGAGAATTTCAGGCTTATTTTGCGTTTCCCAGATACTTTTCAGCTGAGGTTCCCAAAGCACATTTCAAATATTAGGCAATTAGTCCTTTTACTGTCCCTTTCAGGCTTGCAAATTCTATTTTCCTTTTCCACGGAAGCAATCTTATGCACAGGGAAGCTGCTTGGCCTCTGCAGACATGCACAGTGCAGCCAAGTCTGGGAGAGGATTTATTTAAGAGTTCCAGTCCTGAGTTCTTTTTGTGCTGTTTCGGCTGGATTTGGGTCTAAGGTTCTCCACAAAAAATAGTGAAGGCAAAATAACTGTGGAAATAGATGCTACATGGAAACACGCTGGGTGATGGGTCCCAGCCAAGCTTCAGATCTGCTCCTGGTGTCAGGGTTTATGAATTGCTGTTATTTTGAGAGGTTGCTTTGTACACTTAATAGGTGTGTGATTGATCCTGGTGCCCAGGAGATTGGCTCTTTTCATCAGGTCATTTTTTATTTATAACCTAAAGCAGCTGGAAAGTTCCTCCTGGAGGGAGTGAAGGTCCCTGGAGTCGCTCTGGGCTGATGGCAGGGACGGATCCTTCTGCCATCTCCAGCTGGCTGTGAGTTGGCATTGGGGTGAGTCCCAAGAGCTGCCACGGCTCGAGCAGGGGGCTCCTTCCCCTCTCGGGGGACAAAGCAGAGGAGAACCCAGTGCTGCTGCGGGGACCTCTCAGCCTTGTTTCGACTCCACAGGAGCAGCTCTGGAGAAGGACCTCCAGCTCCTCCCAGCCCACAGCTCCTCTTGCAAGGAGAGGCTGTGCCGGGAGAGACAGCTTGAGATGGAGCCTGCTGTCCCAAAGGGACTCCCCTCTCCCTCGCATCAGCCCCTTCACCACTCATCCTTTGGTTTAAAAGTAGTTTTTCCGGTCTTAATCTGGGAAGCTTCAGGCTAGTGGTAAGAGTTGCTGGGAGAGAGAGAGTCTGATGTACCTGAGCGTGCACTCAATTCAGTTAACCATCACAATTTAAAACACAACCAAGCTCCCTGTTCCCCTCACCCGGACTCAGTCAGCTATCTCTTTAATGAGAGCGTACCTCGTGCCTCGGTCAGCTAATTAAAGAGACCATGCCAGTAAGCCGTGGCACCAGGTTGACGGTGGGGAGCTTTTCTGAGCAGGATGTGAAGGGAAGAGGGATCACGCTGGCAGCAGCTGCTTGGCTGGGGGCCCTGTGAATTTAGCTCACCCTCACCAAGCTACTGGAAATTGAATATCAGGTTTTAAAACCCAGTTATAAATACGAGCTCAGGAGCTGATGCAACCCCAGCAGACGAAAGCGAGGTGTTTAGAAATGGGAGACTGCTGGCAGGGAAGGCAGAGCAGCCTCTCTCCCCCCAGCCGTGAAACCCAAGGCAGCCCCCCTGGCTCTGAGGGGCTCCCTGCCGCCTTCCACTCCCCCCACCGAGACCGCACAGAAGGGACAACTTTGGGCTTCAGTGAGTGAATCAGCCCATGTCGTTATCAGGCTGGATTGACTCTTGGTTCTCTCTCCCTCTAATAGGTGTGGGACTTTCCCTTGTCAGTATATATATTTATATATACATATGCTAACGTATGTATGAGCCATCCTTGAAGCATCTGGATGCCTGCTCAACGTGGGTGATGCTTATTGATAGATTTTGTTGGATGCTGCTTGTTTCATCCCCAAATGTGACTGGCAGGATAAGCGCTGCCCAGCTCATCTGCAGGACCAGAGACCAGCTCTGGAAATGTGGTACTTCTCCCAGCAAGGCACAAAACCGTCTCCTCTCCCTCCCCATGATGAGATGCGATATATGAATATTTCCCTTGCTGGAGAATGTTTCTTAAGATTTCCTCTGCTCAGAAAGGGTGGTTTGTGAGGCTGTAGCTGCTCTGCCCACAGGAAAGCACCGTGGTCTCCAAGTCTTAGGAAAAATCTGGGGGCATCCAGGTTGCCCTGTCCTGTGGTCAGTCCCTTCTCCTCTCGTGCTGCTCACCTTGCCACCTCTTTGCTTAGCACCAGCCAGCAAGCTCTCTCCTCTCCCTCTGCAGCACAGCTCGGCTGCTGGCATCGGTGCTGAGGCTGCCCATGGCCTGTGGGGGCTGCCAGCCCTGCTCAAGCAGCCGCCTGTGTGGTGCTGGGGGAGCGTCATCATCCATGGGGTGTGTACCCAGGTATAGGTGAAGGAGCTGAAACCATTATGAAACCAAATGCTGCCTGCATTGGGCAGCAGTTTCTGTGGCACTTGGAGCATCTTGGTTCCCCCCTCCAAGGAGTGGACCTGTGCTGAGGTGGGCCGGAGAGGGGCTGCATGGGGGGCAGAGGGAAAGGGTTTTGGGGCAGTGTGCTGTGCCCTGGAAGCTCCCATGGGTGTGTTTTCACTGAGTTCTAGTGTGAGAGTCCTGTCTGCGTTCAGCTCATCACCTGCAGTGCTTTCCCAGACCAGACCACCTCTGCTCCTGGAGCCTGTGGCTGCTCCAGAAATCGTTACCTTTAATAGAAATAATGTCATGGTCTGACTGGGTCTAATGGGGGTCTTGGTGGATTTAGATGGGGTGAGGCCCTTGCACTGTAACCTCTCAGCTGGTTCAAAGAAATTACTATAATTTGTTAGGAACAGATCTTTGTTGGAATTTAGTAACAAAATTTGCACCTACCAAAGAATATTTTAGGCTGGTGTAGAAGAAACACAGAAAAGACTCTTGAGAATAATAAACTCTGTAGGTTTCAAAATAATTTGTCAAGCAACCTAGTAGTTTGATACCTGCGAAGTTCCTTGCAGGATTTTCCCACAAGGCATTTAACAGCAGGTGGAGAAGCACTGGGAAACAATATGTTCAATAAGGTAGGAAGAAACAGAAACACTCAGGCATGGGGGCTGCTGGCTCTTGGCTCTGTGTCAGCACCTGGTATGCACTGTACCTTTCCATCTCACCTATTTTCCTCTTCAGCATATTGGTTTTTTCCCTTACAGCAGGTACTCCCTGATGAGAGCGTGACACCAGCCCATGAGTCTGTATAAAATAAAATGCAAATCGCTCTGTGGCTCCTGCAGCCCAAGCCCTGTTCCTTGTGCTTGGTGTGCATTCGTCTTGCAAAGCATCCTGCAACTTCATCCCTGAGCGTCTGCTTTGGGACGCTCTGGCCAGGTTTGGCTGTGTCTGCGAGGGGCAGAGCTGCTGTTTCTGCAGCCCCTGGGGAGGTCACAGAGCCGGCAGGGAGATGCCGGTGCTAGCCCCAAACCCGCTTCCCCTTTGGGGACGTCATAGTTGCCGGAGCTGCCGTTTGGAGTGCTGGTGGCAGCATCCCTGCACACTCTGTGTCCCCACACCCCATCTGCTGCTTGTTCCTGGCAGCACTGAAATGAAAGAGATGTGCTGATATAGGTGAGGGATGTGCAGTCGCTCTGGTATTTTAAGCCCAGCATCACATAAATCTCCTCTGAGCCCGGGTAGGAGCCACAGTGCTTAAGCCGCCTGTGCATGTGTCCGGCACCAGTGACTACAGCCGGCGGGATCAAGCAGGAGCTGGGACGCGGCAGCAAAACCCTCCCTGTGCATCCTTGTGCAAAGACCTTTAGGTGTCGCGCTGGAGCGGCGAGTCCTGCTGCGAGCCCTCGGCCTCCTCCTCCTCCTCCTCCTCCTCGCCTCCTGCCTGGCCCTCTGGAGACTTCGGTAACTCTGTCTCCTGGCATCTGGCTCGGGGCGAGTCACGAGGAGCCGCGAGTGCCGCATCACCTGGCACGCTGCGGGGCCACCGCCACCGACCGGCGCGTTAGGAAGGGGCTGGTGTGACTCTAGGCTGTGGGTTGGAAACAGCTTTGGGAATCTTTTGAGCTCGCAGGGTCTCCCAGGTTGCTGCCCCAGTGCCGCCCCCCACCCCACCCCACGGGGGGCTCATGCTGATCCCTGCTCCCCCAGGAAAGGTGTAAATCACTTTCCCTTCGTTAGCCAGCTGGGTGTCCGGTTACCCCGGGCTCCAAAGCATCCTCCTCACGGGGCCATGCACTGTCTCACATGCCAACAGTTTGCTCAGGGCTCTTGGCTGGCTTTGGGGAAAATCTAAGTTTACTGGTGGTGACGCATTGTGGGTAACATTCTTGGGGCAGAGGGCTGGGAACCCCCAGGGCAGAAAAAAGCATCTTCTGTTGCTCAGTGTCCCATGCACCGATCAAACAGAAATGCAGCCCTGGGATGGGATGGAGGCTTGGAAGGGGTCAGAACTAGGAGGTACCCCTACTCTGCATCTGCTCCTAACCCTCTCCTCCAGGATGGACTGTCTCTGTCCTCTGCTGACTCTGTCTCACTGTTGTTTTTTTGTCCTGCTGTTGCTTTACCTCTTCCATTCGTTTGCTCTAATTTCTCATTATCTTATTCCTTTTGCAGTTTGAATCTTGGACCTTTCTTCTCCCGCTGCCAGCTCCCTGTCCAGCCCTGGGTCCTGAGCTGGGTCACGCTGCCCCACGGGAGGGGAGAGCTCTCCATGGGGTGCTCCCCAGGGTGGGGGGTGGCATGCGGAGGGTCTCCAGGGTACCCACAGCCCAGTGTGCCACCACTTCAAGCAGAGTTGTCCAGGTGTAAAGTGAACTGTGTTTCTGCTGATGAATTAAATTACATCTCTAGTCCTCTTTCAGGGCCTGTGCAGCCAGAGCAGGAAATGTTATGGACCCAGCATTGCATGCCCAGCCTGCACCTTTGTCATGGCTAAACTATTTTTGGGCTGGATCATTTTGTTCTTGCCCTGGCACTTCCAGGGTGAGCAACATCAGAGGCTCCAGAGCTGAGCCGCTGGATGGGAGGGATTCAGTGGTGGAGCGCTTGCAGAAAGATTGGATCATTCAGTTCAAAGGTAGAAGATCCCTCTTCTCTGGAGGCAGTTCAAAAAGGCCAGAATTGCTTCCAGAGCTCAGATTATCTGACCTTGGGCATAAATGCTCTACCCCTGTGCAAGGCAACCCCTCCCAGCTCTGTGTTCTGGGAGGGAGCTTGCCCTAGCAGGACCCAGCTGAGCACTCGGGGCCACTGGGGTGCTGTTTGGGGAGCTGACTCTGGTCCCTCGGACCTGATGGTGGCCCTTGGACCTACCTGGTTGGCAACAGTCCCAGTGGCTGGTCAAGGTCCCTCTCCTGTGTGGCAGCCAGTGCAGCCCATGTGTTCTGTCATCCAGCTGAGGAGCGTGAGCAACATGTGTGCAGGTGGCCAAGGGTGAAGGCTGGCAGGTGCTGCCTCAGGTCCTGGGGCAGTGAATTCCATACGTCTCGCTATGGAGTCCCACCACATAGGGTGGAGGAGAACACAGCAGGTCTGGCCCCATCACTCTGAACCAAGCGCCTTGGGAATGGCTGTCCCCCTTTGCTCCAGCAAACCCAGTGGGCATATCTCATGCTTGCAGCCTGCCTGCCTTCTGCCACCTCTCCTCCTCCTGATGGACACAGGGTTTGCCGAGCCCTCTCAGCACCAGCAGCTCTTTGTCCCCGATATCTGCAGCCTGAATTCTGGCCTTGAAGGACTGAGTGATCTCTCTGGTTGTGGTGGCTTTATTTCCCCTTGGTTCACACCAGAAGATGGATGTGGGACAGCTGCTTGCTGGGGGAGGTACATCTAGGTGTGGAAGGGGCAGACAGGTCCCATTTGACTTTCCTTTGTTACTCTTAGTGGGTCCCTAGAAGAGCCACGATCGGAAGGAGGTGTCAGTGCTTCAGAGGTGACGAATGTGTCATCTGTGAGCCGGGCTGGCTTCATGGACCACCTGGACATCTGCCCTGCGGAGCATGGCTAATCCCCTGAACGTAGGTCAAGCCTTGCTCCTGCTCCATGGGATTTTTACTATCCATTTTAGCAGACAGCAGCGTCTGGAGCTGATCCAGTTAGGAGAGGGAGGAACAGAATAAGCAAATAATATTTGTGGCTCCTCTGTGGGTCGTTGGCTGCTTGAGAGAAGGAAGCTGTTGTGTTAGGGAGCAGGATGATTCCCAGGGAGAGGGGACCCCCATGGATTTCAGCCTCTTTCAATGAGGCAGACTACAGTGAGAGGGGAAGGCAGAGGGGAGGAGAGAAGCTGCATGGATACAGCGCCGGGAGGGGTGGTACAACACCTGATGCTGTCTAAGGTGCCCCCAGGGCTGGAGCATAGTCCCTCCTGGTCCCTCTGTGTGCCGTGCTGGGTGCATGAAACACCAGCAGCACCTGGGACATGGGTGAAACAGAGAAGACATTCCCATTCCCTTTCCCTGCAGGCTGGGGGAACAGAAGGAAGCAGGTTCAGTGCTAGGGATGCAGGAGTGCAGATGCCTCTCCCCTCCTTTCCTTTCTTCCTGACTTTATACTGTTTTAGTGGGGTCAGGCAGATTCCCCAGCACCTCCACAACCCTGCGAAGGGACACTGCTGCCTCTCCTGCCTGTTGGGAGAGGGAGGCTGAGCGCGGCTCGCTGGGCTTTTGGGAGCGCTCCCAGGGTGCAACGCACGATCCGTGGGAAATGTGGGATGGTGGCAGGAGGGGAAGGGGAAAGGAGCAGGAGGAGGGTGTCCCCCCTCACCCCCCCGGGCCTGCTGAGTGTGCGGCGAATTCCTGTTGGCTGGGCTCATGTGAGAGTATTATCCCTGGGATGAGCTCATGCACGAAGCGCGCGGGTTATTCGTGCGATTCCGGGTGCTGGGGGCACCGGTGGTGGATTCCCCGGAGTTATGAGCAGTTGCCATTTCCACGCATTCCTGGGTTAACAGCCGATCGGGTTTCGCTGTTCACAGCCCCATTGAACGCTCAGGGCGATGGCTCCCGACGCTGGCGCAGTGGAGCAAAATCCCTTGGCTGTCTGGCTTCTGCTTTCCCAAACCTTTCCTTCCCCCTTCCTCTTCCTTGATCTTCTCCAGACCCTCCTTCCCCTCTCTTATGGTGTTGAACACGTTGCAGGTTCTCCTTCCTCTTCCTCATTTCTAGCTGAGCTTTTATTTGTGATTCTGGTAGAAGCTTGGTTGAGGTCGTTGCTGTGCTGCAGTGCTTGGAGGAGAGCTCCTGTGTCCTTGCTGGCATGTGGACCAGGCTGGTGATGAGCCACTGCACCCATCAGTGCCCTTGCCCTGCTCTGGTGTAATGTCCTGCTCAGCATGAGGCAAAAAAAGCAGAGGCTGGAGCAGGATAATGTCCCACTGCCCCTTTGTCTCTGTTTTCTCCACTCATGGGAGGATCTGGGGGAAGGTGGACAGCTGAGGAAGACTTGGCTGTGGTGCCTCTGTTTATAGTTTAGTCTCCAGTAGGTCAATGATAGGCCCAGTCCTGTTAGGGTGCCTGTGACTAAGTTGGAGGATCAAGTCACCTCAATCACTGCCCTCTCTTAGGTCAGGAGAGGGTCTGCCAGGCTCCGGGGCATCTGCACATGGGTCATGACTAAGGATGCTTTTCAGAGCTCAGCTTGCTCAGCCTTTTCCTGGTGAAGAAGGGGCAGGGGAACCATCAGGGCTGTAACTTGCAGCAAAGGAGCTCTTCTGGGGCTGGTGGGTGGCCATGTGCCAGAGAGGCACTTGCCTGGTACCAGGCTGGGCTGTGTCTCTGCCCACGGCTCGCCTTGCCAGCCAGGATCGTGGCCCCTTTGCCTGCACCCAGCTGGCCGGCTTCACAGGAGCACTCAGGGAGAGCTTGAGTGCATCCCCGGAGGGGTGAAGCCAGTGCGCGTAGATCAACATGCATCTAATTCAGTAGCAAAGTGGCTGGAGCTTGTTTAATCACTTTCCAAGATCATCCCAACTTTGAGAGGGAGCACCTGCATGGGAGCTCTTGGCCTGTATTCTCAGGGGGTGAATTTGCTGCTGACTCGTAGTGCAGACAACCCTCTGGAGCAGCGACTTGCTCTGCCAGCTTTGAAGTGACCTTCAAAGCCAGTGCCAAGCAGGGAGACCACAGAGGTGATGGTGGGGAGATACCCCTGCTCAGATTTCCCTGATTCCAAGTCAGGGAGTGAGGTGAGTGAGGAAAAAGGCTGATCACCCCAAATGAGTTGCCACCATGAATCTAGGAGTCTCAGAGACCTGCAAGGGAGAATCAGCTCATCACCTGGGGCCGTGTAGAGGAGTGCTTGGAAAGAGAACTGTGGGAAGGTTTGACTAGCATGGAGTTTGTGTGAACTTTCTGCTCCCCACAATATTGAAGGTGTTGGGTGAGCCTCGGGGTGGTTAGCGGGCAGGTGCTCTGAAAGTGGAAGTGCTGGTGCCCTCCCACATGCAGCCCTGAGAGCCACGAGCACACCCCCTCACCTGCTCCCTCTGCAAGGGTGGGAACCATGTCCCAGTACAATGGGAAGAGTTGCTGGTCTGAGTCTGCTTTGGATGCTCTGAGAAGTAGCCTTTTCTAAGAAAAATAATGCATGGAGAGTTTCTGTACTACCAGTTTGTTAGGACATGAACACAAGGCATTTATAACAGCAGCCTCGGAAAAAAATTGCTGAAACTGTATGTCAAATGGGACAGAGGACTGAGCTCACAGATTTTATTGGTTTTTTCATCTTCTATGTCTTAAAAAACAAAAAGATGGAGTGATATGAGTAGTTATAAAATGTGGTAATGGCGCTCCAGAAAAATCTCATGGTGAAAACTGGAAGAGCACACCTGTAATCGTGGCAAACCTGTGCATGCTGCCTTCTGCCTGCGCTGCAGGCAGCTAAACCCTGGCTATTGAGATACAGACACTGGCATGCTGTCCTGCTCCTCTGGTGAGGGATCGTCTGACATGTTATTTTATATATACGGGTTGTGCATTACAGCTGTGTTAATGCTGTTACATGAACCTTTTTAACTTCCTGCCATTCGGGTTTTTTTTCTGTGCAACCTTAGGATGCTGCAAGTGTAGTTTCCTTTGTGGATACCGGTGTGTGGAGAGAGGGAGGAACGGGTGTGGCTGGAAGGGAGATGCTCAGCAAAGCATGGTCAGGGAGGGAGGCTGGAGGAGGCGGGGGTAAGCTGGGCTCTGACACCCATCCAGAGTGATGGAGGGGAGGAAGGTGGAAAGAAGACACAGCCTAGGATCAAACACATGAGTGTGCGCTGGACGGTGCTGATGCAAAACTTCTCCTTGTTTAGCAGGAGAGAGGTGAAGGGTGTTGACATGCTAAGTGGTCCCAATTAGGCCTGGGAGTTAACACCTTATTAAGCGGGACTGGGGGCAGTTGGCATCTCCACGCCTCTGTGTCTGCAGTCTCAGCCAGAACAACAGCACAAAGAAGCTTGTTCCCAGGCTTTGGGAACTGCACCGTTCGTTTTTGACATCAATAAAACTCTCCTGCCTGCTGGGGAAGGCAGGAAACGCTGCTGAGGGTGAAATGGGAGCCCTTGGGCAGTTGAAGGAGGCAAGGGCTGCAGCCCAGCACCAGCTTCCATGGCACCCAGATCTTCCCCAGCGCTTCCCTCCCTCCAGCCAGCTCGACCACAGCACCACGGCAGGTCCCGAGGCAGGGCGCTGCCTTGGCTCAGGTTTTCTGTCGGGGTTGTCAGCACTGTTCTCAGCTTCGGAAGGGAGGGAGGGCTTGATCCTGTGCCCACTGAAATCTGGGGAGCAAAGCTCCTGGAGGCTGGGATGCTGGGACCTGGGTGGTGTGACCTTTCCCCACCCGGTGTGACTCCGGCTGGTAACGAAGCGTTCGTGTGCCAGGCATGTGCCTTTGCTTCTCCATCCTCAGATATGATAATGTTGACGTAGAAGCATCAGGCATCAGATAATCTATATGACATAGGGCTCTTTTTCTCTTCTTGTGATGTGTTTTCAATGATTTTCAGTTAAAGGGTTATGCTATATATGCTTAAAATTAATTTAAGAAGAAGTGAGATGGTCATGACATAGGAGCAGTGCTGGAGCGTGAGCTTTAAGGGAAACAGCAAACAGTGCAAGGCCCATGGCACAACTGTGCACGTTGGTCAGGCTGCCTGAGCCGCTTTGCTCGCTGCTTTGTGCATTATTTGTGTAGTGTTAAACGTGTCGTGAGCTGAAAGAATGATTTGAGATGTCCATCCTCCCACCCCACTGCAACTGCTGCTTGGCCTAAGCAAAGGAACTGGACGGGTCTGAGGCTTTTTTGTGTGTCAGATCATATCTTTGGAGCCCTTTCCTACAAAACTTGCTTGGGGAGGCTATAACCAGGAGGAGCTGTTCTGCAGCTGATCAACCTGTCTCTGGGCTCGCTGTGGAGGAGGCAGCCTGGGGGAAGGGTTCATTCCCCAGCAACTCTACGGGAGAGAGGGGGATGCCAACCCATGAAGTGTTGTCAGTCCTGCCACACTGCACTTACTGTGATTACTGGGATGCACATCCCGGAGAGCCCTTCATGAGATCCAGCCCCTGTATTTGCCCATTGGCTTTTAGTAGCCTTGTTTGTCCTGGTTCCTGATTCAGCCCAATGTGGGTTTGAGCTTTGCTGTAAGAAATTCTATTGAATTTCCTTGGGTTGTTCCCCCTTTTGGAGGGTGAAACCCTGGCTGGTCAGAGGGACAGGGATGAGTGCTGTGAGCCTGTTGCTCAGCCTCTGTCCCATCTTCCCCCATCTCCACTGTGCCACAGAGCAGATGCAGAGGAGCAAGGGCACCTCCCTGCAGGGAAGATGTGTGTGGTCCTTCCACAGTAATGCAGATCACAGTTGGTGGGGCCGCAGGAGATGCCAGATCATACCATCTCCAGCTGGGCATGGTGCAGGAGGAGCTGTGCCTGACGGTACACCCCAGGACACAGCAGGGAGATGGGATTTTCCTACACTGTTGATGGCTGGCATTCCCAGATGCAGCTGGGGAACATGGATTTGGCTCCAAGGATGCTTCCAGCCCTCTTCCTTGAAGGTCCCTTCAGAGGAGTGACTGCACGGCCTGGGGTTGGGGTGAGGTAAATCCCTCAAGGACAACCTCTCGTGCTGGTCTGCTCCAGCCTCTGGTGACATCTTCTTCCTGCTTCCTCCCTTGCTTTCCTTGCTTGGGAAGAGGTGGGTTTGCTGGCCTCCGTGTGAGCCTGTGACCTCACTGCTGTTACTGTGGCAAAGCAGCATGACATCACAAAGCTGCAAATTCAGAGGAGGAGCCTCCTGGCAGGCGTGAGCACACAGGAGGGGCAGGCATGCTGGCTGCAAGGGGGAAACCATTTAACTGAATCAGAATGGAGCAACGTCAAAAACTGAGATGGCATTAAAGATAAACTGCTGTAAATGTAATGGTTTTCAATGTTTGCTTTTATGTGACAGCTGCTTTTAAAAGCTGGCGGCTCTCCAGACGGCGAGAGCCGTGGGTTAGCAGAGCGGCTGGTCCTCCGGCAGCGCGGCGTGCCCTTCAGAGAGAGAGGCTCTGCAGTGTGGAGAAGATGCATTTTTGTGGTTCTTGTGGTTCCCTGTGGTTTTTGGGAGAAGGGAAGAGGCGACTGGAGCACAGATCAGCGGCTTGAGCGTGCTCTGGGGCAGGCGACCGGTGCTGGGAGTGTTTGTGCTGCCTGTCCCAGCACGGTGCCCGCAGCCTGCTTGCCACGGGTGCTGCTGCCGGGGTCCCTGGGGGAGCCAGGGCAGCCGTACCCCCTCTCGCCAGCGCTGCCGTGGCTGCTGGCTGAAACCAAGGCGTGTACTCCCTAATGCGATGTCACTTGGCTCCTGCACTCGCTTTCAGCTGGCTACCCCGTGAGTGATGGGGCAGGAGCAATGGCCCCTTCTCCTGCTCGCTGGGCTGAGGTGTAGAGCCCTGGGGCTGGGGTAGCCCAGGACATAGGGGTTTTGCTGTAGCCTGAGGTTTTCATGTCTGCTGCTTTGGCACAGGGCTGCGTGAAGGCATCTTTTACCCTGACAGCAAACCCATGGTGACAGCTACCGCGAGGGGTGAGATTAAAACCAGATGCACCCCTCTTTCTCAAACGCTAGCTGAGCCAGAAACAGTCCTCTGGGGATGGTTCGTCTGGGAAGGACTTGGACTCACTCCTTTGCCTGTGCTCGGCCTCCGAGCTCAAAGGCACAGCTAAGCCCTGGGCGAGGCGGTGCCCCGCCGGCGCTGCCTGCCGCCGGGCAGGAGCGGGCAGCCGCGGGGCCCGCGTCCGACAGGCAGTATTGCCTGGAGCTCACGCACGGCCCCGGCTAACTAGAAAAGACATCTTTAATTAGAAAAAGGCAGCACGTAGTATGTGTGGCGCCTGCTTTTAAAGGGCTTTGCGTGTTGTCTTCGTTATGGGTGTGAGAATGCAGCTCACTCTCTTTTTCTTTTAGAACAAATTAAGGACACATTTCACCCATCAGGAGATGAAATAAAATACGAGCAGGGAGTGAGCATGCCTGGCGAGCTCCCGCTCCGAGTCCAGCCTCATCCCTTGCACCTCCTCCACCCTGCCCCTGGCAGACCCTGCGGTGGGCAGGTGCTGCCGAGCTCCTGCCTCCCCTGCCCACAGGCAGGATGCTGTCCCCTGCCTGCTGTCACAAGGGCTCTGCGGCCTTCCTGGCTCGCTGGGGCTGCTTCTGCAGTGGCATTGTGCCAACCAGCCACGGGGGGGCAGGGGGACGTGCTGCAGTTTGGGGCTCCCATAGGGTTGGCCTGGGTGGAGATGACCACAGCTGGAGCAGCCGGTGGAGCCTGAAGCCCTCGATGAAGCTTTGATGGGAAGCAAATGCTTCATTGGCAGACTGAGGTCTGTAACACGGTGGGATTCCCCTCCTCGGTGCTCGCTGTAGGAATGAGACCCTTCATGGGCACCTGCTTTTCCAACTTTTTTTTTTTTTAATTTTCTTTTCCTGGTGCTGGGTTTGAACTCCCCAGAGAAGCACCATCATAGGGCCCTGAGTGAAGGGTGAGGCATGGGTTGGAGACAGGGATAGAGAATAAATCTGTTTCTGTGAGCAGTTTTGACACTGGTGCTCTGTAGCAAATGGTTCCAACTTGGAGCAGAGAGCAGCCATCCTCAGCTCCATGAGAACCACAGCAGTTGCAGCCGCGAGAGCCATGTGTGGCGGCAGTGCGGGGCTGTGCCCTGCCACCTGGGCTGAGCACAACAATATGGCTGGGGAGAGGCCAGGAGAGCTGGTGGGGTGGTCTCTGCAGGGGAGTCCAGCTGCAGGAGCTCTGGCTGGGGGCATGGGTCTGCAGAGCATCTTTGGGGCAGCCGTGAAGGGGCTCCAGGCCTTGGCGCTGCCGTCCTGGTCCTTGTTTTGACCGCAGAGCATCAGAAGTGATGAAGCCTGAGAAAAAAACCCCAGTGCAGCTATCCCTCCCCCTTCAGTAATCCTTTCTGTGAGCTGGATTTAGGGATTCACTGTGGCATTAAATGCAAATAACGAGTCGGTTTTGCACCAAATGGGGGAGGAAAGTGAGTCTGGGAAAGGAGTTTCTGTGCGGTAACGTAACCATAGCTCGGAGAGGCCCATGTCTCTGCGGTGTGTGTCTCTCTCTGCGTGCCTCTATTTTCCTCCTAATACTCGTGGACTGCTGGCTTGTAACGTGATGACTTTTCAACGTCAATAATGTATTGAATAACAGTGTTAGAAACTGTGGGAAGCGTTAACTCTTTCCCTAGTCTGCAGCTTGCAGCGATGAGCCTTTGGGGGAGAGTTGTGGTCCTGTGGCCAGGGCTGGGGATGGTACAACCCAGCCCTGGGGGATCCCTCATCCTCAGATTGCTCCCCATGCCCCAGCCGCAGGGGCAAGAACCTTGTCCCTCCCCCTCTGCTGTTAGGCTGGCTGGTGAGTGCAGAGTAGTGCACTCAACGCAGACCAGTGGAATTAGCTAGGAGTTTATCAATGCAGTCACATTAAATGATAAGGCATTGCTTACTGTTGAGATTTGGCACATGGAGGTGCAGCTTTTAGCACTTCCAGAATGGATGTTCCTCACCTGGGAAATGCCTCTGCCTCTGGTCTGTACCTACCCAGATGGGACCGCTTCCCGTGTCAGGCTGGTGCATGCTCCTGCCCGGTCCTTCTCGGTATCTCCTGCTCACCAGGAGATACCTTTGCAGTTCCTTGGTGTTGCATGTGATTTTTTTTCCCATCATGGAGACTTCCCTGCTGTGGAGCCAGCTCTCCAGCAGCTCTGAGGAATGGCCAATACCATCAAGCAGCAGTTTTGTAAATTAGGAAGCACTAACACTGAGGAAAGGGTCATTATAACTGTTAAATCTGTGCTCCTCTGTTTCAGGCAGAGAATTTCAACTTCAACATTTGCAGCAGATGCCCAGACTGGAGAGCAGCTCTGCACAGGTGGTGCCCAGCACCCTGCTCGTGCTTGGCTAAAGAGCAGCAGTGTCAGGGTTTCCCCTGGGGTGCTGAAAGGTGACTTTCATAGCACAGCTCACCGTGCATGGGTCCGACAGAGATGTGCTGTGGTGGGAGCATTGTGCTGAAGCCCCAGGCTCTTCCTCCTCCTCCTGCCATCCCCAGAGCCCCTCAGCACACTGGGACTGACAAGCCCACTAACCGCATTGCTCAGCGCTCGCTCTGCATGGGAGAGCTCAGCTCAGACCATCCCCTTCGCCCTGCCCAAACTTGTGCTTTGAAATGGTGGCTTATGAAACAGGCTTATGGGTTTTGAGCTCTACTTTAGCAAACCACACGTCTTCCCAAGACAGCTTTTATTTGTTTGAGATGTGCAAAGCACAGCCCCTGCACTGGAGCTGCTGTTGAGGAGGAGGAGCAAGAGAGCAGTTTGGTGGGCGTCGGGCAGCCAGCCAAGGTCAACCCCGTCCATGCCTGACAGCTGGGGCTCCTCGCTGCTCCCTGCCACCTTCCCCTGCTTGAAGACAGTCCCCCTGACCCAGTGTTTTGGAGAGTGAGCCTGCTTTCCAGTTCTTCCTGCCCAGTTGCATTTCAGTGTGCCCCGTAGCATAGCAGGATGACATGGGATGGTGGATTTGGGTGTTTGATGAGAGCAGAGGAGCTGTGCCCCCCTCCTGGCACCCTGTCCCGTTGCTACCAGTCCCACTGTGGGATGGTATCGATAGCAGGAGCCTTTGTATAAATGCTGTGAGGATTCTGGGAGTTGGTAGATGGGAATGGCAGGAGCAATGCTTATCTGGGTGATGCAAGCAGGACTCTGCAGCCTGAAGGTGTGATTTCCTCCTCTCTTCCTGGGCCCCATTTGCTGTGCTCATGAACGCTGGGCTGGGGACAGTTTCTAGTTCGTTCTCCATGGTCCTTGGAAACTCCGTAGCTACTGCTGCATCCACTGGGTTACATGAACATGACTGATGTTATTGATGGACGGCATCATCTCTCCTCTTGCTTGCTGTCCTCAGGGAAGTTTCTAAAGCCCTAAAAAGACAGAGGCCCCAGCTCCCCACAGATGTAAATCAGTGGTGCTTCCCTGACTCCGTTCAGAGCGGCACTGATTTACGTGAGCCAAGAGCAGCCAGTCTGTTCCTACGTGCCTGCTGTGTGCCCTGGCCCCGCAGCATCGCCCCACGCACCCTGCTCGCCTGGGGGCTGCTGCTGGCAGGGGGCTGCAGGGGACCAGCTGGGAGCAGTGTCAGGAACCGGCTGAGATTAGCTGGTTTCCAGCCAGCATGACTTTGGCTAAGTACTGTGGGGGACCCCCTCCTCCTGTTTGGCCTCAAGGAGAGGAGGGAATTAAAAAAAAAAAAAAAAAAGGAAAATGTTGGTTTTGTTTTGGCTGGGGAGCTGGAGCCACAAGGAATGTCGGGTAAACCACAGCTCGAGTTACCCTCTTTCAGCACACGGCGTGACGCTCCGGCTGGGCAGCAGAAGGGGCTTCTCTCTCCTTGCCCCTCTAATACAGAGCACAAAGTAAAGCCCAGCCCTGGACCACAGGAGCTCTGCAGAAGGAGGGATTTCTGCTGAGAAGCAGTAGCCTACGGGCAGGGTGGAGGCTGCTCACTCCAGGTGGCAAATGGTGCTCTCTGGGAGCAGAAACCAGTACAGGTGGCACTGGGAGACCACTGCTCTCCCCGCTATCTGCTGTGACCCACTGCCTAAAATGGACAGGGCTCTGTTTTCACTCTAGATTTTGAGGGAATTGCTTGTAGGCAAAGCCTCCTAAGGAAACCAGAGCTACAGTGGGCAGTGCCCAGGCAGGAGGGAGATGTTCTCCTCCAGTGGACGTGAGTGAACCTCCTGAAGAATGACCCTGGAGTCAGTGGTTCCTGCAGTGAGCTGATGGGCACACTTTTGGGTACCCTATGCTGGCACCCTGACCGTTACTGGAGCTTGTACTAGTTGGGACCCTTTGGAGATAGTGCAGATGGTGCTGGTATCACAGGAGATGAGGACTTCACCTTTGTGTTATCCCCCATGTTGCAGGGGACCTCAGCAGGCCAAACTCTTGGAGATCAGTGTAGGATCAGTGAAAGCTCATGCAGAGCCTCAGATATCCCATTGAGTCTTTTCTGGAGAAGAACTGGCATTTTGGCATAGGACACAGGAAGAAACTTTTTTTCTAGAATGTATCCTAAATGCAGAGATGATGGGGACCAGGGCAGCAGGGAACAGCAGTTTTCCTTGGTTAGCAGCCCTGTGTGCTCATGGTGCAGAGAATCCAGCTGAGGAGCTGTTTCAGTGCCAGAAGGGTAGAGCACAATTTTATACAGAATGCTATAGGTTTTTTCCATCATGATAATCTTAATTCAATGCAAGTTATCTCTAGCATATCCCTCGGGTAGGGAAGGTTATAAGGCCACAGTAGCTGTGCCACTAAAGGCTACTAAATCCTTCTCCTGCCATACAGGCACAGTGTGTGTCCATTCACAGGCTGCAACATGGAGAGGGATCTCGTGTGGCAGGAACAGGCTCTCTCATACACAATACGTGGCTCTCTGTGGTGTGGCATGTTGGGTGACAGTGGGGACACACTGTGGGACAGCTCTTCCACTGTGCAACGCATTGCTAGAGGGGAATAGGATCTCACAGAGGGGAGCAGGACCTCATCTGCTGCTGACCTGTTGTGGGTGAGCAGGCAGCGGGGAGGCAGGAGCATAGGCAGGGTCCAAGGAAGGTGTCCTGAGCTGTGGGATGTGGCAACCACCCTGGGAATGCCTGTCACGCCCTGCCCCTTGGGTGCCACTGAGAGCTTTCAGAGAATGACAGCAGGGACCTGAAAGCCCCTTTCAAGCAACAGAGAAGCAACTTGTATTTTGGTCTCCAAAACCACCGACTTCAGAGGGGACAGCTTGAGAGGAAGGAAGGAAGACCTGAAACCAGAGCAGGAAGTTCCTGAAACATGAGAGCAGCCTTAATCCTGATGTGCCTCTCTCCTCTCCTCTCCTCTCCTCTCCTCTCCTCTCCTCTCCTCTCCTCTCCTCTCCTCTCCTCTCCTCTCCTCTCCTCTCCTCTCCCTCTCCCTCTCCCTCTCCCTCTCCCTCTCCCTCTCCCTCTCCTCTCCATCAGATCTTCCCTCCTGGTAAAAAATCCAGCCATGGCAGTTTCTGAGCTCCTGACATGGATATTCTGAGTTTACCATATCCTCTCGTGTTTGATTTTGTTTGATCTGTTTTGACTCTGCATCGCTGCAGGGACCCCACAGATCTGTTGGTGATGGGCATGTCCCCCTGTGGGGGTGACTTAAGGTGCAGAACAGGTTAAGAGCACCGAAGCTCTGAGCTCCTGGGGGGAGCAGCGGACCCAGGGGGTGCAGGCCCTGCAGGTTTCGTAGGCTCCGTAGGTGCTGTGGCTGAGCACGTCCTCGCGGTGGGACAGGGGCTGCAGCCTCCTGCAGTGCTGACCGTCAGAGCACCAGACACAGGGCGGCAGCTGGAGGTGGCCGGGGAGACAGCGAGGCGACAGGGCGTAGCGCCGGGAGCTGGGGCTCCCGCGGCTGGGGCTCAGCGCCGCTGGGCCTGCGGGCCGCCCCACGGCCTCGGGGGTTTTCACCACGGAGCATAGGCAGATCTGGACAAAACCATTCAGCACAATCGTTTTCTGGGTGCAGAGGGCAGCGCCGAGATTTGCAGTGCCCAGGCTGGAGGAAGGGGCTCTGCAGCCCTCGATGCGAGCTGCGGTGCGGCCGGAGGCCGCTGCAGGCAGCCGCCCGCCTGCCCGCATGGCTCCATGCCGGCACCGGCAGGGGGGTGGCGTTCGCTCACTTGTGGCTCTGGAGCTGGCTGATGCCTTGCAGCGTTTCTTGCTGATTCAGGGGCAGGCAGGTGAGTATGACTTGACGGGGCTGGAAGTTTTGATAAAGGTAGCATGGTTTCCAGCCCAGTGGATTAGGCTGGGGCTGGACATGCTCTGTGTAAGTGCTCCCAAGCATGCGCCTTTCCCAGTATTTCCCATGTCCGGAGCTGCTGTTGAGTGACTGTGGAATTAAAGTATCATTTGCAATTTTCTACATTCCAGAGCGGTGTCAGGTTTTGGTGGAGGGCAGGCTCTGTGTGTGCCTGTGTGCTTCACTTGGTCTGCAAGCCCCCAGATATCTTGGAGACCACGTACATCATTGTTGTCCTTACAGACTCCTGCTTGACTGAACCGACGGGGAAGCACAGGAGGGCCAAAGCAAGGGCAGGAGGAGCCCAGCCTCCCAGATGGTTGGCTGGACAACCAGTTACCCCCACACTAACACTTATTTCCAAAACAAGAATTTTACCCCATCAACATATATAAATTTTCCCAGGATTCAGAATGACGGGAAGATTGGAATTCAAATAAACCCAACTGCTCGTGGTTTTAGACATCTTGTACCTCCCCAACATCAGGCGGGTGGTTGTCTCCAGAAAGGCTGCCCACAAAACGTAACCAAAATCTCAGTCTAAACCCCAGTTAACTCCAGCAAAAAGAAAGAAGGAAGTTGTTGTTTCGCAGCAGCCGATCCATCTGCTACCCCTTGTGGGGCCGGGGCCGGCTATGAGAAGCCAGCGGTGCTGTGGCTTTGGGTGCCTGCCTCCGTCTGCGCGACAGGGTTAAACAAATACCAGCACTGGATTTATATAGCAGTGGAGGATCTCAAAGCGGTTTGCAGGCTGTAATAAATTAAGCCTCGCTGTGTTGCTGTGGTTGGGTTGGGATGACATTCGCAGTCTGTTTTTCTTTCGCAGCGGAGGAAACTGAGGCATGGAAACATAAGGGGTGGGATTTGTCTGTACAAATAGAGACACGGTGGTGCAGATGTACGCGTCTGGGCTGGGTGTCTGGATTCCCTTTGTTAGATGATGGAGAGAAATGGGCATCATCGGAGTGTTGTTGGCTTGTGTGAATGGGTGTGTAAAAGAGATGAGAGGAATGTGTCTTTGGAGATACCTCCATCTTGCCATTGACTGGAGCAGATGCCTCCACTGCAGACATGGAAAGGAATATGTCAAGCCTGTGCCTGGTGATATTTCTCAAGTGACATAAGAAATCTCCAGCAGAAATGGAAGTGGAATTTGGCTCTGTTGTGAGCCCTGTGTGTGTTTTAGTTGTCTTCCTCAATAGAGGGCTTGGCTGGCCTCATGTTGGTTTTGGGCCAAGGAGTATGCTTGCTGTTATGGAAGTAAACTTGGAAAGGGATCTCTGTGGGGGCTGCTTCAGCCCACCTCCATTTCCTTATCCACATGTCCATGATGCCCATCTGGGGCCTTTTCCCATGTTCAACTGTGCAGTGTTCAGGCAACACTTGAATGCAATAGGACATGGCCTGGAGTCTCAGCTGAGGATGTGCATAGGACTGTATTTCTGTTGGGGGAAAAGGTGCTCCTAAGTCATCTTTCATGGGAACCATAGGGTTGCAAAGATGCAAAGAGATCTGAAGTGGCCAAACCCTTGTGCTTGTGCTGGAGCAGCTCCTGAGGCCTGCCATACCCTGTGGGAGTCATTTTTAGATTCCAAAATAGACTAATTAGGTTGTAGGGCTCTTGTATCCTTGTGAAGAGTCAACCAAAAGTGAGATTAACTTGCTTTAAGATGAGCAAAGGTTTCTGTCTGAACAAGGGCAAAGAGAAAAGTCCAGTGCTGTCCAGTAGAGATAAATGTTCAGGGAGCAGGTGTTCCTCTCCTCTGCTGGACCAGGGAGGCATCTCTAAAGGCCGCCTCCTGATTCTTCATGTCCACTGACTTCTGAATGAGACAGGGCATGTCAGGTGTTGAGCTCCTTCTGTGGCATTGTGGGGCAGTAGTCAATATTCCAGCAAGCTCTCCAAGGCTGATTTGGAGATCGAGACATCCTTAATCACCATATTCCTCAGACAGAGATTTCTGCTATTTACTTAATCGGCTGCATGGCTTTGAAGCAGCTCAGATGTTATCTCATATGGACTGTTTACCATTGTGGTGTGGCTAGTTCATGGGAGGGATATTGTGAAAAGTAAGTAGGTAGTTTGTGTATTTGTATATATACATATACATACACAGCAGGGCTTGGAGAAGGAAATAAAAACCAACTGGACTTTCCCCCTGGTGCTCAGACTTGGAAAGTCAGAGAGGTTCTTTGGTGACATCGTTATTTGATTAGTGTCTTCCCAAGAGATCCTTCTTATTCACGTCCTCTCCTTGGAGAGTCTGTGGAGGCAGCCTCTAACTAGCATGCCTACAAGGCAGAGAATCAACTGCCCAGGTCTTCTTTGAAACACTTCCCTCTGGTTAAGGTGATCAGATTCTCAAGATCTCTTTTGTTTTCAGAAACACTGAATAACGTAGAGGTTTTCCTCCGAAGGTGCCTGCTCAGTGTGGATATTTAGAACCCCCTCTCATGCACAGCACGGTGCCTTCTCAGATGTTGAGAATGTTCTTATCCCTTTGGTATGTGATTCATGGCAGGATGATGATTCATTCCTAGGACATGACTTTGGGGTAAAGTTTTGGTTATCTCCAACCTCATCCAGCCACTCAGCTGGAGTGAGCAGCTCTGTTGTGATGCTTCCCCAGTGCATCTCCTTAGAGCACCGCAAAACCGAAGGTCTGACGCGCCAAAGTTCCTCCGAGTGAAGCGGATGAGCTCATAACACAAGGTTGCCATTGGGTTTGCCCAGTGCTGACTGTACGTTCCAGGCTTTTGACTCATTTCCCAGGACCAAAGCATGCAGCCCACTGTCTAACCCCAATTTCCCCAGCGTGCCTGAGGTTAGGAGGGGAACAATAGAAGGAAAGGACCCTCTTGGATTTCCTCTCTTGATATTCTTCTCTGCATTCATATTCATTTTTGCTGTTTATATTGTAAAATTGTTTTCTTGTGCAATCTGTGTGGGTATGTGCTGCTATATTTAATACTTTGCTAGTATCAGATTTTGCTTTCAAGGACTTTCAAAACAAAAACAATAAAAATAAATCCTCTTGCAGGAGGTCGCTGAGGTGGAATGGCTTTTTCCCAAGTGCTGACATGCTTTGGACTTTTTCCTACTCCCTGTTCAAGCTTATATCCCCCTTGCCAAGAGGCCCTTTTCCCCCATCACCATCCCCATACTCTGTGATGAAGCTGATGTGTGATGCTCAGCTCAGCTGATGTGGGTGGCAGGGGCGCTCAGCTGTGGGTGTGCAGGGCTGGGAGACCAAGAAATTGCCATTTTGTCTACTGTGGAGGGCACGCAGGCTGCTTGTGCAGAGCAGTGCCAGAGGTATCCGTCCTTAGTCTGCTGCTCTTGCAGGACTTGTGCTTGTAGGCTCCTCAGTTTTGGGAACTCATCAGTCCCTTAGTCTGAAAGTGTCTCTTGGTTTTTAACATCAAGGTTTTGTACCATCATGGCAGATCCATCTCCAGCTTCTTCCAGACACTGTTGGTTTCTGCTGGAGAAGCGATGAACCACTGAACCACACCAGCTGGCCAGAGCAAGCAAATAGGAAGCTGTTTACAATCCCAACTGGAATTGTCCCATCAGGACTCCCCCAACGCACTGCTCCAGAGCTTCTGCATTGTGGCTGGTGCAGAGCTGCCCTGGAGAGTCCTGCTGATGTCCTGGCCTGCAGGGATGCACCCTTGGTGCCCAGGTCTCTGAGCGCAGGACAGTGGTCCTGGCTCCCCTGCACAGCCTGGCGCTGCCCGGATGGCCTTGTGGAAGCAGCTGTGCTGTATTCTGGATTTTCCGAAGTCGGGTTACGTAGGAACTGAGGCTCATACTGCTCTGTTTTATTTTTATTAGCCAAACTATTTAACCAGCAGAATTGTTTGCAGAAGCAAAGCACTTTGGTCCCCGAATCGTTGAGCTTCCGGTTTCCATCCGCTCTCAGTAGGACAGCGATCATGTGCTAAATCCCAATTAATCATTAAGAAGATATTTGAGGTTTAGCAGCTGTGTTATAAGATACAGTTTTTACTGGTTTTGACCTCAGTTAAATATGTTTTTCATAGTGGATGGTATTTAATTAAACATAAAATAACAGAGGCTTATTAAATCTAGAGAGATCTTCCTTAGCGATGGATATTGAATGTTAAGTAAATACCAGTTGGTCATTAGAAGCATATTCAGTGTGGTTTCACAGCTATGTAATAGGCAGGTATCTTATTACCCATCTACCCAGTTTCAATGAATACCCTCTTAATAATCAATTGCCATTCATTTAATACATAATAATATCTGTCCTATTAGAGCTGAATTAGATCCTTGTAGGAGAAAACAGGAGTAACCTGGTGCCCACTGTTTTTTTGAGCATTTTTTGTTTTGCTTTGAGCTGATGGTTCATTGAGATTAGCTTTTTTTAGGGTCGTGGAAGATTGGATGACACTGGGTTGGATGATGGACAAGTAGGTTTCACATGGTTCGTGTTGGGACCTGCCCAGGGCCACCAGCACCACCGCAGTCAGCCGGGAGCGGGGCGCAGGGTCACGAAGGGGGGCTGCTGGCAGCGCTCCGGGCTGAGCAGAGCTGGCTGCAACCATCCGTCCAGCATGCAGGGGGCTGGCAGAGCTGCGCTGGAGTCTTGGCATGGGGGGGTTGGTGGTTTTGGGGCGATGCTGTGAGTCACAGAGTGTCCTTTGAGTACTTCTTGGACTTTCTCTTGGGCAGAAATACATTACACAGGGCTGGAAGTAAGGAGATGATATACTGCCATGGGGAAATGCTTTCTTATACAGGAGGCATTAACCTGAAGAACTTGCTGCCACGCAGTATCTTCAAAGCCAATTCATTAGCTGGTGTCAAAGGAGGATGAGACTCGTTTGTGGATGATATGATCAGAAAGAGTTGCTTAGGGCACAGCAGATGTTTCTAATTTGTCTTCATGTTTAAGGACACGCCAGCAGCTGACCCCGTTTCCCAAGCTGTTTCTCATCTCTCTGCTCCATGAAGTCAGGTTCTGGTCCCCTGTTTCTCCAAGTTTTTATAGCCTTGTCTTGTGTATCAGCTAAGTGCTTTCCAGGCTGCAAAGCATGTAGATTGTCAGTGATCAAGGACCCTAAGAGGACTTGAGACACTCCATCCCAACCTTAAAAAGTAGGTTGTTGCAGCAGTTGGAGTGCAGAAGTACTTTGTTTTATTTTGAGGTGAAGTATGATTTATTTTGCAGTGCCCAGCATGTAGCTGCTGTTCACAGTGATGAGGCATTACTGCATGGCAGGAGCTGTTTCAGGGTGGGAAATGGGGGCTGACATGCTTGGGAAGAGCAGGCAGGGGTTTCTTCTTACCAGGGAGAGATAGAGCAACCTGGCAGCTTGGCAGCTGGAGAGGAGCTGGAGGGTTTGGCCAGGGAATGGTCCCCTGTGCTGAGACAGAACTTGCTCTGGGAGTTACAATTTTCCTCCTCCGCAGCCTTCAAAATCCCATTTTCTACTTTTGGAGGAAGCAATAGACCAGGGCCATGAATCTGGAGTCAGCAGAGAAGGCAGGGGCTTGTGTGTGTGCACAGCGTGTGTGGCCCAGTCAGGGCGGGAAGTACAACCAGACCACGTCATCCAATTAAGATTGTACATTTAAAATGATAAATACAGAGGTGGTGGCTTTTAAACAGAAAGAAAACTGATGCTGCAAAGTGCGTTGTCCGTGCTGCAGCCAGCGAGCCTGCCTGTGATGGAGGTTTGAGGGTTTGATTTCTGGTAGGGGGCACATCTGTGGAGGGGAAAGCTGGAGCACAGAGCATTTCTTTTCTGGGACTCTGTGGGTAGTCCTATTAGCTTTCTTACAGTAGCACTTCTTTTTTAATTTATCAGTGCTGCTGCATTTCATAGGCCATAACTTTTAATTTCTCCCCTTGTTAACCTGCACAGCGGTACTGACTCAGTGCTGGAACAATACATGAGACAGTCAGGAGAAGCAGTGATTCATACTGCCTGGTGGATGGGATGAGCCCGTCTTCTCTGCTCGCTTATTAATTCCTTCTAGTGCGTGAGTCAGGCTCTCCACGCCCCCGGGCAGGAAAGCAGCCTTGGTGAGTTTTAAACGGGGAGCTGGGAAATGGGCCGAGGGGAGGCTGACAGGTAGGGGCTGCTGCTGGTGGCCACCATGCTCCTGAGTGCTGCCAGCTCTGAGTCATTCAGTGGGAGCAGAGGGGACATCGCAGTGCTGGCACCTGGTGCATCTCCTGGCAAGCCCTGTAGAGCAGCAGCCCTAGCCATCCCCTCTCTTGTCAGCTCGGGAGTCTTGCTGCCTTCCCAAGGATACCCCTGGATGCAGGGGTGAAGTTTGTGTATGTGGCGCGTGCTCTCCTGCTGCTTGGCTGCAGGTTTGGAGGCAAAGAGAGCCGATCCAGCCAGCTTGCCCTGCACATCTCTCTTGGTGCATGGCACAAGGCTGGTAGCCCCTTTCCCCACCTTAGACCTGTCCATCAGCCTGCAGGCATGCCCTGACACCCATCCTCCTCCTATTTCAGCAGCATTGCTTTATCTCCTGGCAGAAACTAGGGGAGCAGTAGGGCAGAGCTGAGACCAAGCGGGTTCATCACATGTGCAGCAGTGGTTACAGAGTGGGCAGACTTGTGTCCCAGCAGGATCCAGGCCTGGATTGCTGCAGCGTGCTGACCAACAGGACAACCCCAATTACAGCTTTGTCAATTAATGGCCGCAATGGGCCCATCAAAGCAGCTGGGCTTCAGCTTTGCAGCAGGTAAAGCTGTGAGACCAAAGCGGGGGGAGCACTCGAGCTGCTGCCTTTGGCTTGGCTTTCACCTGCCTGTGCCAGGTTGCCCAGTGGGGCTGGGGAAACAGGAAAAGTCAAAGCTTCCCCAAATTTGCAGGCATAAGAATGATAAGAATAATGGTGGGACAGCAGTTTGTGAAGTCCTGGTTAGCTCTAATCTTGGAGGATGCATACTGAAAATAACCCCATGCCACCTGCATTGTGCCAGGAGCCGCTGCTCCGGGCATCCCGGCTGCCTCCAGGGACATCAGGATGGGGATGTTGTGGGTTCTGTGCGGATGGCTGTGGCAGGAGGGTTGAGATCAACCAGCTCCCAGTCTCAGCTGGACCGCAGGGGTGTGAGTGGGCCTGGGACAGCCTCACAGAAGGGACCCCTGGGCCGTGGGGCATTTGAACTGCAGTTCCTGAGGAACATTGATGATGATGATTCTGGGGGCTGGCATCTTCTGGAGCTCTGACAGCACTAGAAGGGGAGATGCAAACGAAGGCACCAAGATGGGTTTCTCTCATCTGGCTGGCACCGTTCTGACAGAGAAATCTCTTCCAAAAAGACTTCCTAGAAGTTGTGCTATTTGTCCTTGATGTTGTGGTCCTCTGCAGATCCCAGGAAGATGCAAAGATCTGTGCTGGACTTCTCCTGCCTGAAACAAGAGTGAATCAATTCCCTTCCGTGGGTGAGGAGCTGCTAGGTCACCAGCTTGTCCATACAGCCAAGAAATTTCCTTGTTCGGAGTCACCCTGGCTGTTGAGTTGCACTCCCTCATCCAGAGGGTGGGTGCGGGGGCTGCCATACCCCTGCCTTCATCTGGCTGCCGGGGTGGGCTGGGGGCACACCAGGCAGCTTCGCATCACAAGCCCCAGGAGAGGGGCATCACAGCCTGACCCCACAGGGTTCACTGTGTCTTCCTCTTGTTTCGTTCTCTACACTCCACAAACAGCCCTAAGTCTACCCAGTCGCCTTGGCAGGCCTCCCCGCGTGTCCTCCACCCCCGGCCAACCCAGCCATAAAACCCTCTAATCCGAACAGGCTGGGGCAGAGCAACACCGCTGCCATCAGGACAACTCTCTGTGTGTGGTTTCCATTTATTGCAGATTTATTTCCTCTGGGTCGCTGTCTCTGTTGTTGCTCACTCCTTGGCTCTGCTTCTTGGGAGCATCCAGCATTTACCTTCTTGCAGAAAGGGGCTTTGGGGGACTGTAACTTCATTGTACATGTCAATTAGTAAAACACCCTCAGGAATTTCTTTTCTGATGCTGCCTGGCTCTACAATAACCTCTGTCTCCGTGTCTGCCGTCTCCCCAGAGCCGGTCCCGCCAATGCAAACCAAAAGGGAGCTGGGAGCAGGCTCAGCTCCTCAGACTCGTCAAGCTTCTGTTCCAGCTCCCTCCGAGCACGGAGCCCCATCTCGTTTCCACTTCTCCCGCGCTTCTCACTCCCTCTCCAGGCGCAGGAGTTTGGAGTTGTTTTGGAAACCGCCAAAACTCCGGCATGACGTCACTGCAATTTTGTAGTATCTCTGTCTCCATCCTAGTTAGGCGCTTCCTGCTCTTTGGCTCTTGCTCTGGCTCGCCTGGCGTGTCTACAGTCTTTCTTCTCCTCCACAATTCCCCAGGGATTTATTTTCAACTTTCCCTCCCCCCCCCCTCCCCCCTTCCGGCATCTCTTACACAGCAGCTTTTTCATCCCTATTTCTCTTTTCTTGAATTTCCTCTTCTCCCCTCCTCTCCAAAAAGAGCCCTTTTGCCCCCAAACCGGCTTTCCCAATGCATTTTTGTAACAGGCAGCCATGCCCACTCTGCCACTGCCAGGAATCCCACGGTGCTGAGGTGCTCCCAGATGGCTGGTTCCTTAGGGCAGGGGACAAGCAGGGGTGCAGGTGACCCCCAGCCACAGCAGTGTCACTGTGACTGTGCATGCAGGTGCAAGGCGGTGGCACTTGGGCAGGGTCTGGTCTGGGGAGAGTGTTTTCTGCTGCCCCTCTCTGTGCTGGCAGTGGAGCTCAGGCTGCACCTTCCCTCTCCTCCTCCAGCTCCTCTTCCACCATCTCATCTTAGACCAGCTTTTCTGGCACAGCAAATCTTTTGCTTTACCCTGTCAAGCCCTCTGGTCCCACATCCCCAGACAAGACTCCTTTGTTCCCTGACATCCCTGTCTCCACCCCTTCTGCTCCCATCCTTGTTCCCCCTGTGAGCACCCACACCCATGTGCCAGCCCGTGGCTCCTGTGCCACCCTGGGACCAGCCTGTGATAGCCAGCACTGCTGTCTCCTGTCCAGGCGTGGGGAAGAGCATATGCCAGGTTTAATCATAACTCTCCAGGGAGTGTTTACAGAGCATGAACAAAATACGATTTATTTCTTTAATTTCTTCCCTCGCAACAGCTTAAATGCTGCCTGATTGCAGGCAGAGGTCCCCGGGGCCTGCTGAAGGCATGGCTTGCCTTCCTCCTGCTGCCTGCGCATCCTGACCCCCAGCCAAAGCAGCAAGGTGCTGTGCTTCCCATGGGAGCAGTCCTAGAAACTGCGCTCTTAAACAAAACACACAAACATATGTATATGTGTGTGTGTGTATATATATGACTTCCCACTGCCCTGCAGGAGCTGGGTATTGCCATACTTGCCTGTAACAAGCGGGTAAACTGAGGCATGTCCCAGGAGGGTTGTGTGATCACGCCACTGTTGTGAGACAGACTATTAGTTTTCCATCCTTGGCTGTGCCTGTGGCTTGCCAGATCATTTAATCCCTGGAGTATCTTTTTAATGTTATTTGGATTAAAACTGTTTTGGGGCAGTGACTGTCTCTTGACATGTGAATATGCGGTGCCCAGTGATGAAGTGCCAGCGAAGATCAGAGACTTTAATACCAACTCCTGTAAAGGTTTTGGCTGTTGCTGGGGTGAAATGGGGTCTGGATGCAGGAGCCTTTTTATCTCAGTTCAGTAGGTTCTTCCTCTGGCTTTCATCTCATCACTCTGTACGAAGATCTATGAACACATTTATTCTGAAGCCACTCTCTCCCTCAGTGAAGGTGGCAGACACCTGTGGTCAGCGTTATTTGGGTGCTTTTCACTTGCCACAAGCTTGCACTGGAGCAGAGACTCCTGCATCCTCCCCAAGGTGCCTGGAGTTCATCTGCCTCGTGTCCCTAAAATAAATGGGCAGAACAGCAGTGAGTGACCTGGGTAACTCCTTGCAGCAGTGCTGCTGCTGCCTCCAAGCAGGCACGCGGTGGGTGGGCAGGACTGGGGTTACTGGCCGCCTGCTCGACAGCTGGTTTGTGAGGGCTTTTATAGGACCAGCTGTGGCAGCTGGGAAACATGGGACCCTCTTTAGGGCACAAACCCTTCCTCAGATCGGAGGCTGCTGTCTTCAAAGCAGAGGGTGGTTGTGGTGAGTTTGCAGAGTGTTAATCTGGCAGGGCTGGTGCTGCTGGGCAGGGCTGTGTGTCGCGATGGGGTTAAGGGAAGGGGCAATGAGTTCATTAGCTCCAGTGGGATGAGGGTAACAAGGTAAAAAGGTCATTTATTGCTTGTGGAGTATGGAGAGGTTTGTGAAGAGAGGAGCGGTAAACTTGTCATACCCTACAAAAGCAGTTTCTGTCACCAGTGTGTTTTCTGTTGTCTGCTGGAGCTATGAATTCCCAGCTTTGCTCTTTGCATGGGGTTTCTGGGCTTTTGTGTCAATCAAGCCCAAGAGGTCAGAGGTGAAGTGAGTGCTTTGTGAGAGTTGTACTGCTGGTGTCCCCACCAGCATCAAACATGTCTCCTGCTGCTCTCAGCCCCCTCCCCATCTGTGCCTCTCTGGGATATGGCTGTATCCTGAGCTCAGGTGTAGGAGACTTCTACAGCTGCTGGCCTGGCCTGTACCCTGCACTGCCTGTCCCAGTGCCCCAGCACCCACATCTTGCCAGAGCCAGCCAGCATGAGTGCACCTGCCAAATATTGTCCTGTGGGTTAGAAAAACCCACCAGTAACCGTTTGGATGTAACATTAAAGGATCACTTTATCTTCGCATACAGAGGGCTCGTGAAAGCCCTGGGCTGTTTCCAGCTGTTACTTCACTTTTGGGGTGGCTGCCCCAGCCCTACAGACCTGCCCTTGCTGGGAAGGAGTCAGCAAGACTGGGGACTGGGGCCACTGGAGTGACACAGGGTCCCAGGGGAATATCCGTACCTTGTTTTCTGGGGACAGGTTGAGGCCATTTTGCTGCTCTCCACCTGGTTGTTTCAGATAAACCACGCTGCAGGGATGTGCAGGATGCTCTTCTCCAGGCAGGAGAAAGCAGGGGCAGATAAACCTGCCTCTGAACAGAGACATTTCCATGGAAGTTGCCTCGAGGTTTGTCATTGCCACTTAGCCTGGGACAGCCGTGGAGGCCTGTAATTGTGGGGAGAGGCTGTGGGCGGCTGGATAGGAATCTCAGGACAGGCTGCTGCCCTCCTGGCAGGGAGAGCCCGACTGCCTGGGAGGGAGGGGAGGAGGATGATGAGTAGAAGGAGAAGGAAGAAGAGGAGGTGGAGAAGGAAGAAGCAGGTGCCCCTGTGCAGCTCTGAGTGTCATGGAGATGGTGAGTGATTTAATACCAGAACTAGGGGGGTACCAAAGAGACTTGCTGGGAAAAAGCTAAAATGAATTCAAGGCAGCTATTTTTCTCATGTAGTTCATGAAGACATTGTGGATCTGGCTGTGATGAAGGCCAGAAGGGTAGATGAGCTCATCAAGCAGCCTGGGGGGCTGCTGACCTGTGTGGTGCGGAGGCGACTGGTGCCCAGACCCCTGCGTGCAAGAGGAAGGATGTGCTGGAGGAGGGTCTGCACCAGAGGAGGGACTGCTTCAGCGGGCATCGCAGCAGCTGGCCCCGAGCTGTTGTGGCTCCCTGCTCCGAGCAGCGGCTGCTAGGTGGGCTATCAGTTTGGCCCAGTAGGCTACCCTAGTTTTGAAGGGTTCCCCATGCCTGCTGATCTAGAGATGGGCAGGAGCTGGTGCAATGGGGTGAGTGTGAGGACACAGGCAGGAGCTGTAGGGTGGGGACCAGGGAGTAGGTGCGACAAGGAAGGGCTGTGGGTGGGGGGAGGAGGAGCGGTGGAGCCTTGCCCAGCCCTAAAAGCCCCAGCAGCTTTTTAGAGATGTGCATTTTGCACGCAGCATGTGTCACCCACCACCGGAGCGGCCGCTGTGTTTTGCCACAGTCCTTCCAATATGCATCACCTGCCACGGGAGGATGCCCTGCATGAACGTGAGTCGCTTTTTCTCATGCTTGTCGCTTTGTGCATGGATGCTGGGCTTGGCTGCCCTCCTGCGCAGCAGCCTGGCTCAGCTGAAGTTGGCAGGAGTTTTACTGGAGACCGGGTGGAGTCAGCACATCACCTTTCTCCATGTCCGCGGGGGCATGAGGACTGTCACCACGCTGTCCCTCAAGTAACAGCATGCTGCCATGAGGGTCCTCACCGGGGCTGGGGCCTCTCTGGGCACATACATCATCCCACCACACCAACGGGATTTCTTAAGTGTGTTTGATTATGCATTAAAAGTGGTCCATGGGTCCCAGTGATGGAGGAGAGGGGACTGGCTGGGTTTCAGGAGAGACCAGGCAGCAGCACGGTGTACTGGGTCTTGTGCTGGGTGGCAGAGGGGGGTTTGATTTCTAGCTCTGCAGCATGGCACCTCAGCATAGCTTATTTTGAAGATTTGCAAAAGAGTGATGCTGGAGCTGAGAGGTTCTGCAGAGCCCTGTGTTTGACCTACCATGAGAAAGCATTATATTTTTATAAAGTAGGATGCGGGTCATCTTACATCATCTGTGTTCTTTGCAAGAATTTACTGAGGCTGTATCATGCCATAGACATATGTTTTACTTCTAGTTTCCTGAAGCTGGTGTTTCAGATGAAGTCAGGTGCAATTTTTGTGGCAGTATATTTGATTAGAGCTCAGCTGTGCAGCATTTTTCCAGGTTGATGGAGTGAAATCTCCTCTGTCTGCAGGCAGCAGATGTGCAGTAGCAGTGTGGGACACCCAGGGGATCCTGTGGTGCCCTGGGCTCTGCAGCCTCAGCCCCGGGGCAGGACAGCTGCAGCGCCAGAGGGGGCTGGGGATACCTCCCCTGCATTTTCTCTGCATGGCTGCCACTGTCTTGGAATTTTGTGGCACCTTTTGTGGTGTTGTACATGAGTCCTGCCTGGCTCTGAGTCTGGCCCTTGAAAACACTGGTTTTTGGAGGCCCAAATGGGAGAAAATAAATAAAAAGGCTGTTGCTGTGATAGCTGCTGGTGATACCCCCCACCCTCTGAGTGGATGTTGGGATTGCCAGGCTCTGCAACAAGGCGTCGGGCTGCTGTCCCCTCGCCTGGGCATGCTGGTCCCTGCACACAGGCACAGAGGTGCTGCCCTGTCCCTGCTGCACCTGGGGACTGTCCAAACCAGGCAGTACGAGAGTCACAGGTGTTTGAGCAGTTTATTAAATTTCAAAGAAATTTGGAAAGGCTTCTTTCCAAAGGGAAACCCCGAAGGGTTCATCCATTTGAGTTTCTCAGTCTCACATCCCTGGGTAAGGCTCACGCATGCCTTTACGTTGAATCCAGAAATGGGCAGAAGGTGGATGCTCCCTCGTGTGCACTCTTTTATCCTCTGTGCTGACAGCAATAATGCCAAGAAACCACATTTTTGTTTTCTGTGTTCGTTTGATCTGGTGCAATAACAGCATGTGGAGCTCATACAGACCTCCACCTCCCCGGAGTGCTGCGTGAACATGACGTGTGTCTTCTTGTGACCAGTAAATAACATTCGGGTAGTGAAAAGGAAAACAGAAAGGTTAGTTTGTTATTCTTTGTGATATATGAAAGAGCTGTCAGCTCCTTCCTGAAATCATGAATCCCCGGGTATTCCTGGGACAGGGTGAAGGAATGCATCCTGCAGTATTTTTTCACTTGGAACAAGCATTTGGCTTTTCTGGGTCTGAAAAGTTTAACTTCAGCTGAGTAACAAATTAATGCCGTCTCTTAGTCACTGTCTGGCTTGGATGGAAACACTTAGCTGACCTGGTTTATCTGTGTATCCATCCCGATGGCTTGGACGGGTCTCTTTGCTGGCTGCTGGCTGCCTTCCAGGGTGCTCGCTTGCAGTGCCGCTCGCCTGCTGCAGCGATATGCACAGTGCCGACAGCCGCGGGGAAAGGAAGGTCAGACATGGTTGCTGCTGGTACTTGTCGTGGTCTTGGCATAGGAGTGGAGGTGGTTTCTTCAAGAGCAATTTTTTAAAAAATTATTTAGTGTTAGATTGGTGGAACTGGAGAAAATAAGCAATTGCTTCTTCAGGCTTCTGCTTCAGACCAGTGGCATGGGGGCTCTGCACCCCAACACTTGGCTGGTTTAAAAACTGTGGGTTGATCTGATAGAAGATAAGCTCTTGCCCTTGTCCCCATATCCTTGCCCCCCACCATTGGCAGGGGGGTCCACAGGACCAGCGGGAGGCATGTGGAGATGCTGGGGCATTCCCTGGGTCTCTCTGTACCTGTTACTCCCAAACTAGAAAGGCGACTTGGGAAGATCCCTGATGAACTTTTGTATATTGTTTGTTTAGTTTAGGCGAGGAACCAGCTCATTGTGTGGTTTCAAACGTGACGGCACGTTCACTGGGGGCTCAGGAGCAGGAGGTCAGACCGCAGGATCGCATCCTCCTTCCCCGTGTGCCGCCCTGCCTGCTCCTCGCCTCAGTGCCTGATCCCGCGCCAGCCCTGCGCGCTCGCGGGGCAGAGATGGGCTGTAGCGGGCTAAGGGCATCCAGGTTTCTGTTGATGTTCTGCATCTGCAGAAATCTGTGAAAAGGGAGGATTTTATCCACCTTGGATATAATGCAGGGTGAAGGGGAGCTCAGGGCTACCTGTGCATGGGGAATCTGTGTTGCTGGGTGCTGCACGCCAGTGCCCACATCCCCCCTGGGGCATCTCCATGTGCTTCTGGTGCCTGACTCCAGCCCTCACACCCCTGCAGAGCTGTCCCTAAATCATCCCGCTCCACTGCGGTTCAGGAGAGCCCGAGCGAGATGGGCTGGAAAACCGGTCAGAAGCAAAGTTAATTTAAAAAATCCCAGTGAAGAGCTCTTTTTCTAGTGCTGGCCAAAAAACGTGACACTGAACAAATAGTAGAAAATAAAACAAAAAATAAAATTCATATTGGATCTAGAAATGGCCTCTTAATTTGTAGAATCTATGATGTCTGCGTGCAAAAATCTTAATTTCAGATCCGGTCTTTCAATGCAAATGTCACTTTAAATAGATATTCCTGTGCGCGTGTTCTGGTGCCTTTTGCCATGTCGTTAATGGATTGCTCATTCTGTGAGTACATTCTTGTCTCATTTTGTATCCCCATACATTAAATTGATAGTTTGGGGGATTATTGCTCTTTCCAAGATTACATGGGTGGAGTCCCCTTTATATGGCCATGCTGGTATGTAGTGAATTTGAATTGGCGCAGCAGAAAACTTGAAAATTTGGAACAGATAGCTGTCTCCTATCTTTATATGGGAACATCAGAGTTTCTAGCTTTATTCTGGGGTTCTTGCCATTCCAAATATAATTTATTCTTTTATATAACTGTTTTCATATGATACACTCTGAAGAGTGTATAATGGTTCGGGGAGTAATATAATAATTTTTTTTTTCCCCCTCCAAGGCTGTCTTCCCAATTAATGAGATTGAGAACACATTCCAAAAATCTATTTTTCCCCTCTGGGCTTTTTCTAATGTACTCAATTTATTCTGTAGTGTGTCTTGTGCTTCCTTTATGAAGTTTGATGCCTAAATATTTAATGGTGGTTGGCCGGCTCGAGCCCGTGTAAATACTTAGTGTACTGATGTGGTCTCTGGGCAAGCTTGGGCAGCGTGACCAGGTCTGGCCATCCTGGTCCCCTTCCGCCCAGGCAGGTGGGCTTGGGGACGTGGCAAAATGTCCCCCCTGACCATGTGTGCTGACCTGAACCTTGCCGCCAGCTGGGGCTGGCTTTACGGGGGAAGCTTCCGAGGGGATGGAGGGGTATCCTTTCCCCTTTCTTGTTTTTACTGTCCTATCTGGTTGAGAAGTGTGAGGCCTGGAGTGAACTGGTGCCTCCTTCCTTCAGCCTCAGGTGGCAAGGAAAGGCTATTCCTAGAGAAACATGTGAAGCTCAAGGGCCTTTTGCTACTTAAAGCCTCACCTGTAACACAGAGACAATATTTTTGTCTGTTTAAACAGTTGGTTGGGTATATACATTTTTTACAAACACATCCAAGTAAGGAGCCCCAGGCTTTCTGCCCTGCTCTGTGGGGCATCTGGCATCACCTTCCAAAGATGCTTGTTTTCCAGCTTTCTCTGGCAGTGCCACAGGATGCAAATTCAGCCTAAAACTCCTGACTGTGCTGAGCAATTCCAGCGCAGGCTTTGGTGCCCTGGGGTTGTTGTTCTGTAGGCTCTTGGGTCACCTGGGCTCTCCCAGAGCACTCTGCTCCCCCTTCCTTCCCTTGGCCCTGAACCCATTTTTCTGTCCTGGGGCAGTACCAGGTGAGAGTGCCAGAGCTGCCAGCCACTGCACAAGTGCAGGTGAAGAGGATGAGGTTGAAGAGCAGGGCCAGTGTCCCTGGGATCCACAGAGGGACAAGGGCTGTATGGCGGCAAGAACTGGAGGAGCACAGACATTAGCATCTGCTCTCAAAAGCCTGTAATGTATTAATTTTGGAGAGCCTTACAGCTCCAAAACATGTTGGTTGATATGCTTGAAGCCCTGTTTTTAAAAGAACCACTTTGGGTTTGAGAATAAAGATGAATTTTTAGCCCTAGAGGAGTTATCTTGAGTGATATCGGTGACAGTGGGAAAGGGATGGTCAGCATGGACAAGTGTTACTCTGGGCACTGAAGTCATGCCTGCTCTCTTTAAGCAGCAGTTTTGCTTTTCCTTCATCACCTTCTCACTCAGTGTCACTGCTCCCCTGGAGTCACATCTGCTCCCTTTTCTGACCAGAACCAAAGAGCATATTGTAGCATCCCAGCCGTCCCAGAGCCTTCAGCTCCGTGGGGACGAGCAGTGCAGGAGCAGGTTTCCTGGTGCAGTAGGCTCGTTGCTGAGGAGGAGGAGGAGGAGGAGGATGAAGAGGCCAGCTGCGTGGAGCATAATTATTTTGCAGTGGACGTGTTGTTCTGTAAGAAACTCCGCTCTTCCTCCAAGGTCTCAATTAATTTAAGATCATATCGTGGTCGTGTTGGCATCATTCTGTGGTTGATGGGCACAGAGCTGGCTGCTGGCAGCCAGGTTCCCAGGAGTGAGTATTTGTATTTACATAGTTTGACTCAGATGTTGTATAACCTCAGGGAGCTGCTTTCTGGACCAAAAAGATGAGAGACCTGCTCTCTGATGGTGTTTTGAGCTCTAGTTGGATGATGTCCCTGTTCCAGGGCTGGGTTTTATTCGGTCCCCTGCCGACAGCCCGGTTCATGTTCCTACAGGTCCTGCATGTGTCGTGGCTGTCAATAGCTCATCGGTAGGTGGGTGACTGGCCAGGTTGGCCAGATCCGTGCTCTGGCTGGATCCTCTCTGTTTCCAGGTGTGTTACCAAGGGAGTGATGTGATGACAGAGGACCCTTCCCGAGGGTGCTGCATTGCAGTGGCTCTGGTCCCGCTTGCTGGGGCAAAGGCATTGCTGCCTGCATGCTGCCTGGACAGGGCTCTGCAGTGCCTGGGCTCCCCCATGGGACAGCAAACCTCAGGCAGTCAGGGTGGGGAACCCCACTGTGGGTTTTAACAGGCGGTAAGGTAATGGCCTCAAGCTGCCCAGGGCAGGGTCAGGCTGGCTCTGAGGAAGGATTTCTGTGCAGAAGGGGCTGTTGGGCGTTGGAATGGGCTGCCCAGGGCAGGGGGGAGTCCCCATCCCTGGAGGGGTTGAAGAGTCGGGTTGACCCAGCACTGAGGGATATGATGGAGTTCAGCACTGTCAATGTTAGGTTAATGGTTGCACTAAATGATCTTCAAGGTCTTTTCTAACCTAGATGATTCTGTGATTCTGTGGGCATCCCCATGCTGTGGTCCAGTTGCATCTGGTGGCCTGTCCCTGCTAAGGGGATGAGGCTGCCGGAGCAGAGGGGGATGTACCCACGCATCTTGATTTTTCAGACTGAGCAGAGGGGTACGCCCCCAGACCCAGTAACGGGGGGGGGGGCAGATGAAGACAGGGGGAGAAAACAAGGAAAATGCAGAGTTCTGTCTAAGCAAAGGTTGATTGGCTGGTTGGGCAGCAGCCAGGCTTGGAGTGGGATCAGCCGTGCTCAGTGGGGCAGGTCAAAAGAGTGGGGTGGTGGGTGGCAAGCCCGCCAAGGGGCTCCTGGGGCCAGGGCCCTTAGACGCTGCCTGAACTACTCTCCTGGAGACCCTCATCGTCGTGGTGCCCACCAGTCCCCCCAGACGCCTCAGGGGAATGGCCTTTCCCAGCCGAGCTACAGCCCTGAGTCCCTGTGTCCTGGGAGGCTGCAGCTGATTGAGCGGAGCATGCGACAAGGAGGGCACCCGCTCATTTGCTCCCCGCACTATAATTAGCTGGGTTGGCGGGCAGACCTGCTGTCAGGCTGCCTGACACCCAGCCAGGCTGCGGGGCCTGCGATGCAGCATGTAAAGTACATGCTGGAGGACAGGGTGTAATTAACTGCAGGCCCTTAGAGCTGAGAGCTGACTACTCAGCTTCCAGCCTTTTTTCTTGCCTTTTTTTTTTTTCTTTCAGTGATGAAATACATAACTTCACCTATAAACCAGTATAAACATGTATGAGCTGGTATACCTAAAGATTTAAAAAAAACAGAAATGTTTGAAAAGACCAGGCTGTGTATGAATGCAATGTTAAGAGCAGGCAACTGACACCACACCCCCCACACCCCCCCAAAATGAGGCAAAATAAAAAAACCCAGGTTCTAGAAGCAACACAAACTCAGCCGCACTGCACCCCCTGTGTGTGCCGTGCTCGGGGCTTAACACTATAAATAGCAGCATATTCAGCTACACGTCTCGGCCCTGATTCTGCAAACACTTAAGCCCAAGCACAGCTCTTTCCTGACATGCTTAAAGTTGCAGTAATAGTTTGTAATAGTTTGCAGGCTGTAATCAAGAAAAAGAAGAAAAAAAGGAAAAAGTTCAGGTAGAAAACAAAGCGTGTGCAGCACTCTGTTGGTACTGGCTACTGATGAATATACAGCGGGGTGTCTGCTGCTCCTCCCTTGCAGCTCCTGCGCCCTTACCTACCTAATTAAGGATTTGATTAATGAAAACACGGAGAGAAGGTGCCCACGCCTGTGTGTGCGTGTCACCCTGGATATTGTTGTTGAGCTGGAGGAGTTTACAAGCTCTGGTGGTTTTGCCAGCAATTTGACAAGTTCTTTCATCCAGAGAAGCTCCAATGAGCAGCAAGTGCATGGCTCGGTCTGTGCCAGCCCTCAGTACGGCGCGGGGAGGTCCTTCCAGAAAGGGAGACTTTTATAAAGAGGCTGTGCGTGCATGCATGTGTATATATGCATAAATTAATTTTTACAAGCATGTAGAAGTACAAGAGAAGTCGAGAAAACAAAGTTTCCTGGATGAGCTCTCGGTAAAGCAATGCTTTGAAGTTCAGGTCTGCCTTAGCGTGGTGTGAGCTGCAAGGAGTTTGTGGGTGAGCAGCCCCCATTGGCGTGGGGAGCATGGCCTGGGGAACGCAGGGGTGGGAGAAGACTGGGGGAGATGCTGAGAGGGGGTGGAAAGGCAGAGGAAGAGACGGTGGCAGGGGAATGAAAGATGAGCGCAAATGGACTTGTTTATTGGGGGGTGTTGGCAGATGCTCATTAGCAGACTTGCTTTTCCTCCCAGTAGGAAGGCAGGCTCAGGGACAGAGCCTGTCCTCATTACCCCAGCTGATGAGGAACCCGAAACTAGTTGTGAGGGTTCGTGCTGTGGCCAGCCCAGTTGTGTGTGTTTAATTGCCAAGTGGAAGGAGACCGAGGGAGGAGGGGGGTTGCCGAGCACTGCTGGGGGGGGGTCTGGTGGGTGGGGGGGCTGTGCCGGTGCAGCTTGCAGCACTGGGGCTTGGCTCCCTCCCTTCTTGGCCCAACGTGCACGTGTGCCCAGATCTCTGCTCCTCTGTGCCATGCACCTACAAGGGTGGGCTCCAAGGAGGAGGAAGAGGAAGCAGAATTTAATGATATGGGGAAGTTTGGCACTGCTCTGGCTTGGCCCGGCCCTCATGACCACAACCTGTCGGCAGGGCCAGGGTGAGCTGCTGAGACATGCTCTGGAGGGGCTGCTCGCCAGGAGAACCCATCTCATCGCTTTCCTGGGGGTCAGATACAGGTTGGGTGAAAGATGAAGCCTGTTTTCCAAAGAACCAGGTTTACATTTACATTTCAGCCCCTAGGAAAACACTGAGGTTTCCCCTCCTGGGTCCCAGACATGAAGCTGGATGAGCAACCAGAGAAGAGCATTCAGCCAGTGTAGGTGCCCACCTGCTCGCAGGAACCATCCTGGCATGGTGTTCTGATGGATTTGGGCTGGCATCTGAGCAAGACTGTGGTGTCAGGATGCCCAAGGGAGCTGGTGAAACATGGGACCTCTTCCTGGGTAGGTCCATGGTGTCTCCAGTGGGGAGAGATGCTTGGAGGACACCACGAGCCCCTCCAGCTCCCAGGTGTGGGTTGAGCTGCTCTGCTGGGGGGTGGCTGCGGGGCTTCGTTCCTGTTCCCTGGATTACCTCAGTGTACCTCACGTGCATAGCCATGTTTCCCTTCTCCTTCCACCCTAAACGGTCTAAAAGCACTTTTCTCTAGTTTTCAGCATGTTTTTCACCTTCCATTGGCCTCAAAGCCCAACTTGGATGAGTGTCAATGCCCTGTGTGCATGCACAGGGTCAGCGCTGTTTGCAGGCAAGTGTGATAGCTGGTTCAGGCTCCTGCTCCAGAGCTGGGCTGGGATGAGCTAGCCGCTGAAGAATGAACATGTTAGAGCCATTGGCATCCTCCCCTGGCTGGGTCGGGTCTGTGGGGAATCACCCGCCCCCTCCTTGGAGCCTTTGTAGTTGAGGCAGAAGGAGGCAGGATCACGGCAGCAAGAGGCTGGGGCTGGCATGTGCAGAAATGCTGGCGGCTCTCGCATCCCACTATGGTCCACCAGTGCTTCAGTTTTGCCAAAATGCCATCATCGGAGAGACTGAGGCCCTTTTCTGATTCCCAGTGGCATGTGCCCTCCTTTCCTCAAGCCAGCCCTTTCCGTCTCTCCATCCAGGCAGGCAGTCTGCTGCCTGGACCTGACTCTTCCCTTGCCACCAGATTTTGTTCTGTCCTGTGGCCTCTGTTCCTTAATCACCCCTGTACTTCAGCACTCAGGCAGGGATCTGCTCTCCAGCAAGGCTGGCCTTTGGCAGTGCAAAGGTGAGCTGAGCTGGGTGGCCTGGAGCTCCATCCCAGGTGTGAGCTGCTTTGCAGCCCTGCCCCATTGAAGGCAAGAGTTATCACTGTGATTTTTGTCTGAGCAATCCCGTTCATCTGGCCTGAAATGCAGGTTTTAGGATTTGAGGGTTCATCTGGCCTCAAATTCATGTTCTGGAGAGACTCATGGCTGTATTAACCCAGGGTCCTGGCAGTGCCCAGAGGGGTACAGTGCTGAGGACAGGTCATGGTGTAAGGCAGGATGGGTGCTAAAGCCTGCAGAGGGGAGATGGTGTCTGCAGCAGAGGAGGCAGCACTCCTACAGCCCTTTGGTTTCTTGTCCAAACCTGTGCCAGAGGCAGGGGGCTGGAGGGAGACAGGAGTGCATGGCATGCCAAGCCTTGGGGTGCTCCAGGTAGGTCAGCCCTTGCTCAGAGGGATGCTGCTAGCTGGGATGGGGGGGGTGACATCTCTTTCCTCTTCTTTCCAGACAACTCTCTCACATCCCAGCCTCTGAATTTTATTCCCCTTCCAACAGTCAGGCATCGGCTCCCAATTACTCATAATTGCAGCATGTTGCAGATACGTGGAGCTCGATGAACGGCTGCGCCTGTAAGCATGAACTGCCAGGATCCAGGGGCGAGAAGCCGGGATGGGGGGAAGATGGGCTGGGCAGCCTCAATCCCCCCCACTCTGTCCTGCCCTGGAGGCCAAGCACCTACTCCCATGCCCAAAGCCCCTGGAATCTGCCCATCCCAGCTTGGGAATCTGGCCTGGGGATGCTGCGGCTGCTGGGGCAGGCGCTGAGGTCCCGGCAGATGACCAGGCATGGATGGCAGGTTTGCAGCATAGACGGTTGTCGGCAATGGCCCACAATTTTGTTTTGCAGAATCCTCTTCTAGCATGGAAAAATAACTCATCCCTCGGTTTTTATCTCTTTTGTTTGTGTGGGCATTGATTACGCTGGGAGTTACTGAGCCAGATTTTATTGGAATGACTTAGAAAGCTGCCACCTGCAAGCAGCCGCTTGTCTTTGGGGATTATTTTGGTGTAGTTTCTAAATAATTGCATGATGCTTCTTCAGCCTTGCTAATAACTTTGTTCTCCCAGAGACACTGCCTAAAAAAGATGAGCTGAGATTATGCTTGGCAACATTTAGGAGAGGAAAAAGTGCAACAGGATTGATGTCTGCTGGCATGAATAAATAAATAATACAATACCTCTGCCTTAGACCCTTCGTGAGCATCCTTGTTTCCAACCCTGTTATTTCCCCAGCTTGGCTGAATTTTGGAATTCAGAGCGGTCCTTTAAATCAGTGTCATCTTTTCTGTCTGCAATATGTTGTGCTAATTCTTATCACGGACCAGCAAGGCTGGCTCTGGAGATGAGCTGTCCTAGGGAAGCCTGCCTGGTAGCTTATATATGTTGTGTAACTTGGACTTTTAAAATATATGATTTAAATAACTTGCAAAATAGTTTACTTAGTGCCTGAAATGTGAAATTAAGAGAATAATTTCAGGCGCTCATGTTGGCCCAGATTCTCACAGGTTTGCAAAAACATTGTGAAAATCATAGTTTGTGTTTTAAATAAAGAGACAAGCCCACAAATGTCTGACATTTTGTACACAGTATGTGAAAGAAGCCTGTTTTGTAGCACCAAAGGGAGACGGACGGGTTGTTGTGTGCATGTCCCAGTGATTGCCCTGCCCTGGTGAGGAGGGTTGGGAAGGGCAGCACTGGGAAGGCCACTGGTCCACTGGTTTTGATGGCAGTGTGCAAGCCCTGTGAATGGCCCAGATGCAGCTGCATGTTGCTCCACTAGTTTGGGAGGCTGCATTTTCACACCCCTGCAAAGATGCTTTCTGAGAACCCGGGCATGGGTCCTTATGGCTAATAAATCCACTTTGGCCTCTCAGTTCATCTTGTTTCAGTGTAAAAGTACTGGGGAAGTTGGTGTCCTGTTGCCTTCCCTTTCCCTTGTAGCATTTCTAAGGTGTTCCTGCGATGCTGTGCTTTCAGCGTTGATGTTGCACTATTCTGCAAGAGCAGAAGAGCTCTGAGCATCGCACAGAGAGGTCCTTTTATCAAAACAAGGGCAGTGCAAACCTGGCTCAGGTATGCTTGTATGGGGAGAGGCAGAGGATAGAAGTGGCAATGACCTCGAGACAACAATTTCTTAATCATATTGGCAGGCAATCCTTGCTTCTTGGCAGGCTGCATCCTGGCACACAGGAGCTGTGGGCTTGGCGTCAGCGTCCCCTTCTGCTGCTGCCTCTGCTCGGGTGGTGGTTTCTTCTGCAGAGAAAAGAGATTAAAGACAGTCCCCGGCTGCATCCAAAAGGGCAGGCGCTCAGAAGGTGCTCAGAAGGCACACACTCAGGGGAGAGAGGCCTTGCAGGCACTGTCATGCTCTGAGAATGTCATCTGGGACAGCATCCTGGTGTCCCACCTTCCTCTCCCGGCCCTGGTGACAGCAGGAGCGTGAACACTGGAGGGGTGGAGGATGTAGCCTGGCAGCTTTTTGGTAGCTGCCTTGCCTGGTGCCACGTGCCAGGGTGTCAAGGTCTGCTCCTGCCCCTCCAGATGCCCCCATGCTGCCGGTCCCCATGGTCGCTTGTCTCCATGTCTTGGGAGGAAAGGGTGGAAATGGGCACAAGACTCGCTTGAAGTATTTGCTTTAAAAATATACGCTGATAGAAGTGACTCTCTCCATTATTTCATTAAGGGATTTAAAATGTGCTTCCTAAACCCTGAGTCATCAATGAAATGAGCAAGTGAGAAGCAGCGCAGCGGGTCCGGCTGGGAGGTGACTCACACTGCGGGGGGGCTTGAGCTTTGCAGGGAACTCTTTGAACTGGGGGATGCTCCACTCCCTCCCGGGACGACCAGGGTCTCCCCAGCATCCTGAGCAGCTGCAGGTCTCTGGGAGACTGTGGGGCTACCAGATTTATTCTGGGACCTGAGCTATCCCACTGCAGCCATGCCTCTCTGGAGACCCCAGCTATGCCTTGATGCACAGGAGCCACCAGCAGACAACTCTCCTGGAAGCCTGTAGATCAACCAACAACAGTGCACGCATTCAGGCTGGCATTTGATTTTTATTGTATACCTGCATAGTTAAAAGCCTCCAGATCCCATATCAGTTCAGGGGGAATTGATCTTTCCTCCCAGAAAATACCAGGTCACCTTTTGCGCATTTTTGGGAGCTCTCTGGCTCTTTCAGTCCCCGGGCACAGGCAAGAGAAGAAAAGCCAGTCCCACCTCCCTGTAAGGCCAGAACAGTCCCCTCTGTGCCAGCCTCAATGGTTTATCTAGTTGGCTTTTTCAAACCCCTTAGAAACACTGCTCTATCCCTCCCACTGGAGTTGGTTCAAACTCTGTTCAAGCTCAGTGCCGGGACATTTTACCTAAGAGTCAGGCTGTGTGTTCCCTTTCCCTCACTCAGCTTCCTTATGTCCCATCCTTCCCTTGACCACTTTTCCATAATCTTCCCCTCTTGCGGATGCTGGCTGAGACCATGGTACCTGGTGCAGTGGGACAGAGGCGGTGGCTTGTGGCACTGTCGCAGCCCACGCTGCTGCCTCGGGGGAGATGCTTCAGCTGCTGCCCCTTCATGCACCATGTTACAGCAGGCAGCACCCATGCTCGGTCCTGCCTGCAGCCTCCCATCATCAATTCCCGCAGTGCTTTCTCATTCATATCTTCAAGACATCGGTGAAGGCCAGCTCCCCTGCTTGGGAGGATCTTTCCAGGTGCTGCTCTGAGCTCTCTCACTGCTCCTGGCTGGTTGTACCAGGTTGTTGTGATGTCCCTGCCCTTGGACAAATGTCTTGGGCATTTTATTTTTACTACAGCAACATCTTATGGTGAACTGCTGCACATAGTCAGGCCAGTGTCAAGGTGCCCTGTGGTCTCAGGGAATCGCTGCCTTCTCGCCTCCTTCCTCCTACTGATGGCTCTGCACTGATTTACTTGCAGTTTTCAGTGTCTTTGGTTTATCCTTTACCTGGTTTATTAACCACCTTGGTGGATGGTCCCTGTCTATGGCTCCTGTTGTGACACCATGTGTGCCTTTACTCGCTGCTCCCACTTTTTCACGAGGATCTTGCTTAGAGAGAGTCAAAAACTTGTCTTTGCCTTAGGTCTTGCTGCTGGCCCTGACCACCTTCTCCTGCACAGGCATCACGTCTGCCAGCCCCCAGCAAGGTCTCCTCCATTCACTGGTGATTCTTGTGGCCAAGTTACTTTCCTGCCACGCTCCTGGAGCCTCTGGATCCACAGCCACCTTGGTTTTGTGTGTGCTTGGGAGAAAGAAATGCAGTGTCGTGGGGTGGACCTGTGGGACTTCACCTGACCACTGGGAATGGTCCCTTTCTTATCTGGGAAGGAGGCAAAGGGCTGTGCAGGGGCAGTATGGGGAAACTGAGGCATGGAGAGGGAAGAAATGTCTGAAGGCCATTGGAGTTGTGGTAGAGCCAGGAGCTGATCCGTGGCTCCTGGCCTTGCTCCAGGCCCAATTCCCTGAACACATTGCTGGAATTCTGCTTTTCCTCCTCATTTGCTGTTTCTTAATCAGCTTTAAGATCAGCTATTTTGGCTAATCATTGCTGCAATCACTTCACTTCTTTTTTTGCTCTCTGTGAAGTTAGTATCTCATTGTTTTATTCCAGATATCTTCAGAAAACCTCCTCAGTTTTCTGTAACTCTTAAAAAATAATTACTTGATAAACTTAAGGTAAACCCTTCTCTTAACATGCTTGTGTAGCTCATCCTACCAGCAGCTTGTGGCACACCCGGGCTGGTGACCCGCAGAGTGTGTGGCAGGGTGGGCAGGCTGCGGGTCTCGTGGGCACCTGCAGCCATGGCACGGTGTGGGCACAGAGCACGCGGCTTCGCTGGAGCTTCTCCACCTCCTGTTCTGCAAGAGCTGAACTTGAAGGTGATAACCTTTCTTTTCTCCAAGTTTCCACATGGTTTTCCCTCATTAGGGATTGATTTCAGAGATCATCGCTTCCATCCTAGCAAAGACAAGTGGAGGTTAATGTTTGTGAGACCCATGACTCTGTGAAAGGGCTACTGCAGATTTTGTCGTCTCCTGTGCTGGGAATATTGATGACAGTAATAGTCCCCCCGGCATTTTAGAAATGTAGAAAAGTGTCAGCATCGTTTCCTGCTGCTATCAGTTATCAGAAAGGTCAGGTACTGTCTGGAGCTGGCTATGGGGTTGATGGGAGCTTTTTCCCATGGACCTCAGCTGAGTCTGGGTGGGGGATCTGACTGTGGAGCATGCAGGTTTCCTCTGTATTGTTTCAATAGTGTTGAGAAAGCTGTTTGCAAGTGGCTTCTCCTTAAATATCAGGAGATATGTGTGATCCCTGCTAGCATGGATAGCAGTAGGAATTGAATTTGTCATGACTTGTGAACCTTAGTGCAACCAATCCATAGTTTGGGAACCAGCACCCTGGTTTTTAGGTGTCAAGTTTAAAGAAGTAAGGAAATACTTATGGGAATGCTGTGCCGGAGGGAATGGAGTATTCCGGGATGTGCTATGAGCTTGGAGGACAGGTCCCACCACTCAGGGCACTTGCTCTGTGCAGTTAGCTGTGCTGTTTGCTCTGTGCAGTTAGCTGTGCTCATTTCTTTGCTATTTCAGGAATGTACAGAGTGGTTGAGGAGATCTGGGGATCTCCTGGAGATCACCCAGTCCAACCCCCTGCTCAAAGCAGGGTCATCTACACTGGGTTCTCCTGGACACCCAGGGCCATGTCCAGTTGGGTTTTGAATGTCTTTTGGAAGGCTGGAGACTCCACCACCTCTCTGTGCCAACGTTGGGTTACCCCATTCTGGTGTCTGGCCACTGAGCCTGCGGGGCTTTTCTGTAGCTTCTTGCTGCTGTCGTGTCAGAGAAGGGGAAGCAGCGGGTAGAGCCAAAGGGTGCTGCCATCTCTGGCTGGTGGGAATCGCTCAGAGCTTTGCACACCAACATGGGAATCGGCATGCGGGCAGATGAGATCTTCCCACCCCAAAGGGCTGCTCCTTGTGTGCTCCCAGCTCTACCCCAAGGCAGAGCTCAAGTGTGTGCCCGGGAGATGTGCAGGAGGGTGACACACATCCAGACCCATGTATCCCACCCTGCAGGTTTAGTTGCAGCCTCCCTGTGCCAGCGTCTGACCAATGCCTCTGTGCTGTGGAGAGAGTCAGCCACCACCAAACAATGGCCCCATCTTGCTGGCTTGGCCAGAGGAACCTTTTCGGGGGAAGTTTCGGTGACAGTGGATCCCTGCCTGCTTAAAAGCTGGGTCCCTCCTCTCCCTGCTTGCTTTTCAGTCCCAGGGTAGGAGCACCCAGCAGCTTTGACCGGTGAGGGGGAGCACCAGCGGAGAGTGCCAGCAGAGCTCCTGCGCCCCTGATTAGCATTCGGCCCCGCTGCTCCCTCTGCTTTGGCGTTTGTGCTCGCCATTGCCTGGCAACCACGGAGCAAAACTACAACAGCAGCCCCAGAGCCCCAGTGTGCTTCCCGCAAGTGTTGGTGCACGCCGGCACACGTCTGCCGCCTGCACCGGGACAGGGACGGGGCGGATGGTGGGGCCACCCCTCGCTGCTGCCCGCTGTCCCCCATCCTGGAAAGGTACAAGGGAAGGACCGTCCCCAGGAGGAGGAGAAGGAGGAGAGGGCTCTGGCAGTGCGGCGGCTTTGCTGACACCCAGGTTTGGTGGATCTGTCTGTCTGTCTGCCCCGGCGCTGCTCTCTGTGAGCAGCACGCTATGTCGGGCACAGCCTGCCCCTCCATGTCCCTCCGTGGTGGGGGCCCTGCTGCACTCAGCAAGAGCATGCCACAAGCTGGGGCCTCAGAGCAAGGCAGGGGGCCAGCCTGCCACGGCTGCCTATGAGACAAGGCCTGACGGGGGGGAGACTTGGGCATATGTGGGTGTATATGGCCCCATCAGACAGCAGGGCAAGGCACGGCAGTGCACGTGTGCTCTCCGTGCGTGTCATGCCCATGCCCTGCCTTGCACCTGAAGCAAGGTCTGTGGGATGCCTGTGGCCCCAAGGCTCCCTATGGGGAGGCTCAGCCTGGCTGGGGTCTCCCAGGGGACCCCAGCACTCCAGCAGCCTGTGTCAGCATGCTCTCAGGCTTTTATCAGACTGTGCTGTCGGTGGAGTTGGCGGTGCATGGGAACCTGAGTGTGCATCAGGCTGTCTCTGCTCCGCAAGCTTGCAGGTGCTTGGGAGTCTGATGCCGTTCTTCTTGGCAGAGGAATTTCATGGTCCTGCCCCCAGGGAGTGACTGTGGGCCCTGGGCTCAGTCCCCTGCCCTGCTGGAGGGTCTCTGCAGGCAGTGGTGGCTCAGTCCATCTGCCAACCCTGCACTTTGTCCAATTTCCAGCTGGGCAGGCTTGAGAGGACACAAGTCACCTCCTGACACAAGGTGCCATGCTTCTGCAAGTGTTGGGAGAGGCAGACATGCTTGAATACATTGGGTTCAGACTTAATGAATCCCCACACCTCTGCTTTGACTTTATTTTTACATCCTTGGCTGCTGTGGTCTCTGTCTACAGTGTGTTCAGTGGCTGAAGATCCTAGCTGTCTGCCCTGTCCAGCCAGCCCACAAATACCCACCGGGCAGCAAAAAGTATAGGTGCATGCCTTTTCCTGCTCGCCACACATCTTCATCAATGATACTTGCTTGGCAAAGTGTTAAAGAAATACATCTGTCTTTTGTGTCTTGCAGAGCCTGGGGTCAGCGGACAAGAAGGACTTTTACCAGCCAAAGTAAGTGCCAGTAGCTGTGGTGAGTAATTGCATGGAAATTCCCAGTTGGTCCATATTATCGAGCCGCTCTGTGGCTTGCTAAGATTAGACATTTCAATGTACAAGAATAGCTGCTGCAATTACACAAGTGAGGATAACAGTGGCAGGGCTGTCAATCATTTTGGCTTCAGGGCATATGCAAATCATTAAAACGGGTCAGAAAGAATCATGACAGCTTGACTGAGCCTGAGGGACAGAGCCGGGACCTGGTGGCCAGGAGTGGGGGATGCAGGGATGACCTTTCCCACCTCTGGCTCCCTCTGCTCCAGGCTTGCACAGCTGAGCTGCTTTGGAGAATTGAAGGGTTTAGTTCTGTGTTGCAACGAGCTGATCTTGAAGCACATCTTCCTCAGCCCATGCTTTGACGTTGATGCCTGTCATCTTCCATCCGTCGTGTTTTGTAAAGCACGGTGAGCCACAGGGGTGAAAGGAAAGGGAGAGGCTCTCTAGAGCCACTATATTCATGAACATGAACAAAGGATCTGCAAATCACCCTACTAACATAAGCAGTTGGTTACTTAGTGCGTGCCCTTGGCCATGGCTCTGAGCTGGCTGCGACAGTCCACAGGCGAGTGAGCGAGAGCAGAGCACTTATAGCTGTCAACCTCTAGACCTGTATTAAAATGCAAGCAGAACTTGCACTCGCAGGCTGGTTATGTTGTTGCACCCAGCATTTGGAGAGCCTCGCCGCAGCATGGCACCTTTGAGACAGGAGGGTTGTCTCTTTGCTGCAAGGATGTGTCTGACAGTGTCATTTCTTGGCTAATGGCAAACTCGTAAGAAAATCCATGCTGAGAGGTTCGGTTCTGGCCCTGACCACTAAGCAGCTGTGTATTGTGCTGCTGAGCATGTTGCTTGTGGGACCTTGCGTTGCTCCTGCTTTGTTTAGGGAAGTGAACATCTTTATGTTAACACCTTTATTCCTCTGAAAAAAACACCATAGGTGGTTTTGAAGTTGTGGAACAGTGCTCTGACATGCAGGATTTTCAGAGGAGTGTGGTTTTGGAAGATTCAGAAGGAACTGAGTTGAGGAAATTTCTCCTCCAAAACTCACTGTGCTCCTGTACTTCCTATTTTTTGCTGCTTTCCAAAACTTTCCTGCAGAGCTGCATCCCAGAGGTGTCTGAGCAGGCAGTGAGCACCAAGGCAGCATCCTCAGTCCAAGTTGCAATTAGCATCAGAGGAGGCATGTCCAAGGTGCCCCAGGGATGGCAGGCTGTGTCACTGAGCACCTCACGGAGCTGCCTGCTCACTCTCTGTGGTGGAGAGTGCAAGTGTCGGGTGTGTGCGTGTTCTTTAGTTATCTGCTGGTTCCTCTTCCTTTATGCCACCAAAAGTTTTTAAAACTCAGTGCTCGTCTCCTAGGTCTGTACTGAAAAGCCTGATTTCAGGGAGCTCCTCTGCCTGCTCACCCCAAGGCAGTGCTGATCATCAGCTTTCCAAGACACTTGGCAGCTGAAGCCTTGAAAATACAGCCAGAGCCATTTCCCAGGCTGTTTAATCCCGCATGGCTTTCTGGGAGATCAGAGGGATATCCCAGGAGGTTATGGAGTCATCGTGGATGCAACAACAAAATGAACACACATTTGGCAAAGGACTTATAATCAAGCTTTTGTGACCTCTACCAACGGTCAACCAAGATTTCGGTGCTTCTTATCGTAGTGCGCTGTGTGCTTATGTAGAGTGTGTGTTTTGACAAGCAGACTTACAAAAGATCGAAGCATCTCTAGTGTCCCTATTCCATCTGAAGCTTTTGTGAGAGTCTAAGTAAGAGATTTGGAAGAAATACACCAAGAGCTCTTACTCTTCGGTTTTCCTGAAGGGTGGTTTTGGTGTTAGGCAGCAACAATTATAGTGCTACTTGTATAGCTCATCTCATCTGAAAAACGTTAAGTGGGAGAACGTGGGCTGCCCATCTCACTGAAGTTGCAGACCTATTGGGTCAGAGGGTGGTTGCTGGTGAAAAAGGTGTCGTAGATACAGAGTATCTTGTCAGGGCTGTCTTGTTCCTCTGTGCCATGAGGCTACGGGACCTCCATGGTTTGGCCAAGCAACTTGTGATATCAGCTGTGACTTGGCTAATCATAATAGTGTGACTTAGGTTAATGCCCATCCCTATTTACATTCCTCAGTGGCTGCTCTGGGGTTCTGACTGGTAGAGTTTGTGGCTGTGATGTTGCCCAGGTACCACTTTCCCCATCCGATCTGGCTTTTTGACCCACTGGCTGATGCGGGCTGATGTGGCTGTTGCAGTCAGTTCTGCTTTCGCTGCCGCAGCCTGTCTACAAGGCTGGGCCAGGTGCTTTACAGAGGCCCTCAGCCTCTGGCAGGACTGGACCTGGCCTTTCTCAGCAGAGAAGTATCGCTGACAGCTGCCAGAGGTCTGATGAACCTGCCGAGGGCTCAGGAGAAGTCAGCACTTCTGCAGCAGCTCCAGAGACATGTTCTGCGAGCCCTGGGCAAGGCAGCAGTGAGCAGCCAAAGCACGGGGAGCAGCTGGTTCCAGAGCTGAGCTGAGCCATGATGGTTCAAGAACACATCTGTGCGGTGAGGCTGGTGATCTGGGAGAAGTCTGGCAGCAGATGGCTGGCCCTACAGCCCCCATGTGCCAGAGCAAACTTGACTGTGCCTCTGCTTTTCCTTTTCTGCACTTCAGAGGCAGCAGGTCATCCTGCCGACCAAACCCTCTGCACTGTGGGAGCAGGGTCAGAAGTCCTGCTCTTGGGTCGGTGGTTTGGGGCTCTCACAGCAGATGTAGGTTATAGAAAAAAAAGGAAAAAGACACATGCCAGAAATCTGAGCAAAGGGTTTTATCACTGCTTGTCCTGGGAGTGAATCCTGCTCCACTCCTGCCATGTTCAGAAGCTTTCTCTGATCAGATATCCTCCTCTTCCCTGGACATCAGGTACTCCCGAGTTTCAGGTTACATCTGAGTTTCCTTCTGTTACTCTAAGAGGTTCCTTCCTTTGTTGTGTCTTCCCTTCAGAAATGGAAATGCTGTTACTATGTTCCCTCACCCTATAGTTACTATTGGTCTATCTCAGCCAGCAGTAGAGTGTTTCCTAAGTGCCTGGAGTAGTCCAGTGCTCATCAAGGGTATGGAGAGGTCTACCCTCACCCACCAACCTTTGATGGCCTTTACGCTCTTCCCCTCTGCCCAGTCTCTCCAAGAGGTTTTAAGATACAGATCTGCTGCCGGGTTGCCCCAATTGTAGTGAGTCAAGCACACAGGAAAGTGTAGTGAAGGTGGGCCTCCATTGCAGGAAGTCGGAGGTGCCCAGGATGGAGCCACCAGAGCTGAAATGATGTTGCTGCCTGCTCTGGGGGAGGCACTTTTACTTCTGAGGGTTTCAGTGAGAGTGCTCATGGATGTTCCTGCAACAGCTGGCCCATGTCAGGAGTTGTGACTCCTGGCTTTTAGTGTGTCTGGGAGGTACTGTTCTCTTTCCATGTTAAATGGAAGGATGCAGCCTGAGTCAAAAAGGCTGAAGCATTAATCTTAAAAAAAGTTACATCACTTGATAATGGAATGGCTAGAGACCACCTTAGAAAGAACAGGGACACAAAGACATAGCTGAAATATCTGAGAGAGGAGCCTGGCGTATTGGGAATGGCCACGAGTCCAGCAGAGAGCAAACATCTGCACAGGTTTCCTCACTTACACCGACTGCTCCAGCCATCCCATGCAAACAGGTACAGATGCCTTTTGGTGCTTCCAAGGCAGCTTGTTCAAATGTCAGAGGATATATCCTGACCTAGTAATTCTCATCTCATACAGGTTGGGCACATACTTCCCCCACTGCAACCCTATCTGCAGCCCTGCTCCATCGGGGATCTGGCCAGCATTTGTAGGGACCAGGGAAGAAGCACCTCGTGGGCTGAGTCCAGCACCTGAGCTGTTGCTCCTTTGTCACCCTGATTTTGGAAGATGCTTATACAGCTGTAATGTTGTTAGAATATCTGGGTTTCCAGAGGTGCTTCCAAATTTCTGACAGAGGGCCCTTGACTGCTTTGTCAAGGCAGTTTCCTGAGCAAGGACCTGCTGGCTAAAGACCCAGGGACATCATGCTCAGAGACAGGAATAGGCTCTCCTAGGACAGGCGATTTTTGCTTAATAACTCTCCTGGCAGGGCTGGTTGGAAGTGTCTTGACAGGAACTGAGAAAGGCTGGTGTGTTTGCTAATTCTCCCTGGCATATATTTGCTCTTCAGTGTCAGGCACTGACTGGAACTCAGTTTCTTCGCACCCAGAAAGGAATTTTGGTAGTTAATAACAATCATAAAACCCCTAGCAAATGTAGACTGAAATACCTGGGTTTAATTAAAGTGTCACTGTCTTGCTGCGGGAGCTGCTTGCGCTCCCTCCCTGTGCTGTCTCCTCTGCTGAGAGCAGTGCTCATCTGTCAAGACAGTCGTCACTTGGGAGCAGTTAATATTTGCCAGGCACTTTGAGGTGTCAAGAGAGACACTGCTGTAGCGACACAAAATGCTCTCCATTGATCTGCCTGTTCATTCCCTTGGGATAATGTGACCATGCTGAAGAGACCTGATGTCTCAGAGCCCATTCTTGCTGCAGCAGAATCCCACAGTCCTTTTATACAGGCACCTCATGGCTCTGTCTCCATTTCAGATTAAAGACTGCCGCCCGCCTTCTGTGCTTAAGCCTCAGACATGTAAACACATAAGGAACCTTTGAAACCACCTTACATAAAGCAGCAGCTCATGTTTGTTTTGCCTTGCAGTCTTCATTACGCCAAGATGTCTCTGCAGCTAATTCGTTGTCACCCTGCTCTTAAAGCAGAACATTTCATCTCTTAGACTAAAACCTTTCTGTGCCAGCACTTAGATGAAAGTGAGTGTTTTGTTGCTGAATCATTATCTTGTAAAACTGTGGTGTTTTTAAGGATGTAGAAATCAGTATTTACATCTTGGAAGCATTAAGGGCTATCATAATAAGTTAGATGTGTTCCTAAACTGGGTGTTCATTTTATTGCCTCCTTAACTCAGACATTATTGTTATAGTAATGATGATAATGACACACATATATGCTCCATCTGACTTCTTTTGCAGTGGCTGAGAGTCATTCTGCTGGGATGCTCTTCAAGGAGCTCAACTTCACCTGCACAGTGCCAAGGGGTGGGAGGAGAATGCACAGGGAAATGGGGGAGTAAGAGACAGTGAGGATGATGTAAGGAGAGCAGTGGGGTAGGAGAAGCAATGCCAAGGCCCCCTTTCTGTTCTGAAGCCATGGGACACTCAATGCTGCAAGAAACTGCCCCCAAACCATCTTCACAGGGTTGAAGAATGCTGCTTCTGGCTTTGGTTATAGGATAGGATGAAGCACTGTCACCAGCATCTCTGGTGGCAGTGGGATGGCAGAGCAGTGAGGGGTCTGTGGGGTGGGTGCCCCTTGGATGAGTGCAGTTTGGCAGCTGAAGGGGAGCGGACCCCTCCAAAAGTGACCACGAGCATGGATGGACTTCTAGCTTCCAACCCCAAATCCTGGCTAAGCCAGTTTTCTGAAGAGTTGGGGAGTTAACTCCTCCACACACAATATAATTAAGTAAAGGTTATGATGCTGGTCAGGGTATTCTAGCAGCGGTGCCTGAGCCATCGAAACTTTACAGCAAGTTTAAAAAATATTTCCCCTGGGGTTTGGGCAGTGGATTTAGAGCCCGAGTTCCAGGCAAGTGGAAGGGCCTAAAGCCTCTCTGAGTGCTGGGAAAGGAAGAGAATCCTAAAAGGTACTTTGGAGAAATGTCGTGGTTCAACAAATGCCAATCTGGGGATGGAGAACAGAGCCAGCGCAGAGGAGACGGGGAGCAGAGAGTTAGCAGAAATGGCTATGAGTGGTGGGAGGTAGCTCACGGCATGGCAGAGAGGTGCAGGAGACCAGCTGGTACTCCAGCCTCTGGCCAGTTCTGCAGCTTTCCTTCTGGCCTTCAAAAGATGTCCCCTGCCCTGTGGTGTGCTGATCTTTTAAGCTAAGGTGAGGCAGTCTCTTCCAGTAGTGCCCTGAGCCCAGAAAGGCTTCTGGAGACTTGGCTGCTCTGGGGAGGGGTTTCTGCCCTGGGGGAGGCTGGTGCTGCTCTTTGCCCTGATGCAGTTTGGAGGACAGTGGGTGCAGTGGTGTGCCAGGCAGGGACTGTGCAGTCCCTTCAGCTCCCTGAGGGGTGCAGGGGTGCCACTTCAGAGCCTTGCCATGGAGCAGGAAGACAGTCTATGTCTCCAGCCTCTTGGGAATGGTTTTGTCCCCCCAAGAACATTTGCTGTGGTGCAGGGAGTGGCGGCTGCGGTCTCCTCTTTGCTCTGTGGCTGTGGAGGGAATGTGACACATCCCTGATGGGGTGCGGTGCTGTCAGAGATCAGTTGGAAGCTCAGAGATTGAGGAGGCCATATCCCTGCTGATTCACCCTGTGGCATCTGGGCTATCTGCCCAGGCTAATAGCACTATTTGCTTTTGAAGCTGGGAAAGCTGGTGCCAATCTGTGCCCAGTGAAGTGAGTGGGGCCCTGTGTCTGGCTGTCCCGCTGCTGCCCCCCTCTCCAGGCAGCCCGGACGAGCAACACCGGTTATGTGCCTGATAGGTCCTGCTGAAGACCACTGTTTTTGTAAAGTATGAATGAATACAACTCTTATTAATTTATTAATTTTATTTTTTATACAACTCTTATTGCTCACCCTGGGCCCCTATGCCTGCTGGGGCTGCAGAACCATAGCGGGGTGCTCTACACCCAGATTTATGAGGACAGAGATGCCCTGGATGGCACCAGAACCCTTGATACTCAAGAGTTAAATATCTTGGCCCGAGGGAGGTCAGGGCAAGGAACTACTTGGTTTCATCAGTCACTCAAGCCCAGGGGACAGGATTAGGAGTTGTTGGGGCTGGTTCAACCCATGCTGCCCTGCTGTGGGTGCCCAGGCAGGGGTACCACTGGATCACCCCCTTGCTTGCTCTCTGGTTGGGAATAGCCCTCTTGGACCCGATGGTAGAACAAAGTTTTGGTTTTCATTGTTTCTGTGCAGCTTTTAATGTGTTAAGTGAGGTTGTGATGTAGGCTCTTACTGTGCCAGTTGTCATAGAAACTTGAAGGGTTTTTTCTCTTATCCCCCCATCCCCTTTCTTTAAACCAAAGCAGGGTTGGATTTTCCCCCCCCCTGTAATTCCAGTTCCAGTCCAATTAAAAATCTGCCTGACCCCGATTCTGTCTCCAGCACTGCCACACAAGGACTTGGTGTCTTTCTGTTGTGCTTCCCTTTGTCCCAACCGAAGTGTGCATGTTCCTGCAAACCAGACACTTTCCTGGTAGCGCTGGGCGGGCTTCTGTCCCCATGGAGCCCCCACCACTGGGGTTGGGACTGGTTCTCAGCTCATGTCCCTTTGTGGTGCCTCCAGGTGGGAGAATGCCCCATTCACCATGGGGTACCTCTCCTTGCGGCTTCCTCTGAAACCAGGGAGCTGAGTGGGGCATGGCCATTTGATGCCCAGTTGTGGGGCCAGTCCTTTGGTGGAGACACTGAAATGGCATCTGCCTGCCCCCCTGGTCTGAACCCAGGGCTGCCTTCCCCTCTCATGGGATGGGAGGATGAAGCTGCCAGCTCAGAGCTGAGACTGGCACAGAAGCCACCTATGCACCAGCTGCAGCCCTTCCGCATTTGCTACGCTCTGCATTAATCATGAAAAGGGAATCGAGCGTAGGAAGGCGGGCATTTTTTAACAAAATAACCAAGGCTGTGTTCTCCCCTAAGCAAAGAGAGCAAACTGTTTTCTGCAGTGAGTCAACACAGAGATGCTTTTGGCATGGGAGGTAACGCTCCCACCCACAGCAGCCATCGGTCCCACAGCTGGGTACCAAGAGGGAGAAGTGGGTCGAGGTGTTTCCCAAGCTGCTTGGCCAACACTCTCTGCTGGCGTTTCTCCAAGAGCAGCGAGGGATCCTTTCCCGCATGCTTTGCTCCTGGTGTGAGACTTGATGGAGACTCCTCACAGCTAACCAGGCTTCTAGCTCTGAAACTCGCCTTTGAGGAGCTAACACCCATCTTTCCTGCTCAGTGCCTCGTCAGCTCCTCATTGCTCCAAGGCTGGTGCCGTCTCCCGAGCCACCCGTCTTCCCTGCGGTGCATGACAGGGATTAGCCTCGGACCTGCTGGGATGCACTAGTGTGGGATATAGGTACAAAAGGGTCTATTAGGTCATGCTGTTTGGCCCCCCATGTGCTGTAGGGATGCAAGTGCTGCCCACGCGCTCCTCAGCAAACTGAAGAGACTGTGGTTGTCCTCCAAGAGGTGTCTAATCTTCTGAGCATCTCTGAGAGCTATCTTATCCTGACCCAAAATTCATTTGAACTTGGTTGGATTCAGCTCTCAATCCTGGCTCTCTGTGTGTCTTGCTGGATAAGAGCGGTCGGCACTGTTCTGGTTTTGGAGGGGGTGTGACAGAGTTTTGTCAATAAACTCAATATAGCTGAAATCTTCTGCAGCATGATATTTTCTCCAGCTCTCAGATCAATTTTGTGACTCATCTCTCCAGCCTCTCTGCTTTTTTAGTGTCCCCTTTTATATGTGGGCACCTTAATTGCAGGAGTGTTTCTGTGTCAGTCTCAGCAGTGCAATAAGCGTAACTCTCTCCCCCAAGAACTGCATCAGCTCTTTTCATCACAGCATCACATTAGAGCCTTGTGTTGGGTTGGTCACCCGTGGTGACCCTTGAGCCTTTCTGGAGGCTCTCTCTTGTCTGGGATACACTCCCTGTTCATAAATACAGCCTGAAATCCCTCTCTGTAGGTGTGTCATTCTGCACAGGGCTGCATTAATATATACAGTGTTTGAATGGGCTCAGCATTACCAAGCAACCCACATTTCACTCTCTCCTCATCAATATTTACCATTACATCAATCTTCCTGTCATCTGCTAATTTTTTTGAGCAAGGATTTTGTATTTTCTTCTCGATCATCGATGAAAATATCGACTAGCATGCTCCCCATGGAACCTTGCTAACGATTCCCCATTGACACCTTCTGTTTGAGACCTGTCATCTGGCTCTTAATCTATTTAACTTGCTTTATTGATACTGTATAGTACTGTCGTCTAAAATCAGAATGTCAGGAAGCACTTAGCTCTCTGCCTGCACAGCCGTAACGTACATGGTGCCTTTTTCAGCTCAGTCTGTATTCACTAAGAGTGACATTGGGCTCATTTGACAAGATCTCTTCCACAAAGACACACTGACTGACTTTAATTATAACTTACATCCTTTAATTATTTCTTAATTTAATTCCAGATGAGCCCTGGCTTCTGGGTCTTCTATCATGCTGACCGCTTAGTAGTTAACTAGGTCATCTTCATTGCTGGGTGTGAATATTGCTGTGAAGGAGCCATTTGCCATCTGGACATGGCAGACCAAAGTTTGCTCAAAACAAGCAGCAGAGCACAGAAAACTCTCCCCAGCTTTGGGTACGCGTTATCTGTGCTGGTTGCTTATTTGGCTGCCTTAGATGTAGTTGAGGATACTAATGGTTTAGGAAAGCTTCATATCTCCTGGTAAGTTCTTTACTCTTCTTTTTTCCCCAAACACAGAATAAGTGTCTGTTGACTAGGCTTGCTTTTTCTGCATCATTATGAGCAGTCCTACACCATCTGCTTAGAAATCGTCCTATTGCTCCTTAAAACCAGACCTATTGCTAGAATTTTTTTGGCTCCCAATAGTAGGTTTTGCATCTCCAGCCATGCATTTTCCCCTTCTTTCCCCTTCTTTAGTTTCCCTGATCGGTTTCCTACATATTGTAATTTTTCATTTGTTTTGACCACTCTTTATTGTATATTCTATTTCCACTCTGAGCCTTCATTAAGCAAAGGGGATTTTTAAGTGAGTTGCTCATTTTCCTAACTACGAAATTTGGACTTTATAGACATTCAGTGAACTCCCCTTAAAGAACTCTTATATTTTCACTGTAATTTTTCAAAGTCATTTTTGGCAGTTCTGTCCCATCTCCTGGGATGTGAAAAATAGCCATTTAGCAGTACTGAGCGTTGGTCCATGGGGATGGCTGCCAGGCTGGGCTGTCTCACTGGGCTGCCAGTGACTGTTCAACCTTTTGTTGCCTGCCATGAATTAACTTCTGCATTTAAAAGTTATCAACTATAGTGTTTAGAAAGGCATGTGGTATTTTACCGCTGCTTCCATGAGCCTTCTAGTGTGCAACTCACAAATGCAAATCCTTTAGAACGCATTATTTCTTTTTCTCCATTGTGAACATACATTTAAAGCTGAGTTCCTGCAGTCCTGTGCTGGCTCAGGTGTGATGTGTTGTAATGCTTCCCAGTCCTTGGTGAGAAGGTAAATCTGTATTTCTTCTAGAACTGACTGCTAAAAGATCTGTAATTCTAAAGAAAAAAATATAATGGCATGTATTGTAAGTATACAATGCCCTCCTCTTCCTTCTCTGCCACCCCTCCTACGCAGAGACTTCTGATCATGTAAATCATTGTAGCAGGTTTCAGTAGTGTTGAGTGCATTAAATTTCTGCTCATGAGTGAAAATTTCCTGTTCCTCAAGCTCCTTTTCCAACCTTGCTTCCTGCCATCATCTGAAGAACTTGCTGCTTTGCCCATCAGCACAGCACGAGCGAGATCTCTGATACTCTTTTCTGGAACAACCATAGACTAATCTGGCTTTTTATTCAAATACACAGTCCTGGTATTTTCTCTTCATGCATTCACCTGCGGTGCCAGATAGACAGTTGGGTCCCAGAACCGTGAGCAGCTACATCAGCCTGCACTCTCTTCAGAAGCTTATTCTCATTGAAGACCACACTCACCTTGGCCAACCTGGCTGGTATCTGAGCACTTTGTCATGTGGCAGCACCGGAGGTTGCCTTATGCTCACCTGCCAGAGATGCTGTTCTGTAGAGGAGCGTTTGTTGTTCCTGAACTTGCTAGCAGGCAGCGTCTCCCGGGAAACACTGGCCGTTTGCAATGTCCTTCCAAACCGATCCACACTCTTCCCAACATCACATTGTCCCCAGCACAGTTGTCTCTGCCGGGGACCATGTGTGAAGCACATGTGCAGTGGGTGATGGCTCTGCAGCCCTTCTCTGAGCTGCCTGAGCTCCCGAGAAGCAAAAACTGTGGTGGTGGTGGAAATGACATTAACTTTGAGAGCTATCAGCCAGGTCTCTGGGAGTTGTGGCGCTGGTGTTTCTCCTCTGGCTCTTTGCTCTGGGAGGGATAATCAGGCTGAATACACGATTTACTTGGGCTGTACTGAGCAGACTGTGGGGAGACATGTAGATAGCGCTAATTTGCTGAGGGAACAGTGTGTCTAAGGACATTAAAGGAGGAAAATAGATTGTGTTTACTGCATCTGACAAAGCGGTGTGCGCAGCAGTGAGATCTAAGGCTTTCAGCTTTCCCTCGGGTTCCTGGCATTAACAAAGTTCAGATTCAGAGTAGTGCAGTGACTCCCAGGAGATGTGCAGTGGGAAGGGACGAGGGTGTGGGTGCTTAGTTGACTCTTCAGGCTTGGGACATCATGTAAAAGAGCACTAACTGCAGCATCACCATCTAATTTGTGGGGAAATTAATTCCTCCTCCAGAAGTGCCTGATCTCTCCGTGGACTGCACAGGGAGCCTGGGCAGCTAGCTCAGATCTCTGCCCTCAGTCTTGCCACTGATGGCTTTCAACACATCCAGAAGATGCAGCTAAAGGTGGGATGAACCTGTCATAATTACTGACGAAACACTGGGTAATGGTATTTATACCTAATTAAAGACTGAATCAAGCAGTGAACAGTACAAGCAGGCTGACTCTGGGGAGACTTTGGGGTATTTTACTGAGGGACTGTGGGAGATCCGCTAAACCACCAGCCACAAGAAAACACCTTCTTGCCCCACAGTAAATGGAAATGTGTGTGGTGCCTTGAGGAAACAGGCTGGAGAAAGAAACCCTAAGGCCTGCAAAATCCTGTTTTTACATTTAAAAATAGAAAATCCAAGCCTTCCAAAAAGCTTGAATGCCTCAAGAAAACCTCTGGATCTGACAGTGCTCAAGCAGGGGCTGTGATAGGCTTTTCTTTGTGGTATAGGGTAGGAAGGAAAGAGCACCCAGGGAGGGAAAGCTCAGCTGCATTCATTCTCCCCCTCGGATGTCAGAGATGCTTTGTTTTCCAGAAGTGCTTATTATTCATACAGCTATCTCATTAGACAGCTGAAATACAGCTACAGCTTGGAGCTCATCATGGCCTGGGCCCTGCCGCAGAGTCATGCAGTATCTTGGCTTTCAACCCTGCAGAAAGTCCTGCCGGAGCCAGCGGAGTAGTACTTGGTGCCTGCCCTTGGGCGCTAGTGTCAGTGGTTGGTTTGGTCATCTTTTTCCCACTGTGTTCCTCTTTTGTCCCTCTTTTAATCAAAGGTTTTGTCCTGGATCTTAGGCTACTGTCTTGCAGATGTGTGGGCTTTGCATTACTTGTCCTGAGGGTCCTTCAGCTCTTGGATGCTATCTCTAGATGTTTCCTTTGTTCCCAGATGTTTCCACTAAGCCCCTCTGCCCGTATGCACCATGTTGACTGCCTGTATCGGGGCCAGGTTGCCAAGCCCAGTTGTGCCAGATCTCTATTCTGCAGTGCAGCTTCTCAGCTTTGCCAATTCCAGACCAACTGGATGGCTCTGAGGATGAAGAGGACTCTGCTTCTGGACTTTTATCGAGCTTCTGTGTCTCGCCACCTCCCCTCAGCTGGTGAATGTTGCTGAAAGCTCTGGTTTGAACCAGAAACCAGTCTCATACTTCTAATCTGTTTTTAACCATCTCAGACTGCTTCTAACCATCTTGGTTTTGCTGCTGCAAATTACTGGCTTCACAAGTGATGAAACCGATCTCTGTAAGTGGGGAGAGGGCAGTGCGGCTGCTGCTGAAGACATTGGTTCTGCTTTATTGAGAGCACCCTGTGGAGTCCCACCTTTGGGGTTTTGTTGGCTGGCCAGAGTCACCCGTCACCAGGAGGGACCATATGCATCCCGGCATGCCTTGCTGTGTTCGGCAGCAAGTCTAGCATGATGGATTCCACCTCCCCCCCCCAGTGCAGAGTGTGGTCCTGGGGGATCTCCTAGCCACAAGGCCTGAGCCGCGGGAACGCTGAAGGGGGTGTCAGCCACAGCGAATGTGAAATCCTAAATATTTGTACACAAAGGCCATGCTGAAATCCCCGTCCTGGTCCAGACATCAGAGGTGTCATTTTTGATTTCCCAAACACAGAGAGAGCCCTTTCAGCCCTGGCCTGCTCAGACACTGCAGCTTTAATGTCCAAGCACCCAGCATGTTTCCACTCCCCTCAAACGCATCAATCAGGTCTCGGTGAGGCTCTGAAAGAGCGAGTTTGTTAAACAAACACACTTAGTGTAAAAAGTTTATTCCAGTTAATTAGGACTTCATTGCAATGGAAACAAATTACCCAGCTGTCATCTGCCAAGGCAAACAGCAATGGGGGAGAGGGGGTCCTAGCCAGGCAGGACACAAACAGCCATCTCAGGCAACCTTATTTATGGCCTTTTTATGTATTTCTGTATTTATTTGGACATTCCTGAGCTGGAGAGCTGGTTATTGCTGAGCCGCATGCCCCAGCACTTGCACGGCGCAGGCTGTCACCAGCAGCAGGTTATCTGCCTGTGAGGTTCCCAGGCAAAGAGCCAGCACCAGCCTGGGTGGGCACTGCCCGTGGGGACCTGGGGGCTGGTGTCTGTGTCCCCAAGCACACCCCTTCAGGGTTCTCTGTGGCTCTTGCCTCAGAGATGGAGGTGAGGTGCTGGATGTGCAAGCAGTGGGCAGGTCAGGGTGAGCCGCTGCTCCCTGCTCACCGGTGGAGCTGGGAGATGCAGGGGTCCCTGACTGGGGCAGCAGGGTAGGGAGGCGCTCAGGAGGCCTGGGGGCTGGTGGTCACTGGGAACTTTGCCTGAGCCAGGGAATCCCACGCTTCCACAGTTCCCTGCACTTGCAGTGGGATGCTCTGTGTCTGCAGTGATGCCAGGTATGAGTCCCCATCCCTGCTGTAGCCTTATTCTCCCCTCCAAGCCCAGGCAATTAACTTTTAGGCAGGAGAGGTAGAAGTGCTGACTGATGAGGCTCCCACTCATTTCCAGCTCATTTTATTTAAACAGACACCCCACTGACACCCTTTTTTCCTCCTAGAGTTTTTATTGAAAAAGACCGAAAAAGAAGGAGCTGGGATGGGGGATAGGGAAGCCTGGAGGCATGCAGGGAGCAGAGCTCAGTGGGAGCCAGAGGCCATGCGATTCCCGTGGGAGCACTGGGGGAGCCGGGCAGGATGGTGCTGGCTCCCGCAGCCGGCACGCGGAAGTGACAGATAAACCCGCAGGATTAGCAGCGTGTATCATTGCAGGAGAGCAGCATCCCCTTCCTGGAGCATTAGTCACCCGAGCCTGACGCCGGGGCGGGGGAGGCAACTGCAAGTCATCAAATTACATCCTCCCGCCTGCTCCCGTCCCAGGTGACCTGTCCTTGCATTGTGCCCCTCCAACTCTGCCCTTCTTAACCAGAAGGTGGGCTGTGCCAGGGCTGCCGTGGCCAGGATGGGGACAGGCGGAGGATGTTGACCCTGGGGATGGATGGGTGTTCAAGCAGCACATCTCTGCTTGGCCGTGGAGATCATTCTCCCTGTTGTAGCCGACAGTGTGGTGGTTTGGGATGTCACAAGCATGGAGGCTCTCCTGATCGCCCTTGGGGATTCATTCTCCCCTACAGAGGAGACACTGGGGACATGGAAAACAAGAGCAGATTTCTGCCCTTGCACTGAGACCTTCCAGTGGGCTTGGATATCCCTTACGTGCCTGGTGGATAAACCCAGGGCTCTTCCACCCTTCTCTTCTACCACAGTCGCATCCAGGCCAGATTTTTCTAAGCCTCTGAAGTCCTGAAATTCACATTTGACTTTCACATTGTGAGTAAGTTACCATCCGGAGCCTTTTAGACACTTTCCAAAAATGTTTCTGTTGCCTTAGAGCTGTGAGATCACTGTGGCCTGTGCTCTGAGGTTTCTGTCTGTGATGGAACGCATTCAGGGGGGTGGAAAGCCTGGACTGGGGCACGCATCCTTGGAGGGGGCTGGAAGGGGGTGAATAGCAGAGCCGAGGACTAATAGCTACAGATATGGGTCCTGAGACTGAACTGATCTCTGAAAGATGGTGACCAGCACTGGGAAGGACAGATTTGGCTTTGTTGCTGGAGCTTGGAAGGGAGCAGAGGAGGGACTGGGGAGTTTGGCGCAAGCATCTTGGTTCCTTGGAGTCAGCTGGCCTATCTTGAGAGGTAACTTGAAAACACAAAGATAAAAAGCAGTAAGGAACCTCAGTGTCACTTTTCCCTGCCCAAGAGCTGGGCTCTGTTGGAGGTAGCCTGCCATTGCTTCAGAGGAGGCAATGCCCCCTCGCTCCCGCAGCAACATGCACAGGGGTCCCCATGCCCCCACTCTCTGCGGGAGCCTCGGCAGGCAGAGCCGGAGCGTAGGGTGCTGGGCATCTCCCTCCTCTGACTGTCAACCCTCTATTATTAGGGATTTTAGCTTTCTGTTTCTAGATTGACTTGTTGTCAGTGTTTATTTTTAGCTCCTCCAGTGCCTCGCAGATTCATCGAGGGATCCTTTCTTTCCATCTCCCTCCTACAGGTTTGTTTGTAATGTGGCCGTGTTGATTTGAGCTTTCAACGCTGGTGGGGGCTGCGCTGCGGTGCTTACAGAGCAAATTACCCTTATGGATTTACCTAAGGTTGATGGGTCTGTGGGGTCGGGGCATGCTGGGGCAGCCACCCCTGTGGAGACCAGGGTCCTGGAAAGGAGCATTGCTCCCACCCACAGCCGCTGGTGCAGATGCCTCGTGGACATCACTCAAAATCAATATCAAAGCATGCTGGTGGCTGTTGTCCCCCTTGCTTTTCTCCATTCTGCCCTCCCACAGATTTCTCTCTTTTCACTACCCAGGGGAAAAAAATCAGATCATCAGCATACCAGCTGTGTGGAAACAAAACCCAGGGTCCTCCCGCAGCTCCACAGCCAGGTTGGATGGAAATTTTTAAGCATTTTTTTAAAGCCCTGCATAAAGTAATTCAAAACAAGTTGCGAGTATATTTTGGACTCTGGCGGAGCTGTCGTCGTCGCCTCACTTCGCCCTCTGGCTGTCCCAGACAAGGGCTCACTTTGAGTGTACCCTTCTGCCGAGCAGGGGGAATGTTTTCATTCCTAATTTAGAGCATCCGTCCCGCCGGGGTCCAGCCCCCCGTCTCCCGCTGAGCCCGGCGCAGCGCTGGGAGCCCGGGGGCTCCCTGCAGCGAGTTTACCTGTCACCACCAGCTCCAGGGCTGTGCTAACATGTTCCTTAGAAAATGTGACTCTCTTTGGACTTAGCCTCCTTCTTCTCACCCTGGGTTGGTGCTCAGTGGGGGATGTGTGAAGGTACAGTTTGTGCTCTGTTTTTTCCAGGATTTCTGTTATTTTGTAGAGGAGGGTAAGTTTGCTTATTTTTAAACACCTAAAATATAGGTTGATATTCAGTATAGGTTTGCTGTTTTTCCTGGGGAGAGACAGAACTGGGAGGTCCCGTTCAGGTATGGCTTTGGTGGTGGTAGCTCCATCACCATGGCTCCAGTCCAGAAAAGTGAGTTATTTTTGAAGCATTGATCTCCACAGCCACTCTTACCCTGGGAGATGAGCACATGCTTAAGTGTTTTGTTGGACCTGGTCCTGTAAAAACAGAGTCCCTTCAGCAGCTGAGGGAACCAAAGCCAACGATTCAAACAAACCTGAAAGCCACTCGCAAGGCCAAGAGAGTTAGATATCCTTGCAGCAGTAAGGCTTGGGCATCATGGGCAGCTCCTCTTCCTCTCCATGGATTAACCAGATGCAAGGAGGAGTATGGAGAGCAGGCACCGCGGCCACACGTCCCCAGGGAATGGGTGGTGGGACACACTGAAGGAGAAGACAGGGACCAGTGCCTACAGTGGGGCTCTTGCTTGTGTTTTGAAAAAGCCATCGAAAGCACCTAACAGTGCTTTCTATCATGATTGGGTTATGGCTGGCTGAAATCACACCAAGGATTAGTAGAGGGGCTTGGGGTACCTCTGTGATGAGCCTAATGTCAGACTCCACTTCAATCAAGAGGCCTGGTGCTAGAGGTGAGAGGTTTTGAATGTGGTCCCAGGTGCTGCAAGGTGCTGGGGCCACAGTGGACTTTCCCATCTCTTCTCTCAACTGTTTTGGTTTGGGGTCTGACTGCAGCTTTTCGAGTGTTGAAGTTGTCATTGAGGCTTTTCTGAGCTTTATTTTTATAATGTTCATTAGCACAGTTCCTATCAAAGAACAGCACGTTCCCTCCCTGTCCTCGTTTTCTCCCCAGTTAATAACCCTTTGCTGGTTTGGCTCATTTGGAAAAAGAGACAGTAGCTTTGGGAACGATTCCTGGTATAATAGACAGACGTCAGCATTTTCAATCTGATCTGAAAAGCAGCACTAATTCAAAGAGAAGGCTCAGTGAAATGACTGCAGAAGACCCACGTTACATGTCTGGGGAGGGTTGAGCCAACCTGTATCAAAATGTGGCAGTGTGTGTGTGTGTGTTCTCACAAGCTGCTGAGAGATTGCACTGAACCCAGATGGTTGCTTTTCCTTTCAGAAATGGGCTGTAACAGCAGCCTCCTGCTCCTCCCTTCCCTCCCTGAAGTTCTGCTTTGGAGATACCCATGGCTGAGGCTCATGGTGCAATGAAACCCTTGTAACAGGGTTGAGTGGTGCAGAAGACCTAAGGTGTGCGAGATTGTCAAGCAAAGGCTGAGCTGTTGGAGGCATGTGCTGGGGAGCCGTTTTGCCTGGGGTTGGATGGGAGGTGGTTACAGTTTCTGAGCATCTGCTCTGCTCCTGAAGCCCCCACCATCTTCCTCAGCTGGGTTTTATTGGTGTGAGGAACAGACCAAGGACACCAGACTCAAGTTTGAAGTGAGCAGGGACAACCATGACAAGGCCATGCTCCAGACTTTCTGCCTGGGGTGGGGAGCATGTAGCAAGTGCATTGCACCCCAGATGCTGAACCTGTGGGTGTTAGCGGTACAGCCCCGTACCGAGGACCTGTGGATATTTACTGGAGGTAGGGAGCCTGCTGCTGCTATGGGGGGAGTCAGGAGACCACCTGACTGGTGGGACCCTTCCCTGTGGAGAGGAGGTATATACCAAGTGATGCTGAGCCACCTCGGAGCAGGAAGAAGGCTGTGTCCATTGGGTGATTGCAGTAAATCTGGGATTTAGTTCCAGGGGAGATCAGGACTGCTGTGTGAGTTTGACAGACAAGGAAGCGGAAGCAAGAGGCACCAGTGTGATGCCCTAACTCTTGGTTACAAGGTCTCCTATCTTACCTCTTGTGACCTTGACCATTTCAGGGTACATTTTCCGCTGTCTGTGAAAAGCACAGCTGGCCTGGAAACATCTCCAACTGCTGTTCTCCTCCAGAGCAGAGGGCCGAGCTCTGCAAAAAAGAGGCATCTTTCTGCAGAGCCTCCCGAAACTCAACTCTTGGCTGCAACACCCTTTGGATCTGCTGGCTGGTCACATCAAAAGGCGGTTTGCTCTGAGATGGAAGGCACTCACTCTGTGACAGCCTGGATGCAGTTGCAGCGAGGTGTGAAGGGTGCTGTGTCCTGGGGGACCTACCTCCCATGGTGTCCTCACCCCACAGGCAGTGTTTGCCATGCACGGAGATGTGTTTTCAGCAACAATCTGCAATGTGTTCTGTGCTGGAGGATTGAAAGATGAGACACCTGGAAAGCACACATGCTGCTATTGCCAGCATGGATAATCCACCTCTTCTTGATTCTTCAGGGCCACAGGTTTTCTCCAAGGACAAACCCTCCCGTGGTTTATCTTTCTTTGCTGGCTGTTTGCTTTCTAATTGTCTGAAACCAGTTTTGAAGACGTCAGGCTCCTGGCAGCCAGCATTGCAGAGCACACCACACTGAGGTTTTAAGTCAGCTGGTGCAAAGTCTTACATCATGGGTTTGTCATCGTGTTTCTGCATCGTGCTTGCATTATTGGACAGATGTTGTCCAATGGCAGAGAGGGCCTTGCACAACCACAGAGCAGTCTTGCAATCTGATGTGTGAAGCACAAGCCCATGATGAAAGGTAGGTAGTGAGAAGGTCACCCACCATGGCTATCTCTAGCGCTGGCTTTACCCAGTGATTGTGGTCTTTGCTGCAGGATTCCTTAGCTGTAAATGAAAGTGTCTTGTCTCCTCCATCACTCCAGGCTCAGTCCAAGACGAGATGCAACCCTCTCACATCTCTTGACTCCCCACCACTGCCTTCAGTGTGCTCATGCATGAAGGGCATTTTAGGTGTGGGAGCTCTGCTGATGAGCAGTGCCTCATCTGGAGGTTGTCACGTGCCACTGGTTCTCCTGCTGAAAGGTGACTTGCTTGCATGAAGAAGCTCCTATGCTGGAATAAAACGTCTTTCACTGACCTGTGGCATGGCTGTCCTTCATGGGTTCTGAGGAAATGAACCTGATGGTGATTTAATGATGCTGGACATGGTGTGGTGTAGACAGCTGGCTTCAGTTCCCCTTGAGTGGCAAAGGCCAGTCCCTGCATCCCTTGGGGATAGGTGGATAATAAGAGTTAATGGGGAAACTGAGGCATACATACTTTAGCTCACAGGTGAGGCCATGCAGCCCAGACTGGTGTCCTTTGATTCTCATAGTACCAGACAAAAGCCATTGTGCTGGGTGCTCTCACAGCCTGGCCTGGAGGAGGACCCCATCCCCTTGTGGTGGTCCCCGCCCGGCCAGTCCTTGGCCAGATGCTGGCTGGAGATGTGCCCCCCCAGGAACCACATCTCTGACCGATCACAGTGAAGTTCCCAGCCCTGGAAATGGCTTTGGCCCATCCCACTTGGCTCCTGCTGCAGTGCATCCCTCCTCCCGATCATCAACGCTTGACTTTTGGGTTGCTCATGTCGGAGCCGAGGCCATTTGCTCTTCCCCAAGGGCAGTGAATGCCTCTCGCTCTCCCTCGCCTTGTTGCTGGAGTCTCTCGTGCCCCAGGCGCCGAGGAGCTCTCCTCTCACTTGGCTGCAGAAACAGGCTCAGCATCCCAGAAATTCAGGCTTTCATGTGGGAGCCAATAGTCACACAACCTCCATCCAGAAACCATCATTATCGGCCGCTTGCTTTTTCTTGGTTTCTTTGAACTACAGCTCCCAGGATGCCTGAAGATATGCAGACATCCCGAAGACAGTGGTTTCCCATAAACTTTTGGGGTTTCATGCTTTGCAAGCAGGAATGTTTTTATTGCATCGCAAATCCCTTCAAGTCCCTCAAACCTTCATGGCGCTTCCCCGCCGTGGGGCAGACGCGGTGGCTGGAGGCGGCTGTGAGGGAGGCATGCCAAGGGCTTTTCTCTCCTGCATTTTTCCCCTTCTTTCAAGAGGGACCTTTGTAAATGATGGTCATGCCTTTTCAAGGGGACTTCTGGACTGGGAGGAAGTTTGGACGAGCTATGGTTTGCCTGTGGGAATGCGTTTCCTGTTCTTCTTGGCCCTGTTTTTTCAAGGGGTGCATCCTGCATCCCTCTGCGCATTGCAGGGCAAAGCAGGGGAGATGCTAATGGGCAAGTGCTTCGGGCGAGGCGAGGTGTGGTGAGAGTTTTTCACTGAACTGGGAAGATCTGGGGGCGCAGGGAAGAGAAAAAAATGCAGGATAGCTCAGCAGGCTAGATTTTAAATCCTGATGTGCTCACAAAACCTAAGGGAAAACCAGAGACGGAAATTTAGCATAGTGTGATGTGATTGTAACTGACCTGGTGGGTCCCCATGCCCCAGCCCCCAGCGCAGATCCACCCCTGGGCCAGGTGAAACATCAGGGGACGGTGCATGCTGTTCACAAATCCTACGGGTGCCCCCACAGCTCCGCATCTTCCTGCTGCCCATCCTGGAACTGGGAGGAGGTTGCTGGGAGCAGAGCAGCATGCCTGGCATGGACCCAGCTGCCCCTAATAACCCCTTACTTTCTGTAGGAAAGGAAACTCAGAGGACAGAATAGGGCTATGTACAGCTTGGTGACATTTTATGGCATTGTTCTTCTGACTGTAAAAATACTTGAATTAGTTTTTCCCATTTGGTGCTGGTGAACACCAGTGTTATAGTCAGGCTCATGGTATTTTGCCTTCCTCCTTTTCTCTTTGATTTGTATTTAAAAAAACCCCACAGGATCCTCCATGGATTGAGTTTTAATATGTATTTCTTGTATAGGCGCTACTTTACCAGTTTGAGGAGCTTTGTGAACGAAACACAGAGGTGCTGGGTGCCCTTTGGGGGCCACCAGTACCAGCAACCACCCAGCTCTTGCAGGAGGCAGCACAGACGAGGGTTAGGCTGTGTGTGTCCCCATGGGACATGTCCTGGCTCTGCTCTGCATTGTCCCCGAGCAGCGAGGCCAGCGCGATGCTGCTGGGGGCCCATTTCTGGGTGGGTGTCCTGGTGCCTCCAGGGTCTGGGCTCGTTCTCTGCCGCCCCTCTCCAGTCCTTCCCTGCCGCCCCCCATGCAAGCACACCCATGAGCACAAGCACGCGTGTGTGCACAGCTCCTGGCACCTGCCTGCCTGTCCCAACAGCAAGCGATGGTGGCAGGCAGTGTGGTCTGCTGGAGGAGGTGGGTGCCAGCCCAGAAAGGAAAACCATCGAGGCTCTGTGGCCGGCTCACGTTAACCACATCACTCCTCTCCTGCTCTTGGAAAAGCCTGGCCGACTGGCAGCCCAGAATAACATGCTTTTCCATTCCTGCACACAGCGTCAGACGCGGGGCCATTTAAAACAAGAGCCGGCTCCAGTTCGAGTGCAGCGCTCAGACTAAACATCGGCCCATCCCTCCAGGGCAGCTTGTCCCCTGCAAAGGGGGATCAGGCTGAAGTCACAGCTGCTGGCAGATCAGGACGGCAGGGCGGGGATGCTGGGACGGTGTGGTGGTGCCTCGCTGAATGTGGGCTCAGCATGAGTGGTGGCTGGGGCAGGTGGAGGAAGAAGAAGGCCCCAGGAGGACCGAGCCTCTCCAGAGACCTCCTCACCCATCCATGCTGATGGCACATGGAAAAAGATATTTGTTGGTTTTGTCTTTTTGCTTTTATTTTTTTTTTTTTATTTTCCCTGGTATCTTTTAAATTAGGCTAAAAGCTTTAATTGCTAGGGTGGAAATTCTGAAAACTAGCTACGAGGGCTCTATGCAGAGCTCTTCTGTCCTATGGCAAGGTGGGAGCAAGTCCGCATGTTTCTCTGCCTTGGCAGACGTACAATCAAGCACGCTCACACAGCTCAGTTGGAAGAGCCCAAGCTCTGTCCTGCTGCTCAGGAAGGAGCAATATCTTCATTAAAAATGACAGTAAAGGGAAATGATAGAATTCTTAAAAATAAGCAAAGTGATGGGGATTTTGCCCAAGGAAAGGAATTTTTGCCCATTTTATTTTTATTTGATTTTATTTTGTAGATTTTATTTAATTGTTCTCTGTAGATGGTTGGACTTTTGTTTTTAAAGTAGATTGAGTTAATTTTGAGGGAGAAGCATACTGGTACATACCATTCATGACACGGTGCTCATCAACGATATGGTTTATGGTAGGGAGTCAGAAGAAGATCTTTAATTACATAGAATTATAGAATGGTTTGGGTTGGAAGGGACCTTTAAAGCTTATCTTGTCCAAGCCCCCTGTAGTGAACAGGGACATCTTCCACTGGATCAGGTTGCTCAAAGTCCCATCTCACCTGACCTTGAATGTTTCCAGGGATGGGGCATCTACCACCTCTCTGGGAGAAGTGCTCACCATGGCACTTTCCATCATTTACCAGCAGTCCTGGCTCTCTGGGGAGGTCCCAGGTGACTGCAGGTTAGAAAATGTGACACCCAGGAGGGGTGGAAGGAGAGTCTGGGGAACTACAGGCCTGTCAGTCTGACCTCGGTGTCAGGGAAGGTTATGGAGCAGATCACCTCGAGTGCCACCACAGGGCACGTACAGGACACCCAGGTGGGGGTGTTTAGTCTGGAGAAAGGAGCCTGAGGGGAGACCTTATGGCGCTCTACAGCTACCTGAAAGGAGGTTGTAGCGAGGTGGGGGTTGGTCTCTTCTCCTAGGTAACAAGCAACAGGATGAGAAGAAATGGTCTCAAGGTGCACCAGGGGAGGTTTAGATTGAATATTAGGAAAAAGTTCTTCACTGAAAGGGTTGTCAAGCACAGGAACAGGCTGCCCGGGGAAGTGGTTGAGTCACCACCCCTGGAGGTATTTAAAAGGCATGTAGATGTGGTGCTCAGGGACATGATTTAGTGGTGGGCTTGGCAGTATTAGGTTAACAGTTGGACTCGATGATCTTAAAGGTCTTTTCCAGCCTAAATGATTCTGTGATTCTCTCTGGGCAACCTGTTCCAGCATTTCACCACTCTTATGGTAAAAAATGTCTTCCTTATATCTAGCCTGAATTTACCCTCTTTTAGTTTAAAACCATTATCCCTTGTCCTATCACTACAGGCCCTACTAAAAAGTCTGTCCCCATCTTTTTTATAAGCCCCCTTTAAGCACTGGGAGGCCGCTCTAAGGTCTCCCGGGAGCCTTCTCTTCTCCAGCTGAACACCCACAACTCTCTCAGCCTGTCCTCACAGGGGGTGCTCCAGCCCCCTGATCATCTTCGTGGCCTCCTCTTGGAAGCCTTGGGAGTCCCAGAGCTGAACACAGCACTACAGGGGGGGTCTCCTGAGAGCAGAGTAGAGGGGGAAAATCCCCTCCCTTGACCTGCTGGCCATGCTTCTTTTGATGCAGCCTGAGATACAGTTGGCCTTCTGGGCTGTGAGCACACATTTCTGGCTCATGTCCAGCTTTTCATCCACCAGAACCCCCAAGTCCTTCTCTTCTTTTAAGCTGTTCTACAGCACCAAATGGAGATAACAGGATCTTAATGTGACAAGGTGACAGGCGTGGAGATACCAACCTAAATATTGTTTAGAGTTTGGAGAGAGAGGAAGCTTCCAGATCATCTTACATCATCTTCAGGATCCCACCTCTTCTGAAGTCCCGCAGCCCTGTTCATGGGCCACATTCATAACGGTGGGAATGGGGTCTCTTGGCAGCATGTGCCACTGCCTCCTTGCTGTGCTCACCATGGGATGTTTCTGGGCTTGTACCGATGTGGGGATAGGTTCCTAACAGGATTGTGCATGCCCATGGGTGATGACGATGCCCAGGAAGGGACATGATACAGGTGCTGGTCCCATCCCCCCCAGCAGCACGGACGTGCCGGGGGGCTGCAGGATGCAGCGTGACTCACCAGACTATGGGCACACGTGCCCAGCATCTCTGTTCCTTTGCGGACAGCTGTTGGTCAGAGGGGGGACAGTTGTTATTGTCAAAATGCAAATGAATAAAATAATTGTTTTGGCAGAGAATTTTTAGGGGAAGGACATGCAAATTTACCTTCCATTTAGAGTGCACATTGGTATTAAAATACAGTGTTTGAAAGCCAAAACAAAGGAACATTTTAATTTGGGACTCATCAGATGGTTCCTTCTGCTTAGATTAGCAACAAATTCTTTGCAGCAAATGCTGTAAGTTTGACAAAACTCCGATTTTCACAGAAAACAAGAAATAAGTTCTACAAATGCCATCCATTTCTAGGGATTGTTGCTGCTTTCATTTGTCTCCCCTGTCATGAAGCGACTGGCTCGGTACTGAATACTGGGCAGGCCAACAGGAAGAGGCTTTGGGAAATGCAAGTAGGACATGTGGTTGGGTTTCTTCCTGGATGCTGCTTTAATCTGGCCTCTAAATAGTTCAGAAAAGTCATCCCAGGGTGGACCCGGGAGTTCTGGTGGAACCTCAGAGCACACCTGAAGGGTGCTGGCAGACCTCGCTGTCAGGGTGGGAGAGAGTGGACAGCAGGGTCACAAGGCTGCTCAGATTTCTGATGGAGGCTGCACTGAAGGGATGTGTTGTGTTTCTTTCCTTGGCCTTCTTCATAAACACGCTCCAAATAAAACCCACTTTTCCACAGTGCTCAGAAACAGCTGCGCTGCTTATTTAAACACACCCGTGAGGTATCTCCGTCCTTCTCCCCCTGCTTCCCTTCCCCTTTCATCCTTGGGTATACCTACCCGCCTTGTGTTGCAGATCAGAAATAGAGACTAACCACCAACTTGCTAATTGTAATGCAGTCTGATAATGCCAACTATAATTAGCTGTACGTATCAAAGTGGTTGTGCTGGCAGAAGTTTTTTGTGACCCTGTTATCATACTTTAAATAGAGGATGCTGTCTGCTCTGCCTGGCTCCTTACTGCAGAGCCAGGTCCTGCAGAGTCCAACTTGGTCCTTCCCAGGGAAGCCAGTCCGACATCAGCCTCGGTGCCTGTGTCTGCCAGGCTTGTGAAGAGCCAGGTCTGGAAAAGCAGTGCTCATTGACGATCTTTAAGCACTGTTCATGCCCCCCAGTACATGGCAAATGTTGTCAATCACTGAGAGATTTGCTGCCACAGAGTTCCTTCCCTGAGGCCCTGGTCACCGTGGCTGGCCGGGCATGCTGTGCCAGTGACACAGGGCTGCCCCGGGTTGGGGTTATTGGAGTTTTGTAGCTCTGACCCATCTCTTTTTTACAGCTTTAGGGTACTCATCAACCAAGAGGCAGCTTGCATTGACATGTGCCGTGGCACAAGGAGGAATGGTTCAGGTTCTCTGAGCCATTAAGGGTCGCAGGATCAACTTGTCTAGAGCTGCATTATCATATCCCACGACTGTCAGACATCACTCCTTGTTCCCTCTTGTCAAGACCTCTAGCCTCTTTCTTTACCATCTCATGCAACTCCTGTTACTCTTTCCTCATCTGCAGCACCCCCACTGTCCCTCTCTCTGGCCTCAGGAAGCCTCAGCATGCTGGTCAGCTGTCCTGCCCTTACAACAACCCCCTCATTGGGTCAAAACAGACATCACCAGCTTTGCTCAGTCCCACCAGACTGAGTGGCTTAGCTTGTGAAGACTCATCCTCACATGGGTGAGCCAGCACACTCACAAAGCTTATCCCCTTAGCAGTGCAAAAGCCTTTGGCTTCTTCTCTGCAGCATTACCCAACCTTGGCACATCACACAGCTCACAAACCTGGTGTGATAACACATGCAAAAGTTTGTTTGGGTGGATATGCCCAAATTCATCACTTGCTCAAACTGTGGCTGCCCACAGCTGCTATGTTGCTGTCTAATCTGTCCTGAGCTCCTCAGGGAGGTAAATGAGTGCCTGTTCCACGGATGTGCTGTTCAACATCGCAGTGCTCAGCAGGGGAGAGATTTCCTAATGTAATAACCTGCAGGCAGACCTTGGGCTGTACCAGCATCAGATCTCACAAACTAATCATGGTTGAATCAGCAGGAGAAGTGGGACGCTGAAGTCCCAAAGGAAACCCAGGGACTTGGAGAAACTGTCCATGAGTTCCTCTCCCTGCACAGAGCCAATGTGCTGCCCTTTGGGTAAGGAGCCAAACCTCCTGAGATGCTCTCTGCCGCCCTGCTGCAGGGAGCGCAAGCTCAGCCGAGGTCCTGTGCCACTGCCTTGGGGAAGGCACCTCACTGCTGTTGGGATTGAACTGTTGTGTTCTGGCAGGACACCATGCAAGCTTTCCATTCCCATCCCTGGGCAGCATCTGGGGAGTTGGGGGGTAGCCCCCAGGTGTGTGGTAGAAGGACAGTGTCCTGTACAGGCATGCAAGTTCATTAGCAGAAGCCCTGGGTGGGCAACCTTGGCAGTCAGCAATAGCCACGTGCAGTCAGTGCCTGTCTTTGAGTTAAGGGAGCACCAGCTAAGGTATGCAGCATCCATTTGGGCTTGGGAAGTCCCTGTGGGCAGTGTCCTGTGCTTATCACCTGATCACCCAAAACAGTGGTGGAAGAGCTCAGTCCGTGGCTTGTGTGCCCTAACCCTGGACATAGCTGATGGATTTAGGAGATTGTGGAGGAGGAACATGAGAAGAGTGGAGTATGTGGCTGTCTGCAGCTCACCAGATTGCCTGCACTGTCACCCATGGGCCCACGGAGACTGGAGACCAGTGACCCACTACTTTCCTGAGTGGTGAAGGCAGGGACAGGACAACCCCGGGGGGGGGGGGGGGGGGGGGGGGGCGCCTCTTGGGGCTTCCTCCTCCTCAGCTTACGTGGGGATCTCAAAAGTTTTAGTGGGATTTGGGACAGTTTTCAGCACCGCTACCTCTGCTTTCTCCCCTTCTTAATAGGAACAGATAGGAAAGCAGGGCCGTGCAGGGTGGCAGGGGCTCACAGCATACTCTGGGGGTGCCAGTGTGGTTTGGTGGCATGGTGTTTCATCAGCAGTGCCACAGAAAGCCAAAAGCCAGTGGATGTGAGCCTGAGACATTGCTGCCTTCTGCCTGGTGCTCTCTCCACAGCTAAGCCTCGTCCCCCTTCATCTGAGCCTGGTCCCTCTCATCTGAGCCCAGTCCCACTGTATGAGCCTGGTTCCCCAATCTGAGCCCAGTCCCCCCATGTGAGCCCAGTTCCCCCGCCTGAGCATGGTCCCCCCAGCCGAGCCCGCGCAGACTCGTGGTTATGTAAAGCCCCAGCGAGCACGACCGGGAGATTCTTCAGTGTCGGAATCTGAGTCACATGGGGCTGTTTTATTTCCCCCTCTGCTAATCTCGTTTCTATAGAAACAAGATTGGGAGGAAAAAAAAAAAAAAGAAAAGAAAAAAAGAGCCAAGCACAGAGCGAGCGAGAAACCTGAGGTGATGGGTGAGGGAAGCGGAGGTGGCAGATGAGGAGGTCGGGTGCACGGGTGGGAGCAGGGGATCCCGGCTGGGATGGGAGCGTGCCTGTGGTTGTGTGCGTCGAGAGGACAAGGACTCTCCCTAAGAGCCACTCTCGGATGAGCTGCGCCTCTGGCAGTGGGTGATCGGCAGAGCCTGGAGGGAAGGGAGCAGAGGCTGTGCAGGTGAGTGAGCATCACTCGCGCGGCTACCGGGCATCTTGCCCCGGCACGGCACAGCATGGCACACCACAGCTGTGCCAGCTCTCCGGGGATCCTTCCCGGGCTGCTGCTCTGGGGACACCCTCGTGGCTGGAGCCACGGTCAGTGTGCGGCTGCAGCGGGCCAGTGAGTGGCATTTGCAGTCGACGCTTGCCCGGAGGCTGCCGGAGGCTGCTGTGTGCGCGCTGCCACGCACGTTCCCTTTCTGAAGCTTCTGCCTCCCGAAAGGCCACTGTCTGCTCAGGGGGCACCTTTGCAGCTTCCATTATTTTTCCTTTTATTTTATTCTAACTGCACCTGTGCAAATAAAACGCTTGCAGAAGCTGAGCCATGCAGCTTCAGGGAGTGCAGAGACCTGTACTGGCTCCCAGACCCACTCAACCCAGGGCAGTGTCCAGCTTCCCAAGGCCAGGCTGCAGTCAGGATGCCCGTGGGGATAAGCCCAACTCAAAAGCTGGTTTTGCAATGACTGTTCTCAAAGGGAGGACCAGCTGAAAATGCTGCTTGTTTGCCTGCTGCCAAGTGCTTGGGCTGCCCACAGCCACCACACAGCTTGTCCCAGGACTTTCTGCTTGCCTGTGCTCATTCAGGAGGCTGGTGGCTGCCTGCCAGGAGCTGGGTTAGTTCAGAACCACATAGAAGCACGTGCTGCTCCTGAGTCTCAGGCTAGGGAGTGCAACAAGTGGGAGTTACTCCTGCCTGGGCTAAGATATCTTCATCTCTGTGGGATGGATGGCTTGTGCCCGTGAGGTGGTGAGAGCTTTGGCTGGGCATGCTGGTGGAGCAGGAGCATTGCCAGCGCTGCTGGTCCCATGCTGGTGCCTGCGCCAGCACTGCCTCGTGATCTCTGTCATTCCACACCCGTGGCACGGTGCAGCTGTGCCTGCACAGACCACGGTCTGCCCCGCAGCTCCAGCCACGGCACGGCCAGGTCTTGCAATTCCAATGGCTGGGTGAGGCGCCACACAAGCACCCAGGCTTCTGTGGGCTCACTCGGACGGCTGCAGCCTGCTGAAATGCACTGCTTCTTGCAGAGGCAGCCTGCGATGTCCCTTCAGGGACCACCGCAGGGGAGAGGGCAGGCCGCAGAGCCGAGGGGATGGGGATTTTGCTTGTCATCACTTTTCAGTTGTGGCGTTGTGTGGGGGATGCGGTGGTGAGGCATTGCAAACCCCCGGCCAGATTCTTGCCTGTGCGTGGCTGGTGAAGCCAGAGGGATGAATCGAGTCCCTGTGTATTTCTGTTCTAAGTCAGCTTTGGGAAATGTCATTGCTCATCCGCCTGCCCGACCAGCGAGGGGGTGGAGGGCGGCGCTTCAGACCCTTGTCCTCATCCAAAAGGGCAGCTGAGTGGATTTTTGTGCTGGGGTGCTGTGTCCTGCGATGGCTCAGCGAGCTGGCTGAGCCACAGGCAGGACAGGGCCGGGCTGCCAGTCTGCTGTGTCTCTGCTCTGCCTGTGTTCCCACTGCCTCAGCGAGCCAGGGGCTTTGGCAGTCATCCATGCTGGGGTCAGACCCCCAGAAAACATGCCGGGTGAAGGGATGGGCATCAGGCTGGTGTTACACAGCACATTCGGGCAGCGCCGCTGGCGTGGGAGCTGTGCCCTGTGCTGAGCCGGAGTCTTCCTCCTTGGCCGTGCTGGGCTGTGCTGGCAGCGAGGGTCCAAGTGCTGCTGTGGGCACCCTCCGCTCATCCTGGTTGAGCACCCCAGAGGGCCATCAGCACACGCCAGGCTGGGGACAGCACTGTCCCCATCTCCCTTCAGCAGCAGCATCTGCCTCTGGCTGCCCCTGCCCGCTGCGTGCCTGTGGCGAGGGCTGGGTGCTGTGGCTGATGCTGAGGGGTGTTTGCCACACCAGGTCCTGCCACCCCCACGTGCGCACAAAGCAGTGGTTTTATGGGGGAGATGTCACGTGTGGGCTTTGCATCCCCACACCCTGCTGGCAGCGGCGTTCCTGCCTCCCCGGTGCCGCCCGCTCTGCTCTGCTGGGAGGTTTGGAGGGAAAGTCTGAGGATGGGTATTGCTGCAAGAGTCTCCAGAGCCAATAATTATTTCTGGGGAAAAGATGCTGTGTTCTGACTTAAACGCTGACATGGGACTCTGAACATGTGTAATCTGGCTGACAGATGGCAAGTCATAGAGGTGTGATTTATGATACAGCACAGTAGCTGAACAACCTTCTCTGGTTGTCAGGAGACAATTCTTCTCAGCGCTGTGGTTGATGTTTCAATTGATGGTTTTCCCCGCGTGTCCTCTCAGCTCCTCACCAGCATGCAGGGACCTCCAGGGAGCCTTGGCAGGTCCTGGCATGGCAGGCTGGGTCCACCAAGCCCCAACAGCGCTGATGCCAAGCTGCTGCAGAGAGCTGCTTCTTATTGTGGGGTAGACAGGTCACCCCAGATCCTGGGCAGGCTGGACTATGCAGCAAGCAGGGCTGGGGACCCCATGCTGGCCTTGTCCCCATCCCACGGCTGGGATGAAGCTGGCTGAAGGTGGCAGCAGCTCTCTGGGGCTGCCTGTTCCCCAGACCAGCACATTTGTGCCGAGTATGCTGGTGCTGATGGGAGAAAGCATAAAAATCTTGCCCATCAGTGAGGTGCACAAAAGAACGGATGCCCACAGCCATAGGGAACCCGCCTCAATCACATGGCCTCTCTGTGCCTCAGTTTCCCTGCCTCCACCTTAAGAACCCTTTCACAAGGGACAGGGGCATCTATTCATGTTTGGAAAGCACTTGAGAAGTAAAAGTGTGGTCCCAGCAGTATCCCCCTCCCGTGTTAGAAGCTCACTGCTGCTGCCACCCACAGAGCACAGATCCCAGCACAATGCCCAGTGGGCCCTGCAGGATTATCCTGAACCTGGGAGCATCCCAATCCCGGGGGTTCAGAGCAGACCCAGCATGAGAAGCTCAGAGAAGCTGACTCAGTAGCTGGGCCACGGTGGGGTGAGGGGAGTGGGGCAGAGCAGGCTGCTGGCATCGGGCTGCATTTGCCTGTGTGCAGCCATGGAAGAGCAGGTATGATTCATTCCCTCTTCTGCAGTACAGTTTATGTAAAGCAGCACTGTATAAATAGCCAGATGATACTGTAACGTGCTCCTGGCTTTCTAATTAGTGATGCTTCTGCTGGAGCTTTTGGGTCTGGTGGAGGTGAGAGGAGGCTGGTTCTTTGCTGAGCGCTGGATGAGTTGCTGACAGCTCTCAAGGGGGAGGGACTGGCCCATTAGAGTGGTTGCAGCCATCTCCTTTCACCTGGCTATGAGCCGTTGGAGGTGGTGGGTGAGCCTGCTGGGTGACCAGTAGTCTGGAAGGTTGGTCTGGGGGATAAAAGCAGCACCAAACATCTCAAGATTCTTGGTCACCTTCTGGCTTGTATGTGGCTTCACTTGTCTGCCCTGGATTGAGCAGATCCAGGCAGCACCTGCCCTGAGCCAGGGAGCGTCACCCTGCACCTTCCCCTGCGATGCCGTGCTGCGGGGGGAGTCACGGTGAGGCCACATGTCCCCAAACACCCAGGTGGCTCCTTCAACCCCACCAGCACACCCTGCCCCCAGGGACTAACGTTCCTTCATTCTGAGTCCTCTTGGCAAGTCACCCTGTTTTCCCCTGCCAGCTGTTCTTGGCAGATGCTGTTGGCTCTATCCAGTGGCTGCTCCTTTCCTGCTTGGGGCAGGTGGATGCATCCAGTAAACCTCATGGGTGTGTAATTGTTCCGGTGGTGTTGATCACAAGAGGCACGTACCAGCATGACAGAGACACTTGTTTGTCGTGGTGGGTGGCTGCCTTCCTTCATCCGTGCAGGTGATTTGGGATTTCACAGCCCCACATCCCTGCTGGGACCAGTTTGGGAGGGGTGGCTGTGATGGTGCAGGAAGCATGGTGAGGAGGGGGCGAGCATAGCAATCAGGACAGTGTTCTTCAGGGAGTCCCCAGATCTCATGAGATCAACATCCCCAGCATCCTGGCAGCTGGGCGTGCAGCCCTCACCCCTGCAGGGTAGTGTCCTGGGGAACTGGAAATCTGGGCAGCGTTAGGACCACTGCAGTGGGAACAGTCCGGTGCTACTGAGGAAGTGCAGCACCCTTGCCCACCACCCAGTCCCAACCCTGGGTCAGCCCCGGGCCCTGCTCACCCCGAGGTCCACACTGCATGGGGGCTGCTGCAGAGCACCAGCAGTCAGTGTCCAGGCCTCCCTAAATTGAGATCTTATTCATTAAGTGCTGAGCTTTGACACCAGATCAAAGGAGAGGCGAGGCGGTGGGGACGGTGTCAGTGCAGGGCTCCGGTCAAGGGGCTTTCACGAGGCGCCTGGATCACTCCTCTTCGAACGCCTCTTCCTCCGGCTGCGAGTGGGGGAAAGCTGGGGTTTGGGTTGCTTGTTGGGTTTCTTTTAAGGCAAACCTCATCCTTTACATCAAAGTAGTATTTCTTCTCAAGAATGTAAAGAATGACCCTGGAAGGTCTAAGCGTCTCTTTCCCGGCGGTGATTGGAGAGACGAGAGCCTTCTCCAGAAAGCTGTCTCCACCCTGTCCCCGGCAACAGCAATTCATAAGCTGAAAAATAAATCAATAACCAGAGTTAATGAATTGAAGATGTCTGTGTTTAAAATGTATCAGGAAAAAAACTGTTAGCTGGTCGTGGTTGGCTTAATTACTGTGAGGAAAGGCCGGGAGCTCTCATTTCTGAGAAATACCTTTTTTTCTTTCTTTTTTTGGCGTCATTTTGTTTGGTTGAAGCTGGTCAGGACTCGAGAGGAGGATTGGCTTTAGCAATGTGTGTAGGTTCAAAGGCTCCCCCGGATCTGTCCCTCCTCTCTGAGACCTCTGTCAGATAGCTCCGATCTCTTTTCCTGCCCAGCCCAGGGCTGGCTGAGCAGAGGGAGCAGGTCATGCTGGCACAGGACTGAAGGAAGAGGAGAGGCAGTAGCCATGGTGGCACACGTGGTGGTGCCACCAGCCTGGTCATATGCCCAAGTCAGGTTGTCTCAGCTCCCCAGACTGCTCCTCCCTTGCTCCCACCTCAGCTCCTGATGAACTGGGAGCAGGAATGGGTTGTGGCACCATGTCTGGCTGCAAGCTGGGGGTGCTGCCCCTTGGCACAGCAGGCACCAGGGTCTCTGTGTGCTGCAGAGGAAAGCAGAGGGCTGCGGGGCTCTACAGGGCAGGCGCCTCCCAAGCAAATCTCAGTGCCAGCTTTCTGCATGCCACTGGGCTTGGAAAGAGTGTGGTTGTGCCTCAGGACGGCGGTTCTCTTCTGGAGAGCGAGGGCAGAGGCAGGTGTGCAGCATGACCCCGGAGCCTGGGCGTGATTTTCTCCCAGGTCCTAAGGACTGGGAGAGATGCTGGAGCACCCTGCCCAGCGGGAAGGGGCTTTGCCACCGCAAATGGGTCTTTCAGCTGCACCCGTTTGCTTGCACACATTTCTCTTTCCTCCTCTGAAGCATCTCTGATCCAGGTTGATTTCCATGTCAGCCCTCATCAGGAAAGTTGTCCTGGTGTTTGAGAGCCCCAGCTGGGAGGCCACAGGCTCTGTGCTTTCTCTGAAGAGGCGTGTGGCTGTGGCAGAGCTCTGCTTTGATTCTCTCTGCCGATGCTTCTCTGACTGCCTGACCCCTCTCAGGCAGGCACTGCAAGAAGCAGAAGCAGCCGGAATTTCTCCAGTGTTGGCCATCACTGGTTGGTGTTTGGGCAGGAGCACACACGAGAGGGAGGTGATTTTGCTGCAGCAGGGAGCAGGACCTGGCACTAACGCAGCCTGCCAGGCTCACAGCTTCGGTCTGGCTAACAGCATGCCGTGGACCTGTGCTGGTCCTGGCTTCACCAGGCGATGCTAAACCTGCTGCTGCTCTGCTTCTTCCCCCCAAGGCTGGTGCTGCCCCGTCCGGTGCTGCTGAGCCTCTGGGAGCCCCCTCCTTTCAGCTCCAAGTATCACTTGGCTTTGTGCCATGGGCCTGCCGCTGGGAGATGGGTGTTTCAGTGACATTAACACCTTTCCTCTCCCCTTCCCCAGGTCGGAAAGCAGCCTCTCTAGGTTTGCTCACCGCTTGTCGGTTAAGCAGAAGCAGGAGAAGAGAAGGAAAGCTGAGTATGCCTCGGCCGAGCTGTCTGCCTTCCGGCCCAGGTCTCTGAGCATTGAATGGTAAGAGCTGCAGGACAGGGCTGGGGGAAAGGAGCTCCCGCCTCTCCAGTCTCTCTCCTGTCCCCTGTCCCCACCACTACCACTCTGTCCCTATCCAAGCAACGTCCTGTGGAACAACACCCTTTCAAGTCCCTCTGTCTGCTGCAGAAGCTCCCCCAGGGTATCAAGCCAAAACATGCCCCCTCACCCCAGAGCAGGGAGCAGTGGGGAGCCCTGGGAGGCTCCTTCCTTGGGGGGCTGAAGAAGACCCCGTGAACTGGGCAACAGGGTTCTTTCAAGGCTCACGTTGAACATGGATATGCATGTCTGCTGGGCCAGGGCACGTAGATGCGTGACCTCCGGCAGCCCCTGCCGCTGGTTGCTTCTCTCCTCACCCCTTCCCACCTCACCCTCCTTACAGGAGCTCCCAGTGGATACATGCCACAGCACACCTGACACACCACCACTGGATAAACCAGAGCCAAGAGCCACGGCGGGATGGCCACAGCCAGTGTGGTGGCACCGGGAGCCACAGGGGCTCCCCGCTGGTGCTGTGCGCGGGGTGAGTGATGTGAGGGTACGGGGCTGCCCCAACACAAGCCGCCCCCCAGGGCAGCCCTGTTTGCCCACCCCAGAAGGATGCAGTGCTCCCTCCTTCCCTGAGGCTTCTGCTGCACCACCCGTGGGGCCCCTCATGCTGAGCACAGGTCTCAAACTGCAGTCCCTGCTCAAGCAGGGAGTAATTTATCCTGGGTTTCTAAGCTCTGATGCAATAGCCTTGGAAGCAGATCACAGTCTACCCTCCCAGCATTAGAGGTGACTTGCTAAGGATATTTAAAAGAACTAGAAGTTACATTGCTTTCTGCTTCCTTAGATGGATAAAGGAGGGTAAAACTTTTTTGGAAAAAAAAAGAAGCGCTTAGAAATTGCAAGAATGTTGGGTTTGGTTTTCATTTTCCCTGCTTTTTCTTTTTTTTTTTTTTGATCTTTCTGGCATTTATTGTATGTTCTAACACTTCAGTGTGAGGTTGTGGAGTCCTCCTCAAAGACTTCCTCGATCTGTGAGGTTAGTTAGGCATCAAAGCTAACTAGGTATTAATGAGACCAGACAAAGAATTTAAGCTATTTGGTGACAGACTGCTTTCTTCTCCAGTTGCACAACTTTCTTCCTTTGCTAAAACGATGTCATCATGAAAGCTGTTCTGCAATTACTATGAATCTTCCAAATAGACAAGTATGTGAATTTGTAATATACCAAATAGGAAAACAAGCAAAGAACTAATTAAAAACAATCGGAGTTTCTCTTACTCATAATAAAGAAGCAAGAGAAGACAGAAAAATCTCTTTTCTCCCTTTAAATGTCTCTTTGAAGCCCCCGGATCCCATTTTAGCCCTGTGGTGTCAAGGTATATTTGTGGTACATTTTCACTCGCTCTGTAGCATTTTCCTGGGGGAAACCATCTGTCTTGTATTATTTTGCAAAGCACCATGTACAGCAGCGACTCTGCAGCAGTGGTAGATGATGTTATTTTATGGGGTTTTTGTAAGCAAGCTTGGAAATGAGCTCTTGGTGAGCTCTTTGCCTTCAGGTTGCCACGTGCCATCGCGTTGGAGATTGAGGCTGGAAAGTGTGAGGCCTGAAAGAGAAGGAGTTACTGTCGCCTCTCCTGCAGGGACATGGGCACGGCCGGTCTGGCCAGGGGAAGGGCAACTGCCCTGAGGTCAGGGGTTTTATCCATGACTGGAGACATCTTGAGCTGGATCAGATGTCCCGTCTGGCAGCCAGGCTTGGGTGGGCTGGGGTGCTGGGACCTGGGTCCTGGGGCTCGCTGGCACTCGGTGGTGACCCGGGGGGGGGTGCGGTGGCAAGGAGCCAGGCAGGCAGCAAGGGGGTGAGGACCATGCCCACCGCCTGCTCCCCAACCATCTCAGTGTGCTTGTTAACCCTCTCTCTGTTGCCATCATAAAGCAGACAACCCAGGAGCTGGCTCTTTTGTTGCAGTGCAGGAATTTAATTTGCTTTTACATGCGCACAGCTCAGTTTCCAAGGAGCAACTGGGGGCACCTGCCCACGAAGCACAGAGCGCTGCCTCCCTGGCAGCACGGGCACACTGCAGGCAGGTTTTCTTGCGTGCCAAAGGTGCATGTGCCTGGTCCACACATTCATGCTTGCCCTCAGGGAGACACTTGAAGGCTTTTCTCATGCAAGCACCAGCCTCCTCTGAAATCCGTCCTGCAAAGGGTGTACCTGGCCTTTTCCCTGGTGTGAAACATCATTTCTCTGCATCTCCTGTATGTCTTCAGGGATCTGTGATCATCACAGCAGGATCAGCATCCTTGGTTAGTCACTCCACACCATCATGCTGCATACAGGAGAAGGGCCTTTGGAGCTGCAGGTGTCCCTGTTCCTGCTTGCCTCATGCATTGCATGGGAGGTCCTGGGCTGCAGGCAAGGCTGCTGGGTGCTGTGGCCAAGGGAGAGCATGGCTCATGCCCTTGCTAATCTACAGATGCCTAATTTGGCTTCCAGAGCAAATATCTACATGCATCACATCTGTATGTATTTATAAGCTTAACCAAAGGTACCTCTGTGTCTTTTTACCTGCCTCTGTGCAGAGGGTGAACATCCACACTGTGTATAATGGGAGGTTCAGCTCATCCCATGCAAGTAGGAGGGGGATGGAAAAGCAGTGGACCATGTTTTCCCAAATCAGTGGCTTCTGAGAATCCTGCCCATCTTAATTCCAAGGCCTGAAGGCAAGGAAAGGCTCCTGAACCCACTGTTCCCTGTTGCCAAGGAGGAGGTACAGATGATAAGCACATAATCAGTGCCTGTTGCTTGGGAAAGCTGGGTGTCAGTCTGGTGGAGGGATTAGTGTTTTCTTCCTGAAATTCCTACCAAAGTCCAACCCCTCATGTCTCTGCTATAGGAGAAAGCATCCTTACCTCTCATTCCCATAGAGAGCAAGCTGAGCCAGTTTTCCAGCATTCCTGGTTGTTCAGGTGCTCAGGTAGGGCTGGATGGAGCTGAGAGAGAAGAGAAGGAGCTGTGCAGCACCACAGTGTCTTCGTGACACCGTGTCCCCTGTGCTAAGCACTGCCAGGTAGGATGGGGACAATAGATCCCTTCATCTCCCCTTGGCCCTTCTCCCTTTCCCTGGGGACACCTCGAAGCCCCCTGCAGGGAGGATTGCTGGGTGCTGGCATTTCTCTGGGCCAGGAGATGCAGCTGTTTACTGGCACAATAGATAAAGCGCTGAATGTCCCACACTACCTACCCAAAAGCACGGGGATGCTCCTGTTGCCGGTCTCGTGGTCCCTGTGCCCACCAGAGCACGGGTGGGACGCACTTGTGGGTCGTGTTTCTTGCCGGGCACAAGGTAGGCTTTATTCACACAGCACGTGTTTATGTGCTGCAACCGGGCAAGCAGAGCGCGGTCCTGCTCCCGAGCTCAGCCATCAGTGAGTGAAGCCTCGTTAGTTCTACTTATTAAAAAAAAATTGCTGGAGGAAGGGAGAGAAGGCAGGGAAAAAGTGAAGTATTGAGAAAACACTTCTTTCATTCATATGTTGTTTACTGAAATAAATACTTCATTATTAGGCTTTTTCTAGGCTATTTTTTTAAGGCCAGTGCCACAAAGTCCCCAGTGTTAGGGCCTGTGAATGTTCCATATCACCTCAGCCCATTGCTCCTGCGAACTGGTGTCGTGATGCCGGGAGGTGCCCGGAGAGAAACACCGCAGGGAGTGGGGTAGTGTGAGGCTTTCCTAAGCTTGGGGGAGAAACCTGGGGGCTGCTCCTGTCCAGTTTTATTTAGGTTTGCTGATTTCTTTCTCCTTCTCTTTGCTGGATGGTTCATGCTGTGGCTCACAGGGGCATCAAGGCAGTTTGAGCTGCAAATGAGGCAAAAGCTGGTAACTGAGGCAAGGAAGGATTTTGAGTCTGATTTATTAAAGCTCTGCTTTCTGCTGCTCTGTGATGCTAATCTAGCTCCAAAACTTAAATAGCATGAAGGTGTGTGACACAAAAGCACTCTTTACTTGAAGCTCGCTACCTTCTGCTGTTGGAGTGAAGAAGTCGAAAGCTGGCAGCTCCCCTGGAGACCTCCCGCTGTCCCTACGGCAAACTAGAAATGCCAGCAACCCCTTTTCTCCCCCCCTTAGGCTGAACTGAGGCAAAAAGAGCCTCCTCTCCTCTTCTGCCTGTCACCTGAGAAATGATCTATGTTTATCTTTCTTCTTAAGTGAGTTTTAAACCAATAAAAGAGCTGCAATCTGCTGGTTAACTCTTGTGTGTGCAGAGCCTGGGAGCCTTGGTCCCCCTCTCGCATCCTTCCAGCTCTGGTGCTCATCGGGAGTTCCAGCCCCAGCAGGTTTGTCCTCTTGGCATCCAATTGTCTCTTCCTTTTCCTTTCCTACCTCTCGGTCTGGTTTTCCTTCTTCCATTTGTTCCTCTGCTTGTCTTCCCCCCATGCTCATTTTCCCATAGTCACCTCTTGTCCACTCTGATTTTCCTCACTGTCGTCTTCTTCTTCTTGATTGTTTACTTCTACTTGCTGCCTTTTCTATTTGGGATTCTTGAGCTTTTCATGTTGGACAGCCTCCCTGCTATCCATGGTCGGAATAGCCTATTCCCATGGTGGGTCAGGAAAAATGCAACGCATTCCTCACTTCCCCCGTCCCCTTATCTCGGTTCTGCTCATTGGCTGCCCACCACGAGCTGTTAAAGCAATGCTGGCAGGAGGATGTTGTCTGGTGGTTAGAGGCAGCCAGCCGGCTCGGATTCAGTCTTGCCTGCATCTTGTTTTGCTGTCTGACCCCTGGCATGTTGCTGAATCTCAGCTCCTCGCTTTCCCTCTGCCAAAAAGAGCGTTGCGCAGAGACCTGCCTGCCCAGCAGCCACAAGTACAGGCTGTGCCCACCTGGATGGGAAGGTGTGGAGTGGTTTTCCTGCGATGTCCCAGCACTGGAGCTGTCGGGCATCCCTCTGCACAGGACCGCAGTGCCATGAGGGTGGGAGCTGCGGCCACCGGGCCTGGGAACCATGATGGCACCGTTGGCCTGGCAGAGGCAGCACACACGACTCTGCTGCTGTACTCTGCTCTGTGTTTTGGGTTTGGTTATGAAGCAAAAAGGTTTTTAATGGAATTGTTTTCATGAAAGTTATTTAAAATTTTATAATGCAGTAATATTTCTCCTTTGGGTTTAAGTGGTCTTGTGTGGTATGGAAATTCTCCCTAAATTTCTGTGCTGGGGCATGAAATCTGGGCTGTGGAGGTGCCTGGCACTGCTCAGCCTCCTTCCATAGCTGCTCTCAGCTGATGTGCACAGACAACCTGTCCCCATCGGCAGGCTCCTTGCTTTCTGGAACCCGAGTCCCGTGGTCCCGCGGGGCTGCAGAGCCCGTGGGAGGTGATGAGCTGCTGGCTGATCTGTCTGACTGTTCCTGAGCCAGTGTACTGGAGCGCTGCTACTGCAAATCTCAACGAGAGCCTTGTGCTGTTTCCACTGCAAGTAGTCTACAGTCATATAGGACTTTCCCCAGGACTCTTTGCTTGACAGTGGTCTGTTTGCCAGGGGGAGCCAGCACAAAGTGAATTGTCAGCAACTTTCTGGGAGGTGGGGATGGGTAGCACCCTAAAGAGCTCCTCCGAGTTTCACAGCCCTACTGAGCTGTCTTACTCCTAACTTAATCCACACATCCAAGAGGAGGTTTGGAGCCCCTTCTCTTTCCAGCTGAGGAAGCTTTAGCCTGAGCAAGGGAAATAAGAGGGAAAATCAGGCCCTGAGCCTTTCAGTGGAAGGGGAAGAGTGCCAAAGTCTGAGAGGTGTGTGAGTATCGGGGACCAAAGACATGCTCTGGGCAGGCTGAGATGTGGGCAGCCCCTCTGCGCTGGCTGTGGTGTGGGGCAGCCAGCTTGGTCGAGAGCTCCGCCTCCCCATCCCACCAGTCCCGGCAATCAATATGGGGGAAAAGCAGCCGCCCCCAGCTTGGTTGTGCCGAGTACAGGCCCTGGACAGGCCGGCATGGTGTTGAAACAAAACGCGAGGCTCTTTGTCTCGACTGGGAGCGCTTTAAGCCCTCACTGGGGAACAATGGCCAAGCTATGGGGTCATTTGTTCTGGTATTTCAGCAGCTCCTCATGATTTATGGGATGTTTTGTTCTGCTGCTTGTCTTAGCTTCCCCCTCTCCACCCTCCCCGTCTCCATCCCTTCTCCATTTCAGCTCCTCCTCCCCCCGCTCCCAATTCCCCTAATAGCTGTGGAGCCTCTCTGCCTTATGAAGTCATGGTATCTGTGACTTACTGAATTAGCTGTATGGGAGCTGGACTTCCACACCATGCTGTGGTCTGCCAGGGTGTCCCGGCTGCCTGGGGAGTCAGCCTGCAGCAGGGCCCCTTGCCCAAGGGCTCCAGGCAGCCTGAGCTTCCCCCAGGCATGGCAGATGCACGTTGCCATCAGCATGCTGATAAAAAGTCAGTTTACAGGTGATAAATGTGGTCAGAAGGAGCTGCAGCCCCAGTGAACAAGAATGGCTCTGTCTGCAGAGACCCCCTGTACCAGGGTGGGATGGGCGCCTGGCTGCCTGCTCCTGGTGCAGCCATCCCCGCACCCTCCCAGGACACCTCTCCATGGGTGAGGTGGACACCAGTTAGGGAGCCCCAGAGCTTTTGGTGCTGAACTGTGCATGGGACAGTGTAGTTCAAGAGTTTGGCTTTATCCCCGGCACCCTGGGAATGGCCACAGTCAGAGCCTCTGAGTACGTGGGGGGAGCAGGAGTTCACCCCCCCCAGAGCTGGTTGGACAGATTCACCAGTGACTGCAAGGGACTCACTGATGTGGATGGGGAGGAGCGAGCCCTCAAAATATTTCCCTGAAAGTAGGGTTTGCCTTTAGGAAAGCATTTGAAAGGAATAATTTATTTGTGGAAAATCACCTTTTATCCTCGTTGCAAACAGATAGAGGCTCAAGGGCACTGCTCTTCACAGTGATACCAATGCGCCTGCTGCAGCTGGTCCTTAGCCCAGAGAGGCCTTTGCAATGGCAGAAGAGTTGGGGTCCATGCAGCTCTGCTTCTGCTGCTCCATGCTGCTGGCAGGGAGCTCAGAGCTCCCAGTCCCATGGGTGCAGGTGAGGAAGGAGGAGGACAGTGTGTGGGGAGTTTGGGACCATCCAAATCTCTAGGGTCTGTGTGAGGCTTGTGCCTCCCCTCCTGATGCCACAAGCCTCCATCAGCCCATGTTTCCTCCTCCTCTGGGGAGAGGCAGCCTCAGCTTGTGTTACGATGAGGCTGGAGAGGTTGGGAGAGGACCAAGGGCTGGTTCCTCTCTGTGTGCAGCGTTATGACCTGCTGCCATAGATGCTGACTCCAGCACATCCAGCAGTCCTGTCTACATTTGTTTCTCATGTCACTTCAGCAGGAAAAATTGAGCCCTCTGGGAAAGTGACAGAAGGAAAATGTTCAGAGAAGACGGATTTCCAGGTTCTCCCTGTCTGGGACTGGAGCCCTCAGTCATATCCCTTCCCCACCGAGACCACAGGAAGAAAATATGATTTATTTAAAAGACAAATTTTAAATATTGTGCCAATGTGGTGTTCTGGGCACTTTCCCCTGCTGGTAGCTGATACCTCCAAGCCCTGATAAGATTATTTCTCAGTGCAGCATATCCATTATCCTCCATCCACTTTGATTTCTCTCAAATAGCTCATTTGCCTGATTTGTTTTGGTTTTTTCTCATCATCTCTCTGCCATTTCCCATGGCCTGGATCTGTAAAGCAGGATGGATGCCTTGGTCCCTGCTGAGGAGTGTAGAAGATGCTCTTCATTCTGCAGGATCTCCACCGGTTCTTCTCTGTAGATGTGTCCATGCCCAGAAGGTGCCAGTTGCCTGGGTTTGCACAGCAGGCAAGCCCCATGGTTATGCTGGGGGAAAGGTGCAGAGATGCCACAATCCTTGGTATGAAAAGGAAACCTCATGGATGTCTGAATCTTAGTGTGAGTCAAGCCCTTCCTGATGGGCTCATGGATTTTCCACACCAGGCAGTATTCTCAGTGTCAGTGTGCTGGATTTGGAGGGTCTCAGCTCTCCCAGTCCTCTTAGCCAGCACACAAAAAGTATCTCAATATTTTCTTTTAGTGGGAATATCAGTAATAGTCCTGGTTTCCTACTACTGGTCATGTCTTCACACCTGCTGACTTTGAACCTGGCTTCTCTGTGAGCTGATTTGCACCTGAGGAAGGGCAGTGAAGAGGAGCTGTGTGTCTGGAGCAGCCCCAGCAAGGCAGGGAGTCTGCCCCAGCCCCTGGGCTGCCAGGCTGCACTTCCCCCAGTCCTGGGGACAGCTTTGCCCTGGGAGCAGAAGGGATTGCTGGTCTTGCTGTTGATGCTGTTGAGGACACTGGGGTTGGGAGACACAGAAGCATCAACATTTATAGACAGTCCTGACAGCCGGCACTTTCAAGGTACTGGAATACTTTTAATCCTCCCTTGTCCCTTAAACAGTAGTAGTCCCTGTTGCTTAGGTTTTCTCTGCTCTTAGATAGTTTCCTACTGGCTGAGACACTTCTGCCTGCCAGAGCTTCAGGAACCTCTTGTTTATCTTCCTGGAGAGCGTCTCTTGGTGCCAGGTCAATATTGGACCTACCGTCTTCAATGCTGGCGGGATGGGCAGCATGCAGTGGGGAGGCCAAACTGAAGGTTGGAGTCAGGCCAGGACACTTGGGACACTGAGGACCAAGTCCTCAGGCATGACGGGATCTCTCTCCACCTTTGCTTGAGTCTTTCCTGCTGCCTGCACACTCATTCTTCCCTGCCGCTTTACTTCACACCCATCCCTCCTACCCACCTTTCTTCTGCTGGCTTGCTTGCTTTTCAGAGGAGGTTTATGAGCCCAAGTGAACTCCACATCCACCGAGCCTCATGCCCAGTGGAGGTCAGGGAGAAGCATTTGTGTTCCCCTCTGCTCCTCACTTCCAGATTTCCTCCCGTTCTCCTCAGCGTTGAAACATTCAGCTCTCTACCCCAGTGTGTCATGCAGCAGCTCCCTTCCCAGGGGCGTTCTTCTCCCTGTTCCACTTCGTTGCCTTTATTTGCACTGTTAACATGGAGGGTTGCACAGGATGAAGATCTTCTGCCAAAAATGGGCAATGTGGAGGAGGTTTTTTTCATGTGAGCAGTGCAGATCTGATAAAAGTTCCAGTTTCAGGGCGAGGAAAAGACAGGGTTTATGCTTCACTTTGTCCAATGTGGAATTGGACACTTGGCAGAAGATGCCAGTGTCATCATGAGAAACTGCAAATGGTCTTCACTCTGCCCATGGTGTGGAGGTTCACCTGAGCTCCCTCCATGTCTGTTCAGACAGAGTCTGGTTTCCATCCAAGAAGTGTCCCAACGGGGCCTGTGAGGGCTCACCAGTTAGTAGCTGGAAGGCAAATCTCTCCGGCCTGAAGTCAGGGCAGGCTCCTTAATGATGATCTGCTGTGAAAAGCTGTTGTTTCTGAGCTTTGAAAAATAAACATATGATGTGTGGTAGCATTTGTTAAGCATGACCACCAGAGCAGCTGCTGAGCTGAGCAGAGCTCCAAGAAACATCTCTTCTTGGCATTATCAGGATTGACTCTGGCCCACTGCCCTGAGAGAAGCCATCGTCACCTTTGGTGGGATGCTGTGGCTCGTTGAGTTGATATTCTCCATGCAAATCCTACAGGTTTCCAAGTGCATGGCTGTTGCAGCCTCTGAGATGGCAGGGACTGCAGGTAGGTCTGGCAGTGTGGTTGCTCAGCTCTTCCCGCAGTTTTGTTTCTCCTCTCCACCCCCAGGCTCCACGTTTAAGCACTAAAGTGGTCAGGACCCAAACTGTCTTGTCAGAGTTTCTGAGCTTCACCCATCACAGAGTGGCCTGGGCTGGGGACCAGGGATGAAGCGCTGGCCTGGGGCATATGGCACCAGGCTCCTCCTGGCCTGATGATCTGCCCATCTTTTTGCCTCCATTTCCCACTCTTTAAAAGGAGCACAGCAGTGCTGACTTCCTTTATCAGGTACTTTGAGATCTACTGATGAAGAAGCTAGCTGTTGCATCAGGACACTTGGTAACAGGGGTCTTCTGATGGCAAACCTGTTCCCCTAGCCCCAGGGACAAGATGTGGGCTAGCTCCAAGCTTGGAGCTGGCAGGTTGAGCTTTACTGTTAGGTTTTGTAAGTTTGGGATCACGACCTGTTAGCTTATGTTGCCACTTCAGTAAAGAGCACCAAGGTCCAGGTTTCTGTGCTGTATGCGGGTCCTGGGTGGCTGGAACTTTCTCTGCCCCGAGTCCAGATACTAAAAAAAGAGAGCCCTATTTTTCCCCCAAGTGGTGTTCTCATTCATCAGCGTCTTCACTGGGAAAGAGGATTAAGTTATTCTGGTCAGAGGCAGCGGCAGGAGCAGGCGGGCAGACAAATCTTTCCGGGGATATCCAGGCAGGTATAATCTTAAATTCTTTTGGGTTTAAATGTTGCTATGTGCTGGGCTCTGGAGTCAGAAGGTGCTCGCTCCTGCTGTGTGATGGAGCCTTCAGCCTTTCTGCAGGCCTGGCCTACGTCAGAAGACACAAGCCTTGAAGGAGAGGCTCACTGGGGGGTCAGTCCCTGCTACCTTGTGCCAGAGAACAGCCTTGAGGGCAGAGACGGCCCAGTGAGGCTTGGCTGGGTTTCTGGTGCTGGGAGGGACTGCTCTGCCTCTGGACCTTGTCAGAAGGTGAAATTGGGTGAAGGCATGCATTTCCTGGTGAGCAAACAGGTCATCTGAGGTCTACCATGTGCCGAGGCGCTACCAAGGCGCCTTGTCACTGCCCCATGCCCCTTGTGGGCAGCCAGCCCACCTCCCGCTCCATCCTCCCTGCTGCGGGCCGGGCTGCCAAGTGCTGCTGCCCTTCAGGGGCAGCTCGGAGCCAAGTCCTGCCATGTCCTGTGCCAGGCGGGTGCTTGCGGTTGGGAGAGCTGTGTCAGGTTTCCCTGTGCACTGAAATCCCATGAAGCAGTGGGCCAAATCCTGTGAAGCAAGGAGGCTGCTTCTGGACACAGATAAGCCAGCGCGACATGTAGCTAATGCTCCCACTTGCCCTGTCTACACCCAGTGTCTTGCTGGCTGTCCAAGGGGGTGTCTGAGGGAACTTCAGCTGTGAGCGTGTTCTTGGAGCTCCTTGAGCGAGGAGGTGGATAAGCCAGTGGAGCGCTTGCCTGTTTTCTGTGCAAGTGGAAGGCTGATGCTGCCAAGAGGTCCCATCCTCCCAGTGTTCTCCTGGCCCCACTCTGCCCCAGTCATGAGCTCTGGAAGACTCGTGGCCAGCAGAAAAGCAGTTTTCCTCATGGAGCAGAGCTCCTCTTGGGTGAACTTCACATGAACTCATGAAGTTTCTTTGGCCGTTTTCTCTCCTGATGATGCAGACAGGTCAGGAACAGGATGCTGTATTACACGGGAACCCAAGGCTGCCTTCCTCGTGTGCCATCATCCTCCTGCTGTGCCATGGAGGAGCTATCTGCTGCCTTAGCAGCTGTTCTTCACCCTAGGAGAAATGCCAGCAGATGATAGAGCTGTCCCTGAGCTACACTGGGACCATGCTGCCGTAGCAGTGGCTCTCCTGGTCTTAGGAGGGGTGGTAGGCACCTATTGCAGCACCAGGGCATTAGTGACCTGCTCAGGGTCACCCAGGTGGTTGTGACAGAGATGAGAGTTAAATCTCCCCACCTTGTCCTGCTCCCACTCTTTAGCTGGAGATCACACTTGCTAGCTTCCACGTCTGTGTTCATACCACACCATTTGGTCCGTCACCAGAAAAATTAGGGGTAGCAGAGGAAGAGAAACCATCTGGGCTGAGGTGTTGTTGGCACAGTAAATCTGAAGGTGTGATTGTAGCCTGAGCCAGCCTGTGTTAACATGGGGGACAAGGTGTGGCATCCCAGGCCAGCATGTGCCAAGGCACAGTGGGTACCTAGAGGGACTTCCTAGGTCTGTGAACATCTTTGCCCGGAGGAAGCTGTCTTGCAGCACGCAGACAGGAGAAGCAGGGCAAGGAGCAAGGTGAGATGAGCAGGGTGTCTCAGGAGCATGACACCCTGCTCCACCCATCCTCTTGCTGTTCGAGGCGTGGTGAGGGGGAGGAAGGACACAGCAGCACCCACCATGTGTTGGGGCCACCAGCTCTGTGAGATGTTTCCCAACCTCTTGGTGATGGAGGAGCCCAACCCATTTACGGCTGGCTCAAAGTTTCTGCTCAGTGTAACCATGTGAACAGGGATCTCCCAGGCGCTTTGAGAGATCTCTGAGGTCCTGGGGTTGGACTGGTCTCACCCTGTGCTGCCACCTCCCATCTCCAGGGCCACCTGCACCCCTTGGCCCCTGCCACCCTTGCGCTTCTATGCTGCAGCGAAGTTATCCTCGTGTTCTGCCATGAAGGGGCGAGGAGCAACAAGGGCACCTCTCACCCAACACACTGATTGTAGACGGAGCCAGCAGATGCCTGTTGTTAAGACTGTATAACACTTTCCAGCGGAAGTTTGTTTGCTTATACCTTTGCCAGACTTTAACTGTTTGAATTTTTCCATGCTCACTCTGCTTCAGGCTGAACTTTCTCCCTTTTTTTTTTTTTTTTTTTTTAAGTTTCAGCAGAAGGTTGAGGAAAAATGGTAGCTTTGCCAATTTTTTTTTTTTTTTTTTCCTCCTGTCTCTTTGTTTGAGGACTTCTGGTGCCTCCATGCTTTGGAAAAGAGACTTGAAATCTGGCAGGGTTGGTGCATTCCTGGTGGAAAGCAACACAGATTTGGTCAAATTGTTAGCCTCTGGAAGGCATGGTTGCACATGCTTGGAAGAGCTTTTCAGAGACTAGCTGCTAAAAGCCCCATCTGCAGAGACTCTTACCCCTGTGCCCGCTGCTCTCCAGCTGCACCGAGCACCTCCCATTCCCATCTCTAGAGGAATGCCCTTGCCCACACGAGTCCAGGTCAGGAGTGGTGACCACAAGGAGCCCAAGCAGCTGTTTGGTGCTTCTTATCAGCAAGTCTCAAAGCACTTCACAGAAGATGACTGGAGATGATTATCTCCATTTCCCATGTGTGGAAACTGAGGCACTGGCTGTGGGCATCACCTGTCTCTTGCCCTCAGTGGTAGAGCTAAGAACAGAGTTCACGTCAACTTGGGCAGTGGCTTGTCTCTAGGCCAGGAGAAGCTGAGGCAACACTCAGAGGAGAGAGTGTTTTCCAGTGCTCCCATGTTGTGCAAGATCTTGGGAAGGGGCATTTGTATGCCTGCTTCTCCCATGCGTGTGTTTCCATGGATGGGTGAATGTGTCCTGATGGTCAGAGGTTTGACCTGGGGTTTACTATAGTTTTTAATGTTGCTTTTTCATATGACGGTGCAAATCTTTTCTACTTGCTGTCCTGAGGGCTCTGACAATTCCTCCACAGGCTCTATTATCCTCAGCTTGAGCTTCTCTACCTGATGATATCTCAGAGCTCTCTGCAGCTAGAGTGAGAATAAAGTGAGACATGAGGTGGGAAAGTTCAGGTCTGATGGAGGCAGCAGGCAAACCTCAGCTGGAAGAAGGCCTGCCTGGTAGTGAGGTCTCCCCAGTTAGTGCCATTACAAGAGCACTTGAGCACTTGTGGGGCGTTTTCTAGCAAAATGGAAAAAAAAAAAAAGTTGGCTTCTCCTCTTGGACTGCAGCCTTTGGACCCAGACTCTACTGGAGATGCATAGAGGGAAGGTTGGCTCTGGCATACTTGAGTGCTTTTGTAGTTGGGTGGCAGCGAACCATCTCCTCTGGCATTGTGCTGGGTGGTGCTGGCATGAGACCGGCACCAGGGCTCTGTGGTGGTGTTGGTCCCTCCTGTCAGGGAAGACCCCAGTGGGTGCTGGGCAGGGAGCTGGTCATGGAGTGAGCTTGGAACAAATCCTGGCATTAAGCTGTGCCCAACAGGGAGCCAGCCTGGGACATGCCACCGGCAGTCCAAGGAGATCCCCAGTGCAGTGGTGGCTGTTCTTGGTAGCAGTGCCAGGGACATCCTGTGGGTAGTGGCCAGCATGCCCAGCACTCCCGGCTGGGTCCTGCTGGTTGCCTTCCAGCGTGAAAGGGGTTTTCTGACTCCAATAACATTTACCAGCTGGGCAGCAGCTCTGGAGCCGGGTGTGTGTGTTTGTCTGTTCTTCCATTGTGTCTTGGCCGTTGTCTCCTCCTCCCTGCCGAGATCAATGTCTGTGGCCTGCCTTTTATAACCCCTTTGGGTGCAGCTCTGGAAGTCTTCAGCCAGCGATGCTGGTTTCCATCGTGCAGCTTTGGCATGCTTGAGCAGCTTGGTCCCTATCTAGCTGGATGGCTTGGGTAGGACAGTGATCTGGAAGAGGGTTTCCACCAGAAGGGATATCCCAGTGAGGGGCTGGGGAGGTCTCCTGGAGGATTGTGAAGCACAGGTAGGATGTAGTTGACAGAGAATGGACACCACCACAGGTATGAGGGAACGAGCTCAAATGACCTCCAGAAGTCCTTCTTGGGCCAACTTTCTACAATTTCATGGTTTTGGAGAAGAGGTGGTTTCTCAAGAAAGCCAGCTCTCACTAGCATATTCTTCCTGGTGGCACCAGGTGGCGCAGGAGGGTAAAGGATTTGCTTGTCATCGCCGCAAGTCTGGGTTCAAATTGATTGCCTCTCACTGCTGTGATGAGTCTGTAGGTCTCAGCCCCCATGGCATGTGGCTGTGCCCCCATGCCAGGGTGAGCTGCAGCCTCAGGGCCAGGCAGCGGGGATGCAGCTCCTGGGAACCCTGTTTCCAGCAGGGTGGGGAGCTGAGCCAGTGCTTGAACCATAGCAGCAGGACTGGGTGTGTGAGTACTGCAGAGCCCCACCATCCCAGGAGTGAGGCACAACAGCATGGAGGAGCCAGTCTTACCGGGGAGAACCCCAGTGGGTCTCAGCAGGGGTGAGAGGGAGGCAGTGTGGTCTGCTACTCTGGTGCAAGGCCATGCTGAAATACAGCGCATCCCTCCCGCATACACTCAAGCCGTCATGGGGGAAGACAAGTTAGTGCTTCCTCCTGGCTCCTGGGGAGTCCCAGGCATTTTGCTGGGGTGTGGATACATAGCAGCAGCCCTCAGAGGAGTTGGGACACTGCCATCCTGGCCCCTAAGGCCCTTTCTCCCATCAGGACAGCACTCAGATGCAGCCACTGCACAGGCTGGGGTTGACACAGCAGCTTCGCCCTCAGCCAGCCTCACTCACTTCCAAGAAGTGGGGTGTCAGGCCCAAGCAAGGGGACAGGACCAAGCTTAGATGGACATGGTCTTACATCCCTTCTCCCAGCATGGCAGATGGGCCCTGGCCACATGGCTGAGCATCCCCACGCTGATAATTGTCCTTATGCTCCAGCTGGGTCCAAGCTGGGGCCCTGCAACCCCACAGAGATCTTTTTCTCCCTCCTTTTGCCTTCAGTGATCTTTGAGACCAGGCGTCGTATGACTCAGCTTCTGCATTTGATACCCCCGAGAAGAGTTTGCACACATGCATCTGTGGCACAGAGCGGTGCTTGTTCCTGGCAGGCCAAGCCGGGATAGGATTTCTTCCTGAAAGAGAGGCAGCGAGTCTCTGCTGCTCATCCACTTTTAATATGCGGAAGTCTGATTTAGCTGGAGTGGTGCCAGCAGGTCGGAGGTGTCTTCCAGAGCACTGTTGACCTGTTCCAGCATCTGGGCTTGTAAGATCCTGGAAGGACAGGAGGAAGTGCCACTGCAGTGCCGAGCAGGTGCTCAGCTGGTCCCTCTGTACTTTGGAAGTCTGTCTGTCCTCCCGTCCCTACCTGCAAAGATCCAGCTGGTTGTGGGTGCCAGAAGCATCAGGCACATTTTGGGTGCTAGGGCTGAACTGCTAGTTCTGGCAGTAGGCACAGGGCATGGTCAGCAGAAGTTGACACCGACGTAGATCCTGTGAAGGGCAGTTTGGGTGCTGACCTTTAGGTCCTGTCCATTTCTGCTGCGTGGTCCCTGTGAGCAGCTCAGGTCTGGAGGCAGCTCCCGACTCAAGCAAGGAGCACCCAGCCAGCCCCCGAGTGGCCTGGGCAGGGGTGCTGAGCTCCTTCTCGTGGTGCTGGGTGAGCACAAGGTCACAGACCCTGCAGGGCAGAGGTTTGCAGGGGGCAGCATCTTGTAGGGGGCAGGGATGTGCAGGGTGCAGGGCGTTGCAGGACGCTGGGGTCTGCAGGGCACAGGGGCTTGCAGAAGGCAGCGGTTTGCAGGGCACAGGGGTTTGGAGAGGACAGGGCTTTGCAGGGGGCACAGAGGTTTGCAGGGTGGCTGCAAGCCCCAACTGAGCCAGGCCTCAGGGCTGCGTGCTTGGCTCTTGGCACCAGAGGACTGGCTCCGTCTGCCTCCTGCCTGGCAGGGGCAGGGTTTTCCGATGGTCACAGGGCTGTGGTCACACCCGGTGCTGCCTGTTGCTGTGGTGGGTACCTGGCACCAGGGCGGCTGTGCAGGGCTTCCCCATCAGCTTTGGTCACGGCTCGGGACAGCCCATCCTGCTCGGTCCTGTCTCCATCAGGTTCCAGTTAAAACCAAATGCGTTCTCCAGCCTAAGCTGCGCTGCCGTTTAAGCCCTTCCAAAAATGAAACAAATACCCACGGACTGCAATTCGAATTGCAGCTCAATTAGGGCTTGTTCCCAATGCGATCATAAAACCTCCAGTACGAAAACAAACAACCCAACCAAACCACATCCAAGCCTGACAGCATCCTCTGGAATGCCTTTAAAATAACAAGGGGGGCAGAGGAAGATGAAAGCGGTGTGGCCGGTGGGAAGAGGGCTCTTCGGCCCCGAGGGGCAGCCTGGAGGTGGGCTGCGCAGGTGTGGGGCAGGGCGCTTTGGGACGGAGGCCCATGCAGAAATGATGGGTACGATGGAGATGGGGTGGGATGGAGACCAGTGTGGAAGTGACGGGTACAGTGGCGATGGGTCAGCTTGGGGTCAGTGGAGTAAAGGGTTACACTGTGTCCCCAGCAGGATTTAGTGGGGTGAGGAGGAGGAGGTTGCATAGGTGTTTTGGAGCATGGTGGTTGTGCTGATCTGCTTCTATGGCAGGACGGGGGGGCACGGGGCCGGAGCAGGACCACAGCGGCTGGAATGCATGTCCCATGTAACCCTGGCTTGCACCGAGTCCAGCCAGTCTGGTGCCGCGGTTCGGGTTTCACAGCGGACATTAAACCAGGCCATATTTAGCGTGCGCTTTGCTGGCCTGTCAGGGAGGGGAAGCCACAGCACAACTAATAAAAAAAGCCAAACAAAAACAATGTAATTAAAGAGACTCAGCACTGTGTGTTCCCATAGCAAGAACATTTACCCAAGACTTCCTTGCTCAGATACTTAATGTCAAGCAGCAATTAAAGGCTGGCATTGTGGGGAGCCCAGTGAGGAGGGTTTACCCTGACTGGGAGGTGGGAGCCCAGGGCTGAGCAGAGCTCCCGCCAGCAGATCTGGCATCCCCAAGTGCCCAAGCTGGTGGGGAGGGACTGGGGGCTTTTGGCATTGGGAGGTGCCCCAGGGACAAGTGGTGCTGGTGACAGGGGGACGATGCACCCCAAGCAGTGGCTCCTGAACCCCTCCAGGCAGGGACACCCTCGGTCTGTACTGCACATACACACTTAGCTTGATCCCCATGGAAATTCGGTATTACAAAAGCAGCAAAGCGTTTTTTCTACTGGGGTAAATCCTCATGAAGGCAGAGAAGCCAGCAGAGCTGGACTGGGGTGCAGAACTGAGGGCCTTACATGGATGTTGCTTCTTCCCTCCAGCATCTCCTTCCAGACCCTGGTTTGCAGACAGAGCCTGTGTAAACCTCACGAGACTTTATGTTTCCCCTCCCTCAAGGGATGGCTTGGGGTGCCAGGAGCCAGGCTGTGCCAGGCTGAGCAGCTCAGGGCTGGTGCTCATGGGCTGGTGGTACTGTCAGCATCATCTGCCTTGGCTAGAGAGGCATCCACTGCACACCGTTCCTTAGCACAGTCCCCGAGGAGAAGTGCCCCAGTGTCTTGACAATGCTGAGTGAAGTGTGTGTGCAGGCAGGACAGGGGCTGCCCAGGGGGGATGTGCATGTGTGGGCTCGACCAGGACAGTGCCACTTTGTGACTGCAGCATGTGTGTGACAGCAGTCCCCGCTGTGAGGGCAGACTGTCACAGTGGACCGAGGAACTGAGTCTGATTTTGGTCATATTTTAATGTGGATTGAGCCACAGGCTCCTTCTGGGCTCACTTGAAAACAGTGATCAGGATGCTGAATTGAAAAAAAAATAAATGAAAGAAGCATCATCATCATCATCATGCTGCAGCAGATTTTGCTCAAGCGCCTCTGCTCCCTTCCTCCCCCAAACATACTGAAAAAAATTGGGGTGTTTTATGGGAGGCCTCCACAGACTGTCAGCAAGTGATCTACTTGGTTGGCTCCAGACCTCTCTTGGAGTCCTGAAGTCTTCGTCTCTCCCAGATTCAGAGCCTGTGATTTAGAAGGGAGGTGTGGTGGGAGCGAGCTGTGTGGGCAGGCTCTTCCCTGCTGTACTGCACCAGGGGACGTGGCTGTGCCTTGGGCAGACACTGCCGGTTTACCAACCAGCCCCACGATGTGGCACATCGCGTGTCCATCCTGCGTGCTTCCCTGCTGCCATGGCCCCTCTGGCAGCCGAGCGAGGGCTGGTCCCCGAGGGTCCTCGCCGCACACTGCAGCTGCTGCGCTCCCAGGGTGTGTTCCCCTAGGGATGCAAAAGCCTTCTGATACAGAAAACAGCCTGGACAGTGAGATGTGTGACACTGACTCCCTCTTGCTCCCACAAGAGAACCCTCCACTCCTTCCCCTGCAGAGGTGCAGAGCTCTGGATGCTGTAGATCTCACCCAGGATGTGCTCTTCTCCTTCAGCTTATTCAGGTACTGAGCTGCTGTGTGTCAGCTTTCAAAGCCAATCCCATGCCATGATGCGGTGGGCTGTGTGGCCGTGGGGTCCGCTCTCTGCTACCTTGGGTGGTGAGCTCTTCAAGAAGCGCCTACATGCATGGCGGTGTGCCTGATATGGAGACAGCAATGGCAATGTGCAGCCATACCAGCATTGCCAAACCAGTGTCTGATGCTCAGGAGGCTCTGCAGCAACCTGGGTGCTGTGCAGCATCTCCTGGCCTTGCACCACGTTGAGCTCCTCCAAGCACTGGGCTAATAGCATTGGGCTTCTGGAGCTCAAACAAAAATGTACTGGCAGGAGCAGGATCTATATAAGTTAGTTGTTATTGCTAAACAAAAGAGACACGCTTGTTTCAGCTCCACTCAAAACAAAACCCAGCAGGTTTGCCAAGTGGGGAAAAAAGAGAAAATCTGTAGGAAACAAACAAAGCCCTGGATCTGGTTTGGTGCCTTTCCCTGGACCCAGGTTTCAATAAGCAAGTGCATTTTCCAGGCACGCAGATGTTTCTGCAGAGCAGAAGCGTTTAGCTCCATCTTTGCACGGCCAGGTCGCCACACAGTATTTAAATACCTTTGAGGTCATACACCTCGGGGTGGGTAACTGGTATGCAGGCTGCTCCCGTGAGTCCTGCTGCTTTGCAGGGATACGAAGCATGGCATTTTGTCTTAGCTTTGAGTGTGCCTTTTGGTGGGTTACGAAATCCCACTCTTTTGGAAGGGCTCCCCTACTTTTGCTCCATTTTGGATCCAGCCTTGATTTCCCCAGTCCTGAAAAATTGTTTATACTCAGGCAGAAAGAATGGAAAATGTGCATGCAGGAGCAGCTCCTCTTTATGCGCTTCTGGTTCATGTCCCCATGAGCCGAGAGGAACTCCTTTGCATTTTAGGAGCTCGAGTGGACTCTGCTGTGGAGTGTTTGGTGCCTGAGTGTTTGTAGCTATAGTGTGGGATTTCCTGCACGTGCCAAGGATGAGCATGGCCAAGTGTGCTCAAATGAGAAAAGACCCCTCACGCTCAGATTTCTTTGGAAACAGCCTGTATGTTGATCTTGCCAGCTGATCTCTTGATGCAAGCTCCCAGTTTGGCGTGACGATGGCTGGGTTGGGTTGGCTCTCCCTGATAACTGTTTTTTAGGCTTCTCCTGTCTCTTGCCTGTTCATTTTTTGGATATCACTATGGACTGAATTGGATCACAGTTCAGGAAAGCATCCTTAGCAGCTTGTGCTAACATACCACTGACATCCACAGCACCATCAGGCTACAACAAGCTTTGCAAGGACCCAGTCCTTCTCCCCACCCCAGGCTTCGACCTTTCAGAGCACTGACACCTTTCATTCTCCATCCTTCGGGTTCTCTTTTTCTCGTGCACAGAGCCCCGTGCCTTCCCTCTCTGCTCCATGAGGCTGCAGACGGTGAGGAGCAGCTTCCCGAAGTGACAGCAACCCACATCGACCCCGAGGACAGGAGCGAGGAGCTGAGCTCATGTCTGCCGCTGTGCCTGGTGTCTGCCCTCTTGCCGCCAGCGCGGGCAGCACCCCTGAGCTAATACTTTTCACAACTGGCATGGGGGGTGACAGGGACCAGGCAGCCTTGGTTTTTGGCTGGAAGGCCATTGCCACCAGTGACAGCATTGCTTGCACATGAGCCTTGTCACAGCCCGGGCTTCCACTGGTGGGAGGTGGCATGGAATGGCCACTGTGGTCCCCAACAGCCGTGTCAGGTGAGCTCTGGGCAGGATGGTCATTGCCTGCTTGTCCACATACCTCCAGCCTCTGTCCCTGAGATGGAAGTGCATGGCGGCAGGGAGGATGAAATTACCCTGGGGTTTGCATGTCTGGTGGTGCCATCCCTGTGGGTGCCTGGGGAAGGGTCCTGCTGGGCTCACGGTGGGCAAGGCTTCTTCCAGCCAGCCCGGGGTCTGGGCTCTGCCAGCAGGAGGGAGCAGCCCTGTCTGACATGGACTGGTTCTCTGCTGGAGGCTCAGAGAGGCTACGCCCTTAAACAAAACGCACTTAAAATCATATAATTACAATAATTATTAACACTCTTTACTAGGCCAAGATGTGCGGTGTTGGAAACATTAAAGCCTAGAATATGCAGAAACCACAATGTTATAAACTTACCCAATGGATTTTCTCGTGTTCATTGTAGAAGGAAGGATAAAATGAAGTTGTCTTGTGCACATCCACCCTCATGTGCTTTTAAAAAAAAAAAAAATCCTGATTACATTGGTTTCATGAGATGAGTCTGGCCAGCCCTAATGCATCCTTTCACAGAACCTCAGCCTTTCCATGGAGAGGGTGATGGAGTTTACTGGTATGTGGATTTATGACACTGATGTCCACACCACCTCCCTGATGGTCACAAACACATCACATGGCCAAAAAACTGAACTGCTAGGGCAAGCCAAGTACCCATCCCCTGCTGTGGTGTTTGCAGTAGGTAGGTAGCAACAAAAACTGATTGTGGTTGAGATAAATCTAGTTCGGATGCACTGAAGTCATAAAGGCAGAGGAGATGGGACCTCCTCCCTGCAGGATGGGGCTTTACCATCAGGAAGAGCTGGTGTTGGCTGGTCATACCTCGAGGGCATGACATCTGTGGGTGTTGTTTTCAGCTATCAGTTGCTCCACTGCAAAGTTTAGCTCTAGATAAATCAAGACTATTTCACTGAGTCCAGATGACTCATAACCACAGGGCAGGAAACTCTTATCTTTGGGGCAGCCGGTTTAATATAGATAGATGTTCACTCACTCCTGAGCTCTGAATAATTTCCATCTCTTCTCATTAAAAGCAAGTCAGATGAGGGAAAATAGGGAGAAATTTCTTTGTGTCATCTCTGTTTCTACCATCTCTGAGAGAACTTCCTCCAAATTGTGCAGTCTGCCTGTACTGGGTCATTTGCCATATATTTTGATTGGCAGAAAATGTGCTTTTGCTCCAAAGCACCACTCCTTTCTAGAACCTTGTTTCTGCAGGCATGGATGGAGCGGGGATCTCTTACAACAGGATCTACTCCAGCTTCCAGAGAGGTACTTCTGGGGTCTTCCTTCCCTTCTTGATGTGGGAGAGCTTTGCTGCCTCCTTGGTTGAAGGGGAACCACAGTGGAATTAGGCATCTCGCTGACAAGCCTGCTAGAGGAGCCATCTTCACCTCCAAGCAGCAGCTGGAGGTGAAGAGCGGAGGACTGGGGCAGCAGAGAGGTCTTAAAAGAGAAAGGGCAAGGTTTTGCTGGAGGGTCTCTTAAGTTGGTTATTTCTCTTTCCTAAGTGTGTAGTATAGCACTTCGCTTCTCGGGCTTGGTCTGTGGGTCAGGACCTGCCTTCCTGGTTGCCAGAGTGCCCTGCCTGCACAGGCATGGATGGCTTTTCTCTCTTAATTTCTGTCCACCAGTGACAGCAGAGCTGTGTGATGCTTTTCTGCTCCTTTGATATCTGGGATCTTGTACTTGCCATCTGTAGAGGCTTGTATGTGCTGTGTGTGGAGCCCTTGGCATCAGAAGCCTTCCGTAGTGGCTGTGCCAGGAGCTGCTCCGTGTCCATGATGAAACACAGTGTGCTTGGGCTGCCACAGCTGTAAGCTGAGGACTCTGTGTCCAGAGCTGGGTAGGTCCCGGTGAGCCCTGTGTTGAGCAGGTCTCTCCCCCCATGATGATGCCCTCCTGGTGGAGACCTGCTCTCCCTCCTCCCCACCAGAACCAGCAGGACCCTGCTGCACAGATCTCACCAACCTCCACAAGGCTGCCTAGGAGTGTCTCACCACCTGAAGCTCACGTGGCTGCTGTTCACTGTCTGTTCAGTCCATAAAGCCCAACGTTCAGATAACACCCATCCCTGGAGAAATCCAGGGCAGAAACTTGACACTGCAGCTTGGGCCACGCTCGAGACCTCTAAATCTGTAGGCTGAAGCCAGTGAGATGAGTGACTGGCAGGAGCCAGCCTCCCCATTATTTTCTGCTTTTAAATATCACAGTAATAAAAGATAAAACCATTAAAGGCCTTCTGCAGCCCACTGCACCTAATCTGAAATCAGGACGATGAAGAGCACATAGCAAGGTTGTTATTAATATCCTGCCTCCTGATGATGGCTTTATAAACATCATCATCCCAGGCACAGCCTCGCAGTAGATTTTGGCATGACCTTCTAGACAACTGTCATGCTTTTTATCACGCTTACCCCTTGCTTGATATTTAACCAATAAAACGATATGGAGAAGACCTTACCCCTAAATATCTGACCTTATACACAGGGGTATGAGGTCAAAACTGAGAGAAACTGTTAAGCATAGCTGTACTAAATGCTCTTTAGACCTGTTGCTCCTGTCTGGGAACTGTGCCACGGGCTACGGCAAGGAGGGGATCAGATGTTTGACGCCAGTGAAAACCCTCAGTGCTGTAAGGGATGACTCATGGGCAAAAGCCCATGCAGCAGCAAGGCCACGCTTGCGCTGAAACCGGGGACTTTGCCCTGTGGGGATGAAGTTTTAGGTGGGACATGAGGGTCACAGCTGCAGGGAGAGGGGCAGCTCCCCCTCTGTGAATCCAAGACAAAATGTCAGTTTCGTAGTGACTTGTACATATTTGTTATGGTTATTTAAAGTATAAATCAAAATCAGAGTAGAGAAGATTTTGTGGGTTAATCAGTGTGGATGGAGAAGGTGAGGAGCAGCTATGGAGCCTGGGTCTGCTGGTGAGCAGGCGACTGGGGGTCACTGATCCCCATCAGAGCCTGGCATTGTCCTTAGAAGTAGCCTTTTGTCCATTGCCTGCTCTCACTTTGCTTTCAGAGGGTGCCTTTTGCTGGAGTTAAGACTCAGAGGAAAGTCACGTACCAGAGGGCTGAGAACAGTGATAAGTGCAGGAGACAGGTTCCTGCTGGAAGGATGGATGTGGAGAGGGTGCACGAGGTCATCCCAAGCCAACTTCATGGTGGGCAGTACTCACCCAGCTCGGGGCTGGGGGGCTGTCCATCCCTGTGGCCCCCACTGCCAAGGAGATCTGGGCAGCCCTGGATGGGGCAGCCCATTTCTGTAGGAGTCAGATGGTGGCAACTGGGAGTAAGGAGAGGCTTCCCTGGTATAATGGATGGGGACCAGTTGCAGAGCTGAGCAGTTGAGCGTGAGGTTACTTGGGGCATCCAGGCTTAAGGGCAGTGTGGCACCAGATTGACCCTTGTGTTTGGAAGGAAATGTCTCATCTTCAGGGTTTGTAGGAGCCCCTGGCGACCCAGCAGGGCCATCAGCCCTGGAAGGAGGAATGGACTGGCCTCAGCTGATAACAGATGGGTGAGGGCATTGCTGGCACTGGTATCTGCCTTGCAGCCTCTAACATCAGTGCTCCCCTGGCATCTCCTGGGTTGTGCCTCAGTCCTGATGCTGCAGATAAGCCTCTGCCTTTCTGTCACATCCTCCATGCCTCATTTTCCCACACCTTGCTCTTTCCCAGGTCATCCTCCCCTAAAATGACACAGCAGATGCGGGACTTGCAGCTGGCACAGGCCAGGAAGCCACCGGGCCCTTCCTCACCAAATGCAGCCAAGAGGCTCTACCGAAACCTGTCGGGGAAATTTCGTGTCAACTACACATCCTTCGACGAGGGCAGCCTGGCGGGACGGGGCGAGAAGGAGAAGCTCCGCAAGTCCTACCTGGTCAGTGCCCACTGGCTCCATCCAGCGCTGCCGTGGCTGGGAAGACAGGGATGGAGGGTCCGTGCATGGGTGATGCTGACACCCGAGTGGAAGCCCAAGAGTGTGTTAAGTGAAGCTGCCCTGCAGCAGGTTCACCTGGAGCTGGTCTGAGTGTTGCTCAGCATCATCTGGCTGTGTTGCAAAGGGACAATGCTCCTAATCCCCTGGCACCAGGTCACCCCACCTTGTTTGGATTTGTGGGGTGCTGGTGAAGGGCTGGGGTGTTGGGTGGAGTGGAGGAGGTCGCATGCAACCTGCGTTTCTCCCTCTGTCCAGTTCCAGAGCAATGCTGCCCTCTTTGAGGCCGTGGAGCTGCAGGACCTAGACAGAGTCCAGGAGCTGCTGAAGCAATACAGCCCCGAGGAACTGGACCTCAACACCCCCAACAGTGAGGGGCTGCTGCCTCTGGACATCGCCATCATGACCAACAACACGCCCATCGCCAGGGCCCTGCTGCAGGCAGGAGCAAAGGAGAGCCCGCACTGTGAGTGGGTGTGGGGGAGCCGTGCCATGCCCATCACCAGTCTGGTGGAGTGGGACACCCCAGGCAGTGGGGTCTAGGTGGGGAGGCAGTCACTGGGCTCTGGGAAACTGGTGCAGGCTGTAGCAGGGGCTTGAGTGGAGCCATGCACTCGAGTGGAGCGCCGGAGCAGGACACAGAGGAGGGGATGGGGTCCTGGGGTAGGGACTCGGTGCCACAGAGCCTGGGCTTGTCCTAACCACCTTCTCTTCACTCCTCCTGGCTCCCTTCCTGGGATCCACGGCCATGCCCACCCAACCCACAGTTGTGAGCCTGGAGAGCCGCTCACTGCACCTCTCCACGCTGGTGCGGGAAGCAGAGCAGCGCGTCAACGAGCTGACAGCGCAGGTGGTGAACGAAGCGCCCAACGCCGACTGCTCTGAGAAGGAGAAGCAGCTCAAGGCTTGGGAGTGGCGATACCGGCTTTACAAGCGCATGAAGGCAGGGTTTGAGCATGCCCGTGAGTGCCTGCAGGAGGGCTTGGGGGGCCTGGGGGGCAGCCCCCGTGCTGGGGAAGGAGCAGGGCTGTGTGTAGTCCAGGCACAGGGCTGCACCAGCACCTGCCAGAGGATCCCCACACCCTGTAACCAGGGCTCCCTGTATGGGTGCATGGAGAGTGAGCACTCCAGGAATGTGTGCCTGGGTGCAGGGGGAGGCTCAGGAGGGACACTGAGGGGTTCAGAGTGACCGTCCTCGCTGTAGTGGTCCCTGCGCTCTCTGTCCCCAGGAGTGCCAGACGCCCCCACCAATGTCCACCTCTCCGTGGCCAGCAGCTCCTCAGTGCAGGTGACCTTCTGGGAGCCCCTGAGTGTCAACTCAGCTGTCGTCACCAAGTACAAAGGTAAGGACTGGGGTCCCCACACCAGTTCGGGGGACACGCGGCCATGGCAAACACCTCGGGTGTGCTGGAGGGGCTGTGCTGGGGTGCTCAGCCCACACATAGCCCACCAGCGTGCCAGGGGCATGAGCAGGGCTGCCGAGCCCCCATCAAGCTGCCTTTGCGCTCGAGTGTGGGGGAGCCAGGGCTGCACACCGTGATACCACCCAGATGACACTCAAGCGCTCCAAGCTGGACCACATCATGGCAGAAGCCAGAGTGCGGCTTGTTTGACCCCAGCCTTCTCCTGACCACTGCAGGGCTTTCCCATCCTGCTGTTCCTGTGCCCCTCACCCACTTAAACCAAATACTTTTGGCTTCTGGGAGAATTTCCCCCATCCCCATCTCCTGACTCATCGCTAGGTGCTGGCCCTGCCTGGCGCAGTTTGATAAGGAGGGCTGCAGCTCCCTGTGCCATCCCCACTGTTGCAGTTCCCCCCCTCCCCTGCCTTTGCTCAGCTCCTTCCAGCTGTGGTGCTGCCCGTGGTCCCTCTGCACCTGCTGGCCCCGACATGCTGCAGCCAGCCCTGGTAGCCTGTCCCTGCTCCGGGGCCACAGGGCACATTGGGGTCTCTTCTTTCAGTGGAGTGGAGCTGCTCCCCCACCTTCTCGCCACTGCTCGGGGAGGCCGTGATTGACAAGCTGAAGAACCTGCACTTCACCATCCGGGGGCTGGTGTCGGTGAGCTCTTGGGGTGCCCCACAGGGGTCTGGGCTGTGGGTGGAGAACCCGTGGCTGGGAAAAGCCGCTGACCACGGTGCAGCCATGGGGTCATTCCCTGCAGCTGATGCAGGAAGGACATGGGGTGTCATTTTGAACAGGAAGAATAGGATTGTGGCGTGGTGCATGCCATGTTCAGCACAGCCTGTGGGCAGAGCTGAGAGCGTGGGGCTGGGAGACACATTTGTCTGTCCCTGCACAGCCGTGGCCACCCTCGCAATGGGGAAACCCCTGACAAGGGGTGCCTGGGGACTCGAGTGAAAGGCAGAACGGGTCCATTCATTGAATGCCTGATTTATCCTCTGTCCCCCACCCTGCTCCCATCCCCACCCGTGTTCCTCCTGGGCAATAAATCAGTGGCTTGTTCCTCTGCCACCTGCACAGATCGACCCCTTGCACCAGTCCTGTCACTCATTGAAGAGGGGGGACCAGCCCTGTCTCCATCTCCGGGAGCTTGGCAAGGTCACGGGCTGGTTGGGGCTGGGGCTTCCTGCTGTTTTATCTCCCTGAGAACTGCAGGGGCCATGCTGCCTGTCAGCTGTCCCCTCCCTGGGGACTGCTGTCCTGTCCCCAGCACACACTGGAGATGGGGCTGCGGTGGGATGGAGCTTGGGATGGGAACACAGGAAGATGCTGAGATGGTCGGGGTTGCCCCAGCGAGGTGCAGTGCTGAAGCTCCAGGGCAGGCAGGCAGGGACCACTGGCTGGAGGAGCAGGGAAAGCCCTCAATGCAGTTACAGAGGGTTAGCCAAGGCAGGGCTGCCGGAGCCCAGGAGCTGGGGTGGGAGAGCTGCCCTGGTGTGTGGCAGGACGGGGCTTGAGTGGAGCCCAGAGCAGCGCCACTGCAAGAAGCTGGCTGGGGCTCATCAATCATGCTTTCAGAGCTGCTTCACAGGCTCCTGTCCGCCTTCATGAGTGCCTGGAGGCCTTGCAACATCTGGCAGCTTGACTGAGTTTTAATCAGAGGCCTTTAATCACTGTCGCTGTGCCACAAGCTCTCAACAACTTTGGGCCAGCTCCCTGTCTCCAGAGGTCAGATCCTTGCATGTCCCAGCGGGAAGGCAGCACCCCGACCCTCCGGGCTGCAGAAGCCCTGTGTCTTTCAGGCCGTAGCATTTCCTGGCAAGAGGCATTTGCAGTGTCCCATCCTTCCTCTGCCTCCCCCCCCAAAACCACCCACCCAGGCCATGGGGGTTCTCTACTGTCTGATAACAAGAGCTTTGTACAGCTGGGAAAGGTCAGAGCCAGTGGCTCAGGGTGTGAGCTCCAGTTTAGTACTCCTTGTGATGCACTGGTGTTCTGAGCTGGGGGTATCCTCCTTCCCTCACGCGCTGAGCCAGGAGAGGTGCTGGTGTGCTGAGAGTGGCTTCCTTCCTTGCAGGGCACAGCTTACTACGTCCAGGTGTCTGCCTACAACATGAAGGGCTGGGGTCCCCCGCAAGCCTCTGTGCCCCCTTTCGCCATCCCTTCCAGTAAGTACTACTGGGAATGCCCACGGGAGCCAGCACCGTCTGCAGGATGGGCGGGGGGAGGAAGCAGCTCCCTGTGCCATCCAGGGGTCCCTCTCACTGCTGCAGTGGGGTCCAGTGGACCCAGGAGCAGAGACAGCATTTGGAGTCTCGAGCCAAGCAGGGAGGCTGTGCCTCTGGGTCTGGGATGCTGCCTCCAGCCGATAGGAGTTTTGCCAAATATTAATTTTTCAACCTGAAATTTTCCTGGCTGCCTCGTAAAGGCTGAGCCATTTCAGACCACCTGGATCAACTCATCCTAAGGAGGAACCTTGGAGAGAGGATGTTTTGCTTTTTCACTTAAAAGGAAAACAATACAGCCATCTCCTCTGTAGGAAGGAAAAACTTCCCAGGGTTTTTTAGCAGAGGTTTCTAACAGCGCAGAGCAGCATTTGGGAGAGGTCAGTCCTTACCGCCTCAATGACATCTGCCCCAAAGTGGCCAAGCTTGTGCAAAACCACTGTTGACACATGGTGAGGAGTGACATGGTGGGATGCCCCAGCTCGACCGCTGGAGGTGCCCCTCCAGGGCTCAGAGCTGTCCCAGTCCTGGGTGGCAGTGGGCCTGGAGCCCTCTCTGTGCCACCACATGCTCTTGCCCAGCCAGCCCAGCCCCAGGGACCTGCATTCCCTGGCATTGAGCTGGGATGGGGTCATGAGCTCCACCAGAGACCAGCTTTGGACTGCCAGCACTCACCTCTCCGCACTGGGATGAGGGCAAGTGGGAGGGGAAAAGCCACGCAAAGTCACACAAGGCATCCCAGAGCGCTGAGGGGGGGACAGGCCAGGAGAACTGAACTGGAAGGAGCAGCCCCAAAGGGCTGAGTGGGCTCCGAGGTGGCCTCTGCCTCTCATCACCGGTCCCAAGATGGGTCTCTGCCACATGGCAGTGCCATGGGATCGGCACTATCAGATGTGTAAGGAACAGCTCCACGTGCACCTGGGGAGGCTGAGCCTGTCCCGACGAGCAGGCAGCAGGGCGGTGGGCACGCAGCTCCCTGCCACCACGCTCACAAGCGGCACATGGACAGCAGTAGGGCCAGAGGTGTGCAGGCACCATGCGTCACTCTAGGTGGAGATACGCAAGCACTCTACCACCGGTATGGAAAGATGCAAAAATACATTTGCATGTATATGAATGCATATAGCAAGCCTATGGCACTGCCCTGCCTTTACCCTGTCCTGGCAGCGGGTGTTGGTCATGTTTGCACTCACTTTAAATCCCCTTTGCGATGGCACAGTAACCCTGCATGGGTTACATTCTCCGTGACCAAGATCCATGTGGCATCGATACAGAGAGCAGCTGAAGTGAATCAGACATGAGTGGGCTTTATTTATTTTTATCTCCATTAATATTTCTCCCTTCAGTAAAGAACCCTGGCCCAGCAGAATATAGTCAGGCACCTCCCTGGGTGTTTTTAAAGTTCCTAAAAATAGTGGTGAGCCCCAGCCAACGTTAACAGAGCTGAACTTTCCATGGAAAACAGCAGCAGGCAGGACACAGGAGGTGTTTAAAGCAATTAATGTAAAGCTAATGTAGAAGCGCTGGCGGGTCCCCAGCCCCGCTCCCAGTCCTGCTGCTGTCTTACAACGGGTGGACCTGGCAGAACAGCTTATTTATGTGTTTGCCAAGGTGAGCCCAGCTCTCAGCACTTGCCTGGAGAAAGCTGCAGCTCTGGGGAAGACCTGGAGGAAGACACTGGAAAGAATTTTATTTTTCAAGGCCAGTGAAGTGCAACAGCAACAGACGGGACCTTGTTCTTTCCTTCTGCCGTGTCCCCACTGCGCTGTGGGGTGCCCAGTGGCCATGGGATGCTGTGCAGAGCTGGGGTGCTCCTGCGGAGAGTGGCACAGAACAGGGGATCTCCCAAAGCCCAGCCCACCCAGAGGTGCCCAGCACCCACAACTGCTGCCATGCCATGTTGTGCCATGCTGTGCCTGTGGGACACCCAGGTGGGGTGCCAGGAGGTGACATGCCATGAGGAAGAGAGGACAGGAACCCCTTTTACCCCAGGCCAAGGGGTGCTGGGAGTAATGCTGGTTTGTCCCCACAGACTGGCGGGAGTACGATGGCCGGGCCCCACGGAGAAGGGGGCAAGCTGAAGCTTTGGACCATCTGCTGAGCCAGGTGAAGACCATCCATCAGCACTGTGTTTGCCATGGTGAGTACACGGCATGGCATCGTGGGGAGGCTGGGGTGTGGGAATCCATCCAGGCCCCTTCAGGGCTGTGATGTGGTCCGTGGGGCTGGGATTGTACCATAAATAGATCTGTCCCATGGATGAGCATAGCAGGGAGACAGCTCAGGCAGTGGACACCTTGGCAGAGCCTTCCCACTGGGTTGGCGTGCTGTGCCGTGGGCTGCCAGTGCAGCTCTTCATCTCTCTGCTCTCTGCTCCCCAGAGCCCTGCAAGAACCAGCCCCAAAGCAGGAAGCACTCGGTCTCCAAGAGCCTCAAGCACCTCTTCCACCCTGGCAGCAAGTTTCTCAAGACACTGAAGCGGTGAGAGGCTGGTGCACAGGGTGGTGGAGAGCCACTCTCCCAGTGAGGCCATAGAGGTGCCCACCCACCCTGGGTGCAGCCGGGAGCTGTGCCTGCAAGACAGGGGCTGGGGGTGCTCAGAGATGTGTCCTTGCTTGGAACAACCTTGTGGTGTCAGTGGGGATGAGTCCTATTGACCAGAAATCAAACGTTTCTTCTTGGTGTTTCCATTTGACTGGCCGAGCTGCGCCTGTACCCTGATCCCTGCACCATCTCCAAGCATCACCCAACACCCCACCCTCCTCTAGACCCAACCACTCTCCCACCACCCATCTTCATGCTTGGCCTCCAGGCACCCCAGCATGTCTCCCACACAGGCCTGGCCCCATCGCCCTCCCTTGTGCTGACTGGGCATCAGCCATGGCATCAGCTGTGGCATCGGCCAGGCTGGCGTTGCTGGCAGCGTTGGGTTCCTGTTCCTGCTCCTCTACTGGCCGTGTGCCTTTTCTGCCACATGCTGTTGGAGAGGTGCTCAGACCTGGAACAGGGCATCTCCTTTGTCCTCGGGAGAGAGACCCTTTGGAAAATGAAGCTGGTGTGTGGGGGTGACACTGAAGTCTGTCTTCCCTCCCATGCAGAGGCCTCTACCTGACAGCCATCTTCTACAAGGATGACAACATCCTGGTGACCCATGAAGACCAGATCCCCGTGGTAGAGATTGATGACACCTATTCCTGCCTGCTCATGCAGGATTTTCTCTGGTTCACAAAGGTGGGTGGCCCAGGGCCCCTGTGCTGTGCGCTGGGGCATGGCAGCAGCATGTGTCCTGACACACCTCTCTCTGCCTGGCCACCACCCGGGATGCTGCTGGGGTAATGGCCACCACAATCTGCAGAGCACCTTCATTGCAGCATCTTCCCTGGTGCTGTCTGTGCAGGCAGCAGTGCCTGTCACGCATGGGGTGCTGTGGGGCTTTTGCCAGGGCAGTCTGGGTCTGATTCAGGGCTGGGAGCAGCACTGGGGGGACACCCCATGTGCACAAAGTGAGCACAAGCTACTCCAGCTACTCACACCAAATGATACAACATTTGGCAACTCCTGAGCTTCCTGGCGTTGCCTCCAGGACCTCCACTGTGCCACTGTCCTTGCGGGCAGTGTGGGCCAGGGTGATGCCAAGAGCCAGTCGCAGCCCAGAAGTGCCAGGGTGAGCTGAGCGGGGATCATGCACCGCTGCTGCCCTTTGGGCACTGGGGCTTGGCAGCACCAGCAGCCCACACGCTGCGGCTTTCTGGGGTTCAGCATGGGCTGAGAACCCACCAGGGAACAGCGTTTCCACCCTAGTCCTTGGAAGCCCAAAGGTGGGCGATGGCCTGGCGCCGCGCTGGGCAGGCTGCGTGCCGCAACGGGTGGGCGATGGACCGGTGCTGTGCTGGGCGGGCTGCATGCCACAACGGGTGGGTGCTGTCTCTCCACAGGGATGCCAGCAACTTCTTGGCTGTTTAACTGCTTCACCACAGCATCCTGCCATGGAAGCTCTGCCTCTGTTGTACAGAGCAGGATGTGCAGGGTGCTGTGCTGCTGCCTGGTCTCCACTGTCAGTAGGCTTAGTAAAAGGGCAGGTGGGCAGCTCAGGGCCAAAATCTTCTGCTGGGTCATCCTTATCTACTGAGGAAGAGGCTGTCTTCCTTTTCTTGGCTGTCTTCTACTCAAACTTAAGCAGGTCTCAGACCCACCTCAGATATCTGGGTGGGCACAGCATGGCGCTTCCCTCGGGTACAGGCTTTGGAGGCATCTTGGGGTGTTTGTGGCACAGGAGATCACACCCCTGCTAAGAGGTGGTATATGCCCATGCATGTTCCTAACCCAGCTCAAACAGAAAGGCAAATGGATTTCCCCAAAACATCTTTGCGTGAACCAGCTGCAGGCAGCGTCGGCCAGTAATGACAACTCCTTTGTGTGCTGCAGGTGTCGTGCATGTGGGATGAGATTCTGTGGCTGCGGCAGTGTGTTACTGTCTCCCAGTCGTCCTGCTCCTGCATCCTGCAGACACGCTTCAAGATGCTGCTGGCTATCTCACAAATGCAGGTGAGGGTGGGCCTGGGGGAGGAGCGAGTGCTTTTGTGGGGGCACTGTGGGCTGGGGTCCCTTGGGAGCAGCATGTGGTTGTGCTGCACCCAAGAAAACACCAGCCTCTGCCAGTCCTGCCTGTGGCTCTGTCCGTGACAGGACTGGGTGCCTCATCCTCCCTGGCCAGACCAGGGCTGTAGGGCAATGAGGTGTCAGGCTTCACGGCAATCTCGAGCAGAGGGGCTGGGGGCTGTCGGTGGGTGCTTTGCCCAGCAGGCTGGTTACCAGCAGGTAGCTGGTAGCCAGTCACATCCCAGCTGCTCAGACCCACAGAACAGTGTCTCAAGGATGTCCCCTGACAATCTGCTTTCTCTTGCTCTCCCACCCCATCACGCAGGGGCTGCTGGGCATCCAGGACCTGGGGCAAGTTTTCTTTGAGCCTGTCAAAGACAAACAGGGCAACATCCTCATTGTCACCCTGAAGGAGGTGAAGACCAACCAGACCTTTGAGAGCGTCCGCTGGGTTCCCATCTGCAAGCTGCAGACCAGCCGCAAGTCCGTGTCTTCCCCAGAGGAGCCCACTGCTCTGGACACGCTGCTGATCTCTGTCCAGGTGCTGTTGCAGCAAGAGACTGCAGTGGGCTCCACTGCATGAACACCAGCGCTCCTGCTACCCCTTGGGCAGGAAAAGCCATGGCAGAGCCCAGGCCACCAAGAGTTTGGTCCTGGCTGTAGGCAGAGGGGGAGCAGAGCACAAGCAGCCTGAAAAAAATCCTGTTGCTTCAAGGGGAGGCGTCAGGCTGGTGCCAGATTCATCCCAGCAGCACCGGATTGTGCTTGCTCTGCTGCTTCCCCTTCTGCTGGCTTGGCTGGCTGCACCACAGCAGCCGGCACGAGGGCAGGACAGAGCCCCGCTGCAAGGGCTGTCTCAATCCAGCAGGCAATCCTTTCTCCTCAGGACAAGCTGGCATACCACCAGCGGAGCAGCCATGCCCTCTCCCCGGGCCTCTACCTGGGCTACTTGAAGCTGTGCAGCGCCGTGGATCAGATCCGAGTGCTGGTGCCGGAGCGGCTCCCCAACATCCTGTGCCACGTCAAGATTCGCTCCAACCCCAACATCTCCAGGTGGGGCTTGCAGGGCAGCTCCCCTGGGGCAGCCAGGCTCCTCTGTCCCATCCAGCCTAAGAACACCCATCACCTGCTTCTGTTCTTGGGCTCCTGGCAGCAGTGTAATATTCCCTCCCAGCCCTGCTGCTCACCATGCAGGGCAGCCTGCAGCTGGAGCAAACTACAGTCCCCTTCTACCTCTGCAGCTCCCACATCCCTTGTGGTGCTGCACCGTCTGGGGGAGGAACAGCTGACCAAACACAGCTCTCATAGCAATTTGCTCCCTCCTTCACATGTCTGTCTCTCCCTTCTCCAGGGAGGAGTGGGAATGGCTGCAGAAGATGGTCAGCATGGAGGAGCCTGTTCCTGCAGAGCCAGAGGCTGAGACCTCTCAGAATCACTTGTTTCAGGAGCTCCAAGTGGCCATCAAGGAACTGATGACCCTGGTCAACATCCCTTTGCAAGAGGTATGGGCAGGTGCCGAGGTCTGGGGAGGAGGGACGGGAAGGAGCCATGCAGCAGGCAGGGGACCTCAGCCACTGGTCTTTCTTTGAGGGCCTGGAGCATTGATGAGATTTCAGTCCCATGCAAATAGAAGGCAAGTGTTGGATAGCCAGCATCTGAAGCATCTGCCTGTCCAGAGACAGCATCCACAGGGGGTGTTTGTCTTACCCCTTCACCTGTACCTCCAAAACAAGAATGGTGAATCTGGGTTTTCATTATTGCCTGCCATGTGGTCTGGTTCTGGGCTCAGCCCTTGCAGCACTAAAACAGCCCAACTCTGCCTCTCCAAAGCAGGATGGTCCCTGGCCAGTGGTGGGATGGAGCTGGAACCCCCAGGGCCAGACTGCACAGGGAGAAATCCCTTCTTCACTGTGCTAAGTATTCACTGGGAAGGTGCCCACCAGCCCCTGTGCCAGGCACATGCCTCTGGCCAGGCAGCTGAGAGGGAACCTCTCTGAGCAGGGCTGAGGCCATTGCTGGTGGCACTTCTTCTTGGAGACCCCGTCATAGTGACTTTGACCAGTAGTTTAGACAGTTTTAGGAGAAATAAGAGAGAATGGGAGGTGTGCAGATGATGCCAGAAGCAAGTTGCCTCTGGTTGTGTGCTGAAACAGCAGTGTCCCCTGGCTGAAGGTGGTCCCTGAGGACTCCTCTGTGGATGAGGACTTGGTGGAGGGCCACCAGGTGATGTTTGCAGCTGTTACCTGAAGCATCTTCTTGCAGGCCAAAGATTTCCGTCTGTACAGCCAAGAGGTGCTGGACTTCGGGGGCCAGGTCTCCTTCCTGCTGCTGCTGCCTCCGTCGGATGACGTCTGCACTGCTCCAGGCCAGAACAACCCCTACACCCCTCGCTCCGGCTTCCTTACGCTGCCACTGCAGATCTTTGAGCTAGGTGAGGAGAAGGAATGCCAAAACCCAACCTTGCTGGTCTCCTTATCCTCTGAAACCTCCCAAAAGCTGGTACAGGCAGTGGAGTGGGCTTCCTCCCCTAGGAGGGGAGGGATGGAGGGGAATACTGAGAGCTGTCCTGGTAGGCTAGATGACAGCATTGCCTCCTCCTGTGTTGGGTGAGCAAGGAGGAGCCTGTAGGGCATCCACAGCAAGGAACCTGATATTTTTCATTCCACCTTCTCTTTTTTCCTCTCCCCAGTCCACTTCTTCACTTACGACCGGGAATTCATCACACAGTACTGCCAGGTGTCTGCTCTCCTGGAGCTGGAGTCGCTCCTCTCTCAGCAGAGCCTCAGGGAGGCCTTCTCCGACGCTGAGCTCTCCACCGCAAAGCAGCGGCACCAGCAGGTTCAGGACTACATCCAGGTATACGGAGTGTGAGCATGCTGGGAGGGAGTCAGTCTCAAAGGTGCCCACACGACATGGGCAGGACAGTCATGCCCTGGCTGAGCTGCAGGAGCATCAGCACCAGAGCTGTTCCCTGATCTTGGTGGCTGTGCCTCTGTGGGTTTTCTCTGATGTGGCAGTCAGGCAGCGGCAGGCAGGGCTTTGTCTAGCAACTTACTGCAGTGATCACATTAAAAATACTGATTAGAGAGACTGGTTAGAGAGCTGGAGGCTCCTGCTCTGCAGTCCCCACCTTGTTAGGAAAGGGCCTGGAGTGCATTCTGGGATGGATGTGTGAAATAGCACCCCATGCTACCCCCTTTCCCAGCACCCCTGCCTGCAGCAGGCAGGTCCTGCTGAACCAGCAGCTGGTGGTGGTTGAAGCAGCATCTTCCCACCTGAGAGCACTTTCTTGGGATTTCCTGACTCAGGGATTCCCTCGAAGCTTTTACGTCTTGGAAAAGGTGTGTGTGGAGAGGCTGTGTTTTGCTGTGGGGCTTTTTTGTTGTTTGCTTTTTGAAAGGCATCCTTCATTTCCTATTTTGGCAGCAAATGGAGGAGATATGGCGTGAGATGCGCTGGATTATGGATGCCCTGCAACACGCCCGGTACAAGCAGCCCTCCTGCGGGGTGTCTCTCAGCGGCTTCCTCAGCGAGGCTGGAGGTGCAATGAAGGAGAAAACCCGATCCACCTCATCCCACCTCGACTACCTTCCCTCCCCAGCACCCTCGCCGGAGACCAGCCGTAAACTCAACTCTGGTAAGGACCTGGCTTTGCAAAGCTGTTGCGAGGTGGGCTCAGAGGGCTACCCATGCTCGGGGGGGCAGAGGCGCTGATCTGGCTGCCTGCACCAGGGGGGTGCAGGCAGGGCCAGTGTCGGGAGTACAGGCAGGGCAGTCGGTCTTGGTTGGGGCAGGACCTGCTCTGCCTGTGCCTTGGCGAGTGCAGCACGGGTATGCAGCAAGGGATTAAATGCTTGGAGATATACTTGGGCTCCATCTGGTGCAAACCCCAGTGGGGGTTGCAAGTCTAAGCCCCTCTTTGCTTCTCTTACACCCCTTGCAGACTCACATGGGCTGTCAGATGAGGAGGGCTCCTCGGAGGTGTTCCTGGCCACCGACAGTGACTACGACTCCAGCAGGGCACAGAGCCCCAAGGAGCTTGACCTGGTATACTCCTCCTCGGGGCCCGAGTGCTGCAGCAGAAGAGTTGCCCACACCCTCCGTGACAGCGCCCCGGATGTCCTGCAGACCCATGAGCTCAAGACCCCACCGCCACCGCCACCACCGCCAGAGGAGCCCCGGCCACCCCCCGAGATCTACGACAGCGACTTCGTTCTGCCCAGCCGACAGATCGAGCTGCTGCGCATCACAGAGAAGCGACAGGCATACTGCGTTCGAACCAGCAGCCTGGACTTTCCCAAACCGCTCTGCCAGGTGTCCAGAAAGTCCTGTCCCGGCTCCGTCGATAGCTCCCCGACGGAGAGCAGGACCACGGGCCACTGCAGCCAGCTCAGGCTGGGGACTGGCTCTACACCCAGCCCTGAGTGCAGCCAGGGCGGGCAGGGCTCCGAGCCCATCTTCCGGACGCGCTCAGCTGAGTGGACTCAGAACTTCCAGGAGCAGCCGGAGCAGCCCGGGTGCTTGGCCGACAGAGGGAAGAAGCCGGGCTCTGTCACCTTGTGGGTCTGCCCTCAGTACGAAACCGGACTCTCCAAAGAGACCAGTGTTAAGGTACCAGAGCCTGCAAAGGGCAGTGTTGCAGCTCTGCCATGCCTGGACGGAAAGGGCTGGCAGGATGGGGAGGCAGGTAGCAGGGGCTCACCTGTGCCTTGCCTGGCACTGCCTTCTCCATCCTCCGCCGTCCCGGGGGTGAGGTCCCCTGGAGACCTGCATCACTCCTGCCCTCCATCCCTGCATCCCTGCGTGCCTGCAGTAGTGATGAGGCTCCCAGCAGTGCAGGATGGGGCACATGGCTCTGCAGGAGCAATAGCGACTGCTGCAGAGGGGGTGAGCCAGGGCCAGGGGTAGTGTATTTTGGGGGGACAAGGCAGTGGAGCTGTGGTTCAGCTCTTGGTCCATGGTTCAGCAGATGACAGTAGGTTAGTGCCAGCCAGCATGGGCAGGCAGTGAGCAAAGATCACATTGTTGGATTTCCCTTGCCATGTCCTAGTGTTCAAACACATCAGCCCCTCAGCCAAGATCCAGCTATCACCCCCTTGCCCTGGCCCTGGCCCTTCCACAGCCTCCCTTCCCTGGGGGTCTGTGCTCCCCCTGCCCCAGCCCTGTGTGCCTTTGGGAAAGGGCGAGCAGGAGGTGCTTGTCTCCAGCCTGTGAAGGGGAGCAGACAAAGCTGCCTCCTTGCTGCAGGTGTTGGGGCCCACTGGAGCCACTGTCCAACCTGGTTCCTCTGTGCAAGGGCTTTGCTGCTGAGAGCTGACCCCCAGCTCTGATCACCCTCACCTGCTCTGGGTGGGATTCCCCCATGTTGGAGACCCCTCCAGGCCATGCATCTCCAGGTGCCCCTCTGGCTCTGCCATCTCCTTTGCTCCCAGCCATGAAGCTCCTTCCCCTGTTGAAATTTCCCTTCTGACATTCCCAGTGCCCAGAGCCGAGGCTGATGGAGCAGCCTGAGAGCAGTCTGCCCAGGAAATGGCAGAGGAAGGACAGAGCCGATGGGATGATAGGTGTTATTGCTGGGGAGTTTTGATGGCCAGTTTCTCCGCACCCAGCGGGGACATTAGAAGCAGGGGGGAATCTGACTCGCAGTATTTATTTTCCATTTGAGAAATTACCATAGATTTCTATGCAACTGAAGCGCAGCCCTTGGGTTCCTGGCGGGCTGCCCACGTGGCTTTTGAAGTTGCAAAGCTCTGGACACGCCTGCTTGAAAGCATTTTATGATGTTCTTCTCAAAGAAAGCCCAGTTCAAAGGAAAGGCTCCTCTGCTGGCGTAAATCAGCTGAGCCCTGTGATGATTGTTCGGAGCTGGCAGGGTTCACGTGGGCCGAGGGCTCAGACCACCCTGCCGGGACACTGCTCGCAGTGCTCCGCAAGCCCTTACGGATGTGCCAAAGGAAACCGTCGCCTTGCCTGGGCGAGGATGGATGTCCTGCTTTAGGGCCTTTGAAGTCAAGTAGCAGGCTCCCGACAGTCACTAACAGCCAGAGACCAGATTTTCTCGGCTGTATTTGGGATTCAGAAGGCAGTCGCCAAGGAAGTGGAGAGGGAGAGTGAGGGTAGCTGTTGGTGGGAGAACCCCACACTTGTGAATGGGATGAAAAGTAGCACCACTTCCCAAAGAGGCTACAGCTCAGCACCACTAGTTTGGCAGAGCTGTTGTGGTTCAGCTGGTCTGACAGTCTGAATCCTGCTCACACGAGGGACTTTATTCAGACCCTTCCATGGTGCCAGGAGCAGGGCTGGGACTATCCCTCTCCAGCCACACGCAATGGAACGGTAAGGCAGCCTGAGTGGAGCAGGCAAACCGTAGGTGACACATGCAAGAGTTGAACTGTAAGGACTCAGAGAGTGCGGTGGAGGCAAGAAAATGGTGCATGAGTTTGGGCCTCAGCATGCCAGGCCTCCCCAGGCACAGTGTGCCCATGGCTCCACACTGGGCTGCTTCCGTCTGCTCACTGGGCACCACTGGGACAGCTGTGCCTCCACCCTAATGATCACCGCTGTAGGACACACCATGTCCTGTCTCTGACCCCCAGTTCCTCCTCATTCCTCCCCCTTATCATCCATCTCTCCCACCTTTCTGTTTTTGCAGCTGCACATCACCAGCCAGACGTCCGCCGGGGAGGTGGTGAAGCTGGTGGTGCTCGAGATGAACGACATCTCCCGTGGCGTGCTAGGTGGCTCAGCTGCCTTCTGCTATGGCGAGGAGCAGCTGGAGCATTTCGGACTGGTGTTCGCCTCCGACGAGAGTGAGCGGTGGCTTCCCGATGACTTCATGCCTCTGTCCCTCCAAACTAGCCGGCCTGAGGGGCGGTTCTACGTCCGGATCAAGGAGACATCCCCTCTGGTTCTCCAGTTTGGGCCAGCGACCACCGTATGAGAGGAGGAGAGCCGGCCAGGCGGCGCGGGGACCTCAGCTTCCAGAGAGCAGACAGCTCGTCTCTGATGCTTCCTTCTTCCACAGACACCCTCTCATCAGGCGTCCGCGGGGTGGAATGGGATCATACTGGGCTGTGTGTTATTTGTTTGTGTTATTTTTTTTATTTTTTTTTTTTTTTTTTTAACCAAAGAGACATCCAGACTCAGTTTTTCTGACTGCAGAAGAGGAGGGTGGAGTGCGGAGACCTCAGAGCTTGGGAGGAATCTCTGCAGGAATGGAATTTTTGAAAGTAAACATTTTTAAGGGGAAGGGGGGGGGGAGAGAGAGGAAAAATATTACAAGAAGAAGCAGCAATACCTTTTTTTTTCCTTTCTTCTTTTTCTGAAATGCCTTGTTTGGGATTCACTGAAGGCAAAGCCACAGAGGCTTGCTGGGGATGGTTGTGGTGTCAGAGAGGAGAGGGCAGGAGTCACAAGGACAGCAATGAGAAGGGTGTTTTCCTATCTGCCCTACTTTCACTGTACCTGGAGAAACAATTCTTGCACATAGTTCTTGGAACAAAATTATATTTTTCTTCCTTTCCTGAAAAATTTAATAATAGTTGTGCTAGAGACACTGGAATTGTGTAAGAGATGAAGACCCTTTGACTTGTTTTAAAGGCAAAAGGAATCCACGCAGCCAGCCCCATGCACACACAGCCATGCACACTGCTGTGTTGATGCCACCACGAGAGGTTTGCTATAGGGCATCTACTGCACCACCCTGCACACCACCCTTGGATTTCCTTTCCTCCTCAGTTGCCGTTTTGTTCTGGTGATTGTGCTTGGCCTCTCTTGTATGTCCTATAGCATGACATTTTGTTAGCCACTAGGTCTCTTGTTAACAAGGTTATTTTTCTGATCTCCTGTGGTCCATAGTAAAGATGACTGCTGCTGACTGAGTTTCACTCTTTTCCTTCTTGTGGCTTGATGTGTAGTGTTCCTTCTTCCCCCAAATTAGCTCTGATTTCAAGGGCTGGGCTCATCTTTCCCAGGAGTGTTTAATGGGATGCTTTCCACGCAGTGGAGGTTTACGTTAACACGCAAATCGCATGTGTGGGAGCAAAGTGCAAGTTAAAAATGTTTTTCTGGGCTTCGTTGCTCTGTAAGGCAGTAAAATAAGCTTTGGCATGCAGAGGCAGTCACCTCCACGTGGTGTTGGAAGCCGGATGATTGTAGGGCCTGAGCATCTGCAGTTAAATGCACTAATCCGGTCCTGCAGCCTCCACCAAGGGAAGAACACCAAGAGAAGAGTGAGGAAGGCAGTGAGAGCCCACAGCTGTATTGCAGCTGGCGCAACACTTTGAGGCGAGCAGCAGCAAGCAAGGTGTGAGGCTGGTGGTCCTTCGCAAGGTGAGGCTGGTGTTGCTGATACCCCTTTAGCAGCCACCTTGCTCACCTTCTCTCTGCATGGAGGGGTTAGGGCTGGGCAGCAGACCCCTGCCCCAGGGTGCTGGGGTGAAGGCAGGGGCTCTCTGGGCAGCCACGCGGGATCTGCCTGCCGAACGCCGTTGCTCCTCGGTGGATTGTCATTTCTTGCCTTGCTGCAAGAGCCAGCGGCACGCTGTGTGGTGTGGGCAAGAATATATCCCAGCACGAGCCCTTCGCCGCCCCACGTCAAAGCCACTCTGAAGGGGAGGATCATGTGCCAGCCCCTCAGCTGGTGCAAATCAACAGCACCGCATTGACGTCAGCGCAGACACCGCCATGAGACGTGGAGGCGAGCGGCAAAGAACATTTAAAAAGGCACTTCTTCCATCTCCTTTCCCCTTCACTCATCTCCTGTCTCAAGTTAAAACCAATCCCATTTTCCCAGGTCAAGGGAGAAGCAGGTTGGTGGGTGTAGATGTTCCCCTGGTGTCTGCCCTTGTTGGACATCCATAAGCATTGACATCCCAAAGCGGCAGGAGCTTCCCTAGCAAGAGCCTGTTCACACGCATCACCTATGGATGCTCAGAGCCTGGGGCAGAGAAAAGGGAAGGCACAACTGGTGGGAAACTATTAAGTGGCTTTTTGGAAGTCACAGAGTGAATTCAGTATTGGAGCAGGGCTACGTACAGAAAGCTACATCTGTGTTCCTGATGCTCCTGAGCACGAATCCATACAACTCTTGCTGCCCTTTTATTTGACCCCAGAGGGGAAAAGGGCCTCCCCTTTTCTTAAGCGATTGTTCCTCCTTCCTAGAAGCCCTGCTCCCATCAGGAGAGATGGAGCTGTGACCCAGAGCCAGGTGCTGACTCTTTGGCTGGTGTGGACATGGGGCAAGCTCGGCAGCTAGACCCTGCTGGGATCTGGTTACCCACATTTCTCGGTACAGAGAGCCCTTGCCCATGGGAGTATCTCACTGGCCATGCAGTGCTTTTCTGCAGCAGTTTCTCTGGCTGCATAGCAGGATGTATCACTTGGCTGCAGGGAACAAAAGCAGTAGGGGGTTTCACAGGAGCTCCTCCCCTTGCCTGGAAGAGGAAGAGGGAAAGAGTAGGGGCCTGGGTAGAAGCAGAGCTGGCCGTAGTCAGAGTGGGAAGGGTGGAAGTTGCATGGGAGCAGTGCAGAAACTCCCCTTACCAGGGGGTCTGGGACATGTGATGTCCTGATGGAAGCTTCACTCCTTCACCAAGCACATCTTCAGCCCCATGAGATGGACTTACAGACATCTCTTCCCTGCCCTGGTAAATCGTACATGATAAGGCAGGACTAACCTTCAAGGCAGGACTGAAGAGCAGAACGAAGAGGGCCTGAGTGAAGAAGAGGGATTTCTGGAGCAGGGTCTCCTTCATGTTTCTTGAAGAATGGCACTTGCATGAAGGTTGCATCTTTTCATGTTCTCCTTTGCTCCCTGGGCAGCTTCATGGGCACATCCCAATGTTTTCTTTCCACAAAGGTCTTGAACCCTTCTTGCCCTTCCCTGTGGCCAAGGAGTAGGAGCAGAAACTGGGTAGGCTCTGTATGCGGCAGTCTCTAAGGCTATAATCTCAGTGCTAAGGGCTGTGGGGAGCCGATGTGGCTGCTGGAACCAGCCTGGAGCCATGAGCTCTTCACATGTACGTTGGTTTGAAGCTTTGAAGGCTGTGTCACGTGCTCTTAAGCAAGATGTTGTTATGGTTAAGGCTGGGGCTTAGTGGCTCAAGACCCTAAGGGGCATTGAGGCTTGGGGTTAGGTGTCTCAAGCTTTGCTCTGTCACTTCTTCACTCACTTGCAATCTGTTCCCCTCTTTCTCCAACCCAAAGCCATGCACCTGGCAGCAAGTGGCCCTAGCAAGGATGCTGCAAAGCTGGAAACCTCCCACCAGCTTCAGCATCCCTCTCTGGGCAGCTGGCATGGCATGGTGAGGTACTGCTGTCAGGCAAGGAGGAGTCAGGGCAGGTGCTCTCAGCAGCACAAGGATTAACAGTGTTTGCCCTGGTAGGTCTCCTTGCACTCTGTTAACTGCACTGGTGACAGGTTTGGTGACAAGGCTTTCTCAGTGGGGACCAGCCTCGCACTCGCTCCAGCCTGTGCACCATGGCACAGGTGGTGGAGGATCTCCGGAGCGCCTGGTCTCAGCCCGGCTGTCTCCTGGCACGGGGAAGCAGTGGAGGTGGAGCTCGAAGAGGCATCATTTTTCTCATAGCAATCCCTTTTCCCCAGTATTTTAATGAGCAAAGCAAGTTAGAATCCAGGAGGGGCCTGTGGGGGATGACTGTGCCTATCCAGACCTGCATCACTGGGCACAGACATCACTGTCCCTGCCGTGCCTGTGTCCTGCCAGCCACAGGCACTGCCAATATCTGGGCCCAAACACTGCTGTGCTCACAAATGTATGCACCCATCCGTGTGCTGTACACCCCCCTGAGCTCAGGAGAGCATCCCCAGTGCACAGTAGCCCCCTCCACACTGATGTGCCACCCAGACACCCTGCACACACACACCATCCCTTCCTGGGTGCTGTACCCCTACCTACCACAGATAGCCCCACACCCTGCTGGATGGGGCATCCTTAAAAATCTCACCTGGGTGAGGGCAGATGTGAGCAATGCGTATCTGGGAGGTGGGGCAGAAGCAAAGCTCTGGGAGAAATCGAGAGCAGCCTGTTGTTCACAAACCTGAGCTCAGGAGGAAAGCTCGCTATGCCAGAACTGGTCGTCTCTGCTGACCTTGATCCAACAGCAAACCAAATGGCTCTGGGGTTTGCTTTCCAGCTGGCAGCATGCAGGGTCTGAGCGCAGCAGTGGGCATCGCATGGGGATGGTTTCTCACCTTCCCTGGGAGGCAGGGGCCAGTCTCCTTGGATGGAACCTGTGGCCTCGTCTTTCAGACTCTGTAGAACACCAAAAGATGACACTGCAGAACGATTTGTACTTTGAGCGGGGTTTTTGTCCCTTTGTCAACATCATTTCCATCACCAACAGCATTTAAATGCAGATCAGTGTATCAGTTTTTGCTGTTGGGACTGCAGTCCAACAACAAGGTCTTCTCCTCTCTCTACTTGGAGGCAGACCCAGGTCCAGAAGCTCAGCAGGAGAAAACTGGCATGCTTCCATGAATGTGTTAATTTATATCACCAGAAAAACCATGCCTGCGTGTTATTTTTCTCACAGGGAAGGGTTGGGTTTTTTTGCTTTTTTGCCTTTTTCTTCCCCCTCCCCTTTTATTTTCCCTGGGATGCTGCTTCTCTCCCTAGCTCTGGTTACAGGGGAAAGCTGAAGAGCTACCCTTTCTATAAAGCAGTTGCAATGTCCACAGAGGAGAGATGCTCTGAGACTGATCTGTTGAAGTCAGTGGAAGCCTTTTTTCCCTTGAACAGGAGGTGATAAAGCAAGCAAGAGCCATGCCAGCCATCCAAAACACAGTGGAAGTTCCAGGGCTATTCCAGCCCATGCAATTACTAAATTAATTATTGCTCTGTCATGTGTAGGAATTCTGTAAAATTACTGTGCAGTTACATGGACTGTTTACCCACGCAGCTTATAAATAGAGTTGCCGTATAATTGAAATGTGGTGTGTTCGTTTTTATACTGCATGAATCAAGGGGTTGTAGAGTGCCCACACTTTCCATTCCCAGCACAGATGCCCACTGAGGATGTAGCTCCACCGAGCAGCCACTGAGGGACTTTTGGCCTGAGGCTCATGGTCAAGTAGCCTTTACTCAGACGGCCCAGGTTTCTCTGAGAAACCACACACTGGTCTACTCTGTATGCTGTGGGCAAAGCCACTTCTCATGTGGAACCAGGACGGACAATGCAGATTTTAGACCGAGATTGCAATTTCCCAACCACAAAGACACTTGGATTGGAAGACATGAGAGTCCTGGTAACATTAGCACCATTGGAAAGCTCCAGCTGACTTTGGTGTGTCTAGGATTTTTTGGCTTGAAGTTCTCCAAAGCCACCTATACACCAGGCAGAAAACAGCTCTTCCCACCCCATGAAAATTCCCAGGACACAGGAAAGTCTTCTGTTCTCTAAGCAACCTGAAAAATAAAACATCATGAAAACACAAACTGAAAAATGAAAAGGTAAAAAGTCATGAGGAAGCAATAGTGCTTTATTTTATTTTCTACTTAAAAATAAAAACAAACTTCATTTCTTTTTTTTAACCAAACTTATTTTCACTTGAAAAACCAAAACACAGAAACAGGCCAGTGACTATCTGCAAGTTTGTTCTTACTCAAGAATTTCGGAGGAGGCTATTTGTTGAAACCAACAATCCTTTATGAACATTTATGTTATGGCTAAAATCTGGTGGGAAGAAAAAAGAAAAAAAACAACAGATGATGTGTTAAAACGTTTTTATATGGTTATTCCCTCAAGCTCCAGCTTAATCCAATATATCGCAAACCACATGCTTAAAGCTGAGCATGCACTTTGCTGACTCAGGCTTCAAAGAACCTTTGGAGATGCAAATGTGTTTGTCCTCAAGTAGTTTAATTTGATCTGTAAATTAAGATAGCAACAAAACTATGATTTTGCTCTTCTTTCTTTGACCTTTTTTGAGCTGCTGGATGACATTCCTAGGCTTGCTGTGCTTGAAATGGGGTGGTGAGCAGCAGGAGCTACACCCACCAGTCGAGAGCAGAGCAGCATTATGCACGTCCCGCAGCTCCTTGCTGGGGAGTAGCTGGCTGGTACCCGCTTTTCCCCTGACTCGGCCCCCGGGAAGTCCCAGACTGGCACTGGCTGCCCAGCCCGCAGGAGATCACAGCAGCTCTGCCGTCGAGGTGCAGTCTGCTGTGGCAGAAATTGCTGCAAGTGCTGCTCCCGAGCCAGCTGCATTCCTCTCTCCCCCCAAAGCCCCGTGTGGTGCTGGCCACAGCCAAACCACAACAGAGCGCTCTGCGCAAACAAATGTCACTGCTCCTGCTTGCAGTTGTAGAGGGACCATCACCATGATGGTATCAGTTGACCCAATTACCAGCATTTTCCCTTAAGACAGTTAGTTTCCGACAATGCCTCAAAACTGGAAATTAAATGCACTAGGTGCTTCCGCCGAGGTCCTGGAAATCCATCCCACTCCATGCGATGCAGCTCCTGATCATGCTGCCTGGAGAAGGACGCAGAGAAGGGTGCAGTGTCCCAGAAAGGATTAGCAGCGTGTGCTGTGGTTCACGGGTGAGTGTTGTGGTGGGGAACATACCGGGAGGCGTTATCTGCCCAAGTGTTTTGCTATTCGCAGACCCAGTGCTGCTGTTCCTGCTCCTTCATGAGCAACACAGTTAATTGATCTACATTAAGAACAAACCCAGCCCGGTTCCCTGCAGTGCTGCTCATTGATGCAAAGCTCAACAGCTCACAGGGTGAGGCTTCCAGACAACAGTACAGCTTAGATGAGGGCACCACTTCTGTGCATGCTGGATTTTTCACTCTGCCCACAGTTTACCCGGTAATGACACCACTAAGCCAAAACCAGGCGCTGAAATCTACTCAGTTTATCTTAAGGGATGTGGGAAATGACCAACTAATTATAGATCCATATATCTTTAAAGAAAACGTCCCTTGGGTGGCATTTGGTAGAGCAGCTACAAATGCCATGTATGTTTGGGCACAGAAGCAAGGGGGGGAGAATATGCCTTCTACTGATGCAGCCAGCATCAGTAGAACATGCGCATGGCTCACACCACCAGGCTGTTGGGCAAGCCCTGGCCCTGCCTACTTACATCCTCTTGCAGGGGGTGCCTGGTCCTGCCAGCCTGCCCGTCGCAAGCACCGAGTGAGAAACCACAGTGAGGTGATCGTAGCCAACATGCTCAGACCGGGAAGGAGGGTGGGAAGAAAGAGGTGGACAGCTTACCTGCATGGTGGGACCCAGTGCTGCGAGGTGTCACCAAGGGATGCGGCTTCCTAGGTGTCTAATGTAGGGCTCTGCAGTCACTCTGCTCTAGACTGAGCACCGAGTGTGGATTAATGGTGCAACCAAGCTGCCACAGGGATTTCAATCCCAGGTTTTGTTGCTTTGACTGTAAGCAGAAACATACCTTTTTGCACCAGGATGAAGCACAAATATTGGTACAAATTCTAGGATTGACCGGCTCAGGGCCAGCTGGTGCCATGTGCTGCCATGGCCAGCAGAGATGGAGCCATGCTAGCAGAAGGCTGCGGCCACTCTCTGCTCAGGCCTGATTGCACAAGGATATGCATTGTGGTGCAGTCAGGCAGCTTGCATGCTGCCAGGGATTGGGGTTCCTGGATACCCACAGGTTAAGTAAAACAGAGCTAGAAGATACATTGAAGAGTCTCTAAGAAACACTCATCCGGACAATTTCGTGGTGGTGTTTCCTTCCTGATAACTTTCCCGGCTCTCCTGCTTCGCTAAGTTAACTCAGGGCCAAGTCTCAATGAAGTCAACTGGAGAGTTACCCTTGGCACTGGTGGGACCAGAGATTCGGCCTGGGAGCAGGCTGTGGGGCAAGGGTGATCTGTGGCTGCAGGGAGTGCCTCTCCCAGCAAGTGCATGTACAGCAGGTCCCTCAGCCCTTGCCATTGTCTGGGTCTTGTTTTCTGGCCCAGGTTGTGATGGGAAGCTGAGGAAGGACACTTGCTCCCTCCATTGGCAGCTATCTCCTGTTTCCATGTGTGGCTGGTACAGGATAAACCAAGCCCTTTTTGATTTGTCACCAATTGCGGGTGACTTCACGAAGCCAAGCTCTGTTGCGCCGTCATGCACTGGCTGAAAGCAGCTTTGATCTGGGTGTTTAATGAAGATGTTAATTGATAGCACGTGGGGAGGAATTTGAGCTGCTCTGAGCTGTCTCCGAGCCCCTCAGATCCCAGAGCCATCATCCCCTTCAAAACAGAACAGAAGAAGAGTTATTACAAAACAAATCATGTTTGTATAGGCGCTTAAAAAAAAAAAAAAGTCCTCTCCAGCTCTGTTAAGCTCATATTACTGGCAGGGCTGAGCTAGAGAGACCATGTGCACCATCGAACGCCTTCAGCAAATTAAACCAGCGTCAATGAGAGGAGAAACAAGGCACTGCTGTCCAGATCCTGTCCAGACTGAAGCAAGACAAGACGCAACACGGGACAGCCGTGGGTCCTGCTCTGCTTGGCGAGGCTCCCGCGGCATAGCTCCACTCCTGGAAACGCTTGTCCCCAGCGGAAGGGAGACTCCTGCCCTCTGGGACTCCATGCCTTCCAGCTGAGGATCCCTCAGTCCCGGCGCTTCAGGGAGCTGGAGACTTTTCAGCGCTCAGCTCCACACATTCTGGCAGCCATGGCTTGCTGCAGATTCTGTCCTCCTCTGCCCAGACGTGCTCTAACCGCAGGCAGCGCCAGGGCCTGTGTAGCTGGATCTCGCATCCTTCCGGACACGCATTTTTCTCCTAGCTGATGGTGCGCATCCAGCTCTGGCCACTGCTGGCGAGGTCCTCTTCCCAATGGGGCTGTGGGTTACCTACTGGCAACCAACTGTGACCTCGTTGCTCTTCTGAATGACTTTGTGTAGAAGATGCTTCCATTCCTTACCGATCCAAGATACCTGCAGCCCGCCTAGCCACCCAGCACACTGCTGAGAGACTTGGGAGGACGCAATATTTTGAGACCTCTCCCCCCTGTCAGATTGGATTGGAATTGGCTGGTGGACTGAGAAGTTATTAGGAACAGACACCCCCAGACAATGTGATTGCACAAGCTTCATTTCCTTAGAAAACCAGGCCAACAGAGCAGGAGTCTGTCAGTAAACATGTTGATTCCAGGGTCTTTTCTGCGCTGCTTGCAGGAAGGAGCACATAGCGCTGGCACCCGGCCTGCAACACCAAACGCTGCCTTTCGCTCAGGGACGTCTGGACGCAGCTCGTCTGTCGGAGGATCGGCAGCGTTTGAGCGGAGGGTTGTGTTGCCCGTGGCTCTTGACGATTGCCAACAGCCCAGAGTTCTCCCAAGGCAGGCAGGGTGGATGGTGTGGGGTGAGCCACTGATTGCACCCATGGTGCACAGTGTGCAGGTGGGCACCGGTGGACTTGGACTCACTCCTGCCTGGCAGACATGTTAGAATCCACCACGGCCCAGAGGTGGGCTTAGAGCAGGACATCATGGTGCTTGTATCCAGAGCTGTCCATTCTCCACACACAGAAAGGTGCAGGAGGATGAGATCTCCCCAAGGTATATGGTCCCTGCACCCCAGCCTTCCTGGTTTCTACCTTGCCTTCCAAGTGGGGGTCAGAGCTGGGAATCTTGGGGAATTTTCTCCCTTTCCTTTGCCCAGAGACTTATCCCTGTGCTTCCCAGACCCTGGAGTTACAGCCTCCCCGCAGCCAGTCTGGAGGAAGATCTCTTGCAACACTGGAATGCTCTGCAGTCATTACCTCCCTCCCTAGAAATTTTTGGGGTCAGAGGACATAAGTCTCAGTAATCATCCAACAACGTCAGTGGAGCTCCGTTGATTTACACCAGCTGAGGATCAAACCCCTCCCATTCCTCTCCCATATTTAAGATATTTTCCAGACTTCAAATGTATACAGAGGAGGGAGTTGATGGCTCCTGGGTTGTTGAAGAGGTTCCAGCTTTGGTCCTGGACTGGGGTAGCATGAATATGGTGGCTACCCTGGCTCTGCCTCTACGTGGAAAGCCGTGCTCCCGCGGTTTGCTGGCTGTCGAGCTGGCAGACTGACTGGGACAGGCATTAGGGAGCCCACACACATGCTCAAGGTCTCTTCAGTCTGAGATGTGGCTTGGTCACCATTTGTCTTGCTTGCCAGCACAAGCACGTTCCCTCACATGCCGTTGTTGCTCTGTAGCATGCTATGGACCCCACTGCCTCGGTTCTTCATTTTTCCAGGCACATCAAAATCCAGCACACTGAAGCTTTGCATGGTTAGTCTCAGGGCTCACAACATCGCTCCTCAAGCCTTTGCCAAGGACACCACTGCCATGGAGCCGGCGGAGCAGGAGCGGCACTGCTGAACTCAGGATGCACTGTCCGGGGACAGGAAAACCCAGTCACCTAGACTATGGCCCTGTCTATCTGCAAGAAAAAAGACACCCACGAGCACTGAGGAAACCTCAGCTTCAATGTGTAACAGTGAAAGTTTATTCTGAGCCCAGTGTTTTGGTCTGGGCAGCTGGGCCAGTATTGAGGGGAAACGCAGTTAATATTGCTGATAGCTGGATCCAATTTATAAGGCGCTCAGCAGAGACAATCATCAGGGAAGGAGACAAATAATCTTCAGGCAATTAAATTTAATTGTTCCATCTGAAGATTATTTATCTCCTTGCCTGATGAATGTCTCCTCGAAGCGTCTAATAAATTGGATCCAGCTATCACTGATAGTGGCTGCTTTCCCCTGGCAGCAGGGAAGGGTGTGGAGAGCAGAGCAGCGCTCAGCTCTGTGTGTTGCTTAAGATCTGTCACCTCGAAACATCTTTTTAGCAGACTTGAAAGTGTCCACAGGCTTTATCAATACACTGCTCTTATACAGAGAGCTTGGCAGTCCTGGGTTAGATTGTTCAAAAGCTCCCAGACCAAGGTGATGGGTGGAATGAGTTCCCACATATCAGGTTACAATGTCAGGCAGCAGTGAAGATTTGGAACTATCTCTGTCTGTCTGTCTGTCTCCACTTCATTAGCTTTTGGTTTGTCTGTCTGTGTAAAGGGCTGAGGAGGAGGGAGCTCTGCAGGCTGGAGATGCCTGAGAGCTAATCTGCCACAGCACAGGAGTGGGGAGAAGGGTTTCCCATGGGACTGTGGAGCACAGCACCACTCCTGGGAACTCCTGTGGGTCTCCCTGTCCCTCCCAGTTGAACATCTTGAGCCCCAAGCAGGTCAGTTTATATCTGGGGCAGGACCCGTCTTTTTTAGCACACTTCTCCCATTGCAAATATTAGACTTGTCTTTGCAGTTAGCCCTTTTTCATGCATTTGCTTGTTCATAGCCTATGTGCAAATGGGTCTGCACTGGTTGGAGGGCTGAACACATACATCCAACAGGCAAAGTAAGGCTAGCCCAGGTGAATTAAAGTGAAGAAAGTATTGGAAAGCATCGCAGTCAGGAAGTCATCGCAGAAAGGGAGAAAGTGGGGAGTGTGTGAAGTTCTTCTCCCAAGAGAAGAAGAGTAGCTGAAGAGCAAGTTATGCTCTGGATGGTCTGATTTCCAGGAGGCAGCATGCATAATCCTCATTTGACATCATTTAACCACCTGGACAGTGGATTACAGCCATGGTCATGTTCCCAGAGCTCCTGACAGACAGGTCACTTGACCTGTGAATACCTTGTCACACAAGCCTTTCCACAGCTTGTTATCAGACCTGATTACAGGCTCGGGACAGTGGTATAAGCCTTGGGAGTCTGTGGGTGTTCTGAGGGACTGTGGCTTTCTAAAATCGGGTCTCTATTCACCATCCAACCGTTGAACAGTTCAGTAGTATTTAATTAGCATACAATAACTGTCCCATTGAATTTGATGGAATACATCATTTTGGAATGCTATTTACAGTGCTGGTTTTCTTACAGAAATCCATGTGTCAGAGCTTTATCCATTATTATAGTCTTTAAAATAGGCAGATGTGCCTTTCATGGCCAACTGCATGTTTTATTAATGGGCTAGAACTATCAGATGTATTGTAAATCACAGGACGTAGCCCCCAGTCTGGTGCTTCTCTCCTCCAAAGTCCCAAGGCAAGTGAGCTTAATTGCCTGAACAACTTGTAATGAACCGTGGGGTACATGCTCACTTCCTTGCTGTAAGAGCAGATTCTCCCAGCCCCAGTAGTCCTCTCTGCCCTGCCATCACTGTCTCTCCTCCTGACTGCATATGCTTCCCTTTGCCTGCGCTGGAGGGCATGCAAACCTCCAGCTGGTGCACACAAACCTTCACATTTATATATAGATAATATACCTTATCTGGGTTGCTCTGCTCCCTTGACTCCCTCTTTTCAGTCCTGTGGTTCATCTTTCACCTGTCCCTCTCCCCTCCACCCTCTGCCCTCCAAAGTCAAGGGCAGGAGCAGAGTACCTGACACCTCTCCAGCAGAGACACATTCCCCAGGTTGCATCTTCATTCAAGCCCTCACACTTTGTGCATGTTGCACACAACTGGGTCCTGTCTCGCTTGAGCCAACAGAGCAGCATCTTGCTTCATCTGAATATTCGCTAACAACTTTAATGAGCTCTTTTGGAAACATTGAAAATACTGCATGGGTGATCACGCCATTGGAAAGAACCAGGAAAGGCAGGGAAGAGACACGCCAAAAGCAAAAGCCAACATCAGGCTGAAGGTTTTGTTGAAAAGCGTTTGGCAAAGATGTGCTGCCCGCAGTCAGAGCCCGCCCAGCCAGCTCCAGGCATCCAGGCACGTGTCAGGGCTAGCAGGGGCCCACCCAGGACTCCTATAGCCTCCGTGCGAGCGCCAGGGCTGTGCCCAAGGACACCCCAGCCAGAGGCTCAGTTCAGCATTGCTGTCTTCCCTGTGGGACCAAGTTTTGGCAGGAGCTGCCTCCTGCCCTCCTGCATGTTCACCCCAGCACAGGAGCTCCCGTGGGATGTTCCCAGCAGCCGTTCCCCAGCGAGCAGCTCTGCTGCTCTGCACCAGCCAGCGTGCTCCCTGTGGAAGCATCAGTGGAGCACCCAGACCCTCTTCTGCAGACAAGCCTGGCAGGTTTCATGTCTGGCTGATGACAGAAATACCCTGTTGCTGCTAACAGTGAGCCTACCCAGTGGCCAGGCTCACCAAAGTGTGAGTAGAGCGTTTTTGGAGGGTGTCTGTAACAACCTCAAGTTAACTGCAGCACTACACGGCTAGCACTTGGGATGATGCTGTCTACAATGACATCTTATCTGGATGAAGAGTGAGCCTGCGGTCTCTGAGGGCTGCTCCTGAAAGAGGCTTGGAGACCCACTGTCTGCAAAGGGAGGTGTTCTCCATGGCTGGCTTTGTAGAGGTGTGAGGGACCAGCCTTTGGCCCAGGTGCTGCTCCCCAGAAGCATCAATGTGCAGGGAAAGGGGTGGGGAAGGCCAGAAGGAGACCATCATGGTTGGAAAGCACTCAAAGATCTGTGACTAGCAGGAGTAGCCCATGGGCAAAGGAAGCCATGGTGGATTGCAGACAGGGAAGACAGCAAGAAGGAGGCAGTGCGGGGTTGTGCATGACCATCTCCACGCTGTGCATCTGTAATGATAGCACTGGACGTGAGCACAATACTAAAATCCTAGATCTGTGCGTAATACTCCACTGGGGACAGATGTCCTGTCTTGTTTTGTACACTGTAAATGCAATATCGGTCCCAAACCCAAATGATTCCCCCCATCCAGCATTGTCCCCCCTCCCATCAGCTGCAAATGGCACAGATGGCTGGAAAAAAAGAATAGCTATTTTTAAAAAACAAAAAAACCCCAACCCTGTTATTTCTGCATTTTTTCTGCGTGAGGACACTTCCTTCCTTCCAGGAGAAATCAATCCAGTACCAAAGTGTTAACCGCTTCCCAGCCGTCTCCTCCATACAAGGTGAAGTTGTGCTGGCCCCTGGCAAACAACTCACTGTGCTGTGTTCCCAGGCTGTCCCTCCTGGCCCTGTGGCTCATGAATCGCCCCTTGTTCCCTGTGGAGAGGGACGGAGGAGGCTGGTGGCACGAGCGAAGTCATGGCGAGCCTTCAAGAGGGCCGTGTGGGTTGCTGGAGGTGCTGGACAGAGAAGGCTCCAGTCACGCAGCAGAGCAGGAGAGGGTGAAGGAGCTCAGCCTGGCTGTCTGCGTAGTTGGCTGCCCGGCAGATCAGGAGCAGGATGAGTCCTTGGCAGGGACAGCCCGCTAGCAGCTCAGAGGGGCTGGACGGGCTTGCCAGCAGACTGCATCCTCGTGGGACTGCAACACGCTGGCAGGACATACCTCCTAGCAATGCCAGGGACAGGCTGAGCATTACCTGCTCCTGCATGGGTGTCCCTCATGCATCCTCTCTCCCAGCTCAGCAGACCCTGACAGAGACTTTGGGGTCTCCGGTCAGAGGTGTTTAGGAGCTTGAGAAGGGGATTGGGGTGCAGAGCCAGCTTGGATGCTTTAAAGAGCCTCTCAGTGCTTGTTGGTGGAAGTCTTGCTAGCAAAGGTTGTGTTTCTCACCATGAGCAAGCTCCTGGTGGGACGTGGAGTCCCTCTGACCACGGCCCAAACAATTTCAACCCTCTGCTAGAGGCTGAGTCCATCACCTGGAGAAGATCCACCAACAAGCAGCTGCCTTCCCTTTGCCTCAGAGAACAATGTTTCTGTGCAGGCAACATGGAGGAAGCCCAGCAGTCCAGACCCAGGCTGGAGCTTCTGCAGGACCTGACCTCAAGCAGGAAAAGGAGTTGGAGCTACCAAGATGCTGTGCAGGAGGTATGAGCAGATGTGATGCCACGGGTAAATAAGGCCAAGAGGCAGCCAGGGGAACTCAGACGTTCCGGCAACCAGGGAAAGAGGGATGCAGAGGGATGTGTAGAAAATGACCAGCAGTGTTGTGCTGAAAGGTCTCCTGCACCACACAGGAAGGGGTGGGAGGGACCAGTGAAGGAGCATCAAAATACAAATCAAAGCATCATGTTCAAACTCCACCATTTAAACAGCAACCATGAAAATGAAGTATTCCCCAGGCTTTGAGACCCATCTCATGATTTAGGGAAGGAAGAGGGGATCCCCTTGTGATCTTAGAGCTGTGGGGAAGTGGAGAGACGCTCTGAGCCCTTGGGCCAATGGTGGGGATGGAGTCCCTCAGCACCCGAATGACAAGCAGTTTGCTTCCACGGGTCTCTGGAGGTGATGTTGCTTGGTGAGCATCATCTCTGTTTGCCCTCCAGCACGGGAGTGGTTTGTGACCCCCAGCCTGAGCACTGCCCACTCCCCTGTGCCCCAAGGTCCCTGGTGGCAAGAGCCTTCGTGCAAGAGCTGGGCCGGGTCCTTTGGAGAGGACGCATTCCTCCCACACATCCTCCAGGCACCATTTCACAAGAAACTCTAGGAAAAGCCCCAAATACTTGGATTTTGCTGGTGGAAGAGCAGTTGGCAGAGCGCTGCTGCCTGTAAAGCTCCTCAGGCACCTGCCTGCAGGAGGTTGTGCACAGGGGCCCCACAATGGCACAGACGCAGGAAACTCCCCTGAGGGCCCACTGATGCCCAGAGAGAGCAAAGGAATGTTGACCAGTGCAGGGGAAGAACAGGGCAGAGGGGGTAGGAGCTGGCCGTGCTGCAGGATCCTCCAGCATGGCCATCCCACCTGGGCCATGTGCAGCTCCCTTGGTGAGATCCCCATGCAAGGAGAGCTTCCTCCACTGAAGGAGAGCTCACTTGGCAGGACCCTGTCCTGTCTCTCCTCAGGATTCAGCTGCCCTTGGGCACTGCCTTGGCCGAAGGGACAGTACCACTGCCTGGCCGCCCCCATCTTGGGAGGGTGCTGGAGATGGAAGAGGACGAGGAGCTTCGGAGGAGCAGCACAGCTATGAGGATGGATGGGGATCAGGAAGGATCAATCCAAGCTGAAGGGATCGGGAGGGCTGGAAGATGCGGGGGGGGGGAGGGGGGGTGTGTGTGATTTGAGCTGAGCTGGGGCTCTGAGCTATGGTACAGAGCTGAGGGGCTCGGGAGCTGGACCTGCCGGAGGTCTGCGTGGGGGCTGGGGGAGACAGACTGAGGTGCACTCGGGGGCTTTGTGTGCACAGCCCGCACAACAGCTGCCGGCAGTATGGTTGGCTCCAAAGATGGTGTTGACAGTCCTTCACTTTTATGGGAACTAAATTTACCCAGACACACGCAAAATCAAAAAAAAAAAAAAAAAAGGAAAGAAAAAGATAGGGGGGTTGGAATTAAAATAAATTGCAGCAGCACCGGCATCTGCTCCTTTGTGGCACAGTCTGGGTTACGGAGAGGGGAGGAGAAGTCCCCAAAAGGGAGTAGCACTGGTGTTTACTGCAGCCCCAAAACATCCTCCGTTTGCAAGCCGAGTGTGTTTTCACCGTGTTGCCTCAGGAATGCTTGACATCCAAGATGCCAAAGAAATGTACCCACCTGGTGGAAAATGAAAGCCCAACCAGTTTCCGTGGGTTGGTCAGCGGGCGTGTTTGCTAGCATATAGGGGCAATAATGCACTGTGTTGTTAAGGGAGAGGAGACCTGCTGGAATCAAAGACGATTCAACGGGAGAAGGACACGATACTTGAAGCTTTTACCTCCTTCCTTTTAAGATGCCCTAGAACTTTTGCTTAAAAGCTTGGTTTTCTCTTCCCTCCCATGCCCCCAAGCCAGAGGCATGTGATGTGGTGATGGTGGTTTCCTTTGGTCAGTTGGTTTCTTGTGTTTGGATGCCCTGTCTCCTCCAAGTGCAAGGCAGCAGACCCAAAGCATAGGCACAAGGCAACACTATCCAGCTGGTTGCAAAGATTTCCAGGTCAAGGTACCAAGGTGGTGCTTTTAAAGGCAGAGATGCTCTGGAAGATCCTCTACCATTTAAAAACACACTGTGCCTGGTGCCACGTGGGCACATCTGCCAAGACCGTGAGTTCAGAAAGGAAGAGTCACACACCCTGGGCATTGCATGCTTGTTTCTGCTTCAGCGAGCATCACGGTTGCAGGCATGCCCTGCCTGCTGTGCAGGCAGGCTGCAGGCATCAGCAAACCTGTGTTCCCAAGGTGTGCACAGCCCAGCCAGTACCGAGAGGTGTCTCTTTGCCGAGGGTGGCTTGGAAGAGCAGGGATGCTGGCAAGTCGTGATGTGTCTGGTGCTGCCTCGGCACCAGGAGGGGGTCCTGGCGCAAGTATCCATCCTTCTTGCTGAGGGAGCCCACTGCAGCGTTGCTTGGCTCCTCAGGGGTTTTAAGTGTCTCTCTGCCACAACACAGGCCAGGCCCAGATTTCCATTCAGAAGATGAAAAAACATCCTTATTTTTAAATATCGCCACCACTTTCATGGACATTTAACACTGTAAACAAACTTTGCAGCCACGGTTTACAGAAAGCCTACTTGTCAGCAGGGTTTGTCTGCCGGCCCCCCAGCAGCTGCAGATGCATGCTGTTCCCCAAGCTGTTTGATTAAACTGTTGTCCAAACAGAGGAGGAGAGGAAAAGGTTTTACTGGTTTCGTGTGCGGCTAGAGAGAAGGAGAACCAGCGCGAGTGGGCACAGTTTTCAGAAGTTCAGGAGATCTCTATTTTTAGCTGCCTGCCATCTGATTTTTCCAGATGACAAGTGCAGCGCTCTTTCTAAAAATTGAATTCTTCTTGGGTGCTTTTGGTTTGATCCCTAATTTTTTAATTAAAAGGAAGACGCTGAAAACAATTAGTTACTTTTTAAAAACTGTAGCCAACAGTCTCTTTTGCTTCCTTCAGCTGTGATGTGACTGGGGCCAGAAGTTATGCTCCGGGCAGAGGTGGGAAGCCAGGGTGGCTGGCACCGATTTGGCATTTAGTGGGTTTGTAAAAATGAGTGAAAATTATACCAATCTGGGAGTTATTCTCTGAGGAGTAAGTGCAGCCTCCGAGATGAATTCTGAAGTCCATAGGAAGCGCTCTCCATCCCACCAGGACTGGACTGAGCTGGGGATGCAGCTTGCGATGCCGCAGCCTCTGCCGAAGTATGTGCACATTTGAAGTGTGAGGATGGGAGCTCTTCCAGTCTGGCAGTTACTGTTCCTGCTCCATGCACTCATCTTGCATGCACAAGTAGCTGGTCACTGCTATTCTGCCCAGCTTTCCTGAGCAACACAGCTCGTCTCACCTGGTTGTGGCACTGAGAAGTTTGGCCTGGGCTGACCCATGGGGTTTGCGTGTGTTTTACTTCTTGCAGGAGCCAGCTGGAAGGAGCTGGTGACTCCAGTAATGCCACCACTGCAACAATGTTGGCTGAAGCAAGAGCAATATGGATGTGATATAGGGTGATGGCTGCTTCACACTCCTCCCTTTGGTGGATGGGAACCACTGCTGTGCACAGCAAAGGAGAAAATCTGATGGCAAATACAGTCGCTGATACCTATAGTCCGTAGCATTTAAATAAGCCCATACCTTTTCTGCTTTACAAGTTGCTGAAGGCTGGTCGCACACCAGATTTGGTTATGGCAGTGGTGTTGCCAGCACGTGTGGTGTTCGTGCTGGTGCTTTCCCATCGAAGCCCCAGTTTCTGGAGTCATGAGATGCAGCAAGGTTTCTGTTTTCACTGGATAATCTCCCAGGACTCTCAGCTGTAGAGAAAACCGGTCCATCAGGAAAGAAATGTGAAGAACACGAATGTGTTTAATTACTGCCTGTAATCGGAGCTCTGGTTCTGGGTGGCCGAGCAAATCCCTGTCACCACTGGTAGCACCACTGGCTACAAACCTGGAGTGATGCCTCGAAACCCAGTATGGCTCGTGTGGTTAATGTGAGGGTCCGTGAACATCCCTCTGGCCACAGAAAGGCCAGGTTGCTCTCACAGCCCGTGGGAAGGCTGTTACATTGCCAGAGCCAGGGGAGAGCTCACGTGCGAACTGGCCTGTGGCAGGTGTACGAAGCCAAATCCTCCATCCCCTTTGCATCCTAGGAGGGCAGTGGATCCTCACGGGCTCCAGCCCTCCTGTTCGGCCACCGTGGGCATCCACCCACCCCTCTGTGCAGTGCCGCTCCGGCCCCTTTCACACACACCCGTGGCCTGAGCACTGGGAGGTATGGGCAGCCCGGAGGCAGCAGGCACGCTCCTTCGCGGGACTTCAAAGCAGGGGCCTTTGTGTGCATACGTGTTTGTTCCCCTCCCCTCAGTATGGCTGCTCTGATCGATGTGACATCACCTAGAGACAACGCGGGGGGACCAGACCCCACCATTGTCCCCGGGCTGGGAGGCGATGTCCGTCTCCTAGGAGGTGGGAGCTGGGGCTCGCAGGCATGCTTTCATCTCCCTGACCTGCCCTGCTGGCAAGAGGGCTCTTCCCAAGGCACCGGCCTGGGGAGAGGCGTCCCCACTGCACAGCAGAAGGGACACGAGTGAGAGACAGACAATGTTTAAAGACATCATTAAACGCCCCCACCCTGGAAGCCTGCATTTGCCAGCTATACCCATCTGTTGCTTTTCATTAAAGGGAGCCTTCTCCTTTTGGAGGGGTGTGTGCGTGTGTGCGTGCATGCGTGCGTGTGTGTGTGTATGTGTACACAAGTGCATGCAAGTGTGTGTGTGCTCGGCCCCTCCTCATCCACATCCATGTCTGCACCCGAGGAGGAGGGTGGGAGGCAACCCACAACCTCTGACTTACTGGGAGATGCTGGGTTGGGGCACACAGAGACAGCAACATGGGAGCCTCTGAGTTATCTAAGGGTGTCAGGGAGGAGGTAGCTGTCCTGCTTGGATCCCACAGAAATCGGACTGGCATCTTCCCAGACTGGGAGAGAGAAGGTGTCCTGAAGCTGATGGCAGAGGAGGAAGGCTCCCCCTGGGCAGGGTATGGAGGAGGGCTGAGGAACATGTTTCTGCAAGGGCCAAAAATTTGTAGCTGGTCTTTTTTTAGCTTTATGGGGGCAGGGGATCTGTGGCCCACTCTAGGCAGTGATCAGGGACCCCTAGACTTTCTTGTGCTGCAGCAACATTGAGGGTCAGTTCCCCACACAGCCTTGGACCCCTTTCCTGCTCGCCGTGGAGGAAATCCCCAAATCAGCTGATGAGGGGGAGTTGCCCTCACCTTACACCTTCAGAGAGGCAGGTGGAGGGGTGGGATTGAGTGAGAAGAGGACTTTCTCTTTCAGAAACTGGCTGGAAGGGAAGAGCAAGCAGATGCCTGCCCCATGGACAGGAGAGGATATGGTGCATCCACCCTGGCCACAGCCAAGGGCAGGCTGCAAGCCACAATGGAGGCAAAGTGGCATTTCGATGCCTGGTCCTTGCCTTGGCTGCCCACCACAGACAGCCCTGTGGGAGGAACATATGCTAGCAAGCTGTCTGGGAGGACCAGTGTGCCCCATCATCTCCCAGTTGAAAGGAGAGATACCTTGTGCAGTGCCTGGCTTCCACTGGGGGTGTTTTCGGGCAGGGTCTGTCCTCCTCCAGAGAGCAGGGCACCTTGTGGTAGCAACCAGTCCTGGTTTTGGGCAAAGTGGATGAGGAGGTGGAGGAGCTGGTCTCCCTGGTGCCCCTGCAGGCTCCCACCCAGGGCCAGGCTGCCGTGTCGGTGCAGCTGGCAACAGGTTCCCTGAAAAGATCGAACGCAGCTGAAGAGGCAGACAAGCATGCTCCATCCTCCAGCAGCAGCTGAGCAGGCAGGGACCCCGCTCCATTATCACAGCTCCTCTGTGCTCCAGCTGCCCAGCGAGAGGGACAACACCAGCAGGGAAACCAGGGGTCCCCCCATGCTGGACCTTGGGGCTCTGCACAGCACATCCCTGGACCGATAGCAGGAGACACCCCTGTGCCCACCCTGTCTGATACAACTTTGGCAAGTGTCTCAGGGAGGATGTTTGTCACCTAGGCTGGAGTCAGGCACAAGTGACTCATGCTGTCTGCCTCCAGGAAATGCTGGCTGGTGAAGGGTCCCCGCTGACAGGGCAGACTGACAGAGCTGAATGCCCTTCTGGCGCCCACTGAGGCCCTGCTAGCTTTGGGGCTGCACTGCAGAGGGGAGCATTCCCTAGAAGGTGGCATCCATGCAGAGCAGAGTCAGAGGACTTGACCCCAGCAGTGCCAGCATCCACTCAGAGCAAGGAACAGGACAGGTGGGTTGGGGTCAGGTCTGGGGGACGTGCCCAGTATACTGTCGATAAAATGTGTGCACATGAGGGAGTAGATGGAAAGGTGAAGAGGAAAGGACAGTGGTTTGAAATCTCAAATTGAAAGGGATTCCTGTTCCTGCCATGGTTATCTGGGACCATCCTTAAAGATCTGCTGCCACTGCTGGTACCCTTCCCCATTTCCCTCACGAGGAGCACCACTGACTTGCCACAACATCTTAACTGTGGGCAGGAAGATGATGTCTGGGCTTTGACAGGCTTTAAGTCAAAACTCCCCTTGATAATAGCTATAGACACACGGTGCTCTCAACATTAATGGTGATTGAGGCCATCTCCTGTGACCATAATGGCCTGAGCTGAGGAGACAACTTGCCTCTTCCACCTCATAGTCTCTCTGAGAAACTCATGCCAAGGACTGGCAGCTGCTGAAAGCAGATGAGTGCACGGCATGGCAGGACTGTACAGGCTTACACCAGAAGTAGCAAGCTCTTCTCCATCAGCTGGAAATTCTTCCACATCACCCCAACAGGATATCTAGCAAGCCTTGCCATGTGGGCAGCCTCCCCAAAAGGGTTTCAAAAAGCAGCTGCACTTTGCAGTGACGTAGAGCAGTGTGGATTTGTCCCCACTTGCTGAAGCAGTTTACTTTCAGAGCCATGCATGGAAAAGGGTCGGGGGCAGGAGAGGTAAGCTCCAACCAAATGCCCACATGACCTGTATTCCCTGGGTCATGCAGCCCTATAGCTGGAGTATCTCAGTGCCATGTTCTGCCTGACGTGTGATGGTAGAAACAGTGGTGAGCTGCCCATGCTGAGCAGTGACAGGGCTCTTCCAGACAGAGGCTGACATCTGCATCTTGCACTGCGCTGGGGAAGGCCTCGGAGTCTGCCATTCACCACCCCTTGGAGGCACAGGGCATCCCTGCCTGGCAGGAGGAAGAACATGGGCAAAACAAATTGCTCAGGGAATAGGCTTGCATCACTCTTCAGGTGTCCAGATGATGCCCAGAACTGGTGTCACTGGGAGGCACTAGGAGGGATTCTCTTGCATGATCCAAGGGAGGCAGGTCTGGAGAGCCAGAGCAAGGTCTTCAACTGTTGACCAACATGTGCAGCTCAGCTCCAGGATGGGGACAACATGCAGGGAGGGGTTTTATTTAGATCTGAACTTTGCAATCAAACACTAGCATGCCACACTGTCTGGGACACACCTGCCTGGCAGACCAGAACAAAAATACCCATGTCTTGCCTCTTCTGTCTCCACGGTGCAGTGGTGCTCAGTGCTACACGTGCAGAAGGAGCCGGGCAGGGTGGAAGGAGCTGAATTGCTCCTCCAGGCAGTCTCTCCCCCTCAGTGCATGCCGCCCTAGGAAGCCCAGGCTGCCCCACAGAGAGTGGGGCACAGTTTGGGAGCTTTCTGATCTTCCTTATTGCACCCAGGTCTGCTTTCCTGGACCACCACAATGCGCTCGAACTTCACACCCACATGGTGAGCTGGGGCTGTCCCCACACCCACCAGCTTGTGAGGGGGTGACCAGACCCCCTGCTGAGCTTGCATCTCACCGAGGCATTTTGCACCTTCTACCCACCCAGCCAGCCCCCGGGGTGCTGTGGGGACCCTTCCATGCTGGAGAGCAGAGAGCTCTTGGGATAGAGCTGTCATGGCCAGTCCTGCATTTACAGACCAAGACAAAGTCAATCTACATTATTTGCTGTTGGGATTAACTGGTAGGGGAAGCTCTTCTTGGAAAGGACTGGACTTAATTATCAGCACATCGTTAGCTAGCAAGCTATCTCCTAAACTGGGAAGCTCTGAGCTGATGCCATCAGTCACTTCTAACGAGGTGGGCCATAGTTTACTTGGAAGGTTTACAGTTTCTGATGGGCAGTGCAATTCTCCATGGCATGAAGGAATTGACCAATTGCTGCTATGTAATGTCATTTGCATCTGGCAAGAAAAAGAGAGCTGGCACCTGAATGTGGGGCTGGAGAGGCTGCTGCACATGCAGAGTGGAGAAGGTGATCCAGGCATAATATGCATGATATATAGTCAGAGCATGCTTAGATGAACCTCTCGTGTCCAGCCTGGCACTCAGAAGAGTTGGGATGTGTGAACACTGTTTTACCCTAGCGGCCTCAGCTCGCACACTGCACACTTCAGCTGGGGCAGCACGGACCTCAGTGAGCCCAGGTGTGTTGTCATCTCCTGAAGGCATGGCAGCAGAGTCTCAGAAGCTTTGGGGTCTGCTGCTGTCCTTCTGCCTGCCATCCCCTGGCTCTGCTCTATCCTAACATTTATAGGACAGGGTCTACTCCCAGGTGCAAGTGCGTGGGACTCAGCCAAGCAGCCCCCGTGCATGCCAGACAACGAAGCCTGGCATTGGGCTCACTGAGAACGGGGACTTTTCATGAGTCGCTTGGAGGAAGGAGGCACTGTGGTACAAAACGTTATACGTCCGTCCCAGAATGAACTGTGGTGATGAAGGTGTGGGAAGCTGTGCTTCAGTGATATGAACATGAGAGAAAGTCCGAGTGCGATGGCTTAGGGTTGGACTCTGCTGGTAAAGGCATACAAGAAAGCTGCCAGCCTGATTTCCCATAGCAAGCAACAGAGTCTGAAGATCCAGTGAGGAGCAGGGCAGGGATGAGCCTAACACTGCTGGATGAGCTTGTCTGAGTCAGCAAGAGCAGGGCCAGTGTTTTGTAGGTCACTGGACTCCAGAGCAGCAGCAGGTGATGCAAAATGATACCATGGGACCGTGGGCTCTTCCCACCTGGCCAGGCAAGCCGGGGTAAAACCAGATCTCCCATGATGTACCACCACACCTGAGCGAGTCGCATGGCTACTTGATGTTGCAAAGATGCCAAAATAATGAGCTTTATCCTTACAAGTTTGTCCAGAGTGACTGGTGCTTCTGACAGCTGCTGAAACAAAATTACAATGAATGGCTGATTTGTGGGGATTTTCTTTCCTTTTTTTCAAGCCAAAAGAACCTAAGAGAGACTCAGGCTCCAGGGAGCACCTCAGCACCCCAGGGCCCTAACTCCCCAGCCCTCCAACCCAGCAGGGTTTTGCAGCATTTGCTGCCACTGGGACATGTTCTGTGATCTGTCATTCCCCTCTTTCTGCACAGTGGGAGGATGATCGCAGGGCAGGGATTGGGAAAGGCCCCCGTGTTTTGCTTGGCTTGAAGGAGGAACCCTTGTAGTGAGGGAAATAGGGGCAGTAAAAATGACTGCTTGGGTAGAGAGGGAGGCACATGGGCCAAGAGGCTGATGTCAAGACACTGGGGGCCGTGAGAGTCTTCCCCCGGCTTGGCTGGGCTTTGATGGAGGAGGAGACGGGCAGCCCATGTCACTGGCAGAGCCCAGGAGACCGCGCTGGCAGCGCCCGAGCTGCTGCCCTTGGAGGTGATGATGTCTCCGGGTTGTGATTCCCAGCAGGATCCGGAGCCCTGGCCCTGCCTGCAGCAGCGCTCTGCTCTCCTCCCTCCTCTCCTCTCCTCTCCTCTCCTTTCCTCTCCATCTGGTATCTCCTGAGCTTCTGTTTTGGACCCTTCTGCGCTTCCCGTTCCTCCCCCTGCCCCGCTGCCTGCCCTGCCCTGCTGGGGCTGGGGCTGTGGGGGCAGGCAGCGTGGGGGGGGTTAACTGCGCTCCAGTCCTAATGCAATCCAGCGCCTCTATCTAGAGTTCTGGTATTACTGGCTGCCGTTACCATACTAAATTGTATCTGTGCTTCAGGAAAAAAAAAAAATAAAAAAAAAAATCCCATGCTGTCTCTAGAACTGGCTTTAAAAAGGATTACACATCAATACCCAGCCACCCTGCTCACCCCCACCCTCCGCCACCATTGTTCTTTCTAAGGCGCTCCTCTCACTTTGATGATGATCACTGGCAGAGTTTCAAAACGATGTATTATAAAATCTTCAAAAAAAAAAAAAATCCAGTTGCCATAACGTAATGCAGATTTTTGTCACTGCTCCATGGCTTCTGCTTTCAATTTCCAGTGAGGGGGAGAGACTCGGTCGCAGTCAGATGGAGACCAGCTCGCATCCCCACTCCGTGGGCCCCCAGGCAAAATCCCTGGAATTTGTTCCTTACTGTTTGAAGGCAAAGCTGAGGGAGAAGAGTGCAGAGTGGAGAAAGAGGGGAGAAAAGGAGGTGCCAGTCCCCAGGCAGATGGGCATAAACTCACGCTGTGCCCCAGGGGGAAGTGGCCGTGCATCTCTGGAGCTCAACCCAGGCTCAACACACCTGAGAAGGGATGGGAAAACTTGTGGAGGAGCAGTTCTTCATGGAGAGGTTAGGGTTATCATCCTGCAAGGTTTTGAGCAGTGATGTGGGGTCTCAGCTTGGCTTTAGTCTTTTGATGTAGCTTATCTGTCTGTCTGTCTGCCCTGCCTTGAACTGAGCATCCGACCAAGGGGCTGCTTTTTGTTCCCACTGAGCACCTGCTGCTGGGCGCAGCCGAGTATCAGCCAAGCTGCAGCCCCCCAGTTCGGGGACTGGGAGATCTCCAAAGGCCAGGAATGCTGCAAGCAGGACAGACAGGCTGGGAGGACCCAGTGGGACTGGGCTTCACAGCCAGCACTTCTGCTCTCAAACACCCTTGCCTTGTGCTGAGTGTCATGGCTCTGGCTGCCTGCGAGAGCCCCATCCTGCCCCATCACTGCTGCGCCTGATTCGGCAACCTGTGCATGGCCCAGCTGCAGGCATGTGAGAAGGGCCAGAGCAATCTTTGCCAGGTAAATCTCCAGCTCTGACAGCTGAATTGAACTGTTTGCCACATAACCCAGAGCTGCTGTCACAAGCCAAGCAGCGTGCTGCTGGGATCTATGCGAAGAGCACTCCAGGTACTCCAGTGTGTGACACTGTGACATTAACTGCCCAGTTAACTCTCCATCTGCTGTCTCAGACAAACCTTTTGCAACTGCAGACATTTGGGAAGGTTCTGTGATAATATTCCTGAGAATAAAAAGACCTGAGACGCTTCTGAAAAAGCAGTGACACTGGGGCTATAACCCACCCACTGCAACCTCCCTCTTAGAGCTTGAAAATCAGGTGGGCTTTCCCCAGGCTTGCAGCCCGAGTATGAGGTTGCCGCACGCCGTCACTGCCATGGTGGGAGGGACAGTATGCAGCTCTCCAAGTGAGGCATGCCTCAAATTTTTGGAGAAAAGGAGCTGTTTCTGAATAGTTGAGAAGATTCCAGGATTCATATCACAGTACTATGAGAGCAAGGCTCACTCTGAACCAGGCAGTTAGATCAGCCCTTGTCACAGAAAAAAAAGGACCTGGTGGTGTCCATGGCTTGGGTGCACCCTCTGCCATGGCCAGGGTGGATTTGGAGTTGGTCCATCAGGAGCTTCTTGGGCTACAAAGGTTTCCTGGGCATCATAAGTGATGTACTGCTTCTGCAACTTTCCTTTTCCTGGTGGCACCCTGTACCTGAATGGACTGTGTCTGGTAAACGGGAAACCCCCTGAAGTTTAAGGGTGTCCTGAGGGCTCCTCACTCCTGCTCCAGAACAGACTGCACTGGACTTGCAGCTTCCCAAGCGGGAACTGCATCCAGTAACTGGAAAACTTGAGCACACTGAGGAGAATGGGGGAACATTTCGACTTCATTCTTGGAGAACATCCATGATTTTTTGCAGAGGTTTTTTGTTTTGGAAGGGTTAACCATCTTCCACTGAGGAATGGTGACCCAACCTATAGCATGCAAATGCAGATACAAGTCATCTCCAAGCCCAACATCTTCATATGTGGAAGCCTCTCACAGATTTTACTGTGGACGACAGCACTGCTGGGTCTCAGTGCTCATGAACAGCTTCAGTGTAGGAGTACTTGGTCACCCAGTGATTGATTGAGCTGTGGATAGTTGCTAGGCAGCTGAACACATTTAAAAACATAAAATGACCTCTCCATCCATTGCAGATGTCAAGCAAGTCCTGACTGGAGCTGTCACTTATCCTCATGACCCAGGAATGTCCCTTACTGATCCTCTATGGCTTCCACCTCTTGGCTGATGCTTGAAATCTCCAAATGGTAGATATTTGGAAGGTCTGCATTATTTTTTTCTGGTTGTCTACTAAGGACCACAGAAAACTGTCCAGCCTGGACATACCTGCTTTTGTCCCCCCTCAGGTGGTCTTCCATCCCTCAGCCCCCTGCATGTCTTCCAGCTTGCCCTCTTCCCCAGTGCTGATCTTGTGGGTGGGTGCAAAGAGTATGGCTGGGAGGTGACTTGGTGGAAAGCACTGGCTTCATGGCACTAGCTCTTAGAGCCATCCCCATCATCTGATCCTAAAAGGAAGCATTTTTTGGAGAGTTGCGAGCCTGTGCAAACAGGGCTTTATAGGGCAGAATCACTAATATGGAGCGTACCCTTCCTACCCACAAACATCCTGATACCCTTTCTGGTGTGAGTTTGGCTTTGTAAGCCAAGCCAATCTGATCAGGAAAATCCTGGGGAGAAAACAAACAAGGAGCCCCAGGAGGAGGTTGGAAGTCGCTTTCCAGAGTCAGAGCAGATGTTGTTTAGTACACAATGATGCCACAGATGTGCCTTGGCCGGCTGATCTGTAAGGACGTGGCAGCCTGGCCATGGGGCAGAGGCGGCTTTGTCCCGGCATTCCTGGCTGCTTCCACCCTGCTTCAGCCCCTCTTCCCTCGGCAGCCACTGGGACAGGCTTCAGGAACATCAGGGAGATGGGGGACCCCTCCTCATCACCCTCAGTCACCCTTCCATCCCCCTCCCCGGGCCGTAAGATGGCATTTCAGGGTCAACTGCTTTTGTCCCAGCATTGGTGCCAAAGGTTGTGGAAAACCCTTTTTCCTGGCTCAGTAATGCCCCGCTCCTCCCAGCCACGACGTCTGCAGCTCTACGCAGGGGGGAGAGGCCGAAGCCCCAGGGAAAGGACTCCTTTTTTAAAAATTTTATTTCCTTTCCACTTCTCACCACTGCTGCAGCCGTGTCCGTCCCGTCCCCCCCCCGATAATGAGCTGTTGTCTTGTGCAGCATTGAGAGCTAAGTAAGCATGAAAAATTGGAACAATAAAGAAGTAGTTCTGGGACAGCAAAGCCCCTTGTTTGACAAGGCTAATTCCACACCCCCCAGCCTCATTTTCTTTCAGCCACCTTCCCCCTCCTTGCTCCTCCTTTATTAAATGAACTGGCTTTTATTGGGGTGGAAGCTGGGTTTCCTTTTCCCCTCTCGCCTCCCCCTCTGTTCACATGTAATTTGGAGAGTTAATCTCCTCAGGCAGGAAATGTTGTTTCTTTCACTCTTTCTCTCCGGCCCTTTCCATTTGGCTCTTTTAATTGGGGCCCAGACCAAGGAAATGGCCACACCACAGAGCCTGAGCAGGAAGAGGGCTGTTTCTGTTGAGAGGCCCTGAGCATCCCTTCCCACTGCCCCGACTTGCATGCTCCCCTTTGGCAGATACACCCTTTGTCTTGGGATGGGGGTACCCAGCTCCCCTTGGCCAGCTGGCCACCCCAGCTGGCCTGGGGAAAGCTGGGCTGGAGATGTTGGTTGGCATTTCTGCTTCTTTTCTGAATCTCTCTTCCTGCTTCAGGTCAAGTCACCCAAAGGTTTCAAGACACAACATCACCCAGGGCCATCTCTCCCAGCTCTCTGGCAGTATGAAGGCACTTGGCTGCTAATATTTTCTGTGGAATCTCTTTGAAAGACATGACGTCGTAAAACCTCATGGATATTCTCCAGGTTTTTCTTGATGCTTTTTCCCCGGGTTTCTTTTAAAGAAAATAATTCCGTTTTAATGAAAAATAGAGAGCTGGGTTTCTCCCCCCACCCTCTATCTGTCTTGTCTCTTTAGGCTGAAGGAGATTTACAGCAGGCCCTCGTGCTGGCTGGGAGTATGTGGGTCACGTGGCCCAGGGTGGACATTATCTTGGGTGGCGTCGGTGAATACAGCTTGAAGTACAAGAAACCGTGATTGATAGTAGTATGAGACTTGATTGCTCAACACTTGCTAGATGAGAGCTTCCTTCAGAAGAGACAAGTAAAATTGCAATCCGTGCTTTACCTAAAGGCAGGGCAAGACCATGCTGAGCTTTTTTTAAATAGAGAATCCCAGGAAGCTACTGGAACTCTTGGGAAAATCCTTCCTAGGGCAGAGCAAAGCTGGGCAGGAATAGGCACTCAGCTTGCAGCAGCCTCTCAAGACACTGACTTGGTGTGCACCAGCATGAGCAGGGAAGCACAAGGAGGCCTGAACAGCTTGTGATGAGAACAGCCGTTGCAGCCTGGTCTGCTGCTCAGAGCAGAGTCCTGCTCTCACCGTGCCTTTCAGAAGGTGAGGTGTGCTGGGGACAAGGCTCCGGGACACCCTTCGCACCTCCTGCACCAGTCCTTGGCTCCTTCCAGCTCCTCCAGAGACCTGGCCAGGGGGGAAGAAGCATGGCTTCTCCTGAGCAGGGCTGGGAGAGGCCGGTCATCTGCCAGCAGGCTGGGAAACTCTGGAGACTCCAGTCTCCTCCTAACCACAGTTAGGCCTGAATGTTCCCAGCTCTCTGGCAGCCAAAAGCTTTTGGATTGCTCTTTGGCACCGTTGATCACTCCCAACAGGGCAGTGATTCATGCTAGGAGGCTAATTATTGTGGAGTTCACTCATCCCCCTAGAGATAACCTCTGGAGGAGGGGACGGTCTGGGGCTGCACGTTCATCACCTGCTACTGCCCACCGGACTCAATGTCAGTGCAGATGGCATCAGTGTCCTGCATCAGTGGGGACACGAAAGACCCTGTGCACACTCTCTGCCTTCAGGCACTACCTGGGAATGAGGGGCTCACTGGGCAGCATGCAGTCCTGCTGCAGGAGAGGCATTGCCCTGCGGCAACATGCACCATGCAGCGGGCTGATGGCCACAGGGTGCCCTGCTTAAATGCTTGCTGAGAAAAACAGGCTGCTGAGTGTGCCATACACAGCAGAGCAGACTGGGCTCTGAGAAAAGCAGCTGGATTTTAGGACTAGATAACCAGATCTTTGGCATGAATTGATGCTGTCCCGGAGAGAGCAAAGTTTTGCTGGTCCATAGTGAGTGAGTGTCCAGCCTCTAGAGCAGGAGGCTGGGTGGCTGAGGATACCTGGAATGGGGATATCCTCACTCGGATGTGCATCCAGACGTGTCTGGGGGGGAGCTGGAGGGAGGGAAGAGAGATATCGCTGAATGAAGAAGTAGCTGTGACCCTCAGGCTATCAGCTACCATCTCTCTCAGCTGTTTGAAGATACCCTTAGTCCAGTGAGGACCCCAGTCTCCAGGAAGCTCAGGTCCCACACAGTCAATGAACCAAGGGGATAGAGTTTTCTGGGAGACATTTTTGAGGCAGTGTGGAAAATCCTGCTCCTTCCTGTGCCTTGTGCCTCTTCATGGGGACCTGGAGCAGTCCCAAAGCTTTGCCTGATGCTAGTGCGGAGCATGCACAGGCTATGCACGGGTCATGGCTCACCGGCCCAGCCTCAGGGCTGCACAGGAAGATGGCTTTACACAGATGGATTGATCTGTGCCTGTAGAAAATGAAAGGCTATATCTTCCCTGCATGGGTGCTGAGGATTGCTACACCTCTCTTCGTGCACCTCAATATCATCTGGGTGGATGCGGTTCCTTTTGTTTAAAGCAAATTAAATCCCAGCAGCATCCCCTTGGGCTAGCCAAGCTGCCTGGCTCCACTTCTAGTGCAGCCTCACCCTACAGCAGCCTCAGCCCTTCACCTCCACTTCACTAAAGCTCGACTACTTGGACCCAGGTAAGAGTGCTTGTGCTGGACTTGGTTTGTGCTGCGGAACACAGGGAAAGGCAACATGCCCTGTTCAGGCCTCCTGTGCCGGGCAGGGGGAGCAGGAGCAGGGGCAGGGCTGGATGGGACAGGCAGCCAGACTCCCTCTGTGGTGTCATGGCATCACGTGGGGCTGGACCCTGGGCTGTAGGATCCAGGCACAAGCAGGATGCTGAGCTCTTCAGGCCTGTCCCCAGCTGTCTTTGGAGGCTGCTCACGGCTCAAGGCTCGGAGCAGGAACAGGCAGCAGCGGGCTCACGGGCATCGCACCAGGACAGGGACAGAGGGGCTGCCCGGGGGCTCACAGGGATGCCATGGTGCTGTTGGGTACGAGTAAGGCCTTTTGATGCTACCTGTGTGTGGCAGGGGAGGGCGACCAGGTTGAGAGCCTGTGGCAGAAGCTTCTCCTCACAGACTCTGAGCAAGATGGAGCCAGCCCTGGGCCGAGACAGTGCTGCGGAGCAGGAGCTGCAGCACGCATGGCTGAGCATCACTGCTGCAGGGGGACCCCAGGGCCCTGCCCTGGTGCGTGAGGGACACGGGAGGAGGTGTCTCACCCTGCTTGCCCCCGGAGGACAGGGAGGAGAGGGTTAACCTGCTCCCCCAGGTCCGGCTCTTGCAGAAGATGATGCCACACTCTCCAGCTCACAGCCTGCCGCCTTCCCCCTCTCTCTCCACTGCCCGTCAGAGCTCTGAATAGGGAATTAGTTTTGCCTGCGTTTAGACCTCTTAATTAGCTATTCTTTTTGCTGGGCTGGGGAAGAGGAGGGGCGAGAGGAGACCCTCATGCACCCCCAGCTGAGCCCTGGCCCTGCTCCTGGAGCAGCACAAAGGAGCCCAGCAGGCAAAGCCATCGGAGGGCGCTGGGGACGCCAGGACCTGTCAAAGCTTGTTTCCCACCTTCCAGAGCCAACCTTTTCTGTCCCAGCCAGGAGACAGCCTGCCTTAATTGGGCTGAAAATCTAATCATTTGTACCTTCGGGCCTGGGAAGGGGGCAGGGGCGGGTGTGCAGAGCCCGCAGCCCCGGAGTGGGGCAGGGCGGCTGGGAGAGGCCTGGAGGGATGCAGGCGGCGGGAGGAGGGACAGCAGTGAGGATGAGGGGGAAGCATGTAATGGGGGAAAGCAGGATGGAGATGAGGCAGGAGAGGGGTGAGTAGAGTCCAGAAAGAGCATTTGCTTGTGGAGGAGCTGAGAGGACATAATTATTATTTTTAAGCAAATTAAAAGTTCTGCCTTTGAAAAGAAGAAAAAAATAAAACGAGCAACTGAAAGGTGGAAGGGAAAGAGAGCAGCAAAACACATTAGCCACTTTTCCTGATCTCCATCTGCTCTGATAACTCGACCAAGGCTGCCCTGTGGTCCTCACATGTCCCACCAACATCCAGAGCCTGAGATGCTCCTGTACCATGGGCATCACCTGTATGTGGCCCCACTCCCATCTCAGCAACTGCTTTCTTATGCACTGCTCTCCTGCCCCTTGGGTGCCAGATACTTACCTCTCCTGCCTCCAAATAACATGTGCAAGCCTTGCCCAAAAGAGGAGAGCCGGGAAAACTATTTCCAGCAATGGCCATGAGGCTTCTGCCATCACTCGTGTTCATGGAGTAACGACTGCTCCAGCAGCTGTGCTCCTGCTTTACTTCTAGCTAAAGGTTTTCCAAAGCTCAGGCTGCCTGTATTGTCTGTGATATCGGGCTGTGGTGGGGAAGTGCCAGCCAGCGTGCTAAGCTGTGTTCAACTCAGTCACCACGGCTTTTCCATGTGCCTGGTATCTGCAAGCCAGGTTCGCAGGATGAGGACCAGCCCCACATGCCTTGCATCTTGACAGTGCTGCTTCTCTGCTTACACCACTTACATCCTTCCTGCTTTAAACACCTTTACACAGTGGCTGGAGGCCTCCCTGTACTAGGGCCGACTGTTTTCAGGCAGTGTCGTAGGGGCAGCCGCAGAGGACAAGCCTGCGAGCAGTGCAGGCACGTGCAGGCCATACAGCTGCTCATGCCTTTTAGCACAGTTTCTTCAGTATTGGATGTTTTCACCAATACTCTCAAACCACACTTCTCCAGCTGCCCTCTGTTTGATGTGAGAACACTTCATGTCTCCAAAATGACAGACACAAGCCAGGGTTCTGTGTGTGCATGGTCCCTCTCCTGGGGTTTATATAAAGCCCAGTATTATCCCCACAGTTCCTTCATCAGCTCCTCCAAGCTTTGGACCTTATTCCACAAGACAGTGTCCTACCAATTTCTCCTTTTTTTTTTTTTTTTTCTTATAATCTATCAAAAACCAAAAACAACCCCCAAAGGAAAAGTCTTTACCAGAATTTTATTCCTTCTCCTTCTGTACGGGACCCAGACCTTCGTGCTCTTGCAAGGGAGGGTGAAGGAAACACCCCAGCAAGGAGGCTGCATGCCGTGGCTCTGCCCCGTCCATGCACCAGCCTGCTGATGTGCATGGCACTGTGACCAGCCCAGCAGCAGGCTGGCTGCTGGGCAAACTGGTTTGAACTATTACCACCAGTCCACTGTAATCACAAGCAGCAATGTCCAGTCCACCCAGCACCTGCTCCCACGCTCCTTGCCCAGCATCCCAAACCTGACCAAAGGCACAATAACAAGTGCCAGACTAGAGGGTGCAACTAGATAAGCAGAAGTAGAGGCATCAGAGTAGCCCCTGACATGGGGCGATGGAGACACTAATAAGGCATTACTGTCTGACACAGCATGGAGCTAAATTGTGGACTCCTTGACAGGGGATGCTGTAGAGATACACAGTAAAAGGGGTCAAGAGTGGAGACTCCAGTCAAAGGAACCCAGGGCAGAGAGAGACTCCTGACACTGAACCACCGTGGTCCAACACACATGAAAAACCTCCAGTGTGTAGGGAACAGGACAGAGCGCTGGGAAAGACAAGGGATGAGAGATCCCTGAGGTGTGCAAGGAGAGAGGCCCACAGGGATAGAGGTGAGTGGCAGAACAATCCAGGGCACACACTGCGGTGCAAGGTGGCTGTCTGCTGCCGTGACCACAGCCCCACCATTAGCTCCATGACACGGCTGGACTGGCTGCCCCGGAAGCCTGACAAGCTGGGCAGTGGTCTCATCCCAGGCTGTGACAGAGCACCAGGCATCAGTTCTTCACCAGGACAGAGCACCAGGCACCAGTTCTTCATCAGTTCTCATCCCAGGCTGTGACAGAGCACCAGGCACCAGTTCTTCACTGGTGAGATGCCTGCAGAGCCAGAGATTTTATTGCTGGAAGTTGGGAAGAGCAGCTGCTCAGCAGTACCACTCCTGGCTGGGCAGGGAGGGAGGGCAACCCAGCAGTTTGGCTTGGTGCTCATCCATCCCAGGAGTTCCTCAGTGTGTGAGCAAAGCACAGGCTCAAAGGGTTCATGGTCTTGTGAACAGGTCCGGGCACAGAGGGGCAAGAGCCACCAACCTTGCATCAGCAGCATCTCTGGGCAGTCATGTGCAGTGAGGAGGGTTTCAAGCCCTGTTTTCAGAGGATTGGTTTGGTAGAGACTGCTTGGAGGGTGAGGTGATGCAGGAAAGCACATGGCTAGGATGGGGCAGGGTGCCAAGGTCCTCAAAACTCCCACCTCTGCAGGGTGCCATCATTTGCACAAGGCATCTGTGAATACAGCGGCAGAGAGCAGCAGAGAAGGCTGCATCGGGTCCTGGGTCAGCTGAGGTAGCTCTATCCCAGCTAGTGATGATGACAAATTGTAGGCAGATAGAGGCAGGGGATCTGCCCTTGCAATACCCTTCCATTTTCTAGCAATTGGTGCCTTAGTGACTTCCTGAGCCAGGAGCGGTATGCGTGCTGTCCCATGTAATAGCCACCATGGAGTCTGCCCTCAGTGAATTTGTCTAATCTCATTTCAAAGCCGTGTGTATTTTTGGCCTGTGTGGCATCCTGTGGCAATGAGGTCCACAATTTAATTACACATCGCGTAGGATAGTAATGCCTTTGGTCTGCATGGAACCCAGGGCCAGCTCGTTTCATTCATAACTTCTCCCTGTAACCTCAGCTTCCTGATTCCAGTGGAAATTAGTCAGCAAAATGCTGGGACTCCCATGTCTGGTGGCCTTTTAGCTGGAGAAGTCTTTGGAGACACACAGCCAGGGCTGACCTCGGTGGAAAGCACGGGGAATTTAAGGCGAGCAGGATGCCTGTGCCTAGCAGGGATGGAGAGGCTGGGCTGGGTGATGCTCCCCGCCAGCCTGCTGCAGTGGGGAGAGGATCTGGGAGACCTGTACAGGGCCAAGGAGAGAGATCTCAAGGGATTTGTGGGCAATAGGGTTCCTTGGGCAACTCAACAGTTGGAAGCATGAAGCTTGGGGCAAGGAGTTGGTGGGTGTATAACACCAGAGTGAAATCATGAAGCAAAGCAGGGTCACAAGAAGAGATGTGGAAGGGCTGCAGTGGTGCTGGAGCCTGCACCAGAGCTCACCAGAGCTGTAGTGGAGGAAACCTGGAGCAGCTCCTGCTGTGTTGCCCCGGAATGGGACTGCCCTGAAGAGTGCAGCAATGAGGATCTTCAGGGATTGATTAACACTGATGTAGACACTCCTCTTTAACATTGCTACCTAGTGTTTCTAATTTTAATCTCTTGTGAGTAAAGGGGGCATGCCAACATATAAAAAGTACTGCTTGAATAACCAGTGTCCAAGTCTTTCCAGCTAAACTGGAGTTACAAAACATGACAGACAAAGTGATGAGCTACAGGATATTTCATTTTAGCAGATTATCCCATTTAGTGTGTCCACAAAGCCTGGCTCCAGCGAGGCTCATGCACAGCCAGTCTCCAGCCAGGTCCCAGTCAGTGCTACATACCTCCTGGCACAGGTGCAAGTCAGGTTTGTGTTGTCTCTTATTTGTGCTACTATTACTTCTGGCTTTGTGCAGGAGTCAAGAATGCAAGAACACAGCAGGAGCCCTAGCAGTGACTAGGAGGTGATGGAACAAGGACTGTGGAAGTCTGAAGGCACTGAGAAGCCCAACTGTAAATTGACTTGGATAATTCAAGTTGACTTGAATAATGAGGAATGTCTTTTGGCGCAGGAGGTCAATAAATCACTGGCTCACTGGACAAAAACTGCCAAGCCCCTGCTGTGACCTGGAGCAGCTTCAGGTCTGGGCTTCACATCAGCGTGGAGGGAAGGCAGGATGCTCTTGTGCAGCAAGTGCTGCCTTCCTCACTGCTCTCCAGCAAGGAGCTCACGTCCTCTCTGTCCACACTACCCTGCCTGGAGATGCCTGCCCTGCCAGCACAAGCCCCCAGATGCAGTGTGATGTAACTAGTCACCTCCTTGTACCCCTTCCTCACCTTCACTCTCCAAATCACACAGGCAGTCAGGTGCTGGAGCACAAAGGTCTGGATGGTGCTCAATGTAATTTTTTAGATGAATAGTTTATTGCTTTTTTTGTTAAATGCAGATTCAGAGTAATCAAGACTTGTCCTGAATTTAGATCCAATTAAGCATACTGTTTCATCTAAGAAAAGGAAAAGCCTGAAAAGGTTTAATTCAGACATCAAAACATGAAATAATTCCTGTGGGCGTTTCTGCCCAGTTGGTGAAGCAGAGCTGGGCGCCCTGTGCACATGCTGAAGGAAAGCCCACTTACAAGGGTGTTGTCCCTCTCCAGTGCACTCCCAGCCTCTTGCAACTGGTGCCTGTGCCCTGGCCCCCGTGCCATCCCACAACAGCTGGCTCCACAGGCAGGGGCTGAGCAAGTGGCCTCCGCTGCTCAGTGAACCAGGGGTGTGGAGGACACCCTGCGTCTGAGGGATGCCGCAGGAACTGGGAGGGCGCTGGGCTTCCCCTCCTCTGGCCACTGCACAGACAGGTGCTGTCCTCTCTGCCTGCCAGCATCTGTTCCCTAATGAGACCCCCAGCTCGGAGGGCTCAGACGGTGATGATCCAAGGCTTTTGGTTTCTTTACCAGTTTCTGATGAAGAAATCCCTGGTTCTCCTGGTGAGGTCTATAGCCATGGAGGGCCCAGCCTGGATGGCATGAACAGGAGAGATTTCTCACCTAGGAGAAAAGGCACTGAAGAGCCCGTCCTCACACTGTAGCAGACTTTTCACAGCTCTCCCTGGCTTGATGTTATTCCTTCCCTCCTCTTTGCTGCCGCCCTCTGAAACGTCCATCAGGACAAAGGCCACGTCAAAGTGTCAGCTGTACCAAGAGCGTTTCTCTTGCTCCCTTTGTGGTCCCCTCCGGGGCTGATAAAAGACCCACAAGCTTCTAGATGTGAATCCTCGTTGCACAGCATCTTTTGCAAGCATTTGCATGGGGCGAGCAGGAGCAAAACGCCCCAGGTCAGAACAGCAGCTTCTTGCACCCACGAAGGTCTGTCTGCATGGGATGGGAGAGCGAGCGGAGCCAGGCTCAGCTCCGTCGCTCCTGCATTTGAACTCCTTTACACTAACTTTCTGGCTGGAGGGAATGACTGACAGAGACTGATGGTGTCTCTGCCTGTGTGTAATCTTAGAGCCGGCTGGATTTGGGAAATCTCTTTCATTGCTTTAAAAAAATAAGCAAGCGACTAGACTGAAGGATCCCGATTAACTGGGAAAATCTGGGCAAAATGCAAATGCCTTCTCAGGTTCTCAGCCCTGCGAGCCATGCTGTGTGTCCCAGGGGAGGGCAGTGAAGCCCAGCTCAGGCTACAGCACAAGAGGCACAGCCTGAGCCCCAGGGAGGGCCAAATCCTGAGCACGCCACAGCCATGTGTACAGGTCCTGAGTGCAGAGCCAGAGCTCCCCACCAAGCTGCCCAGGTCTGGAGCAGCCTTTGGGTGAGGAGCCCTTCGCAGGCTGGGATGTGCTGTGGTCCTGCAAGCCCTCCCCTGCCTGCTCCTGCCTGCCCTCGATGGGCCCTGCTCCGGGATGCTTGTGCCCTCCACCCCACAACAGCTGCCTTCCTCCTGGGCTCCACACTCTTCAGGGTCTGAAGGGAGAGTTACAACCAGTCAGAGATGACACTATTATGTTGAATTATCGTTCACAGACAGGCTTTTTCAAACAGGAATTTGGGGAGGATTTGGCACTCACCCTCTGGTTCTGCCTGCTCCCCTCCCGTGGGGTTCCTGAGTCACCCAGCCCCATGTTTATCCCTCCGCATCTCTGCAGCATCTTAGGGACAAGTGAAGCTGGAACTGAATCAAGAGAAAACAAATACACTGGCAGAACACAGATGAGAGAAAGCTGCATGGGTGCAATATAAACTCCCCCAGGGGGTTGACCAAAGCCTACAGAAAGCTGGAAAGCTGTAGTTCCCACAGGTTTTGAACCAGGTAGCAGGATTTCCAGACTTCACTCAGGAAATCTGGGAGGCTGCTGTGTGTCTTGTGTTCAGAGATCTTTGTCAAATATATTACCTTGTCTTCCATGGCTGAAACAAATTGAATTTGCAGACTGGAGTGAGAAATGCCAGGGGGAGCATCCACAGCAGCAAGTTTCCTGGCTGCCCGGTAATAAGTCTGTGGAAGGAAACCGGAGTCAGAAGGCAGCTGGGTGCACACGCTTGGTTGAGAAGCTGCAGATCAGAGCTGCTGCAACCTCCAGCACTGAGCTCAGAGAATGCTCTGAGCTGGCACTAGGGTCCCCCATTAGACTGTGCACAAAGTGTTCCAGGGTGAAAAGAAATCTCTTCCATGAGGAGAATCACCTGGACACCAGCACCACTGCTCTGCCCCTCCTGGCTTTGGGGCTGACTCCACCACAGTACGAGGCATCTCAGGGCTAACTCAGGGGCTGAGCTCAGCCCAGACGCTGGGTTCCCTGGATTTAAAGACAAAAGGAAGTTGTCCCTCCCACAGTCAGTGGGGACCCAGCTTAGCTCGTGTTGTGGGGCAGGAGGTGTGGATCGGAGGGAGAGGTGGATGGGAGACCTCCACAGCAAGTGCCTTGCTCAGGTAAGCTCAAGGCCACATGCCGACATAGGATTCCCTTTTCCTTCCTGTGTCAGCCCATGCCTCCTGCTGCCTTCCATTAGCTTCTCTTGGGCAGGGACCCATGTCACTGTAGTGAGAAATGTCCCTTCTGGAGCTACATGAAACAGGAGGAAGCGAACCCATGGACCTTCTCTCTGATTGGCCCTTGCCCCTTGTTGCACAGGAGAAGTACCAGGCTTTGGCAGTATCAGACCTTGCACACACACTCCTAGGATTGCTTTGGCTTCCACAGATCTCAGCTTAGTGGGTGATGGGCCTGACTCCTCAAAGACACTGAGGTTCCCTAACTCCTGGTGATTTAAGCTGTCTGACCCTCCTAGCCCCGCTCTCCTCCGATGGCCATGTCCTGCTAGGTGTGGGCTGTGCTAGCAGGAAGAAATGCTTCTTCTTGGGGGACTCTCTGGAATGTAGTTCCTCAAAGCTGGTGAGCAGGTCGAAGTGGCTCTCTGAGAAAGACCCAGCAAAGGCTGTGCAGATGGGTCAAGCTTGGAGCAAGGTGCTCTGAGCCCCTGCATTGTTCTGGAGAGAGGGGCACGAGCTGCCCACTGTGTCAGCTGGCAAGGTTGTCCCACAGGCATAGCAGCATCACAGCATGGTTATGGGAGCAAGTCTGTCTCCTGAGGCCACCCGCCGGGGCAACCCTTGAAGATGAAAAAATCAAAGATTAAAAATTCTTGGAGATCAAAAAAACCTTGAAGATGAAAAAAACAAGAAGATGGAAAAAATTTCATCCATGCACGTTTGCCTTCAGTGCAACTCCCAAGACAAAGCCCCGCAGCAGGGTCCCAGCTGCTGGGGAAGGACAGTGTGTGATTAGGGTGCCAGGCTGGGGAGAAGAGCTGGGCTTCAGAGGTAGTGTGGCAGGTCACTCGCGTCCCTTGGAACCTCAGCACGGAGGTGCCCTGGGGTAGTGGTGTATTAGTTGGTGCAGCAGCAATTCAGCCTCTGTGGAGCTGAGTGCAGGTAGCAACCACCCAAGTACTCCCTGTGTGCCTCAGGGGGGGAATTTTGCTGCCAGTGCTGATCCCTGTCCTGGCTGCCACCTGAGCTGGTGCTCCCTTGGGTATTTCCCCATCACACAGAATTTACAGCCACAACTTGCTGTCCCTGGGAACATCATTGCTGTGGTGCTTCCTTTGGCCTCAAGTTCACTGCAGTGGGACATGAGCTTGCAACCAGTCTAGAGCCTGGAGCATGTTGGCTTGAGGAAGGGGTCCGAGGGTAGGCTGGGACTGCTGGGGCCCAGCCTGCCAGGGACATACGGGAAGGAGAGTGTTTGGGGTGTGCTAGAAGAGGCAGCAAAAGGAAAGTGCTGGTGGATGGACGTTTGCAAGAAGAGATGCATGGGGAGTGGGCTGGGGAAGGGCTGTAGCTGGATCTTCGGTCTGGCTGGAATTGGAAGATATTCCTCGTAGCTTCATTGGGCAATGGCTGGGTGCATTGTGCAGGGCTGTGGCTTGACCTGTTCATCTACGTGGCAAGAGTTCCCATCACAGGCTGCCAGGTCTCCTTGCATTTCAGAGTGGCACAGGGCAAAAGCAGAGCTCATCAGAGTGGAAAGGAAGGGGTGGCAAATTTGGCAATGTCTTGTGTCACCAGGTGGGCCTAGGGCTGGCCATTTGGGTTTGATTTACACTGGAAGCAATGCGTCATCCCTGGAGGGGGCTCAGGGGTCCCTGAGGCAGAGCTGCTCCCCGGCGTGGTCACATCTAGTGGTGGGCCATGTCCCCAAGGCATGCTCTAGCTCTTTTTTTCGGGACATTTTCAAAAAATAGCTGCTCTGAGCAGTTCTCTCTGCCTTGGACTGGTGTTGACAATGACTGCCACGTACAACATGACGTGGCAGCATTGCTCTGTGTCAACACATGTGGTGACAGATGTATGCCAAGTGGGTAGAAATCTCAGAGCTCCATGTTGTTGTTTTTTAACATTGGCAGGTGTCCAGGGATCATTCCTGGTCTCTCTGCTGAGGAGCGTTCCTGCGGGTCCCCTGGGAGAGGAGAGCTCACCCTGGCAAGTTTTCGAAGACTCCATCCTGACATCCTAGTTTCTGCCAAGGCTGTGCATGGGCACTTCGGGCTGGAGGGGGTCAGGAAGGTCAAACTGCTCCACCAGGGACTTTTCTTCTGCAGATTCCCTCACTGGAGGGTGAGATCTGTCCACGAGCGCTGGGCCACAACAACTGATTCATGTGAATGAATATTTACAGGGCAAATGTCAACAAAACTGCTGATAGCTGCAGTGAAACAACCCTCCCTTTTACTTCCTACAATGCCAACACCTGCCCAGAAGGAGCTGTGCAGAGGACACCAGCCTAGTCAATGCAGTCCATCAGGCAGCAAGTGTTATAGTCACTATGAATGGATAGAGACCAACCAGACCTTTTGCTCAGTGCAGTCTTGTCCACCACCCTGGGCATCACCCGTCCCAGTTGTCTAAGCTACAGGCCACAGCAAATTGGATGTAAACAACCCCAGGTTAGAAGAGAAGAGGGAGGAAAACCCCACCTTGGACTTCTTCACATGTAATGGCGATAGGGTGCAAGCATCAAAGGATGAACTCCAGGCAGCTGATGGGGACTGTAAGGTACAGCTGCAAGAAAACAGGGAGATACGGGGCCAGGTGTACAGCAGGAAATTTGTTTGGATAATAAATGGGTGAGGCAGTGAGGGATGGGGCACAACACTGTGGTGCCAAGAGGAAGAAAGTCACGAGGAGCATGAAAAGCAGAAAAATATCTCATGATAAGGACAAAAAAGGTTGACAGGAAGCTCAGAATAGCAAAACCAGCCTACTTGGTATAAAGAAAATTTATTTGTGAGACACAAGTAATCCCTTTCCCGGAGCTTCAGTGGTGTTTTTTCTTTCCCACCAGCTCTTTGGCACATCTGAACTCAGTGCAGGGTAAGTGCTGAGCTCCCAGGAGCACTGCTGTGAGGTTCCACCTGGGCACTGTTAGCTCGGCTGCTCTCAGGGGACCTTTGCAAGATGCTCCTCCAGGGTCCCACTGGGAAAGGGCAGCACTGGGCAGCCAAGGGGGTTTTGTCAGGGCTGGTGGCCCGTGGCTGTGGAGTAGGGAGCTGGGGGTGAACAGGGCAGACGTCAGACCTGCACAGATTTAAGCTCCAAAAGCAGAAGAAGGTGGCTGGAGCCACCTTTCTTGCCATTTCATTTCTCTTCCCATCCCATTCCTGATCTCATCCTGATGGGATGGGAAGAGAAGCCTGTGAGCTGATGAATAACTTTATTAGTATTGGGACTACTGAACTGCTTACGGAAAATACACTTGAGTAGGTCGATGATGAAAATGAGAAACACTGTGTGTGTTTGTGTGTCCCTGTGTCCCATTTGTTTGACCCTTATGGTGACATTTTCACCCCAGTGGAATCCAGCCACCTGGAGACACCCGAGTCCTGCCCCGATCTCCACGGCACAGAGGTGCATGCTGAGTCACAGCCAGCCCCAGGTGGCTGCCTGAGCTTTGCTGTCTCCCTCGCCTTCACCGGGTTTTGGGGCCAGCCAACCGCTCTCAGCCTCTGAATTCCTCCTGCTTGCAGCAGACTGCAGGGAACCGACGAGCCCATGAGCTGCTCCATGGACCCTTGCCAACCACTTGCCATGGCATACTTTGGGAACTACTCCTTTAGACACACTGATGAAAGCAGAGTAATGTATTTCTACTCGAAAAAAACATATCTCTGATGAAATCCTGGTGCACCGTCAATTAGTCAGTTGGGGTTTTTTTGTTCCTTAAGTGAAAATTAATGCTTTTGTCTTGTCAGACCCAAGCCATTCTTCACACTTGCCATGCCAGCCCATCAGCATCATTTCTCAAGCATAAAGAGAGTCTGGAAAACTTAAAACAAGCAAACAGTAAGCAAAAGAAAAACTCAAAAGATACAAAGGACATCTGGCTGGGAGCTGTGTCCTCTCCTCTCCTCTCCTCTCCTCTCCTCTCCTCTCCTCTCCTCTCCTCTCCTCTCCTCTCCTCTCCTCTCCTCCCCTCCCCTCCCCTCCCCTCCCCCTCTCCCTCTCCACTTCTCCCTTCCCTTTCCTGCTTTGCTCTCACTCTCATTTTTATGTTTCCAAGCGTGGGATTCCTGCTTTCCTGGATTGGGCAAGAGGCTTTTTCAGGTTTAACATATGGATTTTAAGCTTTTGTGCCTAGAGCTGAAGGAATAGGAATGACTTTGTAACAAGGATAATTTTGTTCTGTATCTTTACTCCTGCCTTTGACTTAAATTAGCACTGCCTGAAACAAGCTAAAAGATAAAAAACTTTGTCAGTTGAATAACTGTGTTGCTAAGACAGTATCGCTGATGTTTTGCTGCTACTAGGAATTTACTTGCTCATGGAGCCTTCCACAAGTAGGCACCGCCTAAGTTTCAAATGTGAAATAGAAATGCCATTTTTCTTTTGTCAGAATTTTTTCAGGTCTTTTTTAGATGGCAAAAAGATGCCAGATGAAGGAAAGAAGCAAAAATAAGCAGTTTGCAACCATTTTACCCTTCAGAAGGTGCCTTGAACGTTACATCTTTCTTCTTCCATGGAATTATTTTGATAAGGCTTTTCTGTATGTGATATGTACCCTTTCCAACTTTAAATCCTTTAATTAAGGTCTAGATTGTGAGTTGGGCTGGGTGCCTGCAGACAGCAGTAAGAGGGAAGGTATATGAACACTCAGTACTGCTCAGCCTCTTAGTCCACACATGCAGCCATAAATAGGATTTCACCCCAGTGCCTCTGGTCCCAGAGAAAAGAGAATGGGAAGGGGTTGGAGAAGAAGCATTTGGCTGCCATGGCAGACCTCACGGGCAGAATTAAGCCTTAAATTTCCTGCCTAGGGGCTTTTCTTTATTTTCAGCCCCCCTGCCCCCCCTTGAAAAGTTGAGAAGAATGCCAAGTGAAATGCTCCGTGCTAGCTCAGGAGCACAACAGTGAGCCCACTGTGTGCTGCCCGCTAGAAAGGCTGGGAGGGTCTCCCAACCACCCTGCAGACCTTGGTGCCTTTTCCCCTCTTCCCCTGGGATTCACCAAGAACCATTTTCCAGGGATCTTGCCTCCAAAAGGGGAAACCTTCTCCAGCCCACCCTGGAGATCTTCTCCTCTCCCACGGGGGACCTGTGGTGCCCAGAGCAAAGCCAACTTCGGCTGGTGGGGGATGATTGAGGAGCATGTTTATAAAGTCCAGGAAACAGCTGAAGGAGTTAAGTTACTTGAGTGCTTTGGGATCCTTCAGGATGAAAAATGCTGTATACATGTCGGATTTTATTATTACAATTACAGTCAGATGTTAATCCCCTCACCGGGATTTACTAAGGCAGCAGTGCCAACAGCAGTACATCTTGCTGAGTAATTGCCCTGTTCCTGACTCTTGGGTGTCTCTGCCCTGAGCTGCTTCTCCTTACTGTGTTTGCTTTAATTCTGACACTGCTGAGAGACCTGCGTTTTCCCACCCAGCAGCGAGGGAAGGCAGAGCGCACCTCTGCCTGCACATCAAGGAGGACTTTGGTTCAAGCATTGCATGCGTATTGGGGTCAGGAAATCAATAGTGTTTTAGTGCTAATATTCAGCATCGAGGGATAATAATATTCATCTCTTTTGCAAATAGTTTTGAGAGCTAATGATAAAAGAGCTGGGGAACAGTATTGTTCCATAACTCTAACTGCAGAGTGTATGTGATCCAAATGAGTGAAGAAGAGCTCAGAGTACAGCAAACCAAGCTGGATCATGACAGCGGAAATGCACAGCAAAGGAAGAAAGGCTGGATACATTTAAACCCTGCGCTTGAATCCTGCACACTGTAAATAACCGGGGTGCACTGTCACAGGCTCCTGAGCCGACACACGGCAGCTTTGTCTCCCTGAAGACTAGGGGATGCTCTGATTTCATGTAGACTCAGGGCTGGATCTTCAACCTCTCCATTTTGGGTTTATTTATTTTCTTTTCCTGTCTGAACCCAACATTTGGCATTTCTGGGATGACAAAGAGACAGAAACCTGGGCGAAACGCTCTGTTCTTAGTTTGCTGAGTGAAGCCAGCTCCGCACAGGCTCAGCATGCACCGGTGGGGTGTTCCTGGCTGCCGCTGCAGCCCTTCGTTCCCTTGGTGGGTCAGCAGCACATCGCAGTGAGAAAGTGGCCCGGCGACCTGCCTCACTCGCTCTGCGCCCTGCCTTGGCCCCAGTGGGTAGCTGGTTATCTCATGCTTTCGGGAGGGAGTGACTGGCATGGGCAGGAATGTTCTTACACACTGTCAGCCTGGAGGAACCAGCTGTGTGTCCAATTTCTGGACATGGTTCAAGTGTGAGCTCAGTGCTGAGCAATGTGGAGGTAAAGGAGGTGAGAAGGTTTGGGTTTTCGCTGTGTTGATGCACACCAGGCTCCCACCCTCTGTGCCTCAAATGCTGTGTGTCCAGCTCTCCGCCAAGTGATTTAGCCCCACACTACTGAGAAGGGTGTGAAGAGAGCCACGGATTTAACCTGGCTCGCTATCCCACCGTGTCTCACCGAGGAATGCAGGGACGCTTCCCCGCGAGTGCGAGTGATGCTCCTGGAAGGCTGTAGCCTCCCTTGCAGAGGGTGCCGAGATGCTGATGCCGGAGCGCACCCGGCGGTGACGCTCTGGTGTGCGGCCCCGGGTCCTGCCCGGGCGGGGCCGGTGGGACGTGGTGCCCCCGCGCATCTTTCGGCTCCGCGTGAAGCGGGAAGAGGCTCTGGGGGCGGCGTGGGCTCCTGTGCAGAGGCGGGCGGTGGGCCAGCAGAACGCTTGCGGAGAGCAGAGGCAGAGCGAGGGCCCAGCCGACGGCAGGTTCGGGCCGGTGCCGGGAGTGCCCCGGGCCGGCGCAGAGGATGCCGCGGGCGGGCGAGGGCTCCTTCGGGTCTGGGGGGCACTGCTACGAGCCCAGCGCCGCGCCCGCTGCTGGGGCCACGGCCTCGGCACCTCTCCGGGAGCGGTCCCGCGGCATGCCCGCGCCCCGGGCCGGGCCGGGCCACCGTCCTGCGCCGGCCGCTCGCCCGGGGCCGGCGGGTGGGCGGCGGCAGGACCCGGCGGCGGGCGCGCGGGCGCGGCTGTCACTCAGCGCGCGGCGAAAGTGACAGCGGGGGCGGGGCGGCCGCGCGCCGGGCGCGTATTTAACTTGGGCGGCGAGCGGCGGCGCGGCAGAGCGCGGCGGGCGAGCGGGGCCGAGCCGGGCCGGGCCGCACCGGACTGCCGAGCCGAGCCGAGCCGGCGGCGCGGGGCGCGGAGCGAGGGAGGCGCGGAGCCGCGGCTGGATGCGCTGAGCGCGGCGGGGCCGACCGGGCCCCCGGAGCAGCGGCAGCATGGGTCGCCGGGGTTGCTGAGCGGCGGCCGAGCCCGCCCCTGCCCGCCCCCACCGAGGAGCCGCGCGGAGCGGCGGGCGCCGCCAGGGACCGCGCCGGGAGCCGGGGCGCGCCGCGTCGCCGCGCCGGTGCCGGGGCCACCCCCCCCTACACACACACACGCCGAGGATGCCCCGGGGGGCCGCGGGCCGCCCCAGCCGCTCGCCATGAGGAGGAGCCCGGCCGGGCCGCGGGCGCTACCGGCGCCGCCCGCCGCCGCCGCTGCCTGAGCCCCGCGCCCCGGCGGTGCCCGCGCAGGGGCCGCCCGAGCGGGCCGCGGCGCCGTGACCCTCCTCCCCGCCCCCTCGCCCGGCTATAAAGGAGGGTTTTATTCTCGGGCTCCGGTCTCACGCCAAACCCTGTCACACCGTCTAGACAAGCTGTCGTGGGGCTCGGCCCAGCTGTCACCATGGCGATGGAGACGAGTCCGCTGTGAATTTTGGGGGGGAGCGAGCGAGAGCGGCGGCGGAGAAGGAGGAGGAGGAGGAGGAGGAGGAGGAGGAGGAGGAAGGCTCGGCCGCCGCTGTGCCCTGCCCTGCCCCGCCGCCGCCCGCGGGGGAGGCACGGACCCCCCGGCGCTCTCGGCCGCGGCTGGAGCCGGCCCGGCGGGGAGCCCCGGGGAGCCAGCGGCCGCGGGCGCGGAGCGAGCCTCAGATGCGTCTGTCACACAACCCCGGCCGAGCTATTTAAAGTAACGGGCCTCGCCGGACTTTTGTCTCTGCCTATTTATGAGTCCCCGGGATCTGGCAGGCGCCGCCGGGCAGCGCTAGGAGCCGAGCCCGCAGCGCCAGCCCCGCGGGGAAGCCAGCGCCGAGCCGGGGCCGGCGGGGGCCCGCCCGGAGCATGACGGCGATCCGGGCGCTCCTGCTCTGCTCCTGCCTGGGGCTGCTGCGACCGGGGGCCGGGCAGCCCTTCCTGCGCCTGCGACCCTCGCCCAGCGACAACCTGCCCGTCAAAGACATCGTGGAGCACCCGGACCCCGAGTACGACCCCAAGGAGCAGGACCTGGACGAGAGGACTCTGCGGAAGAAGCTGGGCAGCCATTTCGACCCCGGTTTCATGGCCGTGGCCGTGCCGGGGCCGGCCAACGCCTCGGGCGCCGAGGCGGCGGCGGGGCGGGGGCGGGCGGCGCTGCCCGCCGAGCTGCGGCGCCTGGAGCTGGGTCCGCCCCAGGGACCGCGCCTCAAGGTGGGCAAGAAGGCGCGGCGGAAGGTGCTGCAGTGGCTCTGGGCGTACACCTACTGCCCCGTCCTCTACACCTGGAAGGACCTGGGCGTCCGCTTCTGGCCCCGCTACATCAAGGAGGGCAACTGCTTCGCCGAGAAGTCCTGCTCGCTGCCCGAGGGCATGTTCTGCAAGCCCGTCAAGTCGGTCACCAAGACCTTCCTGCGCTGGCACTGCCAGGGCTGGTCCAGCCAGAAGTACTGCACCTGGATCCCCGTGCAGTACCCGCTCATCTCCGAGTGCAAGTGCTCCTGCTAGCCCCCGCGGCCCCTTGCACTGCCGCCTTCTGTCGTTTGGATGATTGGGGGGGGGTGTGGGGGGTGTTTGGGTTTTTCCCCCCACCCTCCCAGCGCGGGGTGGGGGGAGAGGAAGCGTTTTGGGGGTTGGTTGTTTCGTTTGGGTTTTTTTGTTTTTTTGGACTTATTTTAATGTTATTTTATTTGAAAGGGGAAAAGCGAACCCAGGAACTGCAGGGCAGGCCAAAGGCACAGTAAAGCACTACAATCAGATGTCTATTTTTATACATATATAGCCTTCTAACAAAAGGAAAATAAAAAACTAAAAAAGAAAAAAATAAAAAAAATTACCAGCCGTGTAAATATAGAGATTTTAAAGGAAATGGGGGAAATCGCAGCTGTTTTTTTATTATTATTATAATTATTATTGTTATTATTATTATTTTAAAGACATAGGACCACATTTTAAACCAATCCCCACAGAACCCGAGCACTTCTCTGCTGAAGGGAAGGGCAGAAATGTCCTGTAAAGAGGATTTTATCAGAAAGAGAAGGGGGGGGGGGGGGTAAAAAAAAAAAAAAAAAAAAAAAGGAAAGAAAGAACAGCAGCATCCCCGAAGACGGTTGTTTCTCTGTGCTGTATTTTTTTTTGTCTTCTTCAGACCTTATCACTGATGTTTGAACTAATTTGCAAAGCTCTCTAGGGATTTTTTTTTTAAGTGTATAACGATTATTAAGGAGGAAATTTTAAAGAAAAGTACAAATCTATGAAAGAGTGGAATCGTTTTGTTGTGTGGGAATACATATAGTCGTGTAGAGATGTTAAAGGAAATTTTCTGTGTACAGTTTATTTATTTTTAACGTTTGTGTATAGGAAAAAAAGGCTAGAGATTATGCCAGAAACTATTGGAAATGTTTACTTGAATATTCCTTTAAAAACATATCAATGTAAATATGAACTATCACTGATCAAAACATTTTTAGCAATAAACTCTATCTTTGAAGAAAAACCCCATGCTGCACCCCAGCTCCCTGGGAGACCAGCAGAGACTCGAATTCTTGCTCAGAGCAGGTGATGAGTAAAGGGCTTTGGCTGGGCCATGCTGGTGTAAATCGTGAGACGGCCCGAAGGTTGGTAGAGCTCCACAGGTTTACGCCTCTCTGGGATGCCACTCTGGGTTTTCTTTGCATATTTAACCTGTTGGGGAGAGGAAAAAAAAAAAAAGGGAGAGAAATTGCTCATAATGCATAAAAGAGCTGCAATGTCCCAGACAGAAGGTGTCATCTGAAGTCCTTGGGAGATTCCTGCTTCGTGTCGCCCGTCCTGGGCTCCCGCATGCTCTGTGGCTCTTGGATTTGGCTCTCCCACTGGCAGAGGAAGCGGTCGAGGTTACCGCCCCGGCCATCAAAGCGCCTGACACAGCTTGGCAGCCCCATGTGTGTCAGAACAAATGTTTTTTCTCGGCTGCCGCCACTAGCGCGGAAGGGAAGGATGGAGACGAGCCCTGTGCCCAGCCCTGCTGCCGCGACGGAGCCCTGGGGCTGGCATCTCTCCCCTGCGGCGTAGCTGGGTGCGTGCTGGGGTCAGGAGGAAGCGCTGATCCTGCACCGGCGCTGCGTGCCCTCGGCTTGCCACCCGCGTGTGCTGGGGCCCGAGGGACCCCCCACTCTCCCACTGGAGCTCATGGAGCCAGGGCGAGGGAGAGACGGGCCGGCTCCACACAGGCAGCCTGCCGGCAGCCGGGCCGGCTGGGGAGGAGCCCAGCACTGGTGAGCGGGGGCACTGGCAGTGCAAGCCCGCTCCCGATGGAGATCTGTCTGTTTGTCTGTCTGTCTGTCAGAGGGCTTGGAGTGGGGCCCTGATGGGCTGCCAGGCCGTCCCCCCGCGTGCTCTGTGTGGGCTGCTGGTGCTGCAGGGGAAAGTCTGGCCGTTCCCTCCAGTGTCTGAAACACGCTCGGCATCCCCGAGGAACAAACTGCTGCCGAAGCGCCTTGCCAGCGAGGAGCCGTGCTCAACCAAGCTGTCTGTGGAGCAGCAGGGAGACCCTGTCCCCCTCCAGCTCGGCACACAGCAGAGGAGAGCGGCTTGACACCGAGCCCACGGGAAGGCAATGAGACCCTCCAAGGGGTTTGGCTTGCATCCCTCCATCTTCCTCCGAGGGGACCGTGGTCCAGCGAGCCCTTCCGGAGCAGGCCTGCAGAGCCTGGAGATCATGCACGGATTGAGGCCGAAACAGGGAGAGAGCTTTTCTAACGGGCATGGTGCAGACAAGGCGAGAGGGACGGTGACATCCAGCAGCCAATGCCCCCGCAGAGCCTTGCAGCCGTCCGCTTGGCCCCACGCGAGGAGGCAGGTTGGCCTTTCCTCGCATTTGTCAGCAAGGGACTGGGGAAGGGGGGGGACTGGAGGGCAGGGTGGAAAAGAGACTTTGGCGAAGGCAATGTGCAAAACATCAGGGGCATTTGGGAGAGGAAGGGGAAAGCTCATTTTGCAAGAGGAACAACATCTGTGGTGTGGGGGCCGAACATCTGTAGGAGGGAGCATGGGGGGAGGGCATTCTGGGAAAATATTTCTGACATAATCCCAACAGTATCTGGTGTGTTGGGATTTGGTTACAAATGGCCCTCTAACGTCTTTGTGCGTTTTGTTCTGCTGGTTCCAGGGGCACACAGAGACCCCTGCTTTGTGCTAACCTGGGAAATAAACCATTCGCTGGGCTCAATGGTTGAGTTCAGTTGCACGGGGAAGGGCGGGTGGGAACGGGGAAGGCGAGATTTGTGTGAACTCCAGCAAAAAACAGCCTAAAAGCCTCCGTGCCATGTGCTGGAGGGAGGAGGGGGGCTGCCGCCGTCTCGGGGGAGAACTCAGTGGTCCCGCTTGAGATGACAGCTTGTCTGGAGGCAAAAGCTCTCAAAGCCGAGAGCTGAGGTGCTCAGTGCGGGCAGGGGCCGGGGAGCAGAGGGCAGCCCCCCGGGGCTCATGCCAGCTCGCCAGGCCCTGCCTCGCCAACCTGCTGCGGCACTGGTGCGCGGTCACCTCGTGCCGATGTGTGGCCACCTCGTGCCGAGGAGCCTCCTGCTCAGCTGCCCCGGGAGGCGATGAGTCGGACGTGTGACGGCCGGGCCGTGGGCGTGATGGCTTGCCTCGTCTGCTGAGCCTCAAAGGAGGAAAAGACAAAGGGGAACAAGCCTGGTTCTTTGGTGCGGTTATTTCATTGTCTCCCCAAGCTGCTTGTGATTAAGGGACAAGCTGCGGGGGAAAGGGGGCAGAACAGGCAGAACCGGCAGAGCCCCGAGATGCAGTGGGTGCCAACTGCTGAGGACATGGGTCTTTCCCCCTGCGCTCCAGGGTGGTGGCCCAGGAGATGGGCCTGGAGCGCCGAGGGTGGGTGGCATCCTCTAGGTTGGGTCACGCTTGTCACCATGTTGGCAAGAGAGATGCACGGCTGTGGCCACACACTGACAGGCATGTGCACACCCGCTCCTGGGCACCCAGACGGTCCCTTCATTCACCCAGTATTTGCAGGGGGACCATGTCTGTGACCTGTGAAGCTGCAGGGAGCGTACAGTTTGCAGTCTCCCTTCTCTGCCCTGAGTCTGAGGGCTTAAGCAGAAGGTGGTTAGCAGGAGGATCAGCTGTTTAACTCCGTCTTCCTTTCAGCAGGGCAGAGCAGACGTGGCAGTGGAGGCTCCGTGGACCTGATGGCTGTCCCATGCACTGCAGGCACACATCCACGGGCACGACAGGGAAGCAAAGGCATCTTTCCTCTCCCCAGCCAGTGCTGGCCAGAGCTCTCCTGCTCCGACACTACATGCTGTGCTGGGGCAGCTCCCTTGGCTGGATCACATCCGGATCTCTTCTTTGTAGTCCCTACAAAGCGAGGCTCAGAGCAGAGCCCCACTTCTGGGTCTGCAGAGGTCTCCATCTCTTCCTTCTGCATGTCAAGGCCCTTCTGTCACCTGGTGAGTTGCTCTCCCACACACAAACCCCAAATTTAGATGATCTTGTTTGTCTTGGGGGAGAGCATGAGCTCCGGATGGCTTCTGACATTTGACTCAGTGGTATGGAGGCACTTTTCCATTTGCCTTTCACATCCCAGTTTAGCTTTCACACCAGCATCAGGTTAACCCTTTTGTCTCTGTTGCCAAAGGGTATTTTGTCCCCATTTTCCTGTGCTGCCTCGCCCCATTTAGCTCAGGTCCCCTCAGCTAAGGCTGGTCTCTGGGAATGAAGTTTGTGTCAGCACGCTGGCTCTGCCAGGGTGACCCAGATTCACAGGGTGAGAGCTCGCAGATGTCTAGTGCCAGCTCTTGAGATATCTGACTCAGGCCCCAGTGATGATCTAAGCCCATCACTCATCGTTCCTAGAAAGGCAGATGAATGGGCTGGAGGCAGTAACTGGCCTCCTAAAACTTCCAAGCTCAGGCTAAACTGGGACTTCACTCAATGTGCAAAACTGTGTTTGCCTCCTCTGTCAGCATGAGCATTTGCTATCACTTGCCTTTGCAGCCCAGCATGGCCACAGGACCTGTCAAGGAAAACCAGTCTCCCTGCATGCCCTGCTTGGTCCGCTAGCAGGTCCCTGGTGAGCCCATCTTGCTGACCACTGCTGGCTAGGAGCTCCAGGTGAGCTGGACCTGCTTCCTCCAGGCACCCCCAGCCCCTTGTTCATCACCACAATGAAAAACATGCAACAGCACTGAGGTTAACAGCACCAGTACAGGCCAGGGTGGACCGTGCAGATCACAGTGTCCCATGGGGTGGACAGAGGGGGGCTCTTGTCTCGCCACCTCCCCAGGCCTGCTGGGTGCAAGGGTGGGGGGTCTGCTTCCTCTGTGCCAGACCCATCTCAGGCTGCCTTTCTCTCCACTCCTTTGCAGTTCTCCTTAGCTGCTTGTGTCTTCATGTACAGTAAACCCAACCACATGCCCAGTTGCTGCTCAGTGGAGCTAGGCCCTGACCCCTCACCAGCATGTGTGTGAGGGGATGCAGGGAGTATCTAGGGCTTTACTCCCTGTCACAGCAAAGGTGTCAGATGGACTGCTGGTTCATCAGAAAAAAAAATGTGCCTGAGCCTCCCTTCCCCCTCAGTGATTAAAAACAAACAGCAGCACCATTCAGGAGACATGGTTGCTCTTCTGCATTAGCTGTTTGGTATTCTGATTAAAAATGTCAGACACCCTGTCAAGGAGAGGGGACCACATCATGTGGCGCCTGGGAGCCCAATCAGAGAGGCAGAGCCACGAAGAGCAAATCATGACTAGCTGGGAGGCAGCGCTCACAAGCCGACCATTGGCTAAAATGGTTCTTTCAGGCGGCCGGTGAATGAATCCATTCACAAAAAAGCAGAGCTAGTTTGCAAACAGCAAAACAGACTACATTTTTTTTTTGCACTGGATGAGTGTGCCAGGGAGACACCCAAGCCCTGAAGCAGATGTGTGGGATGTGACTGGTGAAGCCATGCCCAAGACCAGCGTAGGTGCAGTGAATTTGAGAGGACCGATTCCACCTCTCTCAGTTTGCAGACCCTGCTGTTCTTCCCGAGAAGGTTCAGTGCCCGGCCCAGAGAACCTCAGCCTCCTGCCAGACTCTCTGGAGTGGGGCACAGCCCACTGAGAGCCCATAGATCACCGTACGGGTGTGGTAGGAGACTCTGCTCTCCAGCATCACACAGATGTCCTGAAAAGAGAGAGGAGCCCTCACAGAGGCCCACAGTCCCAGAGATGTGACAGAGCATATGATGCGAAAGGCTCCTCCTCAGATCTGGAAGCTGGGATTGAAGGGTATTACTCTGGGTAACTGTCAGATCTGGGGCATGGCTGCTCACAGAGGGCCTGGCTAGGGCAGCCGTGTCATGTGCCTTGTCACCTGTGAACATGGTCCTTGGAAACCAGTTATCTGTCCGTGCTGGATAGCCAAGAGCAAGGTAACCAGCCAAGCCCACTGGCCACCACCGTTAGTTAAGATCTGGACCTTTCCCCCCAGGAAGGTCTTACAAGCCACAACAAAAAGCTGGGGCTTTGGAGCCAGCGTTGCTAGAGCTGCTGGGGGTCCACAGTGAGGACCCTGGAGCTCCCAGGATGGTGGTTCCACGCGCTGAGCAGCAGCATGCCCAGCACCTACCATGCAGCAGCTCCTGTATCTCGAAGGCAGCCTTTGGGAAGGTAGCAGAAGGCATAGCTGAGCAGCAGGAATGATGAGAAGGGAAGTAAAGGCTGCACCTCTGGGTGCCAGGGCAGGACAGCCTTTGGAGAGCAGGCTCTGAACCTGGAGTGGGTAAAGAGAACAACGGTGCTGGAGGGAGAGAGCAGCTCCTTGTCACAGATGCTGGCTCACTCTGAGGGATCCCATACAGGTGTTCAAATCCAAGTCCATACCTTTCCTGGAGGGCTGTGCAAGAGCCATCAGATCCCCTCTGAGGCTGGCTGTGTCCTCAAGCGTTGTCTGGTTTGCTTCCATCCCATTTTACTGCCAAAAGGCACTTTCTCTCCAGATGGTACTAAAAAAGGACTGGGCCTCCAGCCTTGGCTCGGTTTATCTACTTTACTGGGACAGGGACCATATTTTATCCTGGAGCTGAGAGCAAGCACTGAGCTGGACTTGGTGTTCTGCTCTTTGACCGTATTTTAGGAAAGAGCCTACTTTTGCCTCCTGCCTTCCCACCAGGAACTGCAGCCAACAATCCTGTTGGACACTTCTTTGAGCCAGTGAAGGCAGCGTGCAGGTCAACGCGTAGCTGTGAAGTTGGCCTTTGTCGCTAATAATGAAGTTGTTGGTGAAGGTGCGTGTAGTGGCACCCAGCAGGAGCCCTTGGCTGAGCTGCACCAGGAGGTGCCTTCAGCCCCAGCTGCCACCAACTGCTAAACTGGGCTGCGGTGTGGTTTCTGGCTGGGAACACGGGGGCTCTGCCTCCTCCCAGACCCTGCTCTGGATGTGGTCCCAACAGGGCAGAGGCGACCCCAAAGCAGGCAGAGGAACCCCCAGCCAGGCACGGACAGCGGTCCCGAGGTCAGGGCCGTGGCTCCCTGCTCGGTCCTGCCTCTGGGGGTGAGGAGGGCGGGTGCCCCCTTCGCTGGGAGGGCCGGGCTGGCCCGGCGGAGCGGCTGCTGCGGCAGAGGAGTTTGTGGCGGGACGCTGGCAGCAGCTCTCTCTGGGCTCCGAGAGGCTGGGTCCCTCGGGGAGGCGGTGGGTGCCGGTAGCGCAGCGGGCAGCGGGCTCGGGCCCGGCAGCCTCCTCCCGTCCCGGGGCTCCGGGGGGCGCAGGCCGGGCGTGCAGGCCGGCAGCACCTGGGGAGCAGGACCCTGGCCCGGGGCGGGAGGGGGAGAGGGGCGCTGCCCGCGGCCTGCCCCAGTACCAGGGCCCGCCGCGGCCCCGCGGCCTCCCGTCTCCCCGGCGCCGGTGCCGGCAAGGCCGGGCAGGGCCGGGCAGGGCCCACTCGGGGGCCGGCGCCTGGCGCCGCCGCCGCCGCCGCGGGCGCCGTGACCCGGGAGGACGGCGCCACCTGGCGGCCGCGCGGGGCCAGGCCGGGCCCGCCGCCCCGCCCCGCCCCGCCCCGCCCCGGCCCTGGGTGCTGCCCGCGGGGCCGCGCCCGCCCAGGCCCTCACCGGCACCTTCTCCCCCCCGCACTCCCCCGGCGCCTGCAGTCGGGTCCCGGGCGGCCACCGGGGTGCCCCAGCACTACGGCTGTGCCCAGTCTCGGGCAGCTCCCTCCCGCCGCACCGGGGACCCGTGTAGTGACCCGCGGGCTGCCCTTGGTGCCTCGTGGCCCTTCCCGCTCTTTGGGCTCACGGGGGGCGGCCGGCGGAGCCCCAGCACCCGCCACGGGGCTCACGGCCTCGCGGAGCGGGGAGCAGCCGGCCTCGGGCTCCGCTCTGCCACAGGGCAGCTGCCGGTGGCGAGGACGGTGGCCCCTGGGAGGGGCGCGGTGCAGCAGTGTCTGAGGGTGCTGGAGGGAGCTCTGCGCTCTCGTGGAGCAGCCGAGGGCCCTCAGGGCCGAAGATTTGAGCCCAGGTTGGATGACACGGGCTGGACACGCAGCAGCTCTCCGGGAAGTCCAGTTTCTCACCAGCCGCGCTGACCCTGGAGGTCCTGCTCGGCCACCCCTGCGTTGCAGGATCCTCCTTTTCCTCTGGCCGCCACAGCAGCAGCGGCAGCCACCGGCCAGCAAACAGACTTAAGAAGTCCAAATCCTTCCACGACTTTCCTCTGGGCTGAAGTGCATTTGTTCTTCATGAGGAGCTTTAGCATGCTTTGGCTTCCCATGGGGACTGACTAAGCAGCCCTCCATCCTCCCAAAGGGAGTGGTGGAAGAAGCACAACCAAAGATACCCTGCATAGAAGAAAGGAGATATCCTCCGTGAATGCTCTGAGTGAAGTGGGATTCATCTAGGCCCCTCCATCTCTGTTGCCTACATGCCGAGTGTCTGTACACAGTTGTTGTCCTGGTCCAGGTCCAGCCCTGTTGTCCAGCTCAGTTACTTCAATAAGCCTTCAAATTGCTTAACAAATACCACACAAATGTTTAAACCCTGAGAATTTGTACTCTGGGCACAAAATGTGATTTATCTTCATCTATGCCTGCAAGATTTATCAGCCCCAATTAAGGGAATGGCTGCGCTCTTTAAAGTGTGGTTCTAGTCAGAAAAACCAACTGGAGTCTCCTCTCAGTGAGTAGGACACATGGCCAAACCAGAAGGGAAAAATTGAGAAATGTTTTTCTAAAAAAATCCTTGTGTTTTTTGGTCAAAATTTTTGAAGCGTGGCTGAATTTAGAAACATTCGACCAACTCTGTAGCAAGCCAGGAGTCAGGAAAGGAATCATGAAAATTCACTCAGGTTTTTTTCTCTGTTCTTCATCAAAATTTCATATTTTGATGCCATTTTTCATCAAAAAGTTCTGGCAAGCGCTGTGCAGCACATCTGCCTAAGAAAGGCCATCTGCAAACCACCCCTTTGTAATGTGGATGAGAAATGTTTCTGTGGATGCGTACACACAAGAAAATAAGAGCACTTGTTCATGAGCTCTGGGCAAGCCCGCTAAAGCATGGGACATGAGGACGTAATCCTGGGTGCAGAGGAGTGCACTGGTAAATATGGCAGTAATTTCTACTAACAAACCCTGCAGACTTGCAGTTCCCCTCATTGCTACTGTGCTTCTTCCTTTTTTCTGGCCATGACACTGAGCTCTCAAGGGGGGAGCCTGGCTCTACTATGCCCTGAGAGCCACTGGTGCAAGGCCAGGAAATCCCAATGCTGTGGGCAGCTCAGAGAGCATGGAGTCCTTTCTCCTCTCTTAAAAGCTCTTCAATTTGATTTCCAAGGTGCAGGCCATGCTCAGAAGGACAGATCCAAAAAAACCAACCTCCAACAGGGTAAAACCTAAAACCAGGCAGAACAGATCAAGAAATACAAGAAGATGGGCCATCGAATAGTAGTCACTAGGATCTAGAGAGACCAGCTTTGGAGCGAGATGTAATTAAGTCAGAGCCATACTGTTAAATACACCTCATCTGGAGGTGGGAAGGCAGGGAAGATGGGTGCAGAGACCAGCACCAGAAAGGAACAGCCCCAAGATCTGGATTTGCTATTGGCAGGAAACTTCTTCAGACCAAATTTACCTTGAAATCCTATTGTCTATCTGTGCAATTTCCCATCAAATTAAATTGCATCAAAAAAAGTCACTGGGACATTGTAGAGGTTTCCTTCAAACAGCATCAGAGCCTTTTGATCCAGTTTGAACCCTCAGACTCTGTACATTCAGATTATGGTTGCAGTAACACAAGGCAAAAAAGGAACCAAAAGGTCCTTTCAGGCTGGATGGTAGATGTGATTCTTTCCTGGTAAGTTTTGTTCCTCAACTTGCCTGGGTCAGTATGTTTCTCTCACCCAAAGAAAATCCTTTGTAATTAAGCCTTTTCTAGCAGTATTTCAGGGCACATAACAAAAAGAATTTTCCTGCCTAGAATTAGTATGGTCTTAGATATTTCTAGCTACAGCTCTCAGGCTGGAGGTATGGAACAAAAATCTGACCTTCTTTGCCCACCATCTTTAGATTTAGGAGGGTCCTGATTTCAACCTCAACAGCAAAGGGCACATGTAAGTCTTGATTTAAAAGGTCTGAAATTACTCTCATCATCTCCTCTGGCTGCTTGTCTCATCCTGCCAGTCTCACCTCATCCAGCCTCACGTGGAGTCAGGCACAGGCAGCTGGATCCCATGCACATCGCTGTCCTGGCCAGCCCGCGTGTAAGATCATCAGGACCAGATGTCCTGAGGTGGGGACTCGAGGGGCACTATTCCCCTGCCAGTACCATGTCACATCGCATGGCCTGCAGCTGTACGGTCCCCCTAGGCCTGACCCAGCCTGGCTGTCATCCACCCCAGCCATGCAAGAAGCCATACAGGGGCGGGAAGAAGCTGCAGGGCTGACTCTTTCCCAGGGCTGAGACAGACACATGACGAGAGAGGAACCCCAGGAGATGACCTTTTTCCTCTGCCACCACCAGCAGTACATTCTGCAGCTGAAGACCAGAGAGCAACCCCAGCCCACTGTGTCCCCCATGTGTCCCCAGTGACACTTGGTATCAGCCCTGCCTGTACTCATCCCCTTGGCTGCATCACAGAGATGCCGAGCAGCCGGCATCTGCTCTGTCTGTCTCACACACCGTTTGGCACACAGACAGAAAAGGGCTGAGCTGTGCAATGACTGATCTGTGAGGGCGTGCTGGGCTTGTGTGTGTGGTGGTGGTTTTGGTAGTGGGGGAGGGATTACAGCAGTGGTCCCTGGGAGAAGCTTCTTGAAACTCCCCTGGCTCCCAATTCAGACCCACCTCTGGCCAAGGCCGAGCCAGTTAGTGACAGTGGCTACACCTCTGTGATAACCGATTTAAGAAGGGAAACCTGGGAGGAGGAGTGGGAGTTGTGAGGAGGAGTTACAAGAAAGACACCTCTGTGAACACCGAGGTCAGAGGAAGGAAGGAGGAGGAAGAGGAGGAGGTGTGCTGGAGCAGGGAGCCCCCCTGGATCCCATGGTGAGATGGCAGGGCCACCCCCATCGCTACCATGGAGGTCACTGGTGTCGCAGAAATCTGCCTGCAGCCCGTGGAGGACCCTGGGACCCTGTGGGAAGGAGAAGCCCCTGTTGTAGTTCAGCACTGGGAGGACTGCAGCGCGTGGAGGTGACCTATGCCAGAGCATCTTGAGAAGAATGCATCCCGTGGGGAGAACTCACCATGGAGAAAGTTTGTGGAGGACTGTCTCCCATGAGAAGGGCACCACACAGAGCAGGGGAGTGCTTCCCCCTCCCTTGGAGGAAGGAGCGTCGGACTGACCAAAAACCCCCCCATTCCTTGCCCTGTCCCACTGCGAGGGGGAGGTAGAGATACCGGGAACAAAACTGAGTCCGAGAAGAAGGGAGGGATGGGGGGAAGTGTTTTTAACATGTGGTGATGCTGCGATGGGGGCAAGGGGTGAGTGAATGTGGTGTTCAGTTTCCCTCTGGGCTCAAACCACCACAGAGGGTTACCTTGCCATTGCCTTTCCAAACAGTTTTAACTAAGAAGAGATGATAAGCCACTGACTGACAGGTGACTGCCAGTGAGCTGAGTCCCTGTGCAGTGCTTCTGTCACTTAGAGTGCAGCAGGTAATATGCGCTTCACCAAAGAGCATTATCTGGTAGTGCGTGTGTTTTTTTCCCCAGATGAGAGGTTGGATCACAAGTGCAAAATTGCTCCTGATGCTGCCAGCTCCTCTGAGACACCAGGTGTTATAAGAGCAGGGTCATGGTATCTGTTATCTCAAGATCTCTCCTGTGCAGGCGGCCATGTCTGGGCAGGTATGAATGATTTAGATCACAGCAACAAGTGAGATTTCCTCCTTAGAGGATGCATCAGCTTGGCTACTGCTCAGTGTGCTCTGGAAATCGCACATCAGCATCATAACCCTGTGCCATCAGTCAGCAATCTAAGAACTGCAACCAAGACTGTGTGGGCACCTCCCCAGGACTCCCTGGGCTAGCCACAGGGCTGTCTCTAGGGTGGCTCTTTGTCCTTGGCTTTGTTTAGCATCCCCAGACCTTTCCTATAAGAGGAACTGCTGGAACTGTGAATTTCCATGCCTCAGGACTACTTGCTGGAGCACATGCACTCCAAGAACCAGTGGAGAAAAGCACAAGGTCTCGTCCCTTGATGTGGCTGCAAAGCCTGCCTCCTTCTCATTGCAGAGTGTCCTACTGTGGAAATGTGCAGCTCTCCCGTGCCTCCTGGTTAGGAGCAGAGCTGTGGGGCCATGAGGACCCCTTTGCTTTCACTGGCACTCACACGGGCAGGTTTCACTCCTATCTCTGCTGGTTCTGCTTTTGGACAAGGCAGGGGACCGTCTGATGAGCTGTTTGGGTATTTGAGTCCAAAACCTGGTCCCAGACTACAACTTTCACAGGTCTGAGCTGCTTTTGAGACATCTGCCGCCCAGGGCTCAGAAGAGGTTCCCAGGCCTGCTCAGAAGAAAACAGTCGCTGCCTGCTTGGCACGAGAGCTTGGACGGGAATTCTCTTGTTTTTCATGAGCAGGCTGAGCGGTCAGCACATACCATGAGCAACAGTCAGAGGAGCAATAAATAGCCTACCCAGACCAGAAGGAGACAACCTGTTCAGACTGGACCGCTCATCCCCTGCGCCGGGCAGGATGACTATTGCTCTGTGTCAAGGTCTCGTGCGTTCTGGGGAAAAAAAGCCTCCAGCCTGGCCTAGACTGCACTGAGTGCGTCCTCCAAGAGAAGCCATGGTTACTGCTTCGACTGGCACGTCCCAAGGTCATGGTAGGCAGCCGTCAGGGTTGTCTGTTCCAGCGGGATGTTTCACTCCTGCTCCCAAAGCTATGCCAAGAGGTAGATGCCATCACTGCAGACTGGCTGTGGACTGCTCCTCCAGGGCTGGTTCCCATTTAGGATCACACCCAACCGTACTCCTGCATCCCAGCAAAAGTCCCAGCTTTGCTCATTCTCTAGGAGAAGGAACACTTTGAAAACATTAAAGTCCTGTAACTCATCCCAGGAAAACACTGTTTTCCTAGATGATGTTTCTTTGTGGTCTTACACTACCCATAAGACTGTGGGGAACAGGAGAGGTCCCAAAGAGTCAGTGCAAGAGTATCTCTTGGCGCTTCCCCTTCTCTCCTTTAAGGTCTACAACAGAAGCAGGCGTGAAGGGTGTTCCTACGGCTACAGGCCAACATTTCCTCCTAGTCACCCCGTGCTGAGCATCAAATATGGAATAGCCAGGGGTTGTGAAGTCCTCTGAACCTGAAAAGTGCTAACTAAGAAAATAAAGCACAACATGAGTGTTATTAATAAATGCCAGCCGCTGTTATATAACTCCTAATCATGAGCCGCGTCTTTCGGCCCCCATTGTTCCATTGTCAGGCCCCATTATCTGGGAACTCTTACCCACCAACCACAAGAAATAGCCTGGGCTCTGCGGGTTTGCAAACTTTGTTGTTGGAAAGCTTTTCATGCAATTGTTTTTGCTTTGCGCTGTTGCCTTCCTTATTGTACAGATGTGGGTGTGTATCGCAGCCCACACCCTCTGTCTTTTGCCCCAGGATAACTTTGAAAATGAGCTGATCCGTCTCAGCGAGTGTTTTTCCTAAGAATTCTCTTTAAAAACAACAACATTCAAACAAAAAAACCCCTCATTTTCCTGAAGTGAAGCTTGTGCTGGGGAAAGATGCTGGCCTGCAATGCCAGCAGAATAAAGACTGCACTTTATCCTCAGAAGAGACTCCCTGCAGGACTGGCAGTGCCTTAGCCCAGGCCTGAAAGAAGAAGGGAGTGTGGGGTAACCGAGTCTCTGGGATTCATTTGGAGCAGGGCATCTCTGTGGTTGCAGGGCTGGGCTATCAGTCCTCCACTACTGGCCTACGAGCTTTCAGCAACTGCACTTCAGCGCTTCTTGTCCTGCTTGCCACCTCAAGGTGGACTTCTGCATGGCGTTTCTACCTGGGTGTCAACATGAAGCTTATCTGGCACCAGCACAAGCTTGTGAGTCTCAGCTCTCCCCACGATCTAATCCAGATCTGTGCAAAAGTTTCCACGCCCCAATGAGGAGTGTGTGGATCTTCGTGGCACCTTCTACGCTGGTCAGTGTAAGATACACCAGCGTGGGGAGCTCTGCAGGCTGGGTCATGGCCGTTCAGGTTAGAAGTGCTGTCATTTCCCAGGGCTCAGGCTAGAACTGACCACACCAAAAAATGGCTTTCTGGTCAAAATGAAAAATTCTACTGAAATTTTTCTGGGTTTGGAAGAGAAATTATAAATCCAAACCAGAAAATGCTGGTCAAAAAGCTTTCCGTTTCTGAGGCCTGTATTTTCTCTACCAACAACATGTTTTAAAAATCAGTGCATTTTTCTCTTCCTTTCACTGGAAAACCTGAAATGACACAGGAAAGTAAAAATAGTAACAATACCCAACCAAGTCATTGGTGTTTTTCAATCAGCTCCAATGCAAACTTTGTTGGCTCAGGCAAAATTTGTTATTTTTCTGACCATATTAGAGTCATGCATACATTCAACCAGTATGGTCCAGGAAAGCCACCAACCCGTTCCTGCATGGTTTTCCCTGTAGCTCATCCAGCACCTCATACCTTCAGGCAGCAACAACCAGTAAGAGCAGTGATGCTCTTGGGATGGGGACGGAGGTAAGGAACACCCGCGGCAGTGCTGCAGTGTGAACGTGGTGTGGTCCCGGAGTCTGGGGCTGTGGCCCTGGGATCACCCTCTCTCACCCTCGGGAGACATGGGCTCTGGGACTCTGTTCTCACAGGACCGTCCTTGGTGGCTGCATCTCCTCCCCAGATGAGTCTGAGCTCTCCCAGGTGGTTGTGCTCTGGCCCATCCTGTGTTTCACAGGGAAGGGCGAGTGCAGGACATGTGTAGCCACCACCAGGCATCTTCTCGCCTCCTTCTGCCCAGCTGGTCCCAGTGCTTTCCCTTTAAGAGAGAGCAAGACACAAGGCACAGTAGTTGTGTGTGCTGTGTGGAGAGCTGGGGCAGCCCAGGAGACCACTCTCCTGGGACCTCTACATGGCACAGAGACATCTACCTAACAATTGAGGGAATATTTTCCACCCAAAGAATCCATCTCGTGGTCCCCTCTTCATTTGTGACACAAGGGAAAATGTGAAGCAGCCAAGACGCGTGAATCACTGTCCCAAACAACATATAATGAACTCATAAAATCAAAGGCAGGGTTTGTTTCAACCCGTGCTGCCAGGGCTCCTTGGACATTGTCTGGAATGAATTTAAGTTGTTACAAAACTCTGTGTCTCTGTGTGTCTCTCTTCCCCCCAACCCGTCTTTCTTCTCTTCCCCCTTTGCACTCTGCTTTCCTATGAGCTTCTTTCCCCTCCTTTCCCTCCCACTTCTCCTCTCCCTCTCCTGCCTTCCTTCTCTCCCTGTTTGCCCTGGCCCCTCCTTCCCAACCCTTTGCCCAGCCCTTCCCCTGGTATCCCTGCTCCCCCCAGCCCTCCCTGTGGCTGCTGGCCAGGTACCACCACCACTTTACAGACAGACACATTTCCAGGAGAGCTTCAAAGACCTTTCTCCAATTCCACGGGGCCTGTACTGTCTGTTTGTTGTGACACGGCCATGCCAAGGCACCCTGGGCTCTCGCCCCGTGGGAGCTCAGCCCCAGGACCATCAGCAGAGGCTGGGTGGAGAGGTGACCTGCCCAAACAGGAGGAGTGGGGCCAACCCCACCATGAGCACTCTGCCCACCTGTAGCCCCAGCAAGAGCCACACTGAGGGCTGAGGGTGGGGGCACGCTGGCCCATGTGGGGTGCTGCAATGAGGGGCTTTGGCAACACGGCAGCAGCCGTGCTTGGAAAATGCCTGCACACCCCATTTGTACACACTCGCTTCGGGAGGGTGTCGTGCTCCGCCCCGCGCCACTGGGAGCAGGGATGTGCTCCACAGCCTCCACTGGCTGTGATGATGCTGGCAGGGCACAAACGGCTGATCCTGCCGGCACATCAATTTGACCAGGTGCTCATGCTCCTTCTGCTGCCTCCCAGGAATCACCTGCATCCCTATGGGCCTGCTCATGTGCCAGCACTCGTGAAGAGCACAAGGAAGCAGGCATTTAAATCCCACCACCACCAATTCAAAGAAACAGGGATCTGTTTACATCACATAAGTTGCTGCTGCTTGCAACTGAGCAGGCTCTGGAGCTGCAGGCAGCTAGCAGAGACCGCAGGGCACTGCTGAGTCAAGTTTGAGCAGCAGCAGGCCCTGCTGCTTTGAGACCTGGACTGGCATCTCCATGCTGTGACTTGTGGTCCCAGCAGCAGGCTGGGAGCAAACCAAGGCCCCCCTGTGCTGTGCCTGACTGAGCGGCAGAGGCAGCGCCAAAGCTGCTGAGGCTTTCTGGAATCCCAGCCCAAATCTACCCAAACACTAAAGGCTGAATTGGTTTGGAGCAAACAAGACACAAGCCAAACCTCAACCCCAGCCATGCCAGAGCCAGCCTAGAGAGCTGCTCCCAGTTCACACAGGACAGCCACCATCTGCCAGGCAGGTTTGTGGACCTCTTCCCTCAGTGTCTCGCTGGGAACACCCCTGTGACACCAGGAACTTGCTGTGCTCCAACTGCAACATCAGCAGCCACTTCTGTGGTAAACGCCAACCCCTTCAGTGCTGCAGCCGAGGTGTTACCCACCAGCTGACATAGCTCAGACTCCAATGCACAAGGACATTGCCCAGCTCCGCCATATCCCTGGAGTAAGCCCAAGGTTGATGGGCACCTGCCTGGAGCTGGGCAGTGGGAGCAGACAGGAGTAGGGCTCCCAGCACCTGAAGATGCTGAGGTACCCGATGAGGCTCATTAAAAGTGCTCCTGGTGCTAAAGCCGAGGTTTGCTGATGACTTCAGGCCTGTGGACAGCGTTTGGGTCCCTGAAAAGCAATGCTCAGAGGTCACAGAATCAGAATCATCTAGGTTGGAAAAGACCTTGGAGATCACCTAGTGCAACCATTAATCTCACACTGACTGTTCCCAACTTCATCAGATCCCTCAGCTCTGGGTAAACCCGACTCTTCAACCCCTCCAGGGATGGGGACTCCCCCCTGCCCTGGGCAGCCCATTCCAACGCCCAACAGCCCCTTCTGCACAGAAATCCTTCCTCAGAGCCAGCCTGACCCTGCCCTGGGCAGCTTGAGGCCATTCCCTCTTGTCCTGTTGCTGGTTCCTTGGTTAAATGAGGTCAGATGAGTTGTTTTCCAGCAGAAGTCCTTGCTCTGCATCCCCGTAGCCCTCCTCAGCAGAGAGGCTGATGGCAGGCGTCCGTGGAGCCACGCGTGGAGCCTCCCGCCATCCCAGGCGCAGGCACGCGAGACACCGCACACGGAAACGCTCCCCGGCTGCCGGAGCCTCTCCCCGCCCCAGCGCCGAGGAGCCGGGGCCGCTCCGGGGCTGCGGGGCCGCAGCTGCGGGGAAACGGCACCACCTCGCGGCTGCCGTGCCGGGCCGCACCAGGCCCCGCACCCGCAGCCGGGGGTCTCCCCGCCGCCGCCCGCTGCTGCCGCTGCACCTCTGGGCACAGCTCGGGACACGCGTGTCCCTTTGCCTGCCGCGGGGAAGGGACGCGCTGGCTGCCGTAGCGGTCACTGCAAAGCAGGGGATGGCCGCAGGCGGGATTGTAAAGTGGGGTGACAAAATTCCCGAGCGATCTGCACACGCAGCCGCCCCGCAGTGGTGCAGGAATGGGAGTAGGTAAAAAGGAACCACAGCCTGTCTGGAAAGTGCCAGGGTCAGGGCTTGCAGATACAAAAGCTGCCAAGAGAGGGAAAGAGACGCGAAATCAATTCCTGACCCCCACTACAGCTGCTTGCGAGGTCTGGGGGCCTGCGGTGCAGCAGGGCTTGCTCATCACATTCAGCATTGCCCGGGGCATGTCTGCAGCGTGGCAGTAAGCTGAGCTGGGACCAGTCCCTGCATGATGGGGTGAGGGCAGCCACAGGCTGGAAGAGATGCCTGAGGTGCCTGCAGAGCGCAGCTTGCGGGGGACATGGAGGGTGTTTGGGGAGGGGCTGCACATCTTTCCTCTGCACCCTCCTCCCGCAGCATCCGCCCAGCCCACAACGGTGATGGCTGTGCTACAGCTGGCACGGGTGCATCACCTGAGCATAGACTGCCACGGGTTCAGCATTCCGCCAGCCTCTCCCCAGCTCCATCCTCCCGGGGAAGCTGCAGGGCAGGCTGGCCCTCGCTCAGCCCCAGCGCGTGGCCTGGGGCCGTTAGCTCCAGCTCCAGTCCTGCCCTGTGCGATGTTAATGTACAGCATCCTCGGGGTGGGCAGGGTTGAGGCAGGGAAAAAAATCCAAGTAACATCACAGTGGTGTTATGTGCAGGATGTTGCAGCGATGCTGCACCTTGTTTCTTTTTCCCAAGCCAAGTTCATTGCACACCTTTCAACCGACAGTCCCTATCTCCACCGGGGTCTGGCTCTTGTACCTGCTTATGCCTGGAAACGAGTATTTATGTCAGTGGTGAAATGGCTCATGTATAAATGAGACTCAAGCCCCAGATGGTCGGCTTTCCCCTGGGAGACAGCAGGCAGAGGCGAAGGTGTATGTCTGTCTGCATTTCTGCCCGTGACAATGTCATGCTGATTTTACACAGGCTCATAGGGGCACCCAGACCTGAAAACCTTCCTGTGAGCCGCTCCCATCAGCTCTTCTGGGTGTCAGAGTTGTCATGGCACAGAGCAGTGGTACTGGTCCTCGGAAAAGGCCCATTTATGCTGCCCCTATTAAATCCCCATTGTGCTCAAACTGTGGTCACTGACTGCACCTGGACCTCAGGGTGGGCAGGCAGCCTGGGAGGTCTCTGTTCTCCGGCCATGCAGAGCGAGAGGAAGGGCCTGAGTGCATCGTGGGTGTGCTGGGCCTGCAGGATGGCTGGTTGTGAGCAGGAGGCTCAGGGCTGGAGGGGACAGACTGCCAAGGGCTGGTTAGCCACAGGTGATGGAGCAGCAGCAGAATTCCTTGGCCAAAACACACCCAGTGAGGCAGGGTGTTTGTACCTCTCTGCATGCCCTGGGAAGACCACGTTTCGGTTCCTGGGGACAGCTGGGGACAGAAGAAACCAGGTGTGGGGCCAGGCGCTGAAAACAGCATGGGAAGGGAGATCTGTATGCCAGGAGACTGGCAGCCCAGCAAGGCAAGTGAGGCGCAGAGCATCCCTTTGAAAATGACACCGAAAGAATGGAAACATGAGAATTATGGAATCACCCTGAAGATGACCTGGTGGCAAAAAGGGGATCCTCTTCTCTCACTGCACTGGGGCAGGGGTCTGCTGGGACCAGCCGAAGGAAGAGTCTTCCCTCCTGGCAGCAAATCTCTTCCTTCGCCAGTGAAGAGATTAAAGAAGGACTCGGGGAAGGTGGTAAATAGCGTCTCTTCCCTGCCTGCCCAGCAAGAGGGCAGGAGCCTGCTTGGCAGTGTGAATCTCCACCTCTCGCTGGGATGAGGAGGCAGCAAGGGGGCTGGTGCTGCCCGGTGCCTCCACCTTCTCCTTCCTCCGGCGGGGCTGGGGGCTGGGGCTGTCCTGCTGCAGGTCTGGCAAGTGGCACAGCCTTGGGGTGCCTGGCCCTCGCATCGCCGTGCCTTCCTGCACCCCGCTCCGGTGACCATTGTCCTGCCCTGACTGCGCCGGGCCGGGCTGTGACCCGAGCTGTAGCGGTGACACGGGTCCTGTCTGCCCGGGCGGACCGGGGACCGAACTACAGTCCGGCGCATCGTCTGCAGCGGGTTTTGCTGAGCCCGGTTCCCGCCGCCCGGCCCCAGGTCCCCCGCTGGCCCCGCCGCCGGGCCGGGTGCCGCGGCTCGACGAGCCCAGCCCAGCAGAGGGCAAGCGAAGGCCGCGCATCGGCCTCTGCCGCCGCGCCGGGGCCGGAGGGGGCCGCCGGGGCTCCAAGCCCGAGCCGCGAGTGCTCCGGAGCTCTCTGCGCTCAAAAGCAACGGCCAAGCCAGTGCTCCGCGGGGCCGGACCGGCTCTGTGTGTGTGTGTTTGTCGCGGAGACTGAGTGCAGAAAGGGCGTGAGAGTTAGGGTTGTTCAGCCTGGAAGGAGAGGAGGCTCCGGGGAGCCCTTGCTGCAGCCTTTCAATATATAAAGAGGGATTACAAGAAAGATGGAGAGAGACTGCTTACCAGGGCCTGCAGCGGCAGGGCAAGGGGCAGAGGATTTAAACTGGCAGAGGGTGTGTTCAGATTGGACATAAGGAAGAAATTCTTTACTGTGAGGGTGGTGAGACACTGAACAGCTTGCCCAGAGAAGTTTGCCCAGCTTCCCCGTGCTTGGAAGCGTTCGAAGTTAAGTTGGACAGGGCTTTGAGCAACCCAGTCTAATGAAAGATTTCCCTGCAGCAGGGTTGGACTAGATGATCTTTAAAGGCCACTTCAACACAAACCACTCTGTGGTTCTTATCTGCCCCAGCAGACTCACTGCCAGAGCCACAGCTTTTGGTCCAACAGCTCATGGATGTCCATGTCCTTCCTTTATGGGAATCCTGGCTGGCACCAGATGTCGTGCCTTCACCTGGCACAAGGAGCAGGAATGGATGCGCACACAGAACAGGGGGCAGAGCCTCCTGCAGACACCAGGGTGACAGAAACCACACAGTGCATTCGCCCTCCCCTCCTCCCAGCCCTCACAAACCTGCCCAGGATGGCAGTGAGCATCAGGCACCCTATTCATGGTAATGTTGGTGAGCTGAGGGACACCCAGCGGGGTCTCAACAGTCCAACTCCCACTACAGCAAATGTCCCATCCCTGCTGACATCCTCACCCCTGCCTGTTTGCCAAACCAATCTTTTTTTTCTAGGGCTCTCTATCCTGAAAAGAAGGAATGTGCAGGTAACAGTGGAAATGGGGAATCAGGCAACAGCTTCTGCCCTCCTCATCTGGGCTTTCACTGGTGTAAGGCCCGTGGACAGCAGTCCCAGGATTTCTCTTACAGTGGCCAGTGCCTCTAACATCATGTTTGGGCCACAGAGTGGGGTGGCCAACACCATCCTCTGACCATGAAAGCAGCAGCACTGAGATGATGCAGCCCCCTGGAGCATCCAGGCCAGGCTGGCTCAGCATCACAGCTCACATTTGTGGTAGTTCTTGTGCTTTCTGATGAGGTAAATGGCTTCACATCCATCCCTGGGACAACTCCTGCTTTGCATCACCTCAGGATCTTGGAGACCCCTTTTGCTACCTTGCCTTAGTCATCCCAGCCTGTTCCCAGCCCCTGCACAAAGCTTCACACTTTCCTGACAGTCGGTGGCCTGGCTCTGCCCTGCATTTCTGTCTGGCCCCATGCAAGGCAAACCCTGGCCCTGCACTTGCTTCCCTTCTGGGATCTGCACCAGGGCTGCTGAGGCTTTGTGGCTTGTGGCTTGGCCTCTTGGCTCTCCAAATAACACGAGCATCCCCAAGAGATACACTGGAGCTGCAGGACACGCGTGGCATCAGATTTAGAGAGCCTTGAGGTTCCTCTGTCCATAGCCTGGGTCTCCTCTGCCCTGTCATCTGGTGGCTTTGCCCTTCTTTATCCACGGCCCTGCTGCTGGAGTAGGGCGAAAATGCATTTTGTGCAACAAGGCTGAGAGCAGCAAACAACGTTTCCCCTGGGACTCGTGGCCAGCTGGGGTCTCCTCCTTCAGCATCTGCCAGCCGGCTGGGAGAGAGCTTCTCCTGCAACCTGCTGCCCCGGAGCTACAGGATGTGGGTAACCAGGGCTCCTCCGGGAGCAGGGCGATGCTGGCTGGCGGCCTTGAGTGTAACGGGGGAGCCCCGTACTGGCATCTTGCCCTTCACCCCACCTCTGGAGCCCTCCTCAGTCCCCGCACCCATTGCAAGGGCAATGGGAAGGATGTTCCCCAGGCCAAGCCGGAGGATATGGGGGCCGCAGTACTGTGAACACGACCCCAGTGAGCAAAGGGATCCAGGTCCAGGTTTTCTGCTCTCCTCCACCGCCTCACACAAACGCTGATTAAATTAGTTTCACCTTTTTCCTGCCCTGCTTGCTCGCAGGTGGCCTGGGGATGGCGCGGGGCAGACGGTCCTGGGGAAGCCCAGAGGCATCTGTGCTGGGCAGCCTCCCGCAGTGGAAATGCCCCCCTTTCTCCTTCCCCCCCGACCAAAAATCAGAAGCCAAGGCTGGCCCCGGTGCAGCAGCACGTGAAAAGCCCCCGCATCACGGGATGGAGCAGAGACTCCATCCTCCTCCGTAAGAGGAGGCTGCTCCCCGCCTGGTAAATCCCTCATTTCTTCTGCTTTGGGAAGCAGGGGGAGGATTATCCGCTGCCTTCCTCGCGGCACCGGCTGAGCCCTTGGCGGGCCGAGCTGCCGCTCCGGAGCCACCGGCACGCCCGGGGTGATGGACCCGCTCCGGGCAAAGAAAATTCCCGGGGACGGCAGGTGGGAGCCCGCGGCCCCCGGGACCCCCGCGGCGGTGCCCCGACGGGGAGGGCTGTCCGCCGGTGGGGCGGCCCCTTCTTCCCCTCCCGGGCCGCTCCGCTGCCGGCCCCTTCCCCGCTCCGCTCCCGGCGGGGCGGCCGCGGCGGCGGGAGGGCGGAGGCAGGGCTGGCAGCGCCGCGGCGGGCGGCGCACACACGCACACACACCTCCCTGCATGTGATTAAATGGCTCGAAATCTGCTTCTGATTTCCTCGGGGAGGTGACTTTTCCCTTCTTTTCAACCCGGGATTTATTGGAGCCTTTTTACTCCGCTTTCAGGCAGCGGTCGGGGCTCAGTTTCTCCACTTCTTGATTTTCTTTTTCTTCTTCTTTTTTTTTTTGTTTTGTTTTGTTTTTCCCTTTCCTCTCCTTTTTTTCCCTTCCCTGCCGCCTCCCTCCCTTCCTCCCTCCTCCCTCCCTCCCTCCCGCAGCCGGAGCAGCCGCGGGCGGTGCGGCGGAGCGGGCGGGAGCACGGCCGGCTGCGGGCACGGCGCTGGGGACCCGCCCGCACCACCGGGAGCAGCACTCCCGCTTTCCACTATTTCGCCTTATTTTGCTTTCTCTTTTCGCCCGCCACTTTCCCTGGCAATTTGTTGTTATTGCTCTTTTTTTTTTTTTTTTTTTTTTCTTTTTTTTCCTTTTTGTGTGTGTGTGTTGCGATCAGCCAAGGGAAGGGGGAGCTGCCCCCACGCCCCGCCGCCCGCCCTGCTGTTGCGGCGGCCCCGGCTCCTCTCGCCGCCTCGATCCCAGACCTGCTGCCCGGACCGACCCCGCTACCTGCCCGGCCGCGGTAAGCTGCTCCTCCAACTTCGGCGCTGGCGGCCCCGGCCGAGCAGCTCCCTGCTCTCCTCCCCGCCGCTCCCTCCCTCGTTGCCTTTTATTCCTCCCTCTTCCCCCCCCTCTCCACCCTCCCTTTATTTCCCTTTCCATCCTTTCACCGCCGAAAACGGGACCTCCCCGCGGCGGGGCCGGGAGAGCCGCCCGCCCGCCCGCAGCCCGGCACGGCCGAGCCCCGCTCCCGGCCCCGGGCAGCTCCAGCCGCCGCTCCGCGCTTCGGCCCGGCCAGGCTCGCTGTCGCCGCCCCGGGGAACCGGGGGTGCTCGGCGCTGCACGAAGCCTCGCGGTGTGGCAGCCGTGGCCTGGCCGCGGAGCAGCCGGGGGGGACCGGAGCCTCCCCAGTGGCTGAGCCCCGGCCCCACCTCGGGCGTGGGTGCAGGCAGCGGCGGGAGCGCTGCCAGGCCGCTGCCTGCGGTGCCAGCCCTGGCGGACCGGGCAGAGGACACGCACGTGCTCTCCCTGCCCGCGGCTCCGGCGGGTGGCGGAGGCCTTTATCCGCTCGGAAGGTCTGTGCCGGCACAAAGCCACCGGGCACCGCGGCAGGGTGGCTTCACCCTTGCTGCCAGCCCAGGCTTGGGGATGTTGCTGGTCCCTTCCCAGCACGGCTGCCTCGGGGAGACCCCTCTGCGGGGCAGATCGGAGGGTGGGTTCGCTCTGGAAATAGCTCTTGCGCCACGTACTCGGCTGTGTTGCAGCCCTGGAGCTAAGCTGGTTGAGACCCCTCGGCACCCTACCCCAAACCACAGCCGCGGCAAGGGCCAGCGGTTCTGGCCGAGGCGATGTACGAGAGCGGTGGCACAGGGAGAAGGGAAGGCTGGCTACCTTTGGTGGGCTTGCTTTTGCTTTTCTCTCTTGGAGCTGCTGAATCCTTATTTCTTCAAAACGCTCCTCATGCCCACAGCTTCCCCGACCCACTGGAGAGTGGGTGGATGGAAATACCTTTCCTTTCTTAGGATAAGGAATAACTGGTGTGATGAGGCACACGGTGCTCAGCAGTCTGCTGCCTCGCTTGGCGCGCTCGGAGCAGGGGCCCCGTGGGCAGGGCCAGGAGCTCCTCGGGCAGCACCACGGTCCTCTGGCTTGCCTTGTGCATGGATTCCCCTCTCTCGGTGAGCTCATGCCACAAACGTACGGGACGTAAGCCAGGCTGAGTGTCCCCTCCTCCATCCATGCCATTGGTGTGGACCTGTAGTCGGGCTGAGATGATACTGAGGGTAGACCTGGATGTGCAAACCCTGGGTGGCTGGAAATGACACAGACCCTTCTTCCCTGGCCGACTTCACTGTTGCCTGCTCTCAAAGCCTGGAGAGGCTGGAGCTACCTGTAACCAGGGCAGCAGGGATGTGGCTAGAGCCATGCTCCAAAATACTCACCAAGATGTTTGGATGGATGGAGGGCAACTTTTTTTTTCTTTTTTTCTGCAATATCCCGTTTATAAAACAGAGGGAGCTGCTGTGCTTTTCTGACCACCTGGTTGGAGCAATCGGTGAGGGGACAGGAGGTCCAGCAGTCCAAGAGCAGGGTGGGCTGCAGGGGTCCCAACATCCCTTCTTCCTTCACGTGCATGTGGAAGGAAGAAGGTGAGTTGGGTCCCTGCAGAGAAGAGGGCAGATGTAATGCTGGGTTGGAAAGGAGCTAAGGTGAATCTGCAGCCTGGGGAAGAAAGAAGCCAGACCTAGGGATGCAGCTCAGCACACTGTGGCCTGAGGCAAAGAGCCCACCAGAAGTGCAAGCTGCTGGGAGCCTGGGCTGGGGAGCGTTGCTGCTGCTCCCTGCGCACCAGGACATGGTGTCTTCAGCCTGGAGCGGCTGGAGCAGAGGTCCCACCTTGGGTGGCAGCTGTTGGAGCTGTGGGTCTGCACAGGGTTTCCCAGCCCTGAAAGAGGTGAGCATCAGCACAGACCTTGGAGCATGTGCTGAAATGGCTTCGTCTTCCTTCAGGAGGGAAGCAGCCTGTCATGCCAAGGGTGTCCGCGGCACCTCTGCCTCCTGTTCCCCCCACCCTGTTAGTCAGGCCCTGCTCCATAAGGAAGCAATTATTTTGTGCCCCCACAAGCCCCTCCCTGAGCCTGCGCAGGACACTTGCGCTTGGTATGGAAACGCGACAGATTTTCCATATTCCGCTTTGCCCCATGATGTTTAAAAACGTACGTGACAGCCTCTTCCAAATGCTGCAGACTTGGCTGGCACTCAAGCAATAACAGGCTGTGTGACACCAGGGGCATGAAATATTGTACCAATAGCCAAAGGAGGCGGGGGGGGGGGGGGAAGATGTCAAAGTGCAGCATGCTTCCGGCCCCGTTGTCGTGAGCCATCCTCTACGCGATGTGAGAGATCTTTCAAAGCTGGCCAAATGTTGTCATCTCTGAATACCATTTTAAATATTCATCCAGACTATTTTCAACATCTGTGCCCAGCATGTTGTGAAAAGGCAACAAGGGACGTTATGGAAACCAGATCACTTTATTCCCATATGGAGTGGAAAGGGGTTGAAGCGATGAGGACTTCTGGGCTGGGACCGCACGAGTCCCGTGCATCCGCAGGAAGCAGCGGGAGGAAAACCCTCTGCACCCTGAGGGATGCTCCCGGGAGCGCACGGCGGAGCCGAGCAGCGTGGTGGGAGTGTGTGAAGGGGTTCAGGGAGCTGGGGTGGGATTAGAGTTGGTTAAAGCAACGAGTTGAGCAGTAGTAGAGGTTAATAAGTAGTGTAGCATCAAGGCAGCCATGGTTTCTGCTCCTGCGAGGCCAGGAGCTCCAGATGCCTCCTTGAGCTGCTGTTGCACTGGGAGCACAAGGAGATCTCCAGCTTGCGCTGGCTGGGGGATGCAGTGGTGTTGCAGCAAAATGTTATTCAGCTCTGCAGCATATGGGTGATACCACGCTTGAATCTCCCCTCCCAGGAGTGGAACCACCTCTACCAAAGGGTGCTGGCAAACAGAGCAGGCACGGGGAACCCAGCAGGATGCTGTGCTGGATGCTAGTGTCTCCTTCTCATGGTCAGCGTGGCTTATGGGTTACTGAAACGGGTGAGCAAGGATGCACCCGAGCATCCAGCCTTTGACAGCTCTGTGCACATGGTTGAATAGCCTGGGGACTGTGTGCTTCGTGGTGGACCTTTTTTTTTTTTTTTTGGTTGTTTTCGATAACCTAGGAAATCTGGGCTCCGTTTCTGCCTTTTGTAATGTCAGGCTGCAACTAATTCAAGCCAGGCCAGATTCTGACCACAGGTATGCTAGTGTAAATTTGAATGGAGTCGCTTACGTCTTGGTTTGGCCCGATCTGAATGGAGTTACTTCTGGCTGATGCCAAAGGGGCTGAGGTCAGAATCTGGCCCATCCTTTCCTGCATGCAGTGTAATTTGTATGTGTCTCCTGGCACTGCTGGGGTATCGTATGGCTTGTGTAATTCTGGCTCTGGCCTGCCAGAGTGCATTGCAGTATCTATCGCCAGGAGTGCCTGCTGCAGGAAGACGCTGCCTTGTAATTGCCCACGTGAGCTGCACATACTTTGGGGAGCAGGGGCTGAAAGCCCAAGGGGCTGTGCAGAGTGGTCGGCTCTGCAGATCTGGGTCCGTATGCACTTGGAAGCTCCCGATATTTAAATATCCAAAGAGAAGAGGGAGCTTGTAAAGAAAAGTGAAGCATCTCCTTGGTGCCATTAGCCGCGTCCCAAGTGGGCACCAGTGGCTCCATTAGCGGCTGGGAAGGCGATTAGCACTGCCCGCCGCGCCACATCCCTTCAGCCTCTCCCCACCGCATGCACTCCCTCCTGCCGGAAAGCTGAGCCTGGTCCCAGTGCCTTGGCTGCATGGGGTTTTTCCTTTCATTTTAAATACTTTTCAGTTGTGTTTCTTTGTCCCAGCGACACATGGAATGATTTATCCATGGCCAGAGCACAGTTTGGTCCTGATGCGTTCTGCTTGTAGGGTGGGGGGATGAAGCATCCCCCAGCTGGCATCGGCATGGTGGGTGAGGGACCAGTGCCCACAGCGGAAAGGGAGGCGATGGGAATCCCGGCAGCAACCTGAGATGGGTCCTGTTCATGGGCCTGGGGCAGATCTGCAGTGGGTCACTCCCACAGCGTGTGTGGCAAGGGAGCAGGGTTGCCCTCATTAGAAAGGGCCTGTAATGAGGTGGGAATGTGCAAGGTCTGGTAGCAGATACATCCTGGTTAAGGGACACCCTCTGATCATTTGTTCCTGGTTACAGCTTCTCTGAGCACATAATTCCTCCTCTGCTTTGAGTCCCCTCCTGTCCCCCCAGTGCCCTTCTGTTCAGAGGGAACCTGAGCTGCTGGGGGGCTTTTCTGGGGATGGCACAGCTCAGGGATGAGCAGTCCTTGTGGATCGGCCTCATCTGAGCACTTTGGATCTAGTTGCTGGATCCCCTCAAGTACTTGGGTCCTTTGGTTCTGGCTTGGGGTTTCTCTGCCCACTGCTCCATGGCTGTGCCATGCCATTAGGAGCCTTTTGGTGACCCATGAGAGTGGATGGCTCCATCCCTGACCCGTGCTGGCACCTAGGACCTCATCCCTGTGCACAGGGTGGTGCAGCACCTCATGGGGACCAGGCACCCGCATCTCAACCAGTTCCAAGTAAGGCCACGTGCTTGCCTCGGGTGATGCAGGCACCCCACGCACCATGCTGCCTTGGTCTGGAGAAGAAACCCAGCATGCTGTACCATGCCAGTGGCATCAGTGAGGACACAGGGGAACAGTGCAGGTCCCAGGCAGGAGGGAAGCACTATTTCCCTACCATCCCTCAGGGCTTTCCCCTTCCCCACCCAGGCAGGGCTGGCTGCTCAGCTTTAGCCATTGCCTGCCCTCTAAACCCCCGGGTTTCAGTGGCAGGGCTGCAGCAGACAGTGGAGCGCCACTTGGGCCGTTCACACTTTCCCCCTCTGCTTTAATTAGAGAAGGCTGCTCCTGTGCCGCAAAGGTCCTGGGATCAAATCTGGCTAATAACCCCCTTCCCTCCCTGCCCCGTGTTGTTCCACTTAATCCTGTAATTACCTCTGCAAAGCTGCCGCTGCCCCTGGTCTGCTGGATGGTGACCCTGGGCCTGCTGTAGTCACCACCATCCATATTTGGGGAAGTTTTCTCTCTTTGCCCTGGCTCACCTGCTGCACTTGTCTCATTAATTCAATTTTGGGGACAAAGCACTCACTCAGTGGCTCAGCATCGAGAGACCCGGAGCTCTGGGCATGCATCTGCGCCCAGAATCGCTCTCAAGCAGCACTGCCTCCCGGGGAGGCGATGGGAAGGGGAACGTAGGGCAGGCTGGAACATTGCCACAACGAGCCTCCCGCAAGGCAAGGAAACATTGCGGGTTGCCTTGGGAAGCAATATTGATGTAGGGAGAAGGGGTGTGGAGGCGTTGGATGCGGTAGCTAATTTTTTTAAAGCACTTCTGAAGCGCTACGGCGGCGTGACTTCCTTCCAAACCACATGGCTGTTAGCATTCCCCAAGCGGAGGAGTGAGGAAATCGCCCACCTCAAAAATGCAGCCGCTTCTGAGGAGGAGCCGGCAGGGCGGCTGCTTCCTCGGGAAGGGTGAGCCCCGCTGCCGTGTGCCCCCAGCCCCATGGGTGCTGCTGGTGGCCACCAGAGAGCCTCGCTGGGAACACCTTGGGGATGCTGTCCCTGAGAGATGCACCCCATCGCTTATGTCCCTCCTCGTGCCAGATCCAGGTGGCTGCTGGGCTGGATTCATCACCGAGGGGCTCATCCCATTTCTCCCTGCTTAGTCAGCAGCGTCTCCATTTGATCTGAACTGGGGGCAGCAAAGATGGGAAGCGGAAAGGGGGGGCAGATGGGGCTGGGGAGAGAAATACCCACTCCAGGCCTCTCTGGCACCTTGCCGGCAGTCCCGAGGTCACGCTGAATATGCATAAAAGGGAGCAGATTGCAGCTTGCCCTCCTCTCCGATACAGAGGTGAGGCCCACGGAGACCACCAGCCCCGGCTCTCTTTCAGCGGGATAATGGGGTGAGCCGAGCGCGGAGCGTGCGTGCCTGTGTGTGGTCTCACGGATGATAATGATTTCCATTCATGCCCTGCCTCTGCAGCGCCGATACACCGCTGGGCGAGCGTTGGCTCCCCGGCGGCTGCTCCCTGGCAGGAGCAGAGCCCCCAGAAGTTGAGCACAAAATCTCTGGGGCTTGTGCCTGGGTATGGCTGGTGGGAGGGACAGAGTTTCCCACTGGGACAGGGAGGATGGGCAGGAGATGCTCATGCCCCCCCATGTGCCCCCAAAGCAGCGGTAACCCCAGCCCAGGTTCTAGACCTGCTGCCCCAGCCCTGCCCAGAACACCCTCGCCTCTGGGCTCTCCCCTTGCTACCAGTGGCTGTTAGTGCTGTCTCGCTCCCCTGGGCAGGGGTTTCCTCATATCTTTGTGTCTTACCCAATGGGGAATTAAAAGGCCTTTGCAGGTGGCAAACTTGAGTGTGGCCCTACCCCCTTGCTGCCACGTAGCAGAGAGGAGGTAGTGGGTGGAGGAGAGTCCTCCTTGGCAGGGTTTAGCGGGAGCCTTGTTTGATACACCCTGAGTCCCCCTGGAGTGGATGGATGCAGCTGCCGAGGCATCCCTGGGGGTTTCTCCTCTCCTCCCAGCACAGAGGTCTTCCCATGGGGTTGTCCCCATGCTGTGTGCTGCCCTGGGGCTGGTGAGATGGGAGGTGGTGGTGGCTGCACCCAGCTGGGTCCCTCTATGTGTGGTGTGAGGTGCGATGGGGCAGCTGGTCTCCGCAGGTATGTGTGTGGCCAGGTCTCGCTAGACATTGTAAGGGGGTCCATCAGCATTTCGCAGCCCGCTGTGCTGGGTGTGAGTGCAGAAGCAGGGCTCTGCCTGTGGGCTGGCAGTGGCTCTGTTTTGCTGTTCAGCACCAGGCAGATGCTGGGGATGGTCCTGTCAGTTTTTCATTGAGGGGGTTAACCAGGTGCTGTCTTCACTCAACAGTTCCCACACAGGCAGACACTGGGGAGCTTGCAGCAGCCACGGCTTCACCTCCCACCCAGGAGGCAGCTGCCTGCAGTGGGGCTGGGGCTCCCGACAGAGCCCTGTGGGCTGCCTGCAGCGGGGGATGCTCTTCACTGCCTGGTCCTTGTGGCACAGTGCTTCCTCCCCTGTGGTGACTGCTACGTCCCTGCTGCTCCCCTCTCCACTCCCACAGCCCTTGCCTGCATGCCACACTCCTCGAGTAGGGGGTCTCTGCTCTGGGCACTCCAGGGACAGCTTCCCTTGTCTTGCTGCCTGCAGGCTGCCCAGCCACCGGGCCATGGGCTGATGTGTCCCCGAAAAGCTCTGCAGCACTGTTGGACGGTGGGGGATGCGCTGGTGGGGCAATGCAGAGACCACCAATGGAGCTGCTGATTTTTCAGCAGTGAGCATCTCCTTTTCCATCAGCAGAGGATTAAGCAGTGAGGAAAGAGCATGGAGGTGGCAGGGCCAGGATTTGTCCCGTGGGAGAGGTCCAGGGATGGGCTGAGACCCCTGTCCCTGCTCCCCCCTTGCTGGGCTCTGCCGCTGGCTGCCCAGTTGACTGTGACTGGGAAGGGAGGAACTTCCCCCTGTTAATGGTTTGGCAGCCTGGAGAGGAGCAGCTTTCTCCCACAGCTTTCCTTTTTTTCTTTTTTCAAAAAATCCCACATAATCTGAAACAAGCTGTCCCCTGCTAGTCTCCTTTGGCTGGAGTGGGCAACGGGGCAGGCAGGTGTGGTGTTGGGAACTGTAGGTGAGGAGCAGAGCATCTGCTATGCTGGGTCATGCATGGGGCTTCGTTCCTGAGAGTGAAGCACAAGACACAAGTCATCCTGTAAGGATTTACTAGTGGGAGAGAGCATGATGGGGGATCCCCTCCACCCACCCTGGCTGTGGCACAGGCTGGTAGAGGACAGAGGAATCGGCTTGGTGGCTGGGGCGGGCAGCACACGGCCAAGCATGTGGGATGGCAGGGCTGACGCCACCTGCCCCGCTGGGCACCTCAGGGGACCGCTGCCAGCTGCAGCTCTCAGGGCCGTTCTCTGGCAAATGAGTGAGCTGTGGCTGTTCGCAGGATGCGAAGGATGGGGCATGGCTGATCTTCATGTTGTGGGATGCTCCTGCTGCAGCCGGAGCTGGCAGGAGGCGTCATGACCTCCAGTCACTCTTCCACCCTCCAAGGCAGCAATGTGGGAGATGGGCCATGTCTCCTTGGGAGCCACCTGGCATCCCCTGGCCCTGTGCTGCGGCTGCCAGGAAAGGAGCCCAGCCAAGCCCTGCATTTGGTCCTTGCCTTTCCCTCCGTCAACAGACAGGCCAGACCCAGACCTGGGTTTCTTGGGGCTGAGGACAGAACAACACCCTTCTGCCAGTGGGAATACTCTGGTAGTGTGGTGGTGGGATTTGAAGGGAGAAGAGGGACTTGGAGAAGCCACCGTGCCCATGGCCAGCAGGATGCTGCTGGGGCTGTGGCATGGAAAGTGGTGCTGGACTCAGGAGTCCCAGGCCTTCATCCTAGCAAACTCCTGTGTGTTGCAAAGTGTCCCCACAGGTGTTTTCACTGCTGCTCCTTTCTCCTGTGCTGGCAGGAGCTGTTTTAGGCTGCAGTTGGATAACTTGAGGTTTGCAGCTACTGTCACAGCTGAAAGGTCTCCCCAACTCTTCCCCACCACTAGTCCTTGGCAGCTGTGCAGCTACAGGGGTCTCTGAACTGTGCCTGACAGCCGGAGCTGCTAGCAGGCGTGAATGTTCCTGTCACCCCCGAGGCAGTTTGTAAGAGGCCAGGGAAGGCTGGACCCTGATTTCACCCTCCTCCTTCCAAACCTCAGCTCCTTTCGCCATTTCCTGTGGTATCTGACTCCTGCTGATGAGTGGTGAGGGATTGGTTTGGACAAGGCGGCCCAAAGTATTTGCCTTCTGCCCCACTCCCAGGAAGCTGCATCAGTAGGTGTGGGGTGGGAAGGTGGGCACAGGTTGAGGGCCAGACATGATCCCTTACCAGCCTCCCTGTGTGAGTTGTGCCGTGGCCGTGCCACTCCCAGCAAGGCTGCTGGCACCATTCACTCTCTTTGCTCTCACTCCAGGGCAGAGCCGCTTCCCTCACCCCAGGAGGATGGAGGTCCTGCAGCTCCTGCGCCTGCTCCTCACCACCGCCATGCTGGGCCTCTCCCAGACGGTGAACCCCTTTGTGGCCCAGCAGACCCCCCCAGACCCTTGCTACGATGAGAGCGGCGCTCCTCGGCGCTGCATCCCTGAATTTGTCAACGCTGCCTTCGGGAAGGAGGTTCAAGCCTCCAGCACGTGCGGGAAGCCCCCAACACGGCACTGCAATGCTTCAGACCCCCGCCGAGCCCACCCGCCTGCCTACCTGACTGACCTCAACACTGCCTCCAACATGACATGCTGGCGCTCGGAGACCCTCCACCACTCACCCCAGAACGTCACCCTCACCCTCTCTCTTGGCAAGAAGTTCGAGGTGGTCTATGTCAGCCTCCAGTTCTGCTCGCCCCGGCCTGAGTCCACTGCCATCCTCAAGTCCATGGACTATGGCAAGACCTGGGTGCCCTACCAGTACTACTCCTCCCAGTGCCGTAAGATCTATGGCAAGCCCAGCAAAGCCACTGTCACCAAGCAGAATGAGCAGGAGGCCCTCTGCACCGATGGCCTCACCGACCTCTACCCCCTCACCGGAGGGCTCATCGCCTTCAGCACCCTTGACGGGCGACCGTCCGCCCAGGACTTTGACAGCAGCCCTGTGCTCCAGGACTGGGTGACAGCCACCGACATCCGTGTGGTCTTCAGCCGCCCACATCTCTTCCGCGACCTGGGCAGCCGGGACACCGGTGAGGAGGAGGGGGGCACTGGCTCAACCCCCTATTACTATGCGGTGGGGGAGCTGCAGGTTGGCGGGCGCTGCAAGTGCAATGGGCACGCGGCACGCTGCGTGAAGGACAAGGAGCAGAAGCTGGTGTGTGACTGCAAGCACAACACAGAGGGTCCCGAGTGCGACCGCTGCAAGCCCTTCCACTATGACCGACCCTGGCAGCGGGCCAGTGCCCGTGAGGCCAATGAATGTCTGGGTAAGTGATTTTTAAATAAATCTTTTTCGTTGGCTGAAACTCTAAAACAGGTCACTGGGTGAGGAAGTGATGGGTGCTGAGCCGAAATGATGGAGCATGCTGGTGTGGAGATGCTGGGGAGCATCCCCTTCACTAAGTGCTAGAAAATCCAGCATCTGCCCTGTTTCTGCTGCAGGTGCCCCCCCAGAGGTGCAATGGTTTGTCAACGAGAAAAAGCCCCAAAACCCTCCAAAAAAATCAGCAGTGTCTTCCAGCTGGTCAGCAAACCTCAGCATGGGATGCAGGATGCCTGGCTGGGGGTGTTTCCCTTGGGCAGCTGCCAATGGACTGGGAGGGGCAATCATGGCAGTCCCCTGCGAGATGTGCTTTGGGGCAGGGAGCAGGCAGCAAAACCTGGTAGAGATTAAGGAAATACCTGAGATACCCGGATTCAACATTTTATCGTTTGGTCTGGCATGGTGCTTTGCATGGTGGTTTTAGCTCATCTGTCCTTGCAAAGGTTTCCATGAGTTACAAATGTTGTCATCGAAATGAAACATTTCCAAAACATCAAAATGACGTTGCTTGGCTGTCCTGGTTGTGAGTCTGTGTGGGATTTTGTTAGAGGTTTTTGCCTTTTGTCCTGATTTGGGATGGGGTTAGGGGATGCCAGAGCCCTATGAAGGTCTGGGAGACAGCCTCTCACTCCTCCTGGACTGGAGCCTGGGTCTCACAGGGTGGCAGGAGGATGGATACAAGGGAAAGCCATACCATTCATCAGCCCTGAAAGGCTGTGGATGTGCCAGAGGTCAGAAGGACTTGTTAGTATTTGTGATCGATGTCTTGTTGAGATCCCAGCTGTTGGCTTAAATATATTTATGTTACAGTGGATTTCTTCTAAGAATGTCTAAAAAAGCAGAGAATTCAAAGCAAGTGCCGGAGCCAGTGCTTTAAACCACCTCACCCTCACACCCTGTGGGAATATGACAGCCCTTGCATTTTCCCACTCAGAAAGATGGGTTTGGAGTAAAGCTCAGAAAAAATCCCCTCAACTCTGCACCCTGCCCACAGCTACTGCCTCCAGCTGCCAAGCAGGTCAGGCAGGGGAGGGCTCTGACTGGTGGGTGAACCCACAGAAACCCCCTGGGACAAAAGGAAGACCCCAGCCCAGTTGGCTGCCTCCCTTGTGGGGACCCTCCCCGCTGAATCCCCCGATGAAGCAGTGGGTTGGTAGCAGAGGTGGCTTTGCTGGCACAAAACAGCTTAAACTGGAGGGAGGCCTATTTTGAGGGAGCATCTGCAGATCTCCTGTCTGCCTATCCGTCTTACCCATTGTAGGGTGAGGGTCCCGCTTCACAGGGCCGTGCTCCCAAGCATCCCTGCCCCCAGCTGCTTCACCCTTTTGGCAGATGGGGCTGAAAAGATAAACGAGGGAGAGAAGAGGAGGCGGGGGCGCAGTGCGGTCCCTTCAAGCTCCCCCCTGACAAGCCCCGCGCACAAAGACCCTTCCCCGAGCTGCGTGTGAAAGTAGTTTTTCCTGTTGATTCACTCCCCTTCTTTCTCCCTTTCCCCTCTCGGGCTTTGTGCCCTCTCTGAAGGGACCTGAAAGAGCTTCTCCATCACCCGCCTCCGAAGGGCTTAGTGGCTGAAAGCTGGATTAGCTCCCCGAGCCTTCCCCTCTGTGCCTTTCAACAATGACATCTCCCCAGCCAGCACGAACAGACGCAGCAATTAGCACCAATTAAAAGGAGAGGCCGCCCGGGAAGTTCCCTTTGCTCAGCCTGGGGGCTGAAGGGTTTCGGACTCTGTCCTGCAGCCGGGCATCGGTGATGCTGGCTCGTGGTGGTGGATGGTTACGTGTGGCTGGGGAGGGGTGAGGAGGGGAAGGGTGGATGGATGCAGGAGGTTGGTAGCCCAGTGCCAGCTGAGGGGCAGGGCTGGGGGTCTGCAGCACCCCAAAAGTGGATCTGGATGGAACTATGGGGCTTGTACAGCTTCAGGTCACCTCTTGGCTCTGTGCTCCCCAGCACTCTGCATGGGAGTTTTTCCCCCTCCAGTGCACAGGAGTCTCTGCCTGCTCTGGCAATGGGACAGTTTGATGTCCTGCACCATGTCATGGTGCTGGGTCATCCATCCATGCAGCTGGAGGTGAGGACAAACTTTTCCTATGTCACAAGAATTTCTGCCTCTGGCTGGTGTGAGGGAAACGCAGAGAGGAAACAGCCCAGTGACGCCTGAGGTCTGAGCATTGGCATGGGGCATGACCCCACCACGGCTGTGGCATTTGCGGGGACTTCGCTGTGCTGCGATGTTATGGGAGTCAGCGTGACTTTGGCAAGCAGGCGGGATTGGGGATGTTGCATCTGGGACAGCGACAGTGGGTTTGCCATGCTGCTGGCTCGGCAAGGGGGCACAGGGTCAGCTCTGTGTGACAGGGTGCGTGGCCCCCTTCCTGGTGGTTAGAGAGCAGTGCCAGTCCACAGGCACAAGGAGCTCTTCTGATACCCCAAAAGGGCTGCGTGTCCTGCGGGGAGCTTGTCCTGCCAATATTGGGATGCTCTGTGTACCTGCTGGTGTGCTCTGCCCAAAACAGGGGAAAGAGGAGGGCAGGAAAGAGAAAGATGTGTCCCCATCTCTGTGTCCCTCCAGCTTTTAGCCCAGGTCAGGCTCAGTGAAGGATACTTCCTGCAGAGTGGCCAGCGGGAGCAGGATCACCAAAATCCCCAAACCCCGCCATGTGATGCATCAGCTTTATTCTTGCAGACCTGCTCCTCCTCCTTCCCACCGCTGCTGCCAGTCCCTGCCTGCACATGCAGAGCTGCTTGGGGCAGCCTGGTCACCCCCTCAGCAGGCTGTCCCCGAAACACCCGGCCTGGGGAAGGGGGGGGAAGCGGATTAGCACAGGGCAGCCACTGAAAGTAATTGATGCACTCGCTGGTAATGCGGGAGCTCTTGTTCCCTTTGTGGCCGCCACGGCGGGAGTGCTCCCCAGAGCACTGGGATAATGCACGGGGCTTGCTTTGATCCCGGGGGCTTGGCGGGGAAAGGGTTGCGCTCTCCTGGGAAGACCTTGCTGGCTGCTGCTTCCCTCTGCTTTGGGCTGGGGGTCTGTGCTGATCGATCCAGGATGCCAGCGCTGGAGCAGTGATGGGGTTTAGAAAATCCCCTGTGTTTCCCCCATGTCCTCTGCCCCTTCCTGAACATGTTTGCTTTCTTTTTCTACCTCAGTGCTTCCTATGCAAAAATTATTTCAGAAATCCCCCAGTGAGCTGGCCTGGGCTATTGTACCCCATGGAGCAGGATCCATTCTGTCAGTGGCCTCTTGTCAGTCGCATCTGCAGCCCCTTCCCTTGCTGCACCCCTGCAGCAGGGTGCTCCTTGCCCTCTCTCCAGCAGATGTGCTGGAGACTGTGGGTTCCCAGCAGCACCAGCTGTGGTCCTTCCCCACAGAGAGCAGGAGGCAGTGGTTTGGGGTAGGTGATTGCTTTTGGAGGTGGACAAGCAGGCAGCATCCCCCTGCCACCTCTGTCTGGGCACCTGCTCCCCATGGGGCGCAGCATCGCAGCGACTCTGCGGGGAGGCAATCACTGAGATGGAGGGGATTAACACTTGTCTGACCATCCTGAGTCCTGCTCCTCCTGGGATGGAGCTGGAGTGGCTCAGCCTTTTCCCTCGCACCCCTGTTCTCATCTCTCAGCCTCTCGGGGAGGGCTCTCTGCTTCTGCTTCTCCTAGTTCCTGCAGAAGAGATGAAAGCCTTGGCCCCTCTCCCTGAACACCTTCTCCGTGATGGAGGCACAGTGTGGATGGGAGGGAAGGGGTTTTTCTGCTCTCGGTTCCCATCCCCAGGGCGGAGGTGCAGCCCCATCCTGCCCCTCCGTCCTGGCCGGGCTCTCCTCCAGCCAAAGCAGGGGCGTAGCTCAAATCCGCTGCGGGTTGGCAGCAGCGGCCGGTCTAGGGTTTCGCTGAGCCGGCTGCCTTCGCTAATTATTCCCAGGGAACTTGTAGGAGCGGCAAGCCCACCTTCTGCCCCACAAGCTCCATCATCTGCCACGCGTGTGCCCAGTGCATGGCACTGCCTGTCCTGTGCTGGGGTCCCTGCCCCAACCCCCTCATGCCATCACCCCAGGCTCCTCCATCCACAGCAGCCTGGAGGAAAAGAGGTTGTGGGGCAGCCAGGGCCTGGGCAGGGGTTCAAATCCCATCAAAAGTGGGACAGAAGGTTGCTCCATTGCAAGGTGTTGATGTTTAATTAGTCTATTATTGCAAATTATTAGATCTTGTGATTGTTTAATTGATCATATGATTGTTTAATTGGGCATACTGTACAAGGGCGGAAGCAAGCTACCACATAATTAGCCCCAAACTGTGCAATTAAATTCTTATTAATACCCCAAACAGCAGGGAACATTCAAGCCTTTAATTAGTGATTAACGGGAGACAAACAGAGCTTGCAACCGAGTCAGCGCTGAGGAACATTGCAAGTATTGAGCCGGGTAAGAGGGGGGACCCGTCTGCCCCAATTAGCGCTGGATGGCTGCGCCGGGGGGGTGAGGGCACAGTCATGTGTACTGGTGTGCCCCTGTCCCTGAGCAGGGGACAGCCACCCAGCCCTGCATAGCCAAGCCCAGGCAGGTCCTCAGGTTGTCTGGCCAGGATTGTGCCAGGCTTGGCTCCTGGTAAGCTGGTGGCAGCTTGCTGACACCCGGCCCTGGGTGGGATCAGCATCCCAGAGTGGGCAGCATTGCTGCCTGCAGGCAGGGGGATGATGCCGGGCAGCAAGAAGAGGGTTGTCTCCAAAAGCTGGTTCCTGGGAGGATCTGCAGCTTGTTCCCAAGGAAAGGTGGCTCTGGGGCTGACGGGGATGTGCCAACCGGGAGGGCTCCCAGCCCACAGTAGAGTTGGGGATACCATGAGAAGGCCCTGGCCAGTTACTCTCTCACCAATTAAACTGGAGGCAGAGAGGGACTCGCGCCAAGGGCAGCAAATCATTTACCTGACCTTTCTTCTCCACTGCCCATTGCCTCCCCTCTGGGCTGCCGTCCCCTTTCCTTCCCTAGAGGATGCCAGAAGCTTGTGGAGGCAGCCCCAAGCATTCCTAGCAGGACAGAAAATCTGCCTTTTGGGGTGACACAACTGGCCTTTCAGTGATGCAAGGGAATAACAAGGCCGCTCTACCCTCCAGAAATCGTTCCTTTGCCACAATTACATGTGGCCACCTCAGTTCAGCGGTACAAACTGTCCCATTATCTGGGGAGTGCAAGAGCAGCCTGGATATGGGGGTACTTCACCGCATTTCTTCTGCCCCTGGCAAAGCCCGGCCAGGCATTGGCATCCCCAGCACAGCAGCATCCCTGGCACAGGAGCATCCCAGGCTGCCTGGGACCACGGGCGGTATTTGTTGCTCTGCTTCCAAGCACCACAAGCACCTAGTCCTGTGTCAGAATTGGCCTCAAAAGTCCCTATTTTTCACCAGCAATGGGGAAAAATAATGAACTCAAAAGGCACAACTCCCCAGAGGCACCTACCACCATGCTGGAGTATTATTTTGATGCCTGCCATGTGATTTTTACACTAATCTCATAAAGCAGAGGAGCTCCTGGGGGAGCTGAGGTTTGAGCGCATGGTGCTGGCAGCACTGAGGCCGGCACCAACTTTTCGCTCAACTCATTTAAACTTCCAAAAAGGCTCTTTTTTAGGGCTGGGGTTTGCTTCAGCTTTCTTTCCCAAGCGTCTCTGAGGCAGGAGTGATGAGGCAGGCGAGGGAGCGTTTGATCTGCGTGGGCTGAAGCTCCCACCAGTGCTGCTGGCCGGGGGGGAGGCAACTTCACACGACCGCCAAGCCAGGCCTAAGCAGTTAAATCTGGGCTGACACGTTAATGAATTTCACAGTATGCCTGGAAAAACTCTCACCCAACCTCACTTTACCGGCGTGGGGAGGGGGCCGGGACGGGGGAAGGAGGGCGCCACGTTTTGCCAAAGGAAATCTTGTTCCCATTATCTTTTTGTGAGAGTGTTAAGCAGGAACGGGCATTGCTTTGCCTTTTTATCTCACACACGTGGAATCAGGCAGGGGGGGCTGCACAGTTCCTGTGGCTAATGAAAAAATAGCGTGTGTGTGTGTTTGCAGGACTGTGCTCGTATGTGTATGCATGTATATGCATCTGTGCGTGCATATACGTGCACGTGTATGTATGCACATACGTGAGCATGGGTATGAATGTGCGTGCTTGCACATGTGAGCGTGCATGTTTGGGCGTATTTGTGCACACAAGTGTGCACCCATTTGGTGTGTGCACATGTAGCAGCATGTGGGTGTTTGCGCATCTGCATGCGTGCGTGCACATGTGTGCATGTGTAATGTACGTGGATATTTAGGTGCACACTTGTGTGCAAGCATGTTCACAGGTACATGTTCATGTGCACATGAGCTAGTAGGTGTGCTCGTGTGCATCTGTGAGCACACGTGTGCATGCACATGCATGGGTTGCTGTGTGGGATTCTTTCTACGTGTGCACATGCATGCAGGATAGAGCCTTATATTTGAGGAACTGGGGGGCTCCACTGCTGACGTTGAGGATGGCAGCCTGTGAGGCAGCAGAGCCAAAGCCATCGCATCCCCCGGCACGAGGCGGGAGCCAGCTGCCAGGGAAGTGACGGGTGGGATGATGGGGCTGCAGGTGCCCGACTGTCACTGCTGGACCCCCTAGCTGAACCCCTCCATCTCACACTTGTCTGCCTTCAGCCCAGCAGTGCCCCGTCCCTACATGTGCCCTTTCTCCTCTTCCCTGACCTCCCGGCACAGGCCCTGTGGGGTGGTGGATACCGCACATCTGGACGGCACGTTGGGGCCAGCTGTGCCGTGCTGTGCCTCGCCCGTTCCGCTCCCCTGGTGCGGTCAGGCCCGGCCCCCAGCAGCAGTGGAGGGCACTGGGGCAGCTCCGGCCCACCCAGGGGGTCTCCCTGGTTTTGCCACCAGCCCTCACCCTCTCACCTTCCCTTGCAGCCTGCAACTGCAACCTGCACGCTCGGCGCTGCCGCTTCAACATGGAGCTGTACAAGCTCTCGGGCAGGAAGAGCGGTGGCGTCTGCCTCAACTGCCGACACAACACCGCAGGGCGGCACTGCCACTACTGCAAGGAGGGCTTCTACCGCGACCTCAGCAAGTCCATCACAGACCGCAAGGCCTGCAAAGGTAAGCTGGGGGGTCTCCATGCAGGCAGCACAGGAGATACAACCTCTCTTGGTCTCCTTGCTCTTCCCTCCTGTCCTCAGGCCATCCCTCTGCTCAGAGTGCAGCTGCTCCCACTGGCAACTGCAGGGCACCTCCAGCCTCTGTCACCCTGGTCGCTTCTGCCAGCGCAAGGGCACCAGGCAGGGACATCACTTCAGGCCCAGCACCTCCTCAAGGGATGGGGAGGATGACAGGCAGGGAGTGAGCAGGCTCTCAGAAGCCCGGTCCATCCCAGGAGGGCCCTGGTGTAGCCACATTTACAGTCTCCACAGTCAGAGAGATGCTGGGCAGGTGCTGGAGAAAGTTCATGACTAAATGTGCTGAAAACCCGTCCCTGACACTGACGTTGTCTGGGCCATAGACATGCTTGGAAGCATTCAAGCTGCTTCACAAAATGACCCGTGATGGCTTCCCTGCCTTGTGGGGCTGGGGATGCTGACAGAGGTTTCCTTCTCCCTGCTGGGCTGCTGCGGTGCAGGACTCCACAGTGTGCATTTCAGCTATGGGACCTGTTTTGGGGGGCATGATGAGCACTACAGCTCTCGGTGCCTGCGGGCGGGTGGCTTGTCCCCGAGCTGTCCAGGGGCCATGCTGTCTCCAAGCCATCAAGCTGTAGCTTGACCTCGCAAGGTCCCCAGCCAGTCACAAATTTCATGGGGCCTGCCCCTCTCCTCTCCCTCCTCTAGCTCCTGGCCAAGCCCATCTGGTTTCTCTTATCTCTCCCTGCTCATCCTTCTCTGCAGAGCCTTTTGCCTCTGTAAAGCCTCAAAATAATAGTTTCACTGAAGAAATTGAGATAAGAAAATACCTTGCCCACCTCCAGGGACTGGTGGGATCCAGGCTGAAATGCTGGAGCAGGCAGGTTGGCCACAGATGCTTTAAGGCCAGGAACTCATCTCTGATCCCTTTTCTTCCAGCTTAGATTGCAAGTGCCTCTCGGAAGGGAGGGCAGCATCCCTCTCTCGAGCATTGTGCAGTTGTGTGGGCACCAGACACCTTCGCTGCTGTAAGGACATGACACTAGTGTGTTTATGTAGGGCCTACAGTAACTGCTAAAGCTGGTTTTGGACCGTTACCTTTGTGGCCACAGACCTGAACTGAAGGATTTGGCTTTTGGGGTTCCCATCTTGGGTGCCTTAGTGTGGTTTGTAGGTATGGTTCATTTGGGTCCAGGATGTAATAGGTAAGTTCCTTCCACTGCCTGTGCTGTGTGAGCCACCCCTGCCTCTCCCTGTCCCTGTTCCTACGGGAGTGGTTGAGAGGACAGAGCAAAGGGAGAAACTTCCCATGTTTGACTGATGCCACGGTGGTAGCAGGAGCACAGCTGAGCAGGCGCTTTCAGGGGGAGCCCCACCTGCAGCCAGCTCATTAGCACACGATGAGCTAATCATTTTTAATAACCCAAGCAGTTGAATTGACATCTCAGCAGCCCATGTCCTCGCGGGACCATGCACTGCTTCCCAGCCCCCTGGCCTTGGCCAAGCCGTGTCACAGCTATGGCAGTAGGTACGGCAGTCCCCTGGCAGCAGCAGGGGTTTCCCATTGACAGGACTCACGCCAGGTGGCAGCCAGGTCACAAAGCCATGCCAGGTGCCAACATCCTTGGGGTGACACTGGGAAGCACTAGGAGAGAGGAGGAGGCAGGACAAGACGTGCATCCCGAAGGTCTATAGCACAGCATTCTGAGTTGCATCCCATTCCTGGGAGGGGTCCTGGCTCTGTCTGAGGCCAGGGAGTGATGGCAGCAGCCCCTGGCTCATGCTGCAACGCTGATGGACTGGAGCAGCTTCAGAAAAAGTCCCTTTTCTGTGAGGATTTTCCTTGAGCACTGGGGGCTCACAGGCAACCCCAGATCACCCCGACTGGCACTGGGGCTTACGAGCACTGGGGTAGCTGTGCCACCTCCACCTCACCTCGCATCCTCTGCAGGCAGCACCCAACCTCCTCACCCCTCCCTGAACAAGGGGTTTCTGATCTCCTTTGGTTCACCAGCTCCTTCTGCTTTTGCTACCAAAATTGTCTGATAATATCCCAAGAAAAAAATGGAAGCCTTGCAGGCGTCTGCCTCCCTGTGGGACCCGGGGTTCCCAGTGCCGCCTCTGTGATGATCACTGAGGTCTTAGTTTCTGCTCCAGCTGGGAAAGAGAGCACTTACCAAAAAAATAGTAATAATAAATAAATAAAGCAAGCAGAATTTGGCTAGATGCTGGAAACAGGGAGGAGGGTAACTGGATATGGCCCGGCTCAGTGTGTGCATCAGAGCTGGGTGTGAGTCTGTGGGACCAGGGACACTACAGGTGCAGCATTCACAGGTCTCTCTGTTTTCACGGCTGAAGATGGAGCAAGCAGAGGGGCCCTGGCTGCCTCCCATCTGCCTGTGCCTGCCTGATTCAGGCAGCAGCCTGCGGTCTGTCAGAGCAAGTCCTGCTCCACCATCCTAGCAGGGCAGTAAGTGTGGAGCGTTAAGGTGATGGAAAGTATCTCGGATTTAAGGTGGCCCCTCTGGAGGGGATGAGGTGGGCAGAGCACGCCAGGATTCTCAGGAGCTGGTGGGATGGGACAAGGGCTGATGCTGCTGTGCAGGAGAAATGCCAGTGAGCCATGTCCAGGCTGAGGCGGAGAGGAGGAATAGGGTGCTGTGGCAGGCCCCTTGTTGCAGACAAACGTCCCTCCCGGGCCTGTCCCCGTGCCAAGCCACGGGCAGGTCTCTGCCAGCCCGGTCCAGAGGGTGCCGCTTCCGGAGGGCTGGCAGTGTTTGCCCGTGGTTTGGAAATGCTGCAAAGGTTCAGCCAAGCCAGATGAACATGTGCACAAGGGCCATCCCCCGCTACGGTGCATATGTTGAGGAGGATCTGGCAGTAAAGGCAGTACCCTGGGTCTTGGGAGCCAGCTCCTGGCTCTGCCTCAGGGAACCAAGTTAATAATAAAATCCCTGATGCTTCTGCTCCTTTGGCTGTCCTTCTTTTGGTAAAGCAGAGAGAATTTCCACCCCTTTCTTGTACTTACCCAGTGGTGGATCCATTGGGACTGGGAGCACCTTGGAGCAGGAGCAGCACCTGGGAGCCTGCCTGCCTGGTACCATGAATAGGAGCTGGTGCTACCAGAGAGAGATATAAATACATGGAGACATGACAAGAGAGTTTGGGCTTGCTTTTACCAAAGATGTGTCCTGTACCTATAGATCAGATACCTACATGCCTGTAAGAAAAAAGAAGTAAAAGGAAAGACAAGCCTCAGGACAGCAGATCTTAAAAGCAGGCATGGATCAAGCTGCTATGAACTGACATCTGCAGCTTTCAGCAGAGGTCTTTGCATTCACCACAGCACTGGTCCAGGGCAGAAGCTGAACATCCCAACAAAGGCAAATTTTGCAGGCTCTAGGAATGAAGCTTATTTCATATTCAGGAGGTGAAATACTAGCCCAGAAACCAGGAACTACTACATTTTATTTAAACAAACCCCAAAGCATGTTACTAAATATCTATCAAACCACAGTTTGTCTCTTCTGGGATGCAACGTCTTTGAAATAGGCACAAAACTATTGACTGCAGATTGCACAAGCCCACATGTCCTGCTGGCAGCTGAGCAGAGCCCTCAGCCACCGGCTGGCGAGTGGGGATTCAAGCTTTTCCCTCCAGCCGCCGGCCGGCCAGCAGCCAGCGTCACCGCTGGACACTGCAGGATGGAAAAGCTGGGAGGATGGAAAAGGCAGAACAACCTACAGGTTTAATTCAATGGTGGTAATTGAAAAGTCAAATAAAGAATGGCTGTGCATTAATCCCTATAATTTAAACAAAGCTGTAAACTGTGAGCTTTCTCCAATGAAAACTGGTGAAGCAGTAGCAGCTAAGCCTTAAGACGCAAAAATACCCTCAATATTAGGTGCAAAACATGCTTTCTGGCAAGCACAGCTCGATGAGTTAAGCTCCAAGCTAGTGACTTAATCCCCCATTCAAGCACTGTGGGCCAGATCCCGGGAGCAGCAGGGCTCAGTGTGTGGGCAGCAGGCGTGGAGCTGTGCTGTGACCCGACGCCTGCATTCCCCGGTGCTGGGATGGGGTCCCTTGGCCAGCCCCTCTCTGGGTCATGTCAGGACAAGGAGGGATGGAGATGCTGGAGTGGTGGGATGCAGCAACAGTGGGATGTGGGACTGGTCAGGGTAAGCACTGAGTGCTGCCTGGAGTGGGAAGGAGCAATGGATTCTCATGGGACTGCAGGAAATCCCACCACAGCGGCATGAGGGGCCAGACGATGGTCTGGCAGAGACCAAAGACTGCTGTGGATGTGAGATGAGCAAAACGGCCTTAATTGCCAATCCGGACAAAACATTAAGAGTCATTGAAAGCCCTCTTCCACCGCATGAAGAAGGATCTGCTTAGATGAATTGGATCCTGATTGTGCTGAGATTTATGTCCATCCTTAGACTTTACACCAGGAGTACACTGCTGGGGCCCAAGAGATTACCCACAACGTGTGAAGTTAAGCGCTTGTATAAATCTTTGCTGGAAGCATGCCTTTGGCCATAAATTTTTTAGGGCACTGACTGCCACTGTGCATGCAGAGCAGGAGTGATGGCTGCAGGGATCTCTGAGCTCTCCCTGCACAGTTATATCTCTCAGACAAGCGGGAGTTTGGCAGAGCGTGTTGCCCAGCTGCTCTGGAGTGGGTTGGACTTTGACAGCTGGAGATGGGTGTGTGGCCCCAGGAGCACTCTGAGCACCAAAGGTGGGGTGAGAACCCCTCATTCAGGGCAGCACTGGGGTGATGCTGGTAGCATCGAGCTGCTTTTTCCAGCACAAGCGGTGATGGGGATGGTCAATGCTTCATGCCCAGCCCCACTAACAGAAGCCCAAGCCTTTGCTAGTGGAAAAGAGACAAAGCAATGGACGGTTTCCAAGAGATGTACCTGCCAGCTTGTCAAAGGCACCTGCTTCCTCCAAGTTCTGCAGGAACCAGCCAAGCCCGCGCAGAAGAGCCCTGTGGAGTAGGCATAGGGAGGCCATCAAGATGCATCTGAAGTAGCTGAAACATCCCTGAGCACTGTGGTTCAAGAGAGGGCTGTAAGCCTGATGTTCTCCCCCAGGGCAAAGCAATGATGCTGTTCCCATGGGTCACCTGAGGCTGGTGGAGCACTGGACCATCACTGCTGGCTTTGCTCCTTGTAGTCAAGGGCTGAACCATCCCATAATCTCAGAACCTTTGGGGTTCCCTGATAACCTGACGGCGGGTGTTTGCAGGAGAGCCAGGAAAGCCTGGCTCACTGGGGCGAGCTGACCGCCCTGGCAGGAGACAAGCCTGTTATGGCTGAAGAAAGACCCCGTGTTTCTGACAGCACTACGTCGTGCCAAGACTCCCTTACTTACTGCCATTTGTTATCACAGCTGAGCCCCCAAAATATCCTTGTCAGAAAGACGTCCGTTTCCAGTCCCAGGCAAGATCTGATAAGAATGAAGCATCTGGTCCCCATTAGTCTGCTTGCTCTGGTTTCTGGCCATGCAGGAGGGGACCCGAGGAGCAGCACTGTGGTGCTCCCACCAGTCCCATCTGGTGAAAATTAGGGAAACGATAACATCAGGGGGCTGCGGGGATGGGGGGGGGGGGGGGAGTGTTTTTGTTTTCCTTTGGAATCATGTTCAACTCTTACACCGATGGAGTCTGAGATAACCTCCTCCAGCTCACAGCCCATCCAGCCCTGGGCAAGGCAGATGGGAAGATCCTCTTCTGAGTGAACATCTCCTTGGCACACTCCTCCTCATAGGCAACCCCTGGTGCATCCATCATCCAGTGTTGTGTGATGGAGAGCCACTTTGGGTCTGTCCTGAGGATGGAGACCCAACTCTCACCCACCTCAGTTGTGGCTTTTCCCCTGGGGAGGCTGTGACAGAAAGCCATGGGGACATCCTGTGGCCAGGGTGTCCGGGAGGCAGGATGGGCATTGAGGCTCATGAGCTTGGGAAGCAATCAAGAATATCCACTTTAGACCGTCCTAAAACAAGAACAAGGCCAAAGTTTGTGTAAAAAGCTCAGTGTTGGCACAGCTCTGTGGACTGCAAAGCTCAGAAGTAGGGGAGCAAGTGGAGAAAATGCCTTTTACTGCTGCAACAGAAGTACCACCCTGAGGTTGAGGGGGAGGAAGAGCAGATCTGGGCATGTATCTGTCCACTTTATGTCCCTGCAGTGCCCCCAGTCCCACCCGGGCAATGAAGAAGGGTTTGGCCATACCCATGTGAGCCCTGCTCCCTTTGCTTGCACGGGACAAGGCTGGCAGCTGGTGCGGGACTGCCTCTTCTCCTGCCTGCATGCATGCCAGGCTGTCCCCAGAGCAACTGCCTGAAAAGCGGGCAGGAAGAAACTCTTCTTCTGGTGTCCAGACCTTAAATTCCAGCTTGCAGGTGTGAGCTGTAGGGTCTCCAGGGGCTCATCCTGAGCATCCCCATCAGTGGAGGCCCTACCCTGGCCAAGCCCTTCACCCACTCTCCCTCCTGCCCATGCTGCTTGCAGCACACGTGGGATCATGGGTGGGTCTTGGCTGTGCTGGCTCCAGCAGCTGCTTTTCACTGGTATGTTGGAAGGACCCACCTCCTCACCTTTCCAGGGGTGGTATGTTGGGTCCAGTTTGGGGTTTGCATTGTGCATCACCTCTCCTGTAACCTTTTCTCTCTCACCCAGCCTGTGACTGCCACCCCGTTGGCGCAGCTGGCAAGACCTGCAACCAAACGACGGGGCAGTGCCCGTGCAAGGACGGCGTGACCGGCCTCACCTGCAACCGCTGTGCTAAGGGCTACCAGCAGAGCCGCTCTCCAGTGGCCCCCTGCATCAGTGAGTGCCACCGTGCCCTGCCCTGAGCTCGGGGACCCCCACCAGCACAACGGGATGCTGTCCTTGGGCTGGCTGGTGGTGGGTGAGGGGCTAAGCCAAGAGGGTGCCCATCCGTGTGGTTTTGGTCCAGGAGGTGGTCAAAGCAGGTCTAACCTTCTGGGGACACCCATGCTTTGCCCCTCAGCCCGGGAGACACTGAACGACCCCTTGGGTTACTGCTTCCAGCTGGCTGAAACAGCTGTGCTAGGATGTCCCTTCAGCTGAGCACTCACCCCACGGAGCCCTGGGTGTGGTCAGGTCTGGGGCAAGGCCAGATCAGTGTAAAACCATCTTTATTGTTGTTGCGGGTCTGAATTTGTCCCAAGCAGCAGAGGAACAACTTGCTGCCCTGCAGCATCTGCTGGCACTGCTGGAACAGGGGCAGTGGGGGTGAGTTGGCAGGGCTGGCTCCTCTCCCTCTGTTGTTCCCCAGATCTGGGGTTAGGACAGAATTTCCCCCAGGTCTTGTTGCCAGGAGTCCCAAGAAAGTGTTGTCTTTGCCTGTGCTTATCCCTGTGCTGTGCAGGGTGGAGCATGCTCAGATCAGCTGAACATCTGTTCATCTGTCGATCCCTGGAGCACGTGTCCTCTGCAGCAGTGACTTATGCTTCTTGGCAGTTGCAGCGTCTCAGCCTGTCCCAATTTACTGAGCATTTCAGAGCATTTGGGCATTTCTGGGTCTATTAAATGGCCTGTGATATTCAGATCAGATTCATCCCATCCATCTTTCTTAGCGAGCTGCCAGAAGTGACCCACAAAATCCCCTCTGCACCCTGCTTGTGGAGGCTTTTGTCTGGGTGTCACCCCCAGAGCTGGGAACACCTTTCCTTAAGACATGTCTCCCTTTCTCTTCCAGAGATCCCTGCCATCAATCCCACCTCCCTGGTCACCAGCACGGAAGCGCCTGCAGGTAAGTGCTCCACATCCTGGGCCAAGCCCACAGCCCCAGCCCTGCCCAGACACATCCCATCCCACCTCCCCTCTCCCCAGCACACCAAGGAGTGTGTAAACTTTTTTCCTTTGGCAAAAAGAATAATGGCAAAAAATTTTGGTGAACAGTTTTGATGAAAAAAATAACTGAGATTTGAAATCCTATGTATTTCTGGAAAGAAACCAACAAAGCTTGACAGGACTTTCTCAGGGAAAGTTTCTCCATCCCCTCTGGGGAGGAAAGCAGGGATGTAGCCTATGGCTCAGTGGTTGCTTGGGGGCTGGATTTTTTTAATCTCTTTTTATCGGTGCCAGTCCAAGAGGTTCTCCTCTGTGCCTTTTACCTCCACAGGGCCTTGGCTCTCTGCGCAGTGCCAGGGTGGTGGGGTCTGTCAGGCCGCAGGCAGGCTCAGGAGCCCCTGTTCCGGGGCATAGGCTGCAAGGTCTCCCCTGGGACATGGGTGACACGGGGCTCGCCCCATCCAGGTCTGGAGGAGTGAAGTGTCTGGGTCAGAGCTGCCTCTGTGGGCTGATGGGGCCGTGGGGCCATGGGAGGATCAATGTCACTGTTGCTGTCACCCAGTGGGAGAGGGGGCAGCTCTGGCAGCAGGCTGCAGGCTTTGCATGGGCGAGGGAGGCATTTCTGCTGCTGCCCTTAAAGTGCCTCAAGAGCCGCCCTGGCTTCCTCACACCTCCACATGTGCTGCAGGTTTGCTTGTGCTCTTGCAGAGGTTTGGCTAGGGCTGGGCACTGGTGGTGTATGGGTGCTGCCTGCGCTGAGGGGTTAGAGCCCCTCTTTCAGCCCAGCCACAGTTGCCGACGTGCCCTCAGATCTCACCCTGACACAGCACATGCCAACAGCACCACACCCTCTGCCACTGCCGCCACGCTGAGCCCTCCCCGGCACTGCAGGATGTGGCCCGGCAGGTGCCATGGCAGACAGGTAGAGTAGCTGCTTTGCATCTCCTCCCCAACTGCCCCTCTTCTGTCAGCTGGCCCCTGCCATCTCATCTGTCTTCCTGGCACCTCTGTGCCCTGCGTGGTGGTCACCAGTGGTGAGAGCAGGTGAGCCGTGCTGGTGCCAGGCCAGGTCTTCAGAGGCACGCAGGGCTGTGTATCAGAGGGGGCTGTAGCAGGGCTTTTCATAGAATCATAGAATCACAGAATGGTTTGAGTTGGAAGAGACCTTAAAGATCATCTAGTTCTGCCCCCCCTTCCATGGGCAGGGTCACCTTCCACTAGCCCAGGTTGCCCAAAGCCCCGTCCAACCTGGCCTTAAACCCTTCCAGGTAGGGGGCAGCCACAGCTTCTCTGGGCAACCTGGGCCTGGGCCTCCCCCCCTCACAGGGAAGAATTTCTTCTTAGTATCTAATCTAAATCTGCCCTCTTTCAGTTTAAAACCATTACCCCTTGTCTTATCCCTATACCCCCCTGATCAAGAGTCCCTCCTCATCTTTCCTGTAGCCCCTTTAAGCACTGGGAGGCTGCTCTTTCTCCAGCTGAACTCCCCCAACTCTCTCAGCCTGTCCTCACAGGGGAGCTGCTCCCACCCCTGATCATCTCTGTGGCCTCCTCTGGCCCCACTTGAGCAGGTCCGTGTCCTTCCGATGTTGGTGCCCCCAGAGCTGGACCCAGCACTGCAGAGGGGGCTCACAAGAGGGCAAGAATCACCTCCCTTGACCTTTCTTTCTCTCCCCCCTCTCTTGCAGTCCTGTCAGCACCATAGTGTGGCTGTTTCTAGCCATCCCACTGCCTATCTGTAGGGATCCCAAGCCAGATCAAGGGGCAGAAGCTAGGGAAAGAAGCAGCCTTTTTCCTCCTTGGGCCACCCTTCACCCTGTAGTCCCCCAGACCTTGGTCTTTTCCCACATGTGGAATAGACATCCTGCTCCATCCCCCGCTCCATCCCATGGTATATGATCCTGGGAAGAGAGCAGGGGAACCTCCAGCTCCCCATGCCCATATTTAATGAGGAGCTTCCCCATGCTGTGTTCGGGGTACATCTGTCCTGAGGGAGCCTGCATGCTCTTTGGAGACCCAGTGCCCGGCATGCACCCTTCTCCCCAGCTCTCCTTCTCACAGCCACCCCACCCTGCGGGGTGGAAAATGCCAACAGCCCTTTCACAGGCTGGTGCATGCCTGTGATGTGCTTCTCGGCCTTTTGGGAATATCTTCCAGCATGGCCCCTGCAGCCTCGAGGGGAACTGGAACAAGGGGTGTCCAAGGTATGGAGCTATGGAAGGAGTAGAGTGTGTGGATGGGGATGGAGGAGCAAGACGTGTGGGAGGAGGCTGGTAGCTCGGCTCCTCACAGAGCAGTGCTGGCCCCCGTACACACACAGATCAGACACTGATGCAGAGCCCAGCGCCCACCCAGCACCCACAGGCATGTTTCAGCCCTCCCAGCCCTGCTCTGCAGAGGCTCTGAGAAACGGGAGTTGTTATCAGGATGTGAGTTGAGCAGCCCTGTGTGGAGCTGGCAGAGGTTTTGCTCCACGCTGTGGCAGCGGAGGAGAGTCACCCGTGGTGCCGTGCAGGTCTTGCATAATGGGACGAACATAATAGCTGAGCTGTCTGTGATGGTGACACTGCTGGGGAGGCTGCACGGGGCAGGGCAGACCACCACCACCTCTACTCCTGCCTGCCCTGCTAGCAGGGCAACTACCTGTTGTGAGGGAGGGAGCTGGGAACACCAGACTTTGTGAAGAGGAAAAAAGGGGAGGGGAAAGGGGGATTTGAATGGTTTTATTGCAAACAGAGTGACACATGGAGCAGAGTTAATCAAGGTGACTCCCCTCCAGTGCTTTATAAATAGGAACAGTCTTAGAGTGATGTCTGATATTTTCAGCTGTGTAAAAATAAATGGCACTCGCTGGAGACCCGGGTGTTTACTTTGTTTTAACAGAGCAGCTCTGCCTTAAACTGCCTCTAGTTTTATCTGTGGGTTTGTTGTTTTAAGATTTCTGGCTTCTAGCTCGAATATCTTTAATGCAAAGTAGCTCGTCTCTGCTCAGAGTCTGCACCGGGGGAGAGGGGACCTGTTTGGGGTCCTGCTGCCCCTTTTGCTGGGGGGGATTAGAGATGGGACAGGTGATCCTGCCCTGCCCAACTCTGCCTGGGGTACCTTGCCTCCAGCATGCTTGTGCTGCAGGCAAGGCTGGGCACAGCACTGCACCCTGCCTGCTGCCTGCACTCTCCCCTAGGAACCTCCAGGCTCTTCCACAGGCAGGGCACTCCCTGAGGGGGCTCTCAGCCCCCAGTGCCCCACAGTTCTCCCACACTAGGCAGCTCTGAGACCCTTCTCCACTCATTTCCCCACCTTCCTCCCTGCCTCTGCCAGCAGGTGCCAGGCTGTGGGAACAGGGGGATATTGTTTTGGGCCACGATGCTCAGGTGCTGGGCTTCCCCACCTCGCCCCATCTTCATCCCTACTGGGGTCCTCTCCCCGGGTGCGTCCGGGCTTTTTGCTGATGTTGCCATCCTCTGCATCTCTCTTCCCAGCTTTCTTCTGCCTTTCTGACCCTCTGGAGCCTTTGAGGTCCAGCTTTGATCTCTCTGCCCAAGCGGCCAACTGGCTCAGCAGTGAAATGTCCTGGGTCCACTTCTTGTAATTTTTATTATTATTATCTTAAAATATTTTCCACTTAGTGGAAAAAAAAATAAAAATCCTTGTTCCCCGTTAGCAGAATTAACAAAACTTGTGGAGCACAAAACAGGGCTTTAAAGGAATTCAAAGTCAGCAGTAAAAGATTTGCAGCCATAACACCTAATTAAGTTACATCTCGCTTAAAACAAAATATTCTTTCTTTTTTTTCAAGGCGAGGAGAAGTAAACCAGATGTGCAAACTTGCCGCCTCTCACATATGCTCCCCCCGCAGAGACGGGGGATGCCCGTGCCGGGCCAGTGGCTCGCCGGCCGCCCCCTCCCGCAGCTTCACCCGGTGCTTGCCCCGTGCTGCCCATCCAGCCCACGTGCCGGTTCCCCCTGGCAGCAGAGACATTGCCCGTTCCTACGGCGCTACTGCCCACACCACAGGCCAGTGCCAGGCTGGCATCAGCAGGCAGTGATTCTGTGGCAGCTGTCCCCCCTGGTGTCCATGGAGGGTCCCACCCCTTGCCAGCATTTGCCGAGTCTGCCACCGATGGGAGTCACCCAGTCGGTCCAGGGAAGCTTTATGGTGGCACTGGTGAGAGATGGCTGAGGGGGGAATCTGGGGCTGCCTAGGCCATAGTGGGGCAAGGTGGGCCAAGAGCTGCCCTGGGACACCAGTGGGAGCAAGCGCTGTCCAGGGCAGGGCTGCAGCATATCCCAGGGATGCATCAGTGTCTGGGATAGACTGTAGCATGTCCCAGGGGACGCAGCATCGTCTCAGGGTTTGTGGGTGTACTTTCACAGCTTCGGATTGTCACAGGTCTCTGCCATCCCCCAGCCCCTCCACAGGGCTTGGCTGCCCCGTCAGGCTGCATAGACATGGCAAGAGGGGGGAGCAGGAGGGTGGCTGCATGCAGAGGCTAAACTTGATCTTTTCACTACCCTGCAGCATGTGTAGCACCACGTCTGAGAGGTTTAAAAGGGAGCTGGGAAGGTGGGGAGTGCTCTGGGAGCTGCCAGGGAAGAGATAGTCGTGAAGTGGCTTCTCTGATGGCCATCCAGCCTCTGCTGATGGTTTTGTGGGGTGAACAGAGAGCGTGCTGCCCAGCTGGGCTGGCAGAGCAGGTGGAGCCACAACCAGGCTCCCTGGGGCCTGCCTGTGGGAAGAGCCACCACCCAGCACATGGCATCCTGGCAGGCACGGGAGGATGGAGCCATGGTCCATAGCTGTGCCCCAGTGAGGGGTGGGGGGCTGAGACCCCGAGTAGAACCCTGCTGCAGGGGAACCCTGTGGGGACAGGAGTAGGTGCTCAGCGAGACGTGGTTTGTGGAGGTGAGGGCAGGACCCAGCCGTGCCCCTGGGTGAAGGCTGAGCTGGGTGGCAGTCCTGGCACCCTCACCTGGCCACTTCTCTAGCCACAGCACCTGCACCCTCCCCATGTGCAATGGTGGAGGCCACATGCTCAAAGACAAGGAGGGGAAACACTTTGAGTTCCTGGGTATTTTTTTTGTCTTCCCAAGTTTCTTACATAAATTGAACAGGAATTGATTTTATATTTGAGGAATGTTTCTCAGCACAAAGCCAAGGTTTAAAAAATCCCCAAACCAACCCCAAATTGTTAATTCCCAACACTACCTTCTGACTCTTTGGAATCAGATTTATGATGTGAATCATGAGCAGGAGCCCAGGGCAATTACTGGTTTTCCTTCTGCTTCTCTTACTTCTCTTTCTTCCCCATCGCTGAGCAGGGTGGGTGCAGGTTGGCCAAGACTGCCCCGCAGCCTGGTCCCACCACCCATCACCCCGCCACCCATAGGCTCAGCACCGGTGTGGCCTCGCCACTGCGCAGCAGCCACCCTGGCCATCCTCCCACCGGACACCCTGGTTCGTGCCACCCTCCTCCTCTGTGGCAGGCCCATGGCAGAGCCACAACCAATGCCAACTGCAGGATGGTTTCCATGCCCCCTGACCACCTCCTTTCACCACCAGGCCCTGCATGGTGTGGTGCAGTGGCATGGCTCCCAGCAGTGGGGGCACCGCAAACCCACACGGTCCTGCATCTTCACCAGATATTCACACAGGGCTGGGACCGAGGCTGGATCCTGCAGTGGGTGTGGAGGGGCACACCCTGCACCCATCCCCAAAAAGTACCTGGTAGCCCCCTGTACAAGGGCGGTTGCATGGACACACAGACAGTCTCCTTCACTCTGCTTGGGGGGGAAAATGGCACCTGTCATGCCAGGCTCTCCTCAAAATAAGGCAGGAACTCTCTTTTGGAGTCCTCTTCAGGTAGCAAGAAAAGATAGAGCAGAATATCAGGGGCAGGATTGTAGCATGTCCCAGGGATGCCGCAGTGTCCGGGGTGGGGCTGTAGCTCACCCCAGGGGTGCAGTGGTGTCTGGGGTGGGGCTGTAGCTCACCCCAGGGGTGCAGTGGTGTCCGGGGTGGGGCTGTAGCTCACCCCAGGGGTGCAGTGGTGTCTGGGGTGGGGCTGTAGCTCACCCCAGGGATGCAGTGGTGTCCAGAGGCTGTAGCACATCCCAGGAATGCAGTGGATGGAGACACCTTCAACACTGCAGCCAAGCGCTTCAGAGCACTCAGCATCTACCCCACATGGGGGTACCCTGCCCCCTCTGCAGCCACCAGTGTGGGGATGCAGTGGGGCCGGGGCATCTCTGCCAGCCCAGGCAGAGGGGCAGCACAGCAGCACAGCGGGGCTGAGCCGAGAATCAGGGCTCATGCCCCTCTGCCAAGAATTAGCTTCATGCTGTGCCGCTTCTATCGATGACAAATTTGGAACAGGCAACACAAAGTCCCTGATAAAAAGGAGCCAGGCAGAAAGGAGATCAGCAGAGCCCAGGGTGAGTTTGTGCTTCTGGGCTTCTTTCTTTCCTCTTTTCTCCTCCTCCCCTTGGCACAGGGTGCCGTTATTTCCCTGTCTTCCCCCAGACCCACGCCTCCATCCCCAGTGATTGCTGTGGCAACCCACAAACAAAGACAACTTCAGGGACTGCTGGCTCTGTCCTGGGATGCGGGGCCAAGCTGGAGAGAGAACCTACAAGAGGGAGAGAAAAGAAGAAAGATGGGCTTAGAAAAAACATGCCATTTGGAAAGAGACAAATTGAGATGTTCAAAGGAAGATGGCAGGGGAAAGAAAGGAGGAGAACGGGGCTGCTTTAGGCAATTGTTGGGATCAAAGCCTTTGGGGAAAAGGAAAGAGGCATTCCCTGCCCTCCCTCTGCTTGAGATGCAAATCTGGGGTCTTTAGAAATGCGAAGAAAAAAGCTTCCTTGAGGGAGGGATGCTGTGTGGGGTGGAGGATAGCCATTCTGGAGCAGCCTGAGCAGGGGATGCTTGGGCAGCAGGAGCGACTTGGTGGAGCAGAGCTGCCTCCCTCACCCACCTGATCCCCCTGGCCTGAGTCCCCTTCCCATCTTTTGGGACACTGGTGAGGCACAGGTCTCTGGAGGGGCTGCCCCATGAGGATGTTTCCTACAACCCTGGCCCCTGAGGGCTGAGTTGCCCCTCAGGTTCACAACCCCCTTGGCCTGAGGTCAGACCTTCCTTTAGGTCCCCTCTCTGCAGGACCAATGGTGGGGTTGATGCTGAGTTGTCTTCTCCCCACGTCACCCAGATTTGCAGGGCCACATCTATTCTGGTTGACTCTTCTTGGCCGTGGCTGCTGCCTAGTCTCCATAGTGGTCGCCATCACCTCATCTGCATTTCTCCCATCCATCCCAGAGGAGAGTCCCCAGGCTCCCTCCACCACTCCTGTGCTGATTCATCCTGCAGGACACCGTCACCGCCAGCACAGGAGGTGACACAGTCTGCTTGATGGGCTCAAAGTCACTTGGTTTCTCTTCCCAGCTGATGTGGTGTCAGTGTTCATGCTGGGAGTTGAGCACCCAGCCCCTGTGAGTTGCCAGGGTGGCAGCTGAACTTGCTGGATCCCCATCCCCAGCAGCAGCCTAGGCCCTGGCTCAGGAGCCTTCTGCAGGGTGCTGGGATGTGGGTCTTGCTGTTGTGGCCTCGACCCTGTTCCCTTATGGTGGGACAGGACCCAACATGCTTCAGGCCCCTCAGTGCTCAACCCTCTGTTCTTCCTCTGCAGATTGTGACTCCTACTGCAAGCCAGCCAAGGGCAACTACAAGATTAACATGAAGAAGTATTGCAAGAAGGACTATGGTAAGGACCTCCCTGGGCCATACTGGGCTTTGCTGAAGAGGCAGCCACAGGTTAGCCACAGGCAAGCCATAGGTGGGGGAGATGCAGATGTCCCAGGGGATGGGGAGCACCCAGCATGGAGAGAGGTCCCAAATCAGCCCTACCAAAGGTGCACTGGATGAGGCAGGTGGGGCTGCTGGGGACGGGCAGTTCCCTTTGCCAAAGTTTCCTTTGAGGAGCAAGGCAAAACGTCCCCCATCACCATGCCTCCCCTCTTTTCCCTCAGTGGTCCAGGTGAACATTCTGGAAATGGAGACAGTGGCCAACTGGGCCAAGTTCACCATCAACATCCTCTCTGTCTACAAGTGCCGTGATGAGCGGGTCAAGCGTGGTGACAACTTCTTGTGGATCCACTTGAAAGACCTGTCCTGCAAGTGCCCCAAGATCCAGATTAGCAAGAAGTACTTGGTTATGGGTATCAGCGAAAACTCCACTGACCGGCCGGGACTGATGGCTGACAAAAACAGCCTGGTCATCCAGTGGCGGGACGCCTGGACACGCCGCCTTCGGAAACTTCAGCGACGGGAGAAGAAGGGGAAGTGTGTGAAGCCCTGAGGGGCTTCCACCCATCCCATCCCACCCTGTGCTCAGCCCCAGCCCAGCTGTGCGTTACCAGACTACGCCCAGAGACTCTGTACATATATATAGTGTGAATGGACTCTTCTGTCTATAGTGTATATTTTGGCAATGGTTTCCCTTTGTGTGTGTGTGTGTGTGTGCGCACATGGGTGTGCATGTGGGTCTTTTTCTCTAAGTGTGTATTAAAAATAACACAGTAATGACAAACCTTTAATGAGGAGCAAAGTGGAGCGAGATCCTGTGGGTGCCTGTCGCCTGAAGGAGCTTGAAGGGGATTGGTGTCCTGCTCCGGGCATGCTATTCGTAATACTTGTTTTCTAGGCTTTTCTTTTACATTTAACAAAGTCTTCTGCCAGGTATTGACATCTGAGTTGGCAGCTCTCCTTTCTCCAGCATCCAGGGCATCTTCCTCACTCTCTGAAAATGTGCTGCTGTCAGACCTCTCTGCCCTTCTCCTTACCCACTGGGAACAGGAGATCAGAGTCTTCTGTCCTTCATCCCAATGTGCATACGGGCAGGCTGAGTGGAAACCATCCTGTACTTCAGAGGGACTAGGAAGAGCAAACAAACTTTTTCAAGGCCTGATTCTCTGGTGACCTCGGGTTTGCACAGACCAGCACTGCCGCATGGGGCAGGACCCATGCTGTGGAGAGGAGTCAGGCCCTGGCAGTGTATTGGTGGCCACTACCAGGCAGAGCTGTGTCCATCAGGGAGAAAGCAACAGACTTCACAACGCCCTGGCCATTACCGATCCTGGTGCATAGTCCAGGTGACCCAGTGGAAAAGACCTGGAGACACCCATTTTCCCTTCCCATGTCCACCAAGGCCTGCCCCGCCAGCAGCACCTAGGGTGGAGCGGACAGGCTGACTGGAGCCATCCTGTATCATTGTCCATCCACCCATGTCTATGTCCCTATATTCTCAGCTGGTACCAACTGACATAATTCCACCTGTTTCTGTTGAGCTGACACCAAGTGACTGTCTGCCTTGGTGTGCATCCTCCAGAGCTGGCCTGACTGCATGCTCTCCTGGGAAGTATTGCTGTGGCCAAGGTTGTCTGAGGAGATGCACAAAGCAGAGGTGGCAGGAAGAGAGAAGAGCTTTCGTTGACCCACCTCTAGTCTTTTATATCTTCTTCACCATGTATTAGTCTCCAGTTCAAACAGACATCAGTATCTTCCCATGTTGAGATTGTAGCAGTCTTGGCATAATAAATATGAATAGAAATAATAGGTGCTCTGACAATAGATATTCCTTTCCCTCTAAACCTTGCCTTGCTTATTGAATGGCTCAGCAAGGTACTGTAGCCTACATCGGTCTTCCTTACTTTAGGATGATACTTTGCCCTTTTGAACCCACAGCAGCTTGTGTGGACTCCCCATCCCATGGGTGGTCTGGGACTTCTGGGCTCCAGCATCCCAGGGGTGGTGCTGGAGCTTGCAGCTGAAGAGACTGGTGAAGCACTGTTGGGGTTCAGGACAGGACTTGGGGAGTGAGGATCGAGGCAGTGGGGGATGTCTGTGTGGACATGCAGGTGCCCTGTTTGGGGAGCTTGGTGCACTGGTGAAGCTGTTGGAGATGCTAGGAGTGTTTTTTCAGAGATACAGAGGGCCTGCAGTGCCATCTTTCAGGTCCCATGGATGCTGGGGTGCCTATACAGGGATAGCTGCAGGAAGGCCAGAAGCTGAGGGGGAAAGGGTATGTGGGACCACCTGGGCTTGGATGAGCTGGTCCTGTGCCACACTCCTGACACAGAAGCTCCCTTTCTCCTCCAGCTGGGTTGAGGGGACCCTCCCATCCCTGGTTCCTCTTGTTCTGGTTGTCACAGGCTATCAGTGTCTGCCATGAGACAGCCCTTGAAATACGTGTGCAAGCCAGCCCTCTTCCCCCTCCCATGTCTGTCTGCACCAAGGAGCCCAAGAAGCAGAGCTGCTGCCCATGTCCCAAGCTCACTCCAACCCCATGCACCCAGCAGTCCTCATGTAAGAATCGGTGGTGGAACATCCTTTGGTTGTGCATGGCAGGGATGCCCATTGGGGTCATCCCCTTGGCCCCAGAGGCTGCTCAGCATCACCCCATAGGGTGTGGGAGCTTGCTGGCCCCTCTTCTCAGCAGTTGCAGCCCATGGAAGAGCAGGGCAGCACCACTCTCCATGGACGTGGATGCTCATTAGGGCAGGGCTACAGAAGGTGTGTGCTTTCTCTAAGCAAGTACGGTCTTCAGGAAAGACGTGATGTGTCTGCTCCCCAAAAAGCACTCTGCACAGCCTGCTGGGGCAGGAGGCTCCAGGGTTTCCTTTGGCACCTGCTTACTCCTCCCTTGAGGCGGGGCACCTAAAACTCTTTGAGGACTTTGGTGTTGCTGGCTGAAGTTCTTGATTTATCCTCCCAGATGGCTCTTCCCTCTTGTTTCAACTCTGCCATCTGGGACTGCTGACAAGGAGAGATGGCTCCCAGCTGGTGTCCCAGTGCATGTGGGCATCTTTCTGGGGCAGATCAGATGCATGGGGGCAGGGCAACCCCATACCCCATGGGCTGCGGCTGAGGAGAGGAGCTCTCCCTCTTTGGCTAGGGGGATGTCCTAAAATCATGGCCAAAGGACTGGAGCAGTCCACTCTGCACCTTCACTAAGGCTGTTGCCTGGAAGACATTTTCCTGCCATCCCCTGCTTGTGTCACCTCAAAGTCCAAAACAAGAATTAATCTTTCTTCTTCCTCTCCAACTGCATGACACAGCCAGCTGGAAACCCATGCACATGGGTTCAGCTGTCCCTGGGACACCAGGGCTGGGTCACCCTGAGCTGGTGCTGGGGTTCCAAGGACAGTGGTGAAGGCACCGTGGGGCTGCACAAAGATGCTGCTTGTCTTGCGCTGCAGCTTGGGACAGGGCTTGGTGCAGACACTACCACAGGCAGAGTTTGGGGGAGGGCTGCTGTGCCATCCTCACAGGGATGGTGCTGAGTCGTCTCTTCTGGCTGTGCCTTTCCATGCCCCACTTGCTGTGCCGGCAGCTCACTGGGGAAGGAGGCCCTTTGCAGGGAGGGCTGGTGAATGGCATCCAGGCTGTATGCAAGCCTTGCACGGACCCTGCGCTGCGCAACCCCACACTGCTGTAACTCTTCTGTCTCCATGTAGCCAAAGCCAGGGACCAAATGCAGCCAAAAGAATCCCCACGTGCAGAGGGGACAACCCCAGCTGGGGAACCCAGCCTGCCAAGCTGTGCCCAACCCCTGCTGCTTTGGGTTTTCTGGGAGAAGCAATGCTGACAGGGGATTTAGACAGGGAGCTGCTCCCAGGTGCATATTTAAATCCCCACATGCATCCACGTGCCTTTTTATCTTCTTTTTGTCTTTGTTTTATAAACTAAATGTGTGACTGGATGGGGCAGATCCAGACCGCTGGTGGGATCCTTTGTGAGTCACCTCGTGCAGATCTGGGGATGGGCTCTGCTGTGCTTCTTGGGGTGCCCTGGGCCTTGGGTGCTGCTTGGACAAGTGTCATGTAAATACCATCCCAAGGGTGCCCATGCAGAGTGACCCTGGCCCTGCAACATGGTGGCATCTGTGAAATATGTAAAAAGAAAAGCCAATGAATGCTATGGACCATAGTGTAACATGTATGATATGTACGTTTTGGGAGTTTATTATTATTTTGTTATTATTTTTAATAACACAAGTCTAATAAGTACCAACTGCCTAATTTCTGCATCTCCTTTGCATGCACATGCAGTTTGCATGTGGGCTGTGAAGCCGGAGGGCTTTGCCAAAGGGTTTCTCTCTCCTATCACCCCCCACTCTGAAGTTAGAGGCTAGACATAAGTGGGCTGGGGGATGCCATGGGGCTGGCTCTGTGCATCCCCAGGGACCGATGGGTCATGGCCCATGGTGGCCCCCAGGCTGGGCTCTGCGGTTGTCCACCATCTGAGTACAACGGGGATGGCAGACACCAAAGAGCTCTTCCACTTTACTGAGACTGGGTCACCAGCCTCCAGCTGGCTTCCTTGTACTCAGAGGACTCATCAGGCAAGTGAGGGGCTCTCCCCAAGCCCCCACCCACCTCTACTTCTCAGGCAGCTCAAGCATCTGCAGTTACCCAAAACCTGCACGTTTCACAGCCACAGAGATTAAATAGCTGGAAAAACTCTTCCACTTCCCATCATGACTCTCCAAGAGCTGTAACTGAAAAAAACAGAAACATTAATGATATTACTTGCTGTTTATTTTATTTAGGTATTGTTTTTATATCCTCATTAATGGCTTATGTAATTACATTTCATTGCTGTCCATAACATTAACATTTAAACAAAGCTACAGTTAAAAGAAAGAGCAATCAAGCCAAATTTCCAGTAGGCTTAACTGCTTTCAAAGCTAATTTAAGGGGGAAAAGAAAGGGATAATTAGCAGTCAAGCAAGGAGTTGCCTTGCCGCCTGCGTTGATGCAGTGGGATGTTGGTTGGCACAAGCTCTGGCAGGCTGAAGCTGTGCTGGGGCACCTCCACATCCACCTGCACCCACACAGCCCCAGCCACCCCTTTGGTGGCGGGGAGTCCTTGTCACCGCAGGGTGCTGCCAGAGCCCATGGGTGACACAGGACAGGGGGACTTGGGTGGCAGTACAGGATGTCGCACTGTCCTGGTGGTCGCAGCCAGCAGCCATAGGCTATAGGAGGTGCTGCAGTGCAAAGGTGTCTTGCCAAAGGTGTACATTTTCCCAAACAACTCTTCAAGAAAAAAAATATTAATTCGGCAAAGGATCTGAAAAGACTTCGGCACAGTCTGGGGCACTCCTGTTTCCTAGGGCACAGCTCTCGCCCACCCTGTGCAGCGCAGCAGCTGGCTGAGCTCAGGCGTGTGCTGAGAAACGCCGTGCCAGGACCGGCTGCTCCAGGCAGCGGATGCCTCGTCCCCACGTGGGAAGGGCCAGAACGACCATGCACATCTTGCATCAGTGCTTTTTTTTTAACAGACCTTTTCTTAGGATCCATATGGGGCAAAACATTTGAGATTCAAAGGCAGCTGAAAGAGACGCCAAGTTTGCAAGTTTCCCCCTGCTTTGGGACTGAATTTTGCAGCTGGTTGAAATTTTTCTCATTTCAAAACACCAATGGACATTTTTCATGGAAAACACGGAATTTGGCCAAGGAAAGAAGCAAAATGTGAGAATACTACAGAAAACTCAATGCTCTTTTTCCATGTCATCCAGCCAGCTTCACTCATGAGAGATCACAGGAGCTCGGACAGCTGAACCTCAGTGGACAGACAGACGGGTGGATGGGCAGACAGATGGATGCATACACAGATTATTTCCCACCACATTGCTCTTGGTAACCAAAGTCTATATAAATAAATATAGATCTCAATGCCACAGAAAAACACCTCCCTTAGGTGCAGCGTAGTTGAGCAAAGAGCATTTTGCTTGGCCAACAGGGCACTGCTCAGTGGTGGGCCCTGGGAACCTGCTGCCTGTGTCTCGAAGAAGGGGCAAGACATACTTAGAGAAGGGAGACCTACTTGCTTGGCCCCTTGTCATGGCCTGATGTGGTCTCCTTGTTCTCCTTGCTCCCTTGATGCTCTCTGGTACACAGACCAACTTCTCTCCATCCTGCAGTGCAGATCCACGTGGGTCTTGGTAGTGACTCCAGCTGCCCAGAGCAGTGATAGAAGCCCTGCCAGCTCATCCTTTCCATGCTTCTGTGGTTAATAGCATGGAAAAGTGGTGCTTTGTCTTCTGTGGACATGGTGTACTAGGGAATGGTGGCCTGCTGCCATCCCTCAGGTGTGTGACCTGTCCAACCACCCTGCTCAGTGCTGCATCCTCCACCCTTGCCAGCCTCAGGGGGACAGGCAGGGAAGGCAGCAGTGTCTGCAACATTGGTCAAAGTCCTATGGCCAGGACTTGCTGCTGACAAAAACAGCCCTGTGCTCCCCCAAGGTCCAAAACATCCCTCTATCATCTGCCTTCCCTAATGTGATGAAAAGATTTCAAGCAATTTTCCTTTAGTCCTCCTGCGGTGAGACCGGCAATCACCAGCTCCCAGCAGAGCAGACCCGCAGGGGCAAAGCCCACGTGGGCTCTGCCATGCCCTTGGTACTGCAACACTCTGACTGCCACCCCTTACCCGAGCATGGTGTTTTGCTCAGTGCTTTAGAACCCTCACAAGCCTCTTAACCTCCCAAATTTTGCTTCCTAAGCAAACCTCGGCCTCTAAATTTCCCAGCCCTCCTCCTGCTCTCCCAACCCTGACCAGGGCTTTTCTACCACCTGAGGCCACCCAGGCTCCTGCCAGAGGGGCTGTAGGATCAGGGCAGGATATGCTGTTCCCACTCATGACCATGTCAGCCAAGTGTGCAGGGGGTTTAGCTGCTCCAGTCACTCTCATCCTTGCAAAACAGTGTGAAATGTGCTATTCTTCAAAATGCCAAGTGTATTTTTACAAGCCTTGGGGGCATTTATTACGTCAGAGTTAATCACCCTGCCATCCATTCATTCATTTGTTCATTTATTCCTTCATCCAATCTATCTATCTCCCTGTTCATCTTTATTAGGGCACAATTCACTGGTTAAACACATGCTCTCCATGTGTGCAGGATACCTGGCACCCATGCGAAGCACAGGGGCACGAGAAGGCAGGGGTTCAGTTCAGCAGAACCCGGGGAGCAGGGAGGCAGCTTCCCATGTCGTCTGCGTGGGGGGAACATGAGGAAACCATTAATTGATGGGCTGGTCCACACCGTGTTTTCCTAAGGAAGAGCTGAAGACGGGGAATGGCTGGGGTCAGCGGGGCACCATCTGGAGAAACCTGTCGGCTCTCTCCTGCTGGGGTTTTCCCACCACAGCAGCAATGGGGAGGACAAGGCAAAAGACAAAATCAGTCCCTACCAGTGACGTCGGGATGGGGGGACCCTGCTGCACCCCATGATCTGCATCGGTGCTGCGTTGGCCCTAAGGCATTGCTGCAATGTTGCACCATGACGTTTGCCAGCGGCACAGAAAGACCATCCCACCCAGAGATGGTAGCTTGGGCTCAGCATTGCTGTGCTTCCTTCCAGGCTTTTCCAATCAGCTGCTGCCACAACCTCTCTCCTATTTCATCCTCTGCCATTCATGTCCGCAGCTTGCCAGGCACAGGACCTGGGTTGCATTGCTTGTTCAGGGGGATGCTACATCTCCCTTAAGTCACGACACCCTGGGAGCCTCTGCACAGGGCAGGATCGGGCCCTCACTGCTGAGCCATCAGCCGGCATCTGTTGAAGCGAGTCCTCTATTTACACAGCCACCGCGTGACTCAAATAAATGGCCAATGTTTTCATCCTGGACAAGACGTGCTACCCTGAAAGCTTGGGGAACAGGCCTCTCCACTGTCAAAATAAACACCACCCGCCGCTTCCCCCTCAGCGCACCCACGCGATGGGAAATCATCAGCCTTTGTTTATTGGGAGAAGCAGGGAGAGGTGGCACTTCCAGAAGACCTCTGGTGCTGGGGGACTTCAGAGGAGGGATTGCCTGTTGGAGAGCCAGCAGCGGCCAGCCTGGGCACACGCAGCCACCAGCTGACCCCCGGTTTGTCGCAGTGGGGACCATGGCCCTGCTCACAGCACAGAGAGAGAGGGGATGGAAGCAGGGCAGAGCGGACCCAGATCAGCACATCCAAGGGGCCAAGAGGCATCTGAGTTGAGCCCCTCCCCAGCACCAGCATCCCTGCAGAGACCTCTGAAGCAGCAGTGTGAAGCCAGGTGCTGAGTTCTGCCTGTGCCCTGCTGAACAGATGACAGCAGAAGCAAAAGTTCTCCAACATTTGCAATTGTGGGGCTGTGCAATGGGTCACTAACCCAACCTCCAACCCTTTGCGGATTTTGGTATGTGGTGACTCTTAAGTGTCCCTTCCTAGTGCCACTGGCTGCCCATGCCATGATCCCTGTAGCTGAAGGGCCTGGCCAGGCTGGGGTCAGTGCCCCAGGAGCCCTCGGTGCTCTCCACGCCGTGGTAGCAAGAATTTGTTCCATCCATCAGGAAGCCCAGCAGAGCCCAGCAGACTCTATCTCATGTCTTGAGCCAGAAATCAGAGTGGCTTTGGCAAGCGCACCCATACGGACTGTCACACTGTCCCCTTCCCAGCAAAGCCGGACAATGCCTGGAGCTGGGCGTGAGGCAGGGTGGCTGAAGAGGGCCAGTGGGGTGGCTGGGCAGTGCTGTCGGTCACCAGAAAGGCTCAGATGTTTCTCCTGACCTGCCCAGGTCCAGGACATGTGGCAGCAGTGCTCTGGGTCCTGGTCCCCACCTCCATCCCCACCCCTCGCTCCAAGCACTCGGCTCCTTGCCTTCAAGAGCCATCCCTTTCCATCAACCTGCCAGCTTGAGTGGGGAAATTCCCAGTCTCGTCCGTTATGCAAAATTAGCTCTCAGGGAACGCCTGGTGAAATCACAGGGCCTTCGTCTGCTCTGGGCGCTTTCAGACTTTTCCCTGGCATCCACCGAGATGTCCATAAATCTCCGCTACTGCCTCCGAGTCGAACATTTCCTCCGAGCCCCATTATTAATTTTCTGAAAGATCTCATAAACCCCCAGATGGAAAAATACAGAGATATTTGCACATGTGCTGTAAAACACATTGCCCATCTATTTCAAATGGATATGGCAATATATAAAACATACTTAGGGCATGAGCCAGGTTTCACGGTATTTAAACAAGGCGGCATGATGTAATTGGAATTTACAGTATAGGAGCAGATTGAAGCTGGGACTTGGTTGCGTACCATATATCTTCGATCTCCTGAAGATTTGGCCTGCTTTATAATGCCAAATGCCTTTTGTACTTGTCACCTATATTTTAAGTGGATGAACAGCTCCTTTCGTGAAATATAACGGTTGGAAAATATAGTTTTTTTCCATCTGAATTTTGCAGCCTCTCCAGAGGGGAGAAATCTGCTCTGTCCTGCTGCAAACAGCACATACTGCCAGGGATGCAGGTGTCTCTGAGCTTCACTGCTCAGAGCATCCCCTTGCCTGGATGGCTCCTGTCCCTTGGCAACACAGTGCCACCACTGCTGCTGCACCACAGCCTCGAGTTCCTGAGGCTCTGCAGTGTGGGGTGGGGTGAAGACCTGCTGCCTACAGCCACTGTTCCGTGGGGCAGGAGAGGGTGGTGAGTCCCCAGTGCTACTCCCTGATGCTGGGAGGAGCCGCCAAAGCTTCAGGCACTGCTCGCAGGAGTGTGGGCAGAAAGTGCTCCAGTCAGAGAGCAGGAAGAGGTGTCACTCTCAGGTCCCCAAAAAAAGATGCAACCCCTTGAAGACAGCACTGGTGGGAGGAGGGGGTAACGGGAGGATTATGGAAGAGCTGGGGATGCTCAGAGCCCACCAACACAGGGCTGTCCCCGAGCCATCCCCGTCACCAGTGCAAGCACCCCTCTGCCACCCCTCCCCAGGACCAGGCAGGCAGCTGGGCGCAGCAAAGCCGGGGAGTTTTTGGCTCTGGCAGCCTGGTTCCTCCCAACAAGGTCCTGGTTTCTCATTCCCTCCCCACACTGCTGAGACCCCCCGCGGTGCCTGCTGATGTAGGGGATCTCCGGGAAGGTGGGGGGGCCTCAGGGGGACTGCAGCTGAGCCAGTCCCTGCCTGCTGCGCCCCATCCCTGCCTCACCCACACCCTTCCCACGGCGCCCGCCCAGCCCGGGAGGACCTGCCAGCACAGACCGGGGTCTGCACCCTGGCATGGGAAGATGGTGCAGCCCCGTGGTTAGGGCAGGGAGATAGTTACGGGCTCTGAGAGACAGGTGCCCCCCCCCCCCCCCCCGCCTGGAAATCTCCTGTGTCCCGTCTGTCTGAAGTGAAAGGAAAAAAGGGAAAGGCAAAAGATACCAAAGCATAAAAGCTGAAATTTTGCTCATGGAGCTGATGGCTCCATTCCAGCCAGTTGCACTGTTGGGTGTGGGTGCAGGGCTGACAGCACCCTGGTCCCCAGCCCACAAGTGCCAAGGTAGGGCTCTGAGGTGACTGTGGGCACTCAGAGGGGTGCTGGGGAGCCTGGGTAAGCAAGGAGGTGCCAGGAGCCAGAGCCCCCATGCCTGCCAGCTTCAGGCAAGGCTGGTGGACCTGATCTGGCCAAACTCACTGGTCCTCTCTCCACCCTCCAAGCATCCAGGGGATTCGCATAAGGAATTTTTGAAAAATTAACAAATCAAGTCGTTCCATTCCGGCAGAAGGAAAAGTCCTCCAAAAAATGTCAGTTAGACACAATCCAAGTGATTTGTTTGGAAAATTTTGAAGCGCAGGTCCTCCCAAGAGCCAGGATGGCCTCTCAGCCTCTATCTCCAGAGCCAGAAGCCAAGAGCCAAGACCCCTGCTCCAGGACAGGAAGTTTAGAAACTCTCATAGCCATGGATCAAACTGGAGCCCAATGGAGCCACGGGCCACCTGCAGCTGAGCCAGGACCAGGACCCCACTAGCCCACCTGGTGCCAGAGCTGAGCCTTCCCAAGGCTCTCTGCACGTGGGGGTCCAGCCTCCAGGAGCTGGGCTGGATGCTGAGGAGCGGGCCAGTCAGCTAGCTCAGTTCAGGCAAACTGGCGTTTTCAGAGGTTAAAGCCAGTCTGACTGGGAATTTTCTAACTAGCCCTAGCTCTTGACCATCAAGCATGGTGCTGGCCATGGATGAAACACAGGGGCTGGTGCATGCTAGCTGTTGGTGTGAAAACCAGGTTATTTCTCCTCTGCAGCTCCTGCACACACCACACCACTGAGGTCCCACAGGACCTTTTCCTGCTCCACAGCTCCAGACTTAATTTCTGCTCATGAATGAGCTAAACTGCTCTGCAGAATTATGTTAGCAGACATTTGTTAGCTGGACAGCATTTGTGGTTTCTCTAGACGTCAAGAGACCTCCTCTATCATTTTCTGAAGGGTTCTTACCGCCAGACAGAAGGTCTCTGAGGGTTTCCTGTGAGCTTCAAGTGTGTACAGCACAGTGAAAACTCCTTAACAAGGTTGTGTGCATGTGCACTTCCAGCTTTCAAACCTTTTGGAGACCCAGCTATAAGAGGATGTTGAGCATCAGCTCTTGGAAAGCCAGGAGCCTTTCCATCATTGCCACGAGGGAGGCTAAATAGGCAGACATCTGGAACCACTTCCCATGCTTGAGAGTTTGGACTTCACCAGGCCAAGGAATCAGCCTCACCTACTGCTGAATTTCTGGCGTTCAGCTAAATCTCATGGGATGTATCTTGTGGAGATGTTGGCATGAGCAGGTCGGCACCATGCACTAAGCGCCGAGTTAGAAGTGCTGGTGGAGGTGCCTGGCTCCTTGGTTGCTCTGGGGCCAGTGGCAGGTTTCTGGCATCGGTTAAATAATGTAGAGCTGCGTTCTGTCATCCTAACTACCTCTTAATGGCACGTTTTTCTGAGATGAGCTCTCCAGGCTTGTTGGTAGTCATCCACAGGATGCCATCAGGTTGCTTCTCTAGGCTGACTGCAGTGGTCATACAATATTTTGGCTCATTAATTCTAAGAGGAAGGGGAAGGCAACAAAATGAGCTTTTCTTGTGCTACCCCCATGATGCTCTTTTTCAGGGTACCATTACAAATGTAAGAAGAGAAGAAAGCAGATGATTTAAGCCCTGTGAGTTTATCTAAGGAGTCTGCAAAACCCCACAGGGAAGGGGTGAGGTTGCCAGAGACTGGAAGCTTTCAAACCCAGGCAAAGCAGCTCTGACAAATGGATGGAGCTGGAGGTGATGGCTCAGGAGGAGATAGCATGGATAATGAGAGACAGGCACCATGCTAGTGATTCTTTGCCTGAAGAGGTTGCAGACAAAGCAGCTCTAGGACATCAGAGATACATGAGGCCTTTGTCCGGATGGCAGACAAAGAGTCAAGAAACAGGACAAAGACATGTTTCTGTATCTCTGGATCCTCCTTTCACATTCTCACCACCCTCCTCCATCTTCCTCTCATTCATCTCTCACGTTTTTGACCTCTCCCCTCCTCTTGCCAAACTTTCTCTTTTCCCAAGTTTCTTGCTGTTTGGCTGCTTGTTCTCCCATTCCCGTCAGGGATGATAAATCACCTCTTTGGATGAACGTCATCAACATACCAGACTCATCCTTTTTTTGACCTCCTCGGCTCTGAGCCACTTCCAGGAGGTAAGAACTGGACCCAATTATGCTGGAGAGATCACCAGTCAATTTGGAGAAACAGGAACCGGTCCATTCCCCTTTTTTCCTCCAGTCACAAGTCCTGCCCTCACCAGTCCTGCATGTTCAGTGGAGACTTCACATCCCTCCACCCATCATGCTGTGCATCCAGCTGAGGCACCTCATGCTAAAGAGATGGCTGTGCCCCTCTCCTTCTCTTGATCTCCCCTACCTTGCCCCCCCTTTCCCTCCCCCAGCACACATCTGCTCACACAATTCCAGAGAATTCGTTTCATCTCACCATTGAGCCGTTTATTTCTTTCCAGAGAGTTAAAAGCCTGTCTCCCTTGATTTAGTGAGTCAAGAGTGGCTGGAGGGAGGGGGGGGAAGAAAAGAATGAAAGTAAGAAATAAAATAATGAAAAAAAGGTCTTGGGAACATCTGGAGTTGCTCTTAAGCAAGATGCAATATTCTCAGCCAGATGTTGAGTGACTGGCTTCTACTTGGGAAACGTCAAAATGTCAGACGTCGAAATCCCACCTGACACCACCTTCCCTTTCTTTCCTGCCCCTCTTCACCTCCTCCTTGTCCTGCTTTGGTTGTGCTGCCTTCATCCCCCTGGCATGGCACCAAGTAGAAGTGGTGATTTATCTGGGACCTTGATGGGTGTCAGTAGGAGGCATCTTGTCGCTTGCAAACAACTGGTTCACCAAGCAGAGGGAGAGTATGGGGAGGCTGGGTGAGCTCACAGTGGTGCTGCCTGCATTGGATGAGGCAGAGCCAGGCAACTGAGGAGCCATCTACAAGCAGTTTCAAAGAGCTGGGAATAGGGCTGCAGCAGAATAGTCTGGGTGGTGAAGCCATCTGAGATCTCTGGCAGCAAGGCTTTCCCAGCAAGGCAAAGAAAAGACCTTTCTCAGTCCCCGGGGAAACGGCTTAGCAGGCAGCTGCCACCGAGGCAGGAAGGGCACAGGCACGTTGGCAGTCTTGGGGCTGCTTCCCCAGAGAAAGGAGATGTTGGACAGACCAGTCATAGCGAATCATCATTGTCAGTGTAAATGGGCTATGAGGTTTTACACCGGCTTCAGAACCTGGCCAGGTGAGCGGGGAGAGCGTGTCAGCAAAATCCGGCATAGCTGAGGGGGTGACATCCATCCTGAGCCACACATGCTCTGCACACTGTGACGCCCTGCTGCAGCAGCAAGCGGCAGCTACTGGAGGTGTCATCCCTCATGGGCTGGATACGGCACATCTGTCAGCTGCTGGGCCGGCACCACAGAGCCCTCTGCTCTTGGGGAGTGCCCCTCTGTGGCACCCTCAATGCAGTCCATCGCCCCCCATCCTGTGGTCCCCATCCATCACTAGGCCAGCACCACCCAGGAATGCTGAGGAGTGAAATATTCCTTCTTCCCACTGGTGTTTTATAAATGATGAGCTGTGATGTGAAAAAGCAGAACTGGACGTTAATCAGAGGAAAATCCCAATAGGCTGCCTAGGAGGAGGACTGGCACCCCAGGACAAGAGAAGTGCTGGGTGGCGCCCGCCACGCTGGGCCAGCAACTTGGATGCCCGTTTGAACCTGACCACCTCTTCTACACGTCTGGCCTCAGCTCCCCATGCTGTTACTCCAGGGTTAAGGCATGGTGTCCTCTAATCTGCTGCTCTTCAATTTCCTACAACCCAAGGCATGGACTTGGCTGGTCTAGGGGAGTAACCATAGACAGGACCATCCACGTCCATTCACACTGTCCTGAGGATTAATAAGGAAAAGGACCAGTAGTGCTGCCAGTCATACCCAAGCACTGTCTAGGGCCTTGTAGGTGGGTGTCAGGAACCCAGGGTTGGCCAACTGTATGGATTTTTCAGCAGCTGGAATCTATCCTCATGCCTCAGCTGTGTCCAAGTACTAGGACAAGCTCCCCAGAGCTCATCCACACAAAGTACGAAGCACCACTGATATCTTCCCATGTCACTGAGCTGGACTGTGTTAAGCAGAGACCTCTCGACCTCCCTCCCCAGTAGGGAGGAAATGAAGGGTGGAGAAGTAAAGAAGAGCTAAGCCATCCCTCCCATCGCCAAACCCTGCCTGCATGTGGTTGGGACGTGCCTGCGAGAGGCTCCGAGTCACACTAGCAGTGCCTGTGCTCAGGTGAACCCTCCTGCTCAGAGAGGGGTCCCTTTGGTTCTGCTCTCCCCACCTCCCCACTAGCTGCAGGGTCCCAAAGCCCACTCACACCCTTCGGTTATTGCCTGAAGGAGCTGAGCAACCACAGCCATAAGGAACTTCTGCCTCTTCAGGGCAGGCACATGGAGGAAGGGTACAGGACCAAAGCATGTGTCTGGGTCTGCCTGCAGCTTTCCCCACATTTTTTTCCTTTTCCTGGATGATAAAATAGTAGCTGAAAGGCATCTGCTGAGAGTATAGGAGCAACCCCACCTCGGGGGCTTTCTATCTCCCATGGCCCAATGACCTCCTCTTCCCCAACGCAGGCAGTGCTGCAGAAGGACATGTGGTCCTCTCATCTATTCTGGTTCCAGCCCTGCACATCCCAGGCTGGGCTCCCCATGGCCAGGAGGGGGGGGACCTGCTGAGGTGTTAGCTGTCCCAGTAGCTCAGTGAAGGTCTGCAGAAGGGCTTGGTCCCCACCATGACCTGGTGCATTGTCAGGGAAGGTCTGGGGGAGAAGGGACTGTCACTGCTCGGGGGTGACCTTTTCTGGATGCCCAGAGCCTTCATCCTCACGTGCCATCAAAGCCCTGTACTCCCTTCTGCTATGGGGAGGGACATTTACGGTCCTTAATCCAGGGGAGGGTTACCAGGATAGAATCTGTATGGAGACAGAAACATCTGTGAGCAGTGAATCAAGCTCTGGTCCTGTTTCTGAAGGAGCATCCCTCCCTACACTGCCTGGGGAAACCCCTGACCCTATAGCCTCCACAGGGATGGGACTATCAGGGCCCAAACCCACATCATGTGGGGGTCCTCTTTCCCTTAGAGCAAGCTGCCCTACAGAGATGGAGGCGAGGTGGTGCGGGATGACAGTGTCAAGAATGGGTTCTGGATGAGCAGGATCCTCCATAAAACCCCAACAGGGCATCCCCGCTCCCTCACCCCCAACACGCAGCAGCAGGGCAGGGTACCCACTGGGAGTGGGGGCCCAGAGCCCAGGCAGCCTGGGGCAGGGGCAGCGCAGACTCAGGTGGCCACAGCGGGGGCGTGGGGCCGGGGGCGGCCATGGTAATGACAACCAGGTGAGCGGGTGGCGATAAGCCCCCAGGAATGCGGCGGCGGCAGCTGCCGGCCCGCGGCTCGCTCAGACCTTGGATGGGCCAATTAAGTAAATAGAAAATTTGGAGCATGGGATCAAAGCTAGAGCGCACGGGCTTTATTTATTTGGAAAAGGTCAGATTATATTGGCAGATGTGTTAAAAGAGAGAGGAGAAAAAAATCTTTCAAAAACATTGGCCCTGATTTGAGGTTTCCTGACGGGCGGGACGGGGTTTTTTTCTTTCTTTTTGGGCCACGGGTGGGTAGGAGTGCTGGCAGAGTGTGGGGGGGCGGGTGGGAAGGGCACGTCCGGCAGGCTTGCCCACCTCGGGCTGCCTGTCCCTGCCCACCCACCTCCCAGTCCTCTCTGCCAGCAGCAGCAGTCCCAGAACCGGGGGTCCCTCTGGCTCAGAACCCGCACCTCGTCACATCACACTGGCCACAGTCCTCTGCAGCTGGCCCCTGCACTACGGTTCCCCAGCTGGCCAGGGAGGTGGTCTTCAAGGTGGATCTGATGGGCTCTGCCCACTGCTTCCCTCCCTGCCCTCCCCAGCAGCTCCATCGGTGCTGGGCTCAGCACACTGAGGTGATGACATGGTGCCACCCTGTCTGTGGCCATCCCAGGTCACCATCTCACTGCTCTGCTGCCTTTTAGGTTTTCCCAGCTCATAGAGGTGGAAAGCTCACCTGGGTGGCACCCCCAGGCAGGGGCAGGAAAGCGCCTGGCATTGCCTGGCTCGGTCTGTCTTGCTTTCAGGCTCACTCTCCCAGGGGGCAGGGGGACCCCAAGATCACCTCTTATCGATGAGCCTGAGGACATTGCCAGTGCCATCAGCACTGCCAGCAGTGTTTCCAAACTGATGCTTGTTCTAGAGCTGGACTGGATCCCCCCAGATCCCATTCCAGATCACCTCTTGCCCACGGGTGCTCGGTCAGCCCCCCAACACTCCAGTGGGGACAGACAACACCTCCTTCAGCACCCAAAATTGTGGGAGGATGATGCAAACCTCGGCATCCCACATCTCCAGGCTTTGCTCTGGTTCCCAGGAGCAGCATGGGGGTCCCATCTGGGGAAACTAAGGCAGGGGGGCAGGAGGGGAGAGGGGGGTTGTGGTGCGGGCACTGGAAGGCAGCAGCATCCAGCACTGAGGTGGGAAAGTGGCAGGAGGGACCTGCGATGGGGAGAGGAATGTGTTCGTCCGGGCAGGAAATTGTTGGGCTCGGCGAGCGCAGGACCCGCCTGCTAAGAAAACAAGCGGAGGCCGAAAGGCAGCGGGGGCGCAGCGCCCGGCGGGGGGGCAGGAAGGGGGCTCCAAGGGCAGGAATGCCGGCTATGTTCCCACTCCGGGCAGGTGTGCCCGACCCGCAGCTGGACCCGCTGCTGGCCCGCACCAAAGCCGCAGCTCAGCCATGGGAGCCCCATTTCCTCAGCACAGACAGGCGTGGGGCAGAGCGCTAGCCCAAGAGGTGCAGGCAGCTCCTCGTCTACTCTTGGCCTGTCTCTGCCTCAGTTTACCCAACCTTACAAGCACCCTGTGCATCAGCCACACACGGTGGCAGGCATGAGCTGTCAGTGGGGCTGAGAGCTACAGGGTTTCGCTGTGCACAGCCCTGGACCTTGCTCAAAGCCATTACCAAGGAAGCTTCTGATCTCCCATGCCTATGGTTATGCAGAAAACAACCCTACGTCAGCGCTGGTCACCCTGCTGGGTCTTCTCCAGCTGCATGCTGGAGGGGTAATGGGGTGTGGAGCCAAGCCCACAGGGATGGGAGCAGGTCAGAACAGGAGCAGATACAGAAGCCTGTTGGCCTGTTGTGGTCCTGCTGGAAAGGGTTGGTGTGAGGGAGTACAGCCACAGTGGTGGCCAGGGGCAGAGGGGGTCCCTCCTATTGGTACTTGCCTACTGCCTGGTCCCCCAAGGGGCTGCCACCGCCTGGGCACCCACCCCACCTTGTCTTCACCAAGGGATGCTCAGTGCAGTCCCAGGATGGGTTTGCAGCCACAGTGACATTTCTGAGTCCTTTCTGTCCACTTTATGGGACAGCATGGCATGAAATGCGACCTGGATCACGGCGCTGTTTGGAAACTCTGCTGGCATGTAATACAATATCTGGCAGGGGCGTCTACGACTTTATCTGCAACAGATCAGGTTGGAGCAAAACCTTCTGAGACAGCATCTGGAAGTGGTTTAACCTTCGCCAAGTTTTGCATGAAATACCAATTTTCCACCCCTTTCATTTAGTTTATTGAAATTAGGAGGGGAAACTCCCCCTCCTCCCTTCTGCTGCTCCCTCCGCCCCTGGGTTCTCCTGTGGGGCAGCTCAGCTTCTCACAGCTCTTCTGGAAAAGCTGAAGGCATCATGGAGCTGTGTCTCAGGCCGGGGACCACCTCCCTGTGCTGTCACAGGCAGCAGGGCTGTGCCTGCATGGCTGTATCAGAGGTACCTGAGACGAAGGCAGCTGTGCCAGGATGCAAGCAGGCAGCTGAAGCGGGTTGCAGGCAGCAACCGGAGCAGAATGGTGAGAGGGAAGCCTGTGGTGGCCAGCACTGAGAGCAGTGGAGCAGGAGGGGTGCAGTATCCCGAGGTGATGACCAGTGGGGGAAGGGAAGTCCCACCACACTGAGTAGGGACACAACTCACAGAATCACAGAATCATCTCGGTTGGAAAAGACCTTGAAGCTCCTCCAGTCCAACCATGACCCTCACCCTGACCGCTCCCAACTCCACCAGAACCCTCAGCGCTGGGTCAGCCCGACTCTTCAACCCCTCCAGGGATGGGGACTCCCCCCTGCCCTGGGCAGCCCATTCCAACGCCCAACAGCCCCTTCTGCACAGAAATCCTTCCTCAGAGCCAGCCTGACCCTGCCCTGGGCAGCTTGAGGCCATTCCCTCTTGTCCTATCCTTGTTACTTGGTTCAAGGGACTCATCCCCCCTCTCTGCACCCTCCTGTCAGGGAGTTGCAGAGGGCGATAAGAGCATTCAGTACATGGGACCTGAACAGGACCCACATGGAGCACCCCGCAGCATCACAAACTGGCTGTGTCAAGCTGCTATGGACACTGAGGTTCCAGAGGAGGGATATTTTAGCCAAACCTGGCATTTTCATCCCAAGCTCCATTGTGCTGAGCCACAGGCCCTTACTGCAGAGCAGGGAGATGCAAGCAGCTGAGCAAACCATCACACACACTGGAAAATCTGGTCAAATTCTGTACCTAGCTTCAATCTGCTCAAGCAGCTGCAAGGCTCCACACCCTCTACCCAAAATTTTCCTTTGAAATTTATCACCTGAGGCAGAGGGACAGAAAGGGACATCTTTAGGAAGAGCAGTACCAGCCTTCTCCTGCTTGCCAGGAGCCGCCAGCTGGGTTCCAGGCAGTCCCAAGGGGTCAGCTCACACATGTGCCATGTTTACAGGATCCGAGCAGGTGTTTTTAGGATGGAGCTGGCACGTCTGCTTTTGGGACAAATTTGCATGTGTTTGCCCATGCGAGGCAGGGACTCACGATGGCAACCATGTCATTCCTGGCACAGGACAGCAGCAGTATGTTGTCCCATGGGAGAACTGGCAGGAGATAGGGAACTGGCTCTCCTCCCACCATGGGGACAAGGGTCAGGGGTCAGGGGCATACCGAGACCCCTGGCCAGGGGAAATGTGCTGGAAAGCTGGGAGCTGCAGTGCCTCAGCAAGAAACTTGGGTATTAAAATGTCTTCCACCTTCCAGGCTGGAAACGCATCCCAGATCTTGCCCAGCAGGAGGTGGTGCGGGCAGATGCCCAGCTTCCTGCAGCTCCCGCTGGCACAGGTCCACCACACCATGGGGACAGTCCTTGAAAACTCTGCCTTGGGTAACCAAGGAGCACAGGGTGTGTCTGGAGGTGATACGGACCGAGGCTGTATTACACAGCCTGGACATCCCCCTCTGGGAAGAGGGACAGGGGGGTTATGAAGCTGCTTGTCCCCTTGCTGGTCCTGGAGATCTGTGCTGGAAGTAGTCAGCATGGCAGAGCTCTGCAAACCTGACCAGGGTGCAAGGTTCAATGCTGCAAAGGCTCGTCCCCACCACAGTCCTGGCCTGTCAAGGCTGGGGGTCTGCGCTGGCTTCCCCCTCACCACACAGCTCCAGTCCCGGACGTGCAGCAGCTCCCCACTGGGCTGCAGCTCGTCGGGGACCATATGTCCCTGTGATGCCACCGTGACGCTGCTGCTAAGACTGAACATCTCTTCCTGCCTCTCCTGCTACTGCAAAAGGGGGATGGAAGGAGAGGGGGCCCGGTGTGCACATCCTCAGGGTGCAGTGGGGTGGGGAGGGGCCTTTAGCCCCACCATGGCCAGGGTTGTGCTTCCACCTTGTCCCTGGACCTGCTGCAGCAGAGGTGGAGGAGTCCTTTCCTGTCCCATGGGGGGAGATGTAGGGGGACCGTGTCCTCTCCCACACAGCCCCACAGTCCAACCCCTGATCCTTTGCCTCCCACCCCACTGACCCCCATGATGGGCTGGAAGGGCATTTGTTTTCTGCTGGCACAGATCCACGTGGACCCCGGCTGCCAGGCAGGGAGGGGAGGCAAGACTAAGCCAACATCTATAGAGCAAGGTGTGTGAAGGTCAAGGTTTAGCTGTCCTCGTCCCTGTCCTTCTCCTCCCACCCCATCCCCATAAGCCTGTGCCTTTCCCCTATGCTGGCAGGGCCAGGCTGGCTGGGAGCAGGGCCAGCGTGGAGCAGTGGATGCACCCAGCTGCAGCAGCCTCAGGCTCAGGGGCTGTGCTGAAGCCCCTCTGCCCTGAGGAGTAAGGGGGGGGTTCGGGGGGTGTGTGTGCTGCCAGGGGCTCTAGGAGCCTTCCCAAATCCAGACACTCCCCAAGATGTGCTGCTGAATCAGCATCTGTGCTGTGTCCCCATCACCCAGGCCTGGCCCTGCAAGGGGTGGGCACAGTCTAGGGCTGGGCCATGGTGCAGGATGTGACCCATGGGAGTGAGATCCCCAGCTACTCACCCTGGGCACCACGCTGTGCACTGTGACTGACAGGACACATTCATCACCACTGCTGGTGTCAGTGGGACGGCACCCAGCCCCACTTCCCACACCCCTGTGCAGTGGGGGGCAGCAGAACCTTTAGGGGCCTCCCAGGAAACCCAAGTCCCATTTGGGGGTATGGAGAGGTAGGTTTATAAGAAGAGCCAGACCCCCCCATCCAGCTAGATTTTGTCTGTCCACCTGAATTCCCAGGTCAGACTCCAGGCTCGAGCCCCCAGTCTGCAGCCTCCCAGCATCTCCCAGGGGTCCCAGCCTGTGCCCCACAGCTGGGGAAACTGAGGCTCAGTGGGTGGGAGCACACCCCAGCCTGACCTCAGGGAGGTGTTGCCAGCGTCACCCTGGGATCCGAGGATCCCCTGCCCTCACTGTGGGATGTCCGTCCTTGCAGCACGCCGGTGTGGAGATGGGATGCGACAGTCCCCTACACACTAACAACCCCTCCAGGGTTTCTTTCATGTGCTCAGTCAGCTCCATCCCTTTCCCCAGAGCTGGAGCCGGCCGGCGTGGCCACAGCGACCAGCCCTGCTCCTCCATTCTGCAAATCCCCAGGGTATCTCAGTGCCCACAGCCTCCTTCCTGCACAGAGTTGCACCTATTTAATTAAAGGTGTGAAATGATGTCATTAAATCAGTGCTGGGCTCTTTGTCCAAACTGCTTCAACAGCCTACAAATGGCTCATTTCCACTATGTTTAATTTTTTTTTTTCTTTTTTTTTTTTTTTGGCTTGGCTTCCCAAGCAAACGAGGTTTCTGCAGTCGTGGTATGTGTGGGTATGTCTCTCTATCCAACTCTATAACTTTCAAAGCCACCAGCCAATTTCAACCAGAGTCAACAGAGGGATGGAGAGTTCAGAGATGCTCTGTCCCTTACTCTACTTCCACTGGACATCAGAGGAGCCAGATGGGAAAACAGCCCTGAGACATAAATCCCCAAGTCGGGGCTCACCCCCACCAGCCCCAAGAATAATTTGCTCTTTCCCACTGGAAATTTTACCTGCATCAATGCTGCTAAGGTTGATTCACTGCAGGAGCAATTTTGACTGAAACCCCAATTTTGAAACACTCTTTCTGCTTAACAACTGAGGAAGAAGAAAGGAAGAGCAAGAGCTGAGTAGCATGAAACTTGGCCGGGACACTGCTGGGGAGCTGTGATGGTCTATACAGCTCATACCAGACTACCCAGCGAGGATGCATCCCTATGCATTAATATTAAACCCTGCCAATGAAGCGACTGTAGAGGTGCTTTCTAGCCTGGGTCCCTCCCTCGGTCCCTGGCAGGCAGAGGGGTGCCATTGCGTGGGGATGAAGATGACCTGACCACAGCCCCTCCCCTGCATCGCCATGGTGGGCATCAGGCAGGGGCTGCGTGTCACAACGCATGTCACAACAGCAATGCTACGGCACCCCAGAGGTGCTCACCAGTCCCATCCTTGCTCTTCTATCACTGCCCTCTACTGCAGTCCCTTCACCCCCTCCTCGCTCCTGCTCCCGGCTCCATCCCTCACTTCCCCCTTTCTTGGCCGGTGTTTGCCGGCACAGGTGCACGCCGTGTCCCCCCTACCGCTGCCCTTTTTTTAATTAGCCGATAAAGAAAGCGTCCTTTTGAAGCAGGTAGGGGATTCCTCGCATCCCTGGCATTGCTGGGCTGCCTGGCTGTAACCCTATTCCAGTTAAAAGCTTTCTGCACCCGTCCACGGCCCGCCGGGCCTCCGGCTCGCCCCACACCTGCAGGCAAGTCCTCGCGGGCTGCCCGCTCGGCCACTCGTGCAATTACCCAACGTGATGATTAACTGAGGGAGCGCAGGAGGGACGGGGACTTTGCCCTGCCAGCAGCAACTGCCTTCACCCCTGATGCAGGGCAGCTGGGTCACCCCCACCCTGAGCAGGCCAGCACCCAGCGCTGCCTCCGAGCAGTCCCCAAAGTTGGGGCCACAGGTGGGCATTGGGGGACCTGGGTCTCAGCAAAAATGTCCCCTCCCTGACATCCCTGTACCCATTTGACAAACCGGGTGCTGTGGGGCACAGGGTTGTTGGCTGCAAAGCCCAAAGCTCGGCTGGTTTCTCTGCTCGTCCCAGCCCTCAGGCAACGGGTTTGTGACTTGGGGAGAGAAAATCAGACAATAGGGCTTGGAGTCCTCTTCTGGGCAGGGTCTCTGCTCCCTGGACTCCAGCAGCCTGGAAGCCCTCAGTCAGATGGAGAACAAGGTTGCAAAGCCCAGTACACATGCTCCTGCAGCCCAATGCACATCCCCCTGATGCACATCCCCCTGATGCACATCCCCCTGATGCACAGCTCCCTGATGCACATCCCCCTGATGCACATCCCCCTGATGCACATCCCCCTGATGCACAGCCCCCTGATGCACATCCCCCTGATGCACAGCTCCCTGATGCACATCCCCCTGATGCACAGCTCCCTGATGCACATCCCCCTGATGCACATCCCCCTGATGCACATCCCCCTGATGCACAGCTCCCTGATGCACATCCCCCTGATGCACATCCCCCTGATGCACAGCCCCCTGATGCACAGCCCCCTGATGCACAGCTCCCTGATGCACATCCCCCTGATGCACAGCTCCCTGATGCACAGCCCCCTGATGCACAGCTCCCTGATGCACAGCCCCCTGATGCACATCCCCCTGATGCACATCCCCCTGATGCACATCCCCCTGATGCACAGCCCCCTGATGCACATCCCCCTGATGCACATCCCCCTGATGCACAGCCCCCTGATGCACAGCTCCCTGATGCACATCCCCCTGATGCACATCCCCCTGATGCACATCCCCCTGATGCACAGCCCCCTGATGCACAGCTCCCTGATGCACATCCCCCTGATGCACAGCTCCCTGATGCACATCCCCCTGATGCACAGCTCCCTGATGCACAGCTCCCTGATGCACATCCCCCTGATGCACAGCTCCCTGATGCACATCCCCCTGATGCACATCCCCCTGATGCACATCCCCCTGATGCACAGCCCCCTGATGCACAGCTCCCTGATGCACATCCCCCTGATGCACAGCTCCCTGATGCACATCCCCCTGATGCACAGCTCCCTGATGCACAGCTCCCTGATGCACATCCCCCTGATGCACATCCCCCTGATGCACAGCTCCCTGATGCACATCCCCCTGATGCACATCCCCCTGATGCACAGCTCCCTGATGCACATCCCCCTGATGCACATCCCCCTGATGCACAGCCCCCTGATGCACAGCCCCCTGATGCACAGCTCCCTGATGCACATCCCCCTGATGCACATCCCCCTGATGCACATCCCCCTGATGCACAGCTCCCTGATGCACATCCCCCTGATGCACAGCCCCCTGATGCACATCCCCCTGATGCACATCCCCCTGATGCACAGCTCCCTGATGCACATCCCCCTGATGCACATCCCCCTGATGCACATCCCCCTGATGCACAGCCCCCTGATGCACAGCTCCCTGATGCACAGCCCCCTGATGCACAGCTCCCTGATGCACAGCTCCCTGATGCACAGCTCCCTGATGCACAGCCCCCTGATGCACAGCCCCCTGATGCACAGCTCCCTGATGCACAGCTCCCTGATGCACAGCCCCCTGATGCACATCCCTCTGCAGCCTGATGCACGTCCCCGCTGCAGCCCAGCACACCAGCAGGCCCCACGGCGTGCCAGTGTGCCAAGGCAGCCTGTCAGCACAGCACGGTTCCCGGCCCCATGGGCTGCCCGTTATATTGCGGAACCAGTAAAAATTATTTCGGCATGTGCCTGTGTGGTCTGCAGCAATGCCCTAGCCTGAGATAACCTAAGCCCCAGGCTGAGCTTTAAATCTTCCTGCCCTTTGCCAGCAACCCCCAAGTGTCTGACCTCCCCGTCCCATGGCCAACATCTCTCTGTACAGAAGAGACGGCTGGGGGAACCCAGCAGCAACCCCCAGGGGGGTGAGCCCTGCACACCACAGTGGTGACGGCATTCAGCTCCCGCTTTAAATCAATTGCTGCGCCCTGGCAGCTCTATTTCCACGGTCCCATGTTATTCTTTCACTCAATCATAGGGAGAATGACTCTGTTTTCCTTTGGCAGTTTTAGTTCTTTTTCCTCTTTTCTTTCTTTCTTCCTTTCTTTCTCAGGGCGAAGGATGGGGTCGGAGCGAATATTCATTTCCACGGTTCCAGCTCATTGAGAACAATAAGGGCAGTAAACAGAGGGCAGCATTGCTCAGGAATGTGAAGCATTCGCCTGCGGTTTAAAATTACTAATTTTTTTACAGGCAAGAATATATATATCTTTTTAGAGACCTTTAAGGGCAAGCCAAATTCTGCTCCCCCACATCGCTCCCATCCCAGCACCTCCAAATCGTCTACTTCATTGTTTTTGTTGCAAACTGGCACTAAGTGTGAGAGGTGATGGAGGGCTCAGTGAGCTGGGGGTCCCAGGGGAGCCCAGTCGTGGAGCTGGACCAGAGAGGAGACACCCAAAGTCACCAGTTGAAGCTGAAGAAGTTGGACCTGGAGCCTGAAGGTTTCAGCAACGGGCACCAAAAAAAAAGTACTGCTGCTTGTGCAGGAAAGAAAAGGAAATGTTGCTGGGGGTGAGACAGCACAACGTGGCAGCAGGGAAGGGACACAGGCTGTGGGGTGGGGGGACCTGTCAGGACATACGTGCCCTTCCCAGGGTGCTGCAGGACAAGGCCAGGCTGTCCCTGCACAGCGGTCACACGCTGCTCTTGGGTGCTGCTGCCAGTCAGGAGTGAGGACTGGGGACAACAGGGCTACCGGCTGCAGGGGGGCAGTGGGGACACCCCTGGGTGTCCCCAGGACAGCCACAGTCAGCTGCTCTGCTCCTGCCTGGCCATCCAGGACCTTCTCAGTTCAGCTGGGACAATCCCCACCTCCAGGAGCAGAGCAGGCACTCGGAGGGGCTGTGTCCCACCATTGCAGTGCCCCAGCCCGGAGGTGCTGCCTGTCCAGCCCTGGTGCCATCCCGTCCCCATATCCATGCTGGCTCAGAGCATCTTCTTCCCCCTTGCCATGATGCAAGCCCTATTGCTGCTTCTCCTGCAACACGAGCTGGTCTGGGAAAACCAAAGGCATACAGGAAGGCAGGGATGTCTTCACTTCCCAACCTTAGAGGGATGGTTGCACCTGAGAGTCCCTGTCTTTTAGATGTGCTCAGCTGCCCAGACCACAGCCAGCAACCAGCATGGCAGGCAGAGCCTGGAGGCACCAGCACGGGGTGATGTGAAAGCACACAGGCTCCTGCTCAGCTGTACTGATCCCCATGTCTCCATCAATTCCTCCCTCTCGGAGGAGGCAGGAGGACCAGGAGAGTCAGCTGAGGACATTCAGGCTCACAGCTTCACATCCGAATGAGACAGAGGAGGGAAGCATTGTTTTATTGAGAGCAATTGCTTTCATAGCCCTGCCCCAACAGACACTCATGCATCCTGTCTCAGGGCTGATTAGCTCCAGATCTGCACATGCTGGCTGTGTGAGGATGGCTGCCTCCCGTTCCCTGCTGCCGCAGCCCCCCCCAGCCCTGGGGCTGCCCCCTGCCGACCTTCCACCCCATGTCCCCAAAGACACCCAGGCTCCGCTTGCAGTGAGCAGCTGTGGCTCCCCCCCATCTGGATCCTCTTTGCGGATCCAGCTCCCAAATGTTTTGCCGCTCACCCGGCGGCTGAATGGAAACATTTGGGCCCTTTCTCTTTGCTTGCCTCTTCCTCTTCGTGAAACTCTCCCTGTGCCTTCTGCAGCAGCACGAGTGCTGCCCTGGGGCATCAGGGCTCACCCTAAGCTGCTGTCCCCTGCGGGACATCGAGCAAAGGCCATCATAGACCTCAAGCTGGATCCTGCAGCAGGACCAGCCTGGGCTGAGGGATGGATTTGGAGACCAGATGGACCTCGGGCTGATGCAGTTTGCTTCCACAGGCCTTTTACAACAGTTGAACAGCTTGAAGAGTCACAAACCATGAAGGAGTACAGCAAAAACTTCATAAATCAAGTAAAAAGGCATAGATATAAAGCTGGGGAGACATTTGCCTTTTATTGTCTCTTTGGACAGGTTTAGCATTTAAAGACTTTTATCTCCTTTTTATGGCTTTTCAGGTGGGCTCCAAGCCAATAGGTACCTCGTGTCCTTGCTCTGCATTAAATTACATCATGAAGAAAGGAGTCTGGGGAGCAGATTGCAAGGAGGATGCAGCCAATGCATCTGCACCCACTGCCAGGGAGGACTCGCCTCTGCTGGAGCTGCCCAGGTGACTGTGGGACAGCTTTCCTGCCCTGAACACCCCAGCCTGTTGTCCAGCTGTAGCTGGCAGGAGGAACTGCCCTATCTAGGACTTAAGTGATTCTTTGCAACAAGCCAAAGGGACCACAAGCCCTCTAGGTTTTGGTCTGGATCAGAGCTGTGCCTGCACTGAAAGCCCGGGTCCCAGAGCTCAGACAGTGGAGAGGAGTCCAAAAACCTCAAGGGCTGCCAGCAGTTGGTGAAATCTCATCTTCCTTCCTAACAGACCCTTAGCGCAACCTCCCCGCTCCTATGTGCCACCAGGGACCTCAGAGCTGCCCTCTCTGAGGCAGTGCCTGGCTGCAGTGAACCAGAAACACCCAGCCGATGGGGCTGCGGGACCCCCAGCCCCAGCCGGGATCCCTGATCCCCAGGTGAGTTCGGCACCACCAGGTGGGACACTGCCAGAGTGGAGGAGGATTATTGCAGGAGGATACCAGGGGAAATGTCGTCTTGGCCATAGGAGCCCCACAAAGCAGGTGGGAGGCAGGAGCTCGCAGTGAGTTCACGCTGAGCTCGCAGCAGAAGCGAGGGCAGCGATGAGGAGGGTGCGCAACCTCCCCGATCCGGCAGGCAGACCCCTCGGTGGATTGACTGGCCCAGCTGCGTTGACCTGCAGTTTCAGGACAGGCTGTTCGTGCCACAGAGCTGGGTTTGCTTAATAACAAGCATTGAATTGAATGTGCTTTTTGTGCAGTTCCCTGCTGACACCAGACATCGGCTGCATGATGAAAGACCTCTGCTCCCCCTAGTCCAGCACCCCATGGCTTCCTCCCCAGACCGTCCCCTGGAAAGGTTCTTGTCCCCCCACGGAAGCTCCTGGAGGGCACTGGGGCACAGGAAGAGTACCCCCATCTCACCCATCCCTGCCAGAGTTCTCCCCAAAATGGGCTCATGATCCCCAAAGGATCATGGCACTATGGATGAGGTCATGAGCGGAATGAGTAGTGGGGAAGTCACCATGCCAGGAGTGGGGCCATGGGTGCATGGTGGGCTGTATCCCAGCAGCCCCCTGCTCCTGCATCCCCTGGGGCTGGGTGGAGTGTGGACAGGGACCTCTGCATCTGCAAGTGACTGCACTCCAAAGAGCCATCCACAACTGCATCCTGCTACCCTCTGCTCCCCCAGCTCTCCACTGCCCAGGCTCTCTCCCATTCCAGCTGGAAGCCCTGGGGATGGCCTGTCTGGGGCCCAAGGATCCTTCTTCTGCAGGACTCCCATTCCCAGGGACACAGGGGACCAAAGCCTGTAGCGAGCATCTCTGCCCCTGCCCTGCTCAGCCTCCACACCCAGCCCCAGTTCTCAGCAATAACTGGGCACCCTGGTTTCCCCCACTGGGGCTGAAACCTCTGCTGAAACCTAGAGGTTCCTGAGGCTGCAAGACACTGACTTAGATGTTCAAGCAGGCGTTTTTCTTCCCAAAGCTTGTCTTGTGCTTGTAGCGGCAGGTAGCTGTGTGGGCAGGGATGGAGTGTAGGGAGAGGCGCTCAGAAGATCTCACAATGTATGGGAAGAATAGAGACGCAAGAAAGATCTCACGATGTACGGAAAGAACAGGGAACTAAAGATCTCGTGATGTACAGAAAGGCGTATATAAAGCAATTGCGCAGTTAATAAATTGAGCAAATAGCAACCACCATATTGGCGTTTGTGCTTCTGTTCCCGCGAAGGTTTTAACCTCCTGCAAGGGTGAGCGGTGATCTGAACGCCGCATTTCTGTGGCTTGGCAGGTAGAAAAAGACAGCTAATACCTTACCACAATGGAGGGCTCCAGGCACAGCTGCAGGCAGCAGGTCGGGGGGGGAGGTGTCCTGGCAGAACTGTGCTCCCAGTGCCCCCAGAGCAAGGACCTTGTGGTCAAGTGAAACAGCAAGGCTCACTGCCCTGTTCAAACCAAGCATATTCTGGACAGACATCAGGCTGGAGGGACAGCTGTGGGCTGGTGGGGAGATGCTGCGGAAGGGACACATGGAGAGGAAGCAAAGGGAAGGGACATGGCACGTGAAGGGTTAAAGGTGTCCTTCCCACCCAGCATAGCTGTGTGCCAATCCTCCCAGCCATGTGTTTGAAATCCTTTCTGCTATCTCCTGAAAATATTTACAGTACATGCAGATAAATTAGCTGTAGCGCTTATTACGTCTCCCTGGAAATATATACAGCAGTTAAAGATGTTTAAAAAAAATAGCCGAAAGCCGTCTCTTTACTATATCTGGAAGATATTTCACAGTGCGGGGAATTTACAGGGCTGGGTGGTGGGGAAATCACATTTATTTTCACTCGAGTAGAGAAAGTTAAAGGACCCTTCACTGGAGTTTATTTTCATCTCTACTTGAGAGACAAGGAGCCGAGGTTGGCTTGGAGCGAGCTGGCGTGCTGAGGCAGGGGTGTAGGGCAGGTTGGGGTAAGTGAGGATGGAGACTGGGAGCTTGGTGGCACCGTGAGCTCCCAGATACACATGAGTAGGGACCAAAAGTGCAGACACAGGCTCCCCACAGCGCTGCTGCAGGAGATGCTGCCGGAGGGACCTTCATGTGAGCCTCCAGGGAAAACAGGTGACGTGGAGGTTGGGGACACCATTACCGGCTGCCCATGAAGGCTCAGAGGATGGGACACCTCTGGTAGTCCAGGCTGCCTGGTCCAGGGCAGAGGGGTCTGAGAAGTGGGATCGGCTGAGATCCTCCTGGCAGGAGGTAATTACCGGCTGCCCATGAAGGCTCAGAGGATGGGACACCTCTGGTAGTCCAGGCTGCCTGGTCCAGGGCAGAGGGGTCTCCTCCTGCCAGGAGGATCTCAGCCGATCCCACTTCTCACAGACCTTCTCACACAAAAGACGTGCCTGTCCCCTTATGCTCAAGCACACATTTCTGAGGGCACTGAAAGTGTCCAGAGCCCTCGCAGTGCCATCAGAAGAGCAATGTCCTCCACACACACATCTCCTCAGCCAAAGCAGCCTGAGACATTGCTTTCTTTCACAGCTCCAGCCCAAGTCAAGCAGCTCTGCCAGGCCAAGTTGATGGAGTATCATCACACCTGACAGTTGCTTTGTTTGTTTTGTCTGCCAGAGAAAAGCAGAAGCTGGTATCATCTCCATCCGCAACTTCCTTCTAGGTGAAATAGGGTGAAAATCAAGGTAGTCTTTAAAGTCACAGCAGATGAGCCAGCGGTCACTTCAAGGCTGACCCTCCTCAAAAGTCCTTTCCAGAAGTCCTCAGATCACCACCTTGGGGTGAAAGGTCTGTGGTAGAACATCTCTATTTCTCTGTCAGCGCCTGTGCTGACATCATCATGTCTGGTGAAAGCTCATTGATTGAATCATTCTTTTCCCATCTTTTCTGGCTTTTCCCTCAGCTGAGGTTTCCCACAGTGAAGACACCTGCCAGCTAGGAGTCAAAGGCTGAAGTCCTCACTTGTACTCTTTGAGTCGTGGTCACTGACCCAACATTAGATGACAATGTCTTCTGGGCCACTGGCATCAAAATCTGGAATCAAGCTTCTGGACTTGACGTAAAAGGCTTTGGGAAGCCATTTGCTAATTCCCCTGAGTCACCCGCTCCCTCTGGCTGTTTTGAAATTCATATCTAATGAGTGGTTTGGGTGAAGGAATTCTGCAAAGATGCAAACAATTCCTTTGCCAAAATAAATGGAGCCAGAGCCGGGCTTATAAACATATAAATCATTTCTAGTTTTTAGCTTGCAAACAAGATACTTGTTTCTTCATATGGATTTAGGGGAGAGCAGGAGGCAGGAGAAGGAGTGGGGGAAACCAAGAGAAGCTCCTCTCCAAAGGCAGCCCATGCCTTCACTGGAGCAGAACATGGGGCACCAGCCACCCTGCAGAAAGTCTGAAGGAGGAAGGAGCTCTAGAAAGTCTCCAGGAGTGTTCAGGAGGGAGTAAAGTTGGGGTCTCCACCAGCTTTTTTTGGTTATTGGCTCCTCAGACAATAGTCTGCAGCAAATTAACTCAATCAATTCTTAATTTTCTCTCCAAGTGAGGGACCCCATGTCCTGGGCCAGGCAGGAGGAGAAACATCCTTGGGTTTGAAGGACATTGCACAGAGGACAACTTAACCACGCTGCAAGGCCTGGCTAAACATGCATGTTTTGTATGTGTTTCACACAAGATTGTTATGGGACAAAAATGGTGCAAATCACCCAAAACAAAGTCAAGCATAGCATGACCATGGTTAACAGAGGCTGGAGCTCACCTGGCTGCAGGCTCCCTCATGTCATTCCCCTGACCCCGGAGCCTCTGGTGGGGTTTAGCACCCCTGGGACACGGGTGACCCTTTGCTTTGGCAGCCATTTGCCCGGGAGCTGGAGGTGGCGAACCTGTACCCAGGGACGGGAGCTGCTCCCATGGAAGAGGTTTGCACCGAGCTTGTGCTAACCGCATTTTTTCCCAAATAAAGTGTTCTAGCTTGGTCAAATTTGAGCATATTCCAGGGACACAAGACAAATCTCAGCCTCTCTTCCCTCCCTACTTGCCAAATTGCTTCAAAGGCAGAATTTTAAAACAAAATAAGGACAAATGCTTTATTTTCCCTTATCCTCATGCTTGGAAAGAGCCATGCTCTCCAACTGAAATTTTCCCCAAAAATTGAACCAGAGGCTCCAACCCACCCGGCAAAATATTGCCATCCATCCTGGGATGGCTTGGCAAAGCTGGCAGCAACTGCAGGCAGGGTTCTACAGAAGGGAGCATTAAGCATCCTTAAAAGTAGGGGGCAACTCTAGCTCCCCACCCCGAGCACATGGAGTCCATCTGCAGCACGCTCAGAGCACAGTCACTTTATTTATAGGACACCGAGGATGTGCCTTGGTCTTCAGGGGCTCTTTCCCCTTTTTTTTTTCCCAAGCCTGCGGAAGCCAGCCAGATAACCAAAGCCGTTCCTCACTTTTACAGCAGATAAGCTAATTGTCGGATGTGCCCCTTGAGATAAGCAGAGCCAGGGTTTATGAGGAAACATGTGTTCTTGGGAAGCGCCGTCACCCAGCTGCAATGTGTGTAGTAACCCAAGGACATGCAGGCTCCCTCCCCAGGGAATTGGGGTGTCCCTCAGCCACAGGGGCTCAGGGGCAGCGGCCTTGGGCCACAGCAGCATGTTTCTGATGGGGGCATGTTCCCCTGCTTCCCTGTTCCCTTGCTAATGAGCAAGGAAATGTTGTGGTGCAGAGCATCACCAGGGCCTCCCAGAGAGAGACCCAGCTCTTCAGGTGCTTTGCAATTCAGCAAAAAGTTTTACACCTATTGAAACCCACAAAAAAAAATTGCACTGAGTTTAGGACGTGTCAGACCAGGCTGGTGGTGATAAAGATTATTCCCTGGCAGCATCTATGGGTGTTGAATCCCTGCCCAAAGCACGAATGCAGGTAGGAGGGTGTCCCTGTGGACCCATATGGTTCCATCACTGGTGTGGCAAAGGCTGAGCACTGGTTGGCACTGGGGGAAGCTGAGGCACTGGGGGCTGAGGCTCAGTCCAGACAGAACTGAGCAGGGGGAAGTCATGGGCAACCCTGCAGACAGGTCACTGATGGGGTCCTCTCCTCCAGCCAAAAATCTCTGGAGAGGGCCTGTCACCCACACACAGCCTCCAGACCAAGCCTGGGGTCAAGTGTCCCAAAGTTCACAGAAATGTCAAAGTCATGGGACACCTTAGAGGCCATTTCACCTGCCCCAGCCTACCCCAACTGCAACCAGCCTGTTCAGGAGTAGTCAAGTCCTTGACTCTCTGCTGACGGGGAGGGCAGAGGTTCCTGTGGTACGGGATGTGCAAGCCGTGCCGTGCTGGCAGGACCGTGCACTGCCTGAGAGATTTGCACCAAAATCCCTCCCACACAGTATTCCCTGGCACAGGGAGAGAGCAGCTGTGTTCCTCCAGGGCCACACTCGCAAGCAAGGAGTGAAAGGCAGACAGAGCCAGGGCATCAGCATTGTCTGAGCCAGGGTGCCCCCAACCCCTGTGAGGATGCTCGGAGAGGGAGAGGGAGAGGTCCGCAGGAGGAGATCTGCTTCTCTGCCCCACAAGGAGACTGCATTTGATGGCCTTGACCTCCTGCCTGGTCCCTGCTCAGACACCAGCCCTGCTGTACCAGGCAGGACCTCCCAGCCTAACTGGGGGGAAGTCACCCACTTGTCACTGGGGATGCTCAGTCCAGTGTGGCTCCCAGCACTGGGGATGCACTGTCCCATCTGATTGCCAGCTCTGGGGATAGTCCGTCCAGTCCAGCCCCCAGTGCTGGGGATGCTCAGTCCGGTCCAGGTCTGAGCACTGGGGATGCTCAGCCCAGGATGTCTTCCAGTGCTGGAGATGCTCCATCCCGTCCAGCTCACAGTACCACCACCCACAGCCACACCTGCAGGAGCTGCACAGCAAAGGCATCTACACCCTCTGATCCCACCATACCCATCCAGGCAGCTCACGGGGGCCACAGCAAGGCCCTGCTCCCTCGCCCCCTCAGTGGGCGAGCCACCCTCACTCGGCTGTCCCTTCCCTCCCTCCCCCCAAACAGCCATCACTCACCAGGCTTTGATTACAGCCACAAAGGAGCCTTGGAGGAACCATGGGGAAGCTGGAGGGAGGCAGGCAGATGATGAAAGAGCTGTCAAATGGGATTAAACAGTAACCGTCTCCCCTACTGCTGGGCAGCGGGAAGGGGGACAGATTGTACTGGATTGTAATGCAGGAGCCCTCCCGCTGCTGGAGCCTGCCAGGCCTGTCCTCCCGCGGGCTGCTGGCTGCTGTGCCCCGCCAGCGGGCAGTGGGACAGCCAGGCAGCGTCTCCAGGTGGGAGGTGGCAATGGGTGATGCGCGGCAGCCCTTCACATGAGCACCCACATCCCACAGCATCACCCTCAAGCCCTGCGTGAGACCCTTCCGTCCTCTCAGAGGCTGAGGAAGCCATGTCCCAAGTTCCCAGGCACTGAGAGCCCCCAGGGGTTTGGATGGAGGCTCTGTCTATCCCCAGCCTGCAGCTGGTGATATCCCCTTGTCCTCACTGGCATGTGCTGCTGCCAGAATGGCCCTCAGTCCCCCTGCCAGACAGTCACCAAAGGGAGATGGTCTGGCAGGGATCACCTCACTTGCAGTGTCCTTCTTGCCAGCCTTTTTCTTTGCCTGGCCTCCAGACAGAGGATCACAGAGGAGGAGAAGGGGTAGATACAGTTTCTCATAGGACAGGGACAACACCAGAGCTGCCCAGGGATTTTTGGCAGCTCCCCATGGATGTGGGTGCCACCCATCCCACCAGAAAGAGCCCTGGGGGCAGGAGGAACATCAGGGACTCTGCCTTTCCATGCATCCTCCTGCTGACCCCTGAGCAGGGCGCAGGGTGCCACAACCCATGGAGCCACCCCACAGATGGCGGGGTGTGTTCTGGCTCTTCCAGGGGTGCACAGCATCGGATCTCAAACTCCTGGGTGCCAGCACATCCCCCAGGATGCTGAGCCACACAACCACTGGTGCCCTGGGGCTCCCACCCCTCCACTCCCTGATGCTGCTCAGCTCTGCCTTCGCCCCTTCATCTGTTTCCTGGACGAAGTGGCATGTGTGGGCATGGTGGGGGGTGTTGGGAGCCTGTTGGGGATTCTGTTATCCAAGATCCCAACAAGCCACTCATACAGGATCTAAAGACCAGCATTGCTGGGGCCATCCCAGCGTGGGAGCAGGTCAGAGGTACAGCAAACTCCAGCAAGGAGCCCTCCACCAAAACTGGGATCGCCTGGTGTGGCTGGGCATCCCCTTACTCCTTCTGCATCTCCCAATTTTCAGGTGCTCTGACATCCCCACTCAGGGCTGCTTTTCACCACAGTGGGTGATACAGTCAGGTAGACCTTTCCCCATGGCCGCACAGAACCAGAGGCTAGGAGTGCTGGGATGGCAACGGGCAGGGCTGCCTCCCCGCAGGCAGGGCAGCAGGCAGGGGGACCTGATTCTTGGCTTTCCAAGCATCCAGGCAGCAAGGCCTCTGGGGAGCCCCTGTCACCCCACCGCCTCTCCATCCAGGCGCCACACAGGAGCCCCCAGCTGGGCGCTCACAGGCAGACCCCCCCCCACCCCCCAAGCGCCAAGTCCTCACCACCCACTCCGCCAGCAGCCGCTCCAGTTTCTCACAGCACCCTCTTTTCTGAGCCATTCGTCACGGCCCCCAGCACAAAAGCCAGGGAGAGAAAGAAACAAGGAGTAGGAAAAGGAAGGAAGATTTAAAAAAAAAATATAGAAAAGGAGCAAGAAGGAAAGAAAGAGGGAGGACAAGGCGTGAAAAGAGCCAGGTCTGTCGCCAAGGGGGGAGGAGGGGAAATTATGAAATAAATGAAGCACCTCGGCGGTTCGGGGGGCACTGGAAGACAGCCCGACCACGACTGAATTTTAAACGCCTGCTGCACAATCGGTTCCATTTTGCGAAGAGAGGAAGCTGTGTCCAAAGACCCTCATGTTTATTCATAAGGAACCTCACTGGCCCCTCCCACCCTATTGTCTGGGGGTATTTATTTGGGGGCATCTGTCTGGCCCGATGAATGGCGGAGGGGTAATAAATGGGATGGTGGGGCCGGGGAGGGGAGCCGGCGCAGCCGAGGCGGGCAGTGGGCTGCCCTGTCTGCCGACCCCCTTCCCACTCCTCCTCTTGGTTCCATGCTGCCTGGAGGGAGTTTCTGCCCCTCACACTGTCCCCAACACCCAAGGGACTGCAGGCAGGGCTCCCCACAGACCCATGGCAGCCCAGGGGTGGCAGGGTGAGGGGAGCAGGTACAGGTCTGGAGGGGGGAAAGCTGGGTGGTGCTGGGGCTGTGGGCTTCTGGAGGCCAGGGGACTGTAGGGTGAGTGTCCCCAGGGTGCCAGCAGCAGCAAAGCCAGGAGGGGGCATGAAGCATGGTATGCCACTGAGACCGGCTGCCTGGGACAGAGCTCACTAGGGGCTTGACTTGCCTGGCTGGGAGCAGCATCCAGCCCCTCCATGGGCAGCAAGGAAGGGCAGGCAGGCCACAAGGATCAGGCAGGGCTGGTTCAGGAAAAGAGGGACCTGATTCATCTACACAGAGGAGCAGGAGGCTCATCGGGGACAGGGTGGGCAGCCTGAGGTGGGGACAGCAGCATCCCATGTCTCCTGGGTGACACCAACACTCTCTTGTGTCTTGTGCTGGAGAGGGGCACCTTCTCCCTGCGGAAACCCCTCCTCAGCCTCCCGCAGTGAGTCCTCATGAAGAGCATGGAAGTGTTCCGCATCAAAACCAGCCTTGGTCATGTCAAGGGGCTCAGGCACTTCACAGCTGAGAAGCAAGACACCAGCGTGTCCTGGGGACATGGGGACACATGGGACACAGCAGATGCTGGCCAATCTGGCTCTGTGGGAAGAACATAGCACCAGAGAAACCCAGCAGCCCTCCTGCCAATGGGGCTGGTGGAGGTGTGCAGACAAAGTGACTGGGCTGATGCAGGCAGCTTGGCTTTCTCCATCCCAAGACTTTCCTTCACCTTGTACTCGAGGCAGCTGGTGTCCAGCCCAACCCTCACCCACAAAATGCCCATGGGAGGCAGGAGCAATGCTTGTTTGCAGACAAAGTCATTACAAGATCACTCAGCTGGAAGCTGGAGCTCATCAAATTCAACCTTGAAATAGGAGCTACAGCCTTACAGCTGCCAAGAAGAGGAGCAAAGAAAGGATGTGGCTCTCAATGGCACAGCCACAAGAGCCACTTCCCCCAGTGCATGCTGTCACGCAGATGCTGGCAGAGGAAGCATGATTCAGGGAGGGGACCAGAGCTGCCTGGCAACCACCTCCACCACAGCAGCAAAGCCCAGACGATGCTCCTTGCCCAGGCACCGGGTGCTTGTGGAGGGTTGGGAGGCACTGGGCAGGGAGAGCAGCTGGGTAGAGCCAGGCTGGCCAGAAGCTCGGGGAGCAGATGGTCCAGTCAGCAGGGGAGCACAGACACCTCCCCACATGGGCCGAAAGCCAGAGTGATGGCACAGCTCCCCACGGGCTCCCGCAGGCGCTGCTGGGATGGGGAGGAAGCTAAGAGAGCAGGCTCTCCACACCTAGTATCCCCCCTCAAAACATGGATGTCCTCACTCCCGTGTGGGAGCAAGCATCACATCAGGCAGCATGTATGCCCCAAGCGCAGCACTCTGTGGGAAGATGTCGGAGCCATGCCTCCACTTTGGTCACTGGCAGAAGCTGGCTCAGCAATTTACTTGGGAGCTCTGTCTAGGAAAGTATTTTTGGAAGGGCATTAAGTTATTGGCATAAAAGTCACCTCATAACCATGGAAGCCCAAGCACAGCTGCCAGCTGCACTTCCCTGATCTCTCTCATTCCCAAACCTTGGCAGAAAACCCCTCAGCAGTCACAGCCAGTAGTCCCCACATCCCTTCTCCCTCTGCCCCTGCATTGGATGGCTCCTGCCTCACCCCCTTCCCACATCCTGACCCCTGTGTCTGTTTGTATCCCACCCAAGATGAGGTCTCCAGCAAGTTTTGTAACAGTGTGGGCTGCACACAGGTCCCTCTGGCATGAGTCCCTCCAGGAGACCCACACCAGGGAGCAGATCTCCAGGAGGCCAGATGAGGGATGTCCCCCACCCACCAGCCTCCTGGGACAACAGTTGAGATGGACCAGTCCAGTGGCGCTGCTGAGGATCCTCCTTTTGGTGAGGTCATTAAATGCCTCTAACTACCATCCCCACGACTCTGCCACTAGATCTTCAGCTTCTACCCTTGGAGAAAGGGCAGGAGGAGGTGGTGGGGAAAGAAATTGTTGGGAAAACCAGACTATGCTTCAGCCTAGTAAAATCAAACACCTCCTGAGCCAAAGCAGGAACAGGGAAGTGATGTGGTGAGTTGGCAGCTTCCAAAATCCCATCTCCTCTCCGCTCAGGTGCCATGGAAGAGGGTGTGCACGGGGAAGATTACCACAGGCAAGAGAAGATGGTGACCAGATAGGCATCTCACCCTCTCACACGCTGGCCAGCCCACTTCCCTATGCTGCTGGTAGAATGTTTTCCGCGCCCTCTGTGTTTTGGAGACCTCACTTCCCACTAATGAGATGCTTCCTAGGTTGTAATTCGGACAAGTTGGCTTTGGTTGAGAGAAAACCAGAAGGAAAATCCTCCCGGTCCTTCCGGCTTCTGTAATTGAATGCAAATTGCTCGGTAAATATCTGCAGCCAAACACCCCTGCGGCCACGGAGCAGAGGAGGGAGTGCCATGCTCCAGCAGGGATGGTTTCTACCACAGGGTGATTTTTCCGGCATGCACGCTTGGCTTTTCATGACAAAGGGAGAGAGCTGGGGGGCACATCCCTAGCCAGCATCAGCTTTGCTTCATCGGGGTGATGACAGGGTGGACAACACATGTGCGGGAGGCTGTGATCCTCCCGCTGCCCGTTGTTGCCAGCCCTCCCTGCCTGCCAGCTCATGCCCCATGGAGTCCACAGGTCCCTGCAGGGAGGGCAGCGCGGTGAGGCAGGGCAATGCCCCAGCCAGGAGGGATGCTCCTCAGGATGGTAAATAGTGGAGGCAGGGAGGGCAGGAGCCAAGTGATGTGGGAACAGAGACCGCCACATCGACACTGCCTTATCTGTCATGAACCGTTTGGGCAAAGGGGGGACCTGTGGAACCCCAGAGCTACTTGACATAAAAGATCCATAGTCAGGCTTAGGCCACTGCCCTGCCCAGGGCCACTGCCGCTGCCAGCAGCCCCTTGCAGGGTCACTTCACTGCAAGTGGGAAGGTCATCTCTGATGCTGCATCCAAGCCTCAGGGATGCCTTGTCCCCCACCCCACAGCCCTGGGGTGCAGGAAAGTGTCCAGGCTGGGCTCCACCTGCCCTTGGGAGAGGGAATGGTCCCAGAGCAGCGCTGGTCCCCACTCACCCTCCACCCACGGGGAAACCCAACCTCATCTACACTGTTGCATCCAGCCCTTGACCTCAGGCCAGCCGCCCACCCATCCACCATCACTCAACACATCCTGATGCTGGAAGAAGCATCTTCAACAGCCCAACGTGACCCACTGGCACTGTGCAACGAATGTACACGTGCAAAGCTGTGAACACTTCTGTGAGCAGACACAGACACATGAGATAAGATCCATGGCTACACAAACACGCTCCCGGGGAGATATTTAATCAGGCAAAGGGAACAGCCCCAGATGCCCAAACTCGCTAACAGACAGATGCAAACACTGAGCGAGACACCCGGAGCCCACGACATGTGCATACACACAGTCAGACACATCCATACACAATACCTCATTAAACATGGGCAGTGTACAGTCCCAGATTAGGCCTGGCTGGGCTGTGGGCACCCGGCCAGGCTGGGATCAGGGTTCAACTTCAGCTTTGACAAGTCCTGAAGTCTCACGAGCTGTTCTCATGGGATTCCCATCATCCTGGACTGTCAGCGGGCACAGAGGAGCAGCCTGGACGGGAACAGGGAACAAAACCGCTAAAGCTCATCTGGTCCTAAAAGCAGGTTCAGATTCCCTGAACCTGTTGTGGTTGTCCCTGTGGATGCCCCATCATTGAAGGTGCTCAGGGTCAGATTGGACAGAGCTTTGAGCAACCTCATCCAGTGAAAGACGTCCAGGAAGGATGGGCCAGATAATCTTTAAAGGTCTGTTCAGATCCAAACCGTTCTCTGATTTTATCATCTAGGGATGCAGTTGGCTTCAGCCCGAGGGTCCATTCAGCTCGTGGGACCATCGTGGGCGCAGGAGCCGGGGCGGGAGGACGCGCATCCCCTCCCGGGCCGGGACCCGGCACCCCCGGCCGCCGCAGCCGGCTCCCGCGACCCCCGGCCGCTCCGTCCCAGGGCCTTTGCTGCCACCTCTCCGCGCTGCGGGGAAGCACAGCCCGGCCCCGGCCCCGGCCCCGGCCCCGGCCCCGGCCCGGCGGGGGAAGCGGACCCGCTCCCGCAGCCCTGCGGGGAGTGTCCCGGGGCCGGGAAGGGCGGCTGCAAGGCTGCCGGCGCTCCCTCCTCCTGCGGGAGCCGGGTACCTGCAGGGTACAGCATCTGCTGCCGGCTCGAGATATTTTGCCAGTTCATTAGAAATGCATCATGTCAAGAAATAACACATTTTCTACTTTTTTGCTGCTCCGAAGGGACTCCCGGGACAGTGGTGATAAGGGCTCTCAGCTTCCCCCACCCCGAGCTCGCTGCCTGGGAGGCAGGTTGCCTGTCAGTTGATAAAATGTTTTCCGAACCCTCCTGCTTTCAACGGTCTCTCCTCTCCCTCATATCCAGACCACTCCAAGTCAGTGACGTTGCCTTGTGGCTCCAGCAGATGCCCCTGTGAAGCCTGCAGGGTCCCTGCCCTGCTCCCACTCCCCACACCCACACCTTGCCCCATGCCAGCAGCACTCCTTGTCCCACTCCCAGTCCTGCTCCAGCAACACGTCTGAGACCCCCGTGCCCGGCCCTTCTTCCCAGCACAATGAAGTGTCCCACCTCAAACGGGGAGAAATTCTGCACCACCCCGAGCCTGGTGTCTGGGGCAGGACACACCTGCTGTGCCACGTGTCCCACCTCCAAGGGCTGATGGTCCTGCGGTGAGTGGTGGGTCCCCACAGAGGGACAGGGCAGGGGAGGTTCGGCACGGGCAATGCACCACACAGCTGCATCTGCCTGCAGCAGCCTCTGACAGCAACTGCACTCCTGCATGGGTCACCACAGCAGCCTGAGAGCAGCCCAGCCAGCAGCCGGTAGGACAGGGCCTGGGGCAGGCTCTTAAGTGGTTGTTTGTGGTCTGGAGGCCAACAGGTCCCACAGGACATTCAAGCATAGGTGCTGGACATCCTCTTGCGCAGAGATAAGCCATCCTCCATGAACATGGGTGACTGTCCCCCCTTTCCTGTTGGGACAGGCAGTGGACTTGAGGAAGCAATCCTCAGATGTACCGCAGCACAGAGCAGTGGTTCCTTCTCCACATCACTTCTGAGTGCGACCATCAGCTCTAAGCAATGTCTCTTCCATCAAATGTCAGATGGACTTCAAACACCCTACAGGCATCCTGGAGAGAGGGAAGGCCAGAGCATCCCCCAAAACCAAACCTCCAGAGCCAGCCCTGGGAAAGAGGAACACTTCACATCTTCATTGTGTCACCAAGTCCTCAGCGGTACATAGCAACAGGGAAACACAATTATTGAGACAAATGCAGCTGCCTCCCACATGAAGGAAACAGAACTGGTCAAAGCCGGGAAGCTCGGGAGGGGGGAAGGAGAAAATTTTCATAAAATACTCTTTTTTAATGACAGCAGGGCTAAATGCGCTTTGCACACACGCACACACACACAAAACAAACAAACAAAAGCCCTAGCAGACACTGAGGTCCTCCAGCAACGCCTTGAACTGGTTTGTGGGAGGGCCTCCCTACAATGCCACCATCTCGATGGCTGCCCCTCTCCTGCGTTGAAAAAAGGCAGCGTCACACATGCCTGAAGAAGCTGGTCCCAGAGCCCGTTTGCTGTTCTTTCCATTGTTTCATTTTAATGAGTTGCTAGTGAGGGATGACCTTTCCCTCTCCCTCCTCAACAAAGAAACAAATACATTTCTCAAAATCACAGGGGAAAGAAGACATGTCAGAAAACATGATGGCCGCAGAGCTACCAAACGTGCCATTGACAAAGACCACAAGAACTCCAACGAGCCAGCACGGCTGAAGAGCCCAGGTGACCAGGGGGCATCAGTAGGGCTTCAGGTGGAAGGGATGCCCCTGCAAGCCTGGGACTACAGGTGAAGAACGCTCTGGGGTGCTCAGGCTTTCACCAAGACCTGCACAAAGCAGGTTCCAAAGATGATCTCTGGGGTGGGACTCCATCTGCCAGCCAGCAAGGGGACTCATGCTTGTCCTGAAGAGCTGGCGCTGCAGGAAGGAGCAAGACCTGCCCATACTCACACACCAGAACCAAAGCTCATGGACTGCAGGTTCACAGAGACTTCAGCCCCCATGTCTCCACCACCCCAACATCTCCACCAGGTACAGCAGCAAAAGACTGGGGCCTCATTGCGCCCATTAGAGGGAAGCTCCAGCAGCACAGCCAGGTCCCTGCCCTGTCCCAGGGGCATGGCAAAATCCTTAAACGCTGAGGTCAGTGCAGGCCTAAATGCACCCCAGCCTAGATTTATCCTGCTTAACTTTAACACCTCCACAGTTAATGGAGAAAGGCAGGTGACTCCTGGGGAGTGCCCTGATCTGAGACCAACCGCACAGACCTCTGAAGATGCCTTCTTCACTACAGAGGAGATGCTGCTCCTCATTTTGGCACATTCAGCTCTGGGACAGCAGCACCAAAGCACAAAGTCTTCTGCTGACCCAATAAGACCAAAACAGGCCTGTGACCCCTCCCAGCCACCGCTTCACCAAGCTGTTGTCTCCATGGCTCAGTTTTCTTAGACCTGTCCAGATGCCTGCTTCTGGGGCTCCAGTGGAGAGGGCCACAGCGACAGTCAGACCAACAGCAGCTGATTTATTTTTAAGGGACCCACCACCCCTTTTCCATGGTACCTCTGAGCTTTGGAAGCAAAAGCAGTTTCAGCGATGCACTCACTCAAGACACCTGCACCAGGGAGGTTTCCCTCCACCACACAGCACCAACGGCTTTAGAGAAGGGGCAGCTTTCCCCCAACATTTCCCACCCTTCAGCCTGTTGCAAACCATGTTATGCATCAGCAGCTCCACCCAAATCCCTGCCAACATCCAAACATCTGCAACTCCTTAGCATGCGGCATTCCCTTTCTTTATTTCATTGGTGTTGCTGGAGTTAACCTTCCTGCTCCCCGGCTGCAGACTTGCATCCACCACCCAGTGTCTCATCTGGATGCAGTGACTGCCTGCAGGTGGGTGTGCTGCCTCCCAGCTCTGCAAGGGTTAATGCCGCTGAGATGCGGGCACCCAGCATCTGTTTGTGCCCTGTCCTTGCATTGTCCTTTTTTTTTTTTTTTTTTTTTTTTTTTTCTGGTGAGCTGGTTTTCTGTGAATTTTGGAGCTCTTGCAGGATATTTATGCTGTTGCTGCTCAGTGTGGAGATGTACAACCTCCACCAAAATCTGATGGAAAGAGTTAGAGGACCTTCTTCCTGTCTTCTGTGCTTCTGGTGGCAGCAGTCAGCTCCTTCTCCCCATCTTCTGTGCTCCTAGTGGCAGCAGACAGCTCTTCCTCTCCCTCCCATCTTGCTGAGGTTCACCCATCCCATGGAGGCTGGACATCATTCTGCAGAAATATAGCTGCTGAGCCTGCCATATTTACACAAAAGCACCTTTCCTTGGCTCCATGCACCATGTCATGCCATGCTATGCCATGCCCATAGCTAACCCCCTACTCTCTCCTCTACTGCTTTTTCTCCACTAAATAAATCCTCCTTTAAAATACCTTTTCCCATGTTTACACCTGTGCTGGCTCAGGGAAGGGTAGAGATGTGTTGTTGCAGGTCACCCAGGCTGCCCCAGTTGGAGCATGGCCAAGCACAGGGACCAGAGCCTGCCCTCCCCAGACACAAAGCAAGAGCACGGAGTCGGAAAAAATGACGTGGGAGGTTTTCCGTTGGAGGACACTCCTTCCCTGCTCAGTGTTCAGGGCTGGAAAGCTCTTGGAAAGTGAAAGGGGTTGACACTTTTGCTGGCAGTGGAGTTCAGCAGGGGTCAGGGCTAATCCAAGCAGAGCCGATGGGAGGGGAGGGAGGTGGTGGGGGGAGTCAAGCGTTGACGCGCTGAGAGGTAAAAGCTGTGTCAGATGCTCCCAGGAGGGAGGAAACAAATGTATAACCAAAACAAAACCAGCTGGGGCTCGCGTGGTTGATCGTGGGTCTCTGAGGAGCTCAAATTTTATGTTCAGCTGCTGCGGGTGGCATGGAGGGAGAGCGGGACTGGGGGTGCTGCTGTTGGGGGCCGTGGTCGACTCACCCACCTTGCAGGCATCCAGGCGTCTACCTAGCCTCAAAAATGTCAAGATGCCCAATAATCCTCAGATCAGTCTGCAGATGCTCAAGGCTCATGTTAGGTCCCATCTCCCAGGGATGGCTGGGTGGGAGCTCACTGACAGACACCCTGGGAATTGTGTTAGGACTGGGGTGACATCCCAGAAACACTCCTTCTCCCTTGTCCTGTGTTTGCACAAAGCTACAGCTCTGTCCTGGGAGTCCCAGGGTAAGCAAACCACTCTGTCCTTTGGTCAACACAGAATCAAGGGCACCACACAAGCGTGGAGAACCAGCATGCATCTAGAGGGGAAGGGGAGATCTTTGCCTGCCAGTACATGATTGACTAGATGTTGAGTCTTAGGCGCAAGTCCAAGCCATGTGATGATACTAAGCAGTGTCTGATAATAAAATCAGCACCAGACAGCAGAGCCCATTTGTTTCAGATCAAGGGGATTACCAAGATTTTTACAGGTTTGCTAACAAACAGTGGGGTATTTGTGTGGACTTGTCTGGGCCAAATCCATCTTTCACCCAGAAGACTCCCCACAGCTCTGACACTGGGATCTGGGGGAGCTGAGCATCTCCTTTTTTTAAGCATGCTTTTTGTTCATCTAAGCAGGATTCAGGACTGAAAAACACATCAAAATCTCTCAAAATCTCACCAAAATGTACAGTTTTCTAGTGCTTTTGAATGTTTTTAGGTGGTGGGTTTTTTTAATCTCAGTATTGAAATTATTCATTTCCCAAAAAAAGAGGAGTGCATAGGCAACATGATGTTGGGGACATACAGGTGCAGAAAGGCATGTACATGTCCTGTTCCTCCAGCCAGGCAGGTCACAGCCCTGGGTGAGCCCCTGGGACAGGGTCTGCATCTGCGGTGTTGGAATTGATGTTCCTCGCCAAGCTCCCAGCCCTGACCTGACATTATGCTGACCCCTGGCCTTGAGCCAGGACTGGGAACCCCAGGAACTGAAACCCCAAAGGCTTCCCTTCAGCTGCACCCCTTCATGGAAAATTAGCAGTCTGTGCAGGGAAAAAAAAACTGCAGAAGCAATCGATCTGGGGCATTTCAGTTTCTTTTCATGTATCTTAAAGTTTCTGAGTCTTCAGGCCATGCTAGTATGACATTTTCAGGTTTTCTCCATAGTGGTGGCAGCTCAAGCCTTCCTCTTCCTTGCCAAACCCTCCCAACCAAGCATAGTGGAAGCCTCCCCAAGCACTGTGACAGCTTGGCCCTTAGAAGGAACATCCAGGACTCAGGCAGGACAATTTGGCAGAGCTGCAGTGCAAAGTCACAGCATCCAGCTCTCTGATGGATCACTTGAAGGAGACATGGGATGTAACAAGGGCTGTCTGACTCATGCCACCATCCTTTAAATCACTCCCTCTCCCAGTATCCCCAGAATCATTGATAAATCCAGGAGGAGATGCACTGTTGATGGTTATATTGTCTGGGAGCATCCCTGAATGGCTGCTTGGGAATGGCATGATGCCACAGGCTGGTGACGTTTTATAATTGTAATTTCTCCATCCAGATTGCCCTGGTTCTGAACCGCCCCTGAGCCTCCCACTGCAGCCATCTCCTCCCAGTGCCCAGAGGCAGTGGGAAGGGTGACTATGTCCATTTTACAGGCATCAGCCTGTAAGTCCCAAGTCCCAAGCTTGGCAGGGACCTTTGCCCACTCAACAGCAGGACACAGTGGGACGATGGGGACCAAATGCAGGAGCAGCCACCCCCAGAGAGGGCTTCAAGCTGGGGCTAGAGGCCATCTGAAGAAGAGGAGGATGGATGGGATGGGATGGGATGGGATGGGATGGGATGGGATGGGATGGGATGGGATGGGGGGCTGCTCATGCACTGACCTGCCAACAAGCTGCCTCACCAGGGCTCAAGACCTCTCCGGGGACTCTTCCTGCAGGGAGCAGCGCAGCCTCTCCCACTTGCCCCGTGGACCACTGGCGTGGGTCCGTCGTGTTCCTGTCCCACCATGCCCAAACTGGCAGACACCCCTCCTGGCACAGACCTTGGGGAGCCCCCGCAGCCAGCACAAGCCCATCCTCCCCCAGAGCATGGCAGAGCCAAGACTGCCAAGAGCAATGGCATCTGAAGGGTTAAGAAAACAGAGCCTGCCACAAGAGATTTGAGCAGAAACTCCACTAGAGACCTTGAAATCCTGTTAATTGATGCCACACATGTGCTGCATTTAACCTCTGCCCTTTGCTGTAATAGTTTACACAAGTGGCATGAAGGCCGATGTCTCCTGATGTGCGGGGCGGTCTGCACAGGCCCGAACCCACTGCAATCACACCGGGCATCCTCCGAGCGAGGGTCACCTCCTCAGTGCTGAGCTTCTCCATCCCGAAGGCAATTGCAGGATCTCTGCCAGGGGTTTCAGTTCACAAGCCGTTGCACAGAAATCAGCTGCTTATTTGAGGGCAAGTCCCAGGCAAAGGAAGAGTTCATGTGTAATTATTCTGTTATTTGCAATAAAATCCTTGCCATCTCTGGGGTGAACTCAGTCCTTCTAGCTGGTGCCCAGGCAGACAGCATCCCTGTCTTGCTGGGTGTCAGTCACCCAGAGCTGGAAAGAGGAGCTACTGCTTCTTGTGGTTAACACCAAGGATGTGGGACCAGCATCTTCCCAGCCCTGCCAATGCAAGGTTTGTTCTTTATCGCTTGGGAGAGAAACTGTGGAGTCAACACTGAAAAAGAAAAGCCCAGAAGAGTTATGGCCATCGTTACCCCATATTTTAGCCAGGCAAAGGACAGAGTAAATGAGTCCTCCCGGGTTTATCCATCTTAAAAATGCCTGAGCAGGCAAAAAATTAATGAAGAGCCTTGTAACTCCTACTCGATACCGGTCATGCTTCAAATCAACTTGTTTCCTCTGGTGCCCAGGCTTAGGGGTTGGACACAAGAGAGGTTTGTTCTGGCAGTGGGGCATTGGGACAAATGAAGAGGAGGTTTGCAGGACAAAGCAGGAGACATCAGGACTTGCTGCCACTGGTGAAGTTTGCAGAGTTACCAGTGATGATGCTCTGCATGCTCAGGATCTGTACCTCACCCAGGATGACAGTGCCCAGCTAACACACAAACCATTGCATTGGGAGGCGAATCCCAGCTGACAGGGTGGTACATATGTTGGTGGATCCACCAGACTCCCCAGACTGGGTTGGTGAAGATCCAGCACTCCTGAGTCACAGGGCCATGACAGCAACAAGAGCATCCCATCAGCCTTCCAGACATGAATTATACTTATTATACTATTACACGGTATAGCTAACCATGAAATAGGTGATCTCCTCTTGGACAGCCCAGAGGTGGATTTATACCACGTCTTTTTTCATTGCCACTGTTATTACTATCCTGTCTTCAACAGTCAAGAGGTTCAGGGCCATGACCAAGGTCTCAGATGAAGGAACTGACGCTGCTCCATATATTCAAGTGCAATAGCAGCCTTTGACATTGAGCACTGTGGAGGTAAGAACTTTGGATGTAGGAGAGCAAGTATTATTATCTGCTCCCATTACTACTTGTCCAACAGCTCCCAGGAAAATCCCTACTCGTAGAGCCATAGGGAAGGGAGAAGCTGCACCCCATGATGAAGATCTGTCTGCCAGGGCTGAGATTCACTCCAACACACAACCACCTCTCATTCACAAACTGCTCCATCAAAGATGGCTCCTAAAGATTCCCCTTCAAATTCTTACCAAATGATCCAAGGCAAAGTGTCAGTTCAAAAGCATTCATTATTCTTCCTCTTGGAAAGATTGAAAAGAGATGTCAGAGCTCCTTTCACTGTCCTGCCTTCCCTCTGCAGACTGTGGGGGACTGGCGCAGTGAACCCTGACACCGGTGGAGAGATGCGCTCTGGAAGAGAACCAACCCCTCCTTGTTCTTCCAACCAGCTGTAATTTTAAACCCAGCAACGCTGAAGATCCTATTGCTTTTCAGAATATTTGTGATCAACCAAGCACCTGTCAATTCAAATATTTGTGGGGACAGGAAGGACTGTCCTGGGTGAAGCAGCAGATGTGAGGCCAGGTGTGATAGCACCTTGAGGGGTTTCTCAGAGATGCTTTGGGCCAGGCTCTCACCAGCTCATCACCTCTGACAAAGCCAGATGTCCCAAGGGACCAGCACCTGTCAAATTAAAGACTGGATATTTGGTAGGTCCTGCTTGGAAGTGTGTGACCAAAATTTTGGGCAGTGGCAGTGCAAGGGGTTGCCAGGGTCCCACAGGCATGGGACCTCTCACCAGCACTGCCTCTGGGTGGGAAACCATTTCAGTGTGGTTGCCAGCACTGCTTGCCTTTGACATCATGAGAGGGAGACAAAGTGGAGAACCTCACCCCATGCTAATCAGCCAGGCCCTTGTTTTATCTTCAAATGTTCCTGCACGCAGCCATTAAAACTGCCCAGCCAATATCCCAGAGATGATTCTCTTTGAACGGCCGCTTTGTCTGGTAACTTTATTTACACTTTTGATGCCAATGTTTATCCACTCTTTAAAAAGCTATTCAGAGCGTCTCCCAAATTAACTTCAGATGTGAGAGCAATGGGAACATTCCCTACATCATATTTCATACACTTTCGTGTTATTTAATTCTTGGAAACTCTTTTTTTTAAATATAAAAATATTTTTTAAAAATCTCCAAGGTTTTGGAGAGTATAACCTCTCCCTGTGTGGTCTGCAAATTCTGGCTGTAAAGCTCTTTCCTAAAGTTCACAAACTCCATTATAAATCGTCTCCTTATCTTGCTTATTGGGTTTCTGTTTTCACTGACATACATCCTGGATAAGAAAATGCTCCGAGTGGCCTCCACCACGAACGGGCCTGCTCCACTGGCAAGAGGAGCTCCGTCTGAGGATGACTGGCACAGATGCCCAGAGTTGATGGGGATGGGAGGGATGGGATAGGCGGTGGGGTGGGGTGAGTGGAACAGAATGGGTGGGATGGTGTGGGATAAAATTATGAGATGAGATGAGACCCGATGAGACTAGATGAGACCAGATGAGAGCACTTGCTTTTCCCCATTTCACCACAAACCTTCCCTCAGATTTCAATCTTTTTCCTCAAGATGCCTTAGAAAAAGGAAACTGACTTTCTGCACAGGAAAAAGAAGCCCAGAGCAGTCTGGTAGTCTCAGGGCTCACTGGAGACCCATGGCTGAGTCTCTGGAGGGCTGGGGCAGGCCACCAGGTCTGCTCCACATGGATGCAGCTGCAGTGGCCCAGCAGACTCTAGCTCCATCCTCTGGACCCCAGGAGGTGTCTGCACCATCAGCGCCTGGAGCCAACCCATGTGCCCATGAAGGTTTGTGCATTGACTCTTCTGGCAGTGACCAGCCGGAGTTGGAAGAAAGCATCACCTACAGCCAGCATTAGTCTCTCATTTTCCCATCCACAGCCTACTGGTCTTCTACGGATCAGACCATAGGCAAGCAGGTTCCTTCCCTCCCCAGTGAAGACTCTCCACAGCCACCATTGTGTAGCCTGCAAGGGTCGCCCAGGAGGCTGCAGCAGACATGGCAACACCACCGGCTCCCAGACAGAAGGCATTACTGTCTCCAGTCAGGTCTTGGGCTGTGGATTTCCAGATGTGAAAGAAGTTAAAAGGCCTCTTCCCAGGGGGGCAGTTTTCAGAAAAATCCAGTAGGCAGCTGGAAACAGCCTCCAAAACCAGCCAGCAGAGTTGAAAATCCTGCTTGAATGCAGGTATTTCATCAGCATTCGGCTGATGGTCTCTACAGAGGACGGGCTTCTCCCTGCACACAGCCTGGGATGTCCAGCAGAAGAGGACAGGCAGCCAAAGGACCCAGAACAGATCTGGAAAGGCAGGCTGTTCCCACTGCCAGGCCAAGCCAGAGCGGTGTCTGATGAAAACCGCTGCATCTCCTGGGACACTGAAGCTGCAAACAAACCTCTGGACAGGACTAAGAAAGACCTGATGACAGCAAAGGGCTTGGACAGGGAAGAGGGAATCCGAGAGCCTGTATTATTTGGACTCAGTAGCAAGCAAGACTTCCATGTGGTTAACTCCCGCCCTGCTCCAGCGCCAGGACCCAGTGTGCCAGACAAATCCATTCCTGACCTAAAAAAAGAGGGATCTGGGAAAATGGAAGGTGGCTTTATCACCAGCCCTGCAGCCACAGCAGCGGGTGGCCATGCCAGCTCCCTGGCAGGGGCTTCCACGTGGTCGCCCTGGGAAGAGGTAAAGCTGCACATCACATGCCGGGCTGCCGGGCAGCATCCTGCCAGCTACAGACCGGTGGTGCGGCTCGTCCCTGAGCACCTCACCCCAGGCATCTCATCAAGGACAGAGAAGTCTCTGGGAGCTGCTGGGGTGGGAGGAGAGCCAAGAGGGATGAAGGGAGGCTGCTGTGTTAATCCCAGCAGAGCTGGGCACCCAGGTGAGACCACAGGTAGGGTTTATCACCTTTCCTGGGTGGCAGGGGTACGGGAGGGGTCCTGCATCCTCCTGGCAGGCTCAGAGACATCCATTATTTATAAAGCACTTGGGGATGCTCAGAAGCAAGGCGCCACACAAGCATGAAATGTCATTACAAAGAATATGATTTAAGGCCAGGCAGGGCTGGGAGGGGAGGGGGACCCAATTTGCGTAGAAGACTATACAAAATAAATCCTGTCCGAAAGGCTTCCCGCCTCCGCAGCAGAAAGTGGAGCTGTATCAGCCGGCCTGTCTCTGCTGTGCTCTCCTTCTTCCTTTTACAGGCATGAAAAGATTTTTTTTTCTCATCTTTGCTGCAAGTCTTGCTGGGTCCCGCCAGCTGATCCATGGCCAAGGGGAACATCAAGGGAGGAGGAAAAATGAAGGGATCCAGCTCTCCTCCAAGGTAGTACTTCCTCTGCCACATCTGCCCTCAGCTGAGCAACCTGCACAGTCACAGGAGGGATGTGGGCATTGCAGAGATGCAGCACTGACACCAGTTGAGACAGGAAAAGAAGGAAAGCTGGTGAGCTAGATGACATGTCTCCAGTGTGACACCACTCTGCTTGTCTTGGCGCAGCCAGGCTCAGGGCTCCTCTGCACAGCCCCCAGCTCCTCTCACCCAGGTGCCCACGGCCACCATCTCCTCCTGCTGTCACCCTCAGCCCTCACCTCTGCTCAAAGAGTGATTCAGCCAGCTCTCCCCTTCCTGCCTCCAGTGACAACACCCGATTACACTGCCGGCTCTGTCTGCGCCACACAGCGTAAAGGCACACATGTGCCAGCTGGCATCACCTCTGCTGGGAGAAGAGCTCAGCAGAAGCTGCTGGAAAAGCATCACTCAGTCCCTCAGCTACCACAGATCTGCAGACATGGGCAGGAAGAGCTGGGCAGGATCCTGCCATTGGAGAGCAACCTGTGAGCCACTGGTGGAGGGGAGGCGATGGGGAGACCCGGGCTGGTGTCTCACTCCTCTGTCTCCAGCAATGGTTCAGGCAGACCTTGCTGGTGCAGCTGAGGATGTGTCCATCCTGCCCCTCTGTCAGAAGCCAGGAGTCCCAACATGCTGCAGACCATGTCCACCCCTCACCAGGTCTCCATGGTGGCCAAGCAGGGGTCCCAGGGGGCAGCAGGGTGCTCAGGGCTCACCAGCCCATGCCCCAGCCCCACCACAGGTTGAGGATGCTCTGGGTCAGAGTTTGGCCCCACACTGCCACCAGAGCAGAGGCAAACAGAACTGGGGCTCCGGTTAGCAGGAACCTCATCCTGAGACACCTCTCCTTGGTTGGAAATGGGACAAAAGGAAATTGTGGCCAGAAGGGTTTGCCAAAAGTGTTATTTTTTTTTTATTTTCAGGGAAATTTCAAAATTCAAATTCCTCATTTTCAGCTTTCCCTCTCCCCCATCCAGGGCAGGTAAGCAGCCAAGTGCTGTTTCCATGGGAAAGGAAATCTCCTCTCCCCTCTCCCTTGCATTTTCTAGGAAGCAGAAGAAACTCAATATAAAGCTAGAGGAAGGGGAAGCCCATTGAAATAATTTAGCCAGCAGAAAAATGATTGGGAAATGTTAAATGAACAAACAATGGTTTGCTGCTCTTCTTAAATTTCAAACCAAACTGTCTCTGCTAAGGACGGGGATCTCCATCCCCACTGAAGTTCAGGCAGAAGAAGAGGAGGTCCCCTTTGTCTTGCCTTGGGAACGCCACTTAAAGCTCATTGTGGCTTCTTCCTGCAGCCGCCTCGTCTCCACCTTTCACCACAGAGAAGGGGAACCCTTGTCCCAGGAGAGCTGCCCCAAGGTCTAGATCATTTTCTTTCTCCACTGACTCCAAAGGAGGGTGAGGAGATACAGCTCCAAGCCTGGATACTTCTATGATTTGGCCTTAAGTCAAGCAAGACAAACCCTGGCCTGCAGGCAGCTTTAACGAGGAATTTGCAACCCTAATTAGAAAAATAAGGGCATATTCACGCAACATATAAATATAAAACAAAGGTTGAGATTAAAGATTCAGGGTCTAGAGAGGAATGAAACCAAAGAGGCCCCAAAGTTTCCGAGTTCCTGTTGGCTTTGGAGAGAGGTCCACGCCTGGGGAAGTTCAAGCTTCTCCAGATCTCCAGGGTCTGCAAAACCTGCACCGAGGCTCTCCAACAAGCAGGCTTGCTCCCACGGTTTCCGGCATTTCCTAGTGTGGGAAGGTCTGGGAAACACTGCAAGAACAGTCTTTCACAAAGTATTTTGGCACCTTTGCTTCCAACAGGGATGCAGAATGCAAAGGCTGCAAAACCAAAAAAAAAAAAAGGGGGGGGTGAGGGGTGGGGAGGGGCACTAACCAAAGGTTTTCAAGCTTTAGCAAATTTGACTTGGGGATGGTTCAAGTTGGAGGTGAAAGTTCGGGCGAGGTGCTCATTCTCCATGAATCAGAGCACCCGTATTTATCCTAATGATCACACGATGGAGCTGCAGGAAGCCGAGGATCAAGAGGCAGCTGTTGAGGGGTAGGAACTCATACCAAAGCCAGCCTCTGGGGCCAGAGCTGCCTGCTCTCCTTGGCCAGGGTAGCCTGGGCCTGGGAGCCCTGTGCAAGACATCGGAGCACGGAGGGAGGGTTACAGCCCAGGCAGCACATGTGAAACACCCCAGCGTGGCCAAGGTCAGGCACCCTGATGGGAGCACCGTCTCTTCAGTTCAGCACCTGGACATGGTCCTAGGATGACCTGGAGAAGGCCTCAGGATGACCTGCTTTTCCTCTGAACCCCTAACAACGTGCCTCCACCCACCATGGAGCTGGATGTGCCCACCGAGATGGGAACTGTGTGACTGATGGCCCCGCAGAACCCTGCGGCACTGCTCAGCCAAGCCAGTGGAGGCACCCGAGCCCCAGGCACCCTGCTCAGACTCACTAGAGAGCAGGGCAGCAGAGCAGGGTAAAGGATGGGGACTGGGTGTTGCACTCACAGCTGGCACTGTCCTGCTCTGAGTAGCTCTGGGGAGTTTTGAAATTCTCCAACAATGGAAAATTCCTTCCTCTCTCCCTCAAAAAAAAAAAAAAACAAACCCCCAAAAAAACCCACCAAAAACCCCAACGCAAAAAAATTTGCTTTGGGTAAACTGAAGCATTTTTGTTCCACTTCCGACTTTCCTTGACTTTGACTTTTCCATTTTGCTTTAGACAACATGATGCAATAGCAAATTAAAATCAAGCGTCATTTTTTCCCAAACCTGCACTGGAAATGGCCTGTCCTGAATCGGCTGAATGGAGATGTGCTAACACTGCCAGAAGGAAAAAAAGGAAAATAGTTCCCAAACTGAAATCCCTGCAGCTTCCCAGATCTCAGCCACCCCATCCTGCTCAACACCACGTTCTCCCATCAGCATTTCACCGACCGTCTGCACTCACAGCACTTCTTTTCTGCTGAAACACCACATCAGCATCCCTTATTCTGCTGTTCAGCCAGAGTCCGTACTCCGACCTCCTCCACATCCCCTAATTATTATATTGGGTGTCTTATATTCTGTGCTCACAGAGTTTTGAGAAACAGGCTTACAGACTTGTAGGAATTGCTTGTCAGAGCTCAGAGCCTTTGTAAAGGCAAAAGCAGCATCCCCGTTTTGTAGACAGCAAGCCAAGTCAAGGATAAAAGCTGCTCTTGGTTGGCATGGCTGCCCCAACACCATCATCAAGCCTCACTGGAAACGGCTAGAAACAAGACTGGAGGGCTTCCCACGTCCCCAGTGGAAGCTGCAGCTGAGCTTGGTAAAAGACTTGCCCCCAAGCCCCAGCACCTCCAGGATAGCCCATCCTGAAGCCCAGCCTGAAGCCCCCAGCCCATCCTGAAGCCATGCTTTCCACCAGGGCCAAGATGCCACAGCTGGAGCCCGATGCAAGCAGGAAATGCAGGAGTATCCCTAAAAAGACGTGTAGACTGGGAAGAGCCTCTCCCAGCCTGCTCTGCTCAGCAAACCCAGTGCCAGTCCCTCCCTGTACAGTAGCACCCATTTCTTTAGAAGACTTTGAATAGAGAAGAAAACAGCATATGCGATCCAAATTACAGAAACAAAGCCCAAACAAAGGCCGTAAAATCTAATAATTAACAGAGCAAATAAGCTGAACGCCTGTTAGGTTGCACATATTAGGTAATGACAAGTAGTTTGCAATAACCACTTCTGAATGGACTTCACCCAATATGCATTTAATTAGGGTTTAATAAAGCAACAGCATGTTCTTAAAGGCCAATTAGAAACATATTCACTGAGGTTTAGAAGCTATGTAATAGATGCCTGTAGGAACCAGATACGTGCTGATTACATAGCTATTAATCCTCAATAAAGGGTCTAATAATCATTTTGTGCTTCAGGAGCAGGCAGCTGCTTTATTAAATCTTAATGAAATGCATACTTGGGAGCTTTCCTTCAAAGCCAGCCCGCGTGAGGAAGATGGGCTTAGAAGTGGCAGTCTGCTGAGAGAAAAGACCCCCTCCTCGTCACCACCTCTGCCACCAGTGCAGTGGGTTTGAGGCCAGCTCTGTTTCCCGGAGCAGCTGGAACAGCAGTAGTTGATTCCTGATCCAACAGGAAGGAGAGATTTCTGGGTCTGGGAGCACCACGAGATGTTTCACCCTGCACTGAACATTTGCTCACACAAGGAAATGTCTCCATGAAGCAGAGAATCCCTCTGATACACAGCTCCATGTCCAGAGCATCCCTGCGCAGCTCACACCAGCACTCCAAGCAGGAGGGGAGTAAAGTCCTGGGCTCAGCGAGGTGGTGCCACATGCCCTGGGGAGCAGCTCAGCTACTTCTACAGGATTTTACCTCCATCGTGGTTTCACAGCTGCCCAAAAAGGAGCCAGACTGATGTGAGCTCCCTTCCACCATCACCCAAAGAGGAGCTGGTCTGATCCAGGGTCTGGGCCAGCCAGGTCATGTCTTCTTGCCGTTTAACCTGTAGGATCAGAGTCTGGCCTAAAACCTGCCAAGCTATTACTAAGTCCCTGTGGACACACCCAGACAAGCCGTGCCCACGCCTTTCCACCACAACTCCATCAGAAAGCCATCAAAATGGCACAGCGGGCTTAAAAACTGTCAGATTGCAGAAACTTTTAATAAACATCCATCTGTTTCTTCACCTTCTGGTTTTCCAGCCCTCTGACTCATGGGTTTTGGTTTTCCATGGTGGCTGGAAACTTTCAGCAACTGCAGTTGCAGTGCAGCCACACTTCACCCCTACACTGCCCTGGAGATGAAGATGTGCCTGGTCCTCACCCCAAAACAGCCAGGAGCAGAGGCCTCTCCAACACAGCAGCCAGTTGTCAGCAGAGACCTGCCAGCCCATCCTTCTCTGCCATCCAGGAGGACAAAGGCACGGCAAGCCAGAGCTGGTGCAATGGGGCCAGAGCCAGCAGGCAGCACCCAGGGACGGATCCAAGCCCCACAGCCATAAGTGGCACCACCAGCAGTGCAAGACTCTGCACAGCACTGCCATCAGTTCAGACTGGGGCTGGAAGGCTCAGGGCGCAGTGGGATCCTGTCTCAGGCCAAGCCTTCCTCCTAATGAGCGGCCCTTGCTAACCCTTCAGGACTTTGGCAGTGCTAGGCCTGGCAGACTGCCATCTTAGTCCGCAGATGCCCAGGCACAGGGCACCGTGGGATCACCCCAGCTGCACCATGTCAGGTGTCCAAGCCCAGGTGGTGGGTGCCTGGTGCTGGATTTTGCAGGGCACAAGCCAAACACCAGGACAAGCCATGGGAAGAGTGGCAGGAGCCACAGGCATGAGCAGCCCAGGGATGAGAAGGGATGGAGATCAGCGAGGCTGAGCCCTGGGGTCCCCTGCAGGACTGAGCTTCAGAACTCTCCTGTGCAACCCTGGCAGTGAGAGCAGGTAAGGCAGAGGAAACTCACGGGACATCGTGAATACACTGCCCTTTTGAAAGCTCTCTGCAGTATTACTCTCTAATTAGCCCAATTAAGCAGAGCTTCGCTTCGCAGGGCCAGCTGCTTGCTGGCTCCCATGCTGGGCAGGAGGTCTGACTGATCCTGGCAGGGCAAAGCCCCTCCAAGTCCTCCTCCCTGCCATGGGGCTTTGCAGCTGGGGGAAGTGCCCTACCTGCCCATGGCCTTGGGGCTGAGGAGGGCACCCCTAGGCATCCCCTGGCTTCATGACAGGGCTGCCTCCACCTGCCTCTCCTGCCCCAAGCATCATTTCCTCCCCTCCACCTGCAGAGCCCCCACCCCGGCTCATGCATGGCACCTTCCACTCCAGGGCACATTCATCCCCACTTCACCCAGACCCCATGCCACCATCCCAACACCACGCAGACATCACTTGCAGTGGCCATCTGCAACCGGAACAGGTATCTCATGAAGACCAGGACCCAAGCATCCTTCATTTTATCGCCTGAGTCAGGCATGCACACTCTCGCAGGTGCCTGAACTCCCAGGATACACACTCCTCAAAATGGGGACACCATTCCCTCCCATGCCAACATCTTCCCTGGCCAAAAGCCTCAAAAAAAAGGAGTCATAGTGGGCCATAAGCAGAGTGCTGGGCAGCTCCAAGCCAGGGAGAAGCTGGTTCACGTTAGGTGCTGTCAGACCTTGCCTTGCCACAGATGGACAAAATGGCAGCATCTCCTGTGTTATTAATTAATGTGTTTTCATAGAAAATGGAAACTTCTTTCAAACCTCATGAAGGAGTTAATCTGCTGCACAGACTAGTCCTACCAAGAGCACAAGCAGGGGTAGGAGCCTGTGGGGACAGCCAGTCCCAGGGGAAATAAAGGGACAAGGCATTTAATTATTGTTATTTCTCCCAGTGAGGAAAAGTTGGACCCGTCCAGGGTGCAGATCACTCCCACCTGCCCATCTGTACCTCAGCATGCCCTCCCATCTTGGCATGTCACTGCCTCGTGGGGATGGAAAGCCTCTGCAGTGGTTCCTGGTGAGACCCCACACATGAAATGAAGACCTGGGAGCTCCCCCACTTCCCACCGATCACTTTTAAACATCTTCTCTGCATCGGGGAACCTGGCTAGAGAAAGATACTCCATGTGACCATCACAGACTCTGGTCACCTCCATTAGCAGCCTTTGGATGGTCCTTCCCATCCAACCAGAGGTGGCTGTACTCCACGATGAGCTCAAAGCAGAGACCCCTTGGCTGGGAAGAGGTGTCCACGGCTGGCACAGCCTCTTCCCCACTTTTGGGACATCCCCCTTTTCTTGTTCAGCCAAGACTCATTTGCCCACAGTGTTGCTGGTCAGCAGATTTCTGGTGAAAAACACAGCTTCTGCAAAAGTCATGTTTTCCCTGCAAGGAAGTTCTGGTTTTCTCCCAAAGGCCAAGCCTCAGGCTTGTTTAGCCAAATCAGAACAGTTTGACGTCAGCTTGACACAAAACCCCTTGTGACGCATCACAGGTTGTTGTCGTGCACCCCAAGTCACACCACAAGAGCCCAGGCCCCTGTGAAGTTCAGTCCAGGGAGAAGATCAAGGGCTGTTGATGCCCAGTGAGCTCAGGATGCCATGGGCTGGTGTGTGGGAGCTGAAAATGAAGTTTGCTGAATTGAGTGTTTCTGCCCTGATTTGTTTTTTTTCTTTTTGGAACTTTCCATCCCACAGAAGATTTTAACAAGTTGATTTTTCCACCCTCTTGAGGACAAAAACAAATTCTGAAATAACAGAATTTCCACAAGGGCAAAACTTTTGATTTTCAGCCACTTTCTCCCAGGACCCTACCCCAGCAGCACTGCCAGAATGCCCCAGCCACCCATGTGGAAGATACCCACATATACATACATAAATACATAATTTATATATATATATATATATATACGTCTAGTTTGCAGCCCTGTCCCCAAGAGCAGCTCCTACATGTTCAATAAGGCATGAGCCCACAGCATCTCATTAGGGCCATCGTGTGGTCCCCTCTCCCAGTCTGGCCACAGCATCAGAGCCGAACACTGGTGCCATCCCCACCAGCTTTTGCTGAGCCACAGAGTAAGGGTACATGTGGGAATCACAGGGTACACAAAGTAGGGCAAGAAGGGCAATCATACATGTTTGGGGCAATCTGAAGATCATGACCTCAAGAAAATATGGAGGCAACAGGGCTATATTTAATGGTAATGCTCAAGGGAAGGATATTTTCTTACACAGAAGAGCCACCAAAAGTCAAGCCTGGAAGTCAAGCTTGAGCTTGAGCCCCAGTAGAAGGCACAAGGCAGACGTCTTCAGCAAGAATGCTCTTGTGCAGGGTCTGCCTTGCCCGATTTCTCTCCCTGTGCCCCATCTTCTAGTTAGTTGGGTCCTACATTCAGAAAGGAGGGTGCCAAGAAAAGACAAGAAAAAAAAATGTTATTAGGAGCTCACAGGGGTGTATTTAGAGACGCCCCACAAGGTTACACCAAAAGGCCCGTCTGACTGGGATTGTGTGTCCAGCACTGGCTAATCATGGATGTTTAGAACTCAGGAGACTTCCCAGGAGCAGTCAGATGCTTTGCGACATCCAAATCACTGTCTTCAACAGCCACCAACACACCAAATTTCTCTGACCCCTTTTTGATTCAAACCTGGTCAACAAGTAACATAAAACAAGCCCGTCTGTTGGCTACCTCTGAACAAAAGCTGCAGCTAAGGCACTGCAGATCATCACAAGCCGGTCCCTGTCTCGTGAGGGCTGTTTGCAGAGATGAGAAGGGTTTGTCATATGGCAATTAGTTGTAAGGAATTCCCAAAACTCTCCAAAGCTGCTGCTTGCTGCCTCTGGCCCTTGTAATAAACTCACTGCTGCTCTCCATTTCAGATGGCCAGCTGTTCCTTATTTCTAGACCTGTTTCCTTTCTACTAATTAATCAGCTCCAAATGTCTCTCTGCATGGCCTGCCTAAACACGAGGCCAGAAACGCAATGTTGGGACACACTCACCCAGACCCACTTGTGCCACAGGTGAGATGCCAGGAGTGCCAGCAGCAGAGCTGGGGTGACCCTGCGTGGCCACTGCTGTGGCCACCATGCTGCTCCACGTAGCAGAGCCTGCATTGCTCCGGGTCCAGAGCACGGGCAGCACTGCCTGTTTGTCAGGGGACGGTAGATGGAGCATACTGATGCAGTTCAGCCTGTTGTGCCAACTCCTGACTCCAGCATCCCGCAGAGGGAGGCAAGCATTGGCACCATCATCACATGCAACTGCAACTCACCTCCAGGCAGAGCTGGGGCTGAAGTTTTGAGGGGAAAAGAACGGGTTCACAAGACAAAGCAAAAGCAAAGTGTGGCTGAAGCACTCTGCAGAGTAGCCACACCAAGGTCAGCTTGACTTACCCACAGCTGGCATATCCTGAGCAGAGCTGCCTGCACACGGAGCCAGCCATGGGGAAACATGAACAGGGACTCATGTCCAGGGCACCAGAGCCAGCGGCCGTCCCAGCCCCGAGTGGAGATGCCAGGACCGGAGGTGCCGCCAACACGACTGGACTCTGCTGCTTCAGCTCGTGGTCAGACACCCTTCCTCTTGGAAAAGCTGGAAGCAACCAAATTTTTTCTTTTATTATCTTGGATCTGACTTGCACAGAGAAGGTGCTCCAAGGCTGCCTGTGCCAGGACATTCACAAAGTTTCCCAGCAAAAGAATGAAGCAAAACAAGGGGAAGCTCTTTGATCTTTATGGGTCTGACACTCTGAGCCAAGGAAGCAGTGAGCATGAAGCCGCACTTCCCATCCAGGTTTGTGATCGTTCCTCCTGTCCATGCTCTAGACAGCAGCACCGAGCCTCTTCCCACCACCAGAGAGGCCCCACTGCAGCAGGGCTGACCACAGAGGGGTGCTGGGGACTAGAGCTCTGACCTGACTCTGCCACTTACCTCACTGCTTTGTTTTCATGAAACAGAAGGGACATCTGGTAAGCCTTTCCCAGGGTTCAGGGTGGAAAACATATTTAAGTGTGAGGCTTCCACACACATACAGCGCATCCATAACAGACAGCACAGGCTGCTTCACTGCCATAAAGTTCTGCAGATGGAGGATGCCAAATGCACAACAGGCTTTTTGCCATTTAGTCCCTTCTGAACCAGAAGGGTCACTTGAGAAATTCAAATTGAAATCTGGATTTTGAAGATTTCATAGCACCAAGGAGGATTTTGGTGCTGTGTTTGTCCAACCCTGCCTCAGAACCCCATCTCTCACAATGAGTGGTAGTGGCTAACCTCCAGAAAGGAAAAGGTTGCAATACCCAGCTTGATGACCCATTCCAGAGGTAGTGAGTTCTTGGTACAAGGCTGTAAAATGTAATGTGTTTTGAGTTTCTGCAAGTAAAAGGACCGTGGGGAGGCAGGACTGTCACTATGGTAGGAATTCAGGTCCTTCTTTAGGGTCTCAGATTCCCTGTTGCATCTGTCTCAAGTCTGCAGCGCTGACCTGGAAATAGAGTGGTAAACAGACTTGAGTGAGACTTCCAGCACACCTGACCTCCAAGCGTGCTGGGGATATGGGGGATCTCCCTAGAAAAGCAGAGGCAGCAGCAAGTCAGGGCCAAAATAGCATCCAGAGCAACACAGGCATGCCTGAGCTGGTTGGGTTGGCCAAGTCACAAGAGCCAGGTCTTGGTTTTGTTGGGACAGTGGTGATTCCCAGCCCACCCCATGACTGAAGCCACAGGGTTGTAATCCCCTGAGCAAAATGTACCTTCTTACTAAGCTCCCAAATGTGGCATGGTGCAAGGATGGTTTCCCTTGCACTGCTGAAGGAAGAGGAAACACATGGAGTATCCAAATACCCCTGTGAAGATCCTGTCCATCGCTTGTGCCACTGCATGGGTTAGATCACCTAAAGCAAGAAAGGGCTCCAGTCCAGCAAGTCAGCAGCTCTTTGTGCAGTAGACATGTCCAAAGAGCCTGAACCTTGGCAGAGTGTACAACATGGGGGCTGCAAGCCCCAGAGCCTCTCTAGAAACCACCCCACAGGGAGAGCAGGACTCTGACACATGGAGAGGACTCTGCAGATACAGCACCAGGGCAAACAGCCATCCAACAGAGCCTCTGACTTCTCCTTCTGCTCATGGCATAGCTCTGCTGGGATCCACCTCACCGGCAGCGCGCTGCACCCACCAGCATCAGACCCTCCAGCCTGGAGCGTGTCCTGGCCACAGGCCCCAGGTCACTCCATGCTGTGGCCCTGCTGCCAGCTTTGCTCCAGCACTGTCTGCATGTAGGGTCCCAGGATCTCCTCCCGCAGATGGCTTTGTTTGTGCCAGCCAAGTTGCTCAACAGGGTATTAGCTGCCTGGGCAGCAGATGCCCAGCACACAAAATGCTGCGGAAGGATTGACGCCCTGTGGGCATGGGGCTGGCAGCACGTAACTGCCAGTCCCACTCCCCGGGGCTGGCAAACCCTCCACCCAGGCACCCAACCCTTCTTGGCACGTGAAGAGGTCTCATCTTCTCCAGGATGTGAAAGGACCGATTTTAAAGTTGTACTGCATGTGTTCCTGTGTTTCTGCCCAGGGAAAGGGCCGAAACCCCTGTGCAGCTGAGGCTCTTGGATTCATTACACCAATGGCAGCTGCACAGCACCCTGTGAGGTGGATGAAGGGGGAAGGCAAGAGTGTGACTAGCAGCAGAGCTCCAAAATCCCTTCTCTTCCCAACTCTTCCCAGCACATTGGAGGGAATGTGGGAGCCCTGGCCAGAGGTGAGGGGAGGCTGATGAATGAGGTGATAACACCTCGGCAGATGGCTCCAAAGGCTGCACCGCATTTGGGGGGTGTAGACAAAACACAGAGGTGAAACCCAGATGTTTAACTTCAGCATCTGGATGTGATTCCTAAACAGAGACATTCACATCTGACCATTTTGCCTGAAAATAAATGGTTTGTTTGACCTCCCCTGTAACCTGCCCCAATATTTTCTGGGACTCTCCTAAACACACGGCAGCTGCTCCCTCCTTGCTGGGACCAGCCACACATGAGACGAGCACCGCAGGCATCGCTGCAGGCACGGCAGTGGCTGTGTGTGCCTGGGACATGGCAGCAGGGGGTGCGGGTCAGGGCACAGCTCAGAGCCGTGACATGAGCCCAGGGGAAAGCCCATCAGAGAGGAAAATATCCTTCTGCACTGCATCCGCCCTGCTCTGAGTCCTGCTTAGGACATTTTGGAGCTGGACACTAACCTGGGTGCCCACCCTACCCAAGAGCCTGACTCATGGTCTCTACCTGCTCAAAAATCCTGTGGGAGTGGAGAGGAATGGGACTATGGAGAGGGACTAGTCTGCAACCATGTCCTGCCTTCAGCCCAGGCATCCCCACCTGAGACCCACCAGAGCTGCCCTTCTGCCTGAGCACCCCCCAGCTCATGCAGGCACCCTGGGACTTGGCACAACCTGGGTCTCATTTCCCCTCAGCAGCCTCCCATCGCCAGCAGCAGGGACTGGCAGCAGGTGCTTTCTAAGCCAAGAACGGACAAACCTGCTCAATGCTGTGGGAGCGCTGGAGGAGACTGCTCAGGGAGCCAGAACCCCAGGACATGTTGAAGTCAGGCAGTCCCCTTCAGAGAAGATATCTGATCTTGGATCAGAGGCACCATGCGCCGAAGAATCCACCACACTCCTAGTAAGTGGAAATTGTAGGCGTTGGGTGGTGTTGAAGCTGACAATGAAGATAGTGATTAGTGATGACGGGCAGTACCAATTAAGGCTAATCTGCCTAATGGCCAAATCTGAGGTTAGTGCGTGTGACTGATGGTGACAAGTGATGGCAGCTGGAAGAGGCCACAGTGACCACAGAGATGTAAGACAATGCTGGTGGCAGACAGAGCAAAACGAGTGGTGACACAGTAATCTGTTACTCGGGTTATTTGTAATCCTGCAGACACATCTGGCACCGAGCGTGTGGCAGTCCTGTGCTTCTCCTGAAGGATCAAGCAGGCAGCACTGGAGGCGAGACCTCTCTCCATGGCTTCCTGCGGGTAGTGTGGGATGTGAAGGAGTGGCAGCACTATCTGGTGTGGCACATCAACATCCAGTCTCTCAGTCTGCTCCAACCCATTTCCACCAACACCCTTCAACTCAGCAGGAGGGCAGAGCTGGCAGGGCAGTGCAGGAGGCATTGGGCCCCCCCTGGCCCAGCGGGACAAGGACCCCCAAGGTCCCGCTGAGCCCTGGCAACTGTCTGCCCACCACCAGTCACCCACCCTGGTACAGCCCCTGTGCTGTCTGTCCCTGGCAGCAGGAGCAGCCGGGTGCCAGCAGCACACAGCTCCACAGCCACTGGCCGGTGCAGGTGGCCAAGAGCAATGAGCCGGTGCAGCCACAGTGCCAGCACGGCCAGCCCGTGGGTGAATGGGTGCACTGTGTACTCTGTAGCCACTCGTAGCCCAGCCCAGCCCTTGGCACGCTGCTGGCTTCCCCGTCACCTCCTATGCTGCCTTTAAGTGTCAGGCACCAGCAGGGTGGAGGGACAGAAGTGCCCCAAGCAGCAGAAACACCGGTGCATCCCAGCGCCAGGGTGGGCAGCATGTGAAAGCCAGACTGGCCCTCGGGGACCAGGGCAATACTTCACACGGGTGAAAAGAAAAGGGCAAAACATGTCAGCTCTCCATGATAAGAGCTGTCACACAAAGCAGGCACCATTCACAGAGCAATATGTTAACTGTCATTGAGCCTGGCAGCATGACAAGGGCCAGCACCTCATGCCCATCAGATTTATTCTCTGCCTGAGGTTAAAGCAGGGCCATGGTCCAAACAGAGTTGGTGCAGATCAGCCAAAAGCTGCCCAAATATGACCATAGAGTAACTAGCACTGGTAGGGTGCAAACAAGCTCCAGGGATTGCTGCTAAAGGCTGAAGCCCTGCAACCTGAGAACTGCTCACTGAGCCTGCTAGTATGGGGTTTGAAATGCTCATTTTGTGGCATGTCCCTGGGATGGGTCCCCTCCCACCAGGAGCAGGACAGGAGCTCTGCTTGCACCAGGCAATGCTCTCCAGCACCTACTCCTTTTACTCAGGGTCCTTCCCAGCCACGGTGGTGAACAAGCTCAGCCCAAATTCCTCCCTAGCAAGGCCACCCTGCCCACACAGCAGCAAACCGCAGGGTGGCTTCATCCACCAGACACTGTCCTTGGCACTTGCTTCCCAAAGACGATCCAGGGGCCACGGATGACAGAGCTGAGAGTACCCTGGTGGTCTCCTGAGGACATGGGTGCAGCCCAGGTCATAAGAGCTCAACAGGCAGCGTGCTGGCAGCTGGGGAGTTGGAAAAGAGGCTGGCAGTGGTGATGCAAGCCCAGAGCCAACCGAGTAGCCGACTCCACGGTCATAGCAGGAAGCACTGGTGAAGGATGCAGGCACAAGTGTCACCTGCAACTCCCACAGCACCCTCTCCAGAGGAGCCCCAGGTCCCTTAGTCCCATGTCCCCGCAGGCTTGGGATGTTCTCCACTGGCAATGCTGGGGATGGGCAGCATGGCATGGCAGCACAGCACTGCTCCCAACCAGAGCAAGCATTTTCGGAGGGATGTGCTCCCCGCTCTCTCTCTCACACACACACACACACACACACACCAGTGATCTTATCTCCAGCTTCGAGACTTGGATACATTTTTGTCTCGATTTTGAATGTGATCTGGTTTTAATTTGGGGGGATGATGCCGTACCTAGCACCACAGCCCTTGATTAGCACACGCACAAGCACACATGCACACACATTGCCAGACACAATCACACATGTTTGCTCAAGACCTCTCGGAAATCTTTGGATTCAGACCAACTTTACTTTTCTTGTTGTAGTCTGATATTTATAGTTTACTTTAAAAATGGCTCCTTATGTTTCCCACTTCCTGCTCCCAAGGGGAGGGTCTCGTAGGGTTGTTGTCTGTCTTCTTCTCTCTTTCCTCAACCTTTTGTTACTTTCTTCCTCTTCCATAAACATTTTTTGAGTGGATCCTACATTTGCCAGATGCTGCTGAGCCTTGTCCCAGGTTCTTTCAGTGGTTCTGGTGAAGCAGACACTGGTTCAACATGAAGCAGACAACACAGTGCACCAGCGGGGCAGCTGTGCTGCAGGGCTTTCACAGAGCAAAATGCTGGAGGAGTGGGAGAAGGATGACGATGAGGAGGAGGCAGGGTGGTCTCCAGGACATGGGAGCCAAGCACGAATCTAGGCCATCACGCAGACTAGAGGCTGCAGCACTCAGACTCGTGGCTGTGCAGGGGAAGGGTGACAAGAGCCCTCATGCCCACTCTCGCTTACTCCACTTGGGTTGTGAGCACAGGGCTCCCACCTGAAACCCCTGACCCAGGAGGGACCCTCTCCCCAGACCAGGGTGGGGTGCTGGGTGGTGCAGCCTCATGAAGGTCTCTGCTCCCATCTGGGCCAGATCCGAGCAGGCTGCTCCCAAGCTGCTCCAGTCAAGGTCTGAGTATCTTATAGGACAGAAATTCCCATCCCCCTCCAGGCCTCTATTCCAGTATTTGAGCACCCCCCTGGTGACCTCATGATTTGTCCTTGCATTTACAAGGAATTTCCCTTGTTCCAGCTCCTGCTGCTGCCTCTCACTGTCTCCCTGTGCACCTTTGAGAAGCTCTAGCTGCATCTTCCCTGCACCCTCCCATTTGGTCTTGGATGACCAAGTGCCCCATGCCCTACAGCAAAGGGAGCACAAATCTTCAATGGAGGATGGAAACCGCATGGAGACCTCAGCCTCTCAGCAGGGCAGGTCTGGAGGAGCCAGAGAGGGGGACCCAGGAGACTCACTGGGTGAGGAGCAGTCCCCAGGGAGCTCCTTGTTGCCTTGTGGCATCCCAGGGTGCAAGAGGCAGGGACGTTGCTAGAGCATCCCTGCAGACAGTGGGAGGACAGAGGGATTAAACCAATGTTTGCGTGGCCTTTCCCTCCCAGCAGCCTCTTGGCAGCTCTCTGCATCGCTGGGGCCGAAGAGCTCCATTTGTTTTGGAGGAGCCATTTGTTTTCTAACCCTCTGCTGCAAAGGAAACATTTTCACTTAGACAATTATCTTCCCTTCTTGTTTCAGGCCCTGGGCCTCCATTTGGCCCTGTCTCCCCAGGGGTAACCCACCTGCACACATACACATGCAAGCTCACGCCCAGACCATTTTGTAGGATGCAAGTAGGATCATATACTCCCTGTTTGCACACTGGCCCACGTGCTGCATATCCAGACACATATGTGCAGGCTCAAATACTGCCACCCACACACACACGTGCAGGCTCACAAGTGTGCAAGCTCACACACTGTCTCTTTCCACACACAAACTCACATGCTGCCCTTATGCATGAGCATGCCAGCTCACACCCCACCCCTCTTCATACACAAACGCAAGCTCACACGTTGTTTTGCACATGTGTGCAAGTTCATATACTACACCTTTGCAGGCAGCTATCAGGACAGCGGCCTGGGGATCCTTCTCCCTGCTCTGAAGCAGCACCTTGGTGTATGGAGGAGCCCAGGCTAGCTGGAGGAGAGCTGGTCACACTGCAGTCCCCCTCCCAGCCTGCCAGATGGCCCAAGTATGGTGCCAGGCCAGACTGAATCTGCAGTGGCTTTATGAGCAAAGTGGTGCCCAGCACCACTGCAACCGCAGGCAGGGATGTGTGGGCAGCACGGCTGAGCATCCTCGGGAAGAGGCTGAAGCCCCTCTCCACCCCAGGCACAGACAGGATGGCACACACTGCCCGCAGCCCAGCAGCAGCACACGCTGCTTCCCCAGCTCCTAGGAAGCACCCTACAGAAAAAGCAGAATCATAGAATAATAGAACGATTTGGGTTGGAAGAGACCTTTAAGGGTCATCTAGTCCCACCCCCTTGCAGTGAGCAGGGACATCTTCAACCAAATCAGGTCGCTCAGATCCCTGTCCAACCTGGCCTTGAATGCTTCCAGGGATGGGGCATCTACCACCTCTCTGGGCAACCTGGTCCAGCGCCTCACTACCCTCATTGTAAAAAGCATCTTCCATCCATCTAGTCTGAATTTACCCTCTTTTAGTTTAAAACCATTACCCCTTGTCCTGTTGCTACAGGCCTTATTAAAAAGTCTGTCCCCATCTTTCCTATAGGCCCCTTTAAGTACTGGAAGGCTGCAATAACGTCTCCCCAGAGCCTTCTCTTCTCTAGGATAAACAACCCCAACTCGCAGCCTTTCCCCACAGGGGAGGTGTTCCAACTTCAGATCATTTTTGATTCCAAAGGCTACATCCAGGAGGAAGCCTGGATGTAAAGGGAAGAGTAAAGCCTGGCTTTATCCTCCAGACACTCTGCAGGCACTCCGTCCCATTGAGAAGCGCTCCCAACTGATGGCACCACACAGGCCTCGGCTGTTTCCATACGGCACTTTGACTTCAGTTGCTTCTTTCCTCTTCTTTTGTCTTTCTTTTCTCTCTTTTCTTTCATTTCCTTCTTTTCTTTCTCTTTTTGTTTATTTTTAATTATTATTTTTAGTTTTCCTTTTATTTTTCTTGCTTTTTTCTTTATATTTATATTTTTCCTTTTCTTTTTATTTTTATTTTTCATTTCTTTTTCCTTTTCTTTTTCCTCTCCTTTTTTTTTTTTCCTTTCTCTCCCTCCCCTCTGCTCCAGCTGCATGCAATCCACACAAAGAGCATTTGACTTTCACACACCCGTTAATCATTTGCCAGCTCGGCTTGCAAGCGGGGCTGCAGCACATGAGCACAGCAGCACTATAGGGCTGGGGTGGGGGGTTAGGACTGGGTGGGGGTGGGAGACAGCAGCACAAGCCTGAACCCCTGGTACCTCACAGCACTGGAGGCAGTGGGGTGGCGGGACCCGGGGCTGGGAAATGCTGGGGGATGCCCCAGCTGTAATGAGCAAAAAACCTCTGCAAAAATGTTCCTGCAGATAGCATTACAATGGCCTGAATTAAACTGCCTCCTCAAAATGCTCTCCGCTGGGAGTGGGGCCACCAGCAGCCACTGCTTTGGCACTGCTGCCTAACCAGCACCCAGCAGGCAGCTCTGCCCACCCTGCCCCTGCTCAGGGCAGGCTCCCCACCCTGGCATGGCCCCGGCTCGCTGCTGAAAGTCTTCAAATCTCTGTGGATAAAATGTCATCAGAGAAAAGGAGATTAACCTGGGCAACCTGTGGCCACAGCTCTGGAGCTAGAAAATAAATTGGGCTCCTGGGTGCAAAGTGATGGAAGGTGGAGGGTCCTCCCTGCCCAGCTTATCCTAGAGCAGGCAGGAGCCCCTAGGGATGGACAGCCATTAGAGTGTGCAAGAGGAGAAACTTCTGACAGCAAACCCTAACCGAGAGAGGAGACCAGCAAGGGCCAAGCAGTATTTTCTAGAGTGTTCCTGGGCAGAGGTCCTAGGGCTCACAACAGAGGAGGGCAGTGTGGCACCCAGATGGCTGTGCAGGGCAAATCCCAAGCCCCATGGCAAGCTGGCTCCAGCCGCTGTAGGGTTTACACCCAGGAGTTCATATAAGCATCAGGTGCCTTTCTCTCACTCTTCATCGAGCCTCCATCGAGCCTCTGGTCTTCTCTCACCCTCAACCCTGTTGCCATTAGCACACCCCTCCTTGGCAGGGAGCCCTGGGGTGTGACAATGCCATCATCCCACAGCAAGAAACAGGACTCAGAGAGCCAAAACGCACTGAGCCCCCCGGGCTGCTCGCAACAGGCTGAAGACCACATCTCCTTGGCAAGAGCAGGACCTCCTTGGCCATCCTCCACGCCCCTGGAGGCACTGAGGGGCTTTGCTCCCTCTGGGGAAACGAAGAGCCAGCATGGACAGATCTGGGAGACCCATAGGAGTGGACAGCAGGGCCACGGGAGCCTGCTCATAAATTAACTCCCTGGACCCCCGAGCCACCATGCAGTGGGAGTGCTGGGGCTGGCCAGGCTCTCCCACAGCACGCCGGTGGTTCTCCAGCTGCTGGGAGAGCAGCTGACGTCAACTGGAGCAACACAGCACCCCACAGAGCTGCGAGGTCAACGTAACCTCTGGCTGTCCTGCACAGCCTCACGGGGACACCGCCGAGAGCGACCACAGTCACCCTCACACCCTGGGAAGTGTCCCCCACCCGTGGACCACAGCATCCCCAGTACAGCCCCAGGGATGGGCACAACACTGCCCGCTCCTCTGGAACCCTGACCCTTCCTCACTTAGACAGTTCCCAGCTCTTTTTCTTCTGGCACAAGGAGTCCTCAGAAAGGGTCCAGGGCATCCAGTTTGGAGGGGAGCTACAGCCAAGTGCCTCGGGCAGGCCACGAGGATGCTGAAGCATTTCGGAGTGCGGGGGCAGGCCAGCAGGACCTGGCAGGCGATGAGACGGGAGGACAATACAACGGCCCATTTGTGCTCCTGGCTCCCGGCCCCCCCCGCCCTGCCCCATGCCATAGTAAGGCTGGTATTCAGGAATTAATTGATGTAATTAAAGTGTGGCATGACTTTGCCATGGCCTCCAAAGGCAGTGGCGGCGGGCCAGGGTCTGCGGGTGGAGGAGGAGCCCCTCGCGTGCTATTCTCCCTATAGAAAAAGGGCAGATCTTGGGCAAATCCAAGGCATGAAATTGGTATAAAGAGATTGTCAGGGAAGCGTAACACTGCCGGTCTTGCCGCCATCAGCAGCTGCAGGGTGATAATTCATCACAACAAGCTGCTGCATCCCGTCCCACCGCAGCAGCACCTCTGGCAGGAGGTGTCAGACCCAACGCTGAGAGGTGTCTGGGAATGTGCCAACCTGGCTGTGCTCCACAGTTGCTCTGCTCCAGTTCTGCACTGTGACCCCTGAGCGTGGACAGGGCTTGCACACAGGGCTGGGCCCTGTGCTGGGGGGTCGGGGTCTCCTCGCCTCACCCAGGAGCGCATGCTACAGGATAGTGATGTCTCCAGCCCTCCCCCTCCCCTACCCCGGCTCTCAAAGGCAGCACGATTCAAGCAGTGACAGTAACAATATGCCGACTCTGAGAGCACACAGGGTGAGCGAACAGAGCCTAGCCCTGATTTCTGACCGCTTGCCCGGGTGGGAATAATTTTCCCACTGGGGTTCCTGTGTCAGAGGGCTGCTGAGCCTGGGGCTAACCGTGGCACGCCAGCTGGAGCCCTCCCAGCTCACTGCCGGCCTGGCAAAGTTGTAAGCAAACCCCCTGGTGCTTTCAGCAGCCAGGAGAGAATAGAGCGGCAGGGCCTGGGGGGATCAGATCCCACATGGGGCTTTGTGGCTAGCTGGTGACAGGGGATGCCTTGTTGTTAATGAGGTGCAGAAGAGGATGCAGACATCCACCCCCTCACCCCCCCAAGGGGGCTGGCTCCACAGCTGCCCCACCAGATTTCTCTGGGTATCGGGGCAGCAGCAGGCCGACCCCAGCACTCATCCACGTCTCCCCAGCCAAGCACCAAGTATGTCCATGCCTGCTGGAGGGAATGCGGGGTGCAGGTCAGGGTGCCAGGCCACAGGCAACCAGTCTGGGGGTCTGTGCAGAACCCCAGCACTGGGGTCTGGTTACTGCAGGATGAAGGAGTCCATCCTTGTCCCTAAGGCACAGTGACAGCATCAGGACTGACATCTGTCCCCTCCTGAGACCTCCATGGCTCCTTGCACTGCAGTGTCTTCTCCATCCACCCTCCTCAGCACGGTCCAGGCAACAGCCCAACCTCCTGGCCAGGAGGAAGGACAAACCAGGAAGCTGGGACATGACCAGTGCTGGTGTAAGCATCTTTTCTGAGGTCTCCGTCACAAGCACCACCTCACCCCTGCGGCCTCAGGCAATGGGCTGTGCTTTAGTTTCCCCTGGGAAAAGGGAGAAATGAGCCACATGCTGGCTTATTTCAGATGGCCATAGAGGGGTGATGGTTGTCCCAGTGCCGGAGTGGCATCTCCAGCTAGCCACTCCATCCTGCCTGGGCCCTGAGATGGCAGAGCAGGCTCATGGAGCAGGCAGGGCATCCACACAGCTGCAGTTGCTGGGCTCACTAGGCTGAGGATGAGCTGGGAGAGCACCACTGGGGACCCTCCCAGAATCTTGTCCGGAGCAGCAGGAGTCACTGGGTTCCCACCAGTGTGAAGCAGCAGGGAGAGCAGACGTGAGATCAACCTCCAGAGCAATTGCTGGAAACCAAAACAGAGCAAACCAGCTGTACCACAGAGAGCTGGGGCTCTCCCCATCCCTCCTTTCCAAACCCAGGGGCCACTTCTCCTGCAAGCCACCGCCAAAGCCGTGCACTGGCTCCTCTGCCTGCAGAAACCACAGCTCCCACGCCTTGAGCGCTCCATCCTCTTGCGGTCGCTCGCCAGACACTGCGGCTTGGACTGTGCCCCACAAACCCAGTGCAAGCACGCCTGTGGCCCAGGGTAAACAAACAGCCTTTCCTCTGGGGCTGTTGCCTCTTGCCACCACAGGCACCTTCGTATGGCCTGGCTGTGCCGGCAGCAGGGCTGAGAGGGTTAGCAAGGTCCAGCCCTGTGGTTGCTGTGGGCTCGGCTGCCAGCGCTGCCTGCCACCACAGCTGGCAGAGAGCAGGACTGAAACAACAAACAAACAAGAAATATGCACAGCTTGGCTAGGTTTGCACATTGGAAACAGAGATAAGCTGCTCCAAAAGCTGAATCCCAGCGAGGTGGCAGAGCAGGAAGGAGAGGGTGGCAGAGTTGCCATGCACTAGCCAGGGAGCAGACAGCCCTGGCAGATGCCAGCTCCCACCCCTGGGTGCTGGGGAGGGGAAGCACCCTGAGGTGGGAGCAGGAGCACCTAGCCACACTGCAGCCACCAGCTCTGCCATAGAGCACCCAGCTCCAGCCAAGGGATGGAGGGAGGTCAGGCTGGGCTGGAGAGCCCAGTCCCAGCCCCTTGCACCACAGCCAGCCCTGCCAGAGGCCACGTGGCTGAGCACAAGCAGTGACAGTGGTGAAACGAAGGGCAGTAAATCATTAAGCTGCTGTGGCTGCACTGTTAGACCCCACACTGGACGTTCCCAGCACCTCGACTTGCCTGCGACAGCACAAGGGCTGGAGTCAGGGTCTCCGCACCCAGCTCACCACCCTCTCCACCGCGCAAAGACCCTCATGCTCTGCCCTGTCAGGAGCAGCTGCCTCACTCTTTGGGCTCATTATGTTTTTCTAAACAACCAATACTGCAAGTGCAGTTTGGAGCAGAGTGTTTGCTGTGAAACTGAAACTGGGTTATTTCCGCAGTCCTGATTCTTTGGGAACTGCTGGAGCAGGCGAGAGATAGTTACGGTCCCTTCTAATGCACCCGACCTCCCTAGAGGAGCTGGCTGAGTTAGTGGTCTGAGCAAAGAAGACTTGTGCTTTATTCCCAGCTCTGCCACTGACTCACTGGGTGGCTTTGAGTGAATCATTTCCCTCCACGTGTGTTTTTAGCTGGGAAGTGCTGGCTGAGGCAGCTGCTGTTCCCCAGGCACCAGGCAGACGTACCTGACTGCCTGCAGGGCAGGCAGCAAAGACACAACACGGTGGAGAAGAGAAGCTCTTGGCTCTGTCAGGACCAGCCTCTGCCCTGAGGACCAGGTCATCCCCGTTAATAGGCACAAGATATAGCAGGCTGCCACCTCAAGCTGTACACAGCACGCTTCAAGCACAGCTCACTGCAGGCAGAGTGTACCACTGAAGGGTTTACTTCCTCCCTCCCCTGTACCATGGGGACCCCCTCTGCCATCCCTACATCCTTGGAGTTCATGTTTGCCTCAGACAGCCTCACATGCTCCCTCAGTCCAGGTCAGATGGGGCTCCCATGCCCCCTCCCCAGTACCATGTGCCTGGTTGGAAAGATCCAGGTCCGATCCAGCAGTGGTGTGTCCCCAGGATTTCAGATGCTTTGGGAAAAATCACAGAATCATCTCAGTTGGAAAAGACCTTGAAGCTCCTCCAGTCCAACCATGACCCTCACCCTGACCGCTCCCAACTCCCCCAGATCCCTCAGTGCTGGGTCAACCCGACTCTTCAACCCCTCCAGGGATGGGGACTCCCCCCCTGCCCTGGGCAGCCCATTCCAACGCCCAACAGCCCCTTCTGCACAGAAATCCTTCCTCAGAGCCAGCCTGACCCTGCCCTGGGCAGCTTGAGGCCATTCCCTCTTGTCCTGGCACTTGTTCCTTGGTTCAAAAGACTCATCCCCCCTCTCTGCACCCTCCTGTCAGGGAGTTGCAGAGGGCCAGGAGGTCTCCCCTCAGCCTCCTCTTCTCCAGACTAAACCCCCCCAGTTCCCCCAGCCGCTCCCCAGCAGACCTGTGCTCCAGACCCTGCACCAGCTCCGTTGCCCTTCTCTGGCCACGCTCGAGTCATTCAATGGCCTTTTTGGGGTGAGCGGCCCAAAACTGAACCCACTCACCGAGGGGCGGCCTCACCAGGGCCGAGTACAGGGCTCAGATCCCTTCCCTGTCCCTGCTGGCCACAGTATTGCTGACACAAGCCAGGATGCCATTGGCCTTCTTGGCCCCCTGGGCACGCTGCTGGCTCCTGTTCAGCCGGCTGGCAATCCCCCTGCCATGTTCCTCTCTGACTGGCTGACTCCAGCCACTCCTCCCCAAGCCTGTAGCGCTGCTGGGGGTTGTTGTGGCCAAGGCTTGTTCCTAGAAATAAAACTTCAAATGTTCTGGACCATTGTGATGACTCAGTGCTGTTAATGCTGTGCAAGCTCTGCATCTTCTGGGCTTGTACTCGTACAGATGCACAGTGGTTGGGGGGCTGCACTCACAGGCCTGTGGGGTGCTGGTCCCATGCTCATCGTGGCACTGGGCTGGGCAGTTGCAGCCATCAGGCATTTGGGGTAGGGACCACCCAGTTCCTGGAAGAACCTACAGAAGATTGGCCGTTGGGAGGTTACAAGGGGATGAAGTGAAAGTAAGAAATACAGAAACTGGTGGGGGATGTGGATGGGTGTTCCAGGCCAGATGTCCGGGGAAGGTTGGGAGGTGCAGTAGGCAGCATTGCGGTTGTTTGCAGGAGAACCAGGGCCACTCCATGAACACGAGTCCCCCTGATGATACTGGCTCACAGTTTCTTTGCACATGGCATTACTCAGGGAGATGTTGTTCCCTGCATTTTACTGAAAACAAAATTGTGGCAGTAAGAGGCAAGTCAGCTACGGAGGTCAGCAACAGTGTGAACTCATCAAGCAAGCTTGGAGCACCCTGCCCAGCACCTCCACCGTGCAGAGCCTTCCCATGGTCCCCTCTGTAGGGCACGTGGGTGCCCCAGGTACACAGCCAGGCACCAGCCCCTCCACAGCGCAGGATGAACAGCCACAGAGGCAGAGAGAGCTAAAATACATGCATGAGAACATAGGTATCTGCCACAGAAAATGCAGCTACTGGGGTCCCAGGGGAGAAAGAGGGAGGTCAGGGAAGGGGGCACCTGCCAAAAGGGACATGCAGTAGTCTCCAGTGGCCAGCATTGTCCCCAGGGCTGCAGAGGTTTTAGATCAGCTCTCCTCTGGCACAGACTGTGGCGTGGCCCTGGGCACACGAGTGTACTCCCCAGGAAGCCCCCAGGGATGCCCCCCCAGACTGTGGTGGCCGAGATCTCTGCGGGCAGCTCCTGGCACAGCTGGGTCACGAAGTGGAGGCATGGGGGCTCCTCTCAGGGCTCCACAGGCCTCCCCTGCTACCTCCAGCAGATCCACTCCCAAAGCCTGAACATTGTGTTCCCCTCCACTTCCCAGCTGGCTACGGGCAAAGCAGGGCTGCGTGTGTTTTGGGCAGGCACCTCTGCCTGCCTGCCCACCCACCTGCCCGCCTGCCTGCCTGCCTGCAGCCTGTTCTGGGCAGGGGAAGAGCACCCTCTGCCGCTGCTCCAGTGGGCGCTGCTGCAAGGCCAGCACCCAGCTCCCAGCCTGGAAAATGAAAGAAACTCCAAGGCCCTGGCTTGACACCGGTTTAACAGGCGCAGCGAAAGGAAGTTTATAAATCCAGTTCGCTTCTCCAAATGGATTTGCATTTGGCATCTCTTTCAACAAGGGCAATGAAAACAGACTTTGATATCATATGCTATCATTTTACTAATAAAAACAGACCACAGTTGCCAAATTCATCGGAGCATCTTAAAAGTGATCTTTGAATTAAAGAGACATTGCCAAATTTAAAGTGCATGTTCTTCGTTTAGAAACTAGACTGCATTAGAATTAGACGTGAGCATAGCAGCCGAGACGAAGGGTGCGGGCTGAGCACACCCGCTGTGTTCCTACACACATCTGTACATGCGCAGCTGCTTGCACATGTACGTGTCCGGCCTCTGCTTTGCTTCCCCAGCAGCAGCGTCCCTGGGCGCAGAGCAGCCGGCCTGGGCCCGCTCCCTGGCTCACACCTGCCTGGAGAGCTGGGCTCCCCGCGGACGGGCGAGCGGCACTGCTGGAAGCTGCAGCTGGCCGGCGGGACCCGGCGCCTTGCTGCCGCTCTCCCGTGGCCGAGGCCTTCCGGGCTGCTCCCACCTGCAGAAAAACCTGGTAGGGGAAATGACCTCGGGGATCGGCCAGCCGCTGAGGTGAGCTCACGGCACAGAGCTGAGAGCCCTCGGGGAGGGGATCTGCACTTGGGAGGGAGCCGGCAGCTTTCCAGCCCGGCAGCATCTCCTCCAGCGTGGCTGCCCACAGCAAGACACAAGTGAAGGAGAGAAGCCCTCGGGCTGCTCTAGCCTTCAGCAGCTGCCTGGCCCAGGGTTCAGCGTGCCCACGGCGTTGTTGATCAGAGCATGGGGCCCTGCTTTTGGGGGAGAATGGGGGAACAGCAGCTGGGATGGTTACAAAGCCTGTCCCTGCAGATTTCTGTCTCTGAGTCACTGGCTAATGCTGGCTAACAATACAGGGAGTTATCAAAAAAGCAGTTGTCAAAAGGGATAAGTCTGATTGTTCTTGTCCCTGTCTGCCTCAACCTATCTGCATACCTTCACGCCATGCTGACACACAGTCCCCAAGGCTTGGAAAGGCTCCCACTTCCCAAAAGTCAGCAGTTCAGTGACCTGCTTTGAGGAGTCCCAGCCTCCACTCAGCGTGCAGGAGGATGCAGGGCGACCAGTCATCACTCCCGCTGGCCATGTCCCCTGGGCAGACGGGAAGTCTGTGCCAGCTCCCGTCTGGAGATGCCAAACTCTCTCCATTCTCAGCTCCTCACAAAGAGGCCTAAAACTGGGAGAGGTGAATCACTCCCTTCCTTGCCCCTAGGGCAAAGCTGATCAGGAATTTTCTGCCGTTGTAATTTTCCTAAAGGAGAATCCATTTGTGCCCAGCCGCGCTTCTCAGCTCTGTGACCTTTAAGACTGACTGACTGCTGGGAAAGCAGGAAACAAACAGATTCATTTGGTTCAGTTTGATCCGACTTGAAATATTTTTGGTTGTGGTCCTGATCCAAAGTGTTTCATCTCAGATCAGTTCCACATTAATCTGTAATTCCCTGGCAGGCTGCACTGCCAACAGCACTGTAGCTGGGATGCTGCTCCCTCCTGGGGCCTCGCTCCCACGCCAGAGTGCATCTCTGTGCCTGCCCAGCCAGCCCCCGCCAGGTATCCCAGGAGGGTCACCGCCGCTCAGCAGGAGCTTTTTTCAGAAGCTGTGGGCCCTCAGCTGTAAGCGCAGGTCTGTGACAGTCTCCCTTACCCCTGTCCCCAAGCACTTCAGCACCTGCATCTGTGCGCTGGCGAAGAACTTGGCCCATAAAGCATTAGACAGGCCTTTGCGGCTCAGCAGGAAGCTCCTCTGAAGCAGCTCCTCACTGTCTTCTCTGCAATTTTTATTCACCTCTCTGCTCTGGGACTGTCCCTTTTCTTTCCAGCACTGGACCTATCACCAGAAATCCTTGTCTTGACACTGTACACTTGCTCTGCCCATAACATGTGAGCATGGTGGGAACCCGAGCCCTGCGTGAACAGACAAAAAAGCCTTTGCCAACTCTTGCTGCTGAGCTGGTGTAAGTCAGTTAATGTTTCAGGACACGGAGACATGGGGGCGGAGGCCAGTGCTGCCAGGAGCAAAGCGAGGGCATCGCGTCAGGGACGGTGGCGAACAGGGGGCTGCAGACAACCAGTGGCTATGTGCGTTTGTCCCACGCCAGCTCCCCCGGGTGAGCCCGGCTCCAGGCAGACGCACTCCCAGTACAGGAGGTGTTGATGGAGCCTCAGGCCTGCATGGGGGCCTGCTCACAGGCAGTTGTGTCTGAGACAGAGCAGGGTTGCTGCAACCAGGGGAGCAGCCACATGCAGGCAGAGAGCTCAGCCAGGAAGGCAGGGTCAGGTCCTGATGTAGCATGGACGCGGGGTGCCACATGGCACAGCTGTGCTATCCTTTTATTTCAGCCCTGGATGTCCTCAGCCCCAAGCAGAAAGGGTTTGCAGAGCACAAGGACACCGTCCTTCCCTTTGGTAGGATGCACCTGTAGGTGTGCATCTGCAGAGAGCTGGTCTGCAGGAGCGCCAGCTCCAAGGGTGCCTGTTGGACACGCACACAGCTCAGTCTGCTCTGCCTTGAAATCATGAGGGAGGGCTCCAGCATCACTCACCTCACCTTGCCACTAGCTGCAGAAGTTTGTCTGGACACCAAAGCATCCCAGTCAGCTTCAGTGGCTTTATCCAGAGGGTGAGAAGGAGCATCTCAGTGAACCTCTGCCCCATTAGTTACAGTCTCATTCCTCTACCTCTTAGAGAGCAACTGAAGGCAATGCAGGAGACAGCGAGTACATGTCCTCAGATGGGAGGGAGCAAGGGGCATGCTGAAGCTGAGGACAAGCCAAGATGGTGGCCTTGGGTGGAGCTGCTGAAGAGCAAGGATCTGGTGAGCACTGTGAACCTCAGTGGTCCAGCACAGCCTGGAGCCCACAGCTGGGGCAGTGCTTTCAGAGGGGGCACATGTTTCCTCCAGCAATATCGGGGAGTTACCTCAGCATTTCTGTTTCTCACTGTCCTGCAAAATGGTTTTGGAAATGGGTAGTTCTCAGACATGGGAGGCCGGTGTACACACGGCCTCCAGGAAAGATTTTCAGGTTGATTCTGCAGAAAAATCTTACAGTGTCTGGGTGTTTTGGCCTGCCCAGATGAGATAACAGGCAGATACTGTCATCTCAAGCAGCCAAGTCTTCCAGGAGCAGCATTACAAAAGCAAACATTTGGATGCTCAAGATTGTGTTCCATGTCCCGAGATGAATCTTTGCTGTCTTGTTTGCTTCTAAAGCACTCCTGGTCTCCAGGGCAGGTCCTGAACAGTGGCACAAGACACGCCACTACACACTCCAACAATTTATCACTTGAGTACCCAGTTCCCTGAGCTCATTTTCTGGTAAAAGACTTGCTTCACTTCTCCTCTTTGACTCTGAATACTTAAGACTGCCAGCCACACCAGGGGACCACTACCTCACAGATACAGATCCCAAGTGCCACCCCACCTCTGTACTAGCCCATCCTCCCTTGTGGAGGGCTGATTCTTACTTCACAGCATCACAGAACGGTTGAGGCTAGAAGGCACCTCTGGAGGTCACCTTGTCCAACTTCCTCGGGGTGGACACTTGGGAGAAGGGACACCCACACAGAAAAGCACATGGCACGAGGGCAAGGCTATTCTGACATGTCCACAGGCAACCACCACAAGACTATGCTGACGTGCTTTACAAGAAACCTCATTACTGCTGTTTAGTACATCACTGCCCGCTGCCATCCACGGCTGTGGGGGTGCTGCGAGCAGTGGAAGATGCATGGAGAGCTGCACCCTTGAGTTCGCTCCAGAAACAGCTGCATGACCACAGTGCATAGAGCCACCATGCAGGGACTTGTGTCAGGAGCTGCAAAAGGAACCAGACAGCTCACAGAGAGCATCAGCATAGCAGGAATCACCTCCATCCCTGGCAGTATATCTGCTCTCTTGGCATCACAGCACTAGGGAGGCTACGCGAGGGATGTGAAAGATGGGGCAGAAGGGCAGTGGATGGGTACAGAGGGTGGGAGAGGAGCTGGGAAAGGGAGACAGGCAGGGTGACTGGCCATGATTGAAAACAAGGAGCCAGAAAGAGTATTCTCGGTAATCTAATAATAAAGTCTTTCAGTTCTTCATCTCTGTTACCTCCAAAGGTTTCAGTGATGAGGGCTGAGAAGTATGAGATAGTCCAGAGACAGTGACTGTGCCTAAACTGCAGGACCTAGGAAGATCTTTTAGCATGAGTATTTTTGGGGAATGAAGTCTCATCACAGCTCCACAGAAGAAGGATAACACGGTCATCCCTCCCACTCTTGATGTCAAAGTAAGTAAGTGAAAACAGCAGGAGCTAAGCAGTCAGCACACTGTCCTGGACTCACAGCCCTAAGCAGCGATACACGCAAGACCTCAGGGTGCTGGGCACACACTTGCAGAGCATCAGGAACATGGAGATAATGTTCTGGGGATCTCTGCCAACTCTCCTCCTTCAGGCTCAGTGGAGGTCACAGCCTGCCCAGTTGCTCAAGGTTTCTTTATTCTGGCTCCCTTTTAAAGTTTTTGCAGTTCTTTGTTTAGAAACACCTTTGCTGCTTTCAGCGGTTGTTGTTCTTCCTAACTCAACTGTAACTTGCTTTGTTTTGTCCTGTTTATCTCCCCAAGGACACTCTGCCTGTTTTCCTTATCTCCTTTACTCTTCTTAAAAAGCCTTGAATCACACCAGAGCAGCTACTCTGCTCACCGTTTTTGTGGTTCATAATATGTTGCTTGTGCTAACCATCATTCACACCAGCTACAGACTGTTTGACCTGCCCTCTCCCTCGCTGAGTTTTGTGGGAAGGAAAGCTGAACACACAACCTGGAAGGCAACTGTGACATGCTCTAATCCCGTAGATTAGGCAGAATTTATTGATGCAGGGTGAAGAACCAAAGCATAGTACTATGCTGCAGGGGTAGGCTGGCCTCCAACTTCTACTTTACTGCCACAAAAATCCCAGGTAGCCAGGAAAGCTGATCAGACCAAAAACTACTTGGGTCACTTCTCCCAGCATCTTCATCCTCCTGCTGGTTGGAGTCAAGCGGGAAGGACCTGAGTTCAACCCACCCCACCAGGGCCAGCATTGCCCAGGCTGCTCTGCTCTGCTGTGACTCGCTTTGAAAGACTCCAGCACCTGGGAAAACGACTGGTCTCACTTCTGTGTCCCTATTGTGTTCAGTGGGGCTTGCTCTCTGTTGGCAGAAGCCCAAGACTAAAATCAAGCATTTCTTAACTCACTTTTCTCCTCTGGCTACCTGTGCGTGCCTTAGTAAAGTTCTTTGAAACCCTGGCGCAGCAGGATCTGCAGTTTCAGGCCAGCTGCTGCAGATCAGCATCTGTCAGCTGGTTCCAATGGCACAGAACTAGTTTACACCAACAAAAGATCCTGTCCAGAAACCAGGAAGCATTGTTCTCATTACCTCTGCAATGCTTTTGGTCGCAAGCTATCCCATAGGGAATAGTAGAGCTGGCTGTTTCAGCCTGGTTTCCAATAGAAACAAAACTTAAGCAATCACACCATTTGTGTTTGTTCATCCATGCCCAAGAGCTCGTGAACCCATCGGCAAGTTTCACCCAAATCTGACAGCGGGGTTAAGCTAATGGTCCAACGTGATTTGTGACATGAGGGCCCTCTTTTCTACTAATTGCATCGGAGGAGACCACAACGCAAGCTGCTGTGAGAGCTCAACTTCTATCAGACAGCAGAAAACAGTACACAGAGCTTCCCCAGACGCCCTCCTTGTGCAGAAGCTTTAGGAAGGACTTACACTTTCCAGGACACCAGAGGATCCACCAAAGAAGACAGAGCCCTGGGAGAGGAGGTTTCCTCAAGCTGGCTGCTCAGACTTGCTGCCTCTGGCTTTGCACTGAGGCTGCCACCACCATAAACAGAGAGTTTAACGCTGATAAACAAAGAATGCCAGTACCTGATGGAAAGAAGTAGCACCCTGACTTGGGAGACCAGCATCCAAAAATGCCAGGCAGCGTCAACCATGCCCAGGCCTCAGAACATTAGGAAGAGCCATGATTTTCTCACCCTTTCAAGCAGATTTTAAAGATAATGGTGTCTTTTCTCCAGGCTTCACCAAACACTCAGAATAAAATCCAGGGGAAACAATTGATGTCAGTGACTGATGTGCCCGCTAGAGCACTTGAGCTGTTCATAGGAAGAAGCACAAAATAATAAAAGTTCACTGTTTATCTAACACTGGCCAAGGGCAAAATCAACAAACAGCCTTGGTATCTCTCAGGAGATGTAAAGCTGACAGCCCCAGCCTGCCCTAAACCGACACAGGGTGCATTGACTTTGGCAGCGCTGACTGCTGCATGCTGTCACGTCAATAAACATCCCCATACAGATATCTGAAGGAGGTGAATGGTCATGGGGCATTGAGAGGAACAGTGTTTGCTATAAAGAGACAAGGGAGAGAGAAAAATCAGTCTTATAAATAATAACACTTCACTCTATGATATGCCCATAAATAAGGAAAAGTGGGAGCGCTGATGGAGGAGGCTGTCCCGGATACTGCCCAGAAGATACAGTATTGCTTATACAGCTGTGCAGCTGTGTACAGCTAAGGAGGTGGTGGTGCTGATGATGTGCTCCCACCATCCTTGCTGCTGCTCTCCTCTGTGCCTCCAGAAACACCTTCACCTCACCGCACAGTGTGGACCTCTCTGGTTACTCCTCTCCCAGAACATGGTCCCCACAGAAAGGGATGCAGCTCCGTGCCAGTCTGTGGCTGCAGCTCTAACCTGAGGCAAGGTTCCTACAAGTCCATCCAGGCCCTTTCCCACCTCACATCCCATAGATAAATTATCAGCAAAACTACATTAGACTTCTACGGTAGCTTACACGTGGCTTCCTGGAGATGCTGTTACTGTGGGAAACCCACAACTATGGCTCACAGTGCAACTTTCACTCACTGTGATGTGACTAGTCTAACACAGTCCCTTCAGCTGCTTACTTTGAGAAGGGAAGCTTGTTTCCAGCATCTTCAGAGAAAGGGGGCTGCCTCAAATGGAGCCAAGAAGCAAACAAGCAGCCCAGGCAGCAGAGAAAAGCCAGGCCATCAGCCCTGAAATGCACATCACAGCATAAAACAGACAACATCTTGTGAAGGTGCCTCTGAATAGCACCTGTGCTCTCCAGTGTAGCAACTGTTCGCCCCCAACTGTTACTGTCCATAAGATCTCTGAGAGTGCACTTAAGTCATTAATAAAGACACTCAACATTATTGGTCCCTGTGTCAGAGCATTGAGTGTCTCTGCCTCTTCCATGTCCTGTGTTTCTAGGTCCTCTGCCCCAGTAAGCAGTGAGCCTACACTTCCCTTAGCCTTCATTTTGCTGGTCGCTTACTTCAAACAGGCCTTTCTTGGTGTCTTTCACATCTGCTGGCTCCACCAATGCTGAGCTTTGGCTTTCCTCACTCCACTCCTGAAAGCTCAGGCAATGCCTGATGTCCACTGCAGGTAGCCCGTCCCTGTTTCCGCTGCCTGTGCAGGAGTCCCACCTTGGGCTGCTCCCCAAAGCATCGCTCTTACATCAAGGAAGCTGGTCCCTGTCCAGGATGCTGCTATTTCAGTGGATCCAGGATGAAAAGGAAGGCAAAGTTGCATCCCAGTCTATCCAGGGGGAATCATGGGTGAAATTCCACCCTTCCCAAAACATCTCAGCTGCACATACAGTACAGAACCATTTTAAGAGCAACAATGCCCCCTGCCTGTCTCCATCCCAGAACTCTCTGCCCATTCCTTTGAGTTTTCTGGCTGCAAATCAGTTGATGTAGATCTGTGTCCTCTTTCATACCACAGCTAGGACATGCAACTCCAGGTTTAGGGGAGATGGGACTTTCAGGACTGGATTTTGCTTCAACACGGTGCAGAGTAAGTGTGGCTTCACTGAAGTCTCTGCTGTTCAGCCTGAACCAGGGCTTGGTCAGGACAAGTCAAGTCACTATCAGAGGCCCACATCCTCAGGAGCATCCAGAAACTCTGCTCCCTCTGATTTCAGTCTCATAATCCATACTGGTAACTTCATCTTGCCTCTTCTTTCAAGTCCTTCATCTTTTCCAAACTCCCACTGTGCCAGAGAGAGAACATTGCACAAATCTTCCCACGGACCTCACTAGGGTGCTCCGCATCTTCTTCCTTGCTAAGGGTAGCATCTTGTCTTGACTCACTGCTTTCTTCAAGTGGAGAGAACAAGCAAAAATGGAGGAGAGACAGGTCATTGTGTCAAAGGAGGCCTGCTGGGCTGGAAAGGGATCGACATTTGCAGAGTGAGGTGACGTGCTCTGAGCCATGACCTGGGTCGCCATGGGGAGCTGGTTGCCTGAGTACCCTTGGCTGTGGGGAGGAGTGGGAGAGCCTGTCCCTGGAGGAGTTTGTTGTGACTCCATGGAGCAAGGCAGAAGAGCTGCCAAAACTAGTCTCTGGAGAGACAAGGGTCTGCGGTATGATCACAGACATCTCTGACACAGAGGAAACTGGGTACTGGGAACCTGGAACAAGGGACTGAGAAGCACAGCAAGGGAAGAGTTTGGGGCGATGAGTCACAGCCTGAACGCAAACACAGGAACAGGCTATCACGCGGTAACCAGTCACTGCGTGTCAGCATTACAGTCCATGTGCATTCTTTTAGTCCGTGCAAATAAGGTCATTTCAGCCAGCTTAGTGCAGTTCTGTCACGTTGGCTAACTCAAATTGATTTGCATGTGCCATGGATTAAGGGTGTGCACACAGATGCCCCCCACCGTCAGCTGATGTACAGCAGCATATTCCTCTGCGATAACTTGTCCAGTCTGTCCAAGCCTCCAGCTTCGTAAAAGCTTCAACAGTGGGACAGGGAAGCCTCAAGAAAAAGCACCTGGGCTACGGTACAGTGGCTAAGGAGGTCACACAAACCAGGGTGCCAGTGGGGTTATGTTCAAGCACAATGAGGATCCATCCCATGTTATTTCTGCCTTCCATCTTGGGCATGCCTCCTCCAGGACCACAGCCTCCCAAGCTCCTCTACTAGGCTGGAGCCTACTGGGCTTGGAGATGGCTGCTTGACAGAACTGCCTCGTTAGGAGGTTTCGCAACAAGCTCCCTGTGACTGTATTAAGCGGCCTGCATCATCTGTTTTGACTTTGCTGGATTTGTCTGTGTTCAATATATTTCTCGCAAGGGTCCCAGTTCAGCCCTCATTGACGTCAATGGGAGTCAGTCCATTCCCTTCAGTGAGAGCGAGAGCTGTCCCTTGGCGCTTGTATCTTGGCTGTTTCATTTCAATGCCCATCTCCATACACCCTCCTACCTTTCCCATCCCTTCGACATGGCTGGCGTCTTTAGCCTGTCCCTTCTGGCTGATTAGCAGATCCTGTCCCAAACTCACTCCTTGTTCCCTAGCACTGCACTGCTCTCATTTATTGTTCACCACATATCTTGATTTTCTGAGCACCTTCAGCATTGTATTTCCTCATCTGGACCCTCAGCAACATTTCCGTTTCTTAAACATAGACAAAGCAAGTTTTGTTGGTTGGTGTCTCCCCCTGAGTAACATCCTCCTTTTACAGCACAGTCATCCACCTTGACAATAAGAAAAGGCTTTCACTTCAGTTAGCTTTACTTCTGCATTAGCTCCTCAACAATCAGTTCCCATCCTAACTTAGATCTCTGTGTGAGTGATTATCAAAGAGGAAAGCTGGACAGTCACAGGAGTCCAAGAATCTGGTTTCAACACCACACTCTGCTAAGGATTCCCACTGAGATTTCGGATAAGACATTTAAATTCTTTGCTCCCTCTTGTAAGACTGGGAATCATGCTCCCCTCTCTCCAGTGTTTTTTGATGGTGAGATGTCCTCACAGTACTTTTGAGACCACTACTAAATCTCATGCAGAGAACTTTACATCCTCAAGCCTTTCTGAGTTAGCACCATCACTGCCTTTAAAACACTTCAAAAATGGACAAACAAAGATGTAAAATATTAGCTGATCACCCACTAGATAAACATTTCATCACATCCATGGACTGCCAGAGAAGAGGCAGGACAACACATGCCATGCATGCATTGTTCTAAGCCCTTTCCTAGAGCACTCACTCCAGCTGGGGAGAGGATCCTGCACTAGACAGCTCCATGGTGTGACCCGGTACAGCCTTGCTTACGTTTACACGTTCATCCTGGAGCCAAACTGTCTGATTTACATTATCCTAAGGAAGATCTTGAGTTAATGGCACTAAAGTTCTTCAGAGAAGACCCATCTCATGGAAGAGGGAAAAAGACAAGGAAAGAGGGAACAAGGGGAACTCTTCTCCTTCCACATCCCAGCTGGGCTTGGCTGGAGCTGGCTCCAATTACGCTGGTGGAGCCCAGCACTGCATGCACTTCTGAGGCTGCCACAATATCTCCCAGTGCCAGAGACGCACTCTCAGGCAAAGTGGGAAGCAGATGGGCTAAACGCAGCAACCCCACCTCCTTGTGGCAGGAACAATTTGAGAGAAGGGGATCATTTTTATCAATAACAGATATTCTGCTGGAAGGGAGTAGGCTTCCTGTCGGCTTCGGCAGTGAGGAGGGAATGGCAAAGCACTCAAACGGCAGTCAGCCATGGTTCCAGGGCAACACTTTCAAGATGTGGTCTATCCAACTGATAGGCAATCACAGAGAATTCAGCCTCAGGAGCAACCCTATACCCCACTGGATATAGAGATGAGAAGGAGGAGAGACAGTGCTTCAAAGCTGATGATGTCCAGGACATGCCTGCATATCATCTTGCTGAGGATCCGCTGTGGCCCATTGACCCAGCCGCTGGGAAAGCTGCTCTGACTAAACCGTTCACACCCAGCTTCCATCTCGCAGGCAACTCACGGGGAATGAACTGCTAAAGCCAAGGCCAGCGAACATGGCACTCCCAAAGCTCTTCACCTACACAGCACTGGTACCAGAAATGAACAGGGGATGGGGATGTGCAGTGACACTGCTGGTAGACTAAGGAGGAACCAAGGATATGAGGAAGAGGAAGGAAGAGGGAAATGTGAACATGGGCTGCCAGAGCTTTGCTCAGGTGGAAGCTGGGCAGAAATGGCAGTGAATCCACTATTTACGAGGAGTAAAGTGTTACAGAGCACAGCTGGGCCTGGACTACCTTCACCAACACCACGGCCTGCCAAGCTCCTAATAAAACCCAACACAGGTTGACTTGGGTTCTCATGGTGCTTCCCCTTCCCCACCTGGGGCCCACATGCACTGTGAAACGAGTGCTTCCCCAGCATCTCACTGTATCCAGAGCCTCCAGGGCTTACCCACCCACCTCCACAGCCAAGCGGAGCAGCCCAGAAGCGGGTCCATGCCCTCACTGCTTAACCTGCCCTCCGCAGCCCCACCTCTCCACACATGCCTCCCCACTCAGAGCAGGGATGGAGTACGCCCACGGTCTGTTGTTGTTGGTTTTGGCTCAGCAGTAGCAGGCTGCTTCCAGCAAGAGTGGTATGAATAATTGCCCAATTAACTGGAGGAACTTCCAGATGTGTGTTTGCTTTCATACCCATCCAGCCCCCCTCAATCCCACGTGCCTAACACCGTGGAGAGCGGTGGGGGTGGGAGAGCCAAGGCACTGCTAGCTCGCGCAGCAGCATGGGCAGGGCTAGCCCACTGCCTGGCTCAGCTCCCTTTTCCATCCCCACCTCCCTCCCACTCTTTAAATGGGGAAATGGTCTTTTTTTAATGACCCCGGGGAGAAGGAAATTTGCCCTGCCTGCCAGAGTTTGGTTACACATGCCAAAAGCCGAACAAGCAGAGAAAGCTGATCCCATGTTATGATTTTTATCAGGTGCACATACAGTGAACCCTCTTAAGACAGGTATTTTTTGCCATTTCCACCCCCCCACCCCCCCCCACCCCCAGGCCTTTTCCCATTGAATAATCTTGCACTCAGCAGAGGTTTTATTATCAGCCAAACTGCTTTCACTCTGTGGGACACACTGAAGCAGTTCAAGATTGTGGTTCTTTATTATCAGTGGGATCCAGCCCTAGCACTGCCACTGATCTGCTTCACACTGCCTGAGAAAGGGGGGCTCTTTCGAGGATCTGGGTGGAGATCTGACCTGGGCACAGGGTGTCTGGAATTCAGTCAACAGAACGAGGCCAAAAGGTAGCTCAGATCCCACAGACAGTGTGAGCTTCCCACTATCCCTCACTCACACAAAAATTGCAAGGGGTGGCTTTCACCTTCTCTGATTCTAGCACCAGTTCAGCACCTGAATATGTAAGCTCCAGTGAGAAGAAACAGAAGCAGCTCCAGAGTGACCTGCTCCATTCGATAGTGCTTAAGACAAATGAGCTGATTCACTCACAGGAGGCTTCAGTCTCTCCTCACTGAACAGCACAGATGGAGCTTAAAGGACAAAATTACACCAGATGGCAAACTTCTAGACAGCTACTGTTGGGGAAATGAATGCCATCCAAAACATGCGCTCTGCCCAACCACAGCATGAGTGAAGCAACTCCATCTCAAGGCATTCTCCCAGACCAAAACCTCATCCTTAGGACCCTTCGGACAGGATGTCCAGAAATAACAGCAGCTAGAGACGACAACTCTGTTTGGAAGTGGCATTAGCTTGGCATTGTGGGCATCACACAACTCCTTGTGTCATCCAATTCCTGAGGTTTTGTTTTGCAAACCTTCAGAAGGCAACTAGCAGAGAGCACCTGGGACTTATACACCAACACCACCACAGTCAGAACACCTCCTTTAGCACCAGCACACAAATGCACATATGGCACTGTTGAAGCAGAAGGCTCATAAGACCTTCTTTTCACCCAGCAGCTGCCAAAGACTGAACCCAAAGAAAGAGGACAAACTGCCATGTGATCCTTCCCCATGATGTACAGGGAGCCTGGCTCACTTGCAGGCCAAGAAAATGCTCTCTCTAACTAAGCACCTTCAGGGACGTGTGCTCCTGAAGCTGGCGAAGTGGTTTGGACAGTGCTCTGCTTCCCCATCCTTTGGATCAGGACAACTAGACAGGGCAGACGGCCAAGCTCCAAATACCTTTTAAAGATGAATGATGGTGTTTTCCTGAGAGAAGCTCAACAGCAAACATTAACTTTTCAGTAATCAGCAAATAGCCCAGTGTCAAAAACACTTTTCCATGCCAAATTTCCATACCACACATCACAAGACTGGGGTATAAAGTCCCATTTCTCACAAGTCTTTCTTCAATCACTGGAGAAGTCACTGCTGCCAGGAATGACTTTCCCTTGCCCCCTAGATTGCTATTCAAATCCAGCCCACCTACAGCAATTACAATTCATTTGTCCCCTTCTCTTCACAACATGTTTCCAGGTCAAATCTAGACGTGATGAACTAAATGATTGCGTTGTTTGCTTCAGACAGAGCATGAACCTGGCTGCTAGAGAGCAGCTGACCTGCTGTAATACCTTCCTTTACGAGGAGTTATTCACGGCTCCTGTGCTTGATCTGCTGCACATGAGGCAGCTTCTAAAGGCTGGCACATATTCTTCCACAAAAGAGGACAGGGTGTTGGAGCCTGGGGAAGAAGGAGGAGGTGCCACATGTATGAGGAACATGAGGAAGGCAGAGTCTGAGATCCTGGCCTTGAGGGGTGAGACTGCACAGAGCCAGTAAAGATGAGGAATTTGATAAATGCCCAGAGGGAGACAAAACTCTGTGTTTCCTAAGGACAAGGCATTACATCTGTTCTGGGTACCAGTGTCTCAGCCTGGTCTGAGATCCACCGGGCAGGAGCTCTGAGCCCACCCGCCCACAGTGCTGCTGTCAGAAGGCAGAGGAAGCTTTCAGGCTCTGCAGTATTTTGCAAGGGTGGAACAACTGGCTTCCCCTCCACAGCCATCACCCTCCCCACCACCCCGCAGGACTCTAAGTGGGCCATAAATGTTTTCAGCATGGCACTTTACCAAGCATACGCCATAAATTACAGTCCCGTGCCGATAATAAGTCAGGTAATAGCGCCACTTTTTTGTCCTGCCAACTGCACAAAAGGTGGCAGAGGGGAGGGAGGAAGGTGGGGGGAGACGCCTATTAGCACCAGGCTGGATTTTACACGCGATGGAAAGTGTTTGTTCAGCTGGAAGTGAGAACGGTCCTTAACCCAAGAGCACGCACTAATGAAAACAGAGTGTGCAGAGGGGGTGAGGGGCACCGGCACAGAGTAGCAATTCACGCTCTGGCGCAGGTGCAAGGGCTGCGAGGACCAGGCCTGGGTCAGAGCACCCACCAAGCCTGCTTTTGCTCTGGCTCCATTTCACACCTTTTGGAAACACTAATTGCAGGTTCTGCTTTGCCCTATGGGAGAACACAGACAGGTCTGAGAGCACCCACTGCCATGGATTTTGGTGCAAAGCCCACTTGACAGACTGAGCTAGGAACCTGCCCTGGCAGTTTGGGACAGCGAGCAACCCACTCCAGCCAAAGGGCCTCTGGGCACCCCACCCTCTTCTTATCCTTCACCCAAGTGGCTTCAGCCAGTTCTCAGGTCTCCAGAAAGCAAAGCCATGGGATTGCAGCCTGATTTTGCACCCGTCCAGCCACCTCTGCTGAACTCTGTTACCACTCCATCACACTACGTGGTAAATGACCCAAGACCGAGAGCCATCTACCCAGGCAGAGAGACAAAGCTATGAGGGAAATCACTGCCCAACAAACATGATCCTGCTTTGCCGGATGAAAGCCAGTAAATCCCCTGAGAAGAGGCAGTCCTGCATTTGGACCGGTGCAGAGGAGTACAGGGGGAAGGAAGAGACCAAGAGACCTTGGACTAGGTGATCTCCAGGGTCCTTTCCAACCTAGATGATTCTGTGAACATCAAAGACAGCACAGGGCATAAATCAAGCAACATTTAGTTATCCATCCATGACAATAGCATGTGACCCACCAACAGTCCCTGGATACACCTGGATACAATATACCTGCACTTGAAAATAAACGAAACTCCTTCAAAATCACCCTCTCAGGAAAAGTCCTGGGAAAATGAGGCATTCCCTGAGGCCCTGCAGGTCATCAGGCAGGCACTCTATGGGTGGAGGCAAGGTGCCACATGTAGGATCTCTCTTCCTCCAAACAGTCAGGAGCTGGAAAGAATGCCCCAAAGGTGCCCAACAGCCAGAGACCTGACCCTACTGCATATCTAATGCAACAGCAGTACCTGCAGCCAAAGCCAGGTGCTAACAGCCAATCATCACACCTTGGAATACCTGATGCAATATGCTGAGAGCGTACTATGGATGTCACCACACAGCTATGTCCTGGTCTCCTCATGGAGGAGGGGAATTAAAGTCTTCCAGAAGGGAGCCTCCTAATTCCCTCCTAACAAATCCCCTGTCCACACCAAGAGGATCACCCAGCAGCAAAAGCTAATCCTTCCCATGGCACTGATGGTACAACAAGATGACCGCCTGTCCCTCAAAGGCAGGAGGTACCATAGCTGGGGAGAGGGAAGAGACAAACAAGCAGCAAAAGCTGGCTGCAACCCATCCAACCAAGTGGAAAACAGAGCGTCTGCAGAGCACTTCTTGGACCCACAGAGAAACGCATGTCTGCATTCACAACAGCGTCCCTTTTAGCGTCATTAAAACATCCACCAGCACCCTCCCAATTCTGGCACCTTTGGCTTTAGTCTCACCCTCACTGCCAGGAGGAACATCAGCAGCTCATCCAGAGGCCGGGAACCAGGTCTGGCAGGTGGAAGAGAAGGTGATCCACACCACTGGGCAAACCTCCCATTAAGATGCTGACATGTGATATGAAAAGGATTTGGTTAATTATCCCATGGTAATTCCCAGTTTTACCCACAGGAGGTCACACTTTGCCAGGCTTATCAGCTTTCCATGCAAGCCGCCCTAAGCCAACGGCACTGCTGTGGGACCAGCAAAGCCAGAGTTTTACTAGCCCGGTTCAGGTTTTGTCCTAATTCCCTTCTCTGCATCCTGGCATTCTCTGCCAATGCCCCAGGCGCTCTTTTGCCCACCCTACAAGTGCCAGCCTCCTCTCCAAGGCTGCTGGACACCCACAGACAGCTTTCCTCTGTGATGGCCCATTCCACCCACTCAGCCTTTCTTCACTTTCTTTTCTTTGCTTTCATCTCCTTCCCCAACGCAGCCTTCCAGTCCCTCCATTGCCCCTGCCAAAAAGACTCCGTTAAACCCAGTGCCTAGACCATAACTCTAGCCTAGCTTCATAAGAAAATGAGAGATGTACAACTGCATGTACTGGAGAAATTTCTGTTCCAATACGCTTCAGGAAAATGAATGCACACATGAAATAACATCCTTACACAAAGAAATGGTACAGTATGAGCTCACCTGTTATTAATCTTCAGACAAGAATGAGAGAGAAGCCACCCTCAAGACACAAACCCATAGCAAAACAGGCTTTGCTGAACACTGCACTTATGGAACTACTTATTTCATGCCATGTAAAAGTTCTCCCAAGTCCATGGAAGGTGTTGACTGGTAGTCCAATAAATGAATATCCTTTGTTCATTCCTAGAAAGCCCCTGCAGGCTCATTGCCCTCGTGGCCAGGGGGTCACCAGGTCTTGCTCATTATTTGAGCTGCTACAAGGTTTAGTACTTAGAACCTTAGTATTCCTTGGCTTCTGTAAAGCTTCCAGCAATGAACCTTCTGCAGGAAGAAAAGTAGATGCATTCAAACATGTTTTCCATCAGCCATCAATCAACCAGTGAAGTATGGTTTTCACCTTCTCTCTCACGTAGTCACAGACAGTCCAACAGCCTGAGTACAAGCTGTATGAAGATTATTCACACAGACACGCAGACTCCAAAGTTTTAAGACAGCACACAGCATCCACTCTGCCCACATCATCTGCCATTTTTTCAACCTCTACTAGTCCACGGGCTGCTGTCTCCTTTTATCCTGCCATCACAGAGTCTCCCTTCTGAAAGATCTCCCAGCGTTGATCTTATAACTGTGCAGGGCTCTTCTTCCTTGATCATCCCTTGTGGCATCTGGGTTACTGGAATGGTAAAAGCATTGGGCAATGCAGAGTCTTTGGTGACAGAAGTACCACCATTACACTCTGAAAACATCTCTTGATAGTGCACTGCTGAGCATAAGTAGAGAAGTTTGAAAAGGGCCTTCAATTGCTTCTACTTTCTGAACACCAAGAACAACTCTTAGGCTAAAGGGTGTGTTCAGTTCAAATTATGGTTCACATTTCAGCAGAGAAATTCCTGAAGTCCAATCCATCTCCCTGTGCCTGGTCTTGCTTTTCTAACACCTGTCAATCCCCAGCTTTGTTCACACTACATGAACACCTTCTCTCTGCTGCAGTTTCCCCAGAGAAACACGGGAATAGCAGAACTGCTTTACCTCAGAGGGGCACCATGAGCCCAAATATACAGACCACACAGGACCCGTGTACTACAGTGAAAGGATGCTAGAAATACTGAAGACAGATGGAAGCTTTTCATCCTCCTACAACATCTTATCAAATACTGCCCACACTTAGCTCTGTTCTCACACCCCTCCATCTACTTTCATCATGTTCTAAACCTGCTCTCCTTGCTAGCTCAACTTCATTTGGTGTAGGGAACATGACCCTTTCCATGTGTTCAAGTGCCCTCTAGGACCCTACAGTACCAAACGCAAGGGAATGTAAAATAATGCATTTTTCCAAATTAAATTTGGATAAACTGGATGATTTCTCAGCAAAACTTCTGGAACTTCTTTTACTAACCATCTGCCCCTGGCACAGTGGATGCTGTGTCTATCTTGCTTCTGTTCACTGCCCAGTAGCTTTAAGATAAAAAAGAAAATCCCTCTAAGACCCTGTTTAAAATCCAGCCGCAATGGCTACAACTCCTCTTCATGTTTTACTTTTCATTACCATGTCTTGACCTTTCCTTGTGGTTCTTTGTGGTTGCTTTTAGACTGTAAACCTTCTGGGTAAGGGATCTGTTATCTGTTTGGCAAGAGCCTGCATTACCAAGCTGTGTACATTTACAACTCCATATAAAAGATTAGTACTTTATTGGTCATTTAAGTATTCTGAGTTAGTAATCTTTAATGTGGCAGTTATTTACCCAGTCATAAACAGAACGCTGCTGCCAAGTCAAGTCAAATAAACACTATGGAAGTCCTTCATCTCTAGAATTAATCCATTTCTGTTCTGACCATTCCAGGCTTTGCAAAAAAAAAGCAGTCACACTGTTACTGAGAACAAAACTATTCAGATGTTAAAGTGTTCTTAAAGCAACAACTGTATCTAGTACCTGCTCTAAGTTTTTCACCCGAAGGCTCTGCAAGGCTGGTAAATAGTGCAGGACCACAAGCCCCAGACATCCCACCCAACGCTGCCGCTCCCAACAGCCCTGCCTGCAGCGCCGGGACTGCCCCTCACCGCCACCCCTGTCACCCCCACAGCCCCCCGCCACCCTCACCCCCACCCTCAACACTGCCACCGTCCGCCACCACTCCCAAAGACCCCCGCCACCCTCATGACCGCCACCGCCCGCCACCACCCCCAAAGACCCCCGCCACCCTCATCACCGCCACCCTCATCACCGCCACGGCCCCCCGCCACCCGCGCGGACCCCAGTCACCCCCACAGACCTCCACCCCCCCCCCAGCCCCCTGCCACCCCTCACTGTCGCCCCCCACTGACCCCCCCTCCCCGCCTCAACGCCCGGGCCGCCGCGCACGTGCCCGCACCGCCCGCACGGCGCATGCGCGCTCCCGTCCCGCCGCCGCGCCCTTTGCGCATGCGCGCGGTGGCCGCTCGCTCCCCCCCCCCAGCCCGCTCCCGGTCCCGCCGGAGGCGGCCTGACCGGCGCGGCGACGGTAAGGGCGGTCCCTGCACGGCCGGGGTGCGGCGGGAGAACCTCTGCCGGCAGGGCGGGGGGATTCGGTGCTGGGCGGCGGGACCCCGGCGGCGCCTTCCCGGGAGGCGGCCGGGCAGGACCGGGCCGGGGGGCCTGCCCCGAGCCCGGCCTTCCTTGGGCCCCCTCCGCGGGCGCCGCTCTACGACTCGCTCCCGGCGCCGGGCCCCGGCTCGCCGGCCGTGCCCCGCGGGGCCGGCGAGCCTGGGGAGGAGCTGCCGGGCGAGGGTCAGGACGCGGCCCCGAGCCGCTGTTCCCGTGGGCTCTGGCGGCACCGGCGGCCCCTCCGGGAGCTCTCCCCTCCGCGGCGAGCCGGCCTAGGGAGGCTTCGGATTTACCCTTCCGATTTGTTCCGGTGCGTGGAGACTCGAAGGCTTGTGGGTGCCTCTTGGCGTGAGGGCACAGGTTAATGCTCTGCTTCTGCGCTTGTTTTTTCTGCAAAATATGTCAAGATGGGGCAAAGACGGATCCTCTGGTAACTGGTGACGCTCACCCAAATATTCACGGTTTACACTTACTCTTCAAGCTGGTCCCAGTTAAAGGGGCAGTTTATATTCACATGAAGAGCTCTCTAAACCCAAAGCTTGTGTTCTGCAGCTTCTTCCTTGAATATTTTAGAATTTCTATCATGAAAGTTAAATTTTGTTATGACTTTATTGTCATGCTGGTCTTTATCTAGGAACTGCTCTCTGAAACGCATACATATATAGACACCACATCCTTAAGTGGACGATGGCTCTTGGGATATTGGGGCTGCCAGAACGTCACCTAGCTGAACACTGGGTTTGGGGTGTCCACTAGAACTTGATAAAATGGTCCTTGGCCTCTCTGGGCCTGGGAGCAGGAGAGCAAATAACTGAGTGGCTGCAGCATGTTTAGCTGATTCCAGCCTCAGGTGGATGAGATATTGCAGGTGCTGTATAGCTGTGATGAGATGGGAGTGGGTAGTTTTATTCTGAACTGTGTTACCGTAAAACCTTGCCTTTTTACATCTAGTTTCTATAGGAAGCTGGAGTATCTGAAAGCTTTGCTGGCTTACAGGAAACCACAGTAGAATTGTCAGAGCATCCAGGAATACCCAGAGCACAAAAATTACATGTACCACATCTAGGGCTCTGCATTACCTGAAAAGGGAAACTCAGAAAAGTTAGAATTTCCTTCTTTGTGCATTCGCTAGTAGTTAGACCATGTTGCAAAAGACTTATCTCCGAGATAGTTACTTTGCAGGAAGAGCACTGGTAACTCGAATCCAAGCACTCCAGCAGTATTTTATGTTAGCTCTTTGTTGCTTCCAAGCAACCCAAGCATGATACTTATGTCCTTTGTAATTTGCAAAATGGCTGTGGATAGTATTGCACAAGAATTAGCTATCTTTGTACTGAGTGTCTTTTTTGTCATTAATATTTGAAAGTTTTCAGGTGTTCCTGCAGCTAGAATTTGAATGCAAGGGAAGGCAGCTTTCTGCTTCTCTTTTTTGCTGTTAATAATTAAATGCTGCCAAGTAAATGTTTCTAACAGGCTGGGTGTGGACCTGTCACATATTCAAGCACCTCTGCTCTTCCCAGCTCTTTCCTTTTATTGTGACCTCTGTTTTCTCCCCTTGGTTGTCTTCATTATGTTAATCTGAAATCTTGAAAAAGTCTCCTCCTCCTGATCAGTCTTGTCATTTGGACTGTAAGGAAAACTGAAAAAAAAAAAGCTATTCCTGTACTAAAGTTACCCTGTCCATAAATATAAGCCAGGCAAGCAAGCAAGCAAAACAAACCAGTCCACACTGCGCATGTGTCTCACCGTCTCCAACACTAAGGTTATTGCAGTCTGATAATACTACTCTGGCATTTGTTTAGATCGTAACTGCCTTTGCTTCAATGCTGAAGCTGGATAGAGTTAGTGACATGCAAATTATTGCCAACACATCATGAATTTAGTCCTTGCTAATCTTCTAGCTCTTTAGAATTCAACCTGCCCTGCCTGTTAGGTTGGAGAGGCCATTAAAACTGCTTGTGTTAGGCTGTATGGATGCATGCTCAGAAGCAGACAGATATATGTTAATGCTCAAAATAGATAAACTGTGTTAATGGTCTGAAAAGAAAAACAGCTATTTATATTCCATCTATACACAGCCTTGAATTGTGACTGAGAACTAAAGAACTAAAACTTCTTTTAAATGCTCGTTTGGGGATGCGTTTATTGTCAGGTTTAATTGCAATATTCTGCCACATTTACATGGGTTGTGTTTTGGGGGCGGGGAGGGTGCAGTGGACTTTGTCTAAGTAATAAGTCTTTAGCCATTTATTCCTTTTGTGCTTGATCAGGCAGTCACATGACTTTTCAGATATAAAAATAGACCTAATTGCACTATATTAATGATTGACTTGGCTTGAAGTCCATGTGTATTGGTGGGAGTATGTGCTGGAGATGTCCAGCTGTAGAATCACCTGTTTTAAGGTCTCTAATATACAAAAGTTCTCATATTTTGTGGTGTTAGACTTTACTGTTTCTCATTTATTTTCCTCTGTTGCTTAAACTTCTAAAGTTAGAGGACCTGAGCTTTCAGCCATGTTGCAAAATACCACATGTTGCTGATTCCCACTGTCTCAGGAAAGAGAATGAGAAGAACCTCCTAGGCTGACAGTGTCTGTGTTAATGAGCATGCTTAATTGTGCTTGGGGTGTACGCAGCTACATTATGTTAACAAATAGGTGTAACTTCAGTGTAGCTACACCAGCACTGGATTATTTTGTTACGTTTTTCAGGGGAAGAAACTTAAGGGAGAAATAATTCATACACAAAGTTGTTGTAATGACTGTATTTTGGAGGAAACTAGAACTGGGTTATTTCAAAATCTGCTAGGTTGAATAGCATTCATTTGAAAAGAAAAATAAATGTTCATCAGATCAGTTAAAACTTTTCTGCCTAATAGACAAGAGCCTGGGGTATCAACCCTCAGCAAGTCAGCTGATCAAACTCCATTGCATATACTCAGAATATAGTTATTTTTATTTCAGAACTGATATTCTAAAATCCCCTACCTGTGCAGCAAATACCTTTATAAACCCTAGGAAGAGAGGCGCTCTCCAGAGATTGCCTGTTTAATGCAGATTTAATACTTCCTGAAGAGAGGGGGGCAAGGGGGGAACGCAGCAGTAAGCCACAATGAGAATATTAGCTAAAAGTAGCTACTACCCTGTTTTTAGAGACTGAAATGAGTTGTTTACGCTGTAAGCACTTTAATAATGTGGTTAATTAGGTGCTGTTCTCTGTTGTGGGGATATCTGTCACCTTATTCTCTGTACCACAATTGCAAGTATGAAGGTTGGAAACTCTGCTGACGTGCAGGCAAATAGGTTTGGTTTCTTTTTTTAAAGGTGTGGAGGTCAGTGGTGCAACTGATGCATGTGGATGTTGCCCAGTGCGTTGTTTAAAAAACAGTCTAATATTTAAATTCCACCTCCTCCACCCCCAGCAGGCCCAGCAGAAGGGAGTAGGTCATAAGAAGATCTATACAAGGATGATTTGTAAGGTAAGGATTAATAAAAGCACTTCAGTGGGGGGTGGCAGAGTATTGGGGCTCTTTCTGTTTGGTGTTTTTCAGGTAATATCTTCACTGTATACAGAAGATGTTTGCTTTATAATCTGGTTCCATGCGGAAACAAGATTTCTGCTGCAGATTTACATTTCAGTATGCGTGTAAGGCCTCTCATCAGGCTGAGAGACTTTGAATCCATTGGGCAGTGCAGTGACACTTGACAGAGAAGTAGGCATGACAGGTATCTTAAGTCCCTTTAAGTTTACTTAGAACAAGCACATGGGTAATAAACACGGTCAACAGCAAGGCCTTGTCTTATATGTCCTGTGCTCCGACCCCTTGACTTTTCTTAATGACCTTCTAACAGGGCTAGTCTTCCCACAGTTTTACCCCTATAGTATGATTAGAGATTAGTAATATATACTAACAGTAAGGTTATAAACTCAGCAGCTGTTCTGTTGTTATAAATACCCTTTGATTTTAAAATTGTAATCAAAATAATGCAGGACTAGTTTGGAATTCTACACTGAATATTTTCTCATTATGAAATGCTGTTTCTCTACCTTTGCTTCTGCAGAGGAGGTATTTGTTGCTACTTTTGGACTTCTAATAGAGCATAATTTTGGAAAGACTGCAGAAATAAGTATCAAAATGAAGCAGTATATTGTTCAGGTTCCCTGAAATGCAACTGCTGGCATTCTGCCTGAGATTAGGCCCTCCTTTAATTGTAAAGTATATTTGGAACTGGTTTGATGTTAGTGTCTGAACTCACTCTCGCATGCAGGATAATCTACCCTTTTTTTTTCAGGACAGGGTTAATCCATTATCAGTGATACCAGATTACTGAAGCTTTTCTTCCGAGCAACCTTGAAAGAAAGGGAAAAAATCTGTAGGGTTTTGCAGGACTGAAAGAAAATAGATTCTGTATAAAATGACTACTTTAACTTTGTAATTCTTATATGGTCATCTCACTGTAAAATGGCTTTTATTTTCCAAGAGCAATCTTCTGTACCCTTGGTACTTAGTGCAGAGAATAATGAAATAATCTGAGATGGCAAGATTTTCCTACCCGGTTTTAGTTGCTGGCACAAAACTTACCCTGGAATAAAGGAGATCTAGTGATAACTTCTGGTATAAAGCGTTACCTCCCCATTTGCTTACTGCAGAGGCAAGGAGTGCATGCAGCGATTTCCTTAGTCTCCCTAAGAGAGTGAGGATTTGCGTGCTCAATTAGACCAGGGTTACTGGTTCATCTGCCCATTTCCTAATTTAGGGATCCCTTAAGATCTCCAGCACTGCCAGATTAACACCTTGTATATTCATATATTGCACTGGAAGGTCTTAATATAAACATGTCCTACCAGTTAATTGAACAGACAAATTACATTGGCATAAGTATCCACACTGATACTTGTGCTGTTACAATTAAATTGTCGTCTTGTTTTGTTTTAAAGATGATGTGGGGAATTGGGATGTTGGCCTGTTTCCTAACAGACTTTGAATGGCACAGTTCATATTTTGAACCTTTTGCAAGGGAGAATTTACAAGATTCATCTGTGTGGACATATTTTTGATAAATATGAATATTGTGAAGAAACTGAATTTTAGCATTAGTTTTTAAAAATGGGATATATGTCTATATATTGTATATATACAATATATTTATATACAATGCAATTTATGTTTTCTGTGTATACATTCTGTGTTCTTGAATGGAAAGTATATTTGTGTTAACAAGATTCAGGCTGAGACTGTGATGAGCTAGTTGTGCTTGTACATCACTTGAACAGCAAAGCCTTCCCTCTAGCCTGCAGACAAGGCTCCTCATTCTACCTGGCCCAGCCTAGCAGATGTATTGTTAAATCCCACTTGGAAAAGGCCACTATTTTTTGGAACAGAAGGATAAAAACAAAAAAAAAAAACAGAAACTGGTTTTATACTTGGTATAGATCATGACTTGGAGAGTGTTGAGGTTGTCAATGGGAAACCATATGGGGCTTTGTAAAAGGGTGCGTTCATCTCCATAAAGCAGTTTGCATTCTCCTTCTCAGTGCGATACAACCATGGCAGTCTGAGGCCAGCTGGAGGCTTCTTATGCTGTAGTCAGGCTGGCTGCGTTAGTTTTGGGACCTGCACCCACCGCAGTTTGGGATGTGAAGTGTTGAAGCAGCTTAGTGGTTGCACAGGTCCCCTGTAAAGGGTGGCCCAGAGTAGGATGGACATGCTGTTGTGATACTTCATCACAACTCTTGGAAAGGAGTAATCACTATGTTGAAGCTGGTCAGAGAGTGGGAGGAGCAGGTCTAGGAGGTATGTGCTCTTTAACCTCTGAATGTTTTTCTCATACTAATAAACCCATAAACATTGCCGTTGTCTGTGAACTGCCTCTTGGCAAACACCTCTTAGATAGTGGGAAAGGTCACACCTTCTATGTGTAAAAATCTGTGTGTGTTTCCATTCATGCTGTCAGCTGCTGTTCTGGACCTAAAGAAACTCTATGAACACCTAAGAAATAAAACATGGTTGCATGTACTCCTGTAGAGAAGGTTTAAATAGGAGCAAAAGAAACAAATTTGTGTTCAACATAAACAAATGCAGACGTTATGTCTAAGAGGAGAACATCTCAAAGTGTGGATATTTAATGATATTTTTCTGCCAGTAAATGTAGTGGAGAGAGATCTAGAGGTGACAGACTTCAAACGGAGAGAGCATTCAATGTAAGAGAGAGAAAATGGTTTACTGCATACAGATTTGCTTCCATGTCAGAGCTTTTCACTGATAGTTACACTGCATCTTTGGTTGTACATAGTAGACTGTGTCTACTTCCAAATGGAGTCCACTTCCAAATAGTCCACTTCCAAATGGAGAAAGATATAAACTGAGGTGTTTAGGGAAAGAAAAAATAAAATAAAATTGAAGACTGAAGATTGCATATTCACTGTAAAATTTTCATCAGAGCTTGCTGTTGAAGGGAGACCTGTTTCTAGTTAGTTCAGCTTTTGAAACAAAGGGAAGAAGAATAATTAGTACAATATGAGGGATTTTTTTCATCCTTATAATTTGGAAGAAACCAGAAGGAAAACACAGTCAATATAATAAGAAAATTGTATTGATTTTTCTGCACTACTTTGACAGATTGTTTTTTTTAATTGGATCTTTTTTAATACATCATGTAAAATAGTTTTGCTGATTAAATGCAGTTTTATTTTGGGGGGGGGGGGGGGGGGGAAGACAGGAATTCTCCTCTTTTTAATTTTACTAGTTGTTCCTTGCTTTTTTTTATGATGTAGGCAGGACAGAAAGCTCCTGATCTATGTCTTTGATAACATTTACCATCCAGTATCATCTTACAATGTTCTGTTCTTTAGCCTTTTTGACCCTTTGTGGAACCATTAACCATTTCTTTTCTCTTCCAATTTTTCAACAAGAGTGTTTTGTGGGGTTTTGCAGACTTTTGTTTGGGTTTTGTGTGTTTATTTTGTTCCTCTGTGGTATTTTAATGATCAGTACACCTCACAGTATCTACAGTGATTGAACATTAGAAGCGCTTGTCATCCCAGAGCAGGGAATGGGAACGGGGATTGCTGCTTGCAGATATAAGGCATACACATTCTCCTAAATATAAGCTACTGTCACTTATCTGGCCAGCAGTGAAGAGTTCATTCTGTGTCTGAACTTTTGACTTTTATAAAGTACATGATAGATTAATCACAGATAATTTTAAGACCTTGTTTAAGAAGGCAATAGTACTTTCCTAAGAATGAAAGCATGGGATTCTAGGACAAACCTTCTGTGACTATGCTTTGTATGCAGTGGTGACATCCCAAGAGAATTCATGTAGATGCCTAAAATTATTTGCCCTGTAATGTACTCTTATATCAGGTCTTTATCAGTTACTCAGGAAAAGTGAGATGTTTCTAGACTTTGCCCCAAAAGAATATAAAAAAACCATCAGGAAGCAGCTAACTAATACCCTATTGTTATTGGCAAACTAGTATTAGGATATTATTCAGAATTGTATTCCTGGAGTCCAGCTTGTGCTGTACACAGTGCCTAGGGCAAATTATAAAGAGATCGAAGGGCACTTAACCTCGTTAAAGCAATCCATCGAACTGTGTACTCTACTGAAATGGATCATTGCTCCAGAATGCATCAATGTGTTCCAAATTGCTCTCCTGCACAAGATGAACTAGTTGCTCCTGTATACTCCTGCTTTTATCCTTCTGTTCCAAAAAATAGTGGCCTTTTCCAAGTAGGATTTAACAATACATCTGCTAGGCTGGGCCAGGTAGAATGAGGAGCCTTGTCTGCAGTCTACAGGGAAGGCTTTGCTGTTCAAGTGATGTACAAGCACAACTAGCTCATCACAGTCTCAGCCTGAATCTTGTTAATACAAATATACTTTCCATTTAAGTATATATACACGTACAGAAAACATATTGCAACTTGAGCAGCTTGCCCTAGTGCTAAATGGAGTGTTTAATTTTGGCTCTGATGCATACGTCTTCCTCAGCGATGAGTGGCATAGGAAGTAACTGAAGCTGTATATGTGACAAAACATGCTTCGGATCAGGAGGTGTTTGGGGGAAGGGTGCTGTCCAGTCTTGTTTCCAGATCCATGTAGCAGAGATGTCAAGGTATACTGCTGTAAGTCTGGGCTTGGGGAAGACTGCAGAATGCACTGAAGTACTCAGGGAGGAGAGAGTAACTGTCTGCTGGTTGCCTTTAATTCTGCAGTTAGCTGTCTTGCTGCATTGCTTCGTTCTTCTGTCAGCTTCTTTGGTGTATGAAGCGAGCATCCCAGACATGGCTGAGTATTCCTCAAGGATGAGAAATCATCTACTCATAGTTTTGGGTTTACTTCTCTCTTACTGGGATGAGGACTAATATCTAGCAGTCTTGAGGAAGCAATTCTCATTTTCTTTTCATGTGCCTTCTGAATGGATTAGTTTAATGCGGTTATGGAAGAGAGTAGACTTGAGTCTCTGCCCTGGCTACATCACTACTCAACAGTATAAACAGCAAACAATGTGCTGCAGGTCTGGGAGTCTAGCATTAGGCTTGATTTGTAGGGCAGCAAAAGAAAATATTTGCTTTCTGTTAGCACATTATAAAAATGCATGCCAAAATTTTGTCATCGGTATCTAACTGTATCTGTACAGTGCATAGCAAATAGCTGAATCAAAGGTGTTGTAACGGTGGTTAAGATGAAAAATTGGAGTTCTTGTTACAGAGCAGCTACACTAGATTTGAATTAAGTGTCCTAATAAGCTATTAATTTGTAGTCAAACTTTCAGAACACAAAGTTGCAAGAATACATAAGTGGAATAGGGGACAAGTTTTTTCTGAGTAGTTATAATTTCTTTTTAGGAAACTTTTTTGTGATTATTAAAAGCAATATCAAATAAAATAATCTCAGGTTTGAGCCAAATTTGGAATTTATTTTAAGAAACTTTTATTTTAAGAAACTTAGAATGTAAATATGTCACTAGTGTGGAGCACTGTGTGTATTTGAAAGAAATAATTGTCCTCTGGGTTAGTTGTACTTCAGATATTTCAGTTGAATAATTTTCTTTTCCAAAATGCAGGAATTTAAAAAGTTGTCTCTAGCCACATTATCTTAAGTAAAATCGTAGCCTTATATTCCCCATAATGAAGGTAAGTCATAATTCAAATCTTCTCTTTTCCTGCTGTTTTATTTTTAGACACTTTCATAGAATTTTTCTTCACAGGCAGTATTGGAATTTGACTGTCACGCTTGGCTTCACTGCTGTATTTTTATTCAAATTCAGTGCAGTTTTCAGCTGTCTTCTGAAAGTAGCCCAAATGACAATGGGAAGAACTAAAGCAATGGAATGGAAAATGTGGCTAGATTAGCAAGCTAAATATTTCGTAAAAATTTAGTCACTGACTTGAAATCATGCCAGTTCCAGTTACCATGGTCATTGCTTGGTTTTAAATTGTAATGATTACTTGGTTGCTTTGCAGTTTAAACTTAACTTTGAAAAATCTTGCCTGTTCTACAGCCATTTTTGGCATATCTTCAATATGCATTTTTCAAGTTCTATTTCTCACTTGTGTTAGGGGTTTTTATATTGCACTTAACTGAAGAGCTCCATTATAGACCAATAGATTAACAATCGCAAAATTGTGTGGCAGTTACTAAGAAAAGGCTTTTTCTCCTGGTTCTGTTCTTCTGTGTTAATTCCTACTGTTTTGTAAAAGTCAGTCTGATGAGAAAAGATAATGACTGCTTCCCCTTTTTAAGGGGGAACTTTTAAGGTAACTTTCAAGATTTGTTATTGTTATGTAATGTAAATATTCTGTTAATTTTTACAATCCCCTTATAGTTCTGTTCTAACAGGTACTTGAAAGCATTTCAGTTCTGTGCAGTTCAGGTGCTGATCCATCACGTTGTCCCCATCCCCAGTTAGAGGATACTTACTACAACGTGATGTTAACTTCTCTAAATTTACTTTAGAGGGAAAGAGGCTTGTTAAAATAAAGGCGTATAGATCGGTGTCTCAGCCTGCCTTTAACCATATCTTTATACAAACATTTAATTCTGAGAATTTTTTTTTCTCTTCTGCCTGTGTCTTACCCATTCCTTATAAGTGAAAGCTAGGTAGTTTAGGTAAAGATGGGACTTTGATACAGACATGCACTCTTACACAGCCATCCTCTTCTACTTTTACTCCTTAACTGACACACCAGCCTTCCATCCCTCCAAATAGAACAGTCTGCACTGCCTGCTTGCTCCCTCGTGGTAGGAGAGATGGGTAGGAGACAGCCACAACCAGCCCTTTGCTACTGAATGCAAGACAGTTTTTGTCTACTCTTCCCACCAGCTCAGAGTTAATCATTGCTCTTTACATGGTTGCCAGAAGACTGAGGGCTTGCCCAGAGGGATAGAGAAAGTTTTGGAAAGAGTGGGAGGAAGAGATGAAGGGTGGCTGGAATTTTCCTGAGATTTCTTGTGCTCTTCTCCTTTGGCAAGTAAATATTCCCCATTTGAAGCCTGCTGGCTTACAGTAGCTGTTGGCACAGTGTCAGGAGCTATGCACCATTACACTGAAGCACACTAATTCTGTTGGTTTTGCAAGCACAGTTAAGAGCTGGTCATGCTCTGGCAACCTTGACAATGTGCATTTGCTTTGCTGTCATTTTTCTTTGCAGCATCTAGAGCTTTGAAAAGCATAAGCAGCCAGACCTACTTGCAGAGCCAGCAGATTTACCCCAGTCAAAGTATGTATAAGAGTGTAAGCTCAAATCAAAAGTTCTGGCAGTCTGACTTCCATCCTGTAGCCACAGACTTCAGTGAGATTGCTGTGGAGCACATACTCATAATATTCATTAGTTTCTGGAATGGACAGTAACTTCCAGAAAGAATAATGGTTGTTTGATGAAACCTCTAAATATGCCTCTGTCTCTGAATGATGGAAAATAAGACAGGAAGGAGTAAGGAGAAGGGAGAAGTTTACAGGAAGAAGGACAGCCAAGATGTAACTCTGCATATCTTAGAAGTTGTCTTTTATGATGGAAATTTTACTTAACCCTCCCTTATATAAATATAAGCAGCTCCCAAAGGATGGTGGCAGAAGGGGATAGTTGTTGCATAGTGGAGACTCCAGGAAGCACAGGATAATAATAGTTTCTCTGCTGATATGGCCATGAACAGAATGGTTCATCTCTTCATGCTTTGATCACTGCTAAATAGGGTTAAATTTTTCTTCTGCACAAGGATCTTACTCTAGGATTTGAATTAAAGATAATCAGTTTCCCTGTGATTCTCAGGTGGAGAATGGCAGAAAAATGTTAAATTCCACAGAGCTGACACCGACTCTGTGATGGACTGGTAACCTACTGTTGCTGTCTTTGCATACCCTGAAGACACTCTCTCAGCTCACATTGAGAGGTATCATTTCCAAACATCAAGAGATATCTCACTTTCAGAACTGAAGTTGGGACAATGTGTTGCCTCCTTTAATTACAGTCTGAGAACTAGTTTCAGATATGGAAGAATACAACGAAAAGAAATGGTGAGCATTTCTGTATTGTTCTTACATTGTATAAAGATGGCTCAAAAAGAATCTTCTTTTTACTTAAAAAAAAAAAAAAAAAAAAGTAGTAAATATTTGGTAGAAAAGAGCCATCTAAAAGCCTTCTCTGGAAGGCTCCTGTCTGTTGCTGTCAACCTTTTAAAAGAGGAATTAAATTTTGGAGTTTCAGCCTGCAGTTCCAAAATACCCAGATTAATATTTAGTCAGAATTCAAAACTGTCTGAATTAAATGTATGGCTGTCCAAGCTAATGCTAAGTGTATATTTACAAACCTCTGTCTACTTGAGGGAAAACGTTTGTTTAACTTTCCTGTAGTAGAGGAGGGAGGATGAGTTGTCTGTTCTGATGTTGTACCTACCTTATGAGTTTCAAATCGTTTTAATTGCACTTGTTGTACGACAGACTGTGCTGATAAATGTCAGGTTCCATGCATTCTCCAATCTGGTTACACAGAAATGGCTAAGGGTTCTTTGGAACTATTTCAGTAACTGCTTTTGTTGATTTAACCTTGCCATGTAATGTCTTAATTGTACAAAACAGTTTTATAGGCCTGTTGCATTTTATAGGGACTGTCTGTCTTTGCAGAGTGTGCAGCATTGACAGCCATGTGCTTCCTAGCTTTAATCTGACACCAAGGGACACATTGGCAGAGACATTCCAGCGCTGGGCAAACCTGTTGCCTGCTGTTAGTGCATTTTATTGTATTCCTTTCTAATTTTGCACTGATGTGATTAAAGCTGATTCAGATACGGCCATTAGTGACTGCAGTCATGCTGTCTGCTGGGACACCGGGGTACTTTAAAGCTGGATCAACTGGTAGATCTTGTAAACACATGGTTCAAGGAACTAGAGGCCAGAGCGTGATCTTTCAGCTCCTGGTGCTATTGCAGTAGTGTGCGTTTTTAAAATCTGATGTTGGTGATAGCAGGCCCTCTAGAGGGTGATTTGATAGAAGCGTGTGCAAGGTCAGGACCAGAAACTGTGAAGTACTCGAGAGAATTAAGGAGCAGTTTCATGAAGCTGTTTGAAGATGACTTGAGCCTGTGCTGCAGTTAGTGGTTCTGTCCTGCACTCGTCTTTGTTCTGGCACTAATCTGTCCGGCCATACAGCTTGCACATCTTGCTTATCCAATGGAAAAGAAAAATTGTACCAGACTAACAAACTAATCTCAGTGACTGTGTGGCCATGCTAGTGCTAGTACCAGCACAAAGAAATTACTGGGAACACATGGCTGTGGCTAGCAGTCAGTTGGCATATCTTGTCACTGGCCACACAGTCTTGGGACAATGTAAGCTGCTCATGAGACTGCATCCTTGTAGTATAAATAACAGTTACTCCCCCAGAGAATTAGAAAGAGAGATTGCAAATTGAACACGCTTTTTACAGTGGATATTTTTGAAGTAGGAGCCTTCTGTTCTTCTAAGTGAGAAGTTAACATAAGGGTCCATGCCTCAGCTTGGACCTTCAGTTAGGGAAATCAGCTTCCTGTGGAGAAGTCCTGAGAATCAGCCCCTTGGCTGGCCATTGATAAATTACTTCAGTATGAGTTATTGACAGAATGGAAGTAAGGTTTGGCCTAAAAATAAAAAGGCATGCATCTTTAACTTTCCTTGCTTTAGAAAACAGTTTTGGCATTGCAGGATCAAGTTGAATGTCTGTGTGTGTTCCTAAAGAAAATGGGAGATTACCTGTTCGTTACTCAAGCCTCTTATTTTTCTTACTTTTGCAGAAAAAGCTGCAAGTCATTTAATGACCAAATAAGGTCTCCATTCTCATGATTTATCTGATATGCTTCTCCTGGAGCCATGGATGAATACAGCTGCTTTGTGGATTGGGACAAAATGGATGTTACTGTCCAGAGCCAGGATGCAAAGGAGCTGACCTGCACAGAGTTCCAGGAGCTCAAGCAGCTGGCCCGCCAGGGCTACTGGGCCAAGAACCACTCTCTGAGAGCCAAAGTGTACCACAAACTAATTAGCAATATCCCATGTCGCACAGTGACCCCAGATGCAAATGTGTACCGGGACATTGTTGTAAAGATTGTTGGAAAGCGTAACAGTAGCTCCCTTCCACTACCAGAGTTTGTGGATAACAGCCTGGTCCCCACGTACTGCTTGAACGCAGAAGGCATTGGGGCAGTCAGGAAGATTATATTGTGCATTGCGAATCAGTTCCCAGACATATCATTTTGCCCAGCACTGCCTTCTGTGATAGCTTTGCTCCTCCACTACAGCAAAGATGAGGCAGAGTGCTTTGAACAGGTTTGTCGCATCCTTGCTTGCAATGACCCGTCGAAGCGGCTCATCGATCAGACATTCCTGGCTTTTGAGTCCTCCTGCATGACCTTTGGTGACCTGGTTAACAAGTACTGTCAAGCAGCACATAAGCTGATGGTGGCAGTGTCTGAGGACGTGTTGGAGGTTTACTCCGACTGGCAGCGGTGGCTCTTCGGAGAGCTGCCGATGGTGTACATTGCTCGGGTCTTTGATGTGTTTCTGGTGGAGGGCTACAAAGTTCTCTATCGCGTTGCGCTGGCTCTGCTGAAATTTTTTCACAAAGTCAGAGCTGGGCAGCCCATGGAGTCTGACAGCATACAGCAGGACATTCGAGCTTTTGTGAGAGACATTGCCAAGTCAGTGTCTCCAGAGAGGCTTCTGGAAAAAGCCTTTGCTATCCGCCTTTTCTCACGGAAGGAGATCCAGCTTCTGCAGATGGCCAATGAGAAGGCTTTGCAGCAGAAGGGCATCACGGTCAAACAGAAAAGGTAGGGCGCTCATTATCAGTAGCATGAGTGGTCTTGTGAGTTTTCCCAGTGTGATGAGCAATCACTCAGTCCTGAGTGACTGGTGCAGAAGCTCAGCTGGTACATGCTGGTATCTCTGCTGTGTTTTTTTTCTCTGCACAAGAGGTCAGCAGCCCCCAAATTAAGCATTGTTGGGATTGTAATGAGAAGTGTAACTGAAATGTTACTCTACAAGAGAAACAAAGCAGTTTCTTACAGCTTAGTGATGAATTTATAATTACTTTTTACAGGTACACAGTAACTGGAGGTATTGTATCTCAAAAGTATCTTTCACAAGGTGTTTTTAAACTAAAAAATATTTTAGCAAAGCTGGAAAAAACACTGATAAAGTACTTGGAAGAACAGTACCCAAACATGAAAATTTATTCTTAAATATGAGATTATTTGTATAAAATGTCAATTTCATGCTGACCAGTGCTGTGAATTCAGCAGTCTCTGTAGGCAAGCGATATCCCAGCTGGAAATGTTTTGCTTAACTGGCGAGTTATTTTAACAGAGCAGGGAAGAAGTAGGTCTTATTTACAGGTTACTTTTTAAATTAGTTTGACTGCAAGCCTCCTGGAAGTCAAGAGTATAGTAAGCATAGTTAGGAGTTGATCTATTTTTATGACAGATTCATGTACTATTAGAAAGAATTATTTTGAAAGAACCATGAAAGAGAAGAGTGAGGATGCTCATCCAAGCAATGATTGCGTTATCACAATTTCTTTTCAGAAATGGAGGGAGGAGAAACCAGCTGTGTACTGGTAAATGAAATCCTGCTCCAGTGTGATGGTAAAACCACAATAATAAAAGGCTTAGCTGAAAGACCTGTCCATGTATATAAAAAAGGCAGCAATATATTAATCTAAACAAAATTACTCTTTTGCCAAGTGCAGATGTATGTGGAGGTAAATGCTGTTGTAGCCATGTTTTGTTTCTCTTAAGCCCTTATGTGGCTGCAGTAAACTTCTCCCAACCATTTTTGAAATGTGAGTTTATGTTGAACAGCTTTATCAGCTGTCCTGACCTCTGAAGGGAGGATGACTTCTAGAAGTCTACTGGGATCAGTAAGTGTGATATCTAGAACTTGATATTCTAGAGGGACAGTCTTTCATTTTCTCTAAATCTTCAAAAATCAAAAGGTGTCAGCACTGATGTACTCGGCTCTTGCAGCCAGTTGTGTTGCTGATTAGTTACAGTAGTTGCAAAAAGATATCATTTCATGGTCTTAAAATATATACTTAGCAGATTTCTGCCTATAAAACAACATAAATGTTAGCAGAACCTCTTTCATGTGCCTGAATAAATGTAAAGGTCGCTACAGTCTTTTCCAAAGGTTTATTTTTAGATTCTCAGTTTGGTTTACAATTAGCTTGTGCTTTACTTTGCTCATGTCTTGGAAGAGACTGCTCTGTCAGTCTCAAATATTTTAAGGCCTTTAGCCACTGGAATGTCACATCGGGTAGAGTTCAGACCATTGTATTTGGGACTCACAACCAAAAGTATTAACTCTTCCAGTGTGTATCTTCTCTTCCTGTACTGAAGTTCAGGAGAGTTTTAATACCCTTTTTGAGTATATTCTTCAGCAACAGAATGAGAGCTTTAAATAAAATTTTAAAAACCCAGAATTAAAAAAAAAAAAAAATCAAACAAAAAACCCCAACCAACAACAGAAACTCCAGAAGCACCTGCTGTGTTAAATGTTGTAGAAGTATTTCAAAGCAAAATACAGTCAAATTATACCCAGATAATGCCAGTAGTTACTGCCTTACCATCCAGAGTTGCTAATGAGAAACTGTTATCCTTTCTTGGCTACTTTTGTAGACATACTGAAATTTAGCGTGGTACTGCTGTGAGCTTGGCTCAGTTTGGATCCCAGTGTAGGCAGATGTGGGTGCTGGAGAAGGGAACTTTTCTCCAGTGCTTGTTACAATGTGATTTTTCTTGTCCAGATGTTTGGTCTGTGCAAGGGGATGATGAGTTATTTTCCAGTCATGTAACTGCAAGCAGGTAGTAAAAAAGGAACAAAAAAAAAAAGGGGGAAATATTTTAACCTGTCTGTTTATTTTTCTCATTCTTAGTGATTCGAATCAAACCTTGCTTTGTTTCTCTCCAGGCTCCTTTCATTCACTTTGTTGCAGATGTAGGAAATCACTGATCTTTTCTATCTTTTTTTGTCTTTCTCCTTATACATTCTCCTTCTGTCAATTCCATACCCACTGCACCCCTCCTGTTTGCAGTGTTGCATCTCCCAAAAGGTACGTTAAAACACTTCAATCTTTCCACTTTGCTTGTCTCTTCTGTCTTTGGCTGGTTATTTTTTTCCAAGGCTGTCATTATTGCTTAATGCTGGGGCAGGAGAAGCAGGGCAGCAATTATAGCATCCGATTGCTGTGTAACATCTGATGACACTCTTGCAAAGTTAGTTCAAAGCACCTGCAGAGTTCTAAGATAAGTGGTCAACAGCCCAGCTAGCCACCATAGCACTTCCATAGAGCAATACAAGCCTGTTTTTTCCGGAATGGAAAAGAGTAATATTAATGGTGGGATAGAAGTCCTTTCTACACTGGACAAAAAAGTGGTATTTTTTTCTTTTTTAAAATATCTCCAGTAACATGTCTTCAGAACTGTTAGGTGTTGTCCCACATCCAAACCTGGTATATGCTTTTGCAATAGTTGTGAGACATACTCAACTTTTTTCTCCTTTGCAAGCTTTCTGCAGTTCATTGGAAAGACATTGGACTGAAGCCAACTTGGCACACTCCTGAAAGTGACTTGTCTCTATTCATACTAGTTTATATTTATTTTTAAGTAGGTAGGGGTTTTTTAGAGGCAAAATGACAAGACTGTTTGCCTGTGTCAAGGAGGTCAGAGTTACTCAGCCATATAGCATTAATGAAGTCATTCATCAAATCTTGGCCGAAAAGCATATCTTAAAGAACAAAACCCAGTGGATTGTGAGACCTGATAAGCAGAGAACTTGGAAAGGAGAAAGGCTGCCCTGTCAGTATTGAATATGACAGATGTAAGAGTTTAATTTATATACCTTTAAGAATCTTCTGGCCTTGTTGCAGGTGCCCTGAGTTAACTTTAGTGAGTGATGCACACTAACATTTGTACTAATTTATAAAATCAAAGTTTGAATTAATTTCCTTGTGTTTTCATGACTGCAAGAACACCTTAGGAGACTTACCAAAACATGTTTCATATTATATCTCGTATGCCAAGGATTTTACCTCTCATAAATCAGCAGGCTGTTAATTCCAGGCAAGCAATCTTCAACATCCATTATTTTACTGTAGTTACAAAGTTATGAAAGTAGCAGAAATCCTTGATTTCTGTTAGGAAGCACATAGTTTGGGTTTGAGGGGACTTAGGTAGCTGTAGGGTGTGATGCTGATCTCAACACAAGATTAGGTTTCAGGCTTACACACCACATAGGACTTACATTGCCATTTATGACTCAAAAACAACATATCACTTCTACCCTGCCTAACTGAAATTATAATGGATTTTAAAGATAATGTAGACACCGTAAGATTTGACCCCAAACAAAGTAGAACAGGAAGATGTAATTCAGTGAGTCATACCTTGGAGCATGGTGTTTGTTGTCATGGAATACATACAGAGTATACCCACTGTGACAGCTGCTACCACATGTTGTCAACGTTGGCTTTATCTCCAGGAACTCCAAGGTCTCCAAAGCATATTGTATTAATGATACAGCTGTAAAAACAACAGTCTTACAAAAACAGCAAATAAGCTGATTTGTAACAGTAACACCTGATTTGTGCTACTTTTGTAAATTGAATGTCCTTTGGGATGATAAGTCGAACATGTTTTTCCAACATCAGTAATCATTAGGAAGTTGTTATGCCAATCTCAGCAAACCAACATGAAGAACAGATGAAAATGCTAATGCAGGGTAAAATCTTAATGAATTTGTTCAGTTCTAGTGGTAGGCTTTAATGCAGTGCCAGTCCAAATTCAGTGTTCTCTCAAACTGCTTTTTACCAGATAACCCTGAAAGGCCTGTAGTACAGTGAAAGCTAAACTTAATTTTCATCAATCAGTATAGACCAAAATGGGTTTTTTTCCTTAGCTAACTTGTGTACTGTTCATTTTCACTCATTTATTACTTTGAAAGGCAACTACCCAACTGAAGTAGATGATTTTCAGTGTCATTAGAGAAATACTGTCAAAAATGAGAGGATGAATAAAGGTTAGATACTTGTAACTCTAGCTGCAATTTTCTGAATCCCCCTAAAAAAACCCTTGTATTTTTATTAAGCAGCACGGAGTTTGATTTGATGTAGGTGCAGGCTGTGTATTGACACTGGTCTCAACACAGGATCAGGTTTCGGTCTTAAGCACCTGCAGCTGTGATTTATGACTGGGAAATAGCAGGTCATTTTATTTCAAATCCTTCAGTCAAGCTGTGGTCTAGGTTTTACTAACTGAATGGTAATGTTAAATATATATAATGATTCACCATGGTATTCAAGGGGCAGGAATGGCATGCCTGGAATAGTTTTAAGCAGCCAATACAATGGTAAATGCTTTCTTGTAAATCAGGAAGATCTGTTTGTAAAGGTGATATTCCACCTACATGGAAAAGTTGTAGGAAGACACAGGGTACTGAAAGTGATGTATTACCATGAATACTGCTGAACACAGGCTTTGAGTGGGGTCTGGGTCGGAGAGTCCTTAAATCAGCAGTTCATAGTAGCCAGGCGAAGGAACAGAGGCAAAAGAAAAGGTGCACTGAGGTTGAGAGCCTTTTAGGAACAAACACCTAAGTTTAGTTGCTCAAGCAGTTCACGTAAGTGTGAAAAATTTACATAGAAATAATTGAGGCTTGCTTGTTTGAGGTTTAGTAAGTTTAAAGCTATTTTGATATTTGCTACTAACTCTTAGCCAATTTATCATCATTATTTTTCCTCCAGAAATTCACTCTAATAAACCGGTTGACTGCCCTGAATGTTTTTTAATTCCTTAAGTGTGAGAAAAATCTAATTTCTGATGAACTGAAATCAAGGCTTTATTTCTCAGCTCTGTTCTGCAGTGCCACCAGTCTAGCTGCAGACCAGACAGGACCAGGAAGGCTGAGACCTAAAGATTCCAAAGATGTGGGTTCAAGTCTTGGCTCGTACTTTGCTTCAGCTGAATCTCTCCTGTGTCTCAGCTTGCTCTGTTTAAAAGCTAAAATAATGTCCTAGTCAATGATACTCTAAGTTTTAAAACCCTTTAATAGTTGCAGCTTGCTTAAATAGGTGTCCATATAAGTTCCTTGCTAATTAAATAATGCAGGGTAACAGTGCAGGTAGTGGTTTTGTTCCTTTTGCTAGAGGAAGCAGTAATTCATTTTTTTTTTAAGTGGGCTAAGGAGTCACTTCATCAGAAATGCTGATACTAAGACAGCTACAGTAAATTTCAGAAAGCATTTCGCAATGTCTCCAGGCAAGCACTGCTCTAAAGTACAGTGCAAATGCTGCTGATTTCTTGGTCCTACAAGCAAGAAAAATAATACAAAATGTATGGTTTGTGTGTTTCAGAGAGTGTGAGCTAAACTATTCAGATACATGCAGATACGCAGTATTGATGTCCTCTTTATGTTCCATGAAACTAAGGGGAACGAAATGTGTAATTGTCAAAAAAACCCACCAGAAACTGGCAAATACTTGCAACTGAACCCTTGCATGCAGCGCAAACTGCCTAAAGCTTTATTTAACTAATGGCTGGTATCTTGTGTAAGTTCCTATATCACTTCCACCATGTACTTGGCTGTCACCCTTGCATTTTAAAAGTCTTTAACATCAGCCATGGATGCAGTAACGCTTGTTTAATCCCCAGGCTTTGAGTTTGTGTGCTTATTTAATCTGAGAAATGAAGACTGCTTAAGATGGTGATGATTAGTGTTATTATTACCTTCAAGTGTTTAAAAGCCATAAGTCAGCTCTTATAATTAAATCAGACCCCTCTGAGAGTTATGGGGGTTTGCTCTCTGGTGTGTCTAGCATTCCTTCATGTTTTCAGACTCCATCTGTAACTATGAACCTAGGAACTTCCTTGGTTCTTAGTAAAATGGAAGTCATTGGTAATAACATGTTTCCAAGAGGTGGAACTTTACAAAAGGTTCAAATGTTTGCCTTGGATTAAAATTGCTTAGCCTGGTAATACTGATTCTTCTAAGGTTTCTGAGGGTTTTAGGAATTCTCTAAACCCATAATACAAGCAGGACCTCAGAGGGGGAAAAAGTAATACCTCTTCCTCTCAGATCCTGGCCATTTCTTTAGGTATTCTGTTCTCTATGCTTAAATACTAATGCCAGTAAGACTGTCTCAAACAGCAAATATAATTTGATCTGTTTAAGATCATGCTTATTCTAGCTGACTCACTATTGTGGTGTGGGTGACAGCTGCCATACAGAGGAATTGCTCCAGGTATTTCAGTAAGGCCAAATCACTACCTGAGAATTATGTTAAACTGCAGTAGTTTATTATCTTTGCTAAATCGTGGCCTTCTAATCCCATGGACTGGAGCTTTGAACAATAGCATGTCCACCAGAGCCTTTTAGTGTGCAGCTGTCTTTGCATGTTACTGTCCAGTAATCTGAAGCTTGTTTTGTTGTTATTGTTTCTCAATGTTTGTATTGTACTTTTCAGGCAGAATGTGCACTTAGCAGTTCATGCTGAGAACTTCAAGTCTGAAATTGTCAGTGTGAAAGAGATGCGAGATATCTGGTCATGGATCCCAGAGCGATTTGCACTTTGCCAGCCCCTCTTGCTTTTCACCACCTTGGAACACGGCTGTAGTCTGAGCCGGTAAGGAAAACCTTCCCCACTCTTCTCTCCTGTAGGGCAAAAAAGAGCAACTGGTGAACTGTTTGCTGGATTGACAAAAAGGCCATGCCTAATCAGAACTTGATCTGAAGGGTATTATTAGCGATGGCATGTAAATATGGCAAATTCCTATTGGCTATAGCATTTGACCAGGGTACCTCACATGCCAGAACATGGTAAGCCATTTTAAACTGTCCAGGACCAATTGGAAGAGTCAAAGTTGCATCAGGTCACAGAATACGCTGGTCTGAGACTGATTCATTCCCCACTGGGTGTGAATGGTTTAACTCAGGGGCTGCTCTGCAGGCTCTTCTGATAGATAACTGCATTCAAACTGATCCAAAGAATAAGGGAACTGGAAACTGGAGATTCCTTTACCTATGTATCTATTGTTATTTTTAAAGTGGGATAAACTAGGCATGAGTTCTCCTTGCACTTGACACAGAAGACTCTAATCCTATAGCTCCTACTAATGACTTCAACATCTGCAGTTGAGGTACTGAGGTGGGGAGTGGTCTGCTGTCCCGGCCCCATAGGTCTATCTGTGAGGAAAAGCAAAACCAAATAAAGAGAATGCATCATAATTATTTTCTATGAAAACCAAAAGCTCTTCAGAAAACCATAGTCCTCGGGGCACAACTTTCTTTAAATTGTCATAATCCAAAATGCTGCGAAATGCCACTGTTGTGATAAGTAGTCTTCTAGTTATTCTGCAGAGGGATAAACAAATGTACAGAGAACCGCTTAAGAATATTTGTTTATACTCAACTCTGTTATTTATGATGAACTATAGAAAGCATTTGCAGAAATTTGCTTAGTCTTTGGATGTCTTTTCTGCCATGCCATCAGCTGGAGGAGGAGGTGGTGACTGACATTAAGGAGCAAAAAAGCTGCAGTCGGTAGTAGTTGAGTGCTCATTTTTGTGTACTCTGCACTTCAGGTTCTATTCTCACAGCGAGGGACACGAACCAACTCTTCTCCTCATTAAGACCACAGCAAAAGAGGTGAGGTGAAAAGCAACTGATTAAATTAGGTTTTCAGACACTTAACTAATGCTGTATTGCACCACACAACTGTTTATAATAAAATGAAGAAGCAAGGGACCTAAAATTGCTTGGGGTTTGGTTTTGGTTTTTTAACAATACATGCTTTAAATTATTCCATTTGTTGATGATGGGACTGCATTCTTGGGTAAGTCCTATAAACTAGGTCTTGGTCAGCTATTCTTTCTCCTCTAAGTAATGTGGGATGATGGGCTGGAGTAACTCATTTTGCTCTTGAACAGACTCTTAATTGCAGAATCAGAGGTAGAGTCTGGGAGTTGTGTTAAGAAACTCATGATATTTTCATTTCTCCAGGATATGAGGAGAGAAGGTAGCAGAATTTAAATGGTATGAATATTGGACTACATAATGTGGAAACAAAAGCTTTAGCTTCATCTAATTCTTGTTTGAAAAAAATAAATAAAAACGAGAAAGCTCTGAGAATCCGAGGAGGAGTGCACACAGGTGCCTTACCTGATGAGTGTTGCTTCTCTGCTCTACTGTTTATGACAGTATTGGACAACATAATGTGAAACCAGAAACATTAGCTTCATCTCATGCCTTTTTTTAAAAAAAAGCATAAAACAAGAAGGCTTCCCAGAACCTCTGAAGGAGGGTGCATAGTGCTTCCTGTAATGAGGTTGGTTCTCTGCACCACTGTACATGACTCCTAAATATTCTGAGTATAACATTAAGCTATTATTGCAGCCTGTGGGTTTATATTCTGCTTATGTTCCTGCAGGAACACTGTCTGTGAAACAGGCCCATTTCTATGCTTATTTGCATCTACCTAATGCTAAGTCTCCAGGCTGTTTCATAATTCTGCGTATGATTTCTGGGTATCCCAGGCCTGCATTGACATGCCAGTGGTTTATAGAATGCCCATGGTATCTAAAGGGAAGAGGGAAAATATTTATTTATTATTTTGCTTCTTGTCCTGGAGCATGTTAAAAGTCTAGCTTTGTAAGTGATGCCGGGTTTTATAGTATGATTCGTTCCTCTCAAAAAAAACCAAACAAAAAAACAAAAACCAAACCACAATAGTCCAGTCAAAAAAAGTGTGAGAAAAGTGTGGGAGTTTTGTTTTTTTGCAAAGGATTGCATTCATCCTTTATGTCTGTAGTTACATTTTTGAAAGAAGAAAATTTGCCTTCTGATTTTCTGTGTTTCATGTATTTCGGGCATATCAGATCAGAGTTCTGTGCCATCTTTTTGTTTACATACAGGATTTATCTATGTTAAAAAAAATGCTCTTCAATAGTTTTGTCCTAGGAGATCTGCTTGTAACGCTGGTGGAGACTAAACAGTAAATGTGCCTTAAAACAATTCTGTTTAACCATAGTTTCTGGGGGGAAAAAAAAAGCAGAGTTACTTTCATCCCATTCTTGGAGCTTCATTGTTTGGTCTGTGTCCACTTGGCAGTAATGCTTATTGCTGGTAGCGAGAAATTCTTCTAGTGCAAACAAAAGACTGCACAGAAGAGCTCAGCCCTCTAAGGCTATGTTTTTCTTTATTAGAAGCTAGTGAACCCCATGCTGTTTGAGGAGGCTGCTTTAGATATCTGAGCTAGTTCAGCACTGGCTTAGCTAAACTGGTTTTAACCTACAGTTTGAAATGGAGGAAGCCACCAAGGCTACTGTTTATGACCAGAAGCTGTTCAGGCAGAACTGCTCATACTGTCACCTGTGACAATGCTGTTCCTTTGGATGCCAAAACGAGGAAGTGGAAGTCAGGCTTTGCAAGCTTGAAGAGATTTGTGTTTTGGTACCTGGACTTAGGTTGGAACATTTCTCCTTAAAGGCCTCAGAGATATGAAATAATTTATGAAACTTGTAGGATTTAAGGGTATCCACCAGTGGATCAAAGCAGTCTAAATCTATCTTTGGATATAAGTACTTGTGCTGCCCTTAATTCACTGATACAGAGATTTTCAAAATCAAACTAAAATAAAACCTTTAGTTCTGGACTATGAAACGTTGATATCAATTGGTTTAACACACTTTCTTCTTCAGTGGAAAGCCTCCTGACAGTGCTGTTTGTGCTAGGTCTGTGGTGCTTATCTGTCAACTGACTGGAGCGAGCGCAGGCGAGGAGGGAACAAGCTGAGTTTCTTTGGAACTGGGGAGTGCTTTGTGTTTAGGGTGAGTAAAATTCTGTTGTTGCAACCAATAGCAAGGCATAACTGCTGTACTGGTGTGAGTAACTTTTATTTCCCTTCCACTTGAAGAGGCTGGATTATATGTCTTCCTAGTTTATGAAGTCTAATGAACTCTTAATTTGGAGGAGAAAATTTTACTTTTCAGTTTTGTGCTAACCCTTTTTCTCCCCTTGCACAGAATATTTTCTTAAAAGATGTAAGAAGGTAACTCAGAAAACACTGCATCATTTCTTCAGTCACCTAAAAAGCAAAGGTGTAAAAAAAGAAAATAACATCTGGCCTATAATCGTGCAGGTGGAGTCTGAAGGGCTGGAATGTTCTTTGCTGTGCAGAGCTCTGTGTAGTGCATTTGCACTAACTAAAGTTTTACTCTTCTCTGCCGCTGTGCAGCTGCAGCCAGAAGTGGAACGCTACGAGTGGGTGATCATAAAACACCCAGAACTGGCCACAGCTGGTTCAGAGCCAGAAAATCATGCCTCACCAGCTTCCAGCACCCTCTCTTCTGGCAGTGTCCCATCAGACCCCTCAGATCGCCTTTCTCCCTTCTTATCAGCTCGGCACTTCAACTTGCCTTCCAAAACAGCCTCCATGTTCATGGCTGGCAGCAGTGAGTGCATCATTATAGGTAAGTCAGTGTGAGAATGTGAGCAGATATCCTTCCAGTTCTTCTTATCCACCTTAGATGAGAGTCACCTGTATTTACTATATATGTATTTCAGTATCACTACAGTTAGAGATAATGCATATCAAGCATGATAGTAACTCATAGCTTTAAGCACAGCCATACCTCCATGCTGCCTAATTTGTGATGAGAAATAGTTCTTGAAGAGGAGCTGACTTTGCACTGAGGCTTTTAAAACACAGGGTAGACTCTAAAACATGTTAATTCTCCTGAAATCATTGGATCTGTGGTGCTGCTGACTTGGACAAAAGCCTGCTTAGTAAAGTTGTCACCTAGATGGGATTTACAAAGAACAGGTATAAAATCATAGTTGTCTTTTTCCCAAAAAGCTTTACTTGACACTTGCTAGGAGAGCAGCTAGCCTGGCGATTTTTATTATAACATCAGTTGTTGGCCGATTTCCCACTTAGCAGCACACGCTCTAATCAACCATAAGTTGGGCTGTTCCAGTATCAGCAAGGCTGATGAAAGCTTCAGTGCATCTGTAACTAAATTAGAAATCACTGTTGTTAGTGTATTACAGATATTTCAGAGACCTTTACTGTTGAGCATATATCCCACCAGCTCTTTCTATCAGCCTTAGATAAGAATGTCACTTGTATTTGTCATATATTATACTATGGGTAGTAATAAGAGAAATACAGGCTTGGGTAGTAGATATGTAGAAAGGAATGTTGTACATGATTCCAGCTGTAGAACAGAATTTCCACCCTTTTGATTCTTCAGATGTTTTTGGTAGCTATTCTTAGATGGTTGCCCTGTAAGCAATATGGGAATCTTCCTTTTTATTTTCATAACACATTTCTGCCTAAATCTATTTTACTTCACTGCATTCTCTGACTTCAAGCTCTCTGAATCTTGGCATAGACCCACAGATAACCAAAATGCTTTAAACTTTCATGTGTTTTATAATCATAGAATAGCAGGTTGGAAGGGACCTCAAGGATCATCTGGTCCAACCTTTCTTGGCAAAAGCACAGTCTAGACAAGATGGCCCAGCCCTCTGTCCAGCTGAATATTGATAGTGTCCAATGTTGGGGAATCCACCACTTCCCTGGAGAGATTATTCCGATGGTTGATTGTTGTCACTGTGAAAAAATTTCCTCTTGTGTTCAGTTGGAATCTCCCCAGGAGTCACTTGTACCCATTACCCCTCACCTTTTCCATGTTACTCCTTGTGAAAAAGGGAGTCTCCTTCTCTGTAGCCACCCTGTTAATACATGGTGATAAGGTGTCCCCTAAGCCTCCTCAAGGCTGAACAAACGCAATTCTCTCAGACTTTCCTCATCTGGCAGGTTTCCCAGTCCCTTGATTATCCTTGTGGCCCTTCTCTGAGTCCTCTCCAGCCTGGACACCTGGTTTTTTTGTATAGCAGGGACCAAAACTGAACACAGCGTTCCAGGCGTGGCCTGACAAGCACTGACTAGAGTGGGATAATGACTTCTTTATCTCAGTTGGTGATGCCCTTGTTGGTGCAGCCCAGCATCCCACTGGCTTTCTTTGCCCCTGCAGCTCACTGTTCACTCCTGTTGAGCTTTATCGACCCCCAGGTCCCTCTCCACAGAGCTGCTCCCTTGAAGAGCTGTACGGTGGCTCTCCCTTCCCGCTCAGTTTGGTATCCTCAGTAAATTTCATCAGGGTACACTTGATCCCCTCATTCAGATCACTTATGAACATATTAAACAGCTTTGGGCCCAGTATCAATCCCTGGGAGACCCCACTTGTGGCAGGTGATTTAGAAGACCAATCCAGTGCTGATACTTATTGATCTTGTTCTCCCAGCTTTGATTTTTGACTGCTAACAGAATGCTTTTTTTCTTTTCTTTTCTTTATTGGAGGGAAAATATGCAGTTGTTAGCTTCCAAAATCCTCCATCACTGAAAAAACAAATCTTAAATGCAGGCATTTGAGTCAGGCTGCTTGTTCTTGCTGACTTGCATTACTAGGGTTTTTTTAATTTAAAAAAAAAATCATCCAGTTGTAATAGTGTCATTTAAAAGCTGTGCATTTGATCATACTCATTAGACATGAAGACAACAAGCAAACATCACTTAGGACTTCCAGCTGTTCCCATGAGAAGAGAAGTCTTCTTTTTCTTTTTTTGTATAGCAGTTTCCTAAGAAATGGAGACATGCCCTTACACTTCTCTTTGTCTCTTCACAGGAGGTGGTGATGGCCAGGCTCTTTACCTCGATGCAGATCTGAACCATGGAAGAACCAGCCACTGCAATACTTTCAATAATCAGCCATTGTGCTCTGAAAGCTTCCAGATATCTGTCTTGGAGGTGTGGGGCTTCAGAGACACCATGAATGGCTGATGTGACTATCAGTAATGAACTAGTTTTTCAATTGTCCTAGGATTCCCAAGGCAAACTCCAATGCAGGAGCCAGGTTAGAATGTAATTTCTGCTGGACTCAGTGTTTTTTTAGTAATTACTAAGTGGTGCACTTGAACGTGGGGCTTAGTTGTTTACTCTTATTTTATTTAAAACAGGTCAAGGTGGAGCAATGTATCTGATTAACACCTTAGCTAGAGATCTGGATCAGGTCCTGTTATTATGTAAAAATGAAAATGTAATGATTTCAAACCATCTGAAATGGATACAAGTCCATATCACAGGACAGGTTTGCAGTTCCTCAGAGGCACAGAGCTGGCTGAGGTGTACTGGAGAGCCGTGTGCCACTGGCACCAGTATCTGGCTTGAGCCAGTAATAATCAAATGTCTGCTCGCAGGGAACATTGATGACCTCAGATTTGACGCAGAACAGAGTTCATAAAATTACTCCCTACTATAAGCAGACGTGCAGACAAGTCAGTACTATTTTGTAAGTTATGAAAGCCCTCAGTTCACACAAGAATCATGACTGCTAGTTATCCTTCTCCTTGTACCTGAACCCTTGACACATTCCAGTTGCATCTGTGGGAGGAGTCGGCTTCTGAGAAGGGCATCCAGACTGGACAGTGATATCTCAAAGGCTTGATTTTTGTTTACATTCCTATTCCATATCAGTATAATGGCTTCAAACTGACTCATGTCAGGCAGCTGAAAGCCAGAGCATATATGCAGTGCTCAGAAACTTACCTTTCTTATCTTTCCTGGAAGCTAAAACAGAGCTTTAAATCTGGGAATAACCGTGCTGATATCCCTCCATGTTTGGGGAATCAGACATTGTGATACAGAAGCTTAATGCTCTCCCCATAAGTACGTGAAGGGAGGGAGGGAAATCTTCTGTGTATTGTTATTCTGGGAGTAGATGAGTTTCCCAAGAGAACTCTAGGCAACAGTGTTCCTCCATATCATGAGTCTTCCCAGTGATGAGATCCTGAAAAAGGTAATGCTTTTTTGCCAGCAGTGTTCTGGTAGGGTTTGGATGATGCAAAGAGGCTTTTGCTCATTCCTGAGAATTCATACAGCTCTCTGTAAGCGTGCTTTGTGGCGTGAGATGACTGGAGGCAATTGCCCAGTGTCTTTATCTAAAACTTGTGGTATATGCTGTAGAACTTCTTGCACATGGAACCACAAGTATATAAACATCATCCAGAGCCTATGGCAGGATGCTCTCAAAGCTTTAGTGGGTAATTTGCTAGGAAGAAGATTTACCACAACAGGTAGAATGAAGGGAAGGAGGAATTGCTGGTTTTTTCAGCAGTTCAGTGTAAAAAATTGCATTACAGTGGGGGAAGTGTTATTACTACTTAAACTTGAAGTTCATTAGAAGGAAAAACATTTATAGTGATAAAATCTCAGCTAGACTAGACAGGGTCATATTAATATTCAGAGGTCACAGGTGAGTTGTTGGTAATGGTGGCTTGTTTAGCTTGCCATCAATGAAAATACTGTGTGTCTTGGTAAAGTGTTCCCTCTTGCAAAGTAAACGAACAAACTTGGCAAAAAATGTGATTTGCTTCTTAAGGTGCCATTTTGAATTTTTGTCAAAGTAACTTTTTTGAAATATTAGACTGCATATACAACAGTTTAAGATGCCTTTTGCACCATTTATATTTGCAATGAGATTACTTCACCCTGTTTGATGGTCAGCACTGGGCCTGGCCTCTCTTTCCCACTTCCCACTCAGTGAATGCTGTCCAGCTGTCTTTTCGTAGGTTTACTGGAAGTTTGATTGAACTGGAAGGGGAGATCTAGTTCAGTTATAGTTACGTATTTTGATGGGGAAGAACTCTAACAGTCATATCTGGCTTTTTACAAATACTAGCTGATGCTGCTTTCTATTATTTTTCTTTAAAGATAGCTGTAGCACATTGCGCTTGCTAGTATCCCATGAGCTTCCTCGGACAAAATAAGTCATTCAGAAAATGTATCCCATTTAGTATCTTCTCTTAAATGTAGGTGGCATTTCAGTTTTGTCTGTATCTCCTCTCTTTAGAGCTTGTCTGAGGTGCCCTTGAAAAAAAAAACAAAAAGTAAAAAACCCCAAAACAAACCAAAAGCACAATGGCGTTAATTTTTATCTTGTTAGAAATTCCCTCAAGCTGTGTGTTGTCAGGATTTGCGGGTGGGACTTTAGTATTACATTCAAAACAAATCTTTCCTGCAATGGTGATGTTATTTTCTTGCTCCCCATCCCTGCTGGATGCAGCTATGTCAGCAAAACCCAAGTACTGTACCATGTCTTAAGCCATATTTAAGAAACACTGTTCGTTTCCCTGCTCTGTTCTTAGTGCACAGGGATTTGGGTGTTTGGAATCAGAAATATGTCGTTGTTGCTCAGAAGTTTGTCACAGGACATTGGTGTGAGAATCTGAGGAGCATTATTCAAAATCCATGAGGTTTAGGCATCTGAGTCCTGAGTGTCTTTCAAAAGTTAATCACAGGCCTCAGGTCAGCTTCCCTTTTGCTAGATGAGTACAACTTCTGACACAACACCCCCCGGCAGCAAAGGTCCACAAAAGACGCCTTTTTGGTAGCTTGTCTAGGTGCCCAACCAGTCTTTCTCTTGGGACTAAAGGTAAATCTTCATTCTTAAAGACATTATGCTGGGTGGCTGGCAGTGTCCAACAGCTGCATTTACAACCACTTGGAGCACACACTATGCCCAGAACAATTTGAGTGATTACCTACATGAGTTTGCAAATCACAGCAGAGGGTACAAGGATTACCAGGTGATCCTCCTTTTTCTGGTGTTTGTATTCCTATCAGTCTTGAAGCACATGTCACAGGGATGGTTTCAGTTTGATGCTGCAGACATCCTGCAGCACTAGTATTAAATTTGAATAGCCTGAATAAGCAAGAGGCTGCAATAATCTAGCAAGAGGAATTGTACAGTGCGGTGTCATCTTCACTCAGTCATTTGTTCAGTAAAAATGAATGTTCCTTTTCACGTGCAAATCCTTGTGTAATTCTCATTATGGTTGTGAGAAATAGCATTGTGACTTGGTTCTCTTTCCAGTAGTGAAGAGGCAACTTTTTGATCTGTGTAGTTAATAGTTGTTGCTGACCAAGTGTATATCAAAGTTCAGGTAATTAAGCCAACAATTTGTGTTACATGCAAAGCTCTTGAGGCAGAGGCCACTGGCTGGTTTCAAGACAATTACTACAATGGGCGCCTTATCAGAAAGCTAAAGTTATCTGAAGTACCCCAGCTGTGAAGTGCTTTGGTCACCTTGTAACTCTGAGCAACTGTTGATATAGTTTCTAGTCCTGCTGGCAGCAACCACAGTATCACCTGATCAGCTGTTTGGTGGGGAGCTGCAGAGCTGAAGGCTGGGCGTTAGCTACCACATCTCTTCAAGAGCATATTTGCTTTCCCAGGAAGCCAGTTTTGCTTTGTAATATTGTCTTGAAGGCAGAGAAGACTAGACTAAACTCCTGATGTCAGAAACTTGAATTTATTGTAAATGGCATCTAAGCTGTTTCCAGGTCACAGGAGCTATTTCCAGCTGTCAGACAGGCTGGACAGACTTCATCACTGCGCCCAAACTGTCATTCCTACAGATCATACCCTTCAACATGCTCCCTTTTCTGATCAAGCATGTTAATCAGCCTTGTATTAATAGAGGCCAGTTAGCAAAGGGAAGGGAAAAACTCCCATTTCCTCTGTGTTGAGATAACTAGACAAATTGGAGGGGCAGGCAGTGCTGTTCTTTAGAGAGTTAAACTTCATGCCAATGGAGATCTGTGTTTAGCCATGAAGGGTGGCACTTGCAGGTGGATCAACTGCTATTTGTGTGTGTGCAGTGAAATTGTGTACTTTGTCCTTGGAAATCCATCCTCATTTTTGATGGGGAGTGGGCTTCTCTGCTGCTGACCCCACCGTTGCCACTGATGCCATGGCCAGTGGGGACCAAGAGCTTGTAGAGTCACAGAATCATCTCGGTTGGAAAAGACCTTGAAGCTCCTCCAGTCCAACCATGATCCTCACCCTGACCGTTCCCAACTCCCCCAGATCCCTCAGCACTGGGTCAACCCGACTCTTCAACCCCCCCAGGGATCCCGGGGACTCCCCCCCTGCCCTGGGCAGCCCATCCCAACGCCCAACAGCCCCTTCTGCACAGAAATCCTTCCTCAGAGCCAGCCTGACCCTGCCCTGGGCAGCTTGAGGCCATTCCCTCTTGTCCTGGCGCTTGTTCCTTGGCTCCAGAGACTCATCCCCCCTCTCTGCCCCCTCCTGTCAGGGAGCTGCAGAGGGCCAGGGGTCTCCCCTCAGCCTCCTCTTCTCCAGACTGAACCCCCCCAGTTCCCCCAGCCGCTCCCCAGCAGACCTGTGCTCCAGACCCTGCCCCAGCTCCGTTGCCCTTCTCTGGCCACGCTCGAGTCATTCAATGGCCTTTTTGGGGTGAGGGGCCCAAAACTGAACCCAGTCATCAAGGTGCAGCCCCACCAGTGCTGAGCTCGCTGCAGCCACAGCACAGGCAGAGCTGAGCTCCTGTCACTGACACCTGGAGTCCAGCTGTCAAATGGATGGGAGGCTGGGGCACCCGGCTGCCAACAGTGAGATGCCTTTCTGTGAGCGCTCTCATGAATTTCAGACCATTCATAGTTGAGATGAGCGTGCGTATTATTTGGGGTGATGTTTTTCTTCAGATAAGTGGTGGCTTGCTGCTGAATTGGTTCTGTACCCTATCATTGGAATCACTGCCCTACATTGATGGTATTTTTGTCACTGTGCAGAATCTTGGATTATATTAAAAGGTGTTTCGTGGAGGCTGCTGACTTTGTCCTTCATTTGGTTATTTTCCTTCGTGTAGAGCTCACAGCAAATGGCATGCTGAAACTGAGAAATAAACCTTGGAGCAGGGTATTCTCTCACATGCACTCTTCACTGTAATGAAGCATTACGCAGTTCCTGACCGTTTCAGGAGATTTCACAAGGCTACCTCCAAGATCAGGTGCCAAACTGACTGTAAAAAAACCAGAAACTTAGATTGGCAAATTCTGAAATGAGCCTTTCTCCCTTTGATGGTGCCACAGAGTGTGTTTTGCCCCAACCCAGCCTGGGTTTAAAATAGAGCTTAGCGGTGTCTTCTGGCCACCAGCACATGGAAGTTTTAGACCAGACCAACGGTGCAGTTGCATCCCCTGCATGTCAACACCATCATCGACTCAGCCATGGTCCTGCAGCCACTCTACATCCCCACTGCTCATGCTAGAGGCTCTGCCTGCCTTGTGCCAGTATAACTGTGACTGTTGGCAGCTGGCAGGCAGCTCAGTCACACAACTGCTCATTTAAAACTGGTATTTTTGTTCCTCTTGATGGCTTGGTTTTAATCTGGATCTTTTTCCTGCCTGTGTCCCTGATAACAGTGTAGATGTTTTTTGCTGTGGTTGGAAGGAGTGTTTCTAGTTAGCAGCATTGGTTTAAACAAATATTCCTGTTACTTAAGCCTAGTCTTTGCCAATGTCTGAAAATTAAATGTAAGACTTGTGGGAACTACAGGAACTTACTGGTATAGTTGGAGGATATCAAAATCCTCTGGGCAAAATGACTGTGGAAAGTCCCCAGAGGCAATAACCAATGAAGTAAAAAAAGCTTTTTGAGTTTCCAGTAAAATTCCACTAAATTATTGAGGATTGAGTGAAACTTCTGGCAGATGGGAGGGGAAAAGAAAAAGAGAGAAAAACCCACAAAAAAACACAAAACCCAGCATCTTCCTATAGAACACAGGGGCCTCCCGTGCTGCTGTACACGGGTGTTTCCAAGAGCAAAGCTGTGGTCTGAGGCGATGCAATGGGGAAGGAGGGATTGCTGAGTTTGCGGAAACAATTCCCAGATTGTTTTCATGCCAGCTCTGCCCTGCCGCGAGGGTTTGGTGCAGAGAAAGCCTGTGGCCACTAGAGGTTCCCCCTCGCCTAGTCCTCAGCTTCTTTCTCCCACCATTACCACAAATTCCATTCTTGCAAGCCAAAAGTCCTAGAATTTAGTAAACATTATCAGGCTGAGTACTTCTTTTTTAAAAGAGGTGGCAGTAGGAGAAATGAATGGGCTTTTTTCACTTTGCTTTGCAAAAGTGAGCGTAGCATTAAATGCCATAAATCACAATTTTACAGTTCCCTCTAAGACTTTAAAGATACTCAGTAGCAGGAAAATCTAACTGAGGGTTCTTGAGCAGCTGAGCTGGTTTTGAACCTTACAGGTACTTTAAACTGGGTGACTGAAGACCTGAAAGGAAGATGTTATACTTGATTGAATCAAGTAGCGGAAGCTTTTTATCATGCCTGGGCAGCCTGATGTTGGGAGATGTCTCGCAGGGCTGGTAGTTAATGAAACTGGAGGAGCCTTAACTCTGGGAATAGGAAGGCTGTGCATCTTGCCATGGTGCTGCAGTATGAGAAGAGCATGATGCTTGCTAGTTGTGCCTTTTTCTGGATTTCCTATGTAGTTTTTTCTGTAAATGTGAATGGATACCTGCTTCCTTGGGAGATGTTTTGTAACCAGCTGATGCACAAGACCGCTTCTGGCAGCAAACTTAAAAGGTTTTCCTGCCTTTTAAAGCACCCCCTTGGGTGTTTCCAGACCTGCCTTGCTATCACTCTTCCCAAGCACTGCTTTGGGTTGCAGAGTCTGTACGAGCAGCTGCGAGGGTTGTGGCAGGACACATTGGCTGTGCTCTGGTGTCATAGGCTGCTTCTGACCGTTTTCAGATAACACAAACGGCTGCTCAGGGCGACTGGATCCAGACTTTAGCTGAGCAGTATTTAAGAGCGTTCAGCTCCTGTTTTGCTAACCTGGTGCTGGCTTCTCTTGTGCAAATGTAGATAAGGCACTAGGGCTGTCTACTCTGTCCCTGAACCTGGATATACTCCTCCCAGTTGCTGACACATCTTCAGTTCATTGCTTGTTTGGTGAGTCACCTCCCTTTCTGTGGTTAAATTGTCCTCCAAAGTTAAGTCTGTGCCTCCACCCGCCGTTGACTGGCAGGTTTCTGACTGGACTTGTCCTCCTGGTCTCTCACAGCTACAAGGTGAAGGAGGCAGCTGTAGGGAAGGGTGCAAGTCCAGGGAGCCAGTGATCAGTGCCTCATCCTCCCAGCCCGCGTGATGCTGGATCCTCTGCCATGGACCACGGGGAGTCCGTGTTTTTGACCTGTGAATGTTGCAGACGGAGCAGCGCCCGCGTTGGCTCCCCCAGCTCAGCAGGGCCAGCTGGCTGCAGCTAGTGCGTTCCCACTTGCAGTGGCTGGGGCACAGTGTATTTCTCTTCCTCAGATGTTCCTCCTCATGCTTCAAAATCCTGCTTCCTTAAAGCCCTCTGGGTTAATACGAAGAATCACTTTTGTCCCCTCGAACTGCAAAGCTCTCTGTGGTGCTGCAGCGATTGCCTCAGGCAGCCAGTCCCTTTCAAGAACCACTGCATAGGGGCTTCTGCATCGCTTACCTCCTGCAGGGTCTGAGCATGCCATGCTTTGGCAGACTTAGTTTGTTGAGGCTCTGAATTCAAGCCCAACAAAAGCCACATCTAGAACAAGGTTGGTTGTTCGTTGTGAATCCTGCAGAGCAACGACTTGTCCAGTTTTGTTCAAGGGAGATTTAGGACTGAAAATTCAAGAGTTGTCACTTTGCTGAGCTGCGTAGAGGTGTACGTCCAGACTGGTATGTTGTTGCTTCGCCTCTTGCGTGCAGGATGGAGATGGCCCTTCGCAGCGAGGGGGCAGCTTCTGCCTGCTCGCACAGCACAAGGCTGGTGGCTGTGGGGGCCTTGCTGAGCTGTGGTGCCCTTCTAGCCAGAGCTGTGACAGCCGGGCGGCGGCTGAGCGGGCAGCACAGGTACACCTGTGTCAGTCCTTTCTGTCATCCCAGTGCCCACGGTAGCCTGGCCACACACCCGCTCTGCCTCTGCCAGCGATACAGCAGGCTGCAGGCACCCCCTTCCCTCGCCTGGAGAACTGTACACAGAGATAACCCTTGGGGTCAGTGGAACGGGGGAGTCCTGCCTTCCTCACCGCCTCCGCAGCCAAAGTGCTTCAGGACCTTTCTCATGGCCACATTCACACAAATTTAATGGGGTAAGAGGCAACAAAAGTCTCAGAGAGGTTGAGTTTAACCAGGTTTGGCTGCCTGCTTCACAGAACTGGGCAGAGAGCCTCTAATGCTGCCTCCCAAAGGGAAGGGCTGCAGAGAGGGTGTTACCCTTGCTGGATAATAAGTCCCCCCAGATACCCGCCCTTGAGACAGAGTCAGAGGAAAACTGATTTCAGCAGTTCCACAGCTCACAGAAGCACTTGTTGATATTACCTTCCTCTAAAGAGCTGCCTAATTTTCACCAACTGTCATAACCCATATGCAGAAGTTCTTATGCTTTCTCTTACGCTACAGGAATGTCAGCCCCAGCTTCTACATGGGAGTGTGATCTTGCACTCTTTTGGGACAGATAAAGGCAAAACATTTCTCAAAGTCACAGCTTCCCCTGCAGCCACACTATGGGTTGTGCACCCGAGTTTGTTCCCTGCTTGTCAGCTTGGCTCTGGAGGGAGCAGTTTAGCTTCAAGGACTGGAGGGCTCCACTCAACCGTAACTCTCGGCATTTCTGAGGGTGTGGGACAGTTGGGACAGCTTCCTTCCCTAATGAGCAATAACATAATCATGTACAGATTTTTGAAATTGCAGAAGTGGAAACCACAGCGGGAATAACTGACTGGCAGAGGAAATTTCATTAACATGTGTTCAACAGCCTTGGGGGTGGAGGTAGGGGCAAGTATAGAGGTTTCCAAGGAAGAGTCAAGCACCCCTCTTTCCAGAATGGCTGCCTACCTTGTGCTCAACCCTCTGACAGTTTTGAGGCTGACTCTAGCTCAGACTGGCATCTTGGAGAGAATTTCTAGCCTATATTTGAGAGGGGAGATGGGCAGCTCCTTCAGCTGGTGGGAGCAGATGTTCGCTCAAGCCTGTTCCCTGGGTCAGAGCAACGTCCGGCTGGTGCCTGCCTCAGGTCCCAGGCTGCCCTAAAGAGCTGCTTGCAAAGAAGAGAATCCAGGGCTCACAAAAGAAAAGGGAAGGCCCTTAGCCTGTAAACTAGCATAAACAAGCTCCAAGCAGAAGCCTTTGGCCTGAATTGTGTCTCATGACCTCTGCCGTGATCCATCTCTCACGCAGCCAGAACCTACTTGCAGGGGCTGGATCTGTGTTTCCTTGTACACACGACAAGGGCACACTCTCATGACCATCCCTACTAGCCAGTTCCTGCCCTGCCTTTACACTGGTCTTTTTGAGGCAAAGGATGTTTTTAAGGGCTTAATGTTTAATCTGCACCCTACTAACCACGAGAACTTGCAGAGGTTAAACAAGACTGGGAGATGTTTGCACAAGGTCCTCTTCCTCTCCAGGGTCCGTGTGCCTCCAGCCTAGGAGGTTTTCAGGAGCACAGGGATGTGAAATCAGCCACTCGCTGGGGCTGCTGAAAGGCACGTGATGAACAGCCACCTCCAGGGCAAAGGAGTTGTGCTGCAAGCACAGGAGAGGGGGAGAATTAGAAAGTTTTGAAGTTCTAGGCAGTGTTTTTGCGGAAATGTGCTGCTCCTGGCAAAGCAGGAGCAGACATGTTGGGCAGCAAACCCTCGGTAGCCCCAGGCACTGCCCTGTGGGTTGTGCCAAGGCCACCAACCAGCTCCATTGTCCCTCCTGCCAGGAGCAGCGGCTCTTGGCCCACCCCACGGTGGGACTGGGGACTGTCCAGCACCTCCCGCTTGAAACCCGGAGCCAACCACTGTCCTCTGAGCCATGGCTCTGCCCTGGCCTCAAACAACCCCCAGTGTTTTTTCTGAAGGACCTTATCTTCAACAAACCTTCCCCGCTGCTGGTTGCTCACAGTCACTGAAACAAGTATGGAAGGGATCTGCCCTGACAGTCCCTGGGGGCTAAAAATTTCTCTGTCCCAGTCACAAATGTTTCTTGCTGCCTTTCTCACAGAGGGGTGTGCAGCTGAGTGTAGGCCGTGCGGGCCCCAGGGGCTCCCCAGCTGGGTCCAAGCATCAAGCTGCACCCTCCGCCCAGGCGCCGCGGTGGGGGGCTCCTCGCCCACCTCTCCCAGTGGTGGAGAGCCAAGTGCCTCAGGCTCTGCCCGGGCTGATCCAGCACACGGCAAGTTTTCTGCAAGCATGGAAATGGGGAGGCCTGTCCACGAGGATGAGGAGGGTGCTGGGACAGAGCAAGAGCTTGGATGAGTGTGGTGTCCGTGCATCAGCAAATATTACTAATACATATGTAGCCATACAGGCATTCTTAAATAATGAGCTATTCCTGAGCGCGGGCTGCCCCATGTGATCCTGACTGTGTCAGCTGATGGGGAAAAAAAATCTCTTTATGGAAGAAACAGCCTGTTCCTTGGAGAGGCCCAGGATGGTGCACATCCCCCTCTCCTCTGCTCAGCCAGCTCAGAGCCGGCTGCGCCCCAGGGATGGAGTGAGGACAGAGGGGTGTCGAGTCCCGGAGGGGGGATAGAGAAGGGACCAAACTCAGCTTTGGCTCCAGATGTCTGACTCGATAGAGGTTTACTGCCCTGACCTTGGTTAAAGGGCTGGAATCTAACCACAGCCCCGCATGTTGCAGAGGGCTGTCTTCCCCTTTCCGACACACACTGTGGGTATCCCTCCGCTTCGCCTCTCCGGGGACAGCAGGGTGGCAGGGAAGGAGACTCCAGTGCAGAGCCAGACTGCGGGGATACCACGGGGACTGCGCTCATCCCTGGCTGTCCCCAGTTTCCATCAGGGGTCTAAAGTGACAGTGTTTTCCTCTTTCTCAAAAGACAAGGAGTCACAAAGTTGGATTTATTCCCACTGTAAAAAACTCTTGGTTTTATAAAACCTCCAAAGTAGTGCTGGAAAGCACGATGCTTCATTGTCACCTGTGTTGTCATCTGGGCTTCATGCTGCAGCTGTCCTTATCTCTGCCTTTCTGAACCGTCCCAGTATATTTCAAAACCTGACAGTAAATAAATAAAATCAGCTTATTTTAATCTGTTCTACATATTCTGCCCTTTAATTTCTGCACTGTACTTACAGGATATGGTAGAAAGAGGAACTGATCGTTTTGTCCCCCATATATTTCCACTAAGTCTCCTCTACCTCTTCCCCTTTTCTGAGCCAGTATCCCTGTGTGATCTTTTGTCATCCACAAATGCTCTTGCCCTTTTCATCCACATCCACTGAACTTTGCCATCTTGGCTGTGTCTTCTTCAAAACCCAGTGGTTAATGTAGTCATGCTTCACTGCCCCCAGCACAGACCCAAATTCAAGATCTCCCTGCAGCCCTGAGATGCCTGTTGAGCCCATGATGGATGGGTGGCCTAAAAAGCAGAGTTCTGGGCTTTGGAACCCCTGGGGTCATGGTCCAGATCTGCAGCTTTGGTGGCACTGAGGTAAGCAGGTCCCTGATGCAGGATCGTGCTGTGGGTCCATAGTACACATTAGTTTCTACCAACTATCATCTTTCTTGGGTATTTTGCCCTTGAGGACAGCACATCTCCTACCAACAGCCATGGGCACAGCTGGACCCTGCCTTTGGCTGAAGTGTACCTGTAATACAAATATAAAAGGACAATAGGAACCCTCAGGTAACTGACCTGCTCCCTGCTCTGCTGAAAACTTTGGAGGCCTCCAGTTTTCTTTGTGGTCTTTTCTCTTCTGATTGAGACCATCTTTATCTAGGCATGATGGAGCTTCCTCCTGAGAGGGTGTTTGATGCTGTACCCAAGGTGGCTGAGGATGAGCATGGACAGAGGAGAGCCCAGCACTGTCCCCAGCACCTAGAGAAAGGCTGTGACAGCCCCAGGCTGCCACAGACTGTGGTCCCACCTGAACGTGCCTCCACTTTCCACAGCTGCAGCAGCCAGAGACATTCCCTGCCCATTCCCCTTTGCAGGCATGCACAGAGCTAGCCCAGTGCCCTGGTCTGGCAAATCCCAGCCTTGGAGCTGGAAGTGACAGGGAAATCTTGTGCTTTTTCTTCTCTCTGCTCCAAGGCAGCTTGAAAATAGTCTTCAGGGGCTGGGTACAACCCTGGCTACAAGCACCAGTGCCTTCCCTCCAGAGGTTTAGAGGAAAAGACAATGCATGAAGTCAGGGTAGGGGTGATCCTGAAACTCAGCTCAGCCTACCCCATCTCAGAATGTGAATTTTGCACAGTGATGTTTTGTGACCATTTCCCGCAGCCCAAGAGGAACAGAAACTCTTCCCTCCCACCACTGGAGCCTTTCCTGCATCATTGTGGTCTCTCTCGCCCCCAGTGAGGTGCTCATTCCCGATGAGACACCCATGCTCTTGGAAAACAGGCGCTGGCCTCTGTGGCCAGCATGCGGGCACAGCCCGGCGGGTACCGCCTGGCCGCCCAGCCCAACGGGGCTCTGGGCGGCTCAGATAAGCAGATGTGCACTTCGTCCTCATGGTTAGCTAATTCACATCTGGTTTTGTAGGAAAGGAACTGCCTTCAAGAGAGATGTGAAACCCAGAAAACAGAAAAATGACTCTTAAAAAGGCCTCATGCCTTGCCCAGCAGCAGCTCTGGAGCCAGCGAGGCTCAGCAGGCAGCTCCCATTCCCCAGCAAAGCGAGCAAGGAAATAACGGCCTGAGAGGGATATAACAACAGTAAAGGAAAACACATTCCTTCTCCCTTTCAGTATGTCTTTGCTAAAACAAAGTGATAAGTGTGCTGATTAATTTGGCTCACCCACAGCATTTTGGCTTGGGTGCTCCTAGGCAGCAAGGACACAGCTGGGAAAGCTGCTCCCAGATCCGGCTGCTGCATCCTTTGCCCGACAGCTGGGCAGGGGGGTGAGACTGCCAGGGTGTCGTGCCCCATCGTGAACTAATGGAGACTGCCGGGGGCTGGAGTACAGTGCCCATGAGCCCCCCAGCCAGACAGAGCGAGATTGGGGTGCTGCCAGCACCCCCACCCAGAAACACGTCTGCAGGAAAACTGGTTGCCCCAGTTCATGAACAGAACAGTTGTTGGGGACAATCTAACGCTGTTTTGGCACATTTCTTCGCCCAGTCAAAAATATCCTTTTCTATATTTATTCACCAAGCCCAGCAGAGATGTGTGTGCAAGAGGAGGGTGGGAGGCAGGGACATGCCATGCCTGGTGAGTCCTGAAGGAGCTCCTCCCAGCCAGCTGCCACCAAGGTACCACCAGCACGGACACCAGCTCAGTTCAGTCTCTAGTTGCTGACAAGGCAGGAGAAGCCCAGAGGAGAAGCCAGCATGGCACAGTGGTGATGCTCCATCAGAGTGCAGGAGCCAAGGCTGGAGGAGCCAAAAGTGGAGCAGCCATGTGGGAATACCTGGGAAGTGCCAGAGGAACTGGATTTAATTTGCTAATTGACAGTGGGATACTCTGATAAAGGCTGAGCCAGGCAGGGGGGCAGAGGAGGGGAGGCTCCTGCCCTGGCACAGCTCGGAGCAGAACAACAGCAATTTTCTCGGCCGTCTCACCACAAGGCAGCGGCAGCTCTACAGAAAAGCTGTGTGTCCTGCCAGCCAGCCAAGGTTTCATTTCCCTCTCTGCCTGCCAGCTCTGCAGGCTGAGGGAGATCTGGCAGCACAGAGCAGAAGCAGGTTTGTGGAAGGGGGGCAAGACAAAAAACAAGATGAAGAGGAAAAAAAATTATTAGCAAGATGTTTTGGCTTACAAGCCCAGTGACAAAGGACAGATTCAGGCAGCCCAGCACATGGCTCCGAAGCAGCTCCCATCCAGGCAACAGAAGGCCTCTGCACTTGCCTTTTCTGGTACAAACCGACCCATGTTTTCTCCTCAAAACTGAGCATGGTGCTGAGCAATGATGCAAAATCAGGTTTCTCTTCCTCAGTGCCCTGTGGCTACCCATTCTCAGCATCCACCCTCCATCCCTGAAAAGAGTTGCCCACATAGCCAGAGCACAGCACCCTGGGCTTTGCCTTGCCTTGTCACGTCCTGCCCCCAAAGCTCTCCTCGTGCCCGGTGCCTGCTGTCCCCTGGGCAGCTGCCTGTGGGGCAGCCGGGTCGCCAGCTCCTAGGAATGGCAGAGAAATGTCCGGAGGCAGGAGAGTCCCAGCTGCATCCCGGGATGGCTCCTGGCTCTCCCATGTGGGATGGTGTCTGTCATAGCTGCAGGGAATATAACAAATACCACCGGCTTCTGCAAGCATCTGGCAGGAAAATCCCACAGTTTGGAGGCTCCAGTGCCAGATCAACCTGCACTTTGGGTTTGTGCCGCTCCGGGTACCTCCGCATGGGAGCACAGCCCAACACGCAGCTCCCAGCCACCAACCATCCCTCCCACTGGCTTTGCTGGATCTTGCTTCTGCCAGGTCTGGCATCAAGAACGAGCTTGGCTACTTGTGCAAAGTAACATAAACATACGTGGTGCTTTATGCGCTGGGCTGCTGGTCACTGCTGATTGAAGAGCAATCACTGCCAGCTTCTAGCCTGTGGGAGAGCAGCCCTCTGCATCCCCCTATCACCAAGCATCATCTCTCCAAAAGTGTCTCTCCAGGACACATCTGCTGCTCCAGTCCCCCATTTGCAGACCAGCTTCCCAAAAACCAAGTGTGGTGTTGCAGCAGGGAGGTTTGCCGTGCTGACTCAGTATTTGTCTTCAAGAGCTCTAAAATGCAGCACAAGTACAGGCTTGTCACTGGGAAAGCCACATCAGCTCCTTCTAGCAATGCAAAACCAATGACTGAGGACCCAAAATCTGCTACAGCACTGTAGCTGCATCCAGCATATTAAAGAGAGGGTTGCTGAAAGGTGTGAGGGGTGGCTAGGGCATCCCACACAGAGCAGCTGCCAAGACATACCTGTAATTTTGATGGGTCCATTTGATGGTAAAATGGTAAGATTAGCCAGTCGTGCCATCTCAGGAAGAATCACCCAACCAAGCAGCAGAAGCAGCACCATGCAACTTTCACAAGTAACTATGGTAACCCAGAGCAAATAAATGCTGTTTTCAAACCACGGGCAGAACCACCTTGTGGGGAGCCCAGGCTGATCCCAGCTGCTGGCTGAGTGCTGGGGTGTGGGCGTGGATGCCCTGTGGAGGGAAAGGTGAGGAAGCCCAGCCAACGCACAACATGTGGTCCTGGAGAGGACCAGGAGCTCCTCCTGCTTGCCCTCTGACAGGGCATTTCAGGAAAGGCACGGTGGAAAAAACCCCCAGCTTTTCTCTGCACCATCCCCAGGAGCCAAAGAAACTGTAGAAACAAGGATGATTCCCCAGCTTCATTCACCCACAAGCATGGCATGGAAAAGAGGAAGATCAAAGGGTTTATGTCGGGGAAGGAAAAGTCCTGGACAGAGACATGGAAAGGGAATGGGATAAGATGAGGTTAGATGAGGTTAGAATAGAATAGAATAGAATAGAATAGAATAGAATAGAATAGAATAGAATAGAATAGAATAGAATAGAATAGAATAGAATAGAATTAAAGGCCCCTAATTGGCCTTGTCAAGAAGTCTGGCACCAGACACTGTCCCAGATAAGAAGGAGTTAACAGCTCAGGATGGAAAGAACAAGAGAAGCCTCATTTGCAAATTGCCCCAGGTCCTGACCTCCTGGGAGAAAGTGTCACCCCAGGGACATGAGGAGCAGGGAGGGCCCAAGGAACAGTCCCCCCTGAGCCCCATCACTCTGACCGTGTGATTTTGGGGAGACACCACAGGAGACACCAAGTGAGGAAGTGCTCTGTCTGGGTTTGCTCTACTGCTGGCAAGTGTTTGCTGCTGAGGCCGTGGGCAACAGGTCTGCTGCCAGCCCTCCTTTTCCCTTCCCCACTGCCGGCACCAGCTCAGCTCTGCTGAACCTGTCAGACCCCCTTCCCCCTGGCTGAGAACCCATATGGGCTTGTCATGCACCAAGCTGTGGGGCCCTGGAAAGTATAGAGCAGTTTAAAGACATTAACACCAAATCCCCCCAGGAGGACCGGGTGGCTGGAGCATCCCTGGCTAAAGCACTGCTGGCCCACAGCAACACACCTCCATGCCAACACCTCCGTGCCTGGGCCTGCTGATGGGGCAGGGTGTTCCCAGCTGGTCTTCCAGACCCCTTCCAGCCCTGCTTCACAACATGGGCAAAGCCGCCAGTGTCACTGCGATGTCTGGAAATGGGAGCTTGGAGTGGGTACAGATCCCCCGGCAAACAGCTGATCCAACTTGCCACAAACCAGCCTGGGTTGGGGCAGAGGAGCAGCCCTGGTGTCCCAGACGGCAGCGTGGAGCAGTCTGCGGCCAGCTCCTGGCCACTAAAAGCAGCCATCTAAAGCTGGAGCCCTCTGTTAAATCACTCTGCAGCACATTTTGTCTGTGCAGAGATGGACACATGGTCCCAGGGTGGTGGGAAAGGCCATAAGACCACTCAGAAAGTGCCCCCTAAAAGGGTGGTGGCACCCAGAGCCTGCACTTGCTGGAAAGCCCATCTCAACCCTCTGCTCCCTTCCCCAGGATGGGCACAGACACCCTAAGATCACCCTTTGGTTGCGTTTGGTGTGGTGCCGTGCAATACCACCAGGCATGAACATGGAGCAGGGTTAATCCAGCCCAAAATTAAATGGCAAAACTGGAGATGACAAACTCACAGCCTCCACGGCGAACGTGTGCATGCATTTGGTGGCAGCCTGGTAAGCGTCTGCCTGGCAGCGTGAGGAGGACGAGTGCGAGTTGCTGTGGGAACAGTAATTTGGGTTGTTCTGCCTCTAGGTTTCTGGCTCTTTGCCTTTGATATTGCATTTGCCTCCTGGTTTTGCATTAAATTTTGTTCCCTCCTTTCATCCCCCTTTTCTTGAGGAAAAAAGCATCCCTGCACCTCCACAAGGCAGAACCAGCACTGGCATGAGAGCCTCAGGTGACCCCGCTTAGGCCAGTGCCAACCTTGGGGTGGCTGGATGAGGTGCAGCACCCAGAGCAGACCCAGCTCTGAGGAGCAGGATGAGAGGGACCCCAGCTGAGCCATGCCCATTGCACTGTCTGGGTCTGCATGGGCCAGCTGCAGCAGCAGAATGTTAGTGATGGTGGAAATACACTGCTTTTAAGCAGCAATAATGTAGAAAGGATTTAATAGCATTAAATTACTCTTGGGTACCCCCTCCAGCTCACCTGGGCACAACAGGGAGCCTGAAAAACTTACACATGCTGTCATCAGCATCCAAATGATCCTTCCCCTCCTCTGGCCCACATAGGCTTCATGCATCCTCATGTCCCTCCGTTGTCCATGATCAGTCCAGGGTTGTGTGGGGCGAGTGGAGGAGGACCGGGCAGTCCCGGGCAGATGGAAGGAGGTGGATGCTCCTGTTTTCATCACCCAAACCTTCCCCACATGTGTACCCCAAAGAGAGAAGTGTGTTTGCCCTGGGATGTGTGGCAGTAACCATGCCAGCTCCACCATGACCCAGTCTAGCCTCTGCCTGGCCAGTTCTAGCAGCAGAGGAATGAGCAGGGCTCAATAGGGGGGCCAAATAAATGCAGGGCACTGGAGAAAATGTAAAATGAAGTATTTTGGAAGAAAGCATTGTCAAAAGCATAAAAAAAGTCCTTTTTATGAATCAGCAATTTCTGACAAAAACCCGATCAATTTGTTAGACCATTAGTGCTGGAGACCTAAGACCCAGAGACATTGAGTGAGCCCCAAATGAAGAGCAGAAGAGGAGGAGAAAGGGGGAGAAGGACAAGAGGGCTTGGCTCAAGGTGCCCTCCAGGATTTTGGCTGCAACCGCAGCGCAGGGGCAAGGAGGCTCCTGGCATCCTGCAGTTCCAAAGGGTGTAAGGAGAGAAGGTCAGCCCTGAGGGGTCCTGCAGAGTCAGACTCGGCCCTTCTGGAGACACGGCGTCCCCAAAGCACCGCCGCCGCCACAACTCGTGAGCTTGCTGCTACAAGGAGGCTCTTTGTTCACCAGCAATGGCTGTTTGCCGGGTGGATGGGAGCAACAGCACGGAGACAGTGCCGGATGATTTGTGCAAAGCCGCCAGCCAGCGGGGAGCAGCGGGGCCAGGGCAGCCTGCTGGTGTGGAGCTGCGCCCAGGGAGAGGAGGAGGCAGTGTGACAGCACACAGGGTAACGGGAGCCGCTTCAGGCACCTGGGGCTGTGCAGTGGGATCCAGGATGGCATGGGGAGCCCTCGCACAGAGGGAAAAGCATCCTCTGGGGGCCCCTAAAATCCGCCCTGCTCCCTCCGTCTCTCACCAGCCCAAACTTGGTGAACAAACTGCCAAGGCCACCAGTGTCTGAGGTGAGAAATTCACCCAACGACCAATAGCTCTGGACACCTGGGGCGGGGATTGTCCCCACCCTAGTGAAAGGCTTCCTGGTGTTAACTGGCCCTGCTGGAAATGCTCATTAGTAATAACAGCCACGACCACAGCAGCAATGACAGTAGCATGCTGACAAACTACACATCCCAGAGTGCAACACTGCAGGAAGAGAAGCGTGGTGGTAGTGGTGGGATGGTGGCGGTGCTGGGATGGTGGTGGTGCTGGGATGGTGGTGACAGTGGTGCTGTGCTCCACATGTGGGACCCAGAGCCCCTGCACCCACCTCTGCCAGGGCTCGGGGCGGGGTCCCCCTCTGGGGCTCTGATCCCTCAGCGCCCCACAGCTCTCCTCCCATCCCGCCAGCTCTGTGCTTCTCAGCCAGCCCCCGCCACAGGCCACATGCTGAATGTCTCCATGAAGACCTGGTGACAGAGCCCGCTGCAAGCCCTTCTCGTCTGCTGAGCTCATGTGCCCCGGAGCTGGTCCCCAGCAATCGCCCACCCGCCACCTCTGCCTGTTGCTGCAACCCAGCCATTTGTGTTCAACCAGCGGGCAGGGATTTGCCAAGCGGGATTTCAATCCAGTTCTCACCTTCCCTGTGAGCTTTGACAAGGCTGAGGTGTCTGGAAAAGTGGCAACAATGGGAAAAGGCAGGTGGCTCTCAATTAATTAAGAGATCTGGTATTTCAGGAGATCAGAAGATCAGCAGGATTTGTGGCATCAACAAAAGCAGGCGCAGGCAACTGTTAATGAACACCCCAAATCCAGAATTAATGTGAGTTTATTCTAGAGTACGCTGGGTAACAGAAACTGCATCAGTCATCCTTTTAGGACAGGCTGTAGTGTCTCTCTGGGATGTTTCAGGATGGGGTGAGCTCAGAGGGGGGTTGCCTGCGCCCTGCCTGCAGTGGTGTCTGGGTGACAGCACCTCTTCGAGCCCAGCCCACCCATTCCCCTCCAGCCCCGGGGGAAAAGGATGGGCCAGGGGCACCAGCCACCACCTCGCAGAGCAGGAGACACTGGGGAGAGGAGCGGGGCAGTTGGGGACCGCCAGCAGGATGCTGCCAGCATCGGTCCCGGGAGGAGTTGGGGTGCAGGGGATAAAGACCCTCAGGTGGGACCAGAGGGGCAGCAAGGCCCCGCGGGCACAGGTACATCCCCTGCGGGGAGCCCGTGGCAGGGCAGCGCAGGGGCCAGGGCCCTGCATGGGGGGGGGCGTATACGGGGCACGGGGGATGTGGCACTGGGGACACGGCACATGGAAGAGGGAACACAGCGCGGGGGCTGTGACACCGGGGACACGGCAGATGGCAGGGGGACACAGCGGGGAGGACGTGTCAGAGGGGCGGGGCCAGGGCAGAGGGGCCAGGGCAGGGGGACACGGAGCGGGGAGGACGGCACATGGCGCGGGAGGGGCCGCGGGGGACACGGCACCGGGGACGGGACACGGCACCGGGGACGGGACACGGCACCGGGGACCCGGCCCCACCCCCGCGGGCGCAGCCCCGGCCCCGGGAGGGCCGTCCGCCGCGTGGGCGGGGCCGCCCCTGGACTCGCCCCTTATGCTAATGAGCGCTGAATCACGCTCAGCGGGCCGCGGCCGGACGGGACTGACCCACCCGCGCGTAGCTGAGGGGACAGCGGGGCAGGGGGGAGCAGAGCGCGGGGGCCGGCGCGGCCCAGCGGCCCGCTCGGGACACGGTGCGCGGCGGGAGCGGCGGGCTCCGGCCGCCGTCGGGGCCGGGACCCGCCGCAGGAGCGCGGAGCCGGGCGCGGGGGGGGCGGCGGCGGGCAGGCACCCCCCGGCCGCTCGCGCGTGGTGGCGGCCGAGGGGCGGGGCGGGCGGGCCGTGGGCCGGGCCACGTGACGGGTGGGCCGCCGCCATTTTGTCCTGCGGAGGCAGTATTTAGGGCGCAGCGCCCGGGCCGCTGCGCACTCCCGCCGGGACGGAGCTCTGCGCTACCCTCGTCCCTCCCTCCCTCTCCCGCCCGCGGCCGGCCCCCTCCCTCCCACCCTCGCGCTGCCTGCAGCCGGCCTCCACCCCGTCTCCCTCCTTTCCTTCCCTCCCCGCCCGCGCTCCCCTCGTCTCCGCCATTTTGTGGCCGAGCGCTGCCTGCGGAGGACCGGCGCCGCGGCGGAGCCTCCCGCTTTCCCCCCCTTGCGCTCCCGCTCCCAGCGGCGCCTAGCTTCGCCCCGGCCCGGCCCGCGCAGCCATGTCCTCCAGCGCCAGCCCCGAGTACGCCTCCTTCTTCGCCGTGATGGGCGCCTCGGCTGCCATGGTCTTCAGCGGTGAGCACCCGTCCGGCTTCCCCGGGGGAGGGTGTCGGGGCTCGGAGCTGCCGGGGAGGGGGTGGAGGGAACACGCTCTGGCTCGCCGCCGTACCGGGGAGGGGGAAAGGCCCCCACTCCTTCTCCCGTCCTCCCTCTCCCTTGCTGGGGCGGGCTTCCGGGTGGTGGGCCTGGCGCCCGGCTGGACGGGGCGTCCTCCTGGCCGCGGGGGGCGGAGGCGGCCCCGGGCCCGGGGGTGGGCCGCAACCTCCGCCCCCCCCCCAGCTCCATCCGGGCTACCGGGGCGCGCCGGAGGGGGTCTACGCGAGTGACGTCACCGCGGAGCCTGCTGCCGCCGGCGGAGCCCCCGCTCCCACGTGACTGCGGCGGCGCTGCCGCCCGGACCGGCCCCGCGGGGGCGGCCGTGCCTCCCTCCCCCGTGCCACGCCGCGGGGGCCAGGTCCTCGGTTAGCCACGCGTCCGGGCTGGACTGCCCGTACCTTACCGGCCAGAAACCCGGTGTCGCTGTAGGCCCCGGTCCCGGCTGTACTGACGTCTGCCTTAGCATGTGCTGCGGGAGGGTCTCCTGCTTGCTGCCGTGCCCGGCTTTCTCGGGGCTCAGCCCCTTTCGGCGGTGAGTCAGCCTTTGCGGGCCCTCCCGGCTGGGAGAGTTGGTCTGGCTCTCCTGGGGCTGGGTGTAGCGCTTCTCTTCCTTTAAATAGGACAAAGTTGCGTTTTAAAATATTTCTCGGATAATGGAAGACCAAATTTTAATAGAATTGAAACCTAAATATGCAAGCATTTTAGGATTGAAGTCACCTTTACAGGTGTTAATGACACTAAAAGGAACAGATGGGCTCCTGACCTTCCCTTTAAAATGGGAGATGCGTGAAATAAAGGGAAGCTCTTCTAGTGGCCATCCACCTGTATTTTAAGTCCTTGAGGTTCAGTGAGGAGTAAATTGGGTCATTCTGTGATATTACTCTCCCTATTGAAGAATGTTTATGCGGAGACCTAGAAATGCTGTTTTACACTAGAAAGATCATCATATGGTGCCTTGTCTCTCTTGGAGCCTTAGAAAACCTTCTGCAGAAGATGACTGCTGTTCCTGGCTGATGATACACAGTTTCCTGATAGGTGCAGACCTGCTGTTGTGTTTGGGACATAACATGGGAAAGTCTCCAGCTAGTTTTTTTCCAAATGCAAGTGCTGCAGTAACTAGAATACAAGAACTAGGAATCAGTCTGGTTTTCCCTTCTAAAGACTTAGCCAGTGTCTCCATGTGTGAGCATACTGACTTGTCTTGGCTCCTGGTTGAGGAATCAAAACACTCAAGTACTGAATTGGCTGTAATGTAAATTGTATATATCTGTATGTGTGCTTGGAGTATTGTTATGTTAAAGTAGCCTCTGAGATGGTAGCTAGGTTTGCAAGACAAATTTGTGGAAGCTGCTTTTGATTGATTAGCGTGGTAGATTTAAACTGTAAATAGCTAAGTAGACAGCTGAGAGGAAACTAGCCATGCTTGTGTTTGCACCATTGACTGTTTTCACACCAGCCATGTTCATGGCTTTAATCTTGGCTAGACACAGCCAGTCAGGCTTTTTTGTCTTGCTCAGTTTGTACCTAGTAATGGAATGCAGAGGTCCAGAGCGCTGAGGATGGTTAGTGGCCTGCCACCTCAGTTAAAATGTACTTGCATTTCACAGTTAAGGACTTTCCTGAAAACTGTATAGCTGGAATGCTGTAGGAGCCAATGTTGGGACTACTGACCTACCTGCCTCTTGGCTAATGGAGGTAATGGAAGACGCTAAGAGCTAGTTACCTGTTGGAAAAAACAGCAGATCACTGCCTTTTGCCAAATATCTCAGAAGCAAAAGAACATGGTTGTATGGCTTTTTAGGTGCTAGTTTTGTGATATGCAAGCTTGCTTCGTTGGAAACATAAATGAGGGATGCAAACTTGAGTCAGCATTTTAATAGGAATTCAAAATGTTACTTGCCTTGTCTAAACGACAAGTGAAGTGTTTCCTAGAAGCTGCAGGTCTGATAGCATGGTACTGTGGGATTGCAAGTTAAAGGGAAAGGTTTAAGTAATTCAAAGTGAGTACTTAAGCTCTTTTTCTGACTTGGTAACTGTGGTGTTGCTGCTGGTACATGACTGGTCTTTGATGCAGAGTCTGTGTTAGATGGTCCTAATACCAGCAGATCTGAGCTATGAGGTTAGTTTCTTGCTAGGGCCTAAGTGCATCTGATGGGTTCAGTCACTGGAACAACAGGTTATAGATACTGCTGATGCAAAAATATTTCTTAGTGAACACTACCGAACAGCTTGCTCAGTGAAGCAACCTAGATTTTTAAGGCAATATGGCAGAGGTGTCAAGATAAACTAAAACTTGCAGTGTCATGTAGCTTCCCTAAGAGGGATGTGACACTACAGCATGTTCTGATGTTGCGAACATTAGTTTTTTTAAAAAAACCCCACCTTGATTTAGGAGTAAGGAGCTAAGTCAGTCTGGACAAGCAGTGTAAAACCACCTAAAAAGGTCCTGAATCAGTGTTAATTAGTGCAGTGATCATGTCTGACATGCTGTATCTAAAGATCAGATTCTTGTGGAGCTTGTAATTCTGAGACCTGTTTCTAGTAAACATGTTCAAGTTCTATACTGTCCAGGCCAGTTTGATGTGAAAACAAGTGACACTATGCAGTACTGCTTGATGTTTGAACATTAACTGCTGATGGTAAATAGATAGCAGAACTTGTTCTGGTCAGCTAGTACTGATGACAGCTAGAAAGACTAAAGCGGGCTGCTGTGACCTTGGCTGTCTTCAAGCCTGACTGTTCACTTGCTGATTGCAACTTGTTCTGATAGCTGAAGTTCCCTGATTTCCTATGTAAAATGTGGCTGGCTCAGTGTCAGGTGCTGTTGAGTGATCAAATTATTGCAGCTTTTCCATGCAACTTCGGCTTGCCAAAATGGAAAAGCATGGTATTGGGCAAAGATGTCTGATTATGCACTTGCTGATGCTCCATGTAGAAAAGCATGATGTCCCAGGTGCACCTGACTGTTGCCTCCTTCCTGTGGTAAGGAGTTTTACTTAGACCTACACTCTGAATGGGCATCCATTGCCTTCAATAATGCTTCACTATCAAGCATCTGGAAGAGTGCTAATGAAGAGAACTCTAGCCAGCAGTCTTTGTCTTCTCATTGTTGCTGCAGAGCTAATGAAACAGTACTTTTTATTTTAAACTAGGGCTGTAGATACTGTAGCAGTTGGTTAGCTATTAAGGGACATCTCTAGCTTGATGTAGCTGACCGCCCTGCACAGTCTGATTCTAGAAGGCATCATGACTGTCAACAGCTTGCAGCCTTGAAGGCAAATTACACCTGTGCTTCCTGTCTCTCGGAGTGGGGAGGTGGTAGAGAGGGGAGCTGCTTGCTTCTCAGTAAGGAGCTGTAGACATCATCCTTAAAGGGGCTTGTAGACTTCTTAGCACCGGCTTGCAGGTCAGAATGAAATTACAGAACAGTGTGGCTTAAGGTAGTCTTCTGTTTCAAATCACTAAAGAGTACTTCAAAGGCATCATGGTATGTGCAGGAAAACTCAATGGGTCAGAGCTGCCAGACTATCTACAGTAAAGACTAGCTTAAGCATTCATCCTTAACAGCAGGCAAATTAGTGGGCTATTAAGACATGAGTGTTGCAACAGAAGTAAACCACATAGGCAGTATTTCTACAGCTCAGTTAAACTTAAGGAAGATATCTCAACAAGGGCATTGTTTCCACTAGTAGATGCTAGTCTTAGGATCATCTGAAAGCCAGACTGAGCATCAGGATAAACATTTGGCTCTACAGGACTTGTCTCAAGCAGATATGCTGCTGCTTGTACTGTGGCTTCCAGGTGTACACAATGGGACTCCTGTCTTGTCCTGAAGGCACTGTAGACTACAAAGTCTGCAGGTACTTCCCCTCTGGGAACATTCAGAGCAGCAGTGGAGATGAATGCCAGCTGCCTCAAGACCTCTTAGTCAACTTCCCTTCCTAAACCTAGCCTCTTCCATCTGTCCAGAGCCTGACTGGTTTCAAGCAGTGGTTACAAGCTGATAAAGTCTTCAGCCTGATCAGGCAGTTCAGTGATGCTTGAAACAATGGTTTTATGGAAGTGTGTGTGCTTCCACCTGCTTGCTGTCCTCACAAGCAGTAAGGCATAACATGCTGAAGTCACTTCCTTCAGACAGTGAATCTTGTGAGCGTGAGGTCAGGGTACTGTGGCCACAGGAGTGTCGGCTGCATGCAGTCAGATGACCTTGGCTTTACCACGCTTCAGAAATGAGGCAGCTTAGCTGTGGATGCCTGCTGGTGAGTGGTGTAAACTGCTGTTAGACCAACTAGATAAAAAGGGGCTTCTGCTGACTGGTGTAACAAACTACTCGGTCCCTACCTGGAATACAGTGGTCCACCCAGTCTGTGAAATGGATCATCTTTAAGGTTGCAGGGGAGCTTGTATGATGATAAAGATAAATAACAAGTGACTGGACTTTATTGGTTGGAGAAGAACAAGCCTGTACTGTGGTGTAAAGTGTCAGCATTACCATACTTTAAAAAAAGAATAGGCTTTGTGTACTATATCTGGCAATCCAGAGTACCAGTTGCAGCAGTCCTAGCTGCTTGGACAGCTGACTGGTTAACTCCTTTGTTCTTTGGACTGTTGCTATTGCAGCAGCTTCTTGAGGAGCTGGTAGGTTTTTAAGTTCTCAAATTTACTGAATAAATGGCCTGCTAGCCTTGCAGTGGTTTTTTGATAATGCTGCAAGGTGATAGTGCTAGGCTTGTTTGAACTCCCCACACATCTTCAACATTAGGGAAGAACAAAGTGTGCTGTCCCTAATGCTGTAACAGGTGACTCACTAAAGATTTTTCAAAGTCTACACCTTTCTTAGGACACCTTATTTGTGTACCCTTCCAGTTATCACTAGGGACTGGCTATAGTCCCCCAGACTTCAGTCAGTGTAATCTGAATTTGCATAGGTTCCAGATACAGTTCCTTTAATGTGACTGTCTCTTCTGTGAAGGTGCAACTGGACATAGCAACAAGGTTTTTCCAAGGCAGACATGGAGTATCCATTACTGTAATCTGAGGTAGAGCTGTGTTTGTTCTAAATGTGGTGGTGTGGGAGGGGCCTTAGAATACCAGTGGGAAGAAGCCTGTTTCCTCAGATGCCCATGTTTCTGGCATGGCAAAGCAAAGACTGTATTTGACATCGAGATCACTGCTAACAGTTCTCCAACCAGTTAAGAACAACATGCTCAAGGATGAACAGATATTGAGGTGAATTGATGCCTGCTGTCTGATTCGAGGGAAGCCTACCTACTGCAGAGAGCAGCCCATTTAATAATGGATTAATTACAAAAGGCTCCAGATGTGCTCATCCAGAATGGTCTTTGATACTTGCTGTGATAGTAACCCATAGTATCTTAATTGAAAGTTTGGCTTATGTTATTAGCTCACTTCCTAATGCAGAAAAATTCTGCCTACTGGGGCTCTGGAAGTCTTTCACATATTGCAGTGTGAAAACCTGCTTTCCCCATGGTGTGGGACAGAGGAGGAATCACTGGCTCTGAATGGGCCAAATGCTGCTGGGGTGTGTGTGGCTGGTTCTGAACCTCTGTATTCTTGGGCTGGGCATGCCTGAATTGTATTGCAACTGCTGAAACTGCATCTATGCAAATGGTTCCCTGGCTTGAAGGCCCCTGATAATGTGGTCACTGTCCATAGGTGCATATCTGACTGCACAATTGCTGCAAGGTGTTTGATAATAGCCTCTTTCTATACTGAGGGGGTGTTGCATGAGGTGACTTGCAGCTAACATAGCTGCAAGGTTAATGTTCTCAGTGCATGATCTTACTGTGTGCTGTAACAGAAGATTGGTCCTAATACTTGGATTAGCACTTGATCTAAACCACGGCTGCTTGACTACTGACAGTGAATATCAGAGGCAAAGCTCTACTGAAAGGTCTGACAGTGGCCAGACTGCAACTAGTCTTCAGTCCTTACTGAAGCTGTCGCCTATGTGGCAAGTTACTTTCTAGTTCATCTTGGAGCTGCATAGCTATACTACTTCTGCTGCCACTTCTGACTAATAGAGAGTAACAGCTGTGGCAAGGTGCTGTGCAGCATATCCACAGCCCTGTGGGAGTGTTTTGCCCCCAGGAGCAGTACTAAATCAGCTTTGGTTTGTGTGAGTTTGAAGAGTTACTCTTCAAAAGTATTTCAGAAATCAAGTTAACCATTGAAACAAGCTTACTGGAAGTAGGTAGTCTTGAATGATGTGTAAAACAACTTCCTTGTATTATAACACCATTGAACTTGTAAATGACACAGTTCCTGGTTACAGACCAGAATAGCTTGCTTCTGTGATAGAGCTAGGTAGGCAAAGTGCTGCTTCTCTGACTGCCAGGTAAATGTTTTGATAGCTCTGTATGCTTTAAAGGTAGTGTTGCAGCTTAATTGGTCTGTATGTTAGATGATAGAGCTGTATGATCTGAATATGTGATATCTTGGTGTGTAACAATGGTACAGGTCTTGTTCCATTTTCACTGTCTTCCATTTAGATCTCTTCAAACCCTATTCACTAAAAAGATTTTGAAAAATGCCCTTCCAACTCATCAGGGGTATTTAAATGTAGCATATGTGCTTCAAACATTCACAGCTGCCAAGAGGTAAAAGTCAAGATGTGCAGGAGGGTTGACCTAAGTGCCAGCCCATAACTGAATAGCTGTGCCATTAGATGGCTATGTCATGGTGGGCAGTGGCTATCTTTGGGGTACTGTCAAAGGTGTAAGGGAGAACTTCTCAGGTGAGTGAAGAACAGTAATACAAGCTGCTGTGTAAGATATTGGAGATGCAGCTGCAGGGGACTCCAGTGTAAACCTGTTGGCCAAGATGCTGATAAAGACTTCACTGAGAGATGAAGATACGGAGCTTCAGCTTGGCACATGCATAGCACCTGTGACTGTCTGCCAGTGGGAGTGTAATAGATCTTCAGTGCCATCTAAAACTGTAATGTGAAAACTAGCTGCTACAGAGTACATGTAGATGTTATATGTTAGTGTTTAGACCAGATTCAAGGCACAAGCTCTTGCCTGTTCCCTAGAATTGGCGTTTGACGATTGGGAATTGACAAACTATCTGCCCCTTCCCAAAAGCTTAAGCAGGCTGACTTTCTGTAAGTGGGATTGCAAAAATCAGCTTCTGTAATCCATCAGTGCATTAATTGCAACATTTAACTTCAGACTTGGAGGAAGTAAAGACTGATCTAATTTTAAATAGTGAACTTCCCTCATGAACCTCTGTTTCTGGAGAGGTTTATAAAAGATTCCAGACAAGAGAAGTGGTTTCTGCTAAATGGTGTAGCTAGTCTAGAAGTCTAGATAGCCTGAATCTAAGGACTGGAAGTAAGTGGAATCAAGATGCTTCATCTGACAGAAAAGGTTCCTAATTTAAGCTAGTGATTTCCTTCTAGACTTCTTAGGGGCTAGACCCTTAAACAGTGCCATCACTGAAATTGCTAGCTAAGCCTGTGTGCTAGTTTCCAGGCTCAGCTTGCATCTGCAGGTAAAACCTGTCTTCTGCTCTTGGCTCAGGCTTCCTGCTAAGTTGGATTCTAGTTCTGAATTAAACAACCCTTTACATCTGGCTCACTGACAGTCAAGGTTCAATATTGGAGCTTTGCTAGTACAGGACCAATTTGTAGTTGATGATAATTGTTCTTTCTCTTCAAGTTTTTGTAGCTAAAATGGAATTTCCTTTTGATAGGGAGTTTTGTGTTAGTGCAGAGTGCTGTCTTTATTAATCTTCTGAAGTTTCTTAGTGCAAAGCCAGGATTACTTCTCCATTCTTGACTGCACAAAGAAAGGCTTCATGTAAATGCTCAGTGAAAGGCAGGAAAGCACATCCTAAACCCTTTGAATACCTCCTAGCAACTCTGTTGGGCAAGGTGCCCCATCTCACACTTGGATGTTGTAAAGCAGCTAGATTTTTGTGGAACAAGCAGCTCTCCCTTGTAGAAACATTACTCAAGTCTGGAGCAAACTCAAATAGTAAGTCTCTGAACAGTACAGATCTTAAGTGCCCATGGTTTTAATACTGTCCAGTAGCCTTTTAGAGCAGGTAAGAGCATTTTTGTACTAAATAGGACTGTTACCTTTGAATATCAGCCTGACTGTCTGAAAAGGGGACTAGCCACCCTACCTTGCAATGCTGCTTCAGGGACTTAGACATGGATGGCTGCTGACCTGCATATCATATCTTGGGTGATGGTGAGTGCAGTTCAGACTTAAGCTGTGCCTAAAGTACTCCAGAGCAAGCTTGGAAGGAAAGGGGTCTTTCAAAGTGCTTCAGAATCAAAGAATGATATATTTGTGGAAACTTTTGTTGTAAGACTAACACAAAGTTTTCAAGGCAGAAGTTACTTTTTGGGGTAGTGCTTTGGGACTCTTCTAGGAATTCTCAGTTGTAGGTGGTAAGCCCGTGTTCTGCTTTGAAAACCCAGCTTTGGATTCTTTTGTTGGTCTCTGCATGATCAAGTGCTTGCACAGGTGGTCAGTGAACCTTAGGAGTAAGGTGGTTGTAGTCCTCTATAACCTACAAGCCATACTCTACTTTGTGGTTCTAGTGGTTGGATTAACAAGTGTTTGGACCTGGATCCTTCACAGGTGAGGCTGTTGACACATGAAGAGGGTGTCCTTTCTCCAAGGAATGAAGTGTGGCAATATTATGTGGATTTGTTGCTATCTTAGTCTGTCTGAAGCTTAAATGGCATGTGTTTAACCCCAGGCCAAAGCATAGGCAGACAGGTTTTGTGAAAGAGGCCATTCGAAGGTGACTTTTTAAACAGTGGGTGCATCTGAGAACTCAGCCCAAGTGTCTCAAAGTTCAGTGACTGAAACCTGGCTTTCGACTGGGCCATATTCTGCTGCAGCAGAAAGACATGCTTTGCTGTGTTGCCTCTGCAGATCAGCTGAGCAGAGCCTTGCAGTGTGGGCTGTGTGAGGGCACAAACTCTGATTTAACAAGTTAAGGTTTGGACCTTGGTTTTTGATTCCTAAACAGGGAACAAATGTCTGCTAGGGAGTGAAGCTAGCTCAGAGGGTATTCTATCAGTACTGTTTGAACAGCACCTTTTTATTGACCTAGCTTTGATCTAGGACTCTGGATAGGTGGTACTTCATCCCTTACGGGAATAGTTGTGGCTGACAAACCCAAGTAGTCAAGTGACTCTTGATAGTTTTGCACAGTTCTTCCTTGTGCTGACTCAGCTGTTCTAATACTGCAGCCCAGTGAAGAGTATTTGAGGATGTGTCTAATATATTTTTTTGTCTTCCAGCCTTGGGAGCTGCATATGGAACAGCAAAGAGTGGCACGGGTATTGCAGCCATGTCTGTCATGAGGCCTGAGCTCATCATGAAGTCAATCATCCCTGTTGTCATGGCGGGTATTATAGCTATCTATGGCCTCGTAGTGGCAGTCCTCATTGCCAATGCCCTCTCACCTTCTATCACGCTATTCAAGTAAGTTGCTGCATCTGTCAGTTTTGAAGTTTGTCCTGTCACTGTTTTGATGCTACTGGGTGGGTTTTGCTCAAGACCACAGGAAGGACTGTTGATGCTAGATGTTCCTAATCTGGCCTTGCCAGCATGGACTGAATTTCTGCTGTCCTTCCTGATGTCTTAGTCTCAATGGTAGTGCTGCCTGATTAGTTTGCTGCATTAGCTTATAGATCAGACATCCCACTGCTAGAGATAATGCAATGTTTTAAAGCTTGAAAGAAACCATGTATGGGCAGTACTGGAATAGAAGGCTTAGCTTGTTTCCTGGTGCCAAATTCTAGATCTGGAATACACAGGTCTTTTCAAGACTAATCAGACTGTCTAAATAGTTCTCCTCTTGCCTAGGTGATGCAAGTGAATAATTAATATTGGTTGTTGCTTTATATGCTGGTAAACCAATCCTCAAGCTATACACTGGGCTTCTACACCAGCTACAGTCTGAAATTTAATATACGCTTGGCTTTTAGAGTAGCTGGAACCAGCTTGAGACCTCTCAGAATAAAACAATGCTTCTGAGGTCTAACAGTAGATATCTGTGTCACTGCACAAGCTATAGCCAATGAGCAGGTGGTTGGCCTAATAAGCCATGATCTAATAAACAGCAGGTACAAATGCTCCTTTGCAGTTACTAGGTGGCAGGATACTGATAGGTACCCCTGCCTGGAAAACCAGCCCATTCCTGTCCCAACTTTTGCAGTGCAAGAGACCTAATAATCACCTGGATGTGTTATGACTGTATAATAAAGTTGCTAAAGGTGGAAGACAAAAGCAGCTATTAACAGGCTACACAGCACTGGGACAGGCATATAGCAAGTGCTAGCCCACATGGATGGAGTAAGTAGAGTGCTGGCAGTGTGCTAAGCCTGCAGCTGACTGAAGTAGTGGCTCCAGGTAAGCTGGGTGGCCACAAACTCTCAGGCCCAGTAGCTTAGCTTAGTGAATGAGCCATACTTGAGTATCAGCTAAAGATCTTGCATAGCTGCCCATTTTTTTTAAGTATCAGAGCTAGGAGTCTCAGGAATCATCTTTGAGACATACTGTGCTTGCTTTAAGAGCTCTTTCTTCAGGAAAGAGGTTCCCTTTAAATGTTTGAATGTTAATTCTTACTTTGGGGAGAGAAAAAAGACTAGCCTGAAGTTGAAGGGTTGGGTGTCCTGTTGCTTGCCATTGAAACTCTTTTCATCTCTGTCCTACAGGAGTTTTCTTCAGCTGGGTGCTGGCTTGAGTGTGGGCCTCAGTGGTCTGGCTGCTGGCTTTGCCATTGGCATTGTGGGTGATGCAGGTGTACGGGGAACAGCACAGCAGCCCAGGTTATTTGTGGGCATGATCCTGATTTTGATCTTCGCTGAAGTGTTGGGTCTCTATGGCCTCATTGTTGCCCTTATCCTCTCCACAAAGTAAACGTCGTGGTATGATGTAAAGAGATGTAACAAATCCACGTTTAAAAAGCTCCAGAATGAAAATGGTCTCTCCAATGTGTACAGTTGTCCCAATTTGGTAGTTGATCTCTTGTAAATGCGCAATGTATGTTAGTGACTTGTCTGTCCTGTGTGTACTTCAATATTAAATTGGATGGGCTGCTCCAAGCCTGCTGCATGGCTTGGGGTGGCCTGTGTGCAATTTTCCACCCATTGCTGTTAGTACTTTATGTATAAATATGAACTAGAAATGTAATTTTTTCTCTTCACTGGATGTTTATTTATAAAAAGACTTGACATGTTCATACATCTATGGAGCAAGGATTTTCAATTTCCCATGCTATATATATTAATCTTATATATAGGTAGATTACACTGTGGGGTCAATTGTAAGTGCAGAGAATTCCTTGGATGTAACTTTGATTCTAAAGATTGCTGTAGTGTCCTGGTATTGGAGTATGAGAATTTTGTGTTTTATTACAGCAATTGTCCGAAACACTCCTGTGTTTCAGTAGTAACTGCGTATGCTCCGGCATCAGAGTCGTGCACCCAGTGTTGGGTTACAAACTTATACCATGTTTCCAAATAAAAATTCCTCACTACATTGCTGTAATGAGTCCTCTGCCTCTGATTTCATGCTTTTGCTGTGCTCCTTTAGAAGAGGAGGGGTTCCTTTAGGGGGAGGCAAGTTCTCCAGGTGTCTGAGCTCCATGTAGAAGTAATGCTGTCATCACTGCTAAAGCATTCCCTTTTTCTTCTGGGCAGGTAGCAGTAGCAGTGCTGCTTCCAGCTGCTGCCCATTGGCAGTGCCTGTGAGCAGGAAGGCAAGGCTCTTAGCAGTGTTGTGCTCACCCTGATGGAGCAGCACATCTTTGCTGTGGCACATGGTAATGCCTGGCTGAGCAGGGGCTCGGGGAACAAGGGTGCAGGCTTCAGCATGTGACAAGGAATAGATGCTGCCGAAGAGCCTTTAGGCAGTTTGTCCTTGTGATGATGGCTCTGCAGAAGCTTAGCTGGTTGGAAAGCTGCCCTGGTAGCAGCAATTGCCTCTGAAGTACCTGAACAATAGTCTCATCAACAGAATGGGTTCATTCAAGAACTCATATTTTCAACTTGTAAATCAGGAGTATTTGAGCTGAGAAGTTCTGCTTTTGCATCTAGTGAGAGCAGTAGCAACCTTCTCTTGTCCTGAGGATTTATGAGTGTTGCAAAGCAATGCTGAAGTTCTTATGGGAAATACACGTTGGACCCTTTCAAATGTAGAGCTTGTTCCAAATTGCTTTTGGGAAGTATATCACCTTAATCTTAGTTGTATAGTTCAGAGAACAGGTTTCTTATGTTCAAGCCAGAATGTTAACATGCAGACACCTGGTGCAAGTGGTGCCTTTGTGATCAAACTTACCTGAGGAATCTGGAGTGATATCAAAACCTCTTCTGTCACCATGGTTGGGAATGGAGGTGTGCTGTTGTACATGTATTTTACTTACATACCTGTGCTGCAAACAAATCTGGTGTAAGTATCATGAAGAGCTATAGTCAGAGCACTGAGGCTGTGTCTAACCTGGCAGGAGCATTCACCAGCCCAGGCCTAGTGGCATCTCGTGCACCTTCTGGGTAGCTGGTCTCTAAACAGGGGACTGCTTAGGAGACTTCAGCTATGTATTTCTGCTAGTATGTATTTTCAGACTTGTGAAGGTGTAGTTTTAACAATTGTGGAACAATAATTAACAAATTGGTTTATTTGTTTGCTAAAAAGCTGATCTGTCTGCATTCATCTGAAAGGCTGTCAGCTGCTTGGCTTTGGGCTGGGCTGAACTAGTGGTTTTGTGATTTGGAAGGGCTTTGTGGCAGTCCGAGCTGTGGTGGTGCTTGGGCTGTAGAAAGGTGTAAGCTGGTTTAAGGAAAATCCTGCATGTCTACTGAAGCATTGCCTGGGATAAAATTCCTGATCTGAATCGTGTTGATCGTTCTTTTTTTCAGCAAAAGTAGTAGACATTCAACTTCTGAATTATATTTTACCTGGAAGTCATAAACATTTACAGAAGCTATAGCATAATTCTCTCTCAGCACTGACTGCAGTGAGTGCCTTCCTAGTACTTCCGTGCAGAGTCTGATAGAGCTTGCAGCTGGGAGGGCATGAATCATGAATTCGGGCTCTCTGGAAAGCACACCACGTACATCTTGCAGTTCTGGTAAGAGGAATTGTGTTATGATTGTGTAGCAGGACAGGAGAAGGTCCTGGCTGGGGCTGCAAGTATGTTAAAGATTTGGTTTTATCTTCTGTGAGGGGAACCTGCTGCCAGCCTTGGTTTTTGCCAGTTTACAAGAATATGAGAAAATTGCATTTAAGAGAGAAACTAGATGCTGGTGGTAGCCCTCATGTCTTAAGAGAAATAAGCAATTTAAAGGCACCCATCTATAGGAACTCTTAAGATCCCACTGTAGCTTGGTGACATCTTGCAGAAGGCAGTTACTAGGCTCAGGATGGTGATAGATACTTACGTAACCAAATGCAGGCAAAATCCTGTCAACGGTATTTTGGTTCAAGCCTCGCTCATAAACCCATGCAAGTCAGGGTAACAGAGCATAGGACAGAATCTGGGGTTAGCATGCATAGGTGGAGGAATGATTTGTGCTACATGCAGATACACCAGGAGTAAAATTAAGAATCTGAGCACGTTGCCTCAGCCAAGCGTTTTTTGACAGCAGTGCTCTAGATCCTCAGTGATGACTCCTAGGTGAAAACTTGCAATTCAGGTCCTTCACTGATGCTATTGCATTAGCAAATTTCTCAAGTGATTCAGGGCTTCTAAGAAAATTACAGACCTTTTGGTCCCTTTCCTTCATTTACTGACGGCAGCATGCTAGATCAGAGTGCAGTCCTGTCTGGCAGGGATTGACTTTGGTTTGGAAGAGGGGAACAGCCAGCCTTGGAGCGTGAAATGACAGACTTGGAAAGTGCCTGATTAAAAGAGGTGGTGTCTGCTGGCACATAAATAGTCCTCTGTAATGTGGTGGATTGTGTGACTGTGAGTATGCACTGCAGAGTGAGTCAGCCCTGCAGAGCCAGAACAGAGCAGGGTGGTTCTGCAGCAGCAGCAGAGGGTAAATGTCCATTAGCAGTCAGTTCGGGCGAGGTGAGGGTAAGGGATGCCTGCTGCCAGATGCTGCCTGCATGGACAATGCCTTCAGAGGGCTTGCTGACCTGCCTCTTTTTTAACTGTTTCATACTGGCTTTTTATTTTCAAAGGCTGCAGATATTTTCTGGTTTTAATTTTTTTACTGTTCTGTTGGAGAAGCATTTTTAAGTAGTAGGATTTTTATGTGATTGCTCAGGGACTTTTTCCTTGAGAGACCTGGTTTACAGAGAAGCATAGTAACCTGGAAAAGTCAAGAAGCTTTGGGGAAATAAAAACCTCATTAAGAGAAACTGATTCCAGAAACTAAGCTGCTGTTTTCACCTACAGCAGATGTAATGAAAACAACTTTCGGTAAATCTTATTTCCATTGTAGTCTAACCATTGGCCTATGGCTTTTTTACAGCTTTTTGCTGTTTCCATCTGGCCTTACTGTACAAACCATCACTGTTCCTCAAGTGAGAATTACCTCTGTCTGACACACAGGACTTGCCACCTCTGCTCTTAGTGTATCTCTTTCTTCTCTATAGGTATTAACCTTTTTTTTTCTCTCGACGTAATTAAATTAAACCCAGAGTTTTCCCAGTACCACTTAATCCTGAAGTGGGAGTTTTCTGTTTCAGTATCAAAGGATTGTATCCCAGAAAGCTCCTCCATTTTTGTTCCTCTTACTAATGAATGCTGTTCTTTTTCTCTGTAAGCCACGCTTCATTTAGCTCCTGAGACAGTCACAGCTTTGCAACTCACATCACTGAGGTTCTTTCAAGCTAGTTTCTGCATCACAGTGCCATAGCACACAGAAAAAAAATCATCCCCCAGCCTTACAGTGTGTCAGGCCCAAAGCTCTCCTAAGAGGCCAGACTGCAGGGTTCCAAGTGCCTCCCAGAAGGAATCTCCAGACCATTGCCAGTTCTCGCTGACCTGTGAGTACGAGCTGGGTAGCAAGAGGGCAGGACAAGGCTGCTGGAGAATGAGTGACTCCTGTTTGCCCTCTTTGAGGGGACAAGATGTACTCACTACAGGTTCAAGTCTTGGCTCTTCTGGATTTAGCAAGGGGTTTTTGGTGGCTCTTGCAGTGCCAGACCCTTTTTTGGCACTTTGAATTGTCCTTTCCTGCTGTTAGATCTGTGCTTTCCTCCTTTGCCTTCGGGAGAGGGTATAGGGGTGATCTCAAGTGGCAGGGAGTGTATATGACCACCTACACCTCACGGCTCTACCTGCCTAAGGTAGGCTGAGGACTCACGTCTTTCTTCGATCAGCCTCAACTTTTGCTTTCTCAGGCTGTTTTTCTTAGTTTCTGGCAGGCCTGGTTTCTCGTCTCTCACATCAACAAATCTCAGGAAATCACATATATTCCCAAGATTGGCAGTATGTTTTCAACTCATAAACAGCCTACCTGTCTCTTGTGTGCATTAGGGCAATTTCTTAGACCTCTCTGAATGCACGTGAAAAATTGGAAGCCAAGGCTGCATCTCTGCAAGCAGTTCATTTGGTGGCAATGCTAGCCCAAATGCTCTCTCTGGATGCCCAGACCACCTTTCACATCTGTTGCATGCCCTCCCCTGTTTCTCCCAAGTGTGCTGGTACTTCTCATGCTGCCGGGCAATGAATCTAATTTGGGAATTGAGCCAGGTTAAAAATAACTCAACCTGAGGAAAAAAACATTTGCTGAAGAAAATGCAGGTGAAACTACAGCTTGTGATTTCCTTAGCCTATTCCTGGAGCAGTAGAGAGAAAGAACATGTGATTATTAGAGAAGGAGTGCAATTATTAGTGATGTTAGGTTAGTTTAATACTAAGAAATAAAAGGAGAACATCCAAAGGGATAAGACTTAAGCAGGATGGATACATGATGTAAAGTTGGGCTGGGTGACATACCTACAGCATTGATGAGACAAATTTCTATACCTTTCATCTTGGCACAGGCTGCTCTGTTCTTCCCAGCAGCACAGAGGGAGGAGTTCTGAGCCATTTTCCAGGTTTCTGATTTTGTGGTTCATTCTTGGGCTTGCAGCCTAGAAAAAAATGTTGGTTCTCTTTGTCACTGAAGGGTTGGTGAAGCTGTGTCAGTGGGGTGAACCTCGTGACAGGATCTTTTATAGCGGATGTTACTATCTGTAAGCATTTACCTACATGTCTTCCACTGTCAAGAAATGTTACTGTCACAACTCTGTTAGCTTGTACATTCCTATGAAAGTGCCCTCTTTTGGCCACAGGCAGTTCAGATGCTGTGTATACCTTTTGACATCAAAATTCAATTTAGCAGCGTGGAAGGGTACTTCCTTGCAGTCATTTGCTCAAATAAGCAGGCCTGAGATCTGCTTTTAGGATTCATTTTCTAATCTTCTGGTTTTGGAGTTTCCTCGACTTTACCTGTACTGAAGCCACAAATCATTCCCACCAATACACTGCTTCGTGCCCCAGACGTGGATAATTTCAGCCACGATGAGGAAAACCTACCTGTCGCGGATGAAAATATTGACACGGTAATGATCTAGTAAAAATAATCTAGATTTATTAATAATTAACAACTATTTGTCAATACAAAATAACTCAGAAAAGCGACTTAGGTTCTAAAATGACAATATTCACTCTAACTTACTTAACGGTACCTTAATTTATACACATATGTACATGCGCATACACAAACCAGACATATACATACAGAAACAAAAGTATTTGGATTCAGTAAAATGAACACAAAAGGGACAAACACACAGGAACAAGGGCAAGGGTACATACCCACACACACACCAATGCACAGGTGAAATAGAAGTTAGCTCAAAGAAAATTTCCCTCTCGAGTTTAGAGCAAATACTCCCAATGCCTTGGCATTCCTCAACGGGCGATAATTGAGACTCGAGCGGGTGGACTTGGCCCTGGCCTTCCGTCTGGAGCAGACGACACCTGAGAGGCGTCCCAGCTCAGGGGAGATGCTGGTCACAGGCCGCTCCGATCCAGGAGAGCTCAAAGGGCCTCTCTGGTGGTCGCAGTTTATAGGATTCAAGATAATTGACTTTTGTCAAATACTATCTGGTGCCTTCCGGCAGTTGCACAAGAATTTGAATAACATGGAACCCTGTTACTGTTCCATCTGATCACATCCCAGGCACAGGGGTGTCAGGCCATCAGGAGATGATGGGCCATTATAACCCTTTCCAAGCAACTGGGAGGGGCAGGAGCCAGGCTCCTCAAGGTTATCAGTCCTTATCTCCACAGATTGGTGTATGGCTCGGGGGAATGTGGATGGAATCACACCTGGCACCAAGCAGCCCAACAAGGAGGGCAGGGAGGGGTAGGAATTGCACCACCACACTACCTGAAGCTGTTCTTGGCATCTGTCCCAAGACAGTGCTGCACAGTTTTCCTGGCCTCAACTAGAATCATTGTCAGCTCGTCATTTCAGGGGCCTTTACTGGCATCCTGCTGATAGTAAGAGGCAGCTTGTAGTGTGGACAAGCACTGACATCATAGAATAAGTGCAGCATAAAACCTCATTAAAATTCAATTCCTGGCCAGAGCGGGATGTTATGTTCATGCACGGTTACATTCCCCATCATTTATCTTTTTTCAGTGTGGTTCATTAGCAGAGCTCACATCAGCACCCTGCCCAGACACGCAGTCCTTGATGAGACACTCGACTCTCTCTGTGATACCACAGGACACCAAACAGGATAAACACGCGAGTGAGAGCGCTGGGTGGACTGCGGCAGCACACAGCAATCCCCGTGGAGCAGACAGGACCAAGGGGAAATGGAAGCATCTGCCAGCAGATGTTCAGGAGTAAACGCTTAGACTGGAGGACACCAGCTTTAATTTGAACGATGTGTAGTTGTTGCCTTTAATGTTTTGGGGATTGGACATTGTTGCCATTCTGGCCACAGAGACTGCAGACATAAGGACCCTTGGTGGCATGCTCTGCTGGGAGAAAAGGCAGGGGCCTGGCTGTAGAACACAGAACAAGCTTTCTGTTTTCTCTCCCAGGCTGCTGCTGACTTGTCAAATGACCGCAGGAGCCTGCCTACAGCAGTGCTGTCAGCTTAGAAAGTAAAATTTAAATTAAGTAATGACTTAGCTGTCCAGGTTGCAGTTAACTCTTTTTTCCTGTAGCTGAGACAGAACCAGTGAAAGGGTGGGTCCAGAAACCTTACTTTGCCTAAGCCAACAGTTCACATTAAATGTTGTTAGTGTAATTATTATTGATACAGCCAGATTTCCAAGCAGATATGTGCTTTGCAACACTTGTCTACCAGCTCTCAGGGGCAAGGATCCACCAGTCCTTTGTGACCAGTCCATCCAGCACACTTGGGTATGCCTCGGGTTGCCCTCAAGAAGTAAGTAATCATGGGTCACATGAAGCGAGGCTTGCAGGGTTGCTTCCTTGCACAGTGGATGTACTCCAGTGGACCTCATGGTATGACGTGCGTACTGTCCCGTGCACGTGCGGTGTGCCACAAAGCAAAGCAAGCTGAGCAGTTTCTCCTGGCAGTTATTCCCCAGAGAGGACAAGTCCACTGTGCCTATTCAAGCCAAGGTTACTTGTTCACAAATTCACGGACGTGTAAGCCATTAGAAACCACTAATGGATCTCCTCTGACCTCTCAAGCCTTTCAAATTTGCTTGATAGAAATACTTAGTGGGTAACATTTCTTCCACAAAAGCTTTTACCCGTTGGCATGTGACGTGGCTGCCCAGCTAGTAGTGACTGCCTGTACAAGAGCTGCATCTTGGCTTACTAAGGGCTGCGGGATCCTTGGCTGGAAGATGCTGAGTAGTAGTGAACTTGTGAAGGTGGCTTGAGCTTACTCTGGTCTGTCCTGGGGCTGAGTAATGGTTCCTGAGTAATGATGCTCTAGACCAGCTGTGCTGAGGAGCTCCAGCTTGGGGTCAGTGGACTCCAGATTCTGCCCCAAACATTTCTCGTCAGAGAATAAGGCAAGAGGCAGCAGGAGGTGTGTGCAGACTGGCAGGAAGGTGGTCTTGGGGAGATCATTGTGACAAACAGATGTTGACACACGTACAGTCAGCACAGCAGCCCTTCCGCACCCCTCTCCAAGCTTCCTGAGCTCACCGCATCTGGAATTTCCCTGGATGAGACAGGTTCTCCCCACTGGTATCAGACTTTTTCATTTCGTTAGCTCCGTGTTCCACGCTGCAGCAAAACACCAGCATATACTGCTGCCAGCCCTCAAAGGGGCTCGGATAGGGAACGTTATACATTTCTATTTAATGCTTAGTGTGATTAAACCAGATACAGAGAGTAAATTCCCTGAGACGATCGCTGCAAGGAGCGAGACGCCGGGCCTGCAGGGCAGAATGGCCTGCTACCGTCCCTGGCTTCCTGGAGAAGAGCAGGCATCCCTCTGTGGCATCATCCCCACAGCCGCCCCCAACGCCGGGCCGGTGACGATGCCGGGCCGCGGGTCCAGTGGCCGCTGTGCGCTGGCAGGAGACCCCAGGCCCGAGGAGAAACCAGGGCCGAAGACAGCTGCAGAACGGAGCTCCTCCGCCGCCGGTTCTCCGTCACCACCGGCTGTCAGAGCAAGGCCGTGGCGGCGGGGCCGGCCCGCTCCCCTGAGCCCTGCGGACGGCCCGCCTCTGCGGCGCCGCCGACCTCCTCAAGATGGCGGCGCCCTTCCCATGATGGGGGCGGTCACGTGGGGCGGGCGGGGAATCCCGGCGCGTCAGCTGAGCGGATCACGTGACGGGGAGGCGGCGGCGCTGCGGGGTAACGCCGGCGGCCGCGCCCCGCCCCCTGGCCCCGGCCCCGCCCCCGGGTGTCCCGCGGAGCGGGGGCTGCGCCGGCCCGCTCCCGACCGGGCCCCCCGGCGGGACCGCTTCCTCACGGCACCGGCCGGGAGCCCCGGGGAGGGGCGGGGCCTGTCCGCCGCCTGCCCCCGAGGCGGTGCTGCGGCCCCTCCGCCTCTTACCGGTTCCCCCTTCCCGCGGTAGCCGCTCGCACCGGAGCCCGCGGCCTTGCCCTGCTCCGCCAACCCCGGCCCCCACCCCGTGTCCCTGACCCCGGTCACCGGGGGGTCTTCCCCGTTCCCGCCGCGTCCCGCAGCCCCGCGATGCCGTCCAACAAATCCGTCTCTGACGCGCCCATCGTCCAGTTCACCAACTGCCGCATCCTGAGGAGCCACCAGCTCCAGAGGTGAGGGCTGCCGGGGGGGACCGGGAGGGTGCCGGCGGCCATGGCCAGGCCGCAGAGCTGGCCCGGAACCTGGAGCGCAGGAGGGACTGTCCCCACGTCCCCCCACTGCATCGGCTGTCGCCCCCTGCGCTCCCACTGTCCCTTGTCCCCTTCGAAACGAGGCGGCCCCTCTGCTCCCCCCTGCCTTTCCTTTTGCCTCCTCTGCCAGCCCCTGGGCCCCTTGGCCAGTGCCACCACATTAGATGGACAGCCCATGAAAATCCCATTCCCACGAGTTTTGTAAAGCCAGAGGCCAGGCAGCGAGAGGGCTGCCAGTCATGCTGCTGCTGGAAGAGGTGCTCTGCCCTAGGAGACATCAGAGAGCCAAAGGCGGAGGGTGCTGGGGAGGCTGCTGCACCTGAGGCCACCCGTCACCGGGGCCATGGCCACCCGCTCCCATGTGCTCCACTGCAGATGGCACAGGAGCTGGGCGTGTGTGTGATTGTCCCTTCAGGGAGGACCTGTGGGTGCGAGAGGGGAAGATCCTCAACCCGGAGAAACTCTTTTTCGATGAAAAGGGATCTGCTGACATCCAGCTGGACTGTAAGGACAGCATCATCGCCCCAGGCTTCATCGACGTCCAGATCAATGGTATGGTGAAGCCATGTGTGCTCACAGAGGGGTGGGGAGTCCCAGGTTTGTCCATCCCAGACCTTCAAACCCTGCTGCATGCACACTGCCCATGACCAAGTGTGTTTCAGTTGCCCGAGGGAGATGTGTTACCGAACTAGTGATAAAGAACAATTTTGCCTATGGTTGCTGCTGTCATGTCATTGATCCCTTTTGGGTGGGGGTTTCAGCCCAGCTTTCCTCTTAACCTAATTTTTATCAACATTTTGTCCCGCCCCTGTGCTGGCAGGATGCCCAGTTTCCAGCACGCAGGGAGGACAGAGCAGGACTTCTCAAGGGAACAAATATTATCTGCGATAGTTCTTTCCTGAGGGTCAAGAGGGACTTGTTCTGTGATAGCTTATGTTGGAAGTCTGGTCCTCTCTTTAATGGGGAATCCTCAGATTTTTCCCTGCATCAAAATAAAAAGTTGGTGCTTGTAAAACGCTGGGATGCTGTGGGGAAAAGCACTTTGTCAGGATGGTGTTGGTGGGGTTTGTACTCATGGAGCCTCATGAATGTAGGACAGAAGTGCCGATGGAGCCTTATGCTTCTGGCCAGTGTTGTACAGATGGAGTGACTCACTCTGGTCACACAAAGTGTTTCTTTGGCATTTTTGAGTGGGAAAATGTCCACTGGGAAAGCTGCAGTTTCATCTCTATTTTGATCATGGTGCAGGAGGCTTTGGGGTGGACTTCTCTCTGGCTACAGATGACTTCAAATCAGGGATTGACCTGGTCAGTCAGAAAATCCTCTCCCATGGAGTGACATCCTTCTGTCCTACTCTCGTGACCTCTCCTCCACCTGTGTATCACCAGGTAAGTGACTTTTTCCCCCTCCCATCTGCAGGGTGATAAAAGGCTGAGGTTGGTACCAAGAGGTGAGAGGGCAAAGGCTGGGTCAGCAGAAACTTGGGTAGCTGCCTTGGTGGAAAAGCCGTGGGCATGAGGAGCTGGACTCTACCCCTGGATTTCTTGCCCTTAACCTTTAGACTACTGAGACAGTGATGGCTCCCAGGCCAGCTTTGCACAACAGGGCTTGCAGCTGGCTGCTTCTTTGCGGGCTGTGTTTGGCTGATGGTCCCAAGTGGTCCAGCTACAAAGCTCTCTCCAGACCTGACATTTGGGTTTGTTTTGGCAGGCTGGGGTGCTGTGTCTGAGGTGCCACATCTGACAAACCCCTTTCTCTAGGTTCTCCCTCAGATCAGTGTAAGAAATGGTGGAGCCCACGGAGCAGGTATCCTGGGTAAGTGGTTTTGTCCCTCACTGTCCTCTCTGATGTTACTCTAAGTAGGCAATTATCTTGTTTGTGTTAATGGGAAAGAAGCTACTGTGGGGACAGCACAAGTGGGGGCTGGAGCTCTCTCAATGGGAGGGATTCACAGGTGGGCACAAACTGCTTTCTCCCTCAACCCGTGCCTGGCCTTTGCCATGGTCTCTGTCATTGTACATGCACCATTCCAGCCCTTTTGGGCCCCATGGGGTAATGGCAGTGGGGTGGCTTGCCTTGGCCAGTTGCCACCACTGCATCTTTTGCTGGGCTGAGCTCAGAGTTACCTGAGCCATGTGTTTTGCTGCAGAAGAATGGCAAGAGCTTGACTGGAGCAGGGTGGACACAGCAGGTTTCTTGGTGGGGAGAAAAAGGGTCATGGCTTTGTGTTCCTGTTTGGGCAGGGGCCCATCTGGAAGGACCATTCATCAGCAAGGAGAAGAAAGGGGCACACCCAGAGCACTGCCTCCGCACCTTTGAGGCAGGTGCCTTCCAGGACCTGCTTGCCACCTATGGGTCCCTGGACTGTGTCCGGATAGTCACGCTGGCCCCAGAGATGAAGAGGAGCAGTGAGGTGATCCAGGAACTCACCAAGCGGGGCATCTGTGTCTCGCTCGGTAAGGGCTGGGCCGGAGGAGGCGGAGGGAGGCTCTGTCTCCCTGTGCCACACGGGCCAGGCAGCCCCTCTCTTGGGGCTGTGGTGTCTCTAATGGTGTCTCAGTGCGATTGGATGGGGTGGGATTTTCTTTGGCCTGGCCTGTATGGAGGTGACAGACCTGTCACAAATGGGGACCCCGCTTGATGTTGCTGATCTGTTGCCTTTTGTACAGTAAGGGCCAAACTTCATTTTGATTGAGGAGCCCCTGCCATTTAACACAAGGTAGCATTTGGTGCTGTTCAAACCAGGAAAGAACATTAATCTTACTTAATAAAGACGCAATTGAGGGTTAACAACGTGGAAAGGTTCAAACTCTGAAGTTCAACTGCTTTAGGCCTTGACAGGTGAAATAATTTTCCAAAGGTTACTGCTGAGTTTTGGTAACTCTGGTTTTTAACAGGAAGTGCTATAGGAGACCTGTCTCTCCAGTGTCTTGCTGGCCACTGATTTAAAACTGGCTACATTTGTCTTGTCTGTTTCACAAACTCTTCTTTGCTTCAGATCATTGAAAAAATCCTTTTTTCTTTAAAAAAAAAAAAAAAGTGGGGAGTTATTCAGGGTGAAATTAAAACTTAATTTCATTAAATTCATACAGCAGAACATCTCTTATCTCACAGCCACATAAAGCAAAGAACTACAGAAAGGCAAGGTTTGCCCACGGAGCGTTAGAGGTGCTGTCCGTGTTGGGAAAAACAGAAATTTTTTTTCTGGATAGTTTTATCCCCATATTCTTTCTTGGCAAAGTCCCCACTGTCTCCATTTCCTTGACACCTCTCTATAAAGCCTTTAAATATCTGAGGACAGCAGAAAGGCATGTCCTTGGATCTTTAACCCAGCCTGAAGGCAACTTTCTCTGAGCAAGGCAGTATTTATGACAGTTGTGATGTGAACAGTGAACGTGTTCAGGTGAAACAGTCATGGCCAGACACCTCTCTGCCAGGGCTGGCATCTCAGACCTCAGCGCATGGTGGGACCAGTGTAGGGTCCTAGTGACACAGTGTCTTCATTAGGGAAATAAATGAAGAGATGGGCAGAAAAATCATGCGTTGGTCTTTGTTCCCAGGTCACTCGGTGGCTAATCTCTCCCAGGCTGAGGAGGCTGTGCAGCATGGCGCTACCTTTATCACTCACCTCTTCAATGCCATGTTGCCGGTGAGTAGCCAAGGGCACTTGCCCTGCACTGGTGCTGCTCGTGGTGCTTTCTGTCCTGCTCCCCACAGATGCATATTCTCCCAGGCTTGCTTCATAATAAGCCTTGCAGTGAGGTTTGAGAACTGAACCTCTGGCTTCACATTTCTACTGCCTGATCTAAAAGAGAGTCAACGCTGTAGCAGACTTGCAATTCGAGGAAATGCCCAGATTTGTCTGGTAAAGGACGGAGCACACAGCTGCCAGGCACTGTTTGGTAGAGATGGCAGCTGTGTCCACTGACGGGAAGGGTCTCAGCCCACAAGTCCTGGTTATGCTCCACAGCTTGTCCTCTCTCCCCTTGGGCAGTTCCACCATCGCGACCCTGGGATCGTGGGGCTGCTGACAAGTGACAAGATTCCTCCTGGGCGGAGGGTCTTCTATGGCATGATCTCTGATGGCATCCACACCAACCCAGCCGCCCTGCGGATCGCCCACCGAGCCCACCCCAGAGGTGAGCCGTGCCGGGCCCGTGCAGCATCACCAGCTCCCACAAAACCCTCGTGCAGGTGCTGTGGCATACTGCCCTCGCTGCCCAAAAGAGGTCACAGCCACGTGTGCTGATGTGTCACAGACCTTTTGCTTTGCTCAGATGTGCCTGGAGACACCTTGGCCCCTCTCTGGGAGGGCTGGTGTGGTGCAGAGCTTGGAGCTGCAGCAGGATCAGCTGCAGAGCTAACACAGCTTCTTTCCTTGCGTCCCTCAGGCCTTGTGCTGGTGACAGATGCAATTGCTGGCATGGGGCTGGCACCCGGTCGGCACACGCTGGGTCAGCAGGTGGTAGAGATCGATGGACTGAACACCTACATCGCAGGTAAAGAACTGGTACCACTCAAACCCATTCCTGCAGAGCTCATCCCCCCCTTGCAGTGCCTGTCAGTGTGAGGCAGCGCTGGTGCCACCCTATTTGGTTTTGGTGCCTAATGGCTCTGCAGTGTCTTGGCCCTGGTGAGAACGAGGCACCTCATAAAGAGGGGAGGTGCCTCACCTTCATGGTGTGAGGAGGAATCTGTCCATTTGTAGCTGTCGGCAACACCTTTAAACACCTTGTTGCCCAGAGTCATGGATGTCAGAGGTTCTATTGAGGTTAGAAAGGATGGAGAAATCCAACGGATATTTATTGTCCCTCGTCTTTACTATAACAATACCACTTATCACTAAGTTCCCTAAGCTGCAAGCAGTTGGAGACTGGGAAGGTATTTCAGAGAAGGATCGTTCCTTTCTCAGTTCTCTTCCCCCGTGGCAGCAGTGCCTGTGTTGTGAGCTAGTTTCACCCAGTCCACCTGGTCTTGCAGTGGAGCTGCAGGGTAGCATCCTGGTACCTCTCCCTGCACTGCCAGCACAGGCTCCCTCTTGCCTAGTTCCATCACTCAGCAGCAATGGTTGTAGGCCCTTCAGTTCGATCCTCGTGCAGCCCACAGGATTTCTGCCCCTTCTGCTCATGTTACGCATTCCCACCCCACCCTTCTCCCTGCTGTGGGACCTGCTCAGTGCCGTCCTGCTCCTCTCCCAGGCACAAAGACCCTGAGCGGCAGCGTGGCGACCATGGACACATGTGTGCGACACTTCCAGGAAGCCACAGGTGAGTGACCTTGTCCACAAGCTGTTGCTCCCTGTGCTGACACGGGAAGAGATCTTGCTCTTGCCAGTTGTGTTCGCTCCACCAGGGAATGTTCCCTCTCGCCTGAGACATGATGAGGAGGGCTGGGATCAGCAGCACTGGCCTTAGATGAGCACCTTTTTGAGGGGAGTTTTCATTTTAACCCATAGCACTAATGAGAGGTGAACTCTTCTGCTCCTTTCTCACAAAAGTGAATGTTCTTCCCCTCCCCATACCCTAGGTGTTCCGTTCTCTTCCCACTGTCTCCCGTAAGGATGTTTCCCCTCCCCAGCTCCATCCAGCTCCGGTGAGGGTGTTCCAGCTCAGGTCCCTGCCAGGCTGACAGTTGCCTTAGCCAGGGGGGTTTGGGCTGCGCTGGTAACAGGGCTGTTTGCTGTCCTAATGTCTCCCACTTCTCTGTCCAAGGGTGCTCAGTGGAGACTGCACTGGAAGCAGCATCTCTGCATCCTGCCCAACTCCTGGGGATTGAACGCACAAAGGGGACACTAAATTACGACTCTGATGCAGGTACTGGTATGGATGGGACAATGGTGTGGGGCTGCTGAGTGCTGGAGCAAAGCAGAGGCTGCTGCGAACGCATCTTCATCCTCTGCTTCGGTGGGAGCTATGAGGAGACTATCTCTGCCTGAGATTGGCTCTGGGCTTTTGCTCCAGTGGTTTTTCCTTTGGATGCTGGTGGTGTTTTGTGAGCCCTTTGGAGAGACCCCCACATCTCAGCCAAGCACAGAGCAGAGCTGTTTTAGCAAGGATGGCACTGTGCTGCTGTGTGTCTGATGTGGGGAGAAGCTCTTGCCCTCTGAGCCCAGCTTTTCACAACCAGCTTCAGCAGCTCCATTTCTCTGACAGCTGCTTCCTTTCTCTCTTGTACGATGCAGATTTCCTGATGCTGAATGACGGTCTGTACGTGCAAGCCACATACATCGCAGGAGAGGAAGTCTGGAGACAGGATGTGTTAGGCATGTGACACTGGGCTGTCCTGGTGCCCTCTGAGGCTCCCTGGCACTGTGGTTAGCAGCTTTGGTAACCACTCCACTTCTCTCTTTTTTTTTTTTTTTTTTTCTTTCCTTTTTTTAATTCCTTCCTGCAACTCCCGTAAAGGAGCCTCATACCAAAGAGCTGTGTTTTCCAGCGCAACCGCTGCTTCCAGTTACAGCCATCCCTGCAACAAATTTGTTGGTGCTCAGCTGGTGGAGTGGGGAAAGCAGGCAGATCTGTGTTGAGGGGGACTGTCAGTCCCTGGAGAGATCTGAAGGACTGCACAGCTGTCCTGCATGGAGTCCCCAGACAGAGGTGCTCCTGTCGTCGTCTGACAGCAGTGTGAAGCTGTCCCAGCCTTTGCACTGTTTTATACAGCACACACTAACCTGCCCCATGCCCGAGGCAGGCTCAAGCCATTTCCATTCCTCTGGCTGTTGTTTGCCTCACTCCCGGGCAGTCGTGGCTGGTTAGACATCAGCTTCCACCAGCTCAGCTCGCAGCTCTTCACGTTAAAAGGTTCCTGTTGTGTCAGCAGAAGTTGAGGATCATGTTCTGATCCCCCGGCAGTCCCTCTGTCATGTGTCCTTGGAGCAAGGCTGTCACAGCTCGCCGACCTGGTGCCATTGTGGGGCTGTGAATCCATGTGGGCTGAATCCTCAGGGCAGAGATCAAACCCAGGAAAAATGAGGCATTGCTGGTCCTTTGTGCCTTTTCCCTGCATGGGCATTGAGTTCACAGCACGTGGTTTCGGCTGGAGACATGGACAGCATCCTGCCACAGAAAGCAATGTTCCTCTTAATGCTTTGTTCTGGCTAGACGGGTTTTGCAGGCTCTGTGCCCAGCCATACCTGGTAGAGCCTTTGCATCATCTGATGGGTTTGTGCATTCCTCAGGCCACAGATGGAAGATTTTGCTTTAGGGGATGCGTCCAGACTGGTGGTGATGGGCTCACAAGCCCTCAGTCCAGCTCAGGGACTGAGGGAGAAGAGAACTGCAGTGGGATTCTGGCCTTTCAAGACAGTTGCTGATAGCTCATTATTCCCATGCTCATTATTATCTTCTCCAATACTTGACTGTCAGCTTTTTTCCTGACACTTGGACACTTCTATGTAAAGACTGATGCTGATTTCAAACCTACCGCAGTCAGAAGGGCCTTGCAATAAGTCTTAGACAACCTCTGATAAGCCTCAAATCAATTAGATGTTTTTTGTAGTGAGGGCAGCACTTAGACAAAGGCTAAGTCTTAGCAAGGGTGGAGGTTGTAAGGCAAGTCAGATCTGATCGGGATTGTTAGAAATGTGCCGATTTTTCCAGTAACTTTTTATAACCTTTAACAGCAACACTTGGAAGTGCTTTCCTAGCACTTTAGAGCCCTGCTGAAATAACTGGCAGCCCTGGAGAATTTCTAACATCAACTGCCAATGTCAGCAGAAACTATAACCTCCACGATTTGAAGCATTTGAAAGAGACATCAAATACCATGCTGTGAAATGTGACGTGCTACAGCACTGCAGATCTCAGCGGGGGCACTTCTGACTGCTGTCGAAAAAAACCCAAGGGAAAAACATGCATATGAAACAAGGTGTCTAACTTTTTTTTTTAATTTGCAAAATGAAATAATCAAAAGGAAATCTAAAATAGAAATGGAATTAATCCCTGTGTATGTGTATTACCCGGGTTTGTCTGCCGAGCATACGCTGTACCCTTCCCCGAGGGGTGCAGGCTGGGTGGGCGCTGCCCTGGCCCCCAGCTCCGGCTCTCGGTGGGGACAAGGCTGATGCGGGCGCTCCGGGTGCGGGGGGTTCGGGCCCAGGAGGGGGCCCACAGCCGCACACCCAGCCCCGGCGCGGGGGGATGGCCCAGCAGCCCCCTGGGGGGCTCAGGGGAGAGGGCCCAAGACTGGGGGCGGGCTAACGCCCCGCCACGGTGGGAACTCGCCTCCTCTGGGCCGCCTCGGGGGAACGTTCCGGGCCTCGGCACCCCGCGCGGCCCCGGCCCTCCCGCCGCAGGCCCCGGCGGGCCGGGCAGCCGCCGCGGAGGGCCGGCGCTGGTGCCGGTGGCCTCCCCGGGCCTCCCGCCCCGGTGGCGGCCGGTGCCGAGCCCCGAGCCGCCGGCCGGCAGCGGCGAAGCGGCGGGCACCCCCCGCTCCCCTCGGCGCGGCGGGCGGAACGGAGGCGCGGCCGCAGCGCAGCGCGGGGAGGCGTTTGGGCGGTGCACGGCGCCTTCCCCCCCCGCCCCGGGCCTCGGTGCTTGTCCCAGGCCCGGCCGCGGCGGAGCGGGACGCGGGAGCCCCCACGCGGGTCTGCGGGCGGAGGCTGCGCGGCATGGAGCGGGTAAGGGCTCGGCTCGTCCCCTCGCTCCCGTTCCGGGGCGTCCTCTGCCCCGCCGGCCCTGGGCCCAGGCCCCCTTCCGCGGCCCAGGCTCTTCAGCCCGCAGCAGGGCCCCTGGGCCTGACGGATCCCCCAGCCCTTGGGCCTGCCTTTCCCAGGTCCTGCTCGCTCACCAAATCCTTCTGCGAAGACAAGATTTTTTTTCATTTTTTTCTAAGCCTTACTTCCCACCTACTCAGCAGAAGGCAGACAGGGTAAAATACAGCAAAGTCTTAAGGATTGTGTTTACTATAAAGATAAATTCTGTGTATTGCCAGAGCTGTGCTGGGGAGAAGTTACCTGCTGTGGAGATATGTTACGCCATAGAATAAGCTTCAAAAAAAAAAGACAAATCTTCCATTTGGGGCCTTTAAAAAGGGAGGAGGAGGAAAAAAAAAAAAAAAAAAGAAAAAACCCCAATCTGTGGGAAGTCCCGGTTTGCTGGGAGTGGGTGGTTTACTGCTAGTAACAGTTTATTGTCTAATTTTTGTAATGAATTTGGTGCCCTCCAAATAGGGAATATTGCAGCACATGTGTCCCACCCTGTGCTGTGTTGATTTATGGTATAAATTGAGCTGTTACACAGCACACCTCAAGTGTAAAGCCAGAGAAGGGGTTTATGACCTGCTAAGTCTGATCTCCCATAAGAGGGTAAAGGACTTCAGAAAACTCAGTTTTGGTTTTGTGGGTGAGAGATTTGTGTTTCTTTTAAAAGTTGTGCCTTTTCCCCTCCCATGTCCAAGGCTCCCCAAGGCATGTTCCAAGACTAGCTGGAGTGGTGCATTTCACAGCTGGAGACAAATCTCCTTTGCTTCAACACAACCCCAAAACAAGGTATGTTGCCTCTTTCACAGTCTGAAGCCATATTCCAACCTCAGTTCTGATTTAGCAGACCTGGACCTGTTTCTTATCTCCCATCAGTTTTCTATTCTTGTGTTATATGGGATTTGTTCTAAATGCAAGACAACATAAAGCACTGAACTTTTAAGAACTGTCTGGAAGCAGCTTTATCTTTCATGCCTGTGATGTTCGTTCTCCATTTTCTCTGTATTCTTTCTCATGTTCTCATTCTCCTATCTAACGGCTTGTTGTTTGGTTCTGCTACAGCTATGCTTTTGTTTTCCAGTCTTCAGGAAACACCGTGTCAGTGCATCTGGCCCTTAAACACCACTAGGTTTATTTTTGTGAAGCTTGTTCTTCATTGTTCTTGTTCCAAGGAGAAATTACATGAAAGATAAAATCCTATAAATACTTTTAAGAAGATCAGATTTTGATCTAGTCAGTCCAACTTGTAAATAAATGAAGTCACATGTCCTGCTCCTACCGATGGCTGGTATTCAGAGGAGGGGTGTGGCTACCCTTTGTAAGATGCCTGGATGAGTGTTTGCTGGTGCACCTGAGGATGTAACAGTGATTAATACGTGCCCACACACCATGCTTGAGAATCAGACCGTTTTGTTATGCCCCGTTACCTTGTGCTTGGTGCCTAGAGTCCAGCAGCAGCAGGGGAGGGCTGCTCCTGGAGGGGAGGCAGGAGCTGAGTGCAGTGACAGGGCCAGCAGACGCAATGACTCGGCCAGAAAAGGGCCTGTTTGCACAGTACCTGACCCACGAGAGCAAAGCAGTACTGATGATGGCAACCAGGCTCTGCCTGGAATCCAGATCACCAGAGGGGTCTGCAGTGATGAGCCAGATCCAGGCTCTAACCAGGAATTCAATCTCTGAGTCAATGAGGTACTGGCTGCAGAAGTGCTATGCACGAGATCCTCAGCTTAGCATAACTCCCGTGTGAGTTAGGGGTCCCCCTGAAGCTTTTTCTAGCTCTTTCTTTGTAACAGCTCTTACTAGCAAGCAGACAAATGCAGCCAGTTAACTCCTTGAAGAATGGGGGAGATGTGGGCTCAGGACCCTGACACCCAGGTGCTATGAAGATACATCCCACTTTTGCAGGTGGCTACAGCCCCAGGGCAGCATTTCACCCTCACTCACACACTGTTCCTAGCATGGAACGCTCACTGTTGGATCTGCAAGATACACCTCATTTGGAAGGTCCCAGAGAGCTGCACTGCAGCCAAGAGAGATGAGTGTGTGCCCAATCCAAAATACTAGTCTAGTACATCAAGCTTTTTTGTGGCTTGAAATGTGTGAGACAAACACTAGAAGACTGTGCATATTGGGAGAGAATTTGCTCAGACACAAAGAACTGGTATTAGTGTTGTGGTCAGGCCTCTTTGTATGAGAGTCAAGCAAGAGTCCTGCTTTTCAGGGTGTGCTTACAACTCAGATATTTTTTTTTCAGTTTTCTGGAGAAGAGATACCGAGCTAGGCTTTTGGATTTGGATTTGTCAGATGCTTTGGGGGAAGGGTTTTTAAGCCCTGTGTAGCTTCTGTGCCCCTAGTAATGCACTTACTGCAGTGTAAGATTCCTAACATAAATAATAAGCACTTAAGATCTGTTGGGTTTTTTTTCCTTTATGAACATTTCATGCTATTTCATCTTCTAGAAGGACTTGGGAGTTTCCTTTCAGCTGAATGCCAGTCATGGATTAGTTAGAGGTGGTATGAACATAGAAAATGTTCAGAGGATACCCAGTCATCAGCATCCCACAACATGGTTTGTAAGGCCCACCATAACCTGTTTCTTGTCTCTCTTGGTCTTTTTCTTGAGAGCAGCAGAGGAGACACAGCACATTCTCAAGGTCCTGCGCTCCCATGAGTTTCCTTTTGTGAAGAAGCAACAAATGATGAGCCGTGTGTTTGGGGATTATCATCTCAAGATGGCTGAGGATCAGAAGAGCATAGAGAAAGCAGGTGGGCTTGAGGGAATGGTGGTATTTTGTTCTTTTCTGTAGATTTCTTATGATGCAGCTTTTGATTAGATTGCTTCTCTGTGGCAGTGCCTTACAGAGGGAGTTGCAGTAGCAGTGGCATCCCCATAGTAGGAAACTGGCATATTGATAGAAACATTATTCTTTATCTTTTCTAGTCATGAAACCTGGTGATGTAGAAGGGCAGCAAAGCAATGGGCAGGCTTCAGATAGCGTGGTAGATGGGAAACAATCTGACCAAATCTCTGAGGCAAAGCCAAAGTTGTTCATGTCATCTGACAACACCTTCCGATTTGATTTTGCACTTTCTGAGATTGACCCAGAAGCAACTGGCACAGCTTTGGAAGCAGTCTCTGGTGTCAGCGGTGCTGAGCAGATACAAACCAATGTAAAAGCCACTGAGCAGAACTGGAATGGAGCCTTGAGTTTTGCTGCCTCTGGACAAGAACCCAAGTTTGCTTTCAATTTTGCCATCCCGGATGAAGAGCATCCTCTGGTTCAGTTAGCTCCAGCAAGCCAACATACAGAGCACACTGCAGACCATGAAGTGCTGGGAAATTCACTGCCTACTGACTCAGCAGGTATGCCACAGATTTCAGCCTTGCAGAAGCCTGAGTTGTCTCAAACTCCAGGTAGTGAACCCAAAGAGGATATAAACCATGTCATGTTAAAGATCCCCCAACCAGAGACTGCTCCCGGAGATGAGACAGTGACAGAGAAATCAAGAGCAGATGGGGCTGCACAGAAGAAGAAAAAGAAGAAGAAACAAAAAACATCTGTCAGTAAAAAGGAGATAGAAGAAACTGAAATCAACAGGAAAGCAAAGGCAGAAGCTAACAGATGTCAAAATAAAGATACTTCCCACCAGGATGAGACCTCTCAGGTATTTAAATATTGATAGGATCTCATAATTTTAAACCCTTGAGCAAAAGAGAAACTATCTCTTTGCATAGTTTAACACTTAGTATACTGGCTTGAGATGAAACTGGAAAGAAAGATTGCTGCTGCCTTCTTATAGCAGCTGTTTCTTTCCCTGCTAGACAATCAAGGAACCTAACTAGTGGAAAGGAAATTAATGGTCCTTCATTGTCTTCTTCAGACTTGTGCTGAAACATTTCATGTTTAGACTTGTGACAGCTAATCCTGGGAAGCTGGGTGCCACATTTTCTAAAACAAATAAAAAATAGAGGTAACTGTCCTCAGTCGGTGCCAAGCTGGTATATGTGTGTGCTGAACCAGGCACTGTACCCCTGGTTTGCGTGTTACTGGGGAGGATGAATTGCTCACATGATGCAGATCCCAAAGCTGAAGGGCAGAGCTGCTATCTGTGGTAGCCAAGGCAGCGGCAGGGCCTGGTGCAAAGCTGAAGAGTGCTTCTGAGAAGGCATGGCCCAGAAATCGACCGAAGTTGCAAATTATGTGTAAACACACCATTAAGGCACACCTTGAAGATTCCTAATGTTTTCTTTAAGGTCCAGGTCTTCATTTCGTTTTTCCTTTCAGCACTGGTGTAGTTATTATTAACAAACAATGCCAGCTGAGCAATACTGAAATACAAAATTAGAAAAAACTTGCTTTCGTTTATGTTGTACGTGGAAGTCACACTGAGTGTTCACCTGCCTCTTGAAGCATTCCATCCAAAGTGCTGCTTCACCAGCAACCCTACCAATAAGTACTGATGAGTACCAGAAAGGTAGATAGATTTGAAGGTGATGTAAAGCCCTTCCAGTCTGTTGGAAGGAGACTACTGGAAGGAAAAGGAGGAGGCAGCCTGAGGGCTTTTGTGTTTACATATTAAGAATTGTTTCAGCCCCAGGGTGCAGCCATGCTTCCCCCTTCCTTCCACTGCTCGGTTAGCCAGGTGGCTTTGTTTGATGGGACTTGGCTTCTTCCATCTTTATGAGCTTCACCTTCCTTCTCCTCATGCACTTCTGGTTGTGCAAGCACACAGGAGCTGAGACACCAAGACTCAGCTTCTAATTTTGTCCATTGTTTGCTTTTTGATCTTGGACAGGTTTGGGGGTAGGGTTTTTTTGCTGTTAATGGTTATTCCTCCCATCTGTAACTTAATTTGACAGCCTCTTTCGGAGGAAAGGCCCTGGACAGCTTTTCAGAAAATGGCATAATCTGAATGGCAGCCAAATATTAAATCCATCAAATAGAGGCAGTGAGTTGCAACTAAATATTTGTCCAGTGCTTTAAGTTTATCCAATGAAAAACACTATAGACTGAAGTCTATAGAGTGATCACCAGAACATGAAATTTGGAACAGTCCAGACTTTGTACAGGTATCTTTTATCCTGTGTAGCAACTGCTGCTCTAGTTTTTCAATGACTTGTTTCCTCATGCTCACTCTGGTCCATGTTGCATAGCAGCCAGATGACCAGCTGTGGAAAGAGGTGGACTGGTGTGTGGAACAGCTGGAGCTGGGCCTGAAGACACAGAAATCCACTCCAAAGCAGGGTAAGCATTCAATTAATGAGAGATCTCCCCTGTGGGAAGGGTTGGCAGGCATGCAGGAGCAGAGCCAGTGGGGCGTCTTAAATTGTGTGTTGTTTCTCCTTCATGCTGCTCCAGCTGAGGAGGCTCTTCGTGCAATCAGAACACTGCGCAGTGACAAGGCTCCCCTGGTGAAGAAGCGTCAGCTTATGAGAACCATGTTTGGAGACTACAGGAAGAAGATGGAGGAGGAGTGGTGCAAAGAGCTGAAGCTCATGGAAGCAGGTAGGAGAACTTTGCATGGCGGGGGAAGAGAAGAAGAAAAGGCTTCGCTCCTGCCCTCCATATTGCTTTGCAGAGTGCCACCTCACTATATGAGATAACTGAACATCTCTTACTGCTCTTTTCTCCCCTCTTCAAGCTGCGAAATCTGCCAGGATCGTGGAATTGAAGAGAGACATCCGCAACAAGAACTGTCAGTTCATCCGGAAGCGCTCAGGAGCTTGCAGGCAAAGCCAGGGTTCAGCAGCATCCCCTTCAGAGTCACACGGGACACTTAACACAGACTTATTCAAATGCACAACTTCCCAAGAAGAGTTTTTCTTTAATTTCTTCTAGGAAAGTCTTTTATACTAAAACTGTGGCTAAAAACTGTGCCAAATCTCCAGTAAACTTAGGAATGGTGCAAAGATGCTGTGCAGTAGACAGTGTTACACAAGAATCTCCTAAAGAAAGGATCCTCTTTCAGAGTGCCTTATGTAGAGGTTTAAAACATATCTGCTTTCTACATGTATGACCCCAGGACTCAGTCTACATAGTACTCTTGTGTCCTCACACAGTAGAAAGGCTCCTTGCAAAAGATCAGCACAGAGTCTATAGAAGGAAAACCAGATCCTTCCAGAACTGACATTAACCTAAGAATCTGTCTTACACTGGGAGATTTTCCCGTTCTCTTATTGCTTTTAAATAGAGCAGACCTTTTGTAGCAGATGAGGCAGCAATGCACACAAAAGGGAATGGTTTGCAGTGAAGATCTAGCTTATGTGAAGATGCAGCAGTGTAAGCATAATGGATAGCTGAATGCTTCCACACCGTATGAGCCTGTGTGGATGCATATTCTGGTATCCAGAGAGCACTGGAGTGTGTGTCATCACTGCCATCTAGAAAGTATGAGTTCAGGATCTTGGAGGAAAACGAGTGAGAACGGTCCTTGTGCATTCATCTCTTCAGTTGACAGGTATGAACTTAGAAGAGGACTGCAAATGCTGATTTAATCTAACCTATGGATGTAAGGACAGTTTCCAGACAGGGAAAGATTGTTGTTGCTGAGGCCAAGTTCTGGCCAGCTAGGAAGGATGTACAATCAGTTCTTGAAAAAAGAAGTTTACTTTATAAGCAGCCCAGTTACAACCACCAGTGGCTCAGGGGATAAATCAGCTGCATGCCAAACCCTGGGTGGCAGTGAATGAACTGTGAGAGCCCAGAGACTCTCTTGCATTTGATTTGTATTGAATGTTTGCTTTCTGAGCACTGAATGTGTCTCCAGTGTTTCAATACTGCATCAGCTACTGAACCCATCTCCTGTGTTCATGCAGAAAATCTTCCCCACTAAGCCTAAAAATGCTGAAGGAACAGAAGTCCTTTAAAAGGAAACATGGTATCAGGTGTCCGTAGGGTGCAGTGCTTTCCTTCCTTTTTATAGTCATCCTGTATGAGAAGTGAGAAATGGGAGTGTAGGCAGATTCCAGGGTATACTGAGAGCAGCTGAAGAGATGGTGGAAAACATTTGATGGGAAATAACTTCAAAAAACCTGGTGTTGGCTACAAAAAAATTTATTTTATTACTAACCTCTGATGCATCTGCAAGGATATTTATTTTTACATATTTTAATGCCTGTCTAGGCATAAGGAGAAACTAAACATGGGTAACAAATCTGATGAGGAGAAATACGCAGAGAAGACTGTAAGTCCTGGAAATCAGCAGGTTAAAACTGAAAATCAGTAGGTTAGCAGATTGTTATTTTACTTGCCAAGGAGCACTCTTTTACTGTATTGAACAATGCTATACAGTATTTCTTGGATTTCCATGGTTTTATATGAAACATACAAAAGTTGTGTCATTATCAAACTTCCAGTGTTTTCATTCCATTTACTAAGATTAAAGAGCATCTTGTACATGACATTGGAACTGCAGCTGTTTTCTTTCCTAGCTGGTTATGCAGAGTATGTCTGGGAAATAGTTATTTTTGTAACTTACCTTGTTTCAGGTAAAGCTAGAGCTGCTAAAGCATTATAAAATTCTGTGCGGAGGGAGGCTGCAGGAGTATTCTCGGATGCATTCTTACAAGCCTCGTGCTTATACTACTTGTTAGGCATTCACAATTAGAATAAAAATACCAGTGAGATGGACATTAGCTGTAACCTAATCCAGACAGTTTATCTCCAAAGAGGTCAGAGAAAAATACATTCTAATACTGTGAACAGCTCCTCTGGTTTTCCAGAGGTCTTCACGTAATGCTGACCTGCAAAGCCAGCCCAAGGCCAGACCACAGTGCTTCATTATTGGAGGTCTCGGAAGGCAAATGTTCATCAATGCCCTGAGTGTCATGTTTGACCTGTGGAGTTGAATGTAGAACCAGAGTTGTCTGGGTCAGTTCCACGAGCTGGCTGTGTGATCTTGCACAAGGCGTTTTATCTTTCTGTGTGCACTCTGTGTTTTCATAGTCAAGGTGACGCCTCCTGCATTTCTGATAGATGTGCTCAAGTTATTTCATTAATGATTGGGTCTTGAAGATGCAACTCTAGTATGTTGCATCTCAAATTACAGCAGTCTTTACTTCACTCTTAAGCTTTCCAACATTTGAAGCATCTCTGCTGTGTTATGATTTGTTCAAAAGGAAACAAGCAACAGTATTTCAAGTTAGGAAATGTCGCTGCTCCATCAATCCGTTGCCCTTTATAGAAGCCACATTACAGCCTTAATGACATTTTTTTCAAAAATTGTTTTCCCCTTTTAGCATTTCTTTTAGGTTTTCAATGCTGTTTAGGGTTTCAGTGATGTCTCTTACAGCAGTGACGAGTTTGGGTCAGGGCTTTGCTCTACTAGTTATTGTAATACGTGTGGCTGGAGGTACGGTCCATGCCTGAAGGCATCAATGATGTACAGCAGCGAGGAAGAAAGGAGATGTTCTCATCTGCTTGGAGTTCTCTGTCCTAGTATTCTTGCATTAAGGAAATGTAGCTTGGTTTGTAGAAAATTGAGCTCAGTTCTGACCTGCCTTTTTCTTTCTGCATCTTCTCAGCTTCGTGCTGTGCATTTGAGATGAGTGCAAACGGGGTGGCTGGATTTGCAGTATCTCTTCAGTGACTGACCACCTAAATGTAGTGCAGCACTGCCAGGCCCGGGCTTGCAGGCAGCAAACGGCTTACAAGATCTTCCAGCATGGTTGTGACCTCAGGAGTGAGTTAAAGACAAGGCAAAAAGGGAGTGTGAAGCACAACAGTGCCTCTAGAGCAGAACTTGCTTAATAGCATTGGTTTTGAAAAAGTAAGAGCTGAGGCTCCGCTTCTAAGGTGAGTAATAGGATGAAGGAATGCTGTAACTTGTCTCAGACCATAGCAAAACAGATCTCACTTTTGAGAATGGAGTGAAGAATTTCAGAGTTGCTTCTGTGGCAGGGTGATCCCAAGAATATTTCCACACAGAGGCAGCCGAAATCCGGGTGTGATCTCTGCTCCTTTTAGGCTTGGCACCCTCATCTGTAAAAAGATCTCCCGAGCAAAGGTTAGGAAATGCAATCCCATTCCAGACAGACCCTGCCTCCGGAGAGCAGGCGATGGCCAGCCTCCCCCCTCGCAGACTGGCCCTGTCCTGGTGGCTGCTTGTCCCTGCTTGCGTTTTGGCTGTTAACCCGGATACTGGGCACTAATTGGTAAATTCTTCCAAGCCCTTCCCTTGGGCTTGGTCAGTGGAAACGCATTTATTGGTCCCTGGGCTGCCCATCTGCTCTGAGTAATCAGCGGGCAGAGTCACTGAGGAACAGCCTCCCTCCAAGGGATCCCCACAAAGTTCAGCTGAAATTGTCTCCTGAGTCCTGGCAGCCACTTCTACAAGGGCTCTCTTTCCCAAGACCAACAAAGACAGAAGGAAGCCAACAATTTGCTCCTGCTGAATCTTTAACTCGGGTGACTAATATTGTCTTCTGCCATTTTTTTTAAGCGTGCTGAAGGTAGACTGCGGACTCAGCATCTAATGACCCCTGCAGGATAAAATATTTTATTACTTTCCTTTGGGAAAGAAAATCTCAGTCCTAACTTATATTTTCTTTGACTTAGAAAGAAGAAAAGCTTACCACTTCAAGCAAGACGATTCAAACTCTGTTAGAGAAGGAAAGTTATTTGAAGAGCCATAAGCATTGAACCTGCAGTTCCTTAACAGATAAAGAGAAGAGACACGGCTATTTTAAGATCATATGGAGCTGTGACAGATTATCTTGTATCTTTCTGCTGAAGTTATTTTACTCCAAGGACAAAGTTGTTTTATTTTCTTTGCTTAAAATTTTTTGCTGCTCACTGTGCTGCTTTCATATTTAGAACTGCAGGAAGGTTTGTGAGCTACACTGGTTTAGAAAATCTAATTTTTACATCAGCTACCACAGTGCTTTGATTACTGGTAACAGTCCTTCCTGTGGATGCTGACAGCTGGGAAGCCTTGACCACCTACTTTACTTGGTCCACCTGTCTTCTTCCCTTTGAATACATCAACAGGCACTACCAGGTCCTTGGTATCTCACCACCAAGATGGAAGAAGTCTGGGTTGTGTATCTCTGCCTGTTCTTGCTTATCATAGTGCTTTTTCTAATGAAGCATAACCCGCATGTGGAAGAGGCTAAGAAAGACAGGGAAAGCAAAATGCCCCCACCATCCTCTTCCTTTTTCCCCAGTAATGTTGGCAAGCAACTGGAGCACACCCAGGAAGAGCTGGAGCACTATCTGGAGAGGCTAACCCATGTCTTGTTTGACACAGAAGCCAGGAAAAAGGATGGCCACCCTGATCAGAAGTCCCACCATCACCATCACAGAAGTGCTGATGTTATGTCCGAAACTAAGAAGCATTCAGGAAAGGACGCAGCACACTCTCAGTATCAGTCAAGAAACAGAAGGGTTCAGGTATGAGGCTTATAAAGACTTTCAACCAGAGTAAGAGCTCCTGGCTGAGGTAGTGAATCCTGTTGAAATGCATAGTCCATGAACTTGAAGGGGGAAGAGGTGGGGGTGAGGTCTCACTATTCTGAAGTATAATCCATTCCTATTTTTGCACTGTATATTTCAACATTAAGTAGTCATTCAGAGGCAGCTTTATGTGACAGGAGTTGTATGTACGTTACATGTGTAAGATGTCAATGTGCATGTGTGTGTATCTATATGTAAATTACTCCTGCCTATATTAATAGAAACAGGTATCATTTCTTACTTCAAGAAATTATTATGCAACTCTTCAGCTGTTATAAATCTCCCACTTTCCCCACATACAGCAGGGTTTTGCCAGTTTGCCCCGCTAAGGATCTGGCCCGGAAGGGTACAGGAGCTCGGCAGACACCTATCTAGTGGTGTATGCATGGTATCAAGCTGTGGAAAATACTTATGTAATTCCTCTGCTGTGCATGATGATCATGCATAATGTACTCTGTAAACATGAAAGTCGCTATTGGCAACCTGCAAAATTTTCTTTGCCTTGGCCAAGGCCCTTTTTTAGGTGATGAAACAAGATGCATGCCTTTATATTTTTATCATTATCCTCATTGCAATACATCAGATTTTGCCCTTGAGATGACAGAGTTTCATGGCAGCTATGCAAGCTGTGTTACTTTATGCTAGCAGCTGTTTATATTCTTCATTCTTGAGACATGTATCGTGCAGTGCCAGTGCCCCACTCTGCCTCTGAGCATGTTCTAGATCCAGGTGGGAGCCCCAGTATGAAGCCTTCACCTTGGAGGGGAGAGCCAGACCTTGATGTCAGTAACTGCGTCCGGCCGAAGAATCGAGAGACAGATTTCTTAGCAAGGAAGGCACAGCTGTAAACAGCCATTTCAGTGAGCCAGGACATTATAACTTCTTAAGTCTTCAGGAGCTGCCTGAGCTATCTGGGGGAATCAGTATGTCCCGTTGAAGGCAGAGGGACTAATATACAAAATGTGAGAATGTTGTGCAGAGTACATGGGCAGAAAGAGTAATTCAAGTCATTATTTACTTACCGGCATGTTTCATTTACTGAAGAAGGTGCTAGTTTGTTCGATCTGTTACAGATCAAAAAATAGCTATGATTTTTCATTGTGGAAATGGATCGTGTTGCAAACTAACAATGTTAGCTTATTTTTCCACTATGGTTAAAGATAACTGCAGAATGCTAATTGGGGAGAAAAGGTGCTGTTGTCGCTATTTTCTTACAGTTTAATATAACACTAATTAGCTACAGGGAACATTCACTTGCCTAGAAAAAGGGAGTACACTTCTTTTACAGACTTGATGCAACAGATGATCCACCTTTGGACAGCTGAAATCTTTAATATAAGTTCATTTGACATATGAAATAAACAGTAATCATGCAGAAGCAAAGTAGCAACATAATCCTTTGTTTTACCTCATTTTGTGTTTTGGGAGCAGTGAGAAAGAAGTCATCACCTAAACAAACATAAAAAAGCACTTGTCAATAAGTTGTCCAGACAGTGAAGTGAAACGGGAAACTTCAACTTTGCATGGAATAGTATTAGTGCCAAAACTGCTGGGAGGAGTGGTGTTTGTTTATTGCTCAGGCAAAGGCTAAATGTTGGGATAGTTTCAGGAGCTGTATTTGAGCATGGTTACATGGGTGTATGGCATGACAGAGATGCAGCCAGCTCATAACGTGATTTAGGTGCTGTCCACAAATACGGGAATGTGTGGGTATGTACAAAGGCTTTCGGGTCTCTCTCAGGTCAAGGAAGGACAGGGATGCTTGTTCATGTTCAGGGAGGGGGTAACATTCTCTCCCTTCTTCTGAGAATTTGTCTCTCTTTCAGAATGAATGTAGGTTGTTTGGATGTGCCAAGTTAGGATCTCTGGAAAATTAAATCCTTAACATTGTCTAGCAGGGGTAGGATGGCTTGCACAAAAGCTGCTTCAGTAAGTGTGCCAGTCTTCTCAACCAGCCACATCCAGCATCTCTCCTTGCTTTTCCTGCCCAGTTCTAAAAAAGCCTGCAGCTCTGCTGGCACTACTGTGCCAGAGATGAGTGATCTAAAACCTGTTATGGATGGAGAAAGAGAAAACACCACCAAGCTGGAGCCCTGGGCAAGGACATTCAGGAGCTGTATCTGTGGAAATTCAGAGTAATGTGATAGTATTGGCAAGAGGCAATACTAGTTGCAGATTTCTCAGGGGGCATTGGACTTATTAAATATTAAATGGACTTTGGCCATAGTTGGTCAGTTATCAATGTAGACAACTTCGATTATCCTATTTTTCCACTGCAGGAAGCTGTTTTGTCTTACAAACATATTTAGGAGGAGGTAGGGCTTTTCTTGTCATAAACTGCACTTAGCTAAGCCTTTGTCTAGTAGGGTAGAATCTATGTTTCCTTATGAATTTCTATTTGTTGCTACACATTAAATTATCTAAAAGTAATTTCTAGATTTCCCCTAATTTCCCACTGACTTCCTGTCCTCATGGAAACTCAGCAGTCCACTCTTTACAGCCAAAATAGGAGCAAATGAATGGATTCAGAAGTTCAGGAGGGTAAAGGCAGTAGGTGTGACAGAGCGGTAAGCAGATTATTTGGGAAAAATGGACTCAGGGGATTTCCTGCTTCATTAAACTTAGAGCAGGGTTGTTTTCAGGTTGTTTTCAGAAGCAATGCAAAATGAATGGTGGCAGATGGCAGAGAGGTGTGCACCTCCTACACGCTGAAAAAATAGATTGCCAGCCAGTCTGTGGTACATACCACGGGTGGTAGAGCACATGTGCCTGTTAGGACAAGGCAGACGTTGGAAGTCTTTAACATAGCCATGGATTTAGAGAACTCACAGTGCCAGCTTCGAGCCACGCAGTGGGAGAAAGCCAGGGCAAGGCCCCAGCTGACGGTGAGTTGAGAGTCGTTTCCAGAGGGGCTTGGCTGAGTACTGGTGTGTGCCCCATGACAGCGAGAATTCGAGTTCAGAAGGAGCATGTGGAGATGTCTGTCATCAGTGGTGTGTGAGATACCCACTGGGTACGTTCGTGGTAACTTGCCCGATTCTGATGGACCTGTATTTGTGTATGATGTGTTCAACACGGGTCCGGGTTCAGCAAAACCAGTGCTTCTGCTGACAGTGATTCCCATAGTCAGTAATCTCCAGTGCTGCCCTTAACCTCAATATCTTGGAGTCATGATGACCCATCAGTGCTAATACAGCCACGGTTCATGTGAGCATGGCACAAACAGGCAGAGCGGCAAGGAAATATAGTTATTCTTCATCCACACAAGGTTGACTTCTGTGGTGTAGTACTGGGCATCCTCACTTCTTCAGGTCTGGCAAGAGTGACAGACTTCTTGCAGTGCATTTGTCATGGATTTTGGGTGGTTTTAACTATGCTGCAAAGGCTCTACTCCTTCAGTCCGTCATCTGATTCAGTCTGCTGCTTCAGCCCATCACAGGCCCTGAAAAACACATAGGTGGTTAACACAGTCACGTGATTAAATGTCTTTGTGGATCTCGAGCTGCAGTGACAGACACCTTAAATGACGGTACCTGAGATAATGCTGTTAGGGCGTGTTTCTGTAACCCTCTGAAGACCTGCCTTCATGCTGCTTTTTAAGTCTGTGTTGCAGCTGTCATTTTTCAAGCGTAGAGGTTTGTAGGCAGAGAGGATATCTGTCATTACACCTGTGGAGCTCATGTGCCTGCGAGCTTCTCTGTTGTTTTGGGGGTTTTTTCCCAGTTATATAATTTTTTCTCAGAAAAAAATGATCTGTCTGCCACATCTGTGTTTCGGGGTGCCCCTGATCTATATCATCCATTGTAGAACCACAGAGTGGATGAGGTTGGAAGAGATATGTGCTGCTCAGCTAGTCCAGCCCCTCTGCTCAAAGCAGTCAGCTTGATATCTCTATTTAGATACTTGGATGTCCTCTAACACAGTAAAATTTGAGCATTTGTGCAAGAAAAACAAAACACTGTTTCTTTTGAAGTCCGCTTCCACCCAGGTCCTCCATCTCTGCATTGCATCTAGGTATTTCCCAATCTCTTCACTCCCTAGCACACCCTGTAACACCGGAGAAGTAATTTAGGCAGATATCAGGATGTCTGTCTGAAAGTGGAAGTTTCACATTTGTGCTTCAGCCTTGACTTTTAATCAGGTATATTCCAAGCAGCACATGAAATATGGTGAACTTCTGAGTTTCTCTTTTAATGTAAGGACACAGTTCTGCCTTGCTTTCCCTTGCTGGTCAGGAAGCCTAGGATGTTCCAGCAAGATGATCAAAGATTCAGTAGGTTTCGAGCCTGTCATCAGTAACAAGCATTTATTTTCAGGTACAGAATTTCCTTCTCCTTGAATCACATTCCTTACCTCAACAGCTGGTGACAGTTAAGTAACAGCTCTATATGTAGTCTAGAAGATTAGGGTTTTTTTTTACTCGCAAGATTTAACTTCCAGTTGGCTGAACAGTTAATTGTGGCATAGTCTTCATGTGATCCACAAGCTCTGTAAGAACCCAGCACGTCCCAGCAGTTTGTAATGTGAGCCAGCACTCAGCAATGTAGGTGTGTGTGTGGATTCACCCCATATATTAGGAGAAAAGGATTGATACAGACTGAAGAGAGGCAAGAGGAGAAGAACATGGATTTAATCATTTTACTTTGTTAGACAGCATGTAGGAGTTGTTTTGTGGACATGCTGTCCAGGAGTTGATAGAATAATATTCAGAGAGTGAGTCAACATTGTCATTCTGTACACATTCCCATTTTTAGACTTGTTGGATTGATTTCCCATTTTAGTAGTGAATGTAAGGTACAGGTTAAAGGGGATGAAAGGAAGGGTATAAGGTGACAAATTAGTAGGAATATTAGAACGGCAAAGGATAGATATTTACAGTCCTTCGTGGACCTTTGTTCTCAAAAGACTGTCCCTGCTTAAAGTTTCCAAGAGCTCTGCCCCAGCTTTTATTTATCTGAGGACATTTCAGCCTTCAGGTTATTCATAAGCTGACTGTATTGCATATGTTATCCATTTGGTATCATCACCACCATGCTCAGGCATTTTTAATCATGTGGCACTTGCTCATAGAGCTGGGTGAGTCAAGATGAAGAAAGAGAAAGAGGACATATCAACCCCAGAAGACATTTGGTTCTTTGGGAAAAAAAAGTAGACAGAGTTGATGTTATTTTTGGGAAAACCAATGAGGAAGAGTTCATTGGAAGAGTCTTGCCAGCTTCCAGTGTTTCCTTTCCCAGCTGTTTGAACTAGGCAGCGTTGGTGAGAGCAACTGAGCTTGTGCTGAGCTTTAGACTAGAGTTTTGCCACTGTTGTCACTACCTGCTTACTCTCTCACAGCTATGGTTAGGAAGGCCACAGCATCTGTGTCATATCTGCCATGTCAAATCTGGGGATCCTTTCAGTGCTTCTCTCTTTGACTCTGCTTGTTAAACACCACTTGGGTGGGGTTTACAGATCTCCAAAAGGCACAATCAAGATAAGAGCAGCAGAAGAAAATTAGTATAAAAAAGCATATAATATAAGCAAAATCAGCATGGTTTCATCCTCTCAGCTAGCTGTGCCTGCCAGTGCTGCCTCGCTGGTTTTCACTTCAGCATTTCAGTTTGTCCTCAAAGCTCTGCTCTACAGTGGCAGTGTCCCAGCCATTGATAAATGGGAATCCATTTAACTGAGAGGAATTTTTGATCACTATGTTCTCTGTACTTTGCTCAAAGTGTTACCGGATCTGGAGCTGTATCCCTGCCAGACTCTTAAGGTGAGCAGAAGTGACCTCAGGGATATTTACAATATCTAACTGCAGACATTCAACTGCGGTGCCCTGGGAGAGAGGTGTGCTTTGGAGCATTGAAGGTAGGAGCAAAAATAAAATGCCTAAAATAACGTCAATTAATGGTGTGATTAACCATACACCACCTCCCTTCCATTAGCTTGTCCCTAGCCTGAACCTCTCTGACAAACTGCGACATTGCCACTGAAGAAGAGTTGGGAGTGCAGACTTGCAGCTCAGGGATTACAAAGTCTTCAGCAGTTCCATGCCTGCGAGTGCTTTTGAGAGTTCGAGCCTAAACCTTTCACTTGTCTAACTCGAGATGTACATGGGAGAATTCCTGTGCCCAAACTTAGGGACCTAAAAGTTAGATGTCTAAACCCTGAATTAATTAACCATGGCTCTCTCTGTAGTCAAGGGAGAGAAACAGGCATCCTTGGAGACTGACTCATTTTGCGCGTCACCGTTTCCATTGAGATGGATTGCCCAAGCTGGGCAGTGAGTCCCCTCCCTCTTTATGGCACAGCATCATGTGGTTTAGAGAGATCTGAGTTGGTGGTGGAAAGAGGGGGTGTGGCTCTGTTGGCATGGTGCTCCCCTCAGAATTTTCCTTAGCAGTTATTTTAAATTGCTAGATTTTAGATTGCTCTGCAATTTGCAGGTCACCATTTTAGAATTCTTTTTGCTCATTTCCTAGGCTCCACAGACTCTACGAAAGGGGCCAAAATCCCCAATATATCTGCATAAATGGCACAACCCACAGGCTAATGAAGGAGTAGGAGTCTTCCCATTAAGTTCAGGGTCTTGGGGACAGACACATGTTCTGGAAAGAACATTTGATCCTGTTTGATCCCAGTTAAACAAACTACAAAGAGATTCACAAATGTATACATTAACCTTAAAACAAAATGCCTATTACTTGATCAGGGTGGTTCTTGTGATTATTCTGTGGCTTAAAAGCAGTAAAGTAGTTGCTCTTCAATGTTGAGGTTTTGCTGTAAACTGACAATCGTACAAAGAGAAACCTCCTGAAGGAAAGAGTTACAAAAGCTAATGTCCTTGTCACTGATTACAGAAGGAAATAGGGAGTTTTGTCATTTCTTCTTTGTATGTGAACATATTTACATTATCATAAGGTGATGAACTGTTGCAGCTTGATGAATTCCTCTTTATCAGTGAGCTTTCAATGGCGGTCCAGAGTACGTTAGCTGAAATTACCCTGATGTGAACTTAACCTGTATTAACACATTTGCTTCAGGCTGTTCAGGCAGATCCTTAGTTCTGAAGGAATCTTTCTCAAAGCCAATCCTGCCTGAAAACACACCTGAGCACATGCCTGAACATTTCAGGAAATTGTACGTGGACAGTAAATAGTCTTCAGATGGATGCCTTAAATATCAACTTCTTGATAGTGATTGAATACTTCTGCATCTGATTTTCCAGTGGCTTCTGTGACATCTTTTTTATCCAGTCCAGTTGTTAGTGAACATGTGTTTTTATCACAGTTTGTTACCTGCCAGGGTCTTGGCACAAGCTGTGGAGTGAGCTCTTGCTGTCCGTGACGTGACTGTTTTGTGGACACACATAGGATTTTGCTCTCCAACGCTGTTGATCTTTGTGCTTCTAAGCAAACTCCAAATTCAATTTAGTTTCAAAAAGCATGAATCTAAATTTTAAATGTGTCTTGGGGAAAATCAGATGAAGAGAAAAACCTGAAGGACAGAGAAGGTGAGATGCAATGGCTGTGCACTAGCTTGCTTTCCCTGCAAAAATGTGTGTTAGCCAACAAAATTGCCAAACATCAGATTTAAAGCAGAGCAGCAGTCACAGAGCACATGGTTTAAGTGTGAATTTCTGCCAAAGAATGACCTGGAAACAAAGTGTGTTTAATTGCTTTCTAAAGGATTATATGTATTCATAGAAGTTGAGGCCAAGACAAGCTCTTAAACACTTTTGTCCCTGAATCCCTGAAACCAAAAGGACAGCTAATTGTCCTGCATGTCCTTAGTTTAAAAAGAAAAAAAAAAAACAAAAAACAAAAAACAAAAAACCACAACATAAAACACAAAAAAATGTGTTACCTTGTGTATGTTATATCTTGGATTTGGACTGAAAAAGACTTCAGTGTCCCCTTAGAAATTGGGATAGTTTTAAAGTAGACTATTTCATAGGCTGGATGGAGGCAGGACATGTCAGGTGTGCTCAGTATTTAGGCTTTGGAGTCCTGCCCCAAAGGGAGGAGTTTCCTGAGTCCTAGCAAACATATAAGGTAAACTCGCAGATAAACCAAGAGAACCATTTGTTTCATCTTGCCTCACTTCTGACAAACCAGTTTTCAAGATCTTCTGGCCACCAGAAGGGAATCCATCATGGTTGCTAGCTATCCAAATCTCAGTAATGAGCAATGATACCAGCATTCAGAGTGACAGATTTACTGCTGATCATATATCTGTCCTCAGGGCTGAAACAGCTGAAGGGCTTTGTGAAAAATGCTGGTGCATTACAGAGGTGCTCTGAAAGAGCACACAGGCCTACAGCAAGATGTGGAGCCAAGCTGGGTTAAACCCTTTGAGGAACCATTCTAAGCCCAAAGGTAATGTCCTAGACAGGATAATGTCTTCTTCTAGTGAGCCAAAGGTACTGCTTTCTCAAGACTGATGAGGTGGGACTGACCTTTCAGGATTTGGGAGCTGATAGTAAGGTATTAATATTAGGTCTTTTTATATTGCTGCTCTTTGGTGAGTTAGGATAGTATTGATAGTAAAAAGGATACTCATAGCTTGGGTAAATCTGACTGTAGGCTTTATTTAGCAGAGCACTTGAAGGCAGCCCTCAAGATCAGGTTCACAAAGAGAAATGCATGTTTTCTTCTCAGATAAACACTGAACGGCCATTTGGTCACGAGTAAGCATATGCACACAGGTTGCTCATGGGCCGTCTACAAAGGCTTTGAATGCATGGGGGGGTAGGCTGGGGAGTACACTGCGCTCCTGGGAGGCACAACCCTAGCCTGCATTCTGAAAATGAAGCCAATTTTTCCATATGTAAGAAAGCCTTAAGGAAAGGGTAGCATGGAGCTGCAAGAGGAGAAAGAATAAAGGCTCGTCTATGCCTTTTAGCTCTTCAAAGATCAGATGTGGAAGGTGAATGACCAGGACTTAATGAAAGCTTGTGTGCAGAGGCAAAGATGAGAGTTGCTAATTAATATGCTTAGGTTGTGGAGGGAGTCTAAGGTGACTGGGACAGAAAGGAAGTGGCACAAGTTCTCCCTAAGAAAATACAGGGTATGTCTATGGTACATCAGATTGACAAAGGTGATGTAGACGTCCAAGAGACGATGCCTTGGCAGAGACACCAAGAAAAAACATCAGCTAAAGGTAATAGGTGGAAATCAAAAGACTCTCTTGATTTAGCTCATAACTGATGAGAAGCAATTCAAGAGTAGAAAAGGTGATTGCTGACACTAGGGCTTCCAGCAGGAACTGGAAGAAAATAATTGAAGGCAATATGAGTATAGAGAGGTCTAGAGGACTATGAAGAATATAATAGAATTGGGGAGTAAACTGGAAAACAGATGAATGTGAAATGTGAACAAGAGTGTGCCTGAGGAAGAATGAGAGGGGAGATATTTCAGGACAGCAAGCCAGATAGGACCAGACTTTATGGACTGGTGGACTGTCAATATTCGTTTCATCAGGGATGGAAGAGAGGAGTCATAAGATGAATTTGAGGAGTCATGGGACAAAAGGGATGGAAGGAGGAGGTCAGGAGTAGCTAATTGATCTTCCCCAGGCTGAACAAAAGGGGGTAGAAGGCCATCTCTGTAAAGGATAACTTGGACAAGGAGCTGTTAAGTTCAGAGAACTTCCTGGATAGAGAGAACAGAGCAAGCCCAGAGTGTTGAAAGGGACAGTGAGAAGTGATCAAGGAAGAAACTCGGTGAGGGAGATCACAAAAAAGTGTTGAAAGATTCTGTAGGTTTTAATAAAACTCCCCAGCAAAGATGCAGGAGCTGTCATGTGGATGCTTTTAGCCCACTGCAAGTGTGGATATCTGGGTGTTAGCTTAAATCACTCTCTCTCAGGGTGTTCTAGGTCCCATTTGATTACCAGTCAGGTTCAGATGCAGTAAGTTAATCTGTTGTAGGAAGGCTGAGGAAGGCTGAAGCAAAACCACCACTTGTGCTTGGCTGTGCCCAGTGGTAGTGGTGCATCCATGGGTGCCACTTCTTGGCAGATGCCCTTTTGGCTTTAGGAAGCACAAGTTCACGCCAGCTGGGGTAGCTATAGCTATATAACACCTAGTTACACCCTATCGAGTGAAAGGGAAGCATTAAACCTGTGTGAACTTGCCTGGCAGCAGGTACTGCTGTAAATTGTTTGCACCTGAGTGAGCTGGCTGCTTGGACTTCAGCATCACCAGTGTCTCAGACCCTCGGATCCGCTCTTCCTGACTGCTCTTGTTCAACTTCTGCTCTCAAGGTTCTCCACCAACTGGTGTTCCCAGAAAACCCACAGCTCTTTGGAAAAACCTTGGAAAATCTGTCAGTTGTTTAAAACCTGTCTTTGTTGTCCGAGTGTCACCCTCGCGTGCTGCTGCCACCTGCCCTCTCCAAATGACGTTCATGTGGCATGCGGCCTCTGAGCAGGAGCCAGGGGTCTTGGGCTCCTGCTTCTGAAGGCGGGTTGCTGCAGTATATGGACTGCCTGACCTGGGCAGTATTGATTTACAGTCAGGCCCCCACAGGAATGCAGGACTGTGCCAGTATGACCTGTTCAGATATCCCAACTGAGAGCAGGAGCCGTTGGCAGTCCTTAAACCAGAAAGGTCAAGTTAATGTCACAGCGCACCTTTGCCAAAAGGAAGGCTTCTGAAAGTGTGGTCTGGGAAGCTCATAGGATGTTTTTCCCATCTGTTCTGTATTTTTCCATTCCTTTGTTTGGTTGTTCCCTCTCACAGATCAGCTCTAAACTGCTGGAAGAACATCAGGTTTTGGATGCTGGAGGGCAGCAATGAAGTCCAGCCTCTCCATTGGGTGGCTCAGATGGTCTTTTTGGGTTGTTTAAACCTCCTGGATGGGTGACAAAGTTCAAAGACACCTCTGGAGGGCAGGTGGCTTCAGCAAAGAGCCCACATAGCAGTTTGGCAGTAAATCATGCCTTCAGGGAGGTCTGCACATTGAACAGGAGTTTTCTCAGCTCAAAGGTCAGGTCCTGTTCAGCTGCTCCAGCTTGCCATTCAAGTAGGAAATAGGAATCCTTGCACCAGCTCACATAGAAGGAAACTTAATAAGCCACAGCTGTGCTTGGAGACAAAAGAAGCAGATTAACAGGAGCTCCTCTGAGCTCAGGGAGGTTCATTTCACAGCTATACGAGTGACCGCAAAGGGTACCTGCTTACAAGAAAGGCCTGTCTGCGAGCTGACCCAAAATGCAAACCAGCTGTCAGTAGCATCAGCACCTAGGCAGCTGGACTCACAGCCCAGTCAGTATAATCCATAGGCTAGGAAAACAATCCAGAACAACCTTGACATTAAATACTAGTGTGAGAGCTCAGAAGTCACTCGTGTCACCGGATTCTGGTTCGTAGCTCTGGTGCGTAGTTTTGTTGATATATTGCAGGACACTGCATGGTCAGTGCTAGTTGCAGTCACTGAGAATGAGCAAAGCAAAGGGAGTTGCTGGCTTCAGCCAGCAGCCCTGCAAACTGACTCCCAACCGCCTCCATCTCTCTTGCTCCGACCAGCTCTCTTCCTTACATCATATTCATTTACAAGTTTACAGCATAAGCAGGATGAGTACGGAAGATGCAAAACATGGTGGAAAGCCTGGAAGAGAATTTGTGATCGATTAAAATATGATTTCTGCACTGCTTTCAGCTTCTTTCTACCCAAGGGAGGAGACTCTGAGCTGGATCCTGTGGTGAGCAAGGGAAGGACAGCAAACATGCTGAACTAATGGGAGAAGAGTCACAGTGAGAAGCTACCAACAGCAGAGGGCACAGAAGATAACGGCATCATGTACTTGACACGTGCACAGGACTAAAAGTGATAGCTTGCATTTGAATTAAATCAAAGCAGTTTTGTTACTTTCTCCTTATGATCATAAAAAAGGGGGTTCTTTATTTTGATTTTCTAAAGCTTCTTAAATCTTTTCTCTCTAGATTTTTTTTTTCTTAATATTTAAAATCAGGTGCCACTTCATTTTCTCTGTGATGTGATTTCCTTTGTTATCTCAAATAACAAAGCACCAAATACTCCAGCACCTGTCGGATCAATGTAGATACACTCTCTGAACTCCTAAGGAAATTCATAACATCATTTCACCCCATTTCCTTTTCTAGTTCATCTTTTTCTATATACACTGTGGTAGCTGAGTTGAATAGATTAGAAAATTACATCTGATGTTTTGAGGTATTTGCATTCATCTTTCAGCTGGGTGGAGGAAAACCTCATCTGGCATTGCAGGTCCAAGCGGATTCCTGGGTCTGTTCTTTTGGTGCAGGAGGGTGAGATCCAGCTCCTGAAAACCTGAATGTGTCTGGAGGCGGCTCTGATGGGTGCAGCTACAGGGGATAGTATGTGTTAGCTGGGCTTGCAGTGCCAATGGCTGTTATCTTTAGGGTTTAAATCTTTTGTATACACAAATATCTAATATTTGCTTACTCTAAATAAGTAAGTATGTGTTTGCAGGTTTGGCGACAGCATTGTTCTTCGTCGTTTCTCTGTGTGCCTGTCAGTCATGTTAGCAGTGTTTTTCAGCAGAGTGAACGATGGCTCTTTTTCCCAGTTCTGGAGCAAACACTGCCAATTAGCACAGTTGTCTGAATGTTGCTTTTTTTAAGGCAAAAAAAAAGCCTCGAGGAGAAGGACTTAGCTCTCTTATGGTGCATAGCAGCATAACTGAAGGACTTGCACTGCATGGGATGGACACTTTGTCGGGTGGAGCGGCTGAAGCCAGCAGCTGCTGATGTTGAGAGCAGGAGGACAGCAGTTCTGTCCCCACAGTGTTCGTGGTGTTGATCACAGTGGTGACCAGAAAAGCCTCAGCACTTCCTATTCCTCTCTCAGAGCAAAAGAGCAGGTCAAAGGGGCATCCACCTGAGGTTGTTATTCTTTTTTTGTTTGTTTTGTTTTGTTTCTGAACAGGAGAAAACCACTCCTCCTGGAAGCACTGAGAATATTGTGGAAGAGATTGGTGAGTTGGGCCAAACTGTGAGATAACGGCTATAGAAATCTCCTTCTCCCATACAGACATTTTCTTTTGCCACTTCAACCAGGAGTGACAGGGAAAATGCTCCTGGCTTTGCCATCTCATGCATGAACATCTGTACACACAGCCAAATATTCAGGTTCCTTCTTACTTAGCACCCAGAGTCTAGCTGTGAGTGCTGTGTACTATCTGCCAGGCAAGTGGGCATTTCCTTGCATCTAGTTTTTGAAGAAAAGCAAACCTACAGGGAAATCAAGCCCAGAGCTATCTTTGGGCATTGGTTTCATGAGGTTGTATGCCCAGAGACCACTCTCCTGAACACTGTGTCTATGCCTGCAGAGCCCTGAAAAAGGGGTCAGTAAGCAGAAGAGGCTCCCACTGCCCTAGCAGATAATCCCGGGGAGCACGGCTCTGCGGCTGGCACGCTCAGCCACGTGGCACCCAGCATGCTCTGGAGGATGCTCTCGGGCCATGCCTGAGGTCACATACGAAAGGAAAAGAGTGTGGTCCTTACCCTGACCCACCACCACCAGGGACCTCCAAGGCAGCAGATGGGAGCGAGGATCTGGATACTCTCAGTCTTACTTTCCCTTTCCTCCCACCAGTCTCTTCCAGGCCAGCCCACTCCCTGGGCTCCTACTCAGTAGTGCCCCGATGCCCTTCTCTGCCTGGCTGGGGAGCCCAGCGCTAAAACCCTTCCCTAAGCTTTTCCCTCTCAGCCTGATTTGCAAATACATCACTGACCTAAAAATAAAATTCTATATTCTCCCTTTACAAACTGACCCTTCCTTCACGTGAAGGCAGTGAGCCCAGAAGTTGAGTCATTAGTGGACAGAGCTGGTTAAATAAATGAGGGCTTGCCAGGACGAGAGCAGAGGGGGATTCATGCCCACCCCAGCCCTTCTGCCTTCAGTGGGTTTCAAAACTGCCCTTCACAAAATGTCGCTGGCAATTACTCTTGATAGGAGCTTTTGGAAACTTATTGCTTCTATCCACGATCGTAACAAGCATTTTTGATGAAAAAAAGAAATAATTAAATCCATGCTTTGTTTTACAAGAAATACTCTGTTGCCAAAATTTGATTTGACTGGCTCTACAACCATTTAGTATTGTGTGTGTTGAAGGGAAGGAAGCCATCCTAATTTTAGTTTCCTCTGTTTTATCACATGCAGGTAAATCTGCTTTACCCACTTCCTCATTCTGCAGTCCCTGCAGATTTATGTTTGGAAACCACAGCTTATTTATATACCTCCTTATTATGCTAAATACACACACATATTTAACATAATAAATATGTATATACCAGTTCACAATGGACCGTGCGACACAAAAAGCACAAGGCCAGACTTTCTGCTGTGCCAGTTGGCAAAGAAGAGACTGAACAGCAGCAAGCTGATGGCAATTCTCCAAATGGGGAGTGATTTTTGGTTTGGCCATTTGGTTTTGCACTCTTCTGAGCTGTCTGAACCTACATGAGAAATGCAGCAGGTAATGTGCTTCCTAGGAGAGCAGGAGGATGGCTTCAGGTATTGAAAGAGGATGCACTGCCTTTGTATGGTGTAAGGCCAGCCTTGCTGGCCAGCAGGGAGGAGAGGGAGACCAGAAGCATGTCCATGAGGTCATTTGGAGACCATTGTTTCTGTGTGCAGACAAGGGCTGTGTTTGTGCTGGAAGCCAGTGACTGTCTTGTACTGGTTGTGTGGGGCCAGGTATGACCCCGGTTGAGAGGTCCCTCACAAGTCTTGGAGAAAGCAGAAGTGATGGTCTCCTGCACTGTGCAGCAGTTGTGATCTTTAGGAGGTCAATGTGCTGGATTTCCAAACATGGAACCCAAAAAACAGGCCAAATTTTAAAAGTTTAATCAAACTTGAGAGGATAAAGGCATTTTCAACTGAAAAATGAGAGGGCTGCAGTACAGGTTTTCTGGGCCGTTGTAGGAGATCCAGCACGTGGAAGTGCTATTCCATGGTGCTCAGCTCCCACTGGCAGCTATTACTAGGCAGTCTCCTGCAGGGCTTGCTGACAACAGCGAGGAGCTTGTCAACAGAGGTATATCTTTCTTTGTCCTGCTTCCAGAGCAAGCGGTTCAGGAGACGGTAGACACAGATCTGTATGTGAGAAGACAGCGCCCGACTGCTTCCAGGAGATACCGTGAGGGCTACCGGTAAAGACAGTTCTCCATGGGCATCTTGGTTTGGCTGTAGCTCTCCTTGCCTCTTTCTGACTTTCTTTTTCTGCTCTTCTGGACTCGTTTCTGCTAAGCTCAGCTGTGTTCTGTCCGGGAGGGGTGAGAGGACAGCTGTTGGCAGCTCTTCATGGTGTTGGTGGCTCCCTGTGGGAGGTGTGTGGTGGCCCTGGGGCAGAAGTGGGCTGAGGATGGGTGAAGCTGTGAAGATGGGGGATGTGGAGGAATACAAGATGGTTCTGGGATGCTTTCCCCTGTTAATGTGGGACAGGAGTTCTGGCCATGTGGGAAAAGAATTGCTGAGGAAGAGGTGGCATCATTTTCTTTCCTGACATGGCCCAGTGAAGAGAGTGTCTCACGAGTGGCCTGCGTTGGCTGACATGTCAGCAAAGGCCCTGCTTGGCTTCCGTTGTTCCTCTGCTGTGTGTGAGTGTCAGGGGGATGGGACAGTGTCTCGTCTCAGGAACCTCAGTAGAAATGGAGAGGCCTTTCCCAGTCCCTTGTCTCTGGGTGGCAGCTGAGCCCTTGCTGGAGCCCAGGGTCTGGCCAGCATCCTGACGGGCTGCAGCAGCCATGCCAAGGAAGACCCTGGAGGCAACACTGCAGCTTGGTCTTGCATTGTCCAAGCTGTCCTCAGTTACTGTGCAGGGACGCTGGGGACTACATCTTTGAGGCAAAGAGGAAAGATTTTATTTCTGCTGCTTCGCTGCTTCGCTGCAGGCTCAGAGACCTCAAAATGAGCCATACTTATGGAGCAGAGCTGAACAGCCATATTACATTGGGCTTGGTCCAGCTCCAAAATCTACCATGACCTAAGAGACAGGAAAGGAAGAAATGGGACCTATGGAAACTCAGCTCCTGGTACCAGGCAGCTGGCTGTCCAGCTTCTAGCCACTTCAGGAAAAGGAGGAGAGCAAGGGGATGTAGGATTTATGAAAACAAACAAACAAACAGGTGTGGCTCTCTACATTGTTCAGCCATTAAAAAGCACCTGCTTGGGATTTTATTTCTCTTCCATATCAGCAGTCAACGCTTACACAGTCAGAGGGTGGCCCTGTAGTCCATGGCTTGTAGGAGTTTTGTTTCACACCTTGTAGTAATGCTCTTTGGCATAATGCACAGTGTGTGGATGAATGTACGTGTGTATATAGACGTGTGTGTATGTATTTATCTAGAACATCCTCTGCGCAGTTCCACCTTCTTCACTTGTTAAACATTTGTGCTGGTTTCAGGGAATTAAACACAGCTGAAGACAGTTTATGCATGCACACTTATTGTTAGGTATCCCCTACAGGGATATTTATGGGGCATTAGCTGTATACAATATATTAGGTCATACAGAGCATATATTGTGTGTGTGGTATGTGTATGTAATGACACGGTTTAACCTTGCTTTGCTCTGCGAGGTAGGTCATACCAAATGCTCTGTCATGGCAATTTCAAGCTGACCAAGGGTCCCTAAGCACCAGGTTATGTTGACAGCCGAAATAACCTTGCTTAGACATGCAAAGCATCTGCTGGTTTATAATTAGAGCCCTTTCCTCAGCAGCTGCACCAGTGCAGAGTCAGTTCAGAGGAAGATAGGGAGCAGGGAGGAGGGATGTTCATGCCTCATAGTGTGGGATCCTGGTTAATCATGTCAGCCACCATCCACCATGTCACGGGGAAGGTGGCTTGGTGGGACCTGCTTCCCTAGAGTGTTGCTGCTGGCAAAGCCATGTCCTGGTCACAGGGCTGGGTTTCAACAGGGAGCAAGGGCCTGGCCCTGCCACTCCATGTGAAGATGCTCACCCGGTGCCCAGGACCAGGCGAATGTTCAGTCAGCTTCACCTTTTTGCCTTGAGAATATAGTAAAGAAGGGAAGTAGATTGGGAGAGTCCATCTCCTAGGAGCTGATGAGCAGGGAAGAAAATGTCCTTTTCTGTCAGGGTTGCATGTAACTGAAAGCAAGAACTTCTTGTGCTTCTCGGTGTCAAAGGTTACGTGCATGTTTCAACCCCCTTTGATGTGCAAACATTCAAGCACTATGAAAAGCTGAGACAAGAAGTCTCAGCTTTTCATAGCTGGGAAGCTCCTCAAGAGTGGGCACCGGGCCCCTGCATGCTGGAAGGGCCTTTGACAACCTGGTCTGCTGTGGCTGCTGGTTTGCTCATCTGTACTCTGTCACAGCTCATTCTGGTGTAAAGTCCAGCTTGGGGCACTGAAATTGTTTGGACTTTGCACTAGGGCAAGGAAGATGAGCATTTGGGCTGAAGCCGTATGTGTGCAAAGAGCAGCTGGGTTGACCAAAAGCTGCTCTGCTGTCCCCAGCGTCCTTGATCTGAGCTGCTGCATCCTCAGCCCGTGAGCAGCATCCGCAGGTCCCACCTGGAAGCACTGGGCTGAGGACCATTGCTCTAGCCCAGAGAAAGTGTCCTTCCCTCCAAGGGTGACGCCGCTGTTTAGTTTCTCCTCTTGTTTCAAGATGCGGTTGTCATCCCCTCACTGACTGCCAGCGTGTTTCAGTTTTGTTCTTTTCTTGCAGGCCTGAAACAGCTGTTCAGCCTGAGACCGATACTACTTAGAGCAGTAGCTGGTAAGTGTCCCCCCATCACTCACTGCCCATTTTATATAACTCCATCTGCCTGCATTGCACCACCACCACAGGTTCCTGCCTCAGCCCTGTGTTTAGGTGGTTTCCATGGGTATGATCTATTCACCAATTTGAGACTCTCTTGGTGCTGCCAAGACACAGCTTGGACCTCTGTAAGAAACGCAGAGCTGGCAGAGGTGTTGCTGGTCTTCCTGGAACCATGTGAACCAGCAACTGAGAAACAGTCTGTGCCACCATTATTGTCACCTGCCTTGAAGTGAAGCTGCCCTTGAGTAGCTGCTTTCCTGCCAGGGCATGGCCTGTCAGTGCTTACTCCTGCTCCTTCTCCTCCTCCTTCTCCCAGAGTCTCTGTCTACATCCCGCTCCTGTGACCTTGAGCCATGTCTCATTCCCTTTTCCTTTCTGTTCCCTGACAGCTCCAGCTTCCACGGTGTGTGGCAGCAGCTTGCAGAAGTAGTGTTGTCGCAGTCTTCCTGGAGGAGATCTGGAGCGAGCCAAGGGGTTTGGTGGGGTGGGATCGGGGCACCTTTGGGGGCATACCTGGGTGAGGGGAATGCTTGATGTTGCAGTTCTGTTGCAGCCAAGACAAAAAGCTTTCCCTGCGTTGAGGCCAGGTCAGGTACATTTGCTGTTTCTTGAGGATAGACATCTCATCTTGTTTGTGCAGCTGCAGTCTTCATCTAACCAGACATTTACTGGCTGAAGATAGACTGCTCTGCAGCAAGCCCTTCCCTGCTCCTCTCAGCAGCTGTAGCTTCCCACCCAGCTGGTGCCCCTGGTCAGCACCACATGCACTGAGAGAAAAGGCAATGCCTGAAAAGAGAAGGCAGCATCTCAAGAAACACTAAACGGTCTGGCCTGGCCAGTCTCTTTGAGCACATCAGAGCCGTAGTTGCCTGTCTCAGGTCACACAGAATCCAAAGCTCTCCCACCACCTGAGGACGCTGGCATTTATAGCTGGTGGCTGCCTGGCTTGACCCTTCTGGCTGAGACAGGGTTTGTACAAACTCCGGTGGAACCCGGAGGCTGGATTTGCTTCCCACTGCTGGGGTCCAGCCCAAAGCTGTCACCTGCAGCTGTGAACAGAGAGCGAAGACAGAAAGTTCTGGGGCTGAGCACTGGCACACATCCTTCTTTAAAGCATTTTTTCCCCGTTCAGTGGCTTTCTAAAGCCCTCTCCCACATGGCAGCACTTGGAAGTCAGAGGAGCTGGTTGCAACTGGTGACACTGGGAGACAGTAGGCAGAGGCTCAGTGGGGAAGAAGAGCCAATACAGCTGGTAGAAAGGCTCTGGGCTGCTGATCCATCCCAGCTAACCTGCTAAACCCCATCCGGTGGCTTTTTCAGTCCCTTTTTTTGCAATATAAAGGTTGTCCACAAAGCCCTCTCACTTCTTCAGCATGGATCTGCAGTGAGTATTTGATGTCCTCAGGCTTTTTGTCTTGTGCCATGACCTGAAAGAGGAGGGAAGCCCTTCCCGAAGGCTGGTATAGTGATGCTCCTCCAAGACAGACTTGAAAGCAGTAGTCTCTGCCTTGACCCCTAGATCTCCTTGGCTTTTCGGGGCTGGGTTGCAAGTCCTGTGGGGAGTCTTACCCTTAGCACAGGTGGGAGGCAAGAAACACCCTCCACAGCTGGGCTGGGACACTCCACCAGTTAAATATCGCTGCTGCTGGGCTGGCAGAAGTGTACACAAAGGAGCGTTTTCTAACTGCTCCACACCCACTGTCCTTTCACTGGGACATGTGCCAGTGAGACCCCATGGGAACCACAGCACCATGAATGTGGTCTGCCAGGAAAAGAAAACAACTCACAACGGATCTCTCAATTCATGACCGTTACAAGCAGTGACTGAGGAAGGAAGAAAGTTGAAGTGGATAAATAGTAAGGATTTCCTCAGGATTTCATCTAAAGTGGATGCAGGTGAGCAGCATAAAGATGCTGAAAATAGCCTCCCAGCAAACAATAACTGCTCACCCTCAAGACTGCCAGGACGGGAGCTCTTGGGGCAGGGGTGGGTTCAGCAGGAAGGACAGGTAAGGGCCACAGTCTCACCTGGGGCAGCAGATCCCCCTGGAAGGACAGCATCCCCCAGAACCAGGCTGATCAGCCTGGGAGCAACACCTGGGTCCTTTGGGACAGCATTGGTCACACGTTTTTATTCATTGCCAGCACCAGTGGCTATCAGAGTCACCTCATGTTTGGTGCTGTCCTTTCAGGCAGGATGCTGGTGGTGTTCAAAGCCACCCACCAGCCCTTTGCAGAAGGGGAAGGGGACAGGGGCAGGCTGCAGCTCACCTGACTCTGCTCCTGCGGTCTCCCCAGGCCCTGATACCTGATCCTAAAGGTGGGGAGCATCTCCCAGCTGGCTGCTCATATCTTGTCCCCCTGATGGGTACATCCCCCCTCACCCAGCAGTAAATGCCTGGTGTCTTTCAGCCTGCAAGGGACAGTTCAACAGCTCCAAAAGCACTTTGTTATAAGCAGCGAGGAGGTCTCCAGGTTCAGGAGGGCAGCGCGTGTTAGACTTGCTTTCAGCAGCAGCCGTAGAGGCAGCACTTAGAGGCAGATGTATCACCGCAACATAGAGTAGTGATGAAGTGGCAAGGTCCTGTTAGCGGCAGGGCGGGAGCTCAGCGATGTCTCTGTTGTGAGAGCAGAGCAGACGTTTGGGGAGCACTGCTCCCCACACAGGCTCAGACCGTGCCAGGTCCTTTGCCTGAGCCCATGGTGACGGGGAGATCCCACAGCCAGCCCCGCAGCGATCACCAGCACGTGTCCGCACGGGCCCTGACAGCCCTCGGCAGCGCGGGCAGAGGCTGGCAGGCGGCAGAGCAGCGCTGGCCGAGGGGTTTGGTACAGCCCCACTCTGCGGGGTTGAGCAATGCTTCTGGGATGCCAGGAGAGCCTCTGAGACAGCCTGCAGCCATGAGTGCCTGCATCTGCATGTGCAGCAGAGTCAGCTTGTTCCTTGTACAAACCATTTGGAGTGAAACCAATAAACACTGAGCTTCCTTTGCCTGCCTTAGTGAGCTGAGCCTCGTTGTGCATCTCTTCGCCTCCCCTCACCCTGTCCCTGCTTCACATGCCAACCATGGCAGCTCAGCCATGGCCACCTGACCAGCAGCACAGGGTGCCTATGGCCCCAGCTGACCACCCACACGCAATGCCCACAGCCACAGGGACACTTCCACAGTGCTGCAGTGCAGTGGTGAGCACCCGCCCCACGCAGGCCCGTGGTGGTTGCTATCGCTGGAGCCACCATCCTGGGCCATGCTGACCACATCCCTGCCTTACCCCCCAGCCTGGCATTGTGCACCCCACAGCACCCAGTCCAGCCATGGGGTGGGAGTGGTGGAGCCATGGGGCACCATGCTGACCATAAGCTTGGCCGAATACCCCCAGGGGCTTTGCTGGAGAGAGCTGGAGCCAGTTCTGCCCTGGCTGGTCCCACACGGATCTCACCAGTGTCCCCCAGCCTCAGCAGCACCAATGTGTGCTCCCGCTTGTCTCCCATGCACTCAAGGATCAGCCATCTCCAACCTCCTCCACCAACTGCAAGTCCCACCCCACGGTAAGACCCGTCTACTCAGGTACAGACTGGGCATGCTCCAGCACCTGAGCAAAGCAGCTTCCTCTGCTGAGGGTGTATTTTTTACATGAGAAAAAATGTGACCTCATACAGCATCTGACCCTTCCAGGTATTTCCTGCCTTTAACAGGCCCAACAGTCTGAGCTTATTCACAATGCAGGTAGGAAATACATTCCAACAGCGAGGTACTTTTTCCTAATGAAGTTGTTAAAGCTTTAGCAGGACTATACATGTTTGTCCTGCTGAGCTCTGCCTTGGCAAAGCTACGTCACGCTGTGCTCACTGTAGGTTGGCGAGTGTAGATGTGGCTGTGCCCAGCCCACCCAGCCAGCAGACACGGACCCCCCCAAAACTTCCCTCCTGATGCCATGACCCAGAGTCACCCGGTGCTGCAGACCCACCTCCTGGGCAGACTGGACACAAAGGGAATTTAGGCATCAGCCATATGCCTCAGCACGGTGGCCACGAACAGCAGGTCCTGCCCTGTCATCCCTGCACTTCTTCTGTGTGGGGGCCAGGTTTCCCCCATCAGTTCCTGCTCACTGCATGGGCAGCAGCTCCACAGAGCCACCCTTCATCTCGTGGCAGGACGTTTGGTCTTCTGTCCCCAGATCCCCCCTTGATCTGCTTCCCCACAGGCTGGAGGGCTACTGCGTGGCTGGAGAAGGACGAACGGGAGGAAGGATCTTTCTGGGGTCCAGGCTGCGCTCCCCACCAGGACAGGAGCCTGGCGGTACAAGGCAGCAGTGGGTGAAGCGAGCACCAGGCCTGAGCACGCAGCAGAGGCGGGAGGGTGTGGGAACCTGAGAGGGGCGTGGGGACCTGCCACAAGCCTGATGGAGAGTCACTTGAGCCCGATTGCACCACACACATCCCAGCAAAGGATGAGTCAGGGTCCCTTCTGGGTAAGGGTGTTTCCTCTCTCCACAGCTCTCCACCTCCCTTTGTCATTCCAGAGCCTTATGGTTGCATAAATACAATGTCTCTAAAATGTGGTAGTTAAACTGAATAAACCCTGTCAGGAGGAACACTTTACTACCCTGTGGTTGAGCAGCCGCGCAGAGCACTCAGGCCCTGCAGTCAGCTCTGTGAGCTCTGGGGGGTTTGTTTTGCTCAAGTCCCTGGTGGGAATTGCCCCAGTGCTGCTCTGGGGACACGCCTGCTGCCAGAGTCCGCACTGGAGTCTGTGGGAAAGCTCATACTGCCAAGAGCCCCCCTCCCTGCATTGGTTTACACCCCAAGGATCAGCCCTCGCAGCGCAGCCTCTCCTCCAGGGATAACTGCAGATCCTGTGAAGACACTGGGGCTGTGGGGGCACAGGTCCCCCCAGCCGAGCTGGCAAGACCCGGGGCAAACGCAGCCCCTCTGGCAGAGCTCCCTTGCTCTGAAGCACTGGTTTCCAGTTATAAGAGAAAGGAAGACACCAGGCTACTGAGTCACCACCAGGAAGGAGCCCACGTCTGGCCCAGCCACGGGAGAAGCTGCTTTGTCGAATGGGTGTTTGGCACCAAGTCCAGCCCAGAGGCGGGTCTCCGGGAGCTCCTCCTGCCACAGGGTCCCTGCATTTGGTGAAGGGGCGCAGTAACCACATGCATCTCCCCATAGGAGATCCAGGGCAGGGGGACCGGGCAGCTCTGTGAACAGGTCTGGGGGAGCAGGAGCCGAGAGTTGATGGGGAGGAAGAGGAAGGCCAGGCTTGCCTCCTCCTAGTTGCCCAGGCAGCAGGGTCCCAGTGCAACTTAAAGCTTAAAGCTCCTCCCAGCCAGGTGTGCTAGAAACCGTGCAGTGGCATTTACTCTTCCCTCTGCATCCAGGCCGGTGGTGATGGGCAGAAACAGACTCTACAGACTCGGAGAGAGTTACACAGTAAGTACGTTTACTCTGGCCAGGGTGCAAGGGCATTTCTCCACAAAGCTTGCACACCAACAGCACATTGTACCAGAAACTTAGAGTGTGGCTATCCATATTCATTGGATGACATAACACAAATATCCATATACATAAGTGAGGCTGGTTTAGCTCTAGAGGCTGGTGTCAGCAGTTCTCTTTGCATCTGCCCATTGCCTCCTGGGGGGTGTCCCCGGGGTCTGTTGGAAGAAGGCTCCCAGTCCTCCTCACCTTGTACTTTTCCCCGGAGCATGTGCAGATTCTCTCAGACAATTTCTTGAACCATCCATCCGGTTTACTCCCTCTATCTTATATAAAAGCACTAGCATACTGGTTTCTACTGTCCATACATGGCTATCCATGCTCTGCAAAGACTCAACTTGTTAGAACCCATCTGCTTTCCAAGGACATGTCTCCTATTTTTCCTGAACATAGGAATTCTTGGTAAGTTTCCACAAAAAAACTGCTTTGTTTGATGAACACAGTATCCCTGGGTAAGCTTCCACAGAACAGTCAGGGCAAGCAGGATTATTAAGCAATATTCAGAAATCATTATAGGTAAATAAGTTGCAAAGCAGGTGATCATTTCCCTGTGTCACTGGGCACTGGATCCTGCACAGCAGAAATGCAGCGTGGTGGCTCTGGGGGCCGCAGGGACTGGTGGCAGGGGAAAGCCCTGCTGCTGCCCCTGGAGCGGGCTGGGAGCAGCCTCCCGGCCCCGCCACGCAGCCCCCGGCTCCTGCCCCGCCGCTGAGGGGCTGCGAGGAGACACCCAACGTCCGCCAGATGTGGAGCTGCCTCCTCACCCCGGCTCGTTTGGTGCGGGATGTGTGGTGCAGCACCTCGCGTCCCTGAAACCCAGCTCCCCGCAGTGCCTCGATCCCAGTGCTGGTGGGATTGATTTGTGTTCATTTGTATGAACTGTTTGGGTTTTTTTATTTCAAAATATCTAGTTTCAGATAGTCCCCCTGAAGGAACACGACAGAGTATGGATGCTTTCCGCACAAAGCGGGGTAAGGGAGGGCTTTGCTGCTCCACTGCTGGTGCCTGCCGGCACCAGGCCAGCACCGAGGTGTGCTCAGGCCCTGGCCGGGGGGGCAGTGGGGTGGGGGAATGGCTACCCAAATGGCAAACTTCTGTCCACCCACCCATCCCGCCCCGGGAGAAGAGCTGGGAAGAGCCAGAGAAGGATCTTCTGGGTCACGGGGACGAGTGAACTTATTGTGGGGATGGAGCCTCGTGAATGACTCTCCCTCCTCCGCCTCCCCATCCCGTCCCGCCCCGACCCACCCTCCGCAGCGGGCGGCGGGGCCGGCACGTCCGTGGCAGCGAGCGGCGGTGAGTGCGCCCCGCCGGGACAGCGGCCGGCCCGGGGCTGCGCGGGGAACGTGCGGGGACTGCGCGGGGGATGCGCGGGGGATGCGCGGCGCAGCCCCGGGCGGCGCGGAGGCCTGACCCCATCCCCGGCCCTTCTCACCCCCCTCCGGCCGGGGACGGGGCTCCCGCTGCCCTCCTCACCTCGGAGCCGGGGATCCCGCCCCGCTCCCGCCCCGCCGACCTCTCCAGCTTTGGGTTTGGTTTTTGTTGTGTTGTTTTGTTTTCTTTCTGCTGTTTTCTCAGATTTCTGGTGGGTTTTTTTTCTGTGCAGCCCCTGGACAGGAGCTCCCCCGTGTGTTCCTCCTCCTTTCTTCTGCCCGTGACTGAAATGGGAGGGGATGGTGGAAATGGGGGACCTGTGGGGATGGGTTTGGGGAGGAGAAGCTGCTGCAGCTTCTTTTTCTTTGGAGGCTGGGCAGGAGGAAGAGTCTGCCGGAGGGCGGCTGTTGACAGGGATTTAGGGGCTGATCTGTGCCTGAAAGGGAACGGCGACCTTTTTAGTAGTGACCATCTAACAGGAGAGCACTGCCGGGGCTGGTCCTGTCTGGGAGAGGCATGAGGCATGTGTGTGCGTCCCCATCTTGTGTAGCCTGAGAGCAGGTGAGCTTAGGGGCTGTCAGCACAGCGAAACGGGGAGGCATTGTGAGGCAGAGGGGCTCGGGGTCATCTCTCCATCAGGGTCTGTTCTGTTGTGGAATCACTGTCAGCTTCACACTTTGGAGTTGTTGCAGTTTCCCCGTGTTTGTCTGAGCACTGGCATTAGCTCAGGTGGCCACGATAAATGGGACCCTGCAGGCTCGCTCGCAGCCTGGGCGCTTACATCTGCAGCTGAAGGTTGTGATGCCACGGTCCCACTGCCGCTGGCACTTCACCCAAGAAAGGCCACAGGTATCCACGCACACAGCAGTCCCCCCTCGGGCTGCTGTGAGCACCAGCCCCGGCCCTGGGCAGCCGGGGGAGTGGGTGCGTGGCTGACCCGTCAGCCCCACGCGGATGCGGCACAGGGGGGAGGCAGGACCCCGTGTCCGTGCTGGCGAGCACCGCACGGGCGGCAAACCGCCACCTGTCTGAGCCCAGCTGGCCCAAGGCTGCAAGGAGTCATCTGAGCTCTGCAGGTGATGGCACGGCTGCGCGGGGAAACATCTCTGGACATGGGAAAATCTTCAAGCGTCTTAAATTGTCAGTTCCTCCCCACTGCCTATGCTGCAGATTTACTCTGCATCTGCTGGGGCTGCAGCAGTGCTGGTTGGTGTGGTGGCCAGTGGAGCTGCTCTGTGATGCATGCAACAAAAATACAGCTGAACCCATCTGTCCTCTTCTTCCCCACCCTCACCTTGATGGAGAAGATGGTTACTGTCATCTTTAGTGACATTTTGTGTTAATACCCGTGGAATAAATTGCACTCGGGGAAATAACTGCTAACACAGACACCACACAACTGTCAATGTTAACACAAGTCTCAGGGTTTCAAACACTGAAAACTTCTGGCTTCGTCCCATTGCAGTTGCTGTTATGCATCTTGATAAACCTCTGAAGAAACACAGGGAGAAAAAATTATGGGGCTTTAAAGCTGTTAAATATCACTGGTGTGTTTCTGTGTTTCCTAACAAGATTCTTCTTTTCTCCCCCCACACCCCTGACTCTTAAAGCAGCTGAGCTGGGGAATCTCTTGATCAAGCCATCCTCTCCTGAGTCTGATTTTTGTGGGATCGCTGCTTTGCTTTGCAAACCAGAAGTCCCCAAAGAAGTGTGCCTGCCTCTGCCAGTGCCTCTGCCAGTCAGCATCCAGGTCAGAGCCTTGTGCTGCTGTCCTGCAACAGCCAAGTGGTGGCAGCTTCCATCCGGGCTCTATTTGTGGCTGTGAAAAGGACAGGTCCACTGTCCTCTAGATTTGAACTGAAACAAAAATCCCAGACTTCATCATGGGAGATATCTGGCACATTGGATTGATGGTACTTCTGTACATCTGGTTTCCCAAAGCTGCTGCTCAGAATCTCATAAAAAACCCCAGGGACCAAAAAACAGAGCAAACTCTTTTGATCAGTGAAGTAAATACTGACAGCCCCGGAGAGGACAATTCTGAGTTTGTGGAGCTCTACCACACCAGTGGTCAAACAGCCCGCTTGGATGGATACTATCTGGTCTTCTACAATGGCAATGGAAACCGAGCCTACAAAGTTTTAAGCCTTCAGGGCAAAGTTACTAACAGCCAAGGCCTCTTTCTTGTTGGCTCCTCTTCTGTGAACCCTTCTATAGTTATTCCTAAGAACACTATCCAGAATGGCCCGGATGCAATTGCTCTATACTATGGAAAAGGGAACTACAAAGAGGGCATGAGCGTCACAAGTTATGGACTAGTAGATGCCTTGGTCCATAAGACTAAGAAGACAGACAGAGCAGATACGCTGGTCAGGGTACTGACCCCTGGCAGAGATGCTTTCTTGGAGGACTCCTCCTTCAGGACCACGGATGAATCAATAGAAAGGTGCCGTGGGGCAGATTATCAGTGGATCTTCCAAATGGCCATGCCCAGCCCAGGCGCAGACAACCACTGCATCCTAACTCCTCAGCTGAACGCATCTGCTGTCCTGATCAGTGAGGTCCTTGCTGCCTCTTCTTCTGAAGAGTTTGAGTTCATAGAGCTTCAGGGTCCCCACTCCACCATGCTGAAGGACATTGTTCTGGTGCTGATCGATGGTCGGACCAAAGACGTTTATTTCACCATGGATGTTTATGGCAAAACCTCACTGGATGGGCTACTTCTGATCGGTCCAGCACAAAGTAGAACCCCAGGTAAGGACTGCATTTTGATAACTACCTCAGAGCTGGAGGGGCGATCAGTCAATTTGGAGCTGGAGGATGCTGTCATTTTTTACTGTTGTTTGGTGTTCTGAGAGATCAGTGCAAATGTGACTCAGAACCCAGTGGCAGATAAAAAAGCAAATCAAATGTTAGAAGTTGTTGGAAAATAAATTATATAAAGCAAATAAATATTAGAAATTATTAGGAGAAGAGGAAAGAACGGAGGGCATCTTTTATGCCACTGTATAAATTCATGGTTTGCTTTCATCTTTGTGTCTTGTGTGGTACAATACCTTAATCTCAGAAAGGATATATTAGAATTGGAGACATTCAGAGAGGTCAGCTAGGATGGATAGTGCTCTGGAAATGCTTCCACAGAAGAAATAACTAAGTACACCTAGAAAAGGGAAAGCTTAGGAGGGCCCTGACAGAGGTTTCAGAAATATGAGTAGCCTGAAGAAAGCTGACAGGGATCAATTGCCCACCCTTTCTCCTGATACAAGAAATAAAGGGCATCAGAAGAAGGCAGAAGGAGTTGGTTTCAGGACAAACAAGTGAAGGTGTCATGACTTGCAGCAGTGGTAGACCTGCAGAGCTCCAGGTGAGGGACCTCGTGGAGGTCACACCACCACGTGTGCCTTTGCTGCTTGGGAGGACACGGTTCTGGTCCCAGCCTGCCGTGGGACCCCGACTGTGCCACGTCTCCTTGAGGTGTCTGCTTCTCTATGTGCTGCTTGGAGGCCATGCACAGCAGATACGTACTCTCTTCTCAAAAAAGCACAAGGGTTTTTCTTCCATGGCACCATCTGCAAATGTAGGTCACACGTGTATCGGCTGTGTGAAGCTGCAATCTAAACTTCCTCTCAACATTCAAAATTTCTTACAGGCCACCAGAGGAGGAAGAAATATCTTGTTATTTTGGGAACCTCAAAAGAAGATTTTGGCATCTGGAGACAATGACTCTGCAGATGTCTTGTGTAATTCACTGACTCATGATTTCTGAGTCAGGGAGTATATTCATCCCTTACAAAGCTGGTTCCCATAAAAATAAAGATTCTTTTGCAATTAAAACTTTTTTTTTTTTTTAAAGCAGTTGAGTTCCTTTTTACAATTCAAACTGCTCCAAATACTCTCTCACCACAAGTAGAAGAGCTGATTGTCTCAGAGCTGAGGTGCTCTGCTCTTACCTCTGAATGAGCTGAGGCTCTTAGCAGTCAACAGCTAAGGGGGGATGTCAAAGAAAGTAATGCAAAAGCATGACCAGCTTTCAGAATAAGCAGGAAATTTCTAAGGGTTATGTTTAACTCTTCCTCAAGACTCACTCCAGTCAAGAAAGTGACTGGAGATATGCTTTGGCATTTTTTTCCAACGAGACTTTGTCAAGATGTCTCAAGCATACTGCACACACATTTTTGTGGAAGATTTTCCCCAAAAAACACCCAATGACACTGTGTGATTAAAAAATCATCTTTAAAGGATACTTTTGTAGTGACTCCATGCTGAGCACTATCTCAGAAGTTGATTTAACCTGACCACTTCAGATTTGGGACAAGAGCTGTTAAAATGGCTGCAGCTGTTAGCCCTGTATTTGTATGGTTTGTCTGCCTATCACTGCAGAGAACTTCAAGCTGTGAGAGCACTAGAGAAAAAGTCCTCCCTTGACAAATGCCAGTGTGAAAACTTTCAGCTGAATCACAGACTGGTTTGGGTTGAAGGGACCTTTACAGATCATCTAGTTCCATCCCCGCTGCCATGGACAGGGACACCTTCCACTAGATCAGTTTTTTCAAAGACCCATCCAACCTAAGCTTGAACACTTCCAGGGCAGAGCATCCACAACTCCTCTGGGCAACCTGTTTCAGCATCTCATCACCCTCACTGTAAAACTTTTCTTCCTTATTGTTCTAATCTACATCTACCTTCTGTCAGTTTAAAACCATTACCCCTCATCCTATCAGTACAGGCTCTGGTAAAAAGTCTGTCCCCATCTTTCTTATAAGCCCCCTTTAAGTATTGAAAGGCTGCAAGAAGGTCTCCGCAGAGTCTTCTCTTCTCCATGCTGAACAACCCCAAGTCTCTAATCCTTTCTTCATGAGAGAGGTTCTTCCAGCCCTTGGATCATCTTTGTGGCCCTCCTCTGGATCTGCTCTAACAGGTCCACATCTTTTTTGTGCTGAGACCCCCAGAGATGGACAAAATACTCCAGGAGAGCGGAGTAGAGGGGGAAAATCACCTCCCTTGACCTTTTGACCACTCTTCTTTTGATGTTTCCCAGAATATAATCAGCTTTCTGGGCTGCAAGCGCACATTGACAGCTCATGTCCAATTTTCTGTCTGCCAGTATCCCCAAGTCCTCTGCAGGGCTACTTGCTATCCAGTCATCCCCCAGTCTGTACTGATAGTGGTGACTGCCGTGACCCTGGTGTAGGATCTTGCACTTGGCCTTGTTGAAATTCACATGGGCCCACTCCTCCAGCCTGTCAAAGTCCCTCTGGCGTCCCTTCCCTCGAGTGTATCAGCTGTATCATTCAGCTCAGTGTCATCCAAAAACTTGTTGAGGGTGCACTCACTGCCTAACATTAATGAAGATACCGAACCATACTGGTCCCAGTACAGACCCCTGAGGGACACCACTTGTTACTGATCTCCATTTGGGCATAGATGTTTTGACTACAACTGTTTAGATGCAGCCATCTAGCCAATTTCTTATCCACTGAATACTCCATCCATCAAACCCATATCTCTTCAACTTAGAGACAAGGGTGTTGTGTGGGACCATGCCAGACTTGCAGAAGTCAAGATAGACGACATCAGTTGCTCTTCCTTTATCTTCCAATGCAGTTGCTCCATTGCAGAAGGCCACCAGAGTAGTCAGGCAGGGGGAGAAATAGTCCCCTGGGCAGGGGTGCAGGAGGCTGAGGCACAGGACTGTCCCTTAGTGTGCAGGTGCCCTGGTGGCACTTCTCAAGGAGTAACCACTTCTCCTTACCCTTTGGCCTCTCATGTGATTCCGCCTTTAATGTTTGTTCCCTGGAGCCATTTACACAGGGACAAGTATAGAAAAGTCAGCAGACTGCTGCTTTTTAATGTCCTCAGCAGTTCCTGCTGCGTGCTGGGGAAATAGCTTGTGAACAGAACAGTAAAGACGAGAAAGGAAATTGGGAAGCTCACGAAATTGGGAAACTCCACCAAACCTCAATTTTGCATGCTGGTGTCTTGGGCCTTTGCTGACTATGTGTGCATGTGTATGTGTAAGAGTGTTTGTGTTTGTAAAAAACATGGACTGTTAAATGGTAGAATAAAATGTAAATTCTTAAATATTTTTGTGTACTATTAAAGTAACTGCTACCTGAAAAGTTAATGGATTTTGCAGATCTCTTTTAGAATTAAAAATTTCCTTTACTGTAGACTAAATCATATCAGCACTTGCTTTCCAGCTCCTCTGCTTACACATGAATGAGCTCCTCTGTTCACAGAACCAAAATAGCAGGATGAACTCTGCTCAGATTTCCCCCTCCAGTCTCCTCTGTATCCTTTGTGAATCTGGCCACAAATGGGGAAATTCAGGCTGAGCAAACATGAGAAAGGTTAGTGAGCAGAAAGATGGGGTAGCAGATGCCAAATTTTCAATAACCAAACAAAACCACTTTCTGAGTTCCTGTGTCCTGCACTCCAGGACCGAAGAGATGCTGATTTCCTGCGTGGTGGGTATCTCTCGTGTGTTGCTTACGTGCCACTGTTGTTCCTTTCCTTGCTGTTGTGCAGTGGATCTGCCATTCCCAGAGACCACCACCCGTCCTGTCCTCAGAGGTGGCCCCAATGCCATTGCCCTCTACAGAGGCAACAGCAGCAGTCTTGGCCCAGGGAAGGCGCTGCCAGTGACCGGCCTGTTGGACGCCTTCGTGTACACGAGCAGTGAGGAACCGAACCCTGAGCTGCTGGAGATCCTGACCCCTGGCAGACCTGCCTACCAGGAAAAGTGGTGAGAGGCTGCTCACTGGGCAGGGCTGGGAGGAGAGATTGGCACCAGAGTCACCCTTGTCTGCTGGGGTCACCCCTGCCTTGTGCCCCACACCCTGGTCAGGACTGGAAGACAAGGGCCACCTGCAGACCAGGGTCTCCCTGTGGCAGTATTGAGTCCCAGACCTTTTGCGCTTCCTCGTTTAAGGTTGTAGGTGTCCCCCTCTCCACAATAGCCCTGGTGCAGCAGTACAGTTGCAGAATAAAGTACTTGAGGAGGAGTTTTCTGACCAAATGATTGCTGATTTTTATTTTATAATTGTAATTATTTGTTGTTTAGAAAAGTGTAATGGTCAATATAATAAATTTTCCAGTACCACTTTCAACAAGTGAAGGTTATTCTTAGGTTCAGGATGGAATTTCCGGTCAAAATGATGGCGAGGGAGGGACTTCAGTATCACTTGCCTGACCCAGGAGGAAATCTCTGCCCTGCTTCATCCAGACCAAGGACTAGAAGCAGGGTTACTGTTCATTCCATGAGAAACTTTCTTCTTGGTTTTGGGGTTTCTTTTTGTCTTTGAGTTGAGAGAAATGTTACTCTGACTTTTGTGAGACATGAGAACTGTTTCCTTCACATTTGAGGCATGCTCCACTGATGGGAGAAAGAGGATGACAGAGTGGATAAAAGACAGTGGAGCAGGTGGAGGAGCAGAGGCAGCAAGGTGCCATGCATGTGAAGATGGGGTGGAATGTTTAGAACTAGGCAATAAGCAAAAAATATCTGAGCAAGCTCTTGTCTGTGGTTCTGATGATAAAGCACCAGACTCTGCATCTGTGTAACTGTCAACTAAATAGCAAGGTCCTGGCTCTGTAGCTGAAGGAGATTCACCCTTCCTGGATGGGCCTGTGAAAAGACCATTTGAGCCCACACCACATCAGGAAAGGGCATAGCTTACTCCCATGACAGGGTGACCACCTATTCACAGCATATTCCTATTCCCTTCTTTGCTTGTCTTCCTCCCGCTTGTGAAACAAAATCTGCACTTGTCCAGTAAGGAGGTGGTCTCCTTCCCTGAGGAGCTCTGCTCTGTGCAGCTCCTCACATTGGGGCTTCACAGAATCATAGAACAGTTTGGGTTGGAAGGGACCTTTAAAGGTCATCTAGTCCTACCCCTTTATCCTCTTCACCTTGGAGCTGAGGGCTCTTACTCAAGCATTTCATCCTCAGGTGCTGCCTTTCCAGTTTCTCTAGCTGCACCCCACCAGTCTTCCCAGGGGTCTCAGGACGAGCACAAATGTGTCTGTACTGTCTTGCTTGTCTTCAGTTAAAAAATCAGCCAGTGCTAGAATAGAAAGGGTTGGATGAAGCCCATGATCTTCTCTCTCGAGATTTAGTGAGCTCTCGGGCTTTTTTTTGAGACAAGGATATACTGATGAGGATGGGATATCTTTCCAAACCTTGTGAAAGGAGAAGACTATAAGTGCATGGTTTCTCCCTCTGATGCAGGCAGGTGTGACTGGCAGGTGAAGAGCACTCAGGTCTCTGGCTGGCAGCTCATATTTTCCTTCGTTTACATGTTTGTCTCTTGCAGGCACCAGCTGGGAGATGTGTCCATGAACCAATGCAACTGCTGCTCGGTGACCCGGGACTCCTTGTCCTACGTCCTCAGCAGACCCACCCCTGGCAAATTCAATGATTGCCCCAGGAAACGCTTCAGCCAAACTCTCTCCTTCTGCCTTCATGCAGCAGGTGACCATTAGTTATTTCTGCTCCTGTAGGCAGGACGGGCTAAGGACAAGAACACACGCACAAAGCCAGAGATGTCCAGGAAGACCGCCCAGAGTCATGCTGGGTTGTGTGAACGTAACACCAAAGGAAACATAGCTAGGACACCTGACGATTTTCTGCAATATTTTTCTTCATGGCAACCCATGCCAAGATGAGCTTCTTCAGTCTTCATCCCCATCCCCAACTACCTGGGGTGAAGAGAAGCCTTTTCAGGCCCTCTGAGTGATAAGCAGGAGCTGAGCTGCACCCATCCCAGAATAAGCTGGATCTCATGATGGAGGTTGCACTGTCTCGGTAATAATTGGCTTTTTGTTTCGTAGATTGCCAGGAGTGGCTCCTGAAGTCAGAAGAGATTCTGATGACTCTGGTCCAGGCCCTTGATGGATCCTGCAGCTGTGGCCTCTCTGCTGCCTACTTCAAAGGTGAGCTGGGCAGGAACGGGGCAGCCCAGGCGCCACCAGTGGTTAATGCCCATTTGCTTCTGATTTTCATCCTTGTGTTCCCTGTTGCATTGTGTCCTCCTGGCTTGGATTCCAGCTAATTTGAACTTGGTGCTGATGACAGAAGTGTTGAGTGTTAGGCAGAGCATGGTGCTCTTCTTCCATGTTACACAGAGTGCTCCCGTCCACAGGTCCACCAGCACACATCAGTGCTCATCTGCAGATCACCAGCTATTTCAGCCTTGAGCATTTGCAGCCAGATATTTGTGGCAACAGGGCTGACATCTCCACTAGGAGTTTGTTTCCTACTTGACTTTATAAGCCTACTTGACCATCTAAGCCAAGCTGAAGCAGAAATGCAAGCGAACTCACTGGTCTGTGTTGCTTTGCTGCTATCCCTGCTAGTTAGTGCGTGAGTGTATGAGCACATGTAGACACGTGAAGAGAAGAGCCATGACCTTGCAGCCTGCATTTGCAGTAGCATTATGTTTAACTTGTGTTTAGGCACCCCCCAAAGAGACCATTCTGTTCACTGTTGGGACTGCAAGGCTTCAGAAAGGTGAAGACAGTATCTGGGCGTGCTGTGTGACTTGTCACAGGATGCCCCTTGGCACAGGCAGAGCTCACAGCATTGTGTGGATGTCATGAGCTGCCCTGAGTCAGCCTGACCAGGAGGGCAGTGGTGGTAGAGACGAGCTGGTGAGCTCTGTGTCTCTTCCAGGAGAAAGTGGGTCTTTGGCAGCATGGGGAAACTGAGGCATTTCTCTGCTTGCCTCTGCAGAGCCAAAGGCAGACTGCCAGGATCTGGGGCTGGTGTTCACCACTCTGCTAACTGCTAAGTCAGAGGACCAGCTGAGCAGCCTGCTGCTAGCCTTCAAGACCTTCCTAGAGACGCCCAGACTTGCGCATTTCGACAGAATGAACATCACAGCAGAAAGCTCCTGCTTCAACGATATTAATGTGCCAAACTTCCCTCCAGGTACCAGTCATCATTCCTGCAGGCTGGGGATACAAGGTGTTTGAGGGTGGACATGTGGGTCTAGCTCTCCTAGAGGAGGGAGACGTCCCTCCCTCCGTTTCCCCAGCTCTGGCAAAGATCCCTTCCAAGTTCATCACATCCAGTTACTAGAGCCCATATTGCTCATTATCTGGAATACAGCAAGCTCTGTTGTTACAGCTGGAACTAGCCAGAGTATTTCCTGGGTTTTTCTAAGGGGTATAGAGCACACAGATGATAAAAATCTGATCCAGCATCTCACCCCAGCAAAATAGTGTACAACATTGTGTTGTTTCCCTGGGGCTCTGTGCTTAGGCCCATATTTATGACAGTTTTGCTTTCTAAGGTGTCCCATCAGAGACACCAGAAAGGACTCAAGAGCCTTCTGTGCAAGTGGCCAAGCTACTCATCAATGAGGTGAACCCAGACACCCCAGGGGGAGGAGAGGATGCAGAATACATCGAACTCTTCTACACTGGACAGACACGCTTTGACCTTCAGGGATACTGGTTGGTCCTCTACAACGGTAAAAATAGCCGGTCCTACAGGGTGTTGGAGCTGTCTGGACACCATACAGACGAGCTGGGTTACTTCTTGGTGGGGAGCAGCACCATGAGTCCAGCACCCATGATCAGGCTGCCCCCCAACACTATCCAGAACGGGGCAGATGCTGTGGCTCTCTACTACAGCAACACCAGCCTCTACACAGTGAACATGGCTGTGACGGCAGAGGGGCTGGTGGATGCTGTGGTGTACACGTCCCGAATGCCGGAGAGGGCAGAGGAGCTGGTCAAAGTGCTGGTACCAGGGCAGAGCATCCTGTATGAAAACGATTCTCACAGCACTGAGGATGAGTCTCTGAGCCGCTGCCACAGCCTGAGCACAAAACTGCAGAGCAGCTTCCAGGTGGGTTGAGGGCAGATATCCTTTCTCTGACTATAGTCACCGGGAGGGCAGCAGTCATGTTTCAGTATGTCCTTTATTTGGGGGAGCGGGGTGTTCTGGTGAGCCACATCTACCTCCTGCCATCTGCTGATGCTCTTACCAGCCCTCACCTCCCTGGTCTGTTCACCTGCCTGTTGTTGAACAGGTAACAGCTCCCTGCCCTGTGCAGCGTAGCTCTGACCCAGGAGATCCCTGCAGACAGCTCACATGTCACCAAGCCCAGACCAGGGAGTCTGCTTTTGGGCAGCATCCTGGACTCTCAGGTTACCCCAAGCCAGATGTGGAGCTGCCTCCTCACCCCAGCTCGTTTGGTGTGGGATGTGTGGTGCAGCACCTCGCGTCCCTGAAACCCAGCTTCCCGCAGTGCCTCGATCCCACTGCTGGTGGGATTGATTTGTGTTCATTTGTCTGAACTGTTTGGGTTTTTTTATTTCAAAATATCTAGTTTCAGATAGTCCCCCTGAAGGAACACGACAGAGTATGGATGCTTGTTCTGCACAAGTGGGGTAAGGGAGGGCTTTGCTGCTCCACTGCTGGTGCCTGCTGGCATCAGGCCAGCACCGAGGTGTGCTCAGGTCCAAAACTGACACAGTAAAGCTGCTTTAAAAGCAGAAGAGGTCTGCTGGTAGGAGAGATGTGCATCTGCAGTGGGAGAGGATCACAAGGAAGCGATGCCATGGACTGGAAACACAAGTGTAGAAGTGCTCCCCACAGTAGGGCAAGAAAATGGTTCCTAGTCCTGAGAGTGGGAGGGGAGGCAATGGTGGGGCTGTGTGGTGAGGGGACCCCATGGTCAGGACAACCCTTGAACAGATGGTAGGAGTCAGGAGCAGCTGATCTAAGGCAGAACCACCACGTCTTCTTCAAGCCTCACCAGGGAGCCATAGGAGGCTCTTGGTAAACACCATGAGCAGCTGTGGCTCCACCTGAAGGAATGGGAGCAGCAGTGGTGGCGGCAGCTTCTGTGTCTCCCTGCAGGTGTCCGTGGTGACGCCACTGAGGGAGAACTTCTGCAGCAGCTCCTCGGCACTGGTCCCTCCTGCCATCCGCATCAGCGAGCTGTGCTTGGCCAGCAGCACTACCCCCCACCGCTTTGTTGAGCTGGAGGGGATGCCTGGCACCAGCCTGGGAGGGCTCAGCCTGGTCTTCCTCTCGGGGAAGGAGGGCGAGGCACGTGCCAGCATCCCACTTAGGGGGACCATCGGAGCCACAGGGCTGTTCGTGTTTGCACTGGACGGAGGACACGGGCACGGTGAGGCTAATGGCATGGACCCGGCATAGGGTCTGTCTTCAAACAAATGGGCAGATGGTTCAGTGGCTTTGAGGAAAGGGAAGGAGGAGGGTGCATGGCATGGGGAACAACTCTTTCTTGCCTTTCCTGTCCTTTATTCTTTTTTTTTCTCTCTTTGTTCTGCATGGGCTGTTCCATCACATTCCAGCTGAGGTGGTGTTTAATCCTCCTCAGTGCCTCTGCTGAGCTCCCCGTGCAGGGCAGAGGGACCAGGAGGACTGAAAGCTCCTCCTGCTGGTACCAAGACAAGGGGCTTTTAGGAGAAGCAGGGTCCAGCCGGACTTGGGTCGTTCACTGATGTTCACTGAGCCCTGCAGTGCTGCTGTCTCTTCCTGGTCATGAGGTGGTGTTTCCTCAGCACATTTGTTTACCTTGATTTATTTTTTGTTCACCTTAAATTCTGACTGGGCTGCATGAAGAGGACTCTGCATCTCAGAGGAAGCTTGATCTTTTTGGAAACCTGTGTTCACAGCAAGCAGTCACTTCTTTACAACTTTACTTCACCACCATTATTTTGTCTCCCGTTTCTGTTCTTGGAGTTCTCCTTGTTACCAGCTTGTCCTGTCAGGCTCAGGCTCACTAACACTACCTAGATGTTCACCCCGTCTATTCCCCTGGCATTTCCAGATGGGACTAACCTGACTTTCAAGGACATCTCTGCTGCTAGTGAAGGCTTCAACGCTATTGCTGTGTACAGCACCAGCTTGACTCCTGGTGGCACAAAGGCAACAAACTTGGTGGATGCCTTGGTGTACACGTGTGAGCCCAGCACAGCTGCAGTACACTTGGGCTTCCTTGGACCATCTTATGCTGTGCCCTGCAAGGATGACAGGTGAGGTCGCTTCTCTGGGAAAAAGTCTTTGGGTTCCTTGTGCCCAGAGCCTCTGGCTGGCGTGTCGCTGAGCTTGCTGCCTTGTCCTGCCTTCTGTATGGCTGAATGCACCCACCAGCACTGTGATGAAAAACAGAGAGGTATGTAGCACATTGCAGTGGAAAAGGCTTCCCTGGTTTTGGCGTAGGGAATTGAACTTTGTTACTCCACTGCTCACTTAACTTGCTTCCCCCAAGGGATGTGTATGGCGTCACACAAAGGCCTGCAGCCTTTACAGACAGCATAAGAATCTGCATCTTTGTGAAACTTTTTCTTTAAAGAAAAAAACCCAAACAACAAATCAAACAAAAAAGGGTATCTCTGTGAGCAGTAGAACAAAACAAAATCCAACATCCCTTTCACTCCTAGGTGGACTCATCAACAAATAGGGCTGAACCTTTCCCTTGGTGGGAATACTAGCAGAGTTCCTCCTGTCCACTTCTGTTTGTTAATTAAATCTGTCCTCCTCAAGTCCTCTGCTCCCCTGTCCCATCTGGTGTGACAGGAGGTTCTGTGTTGTAGCCTCCACTACAAGCACGTGTGCACAGAGCACAACGCCACGTGCACGGTTTTCCTGGGAAACTCAGCTTCCAGCTGGCTGAAACATTGTGCTGAAACCTTCACCAAAGTGGTTATTCACAAAGTCGGGGCAGTGATTTGCTGGGAGATCTCACATGGGCTGACTCCAGGCAGCTCTGTCAGTCCAGTCCTAAGCGACCGCATCCAGAAAAGCTGCTTCCTCACACCATGACCAAGTTTCTAAGCTCTGGTCTGGGAAGGGAAACGATAGCTTAGTGAAATGCAGGGGCAGATATTGTGTAGCTTGGAAAACATCCTGGAGGACAAACTCTTAATTTTGGGAGGCTGGCTGTAATGAGGCAGCAATCTTACTCCTACAGCAGCCAGTCAGACCAAATAGGTTAGCTCTGGCCAAGCCTAGGTCTTTTCCACCTGGTGGAGTTGGCTGGACCCATTTCTGTGAATGGCTCTGTGAAAATTTCAGCTCTAGCTCCAGCAAACTCTCCATCATTCCCAGCAGCATCAGGAACTGGAGCCCGGGGGGGGGGGGGGGGGGGGGGGGGCGGGGATGGGGGGTGGTTGGAGGTGGAAAGAAAGGTGTGTGACGTGTTGGTGAGCTCTGACTCCTCTTCTGGGGACAGGCCCATGTCCCTGAGCCGATGTGCCCGTGGCAATGACAGCGCAGAACTGCAGTTTGCCGTCTCGGACCCTACCCCTGGTCTGCAGAACAGCTGTCCCCAGGATGCCTTCGCAGTGGACCTCCACCTCTGCCTCCTGACACCCAGTGAGTGAGTGGCGCTGGGTGCCTCCACTGGTGCAGGGTGGGAGGGCTGGGATGGGGAGGCTGACCCCAACTTCCCATGGCATGGAAGGGGGATGCTGGTGGGGACCCTGCTGTCTCCCAGTTGTGAAAGGGGACATGCTGGAGGAGAGCTGGCGCAGACACCCATGTGTGATGCGATGCCGCCATTCCTAGACAGCAGCTTCACGCACAGCTTCAGCATGTGCTAGTATGAAGGTGGCCACGTATTTCATTTGAGACGTCTCTGCTCAGGCAGGGCCAAGCCCTGCTCGGGATTTCTTTCTGTAGTTTTAGATTTGCATCAACAGCAGGAAAACTTCAGGTCTCTCGTGATGGTAGGGGCACAGTCAGGGAAACTGCCAGCAAACCCTCCTGTCTCAGCCCATCTGTGGGAACAAAGCAGTGTGGCTCAGTCCTGGCTCTGGAGCCAGCAAGCAGAAGTGCAGTGGGTTCTCCAGCCCCTGCAAAGGCCATGCTTGGATCAGCTTGGGGCAGTCAGGACCTGGGTCAAATGAAATGGAGGTTCCTCCTCCAGTCTCCTGAGGGGGGCAGGCAGTGGACCTCTCCCTCCTCTCCCAGCACGAGAGACCCTGTACTGGCCTGTGTGGTGGGAGCTGTGGGGCACGCCTCTTCCCCACTGCCCTGGGAGGATGGTGAAGGAGTTAAGCTGGCATATATGGTGGTAGAAGGCCAGAAGTGAAGATTCATCATGCAGGAGGGGGGGCAGAGGAGGGTGGGATGCAGAGGAGGGTGGGATGCAGGCTCTGCAGGAGCTTTGCTCCTGAGCTCAGGGGTGAAGGCAAGTGTTTTGGAAGGGGCACAGAGTTGGGAGCTTATTAACACCACCAAGCTGCACTCAGAACCTGCACCATTCCTTTTCCTCTAGACTGTTCCACGTGGACCCTGCACCACAGGAGGTTGCTGGAAAGCTTGGGAAGGGCCTTGGTGAGCTCCCTAGAGGAGAAGTGCTCCTGTGGCATCTCTGAGCTCTACCTGCAAGGTTGGTGCCCTGCTCCGCTTGGCCGGTTTGCAGTGTCCTCCCTCAACCACCCACAGCTGCTCATCATCAGCATGGTCCCTTCTTAAGCCAAACTTGCAGGCTTGCACTCGAGTGAGGGGAACTGGAGGAGCAGTGGTGGGTATGTGGGGTTTCAGTGAAGAGAGCTGGAGAGAGCCTGACACAAGCTGCCTACTAGTGGAAGGGCAAGCTAGAGGGACTGTGAGGCATGGAAGTGTCTGATAATGCCTGGAGATGTCTGCCAGCCAAACTGAATATCCTAAACCTGCAAAGCAAAATGCCATTTGCACTCTAGAGGACTCCTGTTCTCAACTCTTTTTCTGTCAGACTTCTTCAGTATCCTATATTTATTCAACGTACTTGGACCAAAAAGTCACTTCTTGAGGTTTTAGGGACATACAGTTTTTGAGGGATAGGAAGAAATGTTTCTTATATTTTGGCTGGTTTTGTAAGGAAATGAAGGGTTCACAGCCATGCTTTGCTTTGTCCCTGTTGCCCAAGCACCTTTTTGACCCTTTGAACAATTTTAGACAATTCTCACCAATGGGTAGAGATCGTGAAGTTACCAAGTGTAGTACAAAGTATTCTGCTGGGATAGGAGGACAACTCCAAGCCCCTTTTGTCACTGAAAGAGAGATGAGCATGTGCTCAAGTCACCTGTAAGACAGCATGGCAGCGTGATTTCAGAGAGGTGGGGAGAAGAAGTTGAAGAGCATGGGAGCAGGAAGGTGTTACTGGAGCAGGACATGAAGTCATGGGAGCAACATGTTCCCAAACAGCTGGAAGGTTTCCAACCACCTCCCATCCGCTGTTGTTTCTCCACAGAGCTGAACCTGACATGCACAGACTCCCTGGTGAAGGTCTGGGGCCAGGTGTGGGCTCGGCAGCCGGAGCAGCAGCAATCCATTGAGACCTGGCACCAGGGCTTCCTGGCCAGCCCCCATCCCTTCTCTGTGGATGGGAGAGTCCTGAAAACCAGTCCTGAGTGCATTGCCCCAAAAAATGCACCATCCACGTCGCAGCACAGCAGTGGTGAGTAGGAGCTAAGCACAGTGATCTGCTTCCAGCACAGTCAGCAGAATCGCAGAATCATCTAGGTTGGAAAAGACCTTGAAGATCATCCAGTCCAACCAGAGCTGGGGCCAGGGTCAGACCATATCTCCACATGAGTGAGGCAAGGAAGGGCAAGCCACCTCTGATGATGCTTCAAAACACACCTTACCTCTAGTGATGCTTCCCAAACACAGCTGCCTTCTGAAAACTGGTGGGTCATTACGAGAGGTAACGATGGTCCGTTCTTCCAGTGTGATGGAGTAGTCAGTCCTGTCACACCAATACCACTGGAAGTTTGGGTGTCTAAATCTTCTCGTGAGACTGGGCTTCACTGAGGAGCCCCTTGCTTTTGGAGCTGTTGGACAGACAGCCCAGAAGCCCTGAAGGCCAACTGCTTAGAGCAGTGGCTGACACCCAGGCTGGAGCTGGCCAGAGCGGGCACACCATGGAGGATGCAGCAGGGGAGTGGAAGAGTGGTCTCCAGAGCAGGGGGCTGGGGAGCCCAACCTGTTGTTGCCCAGAGAAGTTATGGGTGTCCCACCACTGGAAGTGTTCAAGGTCAGGTTAGAGAAGGCTTTGAGCAACCTGATCTAGTGAAAGATGTCCCTGCCCACGGCAGGGGACCGTACTAGGTGACCTTTAAAGGCCCCTTCCAACACAACCCAAGCCAAGCCATTCTGTGACTGTGAGCCTATGACCTCCTGGTGGCACCCTGTGCTGGGAAAGGTCATGGCTACAATTTTCTGTCTCTGCCTCTGTATCCTCAGCTTCCTTTCAGGGCTGGGAAATCGCCCTGTTTGTCATGGGATCTCTCCTGCTCGTGTTCTTGTTGGTCGGCCTGGCATTTTATGTCATCAAAAGGTGAGAAACCACCTTCCCATCTGTCTTGCATCTCTCACGCTCCCCTTCCCCAGCACTTCCTCTCTAATCGCTGCACAGGAACCTGCTCCTTCACCTATAGATGTAGGTGAACACCTACATTCAGATGCTGCATCCAAACACTCCAATATGTTGCTCCCAATTTTTGCAGCAAAGCCCCTTTGCTTTTGATGCAGCAGACTGCAGGTTCTGCAGTTAAGACAACCACCAATAAACCCACAGGTAACGCCAGGCATGTCAGTGGACACAGCGTAAAGGCCACCAATCTTGCAATGTGCTGTGGTGGGAGAGCAGAAAGCTGAAGGCACATGGCATATGCAAGGGGCAGTGAGAGATGGTGCTTTGGCCACAGGGAAGAGGTCTTCCTTAGAGCAGGGTGGAAGCAATGGAGAGTTTAGGATTACCATATGACACAACTTTAAGTAATTACTTGTCATTCCTTAATGTTGCCAGCAGGCAAACAACAGCTTAACACTTAGGCTGTATGTTTCTCTGAAATAAATACTGTATTGGATGGGTTATTTAACAAGCACGGGTGACTTTTTTCCAGTAATTTTTACTGGTCTCTCATAATTTGGTATGGGGCTGATGTGCATGAATTAGAAATTACAGAAGTTTTTAAAATAGATTTGGGGAATAGAAAACTCAACATGTATTTTTTAGAAGGAATTTTAAAAATACGTCAGATTTAGGGAAGCTCTTTCAGAAACCAGGGTGATTGATGTATATGTGCCAGGTGATGGCAGGTGTTCTGCTCCTGGTTTTCCCCCCAAATGTTAACAGAGACCTTAGGAAACTGTGCCTGCTGCAGGTTGGTCATCCAGCCTCTTCATCGTAAGTGCAAAGCTGAGATGAAAATTAGCTGCCTGGTACAAAAGAGCAGAGCAACTGATCTTGCATTTTTCTTTGTCTGTTGCTTTTCAGACATCCCCAAAATTACACCAACATCGAAATGAATGACCGTGGGGAGATTGCAGCAGACTTCTAACACTCCTGGGCACAGCTGCAGCAGCAGGGTCTAACAGCACTGGGGCCAAGCATGTCTCTGTGAGGGACAGACTGGCTGTCCAGCTCCCCCATCCACAGGGAAGGACCTGCAAATGCCCAGATGTATATATACATATATGTGTGTGTATACAGCTCTGTGTGTATGTATGTATGTATACAAATACCTGATTTTTACACTTCTAAATTTTGACCTCAGACTCAAGGTGTTCAAAGAAACAGGCTGGGGACCTCTTCTAGGCAAAGTCTGTGCCAAGTGTGGTGACCAGAAAGACAGAAGCCTGCTTGGCTGATGCAGGATATCCTGTCTCCCCTCAAGATTCACTGCTGGGTGATGAACCAAGGCTGGCAGATCTTTCCACCCAGCAGGCAAATCCAATCTCTAGTCCCACTGGACTCCACTGCTGCAGTGAAAGTACATCAGCCTCCCCTGAGCCCTGCTTGTCCGGGCAAGGGGTTTTCAGCATTGTGCCCCTCTCTGCTTAAGCAGTTCTGCACCACCAGCAGCCTGCACCAGGGAGAACCCTTCCTGCTGGGGATCACAACCAGTAGGATGCCCTGCGTGGGAAAAGAGGTTACAGGAGAGATGCATACCCAGCTGATGACCAGGTACAACTCTTACTCATATGGCCCTGCCCGTATCCTGGCCAGACAGCGGGCAGGACCAATGCCAGACTCCAGATCTGCTGAAAATTTGGGGTAAGAAGGGTGGCCTAGGTGGAATCTGCTCAGTAAAAGATTGTTTCCTACACAAGTGTGATATATCCCCAGCGGTGCAGCAGCTGATGCCAGGCCTCCAGTAGGATCCCTTGTGTGTGGAGTGGTGGTCTCACCTCATGGGTTTGAACACCCTGCACAGCTCCGCGCATGGTGACAGCACCCACAACAGATCCAGCCTGCTCACTGGTAGGGCAAGGGGTAGGTAAAATGAAGAAAGAGATCCCACAGTGTTTCTGAACCATGGTGTATATAGATTTTTTTACTGAACAAGGCTCTGCAGAGGGAGGGCACAAAGCGTTTCTGTGATTGCTCGTCACAGCACTGACCCTCACGAGAGGAAGCCTCGCCTTTGCTTTGAGACCCACCTACCTGTTGTGCCTCTCTTAGTTGCATCTTCTGCTTGCAGGGAGCCTGTCTGTGCTGCTGAAGTCCACGGGCCACCAGCCAGCTCCAGTGCCAGCCGGGCTGGGTAGCACAGCAGAATTGAGTCCTCAGCTCTACACTGCTCTGCCTCTTGTGCCAGGCAGCCCCTTGCAGTCAACAGGGATGAAAACATGAGGCACCAGGGACCTTCTCTGCTGGGTGCCCCACATAATCCTCAGGGAGCCCCTGAAAGGTGGTTCTTCCCAGCTTCATCCCGCCACCAGTGCGGCACTGCTAAAGCACAGCGGTGTGGCCTGGGGTCAGATGAGCTCCATCTTGAACTGGCTGAAGTTTGGCACAGTGGGCGAGGGCTCGGCCATGCTGCTGAAGGGGACACAGGGCTGGTTTGCTGGCACAGCCCCGTGGCTCACAGTGGAGCTGAGCTGCTGCAGCGTCATCAGCACCTCCTGCTGCAGCCGCTGCTGGTGCTCCTGCTGCCGCTCCAGGCGGCACTGCCTCTCCAGCACTGCCTGCAGGGCCTGGCTCAGCTTCTGGATCTCTGTCTGCACAGCATCCAGCTTTTCAGCAATGGCATGGGAGTTGGGAGCAGGGGGAAGCACTGGTTCACCCCAAGCAAGACTTTCATTGCCAGGACTTGTGGCGTTCAGCAAAGGAGTCTGAGTGCTGGCATCTTTGACCTGGAGTAGCAGGAGAGAAGGGAAGGTGAAACGTTATCAGCTGCTCCTTCAATGGCAATTATCAAGATTTGTTCTGCACTTAGCTACAAGGCATGAGAGAAAGCCATCACCTTGTTGTGGGCCTCTAGACCTCACCATGCTCTGAGCTGCACTTCATGCCCACCCAGCCCCTGTGCCGCTGCTCCGCAGGAACTCCACGCTGCCCTGCATGCTGCCAGCATGTGCTCAGCCATCTGCTGGAGGATACTGCTTGATGGCAGCTGGGCTGCCCGTGCTGATGTGAGGCTTGTGTTTGTTCTCTGCAGGGACAGAAATAGAATATCCTGGGTTTTTCTTTCCAGCCCCTCCATTTTTTGTATTGCACCTTGAAGCAAAGGGCTGTTCTGCTCCCACAGAGGGATTACTTGTTGGTTTTGAACCCCAGGGGAGCCTTTCTCCTGGAAAGGATGTTGAACAACCTGTGCCCTCTCAAGCAGCTGGCAAGGGCCCTTGACAAACACCTGAGTGGGCTGGAAAAGACATGTGCTGTGTCTGAGCAGAGACAGGGCTGTGGATGAAGGCTCAGCCCGATTCATAGCTGTGTTTTATACCCAGGATGAGAGAGGCAGGTTCCAATGTCCTACCATCCTCTGTGGGGCAAGAGCATTGCCCATAAGTGAAATCTTCAGAGGTCAGAGCCTGCTCTGAAGGGGTAAACCTTGAGTACTAGGGCAGCCCCACGGCCACAGTGCCCTGCTGGCAGCATTCCCAGGGCTGGTCCTGGGACCAATCGGTCACTTACATTCGCCCCATGGCTCTCCATGGCTGCCAGCAGTCGGGCTTGGCCATGGGGCTGGCCAGCTGGCTGCATGCTCACCATGGTGGGCAGGATGGCTACAGGACAAGGACCTGCTGGGACAACACATGCACGGCCACAGCCTGGAAGCCTCATGGCACAGCGAGGCAGGGGTGTACGTTAGGGATTACGGCAGCTGGACATGTCCCAGAGGCTGGCCATCCTGGCTGTGTCACCCCATCCTGGCTTGTCACAGCTCTGCATCTCCTGGTGTGACACCAAGCTGCTCAGCTGCTGGTGTCCTTGTGGCGGCTTGGGGAACCTCCTGAGCTGGTAGTGAAACCAAGCCTTAAAGACGGGGTCTGAGCTGCAGGTTGGAGGCCAGTGCTGACAGAAACTGGCATCGCTCCAGCCAGCATCGCCCAAGGGCAGCAGTGAGTGCTGGCTGCAGGCAAGTGGGCAGCACGGCCCCGGCGAGCAGAGGGGCTTCCCAGATGAGCTCACCAAGTGCCAGGGTCAAGCATCGCTCAAGAGTGCAGCTAGCAGAGGTGGGGAGGGGTGCTTCAGGAGCCTTTCATCCCCGATAGCCTGCCCCATCTGCACAGCTGAGATGCAGAAGGTGCTGTGTGGGGCTGTCCCAGCAGGCAGCACTGCACTGCCTCCTGCCCAGAGCAGATGGGCCCTCCCGTCCCACCTGGTATCCCACCTGGTATCCCACCTTTTTCTGCAGGAGGATAGCCTTGTCCATGATCTTTTTCTTCACCATCAGAGCTGGGTTCCTGGCTGAGGGTGCAAACAGCCGCCCTCGGCTGGTCAGGGCCTGTGGAAGGGTGGATGGGACCCCCAAAGTGGGGCAGCTCCCCAGAGCCGAGGGGGTGCCTATGGAGCCATCACCACCTGCAAGGGACAGCGAGAGAAACACCTCGAAAGGAGACCCTTGGGGGCTCCTCGGCAGGGGGTGGGGAGCCCTTTCCCCAGCCCAGCACTGCTAGGGGTGGCCATGGTGGCAACCCCCCACAGGGAGCCAGGCCTTACCGTTCCCAGGGGGGAGTCCTATGGGCAGGGCCTCCCCGAGCTGCCCGCCATCCTTGCAGAGCGAGGCCATGCTGATAATCTGGATGCTCTCCTTGGTGTCTTGGCTTCCAGCAGGGCAGGGTGCCCAGCTACCCACAGGGCCCTCACCAGGCACTGCGGGCAGCCGGGCACTCGGCAGCTTGGGTGGCTCAGCCTCATGTCCCTGCAGAGGGGGCCAGGGCTGGTCCCCATCCCAGCCAGCTGCTGCCAACCCTGGCTCCCCACTCTTCCGCTTGAGGAAGAGGTAGACGGCCTGCGGCGTCACCCGGATGTCGTCCAGCTCCAGCACCTTCTTGATCTTGCGGAAGCTCAGCCCGGCCCTGCGCAGCTCCACGATCCTCCTCTTGGCGTGGTCGTCCAGCCGGCCCATCGCTCCCGACACCGCTCCTGTACGCAGCACCTACATCCCGGGAGCACGGCCGCTGCGGGGATGCCAGCAGCCCGCCGCGGGCAGCACTCAGCCCCGGGATGATGCTGGGGCTCTGCTAGTGCTCTGCCAGGCTGCTGGCCCCGGGTCTGCACAGCGCCATCCCCAGCTTCCAGCAGCAGCAACCCAGTTCCCAGACAGAAAGGAGGAACAAGGCGGCTTTTCCCACCAGAGCAACTAGGAACAGCCCCAAACCCCTCTCGCTCACACGGAGCCCCCTCTGAGCAGGGGTCCAGCCTGGTTTCCCCGGTCTGCCACGGGGACAGAGAATGGTAACAGGCTTGGCTCTACCCAGTGTCCCAAACTGGACATCGACTCTGCAGTGCCAGCAGCACAGTGAGGAACGCGGAGCAGTCAGGATCCTGAGCAGCAGCTCAGCATCCCTGGAAGCTCAGTACAAGTCCCAGCAAGCAGCTGTTCGTCACATGAGACAGGCAGGTCCCCACCAGAGCTTCATGTCTCCTTAGTGGCCTGGAAGGTTACGTTGAACAGAGCCGGGGGTGCCCACATTGACAACTGCTGCGTGGAAACTGTTGGTGCTGCAGAGCCTGCCCTCTGGGTCTGGAAACAACACTGTCCCATACCTGTGGGAGAAGAAAAAAGAAGCCATTTATATACCAGTTGTAAAGAAGGCATAATTATAAATGTAATGACTGTACCTCCTGTACCTCCCCTTTCTCCCCACAAACACAGCCTCGGCTGGTGGTGTCAGCCAGAGGACAGTGGCTCAGGACATGGTCGCACTCGCTGTGTGCGTGGCTGTGTAGCAGGGACTGCACTGCTGGTACCGCCATGCACAGCACTGCCTCTGGGTCATGCCCAGAGCAAAGCAGTGTGGCAGGACCAGCCCCTTCCCTTGCTGCAGTCATCACAGCAGGGCCAGGTCAGGACCGACAGTGCTTGGAGTTGTGTATATGTGTGTACGTACACACTTACACCTACATGGGGATATATACATAAACATGTATGTGCATATACAAGTATGGTGGAGGGTTTTTTCCACTTCACAGAATCATTCAAGTGGGAAAAGACCCTTGGGATCACCAAGTCTAACCATCAGCCCCACTCTACAAAGTTCTCCCCTACCCCACATCCCCCAACAGCTCATCTAAACGGCCCTTAAACACATCCAGGGATCGGGACTCCCCCCTCCCTGGGCAGCCTATTCCACTCTCTGACCACTCTTTCTGTGAAACATTTTTCCCTCATGTCCAGTCTGAACCTCCCCTGTTGGAGTTTAAAGCTGTTCCCTGTTGTTCTATTGCTAATTCCCTGTGAGAAGAGACCAGCACCAACCTCTCTGCAATGTCCTTTCAGGAGCTGCAGAGAGTGATGAGGTCTCCCCTCAGCCTCCTCCTCCTCACACTGAACACTCCCAGCTCCTTCAATCTCTCCTCACAGGATTGATTCTCCAGGCCCTTCCCCAGCCTCGTTGCCCTCCTCTGCACTTGCTCCAGCCCCTCGAGATCTCTCTCTCTCTCATACTGAGGTGCCCAAAACTGGACACAACTCTCCAGGTGTGGCCTCACCAGTGCAGAGCACAGGGGGACTGTCACCTCCCTGCTTCTGCTGGTCACACTATTTCTAATCCAAGCCAGGATGCCATTGGCTTTCTTGGCCACCTGGGCATGCTGCCAGCTCATGTTCAGCTGTTTGTCAATTAGAACTTCATATCAGCTTCCTTCATCTGCAGGCATTTCTTGGACACTCAGTGCTGCAGCTGCTGCCTAAAGGACATAATTTTGGGTTTCACCTCACCAAAATAAAGAGCCTCCAAGAATTCCTGTAAAACAGCAAAACACTTCTCAGATTAGCAATGTATAATTGAGGCTACCTCAAGTGGTCCCTGCCAAGCCGATATGATATAGGAACCTTTTCCAAACCCCGCTTCCCCAGACACATGTGGACCTTAAAAAGGACAATAATGTTTTGCTGGCCATAGAGGCACAGAGACTATTGTACATCAGCCACAGAAAGCCACAGGGAGAAATGGAGCCACTTAATTTGACACAGGAGTTGTGCCTCTGCATTTTACTTCTTCCACGGCAAAAGAGAGAGACATTAACTCCAGAGATATAGATTGTACTTCGGTCCAGATCTGTTTACATCTAAAGGCTGCCCCGTGCCCTGCTATGTGTATTAGGAACCTTGTAGACAACAGCTAGAGGAGAGTATATAGGAGAATAGATGTCTCTGGATGCAGGCACCACAATTGCAGAGCAAGAGGAAAAGGTGAGACATACCCAACATTCCCTATGCCAAGGGGAGATGCTACTAGGAAACCACCAATTTGAGCTTCTCGTGACTGCAGGTACAGAAAGCTCAGGCCCTGGCAAGTACTCTGCCCTCCTCTCAGAGTGTTTCAGGACACAACCAGGGGATACTAGAGCAAAAGTAAAGCACTGCAACTATCTGAACAGTCAGTGACAGAAACATGAGGTTTAAATAAATACCAGGAAAGCCAGCACCCCATGCCTTCAGCCTTCATCAAGTCTCCGCATGGGAGAAGAGATGATGAGAGGACCTTGGAGATGGTACTGACTCCACGCAGCATCTCCTCCAGCTCGCTTGGTACCATCTCCAGGTGCCAACTCCTTCCTCCTTAACCTGCTCCTTCCCTCTGGACCCTCCCTAGCCTCCCACAGAGCTCCCACTGCCCTGTCTTCCCAGGCCTGGGGACAGCCCATCCCTGCCCTGCTAATTCATCAATTCGACATTCCCAATGCAGGGTGTTCCCCCGCAGCCCCACCGTGTCCTGGAGGGGGAGCAGGATGAGAAGTTTGGCTGGGACGGCTCCTCCCTTCAGCACATGGCTCACAGGATGGCTCCCTCCCAGCAGCACATGGCTGCAGGCAGCAGCTCCGTATCATCAGCACTCCAGGGCTCAAAGCTAGCTTCATCCAGGCTCCTTAAGCTTCGAGAACAGTATTAGCCTCTGCAGCAGGGCTTTTTAAAAATATGTATGTACTGATCAGAGATAGACTGAGACCTGGAAACCCATTTCAGAGAAGACACTGTAAAGTAGGCTGGGGGGTCAGAGTCCAGTGGGCAAGCAGGAGGCGAGTGCAGGCAGAAGGGCAGGGCAAAACCCAGCTCAAATCCTGCTCACTTAGGCCATGAGGTTATACAAAGCACACGGCAGCTACTCTCCAACCCTGTCAGGTAGGAGAAAAGGGTGACCAATGAAAGCAACAGGTCACCCCTCCAGGCCATCGAGTATTCTAACTATTTCCTCCAAAATCTCAACAGTCAGCCTCTCTGACAGCTTGGGTCTGGCTCCATCTCTAGTTACACCTTTATTTATCCAGGTCCTGCTGCAAACTCAGTTTTCCTGTACTAATTGTGCTCCCCATTTCCACAGGTGTGTCCATCACCTTCTCTTTCTCCCTCTCCAGAGCAGATTTTCTCAACAGAGCTGCAGCCTCATGCTCACAGCTTATGCAACACAGCTGCTCAAGTTACACATTCACAGAGATGAGACCTTTACACTCACCTGGCCTAAAAGATGTTTGTTACTCTCCAATACTTTTTCCACAAGGTAAAAAATAAAAATAAAAAATCAATCCAATGAAGAAAAGATTCAGGGATTTTCCTAGACTTCAGGGATTTCACATCAGGGATGGAGTTCCCTTCACTTCATAGAGCCAGGCTAGGGGTGACATGGTTCCTCTGAAGGTTTCTTACACAGAAGTTAATTCAGTGGTGGCTTTACAGGGGGACAGGAAAAGGGAGCACATCAGTGGAAAAAAATTCACAGCACTGCAATCCTATGAGCTTGCTCTCTGCTTTTACCCCTCTTCATTTCTGTTCATATCAGGAAAACAGAAAGGTTTCACCTTCTCCAGAAAGTCCCTGGAACAATCTCATCTGGGCTGACGCAGCCTTTGCTGTTTCTACAATAAAGCAGCACCACAAAGGCTGCTTGGCTTGGAGGTTTCCACACAAAGTACAGGGGCTGTGAGCTGTGTGTGAGCACTAGAAGTTCCCTGTTCCAAAACCACAGCTTGTCTCCACCTGCCTGGCTATCACACTGTGCACCAGCCACAGCTGCAAGTCATTCTGCAAGCCCTGATTCTGCAGTCACGCCTGTGTAGACACATCATCATTCCCCTGTAAGCTACAATAGCTCCAGTGTGATTCCTCATGGGCCTGCGAGTGTGCTTCCCCCACCACAGCCCTTGTTTTGTAGTGGGAGGGATGCTCACAGGGGGAAGATGTGACTGGCACTCTTAGCTTACAGCTGCAGCCAGAGAGAACTGTCACACCATACCACAGGCTCCAGGTTTTGCCCTTTGGTAGGCTGGCTTTTGAGACCTCACCCATTCAGTTGGACACACACGTTTGTGTGAGCAGCTGCATGTTTTGTTACACAGCCAGGCCTGCAAAAGGCATTTCACTTCAGCCTGCCAACTTAGGCATCTGTCCAAATTTCACATCAACCACCCTTTCTTCAGCTGCTGCTGAACCCTTGCAATGCCTAAAGTCATTAAATACTTAGTTGTAGCTGGGAAAGCTCCTTTAACCAGGCAGTGCTGCTGGTAACACTTCTATTCTCTTAACTCTACACACAGTAATATCCACAGAAACACAGACCAGAGCCTGGAGCAACCCTCATCACTGGGATTATTTCCTTAGGTCCCCCACTGTCTGGCCCACGAAATACCATATACAAAATGGAATAGCCTCAAGAGAGAAGGAAAAAGAAGGCAGCACTCCTGCACACCCCAGAGTTCAGGGCAGAGTGGTTTTAAGGTCTGAGGAGGAGGAAGAGCATGAATCTAAGTTTCCTACAGCCCAGGTGAAGTTCCTAACCATTAGCCTTAGGGCAAGCAGCAGGCATTTCCTCTTCACCACTTCTTTCTGCACCAGCACAAGCCCCAGCGTTGGGAGGAAGACTCGAGGAAGAGGAGTGCTCCAGCATCCCTCCTGCAAGTCCCTCTGGGTGAAGCTCCCTGCTTGCCTGCACACACACCCACTGGCTGCACTGCCACCTGTTTCTCCCCCAGTGTTTCTGCAGCCCTGATTACCTGGGCTTGAACACCAAGTTCCCCAAGATCACTTGTATGACCACAGAGGTGACTCATGTCTGGGAAGATTGGCTTCTCTTTTCTATCTCACAGCTGCAAGTTTGCTTTTGGACACAGGCAGGTTTTACCCTGAGGAGGTACATGCAAAGCTGCTTCTGAAATTCATGCTGGGTAAAGCAGGGAAGAGTCAGATCCCTGCAGAGTTTTCAACAGGCAGCAGTGCCATGCAACTGCTTTACCCTGGGGTTGTATTTTCTCAATGGCTATTTAAGTCATCAGGGTCAGCTGCATGACAGCACACCTGTGCTAGCCTGGCCCTCGGGGATGGAACAGCCTCAGGGAGATGTAGGCTTAACCTGAGCAACAAGCTCCAATCCATCATTTCAGAAGCAGCACAGCCACAAGGGTAGCAGATACCAAGGTGGAGCAACACATCTCATCAGTGAGACAAACTGCTGATGCTGAGAATGGGAGAGGGAAAAGCTGCAACCCACAGTGAGTGAGAAGGTGCAGCTCATTCTGTCCAGTCTCAGTAACTGAAAACAGACATTTATAATGTTAACATCCCAATGCACATTGGACTCAAGAGCTTGCTGTGCTGCAGAGAGTGCAAAATACTCCGGCCCTAAGAAGGACCATGTAGGACCATGAAGGACAAAGATGTGGGTATACCCCTTTCCTTTCAACTCCAACGGCCTTTGTACAGTGCAAGGCCAGTGTACCCAGGGGTATGGGACAGAAAACAGTTTGACTGATTCATAATGGATGCGCAGGGCATCCCAGGCTATGCGAACACATGAAAATAAAGAAGGGGAAGGTGTTATCAAAAGAGGATTAATCCTCATGGACCCTGTAAGGAGCCACAAGCCCAAACTGCCAGACCTCTCTTCACCTCAGGCACTGTGGCTGGTAGCAGCTCAATGAGGTCCTCTTGCCTGCCCTTCTCTTTCCCTCTGATTTCCAGCCCTCCTTTGCAGATCCCCAGCACACCTTTGGGAAGCTGGAGCAGCTGCAAGCAGCTGGGGAAGGACACTGATCCATCTTCAGTGGTTTTATTGCTTTCCCACAGCATTCTAAATAGCCACTGCAAAAGCTGGCAAGATGAGTCCTTTCTCACTCTGCAGCAGCTCAGAGGGGAAAAAAAATAAATTAAAAATATCCTCCAGAAGCACAAAGTATAATGCTGGTTTACACTTGATTCAGATAGGACACGGATAGTTCTCAGCTCTTCACCTAGGTAAGTTTCACCGCTGTACAAACAGACTGGAAAGTCTTAGCTCCATGGAGATGGGTAATCAGAAAGAACTGGCAATGTGGTTTAATGGTACTAAGTTTGGAGGAAGATTAACATTATTAGGTGTCCTATGCTGAAATGTTGCTGAAGTAGGAAGATCTGTGCCAGGGAAGAATGGCCATTCCTCACAGGCTGAGTTTTACCCAGTGTCACTGCTTTGCAGGACCTGTCAAGCCTCACAGAAGAAATAACATCTAACAAAATTGACTGCCACCAGCCATACAGACCGCTGTATCCCATGCTACAGAGCCCTGCTTTTCTTTGCAAAATCAGTGAAAGAGCAGCTCTCTGACAGGTTTTATTAAAAGGAGATGGGCCAGTTGAATTTGGACAGTGCTGCTGTTACCTGAGCCGTGCTGACTCCCCCTCTGAAGGGATAACATCGTAAGAAGCTTTTTAATGAACCTGTACTTCAGCTGTCAGAACAGCAGAGAAGGAAGGCTGTATATCTGGCCCAGGATTTGGAAGTGAGCTATTTAGAGCCCAAACCTAGCTTTGCTCTGGCACCCTTGACAACTGACCAGTTCCTTTCAGCTCCGCTCACTGAGCAGTTGAGGAGTTAGCACCCTGTCAGGCCACACTCTAAAAATTAGATCCTCAAATGGAAAACACAAAGCTTTAAGGTTCTACTTTCTTCAATTTGCGTGTACTGCAAACCTTAAAGTTGGGTCCCTGTAAGGTTTCTTTGACAGTTCTGGGGTTTGCAAAACAAATTGTGAGTAGGATGATACACAGTTTGCTCTTGACCCAGACGATGCCACTACAGCTTTGTGCTGACTGGGGAATAGGGTATAAAGATAAGGTGATAGGATAAATAGGAGTGTGTACATGTAATGAGTTATTAGGATTGTTTAGGGGCATAGGGTAACAACCATATAAACAGAGTCCTCACATTTGAGGAGAGGAAAGGAGGCGTTTCAGGAATGCTGAAAAATCCACAAAGGGTCCAAGACACACAGCACAAAGCAGTAACACTATAAAACCACAATGATGGATGGCTTTGTACAAAAAGGTTTTGCACTCAGCTTTCCTACAGTTCAAAAACCACAGGTCAATGTCAACGCCAACCCCATTTCACATAGTCTAACAAATTCAGGTTGTGGTGCTGTGCCTGTACCTGGTAAAGGTAAGACTTGTATTAAGAAATGATCTGAAGGGTTCCACCCTGATATTAAGGGCTATGGAACCACAACTTGAAGGAAGAAAAGGCTTTCACAAACCACCTGGAAAGGCCTGAGGGGAAGGAACAGACTGGATTTCACACCCAGGCTCAGAAATCCATCTCTGCCCTTGGACTGAACAAACTCATCAAGCTGAGCTTAAGTATTCAGACAAGAACAATAAACGCCCTGCCTTTACCTGTACAGTCAGCACTAGCCTAGCTTCTTTTTAAAGTGTTTTGCAGGTTTAAGTTTCTGCTCTCCAAAGATGCAGCCCTTCCAGCAGAAAGTTGCAAAGGCTAAACCACAAGCATACCTTGAATTTCTATTGTTTTTCACATGCCTGAAGACGAAACAAATAAATCACTGTGAAGTGTACTGTAATATTTGTTCCTTGTGGAGACACCAGGACTTCTGAGGAAGGTTACACTGAGCAGGCATATTCCTACAGCCTTAGGGCATGCTATGTAAGTGTTGCAGGAAAAGAGAGAAAAAGAAAGAAAAAACTGTGGCACAGTTTTTAGGCTAAAAGCCCCAAAATACAAATAGGCACATTCAGGTGCAGGCAGTCCTGAAGTCTTGAGTTGTCAGTGTGCACTGCAGAAATCAGCCCCAGACCTCGAGAGGGCAGGCCTGACGTTCAGAGACTACAGCTGAAGACTTAGTTCACCTAGAAGTGTTTCAGCTAAAATGCTAATTCACCTCCATCTTCAGATTAGAGAGGAACCCCCCCCAAATCTCCTTTTTCTGCTATTCCAAATCTATATAGCGACTCAACAGTGCAGTTACTAGAAGCTCGGGCTGATCTCAACTCTCTGCAGAGATAATCAAGGCTGTTACTACACATTAGGATGAAAAGTTTCCAACTTCTCAAAAGACAAATCCCCCATCCTCTCATTTCTCTAATGAAGCCACACAGTCTGTATTCTCTGAAGCCAGAGACACATCGAACCCTCCTCTAATACAGGTGTAGAAGGTGTGACAGGCTGAACAGGGAGATGGACCAAAGCTCTTACAGCAACAGGGAAAGCATCAGCATCAAGGGCTGAGAACTGCAGCGCAATCCCTACAAGCACGAAGTAACGCCTGGTCCCCCTTGTGCCTCCCACGATAAACGAACCTGTGGGTGAGTGCTGCTGTTGGCAGAATAACCCACGGATCACCTGGATCTTCTGGGGCTCGAGGGGAGCTCTCTGGAGCCACGTCACCATGGCTCCACAACCCAAAGCCAAGCAACAGGAAAGGAAGATGAAGCACTCGCTTGCAAGATGCTGTGACACACAGGGCAAGCGCTTACAGCCTCAGGTGGCATTTAGAGACGCTGACACTAAGCACCATCCCCCACGGCCAGCTGAGCGGGTCACCTGCAGAGGTGGCAGTAAATAGCGCTGCTCTCCTCACCAGCCTGGAGATGCAGGAACGAAGGGACAGCAAAACTGAGGCAAGATCCAAAAGCAGCACGGATGGAGCTCCGTTCTTTCCTTTTCTGCCCGTGCCCGGCGCTGGGGGCTCTGTAACCGCCCGCTGAGTGACCCCAGCACGGGCGATCCCCGGGTCGGAGGGTCTGGCCTCTGCCGAGGGTTGCTGGGCGGGTTTCGAGCTCCAGGAGCAGCCCGAGGGCAGCGCTCCCGCTGGGGCCCGGCTCCCCTGGCTCTGACGCCGAAGCCCCCCGCGGCACCAGCCCCCCGCCCCGGCCCGCGCAGCCCCGGCCGCTGCCACCGGAGCGGCGTCGGCCGAGCGGGGCCGGCTGCGGGGCCGCAGGGGCTGGCGGGCACCGGCCTTCTGCTCCCCTTCCCCTCCCACCCCCCAGCTATCCCTCGAGGACCGTCTCTCCGTTCTTACCCAACACGCTCCCACCACCCAAACCAGTCCCCGCACGGCCGCGCCCGGGCAAACCGGCCCCGTACCGGGAGCGCAGCCCCCGCCGGGATCCTCTCAGGCCACGGCACCAAGTTGCTGCCGCATCCTCCGGCGGCTGCGGCCAGCCAGGGGCCCAGCGCAGCCCGGCCCCGCCACAGCCAACTTTTTGGAAGGCTCCGGTTTGAAAAGCTCCTGCCCCTTTGTTTGGTTGGGGCAGAGCCAGCGCAGGCTGCCGGGAAGGTCACCCGGGAGGAGCCCGCGGGGCTGGGGGGAGGAGCCCGCCCCTTAACCCGTTCGGGGCAGCCGCAGGGCGCGGACCTGGCGGCCGTCCCACCCCGGAGCCCGGCTCAGATGTGGCCGCTTGCCCCGGAGAAAGCCCGCAGGAGGCGGCGGTGCTGTCCCGGGAGGTCCCATCCAGGCCTGGAGGCACCGGCTCCTGGCGCCGGGCTGCGGCGGGGATGGGCAGCCCTGAGCCGGGCTGCCTTGGGGCAGAAGGCCCGGGGGTGCTCTTTGCTCTCAAACTCCAGCGAACACGTGCTCCGACCCGTTCTCACCCCTGCTTGTGCCCCCAGATGAGATGCGGTGTTCAAACGTCTTATTGCTCAGGCTTGGCCTTAAGGCTTAGTCCTGCCAACTGCTAGGAGCCACTGAGGAGAGATCAGACCCCCTGGCACAGAATCACAGAATCGTCTCGGTTGGAAAAGACCTTGAAGCTCCTCCAGTCCAACCATGACCCTCACCCTGACCGCTCCCAACTGCCCCAGATCCCTCAGTGCTGGGTCAGCCCGACTCTTCAACCCCTCCAGGGATGGGGACTCCCCCCCTGCCCTGGGCAGCCCATTCCAACGCCCAACAGCCCCTTCTGCACAGAAATCCTTCCTCAGAGCCAGCCTGACCCTGCCCTGGGCAGCTTGAGGCCATTCCCTCGGGGCCTGGCGCTGGCTCCTTGGCTCCAGAGACTCATCCCCCCTCTCTGCACCCTCCTGTCAGGGAGTTGCAGAGGGCCAGGAGGTCTCCCCTCAGCCTCCTCTTCTCCAGACTAAACCCCCCAGTTCCCCCAGCCGCTCCCCAGCAGACCTGTGCTCCAGACCCTGCCCCAGCTCCGTTGCCCTTCTCTGGCCACGCTCGAGTCATTCAATGGCCTTTTTGGGGTGAGGGGCCCAGAACTGAACACAGTCATCAAAGTGCAGCCTCACCAGTGCTGAGTCCAGGGGTAAGATCACCACCATCCTGGGGCTGTCCCAGCTGCTCACAGCTCTGCAGGGAGCTGCTTCAAGGAGACAACTGGCAGAAAAGTGTTTTTTTTTTCAAAGTAGTATTGTTTTTCTGCTGGTCCAGTGAAGTCACCTGGCAACCCTTGGAGAGAAGAGAGCCATTATGAAAATAAGGACGTGCATGGCTTTGAGATCAGCCAGCCGTTATGGCTTTGCTACAGCTGAGAGAGATGAAAATTTTACACATTGTGCCCTAAGTGTAAAAGCAGTGAGCACAGATGAGTGTGAACAAGCCTGGCCTCCATCCCTCCTGCCCAAGGAAGCACAGCCTGTCCCGCCAGACCTTCTCTCTGCAGTAGTACTTAGGGTGCAGGCTAGACTGGGACTGAGCACTAAAAGGCTATCACTAAACAGTACAACCTGCTGAAAGCCATTCTGTCCTGTGGGTAAGGCAGGCTGAGACTTTTGGCTTGTCTTTGCAAGGCCTAATCTTTAGTCCATATTGCCATTTATTGAACCAAGGTAGTGATACTTGCTGTCTTTCATAAAGCAGTTTTCAGATTTGCAGCTAAAATGTGGTATACAAGAGGTCTGGATGTATCATGTTTTGCTCTTCAGCTGTGGCTGCAGTTGTTATCTAATGGGCACGCTCCTTAAGTATTCTTTCACTCAGTGGTCACTCTAAATATGCACGAAAACGGTCAGCACAAAAACAGGCAGCACAAAATCGCACTGAAGATTTTAATAAAGCACCATAAAACTCAAGAATTAAAGCTACAGTACTCAAAATTTAATGTGTAATGAGTTAGTTGGAAGAAAGGAGGGAATAACACTATGTTGGGTCAGCCCACAGGTTCCTTGCGGTCAGCACCCCATCTTCAGTAGGCTGACTAGTAGATATCTGGGTAGGAATGTAGTAGCTTTTCCCAAAGTAAACTCCCACCAGTGCAGCACTTTCCAAGAAGGCCAACAGCATCCTGGCTTGTATCAGGAGTAGTGTGGCCAGCAGGACTAGGGAAGGGACCGTCCCCCTGTACTTGGCACTGGTGAGGCCACATCTCGAATACTGCATTCAGTACAAGAAGACATTGAGGTGCTGGGGTGTGTCCAGAGAAGGGCACTGAAGCTGGTGAAGGGTCTAGAGCACAAGTCTTGTGAGGAGCTGCTGGGGGAACTGGGGGTGTTTAGTCTGGAGAAAGGAGCCTGAGGGGAGACCTTATGGCGCTCTACAGCTACCTGAAAGGAGGTTGTAGCGAGGTGGGGGTTGGTCTCTTCTCCCAAGTAACAAGTGATGGGACGAGAAGAAACAGCTTCAAGTTGCACCAGGGAAGGTTTAGACTGGATATTGGGAAAAATTTCTTCACTGAAAGGATTGTCAGCTGCCCGGGGAAGTGGTTGAGTCACCACCCCTGGACCGATTTAAAAGGCATGTAAATGTGGTGCTTAGGGACATGGTTTATTGGTGGGCTTGGCAGTGTTAGGGTAAGGGTTGGACCGGACAATCTTAAAGGTCTTTCCCACCCTAAATGATTCTGTGATTCTAAGGTCATCATGATAGTCCTCAGTAGATATAGTCCAGTTTCATTTTGAACCCATATAAAATTTTAGTAGGCTACAACATCCTATGGCAGGGAAATTTGCCCTTCAACAAGATGTTGTATGAAGAACAACCTCCTTTTGTTTTTTGTTTTTTGTTTTTCCAAACCTGCCCATGCTAGTTTCATGCAATACCACCATGGTTTTGCAGCAGAAGAGAAAATAAACCAATTCTTCTCCTTGCCACACATGATCTTACAGACACCTGCCACGTTCTCACTCACATTCTGCAGTGGAAGTAGACAGGGTATATTCTTACACTGCATTCGGGAGGTGGAGCTGTCTTCCTCTCAGAGAGGAGCACAAGGTTTTAAATCTTAGGAGTTTAACAAAAATGCCTATGATCACACTTCAGCTGACTAGCATGCCTACTTCTTGGAAAGGTTTGTCATGTTTATTAAGGCCCTGCATTAGGAATGAGGTCAAAGTACACTTCTGACTTTGTTCCTTTGAAGTCAGAAGTCAGGCACCCAGTACAGTTGGAATCCAATGTGACCAGGTCAGAAGATCAGAGCCTCCAGTGGCAAATTTCCTTCTAAGTTCACAGGACACATTATGGAATAAAAAAAAAAAAAAAAAAGAGAAACTGTCCTTCCCACATAAATCTCTGGATTTATGAAATGCCACTGGATGGTGCTCCATCTTAAGGATTTCATTCTTCTCCTTTTTCTTGCACTTCAGTAAGCCAAGCAGCAGGTGAGTCCCCTCTCAGTAGTACACACCCCTTTCTGCTTCCCATCCCCCGAGAGGACACATCTGCCACATCTCAAATTAGAAACTTTTGTGTTGTGAATCTGAAACCTGGCCATGACACTGCTCCCAGCATCTACTGGTGAAGGCCTACAGCTTGCTGCATTGGCACTTAACAGAAAGTCAAGTGTTGAGGCCCTGGCTATTATTAAGCAGGACAGTTTGTAGGAAGACTTAACAACTTTTATTACACCAGTAAGTGTAGCTGCAAAAATCAGACAAGCAAGCCCAGTACCAACTTGTCCACTGTTGCACGAGGGTGCACAGGTCAGACGTCCCTGAATGAAGGGGTCTGGCACCCACAGAGCTGAGGCACCTCTAGCCTAGGGGGACACCAGGTGCTCTAATAAATGAGGTCAGACTTTTCCAGCCACAGAGCTTGTCCCGCCAGCCAGTGCCCATGATCAGTGGAGCTCTCTGATGAGCAGTTGATTTCTGTCTCTGCAGTAACGCCGTGCCCGCTTCCTTCTCTCCCCACTCCTGCTCTCGGCCTGACTCACCCACTCCCCTCCCGACCCCTCCCGTCCCTTTGAACCCGCCCGCCCCCTGCCCTGGCGCGTGACGTCATCGCTGCGCGCTGCGCAGCGCCTCTTCCCGCCCGCGCTGCGTCGCTCGCGCGCGACGGGCTCGGGGTGGCGGCAGTGGCGGGCGCCGAGGATGTGAGTGCGGCCGGGGCGGGGGCCGGGGCTGGGGCCGCGGCCGCGGGGGATCGGCCTCCATCCGGCTCGGCCGCGGCGCGGAGCGGCCCCGTCGCGGCGCGGGGGTGCCGAGGGGAGCGCGCCGGAGCCGCCGAGGAGGAGATGGTGGGGCGAGGGTCAGGGATGGGGCCTCGGCGCCGCGGCCTACCGCGCCCGGGGGCGGGGAGGGAGGGAGGGGGGCCGGGCCGGGGAGGGGCCGGGCCGGGGCCTGGAGGGGAGCCGTGGCCAGGGGTCTCGGCGCTCCCCGCGGCCGGGGCGGCGGGAGCAGCGCTGTGCGGGCCCGGGGGCGGGCGGGCCGGCGGCGCCGGGCCTGGCGGAGGCGGCGGGCGGCGCGGGCCCCGGGGTGCGGGCTCTGCTCTGAACCGACTCTGTGCTTGGTCTGTGCTTTTCTCTCCCTGTTTCTCAGCCCGCGCCTTGGCTTCGCTCATAGTATGGCAACACGTATGGTGCGGTCAGCAGCGACAAGCCCTCGGTCCGCCCGGCGCCGTAACGTACCCCATGGCGTGCGAACCGGGACGCGGAGCTGGCTGCCCCTGCGTTCCTCCGGCCCTGTTCGCTGTAGTTAGCTTGGGCGAGCGGCCGTAACTTTGCAAAGAACTGCCGAGCGTTGAACCCTCTCCTCACACGAGGAAATCTTTTCCCTATTTTGCAAATGAGGATCTGAAGCAAACTGCCATTAAAGGACTTGCCTGTAGTCGTGCAGGAAGTCCGAGGGAGAGCTGAGTTTGCTTCCTTTGCTACAGAATTGCAGCTCTCTAAGAGTGCAAATCAACTCTTTAAAGCAGAGAGGTGTGTGTGTGAAATGAATGTTTGGCTTATGTAGATTGCGCTTAGATTTTCTGGTTTGGGGTGGGTGCTGCAAAAATACTGACTTGTTAGAGATTGAGAGGTTTTTTTGATTGTAGGAAAGAAGCATGTCGTTTAGAAATGAATTTTTATATGCCCTTGTGTGAAGACCATGGTTCTTTCCACATCTTCCAGTGAATGAACCCATAGAGGTGAAAGTGCCCACAGGCTGTGTCTCTAGGCTGAGGTTTCCAACTGAAGTAAGCTAGGCAGGCAAGTGGCACTCTTGAGAAAGGTCCATATATTTTGATGAAAACTGGTTGGTTTGCAGGCCGTTTAAATGCTACATGAACCATCATATGGAAGCTTGTTGAATATATGAACATCATATGGCTAATTTGTCTAGTAAGTGCCTGTCCTGAGGAGTGGGAGCTGTTTAACTGAAGTATTACCTACTACTCCAGCAGCAGGCTGGATGACAGTAGACCATGTGCTGGTCTTCATCTCTGCTCTTCTCTCTTCCGTCCTTCCAGTAGGGGTAAAACTGGAACCAGCTATCAGACAGTAATAGATAGTTTAGCATGGCTGAGCTGATTGCATCATCACTGTGATAGTCCACAGATGCAAGAGAAGTTGGTGTGTAGGAAGAGATTACACAAACCTGGCTATGGTATATTTAGGAGAAGAAAGGGGGGAAAGGAAAATGTCAAATTTTTTGGTCTTGTGAGTCCAGAAACTTGTCTGTTCTGTTCTTCCAAGTGGATTGGCTGGTCTTACGCAGTGGCTTTTGATTTTTGAACTGCAACCCCCTCACACTCTGCTCTAGGGGCTGCTTAGAAATGTCATAAAGCTGAATGACATACACAGGTTTGCTTTTCTTAGTCACCTTTGCACCTGTGGCACAGTCTGTGGGCTCTCTTCTTACCACCACTGGTGTTAGAGAAGACGTTTCCTATCCCAGCAAGCCCAGCTGGTGTCACAGTTGTGTTGTGGGTTTCCTGTTGTCCATGCAGAAAGCCATGGGTGTTTCTTGACTTCTGGATCTGCAGAGAGCTGAGTTTGCAAATGTTTGTTTTAGTTGCTTTTTGGAGTTGTATTAGGGAAAGCTGAAGTTGAAAATCGGGATAGTGAGTTCTGCTGTTCAGAAGTGATCTCTTCCCAAACATAAATTTAATTGCAATTTAGAGAATAAAGTAATTGGATTACCAGAAGCATAGAAGCAACAAGGCTGTTGGATGCAGTGAAACTGGAGAGGTTTTTCTTGTTAGCTGATTTGCCTATGATGCGTGTGGAGATAAAGATGTTTCCAATATCATGCAGTACTGTCAATATTCAGTGCCTCTGTCAGTTCAGACATGCTTGTGCCCACTCTCGCTTCATGAACGTTTCGCTCATGGGTTGGTAATGGTGTTACAGCAACTCTTAGTGGTTATTAAAACATATATTGGAGGCAGCTTAGTGATGCAGGTGTGAAACAATCCATGTGGAATAATCAAAATGCAATGACATGTTTAGACAGCGCAGAATATGTGATGGATGCAGCCCTCTCATGGGAAACATCTGGAATTCAACTAATGCACAGTATTTCAGCGTTAAATAATGGGGTGTTAAAATTTGTCTCCTTTTGTGCTAAGAGTAAAGAGGGAACTGGTTGTGTCTAGATGAGGTCAGAATCCAGTTTAGACGTTCTGCTAAGAAGTTAAAGTGGGATCTGCTGTTGCAGCAGTGCAGCAAACTGGGCCCTTTAATCTCATCTTTCCAAGGCTGACAGAGCCTTGGAAGCAGTTTGTTGAGGCTGAAAGCAGCTGTAATGCAGTGTGGGGGGTTGTTCTCAACAACCCTTTCTTCCTCACAAATTGGCTTTGGAGAAAATCAGCGCTTACTCCTCTGGAGACAAGGCTGTTTTCAAGAGATATGAGCTGCACGGACATCTTGCAGAGAAAATGGATGTCCTCTGCCATTTTTTTGTTGGATAATTAAGGTCCTTTGTACTTCTGTGAATGTCAGAGTGATAACTTTAGAGTGGTTGCAGACTTTTAGGAGGCACTCGGTGCCGGTGTGAGCGTGCACAGATTGGCCGTTAACGGCCGGTAACTGAAGCACTCTGTAGAAGTCAGGTGGTGCCCAGTGTGCTGCCATTGTTGCAAAGGGGGTTTCTTGTTTTATGCCTGTTAACTTCTTGTTTCTAAACCCTTTTATCTTGTCACTAGGCTGTTCTTTGGAGTTTATTGCACTCTTTTAGGGATCGGTTCTCAGAATCAAGGAGTTAGAAGTGAGATTTGAGATAAGTGAGGCCCATTCGGTGCTGCTTTGGACGCCTCCAAAGGGGAAATGGAGTTATCAGGATTGAAAAAGAAGAGTTTGCTAGGACTCAAAGAAAATAATAAAAAATCCAACACTAGGTAATCATTCTGTCCGAATTTTCTAGGCTTAACAAACTGGGGATGTCATAGGGTACTAGGGCTCTCCCAGTGAGGGTGAGGAGTTGGAAATGTACCTCTTTCTGCGTGAATTCTGTATGTGAGAATTTCTGTATGCTATAGCTGTCTTCCTCAAAGCTGCTGTGCAATGTAAAATATTTTCTTTTTTCTACAAAGTCCAAACTTGCCTATTGCTTTAACTCTGCAGTTACGGTGATCTTGAGTTACATTTGAAGTTCAATGTTTTGTGTTGTTGTTCTGTTCTTTGTTTGGGTGTGGGTTTTTTGTTGTTTGTGGTTTTCTATATTAAACATTGTCTTCTGCAATTTGTTCTTGAAGGGCTCCCTCACCAACCAAGCGCAAGGATAGGTCTGAAGAGAAATCGAAGGACCGGTCCAAGGATAAAGGAGCCACTAAGGAATCGAGTGAAAAGGATCGTGGTCGAGACAAGACACGCAAAAGACGCAGTGCTTCCAGTGGAAGCAGCAGTACCAGGTAGTTATTCTTACAGGTAGTAACAAATTACAGTGTTTTCAGAAACCACCAGCTTGATTTCTGGTACATTTCATTCCCTGTGTCCTGGACTTGTTGAAAGCTTGCATTGTATTAGTCACAATGCAGTTTTGTCTAACTTCAGGGATTTTAATTTTTTTGGGGTATGATTTTCCTTTGGAGCATCCATTTTTATTGTTCTAACTCACAGTTGCTCTCTCCATAATTATCAGAAGTTTTTCAGCCATTCTTTTTCTGGATACTCCACTCATTTTTATTTTGTACACACCCTGCCCCCCCAACAGATCCCGTTCCAGCTCAACTTCCAGTTCAGGGTCCAGTTCCAGCACTGGTTCTAGCAGTGGCTCTAGCTCCTCTTCTGCCTCAAGCCGCTCTGGGAGCTCCAGCACCTCCCGCAGTTCCAGTTCCAGCAGCTCCTCTGGATCTCCAAGTCCATCTCGACGGAGACATGACAACAGGAGACGTTCCCGCTCCAAGTGAGTTTTATTTGCCTTCTAGCAATTACCAGATGGCGGGTTAATTTCTGTGTAGGATACAAGATTGTGATCAGAATAGATTGTTTTCTGAGGACCATTTGCTTCTCCATAACTTAGAGATCTGAATTTTCTTAGATTGGGTGTGCCCCTTTTGGTTACAACCAAAACATATGCCCTGTGGAAGGGAGATTAAAAACCTTATTTTAAAGAGTGATTTTAAATATTATATTTTATAGAGGCAATCTTATTCAGTCTTTTCCCAATAATATGTGACTACATGGTCACTAGATAAGAGTAAAGCTCTTTGATTCCTGTAAATTACTGCCAAGACTAGAGAAAAGTCAGGGCTGAAAATGGTGTATATGTATATTATGCATTAAAAAAATAAAATTGAAGGAGGAGAAAAGGAAGCATTTTCCTGTAAGGGTAGGAATCAAGCTATGTTAATGTCAATGCAGTTTTTCCCTTGGATAATTCTGTAGGTAAGGTGCTGAAATCTGATAAAATCTACTGAAGTAGAAACCACTGTGGGTTTTTTTAGTATATCACTCAATCTATGGGCAGTCAGATTCAGAAGAAGCATAAATATAAATTTTCTTCATACTGAATTCTTTACAGATTAAAATTCCATTCCAGATTTATTTTTTTTTTAAACTACAGATAAATTGTGATATGCAGTTACTTAATAGTGGGTTGGGTTTTTTTTAACCGTGACATTTTTGGACCTCTGTAGTGAAGAGAAGATATAGAAACACAAATCATTGGATCCATTAATTTGCCTGGTTGTGGTATGCTTTGGTGTTTATGTCCTCATCTTGCCACTCTTAACTGTTGAGGGCAAAGAATGTTGGGTTGGTTTTTTTTAACAACTGGGAAATTCTTTAACTATGGCCAAGGACTTTATAGAAATGTTTCCTAATTTCATGTTTGTTACCCTAGTTGCAGTAAAGTTGAAAACTCACAAAAAAAGGCTCTCAAATTCCAGAAGGTTCTAAAGCAAAGGCACACAAGGCAAATGCAAGTCCTGAGGTGTTTCTGAGTGGAACACCATCACCACCACCCCAGCACTTCCTAGCCTGTAACTTCTTAAGAAAAAAGATGCCTTCCCAAGAAAAATGGTACTTTTAAATCATGTGATAATGACTGGCTTCTTGGTTTTGTCTTGAAAGTTCCCTGAAAACTGTAAATGTTTTCTGTTGTCAAAACCAGGTCCAAGCCACCCAAGAGAGATGAAAAGGAGCGGAAGAGGCGGAGCCCATCACCAAGACCTACAAAAGTGCATGTTGGAAGGCTCACTAGAAACGTGACCAAGGTAATGGCACGCTCCCCTGTAATATCAAGCTTGTATATATTTTGTGAGGACATGCGAGTGGCTCTTTTAAAGCTCTCAAAACTTTTTTGTTGCTGGAGTGCTGCTGAGTTGTTGCTGTTGGAAATTCTTGCTTTGTGTCCAAATTTATCAGTGAGGAAAAGTTTTGTAGGATTTTACTGAGCCAAATACAGTGCAGGCTTTTGAGACTGTAGCACTTAAGAGGTTTGTCTGCTTTGTCAGTGTTCCAGACCTTGTATCCTGCCTTACTAGGTAGAAAACTGTAAAAGTTGGGACAAAGTTGAAACTACCTTGGAGACATTAAGGATATCTGGAGGCTCTTGATAGACGATCTGAAGAGAGCTGGGCTGGCTTCAGCTGTCTTTGCTAAAATGTAGTTTAAAGGTCTTCAGAGGTAAAAGATTTAGGGTGCTGCAGAAATGATAGTTTTTAAAAAAATAATAATTGCATCTTAAGAGTTTTCAGTTGAGGGTGTTAAGTTCCCTTTTCAGGTCCCCAAGAGGATCTTTATACTAGTTGTGTTTTTGTAGCCAGTATTGACATGCAGCAGTAGCATTGCTAGAACTGAAGGTTTGGAATAATCCGAGGAACTGTATAGACAAGAGTAGAGAAAGCAGCAGTAATCCTTTCCACATCTGGCCAGTGAAATGTGTCCCTTCCTGATGGTGGCATTGATTTAAAGCTAATCTAATGCTGTGGATTTACTGCTCTGCGCCAGTCAGATCTGGTCAGTAAGTGTGGTCTGTGTCTTTAAGACTTGCTCTTTCTCTGCAGGATCACATCATGGAAATTTTTTCCACTTACGGAAAGATAAAAATGATTGACATGCCAGTTGACAGGTTAAATCCACACCTCTCTAAAGGTTATGCTTATGTGGAGTTTGAGAACCCAGATGATGCTGAGAAGGCCCTGAAACACATGGATGGAGGTAGGTATCAAATGCTGCAAGGAGGCTGAGTGCTTTTAAAGATCTTTGGAGCAGATGAGTTTGATCTGAAAATGACTTAGAGGTGATGGGGAAGCCTTTGGAGAACTGATCTGAAATACTGTCTGTTTTCAGCCCAAATGAGTTTGGCTTTTGTCTGGTTCAGGACAGATCCAAAAACATCACAGAACTACTAAAACTGAGGGTTTTTTCAAAACAAACTAATAAAATTCTTTTAAGTTTTTGTGAAGATCTTCTCAGTTAACATCTGAACTGCAATTAGATGGGATATTCGGTTAAGTAGTCTTGTATGTATGTGGACTTCAACAAAGTAACCCCTGAGCAGGTGACGGAAATAGCACTGTAGGCTGATAGACGTTTCAGTTCTTGTGACAAAGCTGTGAGTTGCAGTAATGTGATGTGTAGATGTTAGTCTTGGAAAATACTTACTTCTTCCTGTTTCTGTGATTCTCTAAAAAGGCCAGATCGATGGTCAGGAGATCACTGCCACAGCTGTGCTGGCACCACGACCTAGGCCACCTCCCAGACGCTTCAGCCCACCCAGGAGGATGCTGCCGCCACCCCCGATGTGGCGTAGGTCACCCCCTCGCATGAGGAGAAGGTAAGAGCTGTGACAATTGGTATTTCTTTCTCAGTGTGACAGTGTTATCACTGAAAGACTTGTTGTGGGGACAGTTTAATCTTGCTGGACTTGACTTTCCCCTCCAAATGACAGTAACACCTTTTGAGCATCAGTTGAACCTGGATTGTACTACTTAACTCCTTAGCATCAGGGTGTACTGCTCTGGTCTACACCCTGAAGGCAGTCTGTCAGAAATGTCAGATACTTCCCAGCCTGTTCCCTGGAGCCCTTTCTGCCTAAATGCTTTGAGGTGAAGTGAAATGGACTTCTGGCTCCAAGCCACTTGCTTTTCTGAAGCCTTTGCACCTCCCTCCCTTATTTCTGTGAATGGGCACATGACCAAAACGCAGTCCCCCTGCATCAGGTGAGCAGGGTACATTGACCCCGAGACGTGAGCTGATGTGCATGCTGTCGTTGTGTGACTTGGGGCTGCCTGAATGTGCTCAGATAATGAGTCTTTCACAGTCTTCTCAGTGTCTAGATGGGCTCTTCTGTCTTGGAAATGTGCTTAAACTCTTGTCACTAGTAAAAGCAGCTCCTTGTTTGAGCCACTTGATTGCTGGACAGCTTACAAACTATGGGTTTAAAAATGAGAGCTAGTTAACGTGGCACAAGATCCACTGCCTGTTGGTCTTCCTTTAAACATGCCATTTACTGAGGCCTGGCAAATGATAGATTTGGCCTTGCCTCCTCATTGTTTTCTTCCCTAGTCTAATTTTTATTGTTCTGTTCAGGCTCTGTTAATATTCTATGCCTGGAACCTTAGTGTCATACTGGTGGCCATACAGATTGGTTGTACTGCTTGAACAGCTTGAAGCTTAACTATTTCTTTAGAGTTAGACTTCCTCTAAGATAATGTCTCTGTGGTTTGAAAGGGCTTATATAAATCCTTTCCCTGAATATCACTGTATTTCAAGAGTCAAAAGCTGGCCTTTCAGGTGAAGAAGAATCTGATGTAGAGAGAACATGAACTTGTTTTGCCTGAGGAAGAAAAGATTTTTGTCTGTCTTTGGATATTACACATTTCTTTCAACTTCCTGAAGCAGAGGGAAAGTAGCCAGGATGTTCCTGCTGTGTAGTTAGTGTTTGAATTTCCTTTTTCCTCGCTGAAGCTGGCTGTATTTCACTGGAACTCTTTTAGTATGGTGTGTGAGGGTTTTTTTGGAGGGGGGTAGGGAAGTGTTTTTGAAAAGTTGGTGGATGAGTTGACAAATTACTGGAACCTCTTGCTTTTATCTCCTAATGAAAGCTTTCTCCTCCTTGTCTGCCAGGTCCCGGTCTCCGAGGCGCAGATCCCCTGTTCGCCGGCGATCAAGATCCAGATCTCCTGGACGGAGGCGCCACCGCAGCCGCTCCAGCTCAAACTCCTCACGATAAAGCAAAAAGACTGGACAGCTTTTTATTTTTTAACTTAAATCCCATCAGACTAAATATTGTACCTTTTTTTTTTTTTATAATGGGTCTGGGTGAGGAGTAAGAGAGAGATAATCGTGGCAGTGAAGGCAACCTAAGAGGAGAGAGCAACAGTTCCCGGCCGGTAGATAGCCTTTGCTGTGGGGCTTCTAGTTTCCTGGCATTTAATTGAAATTATTTAAAAATGGCTTTGATTTTAAAGGCTGCAAAAAACATCTTTTCCAGATAAGCGGAAAGAAAGATGTTACAGCCTCTATTTCTCCAGTTAGCAGGCTGCTGCTTGGTGATTTCTAAATGCTTCGCATGCTGTACAGATGAGCATGTAAATCTATTTCAGAAACCCTGTATAGTAAGGCAGGGAGGCATTTATCTTGATCTCTGGGTGCCAGCACAGGATTTTTCAGAGCAGCTGGAGTCCAGATCTGCTTGAGACTTAAATACTGAGTTGTCACTTTATTCCAGTTCCCAAACAGATTTTTAGTTTCTGCAGAATACGTTTTTCTGCAGATTAAGCTCTTCTGTAATGCATATACCAGGCAATCACCGTGGAAACAACAGTTGAGCCCACTCAACACGATGCTTTAGAAAAGAAGCTGGAAATCTTAACTGATTTGTAGCTGCCCCTGTAAGTGATTTCTTTCACCTTTTCTTAAAGGGTTTTGGTAAAAACTTCCTATGCAACCCCCCAGTGAAACAGTGTGAGTGCTTCTGCTTTTACAAATCTCAAATTAGCGACCGACCGTCAACCCCCTGGAAACTGCAAGGCAGAGGGAGGCTCGAGGCCGTGATGCTGGCTGAATTAACTGGGGTTCACATAGGCAAAGGCAAAGAATTTACCACCTGTTGTACAGTCAATACTATAAAGATTTTTTTGTTTTGTTTTGTATAACTTTGTAGCCTTTTGGGCGATGTTGTGTTTGTACTTGTGTAGGATGAGCGACTATTGAATAAAGCAGTAGGGTTGAGAATAGCCGGCCTGCCTCGCTCCCTTCTCCAGCCGCTGGCCCCGCGCGGAGGCGGTGAGGCCGGCCGCTGCCGTTACCGTTACCGGGGAGGGCGGGGGCCGCCGGCGGCCCCCCCCGCCGGGGGCTCCTGTCTCTTTAAGAGTCGCGCGGGCGGGCCTTGCGCGCAACGTCACGCGGCGGGCGCCGCTGATTGGCTGCCTCGGGGCGGGCGGAAGCGGGTGGCTGCCCCCCGCCGCGCTCTGGCCGCTCGGCGCCATGGCGGCGGCGCTGGAGGGCGGCCTGCGGGAGGCGGCGGCGGCGCTGGAGCGGGGTGGGGAGGCGGCCGCGGCGGCGCTGGGCGCGGTGCGGGCCGCGCTGGCGGCGGCGGGGGGCCCGGCCGCCCTCGGGGAGCGGGAGCGGGCGCTCTTCGGCGCCTTCCTGCGGAGCTTGGCCCAGGCGCCCCGCGCGGCGCGGCCCGAGGGCGTGTGGCAGAGCTGCTTCCTGGAGGGGCCGCCCGGCCTGGCCCTCTGCGTCCTGCTGGAAGCCCTCGCCTCCCCGAGGTCAGTCCGGCTTGGGCCGCGGCGGGCGGACGGGCGGGCGGCTCCCGCGGGCACGGCAGGGGATCCGGGGGCCTGCGCCCCGGTGGGAGACGGGCGGGGGCTCGTCCTTGTTAGAGTTTGTGTCGGAGCGCCAAGGGAGGGATGTCTGAGGATGCCCCACCGGTGGTATAACGGGCCGCAAACGTGCAGGTGGATGGAAGTGAGCGTGGGGACGCCTCGCTCTGCCCTCGGGCCCTCTGGATCCCTTCGTTTCAGAACCCACATACAGTGTTCATGCTTCCCGCAGAGGTCACAAGACTGTCTTCAGTTATGCTTACAGGATATCCTGAAATGTTAGAAACCGAGGAAACTATAGCAATACAAAGATATTAAAAACGCTTTGATTTGAATTTTATTTTTGTTAAAATTCTGTGTGATGGAGCAGAAGCATTGTGGTCATGAGACCACAACAGAAAAACAGTAGTGTGCGCATCTTTTTTTATCGGTTAGAAGGGGCAGGGACTCATTCCAGTTACTTTCTTCCAGCCCTGGCTTTCATCTGAGGGAGGTCGTTGAGGTACTGGAACAGTTCGTGCAGGAGGGACGGATTTCAGCTGTGATGTGGGAGGTCTGTCAGCAGCAAGCCCAGGCTGGTTCCCCTGACCTGCAGGAGGCCCTGCTCAACAAGATTGTATGTTTGCCTGATCATGTGAGCAATAAACTCCAGGGGAAAAACCCACCAGTATTCTTCCCACAGAACTACTTTCCTTTCTTGGGTGGTGCAGTTATCCAGGTGCTGCAGAAGATCTCCGATTCTCTAAGAGGTAAGACTGTGCTATAGAGATGGCTTTTCTGAAGAAGTGTTTAGTGCATGGACCCCCTTGGCTGGTGCAGATAACAGGTATTGCAGAGCCTCATATTCATCCTTCAGGCTGAAATTTGTTGTGCTTAAAAGCGTAAGATACAAGGAATGAGGAAGATGGCAAAGGGTTTTTAAAATCCCACTGAAAGCTGCAGTCCTGCAAGTGGTTAAATAGAATCATCTGTTGCCAAAACTTAATTGTGGTCACTCAGTCTGTGCTGAGGGAATTGTGTGGAAGATTTAGACTGTACTGAATGAACCAGTGGCTTTGTTACCGTTGAATTAAAGTGGGACTGAGCTACTTTAGTCTTCTGACTGCTGGGTGTCATTTTGTGCCTGTAGGGAGGTGGTGCTTGAAGAGAAAAGTTAAGCTTATGATTTCAGGCTTCAGTACTTGTAGAAGTATATACACCTTCTTCTGAAGGTTTTTTGGTGATGCTTTTGCTAAGCTTGTGTCTGTCTTATTCCAGGTGGCTTGGATTGCTCAATCTCTTTTGTTTCTCATGTCCTGGGGAAGGTGTGTGTCCATGGAAGACAAGGTGAGTATTCTACAATGGTATTTTGGGGAGTGGAAAGTGTTTTACTGTACTAGCATGGAAGGATGACTATGATGATGATCAACAGAGGGAGCAGGAGACTGACCAGTTAATACTTTGGGAGTTGGACTGTACAGGCTGCTCTCTGCTTTTTGAGGTTACTCAACTACATATCTCATAGATGTTGATGCTTTTCTGTCAGCTCATGGAATGTGATCTGTTCTCTCAAAACTTGATGAGGTTATTGGCCTTCTCACCCTGCCGTTTGGGGCATAACTATTAAATGCTCTTCTAGCGCTTTTCATCCAGTGGTCTGAAAGTGCCTTGTAAGTACCAGCATAAATCCCTGCCATATGTATAACCATTTAATGTGAGTAGCCTTCAGTCTGGCTTTGCTTAGGACTTTGAAGCCACTGAATGCAGAAGTAGTTAACCGGGCTAGGGAAGAAAAGATTTTTCTAGCTGTTTACTGTGATGAGGAATACTTGCAAGTTCCTCAGGCTTAGGTTAGTTCTCGCCACAGGAACAACTGTACATTGCATTTCTTCATCTTGTAAGGATCTTGAAATTTGCAGGCTGACCTTGAGTATCATTGTACCAGTTCTGTCCATCTGGTGTATTTGCCTGTTTTCTCTTTCACTTCAGAGGAAATTCTGAGCATTTTGCTACCTCGCCTGACGGATCTCACCAAGTCAGACTGCATCTGGCAAAGAATATGCTGGCGATTGGTTGAATGTGTGCCAGACCGCTGGATGGAAGCAGTGGTGCTTGGGTTTGTGCAGAGAGCACCTGGGTAAGAACTCCCTGATCCAGAGCAAAGGCTGGAATTTTTTCATAAATACTTGCAGCTTCTGAAAGATGCTGACATGTGTGTGTACGGGTGGGCCGTTTCTTACGGTGCCATTTCCTGGGAGACTTCAGGGGTAAAATAGCTAATTGTTCCCTTTCAGGTAGAACCTGTACCATTCCTTAAAAAGCTGCATCGTGCAGTGAAGAAACAAGTGAAAACATCCTTTGGGATTAAGGGTTTAGAGGTGTTTTAGAGATGGTTGCAAATAGCTGCTCACAGAATTTCCTGTGATTAGTAGCAGGATGACAGTAATTACATGGATTCCTAATGTTTTGCTGTTGACCTCTTGCTAGGGCAGATGTCTTGTCTCGGTTGTTGGGGAACCTGGTTGTGAAAAACAAGAAAGCTCAGTTTGTGGTGACACAGAAGGTGCTGCTCTTGCAGTACAGCCACTCGGTAAGGACTCTGCGTTGAACAGTTGTGTAGTAATGCCTGGTTCTCCCAAATGCCAGTGTGTTTTTAGCTGAGCTTCAGGTCTTCAGAATGAAGAATTAAATCTTACTCAAGAAGTCAGCCCTCAGTCTCTGCACATGTACCTGAGCTATACATCCCCTCAACTAAATGTAATGAAGAGGGAGTAGTAGGTAGTTGCTTTGAAATCATGGGACTCGTGTGCCCTCTCAGGGTTGATGACAATTAGCAGAATTACTGTATGCTTTTGCTGGAACCAAAGGGTTATTTGTGCATAATTTCCGTGTTCTGGGGAGTTGGAGACGTCTAGTTGATTTAGAATCTGGAAGAAGAGACTGAAGAAACCATGATCCACCCTCAAGGATAAGAATTAGATTGAAGAGATGAGATAGGGACTGGTTTGCTTTTTTTCCTGTGCACCTAAGTTTTTCACAAGGTGTTAGGAAGTGTTCTGTGGATTGTGATGATGTTGTGAGAGATGTGCTGCAGACTTTGTGTTCCATGTTTGCCTGGGACTGTGCTGATCTGTTTTTGATGGTAAAAATACTGTACTTTGTTCCTGTCCTGTTTTTCCATGTATTTCATCAGCAACTGCATGTGTGTGTTTGTTTTTTTACTTTTCTGTCTCTGAATGTTGTCAACCAGTCCCTCAGAATGAAAAGTTTAACACAGTAAAAATACACACTTGTCATTGCTGGATGACAGCTTTATACCCATTTAAAGCAAGACTCGTGGTTTTCATTGCAGACTTCAGTGCTGCAGAACCTCCTTGGCTACCTGTCCCTGGATAGCCTTCGGCGTGCCTTATTAATCAAGGTAAGGATAAGTAACATTGTTGGTGAGGTAGCCAATGAAAAAATTCTACTCTGTGTGTGTATGTGTGTCTGAGGGGGGTGCACACTTTTGGTACTTCTCTAAGATGCTTCTGTTGCTGTTCATGAAAGTGAGGGAAGCCCTGCCATATCACAAGTAAATTGTGATACACAAATTGAAGGCTTTCTGCACTGCTGGTATTAGTTTTTCATACTCAATTGGTAAATTGTCTTCCAATTTACATTGCTGCTTCCAAGCAGCAGAACTAATGAGGCTTTGATTTTGGCAGATGACCCACGTCCTCCATCCTTCTCAGCTTCCTCTGTCATCCCCTATTTGTGTGGCTGGGCAGATGGCAGCAAGGGATGGAGTTGGTTGAGAGCTGTCTCTCTCATCTACCTTTTCCTCAGGAGAGGTGCAGATATTTCCTCTCTCCAAGTCAGTAGGGTGATGGAACTTACAGAAATTTTGTATCTGTGGAAGTTTCTACCGTTTTATCAATTTGTTTTTTTCCCCAGTTACGTATTCTAAAATTATCTGGAAGCATTGGCAGCTATATAAGATTGGACTAAAACCATATAAAACCACGTAATTAAAAAAAATATTGGTTTTTTGACAATAATGCATATTGCTTTGCATACAATATATATGAGAAATTAACATATTTATCACTTTAAAATTAAAAAAAGCATTATCTTTAACAATATAGTAAATGAAGGTGGTGTGGAGTTCTCAGTTCATCAAACACAGTATGTTTTGGGCCCTGAAACACAGTTAGCTCTGTTTGTAGGGAGTGTAAAGTTCACCGGGAAACATGAAGACCAAAGGGCCATTTCAGAAATGTGCTTGAAAAAGATTACTCATGCATAGAAAAGATCCCTTTCAAGTCAACTTGTGTTCACTGGTTCAGGTGCTGCTAGAACTCTTGGAGACCTGGGGCAGCAGCAGTGCTGTGAAACACTCTCCACCTGAGCAGCAGCAGTATATTAGCAAGGCTATCCTCATCTGCCTCTCCCACCTGAAGGAGCATGAAATTGAGAGCTGCAGACAAGGTGAGGCAGTGGGAGAAGCCAGCGGTTAGATTTGTTTAACACAAGACCTGACTGTGAGTAGAAAAACATCTTGTTTTGATCTATGGATAAACAGAATTGTTCCATCTTTATCTTGGCAAACTGGATAGCCTGCTGGAATCCTCTTTAGCACTGATGATACATAATTTCAAGTGCCTAGCTTTAGATTATGAAATTAGAGAGGCATATCCTTGAACTAAGGTTCTTCCGTGAACAGTGGTTAAGGAACCCTTAAGTTCTGTCACAGAAAGACAGTGACTGACTGTGGGACTGGTTAGAGGAATGGTGTGATTTGCAATTTATAGGCTTACTGTTGGAGCATGAGTAAGGCTCCGGGGCGACAGGGGGAAGTACATCAGGGTAAAAAGCTATCTGCTTGGTCCCTGACTATCCGTGTGCATTCCTCCCTGTCATTCTGTTCCCCTCGGTGTGAGGTGAGTCGGGGTAGTAAGTTACTGGCAAGGTAAATTTCTGATCTAAAATTGCTGTTGCAATAAGAAAAATTTCTGTCCAATATCTGGGGTTACTTTTGTGTGTGTGTGGCTTTCTGCTTCATTCTTCTTTAGGTGAATGAGTTGTTGTTTACTAACAGTACTGCAGTTTTATAATCTGTCTTTTATCTGACAGCTGTTGAAAAGATAAGCTTTTCTGAGTTGAAGGAGTTCAGTCTAACATCAGTAAGCCTTCCTGGTAAAGCTGGCAACCATCATTCTGTGTGGGCTGAGACATACTGGTATTATCTGCCTGTTTCAAATCTAGTTGGTGAGGAAAATCTCTCCTTCCGCGATTGATGTACTGGTCAGAATTTGTAGCACAGTAATCCCTCCATGGTTGTTGTACTAGCCAGAATTTGTAGCTTCCTCAAAATGTGACTTTTCACTTAAGTGTCTTTAAAGCCCTGTAAAAACAAGCTAAAGATTGACTTGATTTACCATCTTTTTTTGTTTCAGTGAAAACGAAACTACTCCACATTTAGAATATACTGTAATGTTTTGTTGGCTTCAGACCCCATGGAGAAGCAGGGCTTTATTATATTGATGCTGAAGGGCAATGCTGCCATTGCAGAAAGAGAAGTCACAGTTGCATGGCTCCTTCCTATCTTTCTACCCATTATTGGGTGGTGAGTGGCTAAAGATGCCCTCGCAGGAAACTGGCATACAGATGTGGGTTTGTTTCTATCATTGTTTCATGCACTGTTTGTTTTGGGTTTTTTTCAGAGCTTCTCACAAGCATGATGGAGGGTGTGAAATGCCACCTGGACAGCAGTCTGCCACAGATACGGTGTCTGGGAATGATTGTGGCAGAGAGCATTAGTTCGAAAGTAAACACTGATGGGCCTGTCCTGAAGTTTCAGGTGAAGTTTGTAATGAAATTTATGTTTGGTGTGCAGGGCTTAGAGGAAATAAAAGCTTTAAACCAGGCGATGCAGGGCATTATAGCAAGTTCTAACACTGTCTGGAAATAAGGAGAGGTGGCAGTACTTTCAAAAAGAAAGGATATCTGTTTACAAAAACCAATTGTATAGAACACAGCTAGGTGGCTGAGAGCGATCTTAAGAGTGTAATCTGATGGCAAATTCAGGGTAAACTGATGATAATAAAGGACTACTAGGGGATTCCCCTATTGCATGAGGGAGTCTGAATCTGACCGACAGAACTTGAGAGGGAACTTCAAACCTAAACCAATGGTGAACATTCAGTCTCTGACATGGTGGGAAGACCTGCTCTGAGTTGAGATTCTCAAGACTGACATGGGGATATATGCTCTGCTCTTTCCAGTAGAGTTTGTAAGAATTACATAATTAAATCACATTACTTCTTTAAAAACCTGCATCATCCCTCATTGCATTGCCGTTTATTTTAAAGATTGTAAGTGACATTCAGGTAAGGTCTGATCAGGTACTACTGTTAAATGTAGGGACAGAGGTTGCATATGGCACAGATCACTGTGCAGCGTAAATACATTACTGCTGGCAGCACAGTGATTGAAACAAATGGAATTTGTGTGGATTCATCTCTTCATGATTCAGTCTTCATTTGCACACAGTAGAAGGGTTAAGTGTTGAATGCTGGTCGTATTTTCAATCAAATAGAGTGCAGTAACAGTTTTTCTGAATGCCTAGTATGAAGAAGATGATGAAGTTAGAGAATTGAAGTCCCTTCTGGTGCAGACTCCACCATCCTGTGTTGTCCCCAGCCTTCCAGATGATGAGTAAGATATTGCTACTATTCATCTCCATGTCATCTTTTTGCCATTCTTCATACCTTTTTTTGAGTTACACACTAGAACTGTATATAGTATTCAAGATGTCTTATATACTCTTAAGCATTATTTTGCACCTTTCTTACAATGCAGTGGAGTTGTGTTTAATTCATAATTAAAATGTATTACAGTCACTTGTTTGATAGCTGCACATGGTGCAGCCATGCTGCAGGGGTCCTGTGTGCCCCTGCCTAGAATCAAACAGGCCTTTCTGTTTGCATCTTGTAAATCTCACATTTGGGCCATATGCCCCTATTCATCTGTGACAAAAATCCAGCATATCTGTTAGTCTAAAGACTGGTTCTTTGGTGCCTTAACTTTCATGGTATCTGCTGAGGCTCTTCGAAGCACTTAGTTTTATCAGTGGAGGAATGATGCGCTTCTTGTAATTAGCAAATGAAACTATCCAGCACACCAGTGAAGTGCGGAAGATTTATTGCTCCAATTTTAGGGGCATACTCAGCATAGACAGCTGTTTGAGACAGCATTTGAGAAGTAGAGAGATGAAAGGACCATGCCAAAGCCCACAGAAATAGGTACAGAGACAGAAAAAAAATTCTCAGTTATTGTATTCATCCTCTTAGCAATGGTTAAAGCTGTTTCTTCCCTATTTGTTCAGTTTCATTCACAGCTTCAAATATGGTGCAGGCCATCGTGATCCAATTATCATAGATGAGTCTTTTCTTAGCAGTCCTAAGGTTAATGCATACTAACATTATCCAGGTTAGTGCAGGGGAACACAGCAAATTAGCTTAATTTTTGTTATCCATTCTTCTGTTAAGAGATTCTGCTTCTCTTCTCTCATCCCATTCTCCTTCCCAGGACTTAGTTCCTTGTGTCAGCCCAGCCAGGGAGACTTCAGCAGAAAAAAAACATCTGCCATTCTGTTTAGGCCGCAAGGGTTGATAGTGTGAGTAGTTTCATGCTTGTGAGTAAGGACTGTTACTTTATTAGCTTTAATACTTCTTGTTCCTCACAGCAGGAATGAGAAGGCAGATGCTGCACTGCCATCAGTACTGGAAAGTAACAAGAAATCATGTACAGCAGCCCCTGTGATGCCAGATGATGAGTCAGATGCTGAGCTTGACAGGTATGGGGTAAGAAACTGGCAGGAAACAGAAAATAAATGGCAGGTTCTTAAGAGCAGATGTGGGGAGAAAGGAGCTATTGGTAGCTGCATTTCTCAGCAAATCTTGTGCTTTCTGACTTTGTTCAGCTGAGTGGTATGTAGCAGAGTAGGACTTTGTGTAGGAAATGGCATGCAAATATGTTAGTCAATAATTTAAGCAAAGCCCCCATCATGTACAACCATTGTATTTATTCCATTTGACTTAGATACATGTTTCCTGAAATTATGGATGTAATACCCATTTTAATAGTGGACCTGCCTTATTCTGTCACTTTACCAATATATAAAGAAATCTTAGGAACCAACCTGTTGTGTCTGAGTCACCTGACTCCTTCCTGCGCTTCAGCAGGGGATCCAGGTCCAGATCTGGTCACAGAACTGCTCTTTCACTGAGCTTCAGAGTAATTCATAGAACTTCCTGAGGAGCCCTTTCAAGCCAGGCTTCAACAGTGCTGCTGGATGATGGTGTTATGGCAATGTGTGTGCTGGTTCTTTCCCTTTTGTGTGGATAACTGGGGAAAGGAAGAACAATTATGCCCCACAGACTAACTCTTACCTTTATTTCTTTTACAGTGATGATGACCTCATCCCTTACGACATGTCAGAGGACAAAGAACTGAAGGTTAAGGCTCCTGTGTATATCAGAGACTGTATTGAAGGTAGGAGATCTTGGTCTGAGGGTTTATTTGTTTCTTACTGGTTTTGGAAGAGTGATCTCTGTAGGTTTTATTTTTCCTGAGCTAATTTGAAGAAGCTGTAGGATTTCAGTGATCTGAGCTCAAGTGTTGAACTGTAATTTCTGAGTAAGTTCAATTTAGTTCCTAATGCTGGTCATGCACTGGGTCAGTGATCCCTGCCTACAACAAGACCGACTATTGGCAGAAGAAAGTTGGAGGTATATACCCAAGCACAGCCATTCTGTTAATAGCTTTTGTTTGTCTTTTGATTACCTGCAGTCCTGGCAGGATCTGAAGATGTGGACAAATGGGAAGCTACAGTCAAGGCTCTTGAGAGCTTGGTTCGAAAGAATCCAGCAGCAACAAGAGAGGTGAAGTAGTATGAGCTAAGTTACCAGTGGGCTGTAACACAGGGTTATCCCATTGCCCTCGTGAGGAGACTAAACGTGCCTGTAGAGCAGCAGGCCAGGCTAATGTGTACCTGAATTTAAAGCTTTCAGTTTGGGAAGGGAAATAGAAGGAAATAGTTGCTTTGGAGGTGAGGCTACAAGGAACAAAGAATCAGGCAAAGGCGCTGGCAACAGTGTGGCATTTAGCAGCTCCAGTGCTAAAAATGAAAAGCATTGCAGGCAGAGCTTGTCAGTAACGTGAGGAAGCTCCGTGCTTTGTGCTGAGCAGAAAAAACATCAGAAATGCAATTTACAGAGCAGCCATGAATTTCACAGACCAATTGATTTTATTTTTGGATTTAATTGGTTTTGAATTTAAATTGAATTGTTATTCCTCAACAAAAAGGGAGATAAAATCAAATGGACTTTCCCTATTTGCTTGTACAAGCACAACGTCTTCCCAAGGGAGTAGTTGGATTGTACTGATCAAGATGAAAAGCTCAGATGAGAGGAACTTGGGACAAGCTCAGTGGTGTGATGAGTGCTCACCTCCACTTGTTAGTGAACACTTGAAGGTGGCAGAGATATAAGCCTCTGCCTGCTGAGAAAGGGAAGGGGTGTAGTCTGGTAGACAATGGGTGATCTGCTGCTGCTTATCAGACATGTTACTGAGCTGGATGGGCTTTGGGTCTGGTATTGTACCCTTTAACCCAAGTCCCCCTATCATGATGCAGCTACTTGTCCAAAAAGCCAAAGTGAATGTGGACAGAGAAATCAGCATCAGGGTTTGTTCAATGTTTTGAGCAATCTTTCCTGATGGCATTTAGCTTAATGTGTTTTCTCTCCCTGCTAAGCAGTGGACATGTTGCCTGTATTCCATACCCTCGTTGTCTTTGCCTAAATATTAGAAATGGAAAATGGACACTGTTGTGTAAATTCTGTGAGAAAGAAAACACCTGCAGGGATTTGATTCTTTTTTTCATATTTTGAGCAGGTTAGTGTGGAGCTGGCAAAAATACTACTGCATCTGGAGGAGAAGACCTGCATTGAAGGCTTTGGGGAGCTCCGTCAGAGAGCTCAGGTCGCTGTTTTAACCACTGATCCGATACCTGTGAGTCCCTCATACCGCTTTCCTTTTTCCAGTTGAGGCACAGGCAAAAAATGAAGCAACTGAAGTCTCTTGCTAGCTTGATAGAAGCAGCTGTCAAGAGTGTGGTAGGATAGCTAGTTCATGTCTGACAGCATTTACGCAGAGATGGGCTATGTACTGAAAAATATACATGGATGACTGGAACAACAGGCAAGAGAAAACTGTCAGAGCTGTAACAGACTGGAATAACTGTTTGGAGACTGTTAGTATGAGTATACCTGACAAGGCAAATTAGGTAAGGACTTAGTGCACTGCAGGGAAATTATTTCACATGGAAGGGAAGCTGAAGCACAGAGGGCTTCTCTAGAAGATGACTTGACTGGAGATTGTAATCACAGAATGGTTTGGGTTGGAAGGGACCTTTAAAGATCATCTACTCCCAACCCTTCCTGCCGTGGGCTGGAACACCTTTCACTAGATAGGGTTGCTCAAAGCCCCCTCCAACCTGACCTTGAACACTTCCTGTGCTGGGGTGTTTACAACTCCTCTGGGCAACCTGTTCCAGTGTCTGCCCACCCTCATAGTAAAGAATTTCTTCCTTATGTCCAATCTAGATCTGTCCTCTGTCGGTTTAAGACCTTTACACCTCGTCCTATTGGTACTGGCCATGGTAAAAAGTCTCTTTCCATCTTTCTTATAACCCCCCTTTAAGTATTGAAAGGCCACAGTAAGGTCTCCTTCAAAGTGCCAGAGCTACTGTGGCAATTGTGTTGTTAACCTCTGCATAGGAGGGAGAGCAGAATGGCAAAGTCCCTTCTGTCATTTACTTCCTCTGGGAGCACCCAGAAGTGGAAGTGTCTGAATTTCCCCTATTTGCGCACTGTGTCTCTTCCCTTCCCTTGGAGGCTTGTTAACTAACAGGAAGCAGGGCCTCTCCTGAAATAGAGTGCTTTTAGAATTAGTGGGAACATTGTTTCCAGCCTGGGTTTGTGTTCACTGTGCCTTGATTTTTCTGTACAGGTAGCAAAATACTTGACCTCCCAATTCTACTCTCTGAACTACAGTCTTCGTCAGCGCATTGACATTCTTGATGTAAGTGCTCTTCTCTTTACTTCTCAGTTTCCTTGGGTCTTTGTTGCACCAGTGCTGTTTCCCTGAGATGTAATGGGGTTACCTTTTATTCCTTGGAGGAGGAGGCAGAGGCATGGGAATCTCTTATGTCAGTATTTGTGCCTGGCATTCCCCTCTTGTTCATAACCTTTCACACTCCAGTTGTACAGCGATCATCCCCCACAGAATGCAAAGCATATGATGGTCATTTGCCTGGGGGAAGCCACTGCTTCCTAACGTGTCTGTTATGTCTTCACTTTCTGAAAGACAGTAATCTGCCTGTGACTCCTTCCACATCATTTCACTTACTGTGTCTGAAGGAGACACAGTTCTGTTTCAGGCCTAAGTGACCAAGTGCTTGGACCCCAGAGCCAGTTGGTTGGCTGGGGGTCTGTTACCTTGCCGTTCTTCATTCTGAACCTGTTGTGCCTTGCTGTTCTTAGCAGTTTGGGTGCAGGTAACTCTCTTGTTCCCTAGTACAAGGATTAGTCCTTTTCTCCCTCTTTTTCATCTAGGTATTGGTTTTGGCAGCTCAGGAACTGTCCTGTCCCAAATCCCATGGGAAGACCAAGCATTCTGGTGCCCAAAAACCTTGTATCCAGCTCTTTCCTGGAAGTGACAGCTCTAAGGACTGGAGAAGAATTGTTGATGAGAGGATCAAAAGCAAGACTCGGAGATTTGCTATGGTGAGGCCAGGGCAGAAACAAATGTCAAATGCAGCAAAAATACGGACGCTAGGAGGTGCTGTAGTTCTATCTGGAAAGAGCAAAATACCTGTGAAATTGGTCCCAATCCAAAGGAAAGACTGTAACTTCAAATACAAATTTATATTAGTATCTGGCTGAATCTTTCAGTGCAGAGTACCAACTCCTGATGTACTCTCCCAGCAGGAAAAGAAAGCTTTAACTCCTTGCCTTGCACCGAGGGATAGTTGTTGCTCTGTGATTGTTCTGAGCTTGTCTGGCTGCTTCAGGGAGCTGTGACTGCACCTCATGGATCCAGATTATCAGACTGGTTGCCTCTGGACTGGACTCTCTCATCCTTCCTATTTTTCAGGGAGATAAATTGATGCCAGTTTCCCAGTTCCTAGAACTCCCCTGTGGTTCATCCTGGAGAACTTGCTTTCCAAAATTCCTTTATCCCTTACATGTTCTTGTTTCTTGTATCTAACCCAGCAGTACTGAGCTATATTGTACTGAAATACTTAGATGTGCAAGAGGATCTGAAGTGGGAAGTGAGCAGTTCAGTCTGGAAACTAGTAGCTGTAGGCATAAAAGCAAGCAGTGGCTGACGGTGGGATGGCTGCAAGGACACAACTGACAGTGTCCAGTGAAGTGGAAGAGTTGGGTGCTGCATGTGTCTATGCTTCGTTTTTCTCTTGGACAGGGCCGGTCTCAAGTGGAACTGGCTGCCGTCCCAAATGAGTTCAGTTCTGTTGCTGGGCACTTCTTCTTTCCATTGATTCAGCACTTTGACAGGTGAGTGTGCACACCTGGGGGTGTGAGGATGGCAGCTGCCAGTGAGCCCTTCTGCATGCCTTGGAGCAGCAGGCTAAACCCCCGAGGCTGTGTTGGAGGCCAGTGACACCACACCAATGCCTGGCTCATGCAGAAAGCTTATAGAAGAGGGGTTTATGGTCTCTTGGGCTTAGCCTATGAAGTCTTGTTGGGCAGGAGTACATAAGACCCTACAGAAGTCAAGATACATTATGAGGAATAACCTGTCAGCAGGTACACAGGCAGATGATTTTGGCAAGTACCAAAGCAGTTGGTACTTGCCAAACCAACCCTCCACCTTGGGAGGTTTAAAAACTCCAGAACTCAGACTGCAGTCTTTAACCAAAGTTAACTGTCTCAGGTTTGGGCCTGTCACCATGACTGGTCCTTGTGACTGTGTTATAGGGCACAAGACATGGTTATTGTCAGTCACATAAGTCTTTGTTTACCTAAGGAAGGCTGAGTAATTGATTCTTGTAATACCAGTCTTAATAGTTTGTTTCTCGTATGGCAGTGGTGCTAGCTTTTGCATGCAGTTTTTTCTTAGTAAAGCCTCTTGGTAGAGTAAGTGATACCTGCTGTAGGAGTAGAGGATATTACTGGTCTGGGAGCAAAGATGAAAGAGCTGTGGCTGATGTTAAATTGGGAATGACTGTATAATGACTGTTGTTGGAGGGATTCAAGCTTGTGGAGGGATTCAAGCTTGTGGAGGGATTCAAGCTTGTGGAGGGATTCAAGCTTGTGGAGGGATTCAAGCTTGTGGAGGGATTCAAGCTTGTGGAGGACAGTTTGCCCTGTATAACCACCTTGCCTGTTCTAAGGATGCACTGATGGATCTTCTCACTGCTATTGGACTGTGTATCTTGCACTTGCAGGCCTTTGACAACGTTTGATCTCCTGGGGGAAGATCACCTTGTCCTTGGAAGACTGGTCCACACCTTAGCAATCCTGATGTACTTGGCTGTCAACACTGTGGTAAGAAAGGCTGCATGAGAGACTTCCAGCCTGGGAACTCAGAGATGCCTTATGAAATAGCAGCATGCTTTGGGGCCTGCTACAGCAAGTTAGAGCTGTACATGCTGAGGAGTTGTGAAAAGGGCTGGGAAAAAGTGGTCAGAAAAGAGACATGGGATTCAAGACACCCCTGCGCTATCTTTTGTTGCTTTTGGTAGAAAAACTATCAACTTCTGTGGGAAGTTGGGCACATCGTTTCACTTTACTGCTTAAATTTCCTCATCTGTAAAATAAAGTTAATTGTAACTGGGATCTTCACAACAGTGTATTGCAAGATTCAGTTCTGTGTGGCAGTGTGAATGGGAAGGTATTCAGTGTTTTCTGTCATGATCCTGTTTTGCAGGCAGTTACTGCAATGGGACGGGCACTACTGGAGTTTGTTTGGGCTCTGCGTTTCCACACTGACTCGTAAGTTGTAGTTGTATGTTTTAATTTTTAAAGATCAGGTGTGAGCCAGTCTCCAGCCATGGTTTGCTGTTGTCCAAGACTAGCACCTGACTGAGAATGTCAGTGACTTAATGCATTAACTCTATGCTCTCCTCCAGCCTTCTGTTCTTATGTCTAAGCGTTGCAAGGATATGTAATGAAGGCATTGCTTTAATGTCACACCAACATATGAACTTGACTAGTGTCTTCTAGTGTGGTGGCACAGTCATTACCTGTAGAAAGCACAAATTTCTTGAGCAGCTATCCGTGTGATAGTTTCATCTGTGTTTACTCAGGGAGCTCTTAAAACTTTAGATTCAAAACCAGCATTCAGCCTGGAAAGAAACTTGCATGTAGCCAAATGCTGTAAATGTCCAATTTCTGTTTTGATCTCAGACTTGTTCAGGACTGGATTATGCCAGGCTCCCTGCACCACTGCATGGCAGGGGCTCTGTATGTGGGCACTCTGTCAGCTGGTGTGTGATTATGCTCCTAATTAGTAGGAATATGGCAAAATCACAATCAAAAGCATTTGAAATTAGAGAAGGTAAGAGCATGAAGCTGCAGACTAACCAGTTCGGTCTTCAACAGGTATGTGCGCCAGGGTCTTTTGTCCTGTATCTCCTCCGTGCTCCTCAGTGTCCCTAAGGAGCGTCTTCTGGAAGACGTGACAGAAGAGCTTTTGGAGACTCAGTCCTGGCTGGGAGGTAAGATGGGGTGGATGGGGTGGTGTAACGCCAGTGGTTTTGTGGCTCTGGTCTTTGTGCAGTGTTTCTTGAATTGTGATGGTAGCAGTAATGTCTAATGTTGTGCATCAGAGATTTGCATGATAAGCCTACTTCTGACTTGCTTGTAAGTTTTGGGCAAATAACAGACCAGGCTGTGTGCTGTACAGATGTATTATTGAGGTGTCTAAAGCATAAGCTGAGACCTGCGTATGGCATTTCAGAGTGTGACTATCCTCACGGACCAACCAAAAAATCTCAAAATGTGGTATGGGCCCCCTTTCTCTGTCTAAGCATGCAACCACCCACCTCATGAAGCTGCAGAAAGTATTGTCATATTGCATATTACATCCAGGCAGTGACTTTGACCAGCAGTAACATACAAGGCTTGTGTGGCCCATTTACACCGTGTGCACAGAAGACGGGTTTCATTAGTGCTAAAAATAGGAGGAAGAAGAGCATGGCCCCATCTCCTAACTTCCTATTGCTGATGGAAAGAACAACCTGTGAAAGACAGCAGATGACTTTGCATGCTGCACCCAACGCACCCTACATTGACACAGCCTGCGTTTGTGGGTTCTGGTAGGCTGGAACTGCACGCACTGGTGGTCAGGTACTGCGGTGTGCTGGAAGGACAAGAGGAAGTAATGCTGTGTGCTTTGTGGCTCTGAAGCCTCCACTGTATTCTGAGTGGACCTCATGTGACTCCCTGGGTTGGTTTCCTTCACCATTCTCACTCTTGGTGAGTTGGCTTCCCACAGGGAGCAGGCAGGAAGTGACAGTGTCACAGCCAGCCTCTGGTCCTTGCAGGTTGTGGAGCTCTTTGCCCTGTAAAAGGAAGAGAGCTGCCTTGTAGGGCTGAAAACTTTACTTTTCCCATGATGTGGTGTGCTCTGAGGAATCTTCTTGTCTCTGCAGTTAACACTGTTGTTACCGAGTAAAGCCTTTCCAGGAATGTTACAAATGTCTTTTCAGCATGAGGGTCTGCGTAATCTGTTTTTAATGAGGTTTTTTTGAAAGGAGGAAGATGACAGAACTAATAGCATCTTCATATGCCTGTAGGTTGTGTAATAGCCATCCCTTTACATGTAGTGCTTTTCCATGAAAATTTCATGGTAGATCGTGGTGGGAACGAGAGCAGGATAAGATCACAGCTATGTGGATAGCAGAGAAGGGGAAACTATTGTAGGAGTCATTTAGAAACCTTAAAGGACACGACTCCAGCTCCACATCTGGTCAGGTGCAATTTAAGTGCAGTTTAAAAGGGCTTCTAGAGCTGCTTCCTGAAACACAACAGCTTTTTGGGCTATGCCTTTGCTGTTTGTTGTCAGATTGCTGGTAAAACAGCTATCACAGGGAGGCACTGGGCTCCTCCTTGCTGCTCCAACAGGCAAAGTCAGTCACTAGGTATCTACTTTTGGGACTGAATCATGGTTTTGAGCTAGCAGGCTTCCTGTTGCTTCAGGATCCTTACAGACCTGATTTGCAGGAGGTGTCACATATTAGAGCTGCTGTAGCTGGGAAAAATTACAAGCTGTCAAGTGTGCAAGCCTTCTGCTACCATGCTTTAATGGCCAGAAGTTATCACTTTGGGTTTCAGCTTAAAGCATCTACATTTCTCCTGCTATGGCTAAAGCACAATGAGGGACAGTGGGCTAGAAAATGTTATCCATGAAGCATTCAGTAGAAATCTACAAATCTGCTCCAGTTTGTTGCTGTATCGCAGCCTGTGCAGATTACTGTAGTTCGTTATGTGAATGTGGCTGACTGTTCCTGCCCTTCAGCCTTTGGGCTGTAACTAGAACTGTTCCCCGTTAGAAAGTGTTCACAGTGTGGTGTAAGAAACTACTCAGTCACTGTCAGGGTACTGTCTGCTTAGTGGATGTTCCAGGACATTTCAGCTGGGGAGAGAGGCGAGGATCCACCCTGTACTTGCTTGTCATTGCCCTTAATGCCATGCTGGAGCTATTACTAAGTATCCTAATCTTTCCTGGGGGAGGGAGGGAATACCTAAACATTTCTAGGAAACAGTTCCTTTGATTCCTCGGCTGCTGCCTTTGAGGGAATTCCCCACCCCTTGCAAGTGCTGTAGAGCTATGTCATAGGTGAGTTTGGTTTATGTAAGGACCTGAATGATATTCTGGTGCCCTGTGCCTCCCTTTTGGTGGCAGCAGTTCAAGTCCATGCTCATGGCAATTAGAAACAATGCCAACATCAGTTTCTTAGCTTTTGAGTTATACTCATCTGTCCTGTAGCCTCCCCCTTTTTGCCTTCTGTGGAGGGAGTGTGGAAACACCACCGTGGAGCTCTCCCTGAGGTTATAAATAGCCCTACTCATCGGCGTGAGTCATGTGTTTGGGCTGACAGTGCTGTGCTCTGAGCACACCGCTTGTGCGTACAGGATATCCTTACTCAGGCTCTCTGCTCTTCCAGGCTCCCCCTGCTCAGACATCCTGCGTGCATCCTGGTTTTCACTTTGCAGGCCCGTTAAGGGCCCCTGAAATAACAGCTGCTGGAAGCAGTTTCATGCCCTCCCTTACATGCTGTATAAAGTGTGAAAGAACTACTAGTTTATCAGAAGACTAATCTCTCAGAACGGAGAATGTGTTGAAACTTGGGACCTGCGTCTTTTTCTCCCATTTGAAGAGCAAAGTGACCAAGATTTCAGGAGGGAGCACTGAGTGTTGGAGCACTGAGCATTTGTTTAGGTTGCAGGAATTGACAGAACAGAGTCTTTAGGTTTTCTAATTGCAAACTGCATTCATGCTAGTCGATCAGCTGTAGAAAGGTTGTGTATAGCTCAAGGGCACAAGTACAAATTCCAGCATGGAGGTTATCTCATAGAAGGCAAGGTCACACAGTTTCTGTAGTGTTTCAGCCCAACTGACAATCTTTGTTTCTGCTGTAAGAATTAACTGAGCATTATTACATGTGACAGTCAGGGCTTAGCTAAACTTGTACTGCTTAAGATGACTGATCTGGTTTGTGCATCTTTGCCTTCTGGTCTAACATAATTCCTGCAAGTGCTGATGTCCAGCCCAGACTTAGCTGCATTTGGTGTTGCATTTAGTGCCATTCTGTGATGGTCAGGGAAGCAGCAGAGAAGCGTTAGGTAAAGGGCAGTTTCTCCCCTTTTCCAACTAACAGTGGCTGCTTCTTTTACAGATGTGGTGGAGAAAGATCCAGATGGGGACTGCAGGAGGCTGGCTTTGCAGAACTTGCTACTAATGGAGAACCTGAAAAAGAAACTCATAACTGTCCTTCCTAGCTGAAGGGTAAAAGAAATGACCTGTACCTCGTACTCTTGCCAGCTGGATGTGTGTAGGCACTGCTGGGGCTGCTTCAGCCGTCACCTGGCTAGAGAAGAGGAAGGAGGGGGGAAGGGTGCAGAGCTGTAAGCCAGCAAACCTGACTTGACATCTGGACTTTGTAGTGGAGGCCAATTTAGTGAGCTATTGCTATCCGGTACGGGGTGTACAGATGCAGGAAGGTAGGCGAGCTCTGCCATCCTCCCCACACCTCCCCAGCCCCCACCCTCAGCTATTTATAATCTTGGCAGGTTTGAGTGCTCTGCTAAAAATACAGGGAAGATCTCATAGCAGACTTCTTGTCAGAAAAACAGGAGGGCTGGAGAGGGCCACTTACCTCCCAGGGCTAAGTCTGACATGCCCATAACAAATGCTCCCGTGCCTTCCAGCAGCCAGCGTTTGGCAGAGTATCTGCTGTCAGCAGGGGTGACATGGTGTAGCAAATGACACCACTGATGAGGTGTAAGAACTGAACAGCTACACTGAGTTCTGAAAATGTGCCAGACCTTAAAGTCTTGAGCTAGAGCTGTGCTGTGGTTAGGAGCGAACAAAGCAGGAGGGTTTTTTATGTAATCTTAGTACAGAAATAAATTTCTATTAAAGGATATCTAACACTCAGATTTTTCACCTTAAAGTCTCTCCTCACCCTTCCCTGAAAGCATACAATTTTAAAACTTCATACTCAAGTTTTGAAGCAAGTCACAAAACAGGAAAAAGAAAAATCACTAAACAGAAGGGCTGGTTGGTACGAAATGTATGAGAGTGATTTTATAAATAGACCTTCGTGGGGCAGGGTAACAGGCTTGGAGGGGAGCAAAACTTGGTTGATTACATTGGACTTCACTTCTCGCGGTCCTACCTCTGCCAGGGAAGAATTCACATCCTGAAATCTGACTAGGAGTAGCTTGACATAACTGTGATGGTTGGAAGAGAAGCTTCAAAGTGAGAAAAAAGCTTCACTGGCTCAAAATGACCCAGCTTGAGCAGGGAGGATTGGATGACTTCCAGAGATCCCTTCCAAGCCCAACCATTCTGTGATTCTGAAGGTTAGTCCAGATTTCGGTAGTTTTAGCCCACGTGACCCCATGACGTATTTAAATACAAAAGCTTTGGGTTAGGGGAAGTCTTCCTTTCATTTTGCAGTAGGGGAGTAGTTTTGACTTTAACCTAAGCTCCTACCCAAATGGGACAGAGATTGCTGATTTCTAGGGAATGACAAAACAGCACCTTAGCAGATCAAAGCTGTACTTGAAAAGTTTGCCAACTCCGGAGTTTCCACCCCAGTTACTCAGCTCTTTTTCTGTACTCAGAAAAACACCTGAAGTTGCAACATGCAGTTCTTGTTGGGTTTTTTTCCCCCCTCCAATGTATTAAATTACTAAAACCAGCTTCATTATAGGATATACATTTTTATCTTTGTATGTAGTGTTTGAGATACTAACTTCAACACTGTTGCTTGTACCATCAAGCAGGAAGAATAAATTTCTTGGTAATAACCAAAAAGCCTTGTTGTAGCAACGTGTTGACTGATACACGACCCCTAATGAGGACAGAGTAAATGACCTAGTATTAAAGTCAGCTTTGTGTTTGGGAAGTGCAGGTTGTCAAGGGTCCTGCACTTCATCAGCCACTTCTTCCACCTCCTTGCTGTCCATAGTGCTGTGGCCGATCTCTGGCACCTGGGTTCGGCTTATGGGAATGCCTACTCCTCGGTGGATTGCCTCCATGGTCTGCTGTGTCACGTAGTAGCTCAGGTTCGTGGGTGGAATTCTTTTCTGCATCTCTTCCAGGTACCGGTAAGCCTAAAGTAATGCACAGAGGTCACTGCAAGGGAGGGAGGGGCTGTTCTGCTACAGGAGTCCCAGCAAATGGGTGGAAAGTGTCCACCCTTAGTGCCTGGCTGCGCTCCTCACCCAGTGCTGAAGGGTGCTGATGCTTAGCCAGGAGCTGGACCTTTACTAATGTGATGACCTTTCATAGTGACTTGTGTCAATTCTATCTTTTTCAGTTTAAAAAAGAAGGGGGCTCAAAGGCTGGTTTTACATTCTCCTGACAGCTGAAGCACTGTCAATACATGTTAAAAATAAGGTTAATCGGCACAGCTGGAGAAACTTGCACTTGGCATCCTTATGTTTTATAATAGTGGCAGGTTTAGTCCAAATGCTCGTGTGTGTGGCACTCCTGCCCTGAAGAAGTGATTCACCATTTCCTCAAATGACTGCAATTTTACAATTTTATTTTCTTTGGCCAGGTGGCAAATAAAATTCAGTGTAATGGCTAAGATATGCACCCAGACACACCCTTCTGTTCTTACCTAATAACTGGGAATGCTTAAGAATCCACCAGTATTTATCAGTCCTGTGAGCTTGCTGCTTCTCTGGTGGCATGAAATGAAAAATGTATGAGTATGGATATAGTTCCTGAGGGCTACCACACCCTGCTGAGCAGTTTAGCTCCTGTAAAGGAGCCTCTACGATGGAATGTCTTCCTGTGTGAGAACCCCGCTGTACCAAGCTGCACTGGGGTGTATGTGACAGGCTCTGTAGATTGGAAGAATGAAGAATTCACTTACCGTGTGGAATTCCTCCACTTGTACATAATGTTCAACCAGAAATCCCAAGACATCACCGGGACGGATGGCGCTGTCACAATCTTGCTCGGCCAGGAGAAGTTCACACTGTCTGACTGCTTCTTTGGGATCTTCAGAGTAAACTCTAGTAAAGAGCAACAGGAAACTGGTAACAATCTGAGGGAGAGCATTCAGCTTGTCATGTGAAGAACAGGGAAGATTTTTTTACTGTGTTATATTTCGTAATCACCTTTTGGCTACGCTTTCCTTGGTCAATACACTTGCTTATATTTCAGGTTACCTTTTCATCTTGAATGTCAACAGCACTTTTACAAATCACATAATGCTTTTCCTGCTGCAAAAAATGTAACAGCGGCTTTTAGAAGTGAGCCTGCAAATTATTTACTAAACTGCAGGCACTAGCACAACTGCTTGACTTTCTGTCATTAGTTTACATGTTGTAAATACTGCAGCTCACCTCCGAGCATGGGTGAACCGCTTTATCAGGGTTATCTGGCTTTGCAGATGGGCTAGTTTGCTCTCCTGTTCCACAGGGCTTCTAGTCTTTGCTTTTGAAAGACACTTATATGCTTCTGTCAGTGCTCCTTGTGCTTTCTCATAGTTCTGATACTCATCAATTTCTACCTGCAAGAGGAGAAATGAGATGAATGTCTTGCTCCAGAGCTGGCAAACCAAATGGTCACCGAAGGGGGATGTACCTGAGCACACGCATCGTAGAAACCTGCCAGCAGGTCAAGGGCCTTTCCTTTAGTATAGAAGCTAATGATGTTCTTCATAATCTCAGGGTCCTTCCGCCAGTCCAGTGATTGTAGGTAGTTGGCTGCCATGATATAAATCTCTCTCTGTCTGGAAACTCCCGCAAAAAATATAATTTTCTCGGTATCTCCAGATTTCAGCAGTGCCCTCATAGCCTAGCAATGGAAAGTGGGGCAGGGGCGGGGGAAGAGGAGAAAAAATATCATTGTGAATGCAAAAACACAAGCTATGCTAGGATGGCTAGAAAAACCTCATCTGGATAGCCTACTGTATGGAGACTGTTCCAAGGTTTACTTCTCAACACACCCTTGTTTTGAGAAATCTTAGGAAGGTTTATAGGCTCAGCCTCTTCAGCCTTTTTTCCCCTATGTATCCAGGCTGACCTTTAACTTGTTTCCTGCTTGTGTGTATTTCTTGGTTGCCATGTGGTAATTGCCTTGTCTCATGCAGCAGTCGGCGATTTGCTCCAGCAGCTCTCTCCGGGACTCCTCAGGTAGATCCTTAGAGTCCTTAGAGACGGTCATCTTCTCGGCCATCTCCTCTGTGATGGTCAGGTTCTGCTTCAGGCAAAGTTGCAGAGCTTCTTGGTACTAATGGAAGTGAGAAGACACTAATAGTGATACTTCACATTGCTTTTGGTGTAACCTACAGAAATTAGCTAGATGAAGGCACAAATGTGAGAAGCTGTGGATGCTCTACTGGAACACTGTGTAGTTAAGCATCCTGACATTAACTCCTGTTCAACTACATGCTGTCTCGTTTTGTTTCCCAAGAATGCATTTGTTCTTCCATGAAGACCATTGATTCTCACCTGTCTTCTCAGAGGACACTAGTGTGGCATTAAAGGTTCATCCATTTAATCTCTTTGAACATGACATTCTCAGAGACATACCAGTCAGATTTATTAGGCGTGGTTGATTATGTTAATGTGTTCAGCAAATACAAATCGAAAAGAGGCATTTGAAAGATTTTGCTAAATACTATCCTACTTCCTCTGTAGGAACAAATTATGAGTAGTATATGCAAATAGCCTTTTGTTCAGAAAAGGGCTATTGTACCCTTGCAAAACGTGGAAGAAAGCCATAGGAGGAGCTTGTTAGAGAAGAGTGGGTATAGGGTTGCTTTGGTACCCGGCATTTCAGTAAAGGCTGAGTTACCAGCACAGTCATGAGGGCAAGGTAGAAGTGTGTAGAAGTCTAGGTGTGAAATGAAGTGCCTTAACTACATTGGTGGTATGACAAGAGGGACAGCATTTTTGACTGATGATGTTATAATTTCTGTGCCTCCAAGTATGTTAGTTTAGAAAGTAGTTTTTCTTTTCCCAGGAGTGCAAAATCTGCAGGTTTTAAGCCAGAAATAAGAAGACAGGAATCCATCTCTGGGTTGAGCCAGTGGGCTACCCCCCGATGAGTCACTGGCATGAGAGGAAACTTTAAACCTTAAAAATGTCTCTGCATATCTGTCTGCCAACAAAGATAAATGTATGTGCATGTGTGTACACACCTGTTGTGCTCCTCTGTACCTGTGCATGGAGGGGCTGCAGAAGCTGGGGCTTACCTTTTTGGCTGTTAACAGCAACTCCATTGCCTTCTCATACTGAGCATGTTCAATAAAAAAATCAGAACAGCGGGCTAGCAGAGCTGGGTCGGATTTCTCATCCAGGTCTTCAGCAATTAGCTGTAGGGCCCCAAACTGCTGCGTGGCAAAGGCTAGTTCCAGTGCTTTGGAGAAGTGTCCTGCCTGCAAAATTAAGAATGAGTCTTTAAAGGCTAAAATAGGCACTGCAGAATCAGTTTACAGGGCACCCTTGAGCAGACTAACAAAGCATTACCCACCACGAAGAAATTACTCATAAACGGTACATATAGAGTGTTAAAAACTACAGTTCCTCTGCTGTTAAAGTTTGGGGTTTTTTTTACTAGAAAGACATTTACCTTGTGGTATAACATGACAGCCCTGTCCATTTGCTCCCCCTTTTCCTCATAATAGCAGGCTGCCTCTATCATGTCTTCTGGAGAACTCAAAAGAGCCAGGTTCATCAGCTGATCATCTAAATTGTTCTCCTGTTAAAAGCAAAGATTTGGCTCTAGGTATGCAGCAAACAGATTTCATAATTCTTTCTCCTGGCAAGCCTACAGCTTTATACTGTCACACAGTAGCCCATCAACCCCCTTCTGTGTAAAATCTATACTAACCCAAGTAACTTTGAACTGCAATGATGATAATTTGTTTCAGGCAGTTTTCTGTGAGATATACAAGAAAACAATGTCCCATACAACCAAGCCTTTATTGATGCATCTGTAGAAGATGAAGGCAGAAAGCAGGAGCATCTTCACAGTGGGCTGTAATACGAGCGGCAAGCAGTGTCTCACGGGAGGGAACAGGTACAAAAACTTGTACTGCTCTCATTCTCAATGCTGCCTAGGGATAGAATCCGACTTTGCTTTGGGACATAAATGTACCTCTTTACACACCTTACACAAGCGGATGGCGTTGTTAAATGCTTGGGCCCTTGTGTAGAAATGCACAGCCTGCTTGATTTCATCCTGACTCTCGTACTGGCGGGCCAAGTGATACGATGCTGCCCAATTTCCCGTTTCATTTGCTATTTCAGCAGCCTGAAAAGGAGATCATATAGCTTCACTTTGTGCCCGTACTCCTCGCAGGAGTGAGAACTCTCTGGAAGCAGAGGGGAGCCTTACCTTCTGAATGTTGCCCTGAAAGCAGTGGACACGGACAAGGGAAAAATAATCCTGAGCCAGTGCGTAGTATTTTAGTGCAGATTCCATATCTGATTGGCTCTCCAGATACTGTGCCCACCATTTCCACAGGCTCCTAGAAAAGCAACAATATTAACTGCAGTGATGAGAATTGCCAAAGACTGCATTTTTCAGTCCTGGAGATGTTGAATGCTAGATACATTCTAAAAGAATGTAGACGAGGCTTTGCTCCCAGCTCAAGGGTGATATTCAAAGGTCTGTGCTCGAGGGAGGTCAGCCTCGGTATCTAATGTGGCGGTTTTGGAGCAAGGTGTAGCCTAACCCTGAAAAGCTGAAGGAAGATCATAATGGATAAGGCAGGGGCTGAACTTGTGGCTGAGAGGATTCATATTCCTCCTTCCCTGCTCTCTTCACAAGTTGTATTTCAGACCTGGAAGTCCCATTTGGGAGAAGGAATAAGCACAGCACTGACTTGTCTTTCATCTTGTTCACGTAGTTCTCCAGGGCTTGTAAGTCTTCGGAGAGCATTCGGGGTACCTCAAACCTATGCGTGTCTGACTTCTCATAGCTGTAGAGAAAAAGAACGTATTAGCTATGAAATGACCACCTTTGTATCAGCTCACTTCCTGATTAAAATTTAATGTTTGACAGCCATAAAGTGACAACACTGGTAACGCTGCTTTGCTTGTATTAGTTCCATGTAAGACCAGTTGCAGTCTGCCAGCACCATCGAAAAAGAAGTAGTTCAGTGGTCTTGCAAGGCACTTGGAATCAGGGAGGCCACGGGATCACAGGACAGTAAATACTTTCAAAGTGCCAGTGATGGTCCAAAGAAATATCCCTGGAAGCTCCTCAAACACCAAGCACATCCCTGTAACTGGCTGAAAAGGTTGCAGGAGGCCTGGGCTCCTCATCTTGCCTAGTCCTGCCATCCACTGCAGCCTCAGCCCCGCTGCCACCACCAGGACATCACCACACCTGCCACTGTCTACTGCTGGAGTCCCTCCTCACCTCATCTGATGGGTCTGTCTGATCACATCAGAGCTCTGCTTTGAACAGAGTGCCCTTATATTATTGTTGTTGTTGTTATTATATTGTGAGACTTCATATGGTAAAATATATAAAAACAAGATTTCAAACACCAAATACAACATGTTAAAAGTCACCTCCCCTAACTTCTCTAGGGACTCATCCATCGGTCACAGGAAAGGACCAGGTGCCAGAAGCACCCAAGCCACTAAATCCTGCCATAGCAGTTGTGTCTGGGACTCTCAGGAGAAGTAAACAAGTGGTTTTGTCATGGAAAAGGAAGAAAAAGAGGCAGTCTTCCACAGACAAGTACAAGATTGGCTATTAGTGGGGTTCAACTACTGGCCCTGGCAAGACAATCTGATGCTAAGCTTTATTAGCCTGGGAGGGTGCTGGGAGGTTTGTTGTAACGGTGCTTTCACTCCATGAGACAGAAAGCACCAGAAACAGGAAACTACTTTAATTAATTATTCATAGATGTCACCAGACATCCTCCTTAGCCTGTCCCCAGTTTCACAGGAGAACAAGGCTCCAAATGCCCTGGGTGCAACAGGCTGGTGCTTACTGGGTGAGTGCAAGACTCTGCTCTCCGGTTGCCTCCAGGTGCTTAGCGTAGTTGTAGTAGGTGGTGCGCAGGTGAACCCGGTCGTGAGCTTCAGCTGTTTCAATGGCTTTTTGCCACTGGTTGGAGGCTTGGTAGAACTTGTTCAGAAGGTCGTAGCGTTTGCAAGCCTTGTACAGTCGCTCCGCATCCTCCTGGAAGCAGAGTACAAACACCTTGTCAGCTCCGACCGGTGTTCCAGAGGTGTCCTTCACAAGAGACACTGCACTTCAGAGTAGTTTATTAGGGCAGGTCATTGTAATGCAATTAAACTAACAATAATTCAGGCAGGGGGGTTAACCAACTAAATATACGTAGCCTGGAATAGCACATTACTGGGAAACAGGATGTTTATGTGAAAATAAGGAAAGCACTCAGATCCTGGCATTTACTGCACCGTATCAACGGGGGGTGACATGAGCAAGCCATCAACAATTAAATGCTGTCATCAGGAGCGTAAACCATTCCAGAAAGGGAAGATATGCTTCTGTGGGGCCACAGTTAACAGCCACACTGCCCACCCCGAGGTGACATCCCGCAGAAGGTCCTAGGCCAAAGACAGGGGTTTTGTCAAGAAGGCATTAACAGGCCAGGGACCCCCTGCCAGGCCTCAGAGGTAGCAGTGCTGTTCGTGGATAACTGAGGGCCATTCCTGTGAATAAATGCTATTAATTTAAGGCAGAATTAGAACAGGGGGATTTTGCTGATGCTGACGCAAGGGCGAGCATATTTGGAACTATTATTTTTATGCTTTGAGAGGTACTCCTGTGGAAGGAGCATTTTCCTGCTCCACCCAACTGCTATCCAGCTGAACACTATATTTAGTAAATTGAGTTTATCTGTCCAAGACAGAAAAATAGTTTCTGTCTTTTATTGTTTCAAATTCAAAAAAGCATAGAAAGTAGAGAAGGAAGATGCCTGCACTATGAGTCTGTATGAGATTAAAAAAAAGCAACAGAACTGCATTTGGTTTTGCTACAGTTCCCCTCCACCTCTGCAAATAGATCTAAATATTCCTAAGAAGGAGTACTGACACTTTCCAGCCTCATTGCTTTCTCTGCCAGGAAGTTTCCCTAAACATTTTGTTTGAATTTTCCTTTTCTTTACTTTGACTCAGAACAGCTACTTTATCTCTCTAGCACTTATATTCTTAAAATAGTTGTAGATTGCTAAACACCTTTTAAAGCCAAATTCTAATTATTTGGGTATCTTAAAGATTTCCTTGTCTGTGAAATCTTTCCAAGAGCTTAACAATTTCCACTGATTTTCTCTGAACTTCTTCCAGTTCATCAGCGTTTTTTTTTCTAGTAATGAGATACTTAAGGGTGAAAGTCAATGTTCCAAGATACAGAAGTTACCAAATCAAAACCCCAGAATGTGGTGTCTCCTCAAACAAACCAATGTTTGCTGTCATAGCACCTTATCATTTTTTATCTAATTTGTGATTTCCTATGAACTGTGGGGTATTTCATCAGTTCTTCTTTCCCAGGTTTTCCCTCTTACAGATTATATGCCTGGATCTTTTATGGTACCCAGACTGAAAATCTCTGCTTTTATTGCAGATAATTGATAAAAATATTAAATAAAGGTGAACTGAGCAGAATACATGCTCTTATCATTCATCTGACTCAGCAGTGCTCCAGTCACTTTTTGATCCACATGCTAATGCTGGTGTCAAATCCATTTTAGATCTCAGTTCTATTGGTAATGAAGGGGAGTGGGTTCAGGCTACAATAAAGTCACATGGGAAAGACACGGTCTGTTTTGGTGTGTATTTGGTGCCAGGTCTGGCTCCAGATACAAGTACAAGGGACAGTCACCCCGTGCACAGGGAGAACAGCTTGACCACGTCCTCTGGCTGTGCTGGATGCAGGCAAGTTACTGCTTCCATGAGAGAAGCCAGGATGGAAATCTGGGAGTGACTGTAGCAGAGCAGGCCAAGTACAGCTGCAGTAGAGACAGCACAGGCAGCCAATGTGACTCGCCAGAGCTCTCCAACCCTGCAGGAAACATCAATTTTGCCTAAACTGCTTAAATGCCTTGAGGCAGCCCATGCTCTCTGGCAGAACACAGCTTTAGCCTTTCACTCTACAAACAAACATGTCAAAATGGAACATGAGTTTCCCGTATTGGACCTTAAAATATGTTTGTTGAAACATTTTAGCTAGAAGACTTTAAAGTACATGTCAAACCTAGAATGATTAAGCTTGGAAGAATTATGCCCCAAGAAAACACTTTTTCTGTTTAATGTTTCACACATAAATCATCCTTAAAAGATGTTTCCTTCATTCAGCAGTTTCCTTCATTCAGCAGTTTTTCATATGCGAGTAGAACTCCCACATAAATTCTGTATAGCAGTTAAGAAAACAGACAAATTAATCTGCTGTGCCCTTCGGCAGCTATGGCTCTTGGTACTCTTATTTCCAGACATTAGATTCTGCCATGCTCACTCCCATCTACTTTTTGAGGAACACAAAGAGGGCTGGGGGGCTGCTGAGCCTCTGGAGTTCAGTCAAAGCCCCTGATGGGTGTCATGCAGGAATCGTGCAGCTCGGGGTTGTGCAATGCTGAAGGAGATGCCTGTGGCCCTAGGATAAAAACTTGACCACAAAAATAATTGTCAGAACTATTCTTCATCAGTCCCCAGAAACCTGTCAATAGGTCTTATTCCCCTCCAAGGTTTTTGCATCTCAGAATTTTTAAAACATGATTAGTTTCTCATTTTTGATCCTAGTTAAGTGGGGTGGGTATTCCTGGATGTGTGTGCCTGGTGGGGTTTACCAGCATGCCCAGCTGAATGGCCAGCACGGCCACTCTGGCCTCCTGTTCTGGTTCTTGTTCAGCCTCCCGCAGCGCCTTGGCTCCTCTTGCGTGACCCATGTTTCCAAGGCAAATTTTGGCAACATCGAGCCTCTGAGTCTTCACACACATGCGAGCCATGCTCTCCCAGACAGCCTCACTGTGAGAAATGGGAAAGAAAAGGAGAGCGGGTATGGGGTCACATGTAAGGCTTGGGTACTGAGCAGGTAAGATGCAAGGAAAGAGGAGAGCGTTCAAAGGAAAACCATTAGTACATTGGACACTTGCTGAATGTAACAGACTGTGTGAAGATCGAAGAGGAGCAGAAATAGGCCTCAGACATAAAGGTTAGTTCTGGAGCGGAATGCCCACAGCCTTAAGGAAATACTGTGGCATTTGTTTTACACCAATGTCTAAACAAAAGCAGTTATGCTTGCCTGTGTATAAACAGTTATCATGCACCTATCACTGTGGTTCCTGTTGTAGCTGCAACCTGTTCACAATACCCTCATGTCGATGTTCATAATTCAAAAGAAAAATGTTAAGAAAAGTCTTATATACATAATCCCTACACTGGACATGCCCTGCTACTGTCCTACATATTCAAACATGGAACAGCTATTAGGAGCCTAATAGTTGCACTCAGTAACAGGGAATGATGTGTAGGAAACAACTGACCGAACTATCATGTTCTAATTTAAAACCTGCATAAAAAATAGCACAACGAAAAGCTTTGTGATTCCTCAGGGCTAAGAGCTTACACTTAACATCATTGCCAAATCCTCTGCCAAGACAGAGGTGGGGACTGGCTGAGCACTGTACTCCCATGCAGGAACATGGGGGCTCAGCAGGCAGCATTGCTCAACACACAGACCTCAACACAGCTGACCATTACATGGGGTGACAAGCAAAGATATCCGTAGATTCTATTTACATTTGAGCTCTTCAGAATAAAATGGAATATGTTTGACTAATAGAAACCATAAGCATTCAAACTACGTTTGGGGTTTTTTTCAGTGTGTGAACCTCAGCAAAAGTATAGTCCCTACAGTTCCCAGACACCACCGCAGCATAAAATATCTCAATGATAAAAGCAAGGAAGGAAAAAAAAAAAAAAAAAAAAGTTGAATGACACTTCAGGTCCTGCATCTGCAAGCAAATCCCCTACCAGTTTTCCCATGATTAGAATGTTTTTCTCTTCCCAGTTGCTGTGGGAAAGCCCTGAACAAACCAGGAAGGAGCAAAGCAAATGAGACACAACATGCTGTCAAATGCATACAATAAAGAAATGCTTTTCCTAATTTACTGTACAATTAGATCAGCTTTTAGTTGCAACTACAACTGGTATAAAGTTTCCAGGTAGTTATCAGCATGGATATAGCCATAAACTTCACTAAGGCCAAACAGTACAGAGAAAATAAAATAGGATCAGAAGTGATAAATCAGAGGCAAATTTCAGACAGTTCAGAAGTTTTGTTTGTTTAGAAAAGCAAAAATGCATGTCTGAATATTTTACTGAATTTCTTACACCTGCATGTCCACGCTGAATGCGGTTCAAGCACAGCCTCCTCTCATGTTCTGCTCTGACACGTCCCAGTACCCCAGAATGGGAAGCCAAAAGGAACACAGGAACAGCGCAGTCATTTCTGAACTGGGAAGGCCTCACCTAAACTCCAGCACTAGAGCCTACTGAGTGTAAGTCTATGCTTCACCACTTAATGCAGAAATGCTGACCTATATCAGCAAAACATTTGACCTTCCTAATTTTTGAAAAATTAGAATTGGTTTCTCTTTCATTTCAGCCACTGCCTGTATCTGGAACTGGGAAAAGCACGAAACCCCCCGTTAAAGAGCATTAAGGTTGTGTTAGATATTGTCACCTGGCTTTGATCAACAAGGACAGGGAGTTCTGTCATTAGTAAAAGATGTCAAATCTTGTGCACATGGGCATGGCTGTGCTTCACTAGGCATAAGGAAAAGAAATGTATTTTCCAAAATCTGTAGCATGCCAGAAGAAGTTGCCAATAGCTGTTTCACTTGGAACAGAGGAACACACGCCAGTGCTGCGCTTTGTCAAACTGACTAACAGTAAGTTTCTGAGAGGAAATCAAAATGTTCATTTTTCAGAGCCTTGGCAGCTTGCAATTCCCTCAGTGCAAGAAGATGAGAGTTCATGGGCTTGAACAGATGAACGGATGGGAAATCTTATTTAGACTACAGGGAGTGTAAACCTTTGAAAGGAAATAAACCAAATAGTGTATTTTAAAGTACAAAAATTACAAGATAACAGAGACACAAAGCAGGACTTAAAAGACGCTACTCATCCTCTTTTGGCTGTATTATGCTTTCCTGAGTGGCGATGGCTCCTGCCAACTTCAAACCTTGGTGGGAGCTGCTGCCCCAGGGATTCCTCCTTGGCAGCTCTCGCCCTGCTCACAGCCTGCCCGTGGGCCGCTCTGGCACCCGTGCCAGCTCTATGCCATGGATCACCCAGATGTACCTCTGCTCTGAGGAGCTAGAGCTCTGCCATTCCTCCTGTTTTGCCTCCACTCCAAACCATTTGCAAAATTAACCTGAGAGGCTCCAGCAATGGGGTACCGCTTGGATGCCACAAATACAGAGGAAGAATCATCTCCAGGTGATGTGCTCTGCATTTAGCTTTACTCTGGCAAGCACTGCCTCCCCAACAGTCCCAGCTGGGCAGATGGTGAGCACTCACCAGAATTCAGCACTGTGGTCAAACCAGGCCAAAGGCCCCGAATTTGGAATTGCTCACAGCAGAGCAGTGCTTGCACGGGCTAACTCAGCACAGAGACCAAAGCAAGAGATGGGCTAAGAGCAGCTCGCCAGCACAAATGCCTGAGAAATGGGAAAACAGCCTCCGTCTAAGCATCCCTTCTCCTGCCTCTGCCTTCCAGAAGCACTTGAAGGAATGATTCATCTAAGGAACCTGGCCCTGCTCTGCACAGAGGAGTTCCCAATCTCCCACTGCTTTGGGGGAAGCCCACAGTCAAACCTTCTCCCCTGGTCCATGGGGAGCTGCAGCAGAGGCTGCTTCTCTCCAGCAGACATGTTCCTCACGAGAAGGACGCTGTTCTGATAAGGTATGATGTCAATTTTCCTGCTGCAGCAAAATATTAGAAAACTGTTTCTACTTTGAGAGACCATTCACTTCAGCACCACACTCCACATACTGCTACTAAGGTATGCCAATATTTCTGACATAGCAATGTACCATTTGCTTGCAAAGACCATCATCTTCATATGCGTATATGATATACTTATTAAGGTATCTGTATTTATTATTTTAATATATCGTTTATTATAGCTTATTTAAAAACTAGAAAGGTACCAGAATAACACCACCCTGTGAAATACAAAAGATCTGAAGTACTTTACAAAAATAAACTACCAGACAAGACATAGAAGGTCTCACTGTTAATGGAGGCACAAAGTACAGGAGCTGCTGAGCACCACAGAGCACTGTGGCCAAGCCTGGGCTGGGCAGCGGGACCTGGGCCGGGGCCACGACACTGGGCTGACCCACCACAGATCCTGCAGAAAGACCAGGGGACCTTTAGCCAGAATCTCAGTTTTACCTTCACCCTGAAAAGACACCTCCAGTCTCTCCACACCATGGCTGAGCAGGAAAACAGACACATTTTATAACCCCAAATTCTTTTTTACAGATTTCCTTGCAAAACTATTCAGCTCGAGGCACCCATCAGTCTTGGTGGCAGAAGTGGGCAGGCCTGCCAGCAAGGGATGGGTTTAGAGACAAGAACAATCCTAGAAGCATCAGCAAGACACTTCCATTATTTCTCTGTGCTCAAGAAGACCAGCCTCATCCTCAGAATGGCACAACCTTCCGCACCAGAGCAAGAGTCCTGCCCATCGGTTTTGCTGCCCCTCAGGAATGGGGGCAAATTAATGCAGGTCTGGATAAGGAACAAGAAACAGGAGGTACAGCAGAACAGGCTCGCTTAAATCCCAGGCAAAGCCGCGGTTTACTTCTCAGCAGTTGTTAGTGTAGGGTGAAGGACAAATCTGTCCTTGCATCCCTAAAAGGCAGCAGCACTTCTTCCCAGTCCTGGCCCTGCTGTCACATATAAAATGCCAAGTAATGATTTACCCTGCCCCCAGCTCATGCTCTGGGAATTTCCTGTTCTTCCCCTCCTCCTCCTCCTTCTCTCCCCCCTGGAAAGCTGCTCTCATCTGTACTTAATCAGCCAAAGCTGGAAACCTAATGAAGACCAGCCGCAGAACGGTGCGAGCAGAGCCATGGGAGAACGCTCCCCAGGCGCTGCGGGGGCAACGCCTCCCCAGGCAACACAGAAATAAATCATCTGCACCCCAAACTGCCCAGGCCTCAGGCCACATCAGTAGTGCTGTGCATTTGGAAAGCAAACTCTGACACTTCTTAAGACTGGACACAAGTTTTACCACATATTTGATGAAAGACTTTTTGTGCCTTTATAGCTAATATTTTGCATCTGTTTTTCTATGAAACCATGCTTATAGCATCTAACAGTCTGATTTTACAGACCCTGATGTTCGTATACATTTTTCATTGTCCATTTTGCATGAAAGTTTGAAGAAAAAAATCCAGTAAATGAAGTATTATTTAGAAGTGCTGGAGATTTATATGTCTGAAGCATCTCACTACAAAATCCCTCTCTCTCCGTTTAACGGGGTATATTTGGAAAATGAACATATGTTCTGTCTCTTGCCTCTAAATATCCTAATCAGGAGAAAAAAAGAATCTCTTCCCAACTTGGGCCCCACTTTGCTGAACAGGACCCTGAGCACTCTGCTTTAAAAGATCACTGTATAATGCTGAGGGAAATACTAATATAATATCTAGAACACTAATAAAAGATGTAATATCTATAACACTATGTTATATATAACAATATATTATTACTTCCCTGTAACATTATATTATAGAAAGTTAATATATTTTTTTTTATATTTTTATATAATTTTTCCTTTCTTTTTTCCTTTCCTTTTTGTCCCTAATGCATACATCTGCCTGGAGTGGGTGGGTGTCCCCTTGTGCCTCGGGCACAACCTGGGCTGTCAAAAATGGAAATAAATCCAGCAAGCAGGAGAGCTTTTGCTGACCCAACAGTGGGGACAAGGAAGTTTCACTTCCCTGTCAAGAAATTCAAAGCAGATTCTCAGCAGCTTGGCCAGCCGGGCCCGCTGTGGATGTACCGTCCTGGTGCACAGCGTTTGCTGCGAGACCTACCCTGATGTGGATGTGTCTGGGATGGCCTTGACAAAGGCTGCCGGGCACTGGGCACCACCCTTCCCCAGCCCCCATCTGCTGCCTACGTGCTGCTCAGGGGTGTTTTCTATGCAAAGGAATTTTCTATGTAAAGGAAAAGGATGGGACAAAGCAGGTGTACTTCCTAAAGGAAAATTAACATCTATTACTATTTTTCAAATGTTAATCCTTTGCCTGGATTTCAGTAACTTAAAGTTGCACCTTCCAACCCCTGAGAAAACATCTTATAATAATGTAGTCTGGCTGAAATGTATAACAGCAGGTGATTCTAACCAAATAATTCATTTATGATCAGCTCTACATATATGTGATTTAACAGACCAGTCATAGGATAAAAGCATCCTGCTGTGGACCATAATGGCTACCAGAGGGTTTGGACATGGTCAAACAAGACAAACTACATGACACCTAAGGTTAGTAGGGATGAAAAGCTGATCATTTAGAAGTGCTATGTAAAGTTTTAAACACATCTACAAAAATGGATACTGATCTTGTCTTCAAACCACTGCAAAATAAACAGTTAAAATGTCAAAATTGGTGGCTTACAGTTTGTTCTCTTGTAACCCAGAAAAAACTCAGGACTTGAAAAAATGAAGTTTTCTCTGATGTAGCTAAATTACATTATTAGCTTTTAAAATGCAGTTATTGGATTCTAGTTATACCTGTTCAGAGGGACTAAAAGATAAGGAACTAAATAATATATGAAAAGTTGTAACAATTCAATAAGATCCTTGATAGCATCATTCATATTAAATGAGGGTTTTTCTGAGAAATCTGTCAGGCATTTCTCATGTATGATCAAAACCTTGAAACCTGTCTAGATTATTCCTAAAAACTCTTCCCTGGCAGAAACAGAGTATTTGATAAAGCAACAAAAGCTTTACAGAACAGTATTTATAATATCATATTAAATCCACAGCTTTGTCTATTCCAAACTTATCCTGATAAAATCAACACCAAGCTGTTCAGTATGAATTGTATCAGACAAAACCCTTGTGTCCTAAGGAATGCAGTAAGTTCTGCAACTGAAGATACTGCTGCACATTGATTAGCAGAGAAGTGTTCATTAAGGTGATTTTTTTTTTTTTTTTTTAAGGATCAGAAGGATTGCTGGACTGTTTTGTACTGGAAGCACAAGATTTCTGAGTGAAGATAGAGAATGTCACTGATTCTGAATGTGCCAACAAGAACCATTTGATTAAAACTGTAACAAAAATGAATAACTGAGCCATTTTGGTATGAGCCTTTTGGTAGGAAAGTTTACCAGATCTTTGAAAATCTCATTTAATTTTAACTTAGTGTGATCTACTCATTTGGGGAACTCCCCAATTTTACATCTTTAGGTATTTTTATTAGTTGAAGAGAATGCTAAAAAGCCATTTGCCTATTAAAAAAAAATAGAAAAATATTATGCCCTGCATAAAAAACTGTAAACAGAATTTATTAGGTAGTAAATGGACAAATTCAGTATGGAAGCAACTATTTATCTGATATAATCTAGATTATTAAGCTTCTGAAAGTAAAATTACTTCCACATAACTGATTTCTCACCCAGAAAGACCCAAAATGCTTTTTAAGCTGCTATGCAAACTGTAGGGAGTAATTTATCCTACCACTGAGCAGCATGGAAGAAACAATTAGCAAACAACTACTTCCAGACAAGAACAACCACCAGAAATTTTGCCATGGGAAAAAAAAAATCATGTGCTTGCTGAATTACTGCAGCCAACAGCAGTTACTACTGCCTTGCGCTGCTCCTCGGACACTCCACACTGTTGTATTATCTGGGTGAGCCGAGGGCTGCAGCGCTGCTGCCCTTTCTGGCAGTCCCCATCAACAGAGAGACCACATGGTCTTAAAATTATGCAGCCTTTTTGGAAATGACCACCATAGCTAGAGGGATGAAGCATCTGATCAAAAGCCAACTTTTGACCCCAGTCCCAGCGCCACCTCCTGCGTTTTCTGTGGCAGTGAAGGGATCCACTCGACTCATCCCGCATCTGTTCCCAGCTGCAACTCACTACACAGCCACCCACTCGTCTGCAGCCACGAGAAGAGACAGTCTGGGAGAGAGAAAGATTTTCTTTCTCTGGGAAAGTTGCCTTAAATGCAAACTTTGACTTGCATGGATTTGCCTATGAAACATGAAGAATTTCTCAAGTATCATATATCTCAAACCACAAACTAATGCCATATGATGTTTAGATCACCTGGTCCCTTTGATGCTCAAATACAAATATGATTTAGGAAGAAATTTTTTTAATGTTGCTGGCATTCAAAAAAGAGGTTGAATATTCTCACACCAAATAATTGGAGTGGAAAGAGGAAGAGACGTGATTAAGTCTTAAATTATTACACTGATTTGTTCAGCCCGTAAAATACAATTGCTTTTTTTTAACATGTAACATGCAAAGAAAGTTTGTGTCCTTCTGAAAATACATGCTCAAACTTCAACGAATCACAAAAATCAAAGACAGGAGGGGGCAGAAGCAGGTGTGCAATTGGGTAGAAGAGATTTTCCCTAAAGATAAATCTCTCCTGGCATTATCTGTATATGAACATCAACTGTCTTGCTGCTGAATCACAGGCTTAAAATAATGACAAATAATCCATGGTTATAAAGCACAAAAATATAGTCGTTGCTGTTAGGAATTTTCTTTGAAGAATGGCAGACACCAGTGTGTTATTTATACGGAAACTTCTAAAACCAGAGCTGTATAGGAACATGACCAATCACAGGAGAAAAAGAAAAAAGAAACCCAAGATGCTGTAGTGCTGTCAAAGTATGAAGATTCTCAAAGTACCTAAAGTTTAATCCATTTAAGGATTAAAAATGAACCAAGCGCACAGAGGAGGGGTGAATTCACAGCCAGATTTGTACATTCAATTCCGATAGCTGAAAACTAATTATAGGGGCTTATGAACTTTACTGAAATATTTTCCACTCCTCTCTGCAACAAATCTTAGAAAATAAAAAGTTGCCTTTCAAAAACTTTCCAACCAGTTTGTCTATGCGTATCGGGGCCAAATAGCTTAGCTGGTAAAACAGAGATGCTATAAAATTAAATCAGTTTCTAATTTAATTTTATTAATTGCACCGATGTGAACTCTTGTCTCAACACCCCGGGTGCCGCTGCTGGGGTGCAGATGACCTGGTGAGGCGGGTGCTGTGCCCAGACTTCTTACTGCTCCCTCTCCAGGCTGTTGACAGGAACGCCACACCTGCATTTCACAATATACTATTGAATACTACACCTGGTAGAGGATTTTTTCAGCCCGAAGAACAGGCTCAGCCCACGGCAGGGCACAGCCACGGGCAGTAATGGCCTGCGGGGCAGCGGAGGGCGGTGGCGCCGCGGGGCCGGAGCCCCAGGGCTTTGCCGCCCTTGGCCCGGCCGGGCACAGGCCCAGCGGTGGCACCGACGGGAACAGGCAGCAGCCAGCACCCACTTGGGATCCAGTCTCTGCAAGACCCGTCTGGAAACATCTGTGCTGACAGTTTGAAACATCCTCGTAACTCTTTTTTTTCATCTGTTTATTAGAGCAGCTTTCCTTTCAACTTTTGCAGTACCAGTGCTGCAATGCAGCGATTTTCAGCTTCATTCACATTGTACCACTTGCAACTGCCTTTTCAGACGCCTCAAATGCATTTATCGGGTTGAGAATCTCAAGACTTTCTGTTTATCTGCCATGCTCGCTTCCAGGCTTGCAGAGAGGAAGGGGAACGCCAGTGGACCCCCCCCACACCCCCCCACCATCATGCTGTTCAACAGATAACCCCATTATTGTTTTGCTTTCAGTAAAAAGCATTTTAAAATCCCTCTCCGCAGTCTGTGTCTGCAGATCTATGTTCCAAGGGTTGAGGCTGGGGATTTCTTTCTTCCCTTTTCCAGAGGGCTCCGATTTGCTCCCCGGGCTCCTCTGCAACGTGCAGCCCCGTCCTCCCAGCCATGCTTTGTGCTGCCGGGAGGACAGGAGGGGAGAGGCGGGGAGGGGGGCTCTCCGAGGGGAGGAGGTACAACTTTAGAAGTCTCCATAGTCCTTTCCTTTCAGGAAACACATCCTGTTAATGTTTGACTGCCGTGGCACTGGCTCTGTTTGTTGCAGTCGACTACGCCCTGAGGCTCACCAAAACCAGCCACAAAAACAGCCATTTCCTCTTCGTGGAGAGGTGGGGGGGCCTTTTCCTCACAGCAGTGGCTGTTCTCCGGTCCCTGCACTCGCAGCTCGGATCTTCAGAGAAGGACACGGCTGAGCAAACTCCCCGAGATACTCCAGACTTGCAGAGCTCCTCGGGGATGACAGCATTCACCTCCAGTTTGGCTTAGTTTTGAGAGGATGACAATTGTCACGGTTTGTGGGATATTCTGAAGTTTGCACTTGAATAAAAGGTTTTTGGAGCAGCGCTGGTTGACTCGGAGGACTTGGCCCTACTGCTGAGCATCCCCGCCTGTGCCCCGGCACCAGCTCAGGCTCCCAAGCATCGAGTCTGGATTCTTTCTGGATTCGCCTCGTCTCACAAGGAATGGACCTCCCTGTCGTTCAGTTCATCACAGGACTGGCATTACTTATCAAAGTGCAAGAAGGTGGATAAGCCAAAGCTGGGAAGGACCTAAAAACCTTCTTTGTGTTCTTATTTTATGGAATTCTCCTACCTACCTCGCAAATTTCTCTTTTCCTTGATCAGAAACACCTCTGGAGTTGACTTTGAGAATGAACGGTGATGTCCTTTAGCCCTTTGTAACAGCCTAGCAAAGCCACCTCTGTTTCAAGTCCAATTTCAATGTGCTGCAGCTGATTGAACCTCGTGTCTTCTGCAAACAGAGACTGGCAGCAAGCTGACAGTCAGATATGACTGTCCAGAAACTGGTAGCCACAGCTGTGTTGGTAGCCCTGGTCTCACTTATTCTTAACAACGCAGCTGCCTTTACTCCCAACTGGGTGTACCAGACCCTGGAGGACGGACGTAAGCGCAGCGTGGGGCTCTGGAAGATGTGCTGGCTGGCAGAAAAGAGCAGAGGAGGTGCAAGCACCAGTGCCAGGCATGGGCAAGGGGAGGAGCGCGAGTGTGAAGCCCTGGGCTGGGGTTCGGAGTCAGCCGGGTTCCAGGAGTCACGCAGTACTGTCAAACGTAAGTTCAATCTCTTGTCTTCTCTGCTTACACTAGGTTGCAATTGAGACCGTGTACATGGTTCCCAAGAGATTTATAGCCTAGCAGGGCATCCTGAAAGCACTGTTAACCACCTGATTCTAAACATCTCTTAACATTCATCCCCAAATAAATTAATTTGGAAAAATAATAATCATGTCCATCAGTGATGAACTAAATCCCTTCTCCTCCCACCCCAAAAGCACTAATGTACACTGTGCTGTCTGATTTAAACAGTGTACGGAATGATGTACTCTGAAAAAAACATCTGCGAAGTGTAAGTGTAAAGCTTTGAGACTGCTGCTGCTCGCTTCTCCCTGTTGGGCTCCTGCTATAAGCATATCCTTTCCTGCTCAATACATTAAACCCCAACCACAATTGCTCTGAATACCATAAAATCAAAAAAAATCCAAAAGAAAGTATTTCAGATGCCGTGCTAAGTTATTTCTCCCTTCTCTTTACTTTCGTTGGAAGTGCCAGGAACAGAAAAGACAAACAGTTTTGGTAAAAGCATGTAAAATTGAGATAGGCCTTAATGTATGCAACTGTTATTCTTGGTGAAAAAACACAATTAGTATACTACTTGGGGAACATAAAATCATTAAGCATGGTGTATTTCTTATTTTGTGAATTCACAGACACATGGGATTTGAAGAATGCATATAGCTTAAACTGAGCGAGTTAAATTGCTTTTTGTAAGATGAGATCTGTAAGCCAACATTAAGAATTGTAAAGATGAGTAATAAGAAAGTACACCTTACTTATCACATTCATAATATTAACAGTGCAACCCTGCTCTCACTAAGGAACTAGAGCAGAGCTGTGCCTGGGCTACCCGCAGTCGTCTCGGACACCATGGCTGTGGCACAACTGACCCTGGTGCAAGGGGTTTGCTCCATGGAAAGTCTCAGCTTCCACCAGAGGCTCCTACACAGGCACCCAAGCAAGCTGGGAAGGGGCCAGGGCTGTGAGCAACAGTGCCCGGGGTCCTTTGTTCAGCCAAACCAGTGCTTTAACTGCACCCTTCAAGGAACTGAATTTAACAGAACAAATGTCTATAAAGTTCATGCCTTGACAGACACCGGGATTCTCCGGAGATTTTAACAGTGCTCATCAGCAGCTCTGGGGCCTCTGAAGGACACCAGCATTAGTAACATGTGATTTCAGACAAATTTTTTTTCATGATTTGAAATGTGGAGAAGAAGCAAAACGCTCTGCTCCTCCTCAGAGTCTCTTATATCCCTCTGGAGATGAAAACAAAGAAATATGAGAGGAATTTCTTTTTAAAAAATGCTTTAACATAGACCCATTTCATATCATGTTTTCCAACAGAACTGTGCAGTAACATCTTTTGCACATTCACTAATATTAAACCTGCATAAATCACAACCAGAAAACTTCTAAACTGTTATAAAGCCCTAAACCTAACTTTCAGGGCTTTTTAACTGAAAGAACTTTTGTAATGACAAATAATTATAAAAAGGATTAGATCGGTGAAAAAGTTCCTTGATGTGTATCTGCAACTTCTTCACTGGAATCGCTGCCCCAATTAATATTTATAAGCCATGTTCTAACTTGAAAAACATGCATACCAGTCATGAATTTTAAAAGAACATGCTCTATATTCAACAGCTAGAATGAGCTCCTGCATATTGAATTTGGTTCCTGCAGCATTTTAAATGCACAAACTTGCTTTTCTTGCTGTGCACAGGTCAGAAGATGGGTGGTGCTATAAAGACTAGCACAGTGGTATCAGTTTCATAGCAGAATTGTATGGACAGCAGTTTCTTACATGAAATAGAAGCAAAATGTGATAGAAAAATTTAAAGTTTCAAAGTAACAATTATACCATGATCAAGTCCCAGAAGAATTCTCTAACAAACAATCTTAAAAAAATTCTAATTTAAAGGAGGACTTTGAATCCAAATGACTCAATTTGTATAGGAACAAAGCATCCCTTCACTATAATCTAGAAGCAAATAGAAAGTAAAAAGGCCAATTCTGAATCTTTATCAAGCATTTAAAAGAAAATCTCACCTCTGCAGGTATCATGACAATCTAAGTAGGAAACAAATCTGTTGCACGTATCTTAAATATGTTTCCATGGATTGTGCACATCATCAATTTGAGTCTGATTCTGCATCCATGTTTTTGTAATTTTAAATAATTTCTCTGATAAGAAATTCCATGTAATATATATGGCAATCCTTATCTGTCAGTTGTAGATAAATCACATATATGTGTGTCTGTGTATACACATAAATGTAAAAAAGAACTTTCTGAACAAAGACATTCCTTCCTTGGTAAGAGTTAACATGGAGTATTTTGGATGCCATTTGTAGAACAATAAATAAATGTGTTCTTCCAACAGCAATGCTAAAAAGGCCACAATCCTGCTCATCTAAAAAAAAATTATATATACACACACATACATATTCGGGGGACGAGTTATTTATCTCACAGTTCAACAGAAAAACTAAAACCTTTGAGAATTTGCTTTGCCATGTACTAATGAGTTCTGTACAAGGAGAATGTAAATAACAGCCAACTGAATGCACTGCTGTAAGCAGGCTCACTCACTGGCAGAGAAGCACATTTTAAAACCTCTTTTTCCCTGCCTGCTCTTTCTCCCATTGACATCATTGGCAAAGCTCCTTTTCAAGGGACACAGTTAAAGCTGGGGGGGGTGGGGAGGTCTCTCATCATGTGCACAGCTCAAGCAAAATGATTTGCAAGAAAAATTATGGAAGTAGCTCATTATGTCAGGATTTGCATGTGCTTAAACTAAAAACAAACTCTAGCAAATTGAAACAAATAATAATTGAAGTTTTGCATATTTTGAGTAAAATTCTTAGTAAATGATCTGTCAAAAGCCCTTCTGGAAACGCTAAGTCCAAATACTAAATACCTCTCTGATACAATTCCCCACTAATAGGACATCTGTGTGAATTATTTCACCATAACACAAACCACTGGAAAAAGAGGAAAAGTAAGGTGTTTTGGATTCAAACCCTACGATGTAAACACTGTATCAAGGATATTAAAGTGTCAGTAAAGGACCACTGGTATAAATACCAAGTGATGTAAGAGACAAAGGGGGATGACACATGCTGCAGCAAAGACACAGCATGAGAAAAAAAGAATAGAAATAGGAAAAAAAAAATAATCCAGGGACAGGAGTAAATGATAGTAAAAATATTATACAGAAACAAAGAGTCTCAATGTGAACTATTTCAACAAGGCACAACACAAGAAATATGAATGACTTAGTCCTAGGGGAAAGCACCTCAACTCTGTTCTTCAAGCTCAAGCCTCGCAGCTCTTGGAAGGAGGAGCTCTCAGGCCCTTCCATTTGACTTTATCCACTTCTTTCTTTCTCTTCTTCTCGCTGTGCAGTCCTGCACCCTTCACTCAGCAATCTGTGATGCTAAAAAGCTTCTGTGAGGCAGTTCAAATGACTAACAGCAAGAAAATACCCAGGTTTGGAGGGGAAGGTTGCAGGGGGGGATGGGGTTTTTGCCTGGTTATTTCTCTGTTGGATTAAGTGGTGGTATCGAGTCCAACAAGTGCCGCTTCTAGCACAAGCTAAGTGATGCAAGTGCGGTGAGGGGTGAGCTAGCTCTCTTTTAATGGCAACAAACTATCAGATCTGAAATCTTTGCTTATGCTGAGAATCAGAGCCCAGTTATGAGGACACCAATCAAAGTTTTTCTACCGTTGACAAATCACTAGATGATACAAACTTGAAGGCTTCACCAAGAACTCAGATGGTACATCCCCCCTTCAAAATACTTGAAGGAAACCTAGCCAGGTAGCCTAACTCTCCTGTCATCTGAGTGACAGCAAAGAAATTTGCCAAAGTTTATGGAGATGCAGTTTCAGAGCTGTTGAAAAATTTCAGAATATTATGCTTTTGTCTGCATCTCTTAACCCGTCAAAAAAAGACCACATGTAGTAGAAGCATACACATAGTAAGATCTTGGCTAAGACAGTGTGTCTTGAGTACTCAGAACTCAGCTTTGTGCCCACTTAGTGCATGAGCAGACACAGCAAACGGAGCGGTGCAGCATCACACAGGGACACACGAGCTGCTTTGAGTAGTGAGAATACATAGCTACACCACCAGTGATGCCCCTTCTCAGAGCTAACCAGACCTACCCAAAGCCACCATTACCTACATCCTGGCCCAGCACCAGGCCAGCAGTACCGTGTTGCACTGTGTGAACACACCAGATTACTTAGAATCAGCTAGATATTTTTAACCACGCTGCGCAATACAAATATGCCCTTAAGGCCTACTGTGCTAGGAGGCTATCTCTGGGTGGACAGATGGAGCTGATTTATTCATTAGCCAAGGTCACAGTCTGTCCCTTTGTGTCAAAAGAACGTTACAAACAATGTGGAGACACAGGAATAGGGAGGGGTTTAAAAAGATAGAAAAACCTTGCTTGGTTCTTCAGGGCTCCAGAGGACATAATGGAAATCTCAACAGTGGGAAGCGTGAATCAACTACAGATGCCCAGAGTAAGATAGTTCTCATTAATTGTAGTTCTTACAAGGAAGCAAAACCAGTGCCAGGGAGAGGCATGATATCATGACCAACTACGTGACTGCCATAGGGACCTGTCCAGCCTACACGTATGATTTATGCAAACACACGTATACTCTGAAATACGGTGGCTAAGGCAGGATGTGGCTCAGTGTGGGAACAAGGAGCTGACTTTTGCTTGCAGAGGTAACAGCTCACCAAAGGGCCAGTGTCCGCTCTATTTCCACAAATTTCCAGTGTCCACAAATTTCTCTGAAATTTGGCTGGATGGAAGCCAGGCTGAGTCAAGCAGCTGAGCATGTTGTAGACATTTTTTCAAAATATACAGATGAAGAAAGGAGGCCCACTGCATTTGGAGAAGACAGGAACTACCATCAGATTTTAAACCTTATTATGTACATGGTTGCCTGGTAAACTGCTCAGGCTGTTACACAGAGATGGAGGCAGTGCAGACAGCTCAGGGCTTGTGATTCCCCCTCCTAACATCTGCAATACGATCGATATTTAAGTGAGTTAAATTACTAATTACAATATTTAAGTAAGTGAAATAACTAATGCTCATTTTAACATGGATTCTACTATACTGTGTACTTATTTTGGAAAAGTTCAAAACTTCTGGGGATTCAGGATAGAAAAATGAACCTAATGTATGTTTTAATTACGGTTCCTTCAAAGGCATTGCACAGAAACGTTATCAGAGAAATTAATGTTTTATTACTCTATCAAGACTTTGAATTCAGTTAAAGCATTAAGAGTGAAAATGGCTATGGAGCTTTTGAAAATTTCAGATTAAATGCATTTACAGCCACCACCACAGATACCCTACTGATCCTTGTAAACAGGCAAACTACAACATGTAGACAACTAACATCTCAACAGGAACTATGTAACAGCCTTGTCTGTTAAAATTGGTCACACTGCATAGAAACGGTCTAAATGTTGAGTATGAAAGATCCCCATCATGTAACAATAAGCACTTATGTTGAAAATAGTTGATGCAGGTATGTCTTCACTCCAAAAGTAACTATTGAAGCTGTTAGAAGAACCCGTGCAACCAACCACACTCTTCTCTCCCCAAACAAGATATGTGCCTTTCAAACTAAGTATTCAAATATGAAGTTTCACACTCAGATGAGCTCCATCATAAAATTCCAAGATTCCTAAAGGGATGGAAGATTCCACCAGTTGGTCACATCAGAACATTCTTTTAATTGTGTCAAAATAGACTGGTTTCTCCTCCCTTCCTCCCCTTTTTTAAATTATTAAGTGAAAAAGCATAAATGGCATAGTTCAGAAAGCTATCCAGTAGATGAAACCAAGCAAAGTAAGTGACTCTTCTCATTTTTCAGATATCCATCCCGCAACAGAACATACTGAGGACTCCTTGTACCTGAAAGCTGTATGGCTGCTTACAGACATTTAAAAAGGAAAGAGAGAGGGAAAGACTTTCCTTTTCAGGATAAAGTCCTGTCCTTACAGTAATACATGCAAATATCATCCTTATGTGGAAAGGGTGCAAACTGATGAAGAAAAAACTAGATTCAAATCTGTTTCACTTTTAAGAAATTAGTGTGTATTCAGACAATCAAAATATATCTGTATCAAAGAGGCAGTGCTTTAATTAAATCTTCTCAGAATCTGTTCCATAGTCATGCAAAGGTGCACTTAGATACTGCCAGCATTTGAGTTTTCCACAAATTTCAACATATTTTCTAATTCATACTCCAAAAAAGAGTTCAAGAGATTGACAACATAAATACCATAAATTTAAATCAACAGAAGAAATTAAATGCCTAAAGACTTCATAAGCAGAGCACAAATTTGGGAGGTGTAGCATGATGCTGTCAATAAATAATTGCAGTGATTCTATTTATTGTCCTTATTATCTCTTAACTATTTTAACAGTCAGTGCTGCATCTCCTGTGTCTATGTTGTAAAATGAAACATGGTTGTACTTTGCTTTTTCACAGTGCTCTTGATATTCAAGTCACAGCTCCAGCTAATTTCCACGTCAGCTGCAGAGACTGTTTCTGCACACCTCATCTTTGCTGACAATGCTGACATCCAAAACAAGAGAAACACATAATTAGTTGCTGAAAGTTTAGCTAAAGTAGATTTTTTTTTTAGAATTATAAAGAAGGGTTTCTTCTAAAATGATTAGTACAGAATTCAGTTCTCCAGGTTGGAACTCAACTTCATTTACAGCAAGACCGTAAGAGTTAGCAAGACAGAAGTCAAACAGAGAGCCGCTCTGAACAGCACCACTTCTGCTTTTTTGCAGAGCGCTATTTCATGTGTTGAATGAATCAGAGCTCCCATGAAAAAATGGTATAAACCTATTTAGGTAAAAAGTGTACTATTCTTGCTTTTTCCAGTGTTTGGATGCTTGGCTTTACATTTCTGAAGTCCCTATAATGTGTTTTTTAAAAATTATTCCAAAAGGCTGAAAAAGTAGAACTCTGCTATACAAAACGATGCACTGAGCCCATCCTAAATCATGGGCAGGCTTCAAATCTTTAGGTTAAGGCACAGACATAACTGTTACTTATTTTACAAATGGCTTAGGAACTGGGGCAGGAATGAGAAGTGAGTTCACCAGAGCCACGCAGCAAGGGCTCAGAGCCTGGACAGAACAAACTCTTTGCTCTCTGCTCTTGAGTGTCTGGTACCACAGTGCAAAGACTGCAGTGTGGTGTATCCATTGCTGTGACAGCAGATGGGATGAACATGCCTAGCACTGCTGGGCTTTCCCACGATGTACTTGCCAGCTATGGTTCTGTTAAGGCAGCATATACTGAGGCTTATCAGACAGACTACCTACAGGAGTGAATATTAATAGAACAGCAGGAGATGCATCCCTTATCTCAGGATAACACCTCAGCAAAATGTCAAGTTCCAGAGGAAAACCGTGTACTCAGAATCTCTTGATTATATTAGAAAAGATCTAATTACTGACCTAGTTAGATTAAATTTTAACAGCAGAGCACAATCTCAGCCTGCAGGCACCCAGCCCAAGAAGATGAAGTCTAGTAAAGTTAGAAGCAGCTGAAAACAGGTTCTTACAAAAATCAGTGATGCAACTTACGCATAAGAAGCATTACCAATTCTATCCATAATTATTTAGAAATCTCTATTTCAGAAATGTAACCATTTATGCTCCTTTACAGAATAAAGTCCCGTATGAACATTAAGCATTTATGAAGTACATCTCAAAATGTATACTCAATAATTCACTGAATAAGTAATCAATAAATAAACCTAAGAACCATAAAAAGGAAAGAGCACCAATAAAATACAGTCTTAAAAAAATTCTTTTCATCACAAACATAGCAACCATTGAATTCCTCCTATAAAGTCTGCATTTTTATACTGACAGTGAAAAAAGGTTAACAACTGAGTAATGTTTAAAAAGCAAGTCAGTGATGAAAAGGTACTACACTCAAAGCACTAGCTGGTTGGAGTAGTTCTTAAAATCTGTACCTAAAAGGGTAGCTTTTGATTATAAGAAACCTGAAGTTAAACACAACTAAAGTAGCTAACACCAAAACAATCAATAGAAACAAGGAAGCAAAATTCCTCAGGAGATTTAAGGTATGGATAAAGTGATAGATATAACTGTAGGATCAGCCTAAGGTGGTACTATCCTGCAGCTAGCATAGCGAATCCCTGCCCATCTAATTATAAAGTTTAAAGAGCATTTTTCAGATGTAACACATTTTGTGTCCCACTGCAGGGACATGATAACACCATGCTCCCAGTCAGCTTCAGCTTAGGCAACAGGCAGGAAATTGTGAAGCCACGGTTAAATGTTTAGAGCCACTGCTGTTCCTACACAGTGAGTAAATGTGTGCTCACTAGACTCTTCCCAGGACTGGTAATTTAAGAGGTTACACAAGCTGGACTAAAGTTTGAACTCAAATTTTTGTTCACCAAAAGTGGCATTTCTCAGAGGATTTTTAAACAAATATTAAGATATCTTGGGCCATTTAGTTTCTTTCATACACACTCTCTGCTTTACTCAGTAAAAAGCTTGAATTCCACATACAATTGTTTTTTCCCTATATGCAGACAGAAGAGGGGAAGAAAACCTGAGAAGCAGTAAGCATAATTGGCATAATCTGATTTTTCAGGGAGATCATCCTTCCTCATTATCCCAAAACACTGCAAATTAGTCTTCAATATGACTAAACTACTTCTGCAAAGCACAAATAGTCCTGGGGCTATCATAGAATATAACAAAACAAAATTGCTGCTTACAAATCAACATTTCTAATCCAGATGGATACATCTGGTCTAGGAAGTGAGCAAAACAACAAGGAATTTGAATTGGTCTCATCCCTGGAGTTTGGGTTTTGACCCTTGACTGATCACTGTGTTTTAAACAAAGAGAATTCATTAGCCAGTACCCGCAGCTGTACAAGACACCCAGCTCAATGCCCTGTCCACGAATTAACTACTTCTCAGAGTAAACTGGGATCAGGATGGGCTTCCAGAAGGAAAAAGTCAGAGACTAGCATTTTATATTCATGAACAAAAGCCACTTAGAGCAGTGTGTTGGAGCCATTCGGTGTCTATTCCCATTCAGTCCTCCACAGCCAAGCTGCATCTTAAGGGAGGTGAAGGAAAGGTGTGTAATAAGGCAGAGATATACTCTGGATTGCCCTCCCTCCTCCACCTATGTCAGACCTTCTGTATAAACACCTTCTGCAGTGTCCAGGTCTGTTCTAGTGGAAGCATCAACCTCTAGCTGTAGGAAACCTCTCACAGTTAAACTTCAGGAGACAGGTGACATTAACAATAATGAGTTCAAAACAAAAAAGGTAGGACATCCAAAATACAAAATACCTATGTCATGACAGTCTTAGACAATAGATTCTAGAAGCTAATGGTTAACACAAATGCTACCAGTAACTGTGCAGACATTATAACATGATAACCATTATGAACCTCTTGTTTTACAAATTGTGGCTAACAAATCATTCTGCAAAAGTTGGTGAAGTTTGTAATGGCCACAGGAAGTTACAGTGGGATCATGGATGCTGTAAATGAAGCAGAAATGTTTGAAATGGTTAACAAATCACCTTAAATTCATACTAATTATAAAGTCTCTAGAAAACACATCAGAATGGACTGAATCTGGCTACTGAGGAATTTACAACAGGCGGAGTAAAAGAGCACAAAGGTAAACACTAAATTTCACAGGTCTTACAAAACCAATATTGCGGCCAATTTTATAAGAGATGAGAAATATTTATTGCTGGATTGAGAAGTCATTCCAGCACGCAAAGAGCTTTGTGGCTTGGCCTTCCTCAGTACGATTTACATCTTCAGTGTCTTTGGGTACAGACTCTGAAGGAATGCTTTGGAATTACACTCAATTCCCTTTCTTGATCAGTGTTGCCCATTGGTTGTCCGCAGTAGTAAAAAGAGGCCAGGGTGGCTTTCCACAACTCCCACCTTTGGGCTGGTGGGTTTCATGTTGCAGAAGCTCAGCTTAGGGTTGCATACGTGCAAGATAGAATTACTGTGTGCTGAGCTGACAACATGCCAAGTTACAATGGCTATGAGTAAGAAATCAGTCAACTGCAGGGTGGCACTTTCAGGCTTAATGTAATTAACAATTGCAGTTCCACTGCAAGAAGAATGGAGTTTCTAAGAGCTACTAAAAGTTTGATCTTTTTTCCCTCTGAGGAAGAGGAATCATTACAGTGCTAGAGCAAAACCAAAAGGTGACAGATCATACATTAAACCTGTTCAAATAAAACAATACCCTAATATGAAATATGGAAGGGTAGTCTATTCTTGTAATACCTTATGCCATAAAATAACTGTCTTCACATTCAATGAAATTGTACCAGCTATTTCCTCCTTAGCAGTGCCAACCTGAACGATGTGCGACCTTCTTTTTTGGTTAGAAGATGCAGCTATGCAAAATATCAGTTGCATTTCTACATCTCTCTGAACGGTGTAGTGTATTCGGCAAATAAGCATCCCTAAGGGTGCAGTTCTTATAAAGGGCAGTAAAGATCATCAGTGTTACACATCCAATGCTACTGCACTCTCCAGTTGCAAGGGAGGACAGTGATCACAGAACCATTATTTAAAGACTAAATTATTAGAAATTCTGTTGGAATTCAGTTGAGTCACAGTCATAAACTTACTATTTGTCATATGCTATATATGATATCATCTATGGCAAAGCCAAAAGGATTTATAAGACAGCTAAGTGTTACAAAGAAGTCATGAATAACATGAAGGCAAAAATTTGGTGTTTGTTTCTCTGCCAAGGGGTAGTATGTATTTCTGGGATAAGCTTCACCCACTTAGAGTATATAATAACAGAAGCTTTCTTTTCTTTTTTAAAGCTCATGCATACTATATACAGACAAGGCAACAGAATTCATTATGGCTGTAAACCAACTATTTTTTTAATTTGACACTAGAGATAGCTCTGTCAACAAATTAAAGAACTTTAAAAATACTGGCTGTGAGCCTGCTCTTCGTACATTTCTCCTTTGAAAGTCGTTACTATCTCTGCAGCAAACATTGCTCCTCCAAGTATTATAGAAGTCATTTAAGTGAAAGAACAGAAGAACGCTCCAAATACTCAAAGTTTTACTGAAATTTACAAAGCTGAGATGTCTGAATGTGATTCTGTTATCAGCCAACATGCTTCATGACCTGTAAGCATTCAACATGGCAAGAGATCTAGATGCTCCCAATGCTAGAAAGGACAACTTTGAAAGTTAAACACAAACTATTCAAGCAAACTATTTTCTTCAGTGAAATAATTTTCCTCTCTGGTCAGCACTGAACTCACTAGGAAAAACCAAAAATACTTAGTATGTTATAACATTTTATTCAATGTGAAAAAGTTTAATGGACTAAGGTTCTTAACTATTTCAGATACAATATTTCATTACATTTTAATTAAATCATGAGTTATTACTTAGAGCACTGGAAGCTAAATATGACCTATGAGGGGAAAATAAAAGCTAAACTCATTTTTGACTCACAAAAGTAGGCCAGACTCAATGATCACCATGATGCAAGTTTACTTTTGCTTGTTTATATCAAGTTTTGCTTTCTGCACTTCCTAGCATTCTCCTTGAAAGATCAGGAATCAAATACTGGTGGTCAGTGCACCCACTAAAAATACAGTTAAGTCACTCTTGAAAATCTGGTGAATATTCATGTCCAGAGGCTTTCTTTTTCTAATACATGCCAGCTTAAACACTGAGCTGCTTCGATTTCAGAATAGCAATGACATACTAGCAAGAGATGTTGAACTGGCACAATGATATTTACAAATCCCACCTTTTGCTAGAGAGGAAGGAAAAGGATGAAAACAGGACATCCATCAGGTTAACAGGAAAAGTAGGAAAAGAGCCTGACTAAAAGTACCCAACCTTGCGATGAATATATTCCACTCAGTAGCCAGCTGGAAGAACATTTTAATCAGGTTTCTAGCCAAGACTCCAGATATCTGTGTCTGCAATAATTTCTGCATTTGTTCTTTATATTTAATATAGAATCATAGAATATCTTGAGTTGGAAGGGACTCATAAGGATCATTAAGTCCAATCCCTGCCCCTCACGAGACTACCTAAGAATAAACCACATGACTAGAAGCATCCTTCAGACACTCCCTGAACTCTGACAGGCTTGGTGCCGTGACCACTTCCCCGGGGAGCCTGTTCCAGTCACCGACCACCCTCTTGGTGAAGAACCTTTTCCTAATGTCCAGTCTGCGCTTCCCCTGACGCAGCTTCCTTCCATTTCCTCGTGTCCGATCGCTGGTCACCAGAGAGAGGAGATCAGCACCTCCCCTCAGCTGCCCCCCTTGAGGAGGGTGCAGACTGCGATGAGGTCGCTCTTCAGCCATCTCTTCTCCAAGCTGAACATCCAGGTGACCTCAGCTGCTCCGTGTAAGTCTTGCCCTTGAGGCATTTCACCATCTTGGTCGCCCTGCTCTGGGCACACTCTCATAGTCTGATGTCCTTCCTGTACTGAGGCGCCCAACACTGCACACGGTGCTCAAGGTGGGGCCGCTCCAGTGCAGGGCAGAGTGGGACAATCACCTCCCTCAGCCAGCTACTGACGCTGTGCCTGATGCACGCCAGGACACGGCTGGCCCTTTTGGCTGCCAGGGCACACTGTTGACTCATATTCAACTTGCCATCAACCCAGACCCCCCGATCTCTTTCCACGGGGCTGCTCTCCAGCCTCTCATCCCCCATTTTGTACGTATAACCAGGATTGCCCTGTCCCAGGCAGAGAACCTGGCACTTGCTCTCTGGCCTGTCCAGATCTCTGTAAGGCCTCTCTACCCTCGAGAGTGTCCACAGCTCCTCCTAGTTCAGTATCATCGGCAAACTCACCTAATGTACATTCGATTCCTGCATCCAGATCGTGTAGAAAAACATTAAAGAGCCCTGGCCTGAAAACTGAGCCCTGAGGAACCCCACTGGTGACTGGTCACCAGCGGGATGTAACCTCATTTACTATTAACTCTTTCGGCCCAACCCATCAGCCAGTTGCTCACCCAGTGTATTATGGATATTTATTGTCTAGCTGTGTGCTGGACAGGTTATCCAGGAGGATACTGTGAGAGACAGTATCAAAAGCTTTGCTAAAATCCAAACTCACCACATCTACTGGCTTCCCTTGCTCAACGAGATGGACATAAGCTGGCTAAGCAGGACTTTCACCTCGTGAACCCATGCTGGCTATGACCAGTGACTGCATTGTCTCTCAAGCGTTTTTCAGTAACTCCCAGAATAACCTTCTCCATAATTTTACCAGGCACTGACCTGAGACTGACAGGCCTGTAATTACCTGGCTCTTCCTTCTTACCCTTCTTGAAAACCGGGACATTTGCCACCTTCCAGTTGACTGGGACCTCTCCAGGCTCCCAAGACTATTGAAAACTAACGGAGAGAGTTCCCACGATGACATCGGCCCCTGGGATGAATCCCGTTGGGTCCCATTTATGCAAATCCAGCTGGAGCAGCAAGACTCGAACAAGTTCAGGGTTGGCTGGGAGTCTGTCATCCCCCCTCAGTCACGGTCTTCCAACACCGTGTGCCAGGGGTCCCAGGGCCCATCATGGGTGTAAAAGATAGAGGCGTGGAAGACGTTAAACGTCTCTGCTTCGTCTATATCTCTATTTGTGAGGTGACCAACCTCATCAAGTAACAGACTATTGCTAGCTCTTCTTTTGCTGTTAACATATTTTAAAAGGCCCTTTTTGTTGTCCTTCACAGTGCTGACCAGCTTGAACTCCAGTTGAGCTTTGGCCACATTAATCTTCTCCCTGCAGGGGCAAAGAGCATCCCTGTAATCCTCCCATCTTGCCTGTTCTTATTTCCAGTGTCCATACACTTTCATTTCCTGCCTAAGCTCTAGGAGAAGATCCCTGCTCAGCCAAGCCAACCTTCTGCCTTTATGCAACCTTCTTGCATGAATTCCAACACTCTGGAATTGCCTGCTCCTGCACTTGTAAGAGAAGGCTCTTAAAAAGTGACCAGCATTCATGGACCCCAGACACCTTCAGAAGCAGATTCCCAGGGGACCTTACTGACTAGCTGCTTCAGCAACCTGAACTCTGCTCTCCCCATATCCAGGGTCAAAGCTTTGCTGGCAGTTTTTCCTTTATCACCAATGATTTGGTGAATCACCAGCTACTCCGTGGTCACTGTGACCAGGACAGCCACCAGTCATCACTCTGTGCGTGAGTCCCTCTCTGTTTACAACCTACAGATCTAGGAGGGCACCTTTCCTAGTCGGCTCCCTCAGTACCTGCACCAAGAAGTTCTCCTCAACATGCTTCAGAAACTTCTTGGACCTGTTTGTGTCTGCTGTGTGATATTCCCACTGTGGGAAGTTAAAATCACCCATAAGGAGAAGGGCAGTTGATCTAGAGATATCCCTTAATTCCTTGTAGAGTAATTCATCGGTGTCATTCACCTGGCTGGGTGGTTGATAGTAGACTCCCACAACAACATCCATTTTTATATATATATATATATATATATATATATATATAAAAGTAAGTTTTTACTTACACATGTAAATTATGCCATAACACCTCAATCCAAACTGCCAAGCATTGACATCTTTGTAATTGTTTCCCTCATTACACAGATAGAAATATGAGGGTCTTTCCAGTGCATCCAGAAGATTAATAAATTTAAAAGAACAAAAAGTTAAGAATCTTCTGTACAAAGCTCCCTTAAGCTAAGCAGATGTTAGCATTAAGATCCACAGGATGTTTTCTAGGACAATACAGATGGACTAGGTGAAAAAGAAATTCAGGCTGTTAAAGATTTGTCTTTGGGATAATTATTATTTTAGGGCCTTGAAAACCTATTCATGGACTAAGGTTCTGTTTCAGTCAGTACCACACAAATGCAAAACAAATACCATTCCTGCCCCAAACAGTTCTGGCTACTACTTACAGGTAGAATCTTCACAGGGCAAAAGTCAAGCACCTCCAGTGAGGCATCCTTTGAAATTAGCTGCTTGTTTCATAGAAGATTGTTTTGCACTGAAGCAATACTTACGGGATGCTGTGTAAGTAGAGGATTCAGTACACATCCTAAAGAAAACCTTTTGTTAATCAGACCACAGGGAATGCAGTTAGAGCTACAGACTGCTGGGAGCAGGAATAGTGTCTGAGAATCATTTTTTGTGGAGTGACAGATTTCACATACCTGTTCAGCCAGGATTTTCTTTTTCCCAGTTTTATATCATGTTAACTTTATGCTTACTTCTTATGTTTCCCTAGTGCAGTTTGACATGATGCGTGCTTGTAACCTCATCGCCACTGTTGCTCTGACTGCTGGCCAGCTCATCTTCGTCCTGGGCCTGATGGAGCTACCTATCATTTCTCAGGATACCCAGTGGTGGGAGGAGGCCATAGCTGCCGTGTTCCAACTTGCGAGTAAGTCCACTTCTTTTTACTGATGGAAAATTACTCAGTTTCTATTAAATTCAGGTGGAAAAGAGTTTCTTACTTTATAAATCCTTCAAGTGACAAAGAATAGCAAAAAGGCCTAAATCTAAAAGCAAGTTCATTGTCTCTTAAAAGCTCTCCCCATGAGATTCTGCAGTACATGAATAGAAGCTTTTATCTTGGATATATCAGAATGAGTCTTCTGCCAACCAAGAAAAACAAGCCTTTATTATTTCCTATGAAACCAGGAAGGCAAACATGAAAGAAATCAACTGGATGCAATGTAATCCCTCAATTTTGCAGGACAAAATACACCAAAGGAGCTGTTTGAAAGCAGAGCAGAATGGCCAAGCAAATTTTTGAAGTCTTGCTGAAATGTGATTATTTGCTTTTAGCTAACTGATTTTACTCAGTGACCATCAGCTGGATTTTGATAGACAGATACATCTGCAATCTAGCAAAAAAGCTGAAATCAAGTCATAACATTGACTGTTGTAAATAAAATTCCCATTGTAATTCTCATGGATGCAGACTGTATACAGAAATGAAAGAGGAAAGGAAGAAATGGTTTTATTACAAATCCATATTGACAGCAGTGGCAACAAACTGAACATTTTGCAATCATACTTTTCTTTACTACATAAAATAAGTCACTCAGTATTTATTACACCAAGAGTCCAATCCGATAAAGTATTCATGCACGAAACTGTTTGCTATTAATGGAGTATAACATTCAAGCTGCTTACAAGATTGGATTAAAAATATATCATTATTGTTAATGTAAGCAATGGTTATAATAAAGTAATACAATTTTATTTAAAATTTTAATTTCAACTTTAAAAACTCAGAGTATTTAGCATGACATAAACCTGTTGAGACCTCAGGTTTGCAATGCTGCGAGATCAGAATCTAGCCTAGGTCATTTAAATGTGGTCCTCACAGCAATAAACACCCATTAAGGATGATGAACCTGAAATCCAAACAAGAAGAGGAGTCTACAGAGTTTCTGCAACTCTCAAAGCATCTGATCCAGCTTGCAGGTGCAACAAGACCCTCATGAATCAGTCAGTGCTACCAAGATGTAGCCTTGCCCTAACAAGACCTCCCTACAGCCTCTCCATGTACACCATGGTCTTTGGATACCTTCTGGATCGCCCTCCCTGATCATTGGTGTGATGCCTGCTTTACTCTCATTCCCTCCCATCCTCCCCAAAACCCAACATGCCTGTTTTTCCCAGAGAGGAAATGCATTCTGGCCCTGTTTAGATGTGTTGTTTCATTGACAAACAGCACAGTGGACAGCCATGTGCCTTTCTTCTATCAAGGCTGCTAATTTTAGACTGGGCGCTTTTTTTCCCTTTTTTTTTTTTTTTTTTTTTTTTTTTTTTCCTGTGCTGGAGTCTGTTTTAAACACAGTCAGAGAGAGACTGAAGGGCGCCAGGATATCCCGACACAGGAGAAGGAAATGCCTGCTATTACCTGTTATGCAAGCTGAACCTTGAAATCCCCAGTGCTGGGAGGGGAGAGGAGAGGAAAGCCAGAGTCAGAATGATTAACAAAACACTAATGAGAACAGTTGAAGAAGCTGTTGAATCAAGAAGTTCATCTGCCTGCCTGTGTTCAAAAGGTGTGAAGAGATGGATCTGGCAGCTCATGACAGTTACAAAGACAGACGCTGCACTAGATGAATCTAAGGTCTCCCATCTGCAGAAATAGTGCGTTGACTGGTTGCTGTTCCTGCCCCCTTCCTCATCCTCCTTTGCAATTATGCCATGCTCTCCTTCACCATCATCAGATGGTTTTCTGCCTTGCAGTCAGTAACATGACATTCATTTTTACATCTCAGATCTTAATAGCGCGAAGTTTTGTGTTTAAACAAATTCCTTCCTGATGTCTAGAACAACCAGCTGAAGTCTTCTGGAACATATACTTTTGAAAAAAAGAGGGAAGGAATCATCATACCTGTCATTATGCCAATATAAAATAAACTTCTTGAAGACCTCCCTAGTTTTCCAGGACAGTGGTATGTCAGCTGCTGACTACCTGGGTAATCAAGGGTCTGCACTCACAGGACAGGCAGTTCAGAGTACAGCTTGTGCTGACAAAAGAGGCTGTTTCCTCTTTCACAGAACCCAATGTGTGTCATGTTGAGCCACTCAAACTGGCCATGAAAATCAGCCCCGGCCACCAAATTCCCTAGACTGGGCCCAGGCGACAGCATTTTATACATTAGCGCTGAGATGTCTCTGATGTCAGACAAAACATGTTCAAACTGAGCAAGTCCAGCATTTCTGTTGCTCTGATGAAGGACTGCTGCTACATCTAAAGACCACGATTTCTTTATTGAAGGGGAGGAGAGCGGCTGCCCCTTATCCTAAGCCAACAGGTAATACTCAGCCCCAGAGCCTCCACTCCGAGATGGTAACCTCTCACCTATTTTCACTGTAAAGTAGCAATATTAAGCAAAACCATCAGAAGAGTAGATACAAAGCTTGTTATTTAAAAGCACTTCATCCATGCAAAACAGCCCAAGAGAAATCACTGTGAAGCGCTCCCCTACTTCATTTTAAGGGTTAAAGCCAATGTAGTTTAGGCCAGACAGATCATTTGTGTGAGAAGAGCATACAATATTTAAGAATGTACATACTTAGATTGTGTTTAATATTGCTTGAGTACTGGCTGGGTAATTTCTGTTTATTACACTTTCAAATATGTTATGGAAAACACAAGCACCCACCTCCTGTTTTTTCCTTTTCAAAATCCAAATGATCTGGAGAATTGTTCTGCAATACCTCATCCTGACAGTAATTTCAGAAAGAATTCTCTTGAATCATATCCCCTCTAATTCCAACTTCTGTCTGATCTCTAACTTTCATCCTGAAATACGCCAGCAAGTGCTGAAGAGAACCACAATGATCATTGGTCATTCAGTCCTAGAACGAAATCTAGGATTGTGGAGGTAGGCTTGGGTATATGGCTCAGATACACAAAGTCAGCTTAGAATTTTCTTATTTTTCATCAGAGTTTACCCCCTGAAACATTATGTGTGGGTTTCATTACAGTTTCCCAAGGTCTGAACAAAAGTCCTTTCTGTTTCAGAAAACGTAAGTGTACTAAGTATAAACTTCCAACTCCCTATCACAAGTTCAAATCAACCATCTCTGATCACACTGGAGCTTGCGATGACTCCAGGCTCCCCCACTTTTTCACTTCTGCCACCTGCACAAGCTTTTGACAGTCATTCAAAAAGGATGGACCTCTGACAGAAAATAAAGCCCCAGGAAGCAAAGAGGAAGGAAAGAAGAGAGGAAACAGCATTGCTCCTGGGACAGCAACGGGATTCACACAGCTCCAAAGCCCCGCAACCTCACACCTTCCAGTTAACAGGAAACTGAGCTGTTTGCTTTGGAAAAGGCATGTGGTGAAAATGGAACCAGCGTTGTATGTGGAATTTTGTGTCAATGCTCAGAAATTTCCCTCTAGAGGGTTTTGGGTTTTCTGTTTTTTTCCAAGGAACTGTTACAAACTCCATGTGCTGAATATAGGATGAATAACAGAGCTGACAGAAGAGCAGTTAGAAAGGGAAATCCACACTAACAGCACAGGGAATAAAGAGCACTTCAGAGAATATTAAACTACTACAAGCAGTAACCTGCTAGACTGGATCAGACCTTAAGGGTCTCTAGCCAAGTCTCCAATCTTGTACAGTGGTGATTATCACAGACTGTAGAGTGAAATGTTAGAAACATAATGGGGAAAATCAGGGATAAAATATGCCCTACATTAGGTCTCCTCCAAGTTTCTGGAAGTCCAAGATTGGAATAAACCTGAATCATAATGATTAATATTCTTACCAAACTGTTTTCAGCGTTAAATTACTTTAATACATAATATCCTGAACATTAAGAAGTTTTGTGTTCCTACTGAGCTTGTCACTTACGGCCAAATAAGTTACAATCTCACCTCTCTCTTGAATGTCAAGCGTTTCATTCCATCTTTTCCTACTGTGTTTTTCTGCTGACAGTGTATTTCACTGCAGACCCCTAACGCATCACAGGAAGTCTGAGTTCACATACACTCTCATTTCTGTGCTATTAAACCTAAATCAAACAGTTGTTAGACCATTTACCTTCTCTCTTCTTTCTGGGTACTACAATTTTAGATTGGTTGATGTCCAGAAAATCTTAAAGCAGAACAGACCAAGTAAAGCAGCCACTGGAGAATATAGCTGAAGATATTCATGACAGTAATGTGATTCTGATTTCTGTATTACTTCCTTCCACCTTTTTCCTTCATGACACCCTCAAGCCAGATCTGTTCTAAGATGAAATCTACAGAGCTGTAAACCTAATACTTCCTGAAAAGGAAGCAAATAAATGAGACATTGTAAATAACCTAAAATCATAACAAAAAGAGAGAACTTGACTGCTTGATTTGTGCTAAATGTTTTGATTATTTCTCAGTTTTATTTCACCAAACTTGCTTGTTCTTTATGTGCACTGCAAACCTCACAATTAAGTGATCTTGTTTTCATGTTTGCGAAATGAACCACATTTGAAAAGATCTTAAAATACAAAAGCCTATTCCACTGTATAACTGCAGCAGGGAGAAGATCTGCATGTATTCTTCGTGTCTAAATACTGATACGAGTAGCAGGTAATTTGTTGTAGCACCTCAATGTCAAGGGCACATATTTTGATGAGAAATATGGTAGCAAATATATTACCAGGTAAATATCACTGGGATATGCACATATAAGGAACATGCTTTGTAACAGACACAGCATTAGAAATGATGCAGTAATGCAGAAAGAAGCATGTAAAATGAGAAGTTCTTTAATTCAAATATTCACTTTATTGCTTATGAATATACATATTATATATACATAGAGATGTGTCCTTAAAAAGTTTGAAACTGAGTTGCCTACCTAGATCCACAGTTACGCAACTCCTACCCTCTGACGCATCAGGAGATGGACAGAGCACCTGAAAAATGGAAGCAGAAGATGACCACTGAAACTTCCAGGAGGATCATTTGTCAGTGACTACTGCTCTCTGCACAAGTTGCTTTTGCTCAGGCTGACAAGGCTCTTACTGTGTATTATAGGAGGTTTACTGCAATCAAAAGCAGAGCTTTCACTGACTCCAGCTGCCTCTGAACGTGAGGTGCCAAGCAATGTTTGCAGCTGACTTTCAGTGTGAAAGTCTGCACATTTACTCTTATTTAAACAGCTGCCCAACAGGAATGATGTCCAATTCATAGGGAATGCTTTTCAATCTTCAGTTCAAGGACGGGCATCATTTCTAAGGAAACCTCTAAAAAGTAACCAAAAAAAGCAAGTTCACTGTCAGTATATCTAAACTTGTTAAAATAGTGCTCTGCGCCTACCTTTGAAGATTTCCAACCAACATAAGTAGAATTCACTGCCTTACACTGAATAAATCTCCCAGCCTTATCAGTTTAAAGACAAAGAGGGACTGACAAACTTGAAGAACACCACAACTGGAAAGCCATTGTAATTCAGTGATGAAAAGTGAAGGACAAGAGGATCCTATTGCCCCTGAGAAGCTTCGCTACTCATAACTTGTTTAATTCTAAGAGTTGCTACATTCTACCAGAATCTTTGGAAGGAAATTTTTGTTGTACTCAGCAATGTACAACTGAAAACTCAAAGGCCACCAAAGTCTTCGTGGCATCACAAACCAAAGCAAGCATACTTCTACGGCTTTCAGCCTGGTACTACAATGACTACTACACTCTATTTTGTGCCAAGCTGACACAGGAAAAAGTGCAAATTGATTAATAATTTACCTTAGTCCTATAGCAGTCACACTTCGGGAATCTGACTTTGACAAATACAGCTGAGCTCCTACAAGTAGCTTATTCAGGCTTGTGACTCATTGCAGCTAAATCACTCCCTGTAAATGTTTATGGGGTGCATAGAGAAAGGGGGTGAAAAATTTTCCCTCTCTGTTTGCAGTTCTGCTGCACGAGCGTGGGCTGTGAATTCTCAGCAACAGTCTGCTCTATTTTCCTTCTCCCTTTTCCTGGCAGCCAAAGTAATCCTATAGGACAAGCTGCAAAGAGGAATGTATAATAACTCCCAATATAGACTTTCTACCAACCCAGAAAAAACATAATGTAGATTTCTTCAACTGCACTATCAGTATACTAATAAAAAGGAGGAATGCAAATTAAGGGGTGTCTGTAAAAAACTATCACAGAAATAAAAAAGTGACAACGAGAGTTCTTTTAAAATGCTAAAAATCTGTAGTTGGCTTGCAGCCAGCTACAGTCAAACAGGAAATTCAGTATATAGATCTGAAATGTAAGTTCAAAAAGTAACATTCTCCCAACCCACCCCCGCTCACACAGTCAATACTGTCCCAACCAAAAGTCTTCCTAGTGAATTTGTTATCTGTTTCCTTCCCTAGCGGAAAAGCCCCCCCCATCCAGGCTTGTTTTGCTACGGATGGGAAACAACTAGAGATAAACAGCAGCTCTATGGGAAAATAAAGTACTTTAAGTAATCTCATCAGGATTTTTAGTAAAGATGTGGCCTCTGTGCAGACTTTAGACAATACACAATAAAATGATGTGAAACTGATTGACATACTAATGAAATTAATTCAGGGAAATTCAGCCATGCATCTAAAAGTCTTGTCATTGCTACAAAACAGAAATGAAACTAAACCAGATGAAAATGTTTAATATTTTCATAACTAAATTTTTTAAATATTTCCCATCTGCAGCCCTCCTCAAACTGTATTGCAGATTAAGAGATCAAGAAGACTGATGGCAAGTAGAGCAATCTTCTGGTTATTTTTAGTAGAGTTACCTATGGGAAATAGTCTGGGAAGTCAACTCTCCCTCCAGGTGTTTTATTGAAATACTGAAACTAAGTTCAGACATTGGTGCTCAATGTTACAGATACCTACATAAAAAGTGAAAAGTCACCACAGTCAGTTTTAGTCATGGAGACAGAAGCTATTCTGAGTACAAGGTTAAATTTTATAGGTGTACTTCTAACTGTTCCAAATACAGAGCCAAATTCTGCATCGGTATATTTACATTAACAGCTGAGTTATACCCATATTACACCACCATCAGTAGGAGCAGAATTCCAGCACTGTTTTTCCTACACTAAATTCTTACCAAAGTGATACACACTAATTGAATATTTACCAGTATTCAAAGACAACAAATTAAAATGTTGTCAAAGATTTCCTAATGCTAATAACACTCAACAGTGATGGCAGTAAGCACAACAGGAGATACCAATATCATGAAAATACTCTGCTTTAGCTGTGTTAGTAAAAATAAAACATTAGTCAAACTTCAGTTTCATTCTCCTTCCTTACAGAAAATATTATTGCATCAGTACACTAGGCTTTGTAACCAAATGGTACACACATAATCATTCACAACATTTCATCCAAACTAGGAAGACACTACTCCTCAGATACATCCACATAACAAAGGAATAAAAAAATTTTTGAAGTTCTACTTTTCCTAAGAAAGAGGAACCACTGAAGGAGAAGGGCCAGGCGGGCACAAATAAGTGAATTGAAGGTGTTTGCCCCGTCATTTAGAGAACAGACTTGCTGCTGAGTTTTCCATCTCAGTTTTTGGCTGGTGTACAAGACCACTCTTAAGGACAAGGAAAATGTAAGTTGCACATTGGAACACTTTGCTTCAAGAAGTCTAATTTTGATTAAGTTATTACAGACAAAATCTCTCCAAGAAAACTTTGGGGGTTTTCACATAACACCTTATAAAAAAAAGCATTCATCAAAATGTAAATATCATCCTATACAAACTCAGTCTTTTTGGATCAGTATGATTTTTTCACCCATTGCTCTCGAGTTCCTGCATGTATAAATCCAGTATCAGGTCATGCTAATAAGAAATAAGAATGTTGGAAAATAATGTTCACAGTGACATTTTAATTCTGAAGATCACTTACACTGGCAGAACTGTAAAACTAATTATGGAAACTCTCTACAGTAACATGTTTCCAGCTCTTGCATCTCTGTCATGTTTTTCTGTCTTCTTAAATGTCAGTTCCTGTCTAGCCTGCAGCAAAGTATTCTAAACAGATCCTACGTTTTTCACTCAACAGCTCCAGTGACTCACTCCTGCTGTCTGCCAAGTCGGGGAGCTCTCAAACCCGTTGTCTCCCAGTTCCCCCCTGCTCAGACTCTGGTGCAGAACTGCAAAACTGCAAAAGGAGAGAAAACCTCTTGAATGACTGGCTGCTCATCTGACCAGGGTTCAGGCAAAGGGCCTGCGAAGGGAAATAGGCTTGCTAGCATAAATAGTTTTATTTTGGGACCTGTAAGGAAGCCTTAGTGCTTTTTCCTGGTGGATAATTGCTCCATCAGATTGAAGGAAGCTCATGAAGGTGGCCAGTCTGGCATGGAGATGTGTAGTCATTTAGGACAGTAATTGGCCATAAGTGATACGTAAGCAAGAAAGAAAAATCTAAGTAATTTAATTAAAAGCTGGGTATTTGGAAAAAAGTTTATATATTGAAAATATTCCTACAGCATTTATTTCCTTCTAGTGTGCTGTAAAGGAATGTGCATAGACCACTGCTGCTTACCTTGGCTAAATGAGCAAAGAATGGGGCAAAACTCACGCCCAGGAGAGTACAGCTCTCATATACACCAGGAACCAGAAGGGTTTTTTTCCCAGCAGATTTTCACAAGCAGACATGACTTTCAGTAAGGAAACTAGAAATGCTAATCATCCATTGCTTCTCTAAGCTGGAGGTAAGGATAGAGTAATACCTGTAAACCTCCAGTGGGAAAGCACCAGTCACAAGTCAGTAACTAGAAATGAAGCTGCAAGACACAACATAGCATCAGGGTTACTCTGTGTAACTGGTGTTCCTTGAACCTAGCTCCCTCTGCCAAGAGAGCCTCAAATAATGCAAGACAGTGTAAAGTGGACTGTTGTTAATATTTATAACTATATATAAATATTATAGCTAATATTTATAACTGTTAATACCTGTGTGTAAACATTATAACTGTTAATATTTACAACCTATAAGTGGTTACTAGTAGAAAAAGCTTAGGTTCAAAGTTCTTCCTGCTTAAGGTTTTATGATTTGCTTCAAACATTTTTTAAATTTATCTAATGCTTTTTGAATTCCCTGTGAAAGTGTATGTAAACTGGAAGAGAATTCTGAAAGGAAAACGGAGAAGGAAGACTGACTGCACAAAGTTTTGGCATGTGCCAGACTCAGCAGTAAGATGGGTCTCCTGATTTGTACCTCAATACCCTCCTTCCTGCAGATTTAAAAACCAGAAGGAAAAAAAACAGGTCCACAACTTGGCTTCAGGAGGTGCAAGCAATCTCCCTTTCTCTCCGTTTCCTACCTACATGAGAAATTTGGTATCTATCATCCTTTGAAAAGTGTGCTGCAACCTGTAGAAAAGCAAAGCACTATCAGTGTTTTATCTGTATTATAAGACCTAAAGACCTCAAACGTAGATGTAGAGGTAGACATTCTCTATAAGCACTTTACAACTAACATGCTCTGCTCCCAAAGCCCTGAAATACAAAGCAAAACACAGGAGAAAAAATAAGTTTTATCATCTTGGTTCCACAGATGGGGAACTAAGACATCTCAGAGAAGAGTTTAAAAGAACTGATGTAGGATCTGATCTCTCCCTCTCTCCTCTAGCACGTAGCTCAGGACAAACTGAACTTGAAGAATGACACTGGAAATGAGGGAAAACTATTTTGTTTCCCAGCTCTGCTGCAATATTCTTGTATGCTATTGCTGCTAACTATAAAGAATAGATAAAAGTCATACAAGATGCAGATAACACGAAACAGGGAAGTAATGAGAATTCAAGAAAACATCACAGAAAAGGAGAGCACAGATAAGTGTGTCTTTGGGGACAAAAGTAGTGTTCTGTGAATGCTGAAAAACATGTACAAACTTCAGTGAGGATTTTGAATGCACAAAGAGAGAACATTCCCACTTTCTTGTGGTGATGAGCTAAGCATATGAAAATACAGAAAAACTAACTCCTTCAGAGACAGATGACTTCCCTTCAACGGCCCATCCAAGGATGTAGGTAACATCTGCCTGGCTTCAAGAGATCAGGATTTTAAAAAGCATGCATCATCTGATACAAGGTGTGTCATCCAACAGTGATTACTGAAAAAAATGAAGATTCAAGCTTAATTTGTCAAAAGCACAACTTCACAATTTTTCTACCTCAACCGTAACTCAGTAGTTTTTTTGAACAGGAGTCAAGAAGCAATTTTCAAACCTGTTGCTTTGAAATAACACTAGAGACCACCTATGTGTTGGGATCCCCTCTCCAACTTGGCTAACACTAAAGTGACCTCCTAAGTCTCAATTTGGGAGTGCTGGTGAACAATTATTGTATGGACCAGTGATTTCTGCAACTCAATTAATTAAGTCACTGTGCTTGATGTGGCCACATTTTTCCCAGATTAAATTTGTTAATTTATAACTAAGCTGAATCATTAAATAACTACTAGACTTACTGACAAAACCAAGGAGTTATTAATTGATGTCCTTACAACTGACTCGACAGCCTAAAAAACATCCAGAATACATTAGACTTTTTTCACAGCAAAGGCTACTGCAGAGTGGCAAAAGAGCAGGAAAAAGCTACTCCTCCTCTAAGAACCTATTTCCTCCTCGTATATCCTTAGGAAGAGATGCCTCACTTCAAACCCTCCATGGTACATGCCATCTGTGGGACAGTGCTACTTCAGGAGGAGATGGTGAGGCAAACAACTGAGCTACAAACCACCTTCTATGTAGATGCAAGAGAGCTGAGGATGCCAGACATCTCCTGAATTAATACTGAATTGCTTGTTTTATTAGGAGGGGGATTTGGCCTTCACATTATTGACTCTCAGAATAGTAAAAGTGTCACACCTACTTAGGAAGTGGTTGATTCTTTTTCTCCTATTTGTATTTAATTTCCATTCTCTATTATTTTAATCTGCATATAATTTTCCATCTTCACTGTATTACTAGTACTCTTTTTACAAAAAAAACTTAATACAGTGCATAGTCAGGATGTGCCCTTTCATGGAAAATCAAGGACTAGAGCCAGGGGTCACACCATTTTAGACTGTTGCCACGTATCTGTGAGAACAGTGTTTGCAAGCAGCATGGCTGAGAAAACAGCATCCAGCCACTGGAACTTACTTGCTCTCAACATCTCCTTGCCCATGAACTTAGGAAGATGGTATCTAGGAATCCTCTGGCTGTTTATGGGCCTTTGCTTATTCTAGTCTTCCTTCATGAAGGGGTCCTTTTGTCAGTGATATTTCTTGTGTTACGGTGGTTGTTAAGGAAGTGTGTAGGAGAACAAAGAGAAAACCTTTTTTTGGTGAGACATTTGCTTCTTTCTATATTTGTTTCAATCTAATCACATGTATAAATTACTTCAAAAGCTGAAAAGCAGTTTTATTTGAGAATAGGGACAGAAAGAGAGATTAATACAATAAACAGAGGGCAGAAAAGTAATTGCATGCTTATCAATACATTCTTCAGGGAAAGGGCAGTCTCAGTAACCTAAAAAAGTAGGAGTCAAGGGATACAGATTCTGCCCCTTGTTCTAATATGGACCTCCTGTATGACTAGGAAAGTCACCCCACCTCATCTCGGAAATGACATTACTATTTATCAGTGGTGTCTATCAAAAAGAATGTGGAAAATATTTTTTTCAGGTTTTGTGCGATTTTTTGTGATTTTTTTTTTTGCAAATCACATTGTGACATCTGAATGGAAATGCTAGACAAGTGCAGTGTTATCACTCTAGTATTACCTACTCTTTAGGGAACTTACTACTGTGCTTAAGGTTAGGAAAGGGGTGCAAACATTGTCTTTGATAGCTTCTGGAGGCATGATATTACTCCTGTGTCTTAATACTTTTTTCCGGTATAGAAAAAGTAGGACCATAAAGTCCATTTATTTCACCTTCCCTTTTTTTTAAACTTCTGAACTTTTTTTATTATTTCTGTAAGATATTTAACTATTCCCATTTGCAGTTTACAACAGGGGCCTGCCTTAGATAGACATTTTAAAATTTCAGCATAAGTGTACCATATTCTGAATAACAGATTTTTATTATTATCATTAATATACCAGTTATCTGTGTTGGCAAAGGAGATAAGAGAATGTCTGTGTAAGTGAGACAGGAGGACGGGGAAAAAAACCATAAAGTGAAATACAGCTGAGTTGGAGTAATAAATTTAAATAAGAGTGAACAGGTTTAAACCTAACATTGAGACTCCATTTCAGGCACCCACTCCTTGCACATATCATCACGCCCAAATGTGCCTTCAAGAACATACACAGCACATCACAACAGGGATGGAAAGGCTTTACGGACTCATGAATGTTGGCCTAATACATCTTGCCCCTAGAGAAATTCAAGAGAATAACTCATTAAAAATAATTCTTACGTTCTCCTTGCAGGTTTTGTTCTGGTTATCGGATTGGTGACTTTCTACCGCATCGGACCATACACCAACCTCTCCTGGTCCTGCTACCTGAACATCGGAGCCTGTCTTTTGGCCACGCTGGCAGCTGCCATTCTCATTTGGAATATCCTTCACAGGCGTGAGGACTGCATGGCGCCCCGGGTCATTGTCATTAGCCGTACCCTGACCGCTCGGTTTCGCCGTGGACTGGAAAACGACTACGTTGAGTCACCGTGCTGAAAGAGCAGACTTGAAGGGGGAAAGATCTCCAACAGATCTGCACTGGAGCTGTTTTCTATAAATATATGCTATAATTTAAAACTAAGGGATGAAAGACATCACAAAGCTCACTCTTGTGGGCAGAGGCCCTCAATTATTATTTGGATGGGCTCCATCTATATACATATGTATAAAACACATAATTTTATATATATTATATTCTATTGCCCTCTCCCTCTGCTGTACAGCACAGAATGTTGGATTGTCAGAATCCTGACAGAGTATCACTGCTGTATGTCAGCAGGGTCAGCTGTAGCAGACACAGAGTATATGCGATGAGAATATAGAAAAGAGGTAACCAAACACATTTTCTCTGTCTGAATAAAGTTATCCTCCTCCATAATAATAATGTAAAAAGCTATAAGAGACCAGTGACAATAGCTTTGGAGTTAACATGCAATCTGAGAAAGCAGAAAACTCACTATAGAATAAGTGATGATTTTAACAGCTGTTTAAATTTAATGAATCTTTAGTCCTTCCATCCACCTCTCTTCAAGGAACTTCTCATTAGCTGCAACACCTGCTCTCCAGCCACAGCATAGCCCAGACAGTAGAAAGACAAAGAAACTCTAACCATTCTAACTGTAAAGTAAGGGAATGCAGAAGAATTAAGTTGCATTTTTTTCAGACACTTCTTTTGTATCCTGAGACAAAGGTTTGGGTTTATCCTAAATGTAAACAGACATACCATTAAAAATGAAAAGGGTACGCAGCTAGAACAGGCCATACATGTTGCTGAAAAATCTACTTCAATGTTACAATGAGACCAAACATCTACAGAAGGTTACCTGGGCTCCCTAATGATCACAGATGCTATTAACTTACATTATTGGAAACAATTACTAAGAACAGATACTTCAGCCCAAATTAATTTCTCTTCTTCTCAGCTTACTTTAACATTTGCTGTGACATTTTCAGATTAGTGCTATGTCAGGACACCCAGCTCTGCCCAGCAATGCTCAGAGGCACATAACACAGTGAATAATGGAGAATATAACTGCCACTCAAGCACCCAAATTGGAGAATAAGACACATATACAGGACTTAAGCATGAGATTTTAAAAAGACCTGCCTGGTAACTTGATATGGTAATGAAATAAAAATAATTAGCACCTTTGGAATTAGGTGTAATGTTTATAAGCCAGACCCAGAGAAGCACATGGGCTCACAAAAGTCATGTGCATGTAACTTTCAGGAAGAAAAACGACAGGTCAAAAACTATTATGCAGAAATACTTACGATACGGGAACTAGAGGCAATGACAGATGTTTAAAAACTCTAAGGATGCTTCTCTGAGCACAGTTACTGACAGGTTTGAAGGACCATGAGCTGTGAATATTACAAATTCTTTAGGACTGTTGTGTCGCTCCCAGCTGAGTACACTGCTTTTCTTCTTGATCATTATTTCCACCATACTTTTTCACACTACGTTAAAATGTGATCATCAAGCTGGCTCTTGACTTCTGTTCTGCACTCAGTTCTGATGTAATAAGAAACTCAACCCCAAATGCTGCTCTGCACCATGTTCCAAGTGAGCAACACTGTGCAGAGACCGATGCTCTAGAACAACTGCATTGTTCTAGACTATCAGGGTAGAATACCATAAAGCTGACAAAGAGTTTCTTCTAGCAGTAGGTTTGTAAAAACCAACTAAGATTTTTATTCATTTGCCTGCATTACTTTCTGGAAAATACTTTCTAGAAATAATATGCTATGATTCACTGCAGGGTTTTTTAAAAATAAAATATTGGAATATTTAAAAGACATTATATTATTTCTTCTAATATTGTAATATCCATATTATAATAATGTACATTTAAATTTAAAAATCAGCTATGTGGTCAGTAAATTTTTAATACTCGGTATTACTGTGATTATTTTAGATGTATAAATAAAGTTGTGAGTGTTCATTTTCTTCTAGTAATAACATGAGATTTTTTCCATTCAGATACAGAATAAGATTGTTGGCAATTATTTTTTCCCACTTAGTGAAAAAGAATCCACAGAGCTTCCAACATCTTGTAGACAAAGAATAAACAGAGAATACATTAAAATGTCTGTAAGATAAAGATATTTCATCTTGTTAAAAATGAAAGGGAGAATGAAATCAGAGAGGAGAAATGTAAGCAGAATTTAGAAGGATCAAAACTTCATACAAACTTTTCACAAAAATAAACTGTACCCATAAATAAATACATACAAATTCTTTGATACCTCTTTATCAGCTTGATGGATTTGAAGGCCTCATCCATATCTCCAGCAGTCAGATAGAAGCTGAAGTTCAGCATGGCATCCCGTGTAGTCTTATCACAGTCTCCTAATCCAATGAAATCTCTCATGGGTCTTCTCGCAACCATCTGAGAGACATTTATTGAGCCAGACTCTGCTTGTCCTTTCTCAGCTTCTTCCAGCTAAAATGAGAACGTTACCATTTAGGTATCAAGTAGGTTGAAACTTACTCCTTTGTATATGTAATTAATTACATTATTTCCACTGCACTCTGAGTTTTCTATTTCTGCAGGACCGTGACCAATAGTGACAATAGTTGCAATGTTTCAGAACTTCCTAGAAAATGCCCCAAAATATGGTATGTCATAGAAGAAATCAGCATATCATAAGCATCACAGAACATCAGTGATAGTTTGGAGATTGGTAAAATACCACAGGAGAGGCAGCATCCTATTACTAGAGTCATTATTATTTTTTATATATTATTAACAATTATTACTACAATAGCAACTATTATTTTAAGTCCCCAGATTTATGGAGATTTCAGATAAACATTTTTCTAAAGTTGGTCTCTTTTCAAAAATGAGTCTGCTGTTCCGAAAGTTAACCACGTAGACCCAAATCTTTTATTTTTGCTTCATAGGAAGCTTTCATAAATACTAAATATTTATAATACTAAAGCTCAGATTCAAACACTTCCCCATACAGTTGGCAGTTCTAGAGCCTCTGGAGCTTCAATGATACTTTTATCAGTCATTGAAAGGCAGCTCAAAGCAATTTAACCGTTATTCAGAAAAAGAATAAAGTCAATCATCAATATTCAATGATCTGTCTAGAGTATAACGATGAAACTTTCCCAAGCCAAACACAGTGGAAGATCATCTCAGTCATGAAGGACACCAAATTTCACATATACTCACCCTGATTGTATACTTAGATGAGATAACTAAATATTGAGGTTTACAGAAGCCAATAAAATATAGTAACATATTACTATACAATGAAAGTATTAGACACAGTAAAAGACAGAAATTAAAAGTGCAAATGTGTCTGACTGCAATTTGGGAAATTTTCTGAAAAAGGACAAAAAAGACATTATAATGAATAAGGAGAAACCCCAAGATGAAATTCGGTCAAAACAGACCTGTTGCATCAGCTAGATTTGCTATATTTAAAGCAGACTCTGTTCCCATACTAAATCATATTTCCAAAATCAATTATTATATAACAAGTAACTAAGATACATTAACCTACTGAGGAAAGAAAATGAAAACAGAAGAGAGAAAGGCAGAGAATGAAGGAAGAGGAGCAAAATAACGCAGATACTTACAGGTTTACAGACACATCCCCTCCGAAAAAACAACTAATGGCAGCAATGATCCATACAGAGTTAAAAAAAAAAAAAAAAAAAGAGGCATAACATCCAAGTAAAATTGTATGAGACATGATGGGGGGAAGTGTTAAAAGAAAAATTAGAAAATGCAGATCACCTTTGACCTTTCAAATTAAGGGAAAAAGCAAAGTAAAATAGAGTGCAACTGTAAGAGCTAAATCTGCACAGGAAGAGTGACACCAGTCAGTTCTTTGGAAGGGAGTTAAATTGCAAAGTACTGCAGAAACATCTAGATACATTCTCCCTATTTAACACTGCTCCTAAACCATATGAAATTACATTCACATGATCACATTGGCCTATCTTATTCACACAGATTCAGAGAATTAGAAGTCTTGTTATTATTAACTTCCTGCAGATTTTACAAAAATAAATGCCTTGGTAGAATAAACAGACTCTGTTAAGCTCTCCCTATAAGATGGGAGCAGTGCACATCACCATCCTAATGGGCACTAAGAAACTCAGGTCAGAGCTTAACCAGAAAACCAATCTGTAGGTAATAGCTTCATCTCTTCCAGTATGCATGGTATTATTTACCTAAGAGGCAACAAATTTTGGATTCATATTCAAGTTTAAGAAGTTAAAGCATGCTTTCCTGGTATTTGTAGCACATCGGCATTTGGTGATAGTGCAAGATGAGTATTCTTCCTCTCTTTGGCATTCTATGGGGATTAAGCTTCCTTCCAGTAAGAAAATGGGTTGCTCTTACTGAAGCTAGTAGGAAATGTCCCCTCTTACAGCCTACATGAATTACACACACACACACATACACACTCCTTCCTCGCAATAGGCACAGTGACTACATAAAGTAGAATTTCTTTCACATTCCTTTTTTAGCTGCATTCCCTGGTAATTACTGTGTTTCCTATGTTTGTACATCACATCCAGTTTGCAATACCCATGAAAGGCCAATTCAGTACAATTTCCACAGTACTGCCAAGTACACCCCCATTATCTTTATGTCATTTCTTTAAGTGATGCAGCAACTGCCATTGGAATTGTTCTACTTCCCCAGACTCAATTTGGTTAAATTTGACCCACACAGAGTGAAAAGTCTGAACTTATGGGAAGGAATTGTGAAAGATTTACTCACCTTTTTTGCAAAGTAATAATGTGGCACCTCTATGCCCAGAAGAACCTGGTAGGATGAAGGCAATGGAAAGCTGTCCTGAAGCAAAAGGCCATACTCTTCAGTACTGAAGAATGATATAATCCAAGCATCCATCTGGAAAAGGAAGCAAAGCTTTATTTTGTTTTTATGCTGCAATATTCTTCTTTTATTTTGTTTTTATTTTACATATTGACTGGGCAGAACCTTCTCTTGAAAAATAATATGACATATACATATGCACAGTCCTTCTGGAGAGGGTAAAGCTGCATGCTTCCTCCCTGTAGTAAGTAGCCAGCAACTCATTCTCCATTACAGACTGTGCTCCTACTGCAATGGGACCACCTCTGCCTTTCAAGAACCAACTTCACTGACCATAAAGAGTGAAGTCCCTGCCCACAGACTGCTAGAAGTCTCTCTGACAGATCTGACTCGGGTCAAAGAAATACTCCCAACTGTTTTCAACAATTTTTTGGTTTTTAATACTATTATTTCTCTATATATTGTTTCTATTATCATTTCAGCAGTTCGCTGACTGTTTTGAGTTCCCAAGGAATATACCAGCCATTTAAAAATAGTTTCTGTAGCAGCTTAGATATTGACCTGACTCAAGTCAAAACGAAGCATTTATCTCCAACTAAAGACAATCAGACTTCTCATCTCTTAAAGGATAAGCACACAGCTAAAAGTTCTGTTGAATAAAGGCCAAAAAGTAAGTTGCACTCCTTTTATAGCTTTTTATTTTTCAACTTTATGTAGAAGCCAAACATTTCTACTTGTTTAGATTAGGACTATCAGGTTGAAGTGTTCTTCTCTTTACTAGAAGACCCTAGCAAGGTCTTTTGAGACATCCTTACTTCTTTCCTCCTTCCTACCTTGATCTTCCCATGGTTTTTTGAAAGTTGAAAGAAACAAAGATCTATCTCTAACTGGAAGAGGTTTAACTTAAAATCATACATAAATCAGAAAAATTTAAATCAACATGGACATTTCAAATCAATGGAATATTTATGAATAACACACAGTTCTGTAGAGACAAAATGGTAAGCACTGCTACAACCACATCAGCAGGGGAAGCAGGGAAGAATTGTTGGCTTGATGAAAGAAATCTTTGTTTAGATAATTTCTGATCAATAAAAATGAAATCTTTTTTCTAATGTAAGAAAGACCATAAAAGACAACTTAGGAAGTACCATGCTCACCACAGGTCAATAGGAGACAACCTGAAGAACAGCACAGAAGAATTCCAGCCAGTAAATCAGCTCCATCAGCAGCCCAACTTAAATGTCTCTATGAAAACGGATGTAGCATGGAGAATAAACAAGAGGAGCTGGAGATGTGTGCACGCCTGCAGGGCTATGATCTTCCTGGTGTCACAGAGACATGGTGGGATGACTCCTATAACTGGAGTGTTGGAATGGAAGGACAAGCAGGAGAGAGGAGGTGTGAGTGTCACCCTCTATGTCAATGACCAGCTGGAGAGCATGGAGCTGGAGATGGGTGAGGAGCTGACTGAGAGCTTATGGGTCAGGGTTAAAGGGAGGGCAAAGACACGTGACATTATAGTGGGGGTCTGCTACAGACCACCCGGCCAGGAAGACCAAGTGGATGAGGCCCTCTATAAACAGACTGGAGCAGCTTCAGAGTCACAAGCCCTGGTCCTCATGGGGGACTTCAACCACCTCCATATCTGTTGGAGGGACAAAACAGCAGGGCATAAGCAATCCAGAAGGTTCCTGGAGTGCACTGATGATAACTTCCTTCTCCAAGTGATAGAGGAGCCAACAAGGACAGGTGCTATGCTGGACCTTGTTCTCACCAATAAGGAGGGGCTGGTGGGGATTGTGAAGCTCAGAGGCAGCCTTGGTTGCAGAGACCATGAAATGTTGGAGTTCAAGATTCTGAGGGCACCAAAGGGGGTGCACAGCAAACTTGCTACCCTGGATGTCAGGAGAGCAGACTTCAGCATCTTCAGGGGTCTGCTTGGCAGAGCAAGATGGAATAAAGCCCTGGAAGGAAAAAAGGCCCAAGAAAGCAGGTTGATATTCAAAGATCACCTACTCCAAGCTCAGGAGCAACAAAGAAGTAGTCAGGCAAAAACACAAGGAGGCCTGCATGGATGAAAAAGTTGCTCCTGGACAGGCTCAAGCATAAAAAGGAAGCCTACAAAGGGTGGAAACAAAGATAGAGGAATACAGAGAAATTGTCCAAGCAGCCAGGGATCAGGTTAGCAAAGGCCAGCGCCCTGACAGAATTAAAACTGCCCAGAGACATCACAGGCAACCAAAAAAAAGCTTCTATAGGTACATCAGTGAAAAAAAGGAAGGCTAAAAAAAAATGTGGAACCTCTCCAGAAGGAAATAGAAAACCTGGTTACCCAGGATATGGAAGAGACTGAGATATTCAATGACTTTTTTGCCTCAGTATTCCCTGGCAAGCCACACCGCCCAAGGGGCAGAAGGCAAAGGCGGGGACTGGGAGGATGAAGAACCACCCACTGTAGGAGAAGATCAGGTTCAAGACAATCTAAGGAACCTGAAGGTGCACAAGTCCATGGCACCTGATGAGATCCATCCACAGGTCCCAAAGGAACTGGTAGATAAAGTGACTAAACCACTATTCATCATACCTGAGAAGACATGGCAGTCTGGAGAAGTTCCCCCTGACTGGAAAAGGACAAACTTAACACACAGTTTTAAAAAGGGAAAAAAAGAAGACCCAGGGAACTACAGGCCAGTCCCACCTCTGTGCCTGGCAAGATCATGAAGCTGATCCTCCTGGAAACTCTGCTAGGGCACACGGAAAATAGGGACGTGATTGGTGATATCCAACATGGCTTCACTAAGGGCAAATCATGCCCAACAAATTTGGTGGCCTTCTACAACAGGGTTACAGTGCTGGTGGATAAGGGAAGAGCAACTGGCATCATCTACCTGGGCTTGTGCAAAGCATTTGACATTGTCCCACACAACATCCTTGTCTCTAAACTGGAGAGACATGGATCTGACAGATGGACCACTCGGTGGGTAAGGGACTGGCTGGGTGGTGGCACTCAAAGAGTTGTGGTCAGCGGCTCAATGTCCAAGTGGAGGGGGGTGACATGTAGCCTTACTCAGGGGCGGGTGTTGGGACTGGGGATTTAACATCTTTGCTGGCAACATGGACAGTGGGATCGAGGCACCTCAGCAAGTTCATGGACAACACCGAGCAGTGGTGCTGTGACACGCTGGAGGGAAGGGATGTGCCATCCAGAGGGACCTGGACAGGCTGGAGAGGTGGGACATGCAAACCTCATGGAGTTCTACAGGGCCAAGGGCAAGGTCCTGCCCATGGGTCGGGGCAATCCCAAGCACAAATCCAGGCTGGGCGAGGAGTGGATGGAGAGCAGCCCCGAGGAGAAGGACTTGGGGGTGTTAGTGGATGGAAATGAGCCAGCAACGTGCGCTCCCAGCCCAGAAAGCCAACCGTGTGCTGGGCTGCACCCAGAGCAGGGTGGGCAGCAGGGCGAGGGAGGGGATTCTCCCCCTCTGCTCCATGCTCCTGAGACCCCCCTGCAGGGCTGGGTCCAGCTCTGGGGGCACCAACATCAGAAGGACACGGACCTGCTCGAGCGGGGCCAGAGGAGCCCACGAAAATCATCAGGTGGCTGGAGCAGCTCCCCTGTGAGGACAGGCTGAGAGAGTTGGGGGTTCAGCTGGAGAAGAGAAGGCTCCCGGGAGACCTTAGAGCGGCCTCCCAGTGCTTAAAGGGGCTACAGGAAAGATGGGGAGGGACTCCTTATCAGGGGATGTAGGGATAGGATGAAGAGTAACAGTTTTAAACTGGCAGAGGGTAGATTTAGATTAGATACTAGGAAGAAATTCTTCCCTGTGAGGGTGGTGAGGCCCAGGCCCAGGTTGCCCAGAGAAGCTGTGGCTGCCCCTTCCCTGGAAGGGTTCAAGGTCAGGTTAGATGGGGCTGTGGGCAGCCTGGGCTAGTGGAAGGTGTCCCTGCCCATGGCAGGTCATTTGGAAGTAGATGATCTTTAAGGTCCCTTCCAACCCAAACCATTCTATGGTTCTATGAAAGATGTACAATGCCTGTCCAGCAAAGCAGAAGATGGTAAGAACTGGGTGGAAAGAGTGTACTTCACTGTTCACCTTAACAGTAGGGTTCCTGTTATTCTATCAAATTAACTCTTGCTGCTAAAAGAGAACTCAAGATATAAAATCAGCATTATTTTTTAAAAAATGAACATAAGTATCAAACCTCTAGATTATCAATTCACCCATTAATGTCGCCTAAAAACTGTAGTCCAGATACAAGCTTGCATTATGATCATCCTCAAAATTCTAGCATAAAGAAATTAACTGTTTTTCTTTGTCACTGTATTTAAGCAAGGGCTAAAACAGAAAGCTCATGTGTAGTGACTGCCTGAAGCCACAGACACCAAACACATAGTTTCACTACTCATTTTTGTACAAGATAATGTATACTACCTACTCCCACATCCTTAATGAAGGACAGATGATTTATTCCTTGGACAGGGAGAACTCCATGTAAACCCAGGTAAAACAAACAAACAAAAAGACCATACTGTGCTCTCAGTCTGGTTTTCCTTCTGGTCTGGAGATTGTAGGCCTGTTTCAAGAATTGCTTCACATACAAAAAGTCTTGGTTCACTCTGGTCCCAGAAATGGCAAGCAGGGATGTGATAGTGCAGCTCTGGGTACTCCACAATAGACCTACCGAAAGAAAAGAAAAATCAGGGTAGAAAGAGAGGCAAAATAGTTTCAGCCCATTCAGTTCATGAGTATAAATAAAGGACTAACCAAGGAATAATTTTTGGATAATGATCAGTTATTTATACCAGTACCTCTACATTGTAGCATTAACCATATACATCTTCCTGCCTCCTAACACTTTATATGTGGCAATGCCACTTGTAATTTGTTCTCTATAATTTAACCATGACTATAGGACATAAAGCACTTCAGTAGAAAAAAAGGTGGTACTGCCACAAATACAAACAGGCATCCAAAATCTGTCTCCACTAAGATTAGATGCCCTACAGAAACACTGGAACATCCTTCCAAAGATTTACCTTAGCAACTGCTACCAGTGTAGGTACTGTAATGTGGGGACTACCTCAGCTCTCTCTTCTGGGTTTTACAACCTGCCCCAAGGTGCTTATTGCCAGCACTGCTAGAAATGCCCAGACAGGTTAAAGATAGCTCGAGTATACTGATGTGCATTTAGATAAGCAGTGAAGAGAGAGTTTCCAGTATGTGTGCCTCACACTCAAATCCGGCTAAGCAGCAGTCATAGAAGATCATAACTAGACAATTGTGCTTAAACTGATGGGGGCAAAAAAAAAAAGAAATTAGTTTATATTCTCAGGCAACAGATCTCTCTCTACTGAGAGTTTGGCAAAGAGACCTGGGCATGCAGCGTGACTGATGCTTTGAACTGCTGAACTTCTCAGTGCTGAGGGAAACTCCAAAGTTGCAGCTGAACCTGACCTGCATCTGGGGGACTTCAATCTCTAGATATGTCTATATCTCTCTCTATAGATATATATATATATAGCTCAACTATATCTTGTAGTTCATTCCCCTTCCTCAGTACTGTGCTTGAACATCATACTGTGTATGAATAATTCCAAGGCACTGTGAAATAGCACATTAAGCACAAGGACAGCCTTCGGAAAGCCACCCTCTGGCAGAAGTTTAAATAAGAAACATTTTACTGCCTCCTTCGGGCATTTAAACACTACTTCAGTGCTGGCCATGTTAAGAGTCCAGACATACAGAATGAGACTATTAAGGGAGAGATTCAAAGGGATGTAGAAATACACAATGTCCTATCCAAGCCAGTGAATTAAAAATACATTACTAGCAAACTGAAAAACACTATTTGTGTAAAAAAATTGGGCGTGTCTAGATTCTGTCTCAGGAGAAAAGAGAGAGAGAAAAAGGGAAGAAGTGTAGAGTAATATTATTATTTTCTGGTGATTTACTTATTCCAATTTCAAGATACTCTAAAGTGAAGTACAGATAAATGGATTATTCACAACACCACCTAGCATTTAAGAATCAGTGAAATAGCATTACTAGCTTGTGGTGGCCTCTGTTGGACTACACAAGATACTACACTTGAAAACAACTTCCTCACTACTCATTATTATGCTGTTTGCATAACTGACAAAGACATAAGACCCCAAGTTTGCACTGGCCTTATGTTTTTTGATGAGCTGGGCAATTTCTTCTGGTTTTTGGTGATAAGGAGTGTAAATCCTTTTTTTCTTGGGATACCTATAGCAGACAGTTGCTAAAAAAGCAAACCATCGTCTATCCTAATGCTGTTTTTTTTAAAGAAAAATACAGTCAGAAAAATTATTGTGAAACAAGATAGGAATTTGTACCCTAACATTCCACCGTACTTCCACAAGAATTCCTAGTTCACTGCATTTTGCTGCCTTGCTACTAGGATTTCTAATGTATTCACCACAGAAAAACTTGTATGAAAACAAAGCTAGCAGTTCTAAATAGTTATTTCATGAGTTTTTATCCATACAAAAACATCCTGCATTGGACTTAAAAATTAACTTTTTTCCTAGGAGGAGTGTCCTCTTTTCAGTTTCTAGCCTGTAAACTCTCCATGGAAGCATAGCTTTCCAAGATTTTTCTTTATTTTAAGACCCAGATCCTGATTCCAGTCATATAATACCTCTCTACGCATACCCCCCCCAACATCCAGTCCTCCTCCTCTCAGAGGCCTCCTGAGCCAGATATGGCTTCCGCATATCTAATAACTTTCACTGCATTTCTCTTCTATGAATTTGCCCAATACCTCCATGAACGCTTCCTTCATCACCTATAACTTCCTTTGGCAGGGCATTCCTTAGCTCAGCTGCATGTTGTCTGAAGAACTACCTCCTCCTGCTTATTTTGAGATTGCTTTTTGATACCTTCATTTGACACCCCCTAATTGGAAGAGACAGGGATGCAGGCTGCTTGACATAAAATGCACCAGTTTTAATCAATTTTTTAGAAATAAATTCATACAAGCTCCTACACAAAGACAGAAGCATGGCAGTATCAAAATGTTGCCTGTCTTCATAGGGCAGATGCCTATCTTAAATCCACAAGTAATACTTCTTGAAACAAAAGCTTCTTACTTATCAATGCCTTGTCCAGAAGAAAGCTTCTCCCTACCACTCCCTTGTTCAGCCTTGAAATCAAAGAGTGTAACTTTGTCCATTTCAACATCATAGAAACAGATCTTGGAATCAATGTTTCCATCCACCTACAAGAAGGGAAAACAGAAGTGGCTGAAGCATGCAGTCAGAAGAAATGAAAGGTATGTCTATCTTACCTGATTCATGCTCTCAGTTTTGTTTACTGGTAATCACAAAAGAACATTCTTTGGAAGAAATATCAGGAAATTTCTTGGTGTTTTTCTATTCTGGCAAGTTAGCCTTTGATTCCTTTGAAATGCTACAAAGTAGCTTTTGTAACTAAAATACTGCTTCCTCTTCTGGGTTGTTCTTCTCACCAAATGTACAAAACTTTAACATACCTTAATTTTAGTGTTTAGTTATATGCTCGAGCATGACATTTCAAGACCAGTACACTGCATAGAACATGTTGGTTTATCTCTGAGAAGTGAACCTTGTGTCTTCAGCCATCTTCTTGAACTGCACCAGTCTATTAACTGATGGTCAGGTCCTAGGGTGGTAAGTGAAGAGCTTTGCCTCACCTTGCTAACAAGGATGCTGACTTTATTGCCATTAGCATTGCACTTGACAGATGCAATGTCTCCAAGGCCAGGAAACAGCTCAGATAAATTCTTGCTATTGCAGTGCACTTTTGCCTCTCTGTGGAGAGAAATAAACTTAAATCATATGGTGGCAAGCAACTGACAATACATATCAGCCAAAACATTTTTCAAATTATGGGTAAGACTTTTAAAAACAAACTATTTCTACCTTATGACACCACTGCCCCAGATTCCAGCTTCCTCTCCAGAGAATTGCTGCGACCTGCCTTTCTTTCAGGAAGAAGTTAATGAGACACTCTTTCCTCAATGAATCAGCAAGAATAAACTTCAATCCTCCTACAGGATTCCCAAAACAGGGCTATACAGAAAGAACATCCTGCCAGAATTTTGAATTTAGAGGTCTGTTTTTCCTACCTAAGTTGAACAGTACCATGAATGTTGAATACAGCCCATCACATTGAAGTTCTGTGTATGGAAAACACACTATAGAGCAGAAATAAAGAAATGTCATTGGGGAATAGTATTTATATAATCTTACTGGTCACTTTTCCTCTAAGTTCCAAAAGACTGTATCATTCACATACTTAACACTCACCCACACTCACCGATGACTCTCCATAAATTCTCCACTCACTTTGAAATACACACAAATCTCCCTCACAATATACTCTTTCAAAAATTATTATTGTTACTTATCCCATGTTTTGTCTAATAATTCTGTGGGTCATCCCTTGCTTTAGGGATAGGCCATCAGTTCATACAGGCTGCATATACTGCCTCAAGATTCAAAGGGGCTATCACTTTTCATCAGGTCAAGAACAACTAAAAATTGCCCCCTCCTCACAAAATATACGCTTGATTTATAAACACATGTTTTTAAAAGGCTTATTAATACCTGCGAGAGAGATCAAAGATTTTAAAGTGAGCCAAATCAGTTCCCACAGCCAGGAAATTTCCACAGACATCCAAGAGGCACGGATTCCCCTCTGCTTCAGAGAACACCAGCAGCTGTTTAACTGTGCCCTGAGGAGAAATGTATAACACCAGGTTTGTGTGGTCAGGGTCTAAGTAGAAAGGACTTATTTTGTCACCAAGCTAAGTAAATAGCTGCTGAACTTCTGTGTTAGACAAATCACTACCAGCAAAATGAAAGAAACTACACACACACATATGCATGGTCTCTACAAGTGCAATCTGTGTTTCTGGTTGAAAACTGGATGCATAGCCTCCAAAAAAAAAATGTGGAGGCATCCTTCTGCAGCAATTTCCTCTTCAATAATACAACTTTTTCCAACTAAGAGAGATACAGAAATACAGATCCCTGAAGGTCCTTTACTATACAGATGCAAAAATAAATAATTAAATCAGTCCTTATTGTTATAAATCCCACCCATTCTTGAATACAATATTTATTTCTTAAATAAAATTATGTATCATAGAACTCTGCTAATTAGATTTCTCTTTTTGGTTCTCATGGAGTAGCGAAGGCTGCAAAGGTTAAGCAAAAGATTTTTCAGGAACACACAGAATGTGTAGGGGATATTTTTCATTATCTTCTAAGAATATTCAATGTGTTCATTTTCCTGTTAGTAATATACATATACATATTCAATCTGCATGCAGTTTTGATCCTCTTAAAGTCTGGCCCCTACAGAATTCTGTTTTCTTTTATAAATACTAGTTACAGTGTAGTTGTGTTTAAACTTTTTAAAGAACACAAAATGTCAAAGATCTTTCTGCTGAAATGCTCAATATATTTTTTCTATGGCAAAGGTAGAGTTAATAGATTTATAGAACATCCATTTAAGCTGTAACACCAGTCTTTCAAAACAATAAGACATATTAATCACTTTATGGTTTTATCAGATTTTACCTGCCAGGTGCGGACCTGGACCCGATACGGCTCAACTGTGTACAGATTTTCTCCATGTACGGACAGAACTGGAGAGTCACAAAGAAAAGAGCCTAGAACAAGCACAATAAAGTCATCATTACAATAACCAGATCTTTTAAAAGGTAAAAAAAAAGTCATTTTGACTTAAAGCATTTCCACTGTCTTGCACCAAATCCATATTTGAATTCATCAGTCTCTACTGATTCCCAGACTCCTTGATGTTGCAGCCTTCTTCCATTCTGCCCCTACAACCAAAAGCTGGGACTCCTACTGAAAACAGATGTTCTGTACACTCTGCCCATGAAAACAAGTGGGAGAGGAAGGGCAAAGAGTTGATACGGGAAGTAAAGGAAAGAAAAAAGACTAGTGGAGTGTGAGGTTCTGTTAAGAGAATTCACTCCTTCCTTCATTGAACTACGGTTGAAGAGTGATAAAGGAAACTCTGTCAGAAAAGAAGAGTGGTTCTTAAATAATTTAATGAGTAGTGTAGACTGTTGGGACCTTGGTGGTAATAATGCATTGATTCAGCATGGAAAAGTTCTAGAATAAATGAGTAAATACAGACAAGAGAAGTCACTTCTTAGAAAGCACTTGATGGTTTTTAAAAGACAAAGCCTAAACTCTCAAGATTTTGGATGGGATTGATGGAATTCTGTATAACCTGTTTCTCAAGGCAGAAATATTTAGGGAGAATTAATAATAGAAAAAAATATTTTATTTGAATTAGCTGTATATACAGCAATTTATGGAACAGATTTTCCTGACAGCTTGGACTAAAACCTACTCCTTCCCAGTTCCTATGTAAGTGCTATGTAACCTTGATTACACTTGCTCCCAAGCAAAGCAGAAAAGCCTTCAACAGCCATCATGACCTATCTGTAGAAGGCAACAGGAGCTATGGCTACAAAAGTAAGAAACAAATTATGTTCTTGATCAGCTGTTGGAAGAACTTATTTAAAAGATAAAAAAAGGCAGATTTGTATCATGTTTTGTGCAAGGCCCTATATGATATGCTAGCTCTGAGGATACCTTTCAAGTCTAGGTGTGACAGTAAGGTATACATCTAATCTGTGAGAAACAGCAACAAAATGCTTGGTTTTGTCAAGGCCAGTCACACACTTGGATGCCTTAGGAACTCTATGAATGAAGCACATTTAGTCTTTAGGTACTCCCAAGATTAGATTGTAGCTGAACAGAGGTTAAGAGGATATATATGTTAACTTTATGCCTACAGATGCACATCACCTTTGGTTTTACCTCTGTCGCCACACTGCTACTCGTATACAGAAATACCAACATATTCTGAGGTTAACCCACACATTATATCCCAGCATATTTAGTGAATAAAGCACAGATGTAGGAGTTGGCATCTTAGTTCTGGTTTTGTTGATGACTTTTATACACTAATCTTTCTATTCTGCAAAATAGGAATATGAAGTCTAATTAGTGTTAATAATATTTTTCACTTTCACAGAATCACAAAATCATCAAGGTTGGAAAAGACCTTGAAGCTCCTCCAGTCCAACCATGACCCTCACCCTGACCATTCCCAACTGCCCCAGATCCCTCAGCGCTGGGTCAGCCCAACTCTTCAGCCCCTCCAGGGATGGGGACTCCCCCCTGCCCTGGGCAGCCCATTCCAACGCCCAACAGCCCCTTCTGCACAGAAATCCTTCCTCAGAGCCAGCCTGACCCTGCCCTGGGCAGCTTGAGGCCATTCCCTCGGGGCCTGGCGCTGGCTCCTTGGCTCCAGAGACTCATCCCCCCTCTCTGCACCCTCCTGGCAGGGAGTTGCAGAGGGCCAGGAGGTCTCCCCTCAGCCTCCTCTTCTCCAGACTAAACCCCCCCAGTTCCCCCAGCCGCTCCCCAGCAGACCTGTGCTCCAGACCCTGCCCCAGCTCCGTTGCCCTTCTCTGGCCACGCTCGAGTCATTCAACGGCCTTTTTGGGGTGAGGGGCCCAAAACTGAACTCAGTAATTGAGGTGCAGCCTCACCAGTGCCAAGTACGTGGCTAAGATCCCTTCCCTGTCCCTGCTGGCCACGCTATTGCTGACAGAAGCCAGGATGCCATTTGCCTTCTTGGCCCTCTGGGCACACTGCTGGCTTCTGTTCAGCCGGCTGTCAATAATCACACCCCCCCACCCCAGGTCCCTCTCTGACTGGCAGCTCTCCAGCCACTCCTCCCCAAGCCTGTAGTGCTGCTGGGGGTTGTTGTGGCCCAAGGGCAGCCCCCGGCATTTGCCCTCAGTGAAACTCCCCCAGTTGGGCTCAGCCCATGGCTCCAGCCTGTCCAGGTCTCTCTGCAGAGCCTCCCTACCCTCGAGCAGATCAACACTCCCACCCAACTGGGTGTCATCTGCAAACTGACTGAGGGTGCCCTCGATCCCCTCATCTAGAGCATCAATAAAGATGTTAAACAGGAGTGGCCCCAAAACCGAGCCCTGGGGGACACCACTCGTGACTGGCCACCAACTGGATTTAACTCCGTTCACCACAACTCTTTGGGCCCGGCCATCCAGACAGTTTTTTACCCAGTGAAACACGTGCCTATTCAAGCCACGAGCAGCCAGTTTCGCCAGGAGAATGCTGTGGGAAACGGTGTCAAAGGCCTTACTAAAGTCAAGGCAAACAACATCCACAGCCTTTCCCTCATCCAATAAGCAGGCCCCCCTGTCGCAGAAGGAGATCAGGTTTGTCAGGCAGGACCTGCATTTCATAAACCCATGCTGACTGGTCCTGAGCATCTGGCTGTCCCTCATGTGTTGTGTGATAGTACTCAGGATGAGCTGCTCCATCAGCTTCCTGGGCACCAAAGTCAAACTGACAGGCCTGTAATTTCCTGTATTACGATTACAGTCCATCAGCTGTCATAAATGAAGAAAACGTATAACTTTAGGGGAAGAGAACCACTGCAACTCTGATCAATGTTCTAAGTCATACCTGCACTTCTGAAGGTATCTCCTGAGTACTCAAAGACAGTAACTTGCTTCCCGTTCCAGAATACTACAGCATCCTAAACCAATCAAAAAAATAAAAGTATATATACATTCAATTTCTTTTGGAATTGTACAGAAATTCATGCAATAGCAAGACCTTCCACACAATAGCCACCATTCACTAGTTCTTCTGTATACTGAGTTGGAAGGCTTTTGGTAACCCAAACGTTCTCTGGTCAGCACCCAAAGAACTATTGAGTCATTGTGCCATCTGAAAATCACCTCCACCACAGCATCACTGCTACCATCATAACAATACTTCCATTAGACAATAAACTGAATATCAAAGAGGGGTTATATTAAAGACTTAGAAAGTTTGGTTTCCCTACACCTAACTAGGCAAATGAACAAGCAAATAAATGAAAAACCCAAATTAACCTTAGTAGCGAAGACTCCATTAACATTCATATCAACACGCAGACTGTGTGTGGTTCCTGTGCTGAAGACAGTCACATTAAACAGGTTAGGAGACACCTGTACAACAGCCACTTGCTGATGAAAATGAGAAGACATGGCCTGCTCACTGAGGATCACCACTGAGCTGATGTTATTCACTGCCAGCAGGTTTTTTCGGGAGCCCCACTGCACACAATGGGAAGAGAGAAAAAAAAAAACAAAAAACCACAACACATAATTTAATCTAAGATCTTGAACAGTCACTGCCGCCAAGACTGATGACAAGGGATAGGATAGAATAAACATTTTTATACATATACAGAGTTCTGTTAGTATGTTTGTTACCCAGCTACTCAAACCCACTCTTCTTTCCTAAGATATTATTGCACCACCTTACATTTACTACTGCAAGACAGCATCACATATTTAAAGGGTAATATAATAATGCTGAGATCTCTAAAAGCAAGTTGCATGCATAGTTTCTTTTTTGATTACCATGTTCTTCTTTGCAGTTTTGATAGCCCTTTCAGTCAATGTAGTTCAAATTCCTCAGCAAAGAGTGCTAAATCAGATGGATAAGGGGGTCCAAAAGTACACTTCTCCCATTATAGAATCATAGAATAATTTGGGTTGGAAGGGACCTTTAAAGGTCTTCTAGTCCAACCCCCCTGCAATAAGAAGGGACATCTTCAGCTAGATCAGGTCAGTCAAAGCTCCATCCAATCTGACCTTGAATGTTTCCAGGAATGGGGCATCTGCCACCCCTCTGAGCAATCTGTTTCACCACCCTCATTGTAAAAAATTTCTTACTTATATCTAGTTTGAATCTTCCTTTTTTTAGTTTAAAACCATCACACCTTGTCATATAGCTACAGACCCTACTAAAAAGTCTGTCCCCATCTTTTTTGAAGGCCCCTTTAAGTACTGGGAGGTTTCTCTAAGGCCTCCCCAGAGCCTTCTCTTCTCCAGGCTGAACACCCCCAACTCTCTCAGCCTTTCCCCACAGGGGAGGTGCTCCATCCCTCCAATCATTTTTGTGGTCTCCTCTGTATTCAATCCAACAGGGTACTGATACCGGGGGTTGGCCCGACCCAGGTGCAGGACCTTGCACTTGGCCTTGTTGAACCTCACAAGGTTCACAAGCCCACTTCTCAAGCTTGTCCAGGTCTCTCTGGATGCCATCCTGTCCCTCAGGCGCATCAACTGCACCACTCAGCTTGGTGTCGTCTGCAGATGTGCTGAGGGTGCACTTGATCCCACTGTCTGTGTCACCGATGAAGATATTAAACAGTGCTGGTCCCCATACAGACCCCTGAGGAACACCACTCATCACTGATCTCTATCTGGACATTGAGCCATTGACCACTACCCTCTGGATGTTATCATCCAAACAATTCCTCATCCACTGAGTAGTCCATCCATCAAATCCCTCTCTCTCCAATTTAGAGAGAGGGATGCTGTGGGGGACCATGTCAAAGGCCTTACAGAAGTCCAGACAGATGACATCTGTAGCTTTTTCCTTGTCCACTGATGTAGTCACTCCATCATAGAAGGCCACTAGGTTGGTCAGGCAAGACTTGCCTGTGGTGAAGCCACGCTGGCTGTCTCAAATCCCCTCCCTGTCCTCCATGTGCCTTAGCACAGCTTCTAGGAGGATCTGTTCCATGATCTCCTCAGGCGCAGAGGTGAGGCTGACAGGTCGGGAGTTCCCAAGGTTCTCCTTTTTGACCCTTCTTAAAAATGGGTGCAATGTTTCTCTTTTTCCAGTCACCAGGGACTTCACCTGACTGCCATGACTTTACAAATATCATGGAGAGTGGCTTTGCAACTACATCAGCCAGCTCCCTCAGGACTCTGGATCCATCTCATGAGGTCCCATAGGCTTATGGATGTTCAGGTTCCTCAGATGGTCATGCACCTGATCTTCTCTTACAGTGGGAGGGACTTTGCTCCCCCAGTCTCTGCCTTGAGGTCCATCCATTCAAGAGGTGTGGGAAGAGAGGCTGCCAGTGAAGAGTGAGGCAAAAAAGTTGTTGGGTACCTGACTTTACTCTTTGCCTGACCCATATCCCTCAGGACTCTCCAGTGCACGATCACTGCAGTCCAGGCTGCCTCCAATCCTGATGTCTCCGATTAGCTCACCTGCACTGGTGACCACCAGGTCCAGTAACGCACCTGCTCTGGTAGGGCTGTCTATTACCTGGCCTAAGAATTTATTCTCAGTGCTCTCCAGGAGTCTTCTGGACTGCCTACAGCTCACTGTGCTACTTTTTCAGCAGATGTTTGGGCGGTTGAAGTCCCCCAGCAGGACAAGAGACTGTGAGCATGTGAAGCCTTCTGTAGCTGGAGTAAGAAGGCTTCACCAATGGGCTCCCCTTGATCAGGCAGCCTGTAGTAAACACCCACCACAAGGTTCCCTTTGTTGCCTCGGTCTCTAATTCTTACCCATGTTTTCAGTCTGCTCATGGCTCTTCTTCAGAGACAGCTCTTCACATTCTATCCATTTCTTGATATAGAGGGCAACCCCTCGGCCCCTCCGTCCTTGCCTATATCTTCTGAACAGCCTGTAGTGATTGATAGCTGCACTCTAGTCATGGGATTCGTCCCACCAAGTTTCAGTAATGGCAGCTAGGTCATAGCTTTTTAGCAGCATGGTGGCTTCCAACTCCCTTCTTCTGGAAGAATCTCCATGTTCCAGCTAATTCTTTTTGATGAATTCTACAAAGGTTATCTTTCCTCCCTTTTAGGACTGAAAAATGGCACCTACACAGAGTAATTCTAAAACTGAAAATACCTTACAAAATTCAGTGGGAGAAAGATAAGATCTGTTTCCAAGATGGCTTGCAAAGACAGAGTTTCTAACATGCAGCTGGTGATTTCTATTATTAAAGAGAAAGCAATGCTCCCATTTTCATTCCTTCTTTCTATATTCACGTCAAACAAGTATATCTGACATTATTTATGTTTATTCCTACCAAACGATGATTCTGGCCAGAAAGCATTGTGGCAACCAGCTGACTACCTGTAAACTCTTTGCACATACCACATGAACTAGAAGCGATCCGAACTCCAGACTGGAAGCTATGACTATGTGTGGGGGTGCAGGGGTGCTACTCCTGAGGTACCACACCCATCAGTAATGCTGCCTTGATAAGCACAGTCCATAGTTCACTGCACAGCTTCAGCACAGGAGCTCTCTCAGGGCTGGGCCAGGGAACAGGCAGAGGAGTTTGGGGTTGGTTTTTTGTGCTTGTGGTTTTTTTAATCTACCAGAGATCGTTCATACAGACAGCCTTTCATGAGCTAGATAAAGTTTCTTGGAGCTGCAGAAAATCCCTTTGAAGTCCAAGAACTTCTTTGTCCTTGCACAACTGTTATCAGCTCTATAAACTCTAGGGATATGCCAAGTCCCTAAGGTCTCTGCTTCCCTCAAAGTTATTCGAAGTTTCATATTAATTTCCTGACATACTGATATTTTGGTGGCTATACCTTTCAAACAACGCTGATTTAAATAGTTGTGTTTGAAAATAATTTCATTTTATTTCAGAGCATGATCTAAGAAATAAAGCTATTTTGCATGGTTTGTTTGGGGTTTTCTTTTTAATGGCGCTTGGTTACAATTAGCTAGATATTACAGATAACCTAGAGTGTATTTCCCAACCACCTCTCTTTCAAAGCCACCATATTAGGTTGAAAAAAGATGAAGTTGGCAAGGAGTCAAATTAAGTTATTGCTGCCCTTTGACCTCACTATTGTACATGACTTTCTATTCTGAGTTTTTCATGGTAATATAGGAAAAGGTTTTTATAGGAATTACTAAAAGATTCCATATGTACCAATTTTTAAAATCCTTTACAAAACATTTTTTGGAATACAGGTATTACAATAAAAAATAATCTAGTTTCCATAATTAAAGACAGCTTTATAACATGAGGTAAAAATGCAGTGACTGTTGACAGTTGTTTGGCAATGCTTTTGTTTATGCTAACAAACATTAGGAACGAGGTATTCTTTCTGGAGAGTGCTCCATATTCTGTTATCTGGAACATGTTGGATGGTCAAGCTGACATAAACACCTATATCTCTTCCCTTCCCTCAACTTATTAGCAGATGTATGATATACTAATGGCACACACTATTTCCTATATCCTGGACCTTCTGCTACTGAAGAATCTTAAGAGAAGATTTGGGTTATCCACTTTGATAGTACTTACGCTTTAAGTTTGTAAGTAGGACTCTGATACAGACCCTTGCTATATGCCAACCCAGAGCAAGCAAATGCCATTGCTTTTTAAATATTTTCCATCCTTATGTGAAAACAGAATAAAACATAAAATTACTTTCTCTTGAAAGGCGCCAGATATATTTATTTGATTTTCATTCCTTCTGAAAAATGGGTATTATTCTCACATATTAAGCACGGCAACAGAATAATCTGTTATAACAGAAATTCTAAAAAAAAATGAAAAAAGTAATAATAAGGTATAACAAACAAAATAAAAGATGCTGGAGAACCTAAAAGCACAAGCTTTGCCTTTTAGCAGAATGGTTGTGGTCAAAAATGCTGTTTGTTAATGTTAAACTTTTAAAATTTAAATTTACAATTGTAATGCTTAGCATTTCTCTTTTGCATATATCAAAATGCTAATAAGTATAGAATGACAGTTGAATGTGACAAATGAAAACATTTCAAATATATAAAAACGCTGCACCCTGACACTTAACAGACAATGGGTTAAAACCCAGATATTTTAATTCTTTGTATTGTCATAACCGTCAGCATTAAAATATTGTAAATAGCAGTAGAAATGTTTTAAAACATTGGTTTTGCAAATTTGCAAGAGAAAACTTATCATCCACATCTAGTCTAATGCTGGCACATATAAAAATATTATCTAGCAAACAAGAAACATTTTCTGACAAAAAAAGCAGCTTAAAACATCATTGTTTGTGTAAAAATATAGCATTCCCTTCTAGATGGCACATCTTCTCACCAAAGAATATATGGTTGTAAATACATTGTTTTATTTTTGCAACTGCCAGTAAGAGTAAACTTTGAGAAAGTGACTAAAAGAAGAAAATTGCCTACAAATAAAATCATGCATTTAGTCAGATTTTTTTGCTTGTTATTTTAATAAATTTATATAAATTTGACATTTCCGACAATATATCTCCCAGAAAATAATTTCAGGGTGCTGAATACAAAGAGTTTGTCAATGAGACATAAAATGAGAGATGTTTGGATTTAAGGATGCCATGACTGCTAATTCTCCCAGAGAGATATATTTACATTTCAGTGTGTTATGTTGCTGAGCTTTTCAACCCTGTCTGTAACAAAATAGCTATAGATAATATTTCTGCCTGTTTCAATTTTTAAAGTTATTTGATCCTGATGGTTTATACTCCTTCTTCTGAAGGAGGACCAGCGTCTACTGGTGCACCTATCTGTATGATAGTGATCATCTTCATCTGTTTCACAAAGATGATCCATTCCTCTAATGATTGTAAAGTCCTATTAACATGCAAGAAGACTCTTTCCCATCTTACCTTTATCTGAGTGACATTTCCTTCAAGTTCTGTAGGTGGCTGAAGTTTCCACTTCTCCTTGCCCTCCAAAGCCCGTGCGCTCCGATCGGATCCTGCTGCTTTCCTCCACATGGCTATTCTCCCTTTGTTTGTACCAGCTGCTAAGAGGCCTGCCATTCACAAACCTTTTAGGCATTTTGTATCTTAAACTTCAGAAAAACAAACCCACATTATACAAAGTAGCAGGCAATCTAGATCTGGTTCTAAGGTAATGAGAAACCTTCGTCTAGCAGCATCCGTTTCTTTGCCTTCCTGCAACACAGCATCCTAGTCCTGAACTGGATTTCTTTCTGGAGAAACAATGGCAGAAGTTTCACATGGCAAGGCCCATTTTCTAAGGTACCAGATGAAGTTATCTTTTAAATCTATCAGACAATGATTACATTTTAACCGTTCACTTGTTAATAGCTGGTTTTGTAGTCACCATGGGCAAGTCACCATTAAACCATTCTAGTGGACACTAGCTATGGTTACACTGGCAACAAGGTGACGTGTTGGAGTAGCTCTGTAGAAAACATTTTAAGGACCATGCTATATATGTTTGGCATTAGCTCTAGTCTGGGCTTGTAGACTGATGCCTGTAACATCTTGGAGTGCATCAGGTGTACTACAGGAGTACTTGTACCTGTTCAGTACAAAGTACAGTTCAAAGGGTATCCAGCTTGTGTGCCAGAAGACAACTCCACACCGAGACAATGCGTGGTGAGTACCAAATTCTCTCACTGTACCTTCAAAAGCACACTCCTGATCTGAACTAAAATGCTTCTACATCACATGCTGTTACTGAAACCCTCAGTAAACAAGACAAATATACTGAAATGACTACAGGCACTGAAGGCTGAGGTTTGACAAGGTTTAGGATCCAGAGATCACAGCTGCCATGTTATTTCTCACCTTTAGCACTGCAGTAAGAAACACAGTTAACACATTCTCCTCCCTCAAAGCCAAACTGCACATCTGGGGAGAGCACATAGTTCTCATCTCGGTCCAAATCCCAGAACCTAAGACACACAAAATAAGAGTGTTAACAATGCTTTTCCTTCCAGGTATCTTCCTAACACAGTTAACAGGATGCTGTACATGAAATTAATTTGCTATTTCCACAATGCCCAGATCATTCAATTTTAAAAATTAAATTGCCAGCAGCTGCCTCTGAAATCTGAATTTCTTAACAATCTCCTTCCTTTTCCCTTGACTTCTTAATCTGCAGCATGTTTTGTGATATTCTTCTAAGAAGAAAGAGTCAGAAGCAAACCCAGCTTTAAGAAAAATACAAAACAAAAGAAGTGAGATCTAGCTGCAATTTTCCTCCTCCCAACTTATGCTTCCTCCTCTATTTTAAGAATATTCCTTGGTTAACCAGTAGTCCTTTCAATTCCAGATGTATTTTCTAGAACTAAACATTGTCATCAAGCTTATTCCTTCTTGATACTTGGTCTTTATCACACTCTCACAAAATTAACAGAAAACTTTCTCTGACAGTAATAGATGGAGACACAAGAAAGTGAACTACTGATGTTACTGGAATACCCCCACCCTCCCAGAAAAGTTAGAGGAAACAGGTAGAGCAAGTCATAGTAAAGACAGGGAGAAAGAAGATTTAATACCTTTTTTAAACAGACGCAAAAAGATAAAAACTACAGAACATGGCACCATAGCAGCATGGCAAAGTAACATAGTTGGTTTAAAGAATTAGGGATAAAAGTAACCAAAGTACTTGCCTTATATTAGAGTAACAGAGAAACATCCTGAAAAGCAAGCACTTTTTTTCCTGTTGCTGATGCTATGACTATCCTAACAATCAGACAATAACAATGGAAAGAACAGCAAAGTGGCTAGCTTTTTCATGCAAAAAACACAAATGGATAGATTTTCAGAAGAAAGCATTAACAGCAATCAGAAAGGAAGAGGTTTGGGTAGTACTCCCTGACAAAACAAAATATAGATATAGAGAAACAAAGATTATATAGAATTCATTTTTGTCCTCAAGGAAACAGATTTTTCATTTTATTTTTCTATTTATTTTGAGGAACAAAATTAGGAAATATTAGAAGGTTTTTTTGTTATTGGTTAAGAAAAAATAGTTTGGTAAAATATGGTCTGCAATGCAGACCATAAAGCTTTTGGCTGGCACTTCTCATGGGCAACCAGAACAGCTTTAAAACAGGATTCTTACCTGATGACCGTCTCGCCTAGTGCTGTAACAACAAGACTATGGTCTATGAAGATGATGTCTGCAGAATGACCTATCTTCCCACTCAACTTCACCTGTTAATGATAAGTAAATAAATAGAATTACAGATGGTAGGAATAACACACTGAAAGACAGTAAGCACCTGAATTTCCTAGTTTGGCTAAAAAGTTAAAATATAAGAATAGACCTCTCTGTCAGTTCAGATAGACCAATAGTTTCTCTCAGGCAGTGTTCATCACTAAATGCATAAGTATATGATGTATCAATTTAATAAAAGAAACCTTGTGGTAGGTTAATTAAGTAGGAAAGAAGCAGTTTTCTCTTGTACTAGATTCTCTTTTAGAACTTGATAAAGATTGCTTTAAAATATGAAATATCAAAGCTTACTTCTACAATCTTAGATAAAAGGAAAAAAAAATCATAGGAAGGTGAAGGTTTGGGTTCCATCCCCCCAAGCAGTATTCTCCAACAGTACAGGATTTTGTTTGAGCCAAGGTAATTATAAGTCACGGATGAGGTCAGTTTGGGTTTTGTCCCTATACAATACTTTTTGGGTCAGTACATTATTTGTGATTCTATGACTTGTGGGTTGTTATTTTTTAAAAGCTTCCTTTTAAAAATACAGAGGAATACAGAGAAATTGTCCAAGCAGCCAGGGATCAGGTTAGCAAAGGCCAGCGCCCTGACAGAATTAAAACTGCCCAGAGACATCACAGGCAACCAAAAAAAAAGCTTCTATAGGGACATCAGTGATAAAAGGAAGACTAAAAAAAAAATGTGGAACCTCTCCAGAAGAAACAGAAAACCTGGTTACCCAGGATATGGAAGAGACTGAGATATTCAATGACTTTTTTGCCTCAGTATTCCCTGGCAAGGGCTCCAGCCACACCACCCAAGGGGCAGAAGGGAAAGACAGGGACTGGGAGGATGAAGAACCACCCACTGTAGGAGAAGATCAGGTTCAAGACAATCTAAGGAACCTGAAGGTGCACAAGTCCATGGCACCTGATGAGATCCATCCACAGGTCCCAAAGGAACTGGTAGATAAAGTGACTAAACCACTATTCATCATACCTGAGAAGACATGGCAGTCTGGAGAAGTTCCCCCTGACTGGAAAAGGACAAACTTAACACACAGTTTTAAAAAGGGAAAAAAAGAAGACCCAGGGAACTACAGGCCAGTCCCACCTCTGTGCCTGGCAAGATCATGAAGCTGATCCTCCTGGAAACTCTGCTAAGGCACACGGAAAATAGGGACGTGATTGGTGATATCCAACATGGCTTCACTAAGGGCAAATCATGCCCAACAAATTTGGTGGCCTTCTACAACAGGGTTACAGTGCTGGTGGATAAGGGAAGAGCAACTGGCATCACATACCTGGGCTTGTGCAAAGCATTTGACATTGTCCCACACAACAACCTTGTCTCTAAACTGGAGAGACATGGATTTGATGGATGGACCACTCGGTGGGTAAGGGACTGGCTGGGTGGTTGCACTCAAAGAGTTATGGTCAGCAGCTCAATGTCCAAGTGAGACATGAAAATAATCGGGGGCTGGAGCACCTCCCCTGTGAGGACAGGCTGAGAGAGTTGGGGTTCTTCAGCCTGGAGAAGAGAAGGCTCTGGGAGAACTTATAGCAGCCTTCAAGTACTTAAAGGGGCTACAGGAAAGATGGCGAGGGACTCTGGGAATGTAGGGATAGGACAAGGGATAATGGTTTTAAACTGGCAGAGGGTAGATTTAGATTAGATACTAGGAAGAAATTCTTCCCTGTGAGAGTGGTGAGGCCCTGGCACAGGTTGCCCAGAGAGGTTGTGGCTGCATCTTCCCTGGAAGGGTTCAAGGCAGGGTTGGACGGGGCTTTGGGCAACCTGGGCTAGTGGAAGTTGTCCCGGCCCATGGCAGGGGGCTTGGGACTAGATGGTCTTTAAGATCCCTTCCAACCAAAACCAGTCTATGATTCTATGATCCCAAGCCTTTGCAGCTCTGAAGAACATTTTCACTATGTGAGAGCTAAACTATCTTTCAGATTTGCAGGCAAAGACAGTATCGCCAAGAGAAGGTACTGCTCCTACTAATATGAAAGACAAGACAGCTCTGAGCAACTGATGATAATAAAACGGAGGATGCAGATTATGAACCATTTATCCACAAGACGTTTTAACCCGTATTTGATTATACTAGAAATTTTAATCCTTCTCTAATTCACTAAATCAAGTTAAATGAAGTGTAAAAACATTAACATAGGGTCAAAATTAAAGAAACTAAGAAGAAACAGGAAGGCAAGATGAAATCCTTCCTTCCAAGTTCAGTAACACACCACTCTATTCCCCTTTCAAATGAGCATATATTTTCTCATCAAGCTATGATCTGAGAAACAAAAATGAGAGTTGATTCATTTGTAAGCAAAAAAGTGATCATCAAAATACCCTAAAAAAATACTTATAAAGATTAAACATTGCAAATTTACCCTGTAGTCTGACTCTTACCTTCATGAGCTCTTCTGCCTCTCCCTCAAGAGTAACTGCATGCAAGGACAACTGCAAGTTCTCTGTTATAACGACTAAAACATCTCTTTTCTCCATGAACAGAAGCTTTTGGACCAGACTGTCTGTGGACAATACGTGCCTTGGCTTTCCTTTCTCATTCACATAATGCACAGAACCTGTAGTACATATAAACAAGGTATAGTTTTACTTAACATTTTCTAGCTACAAAAATCAAAGTTGCTTCTTTCTACCTTAATAAAATATTCCTCAAGTGCTGAAAAGTTAAAATAAACATAATTCTTTTGTCTTCCAGTTTGTCTCAAGACACAGACTACAATAGCTGACCAGAGCAATAAACCTAAACTTACTTACATTTTCCCCCATCTAGGAAATCCAGAGGGGAATGATTTAAAGGCCACCATTTAAATAATTTTAATCAGAAGTAAACTTTCTGCATATGTGTGCAAGAACGATGGCTTCTGAAATCTTCAGTATTAATAATAATTTGTGAAGGAAGAACAGCTAAGAATTGGTGCAATTTACAGCAGAGTCTAGATTACAGAAAACAGAGGATATTAAGTTCTTCATTGTTTAGAAACACTTCACCACACATTAAATACAGGTTTTCTACATTAATTTCACAAGCAAATGGGATAGCGTCTTTCTGAGAACACTGATAACAGTGTGTGTGACTTGGCAACTACAGCACCTATCAACATTTTAAAAGCCATTCTCATTTTGTTAAATTGTAATACTGTATCAATCATTCATAAATGTACCCAGTGAAAAACCCCTGAATTAGTATAGCAGTTTGCAAATGGTATTATAGAAATCACCCAAACAAATGAAGTAATCCAAATCAGACAGATCTCATGCCACACACACATACATAATTTCTTAGTAAATCACGACATTATATAAATGTGACATTTCAAACCAGCGCAAATCAAAAAACCCTATGAAATGACACAATATTTTCCCCCAAAAGCTGAAGCAGAAAAAACAAATGTAGAAGAATGAACATTAAGGATTCACACTAAAATGTTATACCCAAGATGCAATATGATGTAACTAATTCAAAAGAATGTTTTAATTTCCAAAACTCTGGCAAATGTATTACGATCCACTACATTCCAACTATATAAAAAAAATTTCAAACTCCTCTCCCACCTTCTCCCACATGGCTTCATTTTCTCCCTGATACAAAACTTCAAGTAACATCATTCATCCCTCTTGTTAAATCACAGAATGGTTCAGGTTGGAAGGGACCTTAAAGACCATCCAGTTCCAGCCTCTGCCCCAGGCAGGGTCACCTTCCACTAGCCCAGGCTGCCCAAAGTCCCGTCCAACCCTTGAACCCTTCCAGGGAGGGGGCAGCCACAGCTTCTCTGGGCAACCTGTGCCAGGGCCTCACGCCCCTCACAGGGAAGAATTTCTTCCTTACATCTCATCTAAATCTACCCTCTACCAGTTTAAAACTGTTACCCCTTGTCCCGTCAGTACAGGCCTTAGTGAGAAGTCTCTCTCCATTTATAAGCCCCCTTTCAGTGTTGTAAGGTCACAGTAAGGTCTCCCTGGAGCCTTCTCATCTCCAGCTGAACCCCCAACTCTCTCAGCCTGTCCTCACAGGGGAGCTGCTCCAGCCCCCCCAGCATCTTCGTGGTCTCCTCTGGCCCCGCTCGAGCAGGTCCGTGTCCTTCTGATGTTGGTGCCCCCAGAGCTGGACCCAGCACTGCAGGGGGGTCTCAGGAGAGCGGAGCAGAGCGGGAGAATCCCCTCCCTCGCCCTGCTGCCCACCCTGCTCTGGGTGCCGCCCAGCACACGGTTGGCTTTCTGGGCTGTGACCGCACGTTGCTGGATCACACCCAACTTTTCATCCACCACTACCCTCAATTCCTTCTCTGCAGGGCTGCTCTCAATCCATTCATCACCCGGTTTGTAGTGATATGGGGGACTGTTGGGATAGTTCTCCAATGTGGCATTTTTTATCACATAGACATCTGTTTACTGTAGTAATACTTTGCAGTAACTGATCAGCTACTGAATCTCTGTTCTATGGGATCTGTTACAAGAAACGGACAGCCCTTTGATTTTATTTGCCATCTGAAATTGTTTCATAAGTTAAACTAGCCTTCTGTACTTAGATATTACCATACAAATATCACATATCACACAGATAATGCTACCCACTATTTTGAAGCTACTTAGGTGGTTAGAGAGAGAGTTCTAGCTTTCTGAGCAACTTTAAGAAAGTTTTTACACTGTATCACACAGGAGACGAATCTCAAAAGTTAACAAATCTGAGGGACCTAAGTAGAGCACATAACTCTGAGATTCAGAAAAGCAGCAGAAAGTGTACACTGTTTAGGAAATACAAAGGGGACCAGAACAGGATTATTACTCATGACCTAAATTGCAGTCAAGACAAACAAGGGTGTATTCAGTAAAAATTTCAGGATGACTTCCACTATTCAGGTTATGTCCCAATACCTGTGCCAGTCATCTCAAATGCTCAGTAATGAAGATGATTCATTGTGCTCACAAAAAGCATTGCAAAACAACCTCTGAAAGTTATCAGTTCAGGTATCTGCTCTTCAGATAAGCATCTCACGTAACATATTGCCTGAATTTCATCTATTGTTTTACTGCAGAGATCAGTGTTTTGGAAGCGTCAAAAAATATCTAGACTAATACAAACTTGGGAGGTTTTTTCATTTTGTTTTGGGCTTTTATGAGGAGCTTAAAGATGCTATATCGTCTTTAGTCAAATTTCTTTTGAGATATTTAAAAACATGCAATAAGAATGGGGGTTTTTAATTCATTTTTATTAAACAAGTTTGGACTGAGAATCCATACTCTAAAGGAAATTTGCAAGTCAAATTTAAACACTATGAAAGCATTAACTGATTCTGAAGTTATGACAGATCACTAGATTAAGAACTGGGTCCAAAATACATGTGCCCAAATCAACCTAGGCAATGAGTCAGCTCAAAAGAAATAGTGTCATTTGACTGAAATCTGCAAAATTTGAACAAGGAGGCCGAAGAAACATGTGGACACCCACTTGCAGGATACATTGCCTGTCCCTAGATGGAGCTGTGTACCACCACAACAGTTTCTTTGAACTTGAGGGTGTACAGGCACAGCTACTCAAAGATCTTCTCCTTGTACGTTTAACTGCCTTGTACCTCTTTTTCATTTAAACGGTTCATATCTAGTAAAGAGACTCGTAACTCACAAGTCAAATGAGGTACAGCCCACTGTTGTGTAAAACAAACATAGAGCTGGACAATGCCACTCCTGCAATCACATGGAAGCTATCCTGGTGGAAATGCCAGGTCTCACTCTTGATAATGTAAACACTGAATCAAACTGTAATTGAGCTGCAGAACCAGCATAACTTAAATGTTTTTCGGAGTGGTAAACACTTGTATCGAGAGGATTACATAGTCGAATCACCTACCAGAAACAAACTCATTACAATACTGGTCACACGCATTCCAGCTTCAGTCCAAAGAGTCAGGAGGTTAGAGGTGAGAACAACTGGGGTAGGAAGAAAATGAGCTCAGAGCAAACTAGTACCCAGAACAGTAAAAGGGAGAGGAAAAGACAAATGGCAGGGAAGAAGTGATATCAGGAAGAAAACTAACAAAAGAGAGACTCAGACTTTTTTGCTTTCTTACACTGAAGCATCGTTTCAAAGCATAAGAAAAAAGTGAAAAAGTAAATTAATAATTTATTTTAAAAGTTATGTTCTCGCAGTATTTGCCTATTTCTAGAAAAATAAAAAACCACATGCATTATTTCGAAGCTCTGTACAAAATGCTGACAGCTTCTAATTTTATTTACACTTAGGTGCTACAGATCACTTTCCCTACACTGACTTCTTCGGGAACCTGACTAATCCAATACCTATGGTGTCCTTCTGGAAAGGACTCACCTTGAAGATGCCAAGATTTTAATAATTTTATTTATTTCTTCTTACCAAACTTTCTTTAACTCCTATGGATACTCTATCCTGTTGGATTTATAAATATGATGGATATATGGATAGATTCATATGTCCAGTCTAGATGCTGGACATATGAAAACAGGACAATTGTGCACTGAGCTATTTTGAAGCATCAAGGAAACTAACTTCCAGCAGACTGGAAAAGTGGCTTTGCTCTTACCATCTGTCAAAGCGATAAAGAAGGAGAGTCCTTCCTGGAGTCCCATTTTCGGAAGTGCTCCCGTTCCAGCTTTTCTCCAGTTAAACATATCCAATGCCTTCTCATCACCACTCACAGCTGCTTTTGCCAGCTGTACAAAGTCCCTGCAAAGAGAGATATTTGATTTTCAACTCCTTACAGAACAGAGTACTTTCCACCTCAAAGAATGGATGAGTAGTTAAAAAAACATATGGTAAAGAGAGAATACAGACATTTCATACACTGACTGGAAAAAGGACAAACTCAAAAAGATACAAAGTAAAAGTTTAATACTAGTTTTCATTTTCATTGTTTCACCCTTTTTCCATAAGCATCATTTTTACAGAGATGTGAAACACAAGTGGGCCAGACAAGGAAAACTTGTTTTTTTACTAGACCTGTTTCCCATTTCTGGCTTGGAAAGAAATAATAATGTTCAAGAACTGACTTCTAATTTAATTATTCTTGCCAATAATTTCATGAATAATTGTGTTTTCAGTGTGCTTTCTGCTGTTCACAATCAACAACATTGTTAATGAAAAGGAAGAAAAGTCAACAGCAACAGAGAGGAAAGCATGGACAAAAGGAAGATCTGTTGCTGCATACAGGACACAGCTACCAGAGTGGCAGAAGAACTGGAAATAAAAGGACAGTTAGGAGAACCTTTTATTATATGTTTTAAAAAAAGCTTTGTCTGTGAGTAGGATTTTCTTCTCCCTGCTCTCCCTGCACTCTGACAGAGCACAATACTTACTCGCCAGGCAGGGGCGGTCGGAACACACAGTGCGCCAGACATTTCCCAAACTCCTGTTTCAGCAGGGCAGGCCCCTGCACTCTGCCTCGCTGGTCCATTCTCCATAGAACCAAGACACCATACTAGAAAAAAGTAACAGTTAATTCATTACCCTTTGCACACAGATGAGAATCCAGATTCCAAGTAGTCAGTGCACATAAACATCTCATCGACAGAGCAACACCTTTCCTTTCATTTAGCTGACATATACAGTTACTCCCACTTAAAACTTAAGACACATGGAACAAATAGTTTCTTTAACGTATTATTTGCTCATTTAAAATCAAGTTACCAAAAAGAGCTTGTTGGTCATAACCTTTCTTAGTAAAATTACATTGCCAGAGCAATTAAATGGAACAGCCTTAGTTTTCCTCTCAAGTAGCATATACAGAATCACAGAATCATCTCTGTTGGAAAGGACCTTGAAGGTCCTTCAGCCCAACCATGAACCTCACCCTGACCATTCCCAACTGCCCCAGATCCCTCAGCGCTGGCTCAGCCCGACTCTTCAACCCCTCCAGGGATGGGGACTCCCCCCTGCCCTGGGCAGCCCATTCCAACGCCCAACAGCCCCTTCTGCACAGAAATCCTTCCTCAGAGCCAGCCTGACCCTGCCCTGGGCAGCTTGAGGCCATTCCCTCGGGGCCTGTCGCTGGCTCCTTGGCTCCAGAGACTCATCCCCCCTCTCTGCACCCTCCTGGCAGGGAGTTGCAGAGGGCCAGGAGGTCTCCCCTCAGCCTCCTCTTCTCCAGACTGAACCCCCCCAGTTCCCCCAGCCGCTCCCCAGCAGACCTGTGCTCCAGACCCTGCCCCAGCTCCGTTGCCCTTCTCTGGCCACGCTCGAGTCATTCAATGGCCTTTTTGGGGTGAGGGGCCCAGAACTGAACCCAGTAATCGAGGGGCGGCCTCACCAGTGCTGAGTACAAGGGTAAGATCCCTTCCCTGTCCCTGCTGGCCACACTATTTCTGATACAAGCCACAGATATTTGTTTAGGTAACTGCCTTTCAATTTTGTTGTTGCAAGTACTCTGATTGCTAAAAGATAAAGGATAGTAAAGCGTAAGATATGCATCCCTGAGTACAGTATACACTGATGTAGATGAGCATCAGTATATGATTAGACACATGTGAAGTCACAGGATGCAGACAACCTGAAGAAAGAATTTCAGAATTTCTGCAGCTTTCCTCTTCTTTCAGAGTAGACATTCAAGTACAAGAAGAATTCATTTTTAGAAACAGAGTTTAGGAAGTAGAAGAATCACAGGCTCTAAAGAAAGAAAGACTGGTTAGCTAATTAACTCAACAGTAGTCAACAGAAGTTGGCCCCCAGAGCCTGGCACAGGTGCTGAAGGTAGGGCCCATTCTGCAGTGCCCCCTCAGAATGTGTACCAAATCCCTGGTGACTGGGAAGAATGGAGAAGGCAGAGAAGCAAAAACAGAGTTCAGCATGACATAGACATTAACCACCCCAACAAACTGACATGCTACAGCCTCACAGCTGGAATTTTAAGATTATTATTTATTGTTGTTATTATGTGAGTGCTTAGGAGGAACCAAATTGCATTTGGAGGCCGTGTGTGCAAGCATTACATGAAAAAACTAGCAACATTTTGCAATATGTTCAATCTAATTTTATTTCATTAAGATAGATAACAATAAAGTGGCATTATAATTTGTTCTATTTTTCTTTATTGTTTTCAATGGAGCATAGTCTTCTATAAGTGAAAGATGAGTAGCAGTGGTACACTCTAAACACTTCCTCTTCACAAACCTTACTAAAAACCACACGAGATGCAGCTGAGACCTTCCAAGGTAACATTGCCTTCTTTTTTTCCCAAGAATCAAATTTCTAACTTCTTTTCAGGAGAAAGATGAGAATATTTATACCACCTAAAAATGTTTATTAAGTGCAGTGCTCTTACACTGTGACACAGCTGTGCAGCTGTGAAACTGCTGTAGTCTTGTTCCAAGAGGCCACTTGTGGTTCATACACTCTTTGCTGGTTACCTCTGGAAATCACAGGACCCTATCATCTGAAAGTTCATGTCCTGTTGGTTCCTTCTCTCACTTTTCTCTCATGTTTAAATGTCACCAAATTCCAGGGATCCACCTAAGAATACCTGCAGCATTTATAAACTGAAGGAAAAGCCTTCAGCTTTATACAGCTGCTGACCTTCCTTACATCCCATGCTAGATAACCCATCCTGTACCTAGATAATCTAGCTGCAAACTTAGTTCTGAGTTCAGAACATGTGAGATTGGAAATAAAAAAGCTCACTACCTGTTTTAAGTGTGACTGGTTATAGAAAGGATGCAGAACTGGTCTGTTTTCAAATGGTATTTGAAAAGGACAAAGGACATTGACCTTATCATCTACAAAATTTACTCTTAAAGAATCCTGTATCTTCCCAATCATTCTTAACAACCCAAAGCTTTAGCTTCTTGTTATGAAGCCTATTTGCCTTATAAATACACTGTCATTACAGAAAACACCTAGATCCTTAGTATTCTTTTGTGTGATCGAAAACTGGAAGTCATCCATGTTACTTAAAACACAAATTAAGAGTTTCTGTTTTTCACAGCATCCTATAACAACTTTAAGAAGTTATTTTCAAATAATTTTCTTCCAAGTCAGGATTTATGATGGCTGAATGTTTTCAGCTGACCATTCTCAGTTATGAAGTCCCACTGGAGATCAAACAGAAACCAAATAAGGGCCCAGATATTTATTTTCTAAAGAAATTCCTCTAATATGAGCAGAGTATGATCCTGGCAGCACTCACCTAATGAAAGTTTCCTGAATATAAATGTTCATGGGAAAAATTTAAAAAAATACATGTAAAATTTACTGGAAAAGATGTATGAAATAGAGCATATCTGTGCTGCACATCAGACCATGGTACAATGACACTGAATGTGCAACACAAGGGTTGAGTGGGCCCACCCAGTGCAGTCCTGGGCAGAGACCACCTTGGAGCTAGGCCCAGGATGCTGAACCAGCTGCCTGGCCTCTGAGCAAGGCTGATTAGCTCAAGCTGGCCACTACATACACAGCTGCAGGTCTGTAAGGACCCACATTTCACTGGCCAGGGACACCAGGCAGTTCTGCTACTCCATCTGTTGAGGTTGGTCTTTCCAATTACAGCAACTGAAACTACATGAAACTGAAGAGCATTCATGATAACAGGTGCACAGGCTTAGTTTTGTCACGTTAAGGTATTTCCTTGAAAACACTGCTTATTCTACTTTGATTAATACTGTCATCAGAAGAACAATTAGGACAAGTCTATACAATTCTCAGATTTTACTACAAGGACAGCTATATCTGTTTTAAGATGACTTCATTACTGTGATCTGATGCCAAATAAATCAATTTGAAAAAAATTTGTTCATAAATTTAGAGTTAATGTAAGCTGTGGCATCTCCATATAAATAAGACCTCAGTTATACTGTGTGTCACCTTCTTTTGTCTGGGCAGCATTTTCTCTTTTCTAATAAAGAAGAAGATAAACTCTAATGCAGCAACAGAATTTTACAAACAATGATTTAAAATTTTATTTTCCTCTGACTTATGTAGGTAATAATTCTCTAAGAGCAGGAATTAAATTCTTGGACAAACTCAAGTTTATAACAGGGAAAATATAGAAAAAAAAAATCTTTTTTTTTCATTTGTTCACTCAAGAACTGGAAAAAACAGAATCTTCTATGAATACTTAATTCTGAATACTAAATATTCCATAGCTAGTTTGTCATTTCGCTATACAAAAAGGCAACCAGCTCATCCAGAAATAAAGACTGTCACATTTCAAGTACTTCCACAACATATTTTCCATACAGTAAGCTTGAATCATTTTTAGACTATTAATAAAAACAGAACAAAGAGATTAACATGGGGTTTTTGTACTTCAGTGACCATTGCTATGCACTCACTACAGATTATTATGTTGTAGCTGGAATACAGCTGTAGTCTGCTACAAAATTCGTTCGTAGACAGGAACAAATAATTCACATTGTCTATGCCTCAGTCACCCCATCCATTAAATAGCCCTAAACCCTAACCTACTGTTCAGCCCATACTGAGTGAGGTTAGATACACTTTTATTTAAAGATAAATTGATAAAACAGCAATGAGTACGATAGAAAAAGTGAAAACTCTGAGATTTGATTTTACTCCCTAACAGTTTCAATTTGTACCTAAAGCATGGAAATTTATCCCCCTCACAACTGTCCCTTCCCCTAACAATCCATTCCATAATCCCTTCCCACAGGGCTTGCAGCACTGTGTTCCACATCAAACACACGTTTGGCATTTCAACTACTCACCCTATCACCAGACACAAGGTGGGTACCACTTGCACTCCAGTTTAGGACTGTAATTTTGGCATTATGATTTGATGGTACAGCGTGGTGCTCCTTGTCTTGTTTGTTAAGTATCAGAACTTCTCCCGTCTCCCAGCCTGCTGCAAGAATCGGTCTGGAAGGGTGCCAGGAAAGTGATGTGACCTGAAAGCTTCTCTCAACATGTGCATCAGACACATGTTCTCCCTGCAAATCGAAATAAAGTGTGAGCTCAGTACAAGGATACAGCTAAACCTTCAGATTTGCTCCCCAGTCAACAAGATATTTTTCTGTGATAAAGGACTGTCATGTAATAGAGCTTCCTGCAAGACACATGAATTGACTACACAAATTCTCTTTACAGCTATTTCACGTGCATAAAAACGTGCTACAACATGCAGTACATCCACTTGAAAATTGCTAATGAAAACACAGCAGTGTTAAATGACTGCCACGCTCTGCTTTGCCAGGCTATTCTTCCCTCACAGCATATACAAGCAGCTCTCACTGAATATCAAGCTTTTACTCCTGCATGAAGGACAAGAAGCATTTGAGAACATTTCAAGGTAAAAAACACAACTTTTGAAAAAGACTAAAGCACCTCACTGAGCACACAGAATAACCTAATGCTTGAAGAGCTCTTAAAAGTAGATCCTCCTTTGTGCATGGTTTGCAAAAATATTTCAGCCAAATCATTTAACTTCTCTATGTATTTATTTTTCCATTTGTGAAATTTAGATGACAATTTTTCATAATATACTTTGAAAAGCATGTATTTTATAGGCTACTCATATTAACAGACTTGAACGTTTCCAGTACGTCTGCTGTTAGATATCTTGTAGTACCATTTCCCAAAATAGCACACTTTTTCCTGAAAATTATGCAAACTAAAGTCCTACGCAAGTCTCTTGTGTAAAGTTTAGAGTATGCAAGGGAAATATCTGTCTACAGGCAGAAACCGTACTAGGAAACAACCTACTCAAATGGAACAAGCTTTGTCTAGCAAATCAGTTCAGTCTCAGGGTGGAGGAATGATTTTTTTAATTTACACTTCTTTGTACTTTTTATTTTTAAAAAAACTTTTTAAAAAGCAGCATGTGTCCATTTTACTTAAAAGTCTGAAATTCTCATACTATGAGAAAAGCAAGTCAGCAACCACCACGAACAAGACTTTAAGGCTGCAAAAATTAAATTTCAGTTGAAAGATCCATTTAATTTATAAAGACGTTTTTATAAAATACATTTAATTAGTAGCGGATGATTCTGACATGACCTTGATAGCAGAGGAGATGGATAATAATTAAAATCCAGAGAGAGGGATTCAGGAGGATAAGTAAAGCTGCAAATATATAGATAAAAAAAGTGAAGTTTCAAACCAGCAGAATTATATCAAGCACAACAGCAAAGTTGCTGGTTATTCACCTGTTCCAGGTAGATATCCACACAGCCCCCAGCTGCTGTGCTGATGGAAGCGACTGCCAGGAGCGGATGAAGTGGGTGCCATGCTATGTGAGAAGGGGAGGCAACTGAATCGGGAGCTTCTACTCGATGATCCACATACACAGCCATAACAACAGAAGCTGTCACTGACTGCAAACCTGGCCAAGGAAAACAAACATTTCTAACAGGTATGCTTAAGTATATAATATATATACTATATATATGCTATATTATATATACTATATATAGTAAAAAGTATGCTTTAAAAAATGGGGAAAAAATAAAGCTACAACATCATCTTGTTAATTCACACTACACAGACACGAAAGGGTCACAGTGGTATTTTTAAAAAATACAGAGGAATGCTGAGCCTTGTAGTCTGTAGATTCACAGTGCTCCTAAATTAGTATGAATCTCTCACCAGTGGCTTGTGCTAGCTTATTTCAGAGGACTCTGAAATAACTTAGAATTCACCAGAAAGCTAACTCCAGCATCTCCTATCCAAAGGATAATGTACAGAGTGATTTTATGTTGTAAGTCTCTTATCTGGACTTTCAAAGTAAGTTTGAACAGTTGCCACCACTCTGGAGCACGTACTGTTGAAATTATGCAAGATTAGTTTAACTCATACTGTTATCTGCATTTGAACTGTTATCTACATATGAATAAAAATGCTCAGTAAGTGCTGATGTTCCAAGGAAAAGAACCTGAAAGCAATGCTCTTTTCCGAGTCATGTGTCAGAAATGGAGAGTGTCACTAATAATCTTTAATGTCTTATATACAGATAGGGTCTTTGGGTTTTGCGTTGCGTGATCTTACTGGCTTGGTTTCAAAAGAAAAACAGCTGGAGAAAAACACCTTGAGTTACTAGCAACTACTGCCAAGACCTGGTGAAACAAAATAAAACAAACCAAACAAAGAAACAAAAACCCAAACCAACTGAAAGGTTTAAAAGATTCCTTTGACATTTCAGGGGAAGAGACCTTCTCTTCTGCACTGAGAAACCATGAGTTAAGAACCTGCAGGCACACATACATGCAGCAGTTAGATTTGCCCAAGTCATCAATTGGACACTGATGTGGAATGTAAAATTGACATAAACAGACTTTACTTCAAATATTCTGTCAGTGCTTAAAATAAATATTTTGCTTTAAGAAGGCTGTCTTCCCATGCAGGGAAAAAAAAAAAATCAGATTCAACACCTTTGATTCGACAGGTTAAAAAGGTGGGTAACATTTTCAAGTTGGTAGTTCTGTATCTTGCCTCTGATATTACAAGGAGCAACATGAACTACCAGACATGAAAACAGAAACAAATGTAGTTAGCCTAAACCCAAGCAATTTCATCTTTCAACAAGATCCATTCACCTTTATCTTCACTCTCCTTCAAAATCCTCCACGTTCCCATAGCAGCATGTGGGTCTAGTTTCATTGCCACACAAAGAAAACCCAACAAACCATTCAAAGAAAAATTAACGCAGTTTTCATCTTTATTTCAAGTTTTTGAATAGTTTTCTTAAATCTCCAGTTCTGTTCCAAATACCATACCCATTCCACCACTTCTGTTCTTATTTCATCTGTTTCATTTTAACAGAAGAATTTAGTCCATATTTGAATATAAGCTTTAGAAGGGCTCAAACTTTGAACTAATAGAGAAATTAACTTCAGATTCAAATAAAAATTTGAGATGCCTAAATGAAAAAAAACCCCACATTTGGTATGAAATAATGGTTTTATCACACAAAACCACACAGCTGTAACGCCTTTTCTAGAACCACCTTTTTCTGCTGTTAAGTGTTCCTTACATCTGTAGTCATAAATATTACTTACTATTATTCAGTTATTTCAGTCCACTTCAGAGAGGAAAAAAAGTTTGTCAGGCTTACAAACTGCATCTCAAGATCAGCTCACCGATGGGTACATCAAGCCACATTGTCTTTGCTACAGGTGACTGTCAGCTTGTTCCAATTAGGATACCTATAGCTAACTATCCCTTTCAGCATTAACAGACAGCAAGAAAAATTTTTCAATCAATACTGTATATATTTTAAAAGGCTGCCTAGCACTTACTAAAACAAGATTCAGTGATATTGTCATGTAAATTATGGACAATCTCTAATATAAAATACTTTTCACCATCTCAATAACTATAGAAAATTGTGCAGGAGACTACTATATACAAATAAATTGCTTGTATAAGTGGATTACTCAGTGGTGTAAAAATCACTAAACCAACAGTCATTTGCTTGCTGTAATCTTGGGAATTGATTATTCATGTTTATTGTTGCTTCAAGCTCTTGTATTTACACTCTATAGCTTTGACAGATGTTTCTTCAAAAAAACCTTCACAGAAAAAAAATTAAAACCCAGTAGCAGTTCCTCTACAAATTATTCTGGCACCGCATGTTCTATTTTTTCTAGGTTTAAAAGACAAGAATTTCGAAAAAGTTAACCACTTTGAGGCTCGGAATAGAACATGATCAAGTCCTGATACCTGATCTCAGTAGATACACCTGATGGACACTTTTGAAACAACCCACGAGCACTTCAGAAAAACTGTAAGAGTTCATAAAATCACAGACTGGTTTGGGTTGGAAGGGACCTTAAAGATGATCTAGTTCAACCCCTGAATGGGCAAGAACATCTTTCACCAGATCAGTTTGATCTAAGCCCCACCCAACCTGATGTTGAAAGCGTCCCATGATCCACAATTTCTCTGGGTAACCTGTTCCAGTGTCTCACCACCCTCATCATAAAACCTTTCTTCTTTATGCCTAAACTAAACCTATACTCTGCCAGTTTAAAACAATTACCCCTTGTCCCGTCAGTACAGGCCTTAGTGAGAAGTCTCTCTCCATTTTATAAGCCCCCTTTCAGTGTTGAAAGGTCACAGTAAGGTCTCCCTGGAGCCTTCTCATCCCCAGCTGAACCCCCAACTCTCTCAGCCTGTCCTCACAGGGGAGCTGCTCCTGCCCCCACAGCATCTTTGTGGTCTCCTCTGGCCCCGCTCGAGCAGGTCCGTGTCCTTCTGATGTTGATGCCCCCGGAGCTGGACCCAGCACTGCAGGGGGGTCTCAGGAGGGTGGAGCAGAGGGGGAGAATCCCCTCCCTCGCCCTGCTGCCCACCCTGCTCTGGGTGCCGCCCAGCACACAGGTTGCTTTCCGGGCTGTGAGCGCACGTTGCTGGGTCACACCCAACTTTTCATCCACCACTACCCTCAATTCCTTCTCTGCAGGGCTGCTCTCAATCCATTCATCACCCAGCCTGTACAGATACTGGAGATTGCCCCAACCCAGATGCAGGACCCTGCACTTGGCCTTGTTGAACTTCATGAGATTCACACAAGCAAACATGAGACATGACGCTAATGTCTGCCCACAGAGAAAAGTTAAAGAGAGGTTTAAGGTCCTTCTCTGCTCCTGTTCTTAGCTGGCCTGACATAAGCCAGGTCTAGTCCAGACAACATACACCCATATTAATGTCGCCCTGTGCTTGGGATATCAGGTCCTTTGGGGAAATCGAGCCTTATTTCAGGGTTTAGCAGCTCACAGGTCATACACCACCAATGCAGACTGACAACTGGCCACGGGCAAAGGATTGTTTGTCTGCACCCACCAACACAGACATGCACATGCATAAGATTTCACAAGATATCAGTAATTTTATGAGTAGGGGAAGATTATCCTTTGATATGGGATGATTTACCTCCAGGCAAACCTCTAAATTCAGTATTTACAAGTTGACAGAGTATTAAAATAAATTACAAACAAAATAGCCTTTATTTGTTTGGTTTGAATTTTATTCAAATTTTCTTCTTCAGGTTAGGTTAGATTAGGTTAATGGTTAGACTAGATGATCTTCAAGGTCTTTTCCAACCTACAATTCTATGATTCTGAGATTTACATAGGTAACCTCAGGATTCCTATTGCTCCAAATGACAGCAGTGAGCCAGAATACATGCACGTATTTCAAAAGACAATCAGCTAGACCTAGGGGGGAAGAAAAAAAAAAAAAAAAGGAATTATTCTGCTTTTGCTGACAATTCTTAAAAACTTACTTTTCTGCTCTGTATGTCTGTTGTCAGCACATTTAGCATCTAATGGAGGCTGATTAGTTAGGTCTGCTATTCTTGTGGCAATGCTACTAGCCACAAGCTTGCCAGAAAATTCATCACCAAGTGTATTCATAAATGAGTTTTCTGTAGGCACTGCCGTGATGTTTCCCTGACAAGACTTGACAGCTACCTATGCAAAAGCAGGGTTTTTTTCTTATAATCCCTACCTATAAGGAATTCTAGTTTTAAAAATTTTTCGATGTTTAAAATGCCTAGCCCCAGATAAAATGTAGAATACAAAGTTGAGTTACACGTCAAAAAGATGGCTCGTGACGAAATACCATCTCCTCTAATCCGTAAAACAGAAACAGTAAAAATCTGATTCAATCCTGAATCCACACCAAGGGGGGGTGCACTGAGCAGGCTCGCCCAGGCCCGGGCCCAGGCGGTCTCCTGCCGCGGGACCGCGCCTCGCCGCGACCGGAACCCGCGCGGGTCGCCCCGGCCCAGCCGCGATCCGCGCTCGCCAGCACAGGCCAAGCGCGGCCCGCGCGGAGCGGCGGCTGCCGGCCCGGGCGCGGAAGACCCCCGGCTCCGCCCGCTCCCGCGGCGCCCTCAGGCAGCGGCCCGGCCGCGCCGGCGCCTCAGGCTGCCCGCGCCCGCCCCTCGCGGGCGCAGGCCGGGCCCAGAGCGGCCGGGCAGGAGCCGGCCGAGCCCGCCGAGGGCTCCCGGCGCCTTCGCTCGCGCCGACGGCAGCGGCCCCGCCCGCCCTTACCTGCCGGCGGCCCCGGGGCGCGGGCCCGGCGCCGAAGGCCGCGGCTCGCTCCGAGATGCTTTGCGTTACCCCTGACAACCGGGAGGGCCCCCGGCGCGGAAACTCCCGACCTGGAGCCGAAGAGTCGCGGAAACACCCGAGGCGGCCGCCGGCGCGCCGGAGAGGGACGGAAAGTGCCGAGCGCGGCGGGAGGCGGGCGCGCGGGGCCCCGCGGTCCCCCGCCGGCGGGTCGGGGCCGGCGCTGAGCGTCCCGCGGGGCCCCGCGCTCCGCCCGCGCCGGGAGGGCTCCGCCTTCGCCCCCGGACGGCGCCTGGCCGCGGTGCTCCGCGGGGCTGGAACCGGCCCGCCCAGCCATCCCCCGAGACTTTACCGGAGGAGGGCTGCCCCTTCCCCGGGCAGGCCCCGCGCCCCGTCCCGCCACCCTGCCACCCACTCCGAGCGCGGAACCAGCTGCTCGCTCGGACACCCGCCCTCAGGGCTCCGGCTCGGAGAGCCCGAACCGTCACGGGCAGCTCTCAGCAGCAGCAGCTGTTTTCAGGATCTCGTGAATTAGCCCCAGCGGAACCCTTCCAGCACGGCTGACGGACTGTGCAGTCCCCGGCAATCACCATTGCAGCACCAGCTCCTCAGGTCCCCGAACGCGTACGAACTGCCCGCTGCGACAGAGCCTGATCCAACTGACACTCGATGGAAAATAAATGCCTATTGTAACCGTATACGAGGACAGAGCCCAAAGCTCAGTAGCTCGTTCAGCACTTTTGTGGAAAAAGTGATTTGGTAACTTTTTAAGATGGAGTTTCTCTAGTAACACCTAAGCGAAGGCGTCCTGCCGCTGCCCTCCCCTCCTCCAGCCCCCCGGGTGCAGCAGGCAGGGCCCCGGTCAGGGCCAGCACAGCTCCATCTCCAGTTCTCAGCAGAGCCGGGCCTGTGTTAAGCCTCAGCAGCCAGGTTTACCCAACGCATTCAAAAGAGACACTTAAAGCCTCAATCCTCATACTGCTGTTGACTCCACAAACATTTGTAATTCCTCTGAAGTCACAACACTACCACACAAACAGATGAAAAGACAATACACCTCCAGCACAGCTGTGACCAAGAGTTTCTGCCTGCGCTAGCTTATGTTGACTCTGGCCATGTGTAACATGTATGATTTATGCAGTGTTTCACACTGTTTCCCTTTTCCAAGTATTCAGCAGTTAGTGGGACCCTTCTGACAAAAAAAAAAGTCAGTTTTGTTAGCAAGTAAGAAAAAGTACCAGTTGGGAGGCAGACTGTGTTAAAACATGCTGTGTCTCTTCCAGAGGTTAAACACAGGCTTTAGGTTGGGAGGCAAAACACCAGCTTTAGACCTTCTTGCTACAAGCTCTTCTAGAACAAATGGTTTTCTGAGCAGTTGAATTTACAAAGTCCTGTTTCCTGTAGCTTTTTACCTCATGCTCCAATTCTCTTCCCCTTTAAAAGGCATCAACTCTAACAGTCATTGATGGCATCTCTTCTTGGTGGATTATCAGACATGCAATAACACTGTTAGCTCCCTCAGGTGCCACTCCCAAAGCAGAGTCAGTAATTCATTTCTTGGCTCTGCTCAGCTGACTATTTTCAGTTTGTGCCCGTACTCTTTTTGAGATCACAGGACTTGAAGTTGAGTATTCGAGCAGACCATGTGTGCAGATGCCCTGTTTTCTCAGACAACCAAGCTGAGGGAACTATTGCAACTACATAGTACAATCAAGTCAGAAATACATGGACAGTAGAAGCCTCAAGCAATCTTCTAGTCTATCATCCCTTTCTGGACTGGAATAAAAATCTAAAAACCCTCACTGACTGCCTCTGCTCAAGTGACCATTTTTACAGCTTTCATAATTGCCTGGCTCAATGTTACACAGAATTCTGCCCAATAACTAACCTACATATACCTACTTGCGCAGGTTCAGCTGGAAATTAAAGTTCCCTGTCCTCCATTATTCGACAGAGAAGCCCTGCTGCTGTAAAGGTATTATATCCTAAACAGACAAATTAACAGGGCACCCCAGGATCTTCCCTTGTGGGTATTATGCTCATAAAAGTTGCCTAACAGCTCCGAATCCCTTCAGTCCCAGAACAGGCTTCAGCAGTGTAGTCACAACAGTTGCATTTCATCCCTTCCTCTCAGGGCTTAACCTCAGATGCTGAGGAAAAAAAAATAAAGTTGCATGATTAGGTGCTTCCTCTTTAGTAAGCCATAAAGGATTAACACTAGAAGTCTGACCTTCAGTTTAAATCCTCTTACCTGAATGGAAAAGAGCTTCTTTAGTAACACAAAGATCATCCATTATCATTTGCCAGATTAAAAAATTTAGGAGCCTTGTAAGAACAAATGAGTTATGAATGAAATGTAGTCCTTTCTAGGTAACATCAAAGGAAAATACAGGACAATACCTACTATATTGGTGGCTTTTAGATCTGAGATATTTGGAAAAGTATTTTTGTGTTATAATTAGTGTAACAATCATGTTACACTACCTCAACATAAACCAGAAGTACTAACTTTGTCCTTCTGTTGGACAGTTCTGCATTGCTTGCTCCATTTCTATTAAACATGCAATTTGTTATTGATACCTTAAAATACACAGGATGTGCAACAAATCCAAGCTAATGTTCTTGCCTAGTCTAGAAAACCATGGCAACAAACACTGAAAAATTATTTGTATTTTGTATCTCTACAGGTCTGCCAAAGCATGATCATCGATGCTCCCTACTATTAAAAAAACCCCAAAAGTTCAAGTGTCTTGTGACATCTCAGCCTAAACCTACCCCCCTCCTTCTCAGCTCTCATCAACTCCTTTTTATTCAGTCTTTCACAAACATTTACACACATGACCAATTTCACACCTTAACAGTCCACTCAAGGCAATGTAGCTATTCAAGCATATAAAGTTATTTGCATTCAGAGAAAATGGAAACCTTCAAATCTGAGCTCCTTGGGGTGCTGAAGATACTTTCATGTCTCTTTGTAGAGTGCCATGGAAATATATGGCGTTGTAGATGCAAAATGCATCATTTCCTGTCAGTATTGTTACATCTGGTTGTGGTCAAATCAAGTGGCAAAAATAAGCCATATGATCTTGTGCTACATTATAACAAAACTGCAAAATACCATCTCTACAGAAAACCTAATTAAGGTGTAGATTTAAATACAAAGCTCTACAGTGAAAACAAGACCATTAAGCAATGTAGTTCTTTGTTTACAAAGTCCATTTATAGCAACACACTTGGTTACTCACAGATATGCTTTGCAGCGTATTTATAGGAAATGACACAGAGACCAAGGCATGTTCAAGTTTAGTTCACCATAAGATGATCACTTGCAATGCTCTCTATGGGTCTTCCAGCATTTAGATGCCATCATGAAATTTAAATTAAGACACTGATTTCTAAATACAGTTTACAGCATTTTTCCTTAGAAGAGGACTATGGCATCCTTTCCTGCTATGATAGCCACAAAGTTTCAAGAAGATGATCTAATGTTCTTTCAACAAAGAATTTATTAAAATAAAAGTCTCTCACAGTACTAGTTGTAAGATTTTTGGAAATCTTATCAGTTAACATGAGGTCACCACATAAAAGTATCAGAGAGCAGTCACTAGAAAACAGGCCAAAACATTAGGTTAGTAAGTTAAATTCAACCCTCTTTAATTCAGTACATCACTGAATAAAGCTTCTTAATCCCAAAGACAGTTTGCTTAAATTAAAAAAAAAAAACAGTAACACTTAAGGGTACCTACACAAGGGCAAACTCTGCAAGAAAACCACAAGTTATGAAGACATTAGGCCTTCCCAGAAGGCTTCACATTTGTCATTTCATAGATGCTATTTGTAACCTTTATGAACCATCATTTATTAACAGCCTTCATTATGACGGAGCATGCTGTGAAGCGAGGACCCCAGCGGCAGTGGGGGCCCGAGGGCCCCGCTGGGCTCGGGAGCGCCTCAGGACACTGCCAGCACTGTGGCGGCCTGGCCTCGCAGCACCCCCGGCAGGCAGGGCTCGGCGCTCAGCCACGTCCCTCGCACCGTTATTCTCCTTGATACCTGCGAAAAACAACACGAAAGTGGCAGGGAGTGCCGCCTTTAGTGGCCACCACCGCGAAGCGACGCTCGGTACCAAAGCGAGGCCCAGCGAAGCGCCCCCCGGCAGACGCCACTGCCGGTTCCGAGGTCCGGGCCAGGGATGCGCAAGGAGCCCCGTGGGAGAGCGGCCCCAGAGCTGCCCCGCACACCCGCCGGGCGTACAGGAGCGGGAGCAGCGGGCGCTGCCGCCGCCATGCGGCTTCAGAGGGCAGCGAGGACCCACACCGCGAGCCAGAGCTCGCCTGTGCCAACGGAGCCCTCCAGGAGAGCGGGCGCGGCCTCGGGGGAGCCCCCCTGCTTTTCCCGCCTGGGTGAGGCCCAAGCATAGGAGCCGCAGAAGAGCAAGGCAGCCGCCATGGCGCCGCGGAGCGCCCAGCGCCGCCGCCACCACCCCACCACGGCCCCTGTGGGCGAGAAGCCGCCAGCCGCCAGGCTATAAATATAAGGCCTCATGCAAATGACCACCACCCTGACCAATGGAGTCCCGGGCCGTGGCCGGGACCCCGGCTATAGGGCCTCCAATTGGCCTTTATTTCAGCCAATCAGCATCCATCATACCGGATTCGTCTCGCCCTCTGACAGACACCGGCCGCGGCCTCTCCCACTGCGTTCCGCTTTCGTCACCCGCCCCGCGCCGCGCTTTGTTTGGCTTGAGCGGGACCCTGGCCCCGCCTCCCGCCTCGCTCCCGCTTGCCGCAAGCCAATGGGGCGCCTTGTTTGAGGTCCCGGGGTGGGGAGCGCCGGCGCGCTCAGCTGGGCCCGCGCGCCGCGTCCTGCCCCGCCCCGCCCCGTCGGCCCGGCGCAGGGTGACGAGGAAGCGGAACCGCCGCCGCCAGGAGCCCATCGGGACCCTCTGGGGCCGGCGGCGACGGCGGAGCGTGGCCGAGCCTGGGGAGCTGGGGAGCCGCGGCTCCGGCCGGGGGCGCTGAGGCCCAGCGGGGAGCCGGCCGTGCCGGGACTGCGGCCGCGGCTTCGGAGGAGCCCAGGGAAGAGCGGCCGTCTCCACGGCCGGGAGCGGGGCTGCCGCCGCCAGCAAAGCTGGGAGGGCCGCTGGGGTCCGCGGTGGTCGTAGGGCGCGCCGGCCTCCTCCCGAGCTGGCGGGTCTGGGGCGCAGCCTGGGGGTGCCTGGGGCTGCGGGTGCCCGAAGACCCGAGGCAGCCGCCGGCGGGAGAGCTGGAGCGCGGAGGCTGCGCGGCGGTATTGATGCGGCAGGTGAGACGGGGCGAGGGCTGGAGCCTCCCGCGGGGGCGGAGGAGGCTGCTGGGGTGGGAGCAGTAACGGCGCCTTGGGCCCCCGCGCGGCGTCCGTGTCCCCGGGGGAACGGCCAGGCCCGGCCCAGCTCTCCTGGCCGCGCCATCGATCAACGGGGTGCGGCGGCGCGGGGGTCTGTGGGGAAGAGGCATCTCTGAGGGGAGCCGGGCTTGTGTAGGAGGCGGAGTGAAGGGAGGGCGACTCTGTGCGGGGATCTAGAGGACCAAAGCAGCGAGGTTGAGATGATTTTCCCTTTGGATGAAAAAGCAGGGGTGACGTGAAAACCGAAGGCAGCTGGAATGGGTAAACTGGGTGCAGGGCGCTGCTGGGTGCTTTAGGCAGGACGGTGTAAGGAGCCAGCTCTTGGGAAGTGGGGCAGATACAGGGATTTGCTGCCCTGGTCTTGAAAGTAACTGTCCCAGAGATGTGTTTCTTCCGTATCTCCCTACTAATTGTTGGGGGATGCTAGTGGATATATCGTTTAATATACAGCAATAAAAATAAACTTGAAATCAAGGAGATTTAAGCCTTGCTTGTGAAGCTTTTGAGCACAGACTGCCAGAGTTGGAAGATTTCTGTCCTCAAAATAACGTGAAAACACCGCAATTTTTCTTGTGTGGACAAGTTTGTGTTTGTAATTAGGCATGTCAGGTGAATAGTTCACCAAGTTTTAATATGAGTTTAGATCCACAGTTCAGATCAGTTTACTGAGCATTTGCAAAGAATGGACCATTGCCCGGCATAGTTCTGAGTTGGTAGATTTGGTGGTTTAGCTGAAAATCATTACAGGGCAAAGCATCATTTTAATAGTAGGGGTACAACCCATAAACTGTAATCACACACATTTGTATGCTATATAATGCTGATGCATCTTGTTTATTTTAAACCACGTTATTCTGGTGTCAGCCTAATCAGTAGTCGTTCCCTTCTTTATTTGTGATATTCAGAATTTCATTCTCATGTTGGTTTTTATCTTTTCCCATAATTAAAGTTGGACTGTGGCTCCTGCTCTGGTGATAAGGCAGCTGCATTGCAACTGCTCCTTCTTTCTGTTTTGCTGTAAGTGGTTTCTTTCTTGGAAGTTGACTTCTTTTAGATATAGTGTCAGTAGTATTTTTACACTCTTTAAGAAAAAAACACCCCAATTGTTGGGTTTTAGCAGGCAGTAGGATTTACTGCCTTAAGCTTCATTGTGTGTACCTGACATTTTGTTCCAAGTACTTAAACTACAGCATTGAGAGGATTTATGAAGTTAGAGTGAGGGGTCACCCCAGTGGCTGGTCCAAATGTCAGATTTGGAATTAAAGTTGTTTAGTGATCCCTCTCAGAAAGTCCGGGAGTGGTCCTCTAGCAAATGATGTTTTAAAACTTTTTGCTTGGCCTAGAGGTCGCGCATCGCCATGAGTTACATGGTCCCCATCGAGGCGAGGGGGGACAAACCGCTGCAGATGCCTGCGGGGTTTGTTGCCATGCAAATTAAAAAAAAAAAAAAAAAAAGTCAGGAGGGTCGCGTTAATTTAAAAGACCTGGGCTGGAAGGTGCGGGCAGAGCCGGGCAGCAGCGGGTGGCGGTGGGAGCCGGGCCGTCGCCGGGCGCGGGTCGGGCTGCGGCGGCCGGCGGTGACAGCGCCCGGCCCGGGCGCGATGCTCCTCGCGGAGGAGGCGGCCGGGCTCGGGGCTGCCCTGCGGGGAGCAGCGGAGAGGTGCCGGGGCTTCGGCGGGGGTGGGGGCGGAGGGGGAGCTGGAAATCTTGGTAGCCTCGGCCAGTCCCAGCCCCAGAGACACACACACACACAGAGGAGGAGAAGCCGCCGCCGCCGCATCTAGGAATATGAATCCCCCCCCCGCGGCAGGTCGGATCGCCTCGGCTCCATGGTGAGGAGAAAGAAGAGCCCCCCTGGGCCCGAGGAGCCGCGGAATGGGTAGGATGGGGGGCGAGCAGCCGCCCCGGCCCGGCCGCGCTGCCCCGCTCCGCTCCGCCGGGCTCGGCGGCTGCCTTTCCTCTCAGCGGCTGTCGAGCGCTTCCACACGCCCGAGTTTGGCTGGGCGATTTCTCCGCCAAAGGCGCCCCGAACCCCTTCGGGAGGGTGCCGGAGGGCTGCCGGGGGAGCCCGGCTGCCTTTTGGGCCCCTTTGGGGGGTGTTCCGGCGGGGCTTTCCCCCTCCCGCCTTCGGCACAGGTTGTTGGGTCGGGACAGCAAACGAAAGGGGATTTAGTAACAAACAACGGCGGCCATGTTGAGAGGAATTTCTGCAGCTAAACTTCTCCCCTCTCAGCCCAGGGATTTCTCTCCCTCTCTGGGGGGCTCCCTGGCCTGAGTTTGTGCCCCCCTCTTTTCTCTCTCTCCTCCCCAACAGGATGACAGTGAAACTGGGAGAGAGCAGCGGGGAGGAAGGGGTGAAAAAGCTGGGCAAGAGAGCAGGAGGAGATGAGGAGTCCCTGGAAGAAGAAGGGGCAGGAGGAGGAGGAGAGGCAGCTCCAGGCAGCAGCAGCACAAAGAAAGAAGAGAAGATTATTAACAACAACACTAACAGCAGCCCCCCACCGAACCCCAGTTTATCGCAGGCCCCTGCCTCCCTCCAGCCCTCCCACAGCCAGGACCAGCATCATTTTCTCAGGTCCAGCGTCAGACCTCAGAGCAAGAGGCTGAAGAAGGATTCCCAGGCATCCTCTTCAGTTGGCAGCAGTACTGCTGCAAAAGGCAAAGGTACTGTATTTTGGCATCCTGAAAACACGCAGGCAGGGTGGGGGGAGTCACCTGTGGGTTTGGGGGTTGTCATTCTCCTCCTGTAGATGCCATCTTTTGTTTGGTTTCGGGGAAGGTGTTTTGGGGCTTGTTTCTCACAGTAGCTGAAATCTTCTTTGTGTCCCAAGGCTTCAGCTTCTCTGCTGCCCACTATCCTCTTTGCACTTGCAGAAATGGGAGGTTTGGATGTGTATGTGGAGGAGGAAACAAATCTCCATTATTGAAGCAAACCTTTAATTCCTTCCTGCCTTTCATCTCTCAGGAGTTTTAGGCAATTCCTGTATTTTGGTTAGGAAATTAGACTCCAGCTAGCAGTGTAATCAGGTGGCCTCACTCAGAATTCAGTTCTTGGATAATAACAAAATATTCACTGGGTGCTAGTTAAATAAGGGAAAAAAAACAATCGACAAGATATTGGTGATTTCCCCCAATTATTTCTAATGACCTTTTTGCCCAAAGAACTATTTTGAAAACAGCTGTGAAATACACATATTAACATATTTGTTTCGAAGATTTCATGAGTCCTGCATTACAGTTTCAGAATAGTTTGGACATTTCCATGTAATTTGAGTTTTTATTAAGATTGTTTTATATACATCTATTCAGATGTATGTACATACATGCATACACATGCTTTTTCACTTAACATTGTAGGTAAGAATTTGATTTTTTTTAAAAAGCTGTTTCTTACTTGAGTAGCTAGAAGGCAGCAGGGATATTTGAATATCTTGGTGCTATTGTATGTGCTCAGCAGTTACTGGATGACACCTGGCACTGTAGTTGAGCTGTATTCGAGACTAATTTTGGATACCTTGTGCAAAAGTACTCAAATGTTATTTTCCGTTAACTTCTGAGAAGGACAACACTGGGAGATTTCTACAACATTTGAAATAACCAAGTTTACTTGTCTGATAAAGTGAAATAAAACTCCATGTAGCATATCTTGGAGATAACCTCACTCTTTGGTCCGTTACAGTGGTGTGGACTTGCTGGACATCAGGTAATTGTTACGAATTATGATGGTTTTGCATTGCAGTAATGAAGCAGTGCAAATTTTGATATTTTAGTTATTGTCATATCACGAAGAAATTCTTGAACTCAGTTGCTTTGACAGTTAGTTTGTATAATTGACTAAAGCATTTTTTAATACCTTAGTAAGTCCTCTTTAATCTCTTAAATTTTTTGTTTTAAGTGAAAAACTCCTGTGTGTGATGTTGGAGGATAGAACAGAAAGGCCTACATAATTTTTCTCCCAGTTCAATTAAACTGAATAAAAAACCCAGATGGAATGCCCAGGAGTGCTTAGCTACAGACAATTATTTCAAGGGTTGCAAACAGTATTAAATGCGAAGAGGTGTTTCTTTGGAATAGGTTGTTCATACTTGACAAGTGGAATATGTGCCTTTGAAATTATTCCATTGCTTTGGAAGTGAATACATGTGTGAACAAAATACATGTATACACACATGTGCACATGTATATTCATGTTTGTGTATTTGTACGTAAACATTCATTTGCAATTTTAGAGCAGCAGAACAATTTTTAAATAGGTGTATTGACACAATTGGAAAGCAAACTTTGTTTACTTTGCAATTCAGATTTCAGGATAACCCTAATAAAATTATATACAGAATGGAAAATATTGTTTCAGTAGTTGGTCATAGATAGTGCTTGTAATCACTGTACTTGACTGTGTTGTCAGGTTTGGGGAAACTTCTTAAATCATTAGGGGTGACAGTTGGTGGCAGAATTATGGTTATGCTTTCACTTACTGAATTGTAAGACCAGTCACAGCTCTGCCTGGCTAATTTTGATGTGAATCTATTGAAGTTGATTTCTCTGACACAGTTGAGATTATAACTGTCAGATCTTGGAGAACAGAGCTACCGAGTGGGATCCTTGCTAATTTGAGTTCTTTACGTGCAGGGATGCATACTGAGAGGTTTTCCAGGCTTGTCTGAATTCTCCCTAATGGAATGTCTTGTGATCAGAATTTATAGGGCTTTGCATTCCGAGTGAAGCATCTCACAGAGCTAGCTTCCAGTAGGGAACTAATTGGAGGGCGAAGATTACTAATAAAGATAGGACTTAAATCCTTCCACTTGCTGTCTCACCAACTTTCTCCTCCTCCTGTAAGTATAAAAATGATAAAAAGCTCGAATGCATGTGCTTTGGATCAGCTATGAAAACTGGAAGCTTTTCCATTTTGTCAAGGTGATAAGCTGCAAAGGTAATTTTAACATCGGCCAGCAGGAGTGGCTAGACCAAACTTAGACTTGGTCCAGTGAAACGAAAAACTTGGTTTTATCATAGTCTTTCAACAATGCAATAATGTAATCTTGATAATTTCGTTGAAGTGGTCCTGCTTTTAGAATCTGTATTTTCTAAAGTGAAAACTCTTTCAAAGGCTATTCTTAAGGAGTGTATTCAGTAAAAATTTCTTTTCAAATTCAGCAGGCATTAACTTGTCCTAATCATGTCTTTAAAAGAGTGTGAAAATAGTATTTTTTTTTCTGACTGTTGCAGATCCCTTTTTATTTTTGTCATTTGTGCTTTTAGGATGCTTCATTGTAGCAGACAAATTATTGATAAACTTTACTGTAAGCTGTAGGAAGAGTTTGCCCACTCAGCAGCTGCTGACTTTTCAACTTTACCTTACTATGGTTCAGGGAAGACTGTTCATAGTAATTCTCAAATTCTGCCTAGTAGAATGTATAAGTGTATTGCTAATTTTTGGATTATCCTGATATAATCTTTAATTGCATCTTTAGAGTCTCTTGCCTTTTGTGTACTGAGTTGTACTTTTGAGTTTAGGGCAAAAATGTCGTAGAAAGTAGCATAGTGAAATAATTTGAAAACTATTTCACGGAAAACAGCCCATCCATTTTGAGTTGCTGAGAGGTTTATCAGATTTCCTGCACAAATATCTGAATCTGCTTTTTTCAAGGATTGTTTTTATCTTATTCTCAGATGTTGGTCATCTCTTTATTGTATTACCAGTTTCGTAGTTTACACCTCGACTAACACACACCATTTGAAGTATGAATGCTTGGAAGTAATTCTTAAAGTAACTTGTTTGAAGTCAGAGGAGGAACTTGAAGGAATAGTGGGGTGGAGGCAGTTTATTATGAGAGTTCAAAAGCAGGGAGGTTCATTGAGGGAGAGAAAGCAGACCAGTATAAGATTGCTGAAAAAGAAGGATTTCTGAATGTTTACTTCTCAAATATAAATAAGCCACATGATTGCTGCGCACAGGTTTTAAGGTGTATTTAGGGGCTTTTTTCCATGAAGCGAGAGTGGTTAGGATATGCATTTGTATGTTGTGACCACATTAGTAAAAGCAAATGTGAAATACATTGCCATCATGTGCTGTTTAAACTAGTGTGTTCTCATTTCCATGTTTTTATCCATTTTCTGAATGAAGTCAGGAGGAAATAATAACAAAATCTAATGGTGATGAGCTGAAGCTTGAAGATGTCTTTTATATCACTGCTCTAGATTTGTTCATAAAAGGTTTAGAATGGCCCAAACAAGTATTTGGATTTGTTTTGCAGTAATAAGCAGCCCTTTCTTACTGAGGTCCAGTAAGCTCTGGGGTGGATTGTGGTAACGCAATGATAAATATTGCCATGCATAGTAGTAAGAAGGTTCATGCAAAGGGCTGATGTAGCGAGCTCCTTTATTCCTGGAAGAATAAAACAACATATAAGATCTCTGTAGAGGTGACAGTATATTAGAATTTTTAGATCGTCATATACGATATTCTAAACAGTTGTCTGGATAGTAATTTATTTGTTTTTAAAACAAGAAAGACTTATAAATTTCCCAGGATTACAGTTTGTCTTGTAGAATAGTAAGTATATATAAAGGAACAAAAGAGCAATTATGAGCTTTGTAGAAGTCGAATCAGTGAAGTCCTTAGCACGTCCTCAATACAACTTTTTTGTTAATTTCATCTTTTACTACGCCCAACTATATAGTCTTATTAGAAGTTAAAGTCCTCACTGATACTTCTGCTTCTTATGCCTTTCAATAATGAAAACTTCCTGTGTACCAAGTGTACTGTACCATCTTTAGAAAATCCTTGGTAAGATCTGAACTTCAGGCAGCTGACTTCAGGCTTTTACTTATTTGAGTATGTATATAGTGAAGCAAAAACCCCCCAAAACCTCAACAAAACCCAACCACCCAACAAACAAACAAAACCCCCAAACCCCATATTTGTTGTTCCTCTGAATGATTTCTCAGAAAGTTAGAGGTCTGTGATCAGAATAGTAACTCGAATGGAATCCAGTAGCTGTGCTTTTGCCTTGGGAGCTGGTAGCAACAGGAGATTGTAGACTGAGATTGATGTGAACTAACGTGTTTGAGTTCCTCCTTCTCGATCAAGGATTTAAAATATTAAGATTTGCATTTCTTTACCATGAAAATTGTGATATTCCAATCTCATGTTTCCAGAATAAAGGAGCAATTCTGTGTCTTAAAGTTGTTAGTTTTCTTCTCAACCATCTATTAAAGTGCTCAGGGTTTTTTTATGGTTTCCCTTTTTTAAAAGGATTTACCTTCACAATACTGGAATTAAATTGCTTAACTTTCAGTTACTTTATCAGTGACTGATGAAGGCTTTAGGAAGTAAAAAACGCTGTTTATTGGAGAAGTTCTTTTTAAGGGCATTTTCTTCTAGATGTCAGACTCTTTTTCATGTTTTGCCTTACATGCTTCCCTGTGGTGACAGTAATTTTCTTCAAAAGGATCAAATAATCATTCCTAGAAATGAAAGAAACATTAACCTTTTAATGGTCACAGTATCGTATTTTATATCAAGTAAATATTTATTGATTGCAGGAAAAAAATGTACTTTCACACATCTTACTCTCTTCCAGGTTTAATTTCAAATGTTCTTCGTTACTTGAACAAACAGCTTTTTTAGGCTTTGGAGAAACACGGTTTTGTCATCCAAAAGAATTACTTTCAAACTGCAACTGAATAGTTATGATTTACATACAAGTCTTTCAAATCTCTAAAGCATAGTAAGCCTCTAACAGTTCATTCTTCTGACAGTATTTTTAAAAATAATATTAGGATTATCAAGCTGGTTCTTGAATGAGAAAGATGTGTATGTACACATAAAACCACTGACCTTGTCAGGTAAACAGACTGCTTCATATAATTGAATTTTACAAGGTAACTCAACTTTTTAAGCCTAAATATGAAAGAGAACTGTGCTAATAAGTATAAAAGTTTGGGAAACTGGTTGTGACTGCTGTATTGTACGAGCTGGATTTATAAGCAAATTAAGGCAAGCCAATTTATCATGAGAAAAAACACAAAACATAAAGGACAGTAACTGGAAAAACAAAAATGGTAATAAGCGTTCTTTTTAATGAGCAATGTATGTTCAGTGTTAAAAGGCTTCTGTTTTATGAAGTACAAGCCTACATTGATATAGGCAGTCAAATCTTAAATAATACTTCTTAGCAAAATTGAAGACAATGTATTTTGGAAATGCAAATTACTGAGAATGGTTACATTTTCATGAAAAAAAAAAAAGTGCACTTTTTGGGAGGTCTCCCTGGTTTCTGGATTAACATGCTGATAATCTGTTAGTGTCAAACCAAGCATGATGTTTGGTTGATTTCTATTGGGAATAAATCACAGATTTAAGGTTAGTGATAATGCTTTTGCTGATTAAAATGTCTTTGAAAGACTAATAGTTTCAGAGGTGATTAAAAAAAACAAAAGGCTTTTTCTTCTGAATTAAGGTGAGGGAATAGAATCTTACTGCATTATATGTAGCTCTCACTATCCTGCAGTTTCTTCATCCCATTTTCTTCCCTGTTCCCTGCTTGCATGAACAGCAAATTTTCTTAGTTCCATCAGGGTTTATTCTCATTTTAGCATTTTTGATCTTTTTTTTTTTTTTTTTTTTTTTTTTCTGATCCATGTTCTTTGGTGTGCTGAGAACTGACAAAGGTACAATCACGATTATATTTATGTGCCTTTTTCCAAAAGCCACACCAGGATTTGGGGAAGGAGAAGGGGTTGGTACTTGCCATCCTTGGGATACCTTGAAATATCCTAGATGGGGCTGAGTGTCAGAGTTGCTGTGCTTGATCCTGAGGATCAGATTCTAGAGAATACTGATCCATTATCATGTGATGAACTAAAAGTAGACATCTTTCAGTCCTTTCTTCACCACGGTTATTTTGGTGGCAGTAAGACCAAGACCAAAGACAAGGATATGAAATTATATTTTCTCATAGGCATTAGTTTGCTTTATTGGTCACATCAGTGTTCAGCATTGCTCAGATGTTCCTCGCAGCTGCAAGGGGCAACTGCAGAGTGCACCAGTTTATAAGCATCAGAGAGTGTGTTGCCTTTTAGAGGTTCCTTTGGTGTATTCCTGCTTATCTGTCTTATTTCTGCAAATGCAAAATTAAGCCTTTGAAACCTTCCCCTTGTTTTTTTGCTCTTTGAGATTTTAGTTCTCTAAAACAAACCTTGTTATTTGCCTATTGTATTTCAGGTGAAATATCTTGGAATAGGAGTAGTGAAGAAGGAGAAGATTCAGAGTTCCTCCTTATCCCTATTCATGAATCTTCCTGTTGGTTTAATATTCACTCTGGTCATGGGGTTTTTTGCAGCAGCAGATAATGGAGGGACTACATCTGGTGGCACATCAGGAATTCCTCCCAGCAATCCTGCTGGAAATTCCAAGTCAGCAGCAAGGAACCTGGGTGCCTCGGCCGGAGAGAAGGAGGAAGGGAAGAAGGTCAGGCGGCAGTGGGAATCGTGGAGCACAGAGGACAAAAATACTTTCTTCGAGGGACTGTATGAGGTAAGCCTAGAGGAAAATAACAAATTTAGATGGCTTCATTTAGTATCTGGATATTCCTAACGAAGGTAGATTTAATTGAGAGTTGCAGGAGCAAAATGCATACATACACATACGCATTTGTTTGGGTATATGTGTCTGTATACTTGGCTATAAACCAGCTGTCAATCAAAGCCACATTTCAAAACTGTCAAGCTTTTTTTTCTCTTGAAATACACAGGACATATTTGTGAATTTTATTCACAAAATGTTTATAGTCATTTCAATTATTTTTCAATTACGGTTCTGTTTCAAATGAGAAATAAATAATTCATGTCCCTATCTCAGCTTTCAAAAGCAACACACTTATGCTGTAATATCACCAAAGAAAAAATATGTTCTGTTCTAATAAGAATTGTAGGCACTGTGTTTAATCTTTGACCATGAAAAGTTCTGAGCCAGTTCAGTCCTAGGACTGAGAGACTAAGAGAAGTTAGATCATCTTATCGTTTATGTCGTATGATGTATTCCTGGTTGTCCTGTTCCCATGATTATTTTAAGAGCGCTTCTGTTACAAAAATACATACTAAAGGCAAAAACAAAGGACGTGGTGGTAGATTTTCTTTGCATGTGTCCATCTTTTAAAAAACATATGTTTTTTTAGGGGCAGGCATGATTGATGCGTATGTATTTTGTGGACAAAATGAACACTTAGACACTTTTCCTTTTTCAACTCCTCTGATTTGCAGTGATATTCCTGGGAATCATGTAATTATTAAGTCCCTTTATCACTAAAAGAAAACATTTTTTTGAATGCTGAGGAAAAAGTTCAAAAATGTGCTCTGTGTTAATGGATTTGGGATTCAGTCTGGTCCTCAAATTCCATTCATTTTGTGTCACTACCTTTCAAAAGAGGTTTTCACACTTTGTATTTAAATCAGTTCTGAGTTTTTTGAATACTAAGAAATGTTGTGGTAGCAGGAGTTCAGTGATAAGGTATATAAAATTAAACTTTCTTCTTTTGAACGCCAAAGGTTTTATAGGAATTGACTAGTTTTAAAAGGACACTTAAGTGTCTCATTTTTATTTTTACACTGAGAATGAACTTCTGAATGACCTACAGTGTAAAACCGTGTTTTCTGTAAAAAGTTGTGGTTTGAGGTTTTTTTAAATGTAGTATTTTCCTTCATTATTTGAAACAAATTTTGTACTCCTCATAACTGGAACCTGAAATTTACTGTAAATAAAAGTGATTCTGTTAAATATAATAGGCTTCTCATTCACCTTAATCAGAAATGGAGGTAGGAGGGAGAGGTAGGAAAATGCAGAGGAAAGTAAAGAAAGCAAAGTGAGAAGGTCTGGATTTTCAATTCTGCTACTTAGCAAATTTCTTAGTAAACTTTGGTGGGTTTTTAAAAGTTTGCTAGCAACTTATTTTTTATTTTGAAACAATTCAAGAAATTGGAAAGTAATTTATTTGGCATCTGTAATTCATTTTATATAAAATAAACCACTGTCATTCTTACAGTGTTGAATTCTGATACCCAAGAATTTGTTTATGACCACTGAAATCTAGTTTCCCACAGAGAACCCCAAAGTCTCTCATGTTGTTTGAGTGGTTGTATGACAAGATATAAGTTTGGTTTAGAGTATTTGGATTTATTTCATTTGTTTTTCAGCATGGGAAGGACTTTGAAGCTATCCAGAACAACATTGCCCTGAAGTACAAGAAGAAGGGCAAGCCAGCAAGCATGGTGAAGAATAAGGAACAGGTTCGCCACTTCTACTATCGCACCTGGCACAAGATCTCAAAGTACATTGACTTTGATAATGGTTAGTATGAAAAGAAATGGGCTTTGTGTAGAGCTTACAGTCTCATGAGGGTTGGAGTCCTGCTTTGAGTGCCGTCATGGAGGGTAGGAAAGGTGGAGGTGAGAAAATACATACTGAACAGGATGTCTGTGAACTTGTCTTATTTTCATTAGTGTGGCCATATGGAGGTTCATGCTTTTTGACAAATACTTCTTAAAAACCGGTATTTGTGTCATTGCTTTTATATGAATTCACCACACCATAGTAAGTGCTGATCCTAGTATTAATACTGGGGAGGAGCCAGCTTCAGGGAAATGTTCTATTCTCTCTCTAAGCTGCCTAAATCTTAGTCCGGCATGACTTCATCGAGCAAATTGACTCCAGCACTACTTTGCACTTCTTGGGGGAAGGTAGAAATAAATAAATAGTCTGATACAAGTATAAATGGTGAAATATTTGCTCACACTTTAAATGAGCCTGAAATTGTATCGTTGGTTCAGTAACTTAAGATTCAGTAATTTAAGATTCTCAGTGCCATATTCCCCTCTTGCTATTCTTTTCCCTTCTTCCCTGACTTGCTGAGTGAAATGGGAAGTCATATGAACTGCTAGGGGTGTTTTGTAACAATAATAGTAATATATGATCATTAATAATCGATTTTTATCAGATGCTACTATTCCTTGAGAATTCAAGTCAGTTTTTGGGTAGCCTCATCTGAATAATGGGTTAAAGAAATCTCTTTCAGTGTGAACAGATTTTACTAAGACACCTCTTTTGACTTTCAGCTTCTCCCATTAGCTTGTCGGTGAAGTAAAGGTCTCCAAGGCTTTCCTATCCTGTTGCTATATTCTAAGCTGTATAGGTCATGGCAGTGTCCTGGTGGTTGAATTTTTTGGTCTATAAACAACCCTCTTTAACATAAGGAAAAGTTTAGATAGTGAATTCATGTATGTGATTTGTGGCCAGAGCCTCCTCATTAATGAGAAATGGGTATGACTAGAAAAAAACTGAAGGAATGCGAAGATAGTGTATGGTATAATCTCTTTATGAAATAGACATCTAAAACACCTCTCATAAGGTGTATTTTTGAGTTCCTTCTTCAAAATAAAACAGTATTTTAAGATGAAGTCATTAGTATTTTATTTAAAACAAAATGTTACAGCAAACACAGGATGGAAGAACTTCAGGAAAAAAAAATGTCATAGAGGAACTTCATCTGTTTTCTGCATAACATAAAGTTCTGTCTGTATACCTCTGAGGTCTGACATCTCATTAGCTGAAGGAATTTAAAAACTAGTGCAGTAGTCTGATAGGCTTTAGCATTGGTAGAAATATGTGTGCCTGGATTTTGATTAAATGATTTTTCAAGTCAAAGAGAACTGAATTATTTATGAATAGACAAGAATAAATATTTTCATCTGATTTGTGAATCTTTCTTTGCTGTCATAGATATTTAGATCTATTAGCAATATTAATGTCTACATCACATATGTTAATGAGAAAGAAGAAAAAAACCATTGTAAAGTGGAATAAAATCTGTACAATTCTTCATATAAAACTTTAGAATCTGAAATTTGCATTAAATCTCTAAAGTACATTCATAGTGTTAGTTGGAACAGAACTTGGTCTTCCTTCCAATGAGAACTTTGTCGTATCGTTGAAATGAGTATCTGCAGTGTAGCTCTGTGTGTGTATCTGCAGTCTGTATCTCACACCTTTTCTGCTTTTCAGTGTTTTCTCAAGGGCTGAAGAAATCCTCCCTGGAGCTTTATGGCTTAATCTGCTATGGGGAACTAAGGAAAAAGATTGGGGGATGTGAGTATGAATTACTTAAAATTATTTTGATATGGTGGTATCAGAAGTGTCTACCCTTGAAGTTGGCAATGTCTGGTACAGTTTCACCTTTGAGTTACTCAGAATTTGTGTTCATTATATTCTATTGCAGTGCTCTTTGGTATCGTTTTGTCATTAAATGTATTTTTATTTTTAAAGACATTCTTTGTTGCATTAGTCCCCTTTTTCTCTGACAGATTTCTTTAGCTTTTGCTATCTGTGAAATGCAGTGCACGTAATACCCACAGATGACAGGTAAATGTATATGCATCTTAGGTTATCTGTCTGTTTTATTATTCTTGAAAATTAAGCAATTAAATGTGTAAACGATAGCGTCTGCACTCATGATTATTTCTGCCTATGCAATCAAAATCTGGGATGGTGCCTTTCTCAAAGTCATTCTCTAAATCTTTAGTTATTGAACACTGAAGATGAAAAATCATTATAAATCATAGTCAGAAATAACAACTTTAGTGGCTAACCAAGATGCATTCTGATCTTGTAATCCTCGAGACTGGTTTTGTCCATAACGATGAGTGTAGACAAATGAGTATATGCCATACCAATGCTCCCCCATTTTCTGGGAGTCAGTTAGTTGCATTAGCAAGATATCTGAGCTTAGGCTTACTATCATGTCCATAGAATCACAGAATGGTTCGGGTTGGAAGGGACCTTTAAAGGCCATCTAGTCCATCCCCCCTGCCATGAGCAGGGACATCTTCCACTAGATCAGGTCGCTCAGAGCCTGTCCAACCTGGCCTTGAATGTTTCCAGGGATGGGGCATCTACCACCACCCTGGGTGACCTGTACCAGTGTTTCACCACCCTCATTGTAAAAAATTTCTTCCTTATATCTAGTCTGAACATCCCCTCTTTTAGTTTAAAACCATTACCCCTTGTCCTGTCACTACAGGCCCGACTAAAAAGTCTGTCCTCATCTTTCTTTTAAGCCCCCTTTAAGCACTGGGAGGTTTCTCTAAGGTCTCCCGGGAGCCTTCTCTTCTCCAGCTGAACCCCCCCAACTCTCTCAGCCTGTCCTCACAGGGGGTGCTCCAGCCCCCTGAGCGTCTTCGTGGCCTCCTCTGGCCCCTCTCGAGCAGGTCCGTGTCCTTCTGATGTTGGTGCCCCCAGAGGTGGACACAGCGCTAGAGGTGCTCAAGAGAGCAGGGCAGAGGGGGAGAATCCGCTTTCTCAACTTGCTGGCGATGCTGCTTTTGATGCAGCCCAGGAGATGGTTCCCGTGGTCTTTATGACTTCTGGACTAGAAAGAGCTCTGATGTTGCTAACTTGGAGAATGGGCAGAGGAGCTTGCACTGCATGTTCTAGTTCAGGCACATACACCTTTTTACCTGTGTATTTTTTTCCTTTGTCCCCAAGCTTTTTGCAGAGTCAGTGTTGTATCAGAGTGCATCTTCTACATGTGTTTTTAGTTTGAGACATGAAAAAATCATCAAAATACTTTCACTTCTTTGTAAAGTCATACTAGCTGCAAAGTGAAAAAGGCAAGAAAAATGTAATGAGTAGATATGTACAATTCCTTATTTTGGCAGATTTTTTTATTTACTATATTAGTTCCTCAACTGGGATTTATTGTAATGTGTCATGAACGGGACTGCTGTGAATGTTCATACTGACTTTATTCTGTTTGTTCAAAGATCTCCAGTGTGTTAATTCATCTTGGAGAAGCAATTTTGAACTGTTTCATGACAAAGAAGGTGCAGAGATTGCATTGTCAGTGGAAATCAGTGTTAGTGTTTCTTCCCTATATCCACATCTTGTCTTAAAAGCATCAACAGACCCTCCTTGCTATGACTGGGAGTAAGGTTTCACACAGTCACCATGGCAATGCATGCATACTTTGTGCTTCTGTCTTTTTATAACTTTGGTACTTGGTTACGTATTTTACCCACTGTCACTTGGAAGATTCTAGTCTCCAAGACCAAATGGGCTTAAGCTTCAAGCCTCTACACCCAGTTGATGAGAGGTCTGCTCTGCAGCTGGTGAAAGTAGTTTCTTTCTCTTGTGTTTTTTTTTAATGTTTTTGTTTTGTTTTGTTTTTGTTTTTTTTAATTTCTCTTGTGATATTCACCCAGTCCCATCTTCCCAAAGATCGAGATGACTTACATAGAGCTATTGAGACCCGAAAGCATGTCAGGAATACTTTCAGCATTGCCAGAGGGAGATTAATTGTTCAGTAAATAGATCTGGGCCTAACTGTTATAGGGAATATAAATCAAGTTATCATAATGTCAATTTAAATATGTGCTGTATAATGCATAGAGGAAAAGTGTGGGTTAAATGTGCATTTTATTATTTTTATTTACTTTTTTTATTGCATTCAGGGCTGTGAGGGCTTGATGCTTTCATTATGCTGTGCTGCCTTAGCAACAGAGATTGAGAAGGAAGATGAGGAAGCTTTTTTTTTTTAATACTGCAGTGTCAGATTAATGCCCAGCAATGCAAGATGACTGTAGCACCTAAACTAGGGTCATTTAATCCATGAGTGAAATATAATTGTCATGGCAAGGGTGTAAAGCTTGTACATTGTGAAAATAGAAACTTTTCATAAAGGCTATGTTACAGTACATTTATGCACATTAATGCTATGTGAGAATAAAATGTAACAGCTTTGAAAAGTGAACAGGACATGTAGAAAATCATGATTCTATCACTTTAGATCCTAATTCACTGTCTTATTCTGTTTCATGTAAAGGTATGGATGACAAGAATGCAGCTAAACTGAATGAGCTCATTCAAGCTGGGTAAGTGAGAATTTATTCCTGAAACTCTTAAACTGGGCTATTCAGCAACTTGATTGTTGGTCACACAGAGTCTAGGGAGCATTTTGTACTTTTTTTGAACAGCATTTTGACATTTTCCATTCTTAGTTTTGTATGTGCTTTTTCTCCCCTTTTCCATGAAGCCATTCAATATCATTAATAGGAAATGATGGGTGAAGAAAATAAGGTAACGAAATGAGAATTCTTTACAGAAGTTGTGACGTTACAACTGTGTTGATTGACTATAGGGAACAGAGAATCATTTAGGTTGGAAAAGACCTTTAAGATCATTGGCTCCAACCCTTACCCTAACACTGCCAACCCCACCACTAAACCATGTCCCTAAGCACCACATCCTTAAATACCTCCAGGGATGCTGACACAACCACTTCCCTGGGTAGCCTGTTCCAATGCTTGATAACACTTTTGGTGGAGAATGTTTTCCTAATATTCAATATTGATGCAACTTGAGGCCGTTTCCTCTTGTCCTGTTGCTTGTTACCTGGGAGAAGAGACCAACCCCCACCTCGCTACAACCTCCTTTCAGGTAGCTGTAGAGCGCCATAAGGTCTGCCCTCAGGCTCCTTTCTTCAGACTAAACACCCTCAGTTCCCCCAGCAGCTCCTCACAAGACTTGTGCTCCTTTCACCAGCTTCATTGCTCTTTGGACACGCTCCAACACTTCAGTGTTTTTCTTGTAGTGAGGGTTCATCTTCAAACATTTCTCCCAGCGGTGCTCACGAGTCCAGACTTCCAGACCTGAAACAACACTTCATAGGCCTCAGCCCTCCATTTGCTTCTGTATCTATTTGACTTTAAGAACGATTATTCTATTTCACTTCAAGAAAGAATTATGGGGTTTTGGGGGTTCAGTATTAGCAATGTACTTTTAAAATACAGAAGGGGTTAAAAGTTTCTGTGCTATTAGAAATGAGGGAATACCTGATACATTTGTATGTAAAATTTTCTGAAGTATTCCTGCTTTTAGAATTTGTGTATTCTAAAGTGCAATTTCTTTCAAAGGATATTACTTTAAGGAGTGTGATCATCACTCAGCAGGCATTGGTCTACCCTAATCATGTCTTTAAAAGCCATTTCACATCAGTGTTATTTTCTGTCTGTTACAGATGCCTTTTTTACTTCAGGCATTTTTGCTTTTAGGGTGCTTCACTGTAGCAGACACGTTATCAGTGTAGTAAACTTTATTGTAAACAAGAGGGAGAGTTTGCCCACTCCGCAGCTGCTGACTTCTTGACTTCACCTTACATAAAATAAAACTTACTGCTGCATCTTTCTGTTGTTCACAAACTTGAGTTTCCAGATAAGTGCCTTACAGTTTATCACCTTTCATTTCCTTGGAGAAAGCACTTTGTGCGGTGTGCTGTTGTGTTGCAGGTCTTGAATGTGATTATTTATGAAATCACTTGTTCATTCCTTTGTTAACGTGAAGTTTGAAATTAGAAGAGGAATTGCCGTTTGATTTGGGTTTTGTACAATTAACAAAACCTTAGCGGTTATTTTTTTCATATAATGATATTATTCTTAAAGCAAATTACTTCTTTCATTTGGAGTTATTAGTTAAAATAGGCCTGAGATGAGTCTTTTTTTCCCTAGTGTCCTGAATATCTATAGAGTTCAGGTTATAGGCAGTTATTTTGGTCTTGTGCTGGAGAGCTTTTCTAATACTGTGTCATCCAAATAGACTAAACCATAATAAACGAGACTCTTCTAATTAATTGTTAATGAAGGCTCATGATTTCTATGAAGTCTAGGTGTGTATTCTATAAAAGGCAGTCTTGTAACAAACCGTTTTGAAAACAGGAGTCTTTGCAATTGAAAATATTAATGCTAATCTTCTAACGAAAAGCTAGATTGTACATAATAATATTAACATTCTTAGCCAGTTCAAAAATAGTTGCTCTTGTATAGGCTTTTTGTCTCCCAGGTGGAAGACACATCTTTGCGTCCATTTTTCTCCTGCATCTCTTATGCCATTTGGTAGCTAAACCATGTCAGTTGAAGAAGAGCAAACTGTGCAGGGAAACAGTGTTCACATTTTTGCCTTTGTTACCACCTTGACACCATCTGAATTAATCCCCTGCACGTGCAGGACAGCCTCATATTTCACACAAGCAAGCACACTGCCTATATCTCACTAGATTAAAGTTTTCATCTTCCTCAGTGATGTTACAATTCTGTGATCCCCCTCTCTACTTTTCAGCAGTTACTTTTTTCATTTCCTAACATGTTTCTTTCAAATGTGATACTTCTTTTCCTCTGAGTTCAGTGTGCTTTGTAGGGCTTGTCACAACGTTGAGAGTCTTGAGTGAAAGTGAATCCAAAGTGATTAAAAATAGGGAATGTGAACATGCATTATTCTGATCTTCTGAAGTACGTATGCCTTATTTAATTGGTAAGAAAGGTCAGCTAAGATTGTGAGGACCTACCTGGCAATTAATTTACAGGATAACTCTAGACCCTGGAGTTACACATTCTGATTCAGTGCTTATTTTGTTTGTTACACATAATTTCTGGCTTTCTGTAATAATTACATAGTGTATGGAGAAACAAATGAACCTGTGAGGTGCTTATAAGAAAACCATATTTAAAATTGTCCTAGTTGAGGTTATAACCCGGGTCACACATACTAAATAGTGCCTGAAAACTTAATCAGTTGGCTATTCCAAGTAATGGCAAAATCTTTTGAGAAATATCCCTGTTTTGTCATTGAAATTAAGGCCATTCATTGCTATATGGCTCTACTTGTCTTCAGAATTGCAGTAACATGTAAAATCAGGCTAGACAATAGCCTTTGTTACAGTTGTAGTTTAATGAATTGGGGATCTTTTAGAAAATAGATCAAAGTTTAGATATTTATAAATGCAAGGAGAAGATAAGAATTCTCTGAGTTTTTGTAGCTGGTCTGAGTAGTTTAGCATACTCATGTCAACAGTGGCCCACATGAGCTGCTTAAAAAAAGTTTTCAGAATCACTAAGCAGGACAACTATGAAAACAAAGCTCCCTTAGAAATTATAGGGAATCTGAATCACTTTCTGTCCAGTCCTCTGCTGCTAGTTTTTTATTACGGCAACAATATGTCGCTGGATTGTGTGATTAGGATGTATAACAAGAAACAAAGGTTTGTGGAAGTATATCAGAACTGCTCAGAAAACCATTTAAATAAACTTAAACCAAAGCTTCTTTGTTTTGTTTCATTTTTAGGAGTGAAACATTTTTATTTAACTTAGGCTTTGCGACAGTCCTTACATTTAATAAAAAACTATGTTTGAGGAAATATCAATATTTTTTGGGTACCTTTGGAAATCTGTAGGATTTGTGGATGAGTTAAAAAAAAAATCACCAACACAACAAACATGTAATTAGAGAACTACTGTAAGTATGCAACAGTTAAAACGCAGTACTACTTGGTGTCTGTTAGCATATGGTTTTGCCCCCCAAGCTGAGAGGCTCTTAGTATCAGGAATAAGAAAGACTGTTAAAGACAGAAACTTTTAACAGGTATTGATTGATCTGTCTGGTTCAGTTCCTGGGTGTTCCTTGTGTGGAGTGGGAGTGATCATTCATTGCTTTTGATTGCCTTGTAAAAGCTGTTTGGCATACTGAGGGGGAATTTGTAACTCCTTAAAAATCTTGATAATAAAATAGCAATTCATCTTTAAAAAATTGTATACAAACCCAATCATTTGAAGTAGGCAAAATAGGCTCTTGGTGTCAAGTTATACTAGTAGTTCTTAATGCATATTCAGTAGAAGAATTTTTTTAAGATTTACCATTTTCAGCATTTGAAACATCCACAGTCTAGGTAAGAGAAGAGGAGGAGATGAGTATTTTTAAGCTAAGAGTAGTTCTGTTGCATGCTGTTTTCTTTTTTACTGTGCTTTTCTTTTTAAATTAGTAGAACTATTCTTTTTCCAGCCTCCCAGCCATGGATTTCAATTAAGAAACTATAGTCTCTAAATATATCTAATTCTATTTTGGTTTAAAGAATAACTTCTTATCAGACTTTCACAAGATTGCTTGAAGCACATCATATTTTATGGAAAAGGGAATTAGGGCAATTATTCCTGACTCTCCAAGCAGAACACCTGAATGTAGAGAACTGGGATGCTACTTCTAAAACATGTTTTAGGGAACAATGAAAAGAAAAGTATCGATTGCTGTAGTCATGGAAGAGTGCTGTAGTGCCAGGTCAAAAACTTCATTGTGAAGTTTTTAACATTGTTATGTCAAATTTGTGTGTGCTGTGTGTTCCTTCATTTACTGGACAGTATACTTTGCTGGCTAACTTCTAAACTGACATTCTCACTCAGTACTTGGGGAAATACAGTAGTTCCTGCTCTTCTAGGGCTGTCAGCAGTTTTGCATTTGTGTCTTTTTCCTCCAATATGATTTTTCTCCTAGATTTTTGTATTTGTTAATATTTTCTGTAATATACTTAAGTTTTTCACCTATTTTCTGGCTTTTATCCTAGATTTGGGTGGGTGGGGTTTTTTTCCCCTCTCTGCCCTTTAAGCACAGCTACAAATGCAGCCAGGAGCTTATCATGCTGATCTGTTTTTTGTGAGCTGCTCTGTGGTGGTAACGGATAGTGAGTATCTGTAACCCAAGGTGTAGCTGAGCAGATGGTAGAAAAATTCATCAGGAACAACTGCGAGGAAGCCTGACTCGATAATAAATGCTTTATGACCAACTAGTTAGGCTCTTTAAGAGAAATAGAAAATATGAAAAATGAACAGCAGTGCTTTTCTTGCTTCTTGATCAAATTAGCTGAGCTGTTTTAGGTGGATCAAACAGCCTTTTGAGCATGCAGGCCCTTCTTTCAGTCACCTTCAAGTCATGTGATGGAACAATTTCCACAAAGCATTTGTCTGTTTTATATAGTCATAGAAGTTAATCTAAGAAGAAATAATGTCTCCCCACAAACCCCTTCTCCCTTACACTGTCACAGTTACAATAATAATAATAATAATAATAATGCTATTTCTGAATCTTCACTTGCATGCAGCTACTTCAAGGGCACATTTAAGAAGAAGGTGTTGCAAGAAATCAAGATGCAGAAGGAGAGTCTCAGCTCGTACAAGTAGTCAAAAGAATTTGCTGTTCTAAAGTAGTGTAAATTTGCAAATTAATAACCTGTTTTGAGATGCACTGAATTACTGGATTTATTTTCACGGGCTTTACTGGATTTTTGTATGAGGCTATTACGAAACTGTGTTTTCCCCTAGAACAGGAGAGAACATCCAGGCATGTCTTCACTAAGTAAGGAATTCATTGCAGAAGTTCTGATTGCTGTAATGCTGTAATTAACTGCTTGCAAGAACAAAGACGACAGTCATTTTGGCATATTCATGCAGCAGCATTGCTTTCTGTGCAACCTTTCTATCACGTTCCCAGACTTTGCATTTTCTAGTGGTTGGGTGCATTTGTGCATCCTATCATCTCAGCATGAGCTTTGTAAAATCACTTACAGTGCTGTGACAGACAGCGTTAGTGGTAATAAACATAGCTTTCATTGAATCCCTATAGTTAAAGGCAAAAGGTATTTGTGGTGAATTGTGAGGGATGTGCTACTTCAGTGTAAAAATATGTAATGGGAAGAGAGATTTCTAGGAGCTGTAGTAGAAGTTGAAGACTTCTTGTCCTAAGATGTCTTTTCAGATACTGTTCTTGGAGGAAATAATGATAAGCACTGGACAAAAAAAACCGTACCTTCTGCCAAATCCTTCTGGTTTTGTACCACACACTTTTACACTAGGCTGATATTTCTGGCTGCTGGATGAGACCAACGTTTGGGCTCATGAAGAAAATCAGAGGTTCTCCACCTAAAGATTCAGACCTGAGAGAGAAGTTGTCCAAACCCTGACCAGCTGAACTTGAGAGCAGAAGGATTTGTAGTCAAGGTTCCTGTCTTTACACAGTGCAGTCCCTGTTAACTTGACATAAGTGAGTTTGGGTTGATTCATACTGATCTTATTCTCACTTATATTGAAACTCGGTTTATTTACACAAAAAAAGCAACAGGATGCTAGCTGCATAAGATTAAACTTATTTTCAGAAGATCTATTTTCTAAAAAATGCGATTTTTCTGATAAAATCAAATCTGCACTTCAATATAATGACAGGAGGCTACTGAGCTTCAAGCATTAAGGCTAAGGTGTCCAGTGGAGTGACCAGGAGAAAGTTCCACCTTTCATGTCATTGATTAGCTATTCACAGGTGTTACTGTTCTCCTCTAAGGGTCTTTCCACTGGCAGAGATTAACTGTTGCACTTGGAGGGGCCTACTGTCTTCAAACAATTCAAGTTAAGTTGAAAGAGGAGAGGTAACAACAACGCTTCTGTTAGAGCAGCTATAGTTTCTGCTGTTGCAGATGTGGAAATAGGAAGCACTATTTAAAACCAGGCAATAGCTCTTGGGACTTTTTTATTTTCGTTTTAGTACTGTTGATAGTTTCTCTATAGTACAGTACTCGAGAGCCTTCTCTTTTCATTAGTTGAGTTGTCACTACTTCTGTGTCAGAGATGGTTAGAAAGAGTGAGATCTAACATATTCCCTCTAGTTTTTGGTAGCTCAGTGCAAATTGAGGAGATCTGCCCTTCCAGCCCTGGGATATTCTAAATCTGTAGAAGTTCACAGTTTAGTAACTGAAACTTTTGAACTGCTCACTTTATCGACCCTTTCTCAGGTCTGGCTTCACTTCTGCTGCCCTTCTGCAAATTTCCCTCTTAGCAAACAAGTGCTTTTTCTGCCTGATGTTGTCTTCCTTACAGTATAGGAGAAAATGAGATCCTGGTGTAGGAGTATTCTCCATAATTTCTTTCATTTTACTTGCAAGGACTTGTGTTCAATACTGCTGCTTCTATGCCAGCTGATCCTTATTGCTTGAAGTATTAGGTAATAAATACTGCAATCAGTAACTTTGTTGGTCTCAATGCCTGCCTTTTAAGTCTCTTGAAAGAAAACAGGGTTGTCTGAGTGAAGAAATCAAATAGTTCTACTGTGTGAAAACAAAAATGGCCTCTTGCTTTTAGGGATCTTTATAGCTGTTAATGTGGTATTGAAGCTAAAAGCCAGTGAAATCATGCTGTAAAAGTTACTTTGTTTAGGATCTGCACAAGCTGTTAGACCTCATTTCTGCAACTGATGTGGTGTTGATATTCCAGAATGGAAGACTCTTCAAAAACTTTAGATTTTTTCTTCCCATAATTAAGAGTTAGGAGTATAAAGAGGAGAGAAAAGCAAAACCACTTGTCTTTTATGAAGCTGTCTCTGAGGGTACTCTTAAACTGAAGTAACATAATTCTGTTCTGCTTTATAAAATAGCAGTCTGTCTCCAAGTGGACAGCCCAGTGTTTCATGAAAGTCTGGAAGAGGAGGGTCACAAGAATAGCATTTCTATAATGAAATGTAAAGTGATAGAAAAGATTGAATGCTCTTGTGAATTTGCACTGCAAGACCGTGCATTTCTTTGTTCATGCCTATAGCCATGATTGTATTTGACTCTGTGTCCCTAATAGGTAAGTATTCACAAACTTTTGCTAATGGTGCCTGTAAATACTTCTCTTTCAATGTATTCAGGGCTACAACGGTTCGTTACAAAGGCAGAAACCTTCGTATCAAAGCTCCGATGTGCAGGGCTTTGAAGAAACTCTGTGATCCAGATGGTAAGTAAGAGATGCTGGAACTTGAAAGCATTTTAACAGATGGTCGGCAGAATACGAGAGAGAGTAGGTCTGTTTTGATGTGTACATCACTGGCAGGGGAATTTGTGCTATTTCGCATTTGTGTTGGGCACAGATATGTCCCTATTGTTTTACTTATCCTGTTTGCTTGTATAAATCACTTTAGGACCCACCCAGCTCTCTATGTCTTGGAGTATGTCACTAGCTAAATTGAAAAGGAAATAGCCACGCTGGACAATATCACTACTGCTTTACCAGTTATGCTTTCAATGTATGTGAAGTTTAGTCCCTTATGCCATTGAATAAGCAGTAGTATATTGTTTGGCATTGAGCATTTGAGGCTTTTTTTGTGTGTGTGTGGTGTGGTTTGTTTGGGGTTTTTTTTGGTCCTCTTCCTTCCCCCCAATAAACAGAATCAGTGCAATCTAAAGGTCTGAAATACTGTACTTGTTCAAAGTTTCCAGCCACCTGATTTTGACACTGCTTGTTCAACTGGAAGCTCCAGTATCACTGCAGTGTCCAAGGGAAAAAAAAAACCATATTGGAACAGGAGGTAATCTAAGGAAGCAGGCTCCACCAGTGGACCTGAGCTGCCTCAGTTGTCTGTAGATGATGCTAATGCCTGTGATGCTTTTATTCATGTAACTGACCATGTAGTGTTCTGAGTTGTCCTTACTTCGACCCATGCCCTTTGTACTTCATCTCTCTTCAGGTGTTAGTGATGAAGAGGACCAGAAGCCAGTACGTCTTCCTCTCAAAGTCCCTGTGGAGTTGCAGCCACGAAATAATCATGCATGGGCTCGAGTACAGAGTCTTGCCCAGAATCCACGGCTTAGGTAAATGAAGAACTGATAGTGGTGCTCAGACTAGAATAGGGAGATAAATGAGCATCGTCTTCTCTCTTCAGGATTCTCTGCCAACTGTGCAGTTTATCTCTGATAATACAGTTTGCCTAAATGTACTTATTCTGAAGGCTTTGTCCATCCAGAGTACATGATTGTTGTAACCGTGAGATACCAGACTTGAAAATTAGATTACCATTGTTCTTTATCTCTTTTAATTTGAGTAACAATAGGAGCTACTAGAGTTGGAGATGAATATGTTTTGTGCCATGTACACCCAGTTGTCAGAGGAGAGTGCAAGTAAATGGAGATAATGAAGCACTAGTTCTACCAAAATTTGTATTGAATGTACCATGAGACAGAGGCCGAGGGGAGGGAAGTAAAACAATGGGCAGAGTTGCCTGCGCCAAGACTCTGAACATTTCAACTGCAACACAGTGATAATAGCAGAAAGGAGGAATTTATAGCTTAATCTCCTCCCTGCAAAATGTAGTTGGTGCTGTTGTTTCAGTGTCATCCATGGCTGTTCATCCTAGTACTTACATATAGTCCAAAACTCAGGGCAGAAAACACGAGGCCTCTGTGCCATTGATTGTTCTTTCAAAGAGTGTACTTCAGTGTAATGACCAGAGATCATGCAGAGAGCAGAATGAAGACTTTTAGCATTAGGTTTATTTTGTAAAATGATTTAAGAGCAAAAAGTACATGTTGGGGTTTTTTTCTCTTTCTTTCTGTACTTCAAGATCACTTTGTGCTTTGTCTGCACTTTTGCAGTTTAGCTGAATCTTGCCATCTTTTCCTATCTTCTTCCATCTGGAGAGACTAGTATCTTGAGTCATGACAATCAGATTTATCTGCTAGGCTTTTAGATCTTTCTCAGTTGTGAGTTATCTACATTTTAAAGTTGCTGGTTAACACGTATTTTTGTTTTTCTTGGATTTTTTCTTAGAGCTTGGGAGTGGTAGGTGTGTTGCCTGTGCTTGCATTAAAGAATGCCAGTTTCTTCACTTAATTCCCATTCTAAAATCACGGCTGTGATTTGAAGTTCTGCTGACATTTTTTTCTCTGTTCCTTGCTTTGTTTATCTTGCATACAGGATGATTGTGGAGTTACATCGGAAGGTCTCCAGCCTCATTGAGTTCCTGAAGCAGAAGTGGGCTCTCCATGAAGTGCGTATTGTATCCTTTTTCTGCTTAGTCTGTTCTGTATGCTGTGTCCTGGGAGCAATTCCCTTCCAGTTCTAAGTTCATTTGTGCATCGGAAGTGTGGTTCTCCCTTGAATTTACCAGTGGTAGAGGTAGAGGTCAGCATCTCGGCATCACTAGTGGAGCCTTCCATGGGAAATCCCATAATACTCTGCTTTTACCTCAACTCTTCTCTACTGTAATCCCCTGAAAAGCTAGTTAGTAGTAAATGAAGCTCCCTCCCCTTATTTCATCTCCTTAGTGAGGTTAGTCTCTTTCATTATAGATGAGTGACCACCATAGTAGCCTGGATAATAACTGTGACTATTTTGTTTCCAGTTTCTGCAAAGAGATTAAGGACAGATCTTTCCACTTGTTTTATGCAGTTTCACCAAATAAAGGCTAAAGCTCCTTGTCTAGGTAGCTGCTGCTACCTGTTACATATCTCTTTGCTGTCTGAGCCATACAACGTTAGAGATAGCCCCACCTCTGAACTTTGATCCATGGAGTAAAACAATTTGTGAGTTAACAGCCATTCTGTTCTCCTGCTGGCTAATATGCTGTATCCTGTTCTTAGTCCTTTAATTCAGGCTTTTCTTTTCAATTTATGAGTCTGGGAGGAATATCAGCGTAGCACTTAAAGCTTAGAAGGATGTCAAAACATGTAAGATGGAAGTTACTGCACAGAAAGGGGAGTCTGTTTTGCTATGCAGTGACATTGGAGTTTTTTACTTGATTTTGTTAGGGTTTATTAGTTGGTTGGGTTTTTTATAATTATGATGATGTATGAAGAAGAGATAAATAATTTTGTCTGGAACAGATATTTAGTTTGTGATTGTAACAGGTCTTCATTGTAGTCCTTATCACCACAAAAGGACTTAATTTCTGATCATAGAGTCTTCATATCTGTGTTGAATAGAGAACATGTCCTTGATCAGCTACTGTTTGGTTTTTTGCTTGTTTTTCAAACTTACAAAATAGGCTACTAGGTGCTTATTTGGAAGGGGCAGATGATTGTTCTATTCTTTGACACATGTTTTGTAGCGTAAAACACTAGAAGAAAGGCAGCTTCAAGACTCCAGAGACTCAGAAACAAGAGGCAGCTTCTCAGAGGAGAAAGTGATGCTCCATCTCTTTCCAGGAGAGAACTGTACACTCACTCCGTTGCCTGGGGTAGCCAGAGTGGTCCACTCCAAGGCTTTCTGCACAGTGCATTGGCAGGAAACTGGCAAATGCAAACAGAACACAAAAGACTCTCACTTACTTCCCCCTGCACAAATCCTAGGCATACAGAGTGGTCAGGGGACAGCTAGGGGACAGCTAAAATACATGCGAGGAACAGAAGGTAAGGGTGTTGGAAGGGCAGAGAGCACTACAGAGTCAAGCAGAACCTCTCAGCCCACAGCAGAAGTTTCTGCAAGCACTGAAGATGGTGCCCCAGAGCCTGGCCTGGTGGAAGGAACAGCCTCAAATCTTGGCATCACTAATTCTCTCCAAAAAACACCTTCTGGACTTCAAGATCCAGGAGGGAACCACGAAAAGCTGAGTTCAGTGGCCTTCTGTGTGGAGGGCAGGGAGGCCCTGGCTAGTGACCTAGCAACTGTGCTACCATCATGCAGCACGGCTTGTGCGTGCAGTAAGATCCCTGATGTGGAGGAACTCTCTCTGCTTGATCCATTTCCACGGTACATGAAGTCCTGTCAGGACCTGATCGTCCCAGAGAAATGTTCTTGCACAGACAAACTGCATGGGAAAGACTCTACTCCAGCAGCTGGTGAAACTTCTCCTGTGGCTTTTCCAAGCGGAAGGAGCATGGAGACATCTGACTCCTGTTCACAGCTACAAAGAGGTGGTGTGGCTTCACCTGGCAGTGGCCCATCCAGATATGAAACTCAGGCTAGCCACAGCCAGGGCCAGCAGCTTGACGCTAATACCAAGGATATAACAGATGCAGTAATGGAGGAGTCTCAAGAGAAGCTGGGCTCCTCATTTCCACCTCCACCTCAGGGACAATCTAGTACAAAGTCTCTCAAGGATGACCCGAGCCGGCTCTCTCAACAGGTTAGAGAAGAAGGATGGAGTCTACGAACTTCCGAGAGCCTTACGCTGGCTGAAGTCTACCTCATGATGGGCAAACCGAACAAGCTGCAGCTGGAATATGACTGGTTGGCTGTCCTGGAGCCAGAAACCCAGGATGCTAGGGAGCAAACACCTGAGTCAACTGCTGTTTCCTCATGTACCACCTTTCACAAGCAGAGACTCCTAAACTGCCTTTTAAAACTCATCTCTACTGAAGTCAATCCCAAACCAGTAAGTGTCTATTGTTCATGCTCCAGATGCTAAACTCTTACTTGATCTGGGGAATAATTGCCCAGTCATATTTTCTTGATAAATCAATGACCAGCCTTGTTATCTTGGGGATTCTTGTGTTTAAAAAAAAAACCCCAAACAAACAACACAACCCAGCTTGCTACAGAGTGGACTTTTCCCCAATATATTGATTTGCTTTTTTACACTACCTTTTAGTTTCTATTTCGCTGAGAGTCTCAGTGGTATTACAGTGAACATTTAATGTGACTACTGAAGAGGTCAGTGATGAGGTTAGGTTAGGCAGATGTCTTCTATTCTGTCTGAGGTTCACAGAACCATAGAGCAGCCCAGGTTGGAAGGGACCTTGGAAGATGATCTGGTCCAACCTTTTGTGGGAAATGGAGCCTGGATGACAAAGGGAACCTAGGTGACATCAATATTCCACATGAAAACACAACCCTTAATTTCCAGTGTTTATGTAGTTCAAGTTACATTAAGTGTGTAAAAAGAATTTATTTCTTTGGGATAGCATAGCCAATATAACTACACCTGCCACAGTGATTTTCATAAAAGTTCCCTCACTCTAGGATAGTTGTTTAGCAGGCCCAGAAAAATATCTTCTTCCTTAGGCAGATAACTGGGAATGAACTTGCTTTCCTTCTTGTGCGTTGTAACCAGTGTTTAAGATCTGCCCCTGTGATACCTGGGCAGCCATTTCCACCTAGTGCAACCAGTAGAAATTTAGTAAAACATCCTTTTAAAGACCAAAAAGACACTGAATTCGACAGATCTGACTGTATGCCTGGGATGGAGATACAATGAGTTAAAGATACAATTTGCATCATACTCCAGCATAGGATGCAAATGTATCACTGTTCCCAAACACACATAGTTCTTTGATCTTTCTTTATTGGTGCAGACTTAACCCTCCTTGAAGCTCCTTTTGATCCTGATTTTATAGACATAGAATGTAGGCTCTTATAAATTTAAAACCATCTTTGCTCAGATACAGCTCCAGATATAGACTTTGTTTGAACTGTGAAGACGTTTGGTCTGACATCTCACAGATCTGTGACAGTGTCTCCTCTTTTGGCATCTACTTTTACTTCTGGTAACACAGTGACAGCCAGGGATGACATGATTCAACAATCACAAACTAGAAAGAAGGACATCTCCTTAGACTTGGGGGGAGGGGGGTAGGAGAGGTAAAAAACCCCAACAGTTACTTTTCAAGTGTCTTCCTGTCACTTCAGCACTCTTAGCGTCTTAAAGTAGTGTAGTGCTGCTGAAAAATAAAGGAGCTCTTTCAGATAGATAACATATTGTACATTCAAATAAAAACAAGTAATGTAAGCTTTTATTTGTCAAAACCCATTTTATACTCACTGTGCTTCAAAACTCATCTTGCAGCAGTGAATATTGTCAGACTGATACATATTGAAGAGGTGCAGATGATATTTACAGCCTAATTGAAAGTACTGTAGACTATCTGAAAGTCTTGTCTGTTAAATCCTCTGCATTTCATCAAATGATGATAGGAACCATAATATTTTTGCCACAGGGTACTTTTAACAGAGGAAGGATTGATTGTCTAGATCCCTGCTATTTTCTCAAGATAATACATAACAAAGCCAAATGGCCAACTGTGCTGTGGTTCATTCCTTTAAATGAAGATGACCAGCATAAACCAAATTGTAGCAAATTGCATTGCACTCAAGTGTGGGTGGTAATTTTATGCCTGTGGTTGCATACAGATTCCTTAAAAAGGGAGTATTTTCTAAAAAAGCATTTAAACAACTTCATTGAAATAACTTGCTACGCCTGGAAAACTAGTAAAACAGCTTGCCACATGCCTCTTGTTATTGCTGTATTACAGTATGAAATAGGAGAAGGGATGGAGAAAACTTCAAAACTGTTGGTCTCTACTTGGTTAGAATGAAGAGCAAAATATTTTTGTCTGGGTATACTTCCAAACAGAGAAGCCCTCTGGATGGTTAAGAGTTTATGAAAATCCATTTTGCACTGAATTAAAACCACTGTGTGTGGCTTGTTGAGTGTTAGCCTGATCATAACATAAATTAATGGTAGTGAACTGATGACATTTAACACTGCTAAATGCACAGGAAGGGAATTTCAGCTGCCCACTATGCACACACAGAGGTATTGGTTAGAGCACTTCAAGATATTGTAGTATGTCAGATTTCTTTTTTAAAGCTTCCTAAGTAGAGTGAGTTTAACAGTATGTTTGCTGTAAGAGTACACAATATTCATTTAATGTGCATACGTTTTTAGATGCCCGAGATGAGCTCTGTTGCCACATCACCTATAAAGCCTGCTCAAGAGGAGCAATCACTGACTCCTCCGGGTAAGGTGATTGCCATCAGCACCAGGAGTCCAGGCTGTGCACGAAATCAATCTGCCCTTCGCAACAACAAGACTTTTTCTCCTGGTGCTGCTTCCAGCTCCTCAGGTTAGTATTCATAAAAATCCATTTCAGGAGATGGGACCGTTAGTACCTCATACCGTGATAAGTACATCCCAGTCATGTGACACTGCGAGAACCAGTGGTTTTACTCTTACAAACCTAACTGTTTAAGAACATTATTAGTATGTGTTAATTTGCTTGAGAGTTGTCCTAAATCCAGTACTATGAATCTTGAACATCAACATGTGTCAATAATGCAGTTTACCATCTAGGAGAACTCTCACAAGTCACTCTTACAGAAGATGCTGCTGGCGTTTGTTAGGAGCTGAGTGATACAGGGTTTGGGGACTCAGGAGAGCAAAGGCTTACAGAACAGGAGAGAAAATACATGTTGTAAAGTTTGTTGATGAAATAATTAGTGAAAATTTTCTGTGCTATTCTGCTATTCCAGAGTGCAGAATGGTGATGAATTACCTTTTCTTTTAATAGAAGGTATAGCTTCTGAGCCCTAGCCATGTGGACCAAGAATTCCAGTTCTCTTATTCAGTCCAGTTGTATTGCCAGCACATGTTTTATGACTTCAGAAAAGTCTGAAGGTGTCAGGGTTACTGGGAACAATTGTGATTCTTACCCTGTGTTTTTCACACCTGTGCTGTAAGAAGCAATGGGCCATGAGCAATTTAACTGATGCTGAAAAGCATACTTGGTGCTCTGTGTGGTTTTCATTTTAAAATGGCATTATAGCAATTTCATCTTTGTCTAAAGCTTCATTGCACTTACTTGCAGACAAGGAGATACTTACTTAAATATCTAGTAAAACCCCAATAATTTAATAAATCAAATTGTTACGTTTCAGTGAGATACACAGGCTTGAAGGACATGTCTTTTTTAATCAGACTTGAAAGTCAAACTTCCTTAGTTTGTGACATTCATCTTTATGAGATTGTATTTTATGCTTCCCTAATGCCTTGAAGACCCTTCCTGAAGCATTCTGAAGGGTAAGGATCATCCACTGAGGATACCAGACAGAAACAGCAAGAAGATAACAACAGTACTTGGTATCTGATCCCCTAGAAATAGATAACTGTTCTGATTACGTAGAGCTTTGCTGATTCAAAAACAAATACAATTATCCGTGCTGGTCTTTGATTTGCATCACTGAATTACAAGTGGAGTTGTGTAGCACTATGGTCTAACATAGCATAATGAAGCACAGTCTTTAGTGCAAAGTCAGGATGTGAAAAATACAGACTTGCCTATTCCTGCTCTTGTACAGTACCAAAGATAGCCAAGGTGGCTTCAGCTAAGCTGTTTGGCTTGAACAGAGGAGCAGTAAAGTGTGTTCAATACAACATTCTGCCTAGTTAATTAGTTTAGCTTCTTGACAGTTCTGACTGGGATAATGCACTCAGCTTAGGCCTCAGGTAATGGCATTCCAGCTCGTCAAACCGATACTCAGCATCTGGTATCTTCACCCTGAGTTGTGTTGTTTTGGTAGACAAACCGATTCCCTTTTATCAGCCCTGATAAGGGTGTTCTGGATCTTATATAGGATTGTTTGTGCTCTGGATTGCAACCTTCAGTATACAGTAATTGTCAACCTTTTTTGTATCCTCACATACAGTGCTATTAAATGACTGCAGTAATTTGGTTGTCAGAAAGCAAACTGCTGGGTTACGTTTGGTGATGAGTCTTAAAAGTGTGTTCCCTCATAGACTTTGGTCCAGAGTCTGTCTGGGTGCTAACTGCTTTTTTGGTTTTTGTCTTTTGAGTGGTTTTAATTAAACTGATTTGCTCTTCTCAGTAGAAAATAAAGATTAGAAGATAGCCTGTGTCCACTCCAGAAGTACTGAATGTGTTGGCAAACTGACAGCTCTGCAAAAGCCTCACAGCTAACGGCAGAGACACAAAAAGAGTACACAGAGTCATGAGAAGAGATGTAGAAAAAGTGAAGCAACAGCTGTGATGCAACATCACCTGTGTGCTTAAAAAATCATATGTAATTATAGTTGCATCCCTTTCATTTTTTAAAAAAAGATAACATTGTGTGTATTCTAACAGTTCTCTCTAACTCCTGGTTAGGCAGGAGGCACACATTTTTATGTTGTTCTGCATTTAATTGATTTTTAGATACATTGGCACACTGTAATTTTAACTAACCATTGGAAGAACAGCAGAACCTAGAGCAGCAGGGTGGAGATGGTGATTTTGTCTTTCAAATAGGAGGATAATAAAACCTGCAGGTTTATTTGTTAAGTATATAAAGTTTGATGTTCTTCAAAACACTTCTTGAATGCTGTTGCATATATCCATAGCTGGCCCCAGCTTGTGCTGTATTGTCTTTCCTGCCCAAGGAGGTGGCAGGCATGACTAATTGTTGCCTGCATTGCTGCTTCCCCCTCTGGGCCAGTCGGGTGCCTGCTGCCTCCCGGCTGAGATTTCCAGCCCAGCAGTGGAGGCTGGAGTACTGTGACAACTATCAGTGCAACATGAGTCTGAAAATAGCTGTTATTGTCTTGTAGCAAAACCCAGTGTTAAATGCACAGCGAGCACTTCCTTGGAAGAGAGGCAGGTGCAGGTCTTGGTTATCTCAGAATGACATACTAACAATACTGGTTTTCATCCTAGCTGGATGCCTGCAGAGTGGGCACAGCACTGAAATCCTACAATATTTTAAAAAGTTAAATGTAAGGGGAGAAGTTTTACTCAGACCAGATGTCATTATTTCAACATGTCAAATGTATTTCTAAGACAATCCATCTTTTGGAAGGTGTTTTGGTAAACTGATCCCCACTCTTTCATTTCTCTGTCACCAGAATAATTTTATTGGGTTTGCACATTGAATTATTATGAGGAAGGGGTAGGGAGCGTAATTAAAACAGGAACGTTGTAGAATGAGTCTGTGTTTGTATTATCTTTCCCTACAAAAGGAATGGTAGATACTTAGTTTGCTTAGTGGGAAGGACCCTCAAGTATTTCTACAAGCTGAGCAGATAAACTGGTTAACACAGTCTGTGGGGGGCTTAAAACTGGGTTATTAAATTCTAGTTTCTTCAGTAGTGTGAAATTGCATTTAACCTCCTTTTTTCAAGGATTCAAAGCAAGTGAATGTTTGCGGTATCCTTGTGAGTCAGGTAAACACTGTCAATTTGTAGGTGGGAAGACTGAAGTGTCCAGAATTTCATGATTTGAGATCACAGATGGTGGCAGAGCCGGAATCTCTGTATGATCCTTCAATTACCAGTTACTTCCTTTTTATTTTCACTTCATTTAAATTGCTGTTAAAATCTTCTAGGTTTGAGAAACCTCCCTAGACCTCTTTTGGTGGCTGGGCCTTCAAGTTCTGGAAGCACTGATGCTGATGGTGGACTCTTTGCAGTTCCTACAACTCTACCCCCCAATAGCCGCCACGGGAAACTGTTCTTGCCTAGCAAAGAAGCAGAACTGACCTTCCGGCAGCACTTAGACACAATCAGTGTAAGTGAGGTGACTGAATGAAAAAAGTAGCATGTTGTGCCTGAGCCAGCTTCCAGTAGGTATTACAGGGGGTTTTGGTTCATCAGAAAGTATGGGCTTCCCTATGAAGCCGTCCTTCTACTTACAATGTTATGTTTGAGCATATTAGCTGAGATTAGTCAGGTTTTTGACTATATATATAAGCTTTGAAGTGACACCACCTCTTCAGACCTGAATCTGAATGCCATCACACAGCCCGATGAAACTGGTTCACTCTCTAATTAAGTTGCTCCAGCAAATATATTTGCCAGGTTTAGCAAAACTGATATCCTTCTTATTGTAAAGCTACTTTTAATACAATCTCATTGCTGTGTTTAATCCAAATACTCATTTTCTTTTTATATGTACAGTCTCGGTAACAATTTCATAGCAAGCTACAGTAGTTAAGTAGTGAAATGGCCTTTTTGGGAGAAAGCTTTATCTCCATGAAACAAGAAGAAAAAAGCAAATACATTCCCGGTGGAAAATTTCTGTACTGTAGCAGAAAGAATATTCTACTGTCCAAAATAAAATAATATTTTCAGAAATAGTTGCAACTTTATTGAAAACCAGAGTTTGGGAGGTATAATTTATTCTGTGTCTGCACACTTCAAATACTTTCTAACACATTTCCTGTTCTTGTCCAGATGCAGTCAGACTTCTTCTTGCCAAAACCAAGAAAGTTACGGAACAGGCACTTGCGGAAGCCATTAGTAGTACAGGTCAGAACAATTTGCAAAGTGTGAAATGCCTGTTTTGCTTCCTGAATAGATATCAGTAAGGCTATAATGATTTGCAGCTAATTCAAATTAAAAAAATTAACTTCCCTCATCCACTGAAAAAATGAAGCCAAACGTATGAAGGAACAATCATTTTAGTCTGTATTGTAACTAGCCATGTTATATTCCCTGTATGAGGAGTGTCAACAACATTGATAGTCCATTGCACGAAGTAGTTTCAGAGAAGGGGCTTTTTTATTTTTTCTAAAGTAGGTTCTGCTGTTTGGGCCTGCTGGTACTGATGCACAAGCAGTGTGTGTTCATGTGGTATCCTGGTCTGTCTCTGTTAGAGCTGTCACTGCTGGTGCAACAAGATCTCCCTTTAGATATTTTTTCCTGCTTCCTACTCACTAATGGCTGTTAAGCGGAGGTGGGTATAGACCTCTGTAGTGAAAGAAAATACGCTGTTTGAAAGAACGATGATTTCTGGAAAAAATGGGACTTGAAAAGAGAGGTATGGAAGAGGTAGCCTGTTGTCATGGAACTTTGATGGTAGGCTAGCATTAACCTCCTTTAGACTACTCAACTCAGCAAAAAACTGAAACCAGAAGCAGGTGGAGAACATAAATGAAATCTAAAGTCAAAATAATGGAAACTTGTTTGGGAGAAACAAGCTACTATGTGTCAACGTACCCTTTTCTCTTTTCTGCTCTGTATAAGGGTAGAAGACCTGGAAATAATGTATGTACTATTTTTTGGGACTGAGATATTCTGGTCTATGCAATTCCATTTGTTTTAAGAGCTCCCAAGTACATACAGCTGCCTCATTAACTCCCACTTGGTTAATTGGAATGGAAGATCAGTTTGCACACAGACTAGAATCCCATTCTTAAGATCAGTTCTGTAATTCCGTGGGAGATTTGAAAATTATTGCAAGTATAATTGGAAAGGAACATAGATCTAATTAGCATTTCTCTGAGAATTGTCCATGTGGAAATTCTCCCTTATTGTAGTTTACAGAGAAAACGCATGATTCATATCTGTAGCTTCTTTAGAAGATTACACAGACCTTTTTGCTGTGTCTTGCATGATAGTCATGCCATGTAAATATTCTGCTTATTCTGGAAAGTATGATGAACTTCTGTGCCTTTGGAGATGAACTTTACCCTCTGTTCTGTGTTTAAATATGTTCTGGTTTATTGTTATTTCTCTCATGTAGAGAACACTGCTCCCCAGGCCATCTGGAAATCCATCCCAGCATGTCTGTTCTTTTTCTATCTTATCCAACTCATCCATTACAGGTGAGTCTGCATATTTTTCTATTGCTTTTATGCTGCCATGAGAGATGGACTGAAAAGTGTCCCTTAAAACTGCATAAAGGAATAATGCTCAAAAGAAGAAAATATCCTTTTAAAGCTACAGAAGCATTTAACAGTTGCTTGAGTCACTTCCTACAGGATGATGGGAGTGTTCTCCTGGATCATTGTTAAACAAGTCATGATTATGATAGAATTTTTTTTCTTGCATTTCCCAGTATTGAAAGCAGGGAAGAGTAAGAATTTATCTACAAGGAGACAAAACTTTAGAATAAAAGATGAGAATTTTTTTGCTGTAGGTTATAATCATTTCTGTAGATTTTATAATGGTCTTTTCCTAGTACCTGGGATACTGTTTAAACTTCATATAGTATAATCGATATACTGCCCGTTTGTCCTTTTCTACTGATACACTCTTGAGTAATAGTACAGATGATCCCCTATCTTGACTTAAATCTCAAAATCAACATGAGGCCTTAAAGGTTGTCTTCAATGGAAGTAATGAAAGCAGCTTCAATAATACAGCAACACTTGCTGTTGCGTTTTCGTGATAAGGCACTGGTTAGTTTGCATTACTATTTCAAGTCTGTTTTGTCATCTCCACTACTTGCATTTCTGGAGCTTGCTACCGTTCGGAATTTCTTTGCTTCCATTCAACTGTGTTGTGTTCTGCTTTAAAAATGTTAGATTTCATTTGCTTGAGAGGCATTTAATCCTTCACTCTAGGGAGAGGTTCATTTCGGCCAATCCAGTCCTCACTGACTAAAGCTGCTGTTTCCCGTCCAATTGTGCCCAAAGTTCTTCCAACACAGGCTACCAACCATCTGTCTAGTAAGTAATTTCTTAAACAGAATGAGAGTCACAGTCTGTTGTGATCTATATGTTGTTAAATTGTTAGTTTTTATTTCCCTAGGTAAAATTGTTTAGTGCCTTTGGCAGTTGAAGAAAACAGCTGTGTTAATGGTATCTTACTTTGTGTGGTTTTGTGTGACTGCAGAAAGGGAGGAGTCAGTGGTGGGACAAACTGAACTATGTTCCTTTGATGTGTCTGACCTGCAGGCAAAGCAAGGAGTTAGAATTTGTAACCAAAGTTGAGCACTTTTGTGGTGTTTTGTTGTAAGACCACTTTGAAAAGGAGTTGTGACATATTTGAAAGAAACTTCTAAACAGTTTATCTACTAACCTGGGATTATGAATTTAAGAGGAGAAAAAAAACATGCCGGTGTACCCCAAGCAAATCCTGTCTTGCAACAAAAGAATGGGTCCCATAATTAGAATGATTAGTGAGGTGAAAACAATGACTGCCTCTGTGTTTTACTTAGAGGATTCTCTGTGATGGGAAGACATTCAGATGTTTTAAGTGGATTTTAAGATCTGGGTGAGGTTGACCCTGCAATAACTAAGGTTTTTATATTGAGTCTAAATGGCTGCTAGAGGCAAGATAACAAAATCAGGCTATGTTGGTTTTGGAGCTCCTCTGGTAAACCGTAGGAAATTTTCCTGAAATCGCACAACTAAATACTTAACAATTTGCAGGACAAAAAAGGAAAAAAATAGAAGGAAAGGACAGAGGGAGAGAACTGGTATTTTCTCCAAACTGTTTTGATATACCTGATAACATGTTAGAACATGGCAGAAAAATTAAACATTTTAGCAAAATGTTATACTTTGAAGAAGAAAACTGATAGAGCTGATCAGATAACTACCATTTTAATTTTTTGCATGTGTTAAGTTTTGACTGAGCAATTTTTAAAAAAACCCATCTTTTAGATGAGTCACAACAAAGTAATTGCCGGAAGAAAAGGCTTGTAATGTGTCTTTTGCTTTTTTGTTTCACAAAAGGCGCTATTGACTTAGCGGCTAAAAGTGCTGGTATTATCCCTGGTAGCCCGATGACTGTCCTGGATGCAGATGGTTTGTCAGGTGTGTCTCCATTGTCACCAGATGGAGTGACCACAGTGGTAACAGGGCAGGAGTCAACAGCAGCACATCAGAATGGAGGCTCCATCACCACTGTAGAGGTCAGAGTCTTTTGAGAATGCTTTTTAAAGTAGTTAAAGGTCTTGCTTTTCAGTTGTGTAAAGCTGTATTATTAATGACTCTTCAGTGAGCTGTCTCCTGGAGCTTGCTGCTAGAAACTTTTATCATGGCAAATGCAATCTGTATTGTATAGTGTGTATTTTGGGGTTGAGGGATCACATCATCGTCACATTGAACACATTTCCATCCTATAGAATAGCTTTCAGCTGTCGGACTGTTGAAGTTGGCTACCTGGAAATCTGGGCTTGAAAAGAACCAGCAGCATTTCAATAGACAGTAATTCAGGAGAGAATCTAGGGCAAAACATTGACTTCTAGGGATATATTTGGAATGTAAGCTGTGACTTCTCCTTGCCATTTTTTTCATTGAGACCCAGATACATGTTAGTCCTTGTCATTTTCTCAGGGAGTTGATGGGTGGCTTTGAAAGGCCTGATTTGTAGAAAGAGCATGCATAAACAGTGATGTGCACTTGTCTCTCATCTCCCCAGCTGTATTTGCAGCATCTCATGTAAACGTTTGTCACTCACATGAATCTATTGTGCTTCTAGGGTTCAGGCCCTGGGTGTCGTGTCCCGTTCATCAGCCTACCAACACGGCATGAGCAGGAGGCAGTTCCTGATGGTTTCCAGGTAAAATATGTGTTGAAAAAACAGTTGTATGAAATGGGTAATGTTCTGAAAATGCCACTGGTATTACTAGTTAAAACCCCCTTGTTCCCATTGGTACTGTTTGTGGGAATTGAAATCTCTAGCATCTGAAGAAATTTAAAGAAATTCAAGAAAGCTGCTTAAATTTATGTGGGTGCCATTCTCTAAAACAACGCTGACAATTTCTGACCTCTGAAGGACAATCACTTTTTATGTATTTCTTGATACAGTGAAGAAATTTATAATTGCTTTGCTGTATCATAGATGTATTTTAGATATCACAAAGAACGAGTTCAGCAATTGGCAGTCCTGATGCTTGTATGTTGTTGAAAGAGGAATATTAAGACTAAAAGTGTGATTATAATGCCACCATCCTCTTCAGAGAGTCTTTATGCTGGATCTCTTCTGTATGCTGGATCCAAAGACATAGATACTTAAAAAGTAACTGTGGCAGCACCTAAGTTGTAAGAGTATTGGCATCCTATCCCCACCTTTCTTCTGCAGTGGGACCCAGGACCTTGCATTAGATACTTAAGCCTCAGAGTACAGGCTTGTCTTTTTTTTCAGTAAAAGCATGTTCCATCCTCCCTGTGACAGGTACATGCGAAAAAGGTCAAATTAATTTGATTGGAGAGGAAGATTTTTTTTTTTTTTTTATAGCACAGATGTTAGGACATGAACCTACTGGGCATTTTTTTATGGTGATGGGGCCTTAGGTTCTGGTTATTGTTCTCAGGACAGTTTTGTATATACTATATCAGAAAAAAAAAATCACAAACAGGTCTATGATGAGGTACTAATAACAAGACTCTTAAAAAAGATCAATTGAGTTTTGGGAAGTCTGGCTATAAGGAGGAGTGAGTTAGGAGTTTAAAATATAGATATACTCTTCAACCAGTTACAGATGGTTTTGCCTATAAAAAGGCAAATTAATGCTTAGACCTATCTTGTATGTTCATCAAAATTAATTAATTTTATTATGCTTGTTTCTGTTATATAGGCTGTATTAAATTTTCTTTGGAATGTTTTCATATGTTTTCAGAGGATATGGGCTGAAGCATATTTTATTTTACGCTTACAGATATTTTCCATGAAAATAATATAAATTTACATAATAATCTATTCCTAAAATTTTAGGAATATTATCTGCTTAATTATTAGTCAGCTTTTTTTTCTTTTTTCCCCTTGAAGTCTGATTTTAATCTGATGCTTAGGAGCTAAGCTGTTGCTTTTCAGACAGATTTCCAAGTCCTTCAGAAATTTATGAAGTTAACTGTGTTTCTTGTAACAGGGCACATCAGTCCTTTCTCTGTCAGAACTGACCAAGACTCCCCTCCAAAATGGTCTTTCCACCCCTCCACTTCCCTCATCAGAGGCTTCCAGTACCCGGCTGTCTCCGCCCAATGTTTCTGCTCTCTTGGATATTTCTCTTCCCGGACCACCTGAAGATGTGCTTTCTCAAGGAGAACCTGCCACTCAAATCAGTGACTCTATCATTGAAATAGCTATCAGCTCTGGTCAATACAGTAAGTTTGAGTTTAGCTAGAGTCTTCCTATTAACTTCAAATAAAATCCCTGTCATCTTACATGTCAGCAGAAACTTTTCCAAGAAGCAGTTCTTGGGTTTGGGGAGTTTTTTTAGTATCCGTTGGAAATAAAATCCTGTGCCTAGCCTTTATTTTGTAGCATATAAAGGTAGGGGTTTTTTGCTGTTTTTTTGTTTTGTTTTGTTTTGTTTTTTTTGTTGTTGTTGTTGTTGTTGTTGTTTTCTCTTTCTAAACATAACTTGGTGCAGTGTCCTGTAACTTTAACCCATTGACTGAATCAGTGATTCCTGACATTGGCTCACAGGTGAAGGTGTTTCTCTGTCACCTGCAAAGCTGAATGGCAGTGACAGCTCCAAAAGTCTTCCATCCCCATCCAGTAGTCCTCAACAGAACTGGATTGCTTCTCCCAGCCATGATCCCCAGTGGTACCCCAATGACTCCACAGATTCGTCTCTCAGCAGCTTGTTTTGTAAGTGTCAGTATGCAGAGAACTGCAACGAAAAAGCTCTTTTCTTTAAAAAATAAAAACCAAAAAATGCTGTTTAGTAGAAGTGAATCCTTTGGAAAATCAGAAACCCAGTAGGAGGTTGTAGAATTCTTTCCTTCTTGCTTTCATTTCAACAGTGTTGCCTTGAATACATTTTCTTCCTCTTTACAAGTCTGTTCCTGAAAAGATCCTGTTGCTAGATTGGGGCCCATACCTTGAGACAAGTAATTCCTTGGCAGTTCTTTGTAGTCTGTTTGGAGCTTGACTCATTAGTTAGGTTGAGACATTTTGGCTGTTCTGCCGAAATGAAAAGATGCCCCTGGCTCTGCTGTTGGGAAAATAGGCTTCGTTCTGTGCTTGGTGAGCATAATCTCAAAAGACATGAGATGACTGGGTTTATTTGGGGATTGTTTGGTGGGTTTTTTAATTAATATTTAATGGGCCCAGTGTAATTAGTCTCTGTACTCTTAGCAGTGTGATGATGGTGTTCATGCTGGTAACACATAATTTTTAAGAGCCAGAAGAAATACATATGTTCTCTGTCTTCTATTTTCTTGGGGGTTTTTTTATGCTCCTAATTGCCATCATTCAGTGCAGTGACTTACTGATGTGCCTGTTCTTTATAGCAAGTTTCATCTCCCCTGAGAAGGGACGAAAAATGTTGCCAACTCCTGTTGGGACTGCCAGTGGGACCTCCTTACTGGGACCCAGTCTTCTGGATGGAAACTCACGGGATTCTTTTGTGTCACGGTCTCTGGCAGATGTAGCAGAGGTACGTCATCAAATTACATTCAGCTGTCTGCTTTTTTTAGTGTAGTGTTACTGTATATGGTCCATCATACCTTCCTGAGATACTTAAGGCGAAGATGTGTTGACATCTGCACTTCAGCTTAGTAAGGCAGGGTTACAGTCCTAATGGAAAGATGTAAATGGCTTGAGGGTATATGGCACTGGAGCTGGTGCAAGAAGCTGTTGTGTGCACGTTCAACCCAGGTTCTTTTTGTGGCAACAGGTGATGTTTACCATGGTGGATGTATCTTTGTTTTGATAGAGAGAGTTGTAATCCTTCTGTTTTGTATGTCCTGCTTTACAGAGCAGGAGTTGAAAATGCTGAAGATGAGAGAAAGGTTAATACTGATGCAGCTACAGTATAGTTGGAGGACTGCTAGAAAAAGTAAATAGTTCCAGAAGGAAGAAGCAGGAAAGGGTTAATACTAAGTTACCTGAGAGAATGGCAGAAGGACCTGTGCTGATGAGTTATTTTCTCTGTTGGTAGAATTACCCTCTTGTTTTGAAATCTTTTGAAGGGGTAGAATGAAGAATAGCAGTTACTAAGGCTTTTGGTATCCTTGAGGACGGAGACATACTGGAGGAATGAGCTGCCAGGAACATTATGGAATTCAGCAAGGACAAATGCAAAGTCCTGCCCTTGGGAAGGAATAACCCCAACAGCAATACAGGCTGGAGACTGACTGTTTAAGACACAGCTCTGCTGAGAGCTACCTGGGCATGTTGGTAGGCAGGAAGCTGAACATGAGCCAGGTGTTGTGTGGCAGCTAGGATGACTGGCAGTGTCACGGGCTGTTTCAACAGGGGCATAGCCACTAGACTGAACAAGGGGATGATTATCCCACTCTACTCAACAGCTGTGAGACCATGTCTACGGTATTGTCACCAGTTTTAAGCATCCAGTACAGGAAAGGCAGAGATAAACTGGAGCAAGTTCAGCCAAGGGCCACTAAGATGATTAGGGGGCCAAAGTGCCTGTCTGTGAGGAAAGGCTGATGGTGCTGGGCTCGTTCACAAGTGCCTGCCTGTACTTGCAGGGAGGTCATCAAGATGATGCAGCCAAGCCCTTCAGAGTGGTGATGCATTGTAGGAGGAACAGGCAAAAGCTGAATTGAGAAAGGTTCTGACTAAATACAAAGAAAAACCTTTTCTCACCCTGAGGATAATCAGGTGGGGGAACACGTTGCCCAGAAATGTGCAGTGTCCGTCTTGAGAGCTTTTTATGACTGACATGGATAAAGCCTTGAGTAAGCTGGTACTGTCCTCCTAGGTGACCCTGCTTTGTTCAGGAGATTGAACTAGAGACCTCTTCCAGTCCCTTCCAATCTTAATTATCCTGCAGTTTATAGTTGTTGACACATGATGTTTCATGTATATTGTAACTTTGGGAGGGCTTGTCCTGATGGAAGGAAAACGTCATTCCTCCTTTGCCCTTTGGATTCAGATAAGGAGGTTCTGTACAGACCTTGTAACCAGGAGCTGCAGCAAGCTCATGCTGTTTTAATGTGCCTTTGGCAGCTTCAGGCTCCACACACAGCTCCACTTTCTGGCATAAATATGAAGATACTGCTTACTTGGTGGTGAGAGTCTGTCAAGGTGTGTGTTAATTAAAGTAATATATAATTTATTTGTGTGGATTTGAAGTGACATTGAAGCCCTTGATCTTACAAACTGCCTTCCGAAGAAAATGGGGTAAGGTACCATTTTAGGCACACCAGAGCGGCTGTTGTGGCAGATGTGGGTTTGCATAGGCATCTTCAGAGGAAGCAAGTATCATTTAAAAATGGCTTTAATGAAAGGCCTTTTAATGTCCTGCAGAATTGTTTTATTTATAAATGCAGTTACTATGTTAGGGGTAATATCTATAGGGTTCTTGTACAGTGGATCTAATAGTGCACCTTAATGCTGAATTAAGGACAGGCAGGTAAGGCCCACTGAGACAATATTGAGACTTTTTGCGTTTGGGTTTTTGGTTTGTTTTTTTTTTTAGAGGCTTTCATTTAGCCATGGATAAGAACTATTTTCTAACTCAGATAAAGTATGTCTTTCATATGAGGAAAGATGGAAATGAAGATGAGGAAGCCAAACTCTTCTTGGGACAAGAAGCAGCAGGCACAAATTAAAACACATGAAATTCCACCTGAATACAAAAAAACTCTTTTAATGTGAGGGTGGTCAAACACCAAAAACAAGTTGCCCAGAGAGGTTGTGGAATCTCTGTTCATGGAGATAATTCAACACCTGGCTGGACATGGTCCAGGGCAACCTGTCCTAGCTGTGACCCTACTTGAGCAGAACGGTTAGACAAAATGATCTCAAGATGTCCCTTCCAACCTAAACAATCCTGTGAAATTTCCACTAACGTGTAGCTCTTCGTTTCTCTCGTGTCTCTTCTAGGTGGTGGATTCCCAGCTGGCTTGCATGATGAATGAGAACAGCATAGATTATATATCTCGTTTTAATGACCTTGCCCAGGAACTATCAATACCTGAGCCAACCCGCAGGGAAATTCTGTTTGATGGAGGAGGTGGTGGTCCCCCAATTGGGGATCTCTCACAGTGAGTGTACGAGACCAGCAGGCTGGTGTAGACTGTTCAGCTAAAGTTGGAGCTTGCAGCGCTGGATCATGGCAAGGACAGGTTGTAGAGAAGCAGCTGAGGCTCAGTTGTCCCTATCTTGTGCGCTTCTTTCTAAAAGAGGAGCATTGTCTTCAAAGGTCTGAAGAAGTACTTGCAAGTCCTGGAATGTGCAATATGCTGGGAAAAACAAAACATGGAATTAGTGTGTCCCCCGCATCAGTGATATAAGATGGCAGGTTTATGGGACAGGCCTGGACTTGTACTTTGGAATGGCCTAAGCAAGAAGCTCAAGCAGGGAAGAATATTGCCAGCAGCTCTCCTACGTGAATTATTTTTTGTGTAGTAATCAAATTGCTATGATTTGGGATCCACACTGAAGTTGTGGAGGATGAAGGGTGGGGGTGGGTATGGGAACCGTTTTGCATCTTGACACGTCCTAGTTGGCACTCTTTTTATCAGTCAGGCAAACTGAAATTTCTTGCACTCTATTTAAAGGCGCTGCGACTCTACTAATGCTTTGTTTTCATAGACCATTCTGTTTCTTGGGTTATGTTTTGTTTTTTGACCATTCCAACAGGGGCACATACCCGCTTTCTTGTTTTGTAGGGGAGCTCTTGATTTACGCTAATCCCAGACTGCATGGATCCTTGGGGAGTTTCCTCTATTTTTAAACCCCATCACATGTCTCAATCATCATTATCCTGACTGCGTTCATATTCTTCACCTTTAAGATTTTTCATCACATTGCACAGTTCATCCCATGAGCGGGGAGAGTGCTTTCTTGCTTTCCCTGAAGAATGGTTGCTTTATAAGTCAGGAAACACTGCAAAAGAGCTTACTGGAATCACAATGAAAGCTTTGTCATAATTAGTCTTGGCTTTGCTGGAAACCTGTATATATTGCCATCTTCACAAAAACTGAGGATTTGCCTGGGAGAGGAAATAGGAAAGAATATTCTAATGTATAGAAACAAATAACATGTTAACGTTAAAATTGTTGAGATCTCTTTTGTGTCATGAAGAGGAGAGGTATCAAGTCCTAGCTTAATCCCTTAGTCCTTCCTTATTTCCTTCTTGTTCTGTGAATTCTGGGTGCTCTGTAGTACCTCAGAGCATCATTTTTCATTAGAGTCACTCCCAGGCACTAGTGGATCTCCCTCTGCTAAATCCCTATGCATTTAATGTTCGTGTTTTAGTATTTGAAAGACCCAGATCCTGATACCAGCGGGTTTAAAGGAATATAAAGTTACTTTCCGTAGAACTGGTTGTCCATTGATTCAGCCTTTATAACTCAGGAGACTTTTCCTATTTCCTTTCCTACTGGTCATGAGAGAGAATACTTGTGCCCCCTTTTTTTAAGCACTTGTCTGCTTCTCCAGTAAGAGGAAGTCCCTTGGCTATTTTAAGGAGCTCTGAACTTATCAAAGGGGCTAGTTCTAGATAAACCTCAACTTTATATTATTAATAAACAAACAAAACTTCTCCATCTCTTAGGCTATTATCAGGGGTTCATTTTCCCAACTTGCACTATACTTGGTGGATATAGTTCTGCCTGCCTGTAGCTACTTTTACAAGGCTTTTGACTGGGAGTTTTTCCTTGTAACTTTGCTCACAGTGCACTGATTGGATTTTTTGTTTTCTCAGTCACTTTACCCTGCTTTATGTAGATTTAAAAAAAAAAAAAAACCTGCTACATAGTTTGCCTTATGCTTTCTGTTATTAAGAGAAAATGTAACAAGTTTTCTGATGTACCTTTTGTGTGGCCCAGAGCAGCCTTCCTGATTTCACTCAGATTTGGATGACATTCCAAGACCCCATGTATCATATCAGGTTGCTACATCCTCCTCTTTGACATAGGAACCATACAGATGTGTAGAAACAGCATTAGTACAACTGGATGTTCCAACAAGGAGGCAAACTTGTATTACTAGCAAGAAAACAATCATGACTAGAAAAATGGAGAATTTCATACCTGTGGGCTAACTTCCTATTCTGGCTGCTCATCATGTGGTATATGAAGTCCTTCTGTCATTACTTCTCTTCCACTGTTCTTACAGAGCCTAGTTTGAGAATTCTGATGCAATTATCAGGAAATAATGTAAACCTAGAATATAAAAAGTTGAAGGCTGTCAGAAAAAAGTATGCTGGGGACTGTATCGTTCTGAGCATCCACCCTTGGTATGGAGAGGATACCCATTGCTCTCAAGAGTCACTCCCTCTAAAATTTTTAAGTTTTGCTTAGAGTTGAGCTGTATTTTGGTTCAGTCTGTCCCAGATTGTTTCCTCTTGGTTTTGGCTTCTTACATTACTAATCATAGTAATTATCCTGTATGCTGTACCTCCAGAAATCCTTCAGACTTGGAAGACAAAAATAGAGGGCTCCTGCTGTGGCTGTGGATTACAGGACATGCAGGAGGAGATGTGATACATTCTAATTAAGTACTGTATTTAAAACAAAACAAAACACAAAACCAAACAACAAAAAAACCAACAAAAACTCTAATTCTTAAAGAACTCTCATTTTTAAACTTCTAAATGTTGAAGGACCAGCCTGATGGTCTCCAGTGTATTTGGGTAGCTTGACAAACATTTTGTCATCTTTACCCATGCTGGTAATGGAGTGGATGTGACACTGGGTTTGACTCTTAGGTTGTCTAGAATAAGTGCCAGTGTTGCTGCACCTATATGGCAGAGCACTTCAAGATCTGTGAAGACTTTTTGCTGATCCAGGGAGCTGTCAGGCTGCCCTTCCTCAGCACATTCAGTTGCCATAGGGGAATACCCGAATTGTAGAATGAAGTTAGCATGGTGGCTGTTTTCAGTGATGCCATGAGATCCTGAATGTTTCTGCAAGTAGGGTTGGACCACCAAGTAATAACAAAGTGGAAATGACAGAGGTCAGTTCAGCATTCAGAATTTTGTGGTTAGAAATCTGTTTGGCATCGGCCTCTTAGAAGCTGTCATTATGGAACAGCATTTGATTTCAGAACTGTAGTGCTTTGCAAACTGCAGTTTAATAATAAAGCCCTTTCAGGACAAGTAAGTCTTATCAGGGAAAAACTTGAAAATAACTTAGAGTGTTGTGGTAGTTTTGAATTGATGCAGAATTTGTTATCCTTGTTATGTGAAAGGTCACTTAAATACACCTCTGATTCCACCAATTCTAGATTTTAGGTGGATGTGCTTTACAATACTAGTCATCATCAGCTTGTGCCTAAGACTGCTAAGCGAAAAGTTGGGGGTGGGGGATGTATATACACACACATATATATTCACACATACATATATGTATGCTTGTGTGTGTGTATATATATTTGTTTTTTCTTACAAAACACAAGGCTTTTTCAATTTTAATTATTTCAGCTTCCCCAACATAAGTAACAAAATCGGTATGTGTCACAATGTCAGCCTGTCACAAGCAAACATTGAAGCAAGTTATGCTGAAATGCACACAGGATTGTTTTTGAGATAAATGTGACTTTGTTAGCATAATAGCTTCTTGGGGCACTGTAAGGTGGTTGGAGAAGACAAATGGACACTAACAACCTCCAGTTCTAGTATTAATTGCTTTAAGCTTTCCCCGTGTTGGTTTAGTGACACATATATAATAAGGAAGTTCCGAGTAGTTCAGCAAGGTGAATGGCAGAAAGTTCAGTATTGTCATCATAGTCTGGGTGAAAAGCAGTACTACATCCTAAGAATTATATCTACCTGTGTGTGCATGTGTGCGCTAACTGGGTTTTCTGCTGCGTGTTGCATCCTGATTACCCACACAATTAATTTAATCCTTTATCACTAAATCTACTAAGCATAGGAATACTAATTGTTTTTAATATGGCATTGTTAAGCCTTTTTTTGACACCCCTCTTTATATTTCTAAATTGAATTAAATGGCTTGGATCAAACCTAATCTATAAAGACATCTCATTTACTGACTTCACAGATCCCAGAGTGGAGATTAAATTGCATTTTGTTTTTTACACTCAGACTTCAGATGCATTTATAAGGAAAGTACTGCACTTTTTTTTAACCTTTTCAAACCTTTGAATCTCTTAATTTCACAGCAATTTGTAAATGTTAACTAAGTGAAACCTTGGCAAGCACTACAGCAATAAGTTATCATTAATTATTGAAACATGATAACTGCTTTAGAGCTTATGGTTCTGGCAGCAAAATTTAATGCTGTTTCTTTTAATAATAGTTAAGCCATATCATCTAAGGTCTCTGGCTTGTTTGAGATGTGAATTTGTTTTATAGATTATAAATATACCTATATAGTGTATGTATAAAGCAGAATGCCTGTCCTTACTGATTATTTTTTGTACCATATTGTAAATTATATTATTTATTCTTTACCAATTTTGGAAAAAGGTGTTTTGGTTATTTAATATAATATACAAAAGCTGTTAAACTTCCTCTGTTTAAATTTCCAATTCAACTTGTAAAGCTGTTTTTATTCTTGTGCATAAATACATACTAATACTTGGTCTAAATTATGTCCAGTGTGTTACTTGCTGTTCGTGCCCTGTCAGATGTTTCTATTTAACCTTTATTTACATAATAATGGCCTCATGGGGGAGGGCAGAAAATTTGTCCATAAGGCGAAGCCTTCCAAGGTGAAATTCTGGTTTCACTGAAATCAGTGGCATAACTTCTCTTGACATCTCCCATCGCAGAATTTTCATGATTTTCACCATGGTGAGAGAAGGTTTTGGTTGGTCTTTGGTTTTGGGTTTGTCTTTGGTTTTGGGTTTTTTTGCTTTACAGCTTCCATTCCCAGTAGTGTCTGCTAATAGTGAGTGTCAGAAATGGGTCAAGCCAGAGTGCTGTCTTGAATGTCCTGTCTTTGTCTATGGTCACCAGTACAAGGGGAAGAAAGAAGAAAAAAAACCCACCACACCGAAGAAATGGGAGCAATAAAAAGGGTATTGTATATCTTGGTGTGTATTTTTTTCCTGAATATTTTTCCTTCGCAGCTTCACATAAGCAGAAATTATATTTATTTATTATTCACATATTGTTGTTTTATATATTCACATAAATATTTTATATATTCACATATTATTTATTTATTATTCACATAAGCAGCTGTAGAGGTTGTATTCAGGCCATCATGTTTTATATAGCCACTACCAGAAAAACTTTGTCACCCTGAGGACAATCAGGAAGAGGAACAGGTTTCCCAGAGTTGTGCAGTGTCTGTCTTCAGAGCTTCCCAAGGCAAAAATGAGTAAAGCCCAGAGGAAGCTGGTCTGATCCAGCTCACCCTGCTTTGAGCAGGGGGTTAGACTCTAGGCCCGAGGTGCCTTTCAAACTGAATTATGCTGTAATCTGTCATTTAAGTAACTTAATTCCTTTTTGTACACATTTAGGATTTTGGTCTCTGCAATATACATGGCAGCTTTAATTTTGCATTGTGAAAGTGAAGAGTCTTCTTAAACTAGATGGTAAGAAATGGAAGTTTTGAAAAGCTCGACAAAAACCTTACTAGTAATATTCTTTGATGCTTCCTTTCCATCCAAAGGGTGTGGACTCCAGCACCTGTACACTGAGAAAACTGGACTATTGTGACCAAATTTGAGCTCTTTCTGTGCAGCTGTGACATACAACGGCTCACAGCTAAGGGACCTTCAGTTCTTTTCCACCTTCTGTCAAAGCTGGTACTGAATCCCATCACATTCTTTTCTCAGAGATCGTAATTTTGCCCTTAATGACCAAAATTTAACACTTTAAAACCAGAAGGAATGAGTCAAGTAAAGAATGATCTGCAGAACAAGAAACAAAGCAAGATGTTGCAGTTACAGTATGTATTTTGGGTGTGTGGTGGGTTGTTGTTGGGTTTTTTTTTTAAATCCTTGAAGACAAAAGCAGCACTATGGCTGCCGCTACATCTACTTCTTGACGCCTGGAAAGCTGGGGAGCCGTTAAATAAAACTTTCAGCTGTAAATGTTAACTTGTAAAGTTATTATCAATTAAAAATACTTGGTTAGAAAGGCCATGCAGGTCTTGGCTCCTGAGTGTAACTACCAGATTCTCCAGGAAAGCAACGGCTTACACACAGCAGCTGCCCGGCTGCAGCCTGCGGAGCCGTGAGCTATCCACAGACACCGTTTCCTGAGAGAGGGCTCGGAGGTGAGTTGGAGCAGATGGGCTGTGATCAGGTTACATGCAGGGGTCGATAATGGTGTGTCCACTTGGCCTCCCCCCCGCTGTGCTCTGTGAGACTGAGGTGCTCTGACACGATGCTAAAGTAACCAGGTTATAAAGTTGTCTCTGAGGTTACTCCTTATGCTGGTCTCCCTCCTGATTTTTACTTTACGCTGACGTTTTCGGGGTGAAACGCCCGTACGAGGCCCCCCAGGGGCCTAGCTGCACGGCCGAAGCACGGGAGGCGGCGCCAGCTGCGCTCGTCCGCGGGAGGAGACCATAGGGCCCCGAGCCCGCCCTCGGCAGCGCGCGGCTGCCGCCGGGCCGGGCCGCGCCCCTCCGATGGCCGCCGAGGTGCCACTGCCCTCCCCGGCCCTTTAAATACCCTCCCGCCGCTCGCCCCTCTCCTCCTCTCAGCCAATGGCGCTGCAGTTCCCTCTGACGGACGCGTGGTGTTGCCAATGGGAGGCGGCCAGGACGAACGACGACACGAGCCCTTTTCAAGCTTCCCTCCCTCCGCGAGGCTTACCGGATAGGCGGGATATCGAGAGGGCGGGCTGCACGCGATAAGCTGCTGGACATGATGGGCAGCTGGGTCAACCAACGGGAGCGCAGGGCGGGCCCGCCGGCGCTACCTGCTGCCCAGGAGGAGCGCCGTGCGGGGACTGTGCGGGCCAGCTCCGCGGCCGCCACCATGTTCCAGGGCCCCGAAGCCGATTCGGCCAAGCCCAGCTCCAGGTGGCGTAGCGGGGGTGGATCGGTGGTGCGGGGGAGAAGGGGGAAGCGGGGAGAGCCGTGGGGCGGCGCAGAGCCCGCAGCGGGGCTTTGTTCGGGCCGCGGGAGAGGTGCAGGCGCGGCGCTGAGGGGAGGGAGGCGGCGGGGAGCTCCCGCTGAGGCGTGGCGCTCAGGGGCGGGAAGCAGCTGGGGGGCTCGGGCTGAGGGGGGTGTGTCCCTGCGGAGGGGCCTCTTTGGCCCCGGTGCGCGGGAACGCGGCCCCCATCCCTCCGGTAGCCCTGGGGCGGAAGGCCGGTGCAGGGCGGCGGCGCTCGCCGCCTGCCCCGTGACCTTCCTGTGCCTCGGTTTACCTCTCCCCGCTCCGGGGCTTGGGGTGGGGGTGATGCCGCCGCCGCGCTGCGCTCCCGGCGGTGCGTGTCGCCTTGGGCTCGGGGCCACGCGGGGAGCGAGCGGGCAGGGCCGGCTCCCGTGGGGTTGAGGGCTTTGCTTCCTGCCCCGGCCTGCTGGGGGGCGGCTGAGCGCCTGCCGAGCTGCAGGGGGGGTCTGGATGGTCCTGAGGGATTCCGGTGCCGGAAGAGAGGCCTGGCGCTGTGGAGGCCCTTCTTGCCCCGTGTTGTACCTCCTGAAGGAGGGAGGAGGGCCTGGTTACGCTGCGAAGCTTTGAGAGAATCCAACACAAACGCCTACATAAGCAGGTGTTAGCTTGTTTTTACCTTACGAAATTGAAATATATTGTTACACTTGGACGAGGGCATATATCCTAATAACTAGGAGCTGGAGTGATTAATCCATCTGCTAGGTAATCATGTGCTCAGAGGGGAAGGAAGGAAGGAAGGAACTGTTTCGAAATTGTGTAAGGGTGCTTTAAGTTTCCCTGTTATTCCAGTTGCTCTAAGCTATGACCTGGTTTTAAAAAACTTTCTGAGGATGCTCTGCCCTTAATATAGTCTCTGAGAAACTTCTGTTCTCATGGTAATTTTGAAGCCATGTTAAACTCCTAAATTGGGTTTCTAGATAGTCTGGAATCATAACTTTTTCATTAAGAACCATCGTAACTTTTTTGTCAAGAGCAAGTAAAGGTGGCCTTGTTACAGCTTGTTCTCGGTCATTGTGTGTTTTCATCGTGCCTGGGGACTATAGCAATACTCACAGCTATATAAACAGACCCAGCACAGCAAGCTGCATAGTGGAGCACTGCAATACGTTACATTATTGGATTTTATAAAGTGGTCTCTGAGATGGTGACTATTGACATACAGCCTGTGCCATTAAAAGCAAGTACTTCGTTTAAGGATACTTTTTCCAGAGTTCATTCTATTCATTCCCTAAACAAAACTTTATTTGATGACAATGCACATCTTTTTGCAGTTCTTGATGTGTAGAAGTTTCACTAATTAAAACAGCCTAATTCAAAATCCCTGCAGCAACCACAAATGGCTGTGCAAGTTGGAAAAAATAACTCTTCCTAATGTGAAAATCTTTGTGAGGGAATTAGAAACAAATGCTTTGCATTTGACAACTTCATAATACTGTATTTCTAACAAAGCTTTCACTTAAATTATTGTCCAGTGAGATAGATCTCTCACGATCCAATTAATGTATACAGTGATGTAGCGAACAACTAGTTTGCTGAATCAAATTAACTGCCTAGTTTTATTTTATTAAACTTTAACAGTGATGCTTTATATTTTTAAGGAAGTTTTGCTTTTCCAAAATAAAACGAGGAATTGCATGTCTAAGAGTTGCTGTTGCTCTGAAAGCAAAACAGGACAGATTCTATCAATTCTACTGGTGGCGCACACTCGAAAGAGGGATTGCTTTTATGTATCCTCAATTCGTCTAGTATACGCACAGTTTCACAACTACTGTCTAGAGCAGAAAATGTTAAACACAGCCATCTTGGAAATGTAATACACATGTTGCCCTCCTCCCATCAGTGTTATTGCAGAACACTGCAGAGCTTTCAGATCAAGAGCAAAACTGGCATAACAAAACATGTTGTTTGTTTATAAGATGGGTGAGCTATTTAATGAGCCATGAGTTTATTGATCCAACAGCAAGAGTGCCCCCAGTCGCTTTCTGGTCTTTGCTTTAGCTTCTGGTGCTCCAGACCTTAACACCTGCTTTCTCATAGGCTTTCTGCTGTGTTGGCTGTATGGCTTTCTGCTCTCCTATTTTACCTGCTTTATTAGTACTCTCTGAGAACTGGTAGGACTGCAGTGTTTAACTTTCAGGCACGATTTAAAAAAAATAAAAATTATTTATATAGCCAGTGTCTTGAAGTAATGGATAAGTCTTGGCACCTCTTCCATAGGTCGGCTGAAAGGTTTAATGAGGAAAGGGCATTCAAATTCAAGTGTGTTAGAATGTAGGAAAAAAAGGCCACAAGGACTAATTAAAATTCTTCAAGCCTGCCAGAAAAGAACAAAGCAATTAGTAGAGGCTTTTAAATTTACTGGGTAGGGTTCTTAGTTTAGCTATTCTAGATGAATTGACAGACTTCTAGTCTACTGGAGGGGAGAGGGAGAAGAGGCAGGTTTAGATTGTGTAGAAGACTAAGGGGTTTGTGTAGTTACTGTTTGAAAGAATAAAACCACACATTCCCTTTCCCCCCACCCCCCCAACCCCTCCCAAAGCAAGAAAAAAGATCTATCTTATCTGGCTATAAGAGACAAAAATATCTCTATGTAAACTAGCATAATACCATTATAAACTAAAATGACTGTGAAGTATAAACTAAAATTACTATAAAGTGTATGTTGAATTTCCTTGTACTCTTGAAGTAGCTCACACTGGCTTATCACATTTAGCATGCTGTTTTCCTTTGGTAGGATTCACAGACTAAATCTTACTTTCTTTTTTGGTTTGGGAGACCTGCACATCACTCTGATCTAGAACTGAGTGATGCAGGAGTGCAAGGAGGTCAGCAATGTTCTAGAGGCTACACACCTTTGTATTCTCAGTTTTTGGCTGAAGCAAAGGAGCACAAAACCCTGTCCTGTTTGCTATCATAAACTGGGATACTTTGTGGCTGTACTTCAAGATTATTTGGGGAAATTCCTGTGAATTAGTTAGACTTGTGGACCTGGTGTCACAGTCAGTTGAAAGTTTATGGAGTGTTTGGAAGGTTGCTAGCAATTAGAAGTTTCTGAAATTGAGACAAATCTACTTTGTGTATGTAGAGTCAAGATATTCTGGCAGAAAAGATCACCTATTATGCTGATTTCAAAGTGCCTTGATAGCACCTCAAGTGATGCCTCTGATTTATTAATTACAACAGTAGGGTTTTCTTACTGAGCTGAAAATGGGAGGACGATGGAAGATTAATTTCTTACGCTGGATTTCTTTTGATGCTTAATTAAGTTTGCTAACTGAACAATAAAGACCTTTAATCTTAAAATGGGGTTTCACTAGATTATTTTTTTTTCTGCAATGGATCTTAAACCCAGTTGCAGGAATGAGAAATAATTTGATTCTTATGACTGGTTGTTTTTCTTAAACAAAAAAAAATCTGAATGTAGTTATTTTGTTATTCCCTCCTAGCTTGTAGGCATGTGCTAAGAAAATAGTGTGGAGTGAGTCTATAGTGTAAGAAACTCAATCTGTATAAATGATATTTCTCTTCTTTTCAATCTCTTTGATAGTATACTTAGAACTCAAGAATGACTGGATGCATTTAAAAAATAGCTGAAAAGAATGGGTAAAGTCAGAAATCACTTAAATTATATACTAGCAGACCTAGTTTTTTAACAGGACCCCCGTCCCAAGCTACTCTAGGTTTTTCTTTATTGTTCCCTTTTCCTTCCATCTCCCAAGTTTAAATGCTTAAATTGCCTCATTGTTTCTGGACCATTGTGGATGATCGAAGTACATAATATGCCTATATAATGTCTGTTTTAATAGTCTTCTAAGATATATGGAAAGCATGGTTGGATCTGTAGTCTGTTGAATTGTTAATAAACCTTCTGTTTGGTCTTACCTCTGATCTTACCTGTGTGGTGGACAAGACAGTTGTCCAGTCTACTGAAATTCTATTTACTCCCTCAAGCTAAAGGGGTTCATTAAATTCACAGTCGTACAAAGGATTAAAATATTGAAATTGGCCAGTAAAGACAGTCTCTCTGAGGCTGCTTCTGTCTATATAAACTACTCCCAGACTAGAAGAGGAATCTTTTTCTTCTACCTCCCAAGGAGAATAGAACTGCTTTCTGCATCCTGAGATCTGAAATGCTGAAAAAGCGCATTTTCTGGCAGAGCAGCCAAATATCTCTGCTTTTGGAACTTAAATCTTAGAGTTAAATTGGAGGAGATCTTGGCTCTGAGAGGAGCCTCTTTTTCTGCCTGGTGGATATCTAAGCTGAAATGATTTGCTTCTGTCACAGATCTATGAAGGGAATATGTTGTATTAATTCACTGATGTTTGAATTCTGTTTAGGTAGAGTGGGGTAAAGATCTTGCAATTCACAACTGTTCTCTTTGTATAAAAGTAAAGGTTAGTTTAGGTCCCAGATCAAGTATTCAGATTAGAAGAGGTATAATTCAGCTACTACTTTTGCTCAGCTGTTAAGATTGTGGATAATTGGTCAAGTAGACATAACCATAAAGATTATTTTTGGTACCTAGGCATTCATCAGTTTCCTATGCTTTTTCTGTTAATTTTCCTATGAATTACACCGATTCTGCTCCCAGGTAGTGGTTCAGTTCCTTTTCAGGGCGGAACCTGAAGTCCATTGCACAAGACGAAGGTACTAACTGGACTTACTACTCCAGGATGAGCATGACTTTTTGTAGGTGTTAAAGAAGTCAGTCTATTTCTACTGTAACCTCTGATTTTTATGAGGATCTGTTTGATATACCTCCGGTGCAGAGCTTTGGTTGTAATGGATTTGCATCTTGACCACTAAAAATTTGGCTTTTTGACATTTCACCTTTCTACAGCAACTAATATGATAACTGATGGTTGGAACTAGCAAATTCTTTAGTAGTTATGAAATGTCTGCTTTTATTTAAAAGTCAATGGGTTTGAATTGTATAACAGATGCAAAGTTGGTATGTGCAGTTTAGCAGAAATTCTGATTCTGTAATGTTTATTTTGAAAATGCTAATCAGAGTCATATGTCTTCTCTTCATCTCCTGTTGCTTCTGGAACACCACAGAGAGCACAGCCAGTTGTTCTGGTGGCACTGTTAAGACGATTACAAGTAATCGTAGATAACATAATGGTCAAGTTCACTGACCAGGAGGCTAGCAATATTTGTGCTGAACTTGAGAATATTTTGTTAGAACAGCTCTTGAAAAGTAGGTACTTCATGGACACAGCAGAATTACTTGAAGTAAGTTCAAATCAGAATAGTTATTCATAACATACAAGGGAGAATGGGGAGGGGACATCAGATATGTTGAACGCTGTAAATTTCAAATGCACTTTTGTCTCCTGCTTCTCTCTCATTCTTCAATGTAGGGTATTGAAGCCCCCAGGAGGAGGTTCAAGTAATCTCTTTGGGAGTACAGAAGAAGTTTGTTCTTCAAACAGGCCACACCGAATGGCATCCAATATCTTTGGAGCATCAGAAGAACCTCAAAACATTCCAAAAAGAACAAACCCTCCAGGTAAGAGCAGCCGCCTCCTTCAGCACAACTGGGGCTCTGAATTGCAGCACAGGACTGGTTTCCTATTCCTAAAGTGGAACACTGTGATCTGTCTGCCTTTATGTTGCGTTTTTACAAAGTGAGTGGGTTTGAACAATAAATCTATTCAGACTTCTGAATAGATGAATATTTCAGTGATCTACATGTTCACAGACTTCTTAGCACATCATCCAAGTTTAGTTCTTTCCAAGTTGAGGTCTAGGAAATGATGAAAGGAAACTGCTTCTGTTCTGGAGGTGTGTCATCAGTTAGCTGCAGTGAGTACAAGTGAATCTGAGATCCTTTAGTGAATTCTTATAACAAAGAGCGTCAGCTAGTATCTTCAGGCAAACAAAAGTACGTGTCTCGGCAGTAGTGGTCTAGAAATCTTTACGTTCATATATATATTTACATTTTTTTAATATAGTGTGGTAAAGCTAATTAATCTGGAAGAAAAAATCTAACTGCCTTTCAGGGGGGAAAGAAAGTGGTATTTTTGAGGATTCTAGTTCTGCTCAGCCTCGTCCACGCATGAATCCACCTGGTGGGAAGACAAGTGATATCTTTGGGTCTCCTGTATCAACCAGTGTTGTGCGAGCACACCCAAACAAGCCTAAGGTATTTGTACTTCTTTCACTGTCTATCCAAGAAGCTAGCAGCTCAGTGTGTCGTCCTAGTCCTGTCACAATGCAATGCCTGTATTCTCTTTAAGATGACAGACCTGAATTATGCATAGGGTACCTTCAAGTTAGGCAGTTATACCCAAAGTCTCTTTTTGATAGCCTATTATCTTTGGTATATCAGATCTCAGCATGCTCTGTAGTTTGTAGTAAAATTATTAATTAGACTGTGAATGTGTGTTCAAAAAAAAAAAAAAATCTGAAACTTGGTCTTCCTTGTAAGTGAGGTACAGCTGGAGTTCTTGGTGCACAGCCAAGAGGTATTTAAGCTCGATAGGGAGAAGATATCTCTCTTTATTCTGCAGTTTGGCAGAGGTGATCTTGATGCCAACTCTGGAAAGTTGGTGAACACCAGTGAGCTACAGTCATAAATCTTTATGTGGCCTGGCTGTTCCCTTCACCTCTTAAATATATGTACATTCAACATGAAAGAACTTTAGCAGGAGATTAAGCTTAAGTGATCAACAGTGGAAAAAATGAACTCAAGATCAGCTTTGAGTGTCAGGTCCACCATGTTCCTGGTTGTGTGATGTCAGACAAAAGTGTATCTGGCTATATCAGTTGTTATTTTTTTATTTTAAAGCTGGGATGTGTAATAGAGAAGCTTGTAGTTTTGACGATAGCTGGTCTTAGAAAAAAGAAGCATACATTGCCAGTTACTTTAATTTTGTATTTAAATGCCCTATATTTGGATTTACAACCACCTGCTTTAAGTAGATCCTATTAAGTGAGCAGCTACTATGTTGGCAATGTTTTTGACATGTCAAATAGCACAGAAAGTTAACATCCCATGAAGCACAGCTCACTGTGCTGAAAAAGTAGTAGCAGTCCCATTTTTCCTGGAATCTTAGGGAAAAAGTCCAATTTAACTCTTTTTTTTTCCTTTTTTTCCCCTTAAATTTGAAGGTGCTGTTAGTGTGCTTTTGCCTAACTTTATATGCAGACTCTGGAGTCTATTTGGGTCATAAGAAAGGAGGACAAAAAAAAGACTTTGAACTAGCTTTTGTCAGGAGTAGTTCTGTTGGTGTAGGGAAGGGGTTTCATTTTGTTCCTCTGTACCCCTTTATTGGGCTGGTTTCTGATTCTTTTTCATTGCTTTTTTAAAAATGTAAAATATTAGTTCCTGTGAATTCCTGACTAAACGGAGGACAACACTCTGGAAATTCCTATGTCTTCATTTAGAGCATTGCAAATGTGGGAAATACTGGGATGGAAAAGAGGTAGCATATTTGCAAAAATTACTGCAAGTTGAATTACATGGAGTTTTCATGCAAGCTTTTCTGAAGTATTTGCAGTGTATTTCTAACAGTCAGTTGGGATTGTTGGGGAAATGGTCTAAAAAGGTTTTGTTTTGTTAATTACCTGACTGTTGGCTTCACTGTGGATGCTCACTGAAGGTAATAATTGCTGATTATAAATAGGGTGCTCAAGGGCTGATGGTGTTCTGGTTGTGAGTACCAGCTTCTGGGTGGTAGTGGGTGCTTGACAAGAATGGTAATTCCTGACCTTTGGACTGCACTGTTTATTATAGACAAAGTTTTAAGCTTCTCATGAACTAATGTAGTGTCTTACGTGTTTCAATGAATTGACTGAGATGTGCACCTTGGCATAATGTAGGAGTTATCTTCTACCACTGCTTTCGGGGTTAGTGGAGGGGATGAAGGGCTGCACACACAGTCTGTTGGCTTTTACCATGATAAGTGAATAAACTGAGGTGAGAAACAAAGCAAAAGGGTTTTGTGACAGAGTTACTGTTTGATAATATACTAAGGTAGTTTTTGGTTTGTTTGCAGGATCACATTGTCTTGAAAGAAGATGAAACACCAAAGAAGCTAGAAGGTCAGCAAGAGAAATTCCTTTCTCTGTTATCTGTGAGAAGATAAACTCTGAGGAATAGCTCATTATGCTTCCTCTTAAAAACATAAGACTAAGGCTGGTGCTTAGGATAGTAGAGCTGAGAAGTTTTCCTTCTGTTTGTCAGAAAGTGTCACTTATCTCCGGGAAATGGTTCTCTTCCTCTTAACGAGGAGAACACAGCCATAGGTCTTGATACTATGTGCATGTGTATATGCTTGATAATGTGTATGGATATATATGGGATATGTATATATAGAAAGACATCCTGTCAGATTGCTTCTTCCACCCTTGCCATTGCCTTCAAGTGTGTAACCTTGGCCTTGTGTAGTTGTAAATAACAAATAGCTGACTGACAGAATGTATTATTGCTCAGCTAGTTATTGTTAAGAAGGGTGGGAATGCTGCTTTCCTGAAGCTCAGTGTGAAAGGATTCACTGGTATGTTGAAGGTCTTAATGGCCTGAAACTGCCAAAGTAATTCTGAAGGTATATTGGTTAGCCTACATATCCCTGTTAGAAAGATTGCTGAAGGAAGAGAGTTGTTACAAAAAGTTAAATTCTTCCTCAGCACCTATATCCTTCAGGAAAAATGAACAGATGCAGAGAAACCTTAGTGTGCTGTGGGTGGGAGACATGGGAAATAATGCAGCCTATAGAAGATGAGACACTTTGTGCACTACAGAATAGCAAGTTGATCTAATCCCTTCTCTTTTTATTCAGCTACAGAAAATATCAAACCACAGCTGGAAGATGGAGGCGAGAAAAAAGATCTGGGCAAAGAGGAGCGATGCAAGGACCCAGAACCCAAGATAGACAATCATGAGCCTCGATTAGGGCCAAGGCCACGCTCACACAACAAAGTTCTCAATCCACCAGGGGGGAAATCCAGTATTGCATTCTATTAGGGTTATCTGTTCACTTTCACTAACGGAGTCCGCACAGAAACTCTTGTCTGTGGTTGCGAGGTCAGTTTATAGATTATTGTTGGTGGATAGATTCTTAGGCAGATGGATGAGGGTTATACTAAAGTGTGTGGGAAGGATAACCTGATGATTTGGGGAGGGAGGGCTGGGGAGGGAAAGGGTGCCCTGTGGAAAATGTGAGCATTGGCCTGCCTGGGTGGGTGTCAGAGGGGGCAGTAGTGTAACTTTGTGAAAGATCAGTGCTACTTTGTGGTGAGTTCATAAGACTGTTAGGTTCTTAGCTAGCTCGTGGCTCAGGACACTCTTGTGGAGCCAGGCTTATCCCTACAGCCAACACGTAAACGTTGTGAATGGGTAGGGGCCTGGAGGTCTCATCTGAAGGGTTCTGAAGGACAGCAGGTAGGCTCTGCTTCCCTCTAGGCAGCAGGGTGCAGCTTCACAGTGTGAGTTGACTTGCAGTCACTGTAATGTAAATACGTTCCCCTGGAACAAGTAGTGCTACTGTGGGTTTGAATGTCTTCAGTCTTTGGTTCTCTTTTTCTCCTTTCTTGCTTAGCAGCACATGATTGCTGATACAAGGGCAAAACATGCTGAAAGTTTTTTATACTCATAAACCATCATATGTTAATAAATATTGTGGGCTTCCCCTCCCCAGAGCGTTCAGGCCTTTCTAATGCCTTCAGCAATCTGCTGATTACTACAACTAGCTCTTGACAAGTGATTGTATCAGTCCAGCACACTATTTCATGTAGGTGCTTCTAGAAGACTTTTATTTAAAGTATCCTGATTGAGTGCTTGCACATTTCTGGTAAAGATGTGGGTGCAGTGTACAATTACCATGGAGAATATAGGGAGGTGTCCAGCCAGCTAGCTTTGACCCAACCTGTATAGAAATGCCTTCGCTTCTGCAAAGGTTTTCACTTTGTACCCTGTGGAAACCGGGACTGTTCTACTCTCTTCACCACAGTGCATTTTTTGTTTGTTTATCTGTGCTGACTCTGTTAGTGAATTCTCTTGTCTTTGGTCAGCCTTATGTTTGCCTTTGGCTGCCTCAAGATTTTTGTCGGTAAGGTTGGGAGAACTGCATGGATTCTCCCCAAACCACAGTCGTAATTGTTTTGAGACATGCTGTAGACTATCCTAGTTGGAGAAACAAAGACTTTAGCAATACAAACCTTTTGGTTGTGCTGACTATCTTAAATCATGTTTGGAAGATGTGCATATTTTGCACGAACATTTGTTAGGGAGGGTAGCTCCCATCATTTGTTCTCTGATCATATCTAGGGCCTTGATACATGAATGTTAACATTAGGTGCTTACTGTTCAGCGTATTTAATAGTGACTTTTTAAATTTGACATATCAAAACAGGAGTTGTTCAGGTACACCAAAGAACAAGTGGCCTTATCTGCATATATCTGCTGCTGTTCTAGCCCAGGTTCCCTGGGAACTGCCACTCTTCAGAGGGGACTGTCTCTGGGCCAGGTGCTAAAACACTCTGTGATTCTAGTGCTCACTAGACTGCTCGGTTCAGTTGATGTCAGAAGTGGTGGATAACTGCATGAAGACTTAGTTGCCTTTTCAGACAGGGAAAATGAAATATGTGGGGCAGTGCTAAGGGCAGAAATAGCCATGGAAGGTGGGGATTTCAGTGCCCCTTCAGAGAGGGTTGGAGCTCCCTGTTATTTGGCCCCCTGGGAAGACAAGATGGTGATTCTAACTGCAACTCTGGGATGGATTTATGTTACTTCCAAACATGTATTTCCTAGCAGCTATTCTTGAGTCTGTGCTGTCTAGCCTCTGTCTGAGTCTTGGACACATCTATTTGTTTCAATTTCTTGTTTCAGTACTTGACAGGGTTTTAAGGGGCCACCATGTGGAGAAGTCAACCAGAGGCTGATTTCTGCATTGAAGGGTCTGGTGTAAGTGATGCTGTCCGTAATACTGAGCTTAGACTTGGCATCTTTTAGTACCTGATGTGCATTGGCTACAGTGCCCATCTTTAAACAGTAATTTCCAACTAGGCCTTAAATTTGTTAAACTGTGTTCATTCTCTTGTATTTTTTTCTTTGGAATCTAAACCATGTTTTCAACTCATCAAGTAAGATTGATAAGAGCATTTCTCCGGGACAGAAGGCGACTGGAAATCAAATGATAAATCATGCAATTGTCAATAAACCTCTGTATTTTGTTACTTCATTGTGTGCTGTAGATGTCTGCTTTTATAAGTTAATGTGTAATCTAGTTCCATATAGATACACTGGTGAATTTTGTTATCTGAAACTGGAAAAATTGCACAAATCTTTTGCCTTCTGTACTATGGAGTATGCTTTGGAGATGTGACATCCTGCTCAAGGTTGCTCATGAGACAAGCACCTCTGTCCCTGGGAGTGTGCAGGGACAGCAGCAGGGCAGGCTGGTCAGGTCGATGACTGTTCGTGGACAACGTTCCGTGGTGCTCTGTACAGTGCAGGGATGCTGTTATACTCTGCAGCAGTATTGTAAATAGACTTAAATACTCAAATATTTTAAAGGTTTAAGTCTATTTGTAGAACAGTGTAGTAATTCCCCTTGAGCAGGGGATGCTCTTTATATGGAGAAGTCATACCTTCACTTCCACATTTCTGGTGAGTGCACAGAACTCTTTGTGCCAGACTGTCTTGGCTAACAGAGTGGACGTAACCACAGCTGTGGAAATTCCAGTTCTGGGTGAGTTGGATGTGGTGGCCTCTCCGCCAGGGTGTTCTAAATCCGCTGCGTTCATCCCTTAATTTACAGACTATGATGCCCTACAGAGCCTCTCAGCAGTTGTTTCTGCAGTGACTTCTGTATTCTGTCTGCACTGGGAGTTTTGCCATTTGTGGTTCGGAACTCTTCTTTCAAGCACGCGCGATGCTTTGGGTGGGATCTGCTGAGTGTGGGAACTTGTGAATATCCTTGATGGATAACACATTAGCAACAAAGGATTGTCCTTCCCTTGAACTGCTGCCAAATACTAGACTACAGTGTAGTTTCACTTTGCAACTCTACGTTGCCTCATCGCTTTGCCCCTAAATTGAAGGTTTGTAGCTTGAACGCTTAGGATAGGATATTATCCATGTTACTTTCTGAGTCTTGGAAGGAAAATGATTTTATCTGTTATAATGAGCTTAGCTTGGGAAGTGGTTAACAGATGACTTGCATGCTTTCCTAAGTCATGTGTACAGTTCTAGGCATAGCTGCTGCTGAGTTCCAAAATAAGTCACCGTGCCTGACTAGTACAAGACACTGCTGCTCCAACGGGCCCCCCAGCTGCAGTGTGTCACCCTCCTGACCCCCTGTGCGCCTCCTTAGCCCAGATCGGTGCCTGTTTGCCCCTATTAAGACTGCAGGCTTCCAGGCAATACCTTTTAAGCAAGTGCTGTCTGATATTGTCCTTCTGTTCCATCACTGCGTAACTGCTGATAAACAGCCCGCATTGCAATCTCAGTGAGGAAGATTAACGTCCTCTCTGTTTTAAGTACTACTGTGGTTGTTTTGAAGGATTTATAGAGGTTAATCAGACTTGGGGCATCTAAAGTGCATTCGTGGGACTTGTCTAGAGTGAACATACATAAAGTGTGTGTGGAGACAATTATTTAAGTGCCAAATGAGTAACTGTTGCATGGTCCCTGAAGCATTCTGCCATTTGCTTACGTATGGTGGGCTCAGAGTGAGGTGAGGTGGGGGTACCCCGGCTGCTGGGGTGATCCATGCTGCAGACGGGGACCGTGCTCAGCTGTCAACCTGTATCGTCACAGCTGGGAAGCCAGCTGGCAACCCAGCGTTTTGTTCAAGCCCTCTGATGAGTCTCCTGTTGAATTTCAGCTTGGAACGCTACTGAGATTCTGCATCACAGTCCTGTCCTGGGCTAGGGAAAGCAAGAGGATACTGGCCTCTGGGCATAGCCTGCCTGCTGGTGACCAAGGGCAGGGTTAGAGAGAGGCTTTGGCACACGATTGGCCATTGATGTCATTACTTGTTACCAGCTGTGCAGGAAGCAGACCAGGTAATGATTTATTGCCGGCCAAGAACTGATGCACAGGACCCCTGCAAGCAGCCAGCAGACTAAGCTTCCCGGCTGCTAGCCCAGCTTGCCCCTGCCTCTGAAAACAGCCAGGGAGCAAAAAGAGCAGATCTTAATTACTGTGCTAAATTTGCAACCCTGATTATTTTTATTGTTCTGTCATGCTTCTGGGGATGAAGATTACCCTCTTGAATCTGGCTTTCCCTTCTTTCAAGATGCAACTCCCGTTATTAACAGGACCTCCTCTTCTTCAAGCAGGTCAAAATGCTGGCCATAACCAGCAAGAACACAGTAACGTGCTTTACCCACCAGCCTCTGGCTCCAGCCAGCTTCTAATTCTGGTCTCTTTACCCTGCCACCTCCCTCCTACACAGACATGTATTTTAAATAGTAGCTATGCTGCCTTTGGCTTCTTGATTATCGCTCCCACGCCACTCCTAGGTGTATGCTCCATGCTGCTCAAGCCGAAGCACAAACAGCCCTGTGCCAAAGTGTGTCAGAAGCACAGAGGTCTATCAGAAGTAACAGGAACTTAATGTTGTGCCCCTTTTTTCACAAACATAATCACTTTTCCTCCACTGCCACCTCCCACAAACAGGTAAACATGGGCTCCACTGTGTAGAAGTGTTTAGTGTTCTGGCTTCTGGGAGCATGCTCTGAGTTATGGTGAGCAAAAAAAAATAAAATAATTCACCTCAGTATGAGTTGCCTGAACTCATGTCCATGTTTCACAGTTTACATTTTAAGAGTGGCAATCCACCATGTCTTATACAAGAGGAAGGTTCTGCCAAATATTGTTGAGCTGATCATTTCCAGGGTTGCCCAAGGCTAGAGAGAGGGTGAGGGGTGGGGCTTTGTTACCTGCATGACATGATCAGTGCAACACTACAAAAATTTAACAGAACCAGCTGATTGTTTCTTTCCATTTCTTGCAGCACGTTGACCCGTGTGAATGTTTAAGCTTGTCATGAAAATAAAAGGTTGGCAAAGTAGACTGCCATTCAATTACTTTGTAAAAAGTTTCTCCAAATTGAGTACTGGCATCTCAACAGCAGTCTCAAGCACAAATTGGGAAGATGGACAAAGCTGAAGGTGGCTTTCTGGTCATCAGTGGAGTAATTAGTGAAAACAGCAGTTAAACAGGAGTTACAGGAAGCTGTTGCTAATGGAGATGAGCAGGTATGGTTGCAGGAAAACACATTCTCTGCCTCCTTACTCTTCTTACATCAGCTTCAAGCTTTATTAATCTGAGCTGTAAGACATAAGCAGTCTTTCACAGAATCACAGAATCATCTTGGTTCGAACAGCCCTTGAAACTCCTCCAGTCCAACCATGACCCTCACCCTGACCGCTCCCAACTCCACCAGATCCCTCAGCGCTGGCTCAGCCCGACTCTTCAACCCCTCCAGGGATGGGGACTCCCCCCCCTGCCCTGGGCAGCCCATTCCAACACCCAACAGCCCCTTCTGCACAGAAATCCTTCCTCAAAGCCAGCCTGACCCTGCCCTGGGCAGCTTGAGGCCATTCCCTCTTGTCCTATTGGTTATTATTTGGCCCAAGAGACTCATCCCCCCTCTCTGCACCCTCCTGTCAGGGAGCTGTAGAGGGCCAGGAGGTCTGCCCTTGTTCTCTAAGAACAGCTCTGCCTGGAAGAGGCTCTAGGAGAATCCTCCCAGCCTAAAGCTGGTCTCTGTGCAACAGACTCAAAGGTCATTAGAATCTCCCATCTTCAAATTACACGAAAGGGTTTTAAAAGCATGTGCGGGGATCTTTGAGCGATGGGCTCTCCAAAGCCCCCTGTAGGAGCTGCAGCTCTCCTTACCAGAGTGAAGGCAGGAGATCGGGATGCTCCACAGCGAAGCCTGAGGGATCAGCAGCAAGACTTCAGTGCTGTGTCACCATGAACCTTGTTAACCGTGGCAGACTTTAAGGGAAGTATGTCACAACTCTTCTTCCAAACAGAAGAGTTAAATTTATTTTCTGGTAATTTGGAAGTAGATTACTTAGGATGCCAAACAGGCTTCTGAGCTTCTTCCATGAAGCAGCAAGGACAGGACTTCCAGTGTGTGTCCCAGCACTCGCCACAGGCCCAACACCATGGAGCTGAGCTGCAGCATCGTGTGGTAAACAAAGAGCTGATGACTTCCTGCCAGCCAGGCTGAAGTCACTGCTTTAAGCCAGGTGTTGGTGGTATTCACACAAAAAATCAGCCACTGAATACTTGTCATCATGCTTTCTTCCGTACGCAAGCCTCCAACACGAGTATATAATACTGCTGCATGTGGTTTTTCATAATCACATTTGAAAACTTGCCATGGGATTTTTCCACTACAAAAAAAAATGCAAGTGCGGGATTTCAGCACGGAATAGTAGTACAGTGGCTGTAGGCCGAGGACGGTACTTGAAGCCACAGAGCAGCAGAAGTCTGATTTAGCAGGTGACTGAACACGCTGGTGAGGCCTCGCATGGAGTACTGAGTCATTTTGGGCTCCCTACTATGAGCAAGATGACTCGGGGAGGGTGTGCAGCAAGAGGCCACAAAGGGGGGTAATGAACTGGAGCATCTTTCGTAAGAGGAGAAGCTGAGAGAGATCTGGGGCTGTTCAGCCTGGAGAAGGCTCCGGGAGATCCTACCAGCGGGTTTCAGTACCTGCTGGGCAGGAGCGAGGATGAGGGAGCCAGACTCTTCTCTGGACAAGAGGCAATGGGCACAAATTAAACCACACAAATTCCTTCTGAACACCAAGAAGCACTTTTTTACTGTGAGGGTGGTTGAACGCTGGCACAGGTTGCCCAGAGAGGTTGTAGAGTCTCTGTCTGTGGAGAGGCTCCAACTCAGACTGGACGTGGTCCTGGACAACCTGCTCTGGCTGATCCTGCTTGAGCAGGGGGTGCCAGACTAGATATCTCAGGAGGTCACCACCGAACTAAAGGAGTCTCTGATCTTGCGTTCTGTGACTTACCACCCCACCCACCAATTTCTACGTACCAGACTCCAACAGGGAAACACTGTCTGTGGGGTGAAATGAATTCACAGTGTAACTACAAACTCAGACGACCTCACGCTCTCAGCAAATCAGTTTAAGAAAACTTTGCTTTGATGCGTGGATTTGTCTTCTGTGACATCTGTTTAAAATGTGACTTTACTGGATGCTGTCAGTGCCTAAATTGCTTTCAAACTACTAGTGTTTATATTAAATGCAACTTGAGCAGAGCTGCTCTTTCTCTTTAGAATTTGTAATAATTTACATAAGTCATTTACTTCAGCATTTCTTGTACTTGGCTATGTTAAAGTTTACCTCATTCTTAAAGCATCCTTTGTGCTTTTGTAAACACTGTGGGAGTGTTTGTGAGCATTTTGCATAGTGAGAAGGGCAGTGGCTGAGTCAAAGAAGCCTCTAGCATTGGTGAGTAAGAGCACCCTTGTTTAAAGGACAGAATTTCAGATCAAAACCTTTTATGCTTTTGAAGGAAATGGCTTACAGAAGCATTTCTAGTAAAGTAATAAGCAATTAAGCTAGGCTAGTGTGCAGAAGGTAATCAACTTGAGTAATTCAGTCTCCTGCCTAAAGAATACCGGTGGTGTCACTTGCATGGGTATGTCATTTGTGGCAGATGGGTGCTAATCCAGAGCAGTAACTGCAAGGGGAGGCCTGCCAAGGCATGTGGGTCGGCAAGTGCTGATGTGCAGGGTTCCCATGCCAGGGACAGTGGTGGGCCGGGCAGGCACCCCTGGGGGGCACGGTTTGGAGGCAGGACAGAAAAGCAGCTGCCCGGAGGCTTGTGAAGAAGCCGCAGCGCAGTTGGTTTCACTTACTGTAGTGTAGCTACTGAAATGCCCCATGCAGGCTTCTGCAGAGTGGAGAACGCCCGAGAGCCATCTAGCAGACACTGCACCCGTGTGCCAGGCATAAGAAAGCTGGACATTCCCTTTCCATGGACGGTCCCCTTCAAAATTCCCTTTAAAGATGTTTGAAAGAGGCTAAAAAGCCCCCGCTGAAGAGAAGGATCAGCGCCGCGTCTGGCCGCCAGCGCTGCTCTCACGCTGCAGAGGTTCAGCTGCCGCAGCCGCCGCCGTTTCCCGTTTCCCCCTGGAGGAGCGGCGCCGCCTCTGCCGGGCTCCCGTCCCCCCGCTCCAGCGCCGCTCCCTTCCTGGTGCCGTTCAGCGTCGCGCCCTGCCCGGTCAGAGAAGCCCTCAGTGACCAGGAGCCTGTTCCCGCTGTACACAGGTACTGCGGCCGCGGCGTCCTGCCCTTCCCCTCGCCCTCTTGCAGAAACATACAGCTGCCAGCAGCTCCGGGCCAGGTCAGACACTACGCACTGCATCGACATTTTAGCAGACAGTTCTCTTTCAACGCATTTTTAACCCATTTTTATGTCGGGGAATTACTTGTATACACACCCAACAGCTACACCGTCAGTGACAGCGGCTGGCTGATGCAAAGCTATTCTGCACCCTTCAGCACACTCACCTGTTTCTTGTCCACAATATTGAGGCTAACGGAGGCAACAATGCAGGCAACAGTGTTTGACAACATAAAGATCATCATCTGTTGCCAACGCCACAGGGGGATCTTTAATTCACTAGAAAAGGCCAAAAGAGAATAGAGTAACTAGTCACTTGCAGATATTTAACGCACCTCTATAGTTCCTTGCAGCATCAAGTTGCAGGCACTGCTTTCTGTTCAACACTGTTCCCCTAAAGCACTGCTGGTGTCTCTGCTTGAGAAAAAGAAAAAGCACTCTCACCTGGACTTTGTTCCTAGGATGTGTCCAACAACCAGATTCGAAAGGCCAACTCCAACCATCTGCACAGAAGTTGCAAGCCCCATGGCTGTCCCTAAAGTTGCTTGGGGGACCACGAGAGGTATGGATGGCCACATACTAGCCTGGCAGGAGTAAGGAAAAGAGGAATTAACTCAAAGCCATATTTAAAGGATAGGAGAAGATCATTGGTTTAAAAAGAAATTCGCATTAAATATACATTTATGCTTTCTCTTAAAAAAATCTGTTACTTATCCCTCCCAGTGTATTGGCTGGTTCCAGACTGTTCCCCATCCTTTTCAAGCAGCTTTGAGACAGCACAGACAACACAGGTTATCTGAAACAGGAATAACCTGATGGGGCGTTAGACCTGATGATTTAGCTGATAAGACTCACAGGAGATTCAGGTGTTACATTCAAGCACTAAGAAAAGCACAGATTAATGCTTCACTCTGTATCAAATGGTCCCTTACTCTGCTTTTCATTTTGCTCCATATTGATTCTTTGGGGTTATTTGTTAGTAACCAAAGTCTTCAGGATTGGGGTTGAAGCCTGGGGTTAGGCTGTGGCTGCTAAACCTGCTCACCAGGACACGGGGCAGGGAGATGTGCCACCCGGGGTGTGGGAGCACAGCCACAGAACACTCAGCTACAGCAGTGGGGCTGTGAACTTACGGCAGCAAAGGAGTAAGTAATCCCCAACCAGATGGTAGAGACTAATGGAGGCACAAACGTAAACGCCAGGAGAGCGAAGACGGGCAGAGTCAGTGCAGCACAGCCAACAGCAAAGACACCCCTCAGTCCAACGTAGTCCTGGCAAAGGAAACAAACAGGCGGCCTCTTACAAGGGATCCCCACAGGTCCTGGGGACAGGAGTGGCCGCACAGAGTGGGTTGCCCACAGTGGCGTGTCCTAGCTATGGAGGACCAAGCCGTGCCCTTGTTGCTATTGCCCTTACTAGTTCCTCTTGTGTACTTCTGAACGGAGACTGAACCCTCTGTCAGGGAATCAGTGTCCAGCACTCATGTACAATGGCAGGCTTTAGTAAAGGGCAGAGCAGGGAAACACACCATTATGCCCTGACAATTATAGAAATAAGGAAGGGAAGAGTTTGAGAAAACAGGGACTGATTACTTGCAGGTTGTCCTTTCCCATCTACTTGCAAAGCTTACTGTGATCCCTTCTGTTCCAGTCTCAGGTTTCTCAAAACATACAGCCGTTCGCCATGGTCTGACACTACCACAGCACAATCAGGGGACACAGGGAAAAATAGGTTAATGTTATTTCTTATAATTTAATTCAGACTAGTGCATCTTGCAGTTTGCAAGTAATTAAAAGACTGCTTATTCAGAAACAGGCTAAATTCTGGCTGAGGGGGTTGTGACAAAAATATTTCAAAAAATTATGAAAAAGTAATCAGCAAACGCTTTGCTTTTGGGTACTCACAATTAATATGCCAGCTGCTGCAGAGAGAACAAGGGAGCTGTCGTACACTGCCCCAGCAATATAAGCGGCTGCCTGCTGACTGTAACCAGAATATTTATCCTGGATAAACTTGCTAAAAATAAAATGAAGAGGGGAAAAATTACATAATTAGGATTCTTGATCTGGTTATTTTGACAGAAAGTTAGTCTGAGCACAAGCATATGGAGAGGACAGGTTTTAATGAGAGGACCTGTAACCAAGCCTTTATTGTTTTATTTTTTTTTTAATTGGTGCACACCATAGAGAAACTGGTAGGTTAAATGGCCACTTTCACAATGCTTCTGCAAGTGCAGAGTAAAACTGCAGGCTGAAGTTGGGCATATGCTCAATTACATCAGAACAGCTCACAAGCAGCAGTTTGCTGTCACCTGTCCAAAACACACGGATTGGTTTTTTACGTTCTCTTTGAACGGGCAGAAAGCATTATCAATCCAAGGGTGAGAACGCTGAGGGACAGGAAAAATATTTTAAAATAATCCATCAGCACAGACCAGCATTTAAATCGAACACCTGTATTTCAGAAGTACTAGGAATTCCCCCTTGGCATCTTTAAGGAGACCTGGTGAAAGCAGAAAACATGCAAACCAAGTTTTGTTTCCACTGTCAGAAGTCAGGCTTTCACCTTTCTTAGGGACACACACAAAGGGAATTAAAACTTACTCAAATCCTTTACAGAATTTACAGTCATACAGTCATAACAGCTTAGAAAGACTAGTTTATTTAGAGATCTTGTAGTTATTTAAACCCGGTTTGGCTACTTGCATGGCTATTTACCATTAGTAATAACAAGTCTTTATAGCTTGTGCTGACAGCAAAGTATGAAACAAGACACTGTTCCTGAAGATTTACTGCAACAGCGTTTGCCAAAGAGCAGTGGCCTTGGCACCATTGGTTTTCAAACTGGGAAGCAATTTTTGCCCGAAAAGATGTGTGAAACATGACTCTTAGTGCCTGAACTTTTGTTCCACAGGAAGGAAAAAAAAAAAATCTGCAGGGAGGCAGAACTGCAGAAATGAGGATTCTGTGTGATCAATAGAGACCGTTTTCAGTTAAAATGAGAGGGCAACTGATAGAAAGCCCATCTCATCAGGGCCTTGATGATACTTGCCATCTTGAAAGTCTGTATTTTACTAATAAGAGGTCACTTCTACATTTGTTATGACAATGTTGATGACATTTCTTCACGCCTGATTTCACAGTGTGTTACCATACATCACTAATGAAATACTATCAAAATAATTTTCTTTTTCACTGCAGGCCTTTGCTAATATAAAAGTTCATATTCATTAGGTGATAGAAGCTGCATTATCAACAAACAGGAAAAAAGCAGCAAAATTATGAGTCTGTGGCAGATCTACAAGACAGAAGCAGGAGTCCCAATTCAGTTGGGCAGGTTGCTTCCTTATTTTAAGCAAATGAAGGCATAAAAAAGGAAGTCTGCAAGCCTTGCACTGGGATGCAGACGCTTCCTCAAGCTGACGCGGGCTTAGCTTTGTTCCCTACACAGCAGACAACATGCAGGAGCTGCAGGACAGAATTGCCCCAGGCCTGTGAAGCTCATGCCCCACCCAGCTCGGAAGACAACCACTTTGTTGGACTATCACAAAGGTGGAATGTCTGTGGGCTGTTTTTTTAAGTAAAGTATTTCTTCCCCTTCTCCCAAATCCTTTTGATCCCCCATGTTCCAAGCTTTAAATATTGGATTAATTATTTCCCTTTAAGTTATTTTTGCTTTCCTTCAGAAGCCTCCCTCATCTCTGAAGGGAAAGAAAGGTCAAAGAACCCTCGTATCTTTAACTAGGTGTTACAGACATCTTTCTCTGTGTTTCATGAGTGGAAGGAACAAGCGTATTACCCTCGTATTTCCCTGTCAACTACAAATGAAGGGTCTGCAAGGCTCTGATAGGCTTGTATCAGGCAGGGGGACTACAGCCATAGAGCAATACCTGGCGTCTGCCACAAAGGGGAAGACTCCATTGTAGAAGAACATGATGGTGAGGACCAGGAGCCAGTAGCGAAGGGGAAGTCGCTGGATGTCCTGAATCCGCTGCAAAGATAAAAATGTGCCCTCACTCACCAGGAAATAGTCTTCAACTTCACATTAATGTCACTTCCTGCAAGCCATTGAAGGTCACAAGAAATTTAAGTAACAGCAGGTAAAAGAGAATTGAAAGGTAGCTCATGTACCTCTATGCAAAATTTGGCATGTGCTGACTTCAAAGCATTCCTTCTTTAACACTATTCAGCAAAGAAAACAAAGAAGCTTTCATCTTATTTCTGTAAAGGTTATGGCTGCAAGAGACTATTCTAAGCAACCTCTATTAAGAGCCTACTGCAAAACCTTAAGTGAAACACAGTGGAAAGACACAATATAAACAGGAGTCACAACACTGAGACTGAGAAACCATTAAGAATACTGTCATGAGAAGGAAGCTGCCTAATAGATTTAAGTGCCATAAAAATTGCAACCTCTTGCCTGTAATGTTTGCTCCTAAACAGAAGAATGCAAGGAGGAATGCAAGATAACGGCTAGCAAAAAATAGTTCAGTACTGACCAGATTAGCTATTTTCTATCAATGACAGATCCTGTGAGCCAGAGAGCCGTTCCAGAGAGAGGCTACTGCCTCATTTTATGCACAGAATCCACCTCTGAGCCATGTACAGTCAAGAAGTAACTGGCTCAAACAAGTAATGCCATTCAGAGTGCTAACTCGGCTCTCTGGAAGGCTGTAAATACATAAACAGAAAATTTACACTTTGGTGGCTTGCAGATGCAATATCCTCAGATGGACCTGAAGAACTGCTCTGCAAGATTTAACCAGGGGTGTTAATGCCATCTTCTGGCCAGGACCAGCTCTTACTAGTGCAGCCTTCCCTGACTGCAAAGGCCGTGCTCATGCACCCCAGGACCCCAGAGGCCGAGATGGAAAAGCTGTCTGCACACCACATACCACTTTTTTGGATTCTTGCTGGATAACCCCATCCAAGCCCAGTTGCTTCATGCCCACTTTATCTAGTACACTGACTGTGAGGGCTGAAACAAAACCAAGCACACAGAGGAGGGTACCTGGAAAAGACACAAGAGGTGTTAGAAATTCCTCAGTGTGGAGAGAGCTGAATGACAAAACCAACTGCATGTAATATGCAGAATTCTTTGTGGCTCCTACTCCTGGCTTCTCTTAACGTTTAAGGGTCTCCCTTACTGCAGCCATACAGTGGGACAGAGTCCGTGAGCTCTTTGCCCACAAAGCTTCCAGTGCCAGTGAAGCTAAAGCCCTACTGGTCTCCAGAGAAAGCTGCTTTGTTGGCCTATGGGCAGAATGCCTTCTAAACTGCAGCAGGCCTGCGCCTAACAAACCCAGGGTTAAAACAAGCCGGACATTAAGACACTGCCATGGTCCCCTGAGGAGGAGAGGTACGACACACAGGCTGGTACTGGAAGCCAAGTTACACCTCTTCATTTATGTGACCTAATGCAGTCACTACAGCAATCTGACCTGTTGGCACACTCAGCTCCACAGAAGTGAGTCAGATTATGCTGGATATGCCAGAAGCAAATTTGGCAATGAGCATCTGCTGCAGACTTCCTTCTTTCAGAAAGAAATCTGTATCTGTTTTGTTTTCTAAAGAGCCAGAACAGTCTCTGTGATGCATACACACTTTGTATGATGTATTTATCCCCTCACAGACTACTGAAGTCGTGGTGCTGTGCTTGCAAATGCTGCCTGAGCATGAAACTAATAGTGTCAGATGGGATGTAACACACCATGCTCATCTCACTGCACTGAAGAGAGGACAGAAATTCAAATCTTCTAAAATTGAGCCCTAGAACAGATTCACACTAGGAAACATGTAATTCAGATTCTGCTTCTCATAGCAATTCATACCTACAGTTTTGACCAGTCCATGTGCAAGACATCTTATGCTGAGACCAATACAGATACTACTACAGAACCAGCATGTTCTGCTAGCTAAAATATGGAAGAACAAACACATTAGATTCCTCTTTTGTTTCACTCTGAAGTTTCTGTTCCATGGGATTAAACCTACATTAAGTACCGTGACTGAAGAGCGATGGCCTCAGGGGTCGGTACTAGGACCAGAGTTATTTAACATCTTTGCTGGCAACATGGACAGTGGGATCGAGGCACCTCAGCAAGTTCACTGACAACACCGAGCAGTGGTGCAGGGACACGCTGGAGGGAAGGGATGTGCCATCCAGAGGGTCCTGGACAGGCTGGAGAGGTGGGACATGCAAACCTCATGGAGTTCGACAAGGCCAAGGGCAAGGTCCTGCCCATGGGTCGGGGCAATGCCAAGCACAAATCCAGGCTGGGCGAGGAGTGGATGGAGAGCAGCCCCGAGGAGAAGGACTTGGGGGTGTTAGTGGATGGAAACGAGCCAGCAACGTGCGCTCCCAGCCCAGAAAGCCAACTGTGTGCTGGGCTGCACCCAGAGCAGGGTGGGCAGCAGGGCGAGGGAGGGGATTCTCCCCCTCTGCTCCACTCTCCTGATACCCCCCTGCAGTGCTGGGTCCAGCTCTGGGGGCACCAACATCGGAAGGACACGGACCTGCTCGAGTGGGGCCAGAGGAGGCCACAGAGATGATCAGGGGCAGGAACAGCTCCCCTGTGAGGACAGGCTGAGAGAGTTGTGGGTGTTCAGCTGGAGAAGAGAAGGCTCCGGGGAGACCTTAGAGCGGCCTCCCAGTACTTAAAGGGGCTACAGGAAAGGGGGGAGGGACAGGACAAGGGGTAACAGTTTTAAACTGGCAGAGGACAGATTCAGATTAGATATTAAGAAAGATTCTTCCCTGTGAGGGTGGTGAGGCCCTGGCACAGGTTGCCCAGAGAAGCTGTGGCTGCCCCCTCCCTGGAAGGGTTCAAGGGTTGGACGGGGCTTTGAGCAACCTCGGCTAGTGGAAGGTGACCCTGCCCATGGCAGGGGGGCTGGAAGTAGATGATCTTTAAGGTCCCTTCCAACCCATTCTGTGATTCTATGATTCTATCTTAAAAGTATCTCAAGAAAACTGCAGACAAAACTGTCAAGCTGACACTACAGCTTTAGAGAGGGTTTTCAGGCATCAATGAAGAAAACACAACTCCATTGCATATAGAAAGCAACAGGAAAACCTGGAAAATAATGTGCCTCCTCCTGCTACCTTCACTTTTTCAGGTACTTTTCATAACTGGACAAAACAGGCTACCCTCAGGTTTAGAAAACAAAAGGCCAAAGCTCCAAAGCAACTCACCTCCCCAAAGTGTCCACTGCATTCCAAATTTTGCCTCAAACTGCTGGGTGAAGAAGAAGTTGAGAACACTCCCAAGACGTGAGAAAGACAGAGTCAGTCCAAATGCCAGTGCCAGTTCCTTCCCCCTGAACCAGAAGGCTGTGATACGATTCTGCACAACTTCGAGGAGACAAAAATCCTTGTGGCCAAGGGCATTGCATAGAAGCAACAAGCACAGCCTCTCAAGCTAGAGTACCTGAGCTGGGGTAAGAGACCTCCATGCATCCGAAGAGGAGGTAGTACCAGCTTCACAGTCCATTTTAAAACATACTAAATCATACTGAGACATGGGAGGTGAACGTAATTCCCCACATAAAGCAAGCAAAAATACCCCCAAAGGCATAGCAATCACATGTCAGTCCCCAGCCCTGGGTGAAGGATAAATTTGTTGGAGGGAAAGACTTTTAAACGTTTCAGCACACATTAAATCCATGCAACCCTTCAAGGAGCAGTATTCTTCTCTTAGCAACGTAGGTTCCTGGTGCAAAGCAGGTGAAGCTGACTGGTAGGACAAGGGTCTAGGTGACAAATTAAGAATGTATCATGACCCTCTAGTAAGGCATAATTAAGAATGTGAATTCCTTACTAGTAAGTGACCCATTCCCAGAGCCAAAGAGCAGTCTTCCTGTTAGCATCATTGGTAGGAGGTATGGCGACCCCTTGAAATGTGAGCCGAGAGCAAAGACTGATGATCCCAGCACAGTCATAAGAGAGAAAACAAAGACACCAACTAGGGAGAAAAAAAATACACAGACCTCAACAGACATGCTAAGATCAGGACAAAAGCATTCTTTGTCAAAAAGCAAAAGTGCAACCTCAAATCACACCAGTAAACCTGTAAACTCCCATCAGTTTACCCTCATTTTAATTTTATAAAAACTGGTCTCTTTATGAAATGACTTGGAAATCCTCAAAATAATGATGATTTTATTACCATTGTTATGATTTTATTATAATTGTATATTTATTATCAATGCTAGAGAGGCAGAATAAGTCAGATAGAGGACTCTGAACTCTGTATAGAGTCCCTGTTCCTGTCCTGAGCTCCACTGCAGACTGTGGCCTAGAACAAGCAATCCCCTTCTGTGTGCCTCCCTCTCTTCATCTGTAAGATGTTTACCTTTAGAGACAGAGCTTAACTTCATTTGCTGGCACTGCTGGGTCTTAGACTATGGCACACGCCAGAACAAACATCAGAGCAGGGAACAGAACACTGTTTTGTCTGATCAAAACCAGATAACGCTATTCCCTGTTATGTGCCTGCCAGAGGAAAGCAGGTTACTGCACGGCCCTGTAAATTCAAGTAAGCCAGTGGTCAAAGGATGAAAACATCTCAGTTGCCTTTGTGGAGCTGCTCAACTAAGCATCACACACTCTGAAACTTTGACTGTCCCTTTGCACTGAAAGAACATCCTGAAATCCCACTTCACTACAAGAATAAACAAATCAGTCCGCAGAACTTACAGCGATTTCCCAGTTTATCAATCAGGAATCCAGCCAGAATAACCACTACTGCATTTCTAGGAGAAAGCAAGAACAGTAACATTTGTGCCTTGCTGCTGGGAAGCAACTAGCAAACTACCACACCCCACTAAAGCAAGAGAAGCAACTTACGTCCACGCATAGATGGCGTACAGCAAATTGTACTGTGCAGGTGTCATTCCCAAGCCCTCGACGCAGCCCCGCAGGCTGTCGTGCCCGGTGCTGTTATGATGGGTTCCATTGGGGCAGGTCAAGTTCTGCACAACAAGTCACAGAGCCTGTGTCAGGCAGCAGACACAGATGAAACCCCACACATCCCTTTAAAAATGAAGTTAATTTCTTGCTTACTAGATGCCTATTTCTCCTACTCTGTTCCCACTTCCATGATCAGGAATTGCTGGACTTGGGTCTTCTCCCAGGAAGCCAGCCCTTGCCAAATGAGAAGTGACTGGCCATCAGCATGTCCCATCCCCCCCTTCCCCTTCTGCAGCAGCAGCGGCAGGAGCTCAGCACTTTTATACACATTTCAGTCCAAAAGAAAACCCAGGAGACTGCACCAGGAGGTTTATCTGATCCCTTAGTTTCTTACCTATAGTTTAGTTTGATCTGACTCTTCATTACGTACTATAAAGTTTTAAGCAGTTTGTAAATATGAAACTTAGTAGTAGTCCATATTAATTCACAGCTATAAAGTATTTGCTGAACAGTAGGAAACTGGTAGTCCTAGCTTGATTTAATAACATCATTTTAGCCACTGAAAAGCAGCATCTCCTCAACTCCATATGATCAGGAAGAAACCCTAGATCTTCCAGCTACTAAGAATGTACCTACATTAGGAAATGGACACTAAGTTTTCCACACCATTAGGCACAAGAAAAGTGTGATTTTTACCACATGGTTTTTATATAGCCATCATATTTGCAAACCTGTCAAATCTGCTGTAGGGAACTGTCTGAGGCTGCAGGGAAACAGTTCTCTAGAACAAAGTGCTTTCACTGCAAGCTTAGATGCTCTGACTACCTCTGTACCCCTTGTGTGAGGCAGGTAGAGACTAAATTCACCAGAGTAAAAATATGATGGGAGTGTCAACAGATAAAAACACGGTGTGCACAGTACCTAACTGGAAAATATGGCTTGGCTTCACTACCCTATAAAGTTACCTAGGCAACAAAATATGACAGAATCTTTCCTTTACTCCATAAATAAACGATTCTTCTCCCACAGACCTATGAAGTTGTGGAGGTTCAAGGAATAAATACTGACCTTTTTTTTTCTTTTTAGTCCTGTTTGCAATGGCAAACTGCACCCAATTTAGCCTGGAGATCACTGTCTGAATGACACAGATCAAATGCATTTTAAAAACCCCCAAAAGTTACATGCAAGCTAACAGGGATTTCTGCCCTTGCTATTGAAGCACCGAGAACTGCGACTCAGCCTGCACGTGCTAATCTACCAGCAGATGGCACACGTGAGTAAAATCACCTCTCAAAAGAGGTGAAAGAAATGCAATAATGACAGATAAATGAGTCAAGTAAGAATTTGTCAGGAATTCAGGTAAGAACTTTGAGACCTCGGCATTTCTGGAAAAATCCCAGAAATAACTGGGATATCAGTCTGAACCCTGAACAACAAAATTTTGTGGCATTTGAGAATACAGCTAGTTTTTATATGACAGTTCTCCTGTGATCTCCCTGCACAGCTCTCAGCTAGCAAACATATTATGGGATACTTGCAGTATCAGGAGGTATCTGAAGGCTCAGAAAGTCTTTTCTAGTCTCCTATATACTACATCCCTAGGCTTCCAGTCCAGTGTGGGACATCATAGAATGACAGAATCACAGACTGGTTTGGGTTGGAAGGGACCTTAAAGATCATTTAGTCCAAACCCCTGCCCCAGGCAGGGTCACCTTCCACTAGCCCAGGTTGCCCAAAGCCCCATCCAACCCTTGAACCCTTCCAGGGAAGGGGCAGCCACAGCTGCTCTGGGAAACCTGTGCCAGGGCCTCACCCCCCTCACAGGGAAGAATTTCTTCCTTACATCTCATCTAAATCTCCCCTCTGTCAGTTTAAAATTGTTACCCGTTGTACTGTCCCCACACACCCTGATCAAGAGTCCCTCCCCCCTGTCCTGTAGCCCCTCTGAGTACTGGGAGGCCGCTCTAAGGTGGCTGCCCCCTCCCTGGAAGGGTTCAAGGCCCGGTTGGACGGGGCTCTGGGCAACCTGGGCTAGTGGAAGGTGTCCCTGCCCGGGGCAGGGGGTTGGGACTAGGTGATCTTTAAGGCTCCGTCCAACCCCAACCCATTCTGTCATTGTCCCGGGTTTGTGCATCTTCTTCACAGCAAACACACCAGCAATATCCCCTCACCCTCTGCATCCCGAACGGACGACCCTGGAGTATGACTCCTATTCCAACACCGTAAGAAAAGGTTTTGAAACTCCACCGGTGAGCAAACTCTCGGTTTTTCTGGTTCTGCCTTTTTTTGCCCACCCCGCTGCCAGGCTGCAGCCCGACGCCCCGCACTCACCCCCTGGAACTGCTCCTGCAGGACGCTGGGGATGTCGAAGCAGAAGTAGGAGCCGAAGGTGAGGAGGCAGTTGAAGAGGAGCACCACGAACCTGAAGGAGGCTGCGGGGCAGAGAGGAGCCGCCTCAGCGCACCCGTCACCTCCGGGCCCGGCCCAGCCCGGCCGCAGGCCCCGCCGAGCCCCCGGCCGCGCCTTAGCCGGGCCCGGGGCTGCGCCCGACCCTCCGCAGGCCCCGCGGCCCCGGCCCGGCCGCGCTCACCCCGCTCCGCTGCCGCCGCCATGGCTCGGCCCGCACCTCCCGCCGGCCCAGGCCGCTGCCCGGCCCCGCCTCGGGCCCCGCCCGCCGCCGGGACACGGCCCCGGGCCCGCCGCCGCGCCGCGGGGGTAGCCGCCGGGAGAGCGCGGTAGGGCCCGCGCCGGGGCCGCCCCCTCGGGGGGAGCCAAGGCCGGAAGGGCTGGAAAGAACCTGGAGGGAAGGGATCCGGTTTTGAAAAGCAGCGTGATAAACTGGGGGGATAATCCTCAGTCAAAAAGAGGAAATTTAGTAAAGAGAATTCAAGCTAGTGCACATAAAAAGAAGAAGTCAAACGGGTAAATACAAGGTGGGAAAGAGCTAACTAGGGAACAGCAGCACAGGAGAAATTGGTTTGTAATGAGTCATAAAATGAACAGAGTCAAAAATGCAATGTTTTTGGGGAAAAAAAGGCGTATCTTTTAGGGTGTGTAAGTAGAAGTGTCTCATGTAAGAAATGGAGGAGGAGCACAGTTACTTAAGCTGGTACTAACACTGCACACGAACAGAGAGAGAGAGAAACCAGCCAAGCATCCATGGAATTTTCTAGTTATCACAAGAGCAGAGTCCTGGTAACAAAAAGAAGAAAAAGAAGGAAAGAAGAAGGAAAAAAAAAATAAATAAAAGCCCCCACCCCCTATATGATTGAAAGGGTTAAATATATTTATCTTCCTGTTTGAATATTTTCTACCCGAACAAGGCATGAGGAGCCATCAAACAAGGCAAGATTCACAACGGCCACAGTGAGGACCGGCCCCTTACCTCAGTTTAAAATAGACCTTGATAGATCCATGAATAAAGCCATGTGCCAGGTCTGTCCTCCACAGCAAGCAGCAGGACTTGAGAATCCGTAAATTTCTTCCCATTCCTGTGTCAGTGGGTCAGAGGTACACACACAACAGGAAAAGGTACAGGATGAAAAAATAACCTTGAGCAACCTGGATCCGTGTCATAAAATATTCACTGTGATATGTTTGGTAAGAGAAAGTTTATTCAGGTGGTCAGTGCAACCCTAAACAAAAGTTTTTCAGCAGTGGTGTGTACTGGAAATTGATCAATAACAATTTTAGGAGCATTTGATTTGTGACAGAGTCAGACCACAAGATATCCTTTAATTTTCTCACTTTCTTGGGCTGCAGGTGTGGAGAATGCTGAAACAGCAGCATTACCTTATGTGCAGAGGATGCATTACGTCGCTGGCCCGTGTTGTCCTTACTGAGCAGAGGTTGGCTGACCCCGATGAGCAGGTGAGCCCCCCCAGCTGCTCACTCCCCCCAGTGGGATGGGGGAGAAGATCAGAAGGGAAAAAGTGAGGAAAAAAACACAAAACCTTGTGGGTTGAAATGCAGGCGGTTTGATAAGTGGAGGGGGGAAAAAACAAGGGAAAAAACCCAAGGGATGCACAAGCAATTGCTCACCATCAGACTGATGCTCACTCGGCCCTCAAGCAACCTTGGAAAAAACAGCACCCCCCAACTTTCTTGCTGAACTTGATGCTACACAGCATGGGGCCTCTCTTTGGTCAGCTGCAACATGGTTGTGTTGCCAATGCTGTTTTCCTCATGAGCCTGAAGCACTGCACTGTATCAGCTACTATGAAGAAAAAAAACTCTTTTCCAAGTAAACCCTGCACACTAAGAACCAGGTCCTGAAAGGCATTCTTTTGACCAAAGAAAAATGTTTTATAGCAGCATTTAGCAAAGTGTCTGTATAGCAATAACATTTTAATATACATTTTTGTGTGTGTATATATATGTGTGTATACAAAAATATATGTGAGTTTGTGTATATATAAAACATATATAATTTTGTTTGTGATTGATTTGAAAACTAGGGTTAGAGCTTGCCTAATGATTTACAGGTTTTCAGAAACTATCTGGGTTTTGATTCTAGATTCTTTCTTACAAAAGCTATGAAATGCTCCCAAGTCCAGTTCTTTCTAACGGTGCTGCCCCTCATTTCATTTCTGATTTATGTCTTCATGAAGGATGCCTGCTGGCAAGTATCATTAAAATGGCATCTGGGAGAGACTTTCCAGCTATCAGTATATTGCAACAGCACTACTTGGTAAATTCAAAGAATGAATCTAAGATTCCAGACTTGGAAACAATACATACATGAGGGTACTAAAGCCCACAGATGATCAGGTTTCTTGTCAGGCTATAAACATTAGTAGCAGCGGCAGGAGTGGGAGCAGCAGCAGGTTCCTGGGCTGTATGAAGTTTTGTAGCACCTCTAAGATGTGTTTGTGCCACTAATGGTATTTGTATCACACTTCAGGAACCTGTGTGGCAATCACATTGCTTATGAAAAATACTAGATGCTGGACAAAATTCACTGTGGTGCCAAAGGGATGGAAAGGAAAAATACCATCAGCATCCTGCTATGTAAATAATAGGTTAAAGATATTGGATTCCTTTGCATAGTGAGTCTGGACACACACTTCCAATTTTCTCCCTCAAAAGTGTTTTGTATTCCATATATATATATATATGAAATATCTTATGTGTATATACGGAAATATATATATTATATATTTTTCATAATATTCCATGTTATATATATGGATAGATTATATATATATTTTCCACATATATGAAACATTTCCCCCTCCTTCCTTTCAATCTTTGGCTAACAGGCTATGTGAATTTGATGTGTTAGAATTAATTAACCTTTTCAATTTTACTTTTCCTGCCCTTTTAGCTTCAGCTCATATATGTTCTGGAGTAGAGACTGGAAGTACGTTCAATTCCTGAGCCCTTAATAAGAATTAGTGTATAGGACTACTCATGGTGAGGTCAAATACTTGTGGGAGATTTGCAACGGTGGCATGAACATTTGTCCAGACACAGGTTACTGCATGTCTAGAAGAACCTTTAGGCCATCCTGAGGAAGAAAAGGGACAGGCATTAAAATACTTTAGGTATGTTTTGCTGATTAGGAATACTAATTAAACTCAGACACCAGAGTGAAAAGAGCAGGTGTATTTTACTGGAAATAACTAAATAATGTAACATAATAATACAGAAAACCTACAGTAAGAAAAGACAGAATAGTGCACTTAAACAAATAGGAAAATACAGGGTAACGCATCCAATCATTACTACCTGAGAGAGAGAGAATAGTGATTAAGAAAGATCCATCCCCACTCACAGACTTTACCACCCCCCAGCCCTGCAGCGCCGGGCAGCCCCGGTTACACAAGGGTTGGCAGAGCCTGGTCCGGGCAGTGGGAAATCCTACGCGGTGCCTCCGCCTGCAGCTGAGCATCCAGAGTCGCTGTGAGCGGGTCCAGCCTTATAGACCCCAAAATCAGCAAGCCAGAACAGCTGGCACCTTTGTTTTAAGCAGAAATATCTGGTTTCACTCTTACATTAGATCCCCCCAGAGCATGGCCAGGGCTCAGGGGAGAAGCTCAGGGAGTTGATCTAGTAAATCTAGTTGATTTATGAGCAAGGTCACACATCAGGTCCCAAGGCCAGACAACTGTCTCTGTGGCCCTGTTATCTTGCCCACACACAAAGAAAGATAAGGATATATCCAAGATAGACATGTTTTATGATGTTTAAGCTACATCTTCTATGCATATCTCACTAATGACTACATATTGAGTTAGCGGCTTCGGTTCAGGGCCTGTTGCTCGGGCTTCAACACTTCCACCTTTTACATCAGAATAGGTAGTTGGTTATAACTTAGTATAATACATGTAGCACAATGGTTATCAGTTATAAAATATACAGGATTCATCTATAGGTCAACTCTGGCTTGGACTGGTTGTCCAAGCCTTAGCACTTCAAGGTGTCTTGTCAGTTAAAGATAATTTTCTGAGCATGGTCAGGTGAAATACTTTCCTGCTGAGTCTGTATGTCAGCAGCTCTGGTGTGTCTGCTGTTGCTCAGAGCTTCCTAGAAGAGAACCAAAACTAACAGACATAACCGATTAAAAATCTGTGATCCAGAGGTCGTTTGGGAACACTGAACCTAAAGACTGTTGTTATTTCCATCTTCCATCCAGTAAGTAGTAGAAGAGGTGTGGCAAACAGAGTAGGAAGATCCAAAAAATTTAAAACTGAAGCAGCAGCTTTATGTCAGAAACCTCTGCTCATGGGGCAAGAACCAGACCAATTCAGAGAGAGGAGGAAACCTCTTTTTCCATTACTGCTTCAAGGAAGATAGTTAATATTTGATAAGAAAAATCAATTAATTGACAAGATGGAGATTCTGAACACAACCTATGGAAACCATCCTTGAAGAAAACCTTTAATGTAGAGGATATCTGATGGCTTTGTGAGTTCTGGAGCATGGTTGTTTGTAGCTGGTTGACTCAAGGTTTGCCTTAGATTCTGCCTTGTAAGTATATCTGTGATATTGTTTCCTGGCTATTAGATCTCTTATATTTTGTCAAATTCTGTTCATCTTAACTAGAATTTTTAGGTGTTAGTCATTCTGATTTTGAGTGATTACCTGGTTCCCACACCTGTGCATCCATAAATGTATCATCATAACATTTTGCCTTGACTATAAATTTATTCTGTTGTTATTTCCTAAATCCTGGTTTTAGTCCTCTCATAAAACCCACACAGATAATTGTAATTAAGTTTTACCAAAAGCTCACTGAAAGTAGTATCAAGTCCTTCTCCTGCCCTTGAAGTTCTTGTACCAATTTTTCACAGAATCATCTCGGTTGGAAAAGACCTTGAAGCTCCTCCAGTCCAACCATGACCCTCACCCTGACCGTTCCCAACTCCCCCAGATCCCTCAGCGCTGGCTCAGCCCGACTCTTCAACCCCTCCAGGGATGGGGACTCCCCCCCTGCCCTGGGCAGCCCATCCCAACGCCCAACAGCCCCTTCTGCACAGAAATCCTTCCTCAGAGCCAGCCTGACCCTGCCCTGGGCAGCTTGAGGCCATTCCCTCGGGGCCTGGCACTTGTTCCTTGGCTCCAGAGACTCATCCCCCCTCTCTGCACCCTCCTGTCAGGGGGTTCCAGAGGGCCAGGAGGTCTCCCCTCAGCCTCCTCTTCTCCAGACTAAACCCCCCAGTTCACCCAGCCATTCCTCGTACGACACATTTATGATATAGCTTTATTTCTGATTTATAGCTTCAACCTTCTATCTTAAAACAGGCAGTCTGGTCTGGTATATGTTTCTTCTTGTTTTGCTGTATTTTTCATCGCCAAGATCTGAGTCTCAGGGACTCCTTGAGTACTGTGGACAGTCCTGTGAGTTTAACGCTTGGCTTAGTAAAGCATGTTTCACTTTTTGCATTCTGTTGCAAGAGATTGCCTTACATGAGAGAGAGCAGTGAAAGTAGTTTTGTGACAATTTGTGTTAAATCTTTTTGAAAAGATACTGTATTTTTTGTTATCTCTTCAGTCATAAACATAAAAGGATAGCTGTAGTAAGTACAACATTTTCAAGCAGGCAAGTGATTTTAATTTGTCAGGTGTTGCACTTTGTTTTGCAATGAATTGCTTATTTCTTTTGAAAAAGGAGGAAAACAGAGCATTAATATGTAGTCATTTAATGTATTTTGTTATATCCTTCTCGTGACTGCGTATTTTTCTTACTGACCAGCCAGTGTCTTCTCCCAGGCTCGCTGAGTCCCCAGAGACTGCTCTGCTGCCAAGCTCCGTTGTTTTGCCGCTGCTGCTGCCAGAGGCTCCGTCACCAGATGATGCTGCGTGATCAGATGCTGTGTGACCAGATGCTTCGTGCGGCTCCCGCCGAGCTTGAGGGAGGAAATTCCCCAATGCAGGGGGTGAACAGCGGGGAGGAGGAGGGTTCACAACACCGCAGGAAGAGCCCCGCTTGTGTGTGATTGCTTACTGCGGTGTCCGAGGGATGAGCTGTTCTTTTTTCCTCTGTTATGTCCTGCGGTTGCGAGCGAGTTCTTTAATATAATTAATAATGTAACCTTCCCTAGCGTTACTGCTCCATTTGCTGACGTTCATTCCAGTTAGCTTAGAAGCTGTCCCTCCCAGGGCTTCAGGACAGACCTTTAACCCACCATGGATTTCATATGGCACTAAACTAAGGAATCCTATTAGTTAATTATATTCTTTGCCCTTGTCACAGAGGTAGAATTTTCCCTCTTTGCTGAACCACTAATGGAGGCAACCTCACTCTTTTGGTACTTGTACTGCATCCCTTATTGCCTTATCTGAGCATCTGTTGGTCACCTTCAATTTGTACTGAAGGTTTCTTTTAACTGTAGATTAGGTTTCTAGAGGCTCTGCAAGAGTCTCTCTCCTACTTAATAAAAAGCAAATAGAAAGAAATGGGGGAGTTGATGTAAATCTAAGCACTAAGGTATGTGCAGCTGCCCCTTTCTGCTTTAAAAGATTGTCCCTAGCCAGGCATGTCCCTGCATCTGCAGTTTGTCAGCTGAAAGCATGGGAGTAAAAGTGGGGCTGGGGTTTAGGTCCAGGACATGGGAAGAAAGCAGCATGCTGGTACAGAATATATGTGTCAAAACTGACATTTGAAATATCCCCTCTACTCCCTTCTTGTTTGTCTCTCACTAGCATGGAAGGATATCAGGTGCAGAAGGGCTACTACAAAACATAACAGCAGTCAATGTTTCTGAAAACATCATGAGCTTCTGCACATTTTACTATGCTTCTACTCTTCCTTAATTTACCACAAGATACCTTTCCTTGCAGTGGCTATGGTTTTCACATCATATAGCTTGCCTGGCGGGTTGTTTTTTTTTTTTTTTTCCTCTCTACAGGGCAGAGAGTAAAAGTCTGAGATCAGCAGGCCAAGACATCCTAGCCTCATTCAGGAAATCTTTTTTGCCTTCAGTTCAAGGTCTATTCATTGATTTAATATGCAAGAAAAAAATAAGTCCACATGCAAGTTAGTAAAAAAACCCAACCCCAAACTCACACTTTGCATGCATTTTTAGTGTTAATATTCACCATGAATGTAATTGTCATATCCCCTGAAAAGCACACTTGGATATCAATAATAAAGCAATGACAATTAATAAAATACAGAGATGGAAGATGAAACTCTGATCCTACAGATCGTTAGGGCAGATCACCACTGCCATCAGTGGTTTGGTAATTAGCACAATACCATCTCAAGGAAATACTATACCATTTACATATTATTTCCTGACGTGCTGCAGAGCTCTCAAGTGAACTTCAGCTGTGAGTACAAGGGACAAGTTAGTTGGTGCACAAATTGAGCAGTTTATCATGACAGATCAAAATAACAGGGTATATGCTGACTTTGGAGAACCATGTCAAAAAGACATTTGTTTTAGGTAAACATGCCATTTTAAAAACTGTCCAGAAAATGCTTCTGAAGTGCACTGAAGAGAGGTAGAGGAGAAACTAACTTTTCTGTTGCTAAACCATGTCATCGCAGCAATGATTAGTGCACTTTAAAACTGGCAGATTGGAAGAAAATTATGTCAGATCTTATAAATCTGTGTTTTAATAAAAATAGTCAAAAATAGAATTACTTAAAGCATTTCAAAGACAGAATCACAGTGCTAATAGTGAATTCACCTCTGCTTTCTTATGTTCTTTAAAGAACTCAAAATATTACAAACCAAAATAAAATATTACAAAATAGAAGTGGAATTGCCTCCAGGGATGCAGAAATCCATGTTTGCGGATCTCAGGGATTTCAACCAGAATGAAAGTTGCTTTTACTAATGTTTTATGAACAAAAACTCTCCTGAGCCTTCCTACAAAGTCTGACTTCCTCCTCCTCTATTCACCATTGTCTGAAGAATTAAGGCTCTGGTTACAGTTCTGCCAGAACCTTCAAAATGCCTCCTTGATTAGCCATTAGGATTGGATAGGGAATCACATTATGTGGTCCCTAACAACTGTCTGAGTTCTTCTTCGGTATTTGTACAATCTTGCCTACTGCTCCTTGATTGAAAATGCTTTTGTTTGTTTGTTTGTTGTGCATATTTATACTAGTGCCATTTACACTACCAAAGAAATGTAAAAGATTAGAGGGGATGAACTGGTATGCCTGTTTCTCCAGTGGTTACAGAGCCAAGTGCTACAGCAAAGCAGTTAATTAAATTTTAACTAAATGAGAGTATTATTTGCAAAACAATGGTGGAGCTCTCAGTAGGATGAGTAGATGTACATAGCTAGTCTATACAAAAAATTCATGGTTGTGAAGGTATCCAATATGTAGTTTTATCTACCTTTTTTTTTATAGTCCATTTATTTAATAGACACTCTGTGTAAAATGTAGAAAACTACATGTAGTTTTCTTCAGTCAGAAGGGAATTGAACAAACAGATATATGAGGGTCTGTGGACTGTAAGTACCTACCAAGGAATGGCATCTGATTCAAGACAGCTCCCAAGTCCTGTAGAAGGTATATTAAGATCCCGTGGCTGTAAATTAAAAATAAAAAATGTAAAGCTGGAAATACCAGCAAAGTTTTCCAAGAGATTGTCTATTTAGATTGTCTATTTAAAATGAAGGCTGAATATCTCTGTAATACATTTTCTGGACAAAGCACAAGTCATTACCACAGTTCAGAAATTACTGGGTGAATGAGGTTTGTAAAACCACCAAAATGTTTTTTTCCTGATCTTAACAAACATGGAAGAAGCTTCTGTAGTGGGAGATGACTTCAGTGGTCTTCTGTAAACATTGTCTTTAAAATGCTTATGGAATTCCATTAAATTATATGAAGCCAACTCAAGCGTTCCTCTTAAACTTAAAAGGAATACCACTAAACAGTTCTTATGCTAGACAGAGATAAACCTCTTTAAAAAGGTTTTATATGATCCATTCCTGCAGCTAAATTTTGCCAGTCAACTCTCCAGATACTGTCTTCTAGAAAGGAAGCACAAGTAGTTTCTGCTGTACAGGTATTTTTAAATGAGAATAATCACTTGTAAAGAAATCCTGTCTCTGCTACAACTGTCATACTGGTACTATGATGCCATAATTTTCTGCAGAAACAACACCTTGGATTTCAGCTGAATATTATTTGAAGGTAAATTCTAGCCACTAAAAAAATGTAGTATTTTCTTTGGCTGTGTGATATCAAGATAAAAACCTAACTTTCACACAGCAAAGTTTTGACTGTCCAAAAGGAAAAAAAAAAAATCCAAGTGAAGATCGTGTTGTTATTAACAAACGATCCTTGTTTTACTTGCTTATTCTCAGTGTTTCTATCCATCTGTCACTCCTTGTGTGTTGCCTCTATATTACCTACTTGGAAAAGTAAACTCTTTCGGAAAGGGACCTTGCAGTTATATCTACAGAACAATTGTTTTTTAGCATATGTATACAATAACAGTTTGAATCATATATAAGGTCCTACCTATGCTAGATGCAATAAAAAGCCCAAGAGAGATAGAATAAGCAAATATTTTTTCTTGCCAACTTCCATTTTGAAATGGTAATTTTAACTGTTTCTCACATGGCAGCATATAGCATTTCTGCTGTTCCTTGACTCATATCTAGACTTTAAATTATTTATGGATTTATAAATACAGGGATGTATATTTTAATGTATAATTTAACTTAAGACAATCACCCATCTTTTTCAGTAGGAACTTTATCAACATTATGGACTTGAACAAGTTGTCTTTTGTAGAAAGGAGAATGTAATTAAGCTCGGATCACCTCACCTCAGGGATGCCAGCTGCACCTCCTGAGGTTACCATCAAGAAGTGTGAACTCATCAGGCTATGGAACTTAATGGGTTTTAATTCATGTCACTCCCATTGTTTTAGTTTCTTATGTATATGGGCAAAACAAATGTTTTTTACATGCCCTCTAGATTACATGAAATTACAAGTTTGGTGTAATGAGGAATTAATGAAAATAAATTGGCAAATAAGCCTTCTCTCACACTTTACCTGCCTTATTTCTCTTTCTTTTCACTTGATCTTGTAAATTTTTATTCATATTTAAAATGCAATCAAGCATTTAATCAAGCATGCAATCAGGTTTGCTGGCATGCTCTTTTTGTTGTGAATGACAGTACAACTTTTTGTCTGTCTAGTTTCCCATACAAGACAGTGTGAATCAAGGCCCAACATGTTGGTCAACTTTTTGAGTTTAAAATTTTTCAGCAGGATTTTTTGCATTCACTTTTTTTGCTTATATGTATACACCCATTGCATCTGCTGCACCCGGCTGGACCTGCTCTATGTGGACAATATTTGAAAATCTGACTGTTACATTCAGATGCCTCATAATTCATTGGTGATCATAACTACCTATCCATAACTACACCTCAGACCCAATCATTGTAGGTCCCTTCCAAGGGAACCCTCCCCTCCCCTCCCCTTTCTTTTTTGGGAGACAAACAAGTTTTTTGCTAAAAATGCAGCTGCCTCTAAAAGCTGCCATGCAATGAACTATAGCAATATAGTTAGCTATAATGACATATCATAGAATGAAACAGTCATAAGACTTAAAACTGTTAATTACCAATGAGATGTGATATTCTCATTGCAATTATGCTTTCTGCGTAGGGTTAAAGTTCTTTCCCTTTGTGTAGTGTGAAGCTCTTAGGGTCATTGCTAATCACAACTTTGGAATTATGCTCTTCTTCAAGAGCTCTAAATCAAATGCGTAAGTCAGGATCCTTTTCACAAATTAACACCTCATTTCTCTATCCTGCCAGGTTGGACTCGGTACAGAGAAGATGGCTTTCTGCTGCCTTCCTACTTGAACTCCACAGTCTAAGATCAGCTGAGCCCAAGATCTGACTGACTGCTCTGAGGTTTGCCTGCAGTGGTTTTCTGTAGCTGCGCTGCAGAAGGGAATAGCTGGTCCCTGTCCAAGTACAACCCTTTTGGCATTTCTCTTACCTTGATAACTCTATTACGGTCAGGAAGCAACAATGCACTAAAGCAGAGTGTCAGCCACAGCAGAGCTTCACACTGCCATAGAAAGATGAAAACACAGGTCAGATGCAGACTCTGGATCTGCATTTAGCCATCAAAACCTCCTTTGCTCTAATCCCAGCTCTGAAAGTCCTTCCCTGTGTGTCCTTTATGGGTCCATTTAACACTTCTGCCTCAGTTTCTTCCCTCTCTAAAGCAAAGATGATATTCAGAAGAAGGTGTAACACCTGATTAGCATTTGTAAAATGGGAGTTACTGAGTATATTGCTGTGGATCTGTGGACTCATACATGCCAAAGACAGTTATTTCTTACATAAATCATTAATACGCACATTGCTGTAATCCCACTCAGTTCTGTAGTAGTTCTGCTTGCAGGATATAGAATCACAGAATCATTTAGACCGGAAAAGACCTTTAAGATCATTGGCTCCAACCCTTACCCTAACACTGCCAAGCCCACCACTAAACCATGTCCCTAAGCACCACATCTACACGCCTTTTAAATACCTCCAGGGGGGTGACTCAACCACTTCCCTGGGCAGCTGACAATCCTTTCAGTGAAGAAATTTTTCCCAATATCCAGTCTAAACCTTCCCTGGTGCAACTTGAAGCTGTTTCTTCTCGTCCCATCACTTGTTACTTGGGAGAAGAGACCAACCCCCACCTCGCTACAACCTCCTTTCAGGTAGCTGTAGAGCGCCATAAGGTCTCCCCTCAGGCTCCTTTCTCCAGACTAAACACCCCCAGTTCCCCCAGCAGCTCCTCACAAGACTTGTGCTCTAGACCCTTCACCAGCTTCAGTGCCCTTCTCTGGACACACCCCAGCACCTCAATGTCTTCCTGTAGCGAGGGGCCCAAAACTGAACACAGTATTGAAGGTGCAGTTGAATATGCCTATACATATGCTGCTACGTACAACTGACTGCCTTAGTATTTAGTTTTCATTTGTTGTACGGGAAAATTCCCTGTTGCCCATGTTTTTGCAAGACTTCTTTTTCTAGATTTTTTTAACTTGATCACACATTCTGGATGGGGCCGTTTTTTACCTTACTGCCTTGTTTGCCTAGTGTTTAGTGTGCTCCCGTTGTGGCTTGTACTTAGGGAGTTTTACATGCTATGTTATTTACTATTGGTAAAAAAAATGACCCTGTTTAGGTGATGAGAATTTCATCAACCTTAAGCTCTGTTTAGTTTACATGGGCTACAGAAACATTTTTCAGTTGGTACTGTGGGTAACATTTGATTACATGGTAACCAGGATGATCTCCTTTCACTTCTGTGAAAGTAAGCAACTCACTTTAATCTTCTGTTTCACTTTTTTCCCCTCACATGCTAACTCAACAAATTTATCTATAAATTCTGATGAAAGGAACTTTTAAATCCACATAAAATTATGTTAAATTGGAGTCTTTACAAAAACACGAGGACAGTCATTTGTGCTATTTTAAAACATTTTTGTCAAGAAAAAGTTTGAGACCTGAATTACACTACTATATCTTTTTAAATGAGGACCTTTTTGAAGGTAGGACATATTTCTTCACTACATCTGACAGTGTCTGAAAAAACAGTTGGATTTATCTGTGTTAGTACTTATTGCATGTATGCAGGGCAAATAGCTACATGTAACTACAGGCATACTGGCTTAGTGGATATTTCTTTTCTAGGTATTTAATCAGCAGGTTGGAGATTCAGATTAAACATAATTTTCCCATGTTTAGAGGAGAATATGAATCAACAGAATCAGAAGGTTACATTGGGTATGCTTATTTGGTGTTGTTAGATAGGGAAACTTGTTTTATAACACATCTGTAGAAATGGAAGTGGACATCTCAGTTCATCTGTGAGCAAAATATTCCACGTTGTTTTCTACCATGCTGATTCTATCCCCATGCCTAATAACAACCACTAATATCTGGGATGATATTCTGGGTGACTGAACCATTGAATTTTCCAACCATATATAACTTTGGACCTTTTTTGTCATGGTGTTTACACTATTTGCTGAAATTTAGAAGAACTATCTTTACTTTGCGTTGTTCAGTTTGTCTAATAAAATCAAATATTTGGGGCTCTAGTGATGTAACTCTATTCAAAGGCAGCTAGAAAGATACAAACGAATCTTTACTGCTGTGAAGTATTGCTTGGCTGCAAAAACAGACTTGATAAATTATCTTGGTTTAGTCTAAACACAGCTCTATTGCAAAATGCAGATTTCAATGGTGTTGTAAGACAGGTATGTCTTTTTTATCCAAGTTTTCAGTCTTTAATAAAAATACCAAATCTGAAAATCTCTTTCTGATTTTAAGCTGTTAATTTAAGCAGTTGTGTGGTCTCCTCCTCTTAATACCCAAACTGAAAACATTATAGTTAAGGGTCTGTATAGTTCTCCTAGCTTCTCTTTATCCGATTTCCTTTTATTTTTTTTTAAACAGTGTACAAAATGAGCTTTTTAAAGTGACAGCTTTAAAGTTCAGAGATCCTAAACAGCTAGGTTGCTCAATAATTGTAAAAATCTGAGGAAGGAAAAGTATGACCGGACTTGGATGAATGACACCTGAAATGCAGCCACACTGTAGTTTCCTGGGTGTTAATATGCGACTAACACAAATGAACACCATTGGCATGAAGTCCTGCATCCACTCATCAGGCTCAGGCTGAAGTGTTGCCCCAGTGTTACTGATTCTGCCATTAATTAGAATTAATTGTGTTTGATTCTAATATGAATATAGAGTTAAGAAAGATATTATAGTAGAAATTATATGTTCACATTTATTGCACTTTGCACCAGCAACCGAATGCTACTATGAACTCCTCTGTACAGCTCTGTACCAAGGCTGAAGAATTGGTCAAAATCATCTCGTAGGAACATTTAGAAACGTAGACAATAGGTCTAAGATTCAAGCTAATTTGTTTGAAGTAGGTATAGTGTTTACTTACAGCAGTATTGTATAACCTAGAAGAATGCATAGAGATGTCAGGACCCAGAATTAACAGGAACTGAGGAAATCCGACCGTAACAGCTTGTAGGTACCTGCCAAGAAACAGTGAACTTAAGCAAAAGGTAATTCCGGCAGGGGGAGATGGCAACCCCTGACCCATGGACCACCTACTCACTTTACACCCCAGACCCATTTCTAGAAGTTTCTAACCTTTACTGCGCAGAATCGGAAATAGGAGGAGGATATGTTAATGATTTCTAGGAAATAGTATGTTTATGTACGGTTACTTAATGACTATGTATGAGCAAGTTCTATATCAGATGTATGATTTCGGTGCTCGGTGTGCGTTGTTGGTGAGACGACTCCCCTGCGCCCCCGGCCATTAATAAAGAAGTGTCTGCTTATCTACATCACACTGGGGTTGATAAGTTCTTTATTCTGAGTTTTCGGTAACACCAGTGATGAAAAAATACACCCATAATATCTGAAACCTTACTGCAATATCAGTTTGGACATCCATTCTTCCTGGCTGATGAGTTCTTGGGGGCTGTTCTGCACCCCTAGAAGAGGCAAAAATAAACACTGCTGAAAGGCAGTTAATTACTGGAGGGGTGGAATCTGGGGTACTACAAAGGAAAGTTTAACTCCTGAAGAATGATTCAGACATACTTTCCATGCATAAATTTGCCCTGTAACTTTGAAATATTTTGTTTAGAAAATTAGAAATGGCAACTATCACAATAAATCTGCAACAGTTTTGGTTTAGAATTAAATTTCTATTAGTTGGAAATCCCCTGAAAGTGGAAAGAATTATTCAGAGAACATTAGAGATACTTTATTTTAATATTTCTGATCATTAGGTGACAATCATTTTACATATAATAAAATCTTTTTTAGGGCCTAATTTTTTTTTTTTTTTTTTAAGAGAGTAACAGCTTGGCTAATTAATAAATCTTTTTCTCATTTACCTATGCTTATTTCTTTCAATGATGCAAATCACTTACCTAGCTTGTAAACCATTTTGATTTCTGATTGGAATGCATAAATGAGATGCTTTTGAATTTCAGATATATGTAAAGAATTTATTTGCCTTTTCTTTGTTAAGAATAGTAAAGTATGTCCTTGATATTCCAGAATCTCTCTACTTTCTCAGCTAAGAATGTGAAAAGCAATATCCCTCACAAGTAGGTTATTCACAAGGATATTTTGCAAAAGGGCATTGAGATGAATAACGATGTAATGAAATGTTCTCATCACAGCAGTGAGAACTGGGGGATGCTGATAACACAGGCATTTTGGAGCAGCATTTCCCACTTCCCCCCCATTGTTAGACTCCGTACAAATGGGTGACATAAATGAGTATCATACGCATCAGTTTGTCTTTTGTAATATATACTGTGGGTGCTGGAGTCTGCCCCCCATATCTGGGAGCACGCTGCTGCTTATAGAAACCTACTGATGAAGTTTTGAGATTGTGCAGCTACTTTCAGGGGCTCACGTGCTGGATTTCTTTTTAGGACTTAAGATGCCACTTTTGGCCTCTGATTTTATCTGCCAATTCATCCCTGTCTGAATAGGTCTTTGCCTCCTTTCACTGTAGCTATGGCTGCCTTATCTTGGAAATACAATTTAGTAATTAAATTGAAACAACTAACATGTATGGAGCAAAGGAGTGCCCTGGTTTTCATAGATACTCGAAAGAGACTTGCAAGTCTGAAGGTGTTTGGAGGTCTTTCATTAGTAATTGGGTTGTAAAATTAGGTTCTAACACTCTTCTGGCTGGAAGTTGTCTCCCTCCCTCAAAAAGGCCCTTCTAGACCAGGCCTCGGGTCGAACCACACCCACTCTGGATAACGCTTCTTGTGCTTCTGTTGGATGATGCGGAATTTGAGAGTGTAAACGGGACAAAATTGACTCGTTTGTGACTTCAGACCACTTACCTCTCTGGTTTGTAGCTGTTACCGTGTGCAAGCCTGGGACAACTTGTTTTCCCTAAATCCTCTGGTTTGGGGCTCCAGATCAGGGATGTGGAGACTCGGGTCTGGGCTTCGGCTGGGACAAGCCAAGGGACCAGGGCACCCAGCTGGGTTTTCCGAGCCTTTGCCAGGGCTCCCCGAGGCGGTGCCTTTCCGGCCGCAGATGATTCGGAGCTCGCGTGGAGGGGCGGGATCTCGCCCGCGCCGCCGGTGCCGCCGCCGCGCGGGGCTGTCACGCGTGGAGGTCCCGCGCGGCGCCGGCGCGCCACGGCCGCGGGTGGCGGGGAAGGGGCTGCCCAGGGCGCGGGTGACCTCGCGCGCCCCGCGGCTCGACGGGCAGCGGCTGCTCGCGGAGGGCGCCCGCGCCACCCCGGTGCGGGGGGCGGTGTCGTGCCGGGAGCTGCGCTCTCTGCTCGAGGAACGGCTCCCGGGCCCCGGCTCCCGGCGCTGGGTGGCGGCCCGGGGCGAGTCCGCGCTCCCGGGGCGGTGCCATCGCGCTCCGCCCCGGCCGGTCCCCGTGGCCCGTGACGCGGCGGGCGGGGCGGGGGCGGAGCAGAGCCTGGCGGCGGCGGCCTGGGCAGCGGCGGCGGCGGCGGGGAGCGGAGCGGCGCGGCGCTGGGCGGGGGGTGTCGGGCCGGCAGGATGCTGGAGATCCAGCTGGACGATGGCGGCGTGGGGGGGTACCCGGGCGACGATTACTGCTCGGGGTCGGTGATGTCGGAGCGGGTCTCGGGCCTCGCCAACAGCATCTACCGCGAGTTCGAGCGGCTGATCCACTGCTACGACGAGGAGGTGGTGAAGGAGCTGATGCCGCTGGTGGTGACGGTGCTGGAGAACCTGGACTCGGTGCTCACCGACAACCAGGAGCACGAGGTGGAGCTGGAGCTGCTGCGGGAGGACAACGAGCAGCTCCTCACGCAGTACGAGCGGGAGAAGGCGCTGCGCAAGCAGGCCGAGGAGGTGAGCGACGCCGCCCCGCGACCATCTTGGCCGCCCGCCGGGCGGGGGCACCGCGGCGGCTGCGGGGCGGGCAGGGCCCGCGGCGGCGGGGGGCGGGCGGGCGCGGGGAGGCCGCGGGGGCGGTCGGGCCTGCGGCGGGGCCGCCCGCTCTCAGGCCTCGGCTTCGCCTCCGCGACTGGCAGCCGCCGGCGGGTCCCCTCGCGGCCAGGCCCGGGCGGGGGGGGTGGCTGGGGCGGCGGGGGAGCCCCGCGGCCGGCGGTACCTTCTGGAAGGGGCGGGGGGCGGCTGGCGCGGGCCCGGGCTCTGCCAGACGCGTCCCCTCTGCGGGGCGGGCCGCGGGGCTGGGGCCGCCCTGCCGGGGCGAATCCCGGCTCCGGCCCCGGGCAGGCCGCGGGGTGCACGGCCCGGGTCGGACGGGCCCCTCCCGCCGCGCAGCCGAGCCGGGCGGGCAGGTGCCGCAGCGGCTGGTCAGCCCGTGAAAGCAGGAGAGACAAAAAACCCCAGTCAAAATAGCTGCAACCCAGGGCATGGGAAGAATTCACTCTGGAATGCCAACAGCACACAGAGGACTTGACGCTTATGCTAATTTGTGGTTTAAAAATTACTTCTAGAAATTGATAATTTCTGTGCAGCCATAGAGCTTTTTCAATGTTAGCTGTAACCTATTTAGTTGGAGCAAGGAATCACCTTTAGAATATACCATCAGATTTTTGAAACTCGTTTGTACCAGAACTACCTCTTGAACCGTAATAAAATAGTTTCCAGAGTTGGCATCCGCGATTTCCTCAACTATGGCTTCACTCCTGGCAGAGCCCTGACAGAGCTGCCTCGCTGGGAGGGGGCGTTTGGAAGTGGATCATGAGAAGAAGAAACCCCTCTGATGGAAGGGAAGGACAATCCTTGGCTACAAAGGCTCAGATGTAGACAGAACAGAGAGGGGAGGTGACTTGCACTCTGTCTCCGTCCTGCATCTGTGCCTGGCCTTGCTGAAATCCAGATCATCTTTTCAGCCATAACTGGGCCTGGGAACCACAGGGTTTGCTCTTTAGCCTCTTGGAGTAATAGTCTGAACTGGGATAAAGCCTTGGTCGTGGAAAAGGTCTATCACCACCACATCATCCTCTTTTCACTTACAGAACTTCTTAAAAAGTGGGGTTTTTTTCCATCTTTTAGACTTAAGAGCAGAAGACTGAGAAGACTCAGTTATCTTACCAGAGTCAAGTTCTGATTTGATAAGGGGTAATTAATGTAATAACAGCTTTTGAACTGGAGAACTGTGTAAAGCACCATGCCGTATTTTCAACAGACGTGCTCATGTTGGTTACTAATTGTGTGGAAGAATCTCATTGATTTGATGAGGAGGACACTTGTGGTCCATTACTAATTCTAAAAGCCAGAGCCAAAGTTTCAGTTTTGATTAGGTATTAATGGACTACTAAATCCTCTAAAATTCATTTGAATCCATATAGGGATTGAAAATTGATTCTGAGTATATGAGACATTAAATGTTGTGTAGAGACAGTATTTTGCAGCTTCTGAGAAATAAAATTTTTGAAAAGTGCAGTATTTATGGGGAAAAAAATGAGACTACAGATGGGGAATGGAACAGTCCAGTTGGAATGATCTTGCATCTTTGGACTTGGGTGGATTTCTGTTATTGACTTACTAGATACAGGATGTGTTTTCTGCAAGCAAATGTAGTGACAAGTTACATTTCCTGCAAGGAAACTCAGGAACTACAGCAGGATACTGTTTGCTGAGATGTTAAAAGCATCGATAATGATGGTACTCTGTCATTCTTATGCACAGCTTGGTGTAAGTTGGGAGAAAAAGTGTCTGCAAGGAGACTTGTTACCAAAAAGGAATAGATAATGTGGTTTTCATGAGAACAAATGAATGTTCTGCCTCTTCATAATCCCTGTTACAATGGAATATATGGCTGTTATTCCCCTCAGCATATAACAAAAAGTACATTATTTATCTGCACCTGTTTCCCATATGCTGCCTACTCTGTGGTAAATTACATGTTATGGAGGTGAAAATCAGGGTATTACAGAGAATTCTGCTGTCCACCAGATAATTGTAAACAATCAGAAAATAGAAACATGATTTTCCCACCAGAATGTGAATCCCTGTTCTCAAGCAGTGTTCAGCCTCCTGTGCTGCGCCTCAAGTCTTGGGGCGACATCTTCACTTTTAAGTGGGAGGATCCTCCTCTGGGAACAGGATTTGACCCCAGTCTTTATTCCTCTCTGCATATGAGTGTTAATTACAACAATTAAAGTTACACTGAGAGGTTGGGACTTGGAGATGAAAAACTGATCTGATCCTCTCTCACAATACTATGTCAAAAGACCCTGAGTTATAATTATATTAGTTTATTAATTTCAAAATAACTGAAACCACAAGTGGGCATTGTTCTCTGGAATAATTTGAGTTGTGTCATCTTGTTACTACAGCTGCAGAACCATCAAAGCATGTTGTTTTTATGCAGAAATTGTGCACGAACAGACTCTATAGGTATGTTTGGTTAAATTAGTCTGTTTCTAACAACTTTCATTTCACCTTCGCTAAATGCTATAAAGGAGTTTTCCTTCTCAATACTCTTCTGTCTCTTCTCTAAGATGATTTTATGTATTATCTTTTAAAACAATCTTTGCCAAAAGTAAATTATTGCTTTATTTTCTAAACACTTGGGCTGCAGAGTGACTCTGTATTTTGCAGTTGTCCTAAAATAGGACAGCAGAAGCACCTAGGCAAGTGGATTGAAAATAGAAGTTACTTGAAATAAGGTGGTGCTGTCAGTCTTTGTGATTACAATGCTTAGTACACAACGTTTCAGTTTTCTGTGACCTGCAAGCTACTGAAGATGTGGGATTGTACCAGATTTTTGGTGGTTTTGTTTTCTTACATCTGTTTCGTATTATGTATGAATGTAGGGTGATTATCGCTTGCATGGTGTAGTGTTTCACAGAATCGTAGCATTGTTTAGTTTGGTGGTGACCTCCTGAGATATCTAGTCTGGCACCCCCTGCTCAAGCAGGATCAGCCAGAGCAGGTTGTCCAGGACCACGTCCAGTCTGAGTTGGAGCCTCTCCACAGACAGAGACTCTACAACCTCTCTGGGCAACCTGTGCCAGCGTTCAACCACCCTCACAGTAAAAAAGTGCTTCTTGGTGTTCAGAAGGAATTTGTGTGGTTTAATTTGTGCCCATTGCCTCTTGTCCAGAGAAGAGTCTGGCTCCCTCATCCTCGCTCCTGCCCAGCAGGTACTGAAACCCGCTGGTAGGATCTCCCGGAGCCTTCTCCAGGCTGAACAGCCCCAGATCTCTCTCAGCTTCTCCTCTTACGAAAGATGCTCCAGTTCATTACCCCCCTTTGTGGCCCTGGTATTTGTGGTGGCGTATACTAACACATGATGTTTTATTTATTTATTTTTACTGCCTAGGTATTGGTTTTAGCTTGATTTCTTAAGGAAATGAAGCTTATGTGACCACTCTGTTAGACAGTCACCCCCAATAACTTAGGAAGCTGGTCATTGATTCCGGCCATATTTGTAAAAAAAGGACTAGTTTTAATTTTTTTTAATTTTTTTTTTTTTTTAAATGAAAACCGTAAGAGAGAAAGGCCAAGTGGACGTCCTGCCTGGAGGAGAGACAGGCAGAACTTGTCAGCATGCAGGTTAGTATCAGGCAGCAGGACAGCTGACACATGGGTCTGGGGCAGGTGGGTCCAGCGTGCAAACACCGTCTCTTCCCAGTGTCTGCTCTGAAGGCGCTAGGAGTAGAGTTGGGATGGGGAAAAGACTAGGGGAAACCAGCGGACATCCCCAGGGAAGACAAGCTTTATTGGATCCACTCTTAATGAGACATTTTATTTTATGTAAGTCACTTTCCTAATGTTCTGGATTTTTCTCTTGAAGAAAACCATCACCGTGTGCCCTAAGTGCTGGTTTCTGCAGAGACTGTCAATCACATTTGGGCACTAGTTCCAAGATTAGTGTGCACATGTAAATACATGTAAAAACTTTAACAGACAAGAAGCACAGAAGCATGGGGACTGTTGGTGAACACTAGCATTGCTTTCTGGAGGGCACAAAAGCAAGGTAGACCCTGCTGCGCGTAGAGGTGGTCTTCTGACGTCGTGTTGCATGAAAACTGCTTCCAGTGAAATTTCTTACATCTCAGGGAAATGGCGGTGGCTGTCCAAAGAAACAGAAAGTGCATTAATAGCAAAGTAAGATCTTGGTCAATTGATTTGCAACATCGGTTAACGCTCATTAGAATTTTTAAAGTGGATGCTCCTTTAACATGCGTACATGTATGGTATAGCGATAAGTACCTAGTGCTGGTTAGGAGGTCTGACCCCCTCCTGAAAGGCTTTTGTAGCTCGTGTTCTGTGCTATGGCAGTACAGCACCTGAAGCCACCTCCATTGGAAGGTGGTTAAGGAAACCTCTGTCACAGTTGTTTCTAAATGATGACTCTTCTGCCTGTGGTGGTAGGTGTGTTTCCAGGCTGCAGGCATTGGAGGGCAGGTGATGCTGCCCCTGTCAGCGTGGCTGGGCCTTTGCTTGGCTCTGGGAGCGAGGAGACAGCGTGTGACCATGTGGCAGAGCCTTTCAGGCTGCAGTTCTCAAAGACTTATTTTCTTGCTGTTGGACCCAACCGAGAGATGGGCAGTGCTGCTTCGAGCTGCCCGCTCATGTGACACAAGCTTTGGCAGCACAGAGGACCTTGAAGCAGTGTGTGCCTCCGCATGTGACATTCCCAGTGAGCTGTCTTTTGAGTTGTCATCTTCTGGACTTCCCCATGGGTGTATCTGTGCTCTGGGTGCTTTCACAGAATCACAAACTGGTTGAGGTTGGAAGGGATCTCTGGAGGTCATCTAGTCCACCCACCCTGCTCAAGCAGAGTCACCCAGAGTACGTTGCCCAGGACCATGTCCAAGATGCGTTGAATATCTCTAAGGACGGAGACTCTACCAGCTCTCTGGGCAGCTTGTGCCAGTGCTCAGTCACCTGCACAGTGAAAAGGAGTTTCCCAGTGTTCACAGGGAACCTCACGTGTTCCAGTTTGTGCCCACAGCCTTTTGTCCTGTCACTGGACACCACTGGCAACAGTCTGGCTCCATCCTCTGCACCTTCCTTTCAGGTATTTAGAGACACCTGGTGTCATCCTTTCTCACTTGCAAAAAAATCAACATCTCCATCTTCTGATGGCATGTTGCCATGGCCATTGCTTCCTCTTTATGGCTTGCTATTTGCATTGTTATTTTACGTGATAACTATGTTCACTTACCAGTATTTATTTTTATGTAATAAGATGCCTCTGGTGTTTTGTTGGGCAGTATTTGGGGAAGAAATAGTCCTTTGTGAGAGGCACAGACTGTAGTTGCCACAGGTTTTTGTGTGGATTGAGGTACATAAAGAGCTTGCCAACTGAGTGACAATATTGCAAGTTCACTAGTTCCTATCTGTGTCTCAGACAACAGAAGGGCGTTTGAAAATCCACTCTTCACTTTTGTTAAGGGATACATTGAATATTGTCCTTCCTTTGTACACTAATTCCATTTAAGAAGATGGTGAGGAAGGGTGATAGTAGTGGTGCTCTGTGCTCCAACCTCTGCTGTTCTCCACTGAGTGCTTTTTCCATTTCTGTCTTGTATTTTCTTTCTCTGTGAAATGAATCACAGCCTGGGAAGGCACTTTCTGTTTCCCTACCCTGAAACCTGACCTCTCAAATAGCTGATTAATGGTAGTTTCTGCAGCTTGATGGTGACCTCATAGCGTCGAAGGAGGAAAGCATTTGGGAATAGCAGATACCAGATAAAGAAAGGCTTTGGGTATCACGTGGATCCTTTCCACTATATGCAGTTGAAAGTAACTGGCAAGCATGAAATGCAGACTTACTGCACAACCATCTGTGTGCAAGATCTGTCTCTTTATTCTTCAGACCCCTCGTCATCCCTTTCTAGAGCCTGCGGGCACTGCTAGATTGCACCAACAGAACAGGTGACAGAATCCATGTTGCTATTAGAGGGTTCTTCCAATCCACCTTGGGCCCACTTTTGCAATTGTCTTGATTTACAAAAGCTGTTGGTCCCAGAGAAACTAGATTCTTCATTTTTGTGAAAAGTACTGTGATATTTGTGATGATTTTTTTTCTACTGAGCATACAAATGTTAGATTTCATATTTATGGTATTTTCCTCCTTACTTATTGTAAGTTTTCAAAATATACCAATTTTACTTGTTCAGAAGTAAAAAGCAACACAAGTGTGTCTGTAAAGTGATCCTATATCTTCTGGGTAAGACAAACCTTAAATCATCTGAATATTAATAATATTTTCTCTTTTTTCTCTTATGTCTTTTGTCAGTGATGTCACTTGAACGTGATTCAGAATTGATTGCAGTATTGCAGATTATGATTAAAACTCAGCAACTAAGGCTAATAAAAAGTAAGCAACAACAAAAAATGTTTCAGGAGACCTCTGTGTTTCAAATTCATATCCAGGTAGGCAGTGTTAGTTATAATGATTCTAACTTTCTCCCTTTCCTCTTAAATGGTAAAATAAACTTACTAACCATCCTTACCAGTAGAGACAATCTTGTTACTGCTTTGGCCTATGATCAGCATGTCCACTGTGTGAAGGATGGTAATCTTTAGATTCTGAGTGTGCCTTTCCTTATATAAAAACTGTAGCAATGAAACTAGATAGGATTGTAAGCCAAAGATTTAACATTCTGTTGCATGTTTTCTGATACAGGACTAGGATCGATGTTAATGCAAATAACTGTGATAGAGATAATTCTTTCCTTTCCTTGAAGGTGAGCTAGGGGCATTTGCTGGGAAATCATTAAATGGTGCCTTTTCCTTACTCAGATATGAAGGTTGGGAGCTGCCTCTGCAAGTTGGAGGATTTGCTGCAGTTCTAGATTTTTTTCCTGCTCTGCCCCTACTCCTGTCAACGTGACACCAGGAAGAGGCTGTCTGCAGAGGTTTAAGAGCAGCAGCCTTTATCTTCCCTCTTCACATGTGATTTTAGTATTATGACAGTCCGCCCTTTTTTAATTTGCTTCCTTCTTTGTGCATCCCTCCATCAGGAGTAAGGCGAGTCGGCACGTGATAGGATGTGGACCGGGGGCAACGGCGCAGATGAAACCCAAGCTGGCAGCAGTGCGGCATCATGAGATGCAGAATGTGCCGGTCTGTTCCCGGGACCTCATGTCCCACGGGATCTGTCTTGGTGGCAGGCTAGTCAGCACTGGTTTTGAGATGCAGGAGAGAGATGTATTCTGCTGGTGAGAAGCCAGACTGGTCTGATGGAGGGGTACCAAATGCAGACTAAGAGCTAAAATATAAGATGTAATGCTTTGGGGTTAGGCAGAGGAAAAAATGCTCTTAGAAATGCAGTAGAAGCTTGTCCTTCCCTTTACTTTTTTGATCTTCTCTCCATGAAAAGTTTGTGTGCAGAATGCTTTTTTAAATGTAAAAACTTTAGAATTTTTTTAACACGTTAGAGATGTTATAGGACAGTTGTTGGAAAGTCACTTCCTAAAAATGCTTGATTAGTTATTCTAAATGTTTCTAATAAATGGTATGAAGTCTACACTGATCAGATTAAATTAATTTGGAGACTCTTTGGTTTACAGGTTTTATTAATTTAAAGAAAGCTAACAGAATTGATTTGTGACAGGCAGTAGAAACTGTCCATATGGTACCTATGTTTAAATCACTTCTTAATGAGGAATCAGGCTTTCCAAACGTATGAGTTCCCATCACTCCTGACCATCGTGTTTCATTAGTTGTCTCTCTGTGGAGGTACCGGTCCGGCAGAGCACACGCCCCGTGTTCAGGTTCAGGGACATCACAGGCTCCGTTGACTGTGCCACACTGATCGTGACCATGGTGTTGAGGTGGTTCATCTGGTGATGGCTGTCAGCTCCATTCCTTCCTTGGTGGCTGTGGCTTCAGCGGGGGCTGTACCCCTCTTCTAGGGCCCTGCCATGGGCGTGCAAAGCAGCGCCCCTTGCCCTTCCTGCAGCCCTGCCACCTGTTCTGCTGGAGTCCCGATGGCTGCTCTGCTGCTCACCTGCAGTGGTCCCTGTCAAATCTTCTAACTTTGAAATTTTTAAATCTGTAAAATAATAATTTATGCACCTCTCAGGATAGTTACGTGTTCAGTACAATTTTTCAGCACAGTCACCTTTTGTAGCAGCATTAAATGCAATTGCAGCATCTTTGTAATTCCGGTTATTTGAAACACTGCCTACATTTTACCAGCCCTACCTTTGTCTCACCTCCATGGTTTCCTTCTTACTTATTCCTTGAGCTGGGTGGCTTTTGTAATGTGTAGGATGAGTTGGATTGAAATTGCCATATAATTTGCACCATAATTCCAGATACAAAAATACATACAAATATATTTTAGTCCTCACGAAGTTTACATTACTAGCTTGCATAGTTTTGATTTTTTTCTTTTAAAAATGTTTATTCCATTAATATTTGTTTTATTATCGATGTTATCCATGCTCTGTTCCTGTTCAACATTTAAAAACAGTGCATCAGTATCTTTTTATCTCCCTGAATGGAGGTTTGAGCTAAGCTATGCAGGAAGCAGAAAACTGTGACTTCAATAAAGTAATATCATACATGAAAAAATGTAGAAAGAAAAAACAGGGAGGCAAGAGTTTGGATAGTGGTTGTTGGGTGCTCTCCACTTGCTGCACTTGTGGTATGATGATCTCTGTGATTTGGGAGAAAAGTAATATCTACACTTTTGAAATAAGGAGATTTATCTTAAACTAGTATTTACCAGGTAATTTTACTGAGAATGCCCCTGTCCAAGTGTCCAGCTTCCATAGTACAGCCTGTTGTGGAGGCAGTGGGTGAAGCAGGAGCTCTGTGCATGTCACAACGTGATGGGTGTCCAGCCTCCACTTAGCCTGTTGTTTTAATACTGAATGGTCTATCAGCATATGTTTATACACACACATATAAGGTAATATTAGCATTAACTATGTATGTGTCTGGTTTGAGGTCAGGGGGCATCTGAGTACCATGCAGCCACGCACTTGCCCCTTCCGCCCCAGCCCTGGGAAGGAGAAAATAAAGCAAAAGGCCCAGGAAATAGAGAAGGACGGAGAGGAATAATCTCATCCATTATGGCACAGGTAAAAGACAGACTTGTTAGAGGAAGAAAAAACATAAAATTTCATACAGACACTAACACCACCACCACCTAACAAGACAGAGTAGGACCGTGAGAAGCGTTACCACATGCTGAAAACACCTTCCCCCAACTCTCCCTTCTTTGCAGGCTCAGCTTTGCTCCCTATATCTCCCTTCCTCCCCCAGGCAGCACAGGGGGCAGGGAATAGGGTGTGCCATCAGTCCTGCTGCTTCTTACACTTTTGGGGAGGGGGGAAACTTCTGGCATCCCTCCCCTGTTCCTGCGTGGTCCCCCTGTCACAGGAGACAGTCCTCCACAAACCAGCTGCAACATGGGTCACCCCCTTGGGTGTGTGGGTCACCCCGACATGTTACTCTGTGTGTGTGTGTCTGCTCCAGCACCCCTTCTCCTCACAGCTCACACAACTCCTCCCAGGTTCCCCATAAAATATGTTATTGCAGAGATGCAGCTAATTGGCCCGGCCTTTGTGCAAAGATGGGTCCAACTTGGAGCTGGGGGAGCTTTGAGAAGCTTCTCACAGGGGGTCACTGCTGTACCCCCTGCCCTGCTATCAAAAACTCCTGCCACTCACTCAAACCAGGACAGTGTGTAACTATAGTATGTGTAGTTGTAGCATTGGGGACTGTCTTGGTTTGAGTTACTCCAGATTTGATCCTTATGGACTTCTTACTGCATGGTAATTTTTGCACCAAATCTGTAACTGTTCTGCCTCTAGCATTCTTAGAAAGACACCCATTCTTAATTAAAAACTTAGGACAGTAACACTGGAAGGGACTTCCTGAGTCAGCATGGCCAGTCTCTTGGTCTTGCAGGCAATTGAGTTATATAATTTGTTTCGTAAATATATCAAGCTTTGTCTTAAAACCATTAGTTAAATCTCCTGCCTCAGTCTCCTGCCTCTGCTCTTACCTTCTTCTAAATTGCAGTGGAGTTGGGTTTTTTTATTCATGGCCTGGTTTGTTCTTGTGCCAGCATTGTCCTTTGCTGTTAGGAAGTTTTTACTGTATCAAATATTTATGTCTTTGCTGTGTTAATGGAAACTGGTCCTGTCCTGTCTTGGTCTGCATTTGCTAGGTGTTGGAGCCAAGCTCCCTGTTCCCTCATCGAAGAAGGCAGGTGAGCTGGCCTGTGCCATGTGTCCTGCTAGCATGGAGGTGCCCATGTGTCACCTGGCCAGCCTACCCTTGTACAGATTCCCTCATCTTCCTCTTCTTGCGTAACCCTTAGCCATATCTCGTGCTTGGGTTGATCCTCTCTGAGGGGTAGTAGAAATAATGAGTGGTTTTCCAGGTACATCTTACTAGTGCTTCATACGGTGAAATGCATGCTGTCCTACGAGTGTCCCTGTGTCACACCTTCTTTTTCAAAATCCTAGTAGTAAGATTTATCTGAGGGCTGTCACCTTTGTTGGCATGGTCCAGTGCAGTCATTGTGACGTGGCATGGCAGAAGGCAGCAGCATGTCTGTCTCCTCTCTGCTCTCCTAACGCTGCAGTTGCACCTGGCCTAGAGCACATCATTGTGGGGTCTGATCAACTAATCGTTCTGTCATAAGCTCCTTCCTCTTGACCCGCCTCATCACAACAGAAATGGCTGTTCCTATGTGCGTGCCCTTGCACTCGTGTCCTGTTCAGTCCCACTATTGCTCTGGTTTTCAGCATCACCCCGTTCTTACCTTGTGATAGTTTTGTTCTCTTTAGTGCTGATGGCACCTCCCAGTCTTGTGTCATCTGCAAGACTTCACAGTCACATCTCCTTTCTTGGCCATGCCAATAGGAATACAGGACCAGGCTGTTCTCAAGGCAGTTTTCAAAAGTACTCTGCTAGCAGCCCATCCCTTCTTTGTGCATCTCTTCCTCCAGGGCATCTTCTGTCACAAGTAAGCATGTTGTTAGTCCCACTGGGAGATGTGAGTGGCTGAACGGGCAAAGTGTCTCAGGCAGAGCTGGAGCAGGGTTGAGGATGTGGGAGGATCCCCTTTGCTCCTCCTGGCTGTGCTGTAGGACCAGGCCTACTTTATGGAGAGAATCTTAAGAGAAAAGTGATCTTCCTTAGAAAAAAGATTCAGATCCCTTGGAAGAGGAATATAGGAGACAGTATCAACCAAAAAATCAGCAAAAATCAACAAAAAAGACATTTATTTCACAGAAGGCATTCAAAGACCAATCCATGACTACAGAGTATGTAGCAGATACAAGATGTCTTTTTGACTTCTTGAAGTTAGCAGCAGGAACAAAAATCTTTATCTCCAAGCTCTGCAGATTTAAAGGAAATGTTATTTCACTAGAAGGTTGTATGCTTTTATGGAGATGGAAAAGTTTCTTCAGGAGTGCATTTGTCTTTGAAGAGGATAGCAAAGATTCAGATACAGGGCATAGCTCAGAGCATCTTTCCATCATAAAGCTGTGTACTGTGTGTCCTCCTGGACTAATAAATTCTAAAAACTAAGTTAAAAATACAGTTAAAATGACATTATAATGTGGCAGAAAAAATGGGAAGGAGGAGGAAAGGGTTGTTATCTTTTACGATGTTTTGGCTGTTCTGCTAATAAATGGCCTTCTTCACTGTCAGATTTTTTTGAGGTCAGAGGCCTCAGCCAAAGAAGGCTGATATTTATTTTTCCATCTTAAATGCATATCTGTGTGTAAACATCTTCATGTAAATCAGTGTTACATATCTAAAGTATTCAGTATAGAATTACTAATATAATCATGCATTCCTAATATAAAACACCTCCTGATCCCAAGGCTGATGTGTGACATAAGTTGTCCTGTGAATATAGTTTGAACTTCAGGCCAAGCTCTGCAATGAAAATGTCAGTTTTTATACCACAGCTATCACAACTGTGATGGCATAATTGCTGAATACACTAGAAATGGGGAACCGATACGGAGTAGAACAAGAGGTGTTGGATAACACAGTTGTGATTTGCTGAGTTTTGTGATAAGTCCAGGATAAGGTTTTGAACAAGCATGAAATTTGAGATGGTAAATTAATTATCTGTGAATTTTGAAGTGTGATGTAGTTAGAGGTTTTAAAATGTTGACTGCTTCATTTCACGGTTGCAGCTGAATTTCTTTTCAGCTTGTGGACTGTCTGCTGTTTGTCAGTGCACTTGAGGGAGTGTTACAGTTTGGTCTTTTGAACTATGTCTTATAAAACTAATACTTGAGATAGTATCTTCTTGTTTGTGGCAACTAAGATCCTTCTGAGATGGAGAAGTTATGGGCTATTATTAGAATTTACACTTCCTGTTTGCATACTTTCATGTGGCACGGTTCGTGTTTGGGGTCTCTTTTATATGGATTACAGTTGTATTGGGGTTTCACTGCACGTCAGTGCTGCTGGGAAGCATCCAGGCTGCAGGAGGATCTGGGGTTCGTTCTTCAGGTGCCATGACTGCGATTGACCTGGGTCACCTGGAGAAGAGTCTTCTAAGGCAAGGGCCTTCCAGGAGAAAGGGTGAGCTTTGCTCAGATCCTCAAATCCATGGGTCTGTCACCTCAGGTCTTTGAAGAGTGAGATGAGTGATTTTTCGGTCAAATGCAAGGAGTCATTTTTACTTCTTAGTGAAACTCTGCTCTCGGGGAGCCAAAACATTTCTAAAATTCATGCCATGTTAGTTCCAACACATAGGAAATTCAGGTATACTTTTATCACTGTGTGTGGGCTGATGGCTGTATTTTTCTGGTTTTGTGAGGGTGTTTCAGCTGTTGAAACCAGTGAGGGAGAGTGGCTTTAAATATTTGCAAAACCTTTGTTTTCACAAGGGAAACACTAAATATGTCTGTACTGCCTCTCTTCTTGATAGAAACTAGGAATGTTTTCATGCAATGAAGTCAAGTTAACATTGATGTAAGCTAGACAAGACTCAATTCCTTAATCTTCTACTTCAGCTTTGCTAAATAAATGACTTGACTTTATATAAAATGCCTATAGGGATAAAAACTTGAACATCTATTCACAGTTTGAGATTTTTTAACTATTGGTTGATTCTTATACAGCTCTCTAATGCTCTTGTAAGAAGTAGCTGCATCAGTGTAGGCTGGCTTATAAAGTGAGAAATTCTTTGAAAAGGAAATTATTTCCTGAGGAGCATTTTGCTGATGACCACCATAATTACGAGAAGTGGCATAATTTAAGGATCCTTTTTCTGATTGTCAGAGTGAAAAGATTTAGCACTCTGCTCCTGAAGCTCTGGCATTGTTGGTATCCAACAATCCATTGCCTGTACAGGAGCTGCAATAAGAAAGTGGTGTTTGCTGATTTGAGTGTCATACACTTTGTGGTAGACATCTGCTTTGTAATTGCTCTTCCTGAAGTTGCTGTTGAGTGAAATGGCTCCGGTTAAGAGAGCAGAACAAGGTCTTCACCTTGAGTGGCATGTAAAAGTCAGCAGCAGCAGGGCTTATAATGGGGCTGGGGACTTGGTTTTGAACCAGTCAGGTTTAAATAGCCAGGAGTTGGCCTCTTTCTTTGTTGTACTTTCTAAGACAAAATATTGTCAGCACAAGCCCCTAAATTGCCAGCCTGATTAGGTGCTGCCAAGAAGCTGTGAGGTGAACCAGCATTGCCTCTCTGTCTGTGGGCTTCCTGCAGGTGAGGTGACCTCCCTGGGAAGCTGCGTGTGGCACGAGCCCTTCCCCACCTCACCACAGAACCTCTGTTTCCTGGCCTGTGTCTCTGTGTATTCCTCGATGCTTTTGCACCCCCAGCACTGCTGTCTCCTGCCAGCGAAGGGATGAGGTCTGGGACTGAACCCCCGGTGCTGCCTTTAGCGTGCAATAACATTGCACAAACTACCACTCACCACAGATCAAGACCACAGAATGAGATTTCTGCATATATGTGCATTTTTGCCTCTCTGCTTGATTTATCACTGATGTGAGGATTTCTGATGATATGCTACTATTTTTAGTGATTTTCTTCCTTTGCAGAAGGCAGTAAAGCAGGAAGCCAAGCAATCTGCATTGTACCACTGCTTTTCAGAGGAATACTCATTCTTTTGTCTTAAGATTATTTTATGTTAGTTATTTTCCCTGTAAAGACTAGTGTGTGAGCCATTATTGTTTGTCATATTCCTGGGTTATTACAACCTAGTTATCCTGCTTGAAGTCTGCAGATAGAAGCTAGCAGAAAAAAAAGCCATGTGACTAATTTTTATATATAGCAGTTTCATACTCTAGTTTTCTTAGATTGCTGATGTGATTAACTGTTTAACTGTAACTGTTCGTATTTAGAAATTATTATTTGAAAGCAAGCATAGAGGCTCTTGAAAAAAATAGGGAAAATGATAAAAAATAGTAAAAATATTAACACTGTGGTCAGCCTTGTTATTGAGAACTACTGGGAGGGTGGGCTGTTTCTTCTTCCAGTGTACCCATCACTTTGCCATAGTGAGAATCAGAAAACAATAAAAAGAGAGTACTCTTTCTTAACCATCAGTGGAATTATCTGGTCCTTCTTATTTCTGTTTTCTAAATGTCTTACTGCATCTCCATAAAGAGCTGTGAAATCAGTGAGGTGTGAGCTGAGCTCCTCCATGCCATCAGAGAAGATCAGATGCAGTACCTGGCTCTACAAATGAGAATTCCCTTGAAATCAAGAGCAGCTCATAGAAGCAAGTTAAGCCCATGATTCTTCGCCAGCACCATATTCTTTTTGCATCTTGGCACCATTAAATTGAAAGAATGCAGTCAGCAAATTTGCACTTCAGTTTTTATAATTAGTACCCTGGGCATTTTAATTCATGGCAGATTTTTTTTGTAAATAGTGTATCACAGTTATTTTAAGATGTCTTTAAAAAGAAAAGAAGGCTATGCTCTTTGGGTTTGGATGCATTTGTTTTGGCCCACTCTTACCCTGTTAAATATTTAAGTTTATAATTAAGCAAGAGTAATATCTGCAGTATCTGCTTTCAGTAAGACACTGAATTTGTACTATTTCTGAAGCCAGAAGTATGAATTTGATTCGTGTGAATATTCTTTTCCCTTATGAAGGCTTGTTGATTTTAGTTAGCACCCCCAGAGATGCAGAGCTTCACCTTTGTACATTGAACACTTGTGCAGCATTTAGATAGGATTGGCTGTGCACAAACCTAGGTGTAAAACACAAGAAACAAGAGTAAACCGGAAGGATTCTTTTCCTATTTTAACTGGTTTTGCTGCTTTTTGTAAATATTACAGACAGAAAATGCTCAGATGGAAAGGTGACTTTCAAGTTAGTGTCCCCTCTGCCTCTTTATTTTTAGGAGGTTTAAAAGGTCAGAGTGAAATCTTGGTCCTCTTCAAGTTCCTGAGAACATTCCCACAGCTTTAGTAGAACCAGCATTATACACCCCCACCCCTGAAAGAAATAGAGAATGTGAAATGCCTGCGGTTGTTTATTTATACTGGGGTGCATTCATTCAATAATATGTGCTTGGTTTTAAAGCATAACTGTCTCTGAGTCTGGTAAATAAAAAAATAAATTAATTCAGTTTGTGTTCTGTTTCTCTTGCCCTGGTATGCATTTCTAGCCACATGGGAAGGCAAGGGTTGGTGGGGAGATTTGCTGTGTGCTGGGGGATGCTCCTGGCAGGTTGAGTACGGCAGGGGAGAGGCCGTAGCCAGCCTGGGGGGTGCTGCTTGCCTGGGCCAGCTGCAGCCGTGTATTGTGGTCCGTGAGCTGCAGCTTGAGGACCATGGCACAGCATCATGCTGTAGACAAAGTGCTTGTCTCTGCTGTCTATGGAGGCTATTGTTCACAAGAGTAGGACAAATGTACCTGAAGTGTCTGTTTTCCCCAAACTCCTGGTTGTATTTGTGGATGTCATATTCCTCAGCCAGGTCATTTCAATCTCTGCTGTTTTCAGTGACTAGTATGGCTCTTCCCTGGATGCTGTATGAAATGTCTACTGCTGGCTTATTTGAAAAAAAATAAAGCCTGCCTGAATACCCTGATGAGAAGTCACTTTGTGCCATGAAGGATGAGTGGCAGTGACAGTGTATACTAAGCCGCCTCCTCAGTCAGGAGCGTGCTTTCCCTGGGGACAGCTCTGGCAGTGAAACCTCTCCTCCTCATCCCGCTGGTGTGGCTGTTCACTCCTCTCTTGAGTCTGGGACTTCTCCTGCTCTCAGCCCTTTCAGATCTTCTGATGCACAGGGGGAACCTCAGGTGAGATGGTTTCTGATGCAAGAGCAGCCAGAAGGTGTTTGCAGAGACAGGGAGAGTAAAGAGCCCTGGGGTCCCTGCACACAAATGTCACTGTCGATCTCTTCAGGAGACAGGACAAGGATATACTGCAATACATTTATCTGAAATGCTGTTCTTCCTTGAGAATACTTAGGGTAATATTAATTTTTAGTACTGTTGTCTCCATGTCTCTTTCTTCTTCAAATGGTTAGTTGATTTCTAGTTTTCTGTTTCTTTGATTACTTTTAGGTTTCAAAATAGACAGGACTGAATAAGAAGACTGAGCTGTATTTGTAGAAGACTTAATCTTCCAATCAGTTTCCTCTGAATTAAACCAAAACAGCAGTAGCAAATCCAGGAATCCTATTAAAGATGACCTACATAGTGGGAATAAATTTGGGCTTCTATCTTCTTTTGCTTCCTAATCTACTGTCAAGAACTCTGTGAATATTTTCCTTAAAGCCCATTCATTTTTTTACTGCTGCTAAAAACCTCATTCCTGGCCTGGGTGGTATGCTCTTGGATGGAGAACCAGGAGTGGAAGGGTATCTCAAGCCGAGAAGGTAGTGAAAACTGAGCCAGTGCAATGTGATGGGGATTTAGCCCTTGGCTGTAATTAAAAGGGTTCGTCAATAGAGCTTTAGCACAGAGTGTGTCTGCCAAACCCTGCAAGGAGATGGGAGGTTATACCAGGGAGATAACTCTTCTGTTAGTGTAGCTTCCATCAGTTCTCCAAATGGAGCACGTTAAACTGCTGCTTCTCTAGGTCTGTTGCTTGGGGTAGCTGTGTTGGCTAGGAATTTGTTTTCCTTTTTACTCATTCTAAAATTGTATTATTATTCTGGAAAATGTTTCAAGAATAAATCTGAACATTTACAAAGCAGATTGCTTTATAAATTTCTGAAAATCCATAAAACAGATTGCTGGATATTTGTGAGTCACTAAGAGTTCAATGTTTAATTGACATCTCAGAGAAAAAATGCTTACTTAGAAACTAAAACATTGTACAGTCTTAAGATATAATTAAAAAGTAAATGTTTAGCTTCTGAGACGACTTCTACTTCTTTATAGTGGAAGAAAGGCATTGGCATTTCTGGTATTTCTGGAAAATACTGCTGGAAAACAACAATAAGGGGCTGGAAAAAACCCCCCCTTATTGCAATACATTTCGGCAGGAAGGAACAGAAAGTTAAAAGCCCGGTTAAAGATTAAAGGCACTGCAGAACACTGAACGCAGAAAAATGAGTCGTGGCTAAAATGCGTTTGTTTCTGTAAATACAGGTATGTAGGAATGAAAACTGACTCATTGTTCAGATTAATTTACTGAACAGTTTTTTAAAAAAGTATGCAATAATAATAAATGATTTAGTCTTTCAGTTGTCTACAGAGAGAAGATCCAGTTCACGAGCATAATGATGGCTCCAGTGTTTACTAATTATTCCAGTAAAAGTAATAGGAAGTGTGCACACGGCTTATCCTGAGAATGCAGTCAAATGCTGTGCATATTGTTTCATAGGCAGAATTTAACAACATAATCTTAGTGTGCATTTAAATGCATTCATTTTCCTGGGAACCATATCCAAAAATTATTTCTACCAGTGTCTGTATTTTAGAATACAATGAGGCTTTAGTTTGTTAAATTGAAATTGCCATGCCCTCTTGAGCAGCATTATGTGTGGAGAACAACACTTCCCCCTGTGCAGAGTACAGAGGAGGGTAAGAAAAGGCTTTTTTTCCCCAGTATTCGTGCTTTTAGAAAGAGGAGGTTTCAGCAAGCTGATGTGCATGTGCTGGTGAATCTGTTAGAGCTCGACCTAAGGAGCATTTTGCAAAGAGACGGAGAGGAAGAGAGGCAGGGCCAGGAGCAGAGCGCCCTTGTGAGTTCCTCATGGCCCTGACTTATCTCCTGTGGGCTCCTCTTGTTCTATAAACATCTTAAAGGTAAATGAAAGCCAACTTGGCTTTGTTGTCTGCTCTCTCTCTTCCTCTGCAGCTCTGAATCCAGCTGCTCAGCTGATCGGTTTGTGTTTTAATTACTGGACTGGTTGGTGCAGATGATGATGTAGTTTTAGCTTCCTTGGATGTAGCTGTTTAGGAGTAATGTAACGAGACTAGAATTTTGTGGTTTGCAAGGCCAGGATAGCACTTACTCTGAAGCTAGAGAGATAGCTTTAGTATGCTTTGTAGGCATGGTGGTACCACACTTTAGACTTAGTTTGCTGTGGAGAGGATGTATGTGGTTAAGAGAGCAAAAGTTTTTTGAGCTTTGTGATTTTTCCACCAAGTTTGTGTCAGGGGTGTTACTAGAACCAGATCCCTTTCTGAGTCCAGAAGTATGGATTGTGGGTCTTTATTGCATAGGGGTACGTGTTAATGTTTTCTGCAGAAAAACTCTCGTGACCACATAGAGCACAAGGTTTGGTTAAGTATACTCAGAAATTTAAAGGTGTTATTCACTTTTCAGGGACCCTGTTTAGTTTAAATATTTCATGAAAGCGACTGTGACTACAACTCGTATCAAGAGTAATGTTTAATATCAGTTCACTACAGCGGAGCTAAATCAAATGTTTCATGTCTTAATTTTTCTTTTCTGTGCATGCTAGTATCCAGTGCAGAGAATGACTAAAGCTCACAGATAAAAAAGTGACATTTTACAGAAATAATAATCTGAAATTTGGTATTTTTCTGTTGTGTTTTCATCATGAAAGGAGTATAACTGTAAAGATCTTTCCTTTGGCCCCATGTTCTGTGCAGGAGTCCATACTGCTGTGTGCATTGCTGCTAACTCCCATTAGCAACACCAAAATGGCAGCTGTGCCATCCCTTTCTTCCCTTCTTCACCAAGAGCAGTTAGCCAAGCTTTTTCTTGCTAGATATAAATTTGTTAAATTCAGCTGTGAGAATCTCCTCCTCTGCATGTTTCCCTCCTCCATCCCTCAGCTTCTGCATACCACAGAGCCCTTCTGGAGTTTGCTGCTGGGGCAGGTCACCATCTCTGGATACAGGAGTTGCTCTCAGCTCCTTGGAGTTGTGACTAAGTTTTCCAAAAGACTTGCACATTTCTGTCAAACTTACCCACCATGTGAATTACAGGCGAAGCTTTCTAAAACTGCACAAAATAGTTGGTCTGAAGGTTTCTGACATCTATATTTGTAAATATATGACTATGGAAATAGAGTTTGTCAAAATTCAGCCTGGCGCAAGGAAGAACAATGTTGTTGAAGATTACAGAGTTGCGCTGGTTTACATAACTCATGTTGGACCATAGTTTATATAGTAATTATACATTAAAGATAGCTAATACTTCCTCATATAAAATAGTCTCTTCATCTTGATGAAATGCTATTATACTAATTACAGTACTTACAAATTTTTATTTCCTATTCTGTAATTTATAGTCTCTCATTTTTCCTTGTTTTGTGAGGAGAGGAAAAGTCATATAGGTCAAATATATTTTACATTTATTCCTCATCTGTGCTTCCTTTTCTTCTTCTTCCCTATTCAGAAGTTTATAGAGTTTGAAGATGCACTGGAGCAGGAGAAGAAAGAGCTACAAATCCAAGTGGAACACCTTGAATTTCAGACTCGACAGCTGGAGCTGAAGACCAAAAACTATGCAGATCAGAGTAAGCAAAGTTGTACACTAGACATGATTATACACTTCGCATTCCACATGCATATACTGCTACTTTGAAAATATTTTTCATACTTTTTGTTTTAGTGTAACTTACACAAAGCCTGGAATGTCTGGTTATCCCTTACCTTGATATAAAATTCAGAGCCTTCTAAAGGATAGGATGTAGTCACATTACTTTAGTAATGGCTTCATTGCTTCTCTTGTGTGGGGCATGCTCAGTCTCTCGAGGTGTAAGATTTTGGGCATTTTAGTGAAGCTTCAGAACCTGGTTTCCACTTTCTCCTTGTCCCTGAATAGTATGTCACATTTTTTTTCTTACAGAAACTATCACATTTGTTTGTTTTGTCCTCAAATAGCCAGAGGTGCCTATCCCAGAGGATGATTTAAATTGTTGTCAAAGTAGGACACTTATAGAGCACCAGGGTACTGCTGAAGAACTCTTCTTCTTTGGTCTTAACTGTACTATTTGGTCTGCTCATTTTGGGAACATGCAGGTACCCGTGAATTGAGTTTGCAGTGAAGACCAGATCCCGCAGTATGCATTATTGTTTCTGTTTGTTTTGTTCAGTAGGCATAAATTAATCTCTAACAAAATAGGATTTGAGACTTCTAGTTTCTTTTGAGGGCCTGATGTGTGTTAGCTAATGTTTGGAATCTTCGCTTGGTAGTTTCACGACTGGAGGAACGTGAATCAGAAATGAAGAAAGAGTATAATGCTCTACATCAGCGTCACACAGAGGTAGGATGTCATCTCATTATTTCTAAATAAATAAACTCTTAGCCTATATGTAAAATCATGTCAGAGAATTCAGCTTTACAGTTCTAGTTATGACTAGAGCTTCTGAACTTTAGGAACATCAAAAATATCTCAGTGGAGGGTGTAAAGAGAATGGAGCCAGGCTCTTTTCAGTGGTTTCCAGTGACAAGACTGGAGGCAACTGGCAGAAACTGAAACACAAAAGGCTCCATTTGAACATGAATAAAAAGTTCTTTACTGTGAGGATGATGAGGACTGACACAGATTGCCCAGAGGCACAGTGGAGTCTCCATCCTTGCAGCTATTTAAAAGCCACATGGGGCAACATACTATAGGTGGCCCTGTTTGAGCAGGGATGTTGGACCTGATGGACCCCAGGAGGTTCCTTCCAACCTCAGCTGTTCTGTGATTCTGTGAACAGTGCCCCACTACCTTGTCTCTCACTGCTAATGAGCCTCCAGGAGATGTCTTACATTATTTTTGGATATGCTCTTTCATGGCTCTCCTGTTATGAGATTAAGTTTAGATCGTTTCTAACACTATTTGCTGTCAGAGTTCCTGTCAGATTAGTCCATTCATTTACATCATCAACTTAGAAGACAAGAGCAAATACAAGGAGATGTGCAAAAAAAAGAAAGGGAATTGGAAATGGATGCTGGAGAAGATCAAACGACAGCAGAAAATTAGTCTTTTCTTCTCCTCTGCTTGGCTCATGGATTTTTCTCTCCTCACAGATGATCCAGACCTATGTGGAACACATTGAGCGATCCAAGATGCAGCAGGTTGGGGGAAATAATCAAACTGAGGGCAGTCTACCTGGGAGAAGGTAGGGCTATAACCTCTCCATGTAATGTGTGCCATCTGGGGATTTACAAGCTGAGTGCGTGTATTTGAGAGAGAGGAATCAGAAGCAGGATCTTCCCCGTGGGCATGGATTGTAGTTGAAGCTTTTTTGTAATGGGCTGTAGATGAGTTGTGGGTACATATCCTAATGCTTGATGACGAGGAGCTTTATGTGTTCTGTTACAAAGCTTGGGCTTTGTCACACTGCTATTTATGGGGGGGCTCTGGAAAAATGATTTGTATTCTCAGGTAGCATGTAAAAGGTTTTTCTATGAGGTGGATGGAGGTGTCGAATAAAGTATCTCTGTGTGTGTGTGTGTGTCTTTGTATGTGTGATAGCTAGCAAAACCATAGCAATTAAATGCGTTCCCTGTTCCTTCAAGGGAAGCTTTCTCTAAGAGTCCCCAATAGACCTACTTATGTCCAAGTAATTGATTTTCTTCCCTCTCTGCTCCTCCCCTGTTTTTAGAGCACCAAACCAGTAAGAATCAGCCTTTGCTTAAAGAAGGCAGGGGTAGGGAAGAAGTTCAGTATATAGAAGAACTAGTGTTTTGTAGTCTTAGTATAAATCTGAAGCACGAAAGTTGCAGTTACTTTGATTTCAGTATAGGTACACCTGGTTTTAACTGTTAAGTGAAGGAACCAGATGCTTTCTGTCTGATGAAGACTATACACCAGTAACATTGCCCACAGGGTGAGAAATAGAAGTGATGTTCCATAAATACTGGTTAGAGAATAATAGATCACATAACACATAATGTACTCAGATTAAACATAATCTGTTAAATCACTCAGCCATAAAAAAAGATGTTTTCTGTCAAAGTTTTTGTTCATGGTAGATTACTATTTGTGTTAATCATCACATGCTAATGAAATGTGTTAATCATCATATGCTAATGAGATGATTAACACTATAGTGACACTGTCTAACCCAGGAAGTTCTAAACTAAAACAGGGAAGCAGTATTGGCCAAGTAATATGCTGCAGGAGATAAAATCTTTTTATTGACCTTTCCTGGTGTTTTTTTTTTAAACTTTTTAACTTCTTCTGGCCTTGAGGAATGTTAAAAGGTTTTGCACACATGTGGAGTTGTTGGTCTGAAAAATAGACAGACAGTACCAGCTGTGCAGGCATACTCGGAAAAGAGTGCCTGCTAGGTGTATCCCCCTTGTCTCTTATAAAATATGTCTGACTGATCTTAGTTAATATCTGTGAACTTCAGCTGGTTAATATCACTGAGCTTCACTCAAAACTGAAATCTTTGGGAGGCATTAGGCTAAGAAAAGGAGTGGGGTTGGCACGTCAGACTATACACAAAGGGCAGCATGGGCAAAGACATGGAGATGAAAATACAGGGAGAACAGATAAATGGAAAACCATGAAGGTTTTTGAAGTATCATCTGGTAGGGATGATGAAAATTCAAAAGAGGAGCATTGAGCAAAAATTTGGAGATGAAGAAAGAGCAAAATTATTTTAAATTAAAAATAAATATATTAAGAATAAAGGAAGAATAAGTGAGGATATTTTAGTAACTTGTATTTAGGTCTGTAACACTTAAATACCAGAATGTCAGTTGTTTTTGGACTAATGTAATAGAAAAGAAATTTCAGGTCCTGGCATAGGACACATAAATACCTTTGTGTCTGCTGTGGCTCCCTGTTGCTGGATTGGACTGCTCTGGAAAAGACTGAATTCAAGTTGCTAAAGTTTTGGTCATGTATTGTAAGAAAGAAAAAGGGAGAGAAAAAGAGACCCAACCCCTTCTTGTCAATGAAAGAGGCTTGAAGGATGGAAAGGGAGTAGTAAAAGACATGAATCTTCAGAAACTTTGGTAACTAGCTTGGTACTTCTGCTGATTCTCTGCAGCCTTAGTGTCATACAGTATCCTGAGATGGAGGGGACCCGTGAGGATCATTGAGTCTAACTTCTGACCGCACATAACTCAACTTAAAGGTTAAACCATGTATCTAAGAGCATTGCCCAAATGCTTCTTGAACACCAGCAGGCTTGGAGGTGTGACCAAGTCCCTGGGGAGCTTGTTCCAGTGCTTGACCACCCTGTCAGTGAAGAATTTCTTCCTATACTGTGTATTGGCTATTGTATTACCTCCCATAATAATTAAAGATACTTTTGTAGCCTTGGCTACAGGAATATCCTGCAGCTGGAGGATACTGGTATCTCAAAGAAAGATCCTTGATTTATTTTGATTGAGTTGATAAGGTTTTTATACTCTCATTTGTAAAGCTACCAGAGCCTTACATAAGGGAAGACACAGTTATATGTGTATCAAGGGGGACTGTTTACCCTTCTGGTGGTCAAATAGTCCTTTCAGAAAAGAGTATCTTACAGTATTTCTTCTAGAGAGGAGTGACTAAAGGCTGTTGTAGTTGTTGAGTGGGCTGTGTAGTGAGTTATCATTGTGCTCTGTTTTCTGCAAAACAGTAAATCAGTCTTACAATAATTACAGAATACAGTGTTTGGCGTCTGGCTAAAACTGGATTGTCTAAAATATAAAAATCTATTGGGAAAAAAATATCAAAAGATAGATGGCAGCCTTCCTAGGCAAAAGATACAGGTATGAGGGGTGTAGGGAACCAGCAGTTTGTAGGTGTTCTTCGGTTGATAAAATCTTCCTTATCAGACCGTTCTGCTTCCTCTCCTCTCCGCTTTGCAGTCTGGAAGTCCACAATGAGCTCCCAGAACATGGTCTGATCCTAGTATTACAGCTGAAATGGTATAAATGTGTGAGGGTTGTTTCCCTTGCCCTTCTGTAAATAAAAATATATCTGTGGAAGTACTTAAAAAGTAAAATATGAAAGTACTGTAGGCAAAAGCATGCTTAGACCCTCGTTTAAAGGGTGGTTCGTGTATGCATCTACCAAATTTGGGTTGGACTGCATGGTAGAAATTGATTTTCATGAGATCTTGCTTCCCTAACTTTTAGAGAAACTAGTATTAATTCTGGCCTTATATTGCCATTCTGTGAAAGAGATGCAGTGAGAAGTGTTACTGGTTATACCTGCAAGACCGCCATTCTTCAGGATGAAGGGTGAAATTTTCATCAAGAATAGCTGCTTCATATTAGAGAAATTAGTCTTTTACCCCTTTAAGTGTGGCATGTTGCTAGTCTCCTTGGACAGAAAAAAAGAGAAACGCTGTATGTCTATGAAAGCACCTGATGGGGCTGTGATCTGAGCTTGTAGGAACCACCCGTGGGAAATGGGACTTTTTCCTTCATTTCAAGCTTTGCACTGTTTGTGTGTGTGTGTGTGTGTGTGTAGCTCTGTGTTTGTATACGCTTGTGCACAAGCACTTGGGTCAGAGGTGCGTTTTCGTGTCACTACACAGCTGGGTAGGGGTGAACACCAGCGTTCAGTATCTTGGTGCACTGATGTGCACTGCGGGGGGACATGGGCATAATTTCTCATGGCCTGTCACACAGATTTGAATGCCTTTATTTATTTTCATCTGTGGATGTGCTTGAGTGTGTTAGACTGCATAGGGGTGCATATTTGCATAAGACCGTAAGTACACTGAGTATGCCTGTCACCTGGGAGGAGTTTGTGCAAGAACTGTTGGGGGGGTGTGTGCGTTGGCCACCAGCTGAGAGGGGTAGTGGGTACAGGGCAGACTCCCACGTGGTGTGGATTCCAGTGCATGCGTACCCCGTGTCTGTTGTAGGGCTGCATGTTTGCATGACCTTTGCTCTCTAATGGTTGTTTTTTTGTCTCGCTTTTTGTGCAATTGCTGCTCTGTTTTGGCTGTTATGTTTGTCACTGCAGTCATCGCCAGTCATGGAGGAAAAGGTAAATCCTATTGCTGCATCTTAACTTTGTTAATCCTAGTTTTGGAGGTTGCTGTTGAGTGGTGACCGTGTGGTGCTGGGAAGGTACTGTACTGGTGTGCTTGCCCTCTTTGTCTGCTGGCAGCTGTGTTGGCCTTGCTCAGCTGGGCGAGGCAGAGGGAGCCACCAAGCTGCTGGGATAACGCATCAGGAAGACACTTGTTTACACAAACCTAGAAGACACAGGAGTTTGGTCCCAAAACAGGGTCAGTCCTCTGTGATTGGACAATTACACTTCACACCCCAGAATGTTTTAAAAAGTCATCTTTTCTCCCTTATTTTAATGTGGAGTATAAGACATGCATATTTTCTGAGCAGGGCAGAAAGCACTTGTCACTGTTAATAGCTCTCTGAAGGCATTTCTGACTTTGGGCTAGGCAGTGAATTCAGTGCCCAGAGCCTGCAAAGAGAGCAGTTCTCATCTTTAAATGCTGGCAAAAAAACATAGTTTTGCTATGTTTTATAAGCTTTAGGATGTTACTTGTAGAGCATCCCAACCCCAGGTTTTGACTACTGCAAACCTTCATTGAGAAGTTTGCTGTTTACCTTGTAACACAAGGTGAGACTCACCTAGTGTTAAGAGTCACTCTGTACTGGAAAGAATTGGGTGCATGAAGGTTACTCCAGCACTCAACATTTAGACCAGCCCTGAGGATACTCTTGAATTTCTTTGAAGACTGATAGTCAACCCAGGACTGCAAAGCTGAAGTTAGCTTTTCTGTGGTGCTTGCTCTTTCCCTTTCACTGGCAGGTTTAGGAGAGGATGGAAGGTGTTTCCAAAGAAACTCAGCAAGAAAATTCCCTAACAATCTACATTAAAATCCTTTCCTGAAAATCCCAGAGCTTCTGATACTACGGAGACTTTGGACCTCTGTTCTCTGTTTAGCAGGGGCTGTGATGTTGATACATTCCCTGTACATTCAGTGGGGTGCTCTGTCTCATTGCATGCTGAATAATGTGCCTATATTTGTATATGAATGTAGAAATAAGCTATGGATTCCCAAAAGAAATCTCATAGAGATTACCCAAAGAGGAAGTATAATTCAGTGTCTCTCTCAGCATACATTTTGGATGGCTCCCATTTTTCAGTGCTGCCAGTGAGTTATGCAGGCCATCCCAGCACAGTCACAAAAGTGTTTATATAATAGCATGTCATGACTGCACTACTTGTTTTGAAAGGGATGTTTTGCAGTTACAGGAAATTTTCTCTAGCTACATACACGTGTGAAGCATGACTCCCTTAAGACCATCATTCTAACCTGAAGACAAAGAAAGATGTGAAACTAATGGTTAAAGCAGGTCAAAATATGGCCTGATTTTTTTTTTCCTTCCCTGAAAAGAATGATTCTTTTGAAGTAGACTCTTTTGGACCCTTGTGTTATTTCTTTAACTGTACAACTAGGAATTTTCTGTCTTTCTCACATAAAGTTCTAATTTCTAGTTTTGAATCTCTTAATCTCTTATACATAACTGACTATAGTTTTTGTGGCTTTTAGATCAGTACAGTGCCAGGGGTGAAGATTTCATATTAGGAGGAAAATCTCCCTAGTATGTTATTTAAAAACTGAAAACACAGCTGTTAGAAGCTTTCAGGGTCTTGGAATGATAGCAGTAGGATAAAGAGAGGTAAACGCAGGCAGACAGACAGAAGTAAGAGTACTTTGGCATCATGACCTAGTAGGAGCGTATGTAAATGGCAGGGTTGAGGTCATAAATGGCAGTGGAATGTTTTCTGTTTTCTATAAACCTTCAGTGGTTGTTAATATTTAAAATAACAAGCACCAAAATGCCTTTTGAGTGGAAAGGCTACAAGGAAACTGATAATCCCTATCATATAGAATCTGGTTTTGAATCTGTTGAAAGATGATCGCATCTTCTCTATAAGAGAAAGTAAGGTTAATCAGGTTGTGTCAGTGATCTTTGTTCCTCTGTAATCCAGTTATGTGCTGCCTTTGTGAAAGGATTTGTCTATGAAACTTGAATGTATGAGTCTTTAGGATTTTCAGGAGAGGATTTTAATATAGATTCCTAGGAAAAGTGCATCCCAAATCTCCTTGCTGGGCCACACTGGAAACACCTTTCTGCCCTTTCTGCCTACCCAAGACAGGCCACAGCAGGTGGCTGTTCCTCAGCACGAGCGACACTGACACAGCAGTGGGGCACACCGTGTGGCCAGGCAGTGCTGAGAACGGGAGGGTTGGGCATTTTGGGTTTCTTCATAAACTTTGATCTTTTCTGCTAGATTCTCCACCTCTTTCCTTCATGCACCATCTCCTGTGTTAGTGTGTTTGCATACGTCCCGGTGGGCCTTAGGTCCTGCTGTAGTGGCTTTGCCTGCAGTGGTGGGTGAGGTGGTTGTGCTGGTTGCCGAGCCTGGTCATCAGACCAACGCTGATGGTCATTAAAGAGAGGCACATGGAAGTCAACTGTTAATAATAGTGGTGTACAGAAGGATGGATTTTGTCACCTCACACCAATAAGCGGAAGCTCCATACCGATGTAGGAAAAGCACCATCATTGAACACCTTTGTGAGTGCATGTCACACAGAGGATCAGCTTAGTTCACCTCTGCAGGGCCACTGCAGAGCGGAGGCTGCTGGGGATATACCCAGAATAGATGTGTGCTCTGTCCCTGCAGGTCAGCTTCTCTGGCACAAAACCAGTTGCCAGTTTTGGCATCCTACTGCAGCCTTTTCCACCTCCACTGCTTGCTCTAGATTTTCCTGCTGGAACTTGGTCTCTATATTCAGAATCAAACCCGCAGCTAGCTAGTCACCTGCAATTACCAGAAAGAAGAGGATGAAGAAAATGTAATTACAGACAATTTGCAAAATGAATGATGCATTCATTTATACCTTTGTTTAATTTCTGAACTTTGAGTGCATTGTAATATGGATATGGAGAGGGGAACAGAGAATACAAATATTTTTCTGGCTTAATATTGCAAGTGATCCAAACCCAACTGATTTCTGCTGTTGGAGGTAACCAGATTTGAAGTGGAATGTACAGAAGTGCCATGTAGATGACTCTTACTTAAAAGCCTCTTTCCTGACCCAGTGATGACACCTCTAGGATCTATGGGAGGTTTTGCTGTGAGAGTTGTTTGGTGTGGCTTGTTTTCCCACAGTACCTTTGTTTCTCAGAAGATACACTGACTTAAATTGGCTGATGGTTCCCTCCACTTTTGCATTCCCCTCAGGCTTTTTGTCCTGATGTAGAAGTCAGTCATGCCTGTTGTGGTCACTTGACGCCTTCCCTCTTAGATTCTCCCTGGGAAGAGGTATGGCTCTAGCAGTAGATGCCATGAGTCTGAGTAAACAACACCATGGAACTGTGGGAGTTGGGAGTTCATGCAGCTGCTGCATGAGGGGAAGGAGTGCAATTAGATTTCTAGCAACTAATATTTCACATAAGCTAGTGTGCTGTTTCTTTTCTATAAGAACCTTGTAAGTGGCTAACAGATTGGTTTCCCCTCTCTCTCTGTTTCTCTGTTTAGCAGGAAGGAACGTCCTAACTCTCTGAATGTCTTCCCTCTCGCGGATGGCATGGTACGTGGGCAGATAGGGGCCAAGATCGTCCCAACACTGGACCACTGGCACCTGAGTGACCTCGGCCAGCTGCAGTCCAACTCCAGCTACAAGGTTTTATAGACCATCACGGAGCAAGGGTTTCCCACTCTCCCACTGTCAACAGCATTCCATGTTTTCATTAAGATGGAGACCAATATGTGTCCATAACCCTTTGCAGCCTCTCCCTGCTGTGTGTCTGCTCCCTTGGTAGCTGTGCTGTGGGAGGATATTCTTTTGCAGAGCTGGCATATGGTGCGGGAGGGATTTGACACAGCTCCTCATGCTTCTTGTCTCAGTGATAATCTCCTTTACTTGGCTGGCCCCAAGTTGAGAGGAATGTGTGGGGAGGCAGTTAGAGATTTAGGGAAGATGAATCCTTCACTTTTTTATAGTATATTTGGGAGAGGAAATGGTGGAACCTGTCCCCTCCCTCCCCCTCGCTAAGAGCAGTGCTTTTGCACCTCAGCTGGGACCAGGCATTGGGTTGCTCTTGCTTTCCAGTGTTTGTCCTTTTTGACTGATCACTGTTCTGGTCTTCCTGTCTTCAGTAAAAAGGTCTCCTAATCCTCTCTGGATACCCAAGTCTTGCACTGTGCTTAAAGGTCTTCAGTTCCTCATATATCTCGTCATTGCTCTAGACTTGCATTGTCTATCTTCAGTACACTTGTCACCTTTAATTCACTGCTTTCTGCCCTGGGGCTTGCCAGAAAACTCACAGTACTGCAACTGCACTGAAGCAGCTGCATGGTTCTGCCTGTTGCCTGTGGTGCTCTGCTCTGCCGTTCAGAGACTGAGCCCGAGGACCCAGACGTTGTGCTCTTGGCTGACAGCTCACTGCAGTTGTTTAGTTTAGTCTACACATGATGACCCACATTTCCTGTGAGCTATACTTGTAGACTTCTCGAAGTATTTGTGCTCAGGATACCACCAAATTCCTCGCTGTGAATGATGTTCCACAAATGCCTGGTGGCAGGCCTGAGAGGCAGTGGTGCATCTACCCAGGATGGCTTACAGTTTGTCTCAGAGAGCTTCTGGTCTGCTTTAAAAGTGTCTGGTAAAATTTACTTTCTTTATGCCTGGAATTTGTAGAACATCAGATGTTCTATGTCACATCTAAGGACTGGTCTCCTATTGAGAAGTTGTAAATCACTAATCCTGTAAAATACATTGAGGCAGTAAAGGAAAAGAGGAGGGAAAAAAAACAAAGAAAGAAAAAACCCAGCTTGTTGCTGTGCCCATTCTGCATGTCTCCAGATTACATTAATGGTATTTTGGCCTGAGGGACTCTGCAGGAGTGGCCTTGATGTGTAGCACAAGAAATTTAGACAAATTAAAAGTTTATGCAGAAAAGAAAGTAGCAAATACCCTTTTTGGTAAAGTAGCCAGGCCTAGCACAGCACAAACTTTAGCACTTTGTCAGCCCTCTGCCATCATAGAAGTTGGAAATCCAAAAGCGAGATCTTTGGATAGGGCAGAGATGTTCTTGGACCCCAACCCTTGCTGTAGTGTTAGAGGCACAGAAGTTTGGGAAACAGAGCAACGTGCCAAGCAGGTGCTGCAGCCATTTCTGGAGAGCTTTGCCTGGAATTTGGGAATGGCAGTTCCACAGTGTAATAACGTAATTAAGGATGGTGGAAGCAAATATAGAGCATGAACGTGTTTCTTCAGACTAGTGCCGGGCCAACACAACACTGCTGCAGGGAAACAGCAAACAAAATGCACAGAGACCAGCCCACTTCTGGTTCTGGAACCAGTGTATTTCATGAGATCTCTAGGCAGTGCTGTACACTATGATGTGAACATGCCCTCGAGCTCTCTAGCGATCAGGTGTGTGCATCAGGGGTTAGTTTTTAGAGAAGAACTGGGAGGACCTTGGGAAGATCCATCTTCCACAGTCTTGCTAAGGCATAATTCGTCAAGAAGTGGTACTGTTGCAGAACTTCTGAAAGAAGTTGAGTGGATGTCACTGATAGCCCAGCGTCTGCATTGCAGAGTAATGCAACAGGAACACAGATAAATTGGGAGCTTTGGCGTCCAAGTTCAGGTAATGGAGGGTTACTGGCTGGATCTCTTGGTGATTTGGTGGTGGTGGTGTCAGGCAAAAAAATCAGTTTCTAGTTAGAAGAAAGCTTTGTGCAGCAGTAGTGGTGTGCTGCTCCAAATGTATCTGATGACGGGTAGTGCTGGGTGTTGTGTTGGTGCTTGTTAGGGAAAGTCTGAAGTGGGATGCTGGGTTTAAGGATGCTCCCCGCTAGGGTGGAGTTAGAGAGCTTGGGCTGTGGAAGACTTGGATGGGGCAGCGTGTTACAGAGGATTTCCTAAGAGTATGGAGCAAACCTCTGAATAATTAAATGATGTGATTGATTGACTGACTTACTAGATTTGCAGTTTGAAATGGGGATTTTCCTCCTGCAAGCTTCTTGCACACTCTCTAACTGGAATGCTATTTCTTAAATATTTTGCATGACTGAAATCTCTCAGCAGTATTGCTCATGCATTCCCCGCCTCTTCTTCAACAGCTCTGATATTCACTGACATCAACTGCACACACATGACTCACCTTCCCAGTATGTATATCCTGACTTTTCTGACTAGTTTTCCTTCTTCATGGGGCCATATTATAGTTTTATTTTTTATATTTTAAGTGTCCTTGTATACTTATTATTACTATTTTCTGTTTTAGTTGCTGTCATTATATTATTTTATTTTTACATTCAGTTGTACATTTATTTTATATAATGTTTTAGAGATGAAAGTCCTTAACTTTTTTGTTTTTATGTACTATGCTTTCAGTGTTATAACCATACAATTGTGGCTTCTCATGGTGACATATGACTGCTATGAATGTTGGGCCTTTGCAATGCATTTTGGAGGTCACTACTACACATTTGATGTTTAGGAGGTTGACAGGTATGGTTGTAGGTAAGTGGTGGTTGTGGAGAGTATTCTTTGGGTGAGGTATGGGTTATGGAGAATGCCTCCTATGCTGTAGAGGAGAGCTGTACACGTAGTGGAATACTTAGCATTAACAAAGTGCTCAGGATAATAGAAGGAAGATACCAGCAAAGATTAATAGAGCTTCTGGACTGTGAAGAGGAGCATGTAGTAGTATTTATGTTTGGGAGGAATTTCTCCAACACAGGCTGGTAGGTTGATAAAGTATGTTTTCTAGGTAAATATAAAACTTGGATGTATAATCAAAGAGTAAGTGAAAGACCACAGTAATTACTCACTAGTGTGTTCTGAGTGGGGCAGATTATGTCAATAAACAAGAAGTTACAGGGTATCTCTGATACAAATATATTGCCCTATAGACACTGATGATACAGGGGTTCTGAATAACATCTAGTTCCTAAGAACGAGGAATGAAATGTGGACCCACCTGGGTGTCTCTCTTACAGTGCTAAGATGCTCATGGACTTTGGTTATGCTTAAGGATTTACAGTGGGTACAAGATCATTTCTGAATCCTTTCATCCAACAGGAGTTTTTGGGGAAAGATGTTTTATGGTTGCACTTCATACTTGATACTCTTTGTCCCTTTGTACATCAGAAAGCACAGCAAGCAAACTGCAGTTGAAGTAGTACAAGGCTTACTGGACCATATTTGTTCTCAGAAACCTGTTTGTTTTTTGTTTTTTTTTTCTCTTTACATATTAGGAAAGTAGCCCCTGAAACAGGGATATGAAGTAGAGGTGGGAAGTGTGGTTTTTCATATGTAGCATCCTAAGTGAAAAGTCCCCATCTCAGTCTTGATGCTAAAATCAGTAAATGTACAGGGAGATGATCTGAATGTCCATGTGGGAATGTGGGTGCTGTTTGGACTGACAATGCAGAAACTGTGTACAAAATGTGGATCATATTTAATGGTAATGGAGTTTTAAAATATCTTGATTTCCAATATAAATGCACAGATGCAATGTAAAACCTTTGACTTTCACAGTGCAGTGTACAGCAGGGTATTTTAAGATAAACGTTCAGAGGCCAGTCTAATTAAAGGAAGATCTTAAGATTCCAGATTTTTTTTAAAAAATATGGCTGCAAAGGGTTAAGTCACCATTTTTATCAGTCTTCTCTCTCATCCCATTTTGATTTTTGTCATGTTGTGAAGTTATTATTAGACCAAGAGAACGAGACTTCCGCATTAGTGAAGTGAAACAGCGTCACAGCTCCAAGGTTGGGAGGCTCAGAGCAGCCTCTGAGCAGAATCAGGATCTTTCTAGTACTTGCACAGGAGGGGAGAGGCAAGTAGTAAAGATTAAAGCTGGGATTGGATGTGCAGATGCTGAATGTCACTGCACCCAGTTGCAACTCATTATCACATATAACTTTCAACATGAATTTTGTCATCTCCCTGCGGGCAGTAATTAGAGTCGGCTGCCGTGAAGAATGGGGAGATCTTGTTTGGGGCTGGGAGTATTGGTCAAGATGTTAATTGGCTGACTGTGAAGCAGTGGTGCTTTAGCTGACAAACAAGGGCCACCGTATAAAATTCTGACAGAGCCTTGAGAGGCTCCCATGTTTTTCAAGAGGTGGTATTACAAGAAATGGGGCTGTCATGTCTGTAGAACAGAGCCATTTGTGTGCATTTCACACCGGGAATCCATCTCCTATGTTAAATTTGTCAGCTTCAGATTTTTGATTTCTTGGGTCATGTTGTCCTGTCATTTGAAAGTGGGGAGAGCACACATGTTTCTCCTGTGCTGTCAGTCTGGACCCATGTCTGGCTGGCTTCTGTGCAAGGTGGTGTGGGGACACAGGTCTGTGCTGGCGAGGTCAGACCATCCTCCTAGCTTGGTATCTGCTTTGCTTCTGCAGTTCAGTGTCAAAAGCACTTGGCTGTTCTCTCATCCACGTTGTGTTGATGGCTTACAGGTCTTGGATGATGTCATTACTGTAAGAGGCCACTTCAGATCCTTCCCAAGCAGTATTCATGTTGCCTTCCAGTCTTGGGAAATGCTGGCCTGGCTTACACAAATCCCAAAGCCCTTCAGCTTCCACTGTAGTCAGTGTGAGCTGCAGGTGCTTTTCACTTATGATCAGGCCACCTTTCCCGAGATGCATGGCGATGAATCACATACTGATGTGACTTGTGAAGAACAGTGTTTAGTAGTAAAGGAGAAAGGATACCAGGCCTTTCACAGGTGGGATTTGCTTGCTGAGTTCAGCACGAGAACTCACTGCTTCATTGTGGTTGCAGTGCCTGCTGTCACTGGCAAGCGCCGGTACAGTGAGCAAGACTCATTCTCCATAATGTTTTAAGGCAGCCATACACCAACAAATGGGAGATGAATTGAAATATATAGCTGTGCTTTTCCCTTTTTGTTCTTCCCTCACCCTGGAATTGCCATAGTGCCCCCAAGATGAAATGTCCGAATCTGGGCAGTCTTCAGCAGCTGCCACACCGAGTACCACTGGAACCAAGTCCAACACTCCCACGTCATCTGTGCCCTCTGCTGCTGTCACGCCCTTGAACGAGAGCATCCAGCCTATCAGCGAATATAATGGCACGACCAAGAGCAATAAGAGGGCACGAGAAAAGCGGAACAGCCGGAACATGGAAGTCCAGGTCACGCAGGAGATGAGGAATGTCAGCATAGGTATGAAGATGGAGCTTGGGTACTTGGTCGTTAAAGTAATTGACTTCCCAGTGCTCGTGTCTCTCTGTTACAGGAAGAGGCTGGGAGTCTGAGAGGTAATCAGCTTCATAAGCATAGAATTTGAGGTAGTCTTACTTACAAGGATATGTGAACGAGACAGTGCAAATTGGATGTTAGCTGTTTTCTGGGTAGCAAATTTCAAAAATGTCAGTAATACAAATAGTTTCACAAATATACAGGATGGAAATAAGGTTATTGAGTTCAGTCCCCTGCATTCATGCATGTCACAGAACCTCCTTCATGAACAGTCAAGTCCCATCTAAGTCTAACCTAGTTTTTGGAAAGCTGTTTCTGGATCTCATCAATGTGATAGTTAAAAGCTTCCATTTAGTCTTCTTTCTGGACTTCTGTTCATAAGTATTTTATATCCACTTGTTCATATGCCAAATTTGTCAGTGAGATGAAATAATTATTTTCTGTTCTGTGTGTTTATCCACACGATGTATTTAAAAATAGCAATTATATCCAGCTGTTTTTCTCAGCTAAGCAAGCTATTTTCTTATAGTTTATTTCTCATACAAGAACCCCTCCAAATCTTTGGAAGTTATAGTTGTTTTCCCTCCACTTCCTGGAGTCCTTTAGTAATTGGAGTTAATGATTTCTTGTCAGGAAAGCCATCACCTAAGCCTTTAGCACCATGCTGTTTAAATAAAGCAAGTGGTGCAATAACATGATAAAAGCCCCTTTCTGTGGTTTTTAATGTAGCTAATCCAATGTAGTGTCTGAGCAACTCCCAGCCTGTATTGTATTTAGATTTGAAAAAGCTTTCAGAAAGGAGAAGTGGCCTGTTTTACTGGTCATGAGCTTACACGCAAAAAGACTGTAGAACTAGCTGAAGATCATAAGGAAAATCTGCAGGAGCACAGGCATGAGCCTAGCTCTCCAAGGTTAGCATCTGAACCATCTTTTTTCCTAAGTAATACAGAGGAAATTCCTCTGCTAACATTCACAAGCTGGTTCCTAACAAATTCAGACTATAAACCAACATGTTAGCATCTTTTGTTGTAGGATTTGAATGAGAGTTGCTGCGATTAAGTGCCGTTCTGTATTCGTATTAGCAGCTGAGGGGGTTCCAGGGTCACAGATGTCAATGTGCCCGAAACTAGTGTAATTCTCCATAAAAATGTATGGCTTCTGTGTACCCAGCTATTAAATTGTGGTCTGTTCAGTGATCCTGGCCAAGGCAAGTCAGTACAAGCATTGGTATCAGAGAAATTGAGCACGGATGTCAGTATTTTGAATGACCTGTAAATACTTACCCTTGTTTTCACAGTTGTTGCTTTACAAGCTTGTTTACAAGCTTTCTTGGGTCAAAGTCTGCTTTCTTCTGAATATGTGCAACTCAGTCATCGTACATGTGAAAGCTTCTTTCTCCTTGGTGGAAGTATCATATTGTGGAGTCTGGTCAAGGCAGATGGTTGTATCTTTCCTGTGCTCAAGGCAGATAATTGTATCATTCCTATACTCTGCATTTTCAAACTTTCAGCTATTTCTCACACATAATGCAAAATCAGATCTCCATGCTGAGCAGAAACACAGATACTTGAATTTTAATTATGTATTTATGCATCTGTAATTCAAATGTCTCTCAGTGATGCAAATGCCTTAGAGATGAACTACCAAAAAAAGGTACTCAAAGGTATTTGCAGAAAAGCTTCCCAACTTGAAAAAATAAAGAAAAGGAAGCTTCTTTTTCTGTGAGCTTGAGAACCACTAGTGTAGGGATGCCTACTTTGGCAACAGATACACACAATGCTTTGTCTTCAAACATGGCATTTGTTGCCAGCTGGTGCACAATGCCAGCCTAAAAGAATAAAATCAACACTCAAGTTGTCATGGGCTTTGTATTTTTGGCTACTGAGGCAGTTTGGAAAGGTCAAAAATTTCACATCTAGCATTGCTGAAGAACTAATAGAGTTTACAAATTAGGTCTTTAATCCTTCAAGAATTTCTTGCGTGAACAGGCACTGTGCTCATATTGCTTGTTTAGAATAGGTGCACGTCTGAGCTTTTCAGCAGTTTGGTATCCAAGAATTGTGACTTGTCAAGAGGAAGAAGTTCCTTTAAATATTGGCTGCAGGCTGTAGATTATACAGAAACCAGAGCAGATTTCATGTGTTGGTTTTCAAGTGAAATTTCACTGTAATGGGTTTATAAACCAGTTGTAGATTTGAGAACTGGTATGGAAAAATTATTTCTGTTAAAACTAAATAGTGCTAATTCATAACTACAGTAATCTCTATGAAGCTATCCAGAAAATCACTTTTATTGTCTTTGATCTCAGCTAAAGCTGCATGATGATTGAAGAGTTTTTATGCAGAGATAAAAAGTTTATTTGGAATTTATTTTATTGGATGAAGTATTTCTGGTTATCACATTTTAGTGAGGATTCAGGCCAATAACCTTGGTGACACTCTGTTATGGGGGGGGTGGGGTGGGGGTGGGGGGGCAAGGGAATGCTTGTGGTATTCCTGCTCTGCAGTTGAAGGCACCTTCCCAGCACTGGTGCATTTGTGACTTTAGATGATAAGCCACTTTCTCTTCCTATTTTAAGACTTTGAACACAACACTGTAAAGTTTTGAAACCTCAGCATTTAAAGCTGTGAAAGGAACAGCGTCCTGTGAAATCCTGATCCTGTAGATCATATGTATTGTCTTATCTAGGAATGGGCAGCAGTGATGAATGGTCTGATGTTCAGGACATCATAGACTCTACTCCAGAGCTGGATATGTGTCAAGACCCCCGGCTGGAACGCACTGGTAACAGGTATTGATTATGACTTTTCACTGTGTGCTCTTCTGCTTGGTTTTATGAAGAGTGAGGAATGGATGCTGTGGCTCACACTGAGTTCAAGATGCAGCTATTCAAGAAAGTCTGTATGTTCTGCCTAGTGTGAATATGAGGGGTTCTGACCTTCTTTGAGTTCTCCAGAGAAGGGAAATGTCTGCTGGTAATCTGCAGAAGGATCTGTCCAGTTGACCCAGAACTGACTTGTTTGCCTTGCTGGATCAGGGAGGATGGAGAGGTGGAGCAACAGGACATTTAAGACAGGCAGAGAAGACATGGGCTTAAACTAACAGGAAGAGGGAAAAGATGCATTTGTCTAATAAGAGATCAGTTCTGAATTCAGTTTTGAAACCTCAAGCTTTTTTCAGTTTTAATTTTTTCAAGTGTTTGAAGAGCAGGAACAGGGCTGCTCCATGAAGGGAGGATAAGCAGGAGTAATCCCAGCGATGCCAGTCCTGCAGGTTCTGAGCAGAGAGGACAGACCACTGATAATGAGCTCTATCAGCAGCCCCAGACAAGGCAAGGGGATGAATTGGGTCCTGGTGCTACCCATGAGCAGCAGGAGACAGGGCTGAAGACAGTCAGAGAAGGACTGAAGGCACAGGCATGAGGTTAAAGGGAGCCTTTGGACCAGTGGGTGGGTGTGGGTCCCAGGTGAGGCTGGTCAGAGCAATTTTAACCCATCAGTGCACTCAGGGCCTCTACAGAATTCTCTGAATTAGATTTTTACTGAACTACTCTGCTGCTCTTGTTCCTGTCACTTGTTTTGTGCTAAATAGGAAGCTCCCTAAAGGCTATTAATTTTGGCACTGTATTTCTGTGAAGTGTGTATTAGTCTAGAATTATTAGGCTAGGTACCTTGATTCATTTCTGCTAAGGTCAGGTGGTTAATTTTACAGGAGTCATTAATTTTCACCCTCATTCAGTGGGTAATTTGGCATCACAGCAGCAAAAATAACCCCTTAGCTCTTGCAGGTATGCAGAAGATAATACCCTGACAAAGTCAAGGCAAGATTTTCTCACAGTCCAAATCTGGACTGGATTTGCCCTGTTGAGCACCCTCATCGAGAAGAGTATGAACAGCAGTAACAGAGACTCTTCTCAACTGTGAAACCATGCACAGTTAAGCTCCCCTCAGAATATGTAGGACGCATGGGCAATTTTTAAGGTCAGATGCAGGAGGAATCTAGGTAGCTGAAACAGCTCTGTGTGGGGAAGACAAAAGTGACTGATGAGATCAGATCAAAAATTGGTCAAAGCCAAGGAAAAGCAAGGAGTGGAGAGGATTGCTGCACTTGGCACTCTTCAGGCAGTGATCTCTGATCCAGGTAGTGAGGCTGAAAGCTACAGGAGACACAAGCTAACTCAAGCTGTTGAACAGTGTGCTTGCTGCTTTAAAAGCATAAGGCTTTTGAGATATGTACAGATTCTGAAAGTTGAGTGTTGAAGAGGTAGATTCAAGCTGATTTAGGTCTTCAGGTCAGATGCCGAGTGCTGGTTGCTTCTTGTCACTTATGCTGCCCCTTAGACTGCCTGAACTGATGAATTGTGGTGCAGTCAGAGCACCCGTTTGTAACTCATCAATTCTCTCAGATGTCTGGGTAGCTGTAATTTTTCTGTAATTGAAAAAAAACCCCATATATTTTTCCTTTTCTCTGCAATGTGCTGTAACTCTGCAATAAGGGAGGCAGCTACCCTACCCCATTTGTAACCTCAAGACTTTATCACTGAGATTTGATGTATCTGAGAATGAAGCCACACAACTTGAGATAATCTCAAGGTCAGTGGTACTGACCTTTCTGTTAGACTGCTGGAAAATTTGCCCTGCGTGCTGGCTGATTGCCCTCATGCAAGGCAGGACACTTAAAAGTGTTTATACCCACATTAAGACCATTTTTTAGAGTAGGCAACAACAATCACAGAGGTTGTCTCACCCTCACCTCCTGTAACAGCTACTTTCTGTTTGAGCCTTGAGACTGTCAAGAAACACAAGAAGATTCTTGATGGTATCAAAACCATTAAGAGGTGGAAATGTGCTCCCATATGATCTGATTGGAAAACATTAATTTTGATTTACCTTTAATTAAATACATTTTGCTGATAATGTGAAGAAGCATTTCAGCACATAGACTCACCCCAAAAAGAAACTAATCCTCAGGCTGATTTCACTTACTAGTTGGCGAAGAAAAAAAGACCATTGCTGTTTTCAGCATTGAATCCTTATCTGATCTTACTGCTGTCTTAAGCCTGCTGTCTAAATTGATAGGAATGTGGGAATCCTTGCAGAGTCTAAAAAGTCAGAGCTGAGAGCTTCTATGAGTTGAAATTTTTCTATCAGTTATTGCATAGTCATTAACTATTATGATTTAAAAGGAAGTCAGCTGGGTGAGCTTTGAGGTTGTGCTTGATAGGAACTTGTCCTTGATATGGGGAATAAAACATGCTTTTTTTCTTTACTCAGTATGTACCCTGAATCAGCCCATGGTGAACAGGTGGAATGTGCTCTCAGGGTTTTGTTTGCAATGGCCTTGGATGCTCAGTATTTCAGAGAGGAATGTTCTAGTTTAAATGTTGCCAAGTAACAAGAGTCCTTATTTTTTTTTTTCTTCCAACAACAGCCCAACACAGGGGATTGTGAACAAAGCATTTGGCATCAACACAGACTCTCTGTATCATGAACTTTCCACAGCAGGGTCAGAGGTTATTGGAGATGTTGATGAAGGAGCAGATCTGCTAGGTAAATCTTGTTTAGAACCATTCTCTTTTCTCTGGTACAATGACAACTATATTAAGCTTCTAGAAGCCCTTAGATTATCTTTTTTTTTTTTTTTCAGAACTTGGATGTTTAGCTTTTTAAAAAATGGCATGGAAATGGAGACATTATGTGACTGAAATGTGTACCTGCAGTACAGTAATGCTTACTTAGAAAATAAACTGTTGGGTAACTTTTATTTGGATTGTCTTTATGTGCGTAAATTGCTTTTTTATAGATTCTTCCACACAGACAGTTCAAAGACAAAATTTGTTCCTTCTGCTTCCTCCCCCAAATTTTCCACACCCAGTGATTTTACACACTAACAATTTCATTTGGAATAAAGAGTTTGTTTAAAATATGCAAGAAAGTAACTCCTTTTGTAAAGTTTTTGAAGTTTAAATAATATGGAAGTATTGTGATCTGTATTGCAGTTTTTACCCTTTAATAGTCAGTCTAAGAGATGTAGTACTTCACCTTTTAGGCTGATTTTGAAGGAGCTTGTAATACCTGAAGTCTGGTTGTATTCCATGTTCCTGACTAGGACTTTGAAGCAGTCAGAGAAGCAGCTTTGCCTCAGGTAGCATTCTGAGCCCTTGCCATACTTTTTGGTGTGGGATTCTTTAGTATCTAGATCTTAACTGAAAGAATTTAATCAAGTTCTTAAGTCCTGCTGACTTTTCCTGAATCAGGACAATATGAATGGTCTTCGCATACTCAGACAACATGGGCAACTGACAAAGTCTGTAACTCTATAGCTCTACTTCTGTTCTGCTGCTTGATTTAAGGGAACCTTAGAAGGCATGAGGGCTCCAACAATATGCTTTTTGTGGTTTTAGTAGCAAGAGATCTGATCTGAAAGTGTACATTTCCTTTCTGGTGATTACTGATGTAAGAGCTGCTTATGGATAGTCTTGTAAGTTTGGTTCTGTATGTCCAGAATAGGATGAGCTGAATCATGTCACAGATTTGCAGCAGCTCATCTTTGCAGAAATTAAATTAGGGAGGTATTTGTATCAGCTCTCAATATGAGCCTTGTATCAGGACCCTCTAAAGGGGTACGTTACCCTATTCACCAAAGACTTGACCATGACGGTGTGAAGACTGGAAAGGAGGTTAATACAATACTTCTTACTTTACCTAAGACAATATATCTGCAAAAGTGTTACTATTATAGGCAATAGAGTGACCAGAATGTAGAAACAAGATCCAGACTACCATCAGAACACTTGCAATACCTTTTTGATATGGATAGGTGTGGTTTGTTTTTTTAGAAGCATGGTGCTAGCCCTGCAACATGCAAGGGAGCTCTTGTGCATTGATTGATGACCATTGCCTGAAGTGCTAAAGCATTTATTGTTTCACCTCAAATTTGAGATTGCCAGACAAAAAACATCTACAGAAGATTCAGGATGAACGCATAGGTTTTCTGCCTGCAATTGGAGCCCTAGTGTGTAGATACTTACAAAATTAAGAATTTAAAAAGAAAAGCAAGATTACCAGGTTTGAGAATCACCTGGATGTTAGTCATTGCAGAAGTGCTGGGACTCGTGCTTAAAGTGAAGATGACAGAAGGAAGTACATGTGATGGTTAAAGCTTCATCTACCTGCTGTGGAATAAATTTTGAGTAGCCAGACCCCATACGTTATTGGGAACTCTTCCTAGCAGAGTCAAAGCTATAAAACCACTGACAATCTTGCCATTGCCAATCTATTCTATCTTGGTCCTCAGGTGCTTCCTTATCTCAGGATGGTTGATTATATGTCTGTCTTCCACTAATCACTGTGCCAACTGCTGCTTTCTTTCTCTCCCCAGAATGGCTGGGGCATCAGGGACCATCAGCTTCTAAGCGTTACTGTTCAGGAAAACTATTTGCTTGGTGTAAGAACTGCTTCAGATAACCTGTTACCCACTTGTGGAAGCCTGCCTTCTGGGAATCCATGTCCCCTTTGGATCACCCTGTAGTATGACCTAGTGATTAGTGAGAAATTCAGACTGTTTTCAAAGAGCCAAAGATTTTAGTTGCCCAAACCTTGCAAGGTTGATCACCACAGCTTCAGTTAAAGTCAAAGGTGCTTCACCTCTTCCCATAATAAGACTGCCCAAAGACCAGTGATTGATTTTGGGTTGCGAGATGTCCATTGTTTGGCAGTTCCCACTTGTAATAAAAACACACAGAGACTGTTAAACGGTGCCCATGTAAGTGTGGCTTATGAAGACCACATAGCATCGCATATGAAGCATGCATTCCTGTGCTGGGACAATTTTCTGGTTTGAGCAGAGCAGGAGAACTCTTGCAGGTGATCATGCAGTGGGCTAGCAGAATAGGAAGGCTTCTCCTGGTTCCTTTTCAAACCTGGGAGATGGGCTGTGATGAAATCAGGTAGTTCTGTCAGTCTTCTGTGAGAAATGTTAATCTCAGTGTTCCTTTTGTTGAGGTCTGGCTTATGATTTTGTCCACATAAAAGTGTTCTTTGAAATGAGCACACATGTTGCCAGGATTGTACAAAGGGAAGAAGGCAGAGAGAGATTTCAGAGGTCATGTTTCTGTTGAAGAAACTAGATTTTTTTGTTGTTGTTGTTGCTTTGCGCAACAGAAAGCACTAAGAAAGTCTGATAGGGGTAGAAGAAGAAGGCTAGACCTTAGTACTGACAAATCTGCCAACATTATTCAAAATGTTGCCTTTTTTGTTAGATAATTGTTCTGTCTTCCTGCTGTACCTTTGAGTCTGAAGATCCACAGAGGAAATTGTGCTTCATGGATGTGATGTAAGAAACAAGATCCACAAGCCAAAAGAGTTCCCTCTCCTTCTGGGTCATATTTGGAGCTCAATTATTTCTCTCAATCAAAAGAATTAACAAAGTTTACCCCATCTAAATTAGTTTTGAATACTTCCTCTAGTCCCTCTCAAAGCTTGGCAATCAATCTTCAAAGAATATTCTCTCCTTTTGGACTCAGCTTCTTAAAGAAAGAGAAGTCTCATTAGAGAGGACTTTAAAATAGAAGGATCTTACAGCAATTACCCTTGAGCAGTAGCTGGCAGAAAAGTCTGTTTCCTGAATGAAAAATTTCACTCATTCCTTCTGGATATCTGCGAAGTGGAAAACATTTCTTGGTACAAAATTAGCACTCTTCATCGCAATTTTTGAATATAAAATAATAAATAAAATATGTGGGTTTCCCCTCCTGCCTCTAATACAACTTTACATACATGAGTCTGTATAGGAAGTATTCTGGAGAAAAATGTGGAGTGGTAATTTTAGACCAAATTCCCTTCTTTCTCACTACAACCTTAGAAATGCTAGTTGGCTGTTTTCCTGTGGATTCACTTGTTAATCACAGGTTCTTACCTCACAGTCCTGGGCAGGCTTCCCCTTCTCCCTCTTCCTGCTCTTCCCTATCCCAAGAGTTTCTGGATGTGAAGAATCACTAGTGGTTTGGTTGTGCATTATGGGCAGGTCCTTCCTTTCAGTTTTAGGATGCCCAGTTGTGCTTGCTTTGGAGATTAAAACTTCCCTTCACATAACAGGGGTTTTGTGGTGAAGACAGAAATTCAGCTGTATTAGTGGTAAGTCTATGTATAGTTCTTTGTACAGAAGTTGAAATGGGATTATCAAACTGAGTCTCAGCACTGCACTATAAAAAAGAAAAAAAAGTTTTTAAATGCAACAAATTGTCTTTTTCAAGCTGAGGTATCACACGTTTATTACTAGAAGATCTAGTTGCTAAAATCACAAAGGTGGGGAAATGAGAAGGTAGTGGGAATTAGCTGTTCTGCATTTAGTGGTACACGACTAAATAAAGACAAAAAAAAGACAAAATAAAGGTTTATCCAGTCCAGGAAGATGTGATTGCCTGAGATTCATGTCTGGAAAACTGAGAGTAGCTGAGGCATGTGGTTGCAGTTGTACCACAGGTTACCTTCCCTTGATTTTTTTTATGTCCTGTATGTAGAGTCATGCCATCTACAGTCATGGCAGGTCCTGTCCTTACTATTTCATGCCTTTTGACATTGAAATGGCTGAATCATTGTTAATTTTTTTTGAACAAAATTTTTATTTTGTTGGTTTCAGTCACTGATTGATCCTTTTTTCACTTCCTTTTTTCCCTTGTCTCTCTGTGCTTCGCTGGACATGGCCCATAGGGGAGTTCTCAGGTGTGTATCTCCTCTGCTCAGTTTCCTTTCTTGTTTCTTTTTTCCTTGTTGAGGTCGAATGACGTGGTATACACATGTGATACTCCCCTGCTCTTGTCCAAACACGGTTGGCTTTGCAGACTTCTCCTACCTTCACCTCGCTTGGTTGCCTTGCACCGGTGGGTCCCTGGGCAGCAGGACATCCCCGCTCTGTGTTCACACGCCTGCTGCGTTTCAATAAGCTTTTCTTGTGTGGCTTTCTGCAGGTTTGCTCCACTGTGTTATACTGGCCTGTCACTGAAGGTCTTGGGGCTCAAAGTGCTTTTTTTTTTCTGTCGGGGTGGGTGCTGTGCTTGGAGCGGAGCTCGGGTGGGCACAGAACTGAATTGGGTTGCCGCTGTCCTCTCAGCGAACCGTGCTGAGGAATCCCTCCACGTGCATGATGGCCACTGTGGGTTAGTTGATGCATACTGACCCTCTTTTGGAATAGCTGTAGTGATATTAAAGACACTTCTTGATGGATTAGAGTGGCAAACCCTCTGTCTTCCATGGAAGCTCTATCTTTTGTTTTGGTGAAGAAGACTCACTGCCTTAGGGTCACACTTGTCGTCAGAAGGTTTGCACCTTCCCATAAAATGCACCTGGGACATAATGCAATTTCAGATGAAGTCAAGGGGTTCTCTTTTGATTTCACTGCAAATTTGATTAAGTTTTCCCTGTAGTAAAGGCAGGTAACTTAGGCAGATGTGATAGTGTAATGCTGTGTGGCGATGAGCTCTGTCACTTTGTCTGACACCTCTTTGTGTTGGCTCTGTGAGGCTGCAAATGAAAGGGATGGATGACATCATCCTTTCTTTTAGCTCAAACTATTTTCACTGTAAGCCACTGCTTCATTGTCCTTTCTGAGAAAACCTCCTGCTGAAGCTGAGTTGGAGTTTGTCAGAGTATGGAGGTGGATTTTGGCCTGTACAAAAAGGCCAGGTGAGAGCTTTGATATCCACTCCCCCTTTTGTTTTACCTCCTGCCCCTGTCCTTCCCTCACCTTGTTCATAATGTCTGTTGAACTACCTTTGTTGTGGGCATAGGAAACCCAAAGATGTGTAGTCCAGGGGAAATTATGAAGATGGAAGAAACAGGTGAGCTCATCTCAAGCTTGTCCTGACATCTCAGTTGTAAATCCCTGTTAGGCCAGGCTGTAGCAGAACAAGAAGCAGATAAGTTACTGCTGAGCATTACATATACTAGCACCACACACAGATGTACACATGCTGATGAGCTGCTCTGTTTGCTGTTTACAGACTGGTACTTAATGGCTGCTTTTTTCTCTTCCTTTCTTCCCCTTTGTCCCCATCTCTTTCTGTTCCCTTTCTCGTATGGGATGGCTCTCATAGTACGGGATGATTTCTTTGGTAAGGCGAAGGCCTTTTTTCTTTTTTTTTTCTTTCTTTTTTTTAATGTGCATTTTTTTTTTCTAAATTTCTTTCATTCACTCAACATCCCTCCATATGTCTTGCATTACCTTGGTTTGTTTTTTTGTGATGGTGGTATCACCTCTCCAAGAAGCAGGACGCAGCTGGTGGTGGTTTGGGGATTCTTCTCTGTTTCTGGTAGCTGATTATCCACTTTGATGCTTCACACTATTTGCCTGGCTATGGGAGGTGACAGTGTAGGGTGGGCTCTGTTAGAGAGGGTGCTGTCCAGACCTCTCTTCCCTTTTCTCCACACCAGGAAGGGGTGAAGAGATCTTTTAGTCTCTCCACGTTGGGGGGGGGTTTTGGTGGGTTTTTTGTTTGTTTTTTTTCCCCATGAGCAGGGCTTTCCCATTACAGTCTGCATAAGGTTAGCTCACACTGTCCATTCTGTGGCTCTGGGATGCTTCATCCATTTCTTTATTGCAAGACTTGCCCCTCCGACCTCTCCCTGACTGAAGCATTGGGCTGTCACTTTGTCACACACAAATAAGGTGGAAGCTGTGGTGAGGATTACTGATGGTTGGGATGCTGTATGGCTTTTAGTTCTGGCATGATAGCTCACCCTCTTCACCAGAGTTTCTTTCTCTCCCTAAAACAGCTGCAGAGAGGGATAGATGGCTCAAGAATGAGAAGGAAAAAGGTTTAGTCTAAAAACTCAGGATGAACTCTTCCCCTCGATGTCCATTAGCACCTGTAACATCCTTGTGCCATTTTAATTAATGTCTTACTGGCTAAATATTTGATAATTTGTAGAATCACTAAAAAGGAACAAAAAAATTAATAAACAGATGACTTCTTGGTCTTCCAGTCAACATAGGGCATGCCACAAAAGAAGGGGCTATAGGTCATTCACCTTACCAAACCAAAAATACACTTCAGTTTACACTGCAGTTAGCGTCTCTCACTTTTTTGCTGTTTGCAGTATTCTTTGACATAGCATCACATTGCCTGAAACATCAAAGTGATTAATTATCTTTCCACTAATTTTTCAAAAGTTATTTGAAAATGCTGCTTCTTACTCATTCTTGCTGGGAATTTGCTTTTGCCATCATAAATTCATCCCATTTAACTGTGGGAAGAGGATCGGTATGTTGAAGTGTTGTGATGTGTTCTCACTTCTTGTATGCTACCATGTTTCTCTAACTTCCATTTACTTCAAGTTTGTGTTGTTTTTATTTTATTATAAATATTAATTAATCAGCAAATAACGGATCATGAAAACGATGTCTTTGCTGTAAAGGAAGAGGTAGTTCAGAGGCAGGACAAGGAGTACTTCAGCACAAACACTGATGGTTGTGAGACTTCTTCATGCTCTGAGACCTGTGGTGAGAAATGAGCTGCAGCCCTCAGCACTGTCCCCTGACAGGGAGAGGCCTCTTTGCCTTTAGTTCTCAGGTGGCCTCTGTTCCCCACTGTAAGACCGAAGCTGACCCTGGGAGTCAGCAAACAATCCAGTTGTGCTTTTGGTCCCTAAATTCCTTTTCATTTGGTTTTATGAAATACTGAATTCGACCTTCACTCTTAGCCCCAGATTTTTCAAAGTGCTTGCAACCCAGTCTGCATATTGCAGTCATTGTATGTTGATGCCCAAGTGCAAGTGCAGTGTGTCTGATGTAGGTGTTTTCTTGAGTGTGAGTCTTAAGTGATGGGACTGAGACTTCAGATTTTAAACATCTGTGAGGGAACTGTTAAAGGTAGATAGACATATGGACAATGTAAAGTCCTATTAAAATTGCTCTAGTAGAATGCTGATAATGGGAACTGAACTGGTCACAACCATGGTCCCAAAACTGTATTGAGAAACAGAAAATTTGGCTTATACTAAAAAAGAAAGAAAATCATTGATGTGCAGATCTGGCCAGCAGTTCGGACAGTGTTCTGCTGTCCTCTCTGAAAAACCCATGAGCTTCTACCTTCTTTCTGTATGAGTGATGGTAAAAAATGGTTGCAGTAGCTCATGACTGAACCAGGAGTTACTGTCTTGACTTCCCCTAATTGGCATTAGTGAAGCTTTCCTCTCTGTTCCTATCAAGGGAGTCTGTGAAAGTTGGGTAAGAAGCTAGGTCTGCATTTAGACTCTTTACAGGACACATGGTTGTCTGCTTGTGCTGCATGGTCTTTCAGCAAGAGGTACTCCACTCTACAGCAGAACACAGAAGCCTAGGGAAGCCTAACAAAAGTGATTTCTTTTCCTCAAGCGTGAGTCAGGCAGTGCCACACAAGCTTCAGATTCCTAGGAGAGCAGGTGAAAACTGCCTGGCTTTTCTTTTCAGGAATGGGCAAAGAAGTGGGGAATCTGCTGTTGGAGAACTCGCAGCTACTGGAGACCAAGTAAGGAACTGTTGTGTGCTCTGAACTGCCTGCCTACTTATAAATGAGAGGCCGTCTTGGAGTAGGTCTTGGCCAGAACTCCTGCCTCACAGGGGCTTGCTTACTTATCTAATAGGTTTTCTTAAATGTTGTTTCTTCAATTCTAGAAGAGGAATTTCTCTTTTGAGTGACTTTCCTAACTGTTTACGTTCTGCAGGCACTTGGGTGAAGTCCCTGGGCATGTGTTCGTAGGGTCTGATGCAAAGCTTTTAATTAACTTCAGTGGGAATCTAGATGTGGGTCTGAGCCTTTGTGAGGATATTACTGTTTATAAGTTTTTATTTGCAAGGTTTGTTGTTGAAAATAAAATTTTCTTTCAGTAGTTGATAAAGGAGAAGCAGACAATGCAACGGACTTATTTTTTGAAAAGGGCTGGCAAACCAGATACTAAATCTAAGCAGCCAGGAAGAGGAAGAGAAAGTACTCCCAGGGGAGAGTTGGAGAACTTACTGTGATAGGAACCTGATGATTTTAAAGATTTTAAGATACTTTAGAGCTGATTGGAAATGTTTATTTATATCACCATCATCCACAGTTATGCACGATTGCAGATAACAGTAGTTTTGAAAGGTGTGTTTCAGATCTTCATTTTGTTAATAACAGATTTGAACCTGTGATAGGTTACCCTACGCCTGCTTTCTGCAGTATTCTGCCATCTTCTTAAGGAGATGTTGGTCTGTGAGTCAGGATCCAGGACTGGACAAACTTCACCCTGATCAATTATGGTGATTTCTATGTTCTTCAGCAGCAACTTCTTGCCAAAATCTAATTTTCCATGAGTTATAGCTGGACTGAATTGTTTAAACATACTTGTTTCAACTCTCCTTGTAGTGCCTGTGACTTTAGTTTCAGGTCTCTCTTATGGACAGCTGCTGGTTTTGGGCATTTTTGCTTATTGTCCCTTTCACACCTTTAAGAAATGCTTTGAACGTTGTGAAGAATGATTTGATTGCCAAGGTGGACCAGCTGTCTGGAGAGCAAGAAGTGCTGAAGGGAGAGCTTGAAGCAACAAAGCAGGCCAAAGCCAAAATGGAAACCAGAGTCAAGGAGCTGGAGGAGGAGCTGAAAAGGTGAGTGATTCACACCCTGTCCCAGGCAGCTGGGAGGACACAAGCGATAAACCCACTTCGTCTGTTAGTTTTACTTTTTCCCTCATGGCAGTTGGCATTGGAATTCAGAGGTACCTTATAGAGTACTTCAAGGCTGATGGTAGCTGGCTGAGATATTTTTAGTGTTACATTATTTTTATTGGATTGAAATGGATTATTGAACCTTAGAAAACCTGCAGGATTTTCTTCCCCAGGACTGGGATTCCGCAGCAGCAACTGAAAATCCAGGTTCCCTGAAGTGAAGCATTCAGAGTTTCAATTTGCAATTTAAAAAAACAACAAAAAAGGGAATTTCAAAACCAGTAGTTTTGAAGGAAACTCTCAAGAGCTTGATCCTTGCAGCAGCCAAGACAGCACTGAGAGGAATGAATGCCCATTCATTTAATGAAAGAGCTAATACAGATTCCCACAAACAATATTTAAATGGCAGTATTGTTAATTGTTTCGTTGTTCATATTAAGACTGAGAAGAAGAGGCAGAAGAGATTCTGAAGTCTTATAAGGGTAACATTTGTAGAGATCCCACTTCCTATTTTCCACTCAAACTAGGGAAATTGAAGGCTGAATGCCTAGCGAAGCCTGTGATGATTTCACATCCATAAAACTAAAGACCCCGTGGGACAGTAAGCAATATAATTACATTTTGACTAGCTGTACATTGCACTGTGGTATCTCAATTCAGAGGACAGTGTTTATTTGCAGCTGGCATCTGGAAAGTTGCCTCTGTAATCTGAGCACAGGATCACCAAGAATAATGCAGACAGGTCTCTTCATTGTTCAAAATGTCTGAAGTGAAAGTAGTCTCCTAAGCAGTGGAAATAGGTCTGATTTTTTAAGATGTCTTGTGAGTCTCATAATATACATAATATATATAATATAATGTATAAAATATAAAGAATATATGTATAAAATATGTATTGTGCAGTAGAGGCACGGACTTTTAATCGTCAAGCGTGCCTTTTTAGGAGATGGAGACAGCATTTTTTTCCCACAGTGTCTTTGCTGTTAATAAAAGTGCTTGTAATTCAAAAAAGACTGCATGACTGCACCTGAGTATGGAGTTTAAAGAAATTAAAAGCACTCATTTAAATAATCCTAAGTTTTTTATTAACATGAATTTGGTGTTCTCTTTTTTACCATTATGGCAAACTGTTTCATATTAGAAGCTTTTTTCTCTGCAGTGAAAACAGAAGCAGCCCAGAAGAACAACTTAAGCCAGTGTTTTCACTGCTGATAGTGGCTCAGTTTTCCCATGGTTAAGATCTCATCAGACATTTGAACACAGATTATGGCTCTGAAAGAGAAATGGGCTGGACTGTTCCAGTGGTCAGTATTCTGGTGCTTACATCAAATGTTCCAAAGAAATGGGGTGATGTCAGTGAAGCTGTACAGAGTAACATGCTGCAAGTGAGAGGGAAAAATACCAGAGAAGCATCTCATAATTTGCTCACAGTTTGAAAATGTTTCCTTATGATGCATGCAGACAGACCTTCCCATAGGTGGTTCTCCTCTCAGAACACCTCAGGGCCAGCCATGGTACCATTTACTGGTTTGATGCCTTTCTTCCTGTTTCCTAGAGTGAAATCTGAAGTGATTGTTGCCCGACGAGAACCCAAAGAGGAGGTGGAGGATGTAAGCAGCTATCTCTGTACAGAATTGGTATATTACATTACTAAAATGCCTGCGGGGAAAGGGGGTTTATATACTTGTTCTATATTACTTCATATATATGAGCCCTGAGATGCAGATTGGTCTGCCTTTGTTAATGATTAGGGCAGTGCTGATAAACTACAGGTTGCTGTGGGTGAGAATTGCTAATAGATGCTGTGAGAGTACTTCTTCATGTGACTTTCAAACCGTAGGTGGACAAAGATCAGCAGCTGACACAGGGACAGTACTGTGCACGTTGTGGTTTCTGCAGAACAGTGCTAGAGCAGTGCCCTGCTCTGAACCTTCCCATTTTATCTGGTTCTCCCTAATTTTGAATTAAAGCCTGTTGTGCAGTGTGGTTTCGCTCAGGGTCTTGTGATAGTCAGGTTTCTCCAGAAGAGTTTTTCTCCACGTTGGCAGGGAAGCTGTAAGCCAGGAGAACATTGTGCAGTGAAATCAGGGTTATACTGACAGCTTTGCAGCAGTAACTGACTTCTTTTACTAGTTCTGTAATCTCAATCTTGCACCATTGCTTTTCTCATTATTCTGTTACATAAGCCAGTACTGCCTGTTACAGGGTACAGGCAGAGAAGGCTCATGGACTTCGAAGTGTTTTGGCTGAGGTAGAAGCTTTTCAACAAAGACCAACTGTAACCAAAAAAAAAAAAAAGGCAAACCAAAGTGCTAACAGGGATTTTCCTTGTGAACGTCACACTGCTAGGACAGAGAATTAGATACGCTTCTTTTCAATGTTACTGTGTTCTTACTTTTTGAAAGCTACTGGAGCAGGTTCAATTCTAGCCTAATGTTCTTGACTTAACTGGGGTGAACTTGGTCTGTTGAGAATTTAGGTAGATCAGAAGATTTTCAAGTTGTGCTTGTGAAACGCTGAAGAGGGCTGGATTTCTATTAAGCTGAACTGACAGGAGGTCTGTTTTTTGAAATTTAAGGAAGTTCCTTTTCGCTTATACTTGTCTTGTTTTGACTGGTCATACAGCTTTATTCCAAGTTCAGAGAGACTGGAGAGGGATTTGGTAAATTTGTGCTATTCCAGCTCTCAGCAGTGCTCACCAGCCAGGCTGAGCTTGGGAATTGCCACAGTCTAGGCAAAACTCAGTGCCACTTCCTAGTAATGAGTTCTCCAAATCCTTATGATTTCTTTTTGGGCAGATATTTTCTCCAATTTAGCCATGTTCTCAATTTCCACTCCTCAAAAGAGACAAACAGAATCTCAATCCTACTGCCTCCTAACCCAAAGCTGCGTGTGCCCTCATGGGAAGGCCAAGTTGTGTCACCGAAGAGGAAAAGGCCTGCCTTTCGTTTCTTGTGCCCTACACCTTCACCAGTGTGTACTAACAGAACACTCCATCCTAGTCCTCTTGAGGAGATGGATGGCATTACATGGTGTTCCCTGCTGCTTGTGACTGGCTTTGCTAATGAACTAAAATTCTGTTTTCCAAACTTCTGGATCAACGGACCACTGGCAGGTCTCATAATTCCTTGCAGACTACCAAAGCACCTTGCTGGCAATAGTCACTGGTGGGGTTTTCAGTTTGGCTGAGGTAGAGGCAATTGGTGGTGGTTCTAATTCTAATTTCCATGGGTTTGCAGAACACCCCAGAGGTCCGTGGGCCATAGTTTGGACCTCACTTGTCTAGGATTAGCACCTGATAAGAGGAAATCAAGGGGTAATCAAACAGAACAGGAGGAGAATTAACAAATATGTCTTTTCTGTCTCCTGACTCACCCTGTACTAACATCAATCCCCTTCCATCTTTTGTTGGCTGAAGCAGTGCTCCTCCCCCCTGCAGGACAACATTCCTATAGCTCAGCGCCGCCGCTTCACCCGTGTAGAAATGGCCCGGGTTCTGATGGAGCGGAATCAGTACAAGGAGAGGTTGATGGAGCTCCAGGAGGCTGTCAGGTGGACAGAGATGATCAGGTGAGACTGTGTGTTGGTGAACATTCCTATTTAGGACAGAACCTGGCCATGTTTGAACTTTTAATTCTTTCTCTCTTATTCCTGAACCTGTACTACAAATATCGTGTTGCCATTCTTATTTGGAGACACTGGACACTTGTTTGTTTAGCTTGTTTCTTGTGTGCTTATTAAGCTAGGAGAAGCTTTAGGGAAGAGGTTTGCTTCTAATTAATGAATTCTAAAGGCTGGGGCTGGAAGTGAATATAATGCTGGGGTGTGTAGTTACCAAACTTGTACTATGGCAATGATCATGTTGCAGGGAGTTGATAAAACTTCTATGGAACACACTTACTTGCACTTCATGTCAACATTGAGAGGTTGGTTGTGCTTACATTGAAGACCAGTGCTTGTCACTTCCTCTGTTGTGCTTTTGAGACATGTTAGAATGAATTCTGAATTTTGACATCGCTTCCTTGATGGAAATGGCTTGCTGATTGACAGAAACTTGGGTAAGAGATGCTGAAATAAATTTGCTTCTGATCTGCTTGTCCTCAGAGCTTCCCGTGAGCACCCATCCGTTCAGGAGAAGAAGAAATCCACCATCTGGCAGTTGTAAGTTCTTTGGTGGTTTGTGTAGGATTAAGAAAAGGGGAAGTGTTGCCGTTTCTACTTTAGACAGCAACTTAATAGACTCTGACATTAATGAAAAGTCAACTGAAATGTTATTAGCTGAACCCTTCTGCCTTCAAGGGTTTCTGATGTCCTTGATGAAATTAAACTGAGATCTGAACATCTGCATTGTTTTGTTTTTCAAGCTGAAAAAGATCATGAATATCCTGGAATGGAGACATACATACACTCAACAATCTGTTTTAATAAAGTGCTGTTTTCAGAAGGTATCTGTTTCTGGAAGCTAAAACCACCTTATGTCAATCAAACTGAGGACTTAGCTCTGTGTTTGAAGTAGGACAGTTTTCGTCAAGGGCTTGATTGCATACCTCTTGCAGCCCTTGATTGCATACGTCTTGCTTCCCGTGTTGTGAATCTGTGTGTTGTCTTCCCAGGCACCTTTTTTCTTATTTGTTGGCCTTTTTCTGTCCCTAGCTTCAGCCGTCTGTTCAGCTCTTCCTCAAGCCCCCCACCAGCAAAGAGGACCTACCCATCTGTGAACATCCACTACAAGTCTCCAACAACAGCAGGGTTCAGCCAGCGTCGCAGTCACACCATGTGCCAGATCTCCTCGAGCAGCCGCACCCTGGAGTTCTTCCCTGAAGAGTGAGTTGTGTGCTGTGTGCCAAGCCAGGTCCCCCTGCAGCTCTCCCAAATAGCAGCTTTTCTTAAAACAAGCTCTTTTCTGCTTTAAAAAAAATAATCTGTGTGGTGTGAATATGTTTCTGTCTCTTGTGGTTTATCTCCCTGATCTTTTACTCATCAGTTATCACGTGGATGGGCTTAGCAGACTTTGTCCTCCCAAAGATACTGCTGCCATGGCTTTCTAGGCCATGATGGTTCATCTCAGCAGGGATCACTGTAGGCTTGAGTTGGCCTCAACCCTAGTTCTGCATTCAACGTTTGCAGACTGTGTGATAGAATGAAGCAGGGCTTTTGTGGTAGAGTGATGGCAGCAGTGGGGCAGGAGCATGGATTGTCTTGCCCAACCCTGTTGGTGAGTTTAAATGTAGACAAGAGTTCTCTCAGCAGTACATTAGGTTACAATATTTGGTTATAATCTTAACTGTGTGTTGCTACTGAAGAGTCTTCTCCCTATTCTTTATGTCTCTGACATGAGGGAGAAAACTCTTCTGTGTTTTACTTGACTTCAGAATTCATTCTGCCATTACAATGTTGTGCAGTTTCATATGTGGTAAGTTTCTGTGGAAAGACTTTGGAGAATGTGATGGTAAAGTATTATAACTTCTGCAATAAGAAGGATTGTCAGAAAAACACTAGATCAGCAGAAGAGAGAATGTCTTCAGAAGGGTAAATTTATATTTTATAGATACACTGCCTTTATTCTGTTTTTTTTAAAAACTGATTACAATATCATAGTCATTTTGTGGTGTCTGAGTGCGTTTCAGCAGTGCATTAAACAGTGTGACTAACTGCTGTCAGAAGCTGTTTGTTCTCTCATCCTCTTCCCAGGGGACGAAGCATGTGCAGGGAAGTATTTTGTTTTAACAGGGGTTGTTTTTGTTCATAAGTGTATGTCCTAATGTGTGTGTTGTGTGTAGGGGTTTTTGTTTTGGATTGGATTTTTTTGCTGATGTTGTTTGTACCTTGGAATGATACTTTAAAAACATATTGAGAACTGGAACTGATATTCAAACAGCCTTTGTTTATATTAAAACATATCTTAAGAGCTCACAGATCAGTTTTCCTTCTAACCTTTGCCAGTGCAAAGCTGAAGTTTTTCTGTTGAAACCAGCAGTTGGAACAGCAGTTAGTGCATATTTTCCTTGTCAGCAGAGAAAGCTTTAAAATGGACAGAAAAATAAATAGTTGACTATAATTATAGAATCATACAATGATTTCAGTTGGAATGGATGTTAAAGATCATCTAGTTCCAACCCCCCTGCTGTGGGCAGGGTCACCTTCCACTAGCCCAGGTTGCCCAAAGCCCCGTCCAACCTGGCCTTGAACCCTTCCAGGGAGGGGGCAGCCACAGCTGCTCTGGGAAACCTGTGCCAGGGCCTCACCCCCCTCACAGGGAAGAATCTACCCTCTACCAGTTTAAAACTGTTACCCCTCATCCTGTCAATACACCCCCTGATCAAGAGTCCCTCCCCCCTTTCCTGTAGCCCCTTTAAGTACTGGGAGGCCGCTCTAAGGTCTCCCCAGAGCCTTCTCTTCTCCAGCTGAACACCCACAACTCTCTCAGCCTGGCCTCACAGGGGGGTGCTCCAGCCCCCTGAGCATCTTTGTGGGCTCCTCTCGAGCAGGTCCGTGTCCTTCTGATGTTGGTGCCCCCAGAGCTGGACCCAGCACTGCAGGGGGGTCTCAGGAGCGTGGAGCAGAGGGGGAGAATCCCCTCCCTTGCCCTGCTGCCCACCCTGCTCTGGGTGCAGCCCAGCACACGGTTGGCTTTCTGGGCTGTGAGCGCACGTTGCTGGCTCGTTTCCATCCACTAACACCCCCAAGTCCTTCTCCTCGGGGCTGCTCTCCATCCACTCCTCGCCCAGCCTGGATTTGTGCTTGGCATTGCCCCGACCCATGGGCAGGACCTTGCCCTTGGCCTTGTTGATCTCCATGAGGTTTGCATGTCCCACCTCTCCAGCCTGTCCAGGTCCCTCTGGATGGCACATCCCTTCCCTCCAGCGTGTCCCTGCACCACTGCTCGGTGTTGTCAGTGAACTTGCTGAGGTGCCTCGATCCCACTGTCCATGTTGCCAGCAAAGATGTTAAATAACTCTGGTCCTAGTACCGACCCCTGAGGCCGCCACTCATCACCGGTCTCCACTTGGACATTGAGCCGCTGACCATAACTCTTTGAGTGCAACCACCCAGCCAGTCCCTTACCCACCGAGTGGTCCATCCATCAGATCCATGTCTCTCCAGTTTAGAGACAAGGATGTCGTGTGGGACAATGTCAAATGCTTTGCACAAGCCCAGGTAGATGATGCCAGTTGCTCTTCCCTTATCCACCAGCACTGTAACCCTGTTGTAGAAGGCGACCAAATTTGTTGGGCATGATTTGCCCTTAGTGAAGCCATGTTGGATATCGCCAATCACCTCCCTATTTTCCGTGTGCCTTAGCAGAGTTTCCAGGAGGATCAGCTTCATGATCTTGCCAGGCACAGAGATGGGACTGGCCTGTAGTTCCCTGGATCTTCCTTTTTAACCTGTTTAAAAATGGGTATTATGCTATCCCTTTTCCAGTCAGTGGTAACTTCAATGGACTGCCACAATTTCTCAAATATGATCGATAGTGGCTTAGACACTTTATCTGCCAGTTCCTTTGGGATCCACAGATGTATCTCATCAGGTGCCATGGACTTGTGCACCTTCAGGTTCCTTAGATGATCTTGAACCTGATACTCTCCTATGGTGGGTGGTTAATGAAAAGGGGAAGAACTCAAAATGCTTTCCTGATGGAGACCATAGACCAGTAAATTGTAACAGCTAAGGAAAAATTGGTATAATCTCAGTAGATTCATAGGTTTTATGGAAAGTTGATTCCCTGTTTCTGAAGGGCTCTTGGAGCATTGAAGTGGAAATGACAATGATTTGGCCTGCCACATCGTTCAGGTAACTGCAAGTTGGAGATTAGGGATGCCTGTGTCTGCTTCTTAACAGAGTTTTTCAGTCTCTGATTTCCTGCATTTGTTCTCAAAGATGGATTTGGTGTGCTCTGTGTTTTCTCCCCCTGTTATGGTGACACTTCTTTAATCTTCAGCTTTTGTTTTTAACCATAATTTGAGAAGTAACGCTGTTGCTTCTCTCCTCAGTGACTGTACGTCCTCGGCACGTCGCGAGCAGAAGCGGGAACAGTACCGCCAGGTCCGGGAGCACGTGCGGAATGATGACGGGCGATTACAGGCCTGTGGCTGGAGCCTCCCTGCCAAGTACAAGCAGGTAGGGACCACTCACTGGACAGGCTGAAGGGACATCATCCCTCACAGTGAAACCAGTCAAGGCCTAACTTCCACTGGTACCCTTAGCCTTAGTCCTTAAATATTTTGTTTAGAGGTATCATATGCATGTTTTATTTCTATGATAGTTGTAGACACAGGTCAAATTCATGTTTTCTGTATCTACCGAAGTCAATGGAGGGGGCATTCCTCTGCACGAAGGTTCTGAAAGAACCTACCCTAAACCAAAAGTAATTAAACTTCTTTGTCTAGAGCCCAGTACTTTTTTATTTTCTTTGTTATTATAATTGGGCTTGAACATCACATATTTAATTTATACTCTGAGAAGTTTACCAGCTGTTCAGTATAAAAATCAAATGCACTCCACTTTGCTCCCACTTCTCCTCAGCAATAATACAAAACCAAATGTCATCAGCCTCACTTGTTGGCCTGTGACTCATTTAACTGGTCAGAGACCAGAAGGAAAGGAGTCTTGCAGTGTGGCTTGGAAGTGGGTGAATTTCAGGCCATGCTGAAAGGGAATGCCAGTTATAACTTATTTGCAGGGAGCACCTGTTAACAACCCTTTCTCCATCAGCAGTGCAGCATATAGCCTCTGGTGACCATAGCTGGGGCACCGTATCATGGTGAGAGGCAGTCTCTTGGGCAGGCTGCTTCCATCCCTGTAGGGACTCTGTTTCATACAAGATGTGAGATGGAAGCCTCAGCAGCACCCATCTCTGAGGCTAGTAAGTTTGGTTCTGACGCACTGGTTATATCTCTCTTACCATAGCCTGGTGTTTACAGCTTTGTACTGTCTTTTTTCATCTTCTCTTCCTCCACAGCTGAGTCCCAATGGTGGTCAGGAAGACACTCGCATGAAAAACGTCCCTGTGCCTGTATACTGCCGCCCACTAGTAGAGAAGGACCCAACCATGAAGGTACATTGTCTCTGCATACCATTCCAGTCCAGGAAGGGGACATGGAATAAGCAAAGAATTTGGCCGCTATATGTGCAATTTTTACAACAGTCTGTATTTTTCTGTACATTCTATATTCCAGATTCTGTTTTCTGCTTCCTTTGTTTTTGACTGGTGGTTTCTAGTGTACATAGGGAAAAGTACCTCTCTCTTATGAGGACAGAATTCTCAGCTGATTCTGGTTGCCAGGTCCCATGCTTCTGTCTTACATCTTATGCTTTTTTGAGACAACTCTTATATAATATCAGCAAGATTTTATGCTTATAAGGCTTTTGCTAAGACCCCTTAGGGTATAATATAGAACAGTATAAAAATACACGAAAATGAGCAGGTGAAAGGTAAAAATGCATTTCATCACTCTTTTAGATTCCATCATTGACCAGGATTCACTGGTAATAGGACAATATTATGTAGAGCAGATTTTTGTGAAGCTTTGTCTATCAATACTAGAATATTTTGAGTAGAATTATGGTTGAGAATAGACATCTCTCTGCAGGTAGCACGTTTATCTGCTCTAACTGATTGTTTTGAAATAGGCAGTTTGTCATTAACTTCATTCAGAGCTATTTTTTAGATGTCATTCTGATGTTTAAGTTGTAAGAAAATTCATATGCTGTTAGTTGTTTCTAGATGATTGACATGATCTTTGGATAAAATTCTGCTCAGAATCTTGCTTTTATGATTTTGGATAAATTCAGTATTTGTTTCTGTAGGCCTGTTCCCAGCATTCTCCTAAAAAACTGTCTAGAAATAGCTCATAGAAGGTTAGCTAAATTTGATTTCAGAAAATATGCAGTGTGCTTCTTTCACTCTACGCTTGTTACGTAGTGAGATAAATGAGCATATTTTTTTCCCTTTTTTTTTCTTTTTTTTTTTTTTCCCTTCATTTTTTGCCATCTTAGTTCTTTAAATAGCTCTCTAAGATCAGACAAACACTTGATTTTTGGGAAAAGGACTGTGTGAGGAAGCTGAAGAGTGCAAGGTGTGGGAGGGGGGCTAGGGAAGAGGAGTGCACTGAATGTGTATCCTCAGTCAAGCAGTCACTGTCAGTTTTAGTTAAGCAGTCATGCTTATTGTACCTCGACCTAGTAACATCTGCCATGTTCTGCTTCCTTTGCTACAATGACTTGGGAACCCCAGAGTCAAAAACTGAGGATATTTCAGGAGCCTATTATCAGTTACGCACCTGATTTATTATCTTTATTTTCTTTAAATCTTTTAGTCACGTATGTTAAAAAACCCAGTGATTTTTCTAGGTTACAGAGAACGTTTATCTTACCTCCATCAAATCTGACTATGTCTTCTAGTAGAAGTCAACAAGATATTTTGTTTCCAACTAAATATTTTAGGTGTTTGACACATGTTCACAGTTCTCTACAAAGGTGTCTGAATTTAAAGAGACCCTGGAGCCTCCCAGAATTCTAAGTTTAAGATTCCTCCCTTTGTTACTTAGCTGTGGTGTGCAGCTGGAGTCAATCTCACAGGATGGAGACCATTGGAGCAGGAGCCTGGGAATGGGCAGAAATTGGATCCTGGACGTGATCCCCTCACCTGTGATAGGGAAGTGGAAGGCGAGAACAACAAAAGTAACCATACATCTCCTGAAAAGAAAAAGGTCAGAAAAGAAAATGGATTTTTTTTCCCCCTCCAGTGTGTTTTCTCATTCCACCCCTGACATGCCCCCTCTCTCAATACCTTTGTATATAATGCTCTAACTTGTACTTCTGAGGTGTCGTCTTGGGCAGGGTTGTGGTGTTCTGGCTCTTCAGTAACTTCCTGTGTGATTTGGGATAAATAATCCAGGATAAAATTTTCCAACTTCTACTTTTGAAACATTTGGAATTTTGAAAAAATTCCTAATAGTAAGGGTAATTAAGCATTTGATGAGGTTGCTAGGAAGATTTTGGAGCCCTCATCACTGTAAATTAAAAAAATCGTAAATAAACTCAGGCAAAGCTTTGTTAAAAAGAACATAGATGTAGCAGAGTCTGTGAGTCCATTTTTTTCAGAAGTTGAAGCTCTTGAGATTTATTCCAGCTCTGTTTTATAAGTCTTAAGTGGTGGGTTTTTTTAAGAACCAAGCTGTAATTTGCAGATAATAATACAATGTGTTATCCTTTCTGGTTTGTTGGGGTTTTTTTCCCCACAGCTATCTTATGCTGTTGCCCTGTAGTCTTCTGAGATCAGCTTGCTTAAGTAGCTTGAGTGCAGCCCAGCTCCATGGTATTCTGTCTGAAATGAATGTTCAGTGATACACTAGTCAGACATCTCAGAAGAGAAATGGATGGCCAAACTCCTCTTGCCCTAAGAAGCCAGACAGGTTCTTTGGACAATGTTCTAGATACTATTGAAGCAATGTGAATGAAATTTGCATAGCTGATATTGTTTATTTGCATCAGCTAGGAAGAGACCTGGCTCTTTGAAGCTGGCATTGTGGTGTTTGCATGTGTAAATGTTGCCAAGCACTCATATGCTCAATCTGATCTGGGAGCGGCACTGATTCTGCCTGTGTGTTTTCTTTCCTGAAGGCAAAAGAGCTCCATGAAATGGATGCCACGTCCAGTCGTGTGTGGATCCTCACTAGTACGCTGTCAACAAGTAAAGTTGTAATTATTGATGCCAATCAGCCCGGCACAGTCGTGGACCAGTTCACTGTCTGCAATGCTCATGTGCTTTGCATCTCCAGCATCCCTGGTAAGTGGGGCCCAGGCACTGGCTCTGATCTGCACAGGGTCACCTGCTCCACTGAGGAGTGACAAATGTAGTGTCCTCACTGCAGAACTAACTCTTGGACCCTGTTGCATTCTGTAATTGTCCCTCTAAACCATAACTCAGATCTTGCCTCCTTGTAGGACCTTTCCACGAAGATCCCTCACTGTTGAACGTTTTGTAAGTCGTTCCTTTGTCATGTAAAGGATGGTTCTTGGGAGGAAGAGTTGAGTTTTGCCCAGGTGTGGGAGAGCTCTGTAGCTGGCCTGGGTGTTGATGCCAGGGATGAGGGGATTTGCCATAATGTGGACTGATGCTGTGGTGCCTCCCCAGGAAGTGAACCTTAAGGGTCAGCATCTTCCATTCACGTGGTCACCTCAGGAGTACTGCTACATTTAAATGAGCAATGACAGCTAGATTTATGGGAGAATCTGTTCTTTGCCCTTCAGCGGCCAGTGAGAGTGATTATCCTCCAGGCGAGATCTTTCTGGAGGGAGATGTAAATCCTGAAGAGTCTTCTGGAACAGATGGTGTCTTGGCAGGAATCACTCTGGTGGGCTGTGCAACCCGCTGCAATGTGCCACGAAGCAACTGTTCCTCACGTGGTGACACACCTGTGCTGGACAAGGGACAGAGTGAGTTTTGGGGTGGAAAACTTAATGGCAGTCCAATTATAGCCAGTCCCGTATGAGCTTACAGTTTTACACCTGCATCCTCCTGTTCCTGAGTTAACTACTTCAGAGGTCTCAAGAAGATTCTTAATGTGCTACAAGGAAGACCAAAGGCCCTTTTGGTACATTTCTCTTTAGAGCCCTCCTTTTTTCTATGAGTGATCCCCATCCTGCAGCCTGGTTGCAGGGACCATGTAACAGAGTACTTTGGACAGATGATGTCTGCCCAGCTACAATTGCTTCCGTTCTCATTGCTTGCTTCTCTGAACCATGTCTTCCTGTGAAGTCAGTTAAGCCCATATGAAAACTGTAATGATGCCCTTGCTGACTCCATACTGCAGTGGGCAGCCCTGGAGAGCTTCTCAAGTTTTGCTAGTCACAGATTTTGCCTCACTTTAAAATCGTCTCTGTTCCCCATCCAAGCAGAAAAAAACACTGGATGATCTGCTGCCTGTGGTGCAGGCTCAGGGCTTGATGAATTTGTCAAGGAAGGATAAATTAAATAACTGATAGCCTGTTTTCTCTATAGCTAATTTACCAGCTCATTATCCAGTATGTCTTACACTGTTCTTTGTCTTTTAGGTGAGGTGGCTGCTGTCTGCAATGGGAAGATCAACCAGTCCCAGTCTACTGAGGAGGCAACAGAAGCTACAGAGGTACCAGAGAATGGTACAAGTGAGGCAGAGCCTGCTCAGGCCCGGCCTGGGCCCCTCACGGAGCACGTGTTTACAGATCCAGTCCCTGCACAGGCGCCTCTTAGGCAGAATGGGTAGGCAGTCTGGGGCCAAAGTGCCAGTTCAGCTATTTATCAGCTCTGTTTTCATAAGTTTTTTTATATGAGAACCAGCCTTATCATCTGATAAAGTGTCAAAGTGTTTTCTCAGTTTTGTGCCCAAACAGTATTACAGATCTGATGATAGAGAGAGAGAGAAATGAAAAGAAAATAAGCGTGGTTCAACCTGCAGCAGACTTGTCAGCTGTTTAAGTGCACATACTTGTTCTCTCAGTATGAATTTAGACCTGCTGTTAAGACAGATCTTCCAAAGTACATGTACACTTAATGTTCTTACTGAAGGAGCTTGTTGATTCGTGTGTAAAAACAACCGATTTATTCTTATAGTACCTCTAATGTGCTGTAAAGATAATGAAGAAAGTGTATTCACTACCCAAAAATTCTTAAGATGTATGAGTCTGATGTGATGACCTGAGGAGCAACATGGAAGTCTTGGATAGAAATTGTTCCTAAATGACCAAGTTGTTCTAAGTTGTTTCTGTTGAAGTTGGAAATGAACAAAGAAAATACTATTTATGTAGTAGTAGTGCCAAACACCAAGTTAAATTCTGCAGTTTTGAAGTACTTGCTATTTGTATTGGTGGGGAAAAAAGGAAGTTTTTCAGATTGTGGATTTGGGAATCAAGTAATTAAAAAACATGGCGAGAAGGAAGTGATTTGGGTATACAAGGGCCCTTACCTGCTTGTGAATGCCAGACTGTGAGCTACATGAGCATTCTGTCCATTGCTGCTGCCCAAGCCTTTAACAATGTTCTTTTGCCTCTTCAGGGAGAATGGGCAGCTGAAGACAGAGTCAAGCACAACACTGCCAGATCAGGAGTCGAATGGGGATGCTGCTGGGACTTGCACCAGTGCTGCCCCCACCATGTGGCTGGGAGCACAGAACGGCTGGTAGGTTCCCTTTGGGCTGACAGATCTCTGTCACCTCGGTTCTCTGGGCTCCACTTCTCATTTAGTTCACTTCTTGTTTCTGGTGTAGGTTTTCATTGCTCGTTGTTGTTCTGAGTCCTCAGCTCATCATAGGCACAGGGATTTAACCTCACTTTCTTACCTAACCTCCATCTTTTGTTACCAGAAGGAAAGACTCAAGCCTAGTCAGGCTGAAGGTGTGGGGCCTTGCTGCTAACCCTCCCCGATTTCTCCTTTCTTACAGGCTTTATGTGCACTCGGCTGTATCCAACTGGAAGAAGTGTCTGCACTCGATAAAGCTGAAGGACTCTGTACTGAGTCTAGTGTAAGTGTGCATGCCAGGGGATGCTGAAGGAGAAGGTTCAGTGCCTAAGTGGTATTTTAGATAGGGATAGCACCTCCTTGTGAGTCATCTTTCTCTTTGCTCTTCTAATTGCATTGGTTTGTGAGGAAAGTTTCCCAAGTTTTTTGTTACTGAAATGCCTCATACTGAGCTGTTTTCCTGCTCAACTGCAGACCTGACCCAATTCAGTGAATAAGGTACTAGATGTATCAGGAGGAAATAAGTGGGGAGGAGAAAGGGAAAATTTCACTGGGGTATAAGTTAGGTGGAATTTGTTGAAATTGGTGAAGTTGTGTGAAGTTAACACACACAAGAAGTGTGAAGGAGAAGTTAACCTCAACAGGAAATCTATGGATGGTCTTACTACAACGAAGGTAAGAGGTATGACCCTTGGCCCTTGCAGGATGTTCCTGCAAGGGCTAAACTGAATAGGAATAAAGAACATGAAGATGGTGTGTGTGGATGTCAGAAAGGATTTGTTAGTCCCTTACTCCTACAGGTTTTTGTAAGTACTTACTTTTCTGTGATTTCAGGCATGTGAAAGGGAGGGTCCTTGTTGCTCTGGCAGATGGAACACTAGCCATATTCCACCGGGGAGAAGGTAAGAATCAATGTAATAAGAGAAAACTAAACTTGGCCGAAAGTGTAGGAATGGATTAAATGCTATTCTGAGTTGAGAAGGAAGGGTGCTGGCTTGCCAGAGTACAAACATACGGTTACAATGCATAGCAATTATACGCATGTAATTTCTATCCTGAAACATCTATAGCACACTTTAACACCATTTCCTGAGCTTTTCTGAACAGAAACGTGTATGTGCTGTGTAGCACATGCAGAGTAAATACAACACTTCTAGGAACACACACACTGTGCAGTTGTTTGAGGCATGCTTGGTAAGTTTAATGCATTTGGGCCCTATTGGTGTTACTGTGCATTCACACATCAGCTGTAATGGGGCATGCACAGGGAGCTCCACACAGCTGAGGCTGTGCCCGAGCAGATCACCTCTGCAGTTGCAAAAAGGCCTGATGCTTCCCAGAGAAGTTGGACTCGTATAAGTAGTGGCACTGGTGACTGCAGACACAACAGGCAGAGCTGGGGTTGTCTGGAAGTCTGGAAATCCCAAATAAATGGAGCCTTTGAATTACACTTGGTCAGTTTTTCTTGTTTCAAAGAAGAGATGTCTGAGTAATCTAATGTGCCTTAATCTTGTCACTTCAAGATACCTTTTGAATTCTGTATTTCTTGTCCTCTTCACTACTGTAGTTTTTGTTTCCCTATGACTTGAGCAGTTCCTGAGCTGTGTTCATGCCTGAAAGCACATGGGAATTTGCTAACTGTAACTAATGTTTGCATATTAAGAACTTAGTTATTCACTGTGTAGCAGTTTATCCAGCAAGCTGAAATACAGAGATTTCTGGTTTTGTGCAATTAAAATTTTGATTCACCCTTTGTCATGAGTTCAAGCCTGACCCCTGACACATAAAAATAGTTCCCATCAGAAACAGGCTAAAGCTCCATGACATAGAGGCCACGTCTCTGTGAAGAACACAGTATCTGCCAGGTTAGTTAGAAAATAAGCATGAAAGAAGGAAGATTGATTCCTTATCCTGGATTTGACACTTCATGTTGTCTGTCTGGGATAGGAGGAAGCCTCACCACAAGGTCCATTTCTTTTCAGGTTTCAGCATATAGCCTTGTTAGGCTCTCTTTTATTTTTCCCCTGCTGTTTTTGTTGTACTTGTTACAGAAGCCTGTTCACTTCATTACAATAAAAGAATGTTTAAATCAGCCTGATTTGGAGATCTTTCAGTCCACCAAACTAAACTTTATTGTTATGTGTTTCGTAAGTATCTGTGCCCAAAGTAGTATTCTGGATTCATGGGTAGTTCACAGACCTAAGCAAAATGAGCATTTGAGTATTAGCTAAGCCTGTATACCTAGATATACATGGAATGGTAGATGATTCTGTTGTATACTGACGTGTCATGAAGGAGATGCATCTTTCCACACTTGTTTTTCACCTCAGATGGTCAGTGGGATCTCAGTAATTATCACCTAATGGACCTCGGTCACACTCACCATTCCATCCGCTGCATGGCTGTTGTGTATGATAGAGTCTGGTGTGGCTACAAGAACAAAATCCATGTTATTCAGCCTAAGACAATGCAGATTGAGGTAAGAAAGCAAATGTGTGTATGTGCATGCTCATGCTTGCTTGTGTTTTATTTATTCTTAGAGCTGTTTTCTGCATCAGTGTATGGAAATGCAGAACCTTTGTACTGTCATTGCTGACTGTAGGATCCAAACTGCCAGGGGGACTATTTATTCCTCCCTTTGCAGAGCTTAAATCTTCAGATAAGTCTAAACTGAGCACTTTCTTTCCCTTTACTAGTCAGTCAGTGAGGCCCCATACTGTGCAAATGTAGGTGCTTGCTTTGCAGCTTCCCTTCATATATAATCTAAGATTTCTCCATCTGTAGGCATTGTGGCACAGAGGCAGAGTACAGTTAGCAAGCCCCGGTGATTCCACTTGCCTAAGAAAAAAATGTTGTTTAGAGCCTTTTGGTTGAAATTCAATACGGTGGTTTTGGTACAAACCTATTTGATAGTTCTTGGAATAATTCTAATCAAAGGGAGAAGTGCTGAATCTGAAGTTCACATCGCTGAGCCAAAGCAGTTTGATCTTTGGAATTTATGGTGGAGTTGTGTGTTTTCCTTTTCTATCAAGCACATTGAAAGCTCTTGCTTTCTAATGTTCTTGCTCCTGAATTGGTCTGCAAAGACCGTGATCTCTGCAGAACTGCTATACAACTCATCACTTCAAGTGAGGGATTTTCTGTATACTGTAGTGAACTTCTGAGGTCAGCTGGCATTAACATATTTTCTCCAAGAGCTTTGGAAGCCAAACGAAGTGATCTCGGTTGAGGAAAATGGCGTCTGTGTGTAGATAATTGCAAACCTTTTGTCAACCCACATTGGTATGCCTGTTTGGTGTTTCAGAAATCCTTTGACGCTCACCCTCGGCGGGAGAGTCAGGTGCGACAGCTGGCATGGATTGGAGATGGAGTGTGGGTTTCCATCCGCCTGGACTCCACTCTGAGGCTTTACCACGCCCACAGCCATCAGCATCTGCAAGATGTTGACATTGAGCCTTATGTCAGCAAGATGCTAGGTGAGGCAGTAGGGACAGTCAGTGAATGGTCTGTTGCTTACTGAGATCAAAGAGATAACAAAATCCATCAGCCAAGCTGTAACTGACTCTCCAGTTGTCTTGCATTCCCACTAGGCACTGGGAAGCTGGGCTTCTCCTTCGTGCGGATCACAGCCCTGCTCATTGCTGGCAACCGCCTCTGGGTAGGGACAGGGAACGGTGTCGTCATCTCCATTCCACTGACTGAGAGTAAGTGACATTTGTGGTAGATACTTCTGCCCTGCTCCCCCGCCTGCCCCCCCCCCCCCCCCCCCCCCAAAAAAAAAAAAAAAAAAGGCAAAAAAAAAAAAGCAGCTTTTGCATGTTATTTGTGCAGCCTGGCAGATGGCTTTGGCAGAATGAAGTGTTCAGTTGCACAGACAACCTGTTTAAAACCAAATAGTATTTGTTACTGTCCCTTTCAGTTCAGTAGAAGCCATTTCCTTCTTGGGGAACCAATGACATCTCAACCATCCACACAGCCTTCTTTTCTGAGCATGACCTTGCCAGAGCAGACCGATTCTGTAGCTACTGGAAACCAGGAGAAACAAAGCTTTGGGAATTGTAGTAAGTCTCTGAAAGGAGACCATGGGATAAGAACTCACCAGGAAGATCTCCCTGGAAATTCTGTTTTGGCATAGACATCTAAACGTCTCTGTAACAGTATTTTCCAGAAACTAACCTTAGAAAAGCTTCATTTACTCAAATTAGGGCTCAGCTTTATCAGTCTAGAAATTGGTATCCTGTGCCAAATCCAACCTGATGAGGAGACCCAGCAGTAGTAGTTAATAGGTGTATGTCTGGAGCTGGAAGCTTAGTTGAAGCTCTTAGTGATCCTGTTCTGTACCTGCCAGTCAGCATCTGATTTTGCAGGTCTGTTCCATATTATGGGGGAGTAGGACTTGAGGCCAATGGCAGCTGCTTTCAACAGAAAACAGCCAAATGAACATTTTCTCACCACTGCAAGCAGGAAGTCTGAGAAGCAAATGGCTCTTGTATAAGAGGAGCAAACCTGTTGTAATCCTTCTGAAAGTCAGGGCTGAGCTGGTCTCCTCTAAGGCGAGTGGATCTGGATATGCCTGAGGCTGACACCAGGAAGCCAGTGACACAGCTGTCTTTGTGCATTGCAATCTCTGTCTCATTTCTGAATCCCTGTGTTAAAGTCCATTCTTTCTTGGGGCTGCTGTCCTAATTCTGAGTTAAACTTGTTCCCTGCGGTAAACCAGCTGCATTATCTTCTGGTGTTTCTGTAAAAATGTGGTAAGCAGTAAGGTCTCACTGGAAAACTTTAGCAATGGCTCCTTGTGACCATGGTCTCTCTTTCATCTCAGATGTTACCTTGTAAGATAAAAGGAAACTGAGCAAGAACAGTGTTGGTATAAATTAATCTGGGCCTGTAGCTCCTGCTGTGGTTTCTCTAGGTTTTATACATTTCTGTTGCTCCCTGAATTTTCTCCCAGTAATCACCTTTTTCTTCTTTCCCGTCCTGCCTGTCTTTTCCTGTGCCCTTCTGTGTTCCCACTCCTTGCCTGTGCCTAGCTGTAGTCCTCCACCGAGGCCAACTCCTTGGGCTCCGGGGTAAGTCCATTGCCTCCTCCCGTCAGCTTTCACTCCTTTTGCACCCAATCACCTTTGCAGTCGCTTTCCTACCCTTCCATCCTGCCATTCAGCTCTCTCCATTCATTTTTGCTCATCACTTTCATTTTAAATTGCATCTGAGAAAAATGACCAGAAACAGTAATGTAAATATCCTCATTCCCCATGGCTAAAAACATTTTCATCTATCTCATCGGCCATTTCTCTGGGTTTTTTTGTGTTAAGAGCATTTTTCTCCATCAGTAGTTCCCTTATTGTGGTAGGCCAGGTTTGAGATGGGACTGTAAAGGTTCATTCAGTCAGAGAGTTCCAGGAAGCAGGAGTAGACTCTTCTTCCAAGGTCTTCCTTGGTCATCCTTGGTCTTCCAAGGATGCTTCTCTCATCAACTCCAGGCCAATGACAGTAGGTGCTGTGACACCTGCCAGCTGGAAGTAATCAGCCAAGACTTTTAATCAGAGGGGACTTTGATAAACATTAAGAATTGATTGGTTTTGTGCCAGTTAAGGCAGGCTCAGAGTTCAAATTTGTGCTTATCTTTGCCTTTCCAGGGTCAGAAATGAGTACTTTTTTCTCAGAGTAACACATATCTGTGGCTGTACAGAAGCATTGTCAACATGTGTCTCCTCCTTTTAAAGCATCTGATATTGGTTTGCAGTAAGAAGCCAGATACTGAACAAGAAGAAGTGCTAGTACCAGCCCTGTCTGTCAGTCAGATGAGCTCATCCAGTCGTAGCTGCTCACAGCAAACCAAAGCACAGAGGTGCAGAGAGCCTTCATTTTGGGGATCTTCCCCCGGCACACACTGATTTTAATTTTTCCATCGAAATATTTGTACTTGTCCTGCCATCCTTGAACCCGATAGGTAAAAGTCTCCTTTGTTCAAGTTACTTAATAATTGAAATCCAGCCCAAGCTAAAATACAGAACTACAGATAATTAAGCGTGCAATTCAGTTCTCTCACAGGAAGTGGAAGCCTTCTGATTTTCATACTGTTTCTGTTTTACTGATGTGGGTGCATGCGGAAGGAAAGCATCACCCATCCTGAGCTCTGAGCACTCGTCTCTGTTCCTTGGTGAGTGGAAGCATTCACATTCTGATGTCGGCCCCTGAGCCCACCTTGAAATCCTTGGAAGCTGTGGATGGTGAACATCTTTCAGATGTTTGTTGCCTGAGTAGCTGATCTTCTGGTGTCACAGCTAAAATCAAGGACTAAGGAAGGACCTCACTCCACTGCTGTGACACTGGGCTGAGAGGCCTTCACCAGACACAGCTTGGCATAAGCAAAGGACTTGACTTGGAAACTGAGCAACTTCACTAATCCAGAAAACAGCAGTAATTCTCCTCCAGGTGCCCTTAATGTCTCATGGGTACAGCAGACATTTTTTGATACCCTGTCAGGTACAAAAGACCAAGGTTGATCCTAGGACTGTAGGTCATTTCTGGATGCTGGAGAGGATTGCTGCTGTTGAAGAGGCCTTCAGTGGGACACCTCAGAGACCTTGTCTAGCTTGTCCTAAGGTCACTCATGCCCAGCACCTCCAGGGATGTGTGCCTCATTAGAAGGCAAATACTAGACTGGATGAGAAAATAACAGTTTGTTATGATGAGTGGATTGTTGCCAGCCTAAGAGAGAGGGACTGTATAGTCTAGTGTGGTCTCCTCCATCTCATCCTTTACACAAGACCTTTAAAGAGACCTTCACCGTTAAAGGTTTTCCTTCATGGCTCATGAGTTTTCTCTTTGATTCAATCCTTTCAAGGGGACTCAAAGCCATTGCTGACAATATTCCTCCTCCCTGTCCCCAGCCAACAAGACCTCACCAACTTCTGGAGAGGGCAGCCGCTCTGGCGGGGTCATCCACGTCTACGGTGATGACAACAGTGACAAATCTGCCAGCAGTTTCATTCCCTACTGCTCCATGGCTCAGGCACAGCTCTGTTTCCATGGCCACCGTGATGCTGTCAAGTTCTTCGTCTCTGTGCCTGGTAAGGAGGAGCACAGCCCTTACTTGTGAGGGCCTTGTCCTGCCATCCATGCTGCAGCAGGAGCTTGAGCTGATTTAGCGCCTGCAGGTCCCTGTGGCTCACACATCAGTAGTTTAAACAGCCGCGACTTCTAGATTTCACGTGTGTGTGTGTGTGTGCGCCTGCGTGTTAACTGCATGGAGGTTGAGCAGAGGCACTGACAGCACCTCTGTCCTCTCCCAGGCAATGTCCTAGCAACCCTGAATGGGAGTGTGTTGGACAGCCCCTCGGAGAACCCCAGCACAGCGGCCACAGAGACTGAGGGGCAGAAGCTGAAGAACGTCCTGGTGCTGAGCGGAGGAGAAGGGTACATCGACTTCCGGATCGGTGAGCGCCTGTGGTGTGAGCGTCCAGAACGGGGAGGGGTGCGGGGCCGTGGTTGTGGGGAGGGGGGTCGCTGCTGTAGGAGTGAAATCTGGAAAGTACTGCTCTCTGTCCTGTCTCCGGCTGCGAGGGCAGATAGCAGGTGTTTTCCTTGCATGGCACAAGGCTGCCAAACCCTGTGCCCCTGCCTGTGCCTGCAGTGCCACACAGTCTGCCTTAATGGCCCTGGAAAGAATAAAACCATCTGCCACTGACTTCAAACATTGTTGCCTCACTGTGGTCACCTGTGCTGCCTGTATTGTAAACATTGGCTTCCCCAAAAGGAAGGGTGTTTTTTTCCTAGTACTGGAGATGGTTTGTTCCACCAATACAGTTCTGCTTCAGAAAAGCACCACGTTGCTATAAATGTTCTCCAGGCATAAAGGAAGGTCTCAGCTCATGCTGGCTGTTGTCAGACTGCCGAGACTCTAACAGGGGTATTAACCTCTTTAGAAGCATTCCAGAGCAGTGCAATTTGGGATTTTCTTTCTTGCCTTTTCTACTCTCTGTTTTCTGTCTTCAGGGGATGGAGAAGATGATGAGACAGAGGAGAATGCAGGAGACGCCACCCAGGTGAAGCCAGTACTTTCCAAGGCTGAAAGGAGTCACATTATCGTGTGGCAGGTATCCTATATCCCTGAGTGAGAATTTCTCCTTTCCCACCAATCTAAGTGTCCCTCCTCCCGCCTGAATGCCAAGATGTACATACAGAATGCCTGCATTATACCTACTGCTGGAAACCGACCCCAGACAACTGCAACGGCTCCTGCCTCGGACTGTGACCCCCTTCTAACCTCTGAACTTGCAGCTTTCATCTTGGGCCTGTGCGCTTTCTGCGTGGTTGGATTATTGTTCTGCTCTGGAGCTGGCATCTACAAGGAGAGACATGGCAGCACATCGATGAAGTGGAGCTTGGAGCTAGAACTGTGCAAAGCCTTTGCCCGGTGCACACGAGCTGGCAGCTGGAGGGGTTGTGGCTCAGGTTCTCCAGCAGGTTGCCTCACTCCCACCTGCATGAGAAAGAAGTACGTCCCCCTGGCATCCCCCACCAAAGCACTGATGGTGAATCACAACTTCTACAGCACCCTAGCAGAAATACTTTCTAGTTCACCAGTGGACTCTCCACCTTATCCACCTATAAGCACAGAATAATGTCCCACGGACTGAGAGCAGCCAGGTCCAAGGAACCCTCAATAGACAGGAGTGTCAGGGTTTGGGCAGCACTTCTGCTGTTTGGCTGGAGAAGGCAGTAGTGCCATTACTGTGGGAAACACATCCTCCATACCTGCAGATGGAAAGTCTACCTCCTCTGCTGTCGTCTCCGCAGTCATGTGCTGGGTGACTCTGTGTGTCCAGAGAGGATTGTTTGGTAGCCTCAGATAGGAGATGGGTGTTAGATCATGGAGGCCACAGGACCTTTGGAAACTGTGGTAGCAAAGGGGTACTGGAACTTTGCTTTTTTAAGAGCAGAAAAGGCAGCAATACTTTTAACTCCCCCTTCCAAAAATGCTAGGTGGAAAAGAAGTCTTGAGCTCATTCTGAAAGGTTCAGGAGAAAGCTATCTCTGCACAGTGCTTGTTGGCTTTTAAAATGTCAGGAGAGGGCAGATGATGTTGGTCTGCTGTGAATTATGCATTAACACATTGAGATTACCTTGACTCGTAGGCTGTCCCCATCTCAAGAGCTGCTGGAAGGAGATGTCTGTTTTCCTTCACACTGTGGCTGTTGGTTAGGAAAGACTGTGTAGGTGCAGTCAGGGTATAGAAAGGCTGTGTATCGCCTGAGGTCACACAGAAAAAGGAATTGAGGCCAGGTCTCCTGACCTTTTTTGCCTGACAGTGAGCACTGACTTTGTTACTGAGTAGTTTGAAAACCTGGAAATTTCTGACTCCTGAAAGGGATTGACAACCCCTGAGAAAAAGAATCTCATGGCCCTCCTTGTGTAAGCAGTTCTAGGGGATTGCAAATGTGCATCCTGCTTACAAGAGAAGCAGCAAAAAATGGGACCAGGGAGAGCAGTTTTGAGCTCCAGATGCAGAACGTGGCAGCTCCAGATGTAGAGGCAATGGTTGGTCCTCCCTTTCTGACAGCGGAAACAGTCTTGTCTTCAGAAGGACAAATTGTTTCCTTTGAATACTCCCTTCTGGATGTGCAGGACTAGAGCGAGTACCAGTTGTTAGCGATGAATTTGGAAGCTTCTGGTGGTCATCTTGTTTCATCCTGAGCTGAGCAACACTCTGGGGTTCACAGGGATGTCCCTGTGCCAGCGGGGTGGTAGGGGGACAGCTGGGGGAAGTCTCATCGTCTGGAAAGCTCCCAGCTGTGTCCTGTGCTTTTTGCCATAGACTAGGTTGCCCCCAGGTCTTGTGGTCTGGAGCTGCTTATGTGCTGCAGGCATGTGGTATTCCCCGGGGAAGGTCTGACACATGGCAGCTGTCCTGATACAGCAGCACTGAAACGATTTTTGGATCCACACTTGAGAAAAGGCTAGGGCATACGTTTCCCTGCAGGGAGGCAAGAGGACGCCTCTGGAGAACAGAGGCCTCTGGGGCCACCGCGGTGCCCACGCTGCCCGTGAGCAGTGCTGCGCCACGCGCCTCCCCGCGCCCAGGCGCTGCCCTCCCGCTGCCCGCACACCTGCCTGGTGCCCGGCCTTGGCCTAAGGGACGCCTGGAGCCACCGCCCGCATGCGAGGGCACCGCTCACCAGGTACATCTCTCCGGGGCATTGCTGTCCGTGCCAGGCTTCTCACTTTCCCAAAATGCTTTCTGCTAGGAAGAACTCTTCGGATCACAAGACAAGAGCGTGTTAGAGTTAACAAGATCAACATTTAGACCACAGAGTCCACAGATATGTAACAGTTCATCAGTTATGGCCAGGTAAACTTCATAATTTGGGCTAATTAAAGGGAAAAAAAAAAAAAAAGCCCTACTAGGCCCAGTTCCTTAGCTCTATTCACTTTTCCGTAGGAAAATACAGAATTGCAACATTCTTACCTCTTACTGTTTGTTTTATATCTGGTTTTAGCAGTTGAAGTGACAGTACTTGGTCACTGGGCCCTGGCAACATAAGGAAACCAGTCTCGGGCCTCTACCAACAGGTTCCTTTCCAGTTCAGTGCATGTTTTCCTCCAAGAGAAGCACAGGTCCGAGAGGGGCAGCTACAGCTAAATAGAACCAGCTTCTGCTGTCAGCTCCTGTGGGCATTTGGTGGCTGCTGGGCAGCAAGGTGAGAACTGACTGGCTTCAATACACTTCCCTGTCATATCTCCACTGTGATGTATGTAAAGTATCTTGTATGTTACAAAAGGATTTTAAAAAGTGTCTTAAGGCCTGTAAACTCCGCTATTTGGTCTGAAGATGGCATTCTGTAAAGAGACTGCTGTATGAATATGTTCCCATGCTTTGTCCCCTATGCTATCAAACAACAAACCATATCTGTTCTGTATGTAATAAATGTGTTAACATCAGCAAGTGTAGGACATCTCATTCCTGTAAAGGCACTGGGATTTACACTCAGTTTTTAATAACAAGAAGGCACTTAAAAGGGTGGGAATGGCAGCTTGTGTTCACCACTGAGCAGTTCAGTGGCAAGAAATGAGATGCGGATTGCTTACTGTCAGAGCAGAGGAGCTGCTCCTGCCAGCCACAGGGCAATCTGTAGCTTCTAGTGTCAGAAATAAAAGGCAGAAAAGACAAGCGTTCAGCTGCTGGCTAGCTGCAGCTGTCCTCCTGGTGTCCCCTTGGGGGTTAACACATCAGGCTCAGCTTTCAGCACTCGAGTTGCTGATGTTCCCTGTCAATACAGGGTGGTACTTCACAGAGTCTCATAGGAATCTGCCATTCAGCAGTGCTGGAAGTGAGTTCCTCTTAGTCCCAGCAGCACTTAGACACATTCGTATTTATTTTGTGGAACTGCATTAATTCAAGGGCTGTACACAGCAGTAACAGACAAGGGAGCTACCTCCTTACACCAGGAGTAGCTTCTGCCCTAAGCAGGTGTCCCAAAGGTGAGTCATCTCCGCAACCAACAGCTGGGCTGCTGTCCTATGCAGGCCAGGGTGAGGTACAGCAGGCAGTGCTGCCTGGGTCCATAGAAGCATCTCCACAATGTTTGGAAACAGGCCCTGGGACCCATCCTGCAATCCCCTGGCACTGCACCCTGTGATACAGCCAGGGGCAGTTTGAGCAGGGCACTGAGTGAATTGGGTAAATCCGCCTGGGTGACTGAGGAAGGGGCTCATTACCATCATCCTTCAGCCAACCACCCCTGTGCTGTTAAAAGATCCAGATCAATGCACAGGTCTGAGAGTCCTGGCAGAGCTCCCAGCATGTTCCAGGCACTGAGTCCAACACCTGGCAAATGAGGGCTGTGCAGCTTTCCAGAAGGGGACCTTCACAACCACACAGGGCTCTCGGGCTGCCCAGGGCTTTGTGTGAAGACACCCCCCTAAGTGTTACAGCCCTGAGGTCAGCAGCAGCAGCCCCACCTGGGCCCCCACCCATGCATGGGCCCTTACCACCCATGGCCCAGGAGGCTCATCAAAGCACCAGCTGCAGCCTTCAGTCTCTGCCTGAGCTGTGCTGTGACTGTGCCTGTCTCCACCTGTGCCTGGATGCACCCCTTGGACTAGGTTTGGACTAGGTGATTTTCAGAGGTCCCTCCCCACCCAAGCCATTGTATGATTCTATGCCTTACGGTGGATTATCTCTGCGTGCTTCTGCTCCTGGCTGGGCTCCCTGGCTGGACCCTGGTCGTGGGTCATTTCTTGCCTTCTCTGGGCTGTTGGTGGGCCCTGTTACCAGCACTTGGCTCTGCCCACTGTGGTCAGACTGTGGGCCTGTGCGCTGTCAGGGAGGGCACTGCCTGTGCTGGGGTTGTGTTCAGCTCCTGGCTGTGCAGGACAGAGGACCGCATTGCTCTACTTGTCCCATCTAACTCACATCTACACCTCCTTCCCCACCTCACCTGTCCTCGGTTTCTGTGCTGGTTCAGTAGCACCTCAATCACTGTAAGGACAGGAAGGCACCAGCTCAGCCCCGCAGCTGGCAGCAGAGGCTATGAAAACCAGAGAAGCTCCTTTTTACTCAGCTGCAGCAGGATGTCACAGCCTCAAACTGTTCATGCTTTTAGCAACACTCCCAATTTTCCCTCCCCTGGCCTTTCCTATTGCTTATGAAGCCAGAGAACCAGCCCTGCCACAACAAAAGGACAAGAGCCCAGCCCTGCCCAGCCTTCTTGCCCTGTTGTAGGACTGGCTTTTACCTCATGAAAAGCCTTCCCCTAGGAAGGTGAGGAACCTCAGGTAGCCAGTGTTGATCCCTTTGCTTCTGCCTGATGACAGCCTTTTTCCTGTGTTCTGTCCCACCCAGGCCTACTGGGTAGGGCACAGAGTCCAGTTTTTGCTTTCCCTTAGTAAATCCCTTCAGGCTACTTGTGATTTCAGGATGCCACAGCAAATGGCACAGCACCTCTTCACCACCCACTAGCGCAGATCAAAGAACCAAAGAGCTGCTTCTGCAGAGAGCTGATCTGTGGGGTTACAGAGTGAAACAGCTCTGGTGCCCCCTCTACCCACAGGCAGACTAGACGCTCCAACAGTTGCTGACACAGCAGCAGAATCCACAGCCACTGCAAGAGAAAATGAAATGCTAAGAACTGCACTAAGGAGCTGCAGTTTTGTAATGTTCACCACAACACACTGCCCTGGAACTGATAGTAATTTGACATTGGCTTCAAACAGCAAGAGCCAATCCTGTATACTTTGCATCACCAGAATTAAAATGATTTCTGCTATCTCCTGACAGCCATCTCTGGGAATAAGGGATGGATAGCTCTGGATAAGCTTAGCATCCAAAGTTGTGTTCCTCCTGTGTTCTTCATTGCTATCGTATGTAAGTAGCCCAGATGATTCTGCAGCAGTTACAAGAAATCCAAGGCTGTGCCTGTATTTGTAAGGTCTCTTAAACCTTTGGTAAGGACTTGGTAAGGTCTCTTAAAAAGCTCTGCATTTGGACCTCACAATGATCTCCATGCACTGAAAAAAACCCCAAAGTTTTCTTACTGTGCTGCAAAAATAAGAAAACATTTATTTTTGTTAGGAGATACATTTGTACACATCTGTGAAATAACATGATATTCTCAGTCATTTTTCTGTTATATATGTAGGACGCAAATTATCTGAAAATGTTCTTAAAAACCTCATTTTCAGGCTGTAAAGACAACTGCTCCAAAGCACTGTAGCTGGATGACAGGAGCTATGCATTCAGGTACTACACGGGGAACCAAGAAGGTTCCTCTGCTGACTGAGACCAAAGTTATGGAAAAAAAAAATCCACATGTATCTGCATCTTTCCTTTCAGATGAGGTGGCTGTACAGGGCAGGGGGGGAGAATGCCAGGAAACCTGGTCACACCATGCCACAGTGGGCAAGGGGATCTTCTGTAAGATGATGTGCTTCTAGCAAACAGTGAGAGCATGTAGGCAGCTCGGGACACAGAACAGGTCTTTATACGGGTGTCCCTGTAGCTTTTTTCTTTGCACGCTGAAAGGGAGAGGCCATGACCTTCTCCAAATCAATCACTGGCTCCTCTGTGATTGGTTTTCCCTCTTTCTGCCACTGTGCGAGGATCATGGCTCGGAGCAGAGGCGGGTATGGAAGGTACCGAATGGTTTCCTCCAACACTGGGGTGAATCTCTTGAAGGCCTCCTCCTCATGCTTGGGCACCATACGCCAGTCATGGTACATGATTTTGTCGATTTCTCTCACTACTTCTTCGGTTTTGCCTGAGAAAAGATGATGAACACCCATGGACAACACTGACAAACTCCCTCCAGGAAATGCACCAAGCGTCAACTCTTTGGTATCAAAAATACTGCAACAGGCAATAGTAAAGGAAGTTTTCAGAGGATCAGACAGCACCTTCCCTGCTCTGTCCTTAGAAATCAAACCAGAAACAGACTGAAAGAACTACAGGCAAGGTGTTGCAATTCTGTGGCTGACTCCCTCTCTTAATTTAAAATGTCACTTAATCTCTCTCTGGTTTAGTTTCCATGGCTAAGGAACAAGAGCAGTTTCTCTCTACACTTGATGAGAGTTCCCTGGGAAATTTAATGTCAAAAATACCCAACAACTTAAAAACCTTTGAGAAATGTTTCAGAAACTCTAGTAAGCAACAATTGTTTGCCTAATAAAAAGCAGCTTTTAGAAGGGAAATCACTCACTTAAGTCCAAGCATTAAATTTAAATCCCAGTCACATAATTTACTTGCCATCACTCCTGTTTTACTAACGAATTTAACTGGAATACCTTCATGTGTTCATTCTGTGTCTTGCTTTCTAAGTCTCAAAACAGTCTGTCACCTTGTCTCATCCCTTGGTAGTGCGCTCTTTCCTCAGGGTCAGCCTGCACTGCCTCTCCCACCACACCCCTTAGAAATGCGTTCAGTGGGGGCTAGGCCCCAGCATTTGAAACTAAACCATGGAAAACTTCTTTTCTGATTAGCAGATCTGAGAAAAACAAATTTCCCAAGCAGGAAGGCTGCGGTTTTGCTGCAAGCTCCCCCCTCTCCCGTTACTCTCGGGTCCTGCCTACAGCAGCGCTCTCCAAACCCCGTGTGCAGGACAACGAGCCGGGTTTACCTCTGAAGGTCAGGTAGCCCCAAGCTCTTCCATGGTCCATGTTCTGCAAAGAAAACAAGCACCTGTTGAGGGCCGGAGGTGGCGGGGCGGGGGGGAGGGGGGGGCGGCGGTTACCTCGGCCGTGTAGTCCGCCTTCACCTTGGTGATGACCCAGTAGCAGGGCTCGTCGTACGCCCACAGCCAGGACTTGCGCGTCACGGTGCGGCCCACGCCGAAGCGCGGCAGGCGGCAGAGCAGCGTGAAGAGCCGGTTCTCGTTTCGCACGTCCTCCCAGGCCCGCACCGGCAGCCGCTTCTGCGTCAGCGGCCGCCGCATGGTCTCGTAGTCCAGCGCGAAGCGCTGCGAGTCCCGCGGCCGGTTCTTCAGCGCCCGGTACTCGCGGACCTTCTTGGCCATGGCGGCGATGGGCCGATGCAGCTTTTTGCGGACCATGGCTCTGGCCGACAACGCCGGGACCCGGCCGCGCCGCCCGCCGCTTCCCCTCTCGCCCGGAAGCCGCCCCGCCCGCCGCGGCGGCACGGACCGGAACGGACCGGACCGGAACGGACCCTCCCCGTGCCGCGGCCGAACCCTCCCCGTGCCGCGGCGGAACTCTCGTGCCGCGGAACCGCCGCCCCGCGGGGGCCTCGCCCGGGCGGCCCGAGCGGCCCCTCGCCCCGCCGCCCTCGGGCCGGGCGCCGAGCGCTCAGCAGCCGGCGCGGTCCCCGCGCAGCCCGGGGGTGCCGGCACGGCCTCTGTCCCGGTGGGGGCTGCGGGCGAGAGCCATGGCCGGAACGCCCGGGCCCTGGGCAGGCGCGGCTCAGTGGCACCCTGACGCGTTAATGTGCTGGGCGGCTCCTTCGGATCAGCACCTTAGGGCGGGGAGATTGGATCTGAATAACCGAAAGCCTGCGATGGAAAAATCTGTTTGAACAGATTCACCTATTTCAGGCCCTGGAGAAGGGAACTTTCAAATCCAGAGTGTAAAGTAGGTTTTAGGAAGATGAAAGCAATGTTGAAGGTCTGCCTGAGGTTGGAGTCGGAAGCTGAGCTAAGAGCTGGCTCTCCTAACTCTGTCCCCAGGGATGAGAGACTCCCCCCTGCACGAACCACTCCAGCCACAGCGCACCAGTGCGCCACAGCTGCACAGACTGGAACTGCTGACGGCAGCAGAGACTGAAAAATGCACAGCCCCTGGATTGTGGCTACAGGCTGGTAAATTAAACCTGTCTGGAGAAAGGGGTTTTTTCTTCTTAAACCTGTCACTTATCTTGTAAGGAAACACATCCATTCCAGTACTGCTGGCAAGTGCTTTACTGAAGGCATTCAGGTGTACAGGGACTGGTTTTTGTCAGCAGCCAAGATCAATGTATGGAGGAAAAGTCAGAGGCAGGGGGTGTGTGCTACACAACAAAACAAGTAAAACACACATTTTAAAGGCTGCTAATGCTCTTAGAATACTTTATCCTCATAGGGTGCATCTCTTGAAAAAGGACAGGGGAGTTGTAAACAAGGACGACACACCTGATTAAGTTGACAAACACTGATTTAGAGTAATATAGTCGACCTCAATCCACCCAAATCTGGGAGAAAAAGCAGAGCAATTAAACCACTTATTTCAGGATACAGAGTGGGTAGCTCATATCTAGGGCTATGCAGCACAGGTATCAAGCTCATGCCCTTTAAGGTTCAGGGTTTCTGAGGGCACAGAGCAAAAGAGGACACAAGAATGCTTGAAAAATTGTGAAACTGGTTTAATCAGATGCACAGAAACAAATGGCAATGCCAAACACAGCAAGTCATCTGGAAAAACGATACAACTCTACAACAGGTGGCTAGAGACAGCATCTCCTAGTTGCTACAGCAGGAGAGTGAGCACAAACAGTGTTCTAAAACCTACCACCTCCTAGTTTAATGGGGTCACTGGGAGATACAAGTGCAGGTCACAAACGTCTTCTGGTATCCGGAGACCCTGAAGAGCCAGCATCCTGACAGCGAGCCGTCTTGGGTAGCAACAGGATCCTCTGTTTATTGTTCCTTAAGGTGCAATCTCGTATCAAGGAGAACCCCTTCGCTCTGGGGGTGCTGTAGAGACCTTGGCCGCAGGTGCCCAAGGAACAGCCCACTGCCCCAGAGGGAAGCCCCCGGCACAAACACGGGCATGGCCGGGGGCGGCAGCCCGCCCTGGCGCGGCCTGGCAGAGCAGCAGCGACCCCCCGACTGCCACAACCACTTACCCCGACGTGCTCAGCGCAAAGTTCTGCTGCTTGAGGGCTCCCGCCGAGCCGCTGGCGGGCAGCGCAAAGCGCTGAGGGGCCCCTCCTGCGGCCGGGCCGGCCCCGCTCCGCGCCAGCCCGACGCCATCGCCGTCCTGCGCGCCCAATCGGCGCCGCAGCGGCCGTCACGCCTCGGGGGAGCGGCCGGTGACAGCCCGCGCGCCCACGTGACGGGGGCTGCCCAATCCCCGCTGCCGCCGCCCCCCCGCCGCGGGTGCTGTCCTGTCCCGGCAGGCCTTGCGCGGTGCGGCTGGTGGCTCTGTCGGTAAGATGGCGGCCGTGAGTCTGAGGCTCGGAGACCTGGTGTGGTGAGTGGCGGCGCAGGCCCGGCGGTGGCTGGGCAGAGTGAGGCGGCGGCCGCGGGCGCCGGTGGCCGATGGATGGTGGGGTAGACACCTCTGGCGGAGTGAGCCTGAGGCTCCGCCTGTGGCAGCGGAGGTGCAGGCGGGGCGGCGGCGGGGCTGTGCCCGGCCCGGGGGAGCGCGGCGCGTCGGTAGCCGAGACTGGCCGGGCCGAGCCGAGCGCTCTCACCCCGTAGCCGCGGGGAACTCCAGGGTGCGGCTGCGGGTAGGGAGGGGCTTGGCAGGGCAGGCGGCGGCGGGGCCGTGGCTCGGACGGCGGGTATCGCCGCCGCCGTCCCTCGGGGGCGGTGTGAGGAGGGGCAGGGGGCGGCGGCGGGAGGCAGTCTGGTGCCACGGGGCTGGGCTGGAGCGGGCCGAGGGGAGGCAGGCCCCGCTTTTGGCCGGACCGGCACTAGAGGCTAACAGGAGGCAGCGCATAAAAGAACCAGTGAAAGATGGAGGGGGGGGGGGTGAGGGGAGCGGGACAGAGGGGCGGTCGTTGCGTGGCTCGGCTGGAAACACGGTCTCCTCCCAAGGGAGGTGAGAAGGGACATGAGTGAGTAGGTGTTTAGGGAGACCAACGGTAGCATTTCTTGACCGTGCTTTAACGAAGCGACACAACAATCCGGGAAGACAGAGGGTTTTTTGCAGGTTAGGATGTCCCTGTTGAAGCTTCCAGAAGCCATTTCCCCTTGTCAGTTTTACCCTTAAATAGTCAGAGAGCTGTGACTTTGTATTTCCTGATCAGGAGAACTGAGAGGATTCTGTCAAGCCCTGTAAGGACTGATTTTTAAGTGCATAGACTCTACTGTACTTGATAGGCTAGGATGTCCTGCTAGGCTTGCAAGAAATAGCTAATCCCCGAGATGCAAGTGCATGCATTTATATTTTATATCCCACATAAAAGGAAGTGTGTGCTCCAGGCTGTGACAACTGCAGTTTCTTCTCTGAAAAATTGACAGTGCTGTGAAGTTGTCTAATTTATATAGTTAAGTAAAGATTGGTTCCTTTTAGCAAATTTTCTTTCAAATGAGGATTTGGGGACTGCGCTGCTCTCAGTGTTGGAATGCAGATTATCCTGCTTTAGTTGTCTATACGACAACCTAGACAGGTACTATCCCTAAAGCCATTGCAGAAGAGCTGTAACAATAAGACAGTAACATATAAAAGGCTTTGATGAATGTCTTGTTCAGTACAAGAATGGAAGCATCGAATATGAGACACTGTCACGGTTACACCTCTTGGCAGTGTTCCTGCCTGACCATCCTCTGTGTAACCTTGCCATCTGGGGAGCCACTTGTTGAGAATTTTTGGTTCAGAAGCCTGCAGGCTCCACAGGTTCTTTGACAGACTCTTGCAAGACAATGATTGATAAGGTTTTGTGAGAGTACTATAGGCCCGAGTAAATGACAAGGGTAAGATAATGATAAAGCCACCATGTTGAAGGCTAAGGGTAATAATGTCTCTTCCTCCTCTGTGAAGAAATAGTTTTGTGCAGTTTTTGTAATGGAAACAGATGCAAGTGTAGGAAATAAACTTTTCTGCTTTCCTTACGGCTCTTTTATATCTTTAGCATGGCTTAATGTGGTGGTGAGCATCTGAAGAAGATGATAATGGAACACCTGTTCAGAGGATCCTGGCATTAATGCTTTCCTGTGAGAACCTTTAACAGTCTCCGTTCTGTGAGCTGGAAATCGGTGGCTGCCCTGCTCACTAGACTGTTCTGTCCGCGTGGATATAAGTTACCAACCTGAACTTTGGATTGATTGCCTGCCTCAATACTTTTTTCAGTTCTTTGTGAGGGAATATCAAGTCTCACAAGAGTAATAAGCACTATAGCACTGTATCTCCCAGGCAGTAGCTTAAGTTCTGATAGCCCAGTGAGTTCATGCAGACTGTTGAGAGGCTTAGTTTAGGTGCAGGTATCTAAAAATAATGCTTATGTGTCAACTGCGTGTCTTGCATTTCACAGTAGGTTTTGACTGTAAGTTGTAACTCTCTTAATATGAAAAATATAATGCAAAAACTGAGACATGGGATAGTTGTTTATTTTCTGGTTCCAGTGCCTAATTCTTTCTTTTTTCTCTAGGGGGAAGCTGGGTCGGTATCCTCCATGGCCAGGAAAGGTGAGGTTTGTTGGGTGGTTGGTTGTTTTTTTTCTTCTTGTTGCTTTCTTAGTTTTTGGTTGGGATTTTTTGTTGTGGTTTTTGTTTTGCTTTTTTCTTCTGCACAGAGAAAGCTTTGCCTGAAAGCATTTTAGTTGAAGATTAATATTGGGGTTTTTCTTTGTTTGTTTTTTACTTGTTGTTTTTTTTAATAAATATGTACCCCACAGATCTAAACTGTGAACCAGTTTAGGGCTTTATTTGATCTAGAAATTCACTAACAACTGTTAGTTCAGATGGAATGAAAAGCAACAGAGAGCAGTTTATCCAGCTCTGGAACTGATTGTGTTTTCCAGATTTGTTTATTTAATCTGTGTCACTTTCTGCAAGACAGGTTTCTTTCTTCCCAGAGTGAACTGGTTAAATGCACTGTGTTAAATAATAGAAATAAAGAGTCTGGCTTCTCAAGATACTGTTTTAGAGTTCTGTTCTTTGAGTAATAATTCTGGGGGTAGGGAGTAGTTAAACTCTCTGGTTTGGTTATTTCTTTTCTGATGAAAGGCCAGAAAGGTTTTAAAAAAATAATTTAATTATATGTGCCATTTTTATTATTTCTGTTTCTCTGAAGGTACTTTGATTTTATTTTTGGTGTAGGTATGAGGACTAAACATACATGCTGAGATAACAGCATGCAACAGGGAAAAATGTTGTCAGGCTGACAACCATAAATGTTTGGTTATTGGATCAAATTAAGTCCAGGCTCCCCTACAGTCTTTCAGGTGTTACCTATGTAACTGAATGACAGCTTTTCTCTTTACTAATATTTTAAACTTTATAAGCAATCTTTTCTGGAAGTAAAGACAAAGCTTTAAATTTAAATTTTAAAAGTTTTCTAACTGGAACAGACTTTTTTAATGCCCTTTGGCTTCTCAAATTTTTAAAAAGTTTGCTAGCTTATCTACTGGGCATAGGGAGAAGAAACATCACTGTGTTCTTAAGTTATCAGTGGAGTTTGGGTACTTTTTCACTCTGCTGCAGCATACCCATATCTAAGGAAATAAATGGGTTACATATTTACTTGAAAGACTTGTAACAGATTCAAGTTCTCTTTCTAGTCAGATTTTTTAAAAAAATTATAATAGCTGTAACATATGACAGTAAAATCACAGAGTAAAAATTTTCATTGTGTGCTTTTTAACTTTCATTTCTAATCACCTTTAGATTGTTAATCCACCTAAAGATCTGAAGAAACCTCGTGGAAAAAAATGCTTCTTTGTGAAGTTTTTTGGAACAGAAGATCAGTATGTACCTGCTTGTTTTAATCTGGTGAAAATACTGTGCCATATAATATGGATCTTTCGTGGAAGAAATACTAACGCAGTGCAATGTAGCTTTGCAAAGGATTGTGTGATGTACATGCAAAAAAATTTCAACTATTATTGCATGCTATAACTGCTCATGTGGGTGTATAAAGACTATAAAGACTTATAAAGACTTATGTGCTTAATCATGTTAAGATTTTAGTTGCCACTGTGAAGGAAAGTTCTTGGTAGCTTGCCATTTTTAGGGGAGTAGGTGTGACATGACTGGGTTAGATTTTTAGCATGTAGCCATGTATGACAAAGGTATAGCTAAGAGTATATATTTGTTTTTCTACCAGAAGAATAAAATTGCTATATATTTGCAATTTCTAAAAGAATAAACTACTATACCCGGTGACTGAAAACATTCTTGCTGTGCTTGGGGAAGACTTTGCAGTGTAGGAAAACCAGAACTGTTGCAGACTACCTTTTTGCAAGGCAGAATTTATTGATTCCAAATATGTGTACAACCATCATAGTTGTCTTAGATACTTACAAACTGGAAAAAAACCCCAAAACCTGAGAACTTGGGTATTTCATGAAACTGAAAATTCTTTTGCTAATTTTTCAGATTTTTCCCTTTATTTTCTGCTATTTAGCATTAAGTCATGCAATAAGGGAGAGAACTACACATATCTGCGGAAGACTAGAAAACCCTTTAGTTTTTGGAAAAAGGGTAAGAAGAACTGGGACCATTTAATAGATGTTTCTTAAGGAAATTATTTTTGGCTGCTAAATTATTTTTGTTCAATATTTAAAAATAGAGTAAAAGTGAGTGCTGCATACTAACAGGAATGTTTGTTGGATCTCTAGTAATGTGAGGCAGGTGAAGGTTCATTTCAGGGCAGAGAGTGTTTTGTGGTGGTGCTGTTAAACATGGTTATGTGAGCTAATCAAATTCTAAAACTTGAGGAGATTGACTGTTTCTATCCTGATCATTGTATCCTGTATTTCATGATACTGAGTCAAATATAGGGATATTTTGTATTAAGACAAGTTTGGAAAAAGTGGTCATATGTCTGGGGCACAGTAGCTGAGATTAGCAGCATGATGGCCAAGGAAGAGTTCAGAGCTGCAAAATAATCGGGTTTTATTACATGATTGTTGAGCTCTGGCTAGGGAAAATCCAGTTGTCTGGCACAGTTAAGGTAGTATGGTAGTTGTCATGTGTCTCCCTCCCCCCCATCTCCAGCTTGTGAAATTTAGTAATTTCCTACTAGGTAATCGTGATTGAAAAATTTGCTCGCTTTGACTGGCATACCCTACCTGAAAATTAAAAGAAATGTTGTCCGCTTTGTTGTTCTTTTAAAAAATATTGATAGAAGAGAGAGAAGCTTGTTTGACTGTTCTGTCTTGATTTGGAGCTTTTAAAAGAGTGTGTTGGTAAGAACTGTGCTGTTCTAACCAGTGTGCTTCTTGAGAAAATTCTTATCTTTGAGTGTAATCATCAAACCAAATAAGGAAAAATTTAAATTATTTCACTTAAAATGTGAGCATGAAGAGACAATTCCTTATTTTGTGCAAGTAAACTAATGTTTTGCAAATACTTTTTTCTAGGTGTGTATAAACAATAAGTGGAAATATGTAACTGACAATGTCACTACTCTACATAATGAACAACAGGATGAATAGGAGGATGCAAAGCTCCGTCACTGACTGTAGTCTGTGGTGGGATGAGTACACTACTCATACTGATATTCTAGTGCACACTGCTTCTGTTTTCTAGCACTTTGCTCTTTCTGCCACTTTCAAGTTGGTAAGGTGACATTACTATACCGCTGATCCTTTTTTACAGCTCTTCTATTATTGCCTTGCTCTGTCAAGGTTTAACAGCTAAGGATCTGCATATAAACTATTCACCTGTTCTCCAGTGTGCGTAAGGTGAAGGTGATGCTAGTTTCTGGGTAGAATCCCTTTCACTAACTTCTGAGAGTGGTTGCCAGCCAGTTTGTCAATGGGTAGGCAGTCTCAGACTTGGTAGGGTTTTTTTTTTTCTTTCTGAGGATTCCTAGGTGACTGCTGTGGCCAAAACCACTGCTGTTTCAGGCTAGTTAAAAATTTTTCCCTCCTGACTTATGTGGCTCTAGTTTGCCATACCAAAGATTAAAGAGAAAGCTGCTCAGAATTAAGAACTGTGGAGGGGTGAATAAAAACATACTGATGTTTGGAAGTGGTTTGGGTGTAGTGTATACATAGATTTTGGTTATTTGTGAAATCCTGAATAGCTTGGGATACAGCACAGAAGAAAAAGCATTTTTCTTTACCTGTGAATTGAATACTAATACTTACTGGCCCAGTGTGATGCTGCAGTGACTAAGGAAATATATTAACTGGAAAACTGTAAGTAGTTTTGGCGAAAGACATAAAAGTGAGAGCATGAGTGCATTCAGACTGCTCTGAGACCTGGCTTCTGATAAAGTTTCTACTGAGCTCTGTGCTTCTTATTTTTATTGTGTTAACGGAATTAGTTGCTTCCGTGACTTTCAGAGTAATAGGATTTCTGGAATTTAAGGATTCTCTACCCATGGAGGAAGAATTTGATTATTTGTTTAAACTGTGAAGTGCACCTGTGCTTTACCACTGTGAAAGCCACCTTGATGTTCATAGCAGTAATGTAATATCCATGTCCTAAGTGATTGCCTTAATCATGATGCACATACTCATGTAACATCTCTTATGAACTTGTTCTCCAGATTGATAAGAAGGTTTTTCTAGTCTGCCTAGGAGTTCTTTTTCTGAGTGTCTCTTCTCAGAGTAAGTTACATTAAAAGGATTCTTCATCTAAAATTGAGTTGACCCATAGATGTGGCAAGCATGTAATGACATCTAATTATGGAAGTATAAACAGCAAGTTTAATTTAATCTTTCTAAATAGAAGTGGAACTTTGACTTCTGATCTGTGTTCCTAACTATGCTTTTCAGATAGTTTTTAAGATCCCCTTTTATTTCCCAAGCTACAGTTGTTTTTGGAAATCTTTGCAGTACTTGTCTACTGGAATGATCTACAATGGAAGAACTTACACACTGCTAGATACGTGCATTTATTGTTTTGAGTAGTTAGAACTAATAGACTGGCAGGCCTGTAGCCTACAAGTCTTTCTTGGTGTGCTTCATCCAGTTCAAAATATTCTTACATTTCATGGCCTGCTTGGGAATTCGTTGTGACATTTTTGAAATTTTTGCTTTGAAGGTATCTTTCTACTATAGGGAGAGTTCTGCAGTTAGAGATGTGTTTACACACACACACACACACACATTCACCTTCTATCCCACCCTCTTCCCCCCTTAGATATTCTGCAATAGCCAAATGGTCGTGCAAATCATGTATGTCAAAGTCTTAACAGGAAGCTGGAGCAGTCCGTTCTTAACTCATGGCACCTTTTTGAAGCACCAGCACAAAACTAAATAGTCTCACTAAATGTGATGGGGTCAAGGAGCACATCCTGACTTGACATATTAAGGAAAAATTGGAGGAAGCTTGCAATCCAAGATAAGTATAGTAGTCTGCAGCCTATTTCCATCAGGCACAGGGATTTTAGCATATCCCTCATTGCCCTCCCATCCCCTATATCCTGTTGGGATGCAGACACCTACCCTCCTGCCACTGTTCTCTCTGGTTTTCAAGGAGAGAAGTTTCTGCATGTAGTCTTTCTAAAATGTCCTTTCAAGTCCTGAAATCAGAAAACTCTTTCTTTAAGTTTGCCAGGTGTTGGAGATGGTACTCTTTGGCTATCTGAGGAACCAGGGGGTGTAGGCTAAAGTGACCGAGAGGGTGAGCTTACCTTGCTGGTGTTTCTCAGTTAGGCAGATTATCCCATGCAGAGCTCTGTGTTGCTGTAGCCAGGCTGCTGTATAGTAGAGCTGGCTGGAATGTTTGTTAGACATATCTGCAGGCAGAGTGCCATAGCGAAAATTATTATAGTCAAAGCTTTTCCACCTCTTACTGTTATCTTTGGATGTGTAATTACTCTGTAAAATTTTTTTATTGCGCAAATTTTAAAAATCTAATACGTGAAATAGAATTTATTTCAGTGTTGTCCTACTGCTTGTTTTTTTTTGTTAAGTATCCCCTTAAGCTGCACGGACATTTATTCTCATTTAGTGTGATCATTTTTGTATTTTTATTTCTATTAAGAAGTTTACATATCACATTCCAGAGTTCAGTCATTTGAGTTGCTTTATCAAATAAAAATCGGGGCATTCCCTTTTAACAGCAGAAAACTTGTCTTGGTTTCTCTGTTGTGTGCTCACACACTGGGCTTGTAAATAACCAAGCAATTTTCTTTTAACTTTCAGAATTGTTTGTGTTAGCATTTAGTGTGGACATCTAAACTGGTACAGTGTAAAACTTCATCATTTTTTTTCCTCAGGCTGTAGTAGGTAATAAAAATTTGGAGATACAGTGCCACTGTTCTCCATCTGTAACTTTAAAGCTTTCAAAAAGTGAGTATTTATGCGTATTCCTCCACTTGCATTTTTGCAGTTTATCATTAGGAATGGATATCTTCAGACTGGAAGAGAGTGGTTAGAAAGCTGGTGCTTTTCAGGTCTCCTTGCCTGTGTTAAGCTCGTATCATGGATTTGAATTTGATAATCCCTAGTTGCATCTCTTCTGTGCCGCTGTTTTCCATGCTCCTCCAGGTCGTGTTCGTACTTGCCTCTGCTTTACAAGCATTCTAGGTTTTGATTATTATTTGTGAATATAATATGGGGTTTACATGAGCAGTGATTTTATAAGGAGGGTATTTTTGAGGGAATGAGGAAGGGTATGGAGAAGTGAACAGAGGAACCCATTACTAACACGTTTGGGGTTTTTTTACATCTTTTTACATTCCATTTAGCCCAATCTTTACAGATACCAGATGATTCTGGGCAGCAGTATGAATACAATTTCATCTTAGATATTATATCTTCAGTAATGTAATCTCACTAATGTTTTTCTAGGGCATTAATTCATTGATGAGTCAGGAGAGAAGCAGTAGTTCATTTTATATGTTGTATCCTAGAGACCTCTTATCCAAATATTGGCCTTTATTGTTTTTGAGGTTATTGCTTAACAGAGGGAGATCTTGTATATAAACATGAATGATTTTGTTTGGTATCAAGTTCTTTTGTTTTCAGGTGTTTGAAATGTTGCACACAAATGCTTTATGGACATCTGGTGTCAAAAGACATGTTTGTATCTTATAGAAGGTTGTCTGGGTAGGTGACACAAAGAATAAACTGGAAAGGAAATGACAGATTAAAAAAAATTTTTTAGATTTATTTTTAACCCTGAGGCAACATTTAAGACTGTTTTTTCACTTACTAGATTGTCTCTGAGATCTCTAGCTCTTTGTTCTGGGGCATCACAAGTGCCGAGATGCTCCTTTGAAGACAGGAGCCAGAAAGCTTTGTGCTTCAGACTTTCTCCATACAAAGGAAAAGTAATGAGAAAGGAAGGTAATGAACATGTACAGTGAGGAGGGATAGGATGTGCAGAAACCTAAGAGAATGCCTTGTTAGGAAAAAAAAAAGTTATTTTTATTTAGAAATTCAAATCTGGCAGCAGCGTTTAACATGCTTTATTATAATATACTCCAAATTTTCTTTCCATTATATATGTAAAGGAAATGCTTCACATGAGCTGATGTTGAGTACCTAGGGATGCTTTGTTGCTGAATGTCACAGAGTTGTACAGTATAAGAGATTTTAAGAGATGTTTCACTAATGTCTGGGCAGCTAGGAGGAATTCTCTGAATACCTCCTCAATGGTAGGCTCTAGTCTGAAAGTAATGATTTGACGTGCTATATTACGAGAAGTCAGTTATTATGAGGAAGTTGTAAACTAAGCAAAAGGACTCAGCTTTGTGTGCAAAAGAGTACTGGCTCTACTTCCAGGTTATGGTGGGATGATGGTGTAGGCTATACTGGCAGCGTGGAAAGGATGCTAGGATTTTTTGCAGTCAGTTCTAGCAGGAGGCCTTTTATCTTCAAATGTGACCCAAAACATTTCAGTCTACTTTATGCAGGTTAATTCCTGACTACAAACAATGGCTAATGACAGTGAAGAGAAAGATCTCTGAAGTTTTAAGGAGTTTACTGGGCTTTACTCATGAAGAGAGGACAAGCAAGATCCAGCAAAGCATTATTGTTTTCACCTCTACGTTCAGTTTAACTGTATGACATGATGCTTACAGTGTTTGAAAAGGCAGCTATTAAACCATTTCACATGCTTGCAGGAGCCCTCATTGCCCTGGAGAATATTTAAAACCTGTAATCATGACTAGTCGATGTTTGTAACATAAAAATGTTTTGGGACCAGAGAAAATCAGTTTGACTGTTTTTTACTGCATGCTGGGCTGCTGTATGCTAAAAAGCACTGTTGGCCATCCTAGCTCAGGATTTCTAAATAGCCAACCTAGCAGCCAACCTAGCTTGTCTTCCTAAAACTTCTGCAGATCAGTTTTCAGTAGGATAGAAATAGCTTTGTAATAGTGTGACTGGTAAGCCTGGGCTTGAATTTGGAGAGAGGGAAAGGGTAGTCTAATTGCTGCAAGAGCCACCAGGAATGTTGAAAGTGAAGGCATTCCCCTAAGCTTCAGTGAAGGAAAATGGAGTTGTCACCCTGTACTGGACCACTTAACTATTTGGTAAATGTCAGGAAGTCCTCTTTAGCAGTAGTACAAACAGGGAAGTCATTTGAGTTTACTCACAGGATTGTAGTCAGGTTAATATTCTGTTACTGCACCAGTTTATCTTAAAACATCAACAGTGAAGAAATTGGTTCTTTTTTCCTGAAAAGTGAAAATGTTGTTTTCATGCAGAATATCAAGGTACATCAGAAGTATGTTCAGCAATGAGCTGTGATGGTTGCACACACTTTATTTGTGGTCAGCTATGTTGTGAGATACATAATTTTGTTGGTTTTCTCCAGTTTTTGCAGACATTTATGCACAGTATGTTTGACGAAGGGATTAATGGCTTAGAATTGTTATGTGGCCTCCACTTTTCAGCAACCTCTTGAGCAGATTCATAGTATTGGCTGCCTTACGTGGAGGCTCATAAGGAGGCTTCATAATATTGGCTGCCATAAGTGGAATATCCACTTATTGTGGGTATTCCTCCTGGTGATACAAGAGCAGTCACTAGGCTGCCTTTGTTCTAAACAAGTACCTATGATCACATCCCAAAGCTGTCTTGCTGATAAAGAATGAATAACACTTAGAGTGGAACACTGTTAGCACAAGAGGGTATAAAACTTGAGAGAGAAACCAAGTAAAAGTGCCAGAAGAAAGTTCTCAGTGAATGCAGAAATTGCAGCCCTTTAGGATGTAGAAAGCAAGTGAGATTGGACTGCTACTGTCAGTTGCTTCAGAGAAAAAAAAAAGTGTACCTTTGTGATTTCTAACAGTGAGATGGTTGAGAAAGTTTCTGTTAGGAGAATATAACTAACTTTTTTGTTTGTTTATTTCTAGTGCTTGGATCAAAGTGGAGCAGCTGAAGCCTTATCACCCTCACAAAGAGGAAATGATAAAGATTAACAAGGGTAAGCGCTTCCAGCAAGCTGTGGATGCTGTAGAGGAATTTCTTAGAAAAACCAAAGGCAAGGACCAGGTGAGTGTTTTTTTTTTTTTACTGTGTGCTTCAAAACAAGTCTTGGCATGAATGATGATCAGGTGCATTTTTATGTGAAATGTTTGTTGCCTCTACAAGTTGAGGGGGGAGTTCACTTTCATTAATTTTTTTTTTCCTATCCTCTCTTCTTTCCTATTCAATCTTGTTTGGTGGGAAAAAAGTGTTGTTAAACTTATGGAGAAACTGAAGAGGTGAATTGATCTGCTTATGGTGATTTGATAAATCAGTCTTAAGTCTTGGGCTAGAATTTGATATCTACTAATCTTGTCTTTAGTTTATTGGAAGTGCATATATGTGCACACGCTCCCAGCAAGTCTTCAAGTGGCCTGTTCTGTTACTTGCTTACTTAAACTGGTGTATTTTTTCAGGAGAACTAACCAGGAACTTCACTCACCATCTGCAAAGGACTAACAAATACCTAGTTTTCAAGTTACTGTGCTGTTGTTTTGCTTGATAGTAATCAGCACAGGGGCCTTCACATCCTTGGTTTTGCATGAAAATCATTCCAGCTCTTCTCTTCTTTCCTTACCATCTTCTATTCTGTAATCTCTCAGGCATCTTCCCATAACTCCAATGAAGAGAAGAATCGGCGTAATTCCAGTGAGGAAAGAGGCAAGCAATCTGCTGGTGAAGAGAAACGCAAAGCCAGTTTGTCTGAAGGGAAGTTGAAGAAGGGCACAGGGGAAGGAAAAAAGAGGGTCTCTTCTGTATCGTCAGAGAGAGGATCAAAATCACCTTTGAAAAGAGCCCAGGATCAGAGCCCCCGAAAGCGGGGGCGTCCACCCAAGGATGAGAAGGTTTGTGTTGTGCATGTCCGCCAGTGCCCTGTGGACTTTGCAGATGGACTCTAGGGTTGACTGGCACCTTGACTAACAGGCCAGCAGGAAGAGTCACTTCGGTATCAGGTTTTTTTAAGCTGTTCCATGTTACTACTTCTAGACCATTTGGCTGCCTGATACCTTTGGCAAGCACAGTTGATTGTTCCTGTAATTTTTACCAGTTAGTTGTTCTGAGTGGCTCTATTCATAACTTGGAGAGGGCTTTGAGAGCTGTATCATGAGACTCCACCTTTCATCTTGCCATCCCTCAAGTTCAGTTTGTGTGGGAAGGATTAGTGAAGAGATGTGGGTCTTCGTCTGATTCCTGACTTCTCCCATCTCATCTGCTTTGTATGATGAAATGATTAGTAGTCACTCGACTTCATCCTCAGTACTTACAGTACTTGGGGTATTCTTAAGGGCTAGGGCTTAAAGAAGAAACTCTTATAGCCTGGGGAATCCACCAGAAGAATTGTATTAATTTCAGCTTCTATGCTATAAGATATATTTCCATCTTCTATTATAAAGGTCCAACCTTGAAGCATTATTATTTTATCCCCATTACTTTCCTGTTATTTCTGGATATTATGGCAGCAGTGATAGCCACCAGTACTTTGTCTACCCTCATCTAGAGTTCCAGTCTTTTTATTTATTGTGGAACTCACTGTTGTGGTCTAGATCTTCCTTTTCCAAAGGGATAATTATTTCAGTGGATTATTACAATGCACATGCTCCATTGGAGGCTACACCTGAAGACCATTGGGAGACTTCAGCTGATACACCATGCGGCAGCCTATTTTCTCACCTGTGCTTCAAATGGATCACTTTATGCTGTGCTTCACAATCTTTGCTTTCAGTGTACTTCAGAATGCAAGTCAAGATGGTAGTCTTTGATCTTCAAAATTGTGAATGGATTGGCCTTCACTGATTGAACAGCAAACTCTTTCTTTTGGTAAAATGAAGCTGATCATCTCTAATACTAGCTATGAAGCAAATCCTGGCTTTTTTTTTTTTTTAGAGCCAGCTTCTGTTAAATCAGGCTGTACAACAGAGCCCATCAGTTTCTCCTTTTTGTGGGGAGTTGGAAGAGGAGAACAATGGATGCATATTTGTGAATTCCTACTAATAATTACAGAATTTGTGACCTGACATGCAGTGTTGCAGGAAAACACTTTACTGGCAACATACTTTAACCTTTCAAAATGTCTTGCTATGAGCATGTTGTGTCTTCACATACTTCTGTTACAAGAAGCCCCACGGAGTCTTTTTTCCATTCGCAAAATGCTTTTGTGTCTTTGAGCTAGATTCGTTCAAAAATTGATCTAAACTAATGGCTGGGAGAATTCTGATCATGTTGACACATTGCATCCTTAGGTTTTACTCTCTTGGCTACTACCTGAGGGCATCAGAGTGCTTTAAGTTAATTGTGGTAGTAGAAATTATTTTACTGGCAAATGGCAAGCAGAGTGGTTTTAAACAGCTTATCACAAAGAGGTGGCCAGCTGTGTGATAAATGTCTGGCCACAGACCAGGAAAATAAGCAGGCTAATGTAGGAAAGTAGCCTTATAGCTTCTGAAAAGTAATGTACTGACAAATTAAAGAAAATGCCATGAAAATGTAATAGTACTGCCTTAATATTTTTCAGTCTGTGAAATAATGTTAAAATCTTGTCGTCCTCTTTCCTGGTTCTCATGATTTCCTCAAATTCTTAGCCGTAGGTTAGAAAACATTTATGTCACTATCCCGAATTACTGCAGTGTTGGGATTTGGGGATGCTTGCCCCGTCACAGTTGAAGTTCTGACTTTCCAACTAATAAGGATGCACGAAATTCAAGAATTCAGTTGTTGCTGAGGTGTGCTCTATCTGGAAATGCTCTGTAGGCATACACGATCATTCAAATACTCTCATTTTTAAGCTTATATTAATATTTTCAGAGAATCAACGTGACTTCATAGGTAGCAGGGCAGGTTTCATCTGTTTCACCAATTGAAACAGTAGCGTGATCTCCAAGGAGAGAATTTTAGTGTGCAAGGCTCTCCCTAGACACTTAAAGGTTGCAGATGTCTAAATTGTCCCTGCTAACAGATGAAACAGTTGCATCAAGTTGTGTTACCTCCAGGAGTCTTTCTCTTACCTTTTTTGCAAACAGTGCTCTTCTCTGTGGTTCTGCATGGACACTAAGGTGCATTGTGCGTTTTCAGGAAGTAATTTTGGAGGGGAGATAATGTGATTCCATTTCTGAACCCTCATTTCAGGAAGATGACATGTACTGTGTATAAGTCCTGCACATTCTCTTCATGTAGCATAACGATGTGTATGTTTATAGCATGTGTCTATGACCTCAAGCATAAAAACTTATTTTTGCCTATATATCTTGGGGAAATAAGAAATAAATTCTAATCTGCTCCACACTGGAAAAAATGATAGCATTAAGTATTGCCATGACATTACAAGTCAGGGCCTGTTGAGTAATGGGGCAGTCCACATAGTAGTTTGTCTCATGGATTCTGCAAACTTGAACAGATGTGACTATCAGCCTTATGCTTTGAAGGTTTTCCTGTTAACAGGTAGGCTACTTTTTTTTGTGACATGGGAGGATTAGAAGAGTTCAGACCTCTGACTGTGGTGATGTTCTTCACCCATTTGTTTAGCTTTTTGCATCCACCGAAGGAAAATGCTGGATCAAGTGTGTTCGTTTGCTTCTCTGCTCATTGCGTGATTACACAAGTGCAGTGATTCCTCTTACATAATGAAGAATGGATTCTCCAGAAGCTGTAACTGTGGCTGAATTCCTTCATAGGCAGTTCATGTTTTCTTCACCTCGCCTGTGTTGATAATGCGCTTTGTGTTTAAAACATAGACACTTCATGGAAAGGCATGTGAAATGGAAGGCATTTATAGTGCTTTTCAAAACTCTGTATGTGTGTTCATGTGATCAACATGCTGTGGCCAGCTGCTGAACCAGGTTGTAAGCTTTTTCTAATCCACCTTCTGTCTCCTCAGGACCTCACAATTCCAGAGTCAAGTACAGTGAAGAGAGTGATGACTGGAACAGTGGCTGGTTTTAAATGGCCACCAAGTGTCAGTGAGGTGAGAAACTACAACATACATGTTCTGGGAACGGAGTTTGGAAGCAAGTCTAGAACCTGTTGTCTGGGCTGTAAAATAGCATGATCTTCTCCCTCTAGGAACAAAAAATGCTCCCATTCTGTGACACTGTAGTGTAACAAAGTTAGACAATATATCCTGGGCAATTAAGAATTGTTCTGGGAAGTGAGATTTCAGTTTTGTGGAACCATTTGCAGATTCACACTTAAATTGCTGCACTCATTTTTGCACTTCTTTCAAAAGTATTTCTGGGTCTGGCTTTCCAAAACTGGAGGAGATGGTGTGGGTAGTCTCTCCCTGTCATACGGGATACTGTCATATGGGGTGATTGCATTTGATTCATAGGCAGGTTTTGGAAACCTCTCATTTTTGTGCATAAATGAGAGATCAGTGAAGCAAAGTTAGAGCAGTGTGACTCTAAGCTATTGTATATGATACTCATCAGGGAGTTGAGACACCTTGGCCTACAGTCCTTGTTTCTGTTAATGTGGGTTTGCCTAGCATGTGACTGTGCTAGGTGTAATTTCCAGACAGTTTCCAGAATGCTGTTTTAAGGAGTTCCTTAGAAACTGGAAAATAAGTGTTTTCATTCCCTTGGGAGGAAGTGGGGATACAAGATCTCTTTCTCCCATTTTAATCTTACTCATAATCTTCTTTGGTTTTCCTACAGATGTCCAAAAATTAGAAATTTCACTTTTTTGAGTGTTTTGTGAATGAAACAATCTAAACTGCTTAATTGAAGCAGGCTGCTTGATACAGCTGATACATTTTATATTTCCACCTTAAGCTATTCTCATGCAGCTTGGAAGAAGAAATTAATTTTGCTGTGATTGTTCAGTGACCCTCTGGGAATGTTTCTGAGCCTGTACTTTCTTTCTTTGTAGCCTGTGAAGGACAGTGATCCACACTTTCATCACTTTCTGCTGAGCCAGACAGAGAAGGTGAGGATTTGGCAGGCAGGATCGTTTTGCTTGTCTGTCTAGTTTGGCATCCTGCCCTTTGCTGGGACTGAGTACGAGGAGTATGCGTAAAGAGCTCAGAAATGCAGTTCTTTGGGGGCTGGCTGCAATTGGATTCCCATCTACAATCTTGTAGTTCAATTACTTCCTAACCTTAAGGTTTAGAATGATTTAGCATTGAGTACAGTGAATAGTTTAGTGATTAAAGATTGTCTAGCATCAGGATTTAAGAGATCTGTTGTACTAAATTCTATAGATTGAACATTGAGGGGTAGGAAAAGCTGTTTTTCTGTTTAAAAACTCATGTTGTTTGATTGTCTTTGATTGTACTACCAGTTTCTTCTTCTGGATGAACTTATCAATTAACTGAATATAGCAGGAGAATTTCCAAACCCAGAAAAGTTCCAAGTGAAATGTAGCCAATTTATCTCCTCAGTCAGAAGCCTTGCAGGATTTTATCTTCAGCCGTGAACATCAAGAGGAAAAGGAAAGATCAGATTGAATGAAAAAGGTTTTATATAGCTGAGGATTCTAGGCAGAGCCAGAAGTGTTAAGAGCAGCTAACAGTTTTAATCTAGACAAGCTCATAATAAGCAACATGGGAAGGAGCAACCTTCACCTTAATGTTTGTTGAAAGCCACGTGCCTTCTCACATATTAACAAGAAGGGTTTGCTTCCATGGTTGCGTTGACATACTGAGTGTGGATATGAGGCAAGGTGCTCTATGGCAGGCTTTAGAGATCTCTGGATTTTTTGGGGGCCAAGTGTGAGAGTAGGGATGCCCTGGATCAGCCTTTCCTATGAACTGCAGAAAGGAGTTTGCAGTAGACAGGCTGAATTGCTGGGGCAGTGTGGGAGAGGAAGAGCTTAGTTGCAATAGAGTTTTGTTTTTATTTTCTCCCATTGAGGGAAGCCTGAGAGTTTTCCCACTTTGTGGATGGTAGTGGATGGGTGATCTGCCTGTTTCTGTGTAACAGGGTTATGGTCTGTTTGCTCAGTAGTGCAAATCAGCACTGTCTTTCCCCTGAATGCTTTATTTTCTCCATACAGCCAGCTGTCTGCTATCAAGCCATCACAAAGAAGTTGAAGGTTTGTGAAGAGGTAAGGCAAGTCTTGGTTTTGATGGATTCTCCTTGTTGTCATGAGGACTTGCAGTTCCTCCAGAGCTGTGCACTCTATTTTTTTTTTTTTTTTTCCTCTCCCTTCCCCTGCCTCCCCTCCCCAGGAAACAGGATCCACCTCCATCCAGGCAGCAGACAGCACAGCAGTCAATGGCAGTATCACACCTACAGACAAAAAGTAAGATCTCCAACGCACTTCAGCCATTTCCCTTCCTTTTTCTCCTTCCCAGCTCATACATGCAGCCATTATCCAGCTTGTCACTGAGAATAAATAAACCTAAATTTCCCTCTGCAGATCTCCTCTGTCCTTGTGTGAAACTCTGATTTGGGGGGCAGGGATGGAGGGAGGCAGCTAATACCAAACAGGGCTGTACAGTAGAAAAATTCAGAATAAGGTTTGACCTGGATATGTTTGCAATTCAGGGATTTTCTGCAGTTGCCCTTTTCCTGCAGAGCATACTACAGAACGCTAAGCAGCAGTATTTCTGAATGCTGTATGTGGCAGAAAGATAAAAGTGTATCTTTCTCCAATAGTGCTTGGCAGTTGACCGGGGTTATTTAATTGCTCTCCTGAGCATATAGAAGACAAGAGGAAGAGGGAGGCATGTTCTCCCAGCGCAAGAGCTTTGCTGTGCAGCACGTGAGCTTTCTGGTTTCTGCTAACGTCCTCCTTCCCTTTCTAGAGTGAGAGAAGCCTAACTTGAGCTTCCTGTTTCACTCTGTAACTTCCGCTCTGTTCAAATTGAGTTCAGGCCACAGCTTGCTCTTTGCCGTTGGGGTTGTTCTTATGGGATGTCAGTTCTCAACTGTACTCCAGGGGAACCAAAATAACAATGAAGCTGTTCAGGTAAAACAGTCTCTCAGGAAAGTGTGGCTCAGAGGTGGGTTGGGAGAGAAAGAATATCTCCTTTTTTAGAGACTCAAAAATAGGTGGCCCTTGTTTGGGCTGTTTAAGGAGCCTATAGTGACTTGCTCTGACCTGTCTAAATTAGTTTGCTCTAACAGAAGGTCACATTGCTAGCTGGGAGAGTGCAGGTGGCTTGCGAAAGCCACAGCGCATTTGTAGTGTGGCTAATTCTGAAGAATTAACTGGGGAATTGCCAGGCAGATTTCGTTGTGAAGTTGTATCAGACAACTGGTGTAACTGAATGCTTCAGAGTCTCCTACAAGAATTGTGGCTTGGGTGTGAAGCTGACTGCGTGATCTATAAGGGGGTCCTTGCAGCAATGACTGCGAAGTAATTCCAGTTGCAGGTAACTGTAGGGATGGAATTTGTTAGTGTGTTGTCTTTTTCTTGAAGGGGGGGAGCAAAATTTGCCAGCTTTGAGGAGGTGGGGGAGGGAAGCATAGGGGAAGGCAGCTGGGATGTTGTATTGTCGCTCATGGTGACCTGTATTGGCCTATCGCTTCCTTTCTTTCTGTGGCTGTCCAAAAACACAACTGTAGAGCAGGGACTGGGTCTTTGGTCTGTGTGTGATGTTTAGCTCGGTAGTCTTTGGTGGGCTTTATTAAAATAAAGGTTGTGATGCATCATTCAGTAGTATAAGAAAGTCACTGGACATGTAACTTGGTTTAAAAATCAGAAGATTAATTAGACAAGCACCTGCTGGTTTCTAAATGGTCCCTTTATCTTCAATAAGGCATGGCTGGCAACAGGAAGCACAAGAGCAGCAGATTTAATAAAATGAACCAACCAAACAAAAAACCCCCAGACTGCCCAAACCTTTTAATATTTAGGTAGTTGTCTGAAGCAGGCTAAAGACTTTCTTCAGGAAGCTGTTAGGGATGCTTGGTAAGCAAAATAAATAGCAGCTTGGTTTTAAAGCACAGTATCTGCCCGTTCTAGCTGTGACTGCAGTGGAACATGTTTGGTTTTGTTGTGATTTGGGGCTTTTTTTGCTGGTGATGCTCCAGGGTTAGCTCTTCATCGTTTCCAAGACCATGAGAGGCTGGTGCCAGTTGCTTTCTGTGGCATTAATGTTTCTCTCTTCCCCTCAGGATAGGATTTCTGGGACTTGGCCTGATGGGAAGCGGCATTGTCTCCAACTTACTGAAGATGGGTCACACTGTCACCGTCTGGAACCGGACTGCGGAGAAGGTAGGCATGTGCTTAAGGTACAGATATTTAACCCTTTCTAAACATGTAATTACCACCTCTAGCTCAGGGAGGCCTGGAGTTGCTAATCGGTGATGCCTGGGAAAGGATGTCAGAGAAACACAAGTACATGCTTGCCACCTTATTCTGTTATTTCTTAGGTCCTTGTTGGTAGCCACTGGTGACTAGATGAAGCTGTAGTCTGTCCTAGTGTGGTCACTCTTGTGTGACAGTTGTGTGTGTGTGTGTCCCTTGCCATTTTGTAGGAGATAAGAGGGTTGCCAGAAAAATTACAATATTGAATATGTGTTGATGAATGCAATGTAAAGTGCCTCTGGAAATACTGCTGGTGTAAATAGCCAAGTCATTGTGTCATGGAGCTGGGCAAAAAGACCAGCTGCTGGGGAGTTGATGCTGGGAGTGGTGTGGTAAGATGCACTGCTTGACCATAGCTTTATCTACACATCTATGGTGCTGTTCATGTTGCAGTAACAAAGGTGGTGTTCAAAACCTGCTTTGTCATAAGACCAGTGTGAGAAGGGTTTTATAGGTGTATTCAAAATGAAAATGGAGCTTATTATGCTTAGATTCTAGCCAGTGTTACTCTTTGTAGTGGAGGAGGAAAAGTAGGTAACTGGGGAAGTTGTAGTACTCAAGTGATATTGTGAAATATCAAAGGCAAGAAGGACACTGTGTTTACTTTGTTTAAAAGTATTAAAAGTTTTTTTTTTCTTAAACTGCAAAATATGGATGGTGTGAAGGGATAGGGTAAGAAGGAGCTAAGATTTTTGAAGCTGCGGTGTGTATATTCCTGTTTACTGTCCAGTAACACCTTTTACTATGTCTGTTTACCAATTTTTTTTTTTTCCACTCATTTCTCCTCCAAAACCTACAACATTCAGTCTTCTAGCATTCTTTTTTCCTGTGTCTTTCTTTTGAAGTTCTTCACTTGGGGTTCCAGAAAAGCTGCAGAAGAGCCCCTTGTGTGTGTGGACAAATCAACAGAAGATAACCCAGTTGCTATGTAATTAATATGCCTAACTCCTTTTGAGTTGGTCCAACAGCAGAGTTTGTTTCAGCAAAATGCTAGAGAAACCATTTGCTCTGTACTTAATTTTTCGTATGTTTGGATTTGTGAATTTTGCAGTGTGATTTGTTCATCCAGGAGGGGGCACGGCTGGGAAGAACCCCCGCTGAAGTTGTCTCCACCTGTGACATCACCTTTGCCTGTGTATCAGATCCAAAAGCAGCAAAGGATGTAAGGATTAGCTCTTATTTTTCCTCCACCAGCTAGACTGCAAGATACAGTCACTGAATGCCAGTTCTGATTCCTACTGACCATGGTAGCCTTGGGTAATTTAGATGCTGGGCAATGCAGCTGTGTAAAAGTAAATGTCCCAACAAAAATCATACTTCAAAAAAATAATCCCTGGGGGATGGGTTTTGAGATCCTGCTAGGAGTCTGCCACTGCAGTGCCAGGCTCAGTTGAACTGCTCTCCTGCAGGATTGGGCTTTCTTTGCAGACACCCTATTGCTTTACCGCTCTTCTGTTCCCCACAGCTGGTGCTTGGTCCGAGTGGAGTGTTGCAGGGGATTCGCCCAGGGAAGTGTTACGTGGATATGTCCACTGTGGATGCAGATACAGTCACAGAGTTGGCCCAGGTAATCACATTGAACTGAACTTCTAATATCTGTGCTTCAGCAGCAGTACTGCAGTTCTTGTTGCTTTAGGCAGTAAACTGTTCATAATAAAGATGCTTCTGAAGATTTTTGGGCTTCTTTTAGGAGACACTCAAGTCCCAGGCATATAAGACAAAATAAACTTAAATCTTGACCAGCAAACAAAATTGTATGAGATGTTCCCTGGTGATAACAGCAAAGCCTCTAGATGTGCCAGGGCTGTTAGCTGGCACCAGTGCAAACAGCTGGCCAAATTTTGATCCCTTAAGAGGTATTGATAGTTGGATTGGTATTCTGTAGCAAACTGGAGGAGTAAGCACTGTCCTTAAATGGATAAAATCCATAATCTGCTTATTTTAAATGCTCTGGTTGGGGAAAAGAAAAAACACCTTCATGTTTTCTTCTGTAGAAATATTATAGAGAGGATTTCTGTAGAAGTGTTCTGATTATTTCTGATGTGGTATGTTTGATTTCCTCTTTGGCATCGTGATTGTTATCCTCTGTCCTAAAGGCAGTGTGTGGTGCTGCACAAGGCAGGGGAGCTAGTTTTCGTGCAGCAGACATACTGGTGATGCAGTAGTGTGTAACACGAATTTGGAGAATGAGGAGTCGTACATATTAGTAAACATCTGGCTGAAGAGATCTGTCAGAGGCCTCTCCTCTTTGGGGAAAAGAGGCAAAAATATAACGGTCAGTCCTCTGAGATTACTATACCATGTGCAAACTTCTGCACTGGTTCCTTGGCTGTTACAGGGTGCCATGATCAAAAGCACGTTAAGTTCAGCTGCTTAAAGTGTGCACAGTAGTGATGGGTGCAGGAAGGTGTTGCTGGCGTGTGAGGGCAACTGTTGGTCTTGAGTACTCTTTGCAGGATGCAGCACATCACATTAGTGCTTTCCTCTCCTGTGTATGTCTGAGCTATATGTTCTGCTTTAAAACTCTGTCCTCAGGAACAGAAGTGTCCTAAGCAGTGTTTGTGCTGTACTGCCTACTTGGCATCGATGCATGCTGTTCATGCACAACTAACCAGTGGTGCTCTTTTTCCAGGTGATAGTGTCCCGAGGTGGTCGCTTTTTGGAAGCACCAGTCTCAGGGAATCAGCAGCTGTCTAATGATGGGATGCTTGTGATCCTGGCAGCTGGCGACAGGGGCTTATATGAGGACTGCAGTAGCTGTTTCCAAGCAATGGGGAAGACCTCTTTTTTCCTAGGTAATTGAAACACAAAGGGCTCGATATCAGTTTCTTAGTCAGTGCAAGGACTGGGAATTTCAGCAAGGAGTCTGAGAGGCATGTCTGTCATCTGTTTCTCATCTCCTTGGACAGTATGGGAAACTGGCCTGCTCTTCTGGAATGTGTCCAATTTCAGAGCCTCCAGCCCAAGTGTTCTTTTTTGAATACTGGCTCATTCTGAAGGATCTGTGATGCTTTTTATTTTAAATCATACTTTGTTATTTTTCCCTTCCTTTGAGTGCTTGGAAAATGGGTAAGTTTTCTGAAGTCTGTCAGGGGAAGAAAGAGCTGCCAAGTGCTTGAGCCTAGTAGTGTTAATACCGCGTGGGATGGGGGAGCAAGGCTTCTGTATCTCTTCTGGAGGAATGCCCAATGGTGTGTCTTGCTCCCAGGTGAAGTAGGCAATGCTGCCAAGATGATGCTGATTGTGAACATGGTCCAAGGCAGCTTCATGGCAACGATAGCAGAAGGACTGACTTTGGCTCAAGTGACTGGCCAGTCCCAACAGACCCTTCTGGATATCCTCAATCAGGGACAACTTGCCAGCATCTTCCTGGACCAGAAGTGCCAAAGTAAAGTTCTCTTACATTGTTTTATTATAGGATATTTGCCACAACCTAGCAGCATTTCATTTTATAGCAGAAGGGAGAAAATTACCATCCCATCTTCTTCAGCCTGGGATTCTGGGTATTTTAAGCATTGTGAAAATGAAGAGCTGAGTTCCATTCCTTCCCCTTGATAGCCAGGGCTTTGAGAATCTGTCCCGAGCTCTGCATTGTCTACAGCTTGCTTAGGACTTGAGTTCACAGTGAGGATTTCATTGGGGCAGGGTAATAATTAAAATGGAGGGCAAGCTGCTTAGAAATCTGAGCTCACTTTGTCAGTGGGTGGTAGTGACATTATCTCTGTGACCAGATGAAGATAGAGAGCGGAGACAGAAGAGCTAAAAGCAGTGTTCCTTCTGATCAGCATGGGAAAGGGAATTTTGGTGTTAAGTTGCCTGCTCTTGCAGTGTGGGCTTGATTTACTTTTGTCATGCTTTTTTTTTTGTCATGCTTATTTTTTTGCATGCATTCCTCTTGACAGATATCTTGCAAGGAAACTTTAAACCTGATTTCTACCTGAAATACATACAGAAGGATCTTAGATTAGCTATTGCACTGGGCGATTCTGTCAACCACCCAACTCCCATGGCAGCTGCTGCCAACGAGGTGAGAGTTACTCAGTGTTCAGATGTGTTTCTCAGCATTTCTTCAGTAGAGCCATTTGTCAACAAGAGACAAAAAACCCTAAAAATTACATCATCTCTAAGACAAGAGAACAGCAACTGAAGTAGATTTTGATTAGGATGGAATTGGATTTGTTTTAATTGTAGAAGCCCTTAGAATGTCACATCAGTAATCACAAATGGCCTCAACAAGACCTGTGTGTTCTGATCTGCGCTGTTCTAATGATGGACATACTATGCAGTTCTCTGGTTTGCAATGGTCAGCAAAGTAATTTTTCTGCTGAAAGGCTTTGCACAAGAGTGGGCACTGATCTCTTTCTAATTTCTCTTTTCTAGGTCTATAAAAGAGCAAAAGCATTGGACCAATCAGACAACGACATGTCTGCAGTGTACAGGGCCTACATCCACTAGGCTGCACCGTTCTTACTGTTAATACTATGATTATTGATTAATATTATTATGATACTGGGTTTTAACTCTGGACCAGTCCATCTCTGTCTCTCCATTTCCTTTTATACACAGACTTTGAGATCTGCCATGGAGGCAGCTGCTGCGGTGAGCCTTCCCCTGGTGGCAGAAGGGGGGGAGGAGGGGGCTCGGATTGTTGCAGTCTAATTAGAAAAATCCATGCCATGCACTGACAGTCATGGAACAGAACAGTGGCGGCTTGTTCAGAAGCTCTGAGGCAACTCTGCCAGAAATCTGCTGCTTGGCTGCTTTTATTTTCCTCTTTGTATGCTTGTCCAAGATGCTGTTTCTAACGATCCCTTTTCTCCTTTGCTGTGAAATAATGCGTGTGTTGGACTCTCTGCATCAAGGAGACAGGTGACATACATCCCATCTACCTGTGAATAGCACTAAAGTCCTTGGTCCCAAGTAAGGTGAGGAGCATTTCTGTTATTCAGCCACTGTTAGAGAACAAAGCACCTCCCATGGAGGAGAATGGCAGTTCCAGAAGGTAACGGGGTTGCATGCAACACTGTCTTGATTCCGTTTAAAAAGAAACTTCCACCTCCCCAGCACCCTGATGGAGGAATTCCTTGTATTGTTAAGAAGAACAGATTGCATCCATGTCTTCCCCTGTACAGACAACTATAGCTTAGGAAACACCAGTGTAAATAAGCCTCCTAAAAGGCTAATCATAGCTGCCCATCCTGCAAACAGCATCAGAGATCAACACATTTGCATAGAAAACTGCGAAAGAAACATACAGTCTAAAACTGGGCCAGAGATACTTTATTTGGGGAAGGAATAAACCTTAGGGTTGCTCCTGGCCTTAGCTTATGTTGCTTTACTATTTTTTATTTTTTTTTTAACCCTTGTAGCCAATAATTACAAATGTGTCTTGGATTGTAGCAGTGTCACAAGCAGAGTGATGAGTCTGAAAGGGGTGAGAAGAATGATCCTATATAGAGCCAAGAGATTGAGAATCGTGAGCTCCTTTCCACACTCGCTCTCTGGCCTTTGCGTGGTGGTTATATCTCTTAGCCTGTTTGCCCATCTTTAAAGGTGGGTGATGATTACCTACCTCACAGGGATATTTTTGTGTACTGATAAGTGATCTTTATACATGTCAGGTTTTCCGTATGTGTTCTTAGTGTTACTACTCTGAGTACAACACTAGCACAGCATTAGACTTTTCCCTGTACCTGTGACTCTGCTTGTGGCCAGATACCAACTTACAGAAAGAATAGTAAATAAAATGGAAGGCTAAGACTGTTGCTGAGCTTTAGTCTAGAAATGTGGGATCTGAACTGCAGATGCCAAGGCTAGAGAGCGGAGATGCTCTCTGTGTTGATAGCAGAGCAGCCCAGAGTCCAGAGGAGGCCTGTCTCTAAAAATGCACAGAGCATGGATTGTTTGTTTGTTTTTTTAAAAAAATTGTTCTCAGTATTAGCCTTTTAGGAGAGTTCTTGCATTTTAGATTTGAGAGTTAGTAAAATGCCAGTAAGAAGTTTTATTGGCCAAAATCACTTCTCAGTGGCACAATCTCCTCCCTTGGGTTGGGATTCTGAAAGGAAAGAAAACAAATTCAAATTATATTCCTTTTAATCTGTGAGATCTGCCCCTCCCACCATCTTATTTTTCTAGGAGCTTAATGGCTGTGTAGGGAAATTTTCCTGTGGGTTAGGATTTCTTGCCAATCCTGCTTTGTGCAGCAAGTGCATATGATTCAGGGGCACCTTATTAAAACACAGAGAAAGTGAAAGTATCAGATACTCATTATGAATCATGACATCTAATGCCTAATGCTGTAAATGTTACTCTGTTGAGTATTTCACCTCCTGTGATCACTATTATTTGTGGGCTAATACTGTGTTATGCATTATGTCCTGTGGTGAACATCTAGTAATAGATCTGTTAGACATCGCTTTGCCCATTTGTCAGTGGTATATGTAAACAATACTAGTTATACATACATGTTTCTTTGGCAGTGCAACTGTCATCCTGCATGTAGATATTCATATTAAAGGCACATATAACTACCCAGGATAACCAGCCATTAGCCTGCTTTTGACACACTTGTGCTTCCCCCATCCAGAAGAACTCAGCTGTTAGCATCAGAAGTCCTTGGTTAAACATGCTGCAGTTAGGAATCATTTACATGAATTCTGTATTGAGGGCATCTGGGGGATATTGTGGTTTGGGGGGCAGGAGATAAGACCAGAGTTTTTATAGAATAAGATCTTTTGGGAGGAAGAGGGAGGTACTGTCTCAGGTCCAGTTGAGAGTGGAACTGTGCTGAGCCAGTGCAGCAGCATCCCAAACCTGCCCCTGCAGAGGTCCCTTAGGCCAGGGTGAAGGTGAATGGGTCTGAGCAAAGGTAATGGAGGATCTCCCTTTCTTTTTTTTAACTCTGGGGCCTCGAGATAGGAGGAGTATGCAAAAGGAGCTCTCAAGTTCTGTGATGTGTATTTCATAGCAAATTTGAAGAACTGTATTTGTGAGAGGAAGAACTGTTCCTTAGGCAACTCACTGCTGCAGGTTTTGTTTTCCAGCAATACTGTTTCTCAAAATGGAGATTGTTATTTATGTGGGAGTGGCAGGTACGGACTAGTTAAACACTGTAATTTATCCTGGGAAAGTCTGACTGCAGCTTTCTGGTGATGTAGGGTGGCTGGAGGGTGTGGTGCTGCCCAGCCAGCTGTACAATCACAGATACTCCAGGGAGGAGCAGAAGGAGACGGAGAGCTCTGACGTAGATGTGAAGTGAGGAGGAGGGATGGAAATGGTGGAAACAGGACTGTTTCAGATGCTGTTTGAGATTGACTCGTGTCAGTCTCACTTGGATTCTTGTATTTATGTCTGTAGCCTCTGAACATGGATCTTAATCTGTTCCTAGGCCTGAGGTTTGGGGGAGGGAAGTGGGGGAAGCTGTGGATTGAGAGATGCTCTAATAAAACTGGCTAGTCAATGTTGTCTTAATATTGTTGAAAATTCTGTAAAGTTCCTTTTTATGAGGATTTCTGTTTTAGCAATTTGCTTTTTTTGACTCCCTCCTTTTTAAAGAGAAAATGTGACACTTGTGAAAAGCTTGTAAGAAAAGCAGTTTCTTTTTTCCTCAATGATAGATCCTATAGTTAATTAAGGTTGTGAATTTTTATTTTTTTGCCTTGTTTTTAATTAACATTTGTCATTCAGAATAGGATGTGTGAAAATGTTTAAATGGCAAAACAAAAATTTTTTTGTGCAATTAACAAAGCTACTGGCAAAAAATAAAACCTTTCTTGGTAACACAATGTTCTTGTGGCAGTTTCTAAAGCCTATCAAATGTGTATTGTGGCATTAAAGAAATAATGTTCATTAAAACACTCGAAAATCAAGAGTTGCTGAAAACCAGCAGCATGCCCGAGAGCATTTTGGTCATTGCAAAAGCCTGATCTTGTCAGTGAGGCACTACAAAGGATGAATTTGGATAAATTCCAGCCTCCCTATGCAGAGGGCTGTGCAGAGGAGGATGAAGGCTTAGGTTTAAAGCAAAGAATGCCGAGAGGTAGAGGTCCAGGAACTTTCTGGTGTTGATGACTTGTGTTGCCTGAGCATTGGGAGCCTGGTGATCTAACTGCTCTGTGTGAAGTATCCTTCCTCCTCATGTTTGGGGTTTTTGAGCACTAACTCAGCAGCGAGGGGCTTTTTCCAAGACAAGATCCCTTAACTGAAGTGTTTGCAAGTCCAGAATATTGTTTTTTGGTGATCCAGGCAGTGTTTGCTGTCCCAACAGTGGTAGACATTCATGTACTGAGGCATAATGATTAATCAGAACTGATTAATGGTGTGCTTTGGTTAAAATGAATTACGGGTGTTAATATAAGGGAAAACTCTGGTTTAGCGTTGCGATTAAAAGCAAGGCCACTGTGACAAGTTGTGCTCGCAGCAGAAACTGGCACTATCAGAAGTGAACGAATAAGCTTTCCTTCTATGGCCCATCTTGCTCAGGGGATGAAGATGATGAGGCTTCCTTGGTCACCCCTCACCCACAGCACATACACTCTGAAAAGGAACCCACCAGGCTTTAATCCAGAGCCTTCCAGGTCAGTATAAACTTATTTCAGTTCCAAAATTGGACAAGAAACTGATGACTCTTCTCCATCTTTACCCGTTCTTGAGGAATTGTAGCTCAGTTTAACTGCTGTGCAGGGAGCTCTGGCTGTAAGTGGCTCAGACTGAAAAAATTCTCCCTGCTGCGCCGGCAGCACCCGCAGGGCCCCTGGCAGGCCGTGCTAGCGGCGAGGCGGGCCCCGGGTCTCCGCGCCGCCTGCGCCGCCTCCCGCCGCCAGCTCCCGCCCGCCTGACGTCACGGCCGCTTGCGGCGGGGCAGATGCTGCCCAATCAGGCGCTGCCTCGGCCGCGTTGCCGGGCAGAGGCCGTGCCGCGGGGGGCGGCGCGAGGGGCGGGGCCCGCTGGCGGGATGGCGGCGGCGATGGCGAGCGCGGCGGAGCGGGCGGTGCTGGTGAGTCGGCCCCGGGGCTCGCTGTTGCCCTGGCAACGGGAGCGAGCGGCAGCGGCCTGGCCCCGGGCGGTGAGGGCCCCGCCGGGACCCCCGCAGGCCTGTTCCGGCAGGCCCCGGCTGGCGGTGAGGCCGCTCCCTGGCCGCCGGCTCCCCCGTGACTGGGCCGAGGCGCTCCGTCAGGGCCGCCCGGTCACCGCGGCGTGGGCCGTGGGGCAGCTGCTCCGGCGGCCGCGGCGGGACCTCAGGGCGGTGCCCAGGTGCCCGGCCGTGCGGCTGGGACAGGCTCTCGGGCCGGGTCCTGGCTCCGCTGCCGTTGCCCCTTCAGGCCCGCAGCCACCGGGCGGGCCCTGCTCACCTCCAGACTCGCCCTTTGGCTGTTTTACTGCTCCCCGCTTCGGTGCGCTCCCCCTGAGGGAGCGTCGCCATTGACGCCACTCCTTGCGATGGCCTCGGCTGAGTCCAGAGGCAAGTCGGAGGCGCTCCTGCTTACGCTAAACAATGGAGCGTGTTACACGACCTTGGATTTTTTTTCTAGTCAGTCCAACACGCTGTTTGATGGAAGACCAGACTTAGCAAATGTCAGGCAGGCATGTCAAAGCAGCCTGGTTGACCTGATAAAGGTAAAAAAGACATAGACCAGCTGACATTGCAGACATCTCCAGGGACACGAGCTGCAAGAAGCAGTGAAAGTTTCCTATCTAGGATATTAAAATTTTAGAGCTGCCTCTGGGTGAGGCGGAAAGCCTCATGTGAAAACCAGGTTTTTCTAAAGTTAATGTGATTTAGAATGATATGGCTAGCATTCCTCAAAAAGAAAGGTGTGTAGTGCACAGACATGGTGAACAAACTTGTCTTAGTCTGAAATTAATACCTGGGGGGAAGATCTTCTGCTGTCACTAGGGGAATGAAAGTCCAGTGATGATTTGAAGTAGAAACATCTGTGTGGGGACAGTGGGGTAGTGGAAACGCTAAAGGCATCAGCTTTACATGGATCATTTCTGTTCCTTTGGGAATCTGGAGGAGAGTGAGTGTTACAGAGAACAAAAGAGCAAGGAATCCAATATGTCAATATGGTGCCCAGAAATCTGAAACAGGATTAAATGGTGAAGGTTGGTGGTCATGCACTCACACTGGTTTGAACGATAACAGAGAATCCTCCCTAGGGTTTGTTGTGTGTACCTGCTTTGGGTGAATATTTGTTGAAACAAAACTGTCCTTGTCCTACTCTTCATTGAGATAACTCTTGCATAAGATGATGACACATCAGTGAGTAGTTATTTTGTGTTTCTCATGGTGAACAGGAACTGTCTAGTGGAAAAAGCACAGGCTTAAATTTCTGGGTTGACCCCACCTTTCCATTTTACTGTTGGCGACCTGCTCAATTCATTCCCTTCCAGTACTTTTCATGTGGAAAATTTCTCTCTTACAAGGTAGCAAGCATCAGTCTCTTCCTTGCCTCTTGCTTGCTTCTGTCCCTACTACTCTGAGGATCTTCTGCATGGGGTCTTGTGGTTTAACAGGAGTTCATAGCTGTAGTTTGAGGATCTGCTTTCTAGAGTCTCCTCTGTAGCAGACAACTGATTGAGGCCCGAGGTGGTGTGTCATCAGAGCTGAACCCATTGCCCAAATGATTGGGAGTCTTCAGCCTTTCTCTCCCCCCACCCACTTTTTAGTTTAGCTTGCTTTATTGCAAATGCCACTGCGGGAGGAGGAGGAGCATTTTAGTGTTTGTCTTTGGTTTTCATCATCTAATTGGCAACAAATTTGTCCACAAGTTGAGTCTGTTTTGCCTATGACCATAACTGGTAAGCAATTTCCTTGTCTTTATCTCGACCTATGAGCCTTGTATCTTATTTCTTCCCTGTGTTCTGTTGAGGGTGGGCAGTGGGAGAGCCTGGATGGGTGTCTGGCAGCTGGCCAGCCAAGGTAAGCCCACTCCAGCAGTTAAAAAAGATGCTCCAGATTTTGAAGCAGCAGGATCTGTACTTTGCTCTGAAATTGACATCCCAAGCTGCCTGTTTCATAATTCTGTGATTATTGGTACAGTGGTTTGTATGATTACTGCTTTGTTAAACAAAGCCAAAACAAGAACAAGGACAGTTCATTTGGCTTAGGTGGAGAAGTAAAGAGTAAGGCCTTTCAGCAAATTATCTACTACTAGCATGTGATTTAAACAGCGTGGACATAGCAGTATACTTAGAACTTAAAGAATTTTTGTTATGTGTCTGTGAGTTTTATTTCCAGTGTTTGACTTCTAATGAGTCTACTGCTATATTTTCACAACATAGGAAGAAGAATTTAAATGGCTTTTGCAAGAAGAGGTCCATGCTGTTTTGAAACAGCTGCAGGATATTTTGAAGGTAAAGTTAATTTGCTTCATCTGGTTTTTGTGTTGTGGGTTAGTTTGCTCTCCCATGTGAGGAATGGTGGTAGATTTCTCCTTAAGGAAAAAATTCTTGGTAGAGGGTGCATAGAAAGGTCCATCACTCATGTCCAGTGCTGTCCCAAGTGTTTGTTTGCCCTCTGGTCTTGAGAATTCATAATAAAGCTGATTTCCCCTAGATAACTGTTCTTGACTCTGTTCTCTTTGCCGAGAGAACTGCTTTGGAAAGGATGTGGAGGCAGACATACCTGTCTGCCAGGCATTTGCCTGAGATGTGAATATTTTCTGGAACAGAGAATCTGGATCTGCCTGTAACTCTTACCATGTGAAGGCAGAAATGAGCACGATAGCCTTTAGCTGACAAGCTACTACTCGTGCAGTAATTAGTAGATGCACTCTGCTCATTCAAAACCATCCTTCCCTTGATATATCCACTTCTCTGATGGTACCTGCCCCTTTCAGAGGCGTGAAGTGTTCAGCTGAACCAGGCCTGCAGCACCTTTTGCCAGCCTGAGTGTGGGCTGCTGGCTTCAGCTCTTTTCAGGCAGCCAGGCAGTGAACCAGCCAAAGGGGATTGTGTGCTTGTGTGCAAGCTTTCCTGCTAGGTTAGTTTTCCACAGGCCCAGCCCTTAACAGGTTTCGGTGGGGCTTAGTGGGTGATGCAAGAGTGGGGGCAAAAATGTGGAGATGAAGGGTGGGTGCCAGAGGAGGTGGGAGTGCCATGGTGCTGACCCAGGACATGACTCACTGCAGGTTGTTGTTACCTGCTGCTATCTGGATATATAGTATCTGTTTTGAAGAATTCATTACAGTTTTGAGGTTGATTAAAGGACAGTCATCAGCCGGTATAACCAGTCAGGAGGTCTGGTTTTCACTTGTGGGTAAGGGACCCATTGTGCAGCCGGGGGGGGGGGGGGGGGGGGGGGGGGGTGGCAGTGAGTGTGCTGGGAAAGGGGAGCAGGACAGTGCCTGGGGGCATGCAGGGCCGGGCTCTGTGGAGTGCCCCTGCTGCTGCAGGCAGCTTGGCAACCCCTCTGGGCACTGCCCACCTTGCCTGGCTCCGGACCACAGCGCTGGAGCACAGGATTTCCCATGCCTTTAGCTATGAGCTGTGCTCTGAGCCATCTCAGGCTGTGCCTGTCCTACAGGAGGATGAGGGAAAATCTGTGTGCTCTGTTGGTGGGTTGCAGGAGGCTTGCAAAGGTGACCACTCTGCATTTGGCCACTTGCCAGTGTCTGCATTTCTGCTTTCGCCTTGTCTTTGTTCCTGGCCTGTGGTGGGCTGGGCCGGGGTGGAGGCTGTAGCACTCACTGTGTGCTCTCTTGGGCAGGAGGCCTCTCAGCGGTTTGCGCTGCCCGCCAGCGGCTCGGCGGGAGCCCTCAAGCAGCAGAACTTTGCGCTGAGCACGTCGGGGTAAGTGGTTGTGGCAGTCGGGGGGTCGCTGCTGCTCTGCCAGGCCGCGCCAGGGCGGGCTGCCGCCCCCGGCCATGCCTGTGTTTGTGCCGGGGGCTTCCCTCTGGGGCAGTGGGCTGTTCCTTGGGCACCTGCGGCCAAGGTCTCTACAGCACCCCCAGAGCGAAGGGGTTCTCCTTAATACAAGATTGCACCTTAAGGAAAACAAGCAAACTCCTATGTCAGCTTAATGTAACAGTCTGTAGCCAAATTCCAGGGCTTGCCTTAGCCAGACTTGTGCTGTTTCCTGCTGACACCTATAATATACTCATCGATTCCCAACCACATGCTGGTGTGTTACATCAGTATGCTACTGTCAGCAGTTTTGCCAGGGGGCATATTTTTGATTCTGGGCACAGGGATTTGCAATTATAAGACCTGAATTCTGCTCTTGGCTCAGTTTTTGACTCTGACCATGGATGAATCTTAGCCTTTGTCCTAATCTCCCTAAAATAGCAATAATAAATCTGCCTGGCATAGAACAAACTGAGACCTGTGCAGAAAGTGCTATAGGAGTGCACTTCTGAAATAGCTGTACGTTTTTTGATCTTTAGCATCACCCTCAGTCTTGAATAGTTGCACTCTGGCAGAGGTCACAAGCTTATTGCAAAGTAGGAGACCTTGGTCCTTAGAAACAGCATGGTGAGCATTTTATAGAATGATGCAATGATTCTGTATCAGGTTTGAAGCTTGCATTCTTCAGATCTTAAAGTATACAGTTGATTCTAGTTTTCATTCATTGTTGCAAGGTAGATCTTAAAAAGTGTTATATCTAAAGAGTTTCTGTCTAATGTATTGAAATGTAAAGTGTTGCTAAACTGAGTTCTTGAAGGCCTGGGTGCTTGAGTCTTCCCCCGCTGTTCATTGTAGATGTGAGCCATCTTGCAGGACCTTTTAAAGGGTTTGGAGTGTGGGTTTTTTTCTTGTTGAGGAGAGCAGGGTGGGTTTGTAGTTTTCAAGTCCCATATGAACCATGTAGAACTCCAATGTCATGAATTCATCTAATATCTTATGTTTGTGCTTGCGAGAGCTGTTTGTAACAGCAATCAAAGTGTTGATAAGTAATACATGAAATAAGCATGGGATAAGAAATGAATGTAATGTCTTAGGTAGGGCAGTTAGGGTGAGGTGGCTTATAAATAATAGGACAGCAGCTGGCCACAGGCCAAGAGCTGGGGACTTGAAAGTGTATGTGGAGTTCATCTGCATCCCCCAGGTGACCCCTGGAAGGAAGGGAATGTGGCTAGCTAAATGGGACGGGGGGGGCGGTGTCAGGTTGGCAGTTTCAGTAGGTGTCTCTTGCCTCATGTGACTGGTGTTGCCCAGATCCTTCTTCTTATTCCAGCACAGACCAGGTGAAAGGTGTGTTGACACTGCAGGGAGATGCCCTGTGTCAAGCTGTGAGTACTTGCTCTGCTTCTTGCTTTCTAATACCATCAAGGGGTGGGAGTCATCCTTATTACACTTTGATAACCTCAAGGAAGAGGTCATCCTTACCATGCTTTACCAGTGATTGATAAGTATGCTTTGTCAGTCTTCCCTAATAGCCCTTAAAACCTTAACATTTTGGCAACTGTTGAAATTTGTCAAGGTTCAGCAGCTAACCCTCACCCCCCAACACACACACAGCTGTGGTGAGTGGTGGAGTTGACTTTTATGAGAATTCCTTGCTTTTACTGCCTTTGTTGTGTAATTTCCTTGGGGGCCTTCTGAGATGAGGTCATGTGTCCTGCCTGGATCCCAATTTGCTAAATGCCTATCAACTTATCCTTTGTATTAACACCTTCCTTTAGGAAGACCAAAGTTCTGGCCGTGCCGGAGCTGCTGAAAGCAGCTTGCCAAGATAGTCTGGGAGACAGAATGAAGTGGGACTGGCAGTCTCTATGTTCTGCATAGGGAGGTGTGCTTGGTCTCATGTGTTTGTTTCTTTCTTCAAGGATGTTAATCTGAAAATTCCCAGAAATAATCAGCTCCTGCACTTTGCATTTCGGGAAGACAAGCAGTGGAAGTTGCAGCAGGTACTGTTAATTTTAGATGCCTACCCCTCTCTAGTATCTGCACCCTCCAAGCAGTAGCTGTTAGCCCCTCGCTTTCCAAGAGAGAAGGTTATATCTATCCCACATTAGCTCCAGTGGTAAAAGCTAAGGGAGGAAACAGTTGCAGTTGAATTCAGCTATGGTGCTAGGAGAGAAAGATGGGTTCTGCTTGTTCCTGAAGCCAGTGAGCTGAAGGCTGTCTGCATAGCAGTCATAATCCTTTAAAAGGAGTGCCTAGGATGCCTGTGCACTTACTGACCTTGTGCCTCCTTGTAAAACCCAGGCTAGCAGGGTAAAGAGCAACTTCAGAGGATTTGAATAGCTTGCTGTCAGTCTCTTAGGGAAGCATTTCTTTATGCTGAGAACAAATTTCACTGCATTGTGCTCTTGTAGCATAGATGAGTTCCCTCAGTTAAGGAGTTAAAGGGTTGAGGCTGTCCAGAACATTGAATCTCTTTCCCATCATTTTGCTGGGAGATAGCTCATTTCAGGACCTAATCTAGTGCCTGATCTTGAAGACATAGTTTCCCACAGTTACTTTGTCATAGCTGAGTAGGTTGGAGAAGGGTGTATTCCATGTGCTTCACTGCTCCATGGCTCAGACCATGGAGCATTTGGTCCATGGCATTTGGTCTTGAGTGCAGTTTCCAACGGCTGCTTTGGCAGCAGGGTGAAAGCTCTACCTGGTAACTGTGTAGAAATCTAGAAAATTGTGTACTTGAGATGTTAATGCTAAACTTGACTGAGTTTGTTTATGCCTTGCAACAAGGACATGAAGATGTTGTGATCCTATTTTGTGGGTGTTTTGTGCTGCTGCCTGGTTGATAGTCTTCTACCAGTTTTTATGGAAAATACCTTCCTGTGTTTACTTGGAAGAGCTTTATGTTCTGGTGTTGTTCAGATGTGGAATGTGAGTGCCTAAAGAACTGTGAGCAGAAGCATTACAGTGATTATTTAAGATTGCAGTGATTATACAGAAGATTTACAGGAGATCTTTGTCCTGTCTGAATTAAAAATGAGCATCTCATTTGTTCCCTTAGTGAGTGGTGCCAGATGGAGTTTTGTTTCTGTGCAAAGTAAAGTCATGGGTAAGAAGTTATAGTATAGGCACATTTTTGAGGAATGCAGGTGCAGGCACACAAGTTTTGACGAATTTGATTAGAAAACAGCAAAATCAAGGGGGAAGAGGAATGAAACAAGTTCTTATAATAGCAGGATTGGCATTGCTGGGTTGGGTAATGCTGCCAGGGTAACTTAGCTTGCTTGAAAGCATCTGGAAGATGTAAAGGCTGGAGGTGGTGATATTTGGTGATGTCATAGCCCAAGTACCTGCAGAATCTCTCTGCAATCTGACAGTGGACTTTATAACCTCTCTCTTCTTCCTGTAGCCTCCAGTGCCTTGTGCTTTCTAAGAGCAGAACTATTCTGTGATCCTTGAGCTCTGGATAAGAAGGAAATAGTGCCCAGATCTGTGCCACAGAGGTCTCTACAAGGCTGACCTGGGATCTGGGGTTGCTGGGGAGCAATGAAGGATGTATCAAACTACTAATTTCCCAAGCTGTGTTATCCATCTCCCATCAGCTACCTCTCATACAGTCTTCCCTTTTCCATTTATTGCACCCTCTGATTTACCCCTTCCTTTTTTTTTCAATTTTCCTGATGCTGCCTGGAACCGACCAGTTACTTTCTCACTGGGCCATCTTCTTCCGCTGGTGTGTCCTTGCTCCCATAAAAGCACTGGGATATAGCTATCAACCTTGCTTTGATAATTGTCGCCTGGCTGCAAGCAGTCTTGCTTAAGAGGGACTTAAGCTAGCTGTGTCCTGAGTGTGGTGAAGTTCCAGACAAGCAGTGTGATGGCAGCTTCTTCATGCTGGAGATAACTCTCAACCACAACAATTATAGTTTAGAAGGACTTCGGAATACTGCCAGAGATGCTGTATTGTTTATTGCTGTTGATGTAATTTACGTCATTCGTTTTAGCTCTAATAGTTCCTAAGGAAGAAATCATTATTTGTGTTGCTAGACCTGACTACCATATACCATCAACAGTGAGGATTTCTACCTGAACAGTTGTGATCAGAGTCCTCCCAGGACGAGAGTGCCTGATACCACTGTTCTTTCAGGGCAGCAGCAATATCTTAATTGGCAGTTCAGGTTATAGCGATCAGACTGCTTTGCATCTCCAGTCCCTGAGTGAAGAACCCAATAATGCATCTGGGCAGCAGTGGTAGTTTTGTGTTGGCAAGTGTCTGGTACTCAGAGAAATGTCCTTAACATTTGAGAAGTCAGCATTTTCCTAGGGCCAACAAAATAATATGGGAAATCTCTACTTCCTAGTGTGTATTATAAAGTGTGTCATTAATAGGGCTGCATTTGTACCTTTGCAGATCCAGGATGCTAGAAACCATGTTAACCAAGCCATTTACCTGCTTATGAACAGAGATGTAAACTACCAGTTCAAAACAGGCTCGGAGGTTCTCAAGGTGAGGAGAAAGCCCTCTCTACTTGAGTAGGAACGTGCATTTTTCTTCCCTCCATTTGTTGTTTTAAATAGTTAATGCACATTATTGTCTTGAGTCTCTTAATGGAAAAATTGTACCCATATGTACCTATTTCAAGGAGTGTCCATGTGACCTCATATTTGATATGAATCTATACCAGTTTAGCATCAGTAACAGGGTTGTACATCACGATGAACAGTAATCCTAGTAGTCGGTGCCCTGCTGCACAGCAGTGATATTCTGGGAGTGCCTTCCTTGATCTTTTTCAGATGATGCAGTTACACAGCTCATGCTTTTCTCTGTCAGTCAGTGCTTTTGGTGAGAGCAGAAATGAAGCAGTCATCAACAAACAAAAGATTACAGTTAGTACTCATGATTTACTGATGGTTTGAAAGTGACTTCTTGCTTGCTAGTAGTAGCTGATGCAGTCTGATACAGACCAGCTGTTGCTTGGAAATGTGCTCTGAAACTATCAGAGTTTTGACTTACTCATTAGAATCCATCACATATCAAAGAAGAGAAAGCTAAACTTTTTTAGTCTCCACATTGCAAGGGCTGCTAAGAGGAAGAAGTTAGGTAATAAAACTATTTCCTTTTTACTTTTGTGTGGAAGTAGGGGGTAGAAATGAGTCATAATATAAAATGCCTTCATCTTAGGAGTCATGAGCTCTATAACAGACATAAGTTGCTTCCCACTTTTTTTCTGGAAAAGGAAGTCTGCCTGAGTAGAGGCTCTGAACTGTGGTTTCTGGCAGGATTGGACTCTCAGTGAGCTGGTTCTTTTCTCTAGTGCCCTAGCTCACAGGTTATGAATGAGAGGGCCCATTCTCTAGTTGTTGTACCTGTGATGTGGGAATGGGGAGAACTAGAACACAGCTTGTTGTTTTTCCTTAATGCCTGCTCTTCAGAAGAGCTGATGATGAGCTTGTTGATGCTTCTGTGGCATCAGTAATTGATCTCATGTTCTCTTCTTATTCTTATAATGAATAACTGTTCTCTTCGGTCCCTGGTATTAAATGCTCCTGGTGTGTCTCACAAGTGTCTGTGATTGTGGTAACAGTTAAACTGCATTTATGCAAAAGCCACCCCTTCCCAATAAGTCCCTGTATTCCTGGAAGGGTGAGGGGGTGGTGATGCTGGTTGTTGTAACACTTGCTAAAGGCTCTAGGATTCTGCAGCACTCTGTCCAGAGCTGTCCAGGGATCACCACTCAGCAGTGTACATACCTTATCTTGTAGCTTATGGATGCTGTGATGTTACAGCTCTCAAGAGCCCGGAATCGGCTTACCACTCCAGCCACTCTGACTCTACCGGAGATTGCCTCCAGTGGTCTCACAGTAAGTATGTGGTGGTCTGGATCTCTGTACGGTCTGGCAGCGTGCAGCAATTGGGACATTGTGCTGCATCCTGGTGGAAATGGATTTCTGAAGTGTCTCCAGAGGCAGAGAGAGCTGAAGAAGTTGCAAACACTGAGCGGTTTTGGCTGTTCTGTATCTTCCTATGGGAAAGCAGATGACTTGGGCGTGAGGACTCTGGTTCTCAGAGCGTAAGTTGTGTTCTCTGCCCAGGAATCTTGCCCAGGGATGATTTGTCATTGTGAACACTGCTCTATCCCCTCCCGTCACCATCGTGCACACACCATTTGATCAAGCTTGAGGAACAACCATTGTTTGCAAGCTGCTCAGTCTCTGTTTATTTTCTAATGTCCCTCTCTCTGTGGGGTAACTAGTATGACTTAGAGAAAGGTAACTATTTCCCAGTATTAGAAATAATGGTCGTTTCACTGACAAAGAAACCACTTATTTTCCCACCAGAAAATGTTCACCCCTGCTCTGCCTCCAGACATCCTTGTGAATTTCTATATTAACCTGAACAAGCTGTGCCTGACTGTCTACCAACTCCATGTGCTGCAGCCCAGCACAACCAAGGTGATGCCTACTATCCTTGTTTATTTACCTCTATGTCCCACTGTAAGGAGGAGATCACACTGCTATATGGTGCAATGTTATATGCATAAGATAATGCAGAAACAACTGTAACTGGTGTTGTGTCTGTTTAGATCTGCTGCAGACAGAACGCTGGTTCTAAATCTAGTTTGGGGCATGGCCACTTAGCCCAGGAGAAAATACCAGTGCTCTGGAGTAAGCCAGTAACTATTTTTTGCCAAGTAATGCTTAATCTTACAATATAATGTGATAATTTTGCATAATTTTGGAAGGGCATAATTGTATTAATCCAGTTTACATCAAAGTAGCATCTTGGGTTTCTGAATGGAGTTTTGATGGATACTTTTCTGCTTCACCTGTTGCATTTGGGTCAGCTTGATATCCTGTGAAACCAGAATTAAACTCTTTAGCTTTATGAAATGCAGTCCTTACATAAGGATACTTTTCCCAAAAATCTATCTTTTGCTTTTCTTCTGGACCTTCTCATCTTATTTTTGTGGTGCTAAACTTTGGAGCTAAGTTGGACTCATCCACTGTGTAGAATTTTTTTTCATGGAGTAGCTGGAGGGATCAAATGCCACGGATTGCATATGAATGGTGTATTCAGGCAGATACAGTATAGGCATTTCTTGATGTCAGGCTACTGAAAGTGAAAATCTTAAAACATCCTCCTTCTAAGGACTTTTGTTTACTGTATCAAACGCCTAATAACCTTTTCCTTCTCTTCCAGAACTTCAAGCCTGCTGGAGGGTCCATTTTACATAACCCTGGAGCCATGTTGTAAGTATAGTCACTACAAGGGCTGTGTAACAGGTGTAGGAGTACGCTGAGGATGAGGTCCAAATGTCTGTACTCATTTTTGATTGTAGCATCTGTTAAGTGGAGAAGCTGGACTGAGTCACTTGCTGTGGCTGTGCCTGTGAAGGCACAGGTGCTCGTAATAGTGTTTCTTTAATGACTCAGTCATAAAGGCCCAAAGATGTGATTTCTCAGGATACAGCCCACACATACAGTGCCATGAGTTTGTCTGGAGATGGGAGTTGTAAGCCAAAATGAACATTACGTTATTGGCATTGCTATCTGCATTTTCTGCCTTTGTGCCTCCCTGGAAAGCGTTGAAGTTTATATCTTAACCGTATTAGCTTAATTCTGAATCTGATCAGAGATAGACTGAGAGTTTGCATTCTATTAACTTTACCAGGTGGTGTTTTAAATATAGTAGAAATCTTAGCGATCTCTTCCGTGAGAATGGAGGACAGTTGAGTTTTGTGTTCTGTGCTGTTGTGTGTAAATCTGTGCTCTTTTTTTCCCCCACCCCAGTGAGTTTGGCAACCAGCGATATGAAGTCAGCCATGTCCATAAAGTGGAATGTGTTATACCATGGTTAAACGATGCCCTTGTCTTCTTCACAGTGTCACTGCAGCTTTGCCAGCAACTGAAGGACAAGGTAATAGCCTTAGAGAAGGGGCTTTGTTTTTAACTCTGGACTCTGAGAGGACCTCAGATCTCCTAAAAATCTGATGTGATGTTATTCTGTACAACTTACGTATAAACTGAAAACAAACGATGAGTCAATGCTCTGGAGCCAGGGATGTGGCTGGCAATGCCTAGCAGGCAGCCATCTGGGATAAGTGTAGTAGTGTGGCAGATGTGTTTGCTGAACTAGTGACCTGATGGAGAGGAGCAGGTAGACACTTGTGTTCTCTCAGTCATGAGCTGGATGTGAGGAGATGCCAGGGTGCTGGAGAGGAGGTATGGAGACCTCAGCAAGCTAGATACCAGTAGTCCAAGTGTTCAGTTCCAGCTCTGCAGCTGACCTGGGTGCACCTTGAGCAAGTAACTTTGTGCTCCGAGCCTCGTCAGTGACAATAGCAGCAAATCTGCCCTTGTGCAGTGCAGTGCTGGAGTGTGTAATGCTGTAAAGCTCAATCTTCACACGCCCATTACATGCTCTTTCTTCTGTGGCCCAAAGGATACAGGAGCTTAACCTGCTTTTCTTCTTGCTTTCCAGATCTCTGTTTTCTCCAGTTACTGGAACTACAGGCCATATTAATTCTCTATGGAGTGTCCAAGCCCTTACAGCACTTCCAGTGTCTCCCTGTTTGTTTTCAACATGTCAGCTGAGTCCAGGTCAGCTTGAGGAGTGCTGCGCTTTACTACCAGGTGGCCCTCCATAGGTGAGGGTCAGCGTATCCAGAGACACAATTCTAGTAGCCTTGTCTGGGACCGCTGTATAAGCAGGGCAACAAGCAATGCTGTGTGGCTAGTGAAAGCTTCTCCCTGTCTTTGTTCTCATATGTGTTGCGTGGCTTGCACTTCTTCAAGACTGGTGAATTACACTAGCCCATTACAAGGGATGGGGAGCTGTGGGCTTCTCACACTAACTGTATTTGCACACAGTGCTGTAACTAACTGCTGGACTGTGAGCTGGCTGGGAAGGGATGAAAGCAGACTGATTTAACACACTACAAAATGTGTAGAGCATGTTGCTCCATGTAGTGAAATAATGTTGTTATGATCTAGTTCAGCTGTGGTTATGACTAGCACTGAGCTTCTCTCTCTTCTATCTGTTCTGTCCATGCCCGTGTTATTGATTCCCCTTTGGGGTTGTTCTTAATTGCTGCTGTTTGAACTCTTCTTTTTCCCTGGCATCAATGTGATAACACTTTTTTTCCTAAGCCAATTGGACCAACTGGTTTTTTTCAGGTTTAGTATCTTGTTTTCACTGCCAGCCTTTGGAGCTGCCTCAGTACCTTGAGCACAGCTGTGCAGTCTCACATCCTGTCATTAAACCCAAAGTGAGTACCACATTGTTACTATTTGCTGCCTACCTATGGATACTACAGTATGTAACTCATCCCTTTAGCCATTGATAGTTGTAAAATAAAGATCCTCAGACCTGCCATTCTCCTGTGGGCTGTCAGTTGTGAGAATAAAAGAGTATCAAAGATGATATTCTCTTACAAGTGAGTGGCTGTTGGTAGTTATGTGTGCTGGATTACTGTTTGCCTTACCTGGAGGACAGCAGTGGTCTCTATGGGCAGAGCTGGGAAGCTCTTTGAAGGCTGGGCCTTGTTTGTGTAGCCTCAGCTCAGTGCTGTCTGACACCCTAGTACTACCTGAAGTACTTTTCTAAACTTCCCTTGATGGTCATGTTTGGAAGAGGCTCTAGGTGCTGAGACTGGGTTGGGCTGGCTCGTGGAGCTGTTAAGTGATGAGTAAGCATCACCTGTCTCCTGTTTGGCTCCAGCGAGCTCTGTCAAGCCTGTGTTTCTGGTGGCTTTCCTCTCTGGAGTACCTTACCCAGTGTGTGCTGAGGTGAGGACTGCAGGCTCACCACGGTCCCTACAAAACATCAGGGCCGTTGCAGCCTATTTTCACAGCTATCCAGGGTGCTGTGTTCAGAAGGAAGAGATCACAGTATCGCAGAACAGTTGAGGTTGGAGGGGGACCTCTGCAGTCTGTCCGGTCCAATTCCTCTGCTCAGTCAGGGCTGCCCAAAGCTTGTCTCCCAGGACCATGTCCAGATGGCTTTTGAATAGCTCCAAGGATGGAGACTAGAGATAAGTATGTTTCTTTGATTTTTTTTTTTTTTTTCTTCTTTTCTCTCTGCATAGACCGATGCTCTGGGCATGTGTGGCCTGCCCTGTCTGTGACCTCCCTTTCTGTCCTTTTGTGAGATCCCTCAGATCCTGAGTGGGTTAGTGCCAGCTTTGTGATTGCTGCAGCCTTCTTTGAGGACTTGACACTTGGTGCTGTGCTCAGTCTAACATATGCTAGTATTACAGGTTGCAGGCAGTAACAGAGCCTACAAATGAGTATCAGGCTGTGACTGATGAATGTCTTAGTAAGTAACGAAAGGCAGAAGGTAGCGACGCCTGGATGGGCTGATGCAATAGCAGACTCATTACTGATTCTGGTCAGTTAGCCTTATGACTATCTGTGGTCATGACCCGGGGTATACATTTACTAACCCTTGCTCTGTTCCAGACCATTCTCTGCTCAGGAAGTGATTGTACATGTGTGGAAATGCTCACTATTAACAGCTTCTCGCATGAGAGTATTTTTATAGTTGATACCCTCTTTAGAGCCATCTGTGCTCTTCTTTAACCCTCCCTGTGTGTTGAGAAGGCTCCTGTTTTAATTCACACTAGTGTGTGCAGTCCAATCGATATTGCCACATCCTCTCCATCAGGTTCCTGCTGATAGGGATATAACGTGCAACCCAGTGTGTGTTGTTTTCTTCTGATGAAAACAGTCTTCACTTGGGGAACACCTGTCCTGTTTCCAGCTCTGATGCGCAGTGGCTGTGTCTGAGGGCTGCTAGGTGGCAGTGGTACCTGCTACAGGACCCTGCCTGGGTTACTGGTATGGAACAGGGTATGGAGAGGCTGACCCTGAGCTGGTACCCAGTGATTTGAAAGATAAAACAAGAGTCCACCAACTAAAAGACTTAACAGTCTATCTCTTTTCCCCACTAAACTGAGCGCAGAAGAAAATTTACAAAGCCCTAAGGGCTTTTGCAGCCGGGTGAGGTTGGTACTGGGATAGCTGCTGGCAGCCCACCCCTCCCTTTGTAAATGCAACTCAAACGGGCTGTGGGCCACAGTCTTTGGCAAGTGCTTGGCAGTACAAGGTGTGTGTGAAGTTTGGGCTGCTCTGCAGTGCTGCAAGGGCTTTTCATTGGTACATGCACTGATGAATGCTGCTGTGTGCCTTGAGAAAAATGAAATAATCAGATTGTCTGCCTTTTCCTGGGCTGGGTTTTTACAATTTTTTTAGGTTCCTCTGGGGAAGCTATAGTTCTCATGAGCAAAACATTTCCTGGTGGAACCTTTATTTTTTCCCTTTTGCCCAGGGAATCTCTCCTTAGTCTTCAGGGGATAGAAGTCTGCTGCTTAGACCCACTGCATGCCTGCTTTTGATGCATCTAGCAGTTGAGCTGCAGCTGCCTGGATGCTGCTGGTATTGGAACCACAAAAGACACTGACCCATCAGCCTCTACTGCTGAGCTTCTACATGCCCTTCGAAAAGGAATTAGTGTTGCCTGAACTAAGATAGAGAAGACACTTGATAGGCAGTTTTCAACAACAGCACTGCAGCAGGCTAATGACAGAGCAGGACCACAGACTAGGAGAGTAATGAAGAAAGATTATTTTATGGCTGCCTCTAGTCTCTCAATCTGAGCATCTATTTGGTATTGTCCACAGAGCAGTGACAGACAGCGAACAGAATCCCATGCTTCTTCCCAGCATCTCAGCACTGAGCAGACAAGAAGGTCTCTCTGGTGAACTGAGCTAAGACTAAATGTAAAGACACGGTCATTTTTTCCTGGAGTTGGAGTTGAAACTGCAGGTATTTGTGTGTGCTGATGCCAGTGTGCTCAAGTGTTGCCACTGCCAGGACTTGCTTGGAATTGCACCTAATATCCCTGGCCTCATCTTGCCTTCCAGCTATGGTGGAAACATTGCAGGGGTTGTACCACCACTCTATGCATGCGTAGGTGCTCAGCTGCCTTTCAGGGTGCCACCTTCTGGAGTCATTGTTGTCACGACAGAACCAGACTTTTCTTGTTCTATATGTGCCCCAATAAAAAGGGTCACCCCGTCCCAGTGTGGGATCACCTATGGGGACACAGTGTCAGCCTAAAGCAGAGGGACTGTACCAGTCGAAAACATGGCTCCACCTGGGACTGTACAGATGCTAGGTAAGTGGGTGATGCTGTTCAAATTGGAGGCACTGATAGGCTTCAGGATGAAGACTGTGCTTTCTCTTTGGTGCCCCAAGCATCTTCTGCAAGGCCATAGAGAGGAGTGAGCCACTGCTCCCTTGCACAGAGCAGTTTCAGCTTCACAAGCTTTTGTGTCCCCAGGGAAGAGTGAGGTAAACTGTTTCTAAAGTTGATGCAGCACATAAAGGAAGCTATATCACATGGTCCAAATGTCTCTACAGGGACTAAAAGGGTTCCCAGAAGCCGTGACTGTACTTCGAATCATCTTCAGAGCCTTGTGCTGCCTCTTTTAATGGCCAGGGACAGTGCTATGCTTTGCGTTCAGCCCTGTTGGAAATTAATCTTGTAATGGAAGAGCTGGAACCCAAAACCCTGAAAAGAAGCATAGCTGGGCCTCCCATTTGGTCATCCCAGAAGGGATTTTAGTGTGAGGATGCTCCACAGGATGTTTTGGTGATCAGCAAGTGTGAGCTTGGAAGAAGCTTCTCCTGCTCTCTCCTTGCCCTCACTCCCTGGCAGTTCCCCTGGTTGCTGGCTCTGCATAGGGCAGCACCTGTTCTCCACTTTGGCTGCAGTAGCTGAGGATGGTCTGTGGCTTGTAGCTGAAAAGTCTGCATTAAGGTGCTGTATCTAGCAGGGATTGTGGGGTGGACTGATTCCAGCGGGTATATTGGCCTACGATGGCATTGCAGGTACCATGCAGGGGGTTCACGTTCATCCACGTACAGATAATAGGAGAGACTCTGGCTGAGGTTGTAGAGGAGGTTGGAAATGGCTGGGCAGCGCTTGGCACTCGAGGTGAAGGTTGAATCTGATTTGTAGGTACAGCAGAGGGAAGAAGCAGGAAGAGTTGTTCTGTCCAGCCATGAGGTGGAGATGGGTTTAGGGCTCCATTGCCAGGTGGTCTATGCCCACTTTCTGCTGGGAATCTTGGAAAAGGATATGTCATTGTAAACAGGAGGGGATGGGAGTTTGCATGTGTGTGAACACACAGTCTCTGTGCTTTGTCCCTGCTCAAGCCCAGGTACCACTTCCCTTCCCGAGAACAGTGCAGAGGTCCTGGGCATGTCTGCGCCTGCTCAAGCACACCCAGCCTGTTCTCTCTTCCCCATCACCTTCCCCGTGTGAACGTCCCCCCTTGGTGGCTGGGCTGGGTTTCTCCTGAGACATGAGTGTGTCTCTGCAGGGGAGAGCAGGGCCTGTGCCGTGCTCTGCCTGCTTTCCTCCCCTGTCCCCCCATTTTGACAAGCAACACAGATACTGGAGGGTGGGCTTCAGCCTTGGGAGCTCCTGTGTGTCCTGGGTCATTCTTGGGTGAGTGGGCTGGGTTTTGTCACCTTGGGTTGTTTTGGGGAGTCACAATCACAGCAGCAGCAGTGGGCAAGTGCCAGGAGCAGCAGCAGCACAGTCCCTGGAGAAAAGTGAGCAGTTATGTCAGCGTCAGCATGTCTCCCTGATGGCACCCCCCATTTCAGCGAGTACCCTCTTGGGTGTCTGCTCCCCTTTCCCCCCTGTCAGCCCTGCAGCACTTTGTGTGAAGTGCTGTGCATCACACAGGGCACAGCAACCCCACAAACACCATCTGAGCCCAGGCTGGTCAAACCGTGCTAGCATTGGACAGGTGGTGGCATGGCTATGAAAGTGGTCTTGCAACCAGGGAGGTTACACAGGGAATGTTTCCTCCGGGCCCTTGTATCTGTTGCAGCCCTTGTCTGCTGAATGTAAATGGAGCAGTTGCGCTCTGCCACTCTTCATCCAGGGCTGTGCTGCTGGGGGGCTGCATGAGTTGCTGGGATTAGGGCAGCTGCCTCCCAAGCCTATTGCTGGGAAAAGCCGTCTGGCATGTGCCTTGTGCTGAGCTGTGCACTCACCCACAAAGATGAAGAACATGGCAAAGGCAGCAATGTCCCACTCAGTCTCAGAGAACCTTTTTCTTGCCAGCTGGCTCAGGCAGTCATGGATCTCTTTTTCCAGGTCTGAGCTTTGGCTCATCATTTCCATTTCTCTCAGAGCTTACCCAGGTGGCTAACCTGTGGACCTGCTGGGCAGTAAGACAGCTCCTGCTAGCAGGAGGGACTGGAAGAGAAATGCAGCTGCAGTGCTCCTGGTCCCTCACTGGAGGACACAGGCCATTGCCTGGGGACAGGGTGATCCTTCAAACCCTGACAGTGAGCTTTGGGTTATTGCTGTCCATGTAGAGTGGGAACACCTTTACCCATCCAGCCAAGATCAGCTTAAGGCATATAATTTAACTACCATATTGTAGAACAAGCCTATTTTTTTTCTGAATTATGACAATTTTTAAGCGGTAGTCCTGCAGGGAGTTGGAATTGATGATCTTTATGGGTCTCTCCCAGTTTTTGAGATACTCTATGATTCTTTGTAGTTCAGGGGTGCATGGTGTGATCATGCCTGCTTTTTATCTCTCAGTCTGCAAAACAGCCTAGCCCTCCTGCATAGGTCCTGCAAGGATGTCTCACCACTGGCCTAACTCAGTTTCCCTTTATGTGGTTGCATCCTATTTGCTTTCCCTTGTTGAATTCACATCTGTGTAAAGTAACTAGCTGCACTCATACTTCTTGTGTAAGGATGTCTGTGTGTATATGCTGAGGGGCAGAAAATCCTTGATGACCTGAAAATAATCTTTCAGATCCTTGTGATTATTGACCAGGCATATGGTCTTAAAGAAGAGTCTTTCAGAGGATGCTGTGGTGGTGGATAACCCCTCTGCCTGGGTTGGTGTGGGTGTGCCTGCCAGGGTGGGTCCCTGGGAGCCGGCCAAAGAAGGTGGCACCAACCCCAGAGCTCACCTTATCCCTGGCCTGTCAGCAAACCAGTCTCTCTCCAGCTGTCCTCTGCCAGCACTGGCAAAGATTGATGGGTGAGAGGAACAGGGCCTCTACTACTCATCTCTTGTGGAGTGGAAGTCCTGTCCCCACTCCTGGTCTGGTTGCAGGCAGCCCTTTCCAGGCATCTGGGCAGCAGCTGACTGCCGGCTCCAGGGCACAGGGAGCCTGAGCCGGACAGGGCTTGTATCTCCTTAGTTGCAGTGGGCAACAAGGAGGATGAGGAGCTGGGAGGTGACATCCTCCAAGGGATTAGCCCAGCATGGAGGCTCAGGAGCCCTTGCACATGCCATTTCTGCTGCTGCTGCCCATCTGCGGCACGAGCAGTGACCCACAGTCCTCACTGGGAGCTGTTTGCACCTGTCTGGCTCAAAACCTTGGCCCCAGCTGATGCAGAAATGTCCTTCTAGAGTCCGAGTGTTTTTATTAGAACAGTGGCTCAGAGGATTGCCCAGGGGGAGCTGGACACAGGCCAAAACCAGCTAGGAGGACGAGACTTGCTTTGGTAGCTTTTGGCCCTAGAGTGAATGGTTGATGCCATGCTTCACTCCTGTAGTCCTCCAGGCTTGGGGCAGCAGGGACCAGGTCCAGGAGAATGGATTGTAATTAGCAGCGTCCCAAGAGGAAATAAAGGAGCCTGGGTGTACGGTGGGGGGTTCTTCATACCATGGAGGAAAGCAGTTCAAGCCCAAGCAAACCCTGCTCTTGGCTTCTTTCTGCTACAGCCCTGTGCTGCTGGAGCCGGGGCTGCAGACCCTGGTTTCAGACATCAGCCCAGCGGAGTGGGGTCCTTGCCCTTTGTCAGCAGCTCTGGGCTCCATGGTCCTGGTACACTTGCTGGGACAGGGCTGGCCTGGGGGCAGCCAAGGCTAGCAGGCTGCGGGAGGCTGATGGGGAGCAGCCAGGCAGTGGCAAGTAGTTGAGGAGGTCACACTTCTGCCTTTGGGCCGCTGTTATCAGGGGCCTGGCCAGAGGCACCGCTGTCAGTGGGAGCAGCCCAGGCGCCCCAAGGGCTTGTGGAGGCCAGAGGCAATTCCCTGCAGTGTTCCCCACCTGCCTCAATCAAACGCATCCCTTTTGCTTCTCACTGGGCCACTGACACAGTTCCCATGTATGTGGTACCCAGTGTACTGGGGGTGAGGTCCCTGGGCAGAGAGATCTTCTCTGGTCTCTGGCTTTCTGCTTCCGAAGCTGTCCTAAAGCAGCTCCCAAGGAGGAGCTTCTAGTGTGGGTTGAGATTATGAGCAGGATAACGCTGCTGGCTGGGCTGGAGGGAGCAGGCTGGAGGCCCTGCTCCAGCTGGTCAGCCCTGTACCCCCATGTCCCTTCTCTTGCAGGGTCAGAAAGCAGCACCTACAGGACCTGCTGCAATTTATTTTCCCCTTTCTTGACAGTGTTTTCTGCCTTTACTGCTGCTCCATGTTGTTTTGCATTAAAAGGTGCAAAACTAATTTTTAAATTCAGACCACACTGCTCTTCACCAAGGCTAAAAAAATCTATTCCTTATAGGAACCTTGTACATATTACTGAGCAGTACACTAGTCCTGAGGGAATGCTGCTCACAGACAGGAACATCTAATACCGGAAAGTTGCTTTTCATTCTTGCACAATGACGAAAAAAATCACATAGAAAAAGTAGTTTGCTAGAACAAGCCATCCCACTGAGCAGGGATGTGTGAGGCAAAGATGTGTGTTTAGAGCCAAGCTGAGTGGTCCTGAGACCTTGTGACTTTAGCTGAAACTTTGACTCTGTTTTACAAGGCCTAGATGTTTAGCTGGTGGTAACTCTCATAGCCTCAGCTAGCAGTGTTGAAAGTGGTTTTGGCTGGGTTTTACTGGGCGTGTCCCAGGCAGCTGGAGATGGATGGCACGTCCCTCAGGAAGGCAGTGTGGGGTAAGAACAGCTCTGGTGCCGTGGAAGTGCAGGTGGGATGGTACGTCCCAGCAGTATGTGCTGGTCTGGTGCCGATGAGGAGAGGCGTCCCCAGGGCCTCTGCCTGCCTGCTGCAGGGCCGAATGCTGGCAGCCCCACTGCCTGGGCACAGTCCCCCATGACACCTGCGTTGGGGTCTGTTGCCTCTTCACAGAAAGCCTGGGGGCCGAGACAAGGATTTTGCTCACACACCCCCCAGGACTGACAGTGCTTGTGTTATCTGAAATGGCAGCAGGCAAGCTGACCTGACAGTTGGGTTTTTGCTCTCCAGAGTCACAGTGAAGTACAGTTTCACGCCTGTCTGTTCCCATCTCCCTGATCCTCAGCAGGAGGGAGGAGGTGGTGCAGAGGTTGATACATGGCCTCCTGCTTTTGAAGGTGACTTGCTTGGCAGTGCCGATGCCTAGGTCTCAAGACCTCTTAGCAGAGCTGCTGTTCCTTCGCATGTCCCCCATTTTCAGAACCTGGCTCTTGTTCCTGAGGTGGTGCACTGGGGAGGGAAACCTTGGTTTGTTGGTCATTTCCAATTGCTTGCTTGCTTCTTGCTTGTAGAGCAGTCCAGTGGATGGAGGCATTGTGGCAGCGCTGTGTAATCAGCTTTGGGATACAGGGGAGGATGCATGTGGGTGCCCGGGACCAGAGCTGGGAAAAGCCCAGTATACCCCGCTCCCAGGGAGCATCGATCAGCAACAGGCCTGTGCACGAGGTGCCTTGCTGGCATCAAAGGAGAGAAGTACAGGGCTGAGATGTGTGTTGGCTTTGTTCCTCTAAACATTTGATCCTGGCAGAATATGTGAATCCATAGGTGTTCAGCCTGAATATGACAGTGCTGGGCTGCATCCTGAAGCGATGGCTTAGATGTGAGGGAGCTTCTGGCATTTCAGCAAGCCAAGAGGACAGTGTTAAAATAGTGAAAGAGCTAGGTCAAGGGGGAAGGCCCACTGCAAGGCCTGCCAAGAGTGCTTTGGTGTCGCGATTTTTGGGGCAGCTGCTGAGAGGCATTGTCTGTTTGGGTAGGGGATGCTCTGACAGAGCATGTACTAGATAAAGTATTAGGCATTGATTTAGTGCTTCTATGGTTTGAAAATCCCCAGCTGCTTTCTAGTTTTAATAAAGCACACCTGTTTCCAGGCTGAGCTCTGATTTAAGAATATTGTTTGTGTTCAAAAGGACTAACAAGACCTTAAAAGCCCCCATGCAAAGTGGTTAAGGGATTGTTATGGGTGCTATTTTGGTGATGATATTGCTGCTTTTTTTTTATTAAGAGAGAAGCTGAGGAACAATGAAGACCCTTGGTGCATGCTTGGAGTAGGAGAGGCTCAGGCCTAAGATTCCTTTGCTGTCTAGTGATCTGGAAGGATTTCTGGCTGGTCCTGCTGCTGTCCTTTCATTAACAGGCAAGGGAGCCATGCAGTGGGTGAGGCTGTGTGTAGATGTGGTGCTGAGTCCTCAAAGGCTTGGGCAGTCTTCTTAGTGCTGCCTGGGGAGGAGATCTGAAAAAGAAATAGATGCACCATTCTGCAAGGATCCACAGACTAATATTCCTTTCCATCAGCCAGGGGCTGTGGTGAAACTACAGGAGATAGGAATGCTTCCAAAACAGGTACCCTGCACTTTTCATACACAGACTCACTGAATGTGCCTCATTTATTGTCCTTGCAATTTATACTCAGATGGCTGCTTGCTGTAGCAGCTGTAGTCTCCTAACCACCTGCTGTCCACTGCAGGTCCCTCCATTACACCATTCCCAAAATGTGGTGGGCTGTAATGCCTGGAGACATTTGCTTCCTCCCCAGATTTGGGCAGTGGAAGGCACGATCTAATTGGTTAGCCTCAGCTGCAGAGTGAGAATTGAGTTTGCCCTGCCTCCACCTCCTCCTGGCTGCTCTGGTGACATCTTTCCCCATAGGGAAATCATTGGCAGAAGCAGGAGCACAGTTTTGCCTGTGCTACACTTGCTGCAGGGAACTTTTCTGTGTGTCCCACTGGGCAGTTATCACCCTCATCCCTGCTGCAGGCTGGCATCAGGCTGCGAAGGACACCATCACCCTGAGGAGGGAGCATGGGGGCTCCGCCTGAAATTTAGTGCTTCCAGTCTACATGGAGTAAGATCTGGGGGGAAATTTTGTCCCATCTGGGATGAGAACTTCCACAGTATCGATACAGATCTTTCTGCACAGAGCAAGAGTTCTGTGCAGACCTCATGGATAAGGATGTAAAAGCTTGCCTTCTCTGTCTAGGATGTTTATGGGTGCGCATGGAGCCTGTCCCTTGGCTGTCCTCTCAGTGGTTCATTGCACACATGTGATAGGTCCCCGAGGGGCAGGGGGCGACTAGGTGTGCAGGAGAGCACAGGCACCTGTGTGGCATATTTGAGGCAGGAGCCAGAACTGGTTCTGTTGGCTTGCAATCTTTGCAGAAGGTGGAATTACTTGTCCTAATTGCTGTGAACAGCAGCACATACAATGTGTCCCTGCTTCTCTCTCCAAAAATCTAATTAGAGCCAAATTCCACCACCATTCAAAATGTGGTGTCAGAATAGAAGCATTTTCAGTCAACTCAGGTAAGTGAATGTTCTACCTCTTGGTTTGTTATCGGCAGGGTCTATAGTTCACCTGAAAGATACTCATGTGAGGTGATTCATTGCTCAGAAACGGGAATGGTGTTTATATCTCACTGTTGGGCTGCTGTCTGTGAGAGCTAGGATGGGGGCAGCAACACCAGAGGAGACAGCGGCTGGATAAATCTGCCTGTATGGCCAGCTAGACGACTGAGTGCAGGCAGATGGAAAGTGAGCTGGGAAGGTTGAAAGCTTGAATGGGCAAGAGGCAAAATGCTGCATTTATTTGCTGAGTAGCTAGATAGGTACAAATAGACATGAGGAAGAAGTAAGTTAAGCAGCTGGTGAAAATGGAGAGATTGTGCCTCATGTGCCTCTGGGTGCAAAAATGATTTGTGGTCCTAGAGAAAACAGTCTCCAAAGTGCTGGAGCCAGAGTGGGAGGTGGTGCTTGGCTTCCGAGTGCCAGAATCTCTCAGCATCTTGCTGCATCTTCTCATTATGCTCATTCTGCTCCCCCCTTGCTGTATTCCCACTGCTCATCCAGCTGCTCTCCCTGTCCCTGAGCTGCCCTCTTCCCCACTAAACTTTGGGACTGGGACAGTGTCTTGCTGGGCACCCCCTGGAGGGTGTGCTATGACTGCTGAGTATTTGGAAGTGCAAGATAGATGCGAGAGCAATTTCTCCTCCTTTAAGTAGATCTCCAGGCTGTGTGCTCTGTAGTCGTGTGGGTGATGCTACTCAGGTTATCAGCATGATCAGCCCACACTAGCAACACAGATTTGGGCATCAAATCCCATGTAGGGAGTCAGATCATGAGTGAAGGACACAGGAAGGGAATACAGACACTTATACCAACATGTAAGAGGGGCCAAGGGAGCTACTTGGTGACCTTCTGCTCAGGTGAGCTGCCCATCAAGAGGATAATTCTAGCCCTAAGCTCACCCCAAAGAGCCTGGATGGTCAGACAGCATGCTTTGCTCCTCTGCAAACCTAGAATTGCACAAGCTTCTGCAAGCCCCATCGCTGGGGCTGATCATTAGCTTTTCTTCGAGAAAGTCTTTGACTTGAGCTTGAACATTTCCACTGTTGGGGTAGAGGATTTGCTGCCAATTCTAATGACTATCATCTTGCATGGTAAAAGAAATGCATGCTTTGGTTCCAGCCTGAGTGTGTGCAACTTCCATTTCCATCTAGGTCTGAGATCCCAGCCTGTAAATGATTTCCGTATCACAAGACGACAATATTCAGCTGGATTGAAATGCTAAATGCTTCCCTTCTCCCGGCCTGCCAAAGATGGGTGAGGAAGGATAGCACATTACTAGTGGTACTCACTCAGCAGTGATTCTCCCTTTCTAGCTGTAGTTTGTGGCACAGACATTTTAACGGGGTTTTAACCCTCTTAGTGTGCATTATTCTGATTTTGCATTGTTCTGGTGTGTTAATCAAGCATTCAGGAATCATCTGGTAGACAGGGACAATCAAAGTGGGGTTATAGAAAATAGCTCTTATCAAAGTCACTTCATATTTTTCAATGCAAGTGGATATTTTATGTAAGAAGACATCTGTAAAAGCTCTGTCCTACCATCACATGACATATTAGTTGAAGAATCCTATTTCAGCTTTTCTGTTATTTTCCCGAGTTGGCATTAGGCTGATGGCTGTATAGTTGCCTACGTCCTCCTGGTTCCTTTTGCAAATCTCTCTGCCAGCCCTGAGACATTCTGAAGAGTTTGAAGATTTACTGAAAGCCAGTGTTGGAGTTCCTAGAAAATATAAATGCGAGTTTTCTCGTTCTGCTGATTAAAGCCTGTTTCTGGGGTTTCTGTTGCTTGACAGGTTTCATTACTGCTGGGGAGTATTTCAGCATCCTGTGATAAGAACACATTATAACCACTTGCTAAGTGGGAACAGAAATAGTAATTAACTTTCCTGTCTGTGCTTGTATTGCAGCTCCTTAGGGTAATTCTGTAGGTTATAGCAATCTCCTTCCTTCCCTTATCAGCTTTGATCATTTATTATACATTGACTGGGGAGCAGTTCATTCTTAACTGCTTCCATTTTCTCTCCTAACCAATCTGCTTTGTGGAATGCTTTCTTTCCCCTTGGTTTTCATGCTTCCTCAGGTAGTCTTCTTTCCTGACTGTGGAACTGTGTATTTTTTAGCCATGAGTAAAATATCCTTAAAAAAATCTAGTTATTATATTTTGCTGTTTCGATTCTTTCCCTCTGTTGATCTGGTGCCTGTAAGGACTCTCTGTGCAGAGGAAATGAGTGCTGACTTCTGGCTATACATCTAACTACGTTTAACTTTTTTGCTGCACTGTAATAAATACACTCACCTCATACTTCTACACACCAAAGCAATTGACGGGTCTTCTAAGACTGAATGCTGCTGTGTCAAGCTTAAGTGTGATATATAATCTGCTCATACAGTGCTTCAATTTAGGAAACGATTGGTGCCTGTTCTTGGGAAGTCTAGGGATATTTCACTTCTGGCAGGCAGAGCATGCCAGAGTGTTGCCACTCAGCAGAATTTTCTGTGATGCAGTGGCTGTTTCAGGTGTTGGCAAGACAGGGGGATTCACAGCTGCATGTGTTAAATGTTGCTCAAGAATCTTCTGATCACTCTGCTTTAAATCAATCAGAGGAAAACGTATTTTGGAAAATCCAGTTCTCCCAGCAAAGCCCCTCCCAAGCCAGCTGGGATAAGATGCTGGGAGAGCAGCAATCCCATGCTGGTCCTTGCCCAGGATGAGCAATTGCCCCAGGGCCAGGATACTGCTGCTCCTGAATGGTTTCAGGGTTGTGCTGCTGGAACTAGGGGATGACTAGTCACTGAGCAGTCTCATTTCACTCTTGCTCACAGGTGTGTTGGTTCACTTGCTCTCTGCCATTAGCTGGTGCAGCAGTTAATTCACAAACCCATTCCCTTTGGGGCTGGACCCGGTTGCCTTCAGCACCTGCCAGATGCTGTCTCTTTGGGCAAACATACTTTTGCTGGAGCAGAACCCAGTAGCAAGGGCTGCTCCCCACTCGCTCCAGAGCCAGCCAAGGATGGGAGCGTGCTCTGCTCTCCCTGATGGTGCCTGCTTGGTGGGCTGCTGTGCTCAGGATCTCCTCCACCAGCACAGCCAGATCTCCTTGCCTTCCCCTCAGCTCCATGCCCATCCCCTTGCTCCCTCTATATATATATCTACAGGGAAAGCTTTGTGGTGGAGAAACCAGGAAAGGCATCTGCAAACTCTGTAATGACCAGGGCGGTGCTGAGATAGTGCTTCCATGGGTCATGGCTGGAAGGATCTTGGCATGTGCTGGTGGAGGGTCTCAGAGGACATGCCTGTCCTCTCTGGTCCCAGAAGAGGACACTCAGGAAGCACAGTGTTTCTCTTCTACAGCATAGCTGCAGAAATACAAGGTGAAGCTGGGCAGTCCTGAACTAAACCCCTGGTTTCCATTTCCTTCCTTGCTGGAGAGCTCTGCCTGCAGTGTACTGCTGAGGGCTCTCCTGGGGAGATGAGGAGGGGGATGCACAGCCCTTGCTGAGGGGTGTAGCATGGGAGGAGGTAACGGACCCATGACACTGCCTGGCTGTGTCTGGGGGACAGCCCCAGTCTGGGGCTAGTCAAGGATTGCTCAACATTGCTACAGGTAAGCCTTAAACCTTTTGAATGATGACTGAAGATATTGTGGCCCCCTTCTTGGGAAAAGTGATGTGCTGATGTAACCTCTGAATGCAGAGTAGCCCTCTGGCAAGCTTTGACAAGTTCATCTGTGAGTAGCAGGGCTCAAGAGCTTGCAGAAGAAGGGCGGAGGTAGATCTGGCCTGTAACTTTGTCTTAGCTGTCCTAGGGCTGCATTGTTTTTGGTCTTGTTTTGTTCCACCTGCCCCCCCTGCCCTACAGAAGAGTCTGAAGTGTGGTTTGGTATTGCCTGGGAGATTCCTGCAGTCGCTGGGTAGCGGGAACCTGGAAGGACTTACACTGTGAATACCTGCAAGTCTGAAAATTTTGTACCATTCTTGCAGTAAGCCTTTCTGCCTTAACTCTGCTTCACCCGGGGAGATGTTTGCAAAGCCCTGTGGGGCTGAGTGACAGATGCTGCCTTCTGGAGGAAGGTAGCTGTGATCCCAAAGGAGGCCTGGGGCAGCAGAGCTCATGGGGATGCTCTCTCAGAGGACTTGACTAGTGACGGCTCCGTGGAGCAAGTGGGATGAGCTGCATCAGACTGGTTTGTGGGCCAGCTGGTGCTTGTTGGCACTGATGCATGGTGAAGGTACAGGTTTCCATCCCAAGAAGTATTTGTGTCACTGGAAGGGAACAGCTCTGTCCCATGTCACTAACATGTCCTAAGCAAGTCAAGGGGATGCTGCAGCTTAAGCCTGGTCAAGCAGCTGGTCCACTGGGTCTGTCTGCCTGAAGACAATAAACAGGCCTGATCCAGCACTTTACAGGAGGTAAGGGGACACTCCCTATCAAGGGAGAAGATGTGAAAAAGTACATTCAACCCTGTGATGAATGCAGGAGCTGAGCTCTTCTGAGGAGAGTCTCAAATCCCTGAGCTGAGATGGTTGTGTGGGGCTGGGGGTTGCACAAGGGTAGGTGCTGCTTTTGGCTCACTGCTTTTCCCCAGGGAGAAATGAAGAGCTTTCTCTCCTTGGACTCTGTAAGGAACATCAGGAAGTCTGACTTTCATATGCATGTATCTGTCAGCATCAGCCATCAAATCAGTCTCTGAAGTTGTCAGAGTGACCAAGGGCCTTTGTTGTACATCAGGGAGCAGGGCAGAACTTCTGAACAGCTAAAATAGGGTTTTGAGCATGTGGTCTTAAGTCCCAGGTCTTCCATGGTGATCTCTTTTGCATCTCTGGGCCTTCTCCCCACCTCAGAGGCATAGCTTGTTCAGGGAGCATTGTGCTGAGAACTGGTTTTGATGGTGCAGTTCTTCAGTCTATGGCAGAAGGGTGCAGGAAACCGTTGAAGTGTAGTTTTCCCTGGTGGGAGCAAACCCCTGCTTCTGGCTCGATCTCCTGCTCTGCAGAGATGTTTGCTGCTCCTTGGGTTTGAGGGCCAAGGAGAGCCTTCAGGAGAATGCTGCCAGCGTTCAGGTTGTCTGAGCATTGCCAAGCTGTGGTATTCAAGTGGGATCGCTCCTTCACCGCACTAGGTCCTGTGCACAGTGGCAGCAGCTTGTGGTGGAGTCAAGGCTCAGGGAACAAACTCATATTCTTTTAACTATGTGTATTTATCTCTTCCCCTGCTTTAAAATAATCTCTCTCCAGGAAAGTTTTTTTCATTAAAATCTTCAAGGAAAAGATGCAAGTGTCTTCATTTAGAACAGCACCAAATATCTGGGAAAAATTTAAGCTAAGATCAATTTATTCTAGATTTAGGTATCGGCTAGGGCACCAGCCAGCTGGGAGTCATTAGTACGAGCAGGAAGGACATGGGTAGGTGTTGTGGGCAGGAAGCTGTGCAGGATGCAGTACCAGGATTTTGCTGTCTAGCACAAAGTCAGTTTGAGCACTTCATTAGAAGCAAGCTGTGTAATGTTCTAATATTAGCTGCAGACAGCCTGCTCTGTCTGCAGCCTTTGTGCAGGCTGTGCTCTGGCATGGCATCCCCGTGTCTGTGCTGAGGGCAGCCTGTGTGCCAGGCTGGGAGTGCAGAGGTCTGGGCTGCTGCTAGCAGAGCTCCCTGCTGTGCTAGGGGCTGCCGTCCCTTTGCTTGGCAGGCGGTTTTCAGAGGCAGTGGCACTGACAGGTGCTGGGGAGATGCAATGTGGGAAAGCCTTCAGCCTGCTCCATGTGGGCCTTGCGCAGGGGTTTGTGCTCACATCTTCCTGCGTTGTGTATTCCCCCCAGGTTCTGCAGCTCTAATCTGTGAAGTCTCTCTGTTGTTGTCAAGTGTCTTCTGTTTCTGTTTTTTGGGCAAGAGCGGCTGATGAAGTGGCCTGAGCACAGATGAAGTAATTCTATTAATGGAGAATGGTCCCTAATGGAAAATATTTTGTGTGTGAAAGCTGTTGGCATGAATTGATTACAATGCATCAGTCTATTAGATGGCACTAAACAATTTGTGTTTCAATATCCCTTGAAATATGTGCCTTTCTCTGGGAGGACCTGGTCCAGAATCCAGCCCAGCAAATTGGAGCTTGTCCAATGAACTCCATTTGGATCCTTTTATTGATGCAGTAGTGCAAGTTATTGTGAACTTTCAGGCAGTTGCAGCCCACAGAACAAATGGATACTAGGACTGTAGCGCCAAGAAGATTGCTTTGGCTCAGTCTTGCAGGGAGAGTTGTGTCTGAAGGCCCCAGCACAAGAAATGAGCTCAACCATTGCTATCTTTCCAAGAAGGGGCAAGGTCCCATGTTAACCTGTGGCTACTGAGATGAAAAGAAGCATGGGTGGGTTGAGATGGCACTATCCTTTGAGGAGGCTGGTGTCTTCTGTGCTCAGTCCCCAGTGGTGGCAGAAGAAATGGAAGATGTGGGACCAGCTCTTATGTGCTTGTCTTGATGTTATCGAAGATGAAGTTAAAATTGGTGACTGGAGGGCAAAAACTCTGTGACTCCGTCTCTAGTAGGAGCTCACAGCTGCCTTCCCTACAGCTGCTTCCAGAGCTGTAAATCCTCATCTTGCTCTCCCAGTGCCACTCCTTGGCTTGCTCTGGTGCCCTTAGACTAACTAGGGGAGCTGCCTGCTGTGGTACATCTGGCAGTAACATCCTGCTGTGAGGCTCCCATAGGTGCTCATGGGCCTCTGAGGGGTGGGCAGAGGGGCATGTGAGGAGGGGTGCCAGGTGCCTGAGGTGCTGATGGGGAGTAGGTGGGCTACGTGGGAAGGAAGGGTGAGTAGAGAGGGACACTGTAAGCTAAAACTGATGTAGGGCACACCTCTGCTAGCACTGAGGCAGGGGATTTCCCCTTTCACCGTGGGCCTGGTGCTCTCCCAGGCTGGCATATACAGCAGAATAATTGCAGAGAGGAGAAAATCAGCTCTTCTCTTCTTCCCTACCACCAGTCTTTGCTGCCCATTTTGTGCTGTCCCCTAGACTACTTAGACTCTGATGCTCTCTTGCTATGCAGCAATTCCACCTTTATACCCACTGCAGCCTCTCTATCCACCCATCCCAGACGAAAGCTGGTAGCATACTGTAGCATACTGTCTCTTGAGTGTATTATGTCTGCCCACAGGTACCCTCCAAGCCTGACTGCCCAATTCCCCCCCCCCCGCCTCAATTCAAGACTTGGCAATCTGGGAACAGTTTGAGTATTTCCACTGAAAATACTAGCTTTCTGGCTACGTGGGGAAAAAATTGGTGTGACTAACACAGGATTATGTATATAGCAGTCATGTGGGCCTTGAAGCTAAACCCAACTCATCCACTGAGTGCAGTTTTGTAAAGAAATTATGTGTCCACCCAGAAACGTCAAGCAGAATAACAAGCCTGGTATCTGCAGCACCCAGCACAGCTTCTTTTTCCATTGACTGGAGCATTATTCATCCAAATGAAATTATTGCTTTCTGAAAGATGAATGCTCTTGGTCAGCAGGGAAGGACAGACTTGCTGTCAGAGCAGATGGAGCCATTTATTTCTGCCTGGGTTGATAGTCATTGCTCTGAAGGCATCTGGAAGCATTGTGACTCCTGTCCTGAAGCACTGACTATGTCATTTTAATGCCAGGTCATGCTACAGGCTCCCTAATCACACCATTTACATAAGTAATATATCTGGGAGGATGGAGAAACAGTCATGGGAGAATGCAGCCCAGTCCATGTGGAAAACAGGCTCCATGCTCAAGGGATATGTCTGCCTGCTCATGTCTTTACTGATCCCAGCTGAAATCTCCAGGACTCATATCTCCTCGACTGTTTTACCTTTGCATTTATTAAGGGTTCTGCCAGGTTCCTGCACAAGCCACCCAGCTAAATGATGGTGCGTGTCTATGTCAATGTACTTGAATTAGTACTGGTGTCTGTCTGATGTTAGGAAGAAGAGATATAATTAAGATAATTACAAGCCATTCACTATCAGTCAGGGAGAGCAAACTGTCTTTCACTTAAGAAAAACAGTGTGTTAGTCTGCCCAAACCATCACAACACAGAACAAAGCCAAAGATCTCCAGCCAGCCCCAGGAGAAACCCCTGGTGACAGTCCTAATTCGACCCCCAGGATCAGATGAGCTCCCAGAAGGTCCCTCAGAGCAGGGTGACTCCTGGCTCTGCCATGACTGGGGCTGGGGTTGAAATGGGTGCTGTGGTCTCTGGCTGGGTGCCTGGTCAAATCTCGAGGCATTACTGTTAACATTGGATGATGATGAATTCATCCTGTCCAGCAAAACAGATCCAGATGACAAAGGTCAAAAAAATTGCTCACTGTCCTTTACGTAGGAATAAATGAGATCTGTCACGTTATTTACAACTTAGACATCTGTAGATAACTTGACAAATGCAATCCCCTTCCCAGAGCTCCTGGGTGCCACAGCTGCTTTCCAGAAAGCTGCATTCTGCAGAGCCTGTCGGGAGCTTGGGGTGCAGTCTATGTGGGGTGTCATGGTCTGTTTGGATCTCTCAAATTTGTGGGACAATGTACTTTGTGATTTAAACTTTATTTCATGAGCTCATTAAGAAATTCAGTACAGAAACACAACAAACGGGCTCAATCCCCTTTTGCCCAGGCTACACATGAATTCACTTATTCACCATTCAAGTCATAAGATTTCATAACCTGCAACTCTTAATATTGTGCACCTATGAGTAAAACAAAAAGAATTAGTTCCCTAGCCTATGGTGAGTGTGCCTGTCCTTCTTCCTCTGTCATGATGGGAGCATCCCCTGTATCATGCTGGGGAGCAAGAAAGCCTCAGCAATCCAGCTGCTGTTGGATCTGCTTCAAAAGCTTTTTGGGTAAGCTGATGTTTTATACCCTCCAGCTTGGAGGTTTGGTCTATACCTTTTCCATAAGTTAGTGGATTCTGAGGAAACTGCCAGAAAAAAAGATGATGCAGGAGACAGCCAGCTGCAAGTGGTAGTGGCTGCATCAGGGTCCTTTATCTCTTTCTGGCCACCTGTCCTGCCTATGTGGTGTTCTCACTTTGACCTAACGGCGCTGCTCCCAGCATGAGCTGAGGTAGCCAAAATCCGAACAGGATTGAGTGATCAGTCACAGAGGGGTGACTGCCAGGCATGGCCAGTGACTGTCTCTGCCACACAGGGCACCTACCTAACAGTTAGGGCTTACTGATGTGCTGCTGAGGTGGACAACTGGGGGATGATGCTTGGGGCCAGGCATTTACCTCCCACTGCTCCTGCCGCATCTCAGATAGGGCTCCTGGTGGCTCCTGCAGATGACAACGCTTGTCCTGAGCCTCTAGGTGGGTGCTGACCTTCACTGCAGTGTAGGGAGGTAGCTGGGTATCAGGGCTGTTGTGCTTGACAGTGGATGAACCTGGGGTGCCTTGCAGTGAAGGGCTCCTGGCTCTCAGGGCAGGACACAACGATGCTTCCAGATCCACTCCCAGCTCCTTCCCCTGGTTTTGGCTTCCTCAGAGCAATCTGTACCATCCTCCTTGGCTGCAGAGCAAGCCCCATCTCCCTCCAAGAGCTGTAAAACTCCCTGTGGGGGACAGGAATCTCCCAGAAATGAATGATGTGCTAAACAGGGCCAGATTCTCACTTTTGTGGGCTCCCTGCCTCTTTCCGTTACTAGCACACCTTCCCTAGCTGCTGAGTGCTGCTGTGGCCTTCCCTTCTAGCTCAGGAGGGAAGAACCACTATCTGCTTCTGAAATCTCTCCTACTTCTCCCTGTCAAGCAAACATACCCTGGGACTGAACAGGGATTTCACTTGACCACTCTTTTGCTAATGCAGCTATGCCAGAGGGACCGTTGCTGATGCTGCCTTGTGTCATGTGCAGGCACCTCTGGAGCTTGGAGTAATTGCTCTGTTTTGAGGAACCCCACCGTTAGTTGTGGTTTGCCTTGCTGCAGTAATGATTTAGGCACATCAGGTTATGCACAACTGTATTCTGTGTGTCCTTGTTGCCTGAACTGAAAGCATGCATGGGCCCTCACCACCAGGCGTCACAGATGGAAATATTAACATGGTAATTATTTAGCAACAAATTAAGATTTATTAATGGCTAGCAGCACTTAATCATTAACCAGTTTAAGGATTTACAAAAATAATTCAGTAAAATATATTCCAATTAAAATAGTAAAATTAACTACAGGTTCAAAAATGACAAGATTCACATCCTAAATCCCTCTCTCTATGTATATTCATAAACACAAGATGGACAAACACACACAGACAAAAACATTTGGATCTAGTGAAATATGTATGTACCCACACTTGTGAAAACAACTGTGTATATCCAACCACATAGATAGGTAGAGAGAGGTGGGTGAAAGAGAAGCTAGCCTACAGTTAAAATTTCCCTTTTCTCAAGTTTAGAATCAATACTCACAATTCATTGGCATCCCTCAGTGGGCGATAACTGAGACTCGAGGGGGTTGACTTTGCCCTGGCCCTTGTTGGCTTTGATGGCAGATGGTACCTCAGGGAGATGCCGGTGACAGTCCCGCTGCGACCTGGGAGAGCTCCAGGGGTCTCACTTGGGGTTACTATTTATAGAGTCCAAGACTTTCATCGGGTACTTTTCCACTCCAGCCCAACTTTAGTGATGAAATATTCTGCTGTTTTCCACCAGTTGCACAGGCCCAGAGCTTGCTGGGTGTGCGGTTCAGTGACCGCTCTCCCTCAGGCATGTCCCAGGTACAGCTGTACTGGGCTGTCAGGAGGGGATGGGCTGCTACTGCTGCTCCCAGGTGACAGGGAGAGCAGGAGCCAGGCCTGTCACCGGCGTGCCTTGAAACTCTGGTCCTCTGCCACTTGCAATCGACACCTCCCTCCGTAGGTGTGTGGGCCAGGAGGGGGGTTGGAGTCACACCAAGCACTGAGTGGCCCAGCAAGGCAGGGGAGAATTGCACCAGAGCCCTGCCCCAGTGTGCTGCAATACAAGGGACTCAGTTGTCTCCTGCCATGGGATTGAATGGTTGTGGCTGAGATTTGTCTGTTGAACCCCAACACGTTACCTGAAGGTTTCTCTTGGCAATATTGTGCTGTTTGTGGGATTATTTTCTTTACTTTTAGTTGAATGTGTCTAGATAAAATGCAGTTGCTTTTTCACACAACTGCATTTATTTCCTTTCAGTCTCTCATTCTGCACCCCCCCTCCCCCCTTCCCTCCTCTCCTTAAAAGACCTTGCCAGAATCTGAAGTCCTGGCTATTTCTAGTCAATAGAAAGACATCTGCCATGGAGGGGGAGAGTGCGTTGTGTTCTCCCCAGCATGGAGCAGGAGGGACCCCTGCATCTCAAAGGTCACTGGTGGAAGCTGTTTTGTGCCTGGTTTGTTATGCCCAGGTGAAAGTGGGTGGTGTGCCTGGGTGTGTAGATCTGAGACATGACCCGTTGTACTTGATGTAGAAAATTATTTTGGCTGACTGCATGAGCTAAGAACAGCACCCATATGTGAGCAGGCAGGTCCCGTGGCATTGCAGGAAAAGTGTGTGAGATGCCTGGTTGATGGATATCATTAAAACCTCGTGTCAGGGTGCAGAGAGGTAGAACAAGCCTAAAAAAAAATCTGATATGTAGGTAAGATTGATTGAACTGGGGTTTTTCTGCTTCTCTCTTCCTTATTCTCTTGAGGCTGAAGTCTTCTATATGGCAGTCAGTGCTGCAGTGTGGAGGTGATATCTTTTCTCCACCTCTAGTCAGTGAGATGAAGTCCATGGGCTTTGATTTTCTGAAGGACAGATTGGGCACTAAAAAAAAAAAAAATGTGGTGGAAAAGCTGGGAGAGCTCTTTGCAGGAAGGTTTGAAGTACAACTGTCAGTGGCCCTGGCATGTGGGGCCTCTCCGTGGTTTTGTTCCCCATGGTTCTGGTTGCAGCTCATGTACACTAAGCCAGCTACACCTGATAATCAGTACAAATGAGGAAGCTGGTCAAGCCCTGTTATAACCAGCTTTTTTTGTGTTTTCCCCTGGGGCACCATGTGCAGGGGATCACCTTTGTGCCAGACCTTTGCTGGCACTTCCCCATGGCTTTGGGCAGGTGTCAAGTTTGATTTCTATCAGGATTCCCAAAAATAGAGGTGCTTCTTGGAGCTCTGTTCAATTCAGATGTTCTGCCTCATCTTGCTCTCTGTCATCTTTAGAAAGAAAAACAAAAATAAGTGAAAACCAGTCAGAGCAAACAGTCAAACATAAAATGACTCATGGACTGTACAAAGTGTTCTCCACCATTAGGAACAGCCTTTTAAATCTCAGAGCTTGTTACTCTCCTGATTTATTCTCTTCCTAACCAATTTCTGTTCCTTTTTGTCTCTAATGAGTATTAACATGTTTTTCTATTTTCTTCATCTGAATGTGCTGATGATTGAGTTACTGCAGTTCAGGAAACAGTGTGAATTGAGCTGAGCGTGCAAGACAAACCGTAGGAGACCATTAGCCCCCACCACTGACTTTTGTACAGATCCTACTTTAACAGGGTCACCTTTCTGCATGTCCTTTTCTGGTGGGAACTGAACTGGGATTGTGAACAAACTCAGTTCTTTGGGAGATGGATCCTCTCATAGACTACTTGTGCAGTGGAAAGGTAATTCTTCGTCTGCTAATGTGGGAATGATACAGGAGAACCAAACACAGGGATAAAGCATGGTCCAAAACCCACTGAGTGGTGATGATCTTTCCTGGCAGTGAGGCACTCGAGCCAGACCTGGAAGAGCCATCCTGGGAGCAGAGCATCCAGTCTGAGACCCACTGATTTGGTTTGATCCTTCAAACCAGAGAGAAATGTGCAGGAAAAGAGAGAGCTGATGAAGGCATTGCAGGCAATGGAAGATGCCCTTGGCTGGGAAGCCCTGGCTGGAGGTGGCAGAGGCTGTGCTGGCAGGTTTTGCAGAACTGAGGCTGTTTCTCTGTAACAGCCTAGTCTTCTGACCCCACTAGATCTGGCACAGAGGCTTTTTGAGGAGGGATTTTACTCTAGGAGAAAGACCTCTCTGCTGACAGAAGTCCCTCAGACCTCCCCCAACCCCTTTGTGTATCTTCCATTCCTTAAAAATAACACAGAATAACCAGAAAGCAAGTAGAAAATAAGAAGTTGGTAAAACTAAGAGGAATCTGCACAGGAATAAGCACAAGTATATGCTCAGATATACCCAGATACACCCAGCCACAGACAAACTAGCACAGATAGGAGGGGGCACCTTTGCTGCAAACCTAAATCCTGATTTATAATCTTGATTTTAGAGCTTGATGCTTGGAACATCCCTTTCACAGCTCAGCCTGTCCTATTTGCTGGCTACTTTGACCTGAGGTTTGCTAGTCATCCCCTGCTGCACTCAGGACAGGCCTTTGCATTTGCTGGCATGCAGACCCATAGGACCCAGAGCCCCACATGGGGTTTGCCGTAGCTGGCACCCAGACACAGCCCCACATGGAGCTGGCTGGTGGTCCACGTGCCTGGGCTCAGAATGGGGACTTCACACACGCAGGTGACTGTGCTCTGGAGAGAGGTACTTGCAGCCAAAGGGGTTGGCAGGGTTTAAATCTTTGCACGTGATGCCTTGAGGAAGGAAACATCCCCTTCCTTTTTCTGGTCTGATTTGGTTCTGAGTGCTGAGCCAATAGGTAAGTGCCTGCTTACTGGTAATCCGACCTGGTCATTCTGGATCTGGCCTTACTGCAACTGCTCCATATGTGGGGACTGAATTTGGGGATGCTGTGTAGAACAGGGGGTTGCACAGCTGTGGCACCAATCCTGATGACAGTGAGTTCATCTGCTGCCCCTCTGTGTCTCTGCTGGGCCCTGGCCCCAATTTCTGTATCCCTTCCCCAGCTCAGTGGAGCTGAAGCAGCTGGTTTTCTCCAGGAAGAGCAGGTACAGCAACAACAGAGGAATGGCAGCCACCCAAGTCATACCCCCATGGGACCTGGAGCAGCTCTTTCTTGTCAGCTCTAGACCTTCCTGAGAGAGCTGTGTGTGCCCAAGGGCTGTGGGAAACCAGCTCTGCTGTCCGCCCCAGCAAAACGCCAAGGGCTGGCCTGTGCTGTCTTGTAGACATGTGTGAGAGGTAGGGCTTAACTGCTCCCCTTCAGTGAGAGCTTTCAAGTGCTCCGGCTGAGCTCATTTTACAATAAGCAGAATTGCTTTATTTATTACAGCAGCTGATGCAGAAGGACATCCAAGCCAGAGCGTGTGGCTCTGCTTCTCACTGTAGCCTCCTGCCCTCCGTCTGCTGTGCTGGCTCAGCACCCTTACAGGCCGGGAGTGCAGGGCTGTTTTCAGCCCCTCTAGGGCCTGTCAGTACCTGCCAGGAGTCCTGGGCGGGAGCCCAGCCTACATATGGTGGGCTCCTGAAATCCCTGTGTGTGCCCCTGAGTCCTGCATCTGCCAGCAGAGATGCAAGGGGCAATGTGGGTAATTGCGTGGGATAATGCACTTCTGTGACTGGGTTTTCTCTAAAGAGCAAATGTGACTGTAGCTGAGCTGGGATCTACACAGGGAGTGAATGTTTTCTGCCAGCTTTTGGGTTTGGGAGGGAGGAAATTACCTACCTTCTGCAAAACAAACAAACAAAATCCAGTTTTCTTTTGGTGGGAAGAAATACACAGTTTCTTTAGACTGAACTCTTCCATTCAAATCACATTTGAAATGGCTCTCCTGGTCTGAGCATGCCAGGAACTCTTCTTGTGCTGCAAGCTGAATTTTCAGTCAGTCTGAGGAGCGTCTTGACAGCATTTCTGTGTTTAAAAAGAATTAGTTACTATTGCAAGAAGCATCTTTTCTATCTTGCTGTGATCTCTTTCTGAGATGCTCTCTTTTGATCTTTGCAAACTAATGTGGATTTTTATTTTGAGAGGAAGAGCTTTTCCTCTATTTGAGCAGATGCAGACTCTGGTTAACCACCTCTGTGCATTCTAGTATGGGGAGCTCACCAGCAGGGCTAATGAGCAATGATAGATGCACCCCAGTTTCTGGTGGCTTCTGCACCATTCTTTTTTTTCTTTTTTCCCCAGAAGAAGAAGCTCTAACAGTAGCTAGAGACTTGCTAAAGGCCATGGTTATCAATCTGATTTGAGCAGAGAAAAATCAGACCCGGTTCCTTAATAATGAAGGTGAGGCAGAGAAGGTGTTTCCTGATCAGATGGCGCAGCTAGAGGCTGTGTGGTTGGCTGCATAACTTCACTAACACTAATGAAGGATGGGATGCAGAGGGACTGCACTGGAGTGGTCACCATTAAAGCTCATACATGTTCATGGCATCAGAGCCTGAACTAGAAATTGCAGTCCTTGGTGATCAGCCACAGGAGAGGCTGCCTGCTGTGCATGACTTAACACTCGTCTCAAAGCAGGCACCACAAGGTGATGCCACATAAAAAGCCTATAAAGAACGCCAAAGAGCCCCTGTGCCCTGCCAAGGCCCTTTACAGTTGATCAGACTGGAAGGAAACGGCTGCTTCGAATGGAAGGGGAAGATCCTGTTTCATTAGCAAGGGCTCATGCAGCATCTGATTCTCCTTCTCCTGAGCCCAAGGTTTCCTCTGCCTGGTTTGCTCCTGAGCTGGGTCTGGTGCACTAGGCCTGCTATGACTGGCAGAGGTGGGAGTTGTAAACCTTGGAGTGGCTACTGGTTTTCTGTTGTTTCATGAGTGTTGACTAAGTGTTTCTGGGCTGTGGGGAGCTCTCTGTCACTAAGTACAGCGGCCTGGCAGAGGCACCAGGGGATTCCTTCCAGTCAGAAACCAAACCAGTAAGCAGTTTGTTTATGGCACTCACCATTGGGTAAATTTACTACAGCAGCCAAGAGCAAATCCTGAGAGTCCTGGATCAGTTTCAAACAGGCTGGAAATTGCTCTCCAGTTTGTTAAGTCAAACTCTTTTGTGAATGAAGGAGAATGAATTGCTGTTCTCCCCCTCAGCTTTACCAGAGGGGCCTCAGGTGGAGGGGACCGTGTTCTTCACAGAGGACAGAAGAAAGTAAGACTTTGTACCAGGGGTTTCAGCATGCATATCTGAGCAGTTTCCTTAAGAATCAGGATGGTAGCTTGCCAGAAGCACATGTGAGAGGACACTCCATTGCTGGAAGTGCTCCATGCTGTCCTGCACCCATGCTTGCTGGGTAAGCAGCTGCCCTGGATACCCTGCTCTGCCAGCCAGACTCCTGCTGCCTGGCTCTGGTTGAAGTGTAGTGTCTTTGGGACAGGGACCACCTCTGCCTTGTCTTTGAGACAGGGATCACCTCTGCATTCTGCATGTGTAGTGAGGGCCCATAGCTGGTATTTCCAAGCTGTCCTGCAATGTCACTGGTAGTGATGATGGACAAATTGCAGGGCTTTGCCAGTGGGGCTAGGAAGGTGTGCAGAAAATGTAGCAGGATGGTTTTGAGACCCAGTTTTGCTCTACAGGTCCTGGTCCTAGAGCTGGAAGGAAGGTATGTATTATCCCAATGTCTGCCCACCTCTGCAAGATTAGAATCATCTGTTGGCAAGGCAGCGTAGCCCCTGAGTTAGTGAGGAGAGCTGGTTGGACTATATTGAGCACAGCAAGGAAGGAGCAATAAGTTAATCCTAGTTTTGACTGCCTAGGTGCTAGCCTCTGGTGTGGAAGTGTCTTCACTTGCAGATTTTGGCCTCACAAAGCTTGGCTGTTGAGCGTTACCATCAGTCACAATGAGAAATATGGTTTTCAGATCAAGCTTCTCAGTCAGCTGCAGTGTCTTTTGGTGGAGATCCTCTGTGTAAGCATGATGGGGAAAGCAAACAAAGCAGATGTTGTTGTGGGAGTCTACTATCGAACACCCATCCAGGTGAATGACACCGATGAATTACTCTACAAGGAATTAAGGGATATCTCTAGATCAACTGCCCTTCTCCTTATGGGTGATTTTAATTCCCCAGACACCAACTGGGAATATCACACAGCAGACACAAACAGGTCCAAGAAGTTTCTGAAGCATGTTGAGGAGAACTTCTTGGTGCAGGTACTGAGGGAGCCGACTAGGAAAGGTGCCCTCCTAGATCTGTAGGTTGTAAACAGAGAGGGACTCACGCACAGAGTGATGACTGGTGGCTGTCCTGGTCACAGTGACCACGGAGTAGCTGGTGATTCACCAAATCATTGGTGATAAAGGAAAAACTGCCAGCAAAGCTTTGACCCTGGATATGGGGAGAGCAGAGTTCAGGTTGCTGAAGCAGCCAGTCAGTAAGGTCCCCTGGGAATCTGCTTCTGAAGGTGTCTGGGGTCCATGAATGCTGGTCACTTTTTAAGAGCCTTCTCTTACAAGTGCAGGAGCAGGCAATTCCAGAGTGTTGGAATTCATGCAAGAAGGTTGCATAAAGGCAGAAGGTTGGCTTGGCTGAGCAGGGATCTTCTCCTAGAGCTTAGGCAGGAAATGAAAGTGTATGGACACTGGAAATAAGGACAGGCAAGATGGGAGGATTACAGGGATGCTCTTTGCCCCTGCAGGGAGAAGATTAATGTGGCCAAAGCTCAACTGGAGTTCAAGCTGGTCAGCACTGTGAAGGACAACAAAAAGGGCCTTTTAAAATATGTTAACAGCAAAAGAAGAGCTAGCAATAGTCTGTTACTTGATGAGGTTGGTCACCTCACAAATAGAGATATAGACGAAGCAGAGACGTTTAACGTCTTCCACGCCTCTGTCTTTTACACCCATGATGGGCCCTGGGACCCCTGGCACACGGTGTTGGAAGACCGTGACTGAGGGGGGATGACAGACTCCCAGCCAACCCTGAACTTGTTCGACTCTTGCTGCTCCAGCTGGATTTGCATAAATGGGACCCAACGGGATTCATCCCAGGGGCCGATGTCATCGTGGGAACTCTCTCCGTTAGTTTTCAATAGTCTTGGGAGCCTGGAGAGGTCCCAGTCGACTGGAAGGTGGCAAATGTTGTCCCGGTTTTCAAGAAGGGTAAGAAGGAAGAGCCAGGTAATTACAGGCCTGTCAGTCTCAGGTCAGTGCCTGGTAAAATTATGGAGAAGGTTATTCTGGGAGTTACTGAAAAACGCTTGAGAGACAATGCAGTCACTGGTCATAGCCGGCATGGGTTCACGAGGTGAAAGTCCTGCTTAGCCAGCTTATGTCCATCTCGTTGAGCAAGGGAAGCCAGTAGATGTGGTGAGTTTGGATTTTAGCAAAGCTTTTGATACTGTCTCTCACAGTATCCTCCTGGATAACCTGTCCAGCACACAGCTAGACAATAAATATCCATAATACACTGGGTGAGCAACTGGCTGATGGGTTGGGCCGAAAGAGTTAATAGTAAATGAGGTTACATCCCGCTGGTGACCAGTCACCAGTGGGGTTCCTCAGGGCTCAGTTTTCAGGCCAGGGCTCTTTAATGTTTTTCTACACGATCTGGATGCAGGAATCGAATGTACATTAGGTGAGTTTGCCGATGATACTGAACTAGGAGGAGCTGTGGACGCCCTCGAGGGTAGAGAGGCCTTACAGAGATCTGGACAGGCCAGAGAGCAAGTGCCAGGTTCTCTGCCTGGGACAGGGCAATCCTGGTTATACGTACAAAATGGGGGATGAGAGGCTGGAGAGCAGCCCCGTGGAAAGAGATCGGGGGGTCTGGGTTGATGGCAAGTTGAATATGAGTCAACAGTGTGCCCTGGCAGCCAAAAGGGCCAGCCGTGTCCTGGTGTGCATCAGGCACAGCGTCAGTAGCCGGCTGAGGGAGGTGATTGTCCCACTCTGCCCTGCACTGGAGCGGCCCCACCTTGAGCACTGTGTGCAGTGTTGGGCGCCTCAGTACAGGAAGGACATCAGACTATGAGAGTGTGCCCAGAGCAGGGCGACCAAGATGGTGAAATGCCTCAAGGGCAAGACTTACACGGAGCAGCTGAGGTCACCTGGATGTTCAGCTTGGAGAAGAGATGGCTGAAGAGCGACCTCATCGCAGTCTGCACCCTCCTCAAGGGGGGCAGCTGAGGGGAGGTGCTGACCTCCTCTCTCTGGTGACCAGCGATCGGACACGAGGAAATGGAAGGAAGCTGCGTCAGGGGAAGCGCAGACTGGACATTAGGAAAAGGTTCTTCACCAAGAGGGTGGTCGGTGACTGGAACAGGCTCCCCGGGGAAGTGGTCACGGCACCAAGCCTGTCAGAGTTCAAGGAGCATCTGATTTAATTTTAGATAGCCCTGTGAGGGGCAGGGAGTTGGACTTGATGATCCTTATGGGTCCCTTCCAACTTGAGATATTCTATGATGTTACCATTCTATGATCTGCAGTGATTTAGCAATGGCAGGAGGGCACCCACTTGCATCTAATCAGCCCTGGTAAGGGAGAGAAGAGTTCTCCTTCCTGAAGCTCCAGGGGGTCAAGTGCATGCTTAGATCCTGAGGCAAGGTTCAGCATTCCCTGAAGAGCATCTGCTCCACTATTGAGAGTGAGCCTCCTCAATTCCCTGCACGAAGACTGTGCCATGCAGGCAGGAGGAACCATAACTGAAATAACTGCTTAACCCTGCCTCTGCCCACTGACTCCTTATGTGCCCATGGGCCCTCTGAAGCGTGGTGGTCAGGTAAAGCTGCTTTTATACACTGACAGTAGACTCCCAACTGTGGAGGGTGTCGGTCATTTATCCTGGGAGAAAAATATCAGCTGTGCACTGACCTGCACAGGGACCTGGCAACTGTGTCAGTAAATACACTGCAGAGAAAGGAGTGGGGACACCAGGCAGGATTTGGCTCTGCAGACTCTGCTCAGTGCTGGTTTTCATGGTGCACTGTGATTTACACCAGTTAGAAAAAAGGCCCCGTTCAGGTATGGGGTAGCCCATCCCCACTCCAGATAACCACTGCAGGCCCCACTATTGCTTGTATGAGGGAAATGCATTTATTTGCTCTGGGTTAGAAAGACATTTCTCTAGTATGTACAGCAGCAACACCCCACACGTGCAGAGAGCCCACAGCCACCCCACAGTCCAGGAGAGGACCCAGTCACTGGGAGAACAGCACAGCTAGCACGAAATCCATCCCTGCAGCCATCCACGGGTGGTGCCAGGCTCTTTCCACACCATCTTTGATTGCCTGGCCCTGCCTGAACTGCTCATCTCCCTTGCCACTCCTGCTGTGGGAGCCAGTCTGGCGAGATGGGGCATTGGGAGGCAGAAGGGACTCTGACAACTAACCAGTGTGTCCGGAGCAGTGGGGCCACAGAGCAGAGGAGTTTGAGGGATGGTAGCCAACAGAAGAGCTGGAGCTTTAGTCCATGGAGTCCAGGTGGCTTGAGGATGAGGGGCAAGTCTGGGTCTGTTCCTTCCCTTGCATGCAGCATGTTGTGGGAAGATGGCTCAGTTGGCACAGGGAATGGGAAGGAATGACAAGGCCAGAAGCAGTGTATAGCAGTTTCTGGCTTGCTTTTCCAGCATCCTCTCTCACTCAGTGGCAGAGTGGCCTGAAGCTGGTGACACAGCTGAGCTGGCAGATGGTGTGGAGCTTGGCCACTAAGAAATATGAAGGTGCTTGGAGGAACTGGAAGGAACTGCCATGGAGACTGGGTTCATCTCACACCTGTTATTCTCCTCGTGCATCTGGGACACTTCGGTGGAGCCTGCCTCAAATCCAGGCACAATGTGGGCAGCGTGCACCACATGCACCTTGTTGCGGTGCTTTTTCCTCAAGAGACAGCTGAAAACCTTTTTGAAACCCTTTCGGAAGTGTTTGGAGACCAGGGCATAGACGATGGGGTTGAGGCAGGAGTTGGCATAGGCCATGCAGTGGGAAAGCAGGCGGAAGGCATAGGTGGCCTGGTTGAAGGGAAAGTCTCCATAGAGGTATCGGAGGATGACTACATGGTAGGGCAGCCAGCAGAGGCAGAAAAGGATAGTTACAATGATGATCATCTTGGTTACCTTCCGCTTGGCCTTCTTGGACTCTGATATGTCCTCCAAGGGGTCCACTGCTGTCCACAGGTACTTGATGGTCCTGGTGTAGGAGAGGCTGATGACCAGCACTGGGATGACATAGCCAAAGGCAAATGTGCTGGTGTCCATGACCTTGCGTCTCCACTCCTCCCAGCCAGGCATGCAGATGTAGCTGGACTCCCACTCAATCAGGTCATAGTAACTTAGGTAGGGCCCAGCAAAGACCACGGAGAGGCCCCAGATCACAGCCATGGCAGCCACTGCGTTGTAGGGGGTCCGCAGCTCCCGGGAGCGCAGTGGATAGCGTATGGCCAGGTACCTGGAGGGGAGAGCAGAGCAACCAGCACTGAGATTTCAGCCAAGCTCTGCCTGGCCACACAATCTCCAGGGACAAGAGAGTTTCTTTCATTCTCCTGAGGTCCCTGAGCAGTGGCCCTACATGTTATCTCACACCCCATTTGAGGTACAGTCCTGGGTAAAGCAGCTTTTCTCTTTCTAGCAAGGATGCTTCTCCTCCCACAGGCTTAGGCTGACTCATCCCTCTGTACATGGTGGGTTGGGTTGTGGCCCTGAGCTAGGGCCGGAGAGGTGGTACTGTGGAGACCATGCAGATATCCACTGCTTGGCAGAATTTATCCAGCAGAATGTTTGAACTAAGGATTCAAGAACTGGGGAAGCTTCACTGGGTGATGGGCACTGTGCAGGCCCCTGCCCACTGAAGGTGTCTTTCCAGCCTTCTCCAGCTTTCAGATCAGCCTGGTGGGGGTGAGATTTGCTCACTGGAGCTGTGGCTGCCTCCACCTTGGTACCAAAGGGACCAGTGGGGCCCTTGCCTTTTGGCACTGTCTCAGGTCAGCCCAAAGCAGGCAGTGATGGTCTGTCTGCTCCCTCCAGCAACAGTGGCTAGATATGGTGTGATGGGCAGCTCTGCTCCCCCACCTCCAGGCAACACCATAGGGCAAAGATGTAGATGTCAGCAAGGAGAGAAGGTGGCTTGGTGCTTGTGGTTAGGGGATGGAGAGGAGCTGTCAGCACAGACAGGAGCACAACTGCTGCAGCCTCAATCTGCCAGCATCCACAAACGGATACTCATTTGATGCACTGTAAGGCCAGCAGAGCAGGTAGATAAGACATGCAGCTGGTGTGACAAAACTCTCGTTGCTTGCTGGTCCTGTCATCCTGCAAGCAGCTGGCAGCTCAGCGAGAATCTCTTCATGTCATACTGAAAAGCAGCCACCTCTTGGGTGGAGCACTGCACTACAGCACACAAGTGCCACCAGAAAAGGAGAGAATGGAGGCACTAGCACATTGCCAAAATGTCCTTTTTTTGAGATACTGTGCCTGGTTCTGACCTGGCTGGAGAGGCAGACTGCACTCCTCTGATGAAGGTGCAGGGAAGCAAGAGGCTTAAATCATGAGAAATCTTGGGTCTTCCTCATGACAGCAGCCAAACTGTGTAACCACTGGAATCCCAGAGGACTGGGATATTTTTGTCAGGGATTTCTGTTGTGTGACCCTCTCACCCCAACCAGGAGATGCCTATTTCTGCAGGTGTCACCTGGGAGCTGGACGAACTGGAAGAGGGCTGATGAGTAGCCCAACCACACTTTTTGCTGGGATTTAACCCATCCCAGATAATCCCTCGTACTGAAGGTTCCTTCTGCCTACAGTACTGTGAACCTCTTCATTGCAGAGGGCTGTTGGGCTCTATCTTGTCTTGTACCTTGGAAGCCAGCGCAAGGAGCAAGATGGGACAGGACATGTTCCCTGTGGCAGTCAAGGCTTACCCCAGTGGGGACCTCTTCCTCATCCTGGACCGTAAGTGCGGGCTCTGTCAGAAGTGGGGCAGCTGACAGTCACTTTACAAAGTCCTTGGGAACAATGTAGGTGGCACCCATCGGGGCCAGAGCATCCTGGGTGACTTCCCAAGAAGGGACTCGGCTCACAGTGCAGGTGCCCTTCTGCGCACAGTGCTGGAGGGCTGGGGGCGGTGGGGGAACAGGAATTGCAAGATGACAGGTTTTGCCTGGGCTGGCAGCCCCTGGGGAATGGTATGTTTACTGCAAGACTGGGATCTCTCTCGGGTATTTATGTGGCTTCTCTCATGGTGCTCTCTGTCCACCTTGCTGCCTGCACACGATGCTTTTCTGAAAGGGCACCTTGGGGATAGCTATTACTCTCCGAGCAGCCTCTCTAATACAGAGCGAGGTGACTCTCAGTGGGAGTCTGTGGCACGGTGGGGAGCTTAGCTTGGGTCTCAAATGCTCTAACTGCAAGGTAGGTCTTTCCTGCAGAAAGCGCAGAGAGGAGCAGCATTAGCTTTGCATTCAAGAGATCTGAAAGTGCTGCTTGGGGGTTGTTAGGGCAAGAGACACACGACTGGTCTCCAAACTGCCTTTGGTGTGGATCGATACCACTGGGGTTTGAACCATCGGCCTGAAGGTGGTGGGCCACGATCCTCCAGGCCCTCACTCACTCCAGCTTCTCAGACTGCCCTCCTTCCCCAACACAAGGGCATCTTCAGACTGTTACCTGTCCACAGAGACGGCAGCCAGAGTAAAACTGCTGGCATACATGGTGAGGTAGATGAAGAAGTGGACAGCCTTGCAGATGAAGGAGCCAAAGACCCAGCCCTCAAGGGAGTAGATGGTGGCCTGGAAAGGCACGCAGAAGACAATGAAGAAGAAGTCAGCCAGGCTGAGGTTGAGGATGAAGAGGTTGGTAGTGTTGTGGCCCATCTGCCCGTTGCGCAGCAGCACTGCCAGCACCAGGCTATTGCCCACTGTGCCCAGGAGGAAGATGAGGGAGAAGACCACAGGGACAATGACACTGGCAGGGCTGAATTGGTAACTGTCAGAGGAGTTCCAGTATCCAGCCAAGCTTGCGAAGTCCTCATGCTCCGTCATTCTGTGTCGTGGTGAGACGCTGGAGCCTGGGGCAACAGAGAAAGATGTGAGAGACTAGAGAAACACTGCTTAGCCTGTTAGCTTGGCGGACGGGCCTGTTGGCTCACTGGAGACACAGAGCTCCATTTTCAGCTCACTGACCCACATGATTTTCAGCAGTTTCTTCTGGACACTGCTGGCCTGGAGGACAGGTAGGATTAGGCTGGAGGTAAGGGGTGCCCTGCTCCCCCATTTTGGCCCTGGAATGAATCCATAGCCCATGTTCACCCCCTCCCTGGACAGCCTATTCCACTCTCTGACCACTCTTTCTGTGAAACGTTTTCTCCTAATGTCCAGTCTGAACCTCCCCTGTTGCAGTTTAAAGCTGTTCCCTGTTCTTCTATTGCTAATTCCCTGTGAGAAGAGACCAGCACCAACCTCTCTGCAATGTCCTTTCAGGAGCTGCAGAGAGTGATGAGGTCTCCCCTCAGCCTCCTCCTCCTCCTCACACTGAACACTCCCAGCTCCTTCAATCTCTCCTCACAGGATTGATTCTCCAGGCCCTTCCCCAGCCTCGTTGCCCTCCTCTGCCCTCGCTCCAGCCCCTCGAGATCTCTCTCCTATTGAGGTGCCCAAACCTGGACACAACCCTCCAGGTGTGGCCTCACCAGTGCAGAGCACAGGGGGACTGTCACCTCTCTTGGCTTGATCCTGCTGGGGGTGAGGTCTGGGAGAGAGGATGGCATCTGCCCCCAGCTTCCTTCTCTGAGGGAGAATGGAGCCAGGATCTCCAGCCCCCAGCTGGTCCAGTTGATGGCAGGAGGGGTGTGATGTTCCTTCCCAGCAATGGAACTTCAGCCTCAAAGTGACCAGCTGGATGAACCAAGATGTTTGCTCCCCCAGGACTGACATGCAGAGTTTTATCCCTCCTCTTTCCCAGCTATTTTGGTACCTGCTCCTAGAATAAACCTTGCACACTAGGCATGGGGCTGGAAATGCTTTTGGCATGACAGCTACTAGACAGGTCCATGTTGTGCCCAGGTGGGGACTTTCTGAGGGGGACAGCTCTGATGGGACCACTCCTGCTTTGGTTTCAGTGACCCAGATACATGTGTTTCACAGGGCAGTTCTCCCCAGGACTTGGGCTTTTTCTATCATTCCCCTGCCCCCAAAAGAAGCATTTGGACTGAAATCAGAAGGTGAGGTTGTGCATGGAAACACTAGTTTCTCTGCCACAGGCTTAGAAATCTGTCTGCATGTTTTTGAGTTCTGGAGTTAGGGGAATATCATATACAGACACAGCTTCCCTTGAATAAACCCATGGCTTGGGTTCTTCCCCTTCTGCAGTATTTGTAGGGATGTGCTGTGGTTACAAGAGTGTGGCCCAAGGCTGACTCACCATGGGTATGGAGACTGCAGTCTGTGCAAGAAACCAGCCTCTAGCTTGTCCATTCTCTTTCAAGCTGGGGAATTAGCAAGTGCCCCCTGGAGCAAGGAGCACTGGCAGTGAGAGTGTCTGAAGCAGAAGCACTGCAAGGGACTATGAGCATGGGTCCCTGGCTGCAGGTGGTCCTGGTATCACTGCAGATACGGGGATGCCAGCAAGCTGCATGAAATCACACGGAGCCCTGTTCAGCATTACTGCAGCTGTAATGAGACTGTTCCTATATAGTTGCAAGTCTCCCCAAAGGCAAGTGCCAAAGGCTCATAAAGTCTAGGAAGCAGGATGCATCTTTTGGTTGCCCTGTTGTGCACTACCTAGCAGCTGGTATAAGTCAAATACCCTGCTTGGCATGGCACCCTCTCCTCTGGCTGGGCAGCAGGAAGCTCATGCTGCTACCTGGAATCTGGACTCTGGGACCTGACAGGTCACTGCACCTCATTTGTGAATGTGTGGATTGGTCTAAGAGCACCTACCCAGCCTGAAGCAGGGAGGGGTTTCACAGGGATGGCTTAAGTTGTTATGAGTGTGAATTTACCTTGTGGCAGATGCAGCACAGAAATTTTATGTTTGGCTTAGACTCTTCTGTTTTATAGTAACTTTGAGCTCCATGAATGCTGCTTGTGTGGCAGAGTGATGAGCTTTCCTCTGGAAAGCTGGGATGGCCAGTTCTGAAGTGCATGCTACTTGTTTCTGCTAGCTCTGCCTTGGTGCACAAAGTAAGTTAATTCAGTAGAGGCAAAAGTCCTCCTGCAACCACCCAAAGAAGAAAGTACCCCATGCAGTATGGATGTGTGGGAAGCAGCGGAGCTTACACAGGCCCTGGCAGGAGGGAGAGATAGATGGATGGGGGCCTGCCAGAGGGTCTGGTGCCAGAGTCTGGTTGAGGACCTTGGGCTCTTCTCATACTGCCTAACCCCTCTGGGACCAGGGAGTTTCCCTGTATGCAGGGGAGAGCACCTCAGGATGCCACTGGTGTTTTATTCTTACTGCCAGTTGATTGCACTGACTTAGGCTGTGCCTGGAATTATATCCCATGCGAGGCTGTGGCACTGAGATCCTTCTGTGGGGCTGAGAAAGGTATTAGCAAAACTGGAGAAGAACAATGTCTGTGTTGCCTGGTAGAGTCTCTGGCTGCTTCACTCTGCATCCCGCTCCTCCCATTCTTCTCATTGCCAAGTGTCCTTTCTTTGCTCTCTCTAGCAAGGCAGATGCTCTCTCTAGCAAGGCTCCTCAAAGGCTGCTCTAAAGAGAACAAAAAGACAGGGAGTACCTGCGCACCCCCCAGGAAATCAAGGAACATCCCTGCAAACATCCCCTTCACTGGTGTGACTTGCGGTGAAATCAGTTTGGAGTACTGGCACATCACATAGCCTGGGTGCAGCCCAGATCTGACACACTGTGATGTGCACGTGGGTGGCTCATGCTTTACCTGGAAAAACCTTCTGGCTGCCAGGGAGCCACTGCTGTTGTCATTCACCACTCAGCTCCCAGCTTATTTCTTGAGCCTGTAGGAATGGGAATTTGGGGAGCTTGGTGAGTTCTTTTCAGGGACAGGCAGTGTCCAGGAGCAGAGTGCCAGGCAGGATGTGGTGGCAGGTTGGACACTGTACTCTTGCTACAGCTTTAAGGTTCTCCCTGGTCGACTGTCGATCGGGACCCATCTACATGAAGGCGAAGTAGTGCTTCGGTCCCGTTTACAGATGGGAACTGAGACACAGCGAGCATGAAGAGATGGCTTTGTAACTGGATCAGGGAACTCACTGATGCAGCAGAGAAACAAATCTTTCTCTCTTCTGGGTTAGCTCTGGTCCACCCACCCGTGCACAGGACAGGGATAGAACAGGCACAGAGCGGGGTCTCTTAGGTGACATATACAAACAGTGGCACTGAAGCTGGGGCACTGGGATGCTAAGAGACTCTCACGGAGCCATTCAGAGCATCTCTGGCAGAGTGGGATGTCTCCAAGTCCCTATTTAGCATCCTCTCAGGAAGCTGCCACTCATCCCCACGTCTCTGTTGTCCCTTGGAAGCATTTTGCAACCATTTCACACCCTACCATTTTGTGAACGGGTTTATGACAATGCTCCCGAGTTTCACTTGGTTCTGAATAGCTTTGACTGGCAGTGAGAGGGACAGTGGCTGTGAGCAGAGGGAAAATGGAGATAATGGGCAACGATGTTCCTCTCCCACATCTGCTACTGAGGGTTAGCAGGGACAAAGGCAATGTGACGGAGGAGGTAATATCCCCAGGAATGAGAACCCAATCAGTGTCAAAAGTGGGATTCCAGAGACCTGATTTTTCTAACGAGGGTTCAGTAAAGGACTGTCAGGGAGAATGGTTCCCAGTACCCATCTGATGGGGGGTGACAAAAGGACCAGCACAAAGCCTTGGTGGGCGCAGGCAGCGGGTCATGCCAGGGATGCCAGCGAGCCGGCATAGCCAGCTCCTGTGCCACTGGAAGGACAAGAAGGGCAGGAGGAGGCAGGGCAAGGGGACAGACACGGCAGTGGGGGCGACACAGCACAGACCCTGCTGGTCTGGCCAGACGGCAGCAGGGAGAGGAGAAGGGGACAGGGAACGGGCAGTCTGAACTCCCTGCTTCAGTGGCCTGGGCGCCAGCTGCCCCCGGCCCGTCCCGCTCCTGCTGTCGCTGCGCGGTGTCTCGGCTGCCCCGTCCGCAAGCGGAGAAGGCAGCGCCCCCCTTGCCGGGCCAGCTCGGGGGCTCAGCCTGGGCAGCGCCGCTGCCCCCAGCACCCCGCCACGCACCCCCGCCCGCGCCCAGCCGGGCCGCGGCCGCCCCCCGGGCACCGCCCCGTCCCGCAGGGCGGCTGCCGCCGACCGGCGGGGCTGCCCGGCCCCCGGAGCCGTCCCCTCGCCAGCCCTGCCCCGCCCGCGAGAGGCGGCGGCTCAGACCGCGCAGGGAGCGCCGGCCCCCGCGCCCCGCGCCGCGCCGCTCCGCGCCGGCGGGACCTCACCTGCCCCGGCCCGCGCCGCCGGTGCTGCCGCCGCGGCCGGTCCCGCTCCTGCTCCCGGTGCCGGCTCCGTCCTCGCCCCGGCGCGCCCGCGGGCACTCGCGGGCACATACGCACCCGCTTTCTGGTGCGCGCTGCGCTGCCGCGGGCCCGAGCGCCGGCAGGGACACACGCGCACGCTCCGGCACACGCACCTGTGAACACTTGCACCTGTGAACACTTGCACCCGCAGCACGCCGCCGGCGCACGCAGACACACTCCGCACTCACACCGATGGCAGAGCACACGCCGATAAAAGCCAGCGCCGAGCACAAGCCGCTTGAACGCTGACACTGAGAACACCTCCTGCTGCTCCTCCCCCGGCACAGCCCGCGCCCAGCACACCCGCACGCACACACCCCTCACACCCCTCACGCCCCTCACACACACGCAGCTCCCTCAGCAGCAGCCACCGCTGCCCTGTCCCAGGCGGGCACCCAGGGCGGCTCCAGGGGACCGGAGGGACAGCTGGACCCCCCCGGCAGCTCCCCTCCGGGGGTCTTGGGCACGGGGCAGAGGCCGGCTGGTCCTAAGGGAACCCGGGGAGGCACCAGCTCCTCCGGGACACACGCACAGACACAGAGACACACACACACTTTCAGGCCGCTGGGCCCTGTCAGCAAGCCCCTGGAAGCTGTAGGGTCGCAGCAGAGCTGCCCCCAGCCCCTCTCCCAGGGGCACCTGGGCACCTTCATGGCTCTTCCCTCCCTGCTCCCTGTGGCGCTCTGGCTGCTGTGGGCTGCTGCAGCACCCGGAGCCATGGTGCTGCGCGCTCCTCCACACCCCCGCCTAAGGCCCCTTGGTGCAGCTTTCTCCCCCTCCCCAGGCCACACACCAACCCAGGATGAATAGGGAAAGGTGGAGAACCAGAGCATAAAGGCACTTAACTGATTCCTACCTCCCTGTTGCTTTGGAATGGACCATGTGCCAACTCAGGGGGCTTGGGAAAGGCAGCGGACCAGAGAATTATGGCGCTCCCAGCCCACCTGCTGCCTGACACCCCCCCCCTTACCATTTAAAAAACAGTAAGAACCATCAATTCTTTCTGGCAGCCTAGTACATCTGTACTTGGTTGTGGCCCAAAGGGGGGTGATACCAGAACTCCAAGATTTAGCAAGTTCTGGGCCTGTGCAACTGATAGAAAGTTCCAGAATATTCCGTCATCTGAGCTTGGCTGAAATGGAAAAGTACCTGATGAAAGTCAGTTTTCTCGGACCCTATAAAGAGATTCTAAGTGAGACTCTTAGAGGTCTCCTGGATTGCAACAGGCTGTGAGAGGCATCTCCCCTGACCTGGGATGCCTCTCAGGCTCAAAGTCCTCGAAGTTTGAAGAGCATCTGCCCACAAAGCTGACGGGAGGCCAGGGTGAGACTTCCTGAGTCTCAATTATCACCCATTGAGAAATACATTGTGAGTATTTGCTCCAAACTTCAGAAAAGGGAAATTTTAACTATAGGCTTGCCTCTTCCATCCACCTCTTTACCTATCTATGTGCTTGAATAGGCACATTTGCCTTCACAAGTGTGTGTATGTGTATATATTTCACTGGCTATCCAAATATTTCCACACTCTGTGTGTGTTTTTTGTGTTTATACATGTATGCATATATATCTATTTTGATTTAGAATGCCTTGTAGTAAGTTAGTATGAATCATGTCATTCTCAAATCTGTAATTAAGTCACTATTTTAATCATAGTATATTGTACCAAATCACCCTGTTAATCTTTAAATTGGTCAGTCATTAAGTATTGCTAAAATTCAGTCTTTTGATCCACCTCACACCATTAATAAATCTTAAATTGCTGTTAAATCATAACTGTGTGAGATACTTTCATCCATGACAGGAAGGGGGTGCAGGGGTTTATGCAGCATGAGGTGTGACAGGAGACCCCTGTCCTGGCCTCGGGGGGATACAGTGGAGCTCTGCGCTCAGCCAGCCAAGCCCTGTTGCCTGCAGCAAGCTGCAGAGGGAGCAGGAGGCTGCCAGAGGTGGTAGAAGTGCAGCTGGTAAGGGGGAGAGCCCGTGCCAGCCCTGATGCAGCTGGCAGGGTCGCACAGGCAGGAGGGGTCCCTGCAGAACCTGGCCAAAGCCAGGGCCGTGTGCCCGTGCGGGGTGGAGGCAGAGGGACATCGTGCAGTTCCACACAGAACCTCCATCCTGGAATCATCACTGGTGGGTCGGGACCCAACATGTCCCCGCTATCTGTTGGACCACAGGAGAGGCATGTGCTGGCGAGGAGCCGCATGGTCACTTTCTGGCTGCAGCGAGTGTCCCCCTGGGTCCCCTGCACCCCAGGGCCTGTGCCTGTGCTCCTGTGACGGGTGGGATAGGCTGCACACCTTACTCCAGCTGGGCTGGTGGGCCCAGGCTGCTGGGGAGCTGCTGGCTGGCTGTGGGCTTTGCAGATGGGAACCCGCTGGGGTGAGTTTTCCTGGTGCTGCCCCCCAGAACCCTCTCACGCTCTCTGCCTGCCCGCAGCTGGCTGCCAGCTTGGTGCTGGGCACCGCCGGCGCTCCGCAGCCCTGCACAACCCCGAGCTCTTCTACTGGGTGCGGCCGTGGGTGTTACCAGTGCGGAGCCTTGGGACAGGCCTTGGTCAGCGAGGGGCTGCTGCCCTCCTGACAGAGGGCCCTGATGAAGCCTGAAGTCTCTGCAGGACTTGGCTTCTCTCAGCCTGCAGAGTGAACTCTGAATAAAACAGATTCTGTTCCCAGCTCTGAGCTGCCAGGCACATTTGGTCAGGGCCCAGGGGCAGGGGCTTGCCACATGTGCTGGCCACCATGGCCCCTCAAGGCCAGGCCCAGGCTCATCTCCTGGGCACCCTGCGCTGCTGCTGTGCCTGCCCTGAGCCCTGTCCCAGGCCTTTGCCAGCTCTCCATCCTGCCCCCTCGCTCTTCTTCTCTGTTTCTGTTTGGCTTCCCATCCCTGTCCTCAGCAGATCAGATCACCAACATGTAACACAGGCTCTGTATGTGTATGTCCATGTGCTGTGTGGGGTCACACTATGTATCTTGGCTTTTAAGAGCTTTAAGACACCAAGGTGCTCCTGTAGGTGGATGACAGTCAGGCAACTGGAGGGAGGGAGAAGTGTCTGAACTGTGAAATTCTGTGAGGCACCAAAAGCAGGAGCTGCAGTAAGTCCCAGGCCCCTAGGGCCATGTCCCCATCTTCTGCCTTCCAGTCCCTCCCTGCCCCTTTCTGCATCCCCCATGCCTCCAGACCCATGCCCTCCTCTCTGTCTGTCCATCTTACCTATTGTGCTGCACTTTGCCCCTCCATCTCTCTCTTTGCCTAGCCAACCACCTACCTGGCTCCCAACCCTCTCTTTCTCTCTCTGTAATTTTTCCCTATACCACTGTTCTCTCTATTTTACATCCTGCTCCCATTTCTTCTATTTCTCTACCCCTCAGTCCTGGTCCCTATGGCTGTCTCTGTCTTCTCCATCCCTAGTTTTGTTTTTTCCATCTCTGTCTTGCTCCCCATAATTGTTTTTTGTTCTTCATGCCCCTGACCCACTCCCTGTCCCTCCTTTTTTCTCTCTATCCCTCTGTTCTGCCCCTCATCCCTCTATTTCTGTCTCTATCCCTGCTGTTCCCTGTCCTTTATTTCTCTAATTCTCTGATGTTATCCCTGTCTCTTTATTTCTCTCTCTATCCCACTGTCCTGCTCCTTGTCCTTGTCTTTTTCTCTGTATCCCATTTTCTGGCATTCTGTCCCTCAACTTTTTTGTTATCCCTCTGTTCTTTTTTCTTCTTTCTCCCTCTGTCCTTCTGCCTGTCTCTCTCTTCCCTGCCCTATTCCACTGTCCTGTTTCCCATCAGTAATTTTTCCTTCATCTCTCTGTTGTGCTTCTTGTCGTTCTTTCTCTCAGTCCTGCTCCCCATCCATGTATTTTCTTTCTCCATCTCTCCTGAAGCCCATCACTGTTTTTTGCTTCTTCATCAATCTGTCCTGCTGTCCCCTTCTCCTCACTGCTGTAATTTTTTTTACTTCCCTGCACCTCTCCTCTTCTCTCTGCTCTTGCGTCCTGCTCCTTCTCCCTCTCATTCTCCAAGTCCATCTCTTTCTATGTTGTTCTACCTGTCCCTTCTCTTTTATCCCTGTCCCTCTGTCCTGCTCCCTGTCCTTCCATTTTTTTCTTCCTTCCTCTTTGCTGTATATCCTGTGCTATTTTTTTCTTGCTCTGTCTCTGTCTGGCTCCCTGTCCCTGTTTATTAACTCCTCCCTGCTGCTCACACCATCCCAGACCCTCACTGCCACCCTCACTGCTGCCTAGGCACGTGGCAGGGCCCTGCTCCACTTGCTGCCCACCTGTTCCCAGCACCTTCTCCCCAGTGCTGCTCCCCAGCCCTTTGGCACCCCCGCCGGGGCAGCCCATGAGCTGCACAGGGTCCCTCCCTGCTGTCCCCGTCCCTCTAGATGGTGGCCCTGCCATCGCGCCTAGGGACTGGTTTCCTGGTTTTGCATCGGATATGAACTTGAGGGTGCCCTCTACCACCGGCTCCAGATTGGTGATAAAATGACCTTTGTGTTTGTATTGCAGATGACTGTGTGTAGCTAACAATAATGGGGTTGTCGACTTTCCATTTCTCCAGAATGGAAACTTCTCATTGTTACGACAATAGAAGGACCTGGCACTTCTGGCATGCCTGGATCTTGCCTTTTCAGGGTCTTGGCCTCTCTTCTGAGCAGCTTCCTACCGCTGACAGAGGGAAATCTATGTACTCAGTCCAAGAGCCCAGAAGAAGCCAAGGTAGGATTAAGGCTTTGAGTCCATACATTTGCCAATGCCACTGGGAATGAAAATGCCTAACAGTTAATACACAGTAAGACTAAGAACATTCCAGCTTTGAGTGAACAATTTTACATTAGGTCACAGGTGACCTTAAAAAATACCATTTTATGGTAAGCTTCTAAAAATATTCAACATCCTGCTAAGTAGGAAGAGTTCCTTTTCAAAGAGACTTTTGAGTTTAACCTCAAAGACTCTGGGTTCAGATCTTTCCACTCAACTCAGTGGTAGTTGCTAGGAAAAAGGCATCGCCTGCCTGAAAGGTGAATGCTGGTCTTGTCACCACTGAAGCTAAGGGGACCAGCCAGTGCAGTCATCTAGGAGCCCATCTGCTAGCCATGATATTCTAGTGGGGACAGACCAGAAATATTTCATGTGCTAATATATGGAGGAAATGCATTGCTGAATGACCTATTTGTCATGAGCCAGACATTCGATTAGCATTTATTGGTTTTGGCTTGTGCTTGGTGCTCCTCAAGCTAGAGATGGCCTTTGTCCAAAGTCTATTAAATTCAGTGTGAAAGTGTTCACTGAAGTCTATGGATTTGCTGTTGGTGCCTCAATGGGGAGTTTTTCTTTAAAAGCATATTTTCCTAGATGCTTAAATCAAATAGGATGGTGCCTATGGCACTAGCCTGAAACCTGAATTTTTAAATCAGCTCAAAACTATGTGATGTGTAACTTAAAAAGTTGGGCAAAATTATTGGTTCTCTAATTGCTTTGTTAACATTAGAAGTTTGATTTAAAGGTCACTGACAGTAGCATGACTTTATGTTAAATAATGAGTTTCTGACTGGGAGTTAGAAGTACCTAAGTGTAACTAAAATGGAAGTTAAAAAAAGAAAGGCTAGAAAGGTTTAGACTCTCATGTTTTATAACAGCTGGAGGGGAAGGTGTGGTTACAAAAAAATCTGCTTAGCTAGTGAGACTTGTATCAGGAATAGAAGTTCAGTCAAAACAAAGTTCTGAAAAAGTATTCCATATTGTCATTTGCTTTTTCTACTTTGGTAAGGAAAATGTTATGTGAAATCCAAGCATAAGAAGCAAAAAGGATGCTAGGGAGGTAGGATCTTACTGCAAGCTTATACCAGGTTCTATAACTAACCTATGAAACTGTTTTCTAACTCTGCTGTGAAGGTGAAGGCAGGCAGCAGAGGTAGTGTGTTGGTCAGCCTCACTGTGGTCAGTGGGAGTTGCAGCCAGATAAGAGCACAGTAGACTGGAAACTAATTCACCCATTTTGAGACTTCTATTGATATGCTGCTTCTTTCCCAAAACAGGTTGAGATGTAGCTGCTGCAACAACAATCATTCTTTGCATCCCTTGCTACATTCAGCTCCAGCTGTGCCTTCGCCTTCCTGAGCCCATCCCTACCTGACAGGGCAGTGTCCCTAGCCTCTTCTCAGGATACCTGTCCCTGCTTCCACTGCCTGGGCATTTCCATCTTGCCCCTTCGTTTGACCCAGCATGTCTCTGGCCACCAGGTCCAGTAACGCACCTGCTCTGGTAGGGCTGTCTATTACCTGGCCTAAAAATTTATTCTCAGTGCTCTCCAGGAGTCTCCTGAACTGCCTACAGCTCACTGTGCTACTTTTCAAGCAGTCGGGGTGGTTGAAGTCCCCCAGAAGGATGGGAGACTGAGCACGATGCTTCCTGTAGCTGGAGTGAGAAGGCTTCGTCAACAGGCTCACCTTGATGGGGTGGCCTGTAGTAAACATCCACCACAAGGTTCTAGGTTGGTAACTATAGTTTCAGGTAGGTTATCCTTCTTCGAGTTGTGATTGCATGGCTGCTGAATGTGCTTGATGATTTTTCTTTCCCAATACTAAATGTGCTGTTGCATTTATTACATACGAAGCTCTCCTTGCACCTTTCTCAACAATGTTGTCCTCCTGGCTATGAAGCATGAATTGAATTCTGTGTGCACGCACACCCTCCAGTGGTTGTTTTACTACAGCACAAGGTTTGAGCTTTTTTATAAAGGACAGTTTTATGTTTCTGTCCACATTCCTGTTATCTCCAGTAAGTTTCTAGCCATTACTGTGTCTTGTTTTCTCAGTCTTACTCTGTCCAGTGACCAGGATGTAACCATGCCAGGAATGTTCAGGTCCTTCAGGTCCTTCAGGGGCTGTGGTGAGTGGTCTGGCAGACACATATGGCTCCATAAAGAAACAAACTCTTTTTTTTTTTTTTTTTTTTTTTTTGTGTGTGAGCAGGGATAGAAACTGGCAGTACACAGCACTCAACCTCACTGCAGTGTTCCAGCTGATGAAACCTCTCTTAGACTGCAATAACTGACAGAAAAAGATTTAACGTCCCTTTCACAAGAACATTTAAACTTTCCTTTAGAATAAAAGCTTATCTACTAATTGGTTTGACCCCTGATTCACCTGTTCAATAAAGAAATTAATCTTTTAGCCATCAGGCTGAGCAATGGTAACTCTCACTGAGAGTGTGAATGAGATTTTGGTTTTTGTTCCTGGGCAACACACTGTTACACTGATCGCAAAACGCCTATGGTACTGTTCCTAAAGGGATTCGTTGTCATAAGTCAAACAGGGTCTTTATTTGAGATTTAAGGGCATTTCAAGGCAAATAGTAATTGAAAAGGAAAACCAGTTGGGCTTGATCATCCATTTAAAGACTATCAGAAAGGATTGATCATTTTCCTGACATTATAATAGCTTGATTTCTGCTGGCTTTACATCTCTTTACATTACTTTTGCATCAATGTCTTCTGAGGTATTATTTCTAGGTTATTTTTTTTTATAAGATTTCGTAGTCTCATACTTGATGACAAGTGTCTGCAAGTCTAAATGGGGTTTTAGATCCCAAGGGGATGCTTGTTAGAAAAGAGTTTATGTGGTGCTATCTCAACTAGAGTATTCACTTCATCTGAATCTTGCAGGAACCTCTGGAGCCTGACATTCACAAGCCTCGCTCTTACCAGTTCATGAGAATGATGTGTGACAGAATTAACCCCTTGATGCTGGAGCTTCTCAAAAGAAGAAAGGATTTATGCTGTCTGTGACGGCAGATCAACAGAGGCAGTAAAGTGTGAAGAGCCGACCTCGGATACAATGCAAGGTCAGTGTATTGCAACACTGGGTTGTGGCAGTTGGGTAAAAAGAGGGAGTAGGTGTGTATGCATGTGTGTGAAGGTGCGTAGTCTCATAGAATATAATCAAAATGAAAAATGTGGCCTTAAAAAAAAGAACCAAAGTGGTTGTTTGGGTTTTTTGTTTGTTAGTTTTGTTGGGTTGTTTGTTTGTTTGTTTTTTTTCCCATTGTCCTGTAGAGAAGTTGGGAGAAGTAGAAGTAGAAGTTGAGAGAAGTTGAAGTAGAGTTTCTTGTAGAAAAAGTATATAGCTGTTTCATATAAGGATAAATAGGGATGTTCACCTTATCTTACCCAAGTCAGAATTAGAGACTAACACAGCTGAAGATCTATTTGTTTGCAACTGAAGAAGAAACAGCCTGCAATATTAAAGTTTTGAAAAGCCGGAAGAAATCAGTAGAGACACAGAGGGTGGGACTGATAGTTTTATACAGCTTCTCAGATTGTAGTTAATCTCATTTGATCTTTGGTAAAGCCAGAAGTTCTCAAGGCCACAGTTACTGGCCTTTAGTACTCAGAGCTCTCCAACCACTCCGAAATATTTTTGTCCTCTTATTTAGAGTTGATCCCCATTCTTTGCTCTGTATTGCATCCATTGGGAGTGGTTAACTTAGAAAACTGATAAATGAAGCAAGCTCTTCCCTGACAATTCTGCAAATGACTTCTGAAAAATCTTGCTCATTAGAAGCCAATCCTAGCAGTTAAGCATGTTTGGGAGCCTACTGTGTGAAGTGATAGAGAAACACAGAGTAGGTCTGGCCCTACAAGTTGTGATTGGTTTCTTTGGTTTAACATCAGCACATCCCTTTCCTGTGAGACAGGTACTGTCTTCCCCAAAACAACCAGCAACAGCGACTCTCCTTGTGGATTTCCCTGAAGGAAAGTGCAGTGTTTCATGAACTGTTACTTTCTCTAAGGCACTGGGTGTGGTTCTCCATTTTCTTTGCAAGACCTTGGAGAAGGTATGTTACATTGGTCTGTGTCTCAGTTTCCCAAGAAAACAATCCATTTAATATTTAATTACTCGAGGCAGGCTCTGATCTAGCAGCACAGCAGGGAAATACCACTTTGTTATTAAGCTGTCCCTTAAGTGTCTCGTGTTGGCCACTGTTGGAGATAGGATGCTAAGACAGGTGCATATTTGCTCTGATCTGCTCTGTTTCTGTGCTCATTTAATGTACCTCACCTAGCAAGTATGATCTTGATGAAGATTTCTCTGTACTTGTGCCATTGACGATTTCTTCAAATAAAACAGAGAGATGCTTCAAAAGCAGTATAGAAAAGCTTACTTCCTCACCTCTTGCGTTAAATAGCAAATAAAAGGGCTGGTTAACAAAGCAACCAGAACAGTTAAGAGCTCATGCTATTGGCAGAGATGGTCTTTACTGCCTGGCATAAACTCACAGTGCTGTGTAAGAAAGTACAATAGCTAATGAAACAGCAGCGACTTTCCAGACCCTAATGTCACTTCTTTTTAATGACTTCCCATTATCTCAAATGCTGCCAAAATTGATGTAAGAAGAGCAAATTTCCCCTAAATAAGGAATCTGAAGGCAACTGGACATGCAAAAAGTCTCCTACCGCTTCCGTACTTGTGCCTTTTCTGCGCCTTGGGACTGAGAGGATTCATGCTCCATGTTCTCCAACCCCAAAGCAGGTGGAAGGCTGGACAAGTGACCCTTCCTAACCTTGTAGCTAGGAACATAAGGGCACAAGGAAGTGTAGGGCGGGTGTGGCCTCTGGTAGAACTTTCAGTGGGGAGTTTAGTGTGTTACAAGAGCTCTCAGCACTGTGTGGATTGTGTCACCTGAGGCAGGCAAAGCTGACCTCTGCTGCCAGCCTGGGCCGGCCATAGCAGCAGTGGCAGACCCTCGTACTCGCTCTCTGGGACAGTCAGTTAGGTTGGAAAGTAGAGTAATATAATACTTGCTTTTGGATTTCACAGTGAAGTATGCAAGCAGCACAACAGAGTCTGCAGAGTCAGCAAGATTAATTTTGTGAGTTATGTGATGCCTGTAAAATTGTGACAGGTGAGCCGAGGGCTTCAAGCCAGTGCGAAGAAGCACTAGTTATTATTGCATTCTGTGTCAAGATGTGAATGAGAACTTCAGACATAGTCTTCCATGTGCTTCCTCTAGCAGTGCATGTGGGTCAGATGGAGGAAGAACCCAAAAGCATATGACTTGGTGTGAAAAGTATTATCGGCTGGTGAGCAGCTAAAGTGACAAAGAAGTCACCTGTGACTTCCTTATCAAAGCGGGCAGAACAATGAACTGTTTTACCAACCGAAAAAGGAACAGGACTAGAAATGTATTGAGGGGCCAAAGTCAGGGAGTGTGGGACTTGTCAGGTTGGCAAAGGGTTTGTGTTCTAACTTTCGGAGAAAAACTCTTTTGCCACCAGACTACTCTGCAAAGCAAAGGTAAGCAGCTGAAGAGAAGTGGAAAACAGAAAAGCAACAGCAAAAGACTGCTGTGAGACAGAGCGTAACAGCAAGGGATGAGGAAAGTTAAATAACGTGAGAAACATAAAGTAAAATGAGTGTAGTGGTCTAGCAGCAGTGGAACCAGAAGCAGATATGGACAGAGAGGGTGGGTGGGAGAAAAGATCAGATGGAGAGTCTACCTGAAAAGACAAGCTTGCCCTTGGTTGTTTCTCTCTTCACTGAGGGTGGGTGAAGGCTTAGGATGACTTTCTGTCTGTTGGTTAAAAGAAGCTACCATTCTTCTTTCCTGGCTCAGGCTTATCTTGAAAATAGGAATTAGCTGGCTAAAAGAGAGTGAGCAGGTCTAGCACAAAGAACCTATAACAGTAGTATTTGTCCTTTTAGCATGGCATGGTATATTTTAGCGCTATCAGCAACCTCTAGTCAGCTATCTTTGGTTAGGGACTTTGGAGTCCTATCCTAGCACAGCCTAGCTGCGAGTGAGACTGTTCATTGCACCTGTAAAAATCATACTTGTGCATTTTACTGTACTTGAACACACATTTTGTTTCCTATTAGTAGCATTATTAGTAAGGTTGAGAGGTCAAAGACTTCCATAAAAGTCATCGCTTGAACTAGTCCTTTAGGTAATAATTAACTGTATGTTCCACTCTTTCTAGGTGGCTGGATGAGCTTTTGAGGCCTGATTATAGAACTGTTGTTAAGTCTCAACAATTATAACTGGGAATAACTAGCAAATATATTTGTAATGCAAAAATGTTCATAAAGATAGGTCCTTATCATAACAAATCGGACATTTAAAATTAGGTGATAGTTTTTACTTTAATCCAGATGTTTCTCGCATCCCTTCTGTAGTGTAGGTAATATCCCCTGTCATCTCAGGTGGGTGTGTGAAGCTATATTCTGTTCATGTAGACAAAAGCTTTGAAACTGGAAAATAAGGAATAACAGCAATTTCAAAAGGGCATTTTTATTTTTCTTTTCAGATCAAAATGGGAGTGATGTTCGGTAAATAAGGTCTTTCACCATACATTGAACAACGAAGATGAAAACTATTAGAGATATGTGTTCCATAGGCACTGTCTATTCTGTGTACTGGATAAAATGGGCCCCTGTGGTAAAAAGTATGTGTGCAATGATGTAATTCAAAATTGTATCCTTCATAGCAAAAAAGGTCCCGATTTAGATGACATGAGCAACCTTTATTTCTGGTATTTTCTAAGTTTCAAATGTTAGACATTGTAAGCATAAGGTTCTTTTCTTCCTTAAATGCTGTTTTTAATGGGTAAATTCTTGGCTTTACAGAAAAGGAAAGTGTCCCTTTGCCCTCTCCCTCCTCAAATCCCATCATCTCAGTATTGATGCCATCAACAATCACCATTAGAAGTGTTATCACTTGAGATAGTCCTTTATGGTAGCCATATAATAGAATTCCCTAGGTAGCCAGACAGTAGAGGAGGGGAAGAGTCTTTGTCTTACTTTCAGTAATTTATGCTTTCAAGAAAGAAATGAAGTTATGGACCAATGAGGAGGGGGATTTGATGTTCTCTTTTCTCCCCCAGTTGAGTCTGTCTTTTGCCTGTAACCATAATGGGTGAGTCATCCTTCTCTGTCCTTATCTCAAATCCCAAGCCTTTTGTTTTACTTCCTCCTTCCCATCCCTGAGGGGGAAGGGGTGAGTGAGCAGCTGCTCAGTTGCCCTCTGAGTGGTGCTTAGTTACCCTCCGGGCTTAAACTACAACACTCCTTTTGTGGCACCCAAGTGGGGCAGGAGGAATTTGAGATAAGGTTAGTAATTGGGAGCGGTAATGGGCAAAACATGGATCAGTGTTATCAGAATAATCAAGAGAATTTCAGTTGTAATTGTGGTGGAGGGACAAGGGTTGAACTGTGTACTTTCATTCAGTATTGTGATGATGTTATTTTAATTTGGGGAGGGGGATTTTTTGTTGATGTGAGTGAAGTTTGTGAAGACTGTGTGATGAACGTGGATTTTAATGATAAATCTTGAAGATGTGATGCACAGAGGCAAGGGAAAGGTTATGTTTAAAATTATTTTTAAAAAATTTTCTTTCATTATATAATTCCTCTAATAGGCACTATATATAATTCATGTAATAGGCATTCTTAATAGGCACTGTAACATTTTCTGAGAAGATTTTAGTTTATGAAGGATCAACATTCAATTTATTCCTTCCCTGCTTAGGTTCACGTAACAAAATGCAGCTCTAGAGAAATGTATGTTTTTAAGTATTTTGGTAACTCAGCATTTTTGCTAACAATAAAAGCTTTACATGTACTCACTTTGAGGGAAAATTATATTCCCTCCACTCCAAATGACAATGGATTCCCTGTGTTTTAACTGAAATGTAAATGAACAGTTGCTGCATTCAAGGTTGTTAACATTAAACCAGCAACTTAAACTGTTCAGTTTTGTTATTTATTAAAATAATATGCAATTATTTTTCCTGCTGTAGTGTGAAAGGCAGAAAGGTAAAGTTCAGCCTCTTTCTGAAGCCACAGTATCATAGACATTGCTCTACAGTTGACTCACATGCTAAGCTCAGTGGGTGTATGTTCCCACTGCAAGACACACACCTGCAGACTCCTGGGCTGGGTTTCCACTTTCCATCCCAGACTGTGCAACACACATACGCCTTCCCATTTTGAGTTCCCTGTTTTTCATTACCCTAACTCATCATCTCCTCCTGATCATGTGTTAAAATCTTTTTGCTGAAAGACCAACAGAAGATCTGCCTGTGCCACGCCTCAACTTTCCACTCTGGGTTACACAACATGCCTCACTCCTTCCCATGCTGATCTTCTTATTCTTTGTAATCTTAACGCCCATCCTAATCCCAACCCACATTCAAATCCTAGCAGATATATGTGGAAGGTATGACTGAAAGACAAGCAGCAGGTCTGCAGTTTTCCATACCAGCCTTCATCTTCCCATTGTGGCTTGTACAACACAGACCACTCCTTCATCTTCCAAGCCTCTTATTTCTTATAGCTTCTCACCAACCATTGAGGCTTTCAGCAGTCCGGATGGATTATGAAATAGTGTATCTCTATGCCACATTCAGAAGAAAAAGAGACCTCCTGAAATTTACCTTGCCGTCTTTGGGGATGAAAGGAAAAAACCCCAACCAAACTGCAGAACAACACATTTGGAAAATATTCTATAAGGCTTTGCAATGTAACACATACCATTAGGTGGTGCAAGCCTAAAACAAGAGAACGGAAGAGGGACAAGAGAGACCCAAACCTACTGTGATCCCAGTCCCTTGGTTTCCAGCACAGGGTTTTGGAGGGGCTTTAATTTTTTCCAGCACTGTAAGTAGCTCTAACCCAAAAATAAAAATAAAAGGTTGTCAGAAATCTAGATTAGTCAGGAGGGAGAAAGGAAAAAAAACCCCACTCCACAAAGAAACTCCACCATTATCACATTCTCCCCAGTGAGGAACTTGGGACACTGACAGTTAGTTGCAGCTCCCTGTTTTATGTTTGAGGAAAACTGTCTTCATTGACCTTAGGACCAGGGGGGCACTGGGAGAGTGAGAAGAACAGCAGAGTTAAAGGGGCACATAACAGGATGTGTGTTTTGAAACTGTATTACTGACACTCTTTCTATAATAGCAATACTAATGTATATTTTCTTTCTTCAATAACTAGATGTGGACTACTAGTAATTATTCCATTAGACTTCACATTTCAGATATACTAATAAGAAATTCTTGACTTTATGTACAAGATTTGTTTCCTTTTCACCCTTTACAGGATTCTGAGCAGAAAAGATTTCTGACCCACACAGCTCTTTCAGCAAGTTATATAGACACATCATTTCAAAGGGCAAACTTTTTTGCCCTCTCATACCCTACATAATGCAATAAAAGCTGTAGCCACAGAGTCTTCTCTTTTTTCCTTCTTGTTTCAAAAAGTTGAGAAGTTGAGAAGAAATGGGCAGATTTTTGCTTATATTTAAAGTTTTCAGGAGAATATTCAAAATGTCTTTTGTATAGGATTAGGCACCCAACATACAAGATGAAACTAAGCTGTCAGTTCCTGTGTTTAGTGACTTAGAAAATTTTTCAAGGCATGCTTGACTGTGTACAGATATAATTTCATCATGAAAATGGGAAGAGACAAGCATTACCCCATCACTGGCTGTTCAAGTAGAATTTAAGATATTTTCTTTCCACTTTTAAAACATACTGCTTTAGGTAAAGCTTACCTTTACAGTCTGGGATAAAAATCACACAAAATATGTTTTTTTCACATTATAGCCCTTTTTTTGTAACTGCCCTAGAAGCACAGAATTCCTTCTTCGCCCCTCTCTTAATAAGAGTACTGGAAAGAGAATGAAATACATCTGCTCATTATTACATGCAACAGCAGTTACCTCAATAACTAGCTGACCTGTACACACACTTTGCATCAGCTGTTTTAGTTGTTACATGGACAACATGGCTTAGAGAAAGAAAAGACATCTTTGTAAACCTTACTCTGGAGACCACCGATTGCTGAATGACCATCCACACTTGAAGAAGCATCACTAAATTTTTATATACCACTTGCAAGTAATCAATAAAAACCCCTTAAAAGTCAATTGTAGGTTAGTAATGCTTTGGTGAAGTTCACTGCTTACCACAGTGACTTTTATCCAGGACTTCCCTTTGGCTTTTCTAACATTTCATTTTTTTTCTGACTACATTAGTGGCTAAGCCATGTAACATAACTAAAAGAAATTGGGAAGGTTATTACAGTTGTGCCTTTTTCTTTCTTTCATGTTAAAAAAAAAGCAGCTGAAAGGTTTTACCCTTTACTTCCTCATCCCTTCCCAGTCCTTTTTCTGACTGTAATATTACAAAGTTAGGTTACATTGGTTTTCCTGGAAAACTCTGTGGACAAGTCTACATGCCCACTGAACTCAGGACAAGACTCACTGGCCATGGAGCTGATGGTGTTGGAAGTGTCTGAGGAGAGAATTCAAGTGGAGTCTGCTTGCTGGGGCATGGTGGGACCTGCACATCTGAGCATGCCTACATATCTTGTTGTCCACGTGGATGGGAAAGCATGACCATGGACTGCTATTTCAGACAAGTTACATAGAGCCCACGGGAATCTGGAGAGCTAGTATATCTGTAGGGAGGACATACAGGCACGAGAATTTCCAAATCTTATTCAAATTTACAATGTGCATGATGATGAGAACACAACTGTGTGTTTGGCGTGCAAACAAACCACCTCCCTCCTTAAGAAGGACACAATAAGCTTAGGAGAGTAGATAACAACCAGTAAGATAATACCGGACACAGTCAATACCCCCAAATACACATCAGGGTAACTGGATCTCAGTAGATGGGCAGGTAGACCCCACTGCATATTGCTTGACCACCAACACATTGCATTGCAGCCGCTATTTTATCCTGATAAAGGAATCTGGAGTGCCTATAGCTCGCTCTGCCATAGAACAAAGCCAGTATCCCACCTCTCCAGGGAATTACTGCCAACAGCTGTTTTTTAATGTGATTTTTCTGTCAATATGCACAAACCCCTCATTTATCTGATTGCCTTCATATGAAGACATGAGGGATAATTTATATTTCGGGTTCAAGAAACCTCACTGGTATCAGCACAGAATTTATGTCTTGTGAATAGATTCCCAATTTTTGGTTTTCCAGTAGGATTCTCCAATGCTCAGCTGCCATTTTTGTCAAGCTTTGTCTGGCAGTGGTCCTTTCAATATATTAATTAAACTGTTTGCCAATCGGCAGCGTGACTGGCTGGGGAGCATCCCAGGGCTGGGGGGAGCCGTGCTGTGCCAGTGCAAGGCCACGCTCTGTTCTCTGGAAGGGACTGCTGATCTGGGGACACTCTTGACAATCTGAGCAACTGCCAGAGGCAAGTTGCTGCCAGCACCAGCCCAGGACTCTCCCCAGCTGGTGTCATTTGAACTCAGAGGGCAACTGAGCACCAGGCAACCACTCACTCACCCCTTCCCCCTCAGGGAAGTCTTCCACAAACTTTCTCCACAGTCCTCCACAAACGTTCTCTGACATGAGTCCTTCCCACGGGCTGCAGCTCTTCCTGAGCTGCTCCAGCGTGGGTCCCTCCCAGGGACAAACTACAACGGTGGGGGCTTCCCAGAGAGTCCCGGCCTTCTCCGGGCACAGCCCCTGCTCTGGTGTGGGGTCCTCCCCGGGCTGCAGGTGGCATCTGCTCCCCCGGTGCCCTCCACGGGTGCAGGGCACAGCTGCCCTCTCCCCACGGGCTGCAGGGGAGTCTTTGTTCCGGCAGAGGGTCTGTACTGGGTCTGGCTGAGCTGGAATTGGTTTTCCCCTACAGCAGCCCTCACAGTGCTGTGGTTTATGCTGGGAGCTGCAGGGTGTTGGCAGCACCCTGGTGCTGTGGCTGCTGCTGAGCAGTGCTCACACAGCACCAAGGCTCTTTCTGACATTTCCCCCCCAGTTGGACAGGGTGGGCAAGATCTTGGGAGGGGACACAGCCAGGACAGCTGACCCGAACCGACCCAAGGGATATTCCAGACCCTGTGACGTCTGCTCAGTATAAAGCTGGGAGAAAGGAGGAAGGGGTGTGTGTGTGTGTGTCACCCTTGGTCCTTCTCCCAAGCATACTGGAGCCCTGCTTCCTGAGAAGGCCAGACGTCGCCTCTTCATGGGAAGTAGAGAATAAATCTGTTTTCTTTTTTTTGCTTCCGTGTGCGGATCTTTGCTTCGCTTCGCTTATATTAAAACTGCTTTTGTTTTACCCACAAGGGTTGGTTTTTATTCTGATCTTATTTTCTTTCCCCTCTTTGCCCTGTTGAGAAAAAAGGGGGAAGGGAGGGGAAGTGCTAGAACAACTTGGTGCGTACCTGGCATTTAGCCAAGGTCAAACCACCACAGGGCTGCAGGGGAGTCTCTGTTCTGGCACACCTCCCCTCCTCATTCTTCACTGAGCTGGGTGTCTGTAGAGGTATTTCCCTCACATCTCACTCCTCCCTCTTCTTCCCCCACCCAGCAGGTTCTTCCCCTCTTAAATACATTATCGCCGAGGTACTACTACTATCGCTGACTTGCTCGGCCTTGGCCAGAGGCAGGTCCAGCCTGGAGCCACAGAAGCTTCGAGAAGCTTTCTCAGGAGCTCCCCCTGTAGCCCTTCTCCTGCTACCAAACCCCTTCAACACACAAACCTGATAGATCTGTGGAGTTTTAAAATCAATACAAGCTGTTGATTCTTGGTTCATTGATTAGAGAGCTGCTGGCATAAGAAACCTTTCAAAACAATCTCTCAGGATGGAATTTCTGTGTAATGATGATGATGCTAACTTGCCGCATCATCTTTAGTATCTCTAGAGGCAGGAAAGCTGAAAGGACATGACTGCTGAGTGACTTGTGTATGTCTGGAGGCGAGATTTCCAGGTGAAGTTGCTGATGAACCATCCATGCTGCACCATTCTTGATCTCCTTAGAATATCTCTGCCTGAAGGAAGCACCTTCCTCAGCCTTAAATTCACTTTAAATACAAGCTAGGAAAAGCATCACCTAGAATAACAACAGTTTTTTAAACTCAATTAATAAGGTTAACGAATTTCAATGCAAATTGCAAAATTCCTTTCAGTTTAAACTAACTCATTAAACTCCCTTTATGTGATAACACTCTCAAGGCTAAATTATTAGTATACAATTTCTTCTGCTGAATCAGTAAGCTGCCACAGAAGTTAAGCTAAATATTTTCACAAAAGGATCCCTCTCTCTGTTTTACACTCCGGAAATTACTGGCCGAGACAAAGCTCACATGCCTGTCTGTGTGACTTCTCTCACTGTCTGTCACAAAGTTAAGGGAGTGTAATGTGAAAAGAAGCATTAGTGAAAGTAGCAGGGAAAAGTACTGGTTGATGATTTATGTCCTTTACACAATAGATGGCTAGAAAGTTCACAAAGTCCCTGTTGCCAGATTGCATTTACCATACACATTAAAATTCATGCTTCAGGTCACATTTTCCTTACAAATGACTGAAACTTGTTCTATAGCCTGTCCAATTCTGCCAATATTAAACAGATGCTATTAGTGTGACATATTCTGTATAAATCTTGCTGTTTTACAAGTTTATATTATGCTGGAATCTTCTGTCTCTTGGTGGCTTTAATCCATTGAGCAGCTACTGTTGTTTTCATCAAGGACATGATGAATCGCTTCCCACCTTTCTAAGAAATTCAGTTCCATACTTGTGGGAAGAGATCAAATAAGATTTATTGCAGTCACTATGTGGCCAAACCATCTGCCTGACTCCAATGATCAGAAAAGCTCCTGGCAGGTCCCTGCAGCAAACCTGCCAAATGTTCAGCAGATAAATGAACAAGGGACATCCTTCTGATCCCCTCTAGGGATACCACTTAGATTAAGGTAAGAGAGAGGCAGGATCTGATGTAAACAAGTGTGGGAAGAAATAGGTAAAGAAGCCAAAGCAATAGGAAAAAAAAATACAAAAAAGAGGTTGAAACCTGAAGTACAGAACTTTTTTCCACCTTCAGCTGCAACCTTTGTATGTGCCATTATATACAGTGACCTTTTTCTTTCAGGCTCCTGCTGCATTTCCAAGTAGGAACTGCAAAGATTACCATCGGTTGGCTACATTTGTTGTACCAGCCTTACATTTCATTTCCTGAATCCTCAACAGTGGTCCATAGCACAGGAGACTGGTATCGCCAGTAACACAATTACATCACAGAAAGGCTAGTCCAAAACTCCAGTCAGTTACTGCTCAGTAAACTGGTCATGTGTAAACTTTGCATTTTGAGGGACATGGAAATCAAAGAAATTCTCCTCTCTATAAGGATTACAACAAACCAATGAGTTCCACGGGCCAGCCACAGTGACTTTCTACTTCCACCCAAACTCCATCTTTCTTTTGGGACTTGTCTCCTGACAAGCTCTTTGACAGCTCTTTGTTCTACCTTAGTGCAAGAAAGTTTGTGGACTCAAAGGCTCAGATTTCTCTCGCGCCTGTGTCTACGTACCTTAGCAAGTCACCCAGTGTAGGAATCCTGTTACTACACTCTTTCACTACCTTCATGGGAAAGGAGTTACGTGGGGGAAGAACAGAGGGGAAGCATTCATTTTCCCTGAAGACAGCAGAACTCAGGGCTGCTCTCCAGTTCAGGTCTTTAGCCAGCTGCATGCAAAACACTGGTAGCAATCAGCACCTAAAAGTTATCAGTTGTCGCCTAAACTATACTGCCTTAGTAGTGAAGAAGTTCTTTGTTCCCTCGTACAAATGCCTTTACAAGAAATGCATCTAGCAGGAGAGGAAAGGAGAGAGTAGGTAAGCATATGCAAGACAGAACCATTTAATGCAAACAGACTACAGGGACAACCAGACTACCAGCTATTTTGGTACCTTGAGAAGCAGCATGCTAATGGTAGAAAAAATTAATGCTTAACTGCAGGTGACCTTGCACAGATGCCAGCTGCTGCCCTTGTGAAAAACAGAGTGAACTGTCACAACCCATTCTCTATGAACAAGACTTTGTGTGCCAGTCAGTGTGTGAGAAACGGAAATGAAAGGTATGAGACTGCTGTACACGGGAACTGCCCAAATGCCAAATGCAGAAACAGGTTAGTAAAAGGTGAATGTAGTGGGGAAATCAGTAGAAGGAGTAAAATGAGAAAATGCGCTGTCTGAAGTTTGCTGTGATGATGTGACATAGGCCTCTAGAGGTAAAAAAAAAGGGGACGGGGGTGGAAAAAAAGAGGGGTTAAAAAAACCAGACATCCAGTGTCTTAAATTAATCTCTGAGTCTTGAAAAACAACTTTCCAAAAACTCAAGCCTTGGATAAAGATTCCAACTGTAGATTCAAAGGATGCAGAAAATTATTCACATCTAAAAAAAGTATCATAATTACCTGGAGTTATAATAAAGTTTCCACAGAAGGATACGCACATACTCACTACCAAGGCAAGTATGTCCACACTGTTTGGCAGACCAGGCTGATGTAAAAGCCACATACCTGGAAATGCTTTCTTTGGCAATATGGAGAAGAACAACTTTGAACCTTGATGTCTTGTACCATGCCTGGCCCATCTCCCAGTGACCTTCCCTAGGGTTGTCTCAGAGATTTAGTCCTTGTCCTTCTAAAACTACTTTCTTCTTCCTTCATTGAACTGTCGTCTGTGGCATGTATGCTTTGGAAGACCTGAGTTTTACCCATAGAAAATCAAGTTTAAAATGTGTTCACTTTGACCAAATAAAATGAAGGCTTTCTTCTGCAGTGCAATAATAGTACTCCATGTCCTGATAACTCACTTCAGGTGGTGGTTATTATTCCAGAGTTTAACAACAACAACAACAACATAAGAAAATAAAGAACAAAAAAAAAGAAAAAAGTTACTAGTTGGTGCTAAGTTACTGTTGGACTAACACAGGCTAAAGATGGCAGAAAAAATTCCTTGTTAGGGTAAAGAGGGGGGAAAAACCCCACAAATCAAACCAAACCATGTCATCCTCTTACCTCCCCTGTACCTCGAGAGAGATTCCAAGCCTTTGGTTTCCTGCCTGAGAGACTTGCGACCATTAAGTCTCTTTTCCCCATAGCTCTCTTACTGCAGTTTAGAGGTGCTGTGTCAGTGTGAGTAACCAGGTTACAAAGATCGCTCTTCCACACAGAAATGCCCTTGCCCTACACACCGTGACTGTCAGCTTGGGCTTTTTGTGCAAATGCTTTTGGCATGGAGCGGTAACTCCTAGCTGCTGTTCCGACGACGGATTTAACTGATGGCTTTCTTCATTTCTTCACTGCAAAGGGCCCCCCGGGTTGGTCCCCAGAGTTTCAGATAGTAACAGCAGGTTAGAAATTGAGAATGTCACTAGGTTCTTGGACTGAAGGAGAGGCCTGGTGTCGTGGCCTGGTTTAGGACCAGCCCTCAGGATTTCTGGATTCTGATTTGTGCTTGGCCCCTGATGCAGCGTGCAGTGTGCAGGTCACTCCTGAGGGCTGCAGTTACAGCTCTGGTCAAAGTCAGCATGGTCAGCATCCCTCAGTCAGGCTCTGCACGCTCTGGAGGCATGTTCTGCTCTGTCTCACGACCGGACAGGAGGTGTGTGTGCCATGTTTCTGCTTCTGAATGGGATGTGGGAGAGAGGCAAGTCACCATCGGCCTGTCAGCTCTGCGCAGGCCCGGAGAAGGAGCAAGGCTTTGATGAGAAACAGGCCTTGGGAGAAAGATCAGAACCTGCCAGGCTGCGCTAAGGTGGCAGGGCAAAACAACGGAGAGCTGCAATGCTGAGCTGTGGAAAAGCAGCAAGATGTCTGAGACAGGGCTTATGGACGGTGCAGCTACTAAGACGGGCGCAAGATATAATGATTCTGTTCAACAGTTCTCTGTCAGGGAAGGCAGCCGCTCTGCCGGCAACCCGACTGGAGAAGAGCTCGACCTTGACAAGATTCCGGTGTGCCCTTGAGAAGACGAGACAGACAGAGGGAAGAATGTTGCAAACAAGTCTGAGGAAGTAAGGGGAACACAGATGTTAGCAACTAACCACCAATGTATTTGTGAAAAACAACTGTATAACCAATAGTCTTTTGCCAGGGTAGCAGAGAGATATTATAAAAAGGCAGATAACAAACGGGGGGGGGTGTGTGTGTGTGTGTGTGTGTTTTCGCCTGGCCTGCCAACTTAAGTGAAAATGGTCTCCCGTCGTTTTTTGACTGTCTCTACCACGACGACAGTTCTCCACTTGCTACAGGAATCTAAAGCAAGCTCTACTGCAAAGCAAGCGTTCCTGTTACCAGTTTGGAAGAAATCAATGTACCATACAATGAAATGTTTACCTTCAGATACTGGAAAGCAAAGAGCAAACACAACTTCTGAGCCCTTCTATAGTATTTTGGTGACAGCTATGTGCACAGGTCAATTTCCCTTCTCATATTGAAATTTATAGTGGATGAATGAGGTAACTATAAAGAATTGAGATGAGGTAGAGATGGATGGCACATTTCAATGCTTAAATACTTTACTGGACTGGGACTCTATGTTTCTGAACTCTCTAGCCGATAGTCCTTCTTCCTGCAGTCTCGGCTCGGAGACCCTCCAGACACTTTGACAGGAAAATTTCACGTTAAACACTAGTATTTTAAACTCTTTTCTTCAAATTAGCTCTCACTTCCATCCTCCCTCTGGTATCCTGCAGGGAGCATGCTCTGAGAGCAACTCAACTGACCGACATTTCAAACCCATTCCAAGGTGAGCAGGGTCTACCTGAAGCACCATTAGTTTTTAGGGGTACATATGGTAAGAGAATCCCATTTTAAAGTGAGAAAACTGTGGTGTAGTTGAGAGGAAAGCAGACAAATTGAAACCTGTCATGCAGATACTGGGAAGTTAGGTGAGAAGAGTCAGGTGCCCTTGTTACTGAAATGACAGGGAGAAAGATACCTGGAAATGTGAGAAATAAAATCCAGCACGTTTTTCTTTAGCTCTTTTGTTAGAGCCAGTTTTTAAAATAAGAGCTGTCTGCGGAACAGATGTGTTTTTCGTGATTTACGTTCTGAATATTTATTTATCTTCACACTAATAAGAGGGCGGCTAAAACCAAATCTTCATTCCAATTTTTTTATTTTCTTGCCAAATGCCTTTTAATTCTCTTCTCTTGAATATTCTGTTGGTCGCTTAGTGCTTCCGTGGCTGTTCTTCTGGTTACCCTGGAGCACTCTCTTCTGCGCTGCTCTCACTCTCTAGTCTCAGTTCTTATTGTGTGAAGTACCGGACATTTGCATGACTCTGTGCTGATTATCCCTGGACAACGCTCGCTAACCTGGAAAGATGTCAGTGGGTTTTAGAATTACAGACATATCAGGAGCATTTAGTTACACCCACAAAGTGGCACTGTGTGACCGTAGGACGGTTGTAATGGTAGGGTGTTTTTTAAACAGCCCCACATCTGCTCCCTAGCCCCTCCACCATCCAGGCGGGGCAGCTTCCCCCCCCCACCCCACCCCCCACCCCCCCCCCTTCAGACACTGGGGTCCCCTTGGGGAGGGGGGGAGGCACATGCTAATGACACAGGATGGACACAGGTCAATGTGGGATGGACACGGGACAGACGGGGGATGGGGAGGGGATGGACATGTGTCAACATGGGATGGACACGAGATGGACAGAGGACAGACACGGGATGGACACAGATCAACATGGGATAGACACAGGGTGGACAGAGCATAGGATGGACATGGGTTAACATGAGATGGACACAGAACAGCAGATGGACACAGGATGGACAGATTGACACAGGGTCAACATGGGATGAACACGGGATGGGCATGGGATGGAGACGCATCAACATGTGGAGGACATGGGTATACATGAGATGGACACATGATAGACACGGGATGGGCATGGGATAGACATGGATCAAGATGGGACTGAGCTGGTGCTGACATGGGATTAAAAAGTGACCAATATGTGATGGAGACGGGGTCCACAGGGGATTGACATGGGAATGACACGCAAGTGACACAGGGTTGACATGGGTTCCATGGGGCATCAGTGTTGTTGGCATGTGAATGACACAGGATGGGCACGTAAGCAACATGCAACTGGCACAAAATTAACATGTGATCGAGGGAAGATCCATGGGGATTGGTTTAGAGCTGGCATGGGATTTACATGGGATTAAGGCAACAGCAATGGCTAATGAAGAGGTGGTTGACAGGCGAATGAGACAGGATGGCACGTGAGCAACATGCAGTGAATACGCAGCCAACAGGGGGCTGACACGGGATTAAGGCAAAATCAGTGGGGACTCAATGTAGAGTTGGCAGGTGGGCATGGGACTGACACGTGAGAAACACACAACAACATGGGATGAACAGGGTGTGAACATGAGATTGACATAGGATTGAGACAGGACCAATGGGAAATCAACAGAGGGTTGACTCATAAATAACAGGTGACCAACATGGGATTAACACTTGGCCCACATGGGATTGAGACCCAGTCAACGGGGAATCAACCTGTGAATGACACGGGATTTACATGTGGCCAACATGGGATTAACATGCAATTGACACGTTACTGAGCTGCAACTAACAGGTAATCAACACAGGATTGACACGCTCTGCCCTCATGCAGGGCCACAGTCTGTCCCTGTCACCACCGCGCTGCCCCAAACGGTGTCTGACCTGTGACTCTGAGGAATCCCTCTGCCTCTTCCTCCTCCCTGCCGAGAGGTCACAGTCTGTGGTTTCCACGAAGCGGCTCCAGAGACCACAGCCCGGCCGTGGGGATCTTCTCCGAGCTCTCTCCCTTGGTGCAGTTTGCTCTCAAGCAGCCCTGGGTGCAGGAGCCAAGTGGGAGCTGCCACTGGAGGGCCCTGGAGCTGCCTCATCCCTTGGGACATGGTCATGATGTGGAGGACTTGCTCTCCATCCCATCCTCCTACTCACAGAGTGGTCATGCTCTGTGTGCTCCACAAGACGGCTCCGGAGACGATGGCCCGGCCATGGGGATCTGCTCTGCGCTCTCTCCCTTGGTGCAGTTTGCTCTGGAGCAGCCCTGGGTGCAGGAGACAACTGGGAGCTGCCACTGGAGGGCCTTGGAGCTGCATCACGTTTGGGAGCACAGTCACAACTTGGAGGCCAAATTCTCCTCCTCCGCCTCACAGAGCAGCGGTGCTCCATCTCCTCCACGAACCGGCTGCGCAGATCACAGCTGTGATGAACAGGGGGTGAACATGGGATTGACACAGGATTGAGACAGGACCAGCAGGAAATCAGCAGAGGGTTGACTCACAAATAACAGGTGACCAACATGGGATTAACATGCAACTGACACGTTACTGAGTTGAACCAACTGGTAACCAACGCAGGATTGACACGCTCTGCCCTCACGCAGGGCCACAGTCTGCCCCTGTCACCACCGCGCTGCCCCGAACGGTCTCTGACCTGTGACTCTGAGGAAACCCTCTGCCTCTTCCTCCTCCCTGCTAAGAGGTCACAGTCTGTGGTGTCCATGAACCCGTTGAGGAGACCAGAGCCCGGCCGTGGGGATGTCCTCCGCCCTCTCTTCCTCGGTGGGGTTTGCTCCCCAGCAGACCTGGGTGTGGGAGCTGGTGTGGAGGAGCCTGAGTGCGTCTCTGGGAAGTCCTCTGTGCCCACCACCGTGTCCTGCAAAGAGAGCTGTGAAAAGGTCCTGCCCTTCCCTCCTGGAAGGACCAGAACCGTGGGGAACCCCCAGAAGCTGTGGCACGGGACAGCTAAGGGCCTCCCAAAGGCTCTGTGGGAGGGCTGCAAAGGCAGAAGGGCCAACTGTGGAGAAATGGGTTGGGTCTAGGCGGGATGCTTTCAGAGGGAGCAGAGTTGCATCTGTGAAGAAAGCTGCAGTGTGGCAGGGAAAAGAGAGCAATTTCAAGATCCCAGAAAGAAGTCCACTGTCCATCTGGTGCCCTGACCCACCTCCCCAGTTACCTTTGTCTGAGGAGGCAGACCCTGTGGTTCCACAGAACCCACCTGTTTGCTGCCAGCCACCCCCTGACTGAGGAGGGAACAGGCAGATGATGGTTCTGGTGAGGAAGAAGCCCTTTCTTCAAGCTGCCGTCCAGAGCACCTGGAGAAAAAAAAAGAGTGATCTCTGTTTAGGGCTGTTCTTGCAGCCTCCTTCGGGGTTCAGTCATTTTCCTGAAGCAGTTCCTACAACGGAGAGAAAACCTAACCAAGACTACAAATGGGAAATTCGATCGTGGTCTTCCCACCAGGTTGCCTGCAACCTCCATTTCATAGAATCATCAAATCATCAATTAGTTTGGTGACCTTAATGACTATTTAGTTCCAACCCCCTGCCCCAGGTCCACTAGCCCAGGTTGCCCAAAGCTCCGTCCAACCTGGCCTTGAACCCTTCCAGGGAAGGGGCAGCCACAGCTTCTCTGGGCAACCTGTGCCAGGGCCTCACCCCCCTCACAGGGAAGAATTTCTTCCTAGTATCTAATCCAAATCTACCCTCTGCCAGTTTAAAACTGTTACCCCTCATCCTGTCAATACACCCCCTGATAAGGGGTCCCTCCCCATCTTTCCTGTAGGCCCCCCTAAAGTGCTCTTCTCTCTCTCAGCCACCTTCAGATAGCAGACAAGTAGCAGTTTACACCAAGGCAGGACCCTAAAGCCCAGCAAGGAAAGATAAGGACTGACATGGGGTAGTTCAGATTTGACAGCACCGAAGGACGCAGGTGGTAATTGTCTCTGGTGACAGAAGGAGAAACGCAGAAATAGAAAGAGGATGAGAAGAAAAAAAGCAAAGACAGGAAAAGGGCGTGTACTCTGAACACATTTTAATACTTGTTTTTACCTGACATAAAACAGTAAATAGGCTTGCTGACTGAGAACTCTGTCGAGGTCACAAGGTTCCACAAACTCATCATTCATCTTATACCACAGTCCATTGCTGGCCTGTCAAAAAAGGCATTGATACCTGGAGATGAACTGCATGGTTCCTCAGCAAAAACAGAGGCAGAAAACTACAGAACCAAGAGTACATCAAATCAAAACAAATCCCGTCCAGCTCCTAAGGAGACCTTCTCCCCCAAAACCTTGGCTGCCAGTAACACTGCCATGAACATCTGTCGTCCCCAGCACAAGTATTTCCTTTGCGAGGAAGGATATTGGTCTCTACCTTCACATAGCAGTAGAAGTGTCCTCTGTGACAGCTCTCACCACTGTGTACCAGGACAGCATATAAGGAGTAGACGAGCGGTTCTCCAGCTGTCTGAGACATGTACGGGCGAAGATCCAAGTACTCTGGGTACTCCACAACCTACGGAGAGACCAAGAGGGCTCAGAAATGATCCTGAACTACTGCCTGAAATAGCCTTCCAAGACCAGGGGCCAGAGCTGTATAAACGCAGTTCTGGGGTTCAAGAAGACTTGGTTTTCCCTAAAGCAACGTGTCATGGTTTGGGTAGCAGGTTCTTGGCCAAAGCAGCTCTGTTGGAGCAGAGTACGTGCTTGTCTTCCCACAGGAACTCTCCTCTCCCCAGAAGAAAACAAAAAACTCCACAAGAACAGCTTGTGAAAGAGCACACTGCTTTGGGAGATCTGCTCCAGGAAGAGGAAGTTGCACTCCCAGTGGCATACACACCTTGCTGATCTTCCTGCCGGTCAAATCTTCACACCTTCTCAGACACACCGTGAGAACCCTGGGCACGTGATGGACTGTGTTCTTCTTGGAGATGGCAGACATCTTGTCACACCTTGAAACCAAGCACAGAGCCAAGTGCTGAAATGCTCCCTGTCTTGCCCCAGGAAGGCCAGATAACCTTTCATGGCTCACACATCCTCACGCTATTTTAAGGTTATTCAGTACCGTAAGGCCATACTAAAAAAAGCTGCATCTCATTCTGGTGCATTAAACCTAGGTGAAAAGGTGACGTGGGACAGATAGATGACATAGAGCACCTGCACACACAACCTAGTACTCAAGTGTTGTTAGTAATCATCTCACTTGCTACACTGAATGCAGTTTTCACCATCCAGCAGGTGAGGCTTCACAAAATCCGCCAGAGCTGCAGGGACAGATGATGCGGCCTGGAGGAGTGAGAAAGGAGAGCACTGAGCTGCGGGAGATACCCTCGCCCAAACACTTACTGGTTGACAAAAAACCCAGCTAGGTGATGCTGACGAGAGCCACTGCGAACCCACAAGTAGGGTCCAGAATGAGGCAGAAAGAGGGTATTATGCTTGACATTTCCCTCATTTCCCAGGGATTCACGGGGCTATCAAGAGCTGCATCTCTGTGCCACCGCTCAGTTGAAAACACAGCAACCCATCAGCCTAGGAGCCAGACGGGTGTTGAGGAAGAGCCAAGGGAAGAAGGATGAGAGTACATCAAGGGTGCAGAGAGGAGAACGTGTGCTTGTTCAGCTTAAGGCCAGCACCTACAGGGAGACCACGGCCATGGCCTCCCCAGGAGCATTCCATCCATTCCACATCCCACCCACCACCAGGCTCTCTTGCGTTTGCAGGATGCATTTTTAAGTCAACTGTGTGGATTCAGGAAAGCTACAGGGGCCCTGGGACATCCCAAAGCACAGTTACAAACCCTCTTACTTTTATATCCAAAGGAATATCCAGGAAGGATCTGTAGGAAATGGAAACCGCGCTGCAGCTCAGGCACATGACTGGAAGGCAAATCAAAATGTTCAGCAATCGGGGAAGTCAATTGACTGTGCCAGTTTATGTCCTTCATAGCTACTACGCCAGTCACACGATCAGCTGTTTATCACAGGCAGACAGAAGGACACAGACAATTCCAAGGAGAGCAATGGAAAAGTACCTCTGGATCTCAGATAGCCCATGAATATTTGATGGACAATGGTAGTTGATCGAGAAGCGATGTCCAATCTCTGTCTAAATGGTAAGACAGAGAGTTAGCTCCTCCATTTTTTTTCCCTTTGTCTGAAAGACCTTGGTGTGGGGTTTCCTTGATGGGAGTACATCAAGGTGTTCAAAAAGCTTGAGAACACTGAAAAGTAATTTGCTTATGCTTACCTGCTTCTCCGACTCAGACAATTTCTCTGCATGGTGTTGATAGTACGGTGTAAGCATTGGCGGGCGCTTCCCTGCTTGCCAAGCATGAAATCTTTTCCTATTCCTAAAAAAGAAGTTAGTAGTTCTCTCCTACAACAAGGGGGAAAAAAAAAATCTGTAAAAGCAACTGAAACGACTTACGTGTGAGAACACGGACGATAGCCCAAGGCTGGATGGCGCTGTCCGAGGATCGCAGGGCCTCGTTAACGTGCGCTTCCATACTGCACATCATGCAGAGGTCTCTCCGATGACCTGAAGAGGGAGGGAAGCAAGCTCCTCAGGTCAGCAAAATACCCGTAGTGATGGGAAGAAACCTAATGGAGATCTTGAAGTTATAACAAGAGTCTCCACTCCTCCCAAGCTGCCAAAGTCCCAACAAGCCCAGCACATTTTGCCCCGTAGAAAACGTTCTGCAGAGGGATGCTAAACTGTCGTAAGGTTTCTTTTGCAACAAGCAGAGAGAGTTTAATTTGCAGGAATGGGGAGCCGAGTCTAGAAAGAGGTGCCTTTCTGAAGAAGAACACGCCTAGATACAGCGAGCGACGTCTAGGCTTGAGTGTTCAAACACCACCAACTCGGGGGGGGTGGCAAAGAAGGGCTGCCTTTCTCCTAAATCCAGTTCCAGATTCTGGGTATCCCTGGGAAGTGCCCAGCAGATTTACAGGGAGATGTTCTTAAAAGCACTCACACGACTGGCTGTGCTCCTGAGAGAGCAGGTAGTTGGCCAGAGGGGGCGTGTATGTCAGGCACTGCAGGGCAGAGTTGAGGAAGCACGTATTCCCCAGGTTGCGGAGTCCCGCTCCAGCTCTCTGCCGCTGCTGCCATTCCATGTAGATCTTCTCCGGGGGATAGAGGATGCATTGTGGCGGAGCCATTTCCTCAGCAATGACTGCAGGGAAATGACATTTGAAAACAGAGGAGACAATACTGTTGCACAGAAGCGTATTTGAAAGTCGAGTTCTCGACAGGAGCACCCAGTACAAACAACTCTACACCCAACCCAGAAGCACCGGGAGAAGCCTGACGCTGACACTGAAATTCACTGGTCAAGAAACAGTTTCAGAAAGTACTCTGTTCCCCTGCTTACTTTGCCAAAAGTCCAAAAAACCCACGCTCTGATTTCTGTGCCTCAGGCTACCTTCCTCTCCCTCTAGAGACCTGAACTGCATTATCAGGTCAAGTCTTCCCTGATCCTGACTGTAACTTGGTGAAAACAAGTGTCTAGCCCACAAGGTAACCCCACCGATGTCAGATCTTTCTACGAGCAATGCCATCTTTCAAAGTCTTGTACTAGTGGCAGAGGAGTGCTGTTAAAATGAGTTTTCCTGTGTGTAATTGAAAACACCTGGCTAAGTCTGGCTGCTCTCAGGAAAGGCCCCAGAATTCACTCGAGGTTGTCAGCACACCAACACTCAGGGCTGGAGCACCAGCCACCTCCGTTGCCTTTGGGCATTCACAAAATCCCGACCTGCTGGGGAAGCTGTTACTACTCACGGGAGTCGTTCCCCATTGCAGGCATCGCTCCTCTCAGGAACAGAAGGGAAATCTTCGCTTGGCAAAGGGGGATGTCAGGGTGCTCTCCAGAGAGAGAAGATCAGCGCAAATCCCTGATTGCAAAACAAGGACTGAAGCTCAACAAAACGCTTAAAGAAACCCCAAACACAACGCACACAACAGCATCTTCCAACAAAAGTCCTTCAGTGGTACTTGTGGCTGATGCAAGCTGCAGGCTGAGAGCCCTACTGTCCCTGTCACAAGACTCCCACAGACAGCAATTACAAAGGCCCTCTCGATACTTTTATCCTCTATCTACCTACTCTTTATAATCTGTCCTGAAAGTCAAATCATAATTACCTTTGAAAGAGGGTGGAAGCTGACGAGAACTGGGAAGGAAACGATAAATAGTGGGAAAAAAGTAGGCAAAGCAGGTAGCAAAGTAGGCACGCAGGTAGCAAAGGAAGGAGACAGGGAGATCACAAGTTCCAAGCAGGTGCTGCACCACTGCCCCTTTGTGACACGGGCACGCGCCGTGGCAACGCAGCTGCCTCGGCCCCAGCAACTCCCGTAGCCAGCATCTGGCAGCCCCTGGGCTTCCCTGCACACTGCTGGGGAAGGGCTGCTCCTCCGCGGGCAGAGCTCCCACCTCTTCCCTGAGCCGCAGCAGCCAGAGGAATGGAAACCTGCCCAGGGCTGTAAGCATGCCTCCTCACAGCTTTGGCTGGCACACTGGGGTTGCTGAGAGTTTCTTTTCTACTCTTCGAGATACACACTGTGTGCGTGAGGCTCATGGAGCAAAGCACCTGGTCTCTTACAGGTTCATCTCCAATGAACTTTGTCTGCCCCCCCAGATACAGCCACAGGTTGACTCTGAACGAGCACTAGCAAAGAAACACCTTCAGCAACTGCGCTGGGTTGACCTTGGCTGGCTGCCCGGCCCCCACCCAGCTGTGTTCTCACCCTCCAGCTCCGAAAACCATTCCTGTGTGGATTTTAAGCATCTTCACATTTTCAACTGCCTCCAGGAGCTTCCTATCAGCCCCAGCTTTGCCAGATTCCCCCCCGGGGTGGCTGGAGGCAGTTTTGTTCCTGACCCACTTGGCTTAGGTAGGTTTAGGCTGGTAGCACATCTGGTATAACTCCCCGTTCCTGCTCAGCGGGCAGGTAGTATTGGTCCTGCCCCAACGAAACAGCTCGTTGTTATTCCTGCCCCACTTGAGCTGGCCGGTTTGGCCTCCTGGGTCATCTAGTTTTCCTCGGTCCTGCTTGGGGCTGTGAGTTGTACTCCTGCTGAGCTCAGGGCAGTTAGTTTTGCCCCTGCTCCGCTCAGGGAAGATTTCTCTTTCTGTCCTCCACTTGGGGCATCCAGTTTGGCCACAGCCTTGCTTGGGTGGCCTTTTGTCATCACGTCCCTCTCAGGACAGCTGTTTTTTCCCCTCCCTTGCTTGCGGAAGCTCATTCTTCCCCTTCTCCACCCAGGGTACCTGGATTTAGTCCTGCCCTGCTCAGGTGGCTCTTTATGCCCCTGCACAAATCAGGGTGGCCAGCTTTGCTCCTGCCCCGCTTGGGGCATTTACTTTTGCCCCTGACTCTGCCCTGCTCGGAGTGGCCGTTTTTGCCCCTGCCCCAGCAGGACCAGTGAGGCTCCAGAACCATTTGCCTGGGACCAGACGGCAGCCGAGTGCTGTATTTAATTGTCACACCGCAGCCTCACCTTTCAGGACAAAGTCAGCTTTGCTTCCAAGCCTCCTCTAGCACCGCTCCTCCAGCTGCCATCTGACATTCAGAGGTGCAAAGTTCCCTCCCTGTTGAGCTCATGGCAGGGTCAGGGCCCAGGAGCCGGCAGTGCCTGATGCCACCCGGGATGCAGAGGATCCTGGCAGCTCAATGTCCAGCAGGGTGTGCCGCTGCTGCCTGCTCCTCACGCACACACTTCAGCTACAGCTTTTGGGCTTACGCAGTGTGGCTTTTGTCACCCTTCACAAAACACCAGGGCAGGCGGGCTCGGTTGGGTGAATGCGGCTGAAGAATTCCTGTGCCCCAAGAGACTCCTTTTACAGAAGGCATCCTGTCCATGAGAACACCTGGACAGAGTTTTTTCTTATTTGACCTTTTAGTATTATTCCTCTGAAGAAGGCGGGGGGGGGGGGGGGGGGGGGGGGGGGAGAGAAAAAGATTTTTAAAGTGATTTTTTTATATATATATTTCACTGCTGTTATTAGTAAAACCAACAAGAAGCCTGACCAGAACCAGCTGCCAGGGCTTCCAGGCTCTAGGAAGCTCTGGCAGACCTATGCCGACTGTGTCTGCCCTCATTAGGCACTGTTGGCAGGGGAGACACCAGCTGGCAAAGCTATCTTCAGACTCGTTCCCTTGCCCACCCCTGCGGTATCTAACAATACTTTAACTGAGATAAAGAAAAAAAGAAGTGCTGTCTTTGTTTACGCCAAAAGCTGCTGCAGCGATCCATAGCTTGATGCTTTGGGATTGTCTGTCTTCTTCAGGAAGATACACTCTCTGGGTGGATTTCAAACACACATCACATCACCTGAGGAGGATCTTCTTGGCCAAGAAGTTTTGTCACCTCTGTAGCTCTCACAAGTTCAGAGCACAGAAGGAGACCCAACTAGTCTGTGACGCTCCTGCCAGGCACCATGAAGTGCTCACTGGCACCGCTGGAACCCAGCAACTTTGCTAACCACAGGAATGACCGTGCAGCCGAGGAGAGGACCTGCCTTCCTGCTCCTCTGCAGCACCCCAACGTTCTGCTCCAGCCCCTCCAGGCCTCCGACGCCGTGGGGACCGAGCCCAGAGGAGCGAGCCACAGCAGGGTGGCAGGAAGGGGCAGCCTTTCAGACCTCTTTCAACAGACCTCTTTTCTGCCTCTTTGGCCTGGTTTTCGGCTGCCACTCTTGATCTCGATGTGGCCACAGGGGTAGATCATCGGTGCCCGAGGATGTGTAGGAGCCTCTGGGCTGCCTGACTATGTCTGAGACTTGCTCCCTGTCTCCTCCTCCATCCCCCTTTGGCACACAGGTCATGCCTCCGCATGTGCCAGAGCAATATAGAACAATTCCCCTGCATGCCAAGGGACAGCTTAACAATTGCAGAGGTCTTGTTTCCATTTCGGTATACCATCTAGATTCTCACTGCAGCCTGCCGCTGCACAAAATCCCATGCTGTTAGGAATTGTGAGGAGAGTTCCAATGACACCTCCGCAGGGTAATGCAGTGGCACAACGCCGTGTCTGAGAAGACAGGTGCAGGGAGCAGCGGTGGAGAAAATGTCAGTGTGGGGAGAGAGTTGTACGCAGCAACGCAGAACAACTTTGAACCTTGATGTCTTGTACCATGCCTGGCCCATCTCCCAGTGACCTTCCCTAGGGTTGTCTCAGAGATTTAGTCCTTGTCCTTCTAAAACTACTTTCTTCTTCCTTCATTGAACTGTCGTCTGTGGCATGTATGCTTTGGAAGACCTGAGTTTTACCCATAGAAAATCAAGTTTAAAATGTGTTCACTTTGACCAAATAAAATGAAGGCTTTCTTCTGCAGTGCAATAATAGTACTCCATGTCCTGATAACTCACTTCAGGTGGTGGTTATTATTCCAGAGTTTAACAACAACAACAACAACAACATAAGAAAATAAAGAACAAAAAAAAGAAAAAAGTTACTAGTTGGTGCTAAGTTACTGTTGGACTAACACAGGCTAAAGATGGCAGAAAAAATTCCTTGTTAGGGTAAAGAGGGGGGAAAAACCCCACAAATCAAACCAAACCATGTCATCCTCTTACCTCCCCTGTACCTCGAGAGAGATTCCAAGCCTTTGGTTTCCTGCCTGAGAGACTTGCGACCATTAAGTCTCTTTTCCCCATAGCTCTCTTACTGCAGTTTAGAGGTGCTGTGTCAGTGTGAGTAACAAGATCGCTCTTCCACACAGAAATGCCCTTGCCCTACACACCGTGACTGTCAGCTTGGGCTTTTTGTGCAAATGCTTTTGGCATGGAGCGGTAACTCCTAGCTGCTGTTCCGACAACGGATTTAACTGATGGCTTTCTTCATTTCTTCACTGCAAAGGGCCCCCCGGGTTGGTCCCCAGAGTTTCAGATAGTAACAGCAGGTTAGAAATTGAGAATGTCACTAGGTTCTTGGACTGAAGGAGAGGCCTGGTGTCGTGGCCTGGTTTAGGACCAGCCCTCAGGATTTCTGGATTCTGATTTGTGCTTGGCCCCTGATGCAGCGTGCAGTGTGCAGGTCACTCCTGAGGGCTGCAGTTACAGCTCTGGTCAAAGTCAGCATGGTCAGCATCCCTCAGTCAGGCTCTGCACGCTCTGGAGGCATGTTCTGCTCTGTCTCACGACCGGACAGGAGGTGTGTGTGCCATGTTTCTGCTTCTGAATGGGATGTGGGAGAGAGGCAAGTCACCATCGGCCTGTCAGCTCTGCGCAGGCCCGGAGAAGGAGCAAGGCTTTGATGAGAAACAGGCCTTGGGAGAAAGATCAGAACCTGCCAGGCTGCGCTAAGGTGGCAGGGCAAAACAACGGAGAGCTGCAATGCTGAGCTGTGGAAAAGCAGCAAGATGTCTGAGACAGGGCTTATGGACGGTGCAGCTACTAAGACGGGCGCAAGATATAATGATTCTGTTCAACAGTTCTCTGTCAGGGAAGGCAGCCGCTCTGCCGGCAACCCGACTGGAGAAGAGCTCGACCTTGACAAGATTCCGGTGTGCCCTTGAGAAGAGGAGACAGACAGAGGGAAGAATGTTGCAAACAAGTCTGAGGAAGTAAGGGGAACACAGATGTTAGCAACTAACCACCAATGTATTTGTGAAAAACAACTGTATAACCAATAGTCTTTTGCCAGGGTAGCAGAGAGATATTATAAAAAGGCAGATAACAAACGGGTGTGTGTGTGTGTGTGTGTGTTTTCGCCTGGCCTGCCAACTTAAGTGAAAATGGTCTCCCGTCGTTTTTTGACTGTCTCTACCACGACGACAGTTCTCCACTTGCTACAGGAATCTAAAGCAAGCTCTACTGCAAAGCAAGCGTTCCTGTTACCAGTTTGGAAGAAATCAATGTACCATACAATGAAATGTTTACCTTCAGATACTGGAAAGCAAAGAGCAAACACAACTTCTGAGCCCTTCTATAATATTTTGGTGACAGCTATGTGCACAGGTCAATTTCCCTTCTCATACTGAAATTTATAGTGGATGAATGAGGTAACTATAAAGAATTGAGATGAGGTAGAGATGGATGGCACATTTCAATGCTTAAATACTTTACTGGACTGGGACTCTATGTTTCTGAACTCTCTAGCCGATAGTCCTTCTTCCTGCAGTCTCGGCTCGGAGACCCTCCAGACACTTTGACAGGAAAATTTCACGTTAAACACTAGTATTTTAAACTCTTTTCTTCAAATTAGCTCTCACTTCCATCCTCCCTCTGGTATCCTGCAGGGAGCATGCTCTGAGAGCAACTCAACTGACCGACATTTCAAACCCATTCCAAGGTGAGCAGGGTCTACCTGAAGCACCATTAGTTTTTAGGGGTACATATGGTAAGAGAATCCCATTTTAAAGTGAGAAAACTGTGGTGTAGTTGAGAGGAAAGCAGACAAATTGAAACCTGTCATGCAGATACTGGGAAGTTAGGTGAGAAGAGTCAGGTGCCCTTGTTACTGAAATGACAGGGAGAAAGATACCTGGAAATGTGAGAAATAAAATCCAGCACGTTTTTCTTTAGCTCTTTTGTTAGAGCCAGTTTTTAAAATAAGAGCTGTCTGCGGAACAGATGTGTTTTGTCGTGTTTTACGTTCTGAATATTTATTTATCTTCACACTAATAAGAGGGCGGCTAAAACCAAATCTTCATTCCAATTTTTTTATTTTCTTGCCAAATGCCTTTTAATTCTCTTCTCTTGAATATTCTGTTGGTCGCTTAGTGCTTCCGTGGCTGTTCTTCTGGTTGCCCTGGAGCACTCTCTTCTGCGCTGCTCTCACTCTCTAGTCTCAGTTCTTATTGTGTGAAGTACCGGTCATTTGCATGACTCTGTGCTGATTATCCCTGGACAACGCTCGCTAACCTGGAAAGATGTCAGTGGGTTTTAGAATTACAGACATATCAGGAGCATTTAGTTACACCCACAAAGTGGCACTGTGTGACCGTAGGACAGTTGTAATGGTAGGGTGTTTTTTAAACAGCCCCACATCTGCTCCCTAGCCCCTCCACCATCCAGGCGGGGCAGCTTCCCCCCCCCACCCCACCCCCCACCCCCCCCCCCTTCAGACACTGGGGTCCCCTTGGGGAGGGGGGGAGGCACATGCTAATGACACAGGATGGACACAGGTCAATGTGGGATGGACACGGGACAGACGGGGGATGGGGAGGGGATGGACATGTGTCAACATGGGATGGACATGAGATGGACAGAGGACAGACACGGGATGGACACAGATCAACATGGGATAGACACAGGGTGGACAGAGCATAGGATGGACATGGGTTAACATGAGATGGACACAGAACAGCAGATGGACACAGGATGGACAGATTGACACAGGGTCAACATGGGATGAACACGGGATGGGCATGGGATGGAGACGCATCAACATGTGGAGGACATGGGTATACATGAGATAGACACATGATAGACACGGGATGGGCATGGGATAGACATGGATCAAGATGGGACTGAGCTGGTGCTGACATGGGATTAAAAAGTGACCAATATGTGATGGAGACGGGGTCCACAGGGGATTGACATGGGAATGACACGCAAGTGACACAGGGTTGACATGGGTTCCATGGGGCATCAGTGTTGTTGGCATGTGAATGACACAGGATGGGCACGTAAGCAACATGCAACTGGCACAAAATTAACATGTGATCGAGGGAAGATCCATGGGGATTGGTTTAGAGCTGGCATGGGATTTACATGGGATTAAGGCAACAGCAATGGCTAATGAAGAGGTGGTTGACAGGTGAATGAGACAGGATGGCACGTGAGCAACATGCAGTGAATACGCAGCCAACAGGGGGTTGACACGGGATTAAGGCAAAATCAGTGGGGACTCAATGTAGAGTTGGCAGGTGGGCATGGGACTGACACGTGAGAAACACACAACAACATGGGATGAACAGGGTGTGAACATGAGACTGACATAGGATTGAGACAGGACCAATGGGAAATCAACAGAGGGTTGACTCATAAATAACAGGTGACCAACATGGGATTAACACTTGGCCCACATGGGATTGAGACCCAGTCAACGGGGAATCAACCTGTGAATGACACGGGATTTACATGTGGCCAACATGGGATTAACATGCAATTGACACGTTACTGAGCTGCAACTAACAGGTAATCAACACAGGATTGACACGCTCTGCCCTCATGCAGGGCCACAGTCTGTCCCTGTCACCACCGCGCTGCCCCAAACGGTGTCTGACCTGTGACTCTGAGGAATCCCTCTGCCTCTTCCTCCTCCCTGCCGAGAGGTCACAGTCTGTGGTTTCCACGAAGCGGCTCCAGAGACCACAGCCCGGCCGTGGGGATCTTCTCCGAGCTCTCTCCCTTGGTGCAGTTTGCTCTCAAGCAGCCCTGGGTGCAGGAGCCAAGTGGGAGCTGCCACTGGAGGGCCCTGGAGCTGCCTCATCCCTTGGGACATGGTCATGATGTGGAGGACTTGCTCTCCATCCCATCCTCCTACTCACAGAGTGGTCATGCTCTGTGTGCTCCACAAGACGGCTCCGGAGACGATGGCCCGGCCATGGGGATCTGCTCTGCGCTCTCTCCCTTGGTGCAGTTTGCTCTGGAGCAGCCCTGGGTGCAGGAGACAACTGGGAGCTGCCACTGGAGGGCCTTGGAGCTGCATCACGTTTGGGAGCACAGTCACAACTTGGAGGCCAAATTCTCCTCCTCCGCCTCACAGAGCAGCGGTGCTCCATCTCCTCCACGAACCGGCTGCGCAGATCACAGCTGTGATGAACAGGGGGTGAACATGGGATTGACACAGGATTGAGACAGGACCAGCAGGAAATCAGCAGAGGGTTGACTCACAAATAACAGGTGACCAACATGGGATTAACATGCAACTGACACGTTACTGAGTTGAACCAACTGGTAACCAACGCAGGATTGACACGCTCTGCCCTCACGCAGGGCCACAGTCTGCCCCTGTCACCACCGCGCTGCCCCGAACGGTCTCTGACCTGTGACTCTGAGGAAACCCTCTGCCTCTTCCTCCTCCCTGCTAAGAGGTCACAGTCTGTGGTGTCCATGAACCCGTTGAGGAGACCAGAGCCCGGCCGTGGGGATGTCCTCCGCCCTCTCTTCCTCGGTGGGGTTTGCTCCCCAGCAGACCTGGGTGTGGGAGCTGGTGTGGAGGAGCCTGAGTGCGTCTCTGGGAAGTCCTCTGTGCCCACCACCGTGTCCTGCAAAGAGAGCTGTGAAAAGGTCCTGCCCTTCCCTCCTGGAAGGACCAGAACCGTGGGGAACCCCCAGAAGCTGTGGCACGGGACAGCTAAGGGCCTCCCAAAGGCTCTGTGGGAGGGCTGCAAAGGCAGAAGGGCCAACTGTGGAGAAATGGGTTGGGTCTAGGCGGGATGCTTTCAGAGGGAGCAGAGTTGCATCTGTGAAGAAAGCTGCAGTGTGGCAGGGAAAAGAGAGCAATTTCAAGATCCCAGAAAGAAGTCCACTGTCCATCTGGTGCCCTGACCCACCTCCCCAGTTACCTTTGTCTGAGGAGGCAGACCCTGTGGTTCCACAGAACCCACCTGTTTGCTGCCAGCCACCCCCTGACTGAGGAGGGAACAGGCAGATGATGGTTCTGGTGAGGAAGAAGCCCTTTCTTCAAGCTGCCGTCCAGAGCACCTGGAGAAAAAAAAAGAGTGATCTCTGTTTAGGGCTGTTCTTGCAGCCTCCTTTGGGGTTCAGTCATTTTCCTGAAGCAGTTCCTACAACGGAGAGAAAACCTAACCAAGACTACAAATGGGAAATTCGATCGTGGTCTTCCCACCAGGTTGCCTGCAACCTCCATTTCATAGAATCATCAAATCATCAATTAGTTTGGTGACCTTAATGACTATTTAGTTCCAACCCCCTGCCCCAGGTCCACTAGCCCAGGTTGCCCAAAGCCCCGTCCAACCTGACCTTGAACCCTTCCAGGGAAGGGGCAGCCACAGCTTCTCTGGGCAACCTGTGCCAGGGCCTCACCCCCCTCACAGGGAAGAATTTCTTCCTAGTATCTAATCCAAATCTACCCTCTGCCAGTTTAAAACTGTTACCCCTCATCCTGTCAATACACCCCCTGATAAGGGGTCCCTCCCCATCTTTCCTGTAGGCCCCCCTAAAGTGCTCTTCTCTCTCTCAGCCACCTTCAGATAGCAGACAAGTAGCAGTTTACACCAAGGCAGGACCCTAAAGCCCAGCAAGGAAAGATAAGGACTGACATGGGGTAGTTCAGATTTGACAGCACCGAAGGACGCAGGTGGTAATTGTCTCTGGTGACAGAAGGAGAAACGCAGAAATAGAAAGAGGATGAGAAGAAAAAAAGCAAAGACAGGAAAAGGGCGTGTACTCTGAACACATTTTAATACTTGTTTTTACCTGACATAAAACAGTAAATAGGCTTGCTGACTGAGAACTCTGTCGAGGTCACAAGGTTCCACAAACTCATCATTCATCTTATACCACAGTCCATTGCTGGCCTGTCAAAAAAGGCATTGATACCTGGAGATGAACTGCATGGTTCCTCAGCAAAAACAGAGGCAGAAAACTACAGAACCAAGAGTACATCAAATCAAAACAAATCCCGTCCAGCTCCTAAGGAGACCTTCTCCCCCAAAACCTTGGCTGCCAGTAACACTGCCATGAACATCTGTCGTCCCCAGCACAAGTATTTCCTTTGCGAGGAAGGATATTGCTCTCTACCTTCACATAGCAGTAGAAGTGTCCTCTGTGACAGCTCTCACCACTGTGTACCAGGACAGCATATAAGGAGTAGACGAGCGGTTCTCCAGCTGTCTGAGACATGTACGGGCGAAGATCCAAGTACTCTGGGTACTCCACAACCTACGGAGAGACCAAGAGGGCTCAGAAATGATCCTGAACTACTGCCTGAAATAGCCTTCCAAGACCAGGGGCCAGAGCTGTATAAACGCAGTTCTGGGGTTCAAGAAGACTTGGTTTTCCCTAAAGCAACGTGTCATGGTTTGGGTAGCAGGTTCTTGGCCAAAGCAGCTCTGTTGGAGCAGAGTACGTGCTTGTCTTCCCACAGGAACTCTCCTCTCCCCAGAAGAAAACAAAAAACTCCACAAGAACAGCTTGTGAAAGAGCACACTGCTTTGGGAGATCTGCTCCAGGAAGAGGAAGTTGCACTCCCAGTGGCATACACACCTTGCTGATCTTCCTGCCGGTCAAATCTTCACACCTTCTCAGACACACCGTGAGAACCCTGGGCACGTGATGGACTGTGTTCTTCTTGGAGATGGCAGACATCTTGTCACACCTTGAAACCAAGCACAGAGCCAAGTGCTGAAATGCTCCCTGTCTTGCCCCAGGAAGGCCAGATAACCTTTCATGGCTCACACATCCTCACGCTATTTTAAGGTTATTCAGTACCGTAAGGCCATACTAAAAAAAGCTGCATCTCATTCTGGTGCATTAAACCTAGGTGAAAAGGTGACGTGGGACAGATAGATGACATACAGCACCTGCACACACAACCTAGTACTCAAGTGTTGTTAGTAATCATCTCACTTGCTACACTGAATGCAGTTTTCACCATCCAGCAGGTGAGGCTTCACAAAATCCGCCAGAGCTGCAGGGACAGATGATGCGGCCTGGAGGAGTGAGAAAGGAGAGCACTGAGCTGCGGGAGATACCCTCGCCCAAACACTTACTGGTTGACAAAAAACCCAGCTAGGTGATGCTGACGAGAGCCACTGCGAACCCACAAGTAGGGTCCAGAATGAGGCAGAAAGAGGGTATTATGCTTGACATTTCCCTCATTTCCCAGGGATTCACGGGGCTATCAAGAGCTGCATCTCTGTGCCACCGCTCAGTTGAAAACACAGCAACCCATCAGCCTAGGAGCCAGACGGGTGTTGAGGAAGAGCCAAGGGAAGAAGGATGAGAGTACATCAAGGGTGCAGAGAGGAGAACGTGTGCTTGTTCAGCTTAAGGCCAGCACCTACAGGGAGACCACGGCCATGGCCTCCCCAGGAGCATTCCATCCATTCCACATCCCACCCACCACCAGGCTCTCTTGCATTTGCAGGATGCATTTTTAAGTCAACTGTGTGGATTCAGGAAAGCTACAGGGGCCCTGGGACATCCCAAAGCACAGTTACAAACCCTCTTACTTTTATATCCAAAGGAATATCCAGGAAGGATCTGTAGGAAATGGAAACCGCGCTGCAGCTCAGGCACATGACTGGAAGGCAAATCAAAATGTTCAGCAATCGGGGAAGTCAATTGACTGTGCCAGTTTATGTCCTTCATAGCTACTACGCCAGTCACACGATCAGCTGTTTATCACAGGCAGACAGAAGGACACAGACAATTCCAAGGAGAGCAATGGAAAAGTACCTCTGGATCTCAGATAGCCCATGAATATTTGATGGACAATGGTAGTTGATCGAGAAGCGATGTCCAATCTCTGTCTAAATGGTAAGACAGAGAGTTAGCTCCTCCATTTTTTTTTCCTTTGTCTGAAAGACCTTGGTGTGGGGTTTCCTTGATGGGAGTACATCAAGGTGTTCAAAAAGCTTGAGAACATTCAAAAGTAATTTGCTTATGCTTACCTGCTTCTCCGACTCAGACAATTTCTCTGCATGGTGTTGATAGTACGGTGTAAGCATTGGCGGGCGCTTCCCTGCTTGCCAAGCATGAAATCTTTTCCTATTCCTAAAAAAGAAGTTAGTAGTTCTCTCCTACAACAAGGGGGAAAAAAAAAATCTGTAAAAGCAACTGAAACGACTTACGTGTGAGAACACGGACGATAGCCCAAGGCTGGATGGCGCTGTCCGAGGATCGCAGGGCCTCGTTAACGTGCGCTTCCATACTGCACATCATGCAGAGGTCTCTCCGATGACCTGAAGAGGGAGGGAAGCAAGCTCCTCAGGTCAGCAAAATACCCGTAGTGATGGGAAGAAACCTAATGGAGATCTTGAAGTTATAACAAGAGTCTCCACTCCTCCCAAGCTGCCAAAGTCCCAACAAGCCCGGCACATTTTGCCCCGTAGAAAACGTTCTGCAGAGGGATGCTAAACTGTCGTAAGGTTTCTTTTGCAACAAGCAGAGAGAGTTTAATTTGCAGGAATGGGGAGCCGAGTCTAGAAAGAGGTGCCTTTCTGAAGAAGAACACGCCTAGATACAGCGAGCGACGTCTAGGCTTGAGTGTTCAAACACCACCAACTCGGGGGGGTTGGCAAAGAAGGGCTGCCTTTCTCCTAAATCCAGTTCCAGATTCTGGGTATCCCTGGGAAGTGCCCAGCAGATTTACAGGGAGATGTTCTTAAAAGCACTCACACGACTGGCTGTGCTCCTGAGAGAGCAGGTAGTTGGCCAGAGGGGGCGTGTATGTCAGGCACTGCAGGGCAGAGTTGAGGAAGCACGTATTCCCCAGGTTGCGGAGTCCCGCTCCAGCTCTCTGCCGCTGCTGCCATTCCATGTAGATCTTCTCCGGGGGATAGAGGATGCATTGTGGCGGAGCCATTTCCTCAGCAATGACTGCAGGGAAATGACATTTGAAAACAGAGGAGACAATACTGTTGCACAGAAGCGTATTTGAAAGTCGAGTTCTCGACAGGAGCACCCAGTACAAACAACTCTACACCCAACCCAGAAGCACCGGGAGAAGCCTGACGCTGACACTGAAATTCACTGGTCAAGAAACAGTTTCAGAAAGTACTCTGTTCCCCTGCTTACTTTGCCAAAAGTCCAAAAAACCCACGCTCTGATTTCTGTGCCTCAGGCTACCTTCCTCTCCCTCTAGAGACTTGAACTGCATTATCAGGTCAAGTCTTCCCTGATCCTGACTGTAACTTGGTGAAAACAAGTGTCTAGCCCACAAGGTAACCCCACCGATGTCAGATCTTTCTACGAGCAATGCCATCTTTCAAAGTCTTGTACTAGTGGCAGAGGAGTGCTGTTAAAATGAGTTTTCCTGTGTGTAATTGAAAACACCTGGCTAAGTCTGGCTGCTCTCAGGAAAGGCCCCAGAATTCACTCGAGGTTGTCAGCACACCAACACTCAGGGCTGGAGCACCAGCCACCTCCGTTGCCTTTGGGCATTCACAAAATCCCGACCTGCTGGGGAAGCTGTTACTACTCACGGGAGTCGTTCCCCATTGCAGGCATCGCTCCTCTCAGGAACAGAAGGGAAATCTTCGCTTGGCAAAGGGGGATGTCAGGGTGCTCTCCAGAGAGAGAAGATCAGCGCAAATCCCTGATTGCAAAACAAGGACTGAAGCTCAACAAAACGCTTAAAGAAACCCCAAACACAACGCACACAACAGCATCTTCCAACAAAAGTCCTTCAGTGGTACTTGTGGCTGATGCAAGCTGCAGGCTGAGAGCCCTACTGTCCCTGTCACAAGACTCCCACAGACAGCAATTACAAAGGCCCTCTCGATACTTTTATCCTCTATCTACCTACTCTTTATAATCTGTCCTGAAAGTCAAATCATAATTACCTTTGAAAGAGGGTGGAAGCTGACGAGAAGTGGGAAGGAAACGATAAATAGTGGGAAAAAAGTAGGCAAAGCAGGTAGCAAAGTAGGCACGCAGGTAGCAAAGGAAGGAGACAGGGAGATCACAAGTTCCAAGCAGGTGCTGCACCACTGCCCCTTTGTGACACGGGCACGCGCCGTGGCAACGCAGCTGCCTCGGCCCCAGCAACTCCCGTAGCCAGCATCTGGCAGCCCCTGGGCTTCCCTGCACACTGCTGGGGAAGGGCTGCTCCTCCGCGGGCAGAGCTCCCACCTCTTCCCTGAGCCGCAGCAGCCAGAGGAATGGCAACCTGCCCAGGGCTGTAAGCGTGCCTCCTCACAGCTTTGGCTGGCACACTGGGGTTGCTGAGAGTTTCTTTTCTACTCTTCGAGATACACACTGTGTGCGTGAGGCTCATGGAGCAAAGCACCTGGTCTCTTACAGGTTCATCTCCAATGAACTTTGTCTGCCCCCCCAGATACAGCCACAGGTTGACTCTGAACTAGCACTAGCAAAGAAACACCTTCAGCAACTGCGCTGGGTTGACCTTGGCTGGCTGCCCGGCCCCCACCCAGCTGTGTTCTCACCCTCCAGCTCCGAAAACCATTCCTGTGTGGATTTTAAGCATCTTCACATTTTCAACTGCCTCCAGGAGCTTCCTATCAGCCCCAGCTTTGCCAGATTCCCCCCCGGGGTGGCTGGAGGCAGTTTTGTTCCTGACCCACTTGGCTTAGGTAGGTTTAGGCTGGTAGCACATCTGGTATAACTCCCCGTTCCTGCTCAGCGGGCAGGTAGTATTGGTCCTGCCCCAACGAAACAGCTCGTTGTTATTCCTGCCCCACTTGAGCTGGCCGGTTTGGCCTCCTGGGTCATCTAGTTTTCCTCGGTCCTGCTTGGGGCTGTGAGTTGTACTCCTGCTGAGCTCAGGGCAGTTAGTTTTGCCCCTGCTCCGCTCAGGGAAGATTTCTCTTTCTGTCCTCCACTTGGGGCATCCAGTTTGGCCACAGCCTTGCTTGGGTGGCCTTTTGTCATCACGTCCCTCTCAGGACAGCTGTTTTTTCCCCTCCCTTGCTTGAGGAAGCTCATTCTTCCCCTTCTCCACCCAGGGTACCTGGATTTAGTCCTGCCCTGCTCAGGTGGCTCTTTATGCCCCTGCACAAATCAGGGTGGCCAGCTTTGCTCCTGCCCCGCTTGGGGCATTTACTTTTGCCCCTGACTCTGCCCTGCTCGGAGTGGCCGTTTTTGCCCCTGCCCCAGCAGGACCAGTGAGGCTCCAGAACCATTTGCCTGGGACCAGACGGCAGCCGAGTGCTGTATTTAATTGTCACACCGCAGCCTCACCTTTCAGGACAAAGTCAGCTTTGCTTCCAAGCCTCCTCTAGCACCGCTCCTCCAGCTGCCATCTGACATTCAGAGGTGCAAAGTTCCCTCCCTGTTGAGCTCATGGCAGGGTCAGGGCCCAGGAGCCGGCAGTGCCTGATGCCACCCGGGATGCAGAGGATCCTGGCAGCTCAATGTCCAGCAGGGTGTGCCGCTGCTGCCTGCTCCTCACGCACACACTTCAGCTACAGCTTTTGGGCTTACGCAGTGTGGCTTTTGTCACCCTTCACAAAACACCAGGGCAGGCGGGCTCGGTTGGGTGAATGCGGCTGAAGAATTCCTGTGCCCCAAGAGACTCCTTTTACAGAAGGCATCCTGTCCATGAGAACACCTGGACAGAGTTTTTTCTTATTTGACCTTTTAGTATTATTCCTCTGAAGAAGGCGGGGGGGGGGGGGGGGGAGAAAAAGATTTTTAAAATGATTTTTTTATATATATATTTCACTGCTGTTATTAGTAAAAGCAACAAGAAGCCTGACCAGAACCAGCTGCCAGGGCTTCCAGGCTCTAGGAAGCTCTGGCAGACCTATGCCGACTGTGTCTGCCCTCATTAGGCACTGTTGGCAGGGGAGACACCAGCTGGCAAAGCTATCTTCAGACTCGTTCCCTTGCCCACCCCTGCGGTATCTAACAATACTTTAACTGAGATAAAGAAAAAAAGAAGTGCTGTCTTTGTTTACGCCAAAAGCTGCTGCAGCGATCCATAGCTTGATGCTTTGGGATTGTCTGTCTTCTTCAGGAAGATACACTCTCTGGGTGGATTTCAAACACACATCACGTCACCTGAGGAGGATCTTCTTGGCCAAGAAGTTTTGTCACCTCTGTAGCTCTCACAAGTTCAGAGCACAGAAGGAGACCCAACTAGTCTGTGACGCTCCTGCCAGGCACCATGAAGTGCTCACTGGCACCGCTGGAACCCAGCAACTTTGCTAACCACAGGAATGACCGTGCAGCCGAGGAGAGGACCTGCCTTCCTGCTCCTCTGCAGCACCCCAACGTTCTGCTCCAGCCCCTCCAGGCCTCCGACGCCGTGGGGACCGAGCCCAGAGGAGCGAGCCACAGCAGGGTGGCAGGAAGGGGCAGCCTTTCAGACCTCTTTCAACAGACCTCTTTTCTGCCTCTTTGGCCTGGTTTTCGGCTGCCACTCTTGATCTCGATGTGGCCACAGGGGTAGATCATCGGTGCCCGAGGATGTGTAGGAGCCTCTGGGCTGCCTGACTATGTCTGAGACTTGCTCCCTGTCTCCTCCTCCATCCCCCTTTGGCACACAGGTCATGCCTCCGCATGTGCCAGAGCAATATAGAACAATTCCCCTGCATGCCAAGGGACAGCTTAACAATTGCAGAGGTCTTGTTTCCATTTCGGTATACCATCTAGATTCTCACTGCAGCCTGCCGCTGCACAAAATCCCATGCTGTTAGGAATTGTGAGGAGAGTTCCAATGACACCTCCGCAGGGTAATGCAGTGGCACAACGCCGTGTCTGAGAAGACAGGTGCAGGGAGCAGCGGTGGAGAAAATGTCAGTGTGGGGAGAGAGTTGTACGCAGCAACGCAGAACAACTTTGAACCTTGATGTCTTGTACCATGCCTGGCCCATCTCCCAGTGACCTTCCCTAGGGTTGTCTCAGAGATTTAGTCCTTGTCCTTCTAAAACTACTTTCTTCTTCCTTCATTGAACTGTCGTCTGTGGCATGTATGCTTTGGAAGACCTGAGTTTTACCCATAGAAAATCAAGTTTAAAATGTGTTCACTTTGACCAAATAAAATGAAGGCTTTCTTCTGCAGTGCAATAATAGTACTCCATGTCCTGATAACTCACTTCAGGTGGTGGTTATTATTCCAGAGTTTAACAACAACAACAACAACAACATAAGAAAATAAAGAACAAAAAAAAAGAAAAAAGTTACTAGTTGGTGCTAAGTTACTGTTGGACTAACACAGGCTAAAGATGGCAGAAAAAATTCCTTGTTAGGGTAAAGAGGGGGGAAAAACCCCACAAATCAAACCAAACCATGTCATCCTCTTACCTCCCCTGTACCTCGAGAGAGATTCCAAGCCTTTGGTTTCCTGCCTGAGAGACTTGCGACCATTAAGTCTCTTTTCCCCATAGCTCTCTTACTGCAGTTTAGAGGTGCTGTGTCAGTGTGAGTAACAAGGTTACAAAGATCGCTCTTCCACACAGAAATGCCCTTGCCCTACACACCGTGACTGTCAGCTTGGGCTTTTTGTGCAAATGCTTTTGGCATGGAGCGGTAACTCCTAGCTGCTGTTCCGACGACGGATTTAACTGATGGCTTTCTTCATTTCTTCACTGCAAAGGGCCCCCCGGGTTGGTCCCCAGAGTTTCAGATAGTAACAGCAGGTTAGAAATTGAGAATGTCACTAGGTTCTTGGACTGAAGGAGAGGCCTGGTGTCGTGGCCTGGTTTAGGACCAGCCCTCAGGATTTCTGGATTCTGATTTGTGCTTGGCCCCTGATGCAGCGTGCAGTGTGCAGGTCACTCCTGAGGGCTGCAGTTACAGCTCTGGTCAAAGTCAGCATGGTCAGCATCCCTCAGTCAGGCTCTGCACGCTCTGGAGGCATGTTCTGCTCTGTCTCACGACCGGACAGGAGGTGTGTGTGCCATGTTTCTGCTTCTGAATGGGATGTGGGAGAGAGGCAAGTCACCATCGGCCTGTCAGCTCTGCGCAGGCCCGGAGAAGGAGCAAGGCTTTGATGAGAAACAGGCCTTGGGAGAAAGATCAGAACCTGCCAGGCTGCGCTAAGGTGGCAGGGCAAAACAACGGAGAGCTGCAATGCTGAGCTGTGGAAAAGCAGCAAGATGTCTGAGACAGGGCTTATGGACGGTGCAGCTACTAAGACGGGCGCAAGATATAATGATTCTGTTCAACAGTTCTCTGTCAGGGAAGGCAGCCGCTCTGCCGGCAACCCGACTGGAGAAGAGCTCGACCTTGACAAGATTCCGGTGTGCCCTTGAGAAGAGGAGACAGACAGAGGGAAGAATGTTGCAAACAAGTCTGAGGAAGTAAGGGGAACACAGATGTTAGCAACTAACCACCAATGTATTTGTGAAAAACAACTGTATAACCAATAGTCTTTTGCCAGGGTAGCAGAGAGATATTATAAAAAGGCAGATAACAAACGGGGGTGTGTGTGTGTGTGTGTGTGTTTTCGCCTGGCCTGCCAACTTAAGTGAAAATGGTCTCCCATCGTTTTTTGACTGTCTCTACCACGACGACAGTTCTCCACTTGCTACAGGAATCTAAAGCAAGCTCTACTGCAAAGCAAGCGTTCCTGTTACCAGTTTGGAAGAAATCAATGTACCATACAATGAAATGTTTACCTTCAGATACTGGAAAGCAAAGAGCAAACACAACTTCTGAGCCCTTCTATAGTATTTTGGTGACAGCTATGTGCACAGGTCAGTTTCCCTTCTCATATTGAAATTTATAGTGGATGAATGAGGTAACTATAAAGAATTGAGATGAGGTAGAGATGGATGGCACATTTCAATGCTTAAATACTTTACTGGACTGGGACTCTATGTTTCTGAACTCTCTAGCCGATAGTCCTTCTTCCTGCAGTCTCGGCTCGGAGACCCTCCAGACACTTTGACAGGAAAATTTCACGTTAAACACTAGTATTTTAAACTCTTTTCTTCAAATTAGCTCTCACTTCCATCCTCCCTCTGGTATCCTGCAGGGAGCATGCTCTGAGAGCAACTCAACTGACCGACATTTCAAACCCATTCCAAGGTGAGCAGGGTCTACCTGAAGCACCATTAGTTTTTAGGGGTACATATGGTAAGAGAATCCCATTTTAAAGTGAGAAAACTGTGGTGTAGTTGAGAGGAAAGCAGACAAATTGAAACCTGTCATGCAGATACTGGGAAGTTAGGTGAGAAGAGTCAGGTGCCCTTGTTACTGAAATGACAGGGAGAAAGATACCTGGAAATGTGAGAAATAAAATCCAGCACGTTTTTCTTTAGCTCTTTTGTTAGAGCCAGTTTTTAAAATAAGAGCTGTCTGCGGAACAGATGTGTTTTTCGTGATTTACGTTCTGAATATTTATTTATCTTCACACTAATAAGAGGGCGGCTAAAACCAAATCTTCATTCCAATTTTTTTATTTTCTTGCCAAATGCCTTTTAATTCTCTTCTCTTGAATATTCTGTTGGTCGCTTAGTGCTTCCGTGGCTGTTCTTCTGGTTACCCTGGAGCACTCTCTTCTGCGCTGCTCTCACTCTCTAGTCTCAGTTCTTATTGTGTGAAGTACCGGTCATTTGCATGACTCTGTGCTGATTATCCCTGGACAACGCTCGCTAACCTGGAAAGATGTCAGTGGGTTTTAGAATTACAGACATATCAGGAGCATTTAGTTACACCCACAAAGTGGCACTGTGTGACCGTAGGACGGTTGTAATGGTAGGGTGTTTTTTAAACAGCCCCACATCTGCTCCCTAGCCCCTCCACCATCCAGGCGGGGCAGCTTCCCCCCCCCACCCCACCCCCCACCCCCCCCCCTTCAGACACTGGGGTCCCCTTGGGGAGGGGGGGAGGCACATGCTAATGACACAGGATGGACACAGGTCAATGTGGGATGGACACGGGACAGACGGGGGATGGGGAGGGGATGGACATGTGTCAACATGGGATGGACATGAGATGGACAGAGGACAGACACGGGATGGACACAGATCAACATGGGATAGACACAGGGTGGACAGAGCATAGGATGGACATGGGTTAACATGAGATGGACACAGAACAGCAGATGGACACAGGATGGACAGATTGACACAGGGTCAACATGGGATGAACACGGGATGGGCATGGGATGGAGACGCATCAACATGTGGAGGATATGGGTATACATGAGATAGACACATGATAGACACGGGATGGGCATGGGATAGACATGGATCAAGATGGGACTGAGCTGGTGCTGACATGGGATTAAAAAGTGACCAATATGTGATGGAGACGGGGTCCACAGGGGATTGACATGGGAATGACACGCAAGTGACACAGGGTTGACATGGGTTCCATGGGGCATCAGTGTTGTTGGCATGTGAATGACACAGGATGGGCACGTAAGCAACATGCAACTGGCACAAAATTAACATGTGATCGAGGGAAGATCCATGGGGATTGGTTTAGAGCTGGCATGGGATTTACATGGGATTAAGGCAACAGCAATGGCTAATGAAGAGGTGGTTGACAGGTGAATGAGACAGGATGGCACGTGAGCAACATGCAGTGAATACGCAGCCAACAGGGGGCTGACACGGGATTAAGGCAAAATCAGTGGGGACTCAATGTAGAGTTGGCAGGTGGGCATGGGACTGACACGTGAGAAACACACAACAACATGGGATGAACAGGGTGTGAACATGAGACTGACATAGGATTGAGACAGGACCAATGGGAAATCAACAGAGGGTTGACTCATAAATAACAGGTGACCAACATGGGATTAACACTTGGCCCACATGGGATTGAGACCCAGTCAACGGGGAATCAACCTGTGAATGACACGGGATTTACATGTGGCCAACATGGGATTAACATGCAATTGACACGTTACTGAGCTGCAACTAACAGGTAATCAACACAGGATTGACACGCTCTGCCCTCATGCAGGGCCACAGTCTGTCCCTGTCACCACCGCGCTGCCCCAAACGGTGTCTGACCTGTGACTCTGAGGAATCCCTCTGCCTCTTCCTCCTCCCTGCCGAGAGGTCACAGTCTGTGGTTTCCACGAAGCGGCTCCAGAGACCACAGCCCGGCCGTGGGGATCTTCTCCGAGCTCTCTCCCTTGGTGCAGTTTGCTCTCAAGCAGCCCTGGGTGCAGGAGCCAAGTGGGAGCTGCCACTGGAGGGCCCTGGAGCTGCCTCATCCCTTGGGACATGGTCATGATGTGGAGGACTTGCTCTCCATCCCATCCTCCTACTCACAGAGTGGTCATGCTCTGTGTGCTCCACAAGACGGCTCCGGAGACGATGGCCCGGCCATGGGGATCTGCTCTGCGCTCTCTCCCTTGGTGCAGTTTGCTCTGGAGCAGCCCTGGGTGCAGGAGACAACTGGGAGCTGCCACTGGAGGGCCTTGGAGCTGCATCACGTTTGGGAGCACAGTCACAACTTGGAGGCCAAATTCTCCTCCTCCGCCTCACAGAGCAGCGGTGCTCCATCTCCTCCACGAACCGGCTGCGCAGATCACAGCTGTGATGAACAGGGGGTGAACATGGGATTGACACAGGATTGAGACAGGACCAGCAGGAAATCAGCAGAGGGTTGACTCACAAATAACAGGTGACCAACATGGGATTAACATGCAACTGACACGTTACTGAGTTGAACCAACTGGTAACCAACGCAGGATTGACACGCTCTGCCCTCACGCAGGGCCACAGTCTGCCCCTGTCACCACCGCGCTGCCCCGAACGGTCTCTGACCTGTGACTCTGAGGAAACCCTCTGCCTCTTCCTCCTCCCTGCTAAGAGGTCACAGTCTGTGGTGTCCATGAACCCGTTGAGGAGACCAGAGCCCGGCCGTGGGGATGTCCTCCGCCCTCTCTTCCTCGGTGGGGTTTGCTCCCCAGCAGACCTGGGTGTGGGAGCTGGTGTGGAGGAGCCTGAGTGCGTCTCTGGGAAGTCCTCTGTGCCCACCACCGTGTCCTGCAAAGAGAGCTGTGAAAAGGTCCTGCCCTTCCCTCCTGGAAGGACCAGAACCGTGGGGAACCCCCAGAAGCTGTGGCACGGGACAGCTAAGGGCCTCCCAAAGGCTCTGTGGGAGGGCTGCAAAGGCAGAAGGGCCAACTGTGGAGAAATGGGTTGGGTCTAGGCGGGATGCTTTCAGAGGGAGCAGAGTTGCATCTGTGAAGAAAGCTGCAGTGTGGCAGGGAAAAGAGAGCAATTTCAAGATCCCAGAAAGAAGTCCACTGTCCATCTGGTGCCCTGACCCACCTCCCCAGTTACCTTTGTCTGAGGAGGCAGACCCTGTGGTTCCACAGAACCCACCTGTTTGCTGCCAGCCACCCCCTGACTGAGGAGGGAACAGGCAGATGATGGTTCTGGTGAGGAAGAAGCCCTTTCTTCAAGCTGCCGTCCAGAGCACCTGGAGAAAAAAAAAGAGTGATCTCTGTTTAGGGCTGTTCTTGCAGCCTCCTTTGGGGTTCAGTCATTTTCCTGAAGCAGTTCCTACAACGGAGAGAAAACCTAACCAAGACTACAAATGGGAAATTCGATCGTGGTCTTCCCACCAGGTTGCCTGCAACCTCCATTTCATAGAATCATCAAATCATCAATTAGTTTGGTGACCTTAATGACTATTTAGTTCCAACCCCCTGCCCCAGGTCCACTAGCCCAGGTTGCCCAAAGCTCCGTCCAACCTGACCTTGAACCCTTCCAGGGAAGGGGCAGCCACAGCTTCTCTGGGCAACCTGTGCCAGGGCCTCACCCCCCTCACAGGGAAGAATTTCTTCCTAGTATCTAATCCAAATCTACCCTCTGCCAGTTTAAAACTGTTACCCCTCATCCTGTCAATACACCCCCTGATAAGGGGTCCCTCCCCATCTTTCCTGTAGGCCCCCCTAAAGTGCTCTTCTCTCTCTCAGCCACCTTCAGATAGCAGACAAGTAGCAGTTTACACCAAGGCAGGACCCTAAAGCCCAGCAAGGAAAGATAAGGACTGACATGGGGTAGTTCAGATTTGACAGCACCGAAGGACGCAGGTGGTAATTGTCTCTGGTGACAGAAGGAGAAACACAGAAATAGAAAGAGGATGAGAAGAAAAAAAGCAAAGACAGGAAAAGGGCGTGTACTCTGAACACATTTTAATACTTGTTTTTACCTGACATAAAACAGTAAATAGGCTTGCTGACTGAGAACTCTGTCGAGGTCACAAGGTTCCACAAACTCATCATTCATCTTATACCACAGTCCATTGCTGGCCTGTCAAAAAAGGCATTGATACCTGGAGATGAACTGCATGGTTCCTCAGCAAAAACAGAGGCAGAAAACTACAGAACCAAGAGTACATCAAATCAAAACAAATCCCGTCCAGCTCCTAAGGAGACCTTCTCCCCCAAAACCTTGGCTGCCAGTAACACTGCCATGAACATCTGTCGTCCCCAGCACAAGTATTTCCTTTGCGAGGAAGGATATTGCTCTCTACCTTCACATAGCAGTAGAAGTGTCCTCTGTGACAGCTCTCACCACTGTGTACCAGGACAGCATATAAGGAGTAGACGAGCGGTTCTCCAGCTGTCTGAGACATGTACGGGCGAAGATCCAAGTACTCTGGGTACTCCACAACCTACGGAGAGACCAAGAGGGCTCAGAAATGATCCTGAACTACTGCCTGAAATAGCCTTCCAAGACCAGGGGCCAGAGCTGTATAAACGCAGTTCTGGGGTTCAAGAAGACTTGGTTTTCCCTAAAGCAACGTGTCATGGTTTGGGTAGCAGGTTCTTGGCCAAAGCAGCTCTGTTGGAGCAGAGTACGTGCTTGTCTTCCAACAGGAACTCTCCTCTCCCCAGAAGAAAACAAAAAAACTCCACAAGAACAGCTTGTGAAAGAGCACACTGCTTTGGGAGATCTGCTCCAGGAAGAGGAAGTTGCACTCCCAGTGGCATACACACCTTGCTGATCTTCCTGCCGGTCAAATCTTCACACCTTCTCAGACACACCGTGAGAACCCTGGGCACGTGATGGACTGTGTTCTTCTTGGAGATGGCAGACATCTTGTCACACCTTGAAACCAAGCACAGAGCCAAGTGCTGAAATGCTCCCTGTCTTGCCCCAGGAAGGCCAGATAACCTTTCATGGCTCACACATCCTCACGCTATTTTAAGGTTATTCAGTACCGTAAGGCCATATTAAAAAAAGCTGCATCTCATTCTGGTGCATTAAACCTAGGTGAAAAGGTGACGTGGGACAGATAGATGACATACAGCACCTGCACACACAACCTAGTACTCAAGTGTTGTTAGTAATCATCTCACTTGCTACACTGAATGCAGTTTTCACCATCCAGCAGGTGAGGCTTCACAAAATCCGCCAGAGCTGCAGGGACAGATGATGCGGCCTGGAGGAGTGAGAAAGGAGAGCACTGAGCTGCGGGAGATACCCTCGCCCAAACACTTACTGGTTGACAAAAAACCCAGCTAGGTGATGCTGACGAGAGCCACTGTGAACCCACAAGTAGGGTCCAGAATGAGGCAGAAAGAGGGTATTATGCTTGACACTTCCCTCATTTCCCAGGGATTCACGGGGCTATCAAGAGCTGCATCTCTGTGCCACCGCTCAGTTGAAAACACAGCAACCCATCAGCCTAGGAGCCAGACGGGTGTTGAGGAAGAGCCAAGGGAAGAAGGATGAGAGTACATCAAGGGTGCAGAGAGGAGAACGTGTGCTTGTTCAGCTTAAGGCCAGCACCTACAGGGAGACCACGGCCATGGCCTCCCCAGGAGCATTCCATCCATTTCACATCCCACCCACCACCAGGCTCTCTTGCGTTTGCAGGATGCATTTTTAAGTCAACTGTGTGGATTCAGGAAAGCTACAGGGGCCCTGGGACATCCCAAAGCACAGTTACAAACCCTCTTACTTTTATATCCAAAGGAATATCCAGGAAGGATCTGTAGGAAATGGAAACTGCGCTGCAGCTCAGGCACATGACTGGAAGGCAAATCAAAATGTTCAGCAATCGGGGAAGTCAATTGACTGTGCCAGTTTATGTCCTTCATAGCTACTATGCCAGTCACACGATCAGCTGTTTATCACAGGCAGACAGAAGGACACAGACAATTCCAAGGAGAGCAATGGAAAAGTACCTCTGGATCTCAGATAGCCCATGAATATTTGATGGACAATGGTAGTTGATCGAGAAGCGATGTCCAATCTCTGTCTAAATGGTAAGACAGAGAGTTAGCTCCTCCATTTTTTTTTCCTTTGTCTGAAAGACCTTGGTGTGGGGTTTCCTTGATGGGAGAACATCAAGGTGTCCAAAAAGCTTGAGAACATTGAAAAGTAATTTGCTTATGCTTACCTGCTTCTCCGACTCAGACAATTTCTCTGCATGGTGTTGATAGTACGGTGTAAGCATTGGCGGGCGCTTCCCTGCTTGCCAAGCATGAAATCTTTTCCTATTCCTAAAAAAGAAGTTAGTAGTTCTCTCCTACAACAAGGGGGAAAAAAAAATCTGTAAAAGCAACTGAAACGACTTACGTGTGAGAACACGGACGATAGCCCAAGGCTGGATGGCGCTGTCCGAGGATCGCAGGGCCTCGTTAACGTGCGCTTCCATACTGCACATCATGCAGAGGTCTCTCCGATGACCTGAAGAGGGAGGGAAGCAAGCTCCTCAGGTCAGCAAAATACCCGTAGTGATGGGAAGAAACCTAATGGAGATCTTGAAGTTATAACAAGAGTCTCCACTCCTCCCAAGCTGCCAAAGTCCCAACAAGCCCGGCACATTTTGCCCCGTAGAAAACGTTCTGCAGAGGGATGCTAAACTGTCGTAAGGTTTCTTTTGCAACAAGCAGAGAGAGTTTAATTTGCAGGAATGGGGAGCCGAGTCTAGAAAGAGGTGCCTTTCTGAAGAAGAACACGCCTAGATACAGCGAGCGACGTCTAGGCTTGAGTGTTCAAACACCACCAACTCGGGGGGGTTGGCAAAGAAGGGCTGCCTTTCTCCTAAATCCAGTTCCAGATTCTGGGTATCCCTGGGAAGTGCCCAGCAGATTTGCAGGGAGATGTTCTTAAAAGCACTCACACGACTGGCTGTGCTCCTGAGAGAGCAGGTAGTTGGCCAGAGGGGGCGTGTATGTCAGGCACTGCAGGGCAGAGTTGAGGAAGCACGTATTCCCCAGGTTGCGGAGTCCCGCTCCAGCTCTCTGCCGCTGCTGCCATTCCATGTAGATCTTCTCCGGGGGATAGAGGATGCATTGTGGCGGAGCCATTTCCTCAGCAATGACTGCAGGGAAATGACATTTGAAAACAGAGGAGACAATACTGTTGCACAGAAGCGTATTTGAAAGTCGAGTTCTCGACAGGAGCACCCAGTACAAACAACTCTACACCCAACCCAGAAGCACCGGGAGAAGCCTGACGCTGACACTGAAATTCACTGGTCAAGAAACAGTTTCAGAAAGTACTCTGTTCCCCTGCTTACTTTGCCAAAAGTCCAAAAAACCCACGCTCTGATTTCTGTGCCTCAGGCTACCTTCCTCTCCCTCTAGAGACTTGAACTGCATTATCAGGTCAAGTCTTCCCTGATCCTGACTGTAACTTGGTGAAAACAAGTGTCTAGCCCACAAGGTAACCCCACCGATGTCAGATCTTTCTACGAGCAATGCCATCTTTCAAAGTCTTGTACTAGTGGCAGAGGAGTGCTGTTAAAATGAGTTTTCCTGTGTGTAATTGAAAACACCTGGCTAAGTCTGGCTGCTCTCAGGAAAGGCCCCAGAATTCACTCGAGGTTGTCAGCACACCAACACTCAGGGCTGGAGCACCAGCCACCTCCGTTGCCTTTGGGCATTCACAAAATCCCGACCTGCTGGGGAAGCTGTTACTACTCACGGGAGTCGTTCCCCATTGCAGGCATCGCTCCTCTCAGGAACAGAAGGGAAATCTTCGCTTGGCAAAGGGGGATGTCAGGATGCTCTCCAGAGAGAGAAGATCAGCGCAAATCCCTGATTGCAAAACAAGGACTGAAGCTCAACAAAACGCTTAAAGAAACCCCAAACACAACGCACACAACAGCATCTTCCAACAAAAGTCCTTCAGTGGTACTTGTGGCTGATGCAAGCTGCAGGCTGAGAGCCCTACTGTCCCTGTCACAAGACTCCCACTGACAGCAATTACAAAGGCCCTCTCGATACTTTTATCCTCTATCTACCTACTCTTTATAATCTGTCCTGAAAGTCAAATCATAATTACCTTTGAAAGAGGGTGGAAGCTGACGAGAAGTGGGAAGGAAACGATAAATAGTGGGAAAAAAGTAGGCAAAGCAGGTAGCAAAGTAGGCACGCAGGTAGCAAAGGAAGGAGACAGGGAGATCACAAGTTCCAAGCAGGTGCTGCACCACTGCCCCTTTGTGACACGGGCACGCGCCGTGGCAACGCAGCTGCCTCGGCCCCAGCAACTCCCGTAGCCAGCATCTGGCAGCCCCTGGGCTTCCCTGCACACTGCTGGGGAAGGGCTGCTCCTCCGCGGGCAGAGCTCCCACCTCTTCCCTGAGCCGCAGCAGCCAGAGGAATGGCAACCTGCCCAGGGCTGTAAGCGTGCCTCCTCACAGCTTTGGCTGGCACACTGGGGTTGCTGAGAGTTTCTTTTCTACTCTTCGAGATACACACTGTGTGCGTGAGGCTCATGGAGCAAAGCACCTGGTCTCTTACAGGTTCATCTCCAATGAACTTTGTCTGCCCCCCCAGATACAGCCACAGGTTGACTCTGAACTAGCACTAGCAAAGAAACACCTTCAGCAACTGCGCTGGGTTGACCTTGGCTGGCTGCCCGGCCCCCACCCAGCTGTGTTCTCACCCTCCAGCTCCGAAAACCATTCCTGTGTGGATTTTAAGCATCTTCACATTTTCAACTGCCTCCAGGAGCTTCCTATCAGCCCCAGCTTTGCCAGATTCCCCCCCGGGGTGGCTGGAGGCAGTTTTGTTCCTGACCCACTTGGCTTAGGTAGGTTTAGGCTGGTAGCACATCTGGTATAACTCCCCGTTCCTGCTCAGCGGGCAGGTAGTATTGGTCCTGCCCCAACGAAACAGCTCGTTGTTATTCCTGCCCCACTTGAGCTGGCCGGTTTGGCCTCCTGGGTCATCTAGTTTTCCTCGGTCCTGCTTGGGGCTGTGAGTTGTACTCCTGCTGAGCTCAGGGCAGTTAGTTTTGCCCCTGCTCCGCTCAGGGAAGATTTCTCTTTCTGTCCTCCACTTGGGGCATCCAGTTTGGCCACAGCCTTGCTTGGGTGGCCTTTTGTCATCACGTCCCTCTCAGGACAGCTGTTTTTTCCCCTCCCTTGCTTGAGGAAGCTCATTCTTCCCCTTCTCCACCCAGGGTACCTGGATTTAGTCCTGCCCTGCTCAGGTGGCTCTTTATGCCCCTGCACAAATCAGGGTGGCCAGCTTTGCTCCTGCCCCGCTTGGGGCATTTACTTTTGCCCCTGACTCTGCCCTGCTCGGAGTGGCCGTTTTTGCCCCTGCCCCAGCAGGACCAGTGAGGCTCCAGAACCATTTGCCTGGGACCAGACGGCAGCCGAGTGCTGTATTTAATTGTCACACCGCAGCCTCACCTTTCAGGACAAAGTCAGCTTTGCTTCCAAGCCTCCTCTAGCACCGCTCCTCCAGCTGCCATCTGACATTCAGAGGTGCAAAGTTCCCTCCCTGTTGAGCTCATGGCAGGGTCAGGGCCCAGGAGCCGGCAGTGCCTGATGCCACCCGGGATGCAGAGGATCCTGGCAGCTCAATGTCCAGCAGGGTGTGCCGCTGCTGCCTGCTCCTCACGCACACACTTCAGCTACAGCTTTTGGGCTTACGCAGTGTGGCTTTTGTCACCCTTCACAAAACACCAGGGCAGGCGGGCTCGGTTGGGTGAATGCGGCTGAAGAATTCCTGTGCCCCAAGAGACTCCTTTTACAGAAGGCATCCTGTCCATGAGAACACCTGGACAGAGTTTTTTCTTATTTGACCTTTTAGTATTATTCCTCTGAAGAAGGCGGGGGGGGGGGGGGGGGAGAAAAAGATTTTTAAAATGATTTTTTTATATATATATTTCACTGCTGTTATTAGTAAAAGCAACAAGAAGCCTGACCAGAACCAGCTGCCAGGGCTTCCAGGCTCTAGGAAGCTCTGGCAGACCTATGCCGACTGTGTCTGCCCTCATTAGGCACTGTTGGCAGGGGAGACACCAGCTGGCAAAGCTATCTTCAGACTCGTTCCCTTGCCCACCCCTGCGGTATCTAACAATACTTTAACTGAGATAAAGAAAAAAAGAAGTGCTGTCTTTGTTTACGCCAAAAGCTGCTGCAGCGATCCATAGCTTGATGCTTTGGGATTGTCTGTCTTCTTCAGGAAGATACACTCTCTGGGTGGATTTCAAACACACATCACGTCACCTGAGGAGGATCTTCTTGGCCAAGAAGTTTTGTCACCTCTGTAGCTCTCACAAGTTCAGAGCACAGAAGGAGACCCAACTAGTCTGTGACGCTCCTGCCAGGCACCATGAAGTGCTCACTGGCACCGCTGGAACCCAGCAACTTTGCTAACCACAGGAATGACCGTGCAGCCGAGGAGAGGACCTGCCTTCCTGCTCCTCTGCAGCACCCCAACGTTCTGCTCCAGCCCCTCCAGGCCTCCGACGCCGTGGGGACCGAGCCCAGAGGAGCGAGCCACAGCAGGGTGGCAGGAAGGGGCAGCCTTTCAGACCTCTTTCAACAGACCTCTTTTCTGCCTCTTTGGCCTGGTTTTCGGCTGCCACTCTTGATCTCGATGTGGCCACAGGGGTAGATCATCGGTGCCCGAGGATGTGTAGGAGCCTCTGGGCTGCCTGACTATGTCTGAGACTTGCTCCCTGTCTCCTCCTCCATCCCCCTTTGGCACACAGGTCATGCCTCCGCATGTGCCAGAGCAATATAGAACAATTCCCCTGCATGCCAAGGGACAGCTTAACAATTGCAGAGGTCTTGTTTCCATTTCGGTATACCATCTAGATTCTCACTGCAGCCTGCCGCTGCACAAAATCCCATGCTGTTAGGAATTGTGAGGAGAGTTCCAATGACACCTCCGCAGGGTAATGCAGTGGCACAACGCCGTGTCTGAGAAGACAGGTGCAGGGAGCAGCGGTGGAGAAAATGTCAGTGTGGGGAGAGAGTTGTACGCAGCAACGCAGAACAACTTTGAACCTTGATGTCTTGTACCATGCCTGGCCCATCTCCCAGTGACCTTCCCTAGGGTTGTCTCAGAGATTTAGTCCTTGTCCTTCTAAAACTACTTTCTTCTTCCTTCATTGAACTGTCGTCTGTGGCATGTATGCTTTGGAAGACCTGAGTTTTACCCATAGAAAATCAAGTTTAAAATGTGTTCACTTTGACCAAATAAAATGAAGGCTTTCTTCTGCAGTGCAATAATAGTACTCCATGTCCTGATAACTCACTTCAGGTGGTGGTTATTATTCCAGAGTTTAACAACAACAACAACAACAACATAAGAAAATAAAGAACAAAAAAAAAGAAAAAAGTTACTAGTTGGTGCTAAGTTACTGTTGGACTAACACAGGCTAAAGATGGCAGAAAAAATTCCTTGTTAGGGTAAAGAGGGGGGAAAAACCCCACAAATCAAACCAAACCATGTCATCCTCTTACCTCCCCTGTACCTCGAGAGAGATTCCAAGCCTTTGGTTTCCTGCCTGAGAGACTTGCGACCATTAAGTCTCTTTTCCCCATAGCTCTCTTACTGCAGTTTAGAGGTGCTGTGTCAGTGTGAGTAACAAGGTTACAAAGATCGCTCTTCCACACAGAAATGCCCTTGCCCTACACACCGTGACTGTCAGCTTGGGCTTTTTGTGCAAATGCTTTTGGCATGGAGCGGTAACTCCTAGCTGCTGTTCCGACGACGGATTTAACTGATGGCTTTCTTCATTTCTTCACTGCAAAGGGCCCCCCGGGTTGGTCCCCAGAGTTTCAGATAGTAACAGCAGGTTAGAAATTGAGAATGTCACTAGGTTCTTGGACTGAAGGAGAGGCCTGGTGTCGTGGCCTGGTTTAGGACCAGCCCTCAGGATTTCTGGATTCTGATTTGTGCTTGGCCCCTGATGCAGCGTGCAGTGTGCAGGTCACTCCTGAGGGCTGCAGTTACAGCTCTGGTCAAAGTCAGCATGGTCAGCATCCCTCAGTCAGGCTCTGCACGCTCTGGAGGCATGTTCTGCTCTGTCTCACGACCGGACAGGAGGTGTGTGTGCCATGTTTCTGCTTCTGAATGGGATGTGGGAGAGAGGCAAGTCACCATCGGCCTGTCAGCTCTGCGCAGGCCCGGAGAAGGAGCAAGGCTTTGATGAGAAACAGGCCTTGGGAGAAAGATCAGAACCTGCCAGGCTGCGCTAAGGTGGCAGGGCAAAACAACGGAGAGCTGCAATGCTGAGCTGTGGAAAAGCAGCAAGATGTCTGAGACAGGGCTTATGGACGGTGCAGCTACTAAGACGGGCGCAAGATATAATGATTCTGTTCAACAGTTCTCTGTCAGGGAAGGCAGCCGCTCTGCCGGCAACCCGACTGGAGAAGAGCTCGACCTTGACAAGATTCCGGTGTGCCCTTGAGAAGACGAGACAGACAGAGGGAAGAATGTTGCAAACAAGTCTGAGGAAGTAAGGGGAACACAGATGTTAGCAACTAACCACCAATGTATTTGTGAAAAACAACTGTATAACCAATAGTCTTTTGCCAGGGTAGCAGAGAGATATTATAAAAAGGCAGATAACAAACGGGGGTGTGTGTGTGTGTGTGTGTGTTTTCGCCTGGCCTGCCAACTTAAGTGAAAATGGTCTCCCATCGTTTTTTGACTGTCTCTACCACGACGACAGTTCTCCACTTGCTACAGGAATCTAAAGCAAGCTCTACTGCAAAGCAAGCGTTCCTGTTACCAGTTTGGAAGAAATCAATGTACCATACAATGAAATGTTTACCTTCAGATACTGGAAAGCAAAGAGCAAACACAACTTCTGAGCCCTTCTATAGTATTTTGGTGACAGCTATGTGCACAGGTCAGTTTCCCTTCTCATATTGAAATTTATAGTGGATGAATGAGGTAACTATAAAGAATTGAGATGAGGTAGAGATGGATGGCACATTTCAATGCTTAAATACTTTACTGGACTGGGACTCTATGTTTCTGAACTCTCTAGCCGATAGTCCTTCTTCCTGCAGTCTCGGCTCGGAGACCCTCCAGACACTTTGACAGGAAAATTTCACGTTAAACACTAGTATTTTAAACTCTTTTCTTCAAATTACCTCTCACTTCCATCCTCCCTCTGGTATCCTGCAGGGAGCATGCTCTGAGAGCAACTCAACTGACCGACATTTCAAACCCATTCCAAGGTGAGCAGGGTCTACCTGAAGCACCATTAGTTTTTAGGGGTACATATGGTAAGAGAATCCCATTTTAAAGTGAGAAAACTGTGGTGTAGTTGAGAGGAAAGCAGACAAATTGAAACCTGTCATGCAGATACTGGGAAGTTAGGTGAGAAGAGTCAGGTGCCCTTGTTACTGAAATGACAGGGAGAAAGATACCTGGAAATGTGAGAAATAAAATCCAGCACGTTTTTCTTTAGCTCTTTTGTTAGAGCCAGTTTTTAAAATAAGAGCTGTCTGCGGAACAGATGTGTTTTTCGTGATTTACGTTCTGAATATTTATTTATCTTCACACTAATAAGAGGGCGGCTAAAACCAAATCTTCATTCCAATTTTTTTATTTTCTTGCCAAATGCCTTTTAATTCTCTTCTCTTGAATATTCTGTTGGTCGCTTAGTGCTTCCGTGGCTGTTCTTCTGGTTACCCTGGAGCACTCTCTTCTGCGCTGCTCTCACTCTCTAGTCTCAGTTCTTATTGTGTGAAGTACCGGTCATTTGCATGACTCTGTGCTGATTATCCCTGGACAACGCTCGCTAACCTGGAAAGATGTCAGTGGGTTTTAGAATTACAGACATATCAGGAGCATTTAGTTACACCCACAAAGTGGCACTGTGTGACCGTAGGACGGTTGTAATGGTAGGGTGTTTTTTAAACAGCCCCACATCTGCTCCCTAGCCCCTCCACCATCCAGGCGGGGCAGCTTCCCCCCCCCACCCCACCCCCCACCCCCCCCCCTTCAGACACTGGGGTCCCCTTGGGGAGGGGGGGAGGCACATGCTAATGACACAGGATGGACACAGGTCAATGTGGGATGGACACGGGACAGACGGGGGATGGGGAGGGGATGGACATGTGTCAACATGGGATGGACATGAGATGGACAGAGGACAGACACGGGATGGACACAGATCAACATGGGATAGACACAGGGTGGACAGAGCATAGGATGGACATGGGTTAACATGAGATGGACACAGAACAGCAGATGGACACAGGATGGACAGATTGACACAGGGTCAACATGGGATGAACACGGGATGGGCATGGGATGGAGACGCATCAACATGTGGAGGATATGGGTATACATGAGATAGACACATGATAGACACGGGATGGGCATGGGATAGACATGGATCAAGATGGGACTGAGCTGGTGCTGACATGGGATTAAAAAGTGACCAATATGTGATGGAGACGGGGTCCACAGGGGATTGACATGGGAATGACACGCAAGTGACACAGGGTTGACATGGGTTCCATGGGGCATCAGTGTTGTTGGCATGTGAATGACACAGGATGGGCACGTAAGCAACATGCAACTGGCACAAAATTAACATGTGATCGAGGGAAGATCCATGGGGATTGGTTTAGAGCTGGCATGGGATTTACATGGGATTAAGGCAACAGCAATGGCTAATGAAGAGGTGGTTGACAGGTGAATGAGACAGGATGGCACGTGAGCAACATGCAGTGAATACGCAGCCAACAGGGGGCTGACACGGGATTAAGGCAAAATCAGTGGGGACTCAATGTAGAGTTGGCAGGTGGGCATGGGACTGACACGTGAGAAACACACAACAACATGGGATGAACAGGGTGTGAACATGAGACTGACATAGGATTGAGACAGGACCAATGGGAAATCAACAGAGGGTTGACTCATAAATAACAGGTGACCAACATGGGATTAACACTTGGCCCACATGGGATTGAGACCCAGTCAACGGGGAATCAACCTGTGAATGACACGGGATTTACATGTGGCCAACATGGGATTAACATGCAATTGACACGTTACTGAGCTGCAACTAACAGGTAATCAACACAGGATTGACACGCTCTGCCCTCATGCAGGGCCACAGTCTGTCCCTGTCACCACCGCGCTGCCCCAAACGGTGTCTGACCTGTGACTCTGAGGAATCCCTCTGCCTCTTCCTCCTCCCTGCCGAGAGGTCACAGTCTGTGGTTTCCACGAAGCGGCTCCAGAGACCACAGCCCGGCCGTGGGGATCTTCTCCGAGCTCTCTCCCTTGGTGCAGTTTGCTCTCAAGCAGCCCTGGGTGCAGGAGCCAAGTGGGAGCTGCCACTGGAGGGCCCTGGAGCTGCCTCATCCCTTGGGACATGGTCATGATGTGGAGGACTTGCTCTCCATCCCATCCTCCTACTCACAGAGTGGTCATGCTCTGTGTGCTCCACAAGACGGCTCCGGAGACGATGGCCCGGCCATGGGGATCTGCTCTGCGCTCTCTCCCTTGGTGCAGTTTGCTCTGGAGCAGCCCTGGGTGCAGGAGACAACTGGGAGCTGCCACTGGAGGGCCTTGGAGCTGCATCACGTTTGGGAGCACAGTCACAACTTGGAGGCCAAATTCTCCTCCTCCGCCTCACAGAGCAGCGGTGCTCCATCTCCTCCACGAACCGGCTGCGCAGATCACAGCTGTGATGAACAGGGGGTGAACATGGGATTGACACAGGATTGAGACAGGACCAGCAGGAAATCAGCAGAGGGTTGACTCACAAATAACAGGTGACCAACATGGGATTAACATGCAACTGACACGTTACTGAGTTGAACCAACTGGTAACCAACGCAGGATTGACACGCTCTGCCCTCACGCAGGGCCACAGTCTGCCCCTGTCACCACCGCGCTGCCCCGAACGGTCTCTGACCTGTGACTCTGAGGAAACCCTCTGCCTCTTCCTCCTCCCTGCTAAGAGGTCACAGTCTGTGGTGTCCATGAACCCGTTGAGGAGACCAGAGCCCGGCCGTGGGGATGTCCTCCGCCCTCTCTTCCTCGGTGGGGTTTGCTCCCCAGCAGACCTGGGTGTGGGAGCTGGTGTGGAGGAGCCTGAGTGCGTCTCTGGGAAGTCCTCTGTGCCCACCACCGTGTCCTGCAAAGAGAGCTGTGAAAAGGTCCTGCCCTTCCCTCCTGGAAGGACCAGAACCGTGGGGAACCCCCAGAAGCTGTGGCACGGGACAGCTAAGGGCCTCCCAAAGGCTCTGTGGGAGGGCTGCAAAGGCAGAAGGGCCAACTGTGGAGAAATGGGTTGGGTCTAGGCGGGATGCTTTCAGAGGGAGCAGAGTTGCATCTGTGAAGAAAGCTGCAGTGTGGCAGGGAAAAGAGAGCAATTTCAAGATCCCAGAAAGAAGTCCACTGTCCATCTGGTGCCCTGACCCACCTCCCCAGTTACCTTTGTCTGAGGAGGCAGACCCTGTGGTTCCACAGAACCCACCTGTTTGCTGCCAGCCACCCCCTGACTGAGGAGGGAACAGGCAGATGATGGTTCTGGTGAGGAAGAAGCCCTTTCTTCAAGCTGCCGTCCAGAGCACCTGGAGAAAAAAAAAGAGTGATCTCTGTTTAGGGCTGTTCTTGCAGCCTCCTTTGGGGTTCAGTCATTTTCCTGAAGCAGTTCCTACAACGGAGAGAAAACCTAACCAAGACTACAAATGGGAAATTCGATCGTGGTCTTCCCACCAGGTTGCCTGCAACCTCCATTTCATAGAATCATCAAATCATCAATTAGTTTGGTGACCTTAATGACTATTTAGTTCCAACCCCCTGCCCCAGGTCCACTAGCCCAGGTTGCCCAAAGCCCCGTCCAACCTGACCTTGAACCCTTCCAGGGAAGGGGCAGCCACAGCTTCTCTGGGCAACCTGTGCCAGGGCCTCACCCCCCTCACAGGGAAGAATTTCTTCCTAGTATCTAATCCAAATCTACCCTCTGCCAGTTTAAAACTGTTACCCCTCATCCTGTCAATACACCCCCTGATAAGGGGTCCCTCCCCATCTTTCCTGTAGGCCCCCCTAAAGTGCTCTTCTCTCTCTCAGCCACCTTCAGATAGCAGACAAGTAGCAGTTTACACCAAGGCAGGACCCTAAAGCCCAGCAAGGAAAGATAAGGACTGACATGGGGTAGTTCAGATTTGACAGCACCGAAGGACGCAGGTGGTAATTGTCTCTGGTGACAGAAGGAGAAACACAGAAATAGAAAGAGGATGAGAAGAAAAAAAGCAAAGACAGGAAAAGGGCGTGTACTCTGAACACATTTTAATACTTGTTTTTACCTGACATAAAACAGTAAATAGGCTTGCTGACTGAGAACTCTGTCGAGGTCACAAGGTTCCACAAACTCATCATTCATCTTATACCACAGTCCATTGCTGGCCTGTCAAAAAAGGCATTGATACCTGGAGATGAACTGCATGGTTCCTCAGCAAAAACAGAGGCAGAAAACTACAGAACCAAGAGTACATCAAATCAAAACAAATCCCGTCCAGCTCCTAAGGAGACCTTCTCCCCCAAAACCTTGGCTGCCAGTAACACTGCCATGAACATCTGTCGTCCCCAGCACAAGTATTTCCTTTGCGAGGAAGGATATTGCTCTCTACCTTCACATAGCAGTAGAAGTGTCCTCTGTGACAGCTCTCACCACTGTGTACCAGGACAGCATATAAGGAGTAGACGAGCGGTTCTCCAGCTGTCTGAGACATGTACGGGCGAAGATCCAAGTACTCTGGGTACTCCACAACCTACGGAGAGACCAAGAGGGCTCAGAAATGATCCTGAACTACTGCCTGAAATAGCCTTCCAAGACCAGGGGCCAGAGCTGTATAAACGCAGTTCTGGGGTTCAAGAAGACTTGGTTTTCCCTAAAGCAACGTGTCATGGTTTGGGTAGCAGGTTCTTGGCCAAAGCAGCTCTGTTGGAGCAGAGTACGTGCTTGTCTTCCAACAGGAACTCTCCTCTCCCCAGAAGAAAACAAAAAAACTCCACAAGAACAGCTTGTGAAAGAGCACACTGCTTTGGGAGATCTGCTCCAGGAAGAGGAAGTTGCACTCCCAGTGGCATACACACCTTGCTGATCTTCCTGCCGGTCAAATCTTCACACCTTCTCAGACACACCGTGAGAACCCTGGGCACGTGATGGACTGTGTTCTTCTTGGAGATGGCAGACATCTTGTCACACCTTGAAACCAAGCACAGAGCCAAGTGCTGAAATGCTCCCTGTCTTGCCCCAGGAAGGCCAGATAACCTTTCATGGCTCACACATCCTCACGCTATTTTAAGGTTATTCAGTACCGTAAGGCCATATTAAAAAAAGCTGCATCTCATTCTGGTGCATTAAACCTAGGTGAAAAGGTGACGTGGGACAGATAGATGACATACAGCACCTGCACACACAACCTAGTACTCAAGTGTTGTTAGTAATCATCTCACTTGCTACACTGAATGCAGTTTTCACCATCCAGCAGGTGAGGCTTCACAAAATCCGCCAGAGCTGCAGGGACAGATGATGCGGCCTGGAGGAGTGAGAAAGGAGAGCACTGAGCTGCGGGAGATACCCTCGCCCAAACACTTACTGGTTGACAAAAAACCCAGCTAGGTGATGCTGACGAGAGCCACTGTGAACCCACAAGTAGGGTCCAGAATGAGGCAGAAAGAGGGTATTATGCTTGACACTTCCCTCATTTCCCAGGGATTCACGGGGCTATCAAGAGCTGCATCTCTGTGCCACCGCTCAGTTGAAAACACAGCAACCCATCAGCCTAGGAGCCAGACGGGTGTTGAGGAAGAGCCAAGGGAAGAAGGATGAGAGTACATCAAGGGTGCAGAGAGGAGAACGTGTGCTTGTTCAGCTTAAGGCCAGCACCTACAGGGAGACCACGGCCATGGCCTCCCCAGGAGCATTCCATCCATTTCACATCCCACCCACCACCAGGCTCTCTTGCGTTTGCAGGATGCATTTTTAAGTCAACTGTGTGGATTCAGGAAAGCTACAGGGGCCCTGGGACATCCCAAAGCACAGTTACAAACCCTCTTACTTTTATATCCAAAGGAATATCCAGGAAGGATCTGTAGGAAATGGAAACTGCGCTGCAGCTCAGGCACATGACTGGAAGGCAAATCAAAATGTTCAGCAATCGGGGAAGTCAATTGACTGTGCCAGTTTATGTCCTTCATAGCTACTACGCCAGTCACACGATCAGCTGTTTATCACAGGCAGACAGAAGGACACAGACAATTCCAAGGAGAGCAATGGAAAAGTACCTCTGGATCTCAGATAGCCCATGAATATTTGATGGACAATGGTAGTTGATCGAGAAGCGATGTCCAATCTCTGTCTAAATGGTAAGACAGAGAGTTAGCTCCTCCATTTTTTTTTCCTTTGTCTGAAAGACCTTGGTGTGGGGTTTCCTTGATGGGAGAACATCAAGGTGTCCAAAAAGCTTGAGAACATTGAAAAGTAATTTGCTTATGCTTACCTGCTTCTCCGACTCAGACAATTTCTCTGCATGGTGTTGATAGTACGGTGTAAGCATTGGCGGGCGCTTCCCTGCTTGCCAAGCATGAAATCTTTTCCTATTCCTAAAAAAGAAGTTAGTAGTTCTCTCCTACAACAAGGGGGAAAAAAAAATCTGTAAAAGCAACTGAAACGACTTACGTGTGAGAACACGGACGATAGCCCAAGGCTGGATGGCGCTGTCCGAGGATCGCAGGGCCTCGTTAACGTGCGCTTCCATACTGCACATCATGCAGAGGTCTCTCCGATGACCTGAAGAGGGAGGGAAGCAAGCTCCTCAGGTCAGCAAAATACCCGTAGTGATGGGAAGAAACCTAATGGAGATCTTGAAGTTATAACAAGAGTCTCCACTCCTCCCAAGCTGCCAAAGTCCCAACAAGCCCGGCACATTTTGCCCCGTAGAAAACGTTCTGCAGAGGGATGCTAAACTGTCGTAAGGTTTCTTTTGCAACAAGCAGAGAGAGTTTAATTTGCAGGAATGGGGAGCCGAGTCTAGAAAGAGGTGCCTTTCTGAAGAAGAACACGCCTAGATACAGCGAGCGACGTCTAGGCTTGAGTGTTCAAACACCACCAACTCGGGGGGGTTGGCAAAGAAGGGCTGCCTTTCTCCTAAATCCAGTTCCAGATTCTGGGTATCCCTGGGAAGTGCCCAGCAGATTTACAGGGAGATGTTCTTAAAAGCACTCACACGACTGGCTGTGCTCCTGAGAGAGCAGGTAGTTGGCCAGAGGGGGCGTGTATGTCAGGCACTGCAGGGCAGAGTTGAGGAAGCACGTATTCCCCAGGTTGCGGAGTCCCGCTCCAGCTCTCTGCCGCTGCTGCCATTCCATGTAGATCTTCTCCGGGGGATAGAGGATGCATTGTGGCGGAGCCATTTCCTCAGCAATGACTGCAGGGAAATGACATTTGAAAACAGAGGAGACAATACTGTTGCACAGAAGCGTATTTGAAAGTCGAGTTCTCGACAGGAGCACCCAGTACAAACAACTCTACACCCAACCCAGAAGCACCGGGAGAAGCCTGACGCTGACACTGAAATTCACTGGTCAAGAAACAGTTTCAGAAAGTACTCTGTTCCCCTGCTTACTTTGCCAAAAGTCCAAAAAACCCACGCTCTGATTTCTGTGCCTCAGGCTACCTTCCTCTCCCTCTAGAGACTTGAACTGCATTATCAGGTCAAGTCTTCCCTGATCCTGACTGTAACTTGGTGAAAACAAGTGTCTAGCCCACAAGGTAACCCCACCGATGTCAGATCTTTCTACGAGCAATGCCATCTTTCAAAGTCTTGTACTAGTGGCAGAGGAGTGCTGTTAAAATGAGTTTTCCTGTGTGTAATTGAAAACACCTGGCTAAGTCTGGCTGCTCTCAGGAAAGGCCCCAGAATTCACTCGAGGTTGTCAGCACACCAACACTCAGGGCTGGAGCACCAGCCACCTCCGTTGCCTTTGGGCATTCACAAAATCCCGACCTGCTGGGGAAGCTGTTACTACTCACGGGAGTCGTTCCCCATTGCAGGCATCGCTCCTCTCAGGAACAGAAGGGAAATCTTCCCTTGGCAAAGGGGGATGTCAGGGTGCTCTCCAGAGAGAGAAGATCAGCGCAAATCCCTGATTGCAAAACAAGGACTGAAGCTCAACAAAACGCTTAAAGAAACCCCAAACACAACGCACACAACAGCATCTTCCAACAAAAGTCCTTCAGTGGTACTTGTGGCTGATGCAAGCTGCAGGCTGAGAGCCCTACTGTCCCTGTCACAAGACTCCCACTGACAGCAATTACAAAGGCCCTCTCGATACTTTTATCCTCTATCTACCTACTCTTTATAATCTGTCCTGAAAGTCAAATCATAATTACCTTTGAAAGAGGGTGGAAGCTGACGAGAAGTGGGAAGGAAACGATAAATAGTGGGAAAAAAGTAGGCAAAGCAGGTAGCAAAGTAGGCACGCAGGTAGCAAAGGAAGGAGACAGGGAGATCACAAGTTCCAAGCAGGTGCTGCACCACTGCCCCTTTGTGACACGGGCACGCGCCGTGGCAACGCAGCTGCCTCGGCCCCAGCAACTCCCGTAGCCAGCATCTGGCAGCCCCTGGGCTTCCCTGCACACTGCTGGGGAAGGGCTGCTCCTCCGCGGGCAGAGCTCCCACCTCTTCCCTGAGCCGCAGCAGCCAGAGGAATGGCAACCTGCCCAGGGCTGTAAGCATGCCTCCTCACAGCTTTGGCTGGCACACTGGGGTTGCTGAGAGTTTCTTTTCTACTCTTCGAGATACACACTGTGTGCGTGAGGCTCATGGAGCAAAGCACCTGGTCTCTTACAGGTTCATCTCCAATGAACTTTGTCTGCCCCCCCAGATACAGCCACAGGTTGACTCTGAACGAGCACTAGCAAAGAAACACCTTCAGCAACTGCGCTGGGTTGACCTTGGCTGGCTGCCCGGCCCCCACCCAGCTGTGTTCTCACCCTCCAGCTCCGAAAACCATTCCTGTGTGGATTTTAAGCATCTTCACATTTTCAACTGCCTCCAGGAGCTTCCTATCAGCCCCAGCTTTGCCAGATTCCCCCCCGGGGTGGCTGGAGGCAGTTTTGTTCCTGACCCACTTGGCTTAGGTAGGTTTAGGCTGGTAGCACATCTGGTATAACTCCCCATTCCTGCTCAGCGGGCAGGTAGTATTGGTCCTGCCCCAACGAAACAGCTCGTTGTTATTCCTGCCCCACTTGAGCTGGCCGGTTTGGCCTCCTGGGTCATCTAGTTTTCCTCGGTCCTGCTTGGGGCTGTGAGTTGTACTCCTGCTGAGCTCAGGGCAGTTAGTTTTGCCCCTGCTCCGCTCAGGGAAGATTTCTCTTTCTGTCCTCCACTTGGGGCATCCAGTTTGGCCACAGCCTTGCTTGGGTGGCCTTTTGTCATCACGTCCCTCTCAGGACAGCTGTTTTTTCCCCTCCCTTGCTTGCGGAAGCTCATTCTTCCCCTTCTCCACCCAGGGTACCTGGATTTAGTCCTGCCCTGCTCAGGTGGCTCTTTATGCCCCTGCACAAATCAGGGTGGCCAGCTTTGCTCCTGCCCCGCTTGGGGCATTTACTTTTGCCCCTGACTCTGCCCTGCTCGGAGTGGCCGTTTTTGCCCCTGCCCCAGCAGGACCAGTGAGGCTCCAGAACCATTTGCCTGGGACCAGACGGCAGCCGAGTGCTGTATTTAATTGTCACACCGCAGCCTCACCTTTCAGGACAAAGTCAGCTTTGCTTCCAAGCCTCCTCTAGCACCGCTCCTCCAGCTGCCATCTGACATTCAGAGGTGCAAAGTTCCCTCCCTGTTGAGCTCATGGCAGGGTCTTGGCCCAGGAGCCGGCAGTGCCTGATGCCACCCGGGATGCAGAGGATCCTGGCAGCTCAATGTCCAGCAGGGTGTGCCGCTGCTGCCTGCTCCTCACGCACACACTTCAGCTACAGCTTTTGGGCTTACGCAGTGTGGCTTTTGTCACCCTTCACAAAACACCAGGGCAGGCGGGCTCGGTTGGGTGAATGCGGCTGAAGAATTCCTGTGCCCCAAGAGACTCCTTTTACAGAAGGCATCCTGTCCATGAGAACACCTGGACAGAGTTTTTTCTTATTTGACCTTTTAGTATTATTCCTCTGAAGAAGGCGGGGGGGGGGGGGGGGGAGAAAAAGATTTTTAAAATGATTTTTTTATATATATATTTCACTGCTGTTATTAGTAAAAGCAACAAGAAGCCTGACCAGAACCAGCTGCCAGGGCTTCCAGGCTCTAGGAAGCTCTGGCAGACCTATGCCGACTGTGTCTGCCCTCATTAGGCACTGTTGGCAGGGGAGACACCAGCTGGCAAAGCTATCTTCAGACTCGTTCCCTTGCCCACCCCTGCGGTATCTAACAATACTTTAACTGAGATAAAGAAAAAAAGAAGTGCTGTCTTTGTTTACGCCAAAAGCTGCTGCAGCGATCCATAGCTTGATGCTTTGGGATTGTCTGTCTTCTTCAGGAAGATACACTCTCTGGGTGGATTTCAAACACACATCACGTCACCTGAGGAGGATCTTCTTGGCCAAGAAGTTTTGTCACCTCTGTAGCTCTCACAAGTTCAGAGCACAGAAGGAGACCCAACTAGTCTGTGACGCTCCTGCCAGGCACCATGAAGTGCTCACTGGCACCGCTGGAACCCAGCAACTTTGCTAACCACAGGAATGACCGTGCAGCCGAGGAGAGGACCTGCCTTCCTGCTCCTCTGCAGCACCCCAACGTTCTGCTCCAGCCCCTCCAGGCCTCCGACGCCGTGGGGACCGAGCCCAGAGGAGCGAGCCACAGCAGGGTGGCAGGAAGGGGCAGCCTTTCAGACCTCTTTCAACAGACCTCTTTTCTGCCTCTTTGGCCTGGTTTTCGGCTGCCACTCTTGATCTCGATGTGGCCACAGGGGTAGATCATCGGTGCCCGAGGATGTGTAGGAGCCTCTGGGCTGCCTGACTATGTCTGAGACTTGCTCCCTGTCTCCTCCTCCATCCCCCTTTGGCACACAGGTCATGCCTCCGCATGTGCCAGAGCAATATAGAACAATTCCCCTGCATGCCAAGGGACAGCTTAACAATTGCAGAGGTCTTGTTTCCATTTCGGTATACCATCTAGATTCTCACTGCAGCCTGCCGCTGCACAAAATCCCATGCTGTTAGGAATTGTGAGGAGAGTTCCAATGACACCTCCGCAGGGTAATGCGGTGGCACAACGCCGTGTCTGAGAAGACAGGTGCAGGGAGCAGCGGTGGAGAAAATGTCAGTGTGGGGAGAGAGTTGTACGCAGCAACGCAGAACAACTTTGAACCTTGATGTCTTGTACCATGCCTGGCCCATCTCCCAGTGACCTTCCCTAGGGTTGTCTCAGAGATTTAGTCCTTGTCCTTCTAAAACTACTTTCTTCTTCCTTCATTGAACTGTCGTCTGTGGCATGTATGCTTTGGAAGACCTGAGTTTTACCCATAGAAAATCAAGTTTAAAATGTGTTCACTTTGACCAAATAAAATGAAGGCTTTCTTCTGCAGTGCAATAATAGTACTCCATGTCCTGATAACTCACTTCAGGTGGTGGTTATTATTCCAGAGTTTAACAACAACAACAACAACAACATAAGAAAATAAAGAACAAAAAAAAAGAAAAAAGTTACTAGTTGGTGCTAAGTTACTGTTGGACTAACACAGGCTAAAGATGGCAGAAAAAATTCCTTGTTAGGGTAAAGAGGGGGGAAAAACCCCACAAATCAAACCAAACCATGTCATCCTCTTACCTCCCCTGTACCTCGAGAGAGATTCCAAGCCTTTGGTTTCCTGCCTGAGAGACTTGCGACCATTAAGTCTCTTTTCCCCATAGCTCTCTTACTGCAGTTTAGAGGTGCTGTGTCAGTGTGAGTAACAAGGTTACAAAGATCGCTCTTCCACACAGAAATGCCCTTGCCCTACACACCGTGACTGTCAGCTTGGGCTTTTTGTGCAAATGCTTTTGGCATGGAGCGGTAACTCCTAGCTGCTGTTCCGACGACGGATTTAACTGATGGCTTTCTTCATTTCTTCACTGCAAAGGGCCCCCCGGGTTGGTCCCCAGAGTTTCAGATAGTAACAGCAGCTTAGAAATTGAGAATGTCACTAGGTTCTTGGACTGAAGGAGAGGCCTGGTGTCGTGGCCTGGTTTAGGACCAGCCCTCAGGATTTCTGGATTCTGATTTGTGCTTGGCCCCTGATGCAGCGTGCAGTGTGCAGGTCACTCCTGAGGGCTGCAGTTACAGCTCTGGTCAAAGTCAGCATGGTCAGCATCCCTCAGTCAGGCTCTGCACGCTCTGGAGGCATGTTCTGCTCTGTCTCACGACCGGACAGGAGGTGTGTGTGCCATGTTTCTGCTTCTGAATGGGATGTGGGAGAGAGGCAAGTCACCATCGGCCTGTCAGCTCTGCGCAGGCCCGGAGAAGGAGCAAGGCTTTGATGAGAAACAGGCCTTGGGAGAAAGATCAGAACCTGCCAGGCTGCGCTAAGGTGGCAGGGCAAAACAACGGAGAGCTGCAATGCTGAGCTGTGGAAAAGCAGCAAGATGTCTGAGACAGGGCTTATGGACGGTGCAGCTACTAAGACGGGCGCAAGATATAATGATTCTGTTCAACAGTTCTCTGTCAGGGAAGGCAGCCGCTCTGCCGGCAACCCGACTGGAGAAGAGCTCGACCTTGACAAGATTCCGGTGTGCCCTTGAGAAGAGGAGACAGACAGAGGGAAGAATGTTGCAAACAAGTCTGAGGAAGTAAGGGGAACACAGATGTTAGCAACTAACCACCAATGTATTTGTGAAAAACAACTGTATAACCAATAGTCTTTTGCCAGGGTAGCAGAGAGATATTATAAAAAGGCAGATAACAAACGGGGGGGTGTGTGTGTGTGTGTGTTTTCGCCTGGCCTGCCAACTTAAGTGAAAATGGTCTCCCGTCGTTTTTTGACTGTCTCTACCACGACGACAGTTCTCCACTTGCTACAGGAATCTAAAGCAAGCTCTACTGCAAAGCAAGCGTTCCTGTTACCAGTTTGGAAGAAATCAATGTACCATACAATGAAATGTTTACCTTCAGATACTGGAAAGCAAAGAGCAAACACAACTTCTGAGCCCTTCTATAGTATTTTGGTGACAGCTATGTGCACAGGTCAATTTCCCTTCTCATATTGAAATTTATAGTGGATGAATGAGGTAACTATAAAGAATTGAGATGAGGTAGAGATGGATGGCACATTTCAATGCTTAAATACTTTACTGGACTGGGACTCTATGTTTCTGAACTCTCTAGCCGATAGTCCTTCTTCCTGCAGTCTCGGCTCGGAGACCCTCCAGACACTTTGACAGGAAAATTTCACGTTAAACACTAGTATTTTAAACTCTTTTCTTCAAATTAGCTCTCACTTCCATCCTCCCTCTGGTATCCTGCAGGGAGCATGCTCTGAGAGCAACTCAACTGACCGACATTTCAAACCCATTCCAAGGTGAGCAGGGTCTACCTGAAGCACCATTAGTTTTTAGGGGTACATATGGTAAGAGAATCCCATTTTAAAGTGAGAAAACTGTGGTGTAGTTGAGAGGAAAGCAGACAAATTGAAACCTGTCATGCAGATACTGGGAAGTTAGGTGAGAAGAGTCAGGTGCCCTTGTTACTGAAATGACAGGGAGAAAGATACCTGGAAATGTGAGAAATAAAATCCAGCACGTTTTTCTTTAGCTCTTTTGTTAGAGCCAGTTTTTAAAATAAGAGCTGTCTGCAGAACAGATGTGTTTTTCGTGATTTACGTTCTGAATATTTATTTATCTTCACACTAATAAGAGGGCGGCTAAAACCAAATCTTCATTCCAATTTTTTTATTTTCTTGCCAAATGCCTTTTAATTCTCTTCTCTTGAATATTCTGTTGGTCACTTAGTGCTTCCGTGGCTGTTCTTCTGGTTACCCTGGAGCACTCTCTTCTGCGCTGCTCTCACTCTCTAGTCTCAGTTCTTATTGTGTGAAGTACCGGTCATTTGCATGACTCTGTGCTGATTATCCCTGGACAACGCTCGCTAACCTGGAAAGATGTCAGTGGGTTTTAGAATTACAGACATATCAGGAGCATTTAGTTACACCCACAGAGTGGCACTGTGTGACCGTAGGACGGTTGTAATGGTAGGGTGTTTTTTAAACAGCCCCACATCTGCTCCCTAGCCCCTCCACCATCCAGGCGGGGCAGCTTCCCCCCCCCACCCCACCCCCCACCCCCCCCCTTCAGACACTGGGGTCCCCTTGGGGAGGGGGGGATGCACATGCTAATGACACAGGATGGACACAGGTCAATGTGGGATGGGCACGGGACAGACGGGGGATGGGGAGGGGATGGACATGTGTCAGCATGGGATGGACATGAGACGGACAGAGGACAGACACGGGATGGACACAGATCAACATGGGATAGACACAGGGTGGACAGAGCATAGGATGGACATGGGTTAACATGAGATGGACACAGAACAGCAGATGGACACAGGATGGACAGATTGACACAGGGTCAACATGGGATGAACACGGGATGGGCATGGGATGGAGACGCATCAACATGTGGAGGATATGGGTATACATGAGATGGACACATGATAGACACGGGATGGGCATGGGATAGACATGGATCAAGATGGGACTGAGCTGGTGCTGACATGGGATTAAAAAGTGACCAATATGTGATGGAGACGGGGTCCACAGGGGATTGACATGGGAATGACACGCAAGTGACACAGGGTTGACATGGGTTCCATGGGGCATCAGTGTTGTTGGCATGTGAATGACACAGGATGGGCACGTAAGCAACATGCAACTGGCACAAAATTAACACGTGATCGAGGGAAGATCCATGGGGATTGGTTTAGAGCTGGCATGGGATTTACATGGGATTAAGGCAACAGCAATGGCTAATGAAGAGGTGGTTGACAGGTGAATGAGACAGGATGGCACGTGAGCAACATGCAGTGAATACGCAGCCAACAGGGGGCTGACACGGGATTAAGGCAAAATCAGTGGGGACTCAATGTAGAGTTGGCAGGTGGGCATGGGACTGACACGTGAGAAACACACAACAACATGGGATGAACAGGGTGTGAACATGAGACTGACATAGGATTGAGACAGGACCAATGGGAAATCAACAGAGGGTTGACTCATAAATAACAGGTGACCAACATGGGATTAACACTTGGCCCACATGGGATTGAGACCCAGTCAACGGGGAATCAACCTGTGAATGACACGGGATTTACATGTGGCCAACATGGGATTAACATGCAATTGACACGTTACTGAGCTGCAACTAACAGGTAATCAACACAGGATTGACACGCTCTGCCCTCATGCAGGGCCACAGTCTGTCCCTGTCACCACCGCGCTGCCCCAAACGGTGTCTGACCTGTGACTCTGAGGAATCCCTCTGCCTCTTCCTCCTCCCTGCCGAGAGGTCACAGTCTGTGGTTTCCACGAAGCGGCTCCAGAGACCACAGCCCGGCCGTGGGGATCTTCTCCGAGCTCTCTCCCTTGGTGCAGTTTGCTCTCAAGCAGCCCTGGGTGCAGGAGCCAAGTGGGAGCTGCCACTGGAGGGCCCTGGAGCTGCCTCATCCCTTGGGACATGGTCATGATGTGGAGGACTTGCTCTCCATCCCATCCTCCTACTCACAGAGTGGTCATGCTCTGTGTGCTCCACAAGACGGCTCCGGAGACGATGGCCCGGCCATGGGGATCTGCTCTGCGCTCTCTCCCTTGGTGCAGTTTGCTCTGGAGCAGCCCTGGGTGCAGGAGACAACTGGGAGCTGCCACTGGAGGGCCTTGGAGCTGCATCACGTTTGGGAGCACAGTCACAACTTGGAGGCCAAATTCTCCTCCTCCGCCTCCCAGAGCAGCGGTGCTCCATCTCCTCCACGAACCGGCTGCGCAGATCACAGCTGTGATGAACAGGGGGTGAACATGGGATTGACACAGGATTGAGACAGGACCAGCAGGAAATCAGCAGAGGGTTGACTCACAAATAACAGGTGACCAACATGGGATTAACATGCAACTGACACGTTACTGAGTTGAACCAACTGGTAACCAACGCAGGATTGACACGCTCTGCCCTCACGCAGGGCCACAGTCTGCCCCTGTCACCACCGCGCTGCCCCGAACGGTCTCTGACCTGTGACTCTGAGGAAACCCTCTGCCTCTTCCTCCTCCCTGCTAAGAGGTCACAGTCTGTGGTGTCCATGAACCCGTTGAGGAGACCAGAGCCCGGCCGTGGGGATGTCCTCCGCCCTCTCTTCCTCGGTGGGGTTTGCTCCCCAGCAGACCTGGGTGTGGGAGCTGGTGTGGAGGAGCCTGAGTGCGTCTCTGGGAAGTCCTCTGTGCCCACCACCGTGTCCTGCAAAGAGAGCTGTGAAAAGGTCCTGCCCTTCCCTCCTGGAAGGACCAGAACCGTGGGGAACCCCCAGAAGCTGTGGCACGGGACAGCTAAGGGCCTCCCAAAGGCTCTGTGGGAGGGCTGCAAAGGCAGAAGGGCCAACTGTGGAGAAATGGGTTGGGTCTAGGCGGGATGCTTTCAGAGGGAGCAGAGTTGCATCTGTGAAGAAAGCTGCAGTGTGGCAGGGAAAAGAGAGCAATTTCAAGATCCCAGAAAGAAGTCCACTGTCCATCTGGTGCCCTGACCCACCTCCCCAGTTACCTTTGTCTGAGGAGGCAGACCCTGTGGTTCCACAGAACCCACCTGTTTGCTGCCAGCCACCCCCTGACTGAGGAGGGAACAGGCAGATGATGGTTCTGGTGAGGAAGAAGCCCTTTCTTCAAGCTGCCGTCCAGAGCACCTGGAGAAAAAAAAAGAGTGATCTCTGTTTAGGGCTGTTCTTGCAGCCTCCTTCGGGGTTCAGTCATTTTCCTGAAGCAGTTCCTACAACGGAGAGAAAACCTAACCAAGACTACAAATGGGAAATTCGATCGTGGTCTTCCCACCAGGTTGCCTGCAACCTCCATTTCATAGAATCATCAAATCATCAATTAGTTTGGTGACCTTAATGACTATTTAGTTCCAACCCCCTGCCCCAGGTCCACTAGCCCAGGTTGCCCAAAGCTCCGTCCAACCTGACCTTGAACCCTTCCAGGGAAGGGGCAGCCACAGCTTCTCTGGGCAACCTGTGCCAGGGCCTCACCCCCCTCACAGGGAAGAATTTCTTCCTAGTATCTAATCCAAATCTACCCTCTGCCAGTTTAAAACTGTTACCCCTCATCCTGTCAATACACCCCCTGATAAGGGGTCCCTCCCCATCTTTCCTGTAGGCCCCCCTAAAGTGCTCTTCTCTCTCTCAGCCACCTTCAGATAGCAGACAAGTAGCAGTTTACACCAAGGCAGGACCCTAAAGCCCAGCAAGGAAAGATAAGGACTGACATGGGGTAGTTCAGATTTGACAGCACCGAAGGACGCAGGTGGTAATTGTCTCTGGTGACAGAAGGAGAAACGCAGAAATAGAAAGAGGATGAGAAGAAAAAAAGCAAAGACAGGAAAAGGGCGTGTACTCTGAACACATTTTAATACTTGTTTTTACCTGACATAAAACAGTAAATAGGCTTGCTGACTGAGAACTCTGTCGAGGTCACAAGGTTCCACAAACTCATCATTCATCTTATACCACAGTCCATTGCTGGCCTGTCAAAAAAGGCATTGATACCTGGAGATGAACTGCATGGTTCCTCAGCAAAAACAGAGGCAGAAAACTACAGAACCAAGAGTACATCAAATCAAAACAAATCCCGTCCAGCTCCTAAGGAGACCTTCTCCCCCAAAACCTTGGCTGCCAGTAACACTGCCATGAACATCTGTCGTCCCCAGCACAAGTATTTCCTTTGCGAGGAAGGATATTGGTCTCTACCTTCACATAGCAGTAGAAGTGTCCTCTGTGACAGCTCTCACCACTGTGTACCAGGACAGCATATAAGGAGTAGACGAGCGGTTCTCCAGCTGTCTGAGACATGTACGGGCGAAGATCCAAGTACTCTGGGTACTCCACAACCTACGGAGAGACCAAGAGGGCTCAGAAATGATCCTGAACTACTGCCTGAAATAGCCTTCCAAGACCAGGGGCCAGAGCTGTATAAACGCAGTTCTGGGGTTCAAGAAGACTTGGTTTTCCCTAAAGCAACGTGTCATGGTTTGGGTAGCAGGTTCTTGGCCAAAGCAGCTCTGTTGGAGCAGAGTACGTGCTTGTCTTCCCACAGGAACTCTCCTCTCCCCAGAAGAAAACAAAAAACTCCACAAGAACAGCTTGTGAAAGAGCACACTGCTTTGGGAGATCTGCTCCAGGAAGAGGAAGTTGCACTCCCAGTGGCATACACACCTTGCTGATCTTCCTGCCGGTCAAATCTTCACACCTTCTCAGACACACCGTGAGAACCCTGGGCACGTGATGGACTGTGTTCTCCTTGGAGATGGCAGACATCTTGTCACACCTTGAAACCAAGCACAGAGCCAAGTGCTGAAATGCTCCCTGTCTTGCCCCAGGAAGGCCAGATAACCTTTCATGGCTCACACATCCTCACGCTATTTTAAGGTTATTCAGTACCGTAAGGCCATACTAAAAAAAGCTGCATCTCATTCTGGTGCATTAAACCTAGGTGAAAAGGTGACGTGGGACAGATAGATGACATAGAGCACCTGCACACACAACCTAGTACTCAAGTGTTGTTAGTAATCATCTCACTTGCTACACTGAATGCAGTTTTCACCATCCAGCAGGTGAGGCTTCACAAAATCCGCCAGAGCTGCAGGGACAGATGATGCGGCCTGGAGGAGTGAGAAAGGAGAGCACTGAGCTGCGGGAGATACCCTCGCCCAAACACTTACTGGTTGACAAAAAACCCAGCTAGGTGATGCTGACGAGAGCCACTGTGAACCCACAAGTAGGGTCCAGAATGAGGCAGAAAGAGGGTATTATGCTTGACACTTCCCTCATTTCCCAGGGATTCACGGGGCTATCAAGAGCTGCATCTCTGTGCCACCGCTCAGTTGAAAACACAGCAACCCATCAGCCTAGGAGCCAGACGGGTGTTGAGGAAGAGCCAAGGGAAGAAGGATGAGAGTACATCAAGGGTGCAGAGAGGAGAACGTGTGCTTGTTCAGCTTAAGGCCAGCACCTACAGGGAGACCACGGCCATGGCCTCCCCAGGAGCATTCCATCCATTCCACATCCCACCCACCACCAGGCTCTCTTGCGTTTGCAGGATGCATTTTTAAGTCAACTGTGTGGATTCAGGAAAGCTACAGGGGCCCTGGGACATCCCAAAGCACAGTTACAAACCCTCTTACTTTTATATCCAAAGGAATATCCAGGAAGGATCTGTAGGAAATGGAAACCGCGCTGCAGCTCAGGCACATGACTGGAAGGCAAATCAAAATGTTCAGCAATCGGGGAAGTCAATTGACTGTGCCAGTTTATGTCCTTCATAGCTACTACGCCAGTCACACGATCAGCTGTTTATCACAGGCAGACAGAAGGACACAGACAATTCCAAGGAGAGCAATGGAAAAGTACCTCTGGATCTCAGATAGCCCATGAATATTTGATGGACAATGGTAGTTGATCGAGAAGCGATGTCCAATCTCTGTCTAAATGGTAAGACAGAGAGTTAGCTCCTCCATTTTTTTTTCCTTTGTCTGAAAGACCTTGGTGTGGGGTTTCCTTGATGGGAGAACATCAAGGTGTCCAAAAAGCTTGAGAACATTGAAAAGTAATTTGCTTATGCTTACCTGCTTCTCCGACTCAGACAATTTCTCTGCATGGTGTTGATAGTACGGTGTAAGCATTGGCGGGCGCTTCCCTGCTTGCCAAGCATGAAATCTTTTCCTATTCCTAAAAAAGAAGTTAGTAGTTCTCTCCTACAACAAGGGGGAAAAAAAAATCTGTAAAAGCAACTGAAACGACTTACGTGTGAGAACACGGACGATAGCCCAAGGCTGGATGGCGCTGTCCGAGGATCGCAGGGCCTCGTTAACGTGCGCTTCCATACTGCACATCATGCAGAGGTCTCTCCGATGACCTGAAGAGGGAGGGAAGCAAGCTCCTCAGGTCAGCAAAATACCCGTAGTGATGGGAAGAAACCTAATGGAGATCTTGAAGTTATAACAAGAGTCTCCACTCCTCCCAAGCTGCCAAAGTCCCAACAAGCCCGGCACATTTTGCCCCGTAGAAAGCGTTCTGCAGAGGGATGCTAAACTGTTGTAAGGTTTCTTTTGCAACAAGCAGAGAGAGTTTAATTTGCAGGAATGGGGAGCCGAGTCTAGAAAGAGGTGCCTTTCTGAAGAAGAACACGCCTAGATACAGCGAGCGACGTCTAGGCTTGAGTGTTCAATCACCACCAACTCGGGGGGGGTGGCAAAGAAGGGCTGCCTTTCTCCTAAATCCAGTTCCAGATTCTGGGTATCCCTGGGAAGTGCCCAGCAGATTTGCAGGGAGATGTTCTTAAAAGCACTCACACGACTGGCTGTGCTCCTGAGAGAGCAGGTAGTTGGCCAGAGGGGGCGTGTATGTCAGGCACTGCAGGGCAGAGTTGAGGAAGCACGTATTCCCCAGGTTGCGGAGTCCCGCTCCAGCTCTCTGCCGCTGCTGCCATTCCATGTAGATCTTCTCCGGGGGATAGAGGATGCATTGTGGCGGAGCCATTTCCTCAGCAATGACTGCAGGGAAATGACATTTGAAAACAGAGGAGACAATACTGTTGCACAGAAGCGTATTTGAAAGTCGAGTTCTCGACAGGAGCACCCAGTACAAACAACTCTACACCCAACCCAGAAGCACCGGGAGAAGCCTGACGCTGACACTGAAATTCACTGGTCAAGAAACAGTTTCAGAAAGTACTCTGTTCCCCTGCTTACTTTGCCAAAAGTCCAAAAAACCCACGCTCTGATTTCTGTGCCTCAGGCTACCTTCCTCTCCCTCTAGAGACTTGAACTGCATTATCAGGTCAAGTCTTCCCTGATCCTGACTGTAACTTGGTGAAAACAAGTGTCTAGCCCACAAGGTAACCCCACCGATGTCAGATCTTTCTACGAGCAATGCCATCTTTCAAAGTCTTGTACTAGTGGCAGAGGAGTGCTGTTAAAATGAGTTTTCCTGTGTGTAATTGAAAACACCTGGCTAAGTCTGGCTGCTCTCAGGAAAGGCCCCAGAATTCACTCGAGGTTGTCAGCACACCAACACTCAGGGCTGGAGCACCAGCCACCTCCGTTGCCTTTGGGCATTCACAAAATCCCGACCTGCTGGGGAAGCTGTTACTACTCACGGGAGTCGTTCCCCATTGCAGGCATCGCTCCTCTCAGGAACAGAAGGGAAATCTTCCCTTGGCAAAGGGGGATGTCAGGGTGCTCTCCAGAGAGAGAAGATCAGCGCAAATCCCTGATTGCAAAACAAGGACTGAAGCTCAACAAAACGCTTAAAGAAACCCCAAACACAACGCACACAACAGCATCTTCCAACAAAAGTCCTTCAGTGGTACTTGTGGCTGATGCAAGCTGCAGGCTGAGAGCCCTACTGTCCCTGTCACAAGACTCCCACTGACAGCAATTACAAAGGCCCTCTCGATACTTTTATCCTCTATCTACCTACTCTTTATAATCTGTCCTGAAAGTCAAATCATAATTACCTTTGAAAGAGGGTGGAAGCTGACGAGAAGTGGGAAGGAAACGATAAATAGTGGGAAAAAAGTAGGCAAAGCAGGTAGCAAAGTAGGCACGCAGGTAGCAAAGGAAGGAGACAGGGAGATCACAAGTTCCAAGCAGGTGCTGCACCACTGCCCCTTTGTGACACGGGCACGCGCCGTGGCAACGCAGCTGCCTCGGCCCCAGCAACTCCCGTAGCCAGCATCTGGCAGCCCCTGGGCTTCCCTGCACACTGCTGGGGAAGGGCTGCTCCTCCGCGGGCAGAGCTCCCACCTCTTCCCTGAGCCGCAGCAGCCAGAGGAATGGCAACCTGCCCAGGGCTGTAAGCGTGCCTCCTCACAGCTTTGGCTGGCACACTGGGGTTGCTGAGAGTTTCTTTTCTACTCTTCGAGATACACACTGTGTGCGTGAGGCTCATGGAGCAAAGCACCTGGTCTCTTACAGGTTCATCTCCAATGAACTTTGTCTGCCCCCCCAGATACAGCCACAGGTTGACTCTGAACTAGCACTAGCAAAGAAACACCTTCAGCAACTGCGCTGGGTTGACCTTGGCTGGCTGCCCGGCCCCCACCCAGCTGTGTTCTCACCCTCCAGCTCCGAAAACCATTCCTGTGTGGATTTTAAGCATCTTCACATTTTCAACTGCCTCCAGGAGCTTCCTATCAGCCCCAGCTTTGCCAGATTCCCCCCCGGGGTGGCTGGAGGCAGTTTTGTTCCTGACCCACTTGGCTTAGGTAGGTTTAGGCTGGTAGCACATCTGGTATAACTCCCCGTTCCTGCTCAGCGGGCAGGTAGTATTGGTCCTGCCCCAACGAAACAGCTCGTTGTTATTCCTGCCCCACTTGAGCTGGCCGGTTTGGCCTCCTGGGTCATCTAGTTTTCCTCGGTCCTGCTTGGGGCTGTGAGTTGTACTCCTGCTGAGCTCAGGGCAGTTAGTTTTGCCCCTGCTCCGCTCAGGGAAGATTTCTCTTTCTGTCCTCCACTTGGGGCATCCAGTTTGGCCACAGCCTTGCTTGGGTGGCCTTTTGTCATCACGTCCCTCTCAGGACAGCTGTTTTTTCCCCTCCCTTGCTTGAGGAAGCTCATTCTTCCCCTTCTCCACCCAGGGTACCTGGATTTAGTCCTGCCCTGCTCAGGTGGCTCTTTATGCCCCTGCACAAATCAGGGTGGCCAGCTTTGCTCCTGCCCCGCTTGGGGCATTTACTTTTGCCCCTGACTCTGCCCTGCTCGGAGTGGCCGTTTTTGCCCCTGCCCCAGCAGGACCAGTGAGGCTCCAGAACCATTTGCCTGGGACCAGACGGCAGCCGAGTGCTGTATTTAATTGTCACACCGCAGCCTCACCTTTCAGGACAAAGTCAGCTTTGCTTCCAAGCCTCCTCTAGCACCGCTCCTCCAGCTGCCATCTGACATTCAGAGGTGCAAAGTTCCCTCCCTGTTGAGCTCATGGCAGGGTCAGGGCCCAGGAGCCGGCAGTGCCTGATGCCACCCGGGATGCAGAGGATCCTGGCAGCTCAATGTCCAGCAGGGTGTGCCGCTGCTGCCTGCTCCTCACGCACACACTTCAGCTACAGCTTTTGGGCTTACGCAGTGTGGCTTTTGTCACCCTTCACAAAACACCAGGGCAGGCGGGCTCGGTTGGGTGAATGCGGCTGAAGAATTCCTGTGCCCCAAGAGACTCCTTTTACAGAAGGCATCCTGTCCATGAGAACACCTGGACAGAGTTTTTTCTTATTTGACCTTTTAGTATTATTCCTCTGAAGAAGGCGGGGGGGGGGGGGAGAAAAAGATTTTTAAAATGATTTTTTTATATATATATTTCACTGCTGTTATTAGTAAAAGCAACAAGAAGCCTGACCAGAACCAGCTGCCAGGGCTTCCAGGCTCTAGGAAGCTCTGGCAGACCTATGCCGACTGTGTCTGCCCTCATTAGGCACTGTTGGCAGGGGAGACACCAGCTGGCAAAGCTATCTTCAGACTCGTTCCCTTGCCCACCCCTGCGGTATCTAACAATACTTTAACTGAGATAAAGAAAAAAAGAAGTGCTGTCTTTGTTTACGCCAAAAGCTGCTGCAGCGATCCATAGCTTGATGCTTTGGGATTGTCTGTCTTCTTCAGGAAGATACACTCTCTGGGTGGATTTCAAACACACATCACGTCACCTGAGGAGGATCTTCTTGGCCAAGAAGTTTTGTCACCTCTGAAGCTCTCACAAGTTCAGAGCACAGGAGACCCAACTAGTCTGTGACGCTCCTGCCAGGCACCATGAAGTGCTCACTGGCACCGCTGGAACCCAGCAACTTTGCTAACCACAGGAATGACCGTGCAGCCGAGGAGAGGACCTGCCTTCCTGCTCCTCTGCAGCACCCCAACGTTCTGCTCCAGCCCCTCCAGGCCTCCGACGCCGTGGGGACCGAGCCCAGAGGAGCGAGCCACAGCAGGGTGGCAGGAAGGGGCAGCCTTTCAGACCTCTTTCAACAGACCTCTTTTCTGCCTCTTTGGCCTGGTTTTCGGCTGCCACTCTTGATCTCGATGTGGCCACAGGGGTAGATCATCGGTGCCCGAGGATGTGTAGGAGCCTCTGGGCTGCCTGACTATGTCTGAGACTTGCTCCCTGTCTCCTCCTCCATCCCCCTTTGGCACACAGGTCATGCCTCCGCATGTGCCAGAGCAATATAGAACAATTCCCCTGCATGCCAAGGGACAGCTTAACAATTGCAGAGGTCTTGTTTCCATTTCGGTATACCATCTAGATTCTCACTGCAGCCTGCCGCTGCACAAAATCCCATGCTGTTAGGAATTGTGAGGAGAGTTCCAATGACACCTCCGCAGGGTAATGCAGTGGCACAACGCCGTGTCTGAGAAGACAGGTGCAGGGAGCAGCGGTGGAGAAAATGTCAGTGTGGGGAGAGAGTTGTACGCAGCAACGCAGAACAACTTTGAACCTTGATGTCTTGTACCATGCCTGGCCCATCTCCCAGTGACCTTCCCTAGGGTTGTCTCAGAGATTTAGTCCTTGTCCTTCTAAAACTACTTTCTTCTTCCTTCATTGAACTGTCGTCTGTGGCATGTATGCTTTGGAAGACCTGAGTTTTACCCATAGAAAATCAAGTTTAAAATGTGTTCACTTTGACCAAATAAAATGAAGGCTTTCTTCTGCAGTGCAATAATAGTACTCCATGTCCTGATAACTCACTTCAGGTGGTGGTTATTATTCCAGAGTTTAACAACAACAACAACAACAACATAAGAAAATAAAGAACAAAAAAAAAGAAAAAAGTTACTAGTTGGTGCTAAGTTACTGTTGGACTAACACAGGCTAAAGATGGCAGAAAAAATTCCTTGTTAGGGTAAAGAGGGGGGAAAAACCCCACAAATCAAACCAAACCATGTCATCCTCTTACCTCCCCTGTACCTCGAGAGAGATTCCAAGCCTTTGGTTTCCTGCCTGAGAGACTTGCGACCATTAAGTCTCTTTTCCCCATAGCTCTCTTACTGCAGTTTAGAGGTGCTGTGTCAGTGTGAGTAACAAGGTTACAAAGATCGCTCTTCCACACAGAAATGCCCTTGCCCTACACACCGTGACTGTCAGCTTGGGCTTTTTGTGCAAATGCTTTTGGCATGGAGCGGTAACTCCTAGCTGCTGTTCCGACGACGGATTTAACTGATGGCTTTCTTCATTTCTTCACTGCAAAGGGCCCCCCGGGTTGGTCCCCAGAGTTTCAGATAGTAACAGCAGGTTAGAAATTGAGAATGTCACTAGGTTCTTGGACTGAAGGAGAGGCCTGGTGTCGTGGCCTGGTTTAGGACCAGCCCTCAGGATTTCTGGATTCTGATTTGTGCTTGGCCCCTGATGCAGCGTGCAGTGTGCAGGTCACTCCTGAGGGCTGCAGTTACAGCTCTGGTCAAAGTCAGCATGGTCAGCATCCCTCAGTCAGGCTCTGCACGCTCTGGAGGCATGTTCTGCTCTGTCTCACGACCGGACAGGAGGTGTGTGTGCCATGTTTCTGCTTCTGAATGGGATGTGGGAGAGAGGCAAGTCACCATCGGCCTGTCAGCTCTGCGCAGGCCCGGAGAAGGAGCAAGGCTTTGATGAGAAACAGGCCTTGGGAGAAAGATCAGAACCTGCCAGGCTGCGCTAAGGTGGCAGGGCAAAACAACGGAGAGCTGCAATGCTGAGCTGTGGAAAAGCAGCAAGATGTCTGAGACAGGGCTTATGGACGGTGCAGCTACTAAGACGGGCGCAAGATATAATGATTCTGTTCAACAGTTCTCTGTCAGGGAAGGCAGCCGCTCTGCCGGCAACCCGACTGGAGAAGAGCTCGACCTTGACAAGATTCCGGTGTGCCCTTGAGAAGACGAGACAGACAGAGGGAAGAATGTTGCAAACAAGTCTGAGGAAGTAAGGGGAACACAGATGTTAGCAACTAACCACCAATGTATTTGTGAAAAACAACTGTATAACCAATAGTCTTTTGCCAGGGTAGCAGAGAGATATTATAAAAAGGCAGATAACAAACGGGGGTGTGTGTGTGTGTGTGTGTGTGTTTTCGCCTGGCCTGCCAACTTAAGTGAAAATGGTCTCCCATCGTTTTTTGACTGTCTCTACCACGACGACAGTTCTCCACTTGCTACAGGAATCTAAAGCAAGCTCTACTGCAAAGCAAGCGTTCCTGTTACCAGTTTGGAAGAAATCAATGTACCATACAATGAAATGTTTACCTTCAGATACTGGAAAGCAAAGAGCAAACACAACTTCTGAGCCCTTCTATAGTATTTTGGTGACAGCTATGTGCACAGGTCAATTTCCCTTCTCATATTGAAATTTATAGTGGATGAATGAGGTAACTATAAAGAATTGAGATGAGGTAGAGATGGATGGCACATTTCAATGCTTAAATACTTTACTGGACTGGGACTCTATGTTTCTGAACTCTCTAGCCGATAGTCCTTCTTCCTGCAGTCTCGGCTCGGAGACCCTCCAGACACTTTGACAGGAAAATTTCACGTTAAACACTAGTATTTTAAACTCTTTTCTTCAAATTAGCTCTCACTTCCATCCTCCCTCTGGTATCCTGCAGGGAGCATGCTCTGAGAGCAACTCAACTGACCGACATTTCAAACCCATTCCAAGGTGAGCAGGGTCTACCTGAAGCACCATTAGTTTTTAGGGGTACATATGGTAAGAGAATCCCATTTTAAAGTGAGAAAACTGTGGTGTAGTTGAGAGGAAAGCAGACAAATTGAAACCTGTCATGCAGATACTGGGAAGTTAGGTGAGAAGAGTCAGGTGCCCTTGTTACTGAAATGACAGGGAGAAAGATACCTGGAAATGTGAGAAATAAAATCCAGCACGTTTTTCTTTAGCTCTTTTGTTAGAGCCAGTTTTTAAAATAAGAGCTGTCTGCGGAACAGATGTGTTTTTCGTGATTTACGTTCTGAATATTTATTTATCTTCACACTAATAAGAGGGCGGCTAAAACCAAATCTTCATTCCAATTTTTTTATTTTCTTGCCAAATGCCTTTTAATTCTCTTCTCTTGAATATTCTGTTGGTCGCTTAGTGCTTCCGTGGCTGTTCTTCTGGTTACCCTGGAGCACTCTCTTCTGCGCTGCTCTCACTCTCTAGTCTCAGTTCTTATTGTGTGAAGTACCGGTCATTTGCATGACTCTGTGCTGATTATCCCTGGACAACGCTCGCTAACCTGGAAAGATGTCAGTGTGTTTTAGAATTACAGACATATCAGGAGCATTTAGTTACACCCACAGAGTGGCACTGTGTGACCGTAGGACGGTTGTAATTGTAGGGTGTTTTTTAAACAGCCCCACATCTGCTCCCTAGCCCCTCCACCATCCAGGCGGGGCAGCTTCCCCCCCCCACCCCACCCCCCACCCCCCCCCTTCAGACACTGGGGTCCCCTTGGGGAGGGGGGGAGGCACATGCTAATGACACAGGATGGACACAGGTCAATGTGGGATGGACACGGGACAGACGGGGGATGGGGAGGGGATGGACATGTGTCAACATGGGATGGACATGAGATGGACAGAGGACAGACACGGGATGGACACAGATCAACATGGGATAGACACAGGGTGGACAGAGCATAGGATGGACATGGGTTAACATGAGATGGACACAGAACAGCAGATGGACACAGGATGGACAGATTGACACAGGGTCAACATGGGATGAACACGGGATGGGCATGGGATGGAGACGCATCAACATGTGGAGGACATGGGTATACATGAGATGGACACATGATAGACACGGGATGGGCATGGGATAGACATGGATCAAGATGGGACTGAGCTGGTGCTGACATGGGATTAAAAAGTGACCAATATGTGATGGAGACGGGGTCCACAGGGGATTGACATGGGAATGACACGCAAGTGACACAGGGTTGACATGGGTTCCATGGGGCATCAGTGTTGTTGGCATGTGAATGACACAGGATGGGCACGTAAGCAACATGCAACTGGCACAAAATTAACATGTGATCGAGGGAAGATCCATGGGGATTGGTTTAGAGCTGGCATGGGATTTACATGGGATTAAGGCAACAGCAATGGCTAATGAAGAGGTGGTTGACAGGTGAATGAGACAGGATGGCACGTGAGCAACATGCAGTGAATACGCAGCCAACAGGGGGCTGACACGGGATTAAGGCAAAATCAGTGGGGACTCAATGTAGAGTTGGCAGGTGGGCATGGGACTGACACGTGAGAAACACACAACAACATGGGATGAACAGGGTGTGAACATGAGACTGACATAGGATTGAGACAGGACCAATGGGAAATCAACAGAGGGTTGACTCATAAATAACAGGTGACCAACATGGGATTAACACTTGGCCCACATGGGATTGAGACCCAGTCAACGGGGAATCAACCTGTGAATGACACGGGATTTACATGTGGCCAACATGGGATTAACATGCAATTGACACGTTACTGAGCTGCAACTAACAGGTAATCAACACAGGATTGACACGCTCTGCCCTCATGCAGGGCCACAGTCTGTCCCTGTCACCACCGCGCTGCCCCAAACGGTGTCTGACCTGTGACTCTGAGGAATCCCTCTGCCTCTTCCTCCTCCCTGCCGAGAGGTCACAGTCTGTGGTTTCCACGAAGCGGCTCCAGAGACCACAGCCCGGCCGTGGGGATCTTCTCCGAGCTCTCTCCCTTGGTGCAGTTTGCTCTCAAGCAGCCCTGGGTGCAGGAGCCAAGTGGGAGCTGCCACTGGAGGGCCCTGGAGCTGCCTCATCCCTTGGGACATGGTCATGATGTGGAGGACTTGCTCTCCATCCCATCCTCCTACTCACAGAGTGGTCATGCTCTGTGTGCTCCACAAGACGGCTCCGGAGACGATGGCCCGGCCATGGGGATCTGCTCTGCGCTCTCTCCCTTGGTGCAGTTTGCTCTGGAGCAGCCCTGGGTGCAGGAGACAACTGGGAGCTGCCACTGGAGGGCCTTGGAGCTGCATCACGTTTGGGAGCACAGTCACAACTTGGAGGCCAAATTCTCCTCCTCCGCCTCCCAGAGCAGCGGTGCTCCATCTCCTCCACGAACCGGCTGCGCAGATCACAGCTGTGATGAACAGGGGGTGAACATGGGATTGACACAGGATTGAGACAGGACCAGCAGGAAATCAGCAGAGGGTTGACTCACAAATAACAGGTGACCAACATGGGATTAACATGCAACTGACACGTTACTGAGTTGAACCAACTGGTAACCAACGCAGGATTGACACGCTCTGCCCTCACGCAGGGCCACAGTCTGCCCCTGTCACCACCGCGCTGCCCCGAACGGTCTCTGACCTGTGACTCTGAGGAAACCCTCTGCCTCTTCCTCCTCCCTGCTAAGAGGTCACAGTCTGTGGTGTCCATGAACCCGTTGAGGAGACCAGAGCCCGGCCGTGGGGATGTCCTCCGCCCTCTCTTCCTCGGTGGGGTTTGCTCCCCAGCAGACCTGGGTGTGGGAGCTGGTGTGGAGGAGCCTGAGTGCGTCTCTGGGAAGTCCTCTGTGCCCACCACCGTGTCCTGCAAAGAGAGCTGTGAAAAGGTCCTGCCCTTCCCTCCTGGAAGGACCAGAACCGTGGGGAACCCCCAGAAGCTGTGGCACGGGACAGCTAAGGGCCTCCCAAAGGCTCTGTGGGAGGGCTGCAAAGGCAGAAGGGCCAACTGTGGAGAAATGGGTTGGGTCTAGGCGGGATGCTTTCAGAGGGAGCAGAGTTGCATCTGTGAAGAAAGCTGCAGTGTGGCAGGGAAAAGAGAGCAATTTCAAGATCCCAGAAAGAAGTCCACTGTCCATCTGGTGCCCTGACCCACCTCCCCAGTTACCTTTGTCTGAGGAGGCAGACCCTGTGGTTCCACAGAACCCACCTGTTTGCTGCCAGCCACCCCCTGACTGAGGAGGGAAGAGGCAGATGATGGTTCTGGTGAGGAAGAAGCCCTTTCTTCAAGCTGCCGTCCAGAGCACCTGGAGAAAAAAAAAGAGTGATCTCTGTTTAGGGCTGTTCTTGCAGCCTCCTTTGGGGTTCAGTCATTTTCCTGAAGCAGTTCCTACAACGGAGAGAAAACCTAACCAAGACTACAAATGGGAAATTCGATCGTGGTCTTCCCACCAGGTTGCCTGCAACCTCCATTTCATAGAATCATCAAATCATCAATTAGTTTGGTGACCTTAATGACTATTTAGTTCCAACCCCCTGCCCCAGGTCCACTAGCCCAGGTTGCCCAAAGCCCCGTCCAACCTGACCTTGAACCCTTCCAGGGAAGGGGCAGCCACAGCTTCTCTGGGCAACCTGTGCCAGGGCCTCACCCCCCTCACAGGGAAGAATTTCTTCCTAGTATCTAATCCAAATCTACCCTCTGCCAGTTTAAAACTGTTACCCCTCATCCTGTCAATACACCCCCTGATAAGGGGTCCCTCCCCATCTTTCCTGTAGGCCCCCCTAAAGTGCTCTTCTCTCTCTCAGCCACCTTCAGATAGCAGACAAGTAGCAGTTTACACCAAGGCAGGACCCTAAAGCCCAGCAAGGAAAGATAAGGACTGACATGGGGTAGTTCAGATTTGACAGCACCGAAGGACGCAGGTGGTAATTGTCTCTGGTGACAGAAGGAGAAACGCAGAAATAGAAAGAGGATGAGAAGAAAAAAAGCAAAGACAGGAAAAGGGCGTGTACTCTGAACACATTTTAATACTTGTTTTTACCTGACATAAAACAGTAAATAGGCTTGCTGACTGAGAACTCTGTCGAGGTCACAAGGTTCCACAAACTCATCATTCATCTTATACCACAGTCCATTGCTGGCCTGTCAAAAAAGGCATTGATACCTGGAGATGAACTGCATGGTTCCTCAGCAAAAACAGAGGCAGAAAACTACAGAACCAAGAGTACATCAAATCAAAACAAATCCCGTCCAGCTCCTAAGGAGACCTTCTCCCCCAAAACCTTGGCTGCCAGTAACACTGCCATGAACATCTGTCGTCCCCAGCACAAGTATTTCCTTTGCGAGGAAGGATATTGGTCTCTACCTTCACATAGCAGTAGAAGTGTCCTCTGTGACAGCTCTCACCACTGTGTACCAGGACAGCATATAAGGAGTAGACGAGCGGTTCTCCAGCTGTCTGAGACATGTACGGGCGAAGATCCAAGTACTCTGGGTACTCCACAACCTACGGAGAGACCAAGAGGGCTCAGAAATGATCCTGAACTACTGCCTGAAATAGCCTTCCAAGACCAGGGGCCAGAGCTGTATAAACGCAGTTCTGGGGTTCAAGAAGACTTGGTTTTCCCTAAAGCAACGTGTCATGGTTTGGGTAGCAGGTTCTTGGCCAAAGCAGCTCTGTTGGAGCAGAGTACGTGCTTGTCTTCCCACAGGAACTCTCCTCTCCCCAGAAGAAAACAAAAAACTCCACAAGAACAGCTTGTGAAAGAGCACACTGCTTTGGGAGATCTGCTCCAGGAAGAGGAAGTTGCACTCCCAGTGGCATACACACCTTGCTGATCTTCCTGCCGGTCAAATCTTCACACCTTCTCAGACACACCGTGAGAACCCTGGGCACGTGATGGACTGTGTTCTCCTTGGAGATGGCAGACATCTTGTCACACCTTGAAACCAAGCACAGAGCCAAGTGCTGAAATGCTCCCTGTCTTGCCCCAGGAAGGCCAGATAACCTTTCATGGCTCACACATCCTCACGCTATTTTAAGGTTATTCAGTACCGTAAGGCCATACTAAAAAAAGCTGCATCTCATTCTGGTGCATTAAACCTAGGTGAAAAGGTGACGTGGGACAGATAGATGACATAGAGCACCTGCACACACAACCTAGTACTCAAGTGTTGTTAGTAATCATCTCACTTGCTACACTGAATGCAGTTTTCACCATCCAGCAGGTGAGGCTTCAGAAAATCCGCCAGAGCTGCAGGGACAGATGATGCGGCCTGGAGGAGTGAGAAAGGAGAGCACTGAGCTGCGGGAGATACCCTCGCCCAAACACTTACTGGTTGACAAAAAACCCAGCTAGGTGATGCTGACGAGAGCCACTGTGAACCCACAAGTAGGGTCCAGAATGAGGCAGAAAGAGGGTATTATGCTTGACACTTCCCTCATTTCCCAGGGATTCACGGGGCTATCAAGAGCTGCATCTCTGTGCCACCGCTCAGTTGAAAACACAGCAACCCATCAGCCTAGGAGCCAGACGGGTGTTGAGGAAGAGCCAAGGGAAGAAGGATGAGAGTACATCAAGGGTGCAGAGAGGAGAACGTGTGCTTGTTCAGCTTAAGGCCAGCACCTACAGGGAGACCACGGCCATGGCCTCCCCAGGAGCATTCCATCCATTCCACATCCCACCCACCACCAGGCTCTCTTGCGTTTGCAGGATGCATTTTTAAGTCAACTGTGTGGATTCAGGAAAGCTACAGGGGCCCTGGGACATCCCAAAGCACAGTTACAAACCCTCTTACTTTTATATCCAAAGGAATATCCAGGAAGGATCTGTAGGAAATGGAAACCGCGCTGCAGCTCAGGCACATGACTGGAAGGCAAATCAAAATGTTCAGCAATCGGGGAAGTCAATTGACTGTGCCAGTTTATGTCCTTCATAGCTACTACGCCAGTCACACGATCAGCTGTTTATCACAGGCAGACAGAAGGACACAGACAATTCCAAGGAGAGCAATGGAAAAGTACCTCTGGATCTCAGATAGCCCATGAATATTTGATGGACAATGGTAGTTGATCGAGAAGCGATGTCCAATCTCTGTCTAAATGGTAAGACAGAGAGTTAGCTCCTCCATTTTTTTTTCCTTTGTCTGAAAGACCTTGGTGTGGGGTTTCCTTGATGGGAGAACATCAAGGTGTCCAAAAAGCTTGAGAACATTGAAAAGTAATTTGCTTATGCTTACCTGCTTCTCCGACTCAGACAATTTCTCTGCATGGTGTTGATAGTACGGTGTAAGCATTGGCGGGCGCTTCCCTGCTTGCCAAGCATGAAATCTTTTCCTATTCCTAAAAAAGAAGTTAGTAGTTCTCTCCTACAACAAGGGGGAAAAAAAAATCTGTAAAAGCAACTGAAACGACTTACGTGTGAGAACATGGACGATAGCCCAAGGCTGGATGGCGCTGTCCGAGGATCGCAGGGCCTCGTTAACATGCGCTTCCATACTGCACATCATGCAGAGGTCTCTCCGATGACCTGAAGAGGGAGGGAAGCAAGCTCCTCAGGTCAGCAAAATACCCGTAGTGATGGGAAGAAACCTAATGGAGATCTTGAAGTTATAACAAGAGTCTCCACTCCTCCCAAGCTGCCAAAGTCCCAACAAGCCCGGCACATTTTGCCCCGTAGAAAACGTTCTGCAGAGGGATGCTAAACTGTCGTAAGGTTTCTTTTGCAACAAGCAGAGAGAGTTTAATTTGCAGGAATGGGGAGCCGAGTCTAGAAAGAGGTGCCTTTCTGAAGAAGAACACGCCTAGATACAGCGAGCGACGTCTAGGCTTGAGTGTTCAAACACCACCAACTCGGGGGGGGTGGCAAAGAAGGGCTGCCTTTCTCCTAAATCCAGTTCCAGATTCTGGGTATCCCTGGGAAGTGCCCAGCAGATTTACAGGGAGATGTTCTTAAAAGCACTCACACGACTGGCTGTGCTCCTGAGAGAGCAGGTAGTTGGCCAGAGGGGGCGTGTATGTCAGGCACTGCAGGGCAGAGTTGAGGAAGCACGTATTCCCCAGGTTGCGGAGTCCCGCTCCAGCTCTCTGCCGCTGCTGCCATTCCATGTAGATCTTCTCCGGGGGATAGAGGATGCATTGTGGCAGAGCCATTTCCTCAGCAATGACTGCAGGGAAATGACATTTGAAAACAGAGGAGACAATACTGTTGCACAGAAGCGTATTTGAAAGTCGAGTTCTCGACAGGAGCACCCAGTACAAACAACTCTACACCCAACCCAGAAGCACCGGGAGAAGCCTGACGCTGACACTGAAATTCACTGGTCAAGAAACAGTTTCAGAAAGTACTCTGTTCCCCTGCTTACTTTGCCAAAAGTCCAAAAAACCCACGCTCTGATTTCTGTGCCTCAGGCTACCTTCCTCTCCCTCTAGAGACTTGAACTGCATTATCAGGTCAAGTCTTCCCTGATCCTGACTGTAACTTGGTGAAAACAAGTGTCTAGCCCACAAGGTAACCCCACCGATGTCAGATCTTTCTACGAGCAATGCCATCTTTCAAAGTCTTGTACTAGTGGCAGAGGAGTGCTGTTAAAATGAGTTTTCCTGTGTGTAATTGAAAACACCTGGCTAAGTCTGGCTGCTCTCAGGAAAGGCCCCAGAATTCACTCGAGGTTGTCAGCACACCAACACTCAGGGCTGGAGCACCAGCCACCTCCGTTGCCTTTGGGCATTCACAAAATCCCGACCTGCTGGGGAAGCTGTTACTACTCACGGGAGTCGTTCCCCATTGCAGGCATCGCTCCTCTCAGGAACAGAAGGGAAATCTTCCCTTGGCAAAGGGGGATGTCAGGGTGCTCTCCAGAGAGAGAAGATCAGCGCAAATCCCTGATTGCAAAACAAGGACTGAAGCTCAACAAAACGCTTAAAGAAACCCCAAACACAACGCACACAACAGCATCTTCCAACAAAAGTCCTTCAGTGGTACTTGTGGCTGATGCAAGCTGCAGGCTGAGAGCCCTACTGTCCCTGTCACAAGACTCCCACTGACAGCAATTACAAAGGCCCTCTCGATACTTTTATCCTCTATCTACCTACTCTTTATAATCTGTCCTGAAAGTCAAATCATAATTACCTTTGAAAGAGGGTGGAAGCTGACGAGAAGTGGGAAGGAAACGATAAATAGTGGGAAAAAAGTAGGCAAAGCAGGTAGCAAAGTAGGCACGCAGGTAGCAAAGGAAGGAGACAGGGAGATCACAAGTTCCAAGCAGGTGCTGCACCACTGCCCCTTTGTGACACGGGCACGCGCCGTGGCAACGCAGCTGCCTCGGCCCCAGCAACTCCCGTAGCCAGCATCTGGCAGCCCCTGGGCTTCCCTGCACACTGCTGGGGAAGGGCTGCTCCTCCGCGGGCAGAGCTCCCACCTCTTCCCTGAGCCGCAGCAGCCAGAGGAATGGCAACCTGCCCAGGGCTGTAAGCGTGCCTCCTCACAGCTTTGGCTGGCACACTGGGGTTGCTGAGAGTTTCTTTTCTACTCTTTGAGATACACACTGTGTGCGTGAGGCTCATGGAGCAAAGCACCTGGTCTCTTACAGGTTCATCTCCAATGAACTTTGTCTGCCCCCCCAGATACAGCCACAGGTTGACTCTGAACTAGCACTAGCAAAGAAACACCTTCAGCAACTGCGCTGGGTTGACCTTGGCTGGCTGCCCGGCCCCCACCCAGCTGTGTTCTCACCCTCCAGCTCCGAAAACCATTCCTGTGTGGATTTTAAGCATCTTCACATTTTCAACTGCCTCCAGGAGCTTCCTATCAGCCCCAGCTTTGCCAGATTCCCCCCCGGGGTGGCTGGAGGCAGTTTTGTTCCTGACCCACTTGGCTTAGGTAGGTTTAGGCTGGTAGCACATCTGGTATAACTCCCCGTTCCTGCTCAGCGGGCAGGTAGTATTGGTCCTGCCCCAACGAAACAGCTCGTTGTTATTCCTGCCCCACTTGAGCTGGCCGGTTTGGCCTCCTGGGTCATCTAGTTTTCCTCGGTCCTGCTTGGGGCTGTGAGTTGTACTCCTGCTGAGCTCAGGGCAGTTAGTTTTGCCCCTGCTCCGCTCAGGGAAGATTTCTCTTTCTGTCCTCCACTTGGGGCATCCAGTTTGGCCACAGCCTTGCTTGGGTGGCCTTTTGTCATCACGTCCCTCTCAGGACAGCTGTTTTTTCCCCTCCCTTGCTTGCGGAAGCTCATTCTTCCCCTTCTCCACCCAGGGTACCTGGATTTAGTCCTGCCCTGCTCAGGTGGCTCTTTATGCCCCTGCACAAATCAGGGTGGCCAGCTTTGCTCCTGCCCCGCTTGGGGCATTTACTTTTGCCCCTGACTCTGCCCTGCTCGGAGTGGCCGTTTTTGCCCCTGCCCCAGCAGGACCAGTGAGGCTCCAGAACCATTTGCCTGGGACCAGACGGCAGCCGAGTGCTGTATTTAATTGTCACACCGCAGCCTCACCTTTCAGGACAAAGTCAGCTTTGCTTCCAAGCCTCCTCTAGCACCGCTCCTCCAGCTGCCATCTGACATTCAGAGGTGCAAAGTTCCCTCCCTGTTGAGCTCATGGCAGGGTCAGGGCCCAGGAGCCGGCAGTGCCTGATGCCACCCGGGATGCAGAGGATCCTGGCAGCTCAATGTCCAGCAGGGTGTGCCGCTGCTGCCTGCTCCTCACGCACACACTTCAGCTACAGCTTTTGGGCTTACGCAGTGTGGCTTTTGTCACCCTTCACAAAACACCAGGGCAGGCGGGCTCGGTTGGGTGAATGCGGCTGAAGAATTCCTGTGCCCCAAGAGACTCCTTTTACAGAAGGCATCCTGTCCATGAGAACACCTGGACAGAGTTTTTTCTTATTTGACCTTTTAGTATTATTCCTCTGAAGAAGGCGGGGGGGGGGGGGGGGGGGAGAGAAAAAGATTTTTAAAATGATTTTTTTATATATATATTTCACTGCTGTTATTAGTAAAAGCAACAAGAAGCCTGACCAGAACCAGCTGCCAGGGCTTCCAGGCTCTAGGAAGCTCTGGCAGACCTATGCCGACTGTGTCTGCCCTCATTAGGCACTGTTGGCAGGGGAGACACCAGCTGGCAAAGCTATCTTCAGACTCGTTCCCTTGCCCACCCCTGCGGTATCTAACAATACTTTAACTGAGATAAAGAAAAGAAGAAGTGCTGTCTTTGTTTACGCCAAAAGCTGCTGCAGCGATCCATAGCTTGATGCTTTGGGATTGTCTGTCTTCTTCAGGAAGATACACTCTCTGGGTGGATTTCAAACACACATCACGTCACCTGAGGAGGATCTTCTTGGCCAAGAAGTTTTGTCACCTCTGTAGCTCTCACAAGTTCAGAGCACAGAAGGAGACCCAACTAGTCTGTGACGCTCCTGCCAGGCACCATGAAGTGCTCACTGGCACCGCTGGAACCCAGCAACTTTGCTAACCACAGGAATGACCGTGCAGCCGAGGAGAGGACCTGCCTTCCTGCTCCTCTGCAGCACCCCAACGTTCTGCTCCAGCCCCTCCAGGCCTCCGACGCCGTGGGGACCGAGCCCAGAGGAGCGAGCCACAGCAGGGTGGCAGGAAGGGGCAGCCTTTCAGACCTCTTTCAACAGACCTCTTTTCTGCCTCTTTGGCCTGGTTTTCGGCTGCCACTCTTGATCTCGATGTGGCCACAGGGGTAGATCATCGGTGCCCGAGGATGTGTAGGAGCCTCTGGGCTGCCTGACTATGTCTGAGACTTGCTCCCTGTCTCCTCCTCCATCCCCCTTTGGCACACAGGTCATGCCTCCGCATGTGCCAGAGCAATATAGAACAATTCCCCTGCATGCCAAGGGACAGCTTAACAATTGCAGAGGTCTTGTTTCCATTTCGGTATACCATCTAGATTCTCACTGCAGCCTGCCGCTGCACAAAATCCCATGCTGTTAGGAATTGTGAGGAGAGTTCCAATGACACCTCCGCAGGGTAATGCGGTGGCACAACGCCGTGTCTGAGAAGACAGGTGCAGGGAGCAGCGGTGGAGAAAATGTCAGTGTGGGGAGAGAGTTGTACGCAGCAACGCAGAACAACTTTGAACCTTGATGTCTTGTACCATGCCTGGCCCATCTCCCAGTGACCTTCCCTAGGGTTGTCTCAGAGATTTAGTCCTTGTCCTTCTAAAACTACTTTCTTCTTCCTTCATTGAACTGTCGTCTGTGGCATGTATGCTTTGGAAGACCTGAGTTTTACCCATAGAAAATCAAGTTTAAAATGTGTTCACTTTGACCAAATAAAATGAAGGCTTTCTTCTGCAGTGCAACAATAGTACTCCATGTCCTGATAACTCACTTCAGGTGGTGGTTATTGTTCCAGAGTTTAACAACAACAACAACAACAACATAAGAAAATAAAGAACAAAAAAAAAAAAGTTACTGGTTGGTGCTAAGTTACTGTTGGACTAACACAGGCTAAAGATGGCAGAAAAAATTCCTTGTTAGGGTAAAGAGGGGGGAAAAACCCCACAAATCAAACCAAACCATGTCATCCTCTTACCTCCCCTGTACCTCGAGAGAGATTCCAAGCCTTTGGTTTCCTGCCTGAGAGACTTGCGACCATTAAGTCTCTTTTCCCCATAGCTCTCTTACTGCAGTTTAGAGGTGCTGTGTCAGTGTGAGTAACAAGGTTACAAAGATCGCTCTTCCACACAGAAATGCCCTTGCCCTACACACCGTGACTGTCAGCTTGGGCTTTTTGTGCAAATGCTTTTGGCATGGAGCGGTAACTCCTAGCTGCTGTTCCGACGACGGATTTAACTGATGGCTTTCTTCATTTCTTCACTGCAAAGGGCCCCCAGGCTTGGTCCCCAGAGTTTCAGATAGTAACAGCAGGTTAGAAATTGAGAATGTCACTAGGTTCTTGGACTGAAGGAGAGGCCTGGTGTCGTGGCCTGGTTTAGGACCAGCCCTCAGGATTTCTGGATTCTGATTTGTGCTTGGCCCCTGATGCAGCGTGCAGTGTGCAGGTCACTCCTGAGGGCTGCAGTTACAGCTCTGGTCAAAGTCAGCATGGTCAGCATCCCTCAGTCAGGCTCTGCACGCTCTGGAGGCATGTTCTGCTCTGTCTCACGACCGGACAGGAGGTGTGTGTGCCATGTTTCTGCTTCTGAATGGGATGTGGGAGAGAGGCAAGTCACCATCGGCCTGTCAGCTCTGCGCAGGCCCGGAGAAGGAGCAAGGCTTTGATGAGAAACAGGCCTTGGGAGAAAGATCAGAACCTGCCAGGCTGCGCTAAGGTGGCAGGGCAAAACAACGGAGAGCTGCAATGCTGAGCTGTGGAAAAGCAGCAAGATGTCTGAGACAGGGCTTATGGACGGTGCAGCTACTAAGACGGGCGCAAGATATAATGATTCTGTTCAACAGTTCTCTGTCAGGGAAGGCAGCCGCTCTGCCGGCAACCCGACTGGAGAAGAGCTCGACCTTGACAAGATTCCGGTGTGCCCTTGAGAAGACGAGACAGACAGAGGGAAGAATGTTGCAAACAAGTCTGAGGAAGTAAGGGGAACACAGATGTTAGCAACTAACCACCAATGTATTTGTGAAAAACAACTGTATAACCAATAGTCTTTTGCCAGGGTAGCAGAGAGATATTATAAAAAGGCAGATAACAAACGGGGGTGTGTGTGTGTGTGTGTGTGTGTGTGTGTGTGTGTTTTCGCCTGGCCTGCCAACTTAAGTGAAAATGGTCTCCCGTCGTTTTTTGACTGTCTCTACCACGACGACAGTTCTCCACTTGCTACAGGAATCTAAAGCAAGCTCTACTGCAAAGCAAGCGTTCCTGTTACCAGTTTGGAAGAAATCAATGTACCATACAATGAAATGTTTACCTTCAGATACTGGAAAGCAAAGAGCAAACACAACTTCTGAGCCCTTCTATAGTATTTTGGTGACAGCTATGTGCACAGGTCAATTTCCCTTCTCATATTGAAATTTATAGTGGATGAATGAGGTAACTATAAAGAATTGAGATGAGGTAGAGATGGATGGCACATTTCAATGCTTAAATACTTTACTGGACTGGGACTCTATGTTTCTGAACTCTCTAGCCGATAGTCCTTCTTCCTGCAGTCTCGGCTCGGAGACCCTCCAGACACTTTGACAGGAAAATTTCACGTTAAACACTAGTATTTTAAACTCTTTTCTTCAAATTAGCTCTCACTTCCATCCTCCCTCTGGTATCCTGCAGGGAGCATGCTCTGAGAGCAACTCAACTGACCGACATTTCAAACCCATTCCAAGGTGAGCAGGGTCTACCTGAAGCACCATTAGTTTTTAGGGGTACATATGGTAAGAGAATCCCATTTTAAAGTGAGAAAACTGTGGTGTAGTTGAGAGGAAAGCAGACAAATTGAAACCTGTCATGCAGATACTGGGAAGTTAGGTGAGAAGAGTCAGGTGCCCTTGTTACTGAAATGACAGGGAGAAAGATACCTGGAAATGTGAGAAATAAAATCCAGCACGTTTTTCTTTAGCTCTTTTGTTAGAGCCAGTTTTTAAAATAAGAGCTGTCTGCGGAACAGATGTGTTTTTCGTGATTTACGTTCTGAATATTTATTTATCTTCACACTAATAAGAGGGCGGCTAAAACCAAATCTTCATTCCAATTTTTTTATTTTCTTGCCAAATGCCTTTTAATTCTCTTCTCTTGAATATTCTGTTGGTCGCTTAGTGCTTCCGTGGCTGTTCTTCTGGTTACCCTGGAGCACTCTCTTCTGCGCTGCTCTCACTCTCTAGTCTCAGTTCTTATTGTGTGAAGTACCGGTCATTTGCATGACTCTGTGCTGATTATCCCTGGACAACGCTCGCTAACCTGGAAAGATGTCAGTGTGTTTTAGAATTACAGACATATCAGGAGCATTTAGTTACACCCACAGAGTGGCACTGTGTGACCGTAGGACGGTTGTAATGGTAGGGTGTTTTTTAAACAGCCCCACATCTGCTCCCTAGCCCCTCCACCATCCAGGCGGGGCAGCTTCCCCCCCCCACCCCACCCCCCACCCCCCCCCTTCAGACACTGGGGTCCCCTTGGGGAGGGGGGGAGGCACATGCTAATGACACAGGATGGACACAGGTCAATGTGGGATGGACACGGGACAGACGGGGGATGGGGAGGGGATGGACATGTGTCAACATGGGATGGACATGAGATGGACAGAGGACAGACACGGGATGGACACAGATCAACATGGGATAGACACAGGGTGGACAGAGCATAGGATGGACATGGGTTAACATGAGATGGACACAGAACAGCAGATGGACACAGGATGGACAGATTGACACAGGGTCAACATGGGATGAACACGGGATGGGCATGGGATGGAGACGCATCAACATGTGGAGGACATGGGTATACATGAGATGGACACATGATAGACACGGGATGGGCATGGGATAGACATGGATCAAGATGGGACTGAGCTGGTGCTGACATGGGATTAAAAAGTGACCAATATGTGATGGAGACGGGGTCCACAGGGGATTGACATGGGAATGACACGCAAGTGACACAGGGTTGACATGGGTTCCATGGGGCATCAGTGTTGTTGGCATGTGAATGACACAGGATGGGCACGTAAGCAACATGCAACTGGCACAAAATTAACATGTGATCGAGGGAAGATCCATGGGGATTGGTTTAGAGCTGGCATGGGATTTACATGGGATTAAGGCAACAGCAATGGCTAATGAAGAGGTGGTTGACAGGTGAATGAGACAGGATGGCACGTGAGCAACATGCAGTGAATACGCAGCCAACAGGGGGTTGACACGGGATTAAGGCAAAATCAGTGGGGACTCAATGTAGAGTTGGCAGGTGGGCATGGGACTGACACGTGAGAAACACACAACAACATGGGATGAACAGGGTGTGAACATGAGACTGACATAGGATTGAGACAGGACCAATGGGAAATCAACAGAGGGTTGACTCATAAATAACAGGTGACCAACATGGGATTAACACTTGGCCCACATGGGATTGAGACCCAGTCAACGGGGAATCAACCTGTGAATGACACGGGATTTACATGTGGCCAACATGGGATTAACATGCAATTGACACGTTACTGAGCTGCAACTAACAGGTAATCAACACAGGATTGACACGCTCTGCCCTCATGCAGGGCCACAGTCTGTCCCTGTCACCACCGCGCTGCCCCAAACGGTGTCTGACCTGTGACTCTGAGGAATCCCTCTGCCTCTTCCTCCTCCCTGCCGAGAGGTCACAGTCTGTGGTTTCCACGAAGCGGCTCCAGAGACCACAGCCCGGCCGTGGGGATCTTCTCCGAGCTCTCTCCCTTGGTGCAGTTTGCTCTCAAGCAGCCCTGGGTGCAGGAGCCAAGTGGGAGCTGCCACTGGAGGGCCCTGGAGCTGCCTCATCCCTTGGGACATGGTCATGATGTGGAGGACTTGCTCTCCATCCCATCCTCCTACTCACAGAGTGGTCATGCTCTGTGTGCTCCACAAGACGGCTCCGGAGACGATGGCCCGGCCATGGGGATCTGCTCTGCGCTCTCTCCCTTGGTGCAGTTTGCTCTGGAGCAGCCCTGGGTGCAGGAGACAACTGGGAGCTGCCACTGGAGGGCCTTGGAGCTGCATCACGTTTGGGAGCACAGTCACAACTTGGAGGCCAAATTCTCCTCCTCCGCCTCCCAGAGCAGCGGTGCTCCATCTCCTCCACGAACCGGCTGCGCAGATCACAGCTGTGATGAACAGGGGGTGAACATGGGATTGACACAGGATTGAGACAGGACCAGCAGGAAATCAGCAGAGGGTTGACTCACAAATAACAGGTGACCAACATGGGATTAACATGCAACTGACACGTTACTGAGTTGAACCAACTGGTAACCAACGCAGGATTGACACGCTCTGCCCTCACGCAGGGCCACAGTCTGCCCCTGTCACCACCGCGCTGCCCCGAACGGTCTCTGACCTGTGACTCTGAGGAAACCCTCTGCCTCTTCCTCCTCCCTGCTAAGAGGTCACAGTCTGTGGTGTCCATGAACCCGTTGAGGAGACCAGAGCCCGGCCGTGGGGATGTCCTCCGCCCTCTCTTCCTCGGTGGGGTTTGCTCCCCAGCAGACCTGGGTGTGGGAGCTGGTGTGGAGGAGCCTGAGTGCGTCTCTGGGAAGTCCTCTGTGCCCACCACCGTGTCCTGCAAAGAGAGCTGTGAAAAGGTCCTGCCCTTCCCTCCTGGAAGGACCAGAACCGTGGGGAACCCCCAGAAGCTGTGGCACGGGACAGCTAAGGGCCTCCCAAAGGCTCTGTGGGAGGGCTGCAAAGGCAGAAGGGCCAACTGTGGAGAAATGGGTTGGGTCTAGGCGGGATGCTTTCAGAGGGAGCAGAGTTGCATCTGTGAAGAAAGCTGCAGTGTGGCAGGGAAAAGAGAGCAATTTCAAGATCCCAGAAAGAAGTCCACTGTCCATCTGGTGCCCTGACCCACCTCCCCAGTTACCTTTGTCTGAGGAGGCAGACCCTGTGGTTCCACAGAACCCACCTGTTTGCTGCCAGCCACCCCCTGACTGAGGAGGGAAGAGGCAGATGATGGTTCTGGTGAGGAAGAAGCCCTTTCTTCAAGCTGCCGTCCAGAGCACCTGGAGAAAAAAAAAGAGTGATCTCTGTTTAGGGCTGTTCTTGCAGCCTCCTTTGGGGTTCAGTCATTTTCCTGAAGCAGTTCCTACAACGGAGAGAAAACCTAACCAAGACTACAAATGGGAAATTCGATCGTGGTCTTCCCACCAGGTTGCCTGCAACCTCCATTTCATAGAATCATCAAATCATCAATTAGTTTGGTGACCTTAATGACTATTTAGTTCCAACCCCCTGCCCCAGGTCCACTAGCCCAGGTTGCCCAAAGCTCCGTCCAACCTGACCTTGAACCCTTCCAGGGAAGGGGCAGCCACAGCTTCTCTGGGCAACCTGTGCCAGGGCCTCACCCCCCTCACAGGGAAGAATTTCTTCCTAGTATCTAATCCAAATCTACCCTCTGCCAGTTTAAAACTGTTACCCCTCATCCTGTCAATACACCCCCTGATAAGGGGTCCCTCCCCATCTTTCCTGTAGGCCCCCCTAAAGTGCTCTTCTCTCTCTCAGCCACCTTCAGATAGCAGACAAGTAGCAGTTTACACCAAGGCAGGACCCTAAAGCCCAGCAAGGAAAGATAAGGACTGACATGGGGTAGTTCAGATTTGACAGCACCGAAGGACGCAGGTGGTAATTGTCTCTGGTGACAGAAGGAGAAACGCAGAAATAGAAAGAGGATGAGAAGAAAAAAAGCAAAGACAGGAAAAGGGCGTGTACTCTGAACACATTTTAATACTTGTTTTTACCTGACATAAAACAGTAAATAGGCTTGCTGACTGAGAACTCTGTCGAGGTCACAAGGTTCCACAAACTCATCATTCATCTTATACCACAGTCCATTGCTGGCCTGTCAAAAAAGGCATTGATACCTGGAGATGAACTGCATGGTTCCTCAGCAAAAACAGAGGCAGAAAACTACAGAACCAAGAGTACATCAAATCAAAACAAATCCCGTCCAGCTCCTAAGGAGACCTTCTCCCCCAAAACCTTGGCTGCCAGTAACACTGCCATGAACATCTGTCGTCCCCAGCACAAGTATTTCCTTTGCGAGGAAGGACATTGGTCTCTACCTTCACATAGCAGTAGAAGTGTCCTCTGTGACAGCTCTCACCACTGTGTACCAGGACAGCATATAAGGAGTAGACGAGCGGTTCTCCAGCTGTCCGAGACATGTACGGGCGAAGATCCAAGTACTCTGGGTACTCCACAACCTACGGAGAGACCAAGAGGGCTCAGAAATGATCCTGAACTACTGCCTGAAATAGCCTTCCAAGACCAGGGGCCAGAGCTGTATAAACGCAGTTCTGGGGTTCAAGAAGACTTGGTTTTCCCTAAAGCAACGTGTCATGGTTTGGGTAGCAGGTTCTTGGCCAAAGCAGCTCTGTTGGAGCAGAGTACGTGCTTGTCTTCCCACAGGAACTCTCCTCTCCCCAGAAGAAAACAAAAAAACTCCACAAGAACAGCTTGTGAAAGAGCACACTGCTTTGGGAGATCTGCTCCAGGAAGAGGAAGTTGCACTCCCAGTGGCATACACACCTTGCTGATCTTCCTGCCGGTCAAATCTTCACACCTTCTCAGACACACCGTGAGAACCCTGGGCACGTGATGGACTGTGTTCTTCTTGGAGATGGCAGACATCTTGTCACACCTTGAAACCAAGCACAGAGCCAAGTGCTGAAATGCTCCCTGTCTTGCCCCAGGAAGGCCAGATAACCTTTCATGGCTCACACATCCTCACGCTATTTTAAGGTTATTCAGTACCGTAAGGCCATACTAAAAAAAGCTGCATCTCATTCTGGTGCATTAAACCTAGGTGAAAAGGTGACGTGGGACAGATAGATGACATAGAGCACCTGCACACACAACCTAGTACTCAAGTGTTGTTAGTAATCATCTCACTTGCTACACTGAATGCAGTTTTCACCATCCAGCAGGTGAGGCTTCACAAAATCCGCCAGAGCTGCAGGGACAGATGATGCGGCCTGGAGGAGTGAGAAAGGAGAGCACTGAGCTGCGGGAGATACCCTCGCCCAAACACTTACTGGTTGACAAAAAACCCAGCTAGGTGATGCTGACGAGAGCCACTGCGAACCCACAAGTAGGGTCCAGAATGAGGCAGAAAGAGGGTATTATGCTTGACATTTCCCTCATTTCCCAGGGATTCACGGGGCTATCAAGAGCTGCATCTCTGTGCCACCGCTCAGTTGAAAACACAGCAACCCATCAGCCTAGGAGCCAGACGGGTGTTGAGGAAGAGCCAAGGGAAGAAGGATGAGAGTACATCAAGGGTGCAGAGAGGAGAACGTGTGCTTGTTCAGCTTAAGGCCAGCACCTACAGGGAGACCACGGCCATGGCCTCCCCAGGAGCATTCCATCCATTCCACATCCCACCCACCACCAGGCTCTCTTGCGTTTGCAGGATGCATTTTTAAGTCAACTGTGTGGATTCAGGAAAGCTACAGGGGCCCTGGGACATCCCAAAGCACAGTTACAAACCCTCTTACTTTTATATCCAAAGGAATATCCAGGAAGGATCTGTAGGAAATGGAAACCGCGCTGCAGCTCAGGCACATGACTGGAAGGCAAATCAAAATGTTCAGCAATCGGGGAAGTCAATTGACTGTGCCAGTTTATGTCCTTCATAGCTACTACGCCAGTCACACGATCAGCTGTTTATCACAGGCAGACAGAAGGACACAGACAATTCCAAGGAGAGCAATGGAAAAGTACCTCTGGATCTCAGATAGCCCATGAATATTTGATGGACAATGGTAGTTGATCGAGAAGCGATGTCCAATCTCTGTCTAAATGGTAAGACAGAGAGTTAGCTCCTCCATTTTTTTTCCCTTTGTCTGAAAGACCTTGGTGTGGGGTTTCCTTGATGGGAGTACATCAAGGTGTTCAAAAAGCTTGAGAACATTGAAAAGTAATTTGCTTATGCTTACCTGCTTCTCCGACTCAGACAATTTCTCTGCATGGTGTTGATAGTACGGTGTAAGCATTGGCGGGCGCTTCCCTGCTTGCCAAGCATGAAATCTTTTCCTATTCCTAAAAAAGAAGTTAGTAGTTCTCTCCTACAACAAGGGGGAAAAAAAAAATCTGTAAAAGCAACTGAAACGACTTACGTGTGAGAACACGGACGATAGCCCAAGGCTGGATGGCGCTGTCCGAGGATCGCAGGGCCTCGTTAACGTGCGCTTCCATACTGCACATCATGCAGAGGTCTCTCCGATGACCTGAAGAGGGAGGGAAGCAAGCTCCTCAGGTCAGCAAAATACCCGTAGTGATGGGAAGAAACCTAATGGAGATCTTGAAGTTATAACAAGAGTCTCCACTCCTCCCAAGCTGCCAAAGTCCCAACAAGCCCGGCACATTTTGCCCCGTAGAAAACGTTCTGCAGAGGGATGCTAAACTGTCGTAAGGTTTCTTTTGCAACAAGCAGAGAGAGTTTAATTTGCAGGAATGGGGAGCCGAGTCTAGAAAGAGGTGCCTTTCTGAAGAAGAACACGCCTAGATACAGCGAGCGACGTCTAGGCTTGAGTGTTCAAACACCACCAACTCGGGGGGGTTGGCAAAGAAGGGCTGCCTTTCTCCTAAATCCAGTTCCAGATTCTGGGTATCCCTGGGAAGTGCCCAGCAGATTTACAGGGAGATGTTCTTAAAAGCACTCACACGACTGGCTGTGCTCCTGAGAGAGCAGGTAGTTGGCCAGAGGGGGTGTGTATGTCAGGCACTGCAGGGCAGAGTTGAGGAAGCACGTATTCCCCAGGTTGCGGAGTCCCGCTCCAGCTCTCTGCCGCTGCTGCCATTCCATGTAGATCTTCTCCGGGGGATAGAGGATGCATTGTGGCGGAGCCATTTCCTCAGCAATGACTGCAGGGAAATGACATTTGAAAACAGAGGAGACAATACTGTTGCACAGAAGCATATTTGAAAGCCGAGTTCTCGACAGGAGCACCCAGTACAAACAACTCTACACCCAACCCAGAAGCACCGGGAGAAGCCTGACGCTGACACTGAAATTCACTGGTCAAGAAACAGTTTCAGAAAGTACTCTGTTCCCCTGCTTACTTTGCCAAAAGTCCAAAAAACCCACGCTCTGATTTCTGTGCCTCAGGCTACCTTCCTCTCCCTCTAGAGACTTGAACTGCATTATCAGGTCAAGTCTTCCCTGATCCTGACTGTAACTTGGTGAAAACAAGTGTCTAGCCCACAAGGTAACCCCACCGATGTCAGATCTTTCTACGAGCAATGCCATCTTTCAAAGTCTTGTACTAGTGGCAGAGGAGTGCTGTTAAAATGAGTTTTCCTGTGTGTAATTGAAAACACCTGGCTAAGTCTGGCTGCTCTCAGGAAAGGCCCCAGAATTCACTCGAGGTTGTCAGCACACCAACACTCAGGGCTGGAGCACCAGCCACCTCCGTTGCCTTTGGGCATTCACAAAATCCCGACCTGCTGGGGAAGCTGTTACTACTCACGGGAGTCGTTCCCCATTGCAGGCATCGCTCCTCTCAGGAACAGAAGGGAAATCTTCGCTTGGCAAAGGGGGATGTCAGGGTGCTCTCCAGAGAGAGAAGATCAGCGCAAATCCCTGATTGCAAAACAAGGACTGAAGCTCAACAAAACGCTTAAAGAAACCCCAAACACAACGCACACAACAGCATCTTCCAACAAAAGTCCTTCAGTGGTACTTGTGGCTGATGCAAGCTGCAGGCTGAGAGCCCTACTGTCCCTGTCACAAGACTCCCACAGACAGCAATTACAAAGGCCCTCTCGATACTTTTATCCTCTATCTACCTACTCTTTATAATCTGTCCTGAAAGTCAAATCATAATTACCTTTGAAAGAGGGTGGAAGCTGACGAGAAGTGGGAAGGAAACGATAAATAGTGGGAAAAAAGTAGGCAAAGCAGGTAGCAAAGTAGGCACGCAGGTAGCAAAGGAAGGAGACAGGGAGATCACAAGTTCCAAGCAGGTGCTGCACCACTGCCCCTTTGTGACACGGGCACGCGCCGTGGCAACGCAGCTGCCTCGGCCCCAGCAACTCCCGTAGCCAGCATCTGGCAGCCCCTGGGCTTCCCTGCACACTGCTGGGGAAGGGCTGCTCCTCCGCGGGCAGAGCTCCCACCTCTTCCCTGAGCCGCAGCAGCCAGAGGAATGGCAACCTGCCCAGGGCTGTAAGCGTGCCTCCTCACAGCTTTGGCTGGCACACTGGGGTTGCTGAGAGTTTCTTTTCTACTCTTCGAGATACACACTGTGTGCGTGAGGCTCATGGAGCAAAGCACCTGGTCTCTTACAGGTTCATCTCCAATGAACTTTGTCTGCCCCCCCAGATACAGCCACAGGTTGACTCTGAACTAGCACTAGCAAAGAAACACCTTCAGCAACTGCGCTGGGTTGACCTTGGCTGGCTGCCCGGCCCCCACCCAGCTGTGTTCTCACCCTCCAGCTCCGAAAACCATTCCTGTGTGGATTTTAAGCATCTTCACATTTTCAACTGCCTCCAGGAGCTTCCTATCAGCCCCAGCTTTGCCAGATTCCCCCCCGGGGTGGCTGGAGGCAGTTTTGTTCCTGACCCACTTGGCTTAGGTAGGTTTAGGCTGGTAGCACATCTGGTATAACTCCCCGTTCCTGCTCAGCGGGCAGGTAGTATTGGTCCTGCCCCAACGAAACAGCTCGTTGTTATTCCTGCCCCACTTGAGCTGGCCGGTTTGGCCTCCTGGGTCATCTAGTTTTCCTCGGTCCTGCTTGGGGCTGTGAGTTGTACTCCTGCTGAGCTCAGGGCAGTTAGTTTTGCCCCTGCTCCGCTCAGGGAAGATTTCTCTTTCTGTCCTCCACTTGGGGCATCCAGTTTGGCCACAGCCTTGCTTGGGTGGCCTTTTGTCATCACGTCCCTCTCAGGACAGCTGTTTTTTCCCCTCCCTTGCTTGAGGAAGCTCATTCTTCCCCTTCTCCACCCAGGGTACCTGGATTTAGTCCTGCCCTGCTCAGGTGGCTCTTTATGCCCCTGCACAAATCAGGGTGGCCAGCTTTGCTCCTGCCCCGCTTGGGGCATTTACTTTTGCCCCTGACTCTGCCCTGCTCGGAGTGGCCGTTTTTGCCCCTGCCCCAGCAGGACCAGTGAGGCTCCAGAACCATTTGCCTGGGACCAGACGGCAGCCGAGTGCTGTATTTAATTGTCACACCGCAGCCTCACCTTTCAGGACAAAGTCAGCTTTGCTTCCAAGCCTCCTCTAGCACCGCTCCTCCAGCTGCCATCTGACATTCAGAGGTGCAAAGTTCCCTCCCTGTTGAGCTCATGGCAGGGTCAGGGCCCAGGAGCCGGCAGTGCCTGATGCCACCCGGGATGCAGAGGATCCTGGCAGCTCAATGTCCAGCAGGGTGTGCCGCTGCTGCCTGCTCCTCACGCACACACTTCAGCTACAGCTTTTGGGCTTACGCAGTGTGGCTTTTGTCACCCTTCACAAAACACCAGGGCAGGCGGGCTCGGTTGGGTGAATGCGGCTGAAGAATTCCTGTGCCCCAAGAGACTCCTTTTACAGAAGGCATCCTGTCCATGAGAACACCTGGACAGAGTTTTTTCTTATTTGACCTTTTAGTATTATTCCTCTGAAGAAGGCGGGGGGGGGAGAAAAAGATTTTTAAAATGATTATTTTATATATATATTTCACTGCTGTTATTAGTAAAAGCAACAAGAAGCCTGACCAGAACCAGCTGCCAGGGCTTCCAGGCTCTAGGAAGCTCTGGCAGACCTATGCCGACTGTGTCTGCCCTCATTAGGCACTGTTGGCAGGGGAGACACCAGCTGGCAAAGCTATCTTCAGACTCGTTCCCTTGCCCACCCCTGCGGTATCTAACAATACTTTAACTGAGATAAAGAAAAAAAGAAGTGCTGTCTTTGTTTACGCCAAAAGCTGCTGCAGCGATCCATAGCTTGATGCTTTGGGATTGTCTGTCTTCTTCAGGAAGATACACTCTCTGGGTGGATTTCAAACACACATCACGTCACCTGAGGAGGATCTTCTTGGCCAAGAAGTTTTGTCACCTCTGAAGCTCTCACAAGTTCAGAGCACAGGAGACCCAACTAGTCTGTGACGCTCCTGCCAGGCACCATGAAGTGCTCACTGGCACCGCTGGAACCCAGCAACTTTGCTAACCACAGGAATGACCGTGCAGCCGAGGAGAGGACCTGCCTTCCTGCTCCTCTGCAGCACCCCAACGTTCTGCTCCAGCCCCTCCAGGCCTCCGACGCCGTGGGGACCGAGCCCAGAGGAGCGAGCCACAGCAGGGTGGCAGGAAGGGGCAGCCTTTCAGACCTCTTTCAACAGACCTCTTTTCTGCCTCTTTGGCCTGGTTTTCGGCTGCCACTCTTGATCTCGATGTGGCCACAGGGGTAGATCATCGGTGCCCGAGGATGTGTAGGAGCCTCTGGGCTGCCTGACTATGTCTGAGACTTGCTCCCTGTCTCCTCCTCCATCCCCCTTTGGCACACAGGTCATGCCTCCGCATGTGCCAGAGCAATATAGAACAATTCCCCTGCATGCCAAGGGACAGCTTAACAATTGCAGAGGTCTTGTTTCCATTTCGGTATACCATCTAGATTCTCACTGCAGCCTGCCGCTGCACAAAATCCCATGCTGTTAGGAATTGTGAGGAGAGTTCCAATGACACCTCCGCAGGGTAATGCAGTGGCACAACGCCGTGTCTGAGAAGACAGGTGCAGGGAGCAGCGGTGGAGAAAATGTCAGTGTGGGGAGAGAGTTGTACGCAGCAACGCAGAACAACTTTGAACCTTGATGTCTTGTACCATGCCTGGCCCATCTCCCAGTGACCTTCCCTAGGGTTGTCTCAGAGATTTAGTCCTTGTCCTTCTAAAACTACTTTCTTCTTCCTTCATTGAACTGTCGTCTGTGGCATGTATGCTTTGGAAGACCTGAGTTTTACCCATAGAAAATCAAGTTTAAAATGTGTTCACTTTGACCAAATAAAATGAAGGCTTTCTTCTGCAGTGCAATAATAGTACTCCATGTCCTGATAACTCACTTCAGGTAGTGGTTATTATTCCAGAGTTTAACAACAACAACAACAACATAAGAAAATAAAGAACAAAAAAAAGAAAAAAGTTACTAGTTGGTGCTAAGTTACTGTTGGACTAACACAGGCTAAAGATGGCAGAAAAAATTCCTTGTTAGGGTAAAGAGGGGGGAAAAACCCCACAAATCAAACCAAACCATGTCATCCTCTTACCTCCCCTGTACCTCGAGAGAGATTCCAAGCCTTTGGTTTCCTGCCTGAGAGACTTGCGACCATTAAGTCTCTTTTCCCCATAGCTCTCTTACTGCAGTTTAGAGGTGCTGTGTCAGTGTGAGTAACAAGGTTACAAAGATCGCTCTTCCACACAGAAATGCCCTTGCCCTACACACCGTGACTGTCAGCTTGGGCTTTTTGTGCAAATGCTTTTGGCATGGAGCGGTAACTCCTAGCTGCTGTTCCGACGACGGATTTAACTGATGGCTTTCTTCATTTCTTCACTGCAAAGGGCCCCCAGGCTTGGTCCCCAGAGTTTCAGATAGTAACAGCAGGTTAGAAATTGAGAATGTCACTAGGTTCTTGGACTGAAGGAGAGGCCTGGTGTCGTGGCCTGGTTTAGGACCAGCCCTCAGGATTTCTGGATTCTGATTTGTGCTTGGCCCCTGATGCAGCGTGCAGTGTGCAGGTCACTCCTGAGGGCTGCAGTTACAGCTCTGGTCAAAGTCAGCATGGTCAGCATCCCTCAGTCAGGCTCTGCACGCTCTGGAGGCATGTTCTGCTCTGTCTCACGACCGGACAGGAGGTGTGTGTGCCATGTTTCTGCTTCTGAATGGGATGTGGGAGAGAGGCAAGTCACCATCGGCCTGTCAGCTCTGCGCAGGCCCGGAGAAGGAGCAAGGCTTTGATGAGAAACAGGCCTTGGGAGAAAGATCAGAACCTGCCAGGCTGCGCTAAGGTGGCAGGGCAAAACAACGGAGAGCTGCAATGCTGAGCTGTGGAAAAGCAGCAAGATGTCTGAGACAGGGCTTATGGACGGTGCAGCTACTAAGACGGGCGCAAGATATAATGATTCTGTTCAACAGTTCTCTGTCAGGGAAGGCAGCCGCTCTGCCGGCAACCCGACTGGAGAAGAGCTCGACCTTGACAAGATTCCGGTGTGCCCTTGAGAAGACGAGACAGACAGAGGGAAGAATGTTGCAAACAAGTCTGAGGAAGTAAGGGGAACACAGATGTTAGCAACTAACCACCAATGTATTTGTGAAAAACAACTGTATAACCAATAGTCTTTTGCCAGGGTAGCAGAGAGATATTATAAAAAGGCAGATAACAAACGGGGGGGTGTGTGTGTGTGTGTGTGTGTGTGTGTGTGTGTTTTCGCCTGGCCTGCCAACTTAAGTGAAAATGGTCTCCCATCGTTTTTTGACTGTCTCTACCACGACGACAGTTCTCCACTTGCTACAGGAATCTAAAGCAAGCTCTACTGCAAAGCAAGCGTTCCTGTTACCAGTTTGGAAGAAATCAATGTACCATACAATGAAATGTTTACCTTCAGATACTGGAAAGCAAAGAGCAAACACAACTTCTGAGCCCTTCTATAGTATTTTGGTGACAGCTATGTGCACAGGTCAATTTCCCTTCTCATATTGAAATTTATAGTGGATGAATGAGGTAACTATAAAGAATTGAGATGAGGTAGAGATGGATGGCACATTTCAATGCTTAAATACTTTACTGGACTGGGACTCTATGTTTCTGAACTCTCTAGCCGATAGTCCTTCTTCCTGCAGTCTCGGCTCGGAGACCCTCCAGACACTTTGACAGGAAAATTTCACGTTAAACACTAGTATTTTAAACTCTTTTCTTCAAATTAGCTCTCACTTCCATCCTCCCTCTGGTATCCTGCAGGGAGCATGCTCTGAGAGCAACTCAACTGACCGACATTTCAAACCCATTCCAAGGTGAGCAGGGTCTACCTGAAGCACCATTAGTTTTTAGGGGTACATATGGTAAGAGAATCCCATTTTAAAGTGAGAAAACTGTGGTGTAGTTGAGAGGAAAGCAGACAAATTGAAACCTGTCATGCAGATACTGGGAAGTTAGGTGAGAAGAGTCAGGTGCCCTTGTTACTGAAATGACAGGGAGAAAGATACCTGGAAATGTGAGAAATAAAATCCAGCACGTTTTTCTTTAGCTCTTTTGTTAGAGCCAGTTTTTAAAATAAGAGCTGTCTGCGGAACAGATGTGTTTTTCGTGATTTACGTTCTGAATATTTATTTATCTTCACACTAATAAGAGGGCGGCTAAAACCAAATCTTCATTCCAATTTTTTTATTTTCTTGCCAAATGCCTTTTAATTCTCTTCTCTTGAATATTCTGTTGGTCGCTTAGTGCTTCCGTGGCTGTTCTTCTGGTTACCCTGGAGCACTCTCTTCTGCGCTGCTCTCACTCTCTAGTCTCAGTTCTTATTGTGTGAAGTACCGGTCATTTGCATGACTCTGTGCTGATTATCCCTGGACAACGCTCGCTAACCTGGAAAGATGTCAGTGTGTTTTAGAATTACAGACATATCAGGAGCATTTAGTTACACCCACAGAGTGGCACTGTGTGACCGTAGGACGGTTGTAATGGTAGGGTGTTTTTTAAACAGCCCCACATCTGCTCCCTAGCCCCTCCACCATCCAGGCGGGGCAGCTTCCCCCCCCCACCCCACCCCCCACCCCCCCCCTTCAGACACTGGGGTCCCCTTGGGGAGGGGGGGAGGCACATGCTAATGACACAGGATGGACACAGGTCAATGTGGGATGGGCACGGGACAGACGGGGGATGGGGAGGGGATGGACATGTGTCAACATGGGATGGACATGAGACGGACAGAGGACAGACACGGGATGGACACAGATCAACATGGGATAGACACAGGGTGGACAGAGCATAGGATGGACATGGGTTAACATGAGATGGACACAGAACAGCAGATGGACACAGGATGGACAGATTGACACAGGGTCAACATGGGATGAACACGGGATGGGCATGGGATGGAGACGCATCAACATGTGGAGGATATGGGTATACATGAGATGGACACATGATAGACACGGGATGGGCATGGGATAGACATGGATCAAGATGGGACTGAGCTGGTGCTGACATGGGATTAAAAAGTGACCAATATGTGATGGAGACGGGGTCCACAGGGGATTGACATGGGAATGACACGCAAGTGACACAGGGTTGACATGGGTTCCATGGGGCATCAGTGTTGTTGGCATGTGAATGACACAGGATGGGCACGTAAGCAACATGCAACTGGCACAAAATTAACATGTGATCGAGGGAAGATCCATGGGGATTGGTTTAGAGCTGGCATGGGATTTACATGGGATTAAGGCAACAGCAATGGCTAATGAAGAGGTGGTTGACAGGTGAATGAGACAGGATGGCACGTGAGCAACATGCAGTGAATACGCAGCCAACAGGGGGCTGACACGGGATTAAGGCAAAATCAGTGGGGACTCAATGTAGAGTTGGCAGGTGGGCATGGGACTGACACGTGAGAAACACACAACAACATGGGATGAACAGGGTGTGAACATGAGACTGACATAGGATTGAGACAGGACCAATGGGAAATCAACAGAGGGTTGGCTCATAAATAACAGGTGACCAACATGGGATTAACACTTGGCCCACATGGGATTGAGACCCAGTCAACGGGGAATCAACCTGTGAATGACACGGGATTTACATGTGGCCAACATGGGATTAACATGCAATTGACACGTTACTGAGCTGCAACTAACAGGTAATCAACACAGGATTGACACGCTCTGCCCTCATGCAGGGCCACAGTCTGTCCCTGTCACCACCGCGCTGCCCCAAACGGTGTCTGACCTGTGACTCTGAGGAATCCCTCTGCCTCTTCCTCCTCCCTGCCGAGAGGTCACAGTCTGTGGTTTCCACGAAGCGGCTCCAGAGACCACAGCCCGGCCGTGGGGATCTTCTCCGAGCTCTCTCCCTTGGTGCAGTTTGTTCTCAAGCAGCCCTGGGTGCAGGAGCCAAGTGGGAGCTGCCACTGGAGGGCCCTGGAGCTGCCTCATCCCTTGGGACATGGTCATGATGTGGAGGACTTGCTCTCCATCCCATCCTCCTACTCACAGAGTGGTCATGCTCTGTGTGCTCCACAAGACGGCTCCGGAGACGATGGCCCGGCCATGGGGATCTGCTCTGCGCTCTCTCCCTTGGTGCAGTTTGCTCTGGAGCAGCCCTGGGTGCAGGAGACAACTGGGAGCTGCCACTGGAGGGCCTTGGAGCTGCATCACGTTTGGGAGCACAGTCACAACTTGGAGGCCAAATTCTCCTCCTCCGCCTCCCAGAGCAGCGGTGCTCCATCTCCTCCACGAACCGGCTGCGCAGATCACAGCTGTGATGAACAGGGGGTGAACATGGGATTGACACAGGATTGAGACAGGACCAGCAGGAAATCAGCAGAGGGTTGACTCACAAATAACAGGTGACCAACATGGGATTAACATGCAACTGACACGTTACTGAGTTGAACCAACTGGTAACCAACGCAGGATTGACACGCTCTGCCCTCACGCAGGGCCACAGTCTGCCCCTGTCACCACCGCGCTGCCCCGAACGGTCTCTGACCTGTGACTCTGAGGAAACCCTCTGCCTCTTCCTCCTCCCTGCTAAGAGGTCACAGTCTGTGGTGTCCATGAACCCGTTGAGGAGACCAGAGCCCGGCCGTGGGGATGTCCTCCGCCCTCTCTTCCTCGGTGGGGTTTGCTCCCCAGCAGACCTGGGTGTGGGAGCTGGTGTGGAGGAGCCTGAGTGCGTCTCTGGGAAGTCCTCTGTGCCCACCACCGTGTCCTGCAAAGAGAGCTGTGAAAAGGTCCTGCCCTTCCCTCCTGGAAGGACCAGAACCGTGGGGAACCCCCAGAAGCTGTGGCACGGGACAGCTAAGGGCCTCCCAAAGGCTCTGTGGGAGGGCTGCAAAGGCAGAAGGGCCAACTGTGGAGAAATGGGTTGGGTCTAGGCGGGATGCTTTCAGAGGGAGCAGAGTTGCATCTGTGAAGAAAGCTGCAGTGTGGCAGGGAAAAGAGAGCAATTTCAAGATCCCAGAAAGAAGTCCACTGTCCATCTGGTGCCCTGACCCACCTCCCCAGTTACCTTTGTCTGAGGAGGCAGACCCTGTGGTTCCACAGAACCCACCTGTTTGCTGCCAGCCACCCCCTGACTGAGGAGGGAACAGGCAGATGATGGTTCTGGTGAGGAAGAAGCCCTTTCTTCAAGCTGCCGTCCAGAGCACCTGGAGAAAAAAAAAAGAGTGATCTCTGTTTAGGGCTGTTCTTGCAGCCTCCTTCGGGGTTCAGTCATTTTCCTGAAGCAGTTCCTACAACGGAGAGAAAACCTAACCAAGACTACAAATGGGAAATTCGATCGTGGTCTTCCCACCAGGTTGCCTGCAACCTCCATTTCATAGAATCATCAAATCATCAATTAGTTTGGTGACCTTAATGACTATTTAGTTCCAACCCCCTGCCCCAGGTCCACTAGCCCAGGTTGCCCAAAGCTCCGTCCAACCTGACCTTGAACCCTTCCAGGGAAGGGGCAGCCACAGCTTCTCTGGGCAACCTGTGCCAGGGCCTCACCCCCCTCACAGGGAAGAATTTCTTCCTAGTATCTAATCCAAATCTACCCTCTGCCAGTTTAAAACTGTTACCCCTCATCCTGTCAATACACGCCCTGATAAGGGGTCCCTCCCCATCTTTCCTGTAGGCCCCCCTAAAGTGCTCTTCTGTCTCTCAGCCACCTTCAGATAGCAGACAAGTAGCAGTTTACACCAAGGCAGGACCCTAAAGCCCAGCAAGGAAAGATAAGGACTGACATGGGGTAGTTCAGATTTGACAGCACCGAAGGACGCAGGTGGTAATTGTCTCTGGTGACAGAAGGAGAAACGCAGAAATAGAAAGAGGATGAGAAGAAAAAAAGCAAAGACAGGAAAAGGGCGTGTACTCTGAACACATTTTAATACTTGTTTTTACCTGACATAAAACAGTAAATAGGCTTGCTGACTGAGAACTCTGTCGAGGTCACAAGGTTCCACAAACTCATCATTCATCTTATACCACAGTCCATTGCTGGCCTGTCAAAAAAGGCATTGATACCTGGAGATGAACTGCATGGTTCCTCAGCAAAAACAGAGGCAGAAAACTACAGAACCAAGAGTACATCAAATCAAAACAAATCCCGTCCAGCTCCTAAGGAGACCTTCTCCCCCAAAACCTTGGCTGCCAGTAACACTGCCATGAACATCTGTCGTCCCCAGCACAAGTATTTCCTTTGCGAGGAAGGATATTGGTCTCTACCTTCACATAGCAGTAGAAGTGTCCTCTGTGACAGCTCTCACCACTGTGTACCAGGACAGCATATAAGGAGTAGACGAGCGGTTCTCCAGCTGTCTGAGACATGTACGGGCGAAGATCCAAGTACTCTGGGTACTCCACAACCTACGGAGAGACCAAGAGGGCTCAGAAATGATCCTGAACTACTGCCTGAAATAGCCTTCCAAGACCAGGGGCCAGAGCTGTATAAACGCAGTTCTGGGGTTCAAGAAGACTTGGTTTTCCCTAAAGCAACGTGTCATGGTTTGGGTAGCAGGTTCTTGGCCAAAGCAGCTCTGTTGGAGCAGAGTACGTGCTTGTCTTCCCACAGGAACTCTCCTCTCCCCAGAAGAAAACAAAAAAACTCCACAAGAACAGCTTGTGAAAGAGCACACTGCTTTGGGAGATCTGCTCCAGGAAGAGGAAGTTGCACTCCCAGTGGCATACACACCTTGCTGATCTTCCTGCCGGTCAAATCTTCACACCTTCTCAGACACACCGTGAGAACCCTGGGCACGTGATGGACTGTGTTCTTCTTGGAGATGGCAGACATCTTGTCACACCTTGAAACCAAGCACAGAGCCAAGTGCTGAAATGCTCCCTGTCTTGCCCCAGGAAGGCCAGATAACCTTTCATGGCTCACACATCCTCACGCTATTTTAAGGTTATTCAGTACCGTAAGGCCATACTAAAAAAAGCTGCATCTCATTCTGGTGCATTAAACCTAGGTGAAAAGGTGACGTGGGACAGATAGATGACATAGAGCACCTGCACACACAACCTAGTACTCAAGTGTTGTTAGTAATCATCTCACTTGCTACACTGAATGCAGTTTTCACCATCCAGCAGGTGAGGCTTCACAAAATCCGCCAGAGCTGCAGGGACAGATGATGCGGCCTGGAGGAGTGAGAAAGGAGAGCACTGAGCTGCGGGAGATACCCTCGCCCAAACACTTACTGGTTGACAAAAAACCCAGCTAGGTGATGCTGACGAGAGCCACTGCGAACCCACAAGTAGGGTCCAGAATGAGGCAGAAAGAGGGTATTATGCTTGACATTTCCCTCATTTCCCAGGGATTCACGGGGCTATCAAGAGCTGCATCTCTGTGCCACCGCTCAGTTGAAAACACAGCAACCCATCAGCCTAGGAGCCAGACGGGTGTTGAGGAAGAGCCAAGGGAAGAAGGATGAGAGTACATCAAGGGTGCAGAGAGGAGAACGTGTGCTTGTTCAGCTTAAGGCCAGCACCTACAGGGAGACCACGGCCATGGCCTCCCCAGGAGCATTCCATCCATTCCACATCCCACCCACCACCAGGCTCTCTTGCGTTTGCAGGATGCATTTTTAAGTCAACTGTGTGGATTCAGGAAAGCTACAGGGGCCCTGGGACATCCCAAAGCACAGTTACAAACCCTCTTACTTTTATATCCAAAGGAATATCCAGGAAGGATCTGTAGGAAATGGAAACCGCGCTGCAGCTCAGGCACATGACTGGAAGGCAAATCAAAATGTTCAGCAATCGGGGAAGTCAATTGACTGTGCCAGTTTATGTCCTTCATAGCTACTACGCCAGTCACACGATCAGCTGTTTATCACAGGCAGACAGAAGGACACAGACAATTCCAAGGAGAGCAATGGAAAAGTACCTCTGGATCTCAGATAGCCCATGAATATTTGATGGACAATGGTAGTTGATCGAGAAGCGATGTCCAATCTCTGTCTAAATGGTAAGACAGAGAGTTAGCTCCTCCATTTTTTTTTCCTTTGTCTGAAAGACCTTGGTGTGGGGTTTCCTTGATGGGAGTACATCAAGGTGTTCAAAAAGCTTGAGAACATTCAAAAGTAATTTGCTTATGCTTACCTGCTTCTCCGACTCAGACAATTTCTCTGCATGGTGTTGATAGTACGGTGTAAGCATTGGCGGGCGCTTCCCTGCTTGCCAAGCATGAAATCTTTTCCTATTCCTAAAAAAGAAGTTAGTAGTTCTCTCCTACAACAAGGGGGAAAAAAAAAATCTGTAAAAGCAACTGAAACGACTTACGTGTGAGAACACGGACGATAGCCCAAGGCTGGATGGCGCTGTCCGAGGATCGCAGGGCCTCGTTAACGTGCGCTTCCATACTGCACATCATGCAGAGGTCTCTCCGATGACCTGAAGAGGGAGGGAAGCAAGCTCCTCAGGTCAGCAAAATACCCGTAGTGATGGGAAGAAACCTAATGGAGATCTTGAAGTTATAACAAGAGTCTCCACTCCTCCCAAGCTGCCAAAGTCCCAACAAGCCCGGCACATTTTGCCCCGTAGAAAACGTTCTGCAGAGGGATGCTAAACTGTCGTAAGGTTTCTTTTGCAACAAGCAGAGAGAGTTTAATTTGCAGGAATGGGGAGCCGAGTCTAGAAAGAGGTGCCTTTCTGAAGAAGAACACGCCTAGATACAGCGAGCGACGTCTAGGCTTGAGTGTTCAAACACCACCAACTCGGGGGGGTTGGCAAAGAAGGGCTGCCTTTCTCCTAAATCCAGTTCCAGATTCTGGGTATCCCTGGGAAGTGCCCAGCAGATTTACAGGGAGATGTTCTTAAAAGCACTCACACGACTGGCTGTGCTCCTGAGAGAGCAGGTAGTTGGCCAGAGGGGGCGTGTATGTCAGGCACTGCAGGGCAGAGTTGAGGAAGCACGTATTCCCCAGGTTGCGGAGTCCCGCTCCAGCTCTCTGCCGCTGCTGCCATTCCATGTAGATCTTCTCCGGGGGATAGAGGATGCATTGTGGCGGAGCCATTTCCTCAGCAATGACTGCAGGGAAATGACATTTGAAAACAGAGGAGACAATACTGTTGCACAGAAGCGTATTTGAAAGTCGAGTTCTCGACAGGAGCACCCAGTACAAACAACTCTACACCCAACCCAGAAGCACCGGGAGAAGCCTGACGCTGACACTGAAATTCACTGGTCAAGAAACAGTTTCAGAAAGTACTCTGTTCCCCTGCTTACTTTGCCAAAAGTCCAAAAAACCCACGCTCTGATTTCTGTGCCTCAGGCTACCTTCCTCTCCCTCTAGAGACTTGAACTGCATTATCAGGTCAAGTCTTCCCTGATCCTGACTGTAACTTGGTGAAAACAAGTGTCTAGCCCACAAGGTAACCCCACCGATGTCAGATCTTTCTACGAGCAATGCCATCTTTCAAAGTCTTGTACTAGTGGCAGAGGAGTGCTGTTAAAATGAGTTTTCCTGTGTGTAATTGAAAACACCTGGCTAAGTCTGGCTGCTCTCAGGAAAGGCCCCAGAATTCACTCGAGGTTGTCAGCACACCAACACTCAGGGCTGGAGCACCAGCCACCTCCGTTGCCTCTGGGCATTCACAAAATCCCGACCTGCTGGGGAAGCTGTTACTACTCACGGGAGTCGTTCCCCATTGCAGGCATCGCTCCTCTCAGGAACAGAAGGGAAATCTTCCCTTGGCAAAGGGGGATGTCAGGGTGCTCTCCAGAGAGAGAAGATCAGCGCAAATCCCTGATTGCAAAACAAGGACTGAAGCTCAACAAAACGCTTAAAGAAACCCCAAACACAACGCACACAACAGCATCTTCCAACAAAAGTCCTTCAGTGGTACTTGTGGCTGATGCAAGCTGCAGGCTGAGAGCCCTACTGTCCCTGTCACAAGACTCCCACTGACAGCAATTACAAAGGCCCTCTCGATACTTTTATCCTCTATCTACCTACTCTTTATAATCTGTCCTGAAAGTCAAATCATAATTACCTTTGAAAGAGGGTGGAAGCTGACGAGAAGTGGGAAGGAAACGATAAATAGTGGGAAAAAAGTAGGCAAAGCAGGTAGCAAAGTAGGCACGCAGGTAGCAAAGGAAGGAGACAGGGAGATCACAAGTTCCAAGCAGGTGCTGCACCACTGCCCCTTTGTGACACGGGCACGCGCCGTGGCAACGCAGCTGCCTCGGCCCCAGCAACTCCCGTAGCCAGCATCTGGCAGCCCCTGGGCTTCCCTGCACACTGCTGGGGAAGGGCTGCTCCTCCGCGGGCAGAGCTCCCACCTCTTCCCTGAGCCGCAGCAGCCAGAGGAATGGCAACCTGCCCAGGGCTGTAAGCGTGCCTCCTCACAGCTTTGGCTGGCACACTGGGGTTGCTGAGAGTTTCTTTTCTACTCTTCGAGATACACACTGTGTGCGTGAGGCTCATGGAGCAAAGCACCTGGTCTCTTACAGGTTCATCTCCAATGAACTTTGTCTGCCCCCCCAGATACAGCCACAGGTTGACTCTGAACTAGCACTAGCAAAGAAACACCTTCAGCAACTGCGCTGGGTTGACCTTGGCTGGCTGCCCGGCCCCCACCCAGCTGTGTTCTCACCCTCCAGCTCCGAAAACCATTCCTGTGTGGATTTTAAGCATCTTCACATTTTCAACTGCCTCCAGGAGCTTCCTATCAGCCCCAGCTTTGCCAGATTCCCCCCCGGGGTGGCTGGAGGCAGTTTTGTTCCTGACCCACTTGGCTTAGGTAGGTTTAGGCTGGTAGCACATCTGGTATAACTCCCCGTTCCTGCTCAGCGGGCAGGTAGTATTGGTCCTGCCCCAACGAAACAGCTCGTTGTTATTCCTGCCCCACTTGAGCTGGCCGGTTTGGCCTCCTGGGTCATCTAGTTTTCCTCGGTCCTGCTTGGGGCTGTGAGTTGTACTCCTGCTGAGCTCAGGGCAGTTAGTTTTGCCCCTGCTCCGCTCAGGGAAGATTTCTCTTTCTGTCCTCCACTTGGGGCATCCAGTTTGGCCACAGCCTTGCTTGGGTGGCCTTTTGTCATCACGTCCCTCTCAGGACAGCTGTTTTTTCCCCTCCCTTGCTTGCGGAAGCTCATTCTTCCCCTTCTCCCTCCAGGGTACCTGGATTTAGTCCTGCCCTGCTCAGGTGGCTCTTTATGCCCCTGCACAAATCAGGGTGGCCAGCTTTGCTCCTGCCCCGCTTGGGGCATTTACTTTTGCCCCTGACTCTGCCCTGCTCGGAGTGGCCGTTTTTGCCCCTGCCCCAGCAGGACCAGTGAGGCTCCAGAACCATTTGCCTGGGACCAGACGGCAGCCGAGTGCTGTATTTAATTGTCACACCGCAGCCTCACCTTTCAGGACAAAGTCAGCTTTGCTTCCAAGCCTCCTCTAGCACCGCTCCTCCAGCTGCCATCTGACAGCTGCCATCTGACATTCAGATTTAGCAACTTTGCTAACCACAGGAATGACCGTGCAGCCGAGGAGAGGACCTGCCTTCCTGCTCCTCTGCAGCACCCCAACGTTCTGCTCCAGCCCCTCCAGGCCTCCGACGCCGTGGGGACCGAGCCCAGAGGAGCGAGCCACAGCAGGGTGGCAGGAAGGGGCAGCCTTTCAGACCTCTTTCAACAGACCTCTTTTCTGCCTCTTTAGCCTGGTTTTCGGCTGCCACTCTTGATCTCGATGTGGCCACAGGGGTAGATCATCGGTGCCCGAGGATGTGTAGGAGCCTCTGGGCTGCCTGACTATGTCTGAGACTTGCTCCCTGTCTCCTCCTCCATCCCCCTTTGGCACACAGGTCATGCCTCCGCATGTGCCAGAGCAATATAGAACAATTCCCCTGCATGCCAAGGGACAGCTTAACAATTGCAGAGGTCTTGTTTCCAGTTCGGTATACCATCTAGATTCTCACTGCAGCCTGCCGCTGCACAAAATCCCATGCTGTTAGGAATTGTGAGGAGAGTTCCAATGACACCTCCGCAGGGTAATGCGGTGGCACAACGCCGTGTCTGAGAAGACAGGTGCAGGGAGCAGCGGTGGAGAAAATGTCAGTGTGGGGAGAGAGTTGTACGCAGCAACGCAGAACAACTTTGAACCTTGATGTCTTGTACCATGCCTGGCCCATCTCCCAGTGACCTTCCCTAGGGTTGTCTCAGAGATTTAGTCCTTGTCCTTCTAAAACTACTTTCTTCTTCCTTCATTGAACTGTCGTCTGTGGCATGTATGCTTTGGAAGACCTGAGTTTTACCCATAGAAAATCAAGTTTAAAATGTGTTCACTTTGACCAAATAAAATGAAGGCTTTCTTCTGCAGTGCAACAATAGTACTCCATGTCCTGATAACTCACTTCAGGTGGTGGTTATTATTCCAGAGTTTAACAACAACAACAACAACAACATAAGAAAATAAAGAACAAAAAAAAAGAAAAAAGTTACTAGTTGGTGCTAAGTTACTGTTGGACTAACACAGGCTAAAGATGGCAGAAAAAATTCCTTGTTAGGGTAAAGAGGGGGGAAAAACCCCACAAATCAAACCAAACCATGTCATCCTCTTACCTCCCCTGTACCTCGAGAGAGATTCCAAGCCTTTGGTTTCCTGCCTGAGAGACTTGCGACCATTAAGTCTCTTTTCCCCATAGCTCTCTTGCTGCAGTTTAGAGGTGCTGTGTCAGTGTGAGTAACAAGGTTACAAAGATCGCTCTTCCACACAGAAATGCCCTTGCCCTACACACCGTGACTGTCAGCTTGGGCTTTTTGTGCAAATGCTTTTGGCATGGAGCGGTAACTCCTAGCTGCTGTTCCGACGACGGATTTAACTGATGGCTTTCTTCATTTCTTCACTGCAAAGGGCCCCCCGGGTTGGTCCCCAGAGTTTCAGATAGTAACAGCAGGTTAGAAATTGAGAATGTCACTAGGTTCTTGGACTGAAGGAGAGGCCTGGTGTCGTGGCCTGGTTTAGGACCAGCCCTCAGGATTTCTGGATTCTGATTTGTGCTTGGCCCCTGATGCAGCGTGCAGTGTGCAGGTCACTCCTGAGGGCTGCAGTTACAGCTCTGGTCAAAGTCAGCATGGTCAGCATCCCTCAGTCAGGCTCTGCACGCTCTGGAGGCATGTTCTGCTCTGTCTCACGACCGGACAGGAGGTGTGTGTGCCATGTTTCTGCTTCTGAATGGGATGTGGGAGAGAGGCAAGTCACCATCGGCCTGTCAGCTCTGCGCAGGCCCGGAGAAGGAGCAAGGCTTTGATGAGAAACAGGCCTTGGGAGAAAGATCAGAACCTGCCAGGCTGCGCTAAGGTGGCAGGGCAAAACAACGGAGAGCTGCAATGCTGAGCTGTGGAAAAGCAGCAAGATGTCTGAGACAGGGCTTATGGACGGTGCAGCTACTAAGACGGGCACAAGATAGAATGATTCTGTTCAACAGTTCTCTGTCAGGGAAGGCAGCCGCTCTGCCGGCAACCCGACTGGAGAAGAGCTCGACCTTGACAAGATTCCGGTGTGCCCTTGAGAAGAGGAGACAGACAGAGGGAAGAATGTTGCAAACAAGTCTGAGGAAGTAAGGGGAACACAGATGTTAGCAACTAACCACCAATGTATTTGTGAAAAACAACTGTATAACCAATAGTCTTTTGCCAGGGTAGCAGAGAGATATTATAAAAAGGCAGATAACAAACGGGGGGGTGTGTGTGTGTGTGTGTGTGTGTGTTTTCGCCTGGCCTGCCAACTTAAGTGAAAATGGTCTCCCATCGTTTTTTGACTGTCTCTACCACAACGACAGTTCTCCACTTGCTACAGGAATCTAAAGCAAGCTCTACTGCAAAGCAAGCGTTCCTGTTACCAGTTTGGAAGAAATCAATGTACCATACAATGAAATGTTTACCTTCAGATACTGGAAAGCAAAGAGCAAACACAACTTCTGAGCCCTTCTATAGTATTTTGGTGACAGCTATGTGCACAGGTCAATTTCCCTTCTCATATTGAAATTTATAGTGGATGAATGAGGTAACTATAAAGAATTGAGATGAGGTAGAGATGGATGGCACATTTCAATGCTTAAATACTTTACTGGACTGGGACTCTATGTTTCTGAACTCTCTAGCCGATAGTCCTTCTTCCTGCAGTCTCGGCTCGGAGACCCTCCAGACACTTTGACAGGAAAATTTCACGTTAAACACTAGTATTTTAAACTCTTTTCTTCAAATTAGCTCTCACTTCCATCCTCCCTCTGGTATCCTGCAGGGAGCATGCTCTGAGAGCAACTCAACTGACCGACATTTCAAACCCATTCCAAGGTGAGCAGGGTCTACCTGAAGCACCATTAGTTTTTAGGGGTACATATGGTAAGAGAATCCCATTTTAAAGTGAGAAAACTGTGGTGTAGTTGAGAGGAAAGCAGACAAATTGAAACCTGTCATGCAGATACTGGGAAGTTAGGTGAGAAGAGTCAGGTGCCCTTGTTACTGAAATGACAGGGAGAAAGATACCTGGAAATGTGAGAAATAAAATCCAGCACGTTTTTCTTTAGCTCTTTTGTTAGAGCCAGTTTTTAAAATAAGAGCTGTCTGCGGAACAGATGTGTTTTGTCGTGTTTTACGTTCTGAATATTTATTTATCTTCACACTAATAAGAGGGCGGCTAAAACCAAATCTTCATTCCAATTTTTTTATTTTCTTGCCAAATGCCTTTTAATTCTCTTCTCTTGAATATTCTGTTGGTCGCTTAGTGCTTCCGTGGCTGTTCTTCTGGTTACCCTGGAGCACTCTCTTCTGCGCTGCTCTCACTCTCTAGTCTCAGTTCTTATTGTGTGAAGTACCGGTCATTTGCATGACTCTGTGCTGATTATCCCTGGACAACGCTCGCTAACCTGGAAAGATGTCAGTGGGTTTTAGAATTACAGACATATCAGGAGCATTTAGTTACACCCACAAAGTGGCACTGTGTGACCGTAGGACGGTTGTAATGGTAGGGTGTTTTTTAAACAGCCCCACATCTGCTCCCTAGCCCCTCCACCATCCAGGCGGGGCAGCTTCCCCCCCCCACCCCACCCCCCACCCCCCCCCTTCAGACACTGGGGTCCCCTTGGGGAGGGGGGGAGGCACATGCTAATGACACAGGATGGACACAGGTCAATGTGGGATGGACACGGGACAGACGGGGGATGGGGAGGGGATGGACATGTGTCAACATGGGATGGACATGAGATGGACAGAGGACAGACACGGGATGGACACAGATCAACATGGGATAGACACAGGGTGGACAGAGCATAGGATAGACATGGGTTAACATGAGATGGACACAGAACAGCAGATGGACACAGGATGGACAGATTGACACAGGGTCAACATGGGATGAACACGGGATGGGCATGGGATGGAGACGCATCAACATGTGGAGGACATGGGTATACATGAGATGGACACATGATAGACACGGGATGGGCATGGGATAGACATGGATCAAGATGGGACTGAGCTGGTGCTGACATGGGATTAAAAAGTGACCAATATGTGATGGAGACGGGGTCCACAGGGGATTGACATGGGAATGACACGCAAGTGACACAGGGTTGACATGGGTTCCATGGGGCATCAGTGTTGTTGGCATGTGAATGACACAGGATGGGCACGTAAGCAACATGCAACTGGCACAAAATTAACATGTGATCGAGGGAAGATCCATGGGGATTGGTTTAGAGCTGGCATGGGATTTACATGGGATTAAGGCAACAGCAATGGCTAATGAAGAGGTGGTTGACAGGTGAATGAGACAGGATGGCACGTGAGCAACATGCAGTGAATACGCAGCCAACAGGGGGCTGACACGGGATTAAGGCAAAATCAGTGGGGACTCAATGTAGAGTTGGCAGGTGGGCATGGGACTGACACGTGAGAAACACACAACAACATGGGATGAACAGGGTGTGAACATGAGACTGACATAGGATTGAGACAGGACCAATGGGAAATCAACAGAGGGTTGGCTCATAAATAACAGGTGACCAACATGGGATTAACACTTGGCCCACATGGGATTGAGACCCAGTCAACGGGGAATCAACCTGTGAATGACACGGGATTTACATGTGGCCAACATGGGATTAACATGCAATTGACACGTTACTGAGCTGCAACTAACAGGTAATCAACACAGGATTGACACGCTCTGCCCTCATGCAGGGCCACAGTCTGTCCCTGTCACCACCGCGCTGCCCCAAACGGTGTCTGACCTGTGACTCTGAGGAATCCCTCTGCCTCTTCCTCCTCCCTGCCGAGAGGTCACAGTCTGTGGTTTCCACGAAGCGGCTCCAGAGACCACAGCCCGGCCGTGGGGATCTTCTCCGAGCTCTCTCCCTTGGTGCAGTTTGTTCTCAAGCAGCCCTGGGTGCAGGAGCCAAGTGGGAGCTGCCACTGGAGGGCCCTGGAGCTGCCTCATCCCTTGGGACATGGTCATGATGTGGAGGACTTGCTCTCCATCCCATCCTCCTACTCACAGAGTGGTCATGCTCTGTGTGCTCCACAAGACGGCTCCGGAGACGATGGCCCGGCCATGGGGATCTGCTCTGCGCTCTCTCCCTTGGTGCAGTTTGCTCTGGAGCAGCCCTGGGTGCAGGAGACAACTGGGAGCTGCCACTGGAGGGCCTTGGAGCTGCATCACGTTTGGGAGCACAGTCACAACTTGGAGGCCAAATTCTCCTCCTCCGCCTCACAGAGCAGCGGTGCTCCATCTCCTCCACGAACCGGCTGCGCAGATCACAGCTGTGATGAACAGGGGGTGAACATGGGATTGACACAGGATTGAGACAGGACCAGCAGGAAATCAGCAGAGGGTTGACTCACAAATAACAGGTGACCAACATGGGATTAACATGCAACTGACACGTTACTGAGTTGAACCAACTGGTAACCAACGCAGGATTGACACGCTCTGCCCTCACGCAGGGCCACAGTCTGCCCCTGTCACCACCGCGCTGCCCCGAACGGTCTCTGACCTGTGACTCTGAGGAAACCCTCTGCCTCTTCCTCCTCCCTGCTAAGAGGTCACAGTCTGTGGTGTCCATGAACCCGTTGAGGAGACCAGAGCCCGGCCGTGGGGATGTCCTCCGCCCTCTCTTCCTCGGTGGGGTTTGCTCCCCAGCAGACCTGGGTGTGGGAGCTGGTGTGGAGGAGCCTGAGTGCGTCTCTGGGAAGTCCTCTGTGCCCACCACCGTGTCCTGCAAAGAGAGCTGTGAAAAGGTCCTGCCCTTCCCTCCTGGAAGGACCAGAACCGTGGGGAACCCCCAGAAGCTGTGGCACGGGACAGCTAAGGGCCTCCCAAAGGCTCTGTGGGAGGGCTGCAAAGGCAGAAGGGCCAACTGTGGAGAAATGGGTTGGGTCTAGGCGGGATGCTTTCAGAGGGAGCAGAGTTGCATCTGTGAAGAAAGCTGCAGTGTGGCAGGGAAAAGAGAGCAATTTCAAGATCCCAGAAAGAAGTCCACTGTCCATCTGGTGCCCTGACCCACCTCCCCAGTTACCTTTGTCTGAGGAGGCAGACCCTGTGGTTCCACAGAACCCACCTGTTTGCTGCCAGCCACCCCCTGACTGAGGAGGGAAGAGGCAGATGATGGTTCTGGTGAGGAAGAAGCCCTTTCTTCAAGCTGCCGTCCAGAGCACCTGGAGAAAAAAAAAGAGTGATCTCTGTTTAGGGCTGTTCTTGCAGCCTCCTTCGGGGTTCAGTCATTTTCCTGAAGCAGTTCCTACAACGGAGAGAAAACCTAACCAAGACTACAAATGGGAAATTCGATCGTGGTCTTCCCACCAGGTTGCCTGCAACCTCCATTTCATAGAATCATCAAATCATCAATTAGTTTGGTGACCTTAATGACTATTTAGTTCCAACCCCCTGCCCCAGGTCCACTAGCCCAGGTTGCCCAAAGCTCCGTCCAACCTGACCTTGAACCCTTCCAGGGAAGGGGCAGCCACAGCTTCTCTGGGCAACCTGTGCCAGGGCCTCACCCCCCTCACAGGGAAGAATTTCTTCCTAGTATCTAATCCAAATCTACCCTCTGCCAGTTTAAAACTGTTACCCCTCATCCTGTCAATACACCCCCTGATAAGGGGTCCCTCCCCATCTTTCCTGTAGGCCCCCCTAAAGTGCTCTTCTCTCTCTCAGCCACCTTCAGATAGCAGACAAGTAGCAGTTTACACCAAGGCAGGACCCTAAAGCCCAGCAAGGAAAGATAAGGACTGACATGGGGTAGTTCAGATTTGACAGCACCGAAGGACGCAGGTGGTAATTGTCTCTGATGACAGAAGGAGAAACGCAGAAATAGAAAGAGGATGAGAAGAAAAAAAGCAAAGACAGGAAAAGGGCGTGTACTCTGAACACATTTTAATACTTGTTTTTACCTGACATAAAACAGTAAATAGGCTTGCTGACTGAGAACTCTGTCGAGGTCACAAGGTTCCACAAACTCATCATTCATCTTATACCACAGTCCATTGCTGGCCTGTCAAAAAAGGCATTGATACCTGGAGATGAACTGCATGGTTCCTCAGCAAAAACAGAGGCAGAAAACTACAGAACCAAGAGTACATCAAATCAAAACAAATCCCGTCCAGCTCCTAAGGAGACCTTCTCCCCCAAAACCTTGGCTGCCAGTAACACTGCCATGAACATCTGTCGTCCCCAGCACAAGTATTTCCTTTGCGAGGAAGGACATTGGTCTCTACCTTCACATAGCAGTAGAAGTGTCCTCTGTGACAGCTCTCACCACTGTGTACCAGGACAGCATATAAGGAGTAGACGAGCGGTTCTCCAGCTGTCTGAGACATGTACGGGCGAAGATCCAAGTACTCTGGGTACTCCACAACCTACGGAGAGACCAAGAGGGCTCAGAAATGATCCTGAACTACTGCCTGAAATAGCCTTCCAAGACCAGGGGCCAGAGCTGTATAAACGCAGTTCTGGGGTTCAAGAAGACTTGGTTTTCCCTAAAGCAACGTGTCATGGTTTGGGTAGCAGGTTCTTGGCCAAAGCAGCTCTGTTGGAGCAGAGTACGTGCTTGTCTTCCCACAGGAACTCTCCTCTCCCCAGAAGAAAACAAAAAAACTCCACAAGAACAGCTTGTGAAAGAGCACACTGCTTTGGGAGATCTGCTCCAGGAAGAGGAAGTTGCACTCCCAGTGGCATACACACCTTGCTGATCTTCCTGCCGGTCAAATCTTCACACCTTCTCAGACACACCGTGAGAACCCTGGGCACGTGATGGACTGTGTTCTCCTTGGAGATGGCAGACATCTTGTCACACCTTGAAACCAAGCACAGAGCCAAGTGCTGAAATGCTCCCTGTCTTGCCCCAGGAAGGCCAGATAACCTTTCATGGCTCACACATCCTCACGCTATTTTAAGGTTATTCAGTACCGTAAGGCCATACTAAAAAAAGCTGCATCTCATTCTGGTGCATTAAACCTAGGTGAAAAGGTGACGTGGGACAGATAGATGACATAGAGCACCTGCACACACAACCTAGTACTCAAGTGTTGTTAGTAATCATCTCACTTGCTACACTGAATGCAGTTTTCACCATCCAGCAGGTGAGGCTTCACAAAATCCGCCAGAGCTGCAGGGACAGATGATGCGGCCTGGAGGAGTGAGAAAGGAGAGCACTGAGCTGCGGGAGATACCCTCGCCCAAACACTTACTGGTTGACAAAAAACCCAGCTAGGTGATGCTGACGAGAGCCACTGCGAACCCACAAGTAGGGTCCAGAATGAGGCAGAAAGAGGGTATTATGCTTGACATTTCCCTCATTTCCCAGGGATTCACGGGGCTATCAAGAGCTGCATCTCTGTGCCACCGCTCAGTTGAAAACACAGCAACCCATCAGCCTAGGAGCCAGACGGGTGTTGAGGAAGAGCCAAGGGAAGAAGGATGAGAGTACATCAAGGGTGCAGAGAGGAGAACGTGTGCTTGTTCAGCTTAAGGCCAGCACCTACAGGGAGACCACGGCCATGGCCTCCCCAGGAGCATTCCATCCATTCCACATCCCACCCACCACCAGGCTCTCTTGCGTTTGCAGGATGCATTTTTAAGTCAACTGTGTGGATTCAGGAAAGCTACAGGGGCCCTGGGACATCCCAAAGCACAGTTACAAACCCTCTTACTTTTATATCCAAAGGAATATCCAGGAAGGATCTGTAGGAAATGGAAACCGCGCTGCAGCTCAGGCACATGACTGGAAGGCAAATCAAAATGTTCAGCAATCGGGGAAGTCAATTGACTGTGCCAGTTTATGTCCTTCATAGCTACTACGCCAGTCACACGATCAGCTGTTTATCACAGGCAGACAGAAGGACACAGACAATTCCAAGGAGAGCAATGGAAAAGTACCTCTGGATCTCAGATAGCCCATGAATATTTGATGGACAATGGTAGTTGATCGAGAAGCGATGTCCAATCTCTGTCTAAATGGTAAGACAGAGAGTTAGCTCCTCCATTTTTTTTCCCTTTGTCTGAAAGACCTTGGTGTGGGGTTTCCTTGATGGGAGTACATCAAGGTGTTCAAAAAGCTTGAGAACATTGAAAAGTAATTTGCTTATGCTTACCTGCTTCTCCGACTCAGACAATTTCTCTGCATGGTGTTGATAGTACGGTGTAAGCATTGGCGGGCGCTTCCCTGCTTGCCAAGCACGAAATCTTTTCCTATTCCTAAAAAAGAAGTTAGTAGTTCTCTCCTACAACAAGGGGGAAAAAAAAAATCTGTAAAAGCAACTGAAACGACTTACGTGTGAGAACACGGACGATAGCCCAAGGCTGGATGGCGCTGTCCGAGGATCGCAGGGCCTCGTTAACGTGCGCTTCCATACTGCACATCATGCAGAGGTCTCTCCGATGACCTGAAGAGGGAGGGAAGCAAGCTCCTCAGGTCAGCAAAATACCCGTAGTGATGGGAAGAAACCTAATGGAGATCTTGAAGTTATAACAAGAGTCTCCACTCCTCCCAAGCTGCCAAAGTCCCAACAAGCCCGGCACATTTTGCCCCGTAGAAAACGTTCTGCAGAGGGATGCTAAACTGTAGTAAGGTTTCTTTTGCAAGAAGCAGAGAGAGTTTAATTTGCAGGAATGGGGAGCCGAGTCTAGAAAGAGGTGCCTTTCTGAAGAAGAACACGCCTAGATACAGCGAGCGACGTCTAGGCTTGAGTGTTCAAACACCACCAACTCGGGGGGGTTGGCAAAGAAGGGCTGCCTTTCTCCTAAATCCAGTTCCAGATTCTGGGTATCCCTGGGAAGTGCCCAGCAGATTTACAGGGAGATGTTCTTAAAAGCACTCACACGACTGGCTGTGCTCCTGAGAGAGCAGGTAGTTGGCCAGAGGGGGCGTGTATGTCAGGCACTGCAGGGCAGAGTTGAGGAAGCACGTATTCCCCAGGTTGCGGAGTCCCGCTCCAGCTCTCTGCCGCTGCTGCCATTCCATGTAGATCTTCTCCGGGGGATAGAGGATGCATTGTGGCGGAGCCATTTCCTCAGCAATGACTGCAGGGAAATGACATTTGAAAACAGAGGAGACAATACTGTTGCACAGAAGCGTATTTGAAAGTCGAGTTCTCGACAGGAGCACCCAGTACAAACAACTCTACACCCAACCCAGAAGCACCGGGAGAAGCCTGACGCTGACACTGAAATTCACTGGTCAAGAAACAGTTTCAGAAAGTACTCTGTTCCCCTGCTTACTTTGCCAAAAGTCCAAAAAACCCACGCTCTGATTTCTGTGCCTCAGGCTACCTTCCTCTCCCTCTAGAGACTTGAACTGCATTATCAGGTCAAGTCTTCCCTGATCCTGACTGTAACTTGGTGAAAACAAGTGTCTAGCCCACAAGGTAACCCCACCGATGTCAGATCTTTCTACGAGCAATGCCATCTTTCAAAGTCTTGTACTAGTGGCAGAGGAGTGCTGTTAAAATGAGTTTTCCTGTGTGTAATTGAAAACACCTGGCTAAGTCTGGCTGCTCTCAGGAAAGGCCCCAGAATTCACTCGAGGTTGTCAGCACACCAACACTCAGGGCTGGAGCACCAGCCACCTCCGTTGCCTCTGGGCATTCACAAAATCCCGACCTGCTGGGGAAGCTGTTACTACTCACGGGAGTCGTTCCCCATTGCAGGCATCGCTCCTCTCAGGAACAGAAGGGAAATCTTCCCTTGGCAAAGGGGGATGTCAGGGTGCTCTCCAGAGAGAGAAGATCAGCGCAAATCCCTGATTGCAAAACAAGGACTGAAGCTCAACAAAACGCTTAAAGAAACCCCAAACACAACGCACACAACAGCATCTTCCAACAAAAGTCCTTCAGTGGTACTTGTGGCTGATGCAAGCTGCAGGCTGAGAGCCCTACTGTCCCTGTCACAAGACTCCCACTGACAGCAATTACAAAGGCCCTCTCGATACTTTTATCCTCTATCTACCTACTCTTTATAATCTGTCCTGAAAGTCAAATCATAATTACCTTTGAAAGAGGGTGGAAGCTGACGAGAAGTGGGAAGGAAACGATAAATAGTGGGAAAAAAGTAGGCAAAGCAGGTAGCAAAGTAGGCACGCAGGTAGCAAAGGAAGGAGACAGGGAGATCACAAGTTCCAAGCAGGTGCTGCACCACTGCCCCTTTGTGACACGGGCACGCGCCGTGGCAACGCAGCTGCCTCGGCCCCAGCAACTCCCGTAGCCAGCATCTGGCAGCCCCTGGGCTTCCCTGCACACTGCTGGGGAAGGGCTGCTCCTCCGCGGGCAGAGCTCCCACCTCTTCCCTGAGCCGCAGCAGCCAGAGGAATGGCAACCTGCCCAGGGCTGTAAGCGTGCCTCCTCACAGCTTTGGCTGGCACACTGGGGTTGCTGAGAGTTTCTTTTCTACTCTTTGAGATACACACTGTGTGCGTGAGGCTCATGGAGCAAAGCACCTGGTCTCTTACAGGTTCATCTCCAATGAACTTTGTCTGCCCCCCCAGATACAGCCACAGGTTGACTCTGAACTAGCACTAGCAAAGAAACACCTTCAGCAACTGCGCTGGGTTGACCTTGGCTGGCTGCCCGGCCCCCACCCAGCTGTGTTCTCACCCTCCAGCTCCGAAAACCATTCCTGTGTGGATTTTAAGCATCTTCACATTTTCAACTGCCTCCAGGAGCTTCCTATCAGCCCCAGCTTTGCCAGATTCCCCCCCGGGGTGGCTGGAGGCAGTTTTGTTCCTGACCCACTTGGCTTAGGTAGGTTTAGGCTGGTAGCACATCTGGTATAACTCCCCGTTCCTGCTCAGCGGGCAGGTAGTATTGGTCCTGCCCCAACGAAACAGCTCGTTGTTATTCCTGCCCCACTTGAGCTGGCCGGTTTGGCCTCCTGGGTCATCTAGTTTTCCTCGGTCCTGCTTGGGGCTGTGAGTTGTACTCCTGCTGAGCTCAGGGCAGTTAGTTTTGCCCCTGCTCCGCTCAGGGAAGATTTCTCTTTCTGTCCTCCACTTGGGGCATCCAGTTTGGCCACAGCCTTGCTTGGGTGGCCTTTTGTCATCACGTCCCTCTCAGGACAGCTGTTTTTTCCCCTCCCTTGCTTGCGGAAGCTCATTCTTCCCCTTCTCCACCCAGGGTACCTGGATTTAGTCCTGCCCTGCTCAGGTGGCTCTTTATGCCCCTGCACAAATCAGGGTGGCCAGCTTTGCTCCTGCCCCGCTTGGGGCATTTACTTTTGCCCCTGACTCTGCCCTGCTCGGAGTGGCCGTTTTTGCCCCTGCCCCAGCAGGACCAGTGAGGCTCCAGAACCATTTGCCTGGGACCAGACGGCAGCCGAGTGCTGTATTTAATTGTCACACCGCAGCCTCACCTTTCAGGACAAAGTCAGCTTTGCTTCCAAGCCTCCTCTAGCACCGCTCCTCCAGCTGCCATCTGACATTCAGAGGTGCAAAGTTCCCTCCCTGTTGAGCTCATGGCAGGGTCAGGGCCCAGGAGCCGGCAGTGCCTGATGCCACCCGGGATGCAGAGGATCCTGGCAGCTCAATGTCCAGCAGGGTGTGCCGCTGCTGCCTGCTCCTCACGCACACACTTCAGCTACAGCTTTTGGGCTTACGCAGTGTGGCTTTTGTCACCCTTCACAAAACACCAGGGCAGGCGGGCTCGGTTGGGTGAATGCGGCTGAAGAATTCCTGTGCCCCAAGAGACTCCTTTTACAGAAGGCATCCTGTCCATGAGAACACCTGGACAGAGTTTTTTCTTATTTGACCTTTTAGTATTATTCCTCTGAAGAAGGCGGGGGGGGGGGGGGGGGGGGGGGGGGAAAAAGATTTTTAAAATGATTTTTTTATATATATATTTCACTGCTGTTATTAGTAAAAGCAACAAGAAGCCTGACCAGAACCAGCTGCCAGGGCTTCCAGGCTCTAGGAAGCTCTGGCAGACCTATGCCGACTGTGTCTGCCCTCATTAGGCACTGTTGGCAGGGGAGACACCAGCTGGCAAAGCTATCTTCAGACTCGTTCCCTTGCCCACCCCTGCGGTATCTAACAATACTTTAACTGAGATAAAGAAAAAAAGAAGTGCTGTCTTTGTTTACGCCAAAAGCTGCTGCAGCGATCCATAGCTTGATGCTTTGGGATTGTCTGTCTTCTTCAGGAAGATACACTCTCTGGGTGGATTTCAAACACACATCACGTCACCTGAGGAGGATCTTCTTGGCCAAGAAGTTTTGTCACCTCTGTAGCTCTCACAAGTTCAGAGCACAGAAGGAGACCCAACTAGTCTGTGACGCTCCTGCCAGGCACCATGAAGTGCTCACTGGCACCGCTGGAACCCAGCAACTTTGCTAACCACAGGAATGACCGTGCAGCCGAGGAGAGGACCTGCCTTCCTGCTCCTCTGCAGCACCCCAACGTTCTGCTCCAGCCCCTCCAGGCCTCCGACGCCGTGGGGACCGAGCCCAGAGGAGCGAGCCACAGCAGGGTGGCAGGAAGGGGCAGCCTTTCAGACCTCTTTCAACAGACCTCTTTTCTGCCTCTTTGGCCTGGTTTTCGGCTGCCACTCTTGATCTCGATGTGGCCACAGGGGTAGATCATCGGTGCCCGAGGATGTGTAGGAGCCTCTGGGCTGCCTGACTATGTCTGAGACTTGCTCCCTGTCTCCTCCTCCATCCCCCTTTGGCACACAGGTCATGCCTCCGCATGTGCCAGAGCAATATAGAACAATTCCCCTGCATGCCAAGGGACAGCTTAACAATTGCAGAGGTCTTGTTTCCAGTTCGGTATACCATCTAGATTCTCACTGCAGCCTGCCGCTGCACAAAATCCCATGCTGTTAGGAATTGTGAGGAGAGTTCCAATGACACCTCCGCAGGGTAATGCAGTGGCACAACGCCGTGTCTGAGAAGACAGGTGCAGGGACCAGCGGTGGAGAAAATGTCAGTGTGGGGAGAGAGTTGTACGCAGCAACGCAGAACAACTTTGAACCTTGATGTCTTGTACCATGCCTGGCCCATCTCCCAGTGACCTTCCCTAGGGTTGTCTCAGAGATTTAGTCCTTGTCCTTCTAAAACTACTTTCTTCTTCCTTCATTGAACTGTCGTCTGTGGCATGTATGCTTTGGAAGACCTGAGTTTTACCCATAGAAAATCAAGTTTAAAATGTGTTCACTTTGACCAAATAAAATGAAGGCTTTCTTCTGCAGTGCAATAATAGTACTCCATGTCCTGATAACTCACTTCAGGTGGTGGTTATTATTCCAGAGTTTAACAACAACAACAACAACAACATAAGAAAATAAAGAACAAAAAAAAAAGAAAAAAGTTACTAGTTGGTGCTAAGTTACTGTTGGACTAACACAGGCTAAAGATGGCAGAAAAAATTCCTTGTTAGGGTAAAGAGGGGGGAAAAACCCCACAAATCAAACCAAACCATGTCATCCTCTTACCTCCCCTGTACCTCGAGAGAGATTCCAAGCCTTTGGTTTCCTGCCTGAGAGACTTGCGACCATTAAGTCTCTTTTCCCCATAGCTCTCTTGCTGCAGTTTAGAGGTGCTGTGTCAGTGTGAGTAACAAGGTTACAAAGATCGCTCTTCCACACAGAAATGCCCTTGCCCTACACACCGTGACTGTCAGCTTGGGCTTTTTGTGCAAATGCTTTTGGCATGGAGCGGTAACTCCTAGCTGCTGTTCCGACGACGGATTTAACTGATGGCTTTCTTCATTTCTTCACTGCAAAGGGCCCCCCGGGTTGGTCCCCAGAGTTTCAGATAGTAACAGCAGGTTAGAAATTGAGAATGTCACTAGGTTCTTGGACTGAAGGAGAGGCCTGGTGTCGTGGCCTGGTTTAGGACCAGCCCTCAGGATTTCTGGATTCTGATTTGTGCTTGGCCCCTGATGCAGCGTGCAGTGTGCAGGTCACTCCTGAGGGCTGCAGTTACAGCTCTGGTCAAAGTCAGCATGGTCAGCATCCCTCAGTCAGGCTCTGCACGCTCTGGAGGCATGTTCTGCTCTGTCTCACGACCGGACAGGAGGTGTGTGTGCCATGTTTCTGCTTCTGAATGGGATGTGGGAGAGAGGCAAGTCACCATCGGCCTGTCAGCTCTGCGCAGGCCCGGAGAAGGAGCAAGGCTTTGATGAGAAACAGGCCTTGGGAGAAAGATCAGAACCTGCCAGGCTGCGCTAAGGTGGCAGGGCAAAACAACGGAGAGCTGCAATGCTGAGCTGTGGAAAAGCAGCAAGATGTCTGAGACAGGGCTTATGGACGGTGCAGCTACTAAGACGGGCGCAAGATATAATGATTCTGTTCAACAGTTCTCTGTCAGGGAAGGCAGCCGCTCTGCCGGCAACCCGACTGGAGAAGAGCTCGACCTTGACAAGATTCCGGTGTGCCCTTGAGAAGACGAGACAGACAGAGGGAAGAATGTTGCAAACAAGTCTGAGGAAGTAAGGGGAACACAGATGTTAGCAACTAACCACCAATGTATTTGTGAAAAACAACTGTATAACCAATAGTCTTTTGCCAGGGTAGCAGAGAGATATTATAAAAAGGCAGATAACAAACGGGGGTGTGTGTGTGTGTGTGTGTGTTTTCGCCTGGCCTGCCAACTTAAGTGAAAATGGTCTCCCATCGTTTTTTGACTGTCTCTACCACGACGACAGTTCTCCACTTGCTACAGGAATCTAAAGCAAGCTCTACTGCAAAGCAAGCGTTCCTGTTACCAGTTTGGAAGAAATCAATGTACCATACAATGAAATGTTTACCTTCAGATACTGGAAAGCAAAGAGCAAACACAACTTCTGAGCCCTTCTATAGTATTTTGGTGACAGCTATGTGCACAGGTCAATTTCCCTTCTCATATTGAAATTTATAGTGGATGAATGAGGTAACTATAAAGAATTGAGATGAGGTAGAGATGGATGGCACATTTCAATGCTTAAATACTTTACTGGACTGGGACTCTATGTTTCTGAACTCTCTAGCCGATAGTCCTTCTTCCTGCAGTCTCGGCTCGGAGACCCTCCAGACACTTTGACAGGAAAATTTCACGTTAAACACTAGTATTTTAAACTCTTTTCTTCAAATTAGCTCTCACTTCCATCCTCCCTCTGGTATCCTGCAGGGAGCATGCTCTGAGAGCAACTCAACTGACCGACATTTCAAACCCATTCCAAGGTGAGCAGGGTCTACCTGAAGCACCATTAGTTTTTAGGGGTACATATGGTAAGAGAATCCCATTTTAAAGTGAGAAAACTGTGGTGTAGTTGAGAGGAAAGCAGACAAATTGAAACCTGTCATGCAGATACTGGGAAGTTAGGTGAGAAGAGTCAGGTGCCCTTGTTACTGAAATGACAGGGAGAAAGATACCTGGAAATGTGAGAAATAAAATCCAGCACGTTTTTCTTTAGCTCTTTTGTTAGAGCCAGTTTTTAAAATAAGAGCTGTCTGCGGAACAGATGTGTTTTTCGTGATTTACGTTCTGAATATTTATTTATCTTCACACTAATAAGAGGGCGGCTAAAACCAAATCTTCATTCCAATTTTTTTATTTTCTTGCCAAATGCCTTTTAATTCTCTTCTCTTGAATATTCTGTTGGTCGCTTAGTGCTTCCGTGGCTGTTCTTCTGGTTACCCTGGAGCACTCTCTTCTGCGCTGCTCTCACTCTCTAGTCTCAGTTCTTATTGTGTGAAGTACCGGTCATTTGCATGACTCTGTGCTGATTATCCCTGGACAACGCTCGCTAACCTGGAAAGATGTCAGTGGGTTTTAGAATTACAGACATATCAGGAGCATTTAGTTACACCCACAGAGTGGCACTGTGTGACCGTAGGACGGTTGTAATGGTAGGGTGTTTTTTAAACAGCCCCACATCTGCTCCCTAGCCCCTCCACCATCCAGGCGGGGCAGCTTCCCCCCCCCACCCCACCCCCCACCCCCCCCCCTTCAGACACTGGGGTCCCCTTGGGGAGGGGGGGAGGCACATGCTAATGACACAGGATGGACACAGGTCAATGTGGGATGGACACGGGACAGACGGGGGATGGGGAGGGGATGGACATGTGTCAACATGGGATGGACATGAGATGGACAGAGGACAGACACGGGATGGACACAGATCAACATGGGATAGACACAGGGTGGACAGAGCATAGGATGGACATGGGTTAACATGAGATGGACACAGAACAGCAGATGGACACAGGATGGACAGATTGACACAGGGTCAACATGGGATGAACACGGGATGGGCATGGGATGGAGACGCATCAACATGTGGAGGACATGGGTATACATGAGATGGACACATGATAGACACGGGATGGGCATGGGATAGACATGGATCAAGATGGGACTGAGCTGGTGCTGACATGGGATTAAAAAGTGACCAATATGTGATGGAGACGGGGTCCACAGGGGATTGACATGGGAATGACACGCAAGTGACACAGGGTTGACATGGGTTCCATGGGGCATCAGTGTTGTTGGCATGTGAATGACACAGGATGGGCACGTAAGCAACATGCAACTGGCACAAAATTAACATGTGATCGAGGGAAGATCCATGGGGATTGGTTTAGAGCTGGCATGGGATTTACATGGGATTAAGGCAACAGCAATGGCTAATGAAGAGGTGGTTGACAGGTGAATGAGACAGGATGGCACGTGAGCAACATGCAGTGAATACGCAGCCAACAGGGGGCTGACACGGGATTAAGGCAAAATCAGTGGGGACTCAATGTAGAGTTGGCAGGTGGGCATGGGACTGACACGTGAGAAACACACAACAACATGGGATGAACAGGGTGTGAACATGAGACTGACATAGGATTGAGACAGGACCAATGGGAAATCAACAGAGGGTTGGCTCATAAATAACAGGTGACCAACATGGGATTAACACTTGGCCCACATGGGATTGAGACCCAGTCAACGGGGAATCAACCTGTGAATGACACGGGATTTACATGTGGCCAACATGGGATTAACATGCAATTGACACGTTACTGAGCTGCAACTAACAGGTAATCAACACAGGATTGACACGCTCTGCCCTCATGCAGGGCCACAGTCTGTCCCTGTCACCACCGCGCTGCCCCAAACGGTGTCTGACCTGTGACTCTGAGGAATCCCTCTGCCTCTTCCTCCTCCCTGCCGAGAGGTCACAGTCTGTGGTTTCCACGAAGCGGCTCCAGAGACCACAGCCCGGCCGTGGGGATCTTCTCCGAGCTCTCTCCCTTGGTGCAGTTTGCTCTCAAGCAGCCCTGGGTGCAGGAGCCAAGTGGGAGCTGCCACTGGAGGGCCCTGGAGCTGCCTCATCCCTTGGGACATGGTCATGATGTGGAGGACTTGCTCTCCATCCCATCCTCCTACTCACAGAGTGGTCATGCTCTGTGTGCTCCACAAGACGGCTCCGGAGACGATGGCCCGGCCATGGGGATCTGCTCTGCGCTCTCTCCCTTGGTGCAGTTTGCTCTGGAGCAGCCCTGGGTGCAGGAGACAACTGGGAGCTGCCACTGGAGGGCCTTGGAGCTGCATCACGTTTGGGAGCACAGTCACAACTTGGAGGCCAAATTCTCCTCCTCCGCCTCACAGAGCAGCGGTGCTCCATCTCCTCCACGAACCGGCTGCGCAGATCACAGCTGTGATGAACAGGGGGTGAACATGGGATTGACACAGGATTGAGACAGGACCAGCAGGAAATCAGCAGAGGGTTGACTCACAAATAACAGGTGACCAACATGGGATTAACATGCAACTGACACGTTACTGAGTTGAACCAACTGGTAACCAACGCAGGATTGACACGCTCTGCCCTCACGCAGGGCCACAGTCTGCCCCTGTCACCACCGCGCTGCCCCGAACGGTCTCTGACCTGTGACTCTGAGGAAACCCTCTGCCTCTTCCTCCTCCCTGCTAAGAGGTCACAGTCTGTGGTGTCCATGAACCCGTTGAGGAGACCAGAGCCCGGCCGTGGGGATGTCCTCCGCCCTCTCTTCCTCGGTGGGGTTTGCTCCCCAGCAGACCTGGGTGTGGGAGCTGGTGTGGAGGAGCCTGAGTGCGTCTCTGGGAAGTCCTCTGTGCCCACCACCGTGTCCTGCAAAGAGAGCTGTGAAAAGGTCCTGCCCTTCCCTCCTGGAAGGACCAGAACCGTGGGGAACCCCCAGAAGCTGTGGCACGGGACAGCTAAGGGCCTCCCAAAGGCTCTGTGGGAGGGCTGCAAAGGCAGAAGGGCCAACTGTGGAGAAATGGGTTGGGTCTAGGCGGGATGCTTTCAGAGGGAGCAGAGTTGCATCTGTGAAGAAAGCTGCAGTGTGGCAGGGAAAAGAGAGCAATTTCAAGATCCCAGAAAGAAGTCCACTGTCCATCTGGTGCCCTGACCCACCTCCCCAGTTACCTTTGTCTGAGGAGGCAGACCCTGTGGTTCCACAGAACCCACCTGTTTGCTGCCAGCCACCCCCTGACTGAGGAGGGAAGAGGCAGATGATGGTTCTGGTGAGGAAGAAGCCCTTTCTTCAAGCTGCCGTCCAGAGCACCTGGAGAAAAAAAAAGAGTGATCTCTGTTTAGGGCTGTTCTTGCAGCCTCCTTCGGGGTTCAGTCATTTTCCTGAAGCAGTTCCTACAACGGAGAGAAAACCTAACCAAGACTACAAATGGGAAATTCGATCGTGGTCTTCCCACCAGGTTGCCTGCAACCTCCATTTCATAGAATCATCAAATCATCAATTAGTTTGGTGACCTTAATGACTATTTAGTTCCAACCCCCTGCCCCAGGTCCACTAGCCCAGGTTGCCCAAAGCTCCGTCCAACCTGACCTTGAACCCTTCCAGGGAAGGGGCAGCCACAGCTTCTCTGGGCAACCTGTGCCAGGGCCTCACCCCCCTCACAGGGAAGAATTTCTTCCTAGTATCTAATCCAAATCTACCCTCTGCCAGTTTAAAACTGTTACCCCTCATCCTGTCAATACACCCCCTGATAAGGGGTCCCTCCCCATCTTTCCTGTAGGCCCCCCTAAAGTGCTCTTCTCTCTCTCAGCCACCTTCAGATAGCAGACAAGTAGCAGTTTACACCAAGGCAGGACCCTAAAGCCCAGCAAGGAAAGATAAGGACTGACATGGGGTAGTTCAGATTTGACAGCACCGAAGGACGCAGGTGGTAATTGTCTCTGATGACAGAAGGAGAAACGCAGAAATAGAAAGAGGATGAGAAGAAAAAAAGCAAAGACAGGAAAAGGGCGTGTACTCTGAACACATTTTAATACTTGTTTTTACCTGACATAAAACAGTAAATAGGCTTGCTGACTGAGAACTCTGTCGAGGTCACAAGGTTCCACAAACTCATCATTCATCTTATACCACAGTCCATTGCTGGCCTGTCAAAAAAGGCATTGATACCTGGAGATGAACTGCATGGTTCCTCAGCAAAAACAGAGGCAGAAAACTACAGAACCAAGAGTACATCAAATCAAAACAAATCCCGTCCAGCTCCTAAGGAGACCTTCTCCCCCAAAACCTTGGCTGCCAGTAACACTGCCATGAACATCTGTCGTCCCCAGCACAAGTATTTCCTTTGCGAGGAAGGACATTGGTCTCTACCTTCACATAGCAGTAGAAGTGTCCTCTGTGACAGCTCTCACCACTGTGTACCAGGACAGCATATAAGGAGTAGACGAGCGGTTCTCCAGCTGTCTGAGACATGTACGGGCGAAGATCCAAGTACTCTGGGTACTCCACAACCTACGGAGAGACCAAGAGGGCTCAGAAATGATCCTGAACTACTGCCTGAAATAGCCTTCCAAGACCAGGGGCCAGAGCTGTATAAACGCAGTTCTGGGGTTCAAGAAGACTTGGTTTTCCCTAAAGCAACGTGTCATGGTTTGGGTAGCAGGTTCTTGGCCAAAGCAGCTCTGTTGGAGCAGAGTACGTGCTTGTCTTCCCACAGGAACTCTCCTCTCCCCAGAAGAAAACAAAAAAACTCCACAAGAACAGCTTGTGAAAGAGCACACTGCTTTGGGAGATCTGCTCCAGGAAGAGGAAGTTGCACTCCCAGTGGCATACACACCTTGCTGATCTTCCTGCCGGTCAAATCTTCACACCTTCTCAGACACACCGTGAGAACCCTGGGCACGTGATGGACTGTGTTCTTCTTGGAGATGGCAGACATCTTGTCACACCTTGAAACCAAGCACAGAGCCAAGTGCTGAAATGCTCCCTGTCTTGCCCCAGGAAGGCCAGATAACCTTTCATGGCTCACACATCCTCACGCTATTTTAAGGTTATTCAGTACCGTAAGGCCATACTAAAAAAAGCTGCATCTCATTCTGGTGCATTAAACCTAGGTGAAAAGGTGACGTGGGACAGATAGATGACATAGAGCACCTGCACACACAACCTAGTACTCAAGTGTTGTTAGTAATCATCTCACTTGCTACACTGAATGCAGTTTTCACCATCCAGCAGGTGAGGCTTCACAAAATCCGCCAGAGCTGCAGGGACAGATGATGCGGCCTGGAGGAGTGAGAAAGGAGAGCACTGAGCTGCGGGAGATACCCTCGCCCAAACACTTACTGGTTGACAAAAAACCCAGCTAGGTGATGCTGACGAGAGCCACTGCGAACCCACAAGTAGGGTCCAGAATGAGGCAGAAAGAGGGTATTATGCTTGACATTTCCCTCATTTCCCAGGGATTCACGGGGCTATCAAGAGCTGCATCTCTGTGCCACCGCTCAGTTGAAAACACAGCAACCCATCAGCCTAGGAGCCAGACGGGTGTTGAGGAAGAGCCAAGGGAAGAAGGATGAGAGTACATCAAGGGTGCAGAGAGGAGAACGTGTGCTTGTTCAGCTTAAGGCCAGCACCTACAGGGAGACCACGGCCATGGCCTCCCCAGGAGCATTCCATCCATTCCACATCCCACCCACCACCAGGCTCTCTTGCGTTTGCAGGATGCATTTTTAAGTCAACTGTGTGGATTCAGGAAAGCTACAGGGGCCCTGGGACATCCCAAAGCACAGTTACAAACCCTCTTACTTTTATATCCAAAGGAATATCCAGGAAGGATCTGTAGGAAATGGAAACCGCGCTGCAGCTCAGGCACATGACTGGAAGGCAAATCAAAATGTTCAGCAATCGGGGAAGTCAATTGACTGTGCCAGTTTATGTCCTTCATAGCTACTACGCCAGTCACACGATCAGCTGTTTATCACAGGCAGACAGAAGGACACAGACAATTCCAAGGAGAGCAATGGAAAAGTACCTCTGGATCTCAGATAGCCCATGAATATTTGATGGACAATGGTAGTTGATCGAGAAGCGATGTCCAATCTCTGTCTAAATGGTAAGACAGAGAGTTAGCTCCTCCATTTTTTTTTCCTTTGTCTGAAAGACCTTGGTGTGGGGTTTCCTTGATGGGAGTACATCAAGGTGTTCAAAAAGCTTGAGAACATTCAAAAGTAATTTGCTTATGCTTACCTGCTTCTCCGACTCAGACAATTTCTCTGCATGGTGTTGATAGTACGGTGTAAGCATTGGCGGGCGCTTCCCTGCTTGCCAAGCACGAAATCTTTTCCTATTCCTAAAAAAGAAGTTAGTAGTTCTCTCCTACAACAAGGGGGAAAAAAAAATCTGTAAAAGCAACTGAAACGACTTACGTGTGAGAACACGGACGATAGCCCAAGGCTGGATGGCGCTGTCCGAGGATCGCAGGGCCTCGTTAACGTGCGCTTCCATACTGCACATCATGCAGAGGTCTCTCCGATGACCTGAAGAGGGAGGGAAGCAAGCTCCTCAGGTCAGCAAAATACCCGTAGTGATGGGAAGAAACCTACTGGAGATCTTGAAGTTATAACAAGAGTCTCCACTCCTCCCAAGCTGCCAAAGTCCCAACAAGCCCGGCACATTTTGCCCCGTAGAAAACGTTCTGCAGAGGGATGCTAAACTGTCGTAAGGTTTCTTTTGCAACAAGCAGAGAGAGTTTAATTTGCAGGAATGGGGAGCCGAGTCTAGAAAGAGGTGCCTTTCTGAAGAAGAACACGCCTAGATACAGCGAGCGACGTCTAGGCTTGAGTGTTCAAACACCACCAACTCGGGGGGGTTGGCAAAGAAGGGCTGCCTTTCTCCTAAATCCAGTTCCAGATTCTGGGTATCCCTGGGAAGTGCCCAGCAGATTTACAGGGAGATGTTCTTAAAAGCACTCACACGACTGGCTGTGCTCCTGAGAGAGCAGGTAGTTGGCCAGAGGGGGCGTGTATGTCAGGCACTGCAGGGCAGAGTTGAGGAAGCACGTATTCCCCAGGTTGCGGAGTCCCGCTCCAGCTCTCTGCCGCTGCTGCCATTCCATGTAGATCTTCTCCGGGGGATAGAGGATGCATTGTGGCGGAGCCATTTCCTCAGCAATGACTGCAGGGAAATGACATTTGAAAACAGAGGAGACAATACTGTTGCACAGAAGCGTATTTGAAAGTCGAGTTCTCGACAGGAGCACCCAGTACAAACAACTCTACACCCAACCCAGAAGCACCGGGAGAAGCCTGACGCTGACACTGAAATTCACTGGTCAAGAAACAGTTTCAGAAAGTACTCTGTTCCCCTGCTTACTTTGCCAAAAGTCCAAAAAACCCACGCTCTGATTTCTGTGCCTCAGGCTACCTTCCTCTCCCTCTAGAGACTTGAACTGCATTATCAGGTCAAGTCTTCCCTGATCCTGACTGTAACTTGGTGAAAACAAGTGTCTAGCCCACAAGGTAACCCCACCGATGTCAGATCTTTCTACGAGCAATGCCATCTTTCAAAGTCTTGTACTAGTGGCAGAGGAGTGCTGTTAAAATGAGTTTTCCTGTGTGTAATTGAAAACACCTGGCTAAGTCTGGCTGCTCTCAGGAAAGGCCCCAGAATTCACTCGAGGTTGTCAGCACACCAACACTCAGGGCTGGAGCACCAGCCACCTCCGTTGCCTTTGGGCATTCACAAAATCCCGACCTGCTGGGGAAGCTGTTACTACTCACGGGAGTCGTTCCCCATTGCAGGCATCGCTCCTCTCAGGAACAGAAGGGAAATCTTCCCTTGGCAAAGGGGGATGTCAGGGTGCTCTCCAGAGAGAGAAGATCAGCGCAAATCCCTGATTGCAAAACAAGGACTGAAGCTCAACAAAACGCTTAAAGAAACCCCAAACACAACGCACACAACAGCATCTTCCAACAAAAGTCCTTCAGTGGTACTTGTGGCTGATGCAAGCTGCAGGCTGAGAGCCCTACTGTCCCTGTCACAAGACTCCCACTGACAGCAATTACAAAGGCCCTCTCGATACTTTTATCCTCTATCTACCTACTCTTTATAATCTGTCCTGAAAGTCAAATCATAATTACCTTTGAAAGAGGGTGGAAGCTGACGAGAAGTGGGAAGGAAACGATAAATAGTGGGAAAAAAGTAGGCAAAGCAGGTAGCAAAGTAGGCACGCAGGTAGCAAAGGAAGGAGACAGGGAGATCACAAGTTCCAAGCAGGTGCTGCACCACTGCCCCTTTGTGACACGGGCACGCGCCGTGGCAACGCAGCTGCCTCGGCCCCAGCAACTCCCGTAGCCAGCATCTGGCAGCCCCTGGGCTTCCCTGCACACTGCTGGGGAAGGGCTGCTCCTCCGCGGGCAGAGCTCCCACCTCTTCCCTGAGCCGCAGCAGCCAGAGGAATGGCAACCTGCCCAGGGCTGTAAGCGTGCCTCCTCACAGCTTTGGCTGGCACACTGGGGTTGCTGAGAGTTTCTTTTCTACTCTTCGAGATACACACTGTGTGCGTGAGGCTCATGGAGCAAAGCACCTGGTCTCTTACAGGTTCATCTCCAATGAACTTTGTCTGCCCCCCCAGATACAGCCACAGGTTGACTCTGAACTAGCACTAGCAAAGAAACACCTTCAGCAACTGCGCTGGGTTGACCTTGGCTGGCTGCCCGGCCCCCACCCAGCTGTGTTCTCACCCTCCAGCTCCGAAAACCATTCCTGTGTGGATTTTAAGCATCTTCACATTTTCAACTGCCTCCAGGAGCTTCCTATCAGCCCCAGCTTTGCCAGATTCCCCCCCGGGGTGGCTGGAGGCAGTTTTGTTCCTGACCCACTTGGCTTAGGTAGGTTTAGGCTGGTAGCACATCTGGTATAACTCCCCGTTCCTGCTCAGCGGGCAGGTAGTATTGGTCCTGCCCCAACGAAACAGCTCGTTGTTATTCCTGCCCCACTTGAGCTGGCCGGTTTGGCCTCCTGGGTCATCTAGTTTTCCTCGGTCCTGCTTGGGGCTGTGAGTTGTACTCCTGCTGAGCTCAGGGCAGTTAGTTTTGCCCCTGCTCCGCTCAGGGAAGATTTCTCTTTCTGTCCTCCACTTGGGGCATCCAGTTTGGCCACAGCCTTGCTTGGGTGGCCTTTTGTCATCACGTCCCTCTCAGGACAGCTGTTTTTTCCCCTCCCTTGCTTGCGGAAGCTCATTCTTCCCCTTCTCCACCCAGGGTACCTGGATTTAGTCCTGCCCTGCTCAGGTGGCTCTTTATGCCCCTGCACAAATCAGGGTGGCCAGCTTTGCTCCTGCCCCGCTTGGGGCATTTACTTTTGCCCCTGACTCTGCCCTGCTCGGAGTGGCCGTTTTTGCCCCTGCCCCAGCAGGACCAGTGAGGCTCCAGAACCATTTGCCTGGGACCAGACGGCAGCCGAGTGCTGTATTTAATTGTCACACCGCAGCCTCACCTTTCAGGACAAAGTCAGCTTTGCTTCCAAGCCTCCTCTAGCACCGCTCCTCCAGCTGCCATCTGACAGCTGCCATCTGACATTCAGATTTAGCAACTTTGCTAACCACAGGAATGACCGTGCAGCCGAGGAGAGGACCTGCCTTCCTGCTCCTCTGCAGCACCCCAACGTTCTGCTCCAGCCCCTCCAGGCCTCCGACGCCGTGGGGACCGAGCCCAGAGGAGCGAGCCACAGCAGGGTGGCAGGAAGGGGCAGCCTTTCAGACCTCTTTCAACAGACCTCTTTTCTGCCTCTTTGGCCTGGTTTTCGGCTGCCACTCTTGATCTCAATGTGGCCACAGGGGTAGATCATCGGTGCCCGAGGATGTGTAGGAGCCTCTGGGCTGCCTGACTATGTCTGAGACTTGCTCCCTGTCTCCTCCTCCATCCCCCTTTGGCACACAGGTCATGCCTCCGCATGTGCCAGAGCAATATAGAACAATTCCCCTGCATGCCAAGGGACAGCTTAACAATTGCAGAGGTCTTGTTTCCATTTCGGTATACCATCTAGATTCTCACTGCAGCCTGCCGCTGCACAAAATCCCATGCTGTTAGGAATTGTGAGGAGAGTTCCAATGACACCTCCGCAGGGTAATGCGGTGGCACAACGCCGTGTCTGAGAAGACAGGTGCAGGGAGCAGCGGTGGAGAAAATGTCAGTGTGGGGAGAGAGTTGTACGCAGCAACGCAGAACAACTTTGAACCTTGATGTCTTGTACCATGCCTGGCCCATCTCCCAGTGACCTTCCCTAGGGTTGTCTCAGAGATTTAGTCCTTGTCCTTCTAAAACTACTTTCTTCTTCCTTCATTGAACTGTCGTCTGTGGCATGTATGCTTTGGAAGACCTGAGTTTTACCCATAGAAAATCAAGTTTAAAATGTGTTCACTTTGACCAAATAAAATGAAGGCTTTCTTCTGCAGTGCAATAATAGTACTCCATGTCCTGATAACTCACTTCAGGTGGTGGTTATTATTCCAGAGTTTAACAACAACAACAACAACAACATAAGAAAATAAAGAACAAAAAAAAAGAAAAAAGTTACTGGTTGGTGCTAAGTTACTGTTGGACTAACACAGGCTAAAGATGGCAGAAAAGATTCCTTGTTAGGGTAAAGAGGGGGGAAAAACCCCACAAATCAAACCAAACCATGTCATCCTCTTACCTCCCCTGTACCTCGAGAGAGATTCCAAGCCTTTGGTTTCCTGCCTGAGAGACTTGCGACCATTAAGTCTCTTTTCCCCATAGCTCTCTTGCTGCAGTTTAGAGGTGCTGTGTCAGTGTGAGTAACAAGGTTACAAAGATCGCTCTTCCACACAGAAATGCCCTTGCCCTACACACCGTGACTGTCAGCTTGGGCTTTTTGTGCAAATGCTTTTGGCATGGAGCGGTAACTCCTAGCTGCTGTTCCGACGACGGATTTAACTGATGGCTTTCTTCATTTCTTCACTGCAAAGGGCCCCCCGGGTTGGTCCCCAGAGTTTCAGATAGTAACAGCAGGTTAGAAATTGAGAATGTCACTAGGTTCTTGGACTGAAGGAGAGGCCTGGTGTCGTGGCCTGGTTTAGGACCAGCCCTCAGGATTTCTGGATTCTGATTTGTGCTTGGCCCCTGATGCAGCGTGCAGTGTGCAGGTCACTCCTGAGGGCTGCAGTTACAGCTCTGGTCAAAGTCAGCATGGTCAGCATCCCTCAGTCAGGCTCTGCACGCTCTGGAGGCATGTTCTGCTCTGTCTCACGACCGGACAGGAGGTGTGTGTGCCATGTTTCTGCTTCTGAATGGGATGTGGGAGAGAGGCAAGTCACCATCGGCCTGTCAGCTCTGCGCAGGCCCGGAGAAGGAGCAAGGCTTTGATGAGAAACAGGCCTTGGGAGAAAGATCAGAACCTGCCAGGCTGCGCTAAGGTGGCAGGGCAAAACAACGGAGAGCTGCAATGCTGAGCTGTGGAAAAGCAGCAAGATGTCTGAGACAGGGCTTATGGACGGTGCAGCTACTAAGACGGGCGCAAGATATAATGATTCTGTTCAACAGTTCTCTGTCAGGGAAGGCAGCCGCTCTGCCGGCAACCCGACTGGAGAAGAGCTCGACCTTGACAAGATTCCGGTGTGCCCTTGAGAAGAGGAGACAGACAGAGGGAAGAATGTTGCAAACAAGTCTGAGGAAGTAAGGGGAACACAGATGTTAGCAACTAACCACCAATGTATTTGTGAAAAACAACTGTATAACCAATAGTCTTTTGCCAGGGTAGCAGAGAGATATTATAAAAAGGCAGATAACAAACGGGGGGGTGTGTGTGTGTGTGTGTGTGTGTGTTTTCGCCTGGCCTGCCAACTTAAGTGAAAATGGTCTCCCATCGTTTTTTGACTGTCTCTACCACGACGACAGTTCTCCACTTGCTACAGGAATCTAAAGCAAGCTCTACTGCAAAGCAAGCGTTCCTGTTACCAGTTTGGAAGAAATCAATGTACCATACAATGAAATGTTTACCTTCAGATACTGGAAAGCAAAGAGCAAACACAACTTCTGAGCCCTTCTATAGTATTTTGGTGACAGCTATGTGCACAGGTCAATTTCCCTTCTCATATTGAAATTTATAGTGGATGAATGAGGTAACTATAAAGAATTGAGATGAGGTAGAGATGGATGGCACATTTCAATGCTTAAATACTTTACTGGACTGGGACTCTATGTTTCTGAACTCTCTAGCCGATAGTCCTTCTTCCTGCAGTCTCGGCTCGGAGACCCTCCAGACACTTTGACAGGAAAATTTCACGTTAAACACTAGTATTTTAAACTCTTTTCTTCAAATTAGCTCTCACTTCCATCCTCCCTCTGGTATCCTGCAGGGAGCATGCTCTGAGAGCAACTCAACTGACCGACATTTCAAACCCATTCCAAGGTGAGCAGGGTCTACCTGAAGCACCATTAGTTTTTAGGGGTACATATGGTAAGAGAATCCCATTTTAAAGTGAGAAAACTGTGGTGTAGTTGAGAGGAAAGCAGACAAATTGAAACCTGTCATGCAGATACTGGGAAGTTAGGTGAGAAGAGTCAGGTGCCCTTGTTACTGAAATGACAGGGAGAAAGATACCTGGAAATGTGAGAAATAAAATCCAGCACGTTTTTCTTTAGCTCTTTTGTTAGAGCCAGTTTTTAAAATAAGAGCTGTCTGCGGAACAGATGTGTTTTTCGTGTTTTACGTTCTGAATATTTATTTATCTTCACACTAATAAGAGGGCGGCTAAAACCAAATCTTCATTCCAATTTTTTTATTTTCTTGCCAAATGCCTTTTAATTCTCTTCTCTTGAATATTCTGTTGGTCGCTTAGTGCTTCCGTGGCTGTTCTTCTGGTTACCCTGGAGCACTCTCTTCTGCGCTGCTCTCACTCTCTAGTCTCAGTTCTTATTGTGTGAAGTACCGGTCATTTGCATGACTCTGTGCTGATTATCCCTGGACAACGCTCGCTAACCTGGAAAGATGTCAGTGGGTTTTAGAATTACAGACATATCAGGAGCATTTAGTTACACCCACAGAGTGGCACTGTGTGACCGTAGGACGGTTGTAATGGTAGGGTGTTTTTTAAACAGCCCCACATCTGCTCCCTAGCCCCTCCACCATCCAGGCGGGGCAGCTTCCCCCCCCCACCCCACCCCCCACCCCCCCCCCTTCAGACACTGGGGTCCCCTTGGGGAGGGGGGGAGGCACATGCTAATGACACAGGATGGACACAGGTCAATGTGGGATGGACACGGGACAGACGGGGGATGGGGAGGGGATGGACATGTGTCAACATGGGATGGACATGAGATGGACAGAGGACAGACACGGGATGGACACAGATCAACATGGGATAGACACAGGGTGGACAGAGCATAGGATGGACATGGGTTAACATGAGATGGACACAGAACAGCAGATGGACACAGGATGGACAGATTGACACAGGGTCAACATGGGATGAACACGGGATGGGCATGGGATGGAGACGCATCAACATGTGGAGGACATGGGTATACATGAGATGGACACATGATAGACACGGGATGGGCATGGGATAGACATGGATCAAGATGGGACTGAGCTGGTGCTGACATGGGATTAAAAAGTGACCAATATGTGATGGAGACGGGGTCCACAGGGGATTGACATGGGAATGACACGCAAGTGACACAGGGTTGACATGGGTTCCATGGGGCATCAGTGTTGTTGGCATGTGAATGACACAGGATGGGCACGTAAGCAACATGCAACTGGCACAAAATTAACATGTGATCGAGGGAAGATCCATGGGGATTGGTTTAGAGCTGGCATGGGATTTACATGGGATTAAGGCAACAGCAATGGCTAATGAAGAGGTGGTTGACAGGTGAATGAGACAGGATGGCACGTGAGCAACATGCAGTGAATACGCAGCCAACAGGGGGTTGACACGGGATTAAGGCAAAATCAGTGGGGACTCAATGTAGAGTTGGCAGGTGGGCATGGGACTGACACGTGAGAAACACACAACAACATGGGATGAACAGGGTGTGAACATGAGACTGACATAGGATTGAGACAGGACCAATGGGAAATCAACAGAGGGTTGACTCATAAATAACAGGTGACCAACATGGGATTAACACTTGGCCCACATGGGATTGAGACCCAGTCAACGGGGAATCAACCTGTGAATGACACGGGATTTACATGTGGCCAACATGGGATTAACATGCAATTGACACGTTACTGAGCTGCAACTAACAGGTAATCAACACAGGATTGACACGCTCTGCCCTCATGCAGGGCCACAGTCTGTCCCTGTCACCACCGCGCTGCCCCAAACGGTGTCTGACCTGTGACTCTGAGGAATCCCTCTGCCTCTTCCTCCTCCCTGCCGAGAGGTCACAGTCTGTGGTTTCCACGAAGCGGCTCCAGAGACCACAGCCCGGCCGTGGGGATCTTCTCCGAGCTCTCTCCCTTGGTGCAGTTTGCTCTCAAGCAGCCCTGGGTGCAGGAGCCAAGTGGGAGCTGCCACTGGAGGGCCCTGGAGCTGCCTCATCCCTTGGGACATGGTCATGATGTGGAGGACTTGCTCTCCATCCCATCCTCCTACTCACAGAGTGGTCATGCTCTGTGTGCTCCACAAGACGGCTCCGGAGACGATGGCCCGGCCATGGGGATCTGCTCTGCGCTCTCTCCCTTGGTGCAGTTTGCTCTGGAGCAGCCCTGGGTGCAGGAGACAACTGGGAGCTGCCACTGGAGGGCCTTGGAGCTGCATCACGTTTGGGAGCACAGTCACAACTTGGAGGCCAAATTCTCCTCCTCCGCCTCACAGAGCAGCGGTGCTCCATCTCCTCCACGAACCGGCTGCGCAGATCACAGCTGTGATGAACAGGGGGTGAACATGGGATTGACACAGGATTGAGACAGGACCAGCAGGAAATCAGCAGAGGGTTGACTCACAAATAACAGGTGACCAACATGGGATTAACATGCAACTGACACGTTACTGAGTTGAACCAACTGGTAACCAACGCAGGATTGACACGCTCTGCCCTCACGCAGGGCCACAGTCTGCCCCTGTCACCACCGCGCTGCCCCGAACGGTCTCTGACCTGTGACTCTGAGGAAACCCTCTGCCTCTTCCTCCTCCCTGCTAAGAGGTCACAGTCTGTGGTGTCCATGAACCCGTTGAGGAGACCAGAGCCCGGCCGTGGGGATGTCCTCCGCCCTCTCTTCCTCGGTGGGGTTTGCTCCCCAGCAGACCTGGGTGTGGGAGCTGGTGTGGAGGAGCCTGAGTGCGTCTCTGGGAAGTCCTCTGTGCCCACCACCGTGTCCTGCAAAGAGAGCTGTGAAAAGGTCCTGCCCTTCCCTCCTGGAAGGACCAGAACCGTGGGGAACCCCCAGAAGCTGTGGCACGGGACAGCTAAGGGCCTCCCAAAGGCTCTGTGGGAGGGCTGCAAAGGCAGAAGGGCCAACTGTGGAGAAATGGGTTGGGTCTAGGCGGGATGCTTTCAGAGGGAGCAGAGTTGCATCTGTGAAGAAAGCTGCAGTGTGGCAGGGAAAAGAGAGCAATTTCAAGATCCCAGAAAGAAGTCCACTGTCCATCTGGTGCCCTGACCCACCTCCCCAGTTACCTTTGTCTGAGGAGGCAGACCCTGTGGTTCCACAGAACCCACCTGTTTGCTGCCAGCCACCCCCTGACTGAGGAGGGAAGAGGCAGATGATGGTTCTGGTGAGGAAGAAGCCCTTTCTTCAAGCTGCCGTCCAGAGCACCTGGAGAAAAAAAAAGAGTGATCTCTGTTTAGGGCTGTTCTTGCAGCCTCCTTCGGGGTTCAGTCATTTTCCTGAAGCAGTTCCTACAACGGAGAGAAAACCTAACCAAGACTACAAATGGGAAATTCGATCGTGGTCTTCCCACCAGGTTGCCTGCAACCTCCATTTCATAGAATCATCAAATCATCAATTAGTTTGGTGACCTTAATGACTATTTAGTTCCAACCCCCTGCCCCAGGTCCACTAGCCCAGGTTGCCCAAAGCTCCGTCCAACCTGACCTTGAACCCTTCCAGGGAAGGGGCAGCCACAGCTTCTCTGGGCAACCTGTGCCAGGGCCTCACCCCCCTCACAGGGAAGAATTTCTTCCTAGTATCTAATCCAAATCTACCCTCTGCCAGTTTAAAACTGTTACCCCTCATCCTGTCAATACACCCCCTGATAAGGGGTCCCTCCCCATCTTTCCTGTAGGCCCCCCTAAAGTGCTCTTCTCTCTCTCAGCCACCTTCAGATAGCAGACAAGTAGCAGTTTACACCAAGGCAGGACCCTAAAGCCCAGCAAGGAAAGATAAGGACTGACATGGGGTAGTTCAGATTTGACAGCACCGAAGGACGCAGGTGGTAATTGTCTCTGGTGACAGAAGGAGAAACGCAGAAATAGAAAGAGGATGAGAAGAAAAAAAGCAAAGACAGGAAAAGGGCGTGTACTCTGAACACATTTTAATACTTGTTTTTACCTGACATAAAACAGTAAATAGGCTTGCTGACTGAGAACTCTGTCGAGGTCACAAGGTTCCACAAACTCATCATTCATCTTATACCACAGTCCATTGCTGGCCTGTCAAAAAAGGCATTGATACCTGGAGATGAACTGCATGGTTCCTCAGCAAAAACAGAGGCAGAAAACTACAGAACCAAGAGTACATCAAATCAAAACAAATCCCGTCCAGCTCCTAAGGAGACCTTCTCCCCCAAAACCTTGGCTGCCAGTAACACTGCCATGAACATCTGTCGTCCCCAGCACAAGTATTTCCTTTGCGAGGAAGGACATTGGTCTCTACCTTCACATAGCAGTAGAAGTGTCCTCTGTGACAGCTCTCACCACTGTGTACCAGGACAGCATATAAGGAGTAGACGAGCGGTTCTCCAGCTGTCTGAGACATGTACGGGCGAAGATCCAAGTACTCTGGGTACTCCACAACCTACGGAGAGACCAAGAGGGCTCAGAAATGATCCTGAACTACTGCCTGAAATAGCCTTCCAAGACCAGGGGCCAGAGCTGTATAAACGCAGTTCTGGGGTTCAAGAAGACTTGGTTTTCCCTAAAGCAACGTGTCATGGTTTGGGTAGCAGGTTCTTGGCCAAAGCAGCTCTGTTGGAGCAGAGTACGTGCTTGTCTTCCCACAGGAACTCTCCTCTCCCCAGAAGAAAACAAAAAAACTCCACAAGAACAGCTTGTGAAAGAGCACACTGCTTTGGGAGATCTGCTCCAGGAAGAGGAAGTTGCACTCCCAGTGGCATACACACCTTGCTGATCTTCCTGCCGGTCAAATCTTCACACCTTCTCAGACACACCGTGAGAACCCTGGGCACGTGATGGACTGTGTTCTTCTTGGAGATGGCAGACATCTTGTCACACCTTGAAACCAAGCACAGAGCCAAGTGCTGAAATGCTCCCTGTCTTGCCCCAGGAAGGCCAGATAACCTTTCATGGCTCACACATCCTCACGCTATTTTAAGGTTATTCAGTACCGTAAGGCCATACTAAAAAAAGCTGCATCTCATTCTGGTGCATTAAACCTAGGTGAAAAGGTGACGTGGGACAGATAGATGACATAGAGCACCTGCACACACAACCTAGTACTCAAGTGTTGTTAGTAATCATCTCACTTGCTACACTGAATGCAGTTTTCACCATCCAGCAGGTGAGGCTTCACAAAATCCGCCAGAGCTGCAGGGACAGATGATGCGGCCTGGAGGAGTGAGAAAGGAGAGCACTGAGCTGCGGGAGATACCCTCGCCCAAACACTTACTGGTTGACAAAAAACCCAGCTAGGTGATGCTGACGAGAGCCACTGCGAACCCACAAGTAGGGTCCAGAATGAGGCAGAAAGAGGGTATTATGCTTGACATTTCCCTCATTTCCCAGGGATTCACGGGGCTATCAAGAGCTGCATCTCTGTGCCACCGCTCAGTTGAAAACACAGCAACCCATCAGCCTAGGAGCCAGACGGGTGTTGAGGAAGAGCCAAGGGAAGAAGGATGAGAGTACATCAAGGGTGCAGAGAGGAGAACGTGTGCTTGTTCAGCTTAAGGCCAGCACCTACAGGGAGACCACGGCCATGGCCTCCCCAGGAGCATTCCATCCATTCCACATCCCACCCACCACCAGGCTCTCTTGCGTTTGCAGGATGCATTTTTAAGTCAACTGTGTGGATTCAGGAAAGCTACAGGGGCCCTGGGACATCCCAAAGCACAGTTACAAACCCTCTTACTTTTATATCCAAAGGAATATCCAGGAAGGATCTGTAGGAAATGGAAACCGCGCTGCAGCTCAGGCACATGACTGGAAGGCAAATCAAAATGTTCAGCAATCGGGGAAGTCAATTGACTGTGCCAGTTTATGTCCTTCATAGCTACTACGCCAGTCACACGATCAGCTGTTTATCACAGGCAGACAGAAGGACACAGACAATTCCAAGGAGAGCAATGGAAAAGTACCTCTGGATCTCAGATAGCCCATGAATATTTGATGGACAATGGTAGTTGATCGAGAAGCGATGTCCAATCTCTGTCTAAATGGTAAGACAGAGAGTTAGCTCCTCCATTTTTTTTTCCTTTGTCTGAAAGACCTTGGTGTGGGGTTTCCTTGATGGGAGTACATCAAGGTGTTCAAAAAGCTTGAGAACATTCAAAAGTAATTTGCTTATGCTTACCTGCTTCTCCGACTCAGACAATTTCTCTGCATGGTGTTGATAGTACGGTGTAAGCATTGGCGGGCGCTTCCCTGCTTGCCAAGCACGAAATCTTTTCCTATTCCTAAAAAAGAAGTTAGTAGTTCTCTCCTACAACAAGGGGGAAAAAAAAATCTGTAAAAGCAACTGAAACGACTTACGTGTGAGAACACGGACGATAGCCCAAGGCTGGATGGCGCTGTCCGAGGATCGCAGGGCCTCGTTAACGTGCGCTTCCATACTGCACATCATGCAGAGGTCTCTCCGATGACCTGAAGAGGGAGGGAAGCAAGCTCCTCAGGTCAGCAAAATACCCGTAGTGATGGGAAGAAACCTAATGGAGATCTTGAAGTTATAACAAGAGTCTCCACTCCTCCCAAGCTGCCAAAGTCCCAACAAGCCCGGCACATTTTGCCCCGTAGAAAACGTTCTGCAGAGGGATGCTAAACTGTCGTAAGGTTTCTTTTGCAACAAGCAGAGAGAGTTTAATTTGCAGGAATGGGGAGCCGAGTCTAGAAAGAGGTGCCTTTCTGAAGAAGAACACGCCTAGATACAGCGAGCGACGTCTAGGCTTGAGTGTTCAAACACCACCAACTCGGGGGGGTTGGCAAAGAAGGGCTGCCTTTCTCCTAAATCCAGTTCCAGATTCTGGGTATCCCTGGGAAGTGCCCAGCAGATTTACAGGGAGATGTTCTTAAAAGCACTCACACGACTGGCTGTGCTCCTGAGAGAGCAGGTAGTTGGCCAGAGGGGGCGTGTATGTCAGGCACTGCAGGGCAGAGTTGAGGAAGCACGTATTCCCCAGGTTGCGGAGTCCCGCTCCAGCTCTCTGCCGCTGCTGCCATTCCATGTAGATCTTCTCCGGGGGATAGAGGATGCATTGTGGCGGAGCCATTTCCTCAGCAATGACTGCAGGGAAATGACATTTGAAAACAGAGGAGACAATACTGTTGCACAGAAGCGTATTTGAAAGTCGAGTTCTCGACAGGAGCACCCAGTACAAACAACTCTACACCCAACCCAGAAGCACCGGGAGAAGCCTGACGCTGACACTGAAATTCACTGGTCAAGAAACAGTTTCAGAAAGTACTCTGTTCCCCTGCTTACTTTGCCAAAAGTCCAAAAAACCCACGCTCTGATTTCTGTGCCTCAGGCTACCTTCCTCTCCCTCTAGAGACTTGAACTGCATTATCAGGTCAAGTCTTCCCTGATCCTGACTGTAACTTGGTGAAAACAAGTGTCTAGCCCACAAGGTAACCCCACCGATGTCAGATCTTTCTACGAGCAATGCCATCTTTCAAAGTCTTGTACTAGTGGCAGAGGAGTGCTGTTAAAATGAGTTTTCCTGTGTGTAATTGAAAACACCTGGCTAAGTCTGGCTGCTCTCAGGAAAGGCCCCAGAATTCACTCGAGGTTGTCAGCACACCAACACTCAGGGCTGGAGCACCAGCCACCTCCGTTGCCTTTGGGCATTCACAAAATCCCGACCTGCTGGGGAAGCTGTTACTACTCACGGGAGTCGTTCCCCATTGCAGGCATCGCTCCTCTCAGGAACAGAAGGGAAATCTTCCCTTGGCAAAGGGGGATGTCAGGGTGCTCTCCAGAGAGAGAAGATCAGCGCAAATCCCTGATTGCAAAACAAGGACTGAAGCTCAACAAAACGCTTAAAGAAACCCCAAACACAACGCACACAACAGCATCTTCCAACAAAAGTCCTTCAGTGGTACTTGTGGCTGATGCAAGCTGCAGGCTGAGAGCCCTACTGTCCCTGTCACAAGACTCCCACTGACAGCAATTACAAAGGCCCTCTCGATACTTTTATCCTCTATCTACCTACTCTTTATAATCTGTCCTGAAAGTCAAATCATAATTACCTTTGAAAGAGGGTGGAAGCTGACGAGAAGTGGGAAGGAAACGATAAATAGTGGGAAAAAAGTAGGCAAAGCAGGTAGCAAAGTAGGCACGCAGGTAGCAAAGGAAGGAGACAGGGAGATCACAAGTTCCAAGCAGGTGCTGCACCACTGCCCCTTTGTGACACGGGCACGCGCCGTGGCAACGCAGCTGCCTCGGCCCCAGCAACTCCCGTAGCCAGCATCTGGCAGCCCCTGGGCTTCCCTGCACACTGCTGGGGAAGGGCTGCTCCTCCGCGGGCAGAGCTCCCACCTCTTCCCTGAGCCGCAGCAGCCAGAGGAATGGCAACCTGCCCAGGGCTGTAAGCGTGCCTCCTCACAGCTTTGGCTGGCACACTGGGGTTGCTGAGAGTTTCTTTTCTACTCTTTGAGATACACACTGTGTGCGTGAGGCTCATGGAGCAAAGCACCTGGTCTCTTACAGGTTCATCTCCAATGAACTTTGTCTGCCCCCCCAGATACAGCCACAGGTTGACTCTGAACTAGCACTAGCAAAGAAACACCTTCAGCAACTGCGCTGGGTTGACCTTGGCTGGCTGCCCGGCCCCCACCCAGCTGTGTTCTCACCCTCCAGCTCCGAAAACCATTCCTGTGTGGATTTTAAGCATCTTCACATTTTCAACTGCCTCCAGGAGCTTCCTATCAGCCCCAGCTTTGCCAGATTCCCCCCCGGGGTGGCTGGAGGCAGTTTTGTTCCTGACCCACTTGGCTTAGGTAGGTTTAGGCTGGTAGCACATCTGGTATAACTCCCCGTTCCTGCTCAGCGGGCAGGTAGTATTGGTCCTGCCCCAACGAAACAGCTCGTTGTTATTCCTGCCCCACTTGAGCTGGCCGGTTTGGCCTCCTGGGTCATCTAGTTTTCCTCGGTCCTGCTTGGGGCTGTGAGTTGTACTCCTGCTGAGCTCAGGGCAGTTAGTTTTGCCCCTGCTCCGCTCAGGGAAGATTTCTCTTTCTGTCCTCCACTTGGGGCATCCAGTTTGGCCACAGCCTTGCTTGGGTGGCCTTTTGTCATCACGTCCCTCTCAGGACAGCTGTTTTTTCCCCTCCCTTGCTTGCGGAAGCTCATTCTTCCCCTTCTCCACCCAGGGTACCTGGATTTAGTCCTGCCCTGCTCAGGTGGCTCTTTATGCCCCTGCACAAATCAGGGTGGCCAGCTTTGCTCCTGCCCCGCTTGGGGCATTTACTTTTGCCCCTGACTCTGCCCTGCTCGGAGTGGCCGTTTTTGCCCCTGCCCCAGCAGGACCAGTGAGGCTCCAGAACCATTTGCCTGGGACCAGACGGCAGCCGAGTGCTGTATTTAATTGTCACACCGCAGCCTCACCTTTCAGGACAAAGTCAGCTTTGCTTCCAAGCCTCCTCTAGCACCGCTCCTCCAGCTGCCATCTGACAGCTGCCATCTGACATTCAGATTTAGCAACTTTGCTAACCACAGGAATGACCGTGCAGCCGAGGAGAGGACCTGCCTTCCTGCTCCTCTGCAGCACCCCAACGTTCTGCTCCAGCCCCTCCAGGCCTCCGACGCCGTGGGGACCGAGCCCAGAGGAGCGAGCCACAGCAGGGTGGCAGGAAGGGGCAGCCTTTCAGACCTCTTTCAACAGACCTCTTTTCTGCCTCTTTGGCCTGGTTTTCGGCTGCCACTCTTGATCTCAATGTGGCCACAGGGGTAGATCATCGGTGCCCGAGGATGTGTAGGAGCCTCTGGGCTGCCTGACTATGTCTGAGACTTGCTCCCTGTCTCCTCCTCCATCCCCCTTTGGCACACAGGTCATGCCTCCGCATGTGCCAGAGCAATATAGAACAATTCCCCTGCATGCCAAGGGACAGCTTAACAATTGCAGAGGTCTTGTTTCCATTTCGGTATACCATCTAGATTCTCACTGCAGCCTGCCGCTGCACAAAATCCCATGCTGTTAGGAATTGTGAGGAGAGTTCCAATGACACCTCCGCAGGGTAATGCAGTGGCACAACGCCGTGTCTGAGAAGACAGGTGCAGGGAGCAGCGGTGGAGAAAATGTCAGTGTGGGGAGAGAGTTGTACGCAGCAACGCAGAACAACTTTGAACCTTGATGTCTTGTACCATGCCTGGCCCATCTCCCAGTGACCTTCCCTAGGGTTGTCTCAGAGATTTAGTCCTTGTCCTTCTAAAACTACTTTCTTCTTCCTTCATTGAACTGTCGTCTGTGGCATGTATGCTTTGGAAGACCTGAGTTTTACCCATAGAAAATCAAGTTTAAAATGTGTTCACTTTGACCAAATAAAATGAAGGCTTTCTTCTGCAGTGCAATAATAGTACTCCATGTCCTGATAACTCACTTCAGGTGGTGGTTATTATTCCAGAGTTTAACAACAACAACAACAACAACATAAGAAAATAAAGAACAAAAAAAAAGAAAAAAGTTACTGGTTGGTGCTAAGTTACTGTTGGACTAACACAGGCTAAAGATGGCAGAAAAGATTCCTTGTTAGGGTAAAGAGGGGGGAAAAACCCCACAAATCAAACCAAACCATGTCATCCTCTTACCTCCCCTGTACCTCGAGAGAGATTCCAAGCCTTTGGTTTCCTGCCTGAGAGACTTGCGACCATTAAGTCTCTTTTCCCCATAGCTCTCTTGCTGCAGTTTAGAGGTGCTGTGTCAGTGTGAGTAACAAGGTTACAAAGATCGCTCTTCCACACAGAAATGCCCTTGCCCTACACACCGTGACTGTCAGCTTGGGCTTTTTGTGCAAATGCTTTTGGCATGGAGCGGTAACTCCTAGCTGCTGTTCCGACGACGGATTTAACTGATGGCTTTCTTCATTTCTTCACTGCAAAGGGCCCCCCGGGTTGGTCCCCAGAGTTTCAGATAGTAACAGCAGGTTAGAAATTGAGAATGTCACTAGGTTCTTGGACTGAAGGAGAGGCCTGGTGTCGTGGCCTGGTTTAGGACCAGCCCTCAGGATTTCTGGATTCTGATTTGTGCTTGGCCCCTGATGCAGCGTGCAGTGTGCAGGTCACTCCTGAGGGCTGCAGTTACAGCTCTGGTCAAAGTCAGCATGGTCAGCATCCCTCAGTCAGGCTCTGCACGCTCTGGAGGCATGTTCTGCTCTGTCTCACGACCGGACAGGAGGTGTGTGTGCCATGTTTCTGCTTCTGAATGGGATGTGGGAGAGAGGCAAGTCACCATCGGCCTGTCAGCTCTGCGCAGGCCCGGAGAAGGAGCAAGGCTTTGATGAGAAACAGGCCTTGGGAGAAAGATCAGAACCTGCCAGGCTGCGCTAAGGTGGCAGGGCAAAACAACGGAGAGCTGCAATGCTGAGCTGTGGAAAAGCAGCAAGATGTCTGAGACAGGGCTTATGGACGGTGCAGCTACTAAGACGGGCGCAAGATATAATGATTCTGTTCAACAGTTCTCTGTCAGGGAAGGCAGCCGCTCTGCCGGCAACCCGACTGGAGAAGAGCTCGACCTTGACAAGATTCCGGTGTGCCCTTGAGAAGAGGAGACAGACAGAGGGAAGAATGTTGCAAACAAGTCTGAGGAAGTAAGGGGAACACAGATGTTAGCAACTAACCACCAATGTATTTGTGAAAAACAACTGTATAACCAATAGTCTTTTGCCAGGGTAGCAGAGAGATATTATAAAAAGGCAGATAACAAACGGGGGTGTGTGTGTGTGTGTGTGTGTGTGTGTTTTCGCCTGGCCTGCCAACTTAAGTGAAAATGGTCTCCCATCGTTTTTTGACTGTCTCTACCACGACGACAGTTCTCCACTTGCTACAGGAATCTAAAGCAAGCTCTACTGCAAAGCAAGCGTTCCTGTTACCAGTTTGGAAGAAATCAATGTACCATACAATGAAATGTTTACCTTCAGATACTGGAAAGCAAAGAGCAAACACAACTTCTGAGCCCTTCTATAGTATTTTGGTGACAGCTATGTGCACAGGTCAATTTCCCTTCTCATATTGAAATTTATAGTGGATGAATGAGGTAACTATAAAGAATTGAGATGAGGTAGAGATGGATGGCACATTTCAATGCTTAAATACTTTACTGGACTGGGACTCTATGTTTCTGAACTCTCTAGCCGATAGTCCTTCTTCCTGCAGTCTCGGCTCGGAGACCCTCCAGACACTTTGACAGGAAAATTTCACGTTAAACACTAGTATTTTAAACTCTTTTCTTCAAATTAGCTCTCACTTCCATCCTCCCTCTGGTATCCTGCAGGGAGCATGCTCTGAGAGCAACTCAACTGACCGACATTTCAAACCCATTCCAAGGTGAGCAGGGTCTACCTGAAGCACCATTAGTTTTTAGGGGTACATATGGTAAGAGAATCCCATTTTAAAGTGAGAAAACTGTGGTGTAGTTGAGAGGAAAGCAGACAAATTGAAACCTGTCATGCAGATACTGGGAAGTTAGGTGAGAAGAGTCAGGTGCCCTTGTTACTGAAATGACAGGGAGAAAGATACCTGGAAATGTGAGAAATAAAATCCAGCACGTTTTTCTTTAGCTCTTTTGTTAGAGCCAGTTTTTAAAATAAGAGCTGTCTGCGGAACAGATGTGTTTTTCGTGTTTTACGTTCTGAATATTTATTTATCTTCACACTAATAAGAGGGCGGCTAAAACCAAATCTTCATTCCAATTTTTTTATTTTCTTGCCAAATGCCTTTTAATTCTCTTCTCTTGAATATTCTGTTGGTCGCTTAGTGCTTCCGTGGCTGTTCTTCTGGTTACCCTGGAGCACTCTCTTCTGCGCTGCTCTCACTCTCTAGTCTCAGTTCTTATTGTGTGAAGTACCGGTCATTTGCATGACTCTGTGCTGATTATCCCTGGACAACGCTCGCTAACCTGGAAAGATGTCAGTGGGTTTTAGAATTACAGACATATCAGGAGCATTTAGTTACACCCACAGAGTGGCACTGTGTGACCGTAGGACGGTTGTAATGGTAGGGTGTTTTTTAAACAGCCCCACATCTGCTCCCTAGCCCCTCCACCATCCAGGCGGGGCAGCTTCCCCCCCCCACCCCACCCCCCACCCCCCCCCCTTCAGACACTGGGGTCCCCTTGGGGAGGGGGGGAGGCACATGCTAATGACACAGGATGGACACAGGTCAATGTGGGATGGACACGGGACAGACGGGGGATGGGGAGGGGATGGACATGTGTCAACATGGGATGGACATGAGATGGACAGAGGACAGACACGGGATGGACACAGATCAACATGGGATAGACACAGGGTGGACAGAGCATAGGATGGACATGGGTTAACATGAGATGGACACAGAACAGCAGATGGACACAGGATGGACAGATTGACACAGGGTCAACATGGGATGAACACGGGATGGGCATGGGATGGAGACGCATCAACATGTGGAGGACATGGGTATACATGAGATGGACACATGATAGACACGGGATGGGCATGGGATAGACATGGATCAAGATGGGACTGAGCTGGTGCTGACATGGGATTAAAAAGTGACCAATATGTGATGGAGACGGGGTCCACAGGGGATTGACATGGGAATGACACGCAAGTGACACAGGGTTGACATGGGTTCCATGGGGCATCAGTGTTGTTGGCATGTGAATGACACAGGATGGGCACGTAAGCAACATGCAACTGGCACAAAATTAACATGTGATCGAGGGAAGATCCATGGGGATTGGTTTAGAGCTGGCATGGGATTTACATGGGATTAAGGCAACAGCAATGGCTAATGAAGAGGTGGTTGACAGGTGAATGAGACAGGATGGCACGTGAGCAACATGCAGTGAATACGCAGCCAACAGGGGGTTGACACGGGATTAAGGCAAAATCAGTGGGGACTCAATGTAGAGTTGGCAGGTGGGCATGGGACTGACACGTGAGAAACACACAACAACATGGGATGAACAGGGTGTGAACATGAGACTGACATAGGATTGAGACAGGACCAATGGGAAATCAACAGAGGGTTGACTCATAAATAACAGGTGACCAACATGGGATTAACACTTGGCCCACATGGGATTGAGACCCAGTCAACGGGGAATCAACCTGTGAATGACACGGGATTTACATGTGGCCAACATGGGATTAACATGCAATTGACACGTTACTGAGCTGCAACTAACAGGTAATCAACACAGGATTGACACGCTCTGCCCTCATGCAGGGCCACAGTCTGTCCCTGTCACCACCGCGCTGCCCCAAACGGTGTCTGACCTGTGACTCTGAGGAATCCCTCTGCCTCTTCCTCCTCCCTGCCGAGAGGTCACAGTCTGTGGTTTCCACGAAGCGGCTCCAGAGACCACAGCCCGGCCGTGGGGATCTTCTCCGAGCTCTCTCCCTTGGTGCAGTTTGCTCTCAAGCAGCCCTGGGTGCAGGAGCCAAGTGGGAGCTGCCACTGGAGGGCCCTGGAGCTGCCTCATCCCTTGGGACATGGTCATGATGTGGAGGACTTGCTCTCCATCCCATCCTCCTACTCACAGAGTGGTCATGCTCTGTGTGCTCCACAAGACGGCTCCGGAGACGATGGCCCGGCCATGGGGATCTGCTCTGCGCTCTCTCCCTTGGTGCAGTTTGCTCTGGAGCAGCCCTGGGTGCAGGAGACAACTGGGAGCTGCCACTGGAGGGCCTTGGAGCTGCATCACGTTTGGGAGCACAGTCACAACTTGGAGGCCAAATTCTCCTCCTCCGCCTCACAGAGCAGCGGTGCTCCATCTCCTCCACGAACCGGCTGCGCAGATCACAGCTGTGATGAACAGGGGGTGAACATGGGATTGACACAGGATTGAGACAGGACCAGCAGGAAATCAGCAGAGGGTTGACTCACAAATAACAGGTGACCAACATGGGATTAACATGCAACTGACACGTTACTGAGTTGAACCAACTGGTAACCAACGCAGGATTGACACGCTCTGCCCTCACGCAGGGCCACAGTCTGCCCCTGTCACCACCGCGCTGCCCCGAACGGTCTCTGACCTGTGACTCTGAGGAAACCCTCTGCCTCTTCCTCCTCCCTGCTAAGAGGTCACAGTCTGTGGTGTCCATGAACCCGTTGAGGAGACCAGAGCCCGGCCGTGGGGATGTCCTCCGCCCTCTCTTCCTCGGTGGGGTTTGCTCCCCAGCAGACCTGGGTGTGGGAGCTGGTGTGGAGGAGCCTGAGTGCGTCTCTGGGAAGTCCTCTGTGCCCACCACCGTGTCCTGCAAAGAGAGCTGTGAAAAGGTCCTGCCCTTCCCTCCTGGAAGGACCAGAACCGTGGGGAACCCCCAGAAGCTGTGGCACGGGACAGCTAAGGGCCTCCCAAAGGCTCTGTGGGAGGGCTGCAAAGGCAGAAGGGCCAACTGTGGAGAAATGGGTTGGGTCTAGGCGGGATGCTTTCAGAGGGAGCAGAGTTGCATCTGTGAAGAAAGCTGCAGTGTGGCAGGGAAAAGAGAGCAATTTCAAGATCCCAGAAAGAAGTCCACTGTCCATCTGGTGCCCTGACCCACCTCCCCAGTTACCTTTGTCTGAGGAGGCAGACCCTGTGGTTCCACAGAACCCACCTGTTTGCTGCCAGCCACCCCCTGACTGAGGAGGGAACAGGCAGATGATGGTTCTGGTGAGGAAGAAGCCCTTTCTTCAAGCTGCCGTCCAGAGCACCTGGAGAAAAAAAAAGAGTGATCTCTGTTTAGGGCTGTTCTTGCAGCCTCCTTCGGGGTTCAGTCATTTTCCTGAAGCAGTTCCTACAACGGAGAGAAAACCTAACCAAGACTACAAATGGGAAATTCGATCGTGGTCTTCCCACCAGGTTGCCTGCAACCTCCATTTCATAGAATCATCAAATCATCAATTAGTTTGGTGACCTTAATGACTATTTAGTTCCAACCCCCTGCCCCAGGTCCACTAGCCCAGGTTGCCCAAAGCTCCGTCCAACCTGACCTTGAACCCTTCCAGGGAAGGGGCAGCCACAGCTTCTCTGGGCAACCTGTGCCAGGGCCTCACCCCCCTCACAGGGAAGAATTTCTTCCTAGTATCTAATCCAAATCTACCCTCTGCCAGTTTAAAACTGTTACCCCTCATCCTGTCAATACACCCCCTGATAAGGGGTCCCTCCCCATCTTTCCTGTAGGCCCCCCTAAAGTGCTCTTCTCTCTCTCAGCCACCTTCAGATAGCAGACAAGTAGCAGTTTACACCAAGGCAGGACCCTAAAGCCCAGCAAGGAAAGATAAGGACTGACATGGGGTAGTTCAGATTTGACAGCACCGAAGGACGCAGGTGGTAATTGTCTCTGATGACAGAAGGAGAAACGCAGAAATAGAAAGAGGATGAGAAGAAAAAAAGCAAAGACAGGAAAAGGGCGTGTACTCTGAACACATTTTAATACTTGTTTTTACCTGACATAAAACAGTAAATAGGCTTGCTGACTGAGAACTCTGTCGAGGTCACAAGGTTCCACAAACTCATCATTCATCTTATACCACAGTCCATTGCTGGCCTGTCAAAAAAGGCATTGATACCTGGAGATGAACTGCATGGTTCCTCAGCAAAAACAGAGGCAGAAAACTACAGAACCAAGAGTACATCAAATCAAAACAAATCCCGTCCAGCTCCTAAGGAGACCTTCTCCCCCAAAACCTTGGCTGCCAGTAACACTGCCATGAACATCTGTCGTCCCCAGCACAAGTATTTCCTTTGCGAGGAAGGACATTGGTCTCTACCTTCACATAGCAGTAGAAGTGTCCTCTGTGACAGCTCTCACCACTGTGTACCAGGACAGCATATAAGGAGTAGACGAGCGGTTCTCCAGCTGTCTGAGACATGTACGGGCGAAGATCCAAGTACTCTGGGTACTCCACAACCTACGGAGAGACCAAGAGGGCTCAGAAATGATCCTGAACTACTGCCTGAAATAGCCTTCCAAGACCAGGGGCCAGAGCTGTATAAACGCAGTTCTGGGGTTCAAGAAGACTTGGTTTTCCCTAAAGCAACGTGTCATGGTTTGGGTAGCAGGTTCTTGGCCAAAGCAGCTCTGTTGGAGCAGAGTACGTGCTTGTCTTCCCACAGGAACTCTCCTCTCCCCAGAAGAAAACAAAAAAACTCCACAAGAACAGCTTGTGAAAGAGCACACTGCTTTGGGAGATCTGCTCCAGGAAGAGGAAGTTGCACTCCCAGTGGCATACACACCTTGCTGATCTTCCTGCCGGTCAAATCTTCACACCTTCTCAGACACACCGTGAGAACCCTGGGCACGTGATGGACTGTGTTCTTCTTGGAGATGGCAGACATCTTGTCACACCTTGAAACCAAGCACAGAGCCAAGTGCTGAAATGCTCCCTGTCTTGCCCCAGGAAGGCCAGATAACCTTTCATGGCTCACACATCCTCACGCTATTTTAAGGTTATTCAGTACCGTAAGGCCATACTAAAAAAAGCTGCATCTCATTCTGGTGCATTAAACCTAGGTGAAAAGGTGACGTGGGACAGATAGATGACATAGAGCACCTGCACACACAACCTAGTACTCAAGTGTTGTTAGTAATCATCTCACTTGCTACACTGAATGCAGTTTTCACCATCCAGCAGGTGAGGCTTCACAAAATCCGCCAGAGCTGCAGGGACAGATGATGCGGCCTGGAGGAGTGAGAAAGGAGAGCACTGAGCTGCGGGAGATACCCTCGCCCAAACACTTACTGGTTGACAAAAAACCCAGCTAGGTGATGCTGACGAGAGCCACTGCGAACCCACAAGTAGGGTCCAGAATGAGGCAGAAAGAGGGTATTATGCTTGACATTTCCCTCATTTCCCAGGGATTCACGGGGCTATCAAGAGCTGCATCTCTGTGCCACCGCTCAGTTGAAAACACAGCAACCCATCAGCCTAGGAGCCAGACGGGTGTTGAGGAAGAGCCAAGGGAAGAAGGATGAGAGTACATCAAGGGTGCAGAGAGGAGAACGTGTGCTTGTTCAGCTTAAGGCCAGCACCTACAGGGAGACCACGGCCATGGCCTCCCCAGGAGCATTCCATCCATTCCACATCCCACCCACCACCAGGCTCTCTTGCGTTTGCAGGATGCATTTTTAAGTCAACTGTGTGGATTCAGGAAAGCTACAGGGGCCCTGGGACATCCCAAAGCACAGTTACAAACCCTCTTACTTTTATATCCAAAGGAATATCCAGGAAGGATCTGTAGGAAATGGAAACCGCGCTGCAGCTCAGGCACATGACTGGAAGGCAAATCAAAATGTTCAGCAATCGGGGAAGTCAATTGACTGTGCCAGTTTATGTCCTTCATAGCTACTACGCCAGTCACACGATCAGCTGTTTATCACAGGCAGACAGAAGGACACAGACAATTCCAAGGAGAGCAATGGAAAAGTACCTCTGGATCTCAGATAGCCCATGAATATTTGATGGACAATGGTAGTTGATCGAGAAGCGATGTCCAATCTCTGTCTAAATGGTAAGACAGAGAGTTAGCTCCTCCATTTTTTTTTCCTTTGTCTGAAAGACCTTGGTGTGGGGTTTCCTTGATGGGAGTACATCAAGGTGTTCAAAAAGCTTGAGAACATTCAAAAGTAATTTGCTTATGCTTACCTGCTTCTCCGACTCAGACAATTTCTCTGCATGGTGTTGATAGTACGGTGTAAGCATTGGCGGGCGCTTCCCTGCTTGCCAAGCACGAAATCTTTTCCTATTCCTAAAAAAGAAGTTAGTAGTTCTCTCCTACAACAAGGGGGAAAAAAAAATCTGTAAAAGCAACTGAAACGACTTACGTGTGAGAACACGGACGATAGCCCAAGGCTGGATGGCGCTGTCCGAGGATCGCAGGGCCTCGTTAACGTGCGCTTCCATACTGCACATCATGCAGAGGTCTCTCCGATGACCTGAAGAGGGAGGGAAGCAAGCTCCTCAGGTCAGCAAAATACCCGTAGTGATGGGAAGAAACCTACTGGAGATCTTGAAGTTATAACAAGAGTCTCCACTCCTCCCAAGCTGCCAAAGTCCCAACAAGCCCGGCACATTTTGCCCCGTAGAAAACGTTCTGCAGAGGGATGCTAAACTGTCGTAAGGTTTCTTTTGCAACAAGCAGAGAGAGTTTAATTTGCAGGAATGGGGAGCCGAGTCTAGAAAGAGGTGCCTTTCTGAAGAAGAACACGCCTAGATACAGCGAGCGACGTCTAGGCTTGAGTGTTCAAACACCACCAACTCGGGGGGGTTGGCAAAGAAGGGCTGCCTTTCTCCTAAATCCAGTTCCAGATTCTGGGTATCCCTGGGAAGTGCCCAGCAGATTTACAGGGAGATGTTCTTAAAAGCACTCACACGACTGGCTGTGCTCCTGAGAGAGCAGGTAGTTGGCCAGAGGGGGCGTGTATGTCAGGCACTGCAGGGCAGAGTTGAGGAAGCACGTATTCCCCAGGTTGCGGAGTCCCGCTCCAGCTCTCTGCCGCTGCTGCCATTCCATGTAGATCTTCTCCGGGGGATAGAGGATGCATTGTGGCGGAGCCATTTCCTCAGCAATGACTGCAGGGAAATGACATTTGAAAACAGAGGAGACAATACTGTTGCACAGAAGCGTATTTGAAAGTCGAGTTCTCGACAGGAGCACCCAGTACAAACAACTCTACACCCAACCCAGAAGCACCGGGAGAAGCCTGACGCTGACACTGAAATTCACTGGTCAAGAAACAGTTTCAGAAAGTACTCTGTTCCCCTGCTTACTTTGCCAAAAGTCCAAAAAACCCACGCTCTGATTTCTGTGCCTCAGGCTACCTTCCTCTCCCTCTAGAGACTTGAACTGCATTATCAGGTCAAGTCTTCCCTGATCCTGACTGTAACTTGGTGAAAACAAGTGTCTAGCCCACAAGGTAACCCCACCGATGTCAGATCTTTCTACGAGCAATGCCATCTTTCAAAGTCTTGTACTAGTGGCAGAGGAGTGCTGTTAAAATGAGTTTTCCTGTGTGTAATTGAAAACACCTGGCTAAGTCTGGCTGCTCTCAGGAAAGGCCCCAGAATTCACTCGAGGTTGTCAGCACACCAACACTCAGGGCTGGAGCACCAGCCACCTCCGTTGCCTTTGGGCATTCACAAAATCCCGACCTGCTGGGGAAGCTGTTACTACTCACGGGAGTCGTTCCCCATTGCAGGCATCGCTCCTCTCAGGAACAGAAGGGAAATCTTCCCTTGGCAAAGGGGGATGTCAGGGTGCTCTCCAGAGAGAGAAGATCAGCGCAAATCCCTGATTGCAAAACAAGGACTGAAGCTCAACAAAACGCTTAAAGAAACCCCAAACACAACGCACACAACAGCATCTTCCAACAAAAGTCCTTCAGTGGTACTTGTGGCTGATGCAAGCTGCAGGCTGAGAGCCCTACTGTCCCTGTCACAAGACTCCCACTGACAGCAATTACAAAGGCCCTCTCGATACTTTTATCCTCTATCTACCTACTCTTTATAATCTGTCCTGAAAGTCAAATCATAATTACCTTTGAAAGAGGGTGGAAGCTGACGAGAAGTGGGAAGGAAACGATAAATAGTGGGAAAAAAGTAGGCAAAGCAGGTAGCAAAGTAGGCACGCAGGTAGCAAAGGAAGGAGACAGGGAGATCACAAGTTCCAAGCAGGTGCTGCACCACTGCCCCTTTGTGACACGGGCACGCGCCGTGGCAACGCAGCTGCCTCGGCCCCAGCAACTCCCGTAGCCAGCATCTGGCAGCCCCTGGGCTTCCCTGCACACTGCTGGGGAAGGGCTGCTCCTCCGCGGGCAGAGCTCCCACCTCTTCCCTGAGCCGCAGCAGCCAGAGGAATGGCAACCTGCCCAGGGCTGTAAGCGTGCCTCCTCACAGCTTTGGCTGGCACACTGGGGTTGCTGAGAGTTTCTTTTCTACTCTTCGAGATACACACTGTGTGCGTGAGGCTCATGGAGCAAAGCACCTGGTCTCTTACAGGTTCATCTCCAATGAACTTTGTCTGCCCCCCCAGATACAGCCACAGGTTGACTCTGAACTAGCACTAGCAAAGAAACACCTTCAGCAACTGCGCTGGGTTGACCTTGGCTGGCTGCCCGGCCCCCACCCAGCTGTGTTCTCACCCTCCAGCTCCGAAAACCATTCCTGTGTGGATTTTAAGCATCTTCACATTTTCAACTGCCTCCAGGAGCTTCCTATCAGCCCCAGCTTTGCCAGATTCCCCCCCGGGGTGGCTGGAGGCAGTTTTGTTCCTGACCCACTTGGCTTAGGTAGGTTTAGGCTGGTAGCACATCTGGTATAACTCCCCGTTCCTGCTCAGCGGGCAGGTAGTATTGGTCCTGCCCCAACGAAACAGCTCGTTGTTATTCCTGCCCCACTTGAGCTGGCCGGTTTGGCCTCCTGGGTCATCTAGTTTTCCTCGGTCCTGCTTGGGGCTGTGAGTTGTACTCCTGCTGAGCTCAGGGCAGTTAGTTTTGCCCCTGCTCCGCTCAGGGAAGATTTCTCTTTCTGTCCTCCACTTGGGGCATCCAGTTTGGCCACAGCCTTGCTTGGGTGGCCTTTTGTCATCACGTCCCTCTCAGGACAGCTGTTTTTTCCCCTCCCTTGCTTGCGGAAGCTCATTCTTCCCCTTCTCCACCCAGGGTACCTGGATTTAGTCCTGCCCTGCTCAGGTGGCTCTTTATGCCCCTGCACAAATCAGGGTGGCCAGCTTTGCTCCTGCCCCGCTTGGGGCATTTACTTTTGCCCCTGACTCTGCCCTGCTCGGAGTGGCCGTTTTTGCCCCTGCCCCAGCAGGACCAGTGAGGCTCCAGAACCATTTGCCTGGGACCAGACGGCAGCCGAGTGCTGTATTTAATTGTCACACCGCAGCCTCACCTTTCAGGACAAAGTCAGCTTTGCTTCCAAGCCTCCTCTAGCACCGCTCCTCCAGCTGCCATCTGACAGCTGCCATCTGACATTCAGATTTAGCAACTTTGCTAACCACAGGAATGACCGTGCAGCCGAGGAGAGGACCTGCCTTCCTGCTCCTCTGCAGCACCCCAACGTTCTGCTCCAGCCCCTCCAGGCCTCCGACGCCGTGGGGACCGAGCCCAGAGGAGCGAGCCACAGCAGGGTGGCAGGAAGGGGCAGCCTTTCAGACCTCTTTCAACAGACCTCTTTTCTGCCTCTTTGGCCTGGTTTTCGGCTGCCACTCTTGATCTCAATGTGGCCACAGGGGTAGATCATCGGTGCCCGAGGATGTGTAGGAGCCTCTGGGCTGCCTGACTATGTCTGAGACTTGCTCCCTGTCTCCTCCTCCATCCCCCTTTGGCACACAGGTCATGCCTCCGCATGTGCCAGAGCAATATAGAACAATTCCCCTGCATGCCAAGGGACAGCTTAACAATTGCAGAGGTCTTGTTTCCATTTCGGTATACCATCTAGATTCTCACTGCAGCCTGCCGCTGCACAAAATCCCATGCTGTTAGGAATTGTGAGGAGAGTTCCAATGACACCTCCGCAGGGTAATGCAGTGGCACAACGCCGTGTCTGAGAAGACAGGTGCAGGGAGCAGCGGTGGAGAAAATGTCAGTGTGGGGAGAGAGTTGTACGCAGCAACGCAGAACAACTTTGAACCTTGATGTCTTGTACCATGCCTGGCCCATCTCCCAGTGACCTTCCCTAGGGTTGTCTCAGAGATTTAGTCCTTGTCCTTCTAAAACTACTTTCTTCTTCCTTCATTGAACTGTCGTCTGTGGCATGTATGCTTTGGAAGACCTGAGTTTTACCCATAGAAAATCAAGTTTAAAATGTGTTCACTTTGACCAAATAAAATGAAGGCTTTCTTCTGCAGTGCAATAATAGTACTCCATGTCCTGATAACTCACTTCAGGTGGTGGTTATTATTCCAGAGTTTAACAACAACAACAACAACAACATAAGAAAATAAAGAACAAAAAAAAAGAAAAAAGTTACTGGTTGGTGCTAAGTTACTGTTGGACTAACACAGGCTAAAGATGGCAGAAAAGATTCCTTGTTAGGGTAAAGAGGGGGGAAAAACCCCACAAATCAAACCAAACCATGTCATCCTCTTACCTCCCCTGTACCTCGAGAGAGATTCCAAGCCTTTGGTTTCCTGCCTGAGAGACTTGCGACCATTAAGTCTCTTTTCCCCATAGCTCTCTTGCTGCAGTTTAGAGGTGCTGTGTCAGTGTGAGTAACAAGGTTACAAAGATCGCTCTTCCACACAGAAATGCCCTTGCCCTACACACCGTGACTGTCAGCTTGGGCTTTTTGTGCAAATGCTTTTGGCATGGAGCGGTAACTCCTAGCTGCTGTTCCGACGACGGATTTAACTGATGGCTTTCTTCATTTCTTCACTGCAAAGGGCCCCCCGGGTTGGTCCCCAGAGTTTCAGATAGTAACAGCAGGTTAGAAATTGAGAATGTCACTAGGTTCTTGGACTGAAGGAGAGGCCTGGTGTCGTGGCCTGGTTTAGGACCAGCCCTCAGGATTTCTGGATTCTGATTTGTGCTTGGCCCCTGATGCAGCGTGCAGTGTGCAGGTCACTCCTGAGGGCTGCAGTTACAGCTCTGGTCAAAGTCAGCATGGTCAGCATCCCTCAGTCAGGCTCTGCACGCTCTGGAGGCATGTTCTGCTCTGTCTCACGACCGGACAGGAGGTGTGTGTGCCATGTTTCTGCTTCTGAATGGGATGTGGGAGAGAGGCAAGTCACCATCGGCCTGTCAGCTCTGCGCAGGCCCGGAGAAGGAGCAAGGCTTTGATGAGAAACAGGCCTTGGGAGAAAGATCAGAACCTGCCAGGCTGCGCTAAGGTGGCAGGGCAAAACAACGGAGAGCTGCAATGCTGAGCTGTGGAAAAGCAGCAAGATGTCTGAGACAGGGCTTATGGACGGTGCAGCTACTAAGACGGGCGCAAGATATAATGATTCTGTTCAACAGTTCTCTGTCAGGGAAGGCAGCCGCTCTGCCGGCAACCCGACTGGAGAAGAGCTCGACCTTGACAAGATTCCGGTGTGCCCTTGAGAAGAGGAGACAGACAGAGGGAAGAATGTTGCAAACAAGTCTGAGGAAGTAAGGGGAACACAGATGTTAGCAACTAACCACCAATGTATTTGTGAAAAACAACTGTATAACCAATAGTCTTTTGCCAGGGTAGCAGAGAGATATTATAAAAAGGCAGATAACAAACGGGGGGGTGTGTGTGTGTGTGTGTGTGTGTGTTTTCGCCTGGCCTGCCAACTTAAGTGAAAATGGTCTCCCATCGTTTTTTGACTGTCTCTACCACGACGACAGTTCTCCACTTGCTACAGGAATCTAAAGCAAGCTCTACTGCAAAGCAAGCGTTCCTGTTACCAGTTTGGAAGAAATCAATGTACCATACAATGAAATGTTTACCTTCAGATACTGGAAAGCAAAGAGCAAACACAACTTCTGAGCCCTTCTATAGTATTTTGGTGACAGCTATGTGCACAGGTCAATTTCCCTTCTCATATTGAAATTTATAGTGGATGAATGAGGTAACTATAAAGAATTGAGATGAGGTAGAGATGGATGGCACATTTCAATGCTTAAATACTTTACTGGACTGGGACTCTATGTTTCTGAACTCTCTAGCCGATAGTCCTTCTTCCTGCAGTCTCGGCTCGGAGACCCTCCAGACACTTTGACAGGAAAATTTCACGTTAAACACTAGTATTTTAAACTCTTTTCTTCAAATTAGCTCTCACTTCCATCCTCCCTCTGGTATCCTGCAGGGAGCATGCTCTGAGAGCAACTCAACTGACCGACATTTCAAACCCATTCCAAGGTGAGCAGGGTCTACCTGAAGCACCATTAGTTTTTAGGGGTACATATGGTAAGAGAATCCCATTTTAAAGTGAGAAAACTGTGGTGTAGTTGAGAGGAAAGCAGACAAATTGAAACCTGTCATGCAGATACTGGGAAGTTAGGTGAGAAGAGTCAGGTGCCCTTGTTACTGAAATGACAGGGAGAAAGATACCTGGAAATGTGAGAAATAAAATCCAGCACGTTTTTCTTTAGCTCTTTTGTTAGAGCCAGTTTTTAAAATAAGAGCTGTCTGCGGAACAGATGTGTTTTTCGTGTTTTACGTTCTGAATATTTATTTATCTTCACACTAATAAGAGGGCGGCTAAAACCAAATCTTCATTCCAATTTTTTTATTTTCTTGCCAAATGCCTTTTAATTCTCTTCTCTTGAATATTCTGTTGGTCGCTTAGTGCTTCCGTGGCTGTTCTTCTGGTTACCCTGGAGCACTCTCTTCTGCGCTGCTCTCACTCTCTAGTCTCAGTTCTTATTGTGTGAAGTACCGGTCATTTGCATGACTCTGTGCTGATTATCCCTGGACAACGCTCGCTAACCTGGAAAGATGTCAGTGGGTTTTAGAATTACAGACATATCAGGAGCATTTAGTTACACCCACAGAGTGGCACTGTGTGACCGTAGGACGGTTGTAATGGTAGGGTGTTTTTTAAACAGCCCCACATCTGCTCCCTAGCCCCTCCACCATCCAGGCGGGGCAGCTTCCCCCCCCCACCCCACCCCCCACCCCCCCCCCTTCAGACACTGGGGTCCCCTTGGGGAGGGGGGGAGGCACATGCTAATGACACAGGATGGACACAGGTCAATGTGGGATGGACACGGGACAGACGGGGGATGGGGAGGGGATGGACATGTGTCAACATGGGATGGACATGAGATGGACAGAGGACAGACACGGGATGGACACAGATCAACATGGGATAGACACAGGGTGGACAGAGCATAGGATGGACATGGGTTAACATGAGATGGACACAGAACAGCAGATGGACACAGGATGGACAGATTGACACAGGGTCAACATGGGATGAACACGGGATGGGCATGGGATGGAGACGCATCAACATGTGGAGGACATGGGTATACATGAGATGGACACATGATAGACACGGGATGGGCATGGGATAGACATGGATCAAGATGGGACTGAGCTGGTGCTGACATGGGATTAAAAAGTGACCAATATGTGATGGAGACGGGGTCCACAGGGGATTGACATGGGAATGACACGCAAGTGACACAGGGTTGACATGGGTTCCATGGGGCATCAGTGTTGTTGGCATGTGAATGACACAGGATGGGCACGTAAGCAACATGCAACTGGCACAAAATTAACATGTGATCGAGGGAAGATCCATGGGGATTGGTTTAGAGCTGGCATGGGATTTACATGGGATTAAGGCAACAGCAATGGCTAATGAAGAGGTGGTTGACAGGTGAATGAGACAGGATGGCACGTGAGCAACATGCAGTGAATACGCAGCCAACAGGGGGTTGACACGGGATTAAGGCAAAATCAGTGGGGACTCAATGTAGAGTTGGCAGGTGGGCATGGGACTGACACGTGAGAAACACACAACAACATGGGATGAACAGGGTGTGAACATGAGACTGACATAGGATTGAGACAGGACCAATGGGAAATCAACAGAGGGTTGACTCATAAATAACAGGTGACCAACATGGGATTAACACTTGGCCCACATGGGATTGAGACCCAGTCAACGGGGAATCAACCTGTGAATGACACGGGATTTACATGTGGCCAACATGGGATTAACATGCAATTGACACGTTACTGAGCTGCAACTAACAGGTAATCAACACAGGATTGACACGCTCTGCCCTCATGCAGGGCCACAGTCTGTCCCTGTCACCACCGCGCTGCCCCAAACGGTGTCTGACCTGTGACTCTGAGGAATCCCTCTGCCTCTTCCTCCTCCCTGCCGAGAGGTCACAGTCTGTGGTTTCCACGAAGCGGCTCCAGAGACCACAGCCCGGCCGTGGGGATCTTCTCCGAGCTCTCTCCCTTGGTGCAGTTTGCTCTCAAGCAGCCCTGGGTGCAGGAGCCAAGTGGGAGCTGCCACTGGAGGGCCCTGGAGCTGCCTCATCCCTTGGGACATGGTCATGATGTGGAGGACTTGCTCTCCATCCCATCCTCCTACTCACAGAGTGGTCATGCTCTGTGTGCTCCACAAGACGGCTCCGGAGACGATGGCCCGGCCATGGGGATCTGCTCTGCGCTCTCTCCCTTGGTGCAGTTTGCTCTGGAGCAGCCCTGGGTGCAGGAGACAACTGGGAGCTGCCACTGGAGGGCCTTGGAGCTGCATCACGTTTGGGAGCACAGTCACAACTTGGAGGCCAAATTCTCCTCCTCCGCCTCACAGAGCAGCGGTGCTCCATCTCCTCCACGAACCGGCTGCGCAGATCACAGCTGTGATGAACAGGGGGTGAACATGGGATTGACACAGGATTGAGACAGGACCAGCAGGAAATCAGCAGAGGGTTGACTCACAAATAACAGGTGACCAACATGGGATTAACATGCAACTGACACGTTACTGAGTTGAACCAACTGGTAACCAACGCAGGATTGACACGCTCTGCCCTCACGCAGGGCCACAGTCTGCCCCTGTCACCACCGCGCTGCCCCGAACGGTCTCTGACCTGTGACTCTGAGGAAACCCTCTGCCTCTTCCTCCTCCCTGCTAAGAGGTCACAGTCTGTGGTGTCCATGAACCCGTTGAGGAGACCAGAGCCCGGCCGTGGGGATGTCCTCCGCCCTCTCTTCCTCGGTGGGGTTTGCTCCCCAGCAGACCTGGGTGTGGGAGCTGGTGTGGAGGAGCCTGAGTGCGTCTCTGGGAAGTCCTCTGTGCCCACCACCGTGTCCTGCAAAGAGAGCTGTGAAAAGGTCCTGCCCTTCCCTCCTGGAAGGACCAGAACCGTGGGGAACCCCCAGAAGCTGTGGCACGGGACAGCTAAGGGCCTCCCAAAGGCTCTGTGGGAGGGCTGCAAAGGCAGAAGGGCCAACTGTGGAGAAATGGGTTGGGTCTAGGCGGGATGCTTTCAGAGGGAGCAGAGTTGCATCTGTGAAGAAAGCTGCAGTGTGGCAGGGAAAAGAGAGCAATTTCAAGATCCCAGAAAGAAGTCCACTGTCCATCTGGTGCCCTGACCCACCTCCCCAGTTACCTTTGTCTGAGGAGGCAGACCCTGTGGTTCCACAGAACCCACCTGTTTGCTGCCAGCCACCCCCTGACTGAGGAGGGAACAGGCAGATGATGGTTCTGGTGAGGAAGAAGCCCTTTCTTCAAGCTGCCGTCCAGAGCACCTGGAGAAAAAAAAAGAGTGATCTCTGTTTAGGGCTGTTCTTGCAGCCTCCTTCGGGGTTCAGTCATTTTCCTGAAGCAGTTCCTACAACGGAGAGAAAACCTAACCAAGACTACAAATGGGAAATTCGATCGTGGTCTTCCCACCAGGTTGCCTGCAACCTCCATTTCATAGAATCATCAAATCATCAATTAGTTTGGTGACCTTAATGACTATTTAGTTCCAACCCCCTGCCCCAGGTCCACTAGCCCAGGTTGCCCAAAGCTCCGTCCAACCTGACCTTGAACCCTTCCAGGGAAGGGGCAGCCACAGCTTCTCTGGGCAACCTGTGCCAGGGCCTCACCCCCCTCACAGGGAAGAATTTCTTCCTAGTATCTAATCCAAATCTACCCTCTGCCAGTTTAAAACTGTTACCCCTCATCCTGTCAATACACCCCCTGATAAGGGGTCCCTCCCCATCTTTCCTGTAGGCCCCCCTAAAGTGCTCTTCTCTCTCTCAGCCACCTTCAGATAGCAGACAAGTAGCAGTTTACACCAAGGCAGGACCCTAAAGCCCAGCAAGGAAAGATAAGGACTGACATGGGGTAGTTCAGATTTGACAGCACCGAAGGACGCAGGTGGTAATTGTCTCTGGTGACAGAAGGAGAAACGCAGAAATAGAAAGAGGATGAGAAGAAAAAAAGCAAAGACAGGAAAAGGGCGTGTACTCTGAACACATTTTAATACTTGTTTTTACCTGACATAAAACAGTAAATAGGCTTGCTGACTGAGAACTCTGTCGAGGTCACAAGGTTCCACAAACTCATCATTCATCTTATACCACAGTCCATTGCTGGCCTGTCAAAAAAGGCATTGATACCTGGAGATGAACTGCATGGTTCCTCAGCAAAAACAGAGGCAGAAAACTACAGAACCAAGAGTACATCAAATCAAAACAAATCCCGTCCAGCTCCTAAGGAGACCTTCTCCCCCAAAACCTTGGCTGCCAGTAACACTGCCATGAACATCTGTCGTCCCCAGCACAAGTATTTCCTTTGCGAGGAAGGACATTGGTCTCTACCTTCACATAGCAGTAGAAGTGTCCTCTGTGACAGCTCTCACCACTGTGTACCAGGACAGCATATAAGGAGTAGACGAGCGGTTCTCCAGCTGTCTGAGACATGTACGGGCGAAGATCCAAGTACTCTGGGTACTCCACAACCTACGGAGAGACCAAGAGGGCTCAGAAATGATCCTGAACTACTGCCTGAAATAGCCTTCCAAGACCAGGGGCCAGAGCTGTATAAACGCAGTTCTGGGGTTCAAGAAGACTTGGTTTTCCCTAAAGCAACGTGTCATGGTTTGGGTAGCAGGTTCTTGGCCAAAGCAGCTCTGTTGGAGCAGAGTACGTGCTTGTCTTCCCACAGGAACTCTCCTCTCCCCAGAAGAAAACAAAAAAACTCCACAAGAACAGCTTGTGAAAGAGCACACTGCTTTGGGAGATCTGCTCCAGGAAGAGGAAGTTGCACTCCCAGTGGCATACACACCTTGCTGATCTTCCTGCCGGTCAAATCTTCACACCTTCTCAGACACACCGTGAGAACCCTGGGCACGTGATGGACTGTGTTCTTCTTGGAGATGGCAGACATCTTGTCACACCTTGAAACCAAGCACAGAGCCAAGTGCTGAAATGCTCCCTGTCTTGCCCCAGGAAGGCCAGATAACCTTTCATGGCTCACACATCCTCACGCTATTTTAAGGTTATTCAGTACCGTAAGGCCATACTAAAAAAAGCTGCATCTCATTCTGGTGCATTAAACCTAGGTGAAAAGGTGACGTGGGACAGATAGATGACATAGAGCACCTGCACACACAACCTAGTACTCAAGTGTTGTTAGTAATCATCTCACTTGCTACACTGAATGCAGTTTTCACCATCCAGCAGGTGAGGCTTCACAAAATCCGCCAGAGCTGCAGGGACAGATGATGCGGCCTGGAGGAGTGAGAAAGGAGAGCACTGAGCTGCGGGAGATACCCTCGCCCAAACACTTACTGGTTGACAAAAAACCCAGCTAGGTGATGCTGACGAGAGCCACTGCGAACCCACAAGTAGGGTCCAGAATGAGGCAGAAAGAGGGTATTATGCTTGACATTTCCCTCATTTCCCAGGGATTCACGGGGCTATCAAGAGCTGCATCTCTGTGCCACCGCTCAGTTGAAAACACAGCAACCCATCAGCCTAGGAGCCAGACGGGTGTTGAGGAAGAGCCAAGGGAAGAAGGATGAGAGTACATCAAGGGTGCAGAGAGGAGAACGTGTGCTTGTTCAGCTTAAGGCCAGCACCTACAGGGAGACCACGGCCATGGCCTCCCCAGGAGCATTCCATCCATTCCACATCCCACCCACCACCAGGCTCTCTTGCGTTTGCAGGATGCATTTTTAAGTCAACTGTGTGGATTCAGGAAAGCTACAGGGGCCCTGGGACATCCCAAAGCACAGTTACAAACCCTCTTACTTTTATATCCAAAGGAATATCCAGGAAGGATCTGTAGGAAATGGAAACCGCGCTGCAGCTCAGGCACATGACTGGAAGGCAAATCAAAATGTTCAGCAATCGGGGAAGTCAATTGACTGTGCCAGTTTATGTCCTTCATAGCTACTACGCCAGTCACACGATCAGCTGTTTATCACAGGCAGACAGAAGGACACAGACAATTCCAAGGAGAGCAATGGAAAAGTACCTCTGGATCTCAGATAGCCCATGAATATTTGATGGACAATGGTAGTTGATCGAGAAGCGATGTCCAATCTCTGTCTAAATGGTAAGACAGAGAGTTAGCTCCTCCACTTTTTTTTCCTTTGTCTGAAAGACCTTGGTGTGGGGTTTCCTTGATGGGAGTACATCAAGGTGTTCAAAAAGCTTGAGAACATTCAAAAGTAATTTGCTTATGCTTACCTGCTTCTCCGACTCAGACAATTTCTCTGCATGGTGTTGATAGTACGGTGTAAGCATTGGCGGGCGCTTCCCTGCTTGCCAAGCACGAAATCTTTTCCTATTCCTAAAAAAGAAGTTAGTAGTTCTCTCCTACAACAAGGGGGAAAAAAAAATCTGTAAAAGCAACTGAAACGACTTACGTGTGAGAACACGGACGATAGCCCAAGGCTGGATGGCGCTGTCCGAGGATCGCAGGGCCTCGTTAACGTGCGCTTCCATACTGCACATCATGCAGAGGTCTCTCCGATGACCTGAAGAGGGAGGGAAGCAAGCTCCTCAGGTCAGCAAAATACCCGTAGTGATGGGAAGAAACCTAATGGAGATCTTGAAGTTATAACAAGAGTCTCCACTCCTCCCAAGCTGCCAAAGTCCCAACAAGCCCGGCACATTTTGCCCCGTAGAAAACGTTCTGCAGAGGGATGCTAAACTGTCGTAAGGTTTCTTTTGCAACAAGCAGAGAGAGTTTAATTTGCAGGAATGGGGAGCCGAGTCTAGAAAGAGGTGCCTTTCTGAAGAAGAACACGCCTAGATACAGCGAGCGACGTCTAGGCTTGAGTGTTCAAACACCACCAACTCGGGGGGGTTGGCAAAGAAGGGCTGCCTTTCTCCTAAATCCAGTTCCAGATTCTGGGTATCCCTGGGAAGTGCCCAGCAGATTTACAGGGAGATGTTCTTAAAAGCACTCACACGACTGGCTGTGCTCCTGAGAGAGCAGGTAGTTGGCCAGAGGGGGCGTGTATGTCAGGCACTGCAGGGCAGAGTTGAGGAAGCACGTATTCCCCAGGTTGCGGAGTCCCGCTCCAGCTCTCTGCCGCTGCTGCCATTCCATGTAGATCTTCTCCGGGGGATAGAGGATGCATTGTGGCGGAGCCATTTCCTCAGCAATGACTGCAGGGAAATGACATTTGAAAACAGAGGAGACAATACTGTTGCACAGAAGCGTATTTGAAAGTCGAGTTCTCGACAGGAGCACCCAGTACAAACAACTCTACACCCAACCCAGAAGCACCGGGAGAAGCCTGACGCTGACACTGAAATTCACTGGTCAAGAAACAGTTTCAGAAAGTACTCTGTTCCCCTGCTTACTTTGCCAAAAGTCCAAAAAACCCACGCTCTGATTTCTGTGCCTCAGGCTACCTTCCTCTCCCTCTAGAGACTTGAACTGCATTATCAGGTCAAGTCTTCCCTGATCCTGACTGTAACTTGGTGAAAACAAGTGTCTAGCCCACAAGGTAACCCCACCGATGTCAGATCTTTCTACGAGCAATGCCATCTTTCAAAGTCTTGTACTAGTGGCAGAGGAGTGCTGTTAAAATGAGTTTTCCTGTGTGTAATTGAAAACACCTGGCTAAGTCTGGCTGCTCTCAGGAAAGGCCCCAGAATTCACTCGAGGTTGTCAGCACACCAACACTCAGGGCTGGAGCACCAGCCACCTCCGTTGCCTTTGGGCATTCACAAAATCCCGACCTGCTGGGGAAGCTGTTACTACTCACGGGAGTCGTTCCCCATTGCAGGCATCGCTCCTCTCAGGAACAGAAGGGAAATCTTCCCTTGGCAAAGGGGGATGTCAGGGTGCTCTCCAGAGAGAGAAGATCAGCGCAAATCCCTGATTGCAAAACAAGGACTGAAGCTCAACAAAACGCTTAAAGAAACCCCAAACACAACGCACACAACAGCATCTTCCAACAAAAGTCCTTCAGTGGTACTTGTGGCTGATGCAAGCTGCAGGCTGAGAGCCCTACTGTCCCTGTCACAAGACTCCCACAGACAGCAATTACAAAGGCCCTCTCGATACTTTTATCCTCTATCTACCTACTCTTTATAATCTGTCCTGAAAGTCAAATCATAATTACCTTTGAAAGAGGGTGGAAGCTGACGAGAAGTGGGAAGGAAACGATAAATAGTGGGAAAAAAGTAGGCAAAGCAGGTAGCAAAGTAGGCACGCAGGTAGCAAAGGAAGGAGACAGGGAGATCACAAGTTCCAAGCAGGTGCTGCACCACTGCCCCTTTGTGACACGGGCACGCGCCGTGGCAACGCAGCTGCCTCGGCCCCAGCAACTCCCGTAGCCAGCATCTGGCAGCCCCTGGGCTTCCCTGCACACTGCTGGGGAAGGGCTGCTCCTCCGCGGGCAGAGCTCCCACGTCTTCCCTGAGCCGCAGCAGCCAGAGGAATGGCAACCTGCCCAGGGCTGTAAGCGTGCCTCCTCACAGCTTTGGCTGGCACACTGGGGTTGCTGAGAGTTTCTTTTCTACTCTTTGAGATACACACTGTGTGCGTGAGGCTCATGGAGCAAAGCACCTGGTCTCTTACAGGTTCATCTCCAATGAACTTTGTCTGCCCCCCCAGATACAGCCACAGGTTGACTCTGAACTAGCACTAGCAAAGAAACACCTTCAGCAACTGCGCTGGGTTGACCTTGGCTGGCTGCCCGGCCCCCACCCAGCTGTGTTCTCACCCTCCAGCTCCGAAAACCATTCCTGTGTGGATTTTAAGCATCTTCACATTTTCAACTGCCTCCAGGAGCTTCCTATCAGCCCCAGCTTTGCCAGATTCCCCCCCGGGGTGGCTGGAGGCAGTTTTGTTCCTGACCCACTTGGCTTAGGTAGGTTTAGGCTGGTAGCACATCTGGTATAACTCCCCGTTCCTGCTCAGCGGGCAGGTAGTATTGGTCCTGCCCCAACGAAACAGCTCGTTGTTATTCCTGCCCCACTTGAGCTGGCCGGTTTGGCCTCCTGGGTCATCTAGTTTTCCTCGGTCCTGCTTGGGGCTGTGAGTTGTACTCCTGCTGAGCTCAGGGCAGTTAGTTTTGCCCCTGCTCCGCTCAGGGAAGATTTCTCTTTCTGTCCTCCACTTGGGGCATCCAGTTTGGCCACAGCCTTGCTTGGGTGGCCTTTTGTCATCACGTCCCTCTCAGGACAGCTGTTTTTTCCCCTCCCTTGCTTGCGGAAGCTCATTCTTCCCCTTCTCCCTCCAGGGTACCTGGATTTAGTCCTGCCCTGCTCAGGTGGCTCTTTATGCCCCTGCACAAATCAGGGTGGCCAGCTTTGCTCCTGCCCCGCTTGGGGCATTTACTTTTGCCCCTGACTCTGCCCTGCTCGGAGTGGCCGTTTTTGCCCCTGCCCCAGCAGGACCAGTGAGGCTCCAGAACCATTTGCCTGGGACCAGACGGCAGCCGAGTGCTGTATTTAATTGTCACACCGCAGCCTCACCTTTCAGGACAAAGTCAGCTTTGCTTCCAAGCCTCCTCTAGCACCGCTCCTCCAGCTGCCATCTGACAGCTGCCATCTGACATTCAGATTTAGCAACTTTGCTAACCACAGGAATGACCGTGCAGCCGAGGAGAGGACCTGCCTTCCTGCTCCTCTGCAGCACCCCAACGTTCTGCTCCAGCCCCTCCAGGCCTCCGACGCCGTGGGGACCGAGCCCAGAGGAGCGAGCCACAGCAGGGTGGCAGGAAGGGGCAGCCTTTCAGACCTCTTTCAACAGACCTCTTTTCTGCCTCTTTGGCCTGGTTTTCGGCTGCCACTCTTGATCTCGATGTGGCCACAGGGGTAGATCATCGGTGCCCGAGGATGTGTAGGAGCCTCTGGGCTGCCTGACTATGTCTGAGACTTGCTCCCTGTCTCCTCCTCCATCCCCCTTTGGCACACAGGTCATGCCTCCGCATGTGCCAGAGCAATATAGAACAATTCCCCTGCATGCCAAGGGACAGCTTAACAATTGCAGAGGTCTTGTTTCCATTTCGGTATACCATCTAGATTCTCACTGCAGCCTGCCGCTGCACAAAATCCCATGCTGTTAGGAATTGTGAGGAGAGTTCCAATGACACCTCCGCAGGGTAATGCAGTGGCACAACGCCGTGTCTGAGAAGACAGGTGCAGGGAGCAGCGGTGGAGAAAATGTCAGTGTGGGGAGAGAGTTGTACGCAGCAACGCAGAACAACTTTGAACCTTGATGTCTTGTACCATGCCTGGCCCATCTCCCAGTGACCTTCCCTAGGGTTGTCTCAGAGATTTAGTCCTTGTCCTTCTAAAACTACTTTCTTCTTCCTTCATTGAACTGTCGTCTGTGGCATGTATGCTTTGGAAGACCTGAGTTTTACCCATAGAAAATCAAGTTTAAAATGTGTTCACTTTGACCAAATAAAATGAAGGCTTTCTTCTGCAGTGCAATAATAGTACTCCATGTCCTGATAACTCACTTCAGGTGGTGGTTATTATTCCAGAGTTTAACAACAACAACAACAACAACATAAGAAAATAAAGAACAAAAAAAAAGAAAAAAGTTACTGGTTGGTGCTAAGTTACTGTTGGACTAACACAGGCTAAAGATGGCAGAAAAGATTCCTTGTTAGGGTAAAGAGGGGGGAAAAACCCCACAAATCAAACCAAACCATGTCATCCTCTTACCTCCCCTGTACCTCGAGAGAGATTCCAAGCCTTTGGTTTCCTGCCTGAGAGACTTGCGACCATTAAGTCTCTTTTCCCCATAGCTCTCTTGCTGCAGTTTAGAGGTGCTGTGTCAGTGTGAGTAACAAGGTTACAAAGATCGCTCTTCCACACAGAAATGCCCTTGCCCTACACACCGTGACTGTCAGCTTGGGCTTTTTGTGCAAATGCTTTTGGCATGGAGCGGTAACTCCTAGCTGCTGTTCCGACGACGGATTTAACTGATGGCTTTCTTCATTTCTTCACTGCAAAGGGCCCCCCGGGTTGGTCCCCAGAGTTTCAGATAGTAACAGCAGGTTAGAAATTGAGAATGTCACTAGGTTCTTGGACTGAAGGAGAGGCCTGGTGTCGTGGCCTGGTTTAGGACCAGCCCTCAGGATTTCTGGATTCTGATTTGTGCTTGGCCCCTGATGCAGCGTGCAGTGTGCAGGTCACTCCTGAGGGCTGCAGTTACAGCTCTGGTCAAAGTCAGCATGGTCAGCATCCCTCAGTCAGGCTCTGCACGCTCTGGAGGCATGTTCTGCTCTGTCTCACGACCGGACAGGAGGTGTGTGTGCCATGTTTCTGCTTCTGAATGGGATGTGGGAGAGAGGCAAGTCACCATCGGCCTGTCAGCTCTGCGCAGGCCCGGAGAAGGAGCAAGGCTTTGATGAGAAACAGGCCTTGGGAGAAAGATCAGAACCTGCCAGGCTGCGCTAAGGTGGCAGGGCAAAACAACGGAGAGCTGCAATGCTGAGCTGTGGAAAAGCAGCAAGATGTCTGAGACAGGGCTTATGGACGGTGCAGCTACTAAGACGGGCGCAAGATATAATGATTCTGTTCAACAGTTCTCTGTCAGGGAAGGCAGCCGCTCTGCCGGCAACCCGACTGGAGAAGAGCTCGACCTTGACAAGATTCCGGTGTGCCCTTGAGAAGACGAGACAGACAGAGGGAAGAATGTTGCAAACAAGTCTGAGGAAGTAAGGGGAACACAGATGTTAGCAACTAACCACCAATGTATTTGTGAAAAACAACTGTATAACCAATAGTCTTTTGCCAGGGTAGCAGAGAGATATTATAAAAAGGCAGATAACAAACGGGGGGGTGTGTGTGTGTGTGTGTGTGTGTGTTTTCGCCTGGCCTGCCAACTTAAGTGAAAATGGTCTCCCATCGTTTTTTGACTGTCTCTACCACGACGACAGTTCTCCACTTGCTACAGGAATCTAAAGCAAGCTCTACTGCAAAGCAAGCGTTCCTGTTACCAGTTTGGAAGAAATCAATGTACCATACAATGAAATGTTTACCTTCAGATACTGGAAAGCAAAGAGCAAACACAACTTCTGAGCCCTTCTATAGTATTTTGGTGACAGCTATGTGCACAGGTCAATTTCCCTTCTCATATTGAAATTTATAGTGGATGAATGAGGTAACTATAAAGAATTGAGATGAGGTAGAGATGGATGGCACATTTCAATGCTTAAATACTTTACTGGACTGGGACTCTATGTTTCTGAACTCTCTAGCCGATAGTCCTTCTTCCTGCAGTCTCGGCTCGGAGACCCTCCAGACACTTTGACAGGAAAATTTCACGTTAAACACTAGTATTTTAAACTCTTTTCTTCAAATTAGCTCTCACTTCCATCCTCCCTCTGGTATCCTGCAGGGAGCATGCTCTGAGAGCAACTCAACTGACCGACATTTCAAACCCATTCCAAGGTGAGCAGGGTCTACCTGAAGCACCATTAGTTTTTAGGGGTACATATGGTAAGAGAATCCCATTTTAAAGTGAGAAAACTGTGGTGTAGTTGAGAGGAAAGCAGACAAATTGAAACCTGTCATGCAGATACTGGGAAGTTAGGTGAGAAGAGTCAGGTGCCCTTGTTACTGAAATGACAGGGAGAAAGATACCTGGAAATGTGAGAAATAAAATCCAGCACGTTTTTCTTTAGCTCTTTTGTTAGAGCCAGTTTTTAAAATAAGAGCTGTCTGCGGAACAGATGTGTTTTTCGTGTTTTACGTTCTGAATATTTATTTATCTTCACACTAATAAGAGGGCGGCTAAAACCAAATCTTCATTCCAATTTTTTTATTTTCTTGCCAAATGCCTTTTAATTCTCTTCTCTTGAATATTCTGTTGGTCGCTTAGTGCTTCCGTGGCTGTTCTTCTGGTTACCCTGGAGCACTCTCTTCTGCGCTGCTCTCACTCTCTAGTCTCAGTTCTTATTGTGTGAAGTACCGGTCATTTGCATGACTCTGTGCTGATTATCCCTGGACAACGCTCGCTAACCTGGAAAGATGTCAGTGGGTTTTAGAATTACAGACATATCAGGAGCATTTAGTTACACCCACAGAGTGGCACTGTGTGACCGTAGGACGGTTGTAATGGTAGGGTGTTTTTTAAACAGCCCCACATCTGCTCCCTAGCCCCTCCACCATCCAGGCGGGGCAGCTTCCCCCCCCCCACCCCACCCCCCACCCCCCCCCCTTCAGACACTGGGGTCCCCTTGGGGAGGGGGGGAGGCACATGCTAATGACACAGGATGGACACAGGTCAATGTGGGATGGACACGGGACAGACGGGGGATGGGGAGGGGATGGACATGTGTCAACATGGGATGGACATGAGATGGACAGAGGACAGACACGGGATGGACACAGATCAACATGGGATAGACACAGGGTGGACAGAGCATAGGATGGACATGGGTTAACATGAGATGGACACAGAACAGCAGATGGACACAGGATGGACAGATTGACACAGGGTCAACATGGGATGAACACGGGATGGGCATGGGATGGAGACGCATCAACATGTGGAGGACATGGGTATACATGAGATGGACACATGATAGACACGGGATGGGCATGGGATAGACATGGATCAAGATGGGACTGAGCTGGTGCTGACATGGGATTAAAAAGTGACCAATATGTGATGGAGACGGGGTCCACAGGGGATTGACATGGGAATGACACGCAAGTGACACAGGGTTGACATGGGTTCCATGGGGCATCAGTGTTGTTGGCATGTGAATGACACAGGATGGGCACGTAAGCAACATGCAACTGGCACAAAATTAACATGTGATCGAGGGAAGATCCATGGGGATTGGTTTAGAGCTGGCATGGGATTTACATGGGATTAAGGCAACAGCAATGGCTAATGAAGAGGTGGTTGACAGGTGAATGAGACAGGATGGCACGTGAGCAACATGCAGTGAATACGCAGCCAACAGGGGGTTGACACGGGATTAAGGCAAAATCAGTGGGGACTCAATGTAGAGTTGGCAGGTGGGCATGGGACTGACACGTGAGAAACACACAACAACATGGGATGAACAGGGTGTGAACATGAGACTGACATAGGATTGAGACAGGACCAATGGGAAATCAACAGAGGGTTGACTCATAAATAACAGGTGACCAACATGGGATTAACACTTGGCCCACATGGGATTGAGACCCAGTCAACGGGGAATCAACCTGTGAATGACACGGGATTTACATGTGGCCAACATGGGATTAACATGCAATTGACACGTTACTGAGCTGCAACTAACAGGTAATCAACACAGGATTGACACGCTCTGCCCTCATGCAGGGCCACAGTCTGTCCCTGTCACCACCGCGCTGCCCCAAACGGTGTCTGACCTGTGACTCTGAGGAATCCCTCTGCCTCTTCCTCCTCCCTGCCGAGAGGTCACAGTCTGTGGTTTCCACGAAGCGGCTCCAGAGACCACAGCCCGGCCGTGGGGATCTTCTCCGAGCTCTCTCCCTTGGTGCAGTTTGCTCTCAAGCAGCCCTGGGTGCAGGAGCCAAGTGGGAGCTGCCACTGGAGGGCCCTGGAGCTGCCTCATCCCTTGGGACATGGTCATGATGTGGAGGACTTGCTCTCCATCCCATCCTCCTACTCACAGAGTGGTCATGCTCTGTGTGCTCCACAAGACGGCTCCGGAGACGATGGCCCGGCCATGGGGATCTGCTCTGCGCTCTCTCCCTTGGTGCAGTTTGCTCTGGAGCAGCCCTGGGTGCAGGAGACAACTGGGAGCTGCCACTGGAGGGCCTTGGAGCTGCATCACGTTTGGGAGCACAGTCACAACTTGGAGGCCAAATTCTCCTCCTCCGCCTCCCAGAGCAGCGGTGCTCCATCTCCTCCACGAACCGGCTGCGCAGATCACAGCTGTGATGAACAGGGGGTGAACATGGGATTGACACAGGATTGAGACAGGACCAGCAGGAAATCAGCAGAGGGTTGACTCACAAATAACAGGTGACCAACATGGGATTAACATGCAACTGACACGTTACTGAGTTGAACCATCTGGTAACCAACGCAGGATTGACACGCTCTGCCCTCACGCAGGGCCACAGTCTGCCCCTGTCACCACCGCGCTGCCCCGAACGGTCTCTGACCTGTGACTCTGAGGAAACCCTCTGCCTCTTCCTCCTCCCTGCTAAGAGGTCACAGTCTGTGGTGTCCATGAACCCGTTGAGGAGACCAGAGCCCGGCCGTGGGGATGTCCTCCGCCCTCTCTTCCTCGGTGGGGTTTGCTCCCCAGCAGACCTGGGTGTGGGAGCTGGTGTGGAGGAGCCTGAGTGCGTCTCTGGGAAGTCCTCTGTGCCCACCACCGTGTCCTGCAAAGAGAGCTGTGAAAAGGTCCTGCCCTTCCCTCCTGGAAGGACCAGAACCGTGGGGAACCCCCAGAAGCTGTGGCACGGGACAGCTAAGGGCCTCCCAAAGGCTCTGTGGGAGGGCTGCAAAGGCAGAAGGGCCAACTGTGGAGAAATGGGTTGGGTCTAGGCGGGATGCTTTCAGAGGGAGCAGAGTTGCATCTGTGAAGAAAGCTGCAGTGTGGCAGGGAAAAGAGAGCAATTTCAAGATCCCAGAAAGAAGTCCACTGTCCATCTGGTGCCCTGACCCACCTCCCCAGTTACCTTTGTCTGAGGAGGCAGACCCTGTGGTTCCACAGAACCCACCTGTTTGCTGCCAGCCACCCCCTGACTGAGGAGGGAAGAGGCAGATGATGGTTCTGGTGAGGAAGAAGCCCTTTCTTCAAGCTGCCGTCCAGAGCACCTGGAGAAAAAAAAAGAGTGATCTCTGTTTAGGGCTGTTCTTGCAGCCTCCTTCGGGGTTCAGTCATTTTCCTGAAGCAGTTCCTACAACGGAGAGAAAACCTAACCAAGACTACAAATGGGAAATTCGATCGTGGTCTTCCCACCAGGTTGCCTGCAACCTCCATTTCATAGAATCATCAAATCATCAATGAGTTTGGTGACCTTAATGACTATTTAGTTCCAACCCCCTGCCCCAGGTCCACTAGCCCAGGTTGCCCAAAGCTCCGTCCAACCTGACCTTGAACCCTTCCAGGGAAGGGGCAGCCACAGCTTCTCTGGGCAACCTGTGCCAGGGCCTCACCCCCCTCACAGGGAAGAATTTCTTCCTAGTATCTAATCCAAATCTACCCTCTGCCAGTTTAAAACTGTTACCCCTCATCCTGTCAATACACCCCCTGATAAGGGGTCCCTCCCCATCTTTCCTGTAGGCCCCCCTAAAGTGCTCTTCTCTCTCTCAGCCACCTTCAGATAGCAGACAAGTAGCAGTTTACACCAAGGCAGGACCCTAAAGCCCAGCAAGGAAAGATAAGGACTGACATGGGGTAGTTCAGATTTGACAGCACCGAAGGACGCAGGTGGTAATTGTCTCTGGTGACAGAAGGAGAAACGCAGAAATAGAAAGAGGATGAGAAGAAAAAAAGCAAAGACAGGAAAAGGGCGTGTACTCTGAACACATTTTAATACTTGTTTTTACCTGACATAAAACAGTAAATAGGCTTGCTGACTGAGAACTCTGTCGAGGTCACAAGGTTCCACAAACTCATCATTCATCTTATACCACAGTCCATTGCTGGCCTGTCAAAAAAGGCATTGATACCTGGAGATGAACTGCATGGTTCCTCAGCAAAAACAGAGGCAGAAAACTACAGAACCAAGAGTACATCAAATCAAAACAAATCCCGTCCAGCTCCTAAGGAGACCTTCTCCCCCAAAACCTTGGCTGCCAGTAACACTGCCATGAACATCTGTCGTCCCCAGCACAAGTATTTCCTTTGCGAGGAAGGACATTGGTCTCTACCTTCACATAGCAGTAGAAGTGTCCTCTGTGACAGCTCTCACCACTGTGTACCAGGACAGCATATAAGGAGTAGACGAGCGGTTCTCCAGCTGTCTGAGACATGTACGGGCGAAGATCCAAGTACTCTGGGTACTCCACAACCTACGGAGAGACCAAGAGGGCTCAGAAATGATCCTGAACTACTGCCTGAAATAGCCTTCCAAGACCAGGGGCCAGAGCTGTATAAACGCAGTTCTGGGGTTCAAGAAGACTTGGTTTTCCCTAAAGCAACGTGTCATGGTTTGGGTAGCAGGTTCTTGGCCAAAGCAGCTCTGTTGGAGCAGAGTACGTGCTTGTCTTCCCACAGGAACTCTCCTCTCCCCAGAAGAAAACAAAAAAACTCCACAAGAACAGCTTGTGAAAGAGCACACTGCTTTGGGAGATCTGCTCCAGGAAGAGGAAGTTGCACTCCCAGTGGCATACACACCTTGCTGATCTTCCTGCCGGTCAAATCTTCACACCTTCTCAGACACACCGTGAGAACCCTGGGCACGTGATGGACTGTGTTCTTCTTGGAGATGGCAGACATCTTGTCACACCTTGAAACCAAGCACAGAGCCAAGTGCTGAAATGCTCCCTGTCTTGCCCCAGGAAGGCCAGATAACCTTTCATGGCTCACACATCCTCACGCTATTTTAAGGTTATTCAGTACCGTAAGGCCATACTAAAAAAAGCTGCATCTCATTCTGGTGCATTAAACCTAGGTGAAAAGGTGACGTGGGACAGATAGATGACATAGAGCACCTGCACACACAACCTAGTACTCAAGTGTTGTTAGTAATCATCTCACTTGCTACACTGAATGCAGTTTTCACCATCCAGCAGGTGAGGCTTCACAAAATCCGCCAGAGCTGCAGGGACAGATGATGCGGCCTGGAGGAGTGAGAAAGGAGAGCACTGAGCTGCGGGAGATACCCTCGCCCAAACACTTACTGGTTGACAAAAAACCCAGCTAGGTGATGCTGACGAGAGCCACTGCGAACCCACAAGTAGGGTCCAGAATGAGGCAGAAAGAGGGTATTATGCTTGACATTTCCCTCATTTCCCAGGGATTCACGGGGCTATCAAGAGCTGCATCTCTGTGCCACCGCTCAGTTGAAAACACAGCAACCCATCAGCCTAGGAGCCAGACGGGTGTTGAGGAAGAGCCAAGGGAAGAAGGATGAGAGTACATCAAGGGTGCAGAGAGGAGAACGTGTGCTTGTTCAGCTTAAGGCCAGCACCTACAGGGAGACCACGGCCATGGCCTCCCCAGGAGCATTCCATCCATTCCACATCCCACCCACCACCAGGCTCTCTTGCGTTTGCAGGATGCATTTTTAAGTCAACTGTGTGGATTCAGGAAAGCTACAGGGGCCCTGGGACATCCCAAAGCACAGTTACAAACCCTCTTACTTTTATATCCAAAGGAATATCCAGGAAGGATCTGTAGGAAATGGAAACCGCGCTGCAGCTCAGGCACATGACTGGAAGGCAAATCAAAATGTTCAGCAATCGGGGAAGTCAATTGACTGTGCCAGTTTATGTCCTTCATAGCTACTACGCCAGTCACACGATCAGCTGTTTATCACAGGCAGACAGAAGGACACAGACAATTCCAAGGAGAGCAATGGAAAAGTACCTCTGGATCTCAGATAGCCCATGAATATTTGATGGACAATGGTAGTTGATCGAGAAGCGATGTCCAATCTCTGTCTAAATGGTAAGACAGAGAGTTAGCTCCTCCATTTTTTTTTCCTTTGTCTGAAAGACCTTGGTGTGGGGTTTCCTTGATGGGAGTACATCAAGGTGTTCAAAAAGCTTGAGAACATTCAAAAGTAATTTGCTTATGCTTACCTGCTTCTCCGACTCAGACAATTTCTCTGCATGGTGTTGATAGTACGGTGTAAGCATTGGCGGGCGCTTCCCTGCTTGCCAAGCACGAAATCTTTTCCTATTCCTAAAAAAGAAGTTAGTAGTTCTCTCCTACAACAAGGGGGAAAAAAAAATCTGTAAAAGCAACTGAAACGACTTACGTGTGAGAACACGGACGATAGCCCAAGGCTGGATGGCGCTGTCCGAGGATCGCAGGGCCTCGTTAACGTGCGCTTCCATACTGCACATCATGCAGAGGTCTCTCCGATGACCTGAAGAGGGAGGGAAGCAAGCTCCTCAGGTCAGCAAAATACCCGTAGTGATGGGAAGAAACCTACTGGAGATCTTGAAGTTATAACAAGAGTCTCCACTCCTCCCAAGCTGCCAAAGTCCCAACAAGCCCGGCACATTTTGCCCCGTAGAAAACGTTCTGCAGAGGGATGCTAAACTGTCGTAAGGTTTCTTTTGCAACAAGCAGAGAGAGTTTAATTTGCAGGAATGGGGAGCCGAGTCTAGAAAGAGGTGCCTTTCTGAAGAAGAACACGCCTAGATACAGCGAGCGACGTCTAGGCTTGAGTGTTCAAACACCACCAACTCGGGGGGGTTGGCAAAGAAGGGCTGCCTTTCTCCTAAATCCAGTTCCAGATTCTGGGTATCCCTGGGAAGTGCCCAGCAGATTTACAGGGAGATGTTCTTAAAAGCACTCACACGACTGGCTGTGCTCCTGAGAGAGCAGGTAGTTGGCCAGAGGGGGCGTGTATGTCAGGCACTGCAGGGCAGAGTTGAGGAAGCACGTATTCCCCAGGTTGCGGAGTCCCGCTCCAGCTCTCTGCCGCTGCTGCCATTCCATGTAGATCTTCTCCGGGGGATAGAGGATGCATTGTGGCGGAGCCATTTCCTCAGCAATGACTGCAGGGAAATGACATTTGAAAACAGAGGAGACAATACTGTTGCACAGAAGCGTATTTGAAAGTCGAGTTCTCGACAGGAGCACCCAGTACAAACAACTCTACACCCAACCCAGAAGCACCGGGAGAAGCCTGACGCTGACACTGAAATTCACTGGTCAAGAAACAGTTTCAGAAAGTACTCTGTTCCCCTGCTTACTTTGCCAAAAGTCCAAAAAACCCACGCTCTGATTTCTGTGCCTCAGGCTACCTTCCTCTCCCTCTAGAGACTTGAACTGCATTATCAGGTCAAGTCTTCCCTGATCCTGACTGTAACTTGGTGAAAACAAGTGTCTAGCCCACAAGGTAACCCCACCGATGTCAGATCTTTCTACGAGCAATGCCATCTTTCAAAGTCTTGTACTAGTGGCAGAGGAGTGCTGTTAAAATGAGTTTTCCTGTGTGTAATTGAAAACACCTGGCTAAGTCTGGCTGCTCTCAGGAAAGGCCCCAGAATTCACTCGAGGTTGTCAGCACACCAACACTCAGGGCTGGAGCACCAGCCACCTCCGTTGCCTTTGGGCATTCACAAAATCCCGACCTGCTGGGGAAGCTGTTACTACTCACGGGAGTCGTTCCCCATTGCAGGCATCGCTCCTCTCAGGAACAGAAGGGAAATCTTCCCTTGGCAAAGGGGGATGTCAGGGTGCTCTCCAGAGAGAGAAGATCAGCGCAAATCCCTGATTGCAAAACAAGGACTGAAGCTCAACAAAACGCTTAAAGAAACCCCAAACACAACGCACACAACAGCATCTTCCAACAAAAGTCCTTCAGTGGTACTTGTGGCTGATGCAAGCTGCAGGCTGAGAGCCCTACTGTCCCTGTCACAAGACTCCCACTGACAGCAATTACAAAGGCCCTCTCGATACTTTTATCCTCTATCTACCTACTCTTTATAATCTGTCCTGAAAGTCAAATCATAATTACCTTTGAAAGAGGGTGGAAGCTGACGAGAAGTGGGAAGGAAACGATAAATAGTGGGAAAAAAGTAGGCAAAGCAGGTAGCAAAGTAGGCACGCAGGTAGCAAAGGAAGGAGACAGGGAGATCACAAGTTCCAAGCAGGTGCTGCACCACTGCCCCTTTGTGACACGGGCACGCGCCGTGGCAACGCAGCTGCCTCGGCCCCAGCAACTCCCGTAGCCAGCATCTGGCAGCCCCTGGGCTTCCCTGCACACTGCTGGGGAAGGGCTGCTCCTCCGCGGGCAGAGCTCCCACCTCTTCCCTGAGCCGCAGCAGCCAGAGGAATGGCAACCTGCCCAGGGCTGTAAGCGTGCCTCCTCACAGCTTTGGCTGGCACACTGGGGTTGCTGAGAGTTTCTTTTCTACTCTTCGAGATACACACTGTGTGCGTGAGGCTCATGGAGCAAAGCACCTGGTCTCTTACAGGTTCATCTCCAATGAACTTTGTCTGCCCCCCCAGATACAGCCACAGGTTGACTCTGAACTAGCACTAGCAAAGAAACACCTTCAGCAACTGCGCTGGGTTGACCTTGGCTGGCTGCCCGGCCCCCACCCAGCTGTGTTCTCACCCTCCAGCTCCAAAAACCATTCCTGTGTGGATTTTAAGCATCTTCACATTTTCAACTGCCTCCAGGAGCTTCCTATCAGCCCCAGCTTTGCCAGATTCCCCCCCGGGGTGGCTGGAGGCAGTTTTGTTCCTGACCCACTTGGCTTAGGTAGGTTTAGGCTGGTAGCACATCTGGTATAACTCCCCGTTCCTGCTCAGCGGGCAGGTAGTATTGGTCCTGCCCCAACGAAACAGCTCGTTGTTATTCCTGCCCCACTTGAGCTGGCCGGTTTGGCCTCCTGGGTCATCTAGTTTTCCTCGGTCCTGCTTGGGGCTGTGAGTTGTACTCCTGCTGAGCTCAGGGCAGTTAGTTTTGCCCCTGCTCCGCTCAGGGAAGATTTCTCTTTCTGTCCTCCACTTGGGGCATCCAGTTTGGCCACAGCCTTGCTTGGGTGGCCTTTTGTCATCACGTCCCTCTCAGGACAGCTGTTTTTTCCCCTCCCTTGCTTGCGGAAGCTCATTCTTCCCCTTCTCCACCCAGGGTACCTGGATTTAGTCCTGCCCTGCTCAGGTGGCTCTTTATGCCCCTGCACAAATCAGGGTGGCCAGCTTTGCTCCTGCCCCGCTTGGGGCATTTACTTTTGCCCCTGACTCTGCCCTGCTCGGAGTGGCCGTTTTTGCCCCTGCCCCAGCAGGACCAGTGAGGCTCCAGAACCATTTGCCTGGGACCAGACGGCAGCCGAGTGCTGTATTTAATTGTCACACCGCAGCCTCACCTTTCAGGACAAAGTCAGCTTTGCTTCCAAGCCTCCTCTAGCACCGCTCCTCCAGCTGCCATCTGACATTCAGAGGTGCAAAGTTCCCTCCCTGTTGAGCTCATGGCAGGGTCTTGGCCCAGGAGCCGGCAGTGCCTGATGCCACCCGGGATGCAGAGGATCCTGGCAGCTCAATGTCCAGCAGGGTGTGCCGCTGCTGCCTGCTCCTCACGCACACACTTCAGCTACAGCTTTTGGGCTTACGCAGTGTGGCTTTTGTCACCCTTCACAAAACACCAGGGCAGGCGGGCTCGGTTGGGTGAATGCGGCTGAAGAATTCCTGTGCCCCAAGAGACTCCTTTTACAGAAGGCATCCTGTCCATGAGAACACCTGGACAGAGTTTTTTCTTATTTGACCTTTTAGTATTATTCCTCTGAAGAAGGCGGGGGGGGGGGGGGGGGGAGAGAAAAAGATTTTTAAAATGATTTTTTTATATATATATTTCACTGCTGTTATTAGTAAAAGCAACAAGAAGCCTGACCAGAACCAGCTGCCAGGGCTTCCAGGCTCTAGGAAGCTCTGGCAGACCTATGCCGACTGTGTCTGCCCTCATTAGGCACTGTTGGCAGGGGAGACACCAGCTGGCAAAGTTATCTTCAGACTCGTTCCCTTGCCCACCCCTGCGGTATCTAACAATACTTTAACTGAGATAAAGAAAAAAAGAAGTGCTGTCTTTGTTTACGCCAAAAGCTGCTGCAGCGATCCATAGCTTGATGCTTTGGGATTGTCTGTCTTCTTCAGGAAGATACACTCTCTGGGTGGATTTCAAACACACATCACGTCACCTGAGGAGGATCTTCTTGGCCAAGAAGTTTTGTCACCTCTGTAGCTCTCACAAGTTCAGAGCACAGAAGGAGACCCAACTAGTCTGTGACGCTCCTGCCAGGCACCATGAAGTGCTCACTGGCACCGCTGGAACCCAGCAACTTTGCTAACCACAGGAATGACCGTGCAGCCGAGGAGAGGACCTGCCTTCCTGCTCCTCTGCAGCACCCCAACGTTCTGCTCCAGCCCCTCCAGGCCTCCGACGCCGTGGGGACCGAGCCCAGAGGAGCGAGCCACAGCAGGGTGGCAGGAAGGGGCAGCCTTTCAGACCTCTTTCAACAGACCTCTTTTCTGCCTCTTTGGCCTGGTTTTCGGCTGCCACTCTTGATCTCGATGTGGCCACAGGGGTAGATCATCGGTGCCCGAGGATGTGTAGGAGCCTCTGGGCTGCCTGACTATGTCTGAGACTTGCTCCCTGTCTCCTCCTCCATCCCCCTTTGGCACACAGGTCATGCCTCCGCATGTGCCAGAGCAATATAGAACAATTCCCCTGCATGCCAAGGGACAGCTTAACAATTGCAGAGGTCTTGTTTCCATTTCGGTATACCATCTAGATTCTCACTGCAGCCTGCCGCTGCACAAAATCCCATGCTGTTAGGAATTGTGAGGAGAGTTCCAATGACACCTCCGCAGGGTAATGCAGTGGCACAACGCCGTGTCTGAGAAGACAGGTGCAGGGAGCAGCGGTGGAGAAAATGTCAGTGTGGGGAGAGAGTTGTACGCAGCAACGCAGAACAACTTTGAACCTTGATGTCTTGTACCATGCCTGGCCCATCTCCCAGTGACCTTCCCTAGGGTTGTCTCAGAGATTTAGTCCTTGTCCTTCTAAAACTACTTTCTTCTTCCTTCATTGAACTGTCGTCTGTGGCATGTATGCTTTGGAAGACCTGAGTTTTACCCATAGAAAATCAAGTTTAAAATGTGTTCACTTTGACCAAATAAAATGAAGGCTTTCTTCTGCAGTGCAATAATAGTACTCCATGTCCTGATAACTCACTTCAGGTGGTGGTTATTATTCCAGAGTTTAACAACAACAACAACAACAACATAAGAAAATAAAGAACAAAAAAAAAGAAAAAAGTTACTGGTTGGTGCTAAGTTACTGTTGGACTAACACAGGCTAAAGATGGCAGAAAAGATTCCTTGTTAGGGTAAAGAGGGGGGAAAAACCCCACAAATCAAACCAAACCATGTCATCCTCTTACCTCCCCTGTACCTCGAGAGAGATTCCAAGCCTTTGGTTTCCTGCCTGAGAGACTTGCGACCATTAAGTCTCTTTTCCCCATAGCTCTCTTGCTGCAGTTTAGAGGTGCTGTGTCAGTGTGAGTAACAAGGTTACAAAGATCGCTCTTCCACACAGAAATGCCCTTGCCCTACACACCGTGACTGTCAGCTTGGGCTTTTTGTGCAAATGCTTTTGGCATGGAGCGGTAACTCCTAGCTGCTGTTCCGACGACGGATTTAACTGATGGCTTTCTTCATTTCTTCACTGCAAAGGGCCCCCCGGGTTGGTCCCCAGAGTTTCAGATAGTAACAGCAGGTTAGAAATTGAGAATGTCACTAGGTTCTTGGACTGAAGGAGAGGCCTGGTGTCGTGGCCTGGTTTAGGACCAGCCCTCAGGATTTCTGGATTCTGATTTGTGCTTGGCCCCTGATGCAGCGTGCAGTGTGCAGGTCACTCCTGAGGGCTGCAGTTACAGCTCTGGTCAAAGTCAGCATGGTCAGCATCCCTCAGTCAGGCTCTGCACGCTCTGGAGGCATGTTCTGCTCTGTCTCACGACCGGACAGGAGGTGTGTGTGCCATGTTTCTGCTTCTGAATGGGATGTGGGAGAGAGGCAAGTCACCATCGGCCTGTCAGCTCTGCGCAGGCCCGGAGAAGGAGCAAGGCTTTGATGAGAAACAGGCCTTGGGAGAAAGATCAGAACCTGCCAGGCTGCGCTAAGGTGGCAGGGCAAAACAACGGAGAGCTGCAATGCTGAGCTGTGGAAAAGCAGCAAGATGTCTGAGACAGGGCTTATGGACGGTGCAGCTACTAAGACGGGCGCAAGATATAATGATTCTGTTCAACAGTTCTCTGTCAGGGAAGGCAGCCGCTCTGCCGGCAACCCGACTGGAGAAGAGCTCGACCTTGACAAGATTCCGGTGTGCCCTTGAGAAGACGAGACAGACAGAGGGAAGAATGTTGCAAACAAGTCTGAGGAAGTAAGGGGAACACAGATGTTAGCAACTAACCACCAATGTATTTGTGAAAAACAACTGTATAACCAATAGTCTTTTGCCAGGGTAGCAGAGAGATATTATAAAAAGGCAGATAACAAACGGGGGTGTGTGTGTGTGTGTGTGTGTGTGTGTTTTCGCCTGGCCTGCCAACTTAAGTGAAAATGGTCTCCCATCGTTTTTTGACTGTCTCTACCACGACGACAGTTCTCCACTTGCTACAGGAATCTAAAGCAAGCTCTACTGCAAAGCAAGCGTTCCTGTTACCAGTTTGGAAGAAATCAATGTACCATACAATGAAATGTTTACCTTCAGATACTGGAAAGCAAAGAGCAAACACAACTTCTGAGCCCTTCTATAGTATTTTGGTGACAGCTATGTGCACAGGTCAATTTCCCTTCTCATATTGAAATTTATAGTGGATGAATGAGGTAACTATAAAGAATTGAGATGAGGTAGAGATGGATGGCACATTTCAATGCTTAAATACTTTACTGGACTGGGACTCTATGTTTCTGAACTCTCTAGCCGATAGTCCTTCTTCCTGCAGTCTCGGCTCGGAGACCCTCCAGACACTTTGACAGGAAAATTTCACGTTAAACACTAGTATTTTAAACTCTTTTCTTCAAATTAGCTCTCACTTCCATCCTCCCTCTGGTATCCTGCAGGGAGCATGCTCTGAGAGCAACTCAACTGACCGACATTTCAAACCCATTCCAAGGTGAGCAGGGTCTACCTGAAGCACCATTAGTTTTTAGGGGTACATATGGTAAGAGAATCCCATTTTAAAGTGAGAAAACTGTGGTGTAGTTGAGAGGAAAGCAGACAAATTGAAACCTGTCATGCAGATACTGGGAAGTTAGGTGAGAAGAGTCAGGTGTCCTTGTTACTGAAATGACAGGGAGAAAGATACCTGGAAATGTGAGAAATAAAATCCAGCACGTTTTTCTTTAGCTCTTTTGTTAGAGCCAGTTTTTAAAATAAGAGCTGTCTGCGGAACAGATGTGTTTTTCGTGTTTTACGTTCTGAATATTTATTTATCTTCACACTAATAAGAGGGCGGCTAAAACCAAATCTTCATTCCAATTTTTTTATTTTCTTGCCAAATGCCTTTTAATTCTCTTCTCTTGAATATTCTGTTGGTCGCTTAGTGCTTCCGTGGCTGTTCTTCTGGTTACCCTGGAGCACTCTCTTCTGCGCTGCTCTCACTCTCTAGTCTCAGTTCTTATTGTGTGAAGTACCGGTCATTTGCATGACTCTGTGCTGATTATCCCTGGACAACGCTCGCTAACCTGGAAAGATGTCAGTGGGTTTTAGAATTACAGACATATCAGGAGCATTTAGTTACACCCACAAAGTGGCACTGTGTGACCGTAGGACGGTTGTAATGGTAGGGTGTTTTTTAAACAGCCCCACATCTGCTCCCTAGCCCCTCCACCATCCAGGCGGGGCAGCTTCCCCCCCCCACCCCACCCCCCACCCCCCCCCCTTCAGACACTGGGGTCCCCTTGGGGAGGGGGGGAGGCACATGCTAATGACACAGGATGGACACAGGTCAATGTGGGATGGACACGGGACAGACGGGGGATGGGGAGGGGATGGACATGTGTCAACATGGGATGGACATGAGATGGACAGAGGACAGACACGGGATGGACACAGATCAACATGGGATAGACACAGGGTGGACAGAGCATAGGATGGACATGGGTTAACATGAGATGGACACAGAACAGCAGATGGACACAGGATGGACAGATTGACACAGGGTCAACATGGGATGAACACGGGATGGGCATGGGATGGAGACGCATCAACATGTGGAGGACATGGGTATACATGAGATGGACACATGATAGACACGGGATGGGCATGGGATAGACATGGATCAAGATGGGACTGAGCTGGTGCTGACATGGGATTAAAAAGTGACCAATATGTGATGGAGACGGGGTCCACAGGGGATTGACATGGGAATGACACGCAAGTGACACAGGGTTGACATGGGTTCCATGGGGCATCAGTGTTGTTGGCATGTGAATGACACAGGATGGGCACGTAAGCAACATGCAACTGGCACAAAATTAACATGTGATCGAGGGAAGATCCATGGGGATTGGTTTAGAGCTGGCATGGGATTTACACGGGATTAAGGCAACAGCAATGGCTAATGAAGAGGTGGTTGACAGGTGAATGAGACAGGATGGCACGTGAGCAACATGCAGTGAATACGCAGCCAACAGGGGGTTGACACGGGATTAAGGCAAAATCAGTGGGGACTCAATGTAGAGTTGGCAGGTGGGCATGGGACTGACACGTGAGAAACACACAACAACATGGGATGAACAGGGTGTGAACATGAGACTGACATAGGATTGAGACAGGACCAATGGGAAATCAACAGAGGGTTGGCTCATAAATAACAGGTGACCAACATGGGATTAACACTTGGCCCACATGGGATTGAGACCCAGTCAACGGGGAATCAACCTGTGAATGACACGGGATTTACATGTGGCCAACATGGGATTAACATGCAATTGACACGTTACTGATCTGCAACTAACAGGTAATCAACACAGGATTGACACGCTCTGCCCTCATGCAGGGCCACAGTCTGTCCCTGTCACCACCGCGCTGCCCCAAACGGTGTCTGACCTGTGACTCTGAGGAATCCCTCTGCCTCTTCCTCCTCCCTGCCGAGAGGTCACAGTCTGTGGTTTCCACGAAGCGGCTCCAGAGACCACAGCCCGGCCGTGGGGATCTTCTCCGAGCTCTCTCCCTTGGTGCAGTTTGCTCTCAAGCAGCCCTGGGTGCAGGAGCCAAGTGGGAGCTGCCACTGGAGGGCCCTGGAGCTGCCTCATCCCTTGGGACATGGTCATGATGTGGAGGACTTGCTCTCCATCCCATCCTCCTACTCACAGAGTGGTCATGCTCTGTGTGCTCCACAAGACGGCTCCGGAGACGATGGCCCGGCCATGGGGATCTGCTCTGCGCTCTCTCCCTTGGTGCAGTTTGCTCTGGAGCAGCCCTGGGTGCAGGAGACAACTGGGAGCTGCCACTGGGGGGCCTTGGAGCTGCATCACGTTTGGGAGCACAGTCACAACTTGGAGGCCAAATTCTCCTCCTCCGCCTCACAGAGCAGCGGTGCTCCATCTCCTCCACGAACCGGCTGCGCAGATCACAGCTGTGATGAACAGGGGGTGAACATGGGATTGACACAGGATTGAGACAGGACCAGCAGGAAATCAGCAGAGGGTTGACTCACAAATAACAGGTGACCAACATGGGATTAACATGCAACTGACACGTTACTGAGTTGAACCAACTGGTAACCAACGCAGGATTGACACGCTCTGCCCTCACGCAGGGCCACAGTCTGCCCCTGTCACCACCGCGCTGCCCCGAACGGTCTCTGACCTGTGACTCTGAGGAAACCCTCTGCCTCTTCCTCCTCCCTGCTAAGAGGTCACAGTCTGTGGTGTCCATGAACCCGTTGAGGAGACCAGAGCCCGGCCGTGGGGATGTCCTCCGCCCTCTCTTCCTCGGTGGGGTTTGCTCCCCAGCAGACCTGGGTGTGGGAGCTGGTGTGGAGGAGCCTGAGTGCGTCTCTGGGAAGTCCTCTGTGCCCACCACCGTGTCCTGCAAAGAGAGCTGTGAAAAGGTCCTGCCCTTCCCTCCTGGAAGGACCAGAACCGTGGGGAACCCCCAGAAGCTGTGGCACGGGACAGCTAAGGGCCTCCCAAAGGCTCTGTGGGAGGGCTGCAAAGGCAGAAGGGCCAACTGTGGAGAAATGGGTTGGGTCTAGGCGGGATGCTTTCAGAGGGAGCAGAGTTGCATCTGTGAAGAAAGCTGCAGTGTGGCAGGGAAAAGAGAGCAATTTCAAGATCCCAGAAAGAAGTCCACTGTCCATCTGGTGCCCTGACCCACCTCCCCAGTTACCTTTGTCTGAGGAGGCAGACCCTGTGGTTCCACAGAACCCACCTGTTTGCTGCCAGCCACCCCCTGACTGAGGAGGGAACAGGCAGATGATGGTTCTGGTGAGGAAGAAGCCCTTTCTTCAAGCTGCCGTCCAGAGCACCTGGAGAAAAAAAAAGAGTGATCTCTGTTTAGGGCTGTTCTTGCAGCCTCCTTCGGGGTTCAGTCATTTTCCTGAAGCAGTTCCTACAACGGAGAGAAAACCTAACCAAGACTACAAATGGGAAATTCGATCGTGGTCTTCCCACCAGGTTGCCTGCAACCTCCATTTCATAGAATCATCAAATCATCAATTAGTTTGGTGACCTTAATGACTATTTAGTTCCAACCCCCTGCCCCAGGTCCACTAGCCCAGGTTGCCCAAAGCCCCGTCCAACCTGACCTTGAACCCTTCCAGGGAAGGGGCAGCCACAGCTTCTCTGGGCAACCTGTGCCAGGGCCTCACCCCCCTCACAGGGAAGAATTTCTTCCTAGTATCTAATCCAAATCTACCCTCTGCCAGTTTAAAACTGTTACCCCTCATCCTGTCAATACACCCCCTGATAAGGGGTCCCTCCCCATCTTTCCTGTAGGCCCCCCTAAAGTGCTCTTCTCTCTCTCAGCCACCTTCAGATAGCAGACAAGTAGCAGTTTACACCAAGGCAGGACCCTAAAGCCCAGCAAGGAAAGATAAGGACTGACATGGGGTAGTTCAGATTTGACAGCACCGAAGGACGCAGGTGGTAATTGTCTCTGGTGACAGAAGGAGAAACGCAGAAATAGAAAGAGGATGAGAAGAAAAAAAGCAAAGACAGGAAAAGGGCGTGTACTCTGAACACATTTTAATACTTGTTTTTACCTGACATAAAACAGTAAATAGGCTTGCTGACTGAGAACTCTGTCGAGGTCACAAGGTTCCACAAACTCATCATTCATCTTATACCACAGTCCATTGCTGGCCTGTCAAAAAAGGCATTGATACCTGGAGATGAACTGCATGGTTCCTCAGCAAAAACAGAGGCAGAAAACTACAGAACCAAGAGTACATCAAATCAAAACAAATCCCGTCCAGCTCCTAAGGAGACCTTCTCCCCCAAAACCTTGGCTGCCAGTAACACTGCCATGTCGTCCCCAGCACAAGTATTTCCTTTGCGAGGAAGGATATTGCTCTCTACCTTCACATAGCAGTAGAAGTGTCCTCTGTGACAGCTCTCACCACTGTGTACCAGGACAGCATATAAGGAGTAGACGAGCGGTTCTCCAGCTGTCCGAGACATGTACGGGCGAAGATCCAAGTACTCTGGGTACTCCACAACCTACGGAGAGACCAAGAGGGCTCAGAAATGATCCTGAACTACTGCCTGAAATAGCCTTCCAAGACCAGGGGCCAGAGCTGTATAAACGCAGTTCTGGGGTTCAAGAAGACTTGGTTTTCCCTAAAGCAACGTGTCATGGTTTGGGTAGCAGGTTCTTGGCCAAAGCAGCTCTGTTGGAGCAGAGTACGTGCTTGTCTTCCCACAGGAACTCTCCTCTCCCCAGAAGAAAACAAAAAAACTCCACAAGAACAGCTTGTGAAAGAGCACACTGCTTTGGGAGATCTGCTCCAGGAAGAGGAAGTTGCACTCCCAGTGGCATACACACCTTGCTGATCTTCCTGCCGGTCAAATCTTCACACCTTCTCAGACACACCGTGAGAACCCTGGGCACGTGATGGACTGTGTTCTTCTTGGAGATGGCAGACATCTTGTCACACCTTGAAACCAAGCACAGAGCCAAGTGCTGAAATGCTCCCTGTCTTGCCCCAGGAAGGCCAGATAACCTTTCATGGCTCACACATCCTCACGCTATTTTAAGGTTATTCAGTACCGTAAGGCCATACTAAAAAAAGCTGCATCTCATTCTGGTGCATTAAACCTAGGTGAAAAGGTGACGTGGGACAGATAGATGACATAGAGCACCTGCACACACAACCTAGTACTCAAGTGTTGTTAGTAATCATCTCACTTGCTACACTGAATGCAGTTTTCACCATCCAGCAGGTGAGGCTTCACAAAATCCGCCAGAGCTGCAGGGACAGATGATGCGGCCTGGAGGAGTGAGAAAGGAGAGCACTGAGCTGCGGGAGATACCCTCGCCCAAACACTTACTGGTTGACAAAAAACCCAGCTAGGTGATGCTGACGAGAGCCACTGCGAACCCACAAGTAGGGTCCAGAATGAGGCAGAAAGAGGGTATTATGCTTGACATTTCCCTCATTTCCCAGGGATTCACGGGGCTATCAAGAGCTGCATCTCTGTGCCACCGCTCAGTTGAAAACACAGCAACCCATCAGCCTAGGAGCCAGACGGGTGTTGAGGAAGAGCCAAGGGAAGAAGGATGAGAGTACATCAAGGGTGCAGAGAGGAGAACGTGTGCTTGTTCAGCTTAAGGCCAGCACCTACAGGGAGACCACGGCCATGGCCTCTCAGGTCAGTTGTTTTTTCCCCTCCCTTGCTTGGGGAAGCTCATTCTTCCCCTTCTCCCCCCAGGGTACCTGGATTTAGTCCTGCCCTGCTCAGGTGGCTCTTTATGCCCCTGCACAAATCAGGGTGGCCAGCTTTGCTCCTGCCCCGCTTGGGGCATTTACTTTTGCCCCTGACTCTGCCCTGCTCGGAGTGGCCGTTTTTGCCCCTGCCCCAGCAGGACCAGTGAGGCTCCAGAACCATTTGCCTGGGACCAGACGGCAGCCGAGTGCTGTATTTAATTGTCACACCGCAGCCTCACCTTTCAGGACAAAGTCAGCTTTGCTTCCAAGCCTCCTCTAGCACCGCTCCTCCAGCTGCCATCTGACAGCTGCCATCTGACATTCAGATTTAGCAACTTTGCTAACCACAGGAATGACCGTGCAGCCGAGGAGAGGACCTGCCTTCCTGCTCCTCTGCAGCACCCCAACGTTCTGCTCCAGCCCCTCCAGGCCTCCGACGCCGTGGGGACCGAGCCCAGAGGAGCGAGCCACAGCAGGGTGGCAGGAAGGGGCAGCCTTTCAGACCTCTTTCAACAGACCTCTTTTCTGCCTCTTTGGCCTGGTTTTCGGCTGCCACTCTTGATCTCGATGTGGCCACAGGGGTAGATCATCGGTGCCCGAGGATGTGTAGGAGCCTCTGGGCTGCCTGACTATGTCTGAGACTTGCTCCCTGTCTCCTCCTCCATCCCCCTTTGGCACACAGGTCATGCCTCCGCATGTGCCAGAGCAATATAGAACAATTCCCCTGCATGCCAAGGGACAGCTTAACAATTGCAGAGGTCTTGTTTCCATTTCGGTATACCATCTAGATTCTCACTGCAGCCTGCCGCTGCACAAAATCCCATGCTGTTAGGAATTGTGAGGAGAGTTCCAATGACACCTCCGCAGGGTAATGCGGTGGCACAACGCCGTGTCTGAGAAGACAGGTGCAGGGAGCAGCGGTGGAGAAAATGTCAGTGTGGGGAGAGAGTTGTACGCAGCAACGCAGAACAACTTTGAACCTTGATGTCTTGTACCATGCCTGGCCCATCTCCCAGTGACCTTCCCTAGGGTTGTCTCAGAGATTTAGTCCTTGTCCTTCTAAAACTACTTTCTTCTTCCTTCATTGAACTGTCGTCTGTGGCATGTATGCTTTGGAAGACCTGAGTTTTACCCATAGAAAATCAAGTTTAAAATGTGTTCACTTTGACCAAATAAAATGAAGGCTTTCTTCTGCAGTGCAATAATAGTACTCCATGTCCTGATAACTCACTTCAGGTGGTGGTTATTATTCTAGAGTTTAACAACAACAACAACAACAACAAAAGAAAATAAAGAACAAAAAAAAAGAAAAAAGTTGCTAGTTGGTGCTAAGTTACTGTTGGACTAACACAGGCTAAAGATGGCAGAAAAGATTCCTTGTTAGAGTAAAGAGGGGGGAAAAACCCCACAAATCAAACCAAACCATGTCATCCTCTTACCTCCCCTGTACCTCGAGAGAGATTCCAAGCCTTTGGTTTCCTGCCTGAGAGACTTGCGACCATTAAGTCTCTTTTCCCCATAGCTCTCTTACTGCAAGAGGTGGTTGGCATGTGGAAGACACAGAATGGCACGTGAGCGACATGCAATGAATGTGCAGCCAACAGGGGGTTGACACGGGGTTAAGGCAAAATCAATGGGGACTCAACATAGAGTTGACATGTGGGCACATGTTACACATGCGTTGTGTGACCAACGCACAACAACATGGGATGAACAGGGGGTGAACATGGGATTGACATAGGATTGAGACAGGACCAATGGGAAATCAACAGAGGGTTGAATCACAAATAACACGTGAGTAACATGTTAACATGGGATTAACACAGGACCCATACTGGACTGAGACCCAATCAAAAGGGAATCAACATGTGAATGACATGGGACCGATACATGACCAACATGGGATTAACATGCAACTGACATGTTACTGAGCTGCAACTAACAGGTAATCAACACAGGATTGACACGCTCTGCCGTCATGCAGGGCCACAGTCTGCCCCTGTCACCACCGCGCTGCCCCAAACGGTGTCTGACCTGTGACTCTTCCTCCTCCCTGCTGAGAGGTCACAGTCTGTGGTTTCCACGAACCGGTTGAGGAGACCAGGGCCCGGCCGTGGGGGATCTTCTGCGAGCTCTCTCCCTTGGTGCCGTTTGCTCCTGCAACAGCTAACAAATTGCGCTCTCTCTCTATACAATATAACATACAATACAGAGTCTTTGGTGATTTTCCAGGAACTTGCAGCTCTTCATTCATCATCAATTTCAAAAGTCCATTGTATTCCACAGTTTTGACTAGTTCTTGTTGTTCCATTCTAATTCCTCTTCAGACACCACTGCTCACTGATGCAGTCTTCGGTCATCATGGTTACTCATCTTCTGAACAATCTTCATCATAACTTACTTTTAGACTTCTGAGTAAAGACTCAAAACCTTCTATGTAACATTTACGCAATCTATGTGTAGCTTTTCACTGCCTAGCCTTTCTAAATAGCTTAAACTGTTGATATTGTTCCTAGAGCACCTGTGCTCTATTGCAAACAATATCTAGTTATTAATTATTCCTGCTATTAACAATACCTTAAGAGAAAACCCTTTTCTAAAGCTTCTTCCTTTTACAAATTCCCTCCTTTTTTTTTTCCATTGCACTCCTGCAATCCTTCTTATTTATAATTCCGCATCTCTCTATCTTCTGCATTATAAAAGAACAACAACCAATGTAACAAACAAAATGATCAAACAGACCATTATGAAAATAATTGTTAAAAATAGTAACAATTAATTTAAATAAAAATGTAGCTGGGGAAATATCAATTTGCTCTCTTGGGGTATTCTTTTTATCCCATAACACTAAATTTAAAGTATCAGGCCACTTTAGGCCAGTCTGTTTACAAACCTGAAGTAATTTTTCTTTTAAAGTTCTGTTCATTCGTTCTACTTGGCCGGGTGATTTGGGGTGATGGGGAGTATAATACTGACTCAAAATTCCTAAGGAATTATAAACTGGAATTAAAGTATCAGCTGTGAAATGACCCCCATGATCAGAATCAATGACTTCAGGAAGTCCCTGTTGAGGAATTACTTCCTTCAGTAAAATTTTTTACTACTACTTTTGAATCACTTTTCCTGGTAGGAAAAGCTTTTACCCATCCTGTTAGCTGGTCAATTATCACTAACATGTAAGTGTATCCTTTTTTTTTTTTTTTTTGGCATTTCAGTATAATCAATTTGGAGCTGTTGAAAAAGGAAAGGTGGCTGGAGGTCTTTTTCCACTGGGTGCCTTAATTCATACAGAAGCATATTATTTACAAAGTTTACATCCTTTACAGATTCTTTTAGCTGCTGCATAAATTCCCATAAATCTTTGAATCCGAAGCGCTAAGCTCTTTGGCCCCCCATGAGCTTTTTCATGATGCCATCGCGCAATCAGTAATAAATACCTTTTTTGAAGAAGAGTCTTGGTATTAAGCATCCATTGTTCTCCTTGTGTCTGGGCTCCAAGCTGGATCCACTCCTCCTTTTCTTCATTAGAGAGGTCTTCATATAACTTATTTATATCCAGCAGTTTGGATATCACCTTGTGTTGTGATAATGACATGATAAACACAACCTGTCGTGCTGTGGCTCTAGCTGCTTGGTCAGCTAAAGAATTTCCTTTAGAAATCATATCTTGCCTCTGAGTATGTGCTTTTATATAGATGACAGAAATCTCAGAGGGTAATTGTATCGCCTCTAATAATTCCTTGACCTGCCTTCCATGGGGCACAGACTTCTCTGCTGATGTTAAGAAACCCCGTTCTTTTCCATAAAGTCCCAGTTGCATGTCAGATTCCAAAAGCATATTTAAAGTCCGTATTTTGCAGCTTCTGTAAGAGCAATTATTTCTGCTCTCTCTGCACCTAAAGGTGCAGGAAAAGGTCCCACCAATAGTACCTGCTTTTCCTTAGTCACTGTTGTTTTGTCTAAATGCCCCTGGTGTGGGGTTTTCATGGCCTGGATTCTTTACCTAGGACCATTATAACTGCCAAAAAAGCAGTTATTTACTGTAATACAGGTTAACTACACATGAATACAGAAGCCAGCTAGTCACCACCCAATTTTATCCAAGTTAGGAAAGAAAAGAGGACACGTAGGGTTTGACAGACTAGAAAGGGAAAGGGCAAACACTTCTATAAAAAGACTTCAGATTAATCAGATTTAATCCATGTCCCTGCTCAACAGCCAACCTCACCTTCACTGGCATCATACTCCCCAGTTGCTACAACCTCTTCTTCCACATCTGTACAGGAATCATCAGGTTCGGAATTCACGTGATCACCATGTCCAGCTGCCATTGCTGTTTCCGCCTGGACTGGCCTGCAGTCTTCAAGAACTATCACAAAGTTACAAAAGAGGAAGCCGGAAAGAGAAGCCATTAAAAAGCAAAAGGGGAGCAGAAGTCATCCACCATCTTTCACCTTTCTTGCAGCTGCAACCTTTTCACAAAGAGCTGTATTATCATTGCTTAATTCACCTAGAAATACAAATGTGAAAGCGATGTTTCCATTTAACTCAAGCAACAGTTTGCATATTCAGGCTGTCAAATATAAGGAATATGAACTATTTAATCTTAAAAGGGCAGTAAACTGAGAAATCCTGGCACATTATGACAAACAAGAGGCACATAACTCATCTCAGGATCTAACAAAGCCATAGAGGAGAAAAGTTAAGAGAGAAATAAAACACTGCCACAGGAAGAGGCAGTTCAATTCCAACTTATTAACAACATGGTGAATGGAATGCTGCCGTTCACCTAAGAAATGAGAAATTGCCTGCGAGTTTTCCATGGGATTATTGATGAAGATAATTCCACAGCAGGCAGCGCCGAGCTGACGGCATCTCCTCCCTCAGCCAGCACAGGCCAGCGGTGCGCCAGAGGATGCCACCGAGGTTCTGACTGTTCAGGGCCATTAAAGACAGCACTGCTAAAATACCAGGAGGCATATCAGGTGTGCCGGGGGCTTCTCAGATAAAAGTGCATATCCTCAGAAGGTGTGAGTGGTCTCAGATGTCAGTGACGACTGACATGAAGTGATGATCTGCGCAAGTGTTTAGAGCTAATTTGCCGCCCGGCTCCATCTCCATTGCTGCACCTAAATAGTTCAGCAAAGTCTGCTGTGAGCTGGCACACCCTTACACTGCCTGTGGGTTTTGCTGCATTTCAGTGACTGATGGTCAAATTAATAACAGATAAAATAGCTATCTTTTCCAGTTCTGTAGGAATTGCGTGGTTCGTCATATGTTTTTCCCTTAACGTATGTACTGGGCACGCACAAAATGCAAAACATGCACCAGGTCAACTTCTCTAAGCCTAAGTATGAAAAAAACTAACCTTGTTAATCATCCTGGAAGTCGCTGTCAGAGTATCTGTCATCATCCTTCTCACTGTCAGAGACCTGCAATGCTTTCTATGATAAGGTTTCATTCTCCTTTTCATTGACTAAATTAGGTTTTTTAACACCGGAGTATGACTCTGATGTTCCATTCATTTGATCATCAATCTGTCTCTCTTCATTACCTTCTTCACCTGCTTCAAAAATCTTTATCATACACTAAAATACAAGAATCACACCGTGAGATGGAATTCACAACTAATAAAATTCTTTCTAAGCACGCAGAGGTTAACTTCATCCATCTCCTTTTGCCTTTGCTCAGTCTTTTTAACACCATGAGATAATCTAGGACCACAGACAGGAAACATAAGAGCACATTATCATAAAAAAGCATCTTACTCTTCATAAATAGAGAAGCAAAAATGCAATAAAGCTACTGATGATGCATCAAGTATGATCAATACATTAAAAACAACAAACAAAACGATTAGCCACTGAAAGGACTAGAAAAACTCAGAAATAAAATGCAAGACAGTCTCTTATTACAGGAGAAAAACATGTTGCAATGAAAAAAAAAAAAAGCAAGCAATAGAGAAAGCTGGAGAAAGGTAATATACTGTACCACGAAGTAAGATAAATGTGGATTGACATGGCTAATCAGCAAAGAACTGGCTTACAAACTGAATGAATTAAATCAATCCAGCCAAAGGGTGCTGCAGAGGAACAGTCTGTCATCGCACTGCTCTGGTACCTCCTTCAGCTCCCGGGTGAAATCCTCATACAAATGAAGCTTACAACAGAATTACCTTTTGCACATCAACATGGTCTGGATTCCATCCCAGGCCACGAGCCTGCAAGCTGTAGTAGCTGACAGATAGCTCTGCTCACATCTGTAGTAAAGACTGGCCCCACACATACACGTTCAAGAATCCTCCCCTGCCCAGCCAAGCTGCAGCGGCTGGAACCCCAGGCACCAGCACGCAGCGATGTCAGTGATTTCCCTGTGAAATTCAGTAATTCCACTGCTACCACCAGCTCACGGCGCGTGCAGCAGAGGGGCAGTAAACCCAAACTGTGCTGGAGAGCTGCCACCGCTGACACACCAGCTGTCCCTCATGGCCACCTCTTCTCACCTTTCAGATTTTATCGCTCACCTCTTTTTCTTTCGATCGGTGCTTTTAAAATACTGAAATGACCGGTGCCAGGGACAGAAATGAAGAGTATCTGATGCAGAACCAATTAGGCAGATAGTTACCCAGACAATGAGAATTAAGGGAATAAGGAGATTTTATTTTCTGTGTTAAAAATCACTTGAGATTCCAACTGCATTGTTGGAAGTGAGGCCTCCTTAGGTAACTGTCAGAAAGGTGCCCCCCTCCTAAAGGAAAAAGGCTTGATTAATCACACAGATCCACGGCGACTAATGAGGAAGCTGAGCAGCAGCAGCACTGCAGAATTATGAAAGTAAAAATAGAAAGTAGGAATTAAGATCCCTCTCTAAATTTGACTCATTTTGAAGAAGGCTTTATCATAAGAGCTGAGCCCACCGCCTCTCCTGCGGGGGCAGGCAGAGTCCCCAACAGCAACAGGGACCGGCTCAAGGTGGCACATTCTGGGCGTGCAGGTGGAGCTGCCACGCAGTTTTCATAACAGAAATATTGTATTGGCCCGACACAAGAAACGCCTCTCGGGCAGACTTTCAGCAAGGGCAGCCTCTCTCTGCTCCTTTTTAAATCTGCCAACAGAAAGGAGGTGGGCCTCAAGCAGAAGGGGAAGGTCAGCTAGCTACAACAGGCAAGGGGACCGGTCAGTGAGGGGAAAGGACAATGGTCCAGTGGGGTCGGAGCAGAGGAGGTACAAAAGGAGGGCTGGTAGGCCTGGGGCAGAGGAATAAACGCTCAGACAAGCCAGGACCTGGAGGTTGGGGCAGGTGTCCCCTGAGTGGTGCCTGGGGCACTGTGGTGCAGAGGGGCCTGGAAAGAGCCTTAGGGGACAGAACACTGCACTGCTCCTGGCAGCAGAGGAGAGGAGACCAGAACACTTCAGCTAGCGCTACATTTTTGCTGCTACGTGCTCTTCCCACCTTCCCTCCCCTCCTGTGCCCAGCTCTGAGCCTCCCCCCTCCCCAGTCCTCCTCCCCTGCCACCCACCTCGGAGCAGGCAGCAGCAGCTCCCCCATGGCCTGTCCCTGCAGCCACCATCTCCTCTCCACTCCCCCGCGCTGAGGCCCTGCCTCCCTCAGGAGCTCCCCTCAGACTCACGTCTCCCTGCCCACACCCACCCCGTTCCCTCCTCCCACTCTACCCGTCCTCCACCTGCTGCCCTTCTCCTCCCTCACGGCTGTCCCTGCCCTGTGCCCCACTTCCCTCCTGCTTTCCCATCGCCCTCAGGCTCCTGTTGTAGCTCCTCAGACCTTCCTTACTCACTTCCTTGGCTCTTGCAAAACCCTCTCGTCCTGTGGCTTGGCCCAAAGAAGCCCCACTGATTTTATCACCCAGACACAGGCATCGCCACACTCCTCGCACAAGATGTCCTCAGAAAGGATGCCCCAGGAAAGGCAGAGGCCCGCAATCCCAGACTTCCTACAGAATTGTACTCTCCTGTTTTTCATCCCCTGCTTCTCTTTCACAATACTGTACCATTTTTACTGATGTCTTTCTATCTTCACGCTCACGCTCAGATAGTTCTTCCCCTTCTTCTTCTCTGTTCTCCTGTCCAGTCTCCATTTTGTCCTCAATAGTTTGGACGCTTGCTTCCACACTTGGTGAGATGACTAACACTGAATCCTTGCTTGTTTTCTGCTCAACACTGCTTTTACTTGGCTCATTGCACACTCCATATGCCCCAGAACCCACATGATTTTCCTCATGGTCCTCCTCCATCTTTTTCTTGGGAGGCACCGACTTTTTTTCCCAGACCCACTGCACCCATAAAACAACAAGAACTGGAAAATACAATGTTTCTGTGAGAACAATGGAAGGGCAGCGGGCAGTGAGCTGTCCAGCTCATTATCAGCACTGAAACCGGGTACCCATCTGCCTCTGCACTGCCACTCAGACCACACGGTTACTGATAACCACTCCCTTGGAGAAGCACCCTGAAGTTCTCAAGAGCTCTGCTATCACAGAGTTCTTCCTTGAAGGAGAGTGATACTGTCCCCACTTAAAGGTGATGGTTGAAGTATAAACTGATTAAAATCAAAATGATCATAAGTGTCCATTAATTTCAAGCTATACCAGCAATGATCTGTGAAGATATAACCACTGAGAAGGGCAGGCAAGCGCCAAGGCAGACGTGTGCCGGATCCCGATCCCGATGCAACACTCAGTACAGTGATAACTGTTGGGTTTTTTTACTTTGTCTGCTGGGTCTAATAACGGCAGGGGAAAACGCAGATTGAAACTGAATTCTTTTCAGTTTCTGTTCTGGTTTTCCTACCCAACAGAAACCCAAACAACTGGAAAGCAAAGTATTTTGAGTGATGTGTGAGACTGCTCCTCTTGTATAAAATGGAGTGGCAGCCTGTCTCACGGCTGGGAGGCTCATCTGAGAGACCAGGGCTCCTGCTCCTGATTTAACATTACCTGCAGACACAAAGAGCCACCCTACACCACCCACAAGTGTGGGGACACTGTGCTCTATGGAGTGTGTCGATTCAAATCTGCAAGCAGAGGGTGACACTGAAACCGAAACTTTCACCTTAGCTAACCACAAGTCTCTCTGGAAAACCGTATTTTCTTCACAAACAAGGATGTCTTAAAATCTTTTCCCTCCCCAAAACTGCCTTTTTTTTTTTTTAAATGTAAGGCTTGATTTCAATTCCCCTCACATTCCAGCTGTTTACAAACTACTGTGAAACATCCTACAGTCATTCAGTCTAGAAATCTTTTAGTTTTGCAGGCACAAAATGTAAATGTGACAATTTCTGCAGAGAGTCCTGCTTTTTAATATTTGTTCCTGGTGTTTTTTTCAGGGACCTCTGAGATATTGAAACATTTCTGCTGTACAGAAACGCTGAACCTAGGCCAGGAGAAAACTCAGTACAAGGATCACAGCATCGGTGTAGAAACCACAGTGGCATCATCTCTTTGTGAACCACAGTCGACACCCAACAGGGACAATCAGTTGGGATCGTTACTGAGAATCAGGGTGGGGATTTAATGGGTGGATGTGGTGTCATACTCAAAGCAGGGAAACAAATACAACTGCATTTGACCTGAAGGAGATGTGAAAAGAGTTGTCATTTATGGGGACGTTTAATGGAGAGGGTTTTTAGTCACCAGATAAGGTTGGCTGGACTGACAAGAAGACAGGAAACAGAGAGATCACTAAGAATAAGAGAGGAAGCAGGACAGAAAGTGGGGGCACCTCAGGAAGAAATGAAACAATTTCTGGAGACTATATTCATTAGAAAGTTCACTTAAAATCCTTCCAGAAATCACACAAAAGCTGAGATCTGGGCATTTCATAGCCACTATATCCATTCTGAATTCAGATGCTTTTCACTACTTCCAAGATACTAAGTAATACATTTACATAAATCATGTCCAGTGGTGGATTGGAGTAGAAAAAATATGGCACAATAAAGTAAAGGGAAGCTGCTACAAGTATACTTGAAATTGCTAATGCACAGGGACCTGTAAAATAAGACATTTAATGTTAGACATCACTTATGTTTTACTAGCTTTTATTTTTTCCTATATTTTTCCTGTATTTTACTGTAACGTATATAATTTCATTTATACTTTTTCCTAACTACCCTCTGTAGTCATTACCCAGTTACCCACTTATAAGATGTTTTAAAACCTTTAACTCCTTGCCTAGTAAAGATAAGACAGACCTTGGACAGTCTGAAAAACTCCCTAAGTACATCCCTAATAGTGGGCACCTAAAGAAAACAAAAGCCTAAGAAGATGACAGTGTCAAGATAAGTGACTGAAAGCTGGAACAAACAGGAGCTGAAGGACAATGAAGTAACTCTGTGACCATGTATGCACACTAGAAACCTAAAGTTCACTAATGGACAGTGTGAAAAAGGCTGTGTGGACCCCTAAAGAGGGGAGAAGGCCCTCACTCCATTTTTACTATGCATGCTCAGACTATGTAAACGAATTCTGAGAATCCATTAGCATAAGACTGCCTTTTCTAAGAGATATGATGCATATGTGTGATTTCTGTCTATATTAGAGAGTTCTGTTAGTAGTTGTGGCACTTGTGGTGGAGCGATCCCCAGCGCTGCGAAGAATCCCTGCTGAACAGTTATACTTAAATCTGACTGTTGAGTGAAGTTCTTTGTTTCAAAAGTTTTATAAGGTATTAACAATGTATATAGTACAAGGAAGAAACAAGTCAAAACTCCATGGACTGTGCACCTCAGACCTTCACCCGAGTGTCAAGGTTTTCCATGTGTCTGGTTAGACTGCCTAGTCCTTATTGGTTTACACAGCCAAGGTCTACGCTGTACCATCACTGAAGTTCCCTCCTTTACACACTTTATTTTAAACACTGTCTGCTACCTCACTTATTCTGATACAGCGTGCTGATATTCCTAACCCTGTGCTACAGTACCCATCCAAGGACTGAAAAACGCAAGATGACAAAAAAGATGAATGCATACCTGCACACTGCTTCAGCAAAAACAACCTGCACAGCAGCAATTTTTTTTCCTTTATTAACACCTCAAATTATTGAGAAAAGTACTTATTATTTATTTATTCTCAAAAGTTTTTTGAAAGAAAAATTTATATTCTGAGGTCAGCTGCGAGGACACTGAATTTTCCTTCAAATTCAGCAGTTTGTTGGAGAAGAGAGATTTAACTTGAAACAGTTACAAACTGCTTGTTTTTTGAAAAGGCACCACTCCTACCCTGAATGGAAGTACCAGGGAACTGCAGTGACCCTGCAGGTCAGCAGTGTGTTCGGCCTGCAGGGCACAGACAGGCATGACATGTTCCTACTTTTAATAAAGCTTGGAGAGGAACTATCAAACAACAGCAACGTTTACATGTTCTAAAATAAGACCCAACACATCTCATACTTTAAACCCGTGTCCTTAGAGGTCACGGAGAAACCATTCCACTCTCATGGCATCACTCGTGGGCTGGGCAGATGTTGAGCCTTTCTCAGGAGACCTATGCACTGGCCACTAGGGATCAGATCAGATTTTATAGGCTATGACACAGCCCAGCATGCCAGAGCAGATCTGGTGTCAGTATGTATTATCCGCATATGGCTTAAAGGAGAAAAGCACACATCCCATGTACAAGAATTTGATCCATCTGTTGGGCCAGAGCAGCCCCTTCCCAGCAGGTGCGGGGCTAGGAAGCTCTGTGGGCACGTGGAGCCCAACCACCGCCCCTCCTGCTCAGGAACGGCCGCTCTGTTCCACACATCACACGGTGCTCAGCGCCTGGGGAGCTCACAGCTGACTGAGGTTTTCTGCTCAGCTATCCAGCTATTCTGCCTTCTCGCCCACTCACTGCAAATACCAATTTTCCAAATTATCAAGTTTAAAAATATCTCCTCTGAGGCATAAAGGAAGAGAGAGAGATGATTACAGTAGGTGTTCCCTCAGTGAATGCACCAAGGAGATCAGGCACAAGAGACACTGACTCAAATCATTCCCAGGACAAACAGACACTCTTCTCCTGCCAAGGGAAATACTCATGTTGCCAAAAACCAGCACACGCTGTTGCGGAGACTGTGGCCATCTAGATAAGCCTCAGCAAATGCTTCTGACCTTCCCTTTGAGATAGGGAATTTAAAGAATTTGAGTTTGATGGTGCAGAGCTTGCGCCAAGATGAGGGGGCTATACGTGAAGACATACCAGGGGCTAACTGTTGCTAAGATATTATCTTCTGGTTCAAACAGAAGCTTCCTATTGTCCTTGAAGTAGTACAGAACAGCAATAGATCACCTCAAATCCTAACACTAATTGGCCTTGTGGTTTAGCTAGGAGTTAAGGAACAACTGAGGCTGCGCAGAAGAATAAGGTAAAAAGTTCATCAGCGAGGAAGAGGAGATACTTCATCTGTACAACCCTCGCCCCGGAATTTGCGACCACCAAAGGAGCTCAACGCGCAGACGCAAGAGGAGGAGACCTAATTACCATGAGAAGCGAGGGGAGGCGGGGAAATATTATGTTTATGTATAAGCATTCTATGAATATGCATTATTTTGTAATATATAAGCAGGACGAGAGCTGCAAGGGGTGCGCATGCTTGTGGAGGAGCAATCCCCCATGCGCCCGGCGCTGAATAAACATACCTACTTTACAACTTAACAGTTGTGGAGTTAGTTTTTCCGCAAGTCACCTTAAACAGCTGGTACTAAACTCGGAGAGTCACACCAAATTGTGCCTTAAGCAGCTCCACCAATCCAAGTAGCACCATTTAAAGAATGAAGCACTATTCTGTTTTTTTTTACACAAGGGTATCTCAATCTAACCTTCAGTTACTGCATTTATATTGTTGCCTCTTTGCAAGAGAACTCACTGGTTTTCAAAGTACACATTTTCTAAGATAACAGACGCTAAGACCACAGGTCCTAAACTGCTTCAGATGTCTGAAAGGGAGAGATTTTTATCATTTTTTTTTCTTTAATCATATCTATCTTTCTTTTGCCCACCTTTTATGACTAACAACTTAGGGTCAGCACAAACACTTACAAAGGTTGCTTTGTTATACTCATTCTATACATTTCATAGTAGCTTATTTTCCCTAAATACAGTTATCGTCTAGGATTAATCCGTATTACATTCTGAAAAGCAAAAGCACTTCCTAAAATAATGAATCCAGACCATGTTGTCAAATCACAACAAAAAAACCCGACTATACCCCTTTAAAAAAAAAATCAAAATTCAGTCAGTTCTAAAACCTGTAGTATATTCTACTGATTTTCATTATTACTAAGCTATTAGCTGCATCAATCAGTCTGTTGTATTTGTATGACTGACTGACAGCCCGCTAATGGCAGTGGAGAGATTGCCATTAACTGCAGGGAGCTCTGAGCCCAGGCTGCAATGCCCAGTGCATTGCTGACAGACAGAAATCATAAGTAACCTGTATTAATCTAGACTTTGCATTGATCCTACTCCTTTCTTACTGAAAAGTATCCAAATGTAGGTATATTAATCTGCGGAGGATGGAGGAAGCAAGCAGCTGATTCAATGTGAATGACAGAGCAAGCTTCAACTTTATTGAAAGAAATCACACCTTATATAAGCACTAACTATAATTATGCACACTACTCACAAATCTCTTGGATACATGTAAAAGGCTACATTATAATATCCCAGCCCCTTGTGGCATTTCAGGTATGTCACAACATCCTCCTCCTCCTCCGGCTTGTTTCCTTCCCAAAGGTTGTTTTCCATTATAATCAGGGCCACTCTGTACCTCAGTTTCTCTCTTTGTTAGCATAACAGTCCTTTGTTAGCATAACTGTGCCCTGGGTTTTCTTCCTTTGTTTACCTCAGGTGGCTGCAGTCAGCTCCTGCACAGACCCATGGCCTTGTTCTGCAAGCCATTCTCCAACAATTCCCCCTTTTTCTTTTTGTGCAGGCTGCACAAGCATAAATTTATAAATATTTCTCATCATACAACTATATGCTATTTTAATAATTACTACAATCAACAGTACTATTCCTAACCACCGCAATAAACTGTTAAAGGTACCCTATTAAGTACAAAGCATCCCATACTACCCATATTCAAAGGATATGACTAAATACTACAAAATAAACAGTGACGAAAATACGGAATAGCACACTTAATTAAAAGAAGTACTAACATTCAGATCCACAATTGCTGGGGAACCCTGGATGCAGCGAGGATTCAGAGTGCCCTTCCTCACAAACTGGAAGCCCTACGCGATGCGTCCATCCGTAGGTGAGGCATCCAACATCGCTGCAAGCAGGTCCAGCCTTCAAAGCAACAAGCCAAAATAACTGGCAACTTTCTTTGAGCGGAAACATCTGATTTCATCCTCCTGTTGGGTTCCACCCAGAGCCTGGCCAGCACTCCAGGGGGAAACCAAGGGAGTTTCTAAATAAGGTTAAATACTTGAGTTCTTAATTCTTAATATTATTAAACAAAGAAAGTTGAATACACACATTCTTACAGCATCTTATCCTTATTAATAACTATATTTTATCTAAACTACATCTTTCACTAGTGACTAGTAAGCCTAGATATCTCATTAAAGAGTTACAATTACTGTTAGCATTTTCTTTTAAGAGAATTGGCAACTGTAGTGTAGTTTGTCCTGTTGCAGTAGCAAACATTACTCAGACATTCTGTGTAAATGATCTGTCGAAGAGACCGCAAACTGTCGGCACAGGGGCACTCACAGCTGGATCCTGAGTGCTGGCTGCCTCTCACCCTCAGGGGGGGTTGCACACACCTTGTCGGTGACCATTGGAGATGAGACCTGTGGAGACACAAGCATAACCTCTTCCCCAGGTTATTAAAAGATATGGTCCTTCCCAGTTACCCCTTTCTAGGTTTTTGTTAACACTTGAGCTTTGCTTTAGACTTCTGTTGATCTGGTATCTGTGATGAAAGATGACACAATATTGGTGACACCTGTAACACAGGGGAGATGTTTAAAAGGTTTGAAGAGATGGAGTCTTTCTGGTATTCAGGGCAAGTTGCAGTGATGTTTTTAGCTGGATGCCTTGATAAAGAAAACTGGTTTTGTATTGCTCTGGCATTCTGGTAGAAAAATGCATGTGTTTTACAGCAGAGCAAATGGTTGACCTGGAGCCAAGATCTCTCCCCCCTTTTGTTTTTGCAGAAGGACTTTCAAGGTTTGGCGTGCTCTTTCTATGATGGTTTGTCCTGTGGGAGAATGCAGTATACTTGTGATGCTTGTCTGTTTGAGATGGTGTTAGCTATGCGGTGGAGATCTTGTTTTGCTTTCTCTGTAAGTACTCTGGGTGATGTCAGTGAAGTATCTTTTCACAAAATATCAAAAAAGCTATGCAGATCATCATGAGTTAGGCCCACAATGGCTGTATCTAATTTATGGTTCCTAACAGTGTCTGTAAATCTTTTAAAGTCTTAATAACAGTTTTAAGTTGTTGCAGGACAATACACACAGGTGATTCAGTTCACAAGGTTAGTGTCAGGGTGGGTTTCAGGGGGGGTTGTGCTACAGTGGTGATTAAGACAAATTTGATCCAATTTGAGTTCCTCATTGAGTCATACAGTCATGACCCCAAAATGCAATAGGGGTTTCCAATATAAATGGATGAATATTTGCTACCCAGTTTTCTGGGCCCCTCACATGAATGAGATCCTTGCTTTAAATTGCTACAGCATGACCAGCAACCCTGAAAAGCATTTGAGTTACCGGAGCTAACAGCCAGTCTGCTCACAGATATTATGGTCACATCTGTACCAGTATCTAAAATGTCTGTCAGCCCAACAGATTTTTTAGCTTTAACGAGAGTACGTTTTACTAGAAGTCAACCTTGTGTCACGTCTGAGTCCAAAAATATTTAAGGGGTACCTGCTGATCCAAATCCTGAGTAATTGCGGCTTCTTGGTATACTATTAGGGGGAGCCGCAGTAAAATAAACAAGCTGAATAATTTTTGATCCTTTTGTCACAGAACATAGGGGTACAGACCATAATTTTGATTTTTCTCTTCATAATCAGCATCTACGACCCCTGGTAAAACAAACAACCCCTGTAAGGTTGCAGATGACCTTTTGGCAATATTTTCATTAGGCAGATGGTTCAGAGGTGCACTCTCCCTGCAGAGTATGCACCTAAATTCAAGACAACAATGAACACAGAATGACTGCCTCCCGCTGGAGGAGGTATTTCACCTGGAACACTGAGAACACTGAGCCCAAACAAACCCCAGCACCGATGCCCCAGCGGGCGGGCACTAGGACCCTGCAGTTCCTGGCCGGCCTCTTCCCTGGCCGGAGAACTCCGCGGCTGCAGCGGCCGCGTCTCACACACACACACACGCACACGGGCACACACACACACATTCACACGGGCACACACACACACGGGCACACGCTCACACACACGGGCACACGCTCACACACACGGGCACTCACACGGGCACACACGGGCACTCACACTCACACGGGCACTCACACTCACACGGGCACTCACACTCACACGGGCACTCACACTCACACGGGCACACACACTCACACGGGCACACACACTCACACGGGCACACACACTCACACGGGCACACACACTCACACACACACACGGGCACACACACTCACACACACACACGGGCACACACACTCACACGGGCACGGGCACACTCACACGGGCACGGGCACACACATTCACACGGGCACGGGCACACACACAAAGGAGCTCCTGACACTTATTACTCACAACATGAAATGACAAACACTACAAATACGAAGATTCCATTAAGAACACTAAGCCTGTGCCGCATCCCCCTGCCGCTTTTGGCGGGGGGTGCCGAGCGCGCAGTGCCGGGCTCAGCCGCAGGTGGCCGCTCCGCGGGGGGGTCGGGGAGGCACGGGGCCGCCGCCGCCAGCTCCGAATGTTAAGCTACACGCTCGGTTTTCCAGGTAGAGTACTGTGCTGGCGTGAATGCCGGTTTTTTCCTTAAAAGTGTTAGCCAATTTTTATGGGGCCAATCGATATCCCTGAGCCATCGCCTCCAGTACAGCTGTTGTAATCTGAGTTTTTACAGCCCGTTCATATTAATGCTTTTCTCTAAATCTTTAATAACAGAAAAATGCTGTTTTTCCCAACGTGGCTGATGACCTGGCTTGTAGCTTACAGGAGTAAGAATCTTTCTTGCCATGTCCATATTCCCTTGTGCCAAGGTGGTGTTTTTTCGTGGTTTTTTTTTTTTTGCCTCACTTTTACGTTTTTTTTCGCCTCACTTTTACCTACGGATCATCCCCAATTAAGGGAGGACACAGGCCAGACAGTCCAGATTCTTTTTCAGGATTTACAGCATCAGGGTCTAAAAGATTATCACGCCATTCCGATTCTTCAATCTGAGACGGGGAGTCTAAACAATCTTAGATTGATGGTGCAAGGCCTGCGCAAAAACAAGGGGAGGTGTATGGGGCTGTTCAAAAAAGACATACCAGGTGCTGATAACGTTGTTAGGTGACTATCTCCTAGCCCAAAGAGAAGTCTCCCCTAGTCCTTGAAGTTGTGGGTACCAGCAACAGACTACCCAGACACCAGCATAAACTGGCCTGGCAGTCTGGTCAGAAGCCAGAGAACAACTGAGGCTGCACAGAACGACAGGGTGAAAAGTTCATCAGCGAGGAAGAAGAGGTACTTCATCTTTACAACCCCTCCCCAGGAAGTTGCGACCCCAGCCCAGAGCTTGAAGAGCTCATGGTGCAGGCGCAAGGGGAGGAGACCTGATTGCCATGAGAAGCGAGGGGAGGCGGGGTAGACTGTATATGTACAGGCGTTCTATGAATATGCACTATTTTGTAACATATAAGCCGGACGGGAGCTGCAAACGATGCGCATGCTTGTGGTGGAGCGATCCCCCATGCGCCCAGCGCTGAATAAACGTACCCACTTTGTAACTCCAAAAGTTATAGAGTGATTTCTCCGCAAAACAAAACAATAGATTTGGTTCTTTGAAGTGTCCCTTAGCCTTGCCTAGACTAATCAGCACAGCTAAGTCTTTTATCAGACTTATTCCCCACTTTTCTAAAAAGCAAAAAGTTTTTGGTCTACCTCACGTGTAATATTCCTGCCCGGGCAAATTTCCTTAAATTCCTTTCCTGAATCGTGTAGCTTGATGACCTTCTTTAACATCTGATCAAGTAGCTAACGACCAGTGCTGGCTTTTCCTAGGTTTCCCCAAATTCAGCCTTAATTCTGTAATTCCTTGTGGCCTTTCCTGGTTATCCCACTGCAGCCTTTCTGGGGTAGCCCTTCACAGTTTGCAATATCTCCTGAAGCAATAGTTTGGATCAGCTGCTCCGATGTCAGTCTTACGATCCTGGCGCTTTGGAGATGGCACACATCTGCTGCACTGTGGCAGCGATCTTGTCGCCTTCCTGCTCCGAGTCCGTCCCGCTGCTTCCCGGGTTCCGTTCGGTGGAAAAGCAAGGATTGGGTATCCCTGTTCGGTGCGCCACTTGCGGAGGACGGAGGAAGCAAGCAGCCGATGCAATGTGAATGACAGAGCAAGCTTCAACTTTATTGAAAGAAATCACACCTTATATAAGCACTAACTATAATTATGCACACTACTCACAAATCTCTTGGATACATGTAAAAGGCTACATTATAATATCCCAGCTCCTTGTGGCATTTCAGGTATGTCACAACATCCTCCTTCCTCCGGCTTGTTTCCTTCCCAAAGGTTGTTTTCCATTATAATCAGGGCCACTCTGTACCTCAGTTTCTCTCTTTGTTAGCATAACTGTGCCCTGGGTTTTTTCCTTTGTTTACCTCAGATGGCTGCAGTCAGCTCCTGCACAGACCTACGGCCTTGTTCTGCAAGCCATTCTCCAACATTAATCCAATTTCTAATGAAACTAAGATATGTCCAATATCTGTCTTTCCAGAGTCAACCTTCCAGTTCTTTACACTGCATTTCTTGGGACAGCAAAGTAAACCATGATTCACACAAACTAATTTGTGAACAACGATTTCTTCTCACATTGTCACCGAAAACTGGGATAAAAACTTATTGACATGAATGTGATGTAGATAAGCAGACACTTCTTTATTGACCGCCTGACATGTAGGGGAGTGCTCTCACCAACAACACGTGCCAGGCACCAGAACCATACACCTTATATAGAACTTACTCATACATATTCGTTAAGTATTCATACATAAACATACAACTTCCAAGAAATCATTAACATATTCTCTTCCTATTTCCGATTCTGCGCAGTAAAGGTTAGAAATGTCTAGAAATGGCTCTGGGGTGTAATGTGAGTAGGTGGTCCATGAGTCAGTGGTCATGATCTCCCCCTGCCAGAATTACCTTTTGCTTAAGGACACCGTTTTCTTTGCAGGTACCTGCAAGCTGTTACGGTTGCTTCCCTTAGTTCCCATTAATCCTGGACCTTGACAACTACTTGCACTCTTCTAGTCCTATACATGTATTATAAATCAGTTTACAAATCACCTCGTGTTTTGTTACCTAGGTTCTAACCGTCTGTGATGGTTTGACTCTGGCTAAATGCCAGGTATCCACCAAGTCGCTCTATCACTTCCCCCCCCCCCCCTTTGTTTTCTCAACAGGGTAAAGAGGGGAAAGAAGATAAACTAACCCTTGTGGGTGAAACAGAAGCAGTTTTAATATAAGCAAAGCAAAGCAAAAGTCCGCGCGCGGAAGCAAAAGCAAACAGATTTATTCTCTACTTCCCATGAAGAGGCGCTGTCGGGCCTTCTCAGGATCAGGGCTCCAATACGCGTAGTGGTTGCCTCGGAGGACCAAGGGTGACCCCCCCCCCCCCCTTCCTCCTTTCTCCCAGCTTTATACTGAGCAGACGTCACAGGGTCTGGAATATCCCTTGGGTCGGTTCGGGTCAGCTGTCCTGGCTGTGTCCCCTCCCAAGATCTTGCCCACCCTGTCCAACTGGGGGAAATGTCAGAAAGAGCCTTGGTGCTGTGTGAGCACTGCTCAGCAGCAGCCACAGCACCAGGGTGCTGCCAACACCCTGCAGCTCCCAGCATAAACCACAGCACCATGAGGGCTGCTGTAGGGGAAATCCAATTCCAGCTCAGCCAGACCCCGTACACCGTTCCTACTAAACAATTATGACCAATCCTTTTGGCCTTGGTATGGGGCTGTACAGGGGATTTTAGAGTAACAGTCGGATGCTAGATTCAAAATACAATAAATGTAAAATAAATTATTTTACTAAAATATCTCTTAATTCTACACTTATATTAAAATCAAACACCATTTAATTTCAGATGATAATAAAATCAGTAACAACCTGATGTAAACATTAGGAAAAAAAAGAAACCAGTAACCAGAAAAGTGACCGCTCACAGATTAATATTCATGTGTGAATTTACATTAATGATTTACATTAATCTCATTTTGTTTAGACAGAGTAAACTAATACATTTGAAAGTAGATTTTCACAAGTAGTTTTCAGTGGAAAAGTGGACAAAATTTTAAAAAGTACTGGAAGCCTGACTTTAGCAGGTCCCAGGCTTGACCAACAGCCTTTCACATCCTGGGCGAAGGACAGGATTGTCCTATTCTACGTTGCCAGGACAACTCTCATACTGCCACCTTATTATTGGCCCAAGTTTTTAATACAGAGATACACTTATGAACTAAATCTGCCTTTCTGTAGGAAAAGCAAATGAATCTCCAAGAGCCCAAAGAAATCCAAACCCCACATAAGCCAATATAGCAGTTGAAATCCTGAACATAAGAGAAAATGAATTTGCATCACATCAACAGCTCTCAGACTGGACAGAACAACTGTTGCAGGCTTGTATGAAAGACTGCACTAATGCCAAGTGTACTGGCTAAGGAATTACACACCACCTGAATAATCACACCCTGCCCTACAAGGAGCTTTATGATGCTGAGCTATAGGAGACTAATTGGAGGTTTAACAAACTCATGCTGTGCCACATGGGATCATCTAGAGACTCAAGATTAAAGTTAAAGGCCTGATTCTCATTGCCTTCAGAACGCCAGCTGAAAGCCTGAGGTCAATTGTACTGTCATTACATAGAGAGAAACCGGCTCCCTCATGCCCCAAGCAGTGCTGAGATTTCCAAGGGGAGAGATGCTCTTCCTGTGGCTCCTCCTTCCAAGAGTCTTTTTCCTTTATTGTTTGTATTACAAAACACACAACTGCCTTGGGAATACCTTGCACAGTCTATTATTAAAGCCACACACATATATAAAATTTGCTTGTCCCAAAAAGCATATGGACAATTAGCTGGCACTTTAGCTGATTAAAAATACCACTGATAAAAAACAAGTTTTGAACCACCAGACAGTTCCAGGCAGTCATCACTTCCTACACCATCCACACCTTCACAGCTGAACTCACACGCTTCTCCTCACATTCATCATCACAGGCACCTTACACAAAGCAATAAATATTTACATATGTGCAAAATAACACAGAAGCAGCTCGTGAGCCCCCGCAGCAGGGAGCAGCGCTAGAACCCAGAGGCTCTCAGTTCTCAGGGAGCCGGACAGCGCTGTGGCACAAGCACAAGTTCAGTGCCAAGATGCTGCTCAAGAACACGCTCTGCACTGCTGACATCTGGGATCTGACCAAGCATCACCTCACTTCACACACTCACCAGGGTATCTCCTGACTAGAAGCACCACTATCTTACCCAAGGAAATAACTGTTACCAGTTTACAAGAAAATCTATTCAAACTCTCCATGAAACAGTGTGATTCCTCCAGCTCTTGTAACAGACTGGTACACAAAACAGTTCAGTTAACAGACAAAAGTCCTCTCCAACAGATGGAGATTTGCCTGTTCTTTAGAGTTCAGATACCTATTACAATTAAAAGAGGTCTTTTTTTTTTCTCATTGCTGACTAGATTGTATTATCAGAATAAATATGTTCAATGCATTTTGCAAAAGTCTGAATAAACTAATATAGACAGCTAACTATCACCAGCGATTCACATTTTACAAATTCTTCTAAGAGATGACTTATAAATGACTTCTCCATTTCTAATAGTGTAATAATCATGTAGGAGCTACTTCCATATGAAACAGGTAATGACCCAGGGGGAAGTAAAGTAACTTCTGTTTAAAGCACTAGATTAGTCATTTAGAGACTGGTTTCATTTTCAGAATCCACCACAGATTCCCTCGGTGATTTTTAAAGAAATTATTTGGTTTGTGCCTTTAAAGTGCCAGTACCTTTTAAATCACCTTTCTTTGTGTTGTTTCCTAAGTATGCACATTCTCTGCCATGGGAAATGTCCCTTCTCTGTGGGCTTCACCACACATTGCACCATAGAGGCTCTAAACCAGGTAAGGACTAAAATAAGGAATTCCTATTCATCCCTCAGTGCTGAGGGGTAAATAGCTAGAGTCAAGTGTGCATCTGACACAGGTCAACCTGTAGGATTCAGACCTACATATTAAAAACACAAGTAATTTGTTGTTTTTAAAATAGGTTAGAGTACACCAAAACACACAAACAAACAAGCAAGCAAGCAAACAAAAATCAAGCAAAGAAAAAAACATTCATGGAGAAAAACATCAGGTTTTACCAAGTAAATCCAGTGCCATCAATTGAAATCACATTTCTGGAACACCTGTCACCTGTGTGCCCTCCTGCAGCTTCACACAGCAGCAGGGCTCTTCTCAACCTCATCTACCGACAGACACGAGAAGTCACAGCGCTGCCAACTCAGAGCAAAGGCTCCAGGCTCTCGCCTCTGAAGCAAAACCCTTCACATCTGCACTTACGCATTTCATACAAAGTCCACCAGCAATCCAAAAAGCTCAGTCCACCAGAAAAACAACCCCTGGCTGCTCTCGGTACGTGTGCGGCCGGTCATGTGTTATCAAGAGCACAAACCCAGGGTCTGGAGCATCGCTTCACCGTGGGTATATCCCAGACACACCCGATCCCAGAGATCCTGGCACCGCTGCCCGGGGTTCCTCCTGCACCAAAAAGAATTCTGACACTTCTATACATTCCCTTCCCATCTACCCCCAGCAGCGGCCAGGGCGTTAATTCTTGTTCCCCAAGTAGTTATACTCTTATCTTGATTACAGTATTTTAACAGTCGGACTCTAAACCAGATCTCTACAAGGCTTGGCAGATGGTGCCTGAAGGATAATGCCAGGTATCTGGTGTGAATCTGACATCAGCATTCCCTACAGAAAACTTACCTCCATCTCTTAAAAATCCACTAAAATACCCACAGTCCTGGTGTTACTGAGAAGGAACGAGAAAACTAATCATTTGTTCAGTCTCACTATTGCCCAAAATGCAATTTCCACATGGGCTTGGCATCTAGAAACACCTTATTCTCATTTTTTTAAACTTTATTTTGCACACTTTCAATTTTGTCCTTTGTGCATTTTCTCTCCTTCCCATGAACACGCACAGACTCTCAGTAGTTACCCAAAATCAAACTGCAAGGTGCCAAAAACATCCCTCTAAGAAACAAAAGCTTTGTTTATAGTACGTTCATTAGAAAAACAACTATAAAAAGCTGCACGGCTGCCTCTTCAGCAGCAAGGTAGCTATGACCAAAGTGTACCTATTCATACTGAACTTCCAAGCCATCACACCAAAGCACTCTGCCAAAACACGGGCTCAGGACCTTCATGCACAATCCATAAAATATCTGTTAAGGAAAGACAACACCGAGACTGCTGACAGAGGAAGGCACTTACCGAACAATGAATATCACAGGCCTCAGGTCCTGGATCTCAGTGCTGCAGGAGCTGAAGCGCTGCCCCCCAGGCCCCGCTCCGGGACTGCCCAGAGCAGTTACCAACAGACAGAGCGGCCATGAACGCTGCACGGCTCCTCCGGCGGAGCGAGCTCGGCCCCAGGACGGGCAGCAGAGCGAGGTACAGTCAGGCATAGAGTGCTCCCGGCCGCCCGCCCCGGGTCCCCGCGCAGAGCCCGAGGGAATCCCGCGCCCGGAGGAACCGCTGTCCCGGGACCGAGCGGCCGCACCGGCCCCGCGCGGCCCCTCCGGCAGCGCCGCGCAGCGCCGAGCGCCGCAGCGCCGACACCGAGACGCGGCGAGCGGGGCGAGCGGCCGGCGGCGGCCTCGGGGCGACGGAGCCGCGGCCCGCGGCGGCGCTTCCCGCCGGCCCCGCCCGAGCGCGGCGGAGGCGGCGCGTCCCCAGCGCGGGGCCGCGGGCGGGCGCGGAGCCGCTCCCGCGGGCCCCCTCGGCGCGGAGCCCGGCGCCGGCTCCGGGGGCAGCGGCGGGGCCGCGCCGGCGCCGAGAGCCGCCCCCAAGAGCCCCCGCCGCCGCCCGGCGCCGGCCCCGCGCCTCGCTCCGCGCCCCCCCCCCCCCCCCCGCCTCCCCTCGCGGGCCGTTCCCAGCGCCGGGACCGGGGGCGAGCGCGGCCGCCCTGCCGCCGCCCGGCCCGACGCTCGCCCGCAAACACGAGCGCCCTCGCCGGCGCGGCGCGGCCTGACCGTGGGGCAGGAGGCAGGAGGCAGGAGGCAGGGTCCGGGCCGTCCCCGTCTGCCGCGGCGCCGGCGGCTCCCCCCGCGCCGGCCGCCCCTCCCCGGGCGCGTGCCGCTGCGGGCCGGGTCACGGCGGCACGTGCCGCCCGGGGGCGCGTGCGCGGGGGGGCGGCGCCGGGGAGCCGCCGCGTGCCCGCGTGGGACTGCGCCTGCGCGGGGGGGGGGGCCGCGCCCTGTGCCCGCGGGACCGTCCGCGCGTGCCCGCGGCCGTCTCCGCGCGGGGCTCCGCGCCCGCCCGGCCCCGGTGCCCGGCGCCTCCGCCCCTGCGCGACGGGGCCGCTGCGCCCGCGGCGGGGGGGGCGCCCGCGTCTCCCGGGGCCGGTCGCGCGGGGCCGCGGCCGCGTCTCGGCTCCGGGCGGGGCCGGCACTCCGCGGGCGGGGCCGCGGCCGCGCACGGTCCCCGCGCCGCCGCCGCCGGGCGCTCTCCGGGGCTGGAGCGGCGCCGCCCGCGCTGCCCTCGTTACCGGATTGTGATGGGGATCCGGCTCTCGGCGCGCAGAGCCCGGAGGCGACGCCGATCCGGGATTTCCCCCGACGGGCGATTCAGCGACGCGGTGCGATCCGGGGAGGAAACAAAAGACGCTTCGCGCAGCTTAAGCCGCTGAAACGTCATTTGTGGGGGGACCTCGAGCGCAAACACTAACACAGGACTCGGGGCGTTCCGCTCTGTCGCCCGGTGAAACTCCTTCTCGGTCCTCACCGCTCACACGCAGAATTTCTCTCGCGACAGAGCTGCTGCAGTAACGCGTCTGTAAATCCCGCTGCAGCCCATCCCCGGTCACTGAGCCGTCCCTGCCCCCCCATCCCTCGTGCTGCCCGTCTCCTCCCCTTCCCCGCCGAGAGGGCAGGGTGAGGGTCCTCGCCCGCACACCACCCCACAGCCTCTGGTCCCCTGCCCTGGGGCTCTTGTCTGGGAGCCCCAGTTTTGCCCCCTTCCCCCTTCAGACCCAGCTGAAAGCTCTCGCTGAGCCCCAGGATCCCTTTCCCCTCCGGGACAGGCGCATCCCACCTGATGCCAAAAGCTCCGGCGTCCTGTACCCTGACCCGTGACTGAACAACCCAAACCCCGCCGGTAACGCCAGTCTCGGAGCCACCAGCTCATCTGTTGACTCCTCCCGTGATCTTCCTCATCCATCCCCGCAAACGGAGGGACGGAAAAGAGACAGAGGCACTCTTTGTGCTCCCGACCCCTTAAACAGTTCCCCGAGGCCCTGAAATCTCTCTTCGTTCATTTTGGACTCCTCCCGCTAATATTATCACTACCCACCTGAAAAACCAAGAGCGGTTGGTAGTCCTGGGGTCTCGCTACAGGGGGAGTTAACCCCCTGACTGCAGTAACCTGCACAAGGGGAAACGTGCCCCTTCCTTGGGGCAGACACAGCCCTGCGGGCGCAGCGCAGCAGGTGCGCCATGAGGTCGAGCAGGAACAGGGCTTCAGAATTCAGCACATTAAAAAAAAATCCCAAGTGAAAACAAAAACCCAAACCAACACCCCCAAAGCCGAAGCACCGCAGAGCTGGGCAGTGGGGTCTGACAGTCCGGAGGGTAAAAGCTCGAGCAAAGCCTTACCGCCGCTGACTGACAGCGACCGACTTCTCGTAATCCCAAGACCAACTGCCTCTCGCTCCGCGTTCGCCGCAGCCGAGCTGGAGGTGGCACAGCCCGCCGGCGGCTTCCTTCACCCCCCGGCACCCAACACCCGCTCCGCGCCAACAGACCTGGAGCAACAGGATCTGCCCGACTGAAATTTAATTTGGCTGACAACACCCGGCCTTTCACAAGGTCGCTTTGAGGGTTGTTTCCTTGCCGTGCCCAGCACACGCTCCGCACCGGCCTGCGGGTGAACGGAAACGCAAAGGGCTGCGCAGCCCCTGCGATCCCTCCAGACCTGCCAGGAGCGGTCGGCCCTGGAAACACCCCGCAGCGTCCAGCCTTCCCCGTGGTGCTGTCGGCTGGCTGGTCCTGGCTGACGTGGCTCAGCGAGCCTTTGGGCGAGGCCTTCGGAGTTAGTCTCAGCTGGAGACAAACGGGTGGTCCCCGCAGTAGCCCCGCCACGGTGCGGCCATCGGTACCCGGCGCGCTCGCAGCATCCTTCATCCCGCCCCGCAGTAAAGGGATGTCTCCAGCACGTCAAGCAGTTTCTTTTTATTTAAAACCACATTAAAAAAATATAAGATTTCTGAATTCCCCTGTACAATATGAACTATTAAGAAAAAACCCACCGGCCAAAAGATATAAAGACTTGACAGCGTGGACAGCTCGGAGCAGGTCCCCCCTCCCCAGTGCCAAAGAAGACACCCGCGGGGAAAAACAAAACACCTGGCAAGGGAACAACAGCAACCAGGACTATGTACAGAGACAGCTGGGGAGCAGGCAGCCGCTCCGCACCCCCCAGACAGAAACACTGTGCATGGGGATGGACACGGGGCAGACACGGAGGGAAGGCCCGAACAGAAACCGGGGGATCAGCAGCTGTGGGAGCAAGGTGTGGGTTGGAAACCCACGGGAATGGTACATAAATAAATAAGTTATGCTGGCGGCTAGAACTCTCTCTCTTTAATATACAAATCCATGAAAATAAATAAAAACAAAAACTGGAAAAAAGAAAAAAAGGTAAAACATCTCTAAGAGTGGGTCAGAAGATCAGCACTGTCTCAACATTGCATCAGGGACATGGACAGTGAGGTACCCAACAACGGCCGGCTTGGCCTTGCCGATCCCTGGAGTGGGATGCGGTGCAGTGGCTCCAGCATGCAGAACTGTGTGGCACGGCGAGTGCTGGGCTGTTCCCCTGAGCGCTGACCGGGCGGGCAGGCGGCGCTGGGCTGTTCCCCTGAGCGCTGACCGGGCGGGCAGGCGGCGCTGGGCTGTTCCCCTGAGCGCTGACCGGGCGGTGCAGGCGGCGCTGGGCTGTTCCCCTGAGCGCTGACCGGGCGGGCAGGCGGCGCTGGGCTGTTTCCCTGAGCGCTGACCGGGCGGCGCAGGCGGCGCTGGGCTGTTCCCCTGAGCGCTGACCGGGCGGTGCAGGCGGCGCTGGGCTGTTCCCCTGAGCGCTGACCGGGCGGTGCAGGCACGGGGAAGCAAAGAAACCCAGACAATCCAGGCGAGGTGGAGGCACGGGAGATGAGGCATTGCCTGCTTGGCTCCCAGGTGTCCTCTGACCCGTTTTAGTTTTGAAAGGGGAAAAGGAATTATATACCCAGGTGAGTCTGGGAAAAGCAGCAGTGTAGGAAAATTCAAGTATTTCCTCCAGCACAGTCCAGATCTCGGCTGAAGGCACTCGAGCACGGTGACAGGGGAGGAGGCAGCCATTCGGCCACAGTACCTGCCCTCCTCCCCAAGTCTTTCCCCCGTTGAAGCTTCTCTTTGCAATAAGGTCTCCGATCCTCTCACCATCCTGAATTCCGGTGCTCAGGAAGATGTTTGGGAGGCACCAAAACCAGATGGTTTGCAATAAGGTCTCCTCTCTCCACCAGTGACAGAAACAAAACAAAACAAAACAAAAAAAAGTTGCTGGCAAGACCAGCAAATGAGACAGGGTCATTCAGATGGAGCCCAGGAGAGCTGGGCTGGATGGTGGCCACCAGCACTTGGAAGATCAGGTCTCAGCCCAGCTTCGGGAAAGGATGTGCGTGGTCCCGATGATCCCTGCTCAGGCTACGGTGGTGAGGAAGCCTGGTCTTCTTGGCTTCTTACGGCCAGGAGAGGCCCGGAGCTGTTACCGGCCAGGGTCCCGGGCCAAAGCGTGCAGGTGGGGTGGCTGCCATCTCCTAGGGGTGGTGAGCGCCTTGCAGCCAGGAGTGGTTGAAAATGTCCTCCAGGGATGGTCTATCAGAGGGCCGCAAGGACAAACACCACCTGATGAGATGCTGGCACTCTGGGGAGAGAAACCAGACGCCGCCGGTCAGAGAAGGCTCCTGTCCACCTTCCCCCACCGTCCGCAGTGCCCCGGCCATGCTGGCTGTGCTCAGAGCTACCCCCAAACCTCCCGATCCAGGAGCTGCTTTGGAGGAGAGCAGGATGGCTGGACACGTGCCACCTCCCCCAGCTGACCCCGGGACATCACCCTCCTCCACAGCCCTAAGAGCGGGGATGCTCGTGCGCCCGGTGCCATCTCCCAAACCCGCTGCCCGCCACGACGCCGGGTACCCACCGAGGGAGATCGGCTGGTGGAAGAAGAGCTGGCCCCTGACGATGTCCTCATCCTGCTCGAAGGGGACGTCCCCGCAGACCAAGTCATAGAGCAGGATGCCCAGGGACCAGACTGTTGCTGAACGGCCGTGGTAGCGGTGGTAGCAGACCCACTCCGGCGGGCTGTACTCTCGTGTTCCTGCGGGAGACAGGCGGAGCTGGTCAGGCGGATGCTGCCCGCTCCCGGATCCTCACCCGACCGTCCTCGGGGACACGGGGGCTGCACTGGTGGGGAGGGGGATGATGCACGGTGTGGCCCGCCACCCCCTCACCAACACGGGGCTCTTGTTTACAAACTTTGGGCTGTAAAAAATAGTCGCCGGTGCTGGAAGAGGGCAGCATGGGCCTGGGGAAGGCCCGACTGTTACGTTAAAAAAAAAAAAAAGAAAAAAAAAGAAAAAAAACCCCACAGGTGGGAATAAAACACGCCTTCCCCCCCTGCCTTAGCCAAAGAAAAAAATGTTAACAAAGCCAAGGCAAACAAAAGGAGGGGAGCAGCCCAAACCCTTCCACGCCTGCAAACCAAACCGGTGGCCAGCACACGGAATTGCAACACCCCCACCCCCCCTCTGCTACCCCCACGGGTGTTTGTTTTTGTCAGGCTGGCTCCCCCCACCCCAGCCCCGGGCAGGGTGGGCGGCAGCGGCTGGGAGCCGGCTCCCGTTTCACAGCATCTCCCCCACCCCCTCCCCGTGCCAAAACCCAACTTGGCAGCCGGAGGAGTAATGAATTCCGCCCCCCCCACCTCCAAAGGGGGAACCGGTGCCCGGCCAGGCCGGGCCGTGCAGTGCCGGGAGCAGCGCCCCGGGTGTGGGCTCACCGGCAAACTCGGTGTAGGCCGCGTCCTGGAGGAAAGTGCCACAGCCGAAGTCGATGAGCTTCAGCTCACCGGTGGCGAGGTCGACGATGATGTTTTCCTCCTTGATGTCCCGGTGCAGGACACCGCAGGCGTCGCAGTGCCGCACCGCCTCCAGCACCTGCCGGAACAGCCCCCGCGCCACCTCCTCCGACAAGGATCCCCTCTGGATGGTGAAATCGAAGAGATCCTGCGCGAGCTCCGGACGCTCCATCACCAGGACGAAGCTGTCCGGCAGCTCGAACCAGTCGAGGAGGTGGATGACGCCGCGGAAGCCGGAGGAGCCCACGGCGTTCAGCAACACGATCTCCATCGGGACTCGAGTGCCGCTGGGCTGCGGGGGGCCGCGGGGCCGTCAGAGGGACGGGGCGCCGGCAGCCCCCGCCCGGGATGCCCCAGTGCCCCCACCCGACCCCACCGGTGCCCGGGCATCCCCCTGCCAAGGGGCTGCTCCAGGGCATCCCCCTGCCAAGGGGCTGCTCCAGCGCCCCCCGCCCGGCCCCCCCGGTACCGGGCAGCCCCTCCCCGGGATGCTCCGCGTCCCCCCGGGACTCCACGCCCGCTCCCCCCGCGGTGTTGCCGTTTCCACCCTCTCGGGCCTCCCCTTATCCCCCGCCCCGCGACGCCCCGGTTTCTCCCGGCAGCCCCGGTCGCTCACCAGCTCACCCCACGCCGCGACGCGTTCCCGGGACACGTGTTTGATGGCCACCTGCAAGCCACGGGGAGCGGCGGGATGAGCCTCCGCCTCCCGCTCCTCCTCCCCCCGCCCCGCCGCCGTCCCGCCGCTTACCGGGCTGCCGTCGGAGAGGCGGGTGCCCGCGTACACGGAGCCGTAGCCGCCGCTCCCCAGTAGCGGCCCCTGCCGGTACAGCTCCTCCAGCCGCCCCTTCTCCTTCCCTGCGGGCCAGACCGGGCCGTCACCGCTCCGCCCCGGCCGCCCGACGGCCCCCGCCCGCCCGGCCCGGCCCGGCCCGCTCCGACCTGGCGCCGCTGCGGCCGCGCGTCGCTCCCCGCCGCTCCCGGAACGGAGACGGGCCGCCGAGGCGATCTCCGGCACCGCGGCCCCCTCGCCCCGTGCCGGGGCCGGGCTCGGCCGCTCCCGACCCGGGCCGGGCACCGGGGGCTCGGGGCCGGCGCCCGGGCTGCCGAGCGGCCGCGGGCGGGCGGGGGAGCCCGGGGAGAAGGAGGCGGGGACGGGGCGGGCGGGGCGGGGCGGCGGCGGCCTCGGCCCGGCGGCTCCGCGCCGGCCCCGGCGGGAGCGGGGACCGGGACCGGGACCGGGCCGGGCAGAGCCGCGGGGCGGCGCCGCGCCAGGCCCAGCCGCGCCGGCCCATCCAGCGGCGCCACCGCCAATAGGGCGAGAGCCGCGGGGCGGGGACGGGCCGGGGGGGCCCGGCGCGGCGGGAAGGGGACGGGGCCGGGGGCGCGGGGGGGGGCCCGGGGCCGAGAAACGCTGCGAGAGCCGAAGCGCCGCTGCTGCCCATCGCTGCTCCGCTGCGCGACTGCGGGCGCGTTGCCCGCGGAGCCCCGGCGCGTTCCGCGGTTGCCACGGCCCCATCGCCCGCGGAGCCCCGGCGCGTTCCGCGGTTGCCACGGCCCCATCGCCCGCGGAGCCCCGGCGCGTTCCGCGGTTGCCACGGCCCCATCGCCCGCGGAGCCCCGGCGCGTTCCGCCGCTGCCGCCGCTCGCAGGACGCCGAACGGGCGGGGGGGGCGGGGCAGGGGACAGGCTCGGCCCGGCCCTGCCGCCCGCCCGGGATAGGGCCCACGGGCACGCTGCCCGCCCGCCCCGACCGGCCGCTCCCTCTGCCGGGCCGGCAGCACCGCCCGCCCGGCAGCCACCGAGCTCCTCTGCCTCCCGCACCCGCGCCGAGAGCCCCACGGGTTACTGCCTCCTCCTCCACTTCACGGTGGGTTTCCTGCCCCCTCACAACTCCCCGGTGGGGCCCGTCCCGCCCGCGCTGCCCTTACTGCACCGCCAGCAAACCGCTGCCGGAACTTTCCCTCTTCTAGCAAAAGGGGCAACTCCAGCTGGGGACTCCTGACCAACAATCCTTCCCTAATTCCCCCTTTTCCCCCCAGAAGTCACTGTCTGAGATGCTTCCCCGAGTTCCAGAGATAAGATAAATCCTCTCCTGGACGGGCTCTCTGATTCCCGGAGAGGAGGGTGCGGCACATCGGGGCCAGGAAGAGGACAGGAAAAGTCGATGGGGGACACAGAGAGCGCTGGGACGGAGACACACACACACACCCCCCGCCGCACACGGAATGCACCCACTCACCCCCCGCACGCACCCACCCCGCGTGCACCCGCCCCGCGCCCACCTGCGAGCTCCCAGCGACGCGCCCGCTCGCAGAACGCCTCTCCCACGGGGCACACGCGAACTGTGCCCTCCTCTCCCCGCTGCAGCTTTCCCAGCTCTTTCTTGGGGTTTTTTCCCCACTTCTTAAATACCTTCTCACAGAGGCGCTGCCACCAGCGCTGACGGGCTCAGCCTTGGCCAGCAGCGGGGCTGCCTTGGGGCCGGGGAAGCTTCCAGCAGCTTCTCACAGGAGCTGCCCCTGTAGCCCCTCACCTGCTACCAACCCCCCCCCCCCCCCCCCGAACCCGACCCAGACCCAAACTGCACCTCCCCTATCGCCCCGCTATGAAGGGATGCTGGTGCTAAAAAGAGAGTTCTCTGAATAGATCATATTTAACAGATTATAGAAAAACATCTCAAGAAGCAAACATGCTGATTTTATAAACTTTTTCTTCTTCTCTAAGCAGAACATACCTCCTGTCCATGGAAAATAACTAACTAGCTAACTAAATTTTAAATATATATATATATATAAAATTCACATTTCTTCCTTTAAAAGTAAAAAAATAAACAGTGTTCTGTTTCTTCTCTGGAGGAAACTCATGCACTAGAGGCTGCTGATGTGTCCTTTAAAGACACGGGCAAGCAGTTCTTGTGGCGGTGGCTTTTTCTCCCCCCGGTGTCTCTGTAAATCATCTGACAAGCCGGTCAAAGCCACTGCAGATGTCTCTGTCTCTGGAAAATCTTGTCCCTTGGGAGTGCCAGCAGCATGGGGGGAGCGTCCTCCTAAAGTCAGTGTGGGCTCTGAAGGGTGTCTGGCCCTCAGACGAGAGATGCCAGACTGCTCAGTCGCTCCCATGCGCTGGCAAAGAGGCACCGCTGGGCTCAAACAGCTGCCCGATGTTGTCCCAGCTGGAGAGGTCATCTTCTGCCTCTTCACCCCGGGGATGCTGCAGCAGGGACGGGGCCATCAAGGTTTCAAACTCGGGGGGGTTCTGGCTGGATTCGGTGAGGACCTGCTCCTGCCCCTGGGCGCAGCCCACGGGCTGCCCCTCTCCTCTCAAGCCCAGGTTGCCTGTCAAGGGTTGTTCGGGGGCGTGAGCTCCAGATCCTCAAAAAGGGAGAATTCCCCGTGGCGGCTGGTGTCAAAGGTGCCTTCCCAGGCCAAGTCCCCTTCCAGTGACCCCAGCTCAGGCTGCTCACCCGGCTCAGCAAGGCGGAGCTGGAAAGCCGAGGCGCCTTCGCCACTTGCTGGAGCGAGGGCTGCTTGCGCCTGTGCCCTGCTGGGTTGGAGTTCAGGTCACCGATGACTTCTTCAAACTCTTCCAGCAGCTGCTGCGACTCCACGCTGACAGTGAGGATGTTCTTGGAGGCCTCCGCAGGACAAAAAGCCACCTGCCTTTTAACAGCCATCCTCGGTGTCCTAGCCAAGCCTCAAGTAGTCGGGCTTTTGACTATTTAGAAACAAATCAAATGCAAGTTAAGTAACGAGGGGTTCTTGGAACTGTGTATCTAAGACCGGCTCCTTTGAAGGACATTCTCTAAACCAGTATTCCTACAAATGCTCACGATGCAGACTGTACAAGTGCACCACTGACCCCTTTTCAAAGTGCACAATTCAGTAAGTTCATACTGAGCACACACGCAGGTATGGAAATCGGTACTAAGACTACAACATTTAAAAGCACAATAAACACTGGGCTAATTGGGTTTATCACTCCCACAGGTAGATGCTTTACTGCTCACAATAATAAATTCCAAAGTCTTTGCTAACTGGCAGTGACCTACCCACCTTTTTCTCACTTGGAGAGTCTGGAATGTAAAAGGAAGATCTAAAGGAGCTGTAATACAATGGCATTTCCAATATCTTGCTCTTACTGAGCTGAATATGATTTCAAATTAGGTGAAAGATTTCTCTTTGCCAGATGCTGTATATGCAAAGTTAAGTTCTAAGTCAACAAGAACCAGTGTAGTTCAAGGTTGAATGCCCAGCAATAACATTAATGCATCTTCCCCGTGTATGTTAGTGATACTGGACTAGTAAAATGGTAGCATAAAACTCAAATTTCTTTTCAGTCGAGGAAATGGTAAGAACAGCTAATGTGGACCCAGTATGTTACTGAACTGATTTCACGTGCATGCATATAGTATCTAATTTTGTAGACAGCATTGTATTAAATCACAAATGGTTTATATTAATCTAATTGAAAACTGCTAGTCAACTTGATTTTGTCTTTTGCTATTAAAGTAATTACACTTACAGCAGCATTTAGATATCAATTTACATATACTGAGCCCTACGCAACATTAATTTTATTCTCAAGTCATAATCAAAGCGAAGAATTACTTTCAATGGACTGACATACGCAAACCCACACAGCTCTGTGGAAATCAAACCAGCAAGCAAAAGCACTCAAAACCACTTTACAAAATTCTGGTTCTTCCCCCTCCCACCATACATTTTGTACAGTCTTTGTTTTTGTTCTTTATTACTAAGGACAAATGCAAGAAAATACAAGCTTTCTTCCTTAGACCTCATTACCTCTCACTTTTTCTACACTTGGAGAGGAAAACCAAATACCTTTCAAGATTTTGTAATGAGGACTTGGCTGATCTGAAGTGGTAATGCAGCAAAATGTTTTAAGAGGAGCAAAGCATTCCAGAACAACACTGTCAAGGTGAAAACAGTTAATACTGAGTTAACGCAAACACCCGGCCTGGTGCTCATTCTGTTCCCAAGGTGTGCAGACAGGACATCTCTGATTCCTACTGAAATTTCAACTGTGCTGCAAGTGAAAACTCTACAAATTTAAGACAACAGATACTGTCCTCCACTTGTCTGATCAAATGTGGCAGCACAGAACACAAACTCAGACAACGCAAAATAAATCCTGTCGGATATACTGCCACTGTTCATCAGCTTTTCTCAAAAGCCCCACGCTGCAGCACTCTGTTCCAAGAGCAGACTGCACACTAACTCAACAGACTCTTTTTCTTAGCTGTCTGCTCACTGTGAGGAGAAATTCCTAAATTCCAGGTCTGGAGCTCGGTGTTCAATGCCCAGACTCTGCACGGACAGAGGAGCAACATCTAATCCCCTTGGGCACCTGTGTCTCACAGCACTCTTCTATGTTCCTCTAGGAAATCACTGCCTGCAAGTTCCTTCACGGAGTTATAAATGCCAAAGCGTTTGGATTTCCAGCTCTCAAGCATTTATACCATGATGGGTCCCTTATATTTGTCTCTCTGCAAATGTTGTAACCACTGAAATGAACTAAAGAAAAACCAGAACTGCCATGACAGGATTAAAAAAAAAAAAAAAAAAAAAAGTGAAACAATAAGCAAAATTAGCTTTCAGCAGACACTGGGGAAAAACGCAAGTGTAACTCCTCGTGGAACATTATATTCTGTGGAAATCTCAAAAATCCATTGAAGTTCTGGATTTAATCAACACCCTATCTGTCTTAGATCATTCAGATCATAGCCATGTAGAGCAAACAATTTGTTCCACACAGGTAAGTTCCTAGGAATGTTTTCCCACTGCCAATTTACTTACAAAGCAATCCTATTCCCCTTAAAATTTAATATATCTGTAAATAACATTGCACCAAAATAAGCACAGAGCAGAGCACTTCAACCTGCATCAATGCAATCAGTGAGTGGGCAGCTGCTGATCGGTGTCATCTTCTCCAGTTCAAGTGCTGCACAGGGACACCGACAGCCTAGGAAATGCGCTCTCACACTGAAGCACCAGCCACAAACGCACAATTAAAACCATGTTTCATCATTAGATTCAGATTAAACGCTGCCTTATGAAAAGCTTATTTAAAAGCCAGCACATAACTAAGTTTCATTTTAAACATCTAAATCTGTAGATATTTGCCTCAGATGACAACTTTCCCCTTTGCCAGGTTTTTTCTTAGGACATGTAACATCCTGATTTATTTATAATCACAGCAGCAAATGGGTATTTCTGAACGTGTTCTAACAGTATAATTTCCAGACTAAGGTTTGTCGAGTGCTTGTAGATGCAGAGTGTGGATATACACACTGTTTGGTTATTCTTAGGCTTGTCCATCCCACACTTAGAATAACAGAAAGCAACCTTCTCAGTAATCTTTAGCAAATACAGAACAAATTAACTCCAAGTGTGCCAGCAAACACAGACGCCCCAATCCTAGACCAGCTTTCAGCTGCTCAGTTCCAGTTTCCCAGCTGTCAAGACTGGTGAGCCTCAAACCTTACTATTCCCTAAGAATACCAGAGAATATTTATCACATGGAAGTTTCTGATTGAGTACATCCACACAGAAAAAGTACTGTGAGAAGAAAAATGAAATGACGGGAAAAATGACTGTGAAAAATAACAGTGATAAATTAGGAAAAGGATTGTTCTATGGAAATCCTATTTCCAAACCATGGAAGTATGGGGGAAGAAAAAGGAAAAAAAAAATAAAATAACTGAAATATGCCATCTTGGATGTCAGTTTGCCGACTACAGTGGGAAAGAGGACAATTTATTACTTATTTATTATTATTTATAACCTTAGAATGGTTTGGGTTGGAAGGGACCTTAAAGATCATCTAGTCCAAGGCCCTGCCATGGGCACAGACAACTTTTGCCAGACCAGGTTGCCCAAAGCCCCGTCTAACCTGGCCTTGAACCCTTCCAGGGAGGGGGCAGCCACAGCTGCTCTGGGAAACCTGTGCCAGGGCCTCACACCCCTCGTGGTAAAAACAATGTACGCTCCTTCTGTCCAGTCTGAACGTACTCCTTCAGTTTTAACCCGCTGCCCTCTGTCCTGGCACTACAGGCCCTGGCAAAAAGTCTCTCTCCATCTTTCATAAAACCTCCCTTTATATAGAGAGAGGCCACTCTAAGGTCTCCCCGGAGCCTTCTCTTCTCCAGCTGAACACCCCCAACTCTCCCAGCCTGTCCTCACAGGGGGGCTCCAGCCCCCCCAGCATCTTTGTGGCCTCGCCTGGCTCCGCTCGAGCAGGTCCGTGTCCTTCTGCTGTTGGTGTCCCCAGAGCTGGACCCAGCCCTGCAGGGGGGTCTCGCCAGAATGGAATAGAGGGGGAGAATCTCTCCCCTCGCCTCGCTGGCCACGCTTCTTGTTACGCAACCCAGGAGATGATTGTTGTCCTGGCTGCCAGCTCATGTCCAATTTTTTGCCCACCAATATCCCAAAGTCCCTCTGCACAGGGCTGCTCTCAGCCCAGCCATCCCCCAGTCCGTACTGGTATTGCCTCAACCCAGGTGTAGGACCCTGCACTTGGCATAATGCCTGATGCACATTTGAAAATATGTAATTGTTTGCTAAACTGAGACAGAATTTTTATGAAGACCTTCAAAAAACCAAAATAGCAAAGTAGAGATTTTGTAAAGAAACACCTAATACACCAAGTTTTGTATTTTTGAAGTTAGACTTGGGGGGGGGGGGGGGGGGAATGTTTAAGGTAGCTGTAATCAAAATTCATTCAAAATAAGAATTTGTCTCAGATGACACGAATACCACCGTAGTATCTGTAATATATTCACATTTACGCTTGAGCTCAGGAAAGTCACCAAATACCCTTAAAGCAAAAAACCCACAACATTCAAGTGTGGCTCAGTTTACTTCGCTTGATAAACTGTATTGTGTGCTAGCAAAGTATAATATCCCACTTTAAAAGTTCAGGTTAAATCTACCTTTCGTGATTCTGACTTCAAAAAGAATGAAAACTTGTATGAAATACTGCACCATGGAAACTGGTTCAAACATTTAAATTCAAACAGAAAACTAGTTTTAGCAAAGCAAGAAAAAAATCTTTCTTAAGAGTGTGATTGAAGTTTAGCATTTTGCTCTACAGCTCTATTTTTCTTAATAAAAAACCCAGACCAAACAGCAATGTTAAACTCTATTCCCCGTGTATGTGCAGCCTGAACAGAATCCTCCCAGGAAGCCCTCAGCGATGGGAAGAGCTACTTGGGGCAGCGACTGAGCGTACAGGAGCCATTTAACTCCGGAGCCCTGATGCAGTTTTAGCACAGTCCTTCTTCATGCACAAACCCCATCGATGCTGCTGAAACATCCAACTGTGAGCTGCTTCCTTTTGGCACTGAAGTGACACCTGACAAGTCTGACACAACAGACACTCGATAACCAGCTTCTCACTGACTCTCGTTCTTGGGAATTTTAGTGGCACCTTTTAGAAAAGGTTTTTTCCTATTAGCTTTACCAGACAGCTTCAGGTGCTCTTACCTGTGCCTTCTGTTCTGAGCTAAGCAACATCTGAGCTCATTTTTACTTGACATTTATTACCCTCTTAAATAGTGTCATACTTAATTCCACCGCTCCTGGACTCTGACAGAACTCAGTGCTTTCTATAGTGCAAGGAGAATATCAAACAATTTTGAAGTAGGTTTTTTTTCCCCATAAAATATCAGCAAGGTCACAGCCCCCCAAACCCACCTTCAGAAGCTTCTGACATTTTTAAGTTTTCATTTAACTCAAGAAAAGGAAAGAAAACACAAAGCTGCTGGAAATGAAGAAGAATACTACACTCTGGTTATATTTTTCTACACTGTTTAAAAAAGAAGATCTGCAATGTAGAGCAATGTGAATGTTACCTAAAGATGAAAACCAGGTTTTTCAACAGCAGAAAGACTGACCATCATCAGATAAGAGAGAAACTGAAATTCACATCCAGGGAAAGATGCTCAGAAGACTGAAGACTTAGTATTAGGTTTCCGTGAAACAGTAAATCAGCCTGGGAAGTTCTGGCAGCTACACTTCTCCAGAATTTGAGGAAAAAAAGAGTGGTGCAAAATCGATAAATAGCGTGGTTTCCCATAAAAGAGGGACTCCTACTGCCAGTGTTACTGAAGAGAAGAATGCTTATCACAAGATGGTCAGCAGAATAAATTTTCACCTGCTATATATTAAAGCATTAATTCCAAGCACTTTGAGGACTTCGGGTAAAGCCTTTTGTACAAAAGAAAATTTTTAGTCACGTTTCCAAGAGCATACTTTTGAGAAATTGAGATAAAAGGCATACATGAACATCACCATGATTACATACTATGAAATACCTGTTGAAATTTATCACTTATATTTGTATTGAGGAAACCACTAAGGCTTGTAGCTCATGTCAAAAATAAAATCAAATGGAAGGAAAACACCCTTCTTGTTGTCATATGAAAAAATCACCACTCAGAAATCCCATGGGCAAAATTCTGATTATGTTGACTGAGGAGGGGGTGAAAGGGGCAAGAAAAAAAATAATCAAGCCATAAAGCTGTAAGACTTTGTCAGCTTTTCTCCTAAATGACTGTTCTCCCTTTCCTGAAATATAAAGAGAAGATGCTACTATGCATAATATGACCCTGCATATCGATTCCATTAGTTTATTAAACTGCCGTATCTGATACAGGGTGTTCCACAGCAAGCCACAGCTCAGTGGTGGTGTTAAGTAATGTACAGGGAAGTATGACTTAAGACAGATCACAAATATTCAATATCCCCAACTTCAAAAAGTGAAAAAAAAATGTCAGAATAAAAACATGCCTCTTAAAATGATTCTGAAGTTCGACTCTGATCCACAGCCAATACTGTTAAAGAGTGGTACAGACCACGAAGAAAGCGTCAGCAAGGAACAATTCAACAAAAACTGTTGGCAGTAAGGCTCACTCTGGCAGAAACTACTGCAGGAATCTATCCCCCAGGATGTAACTTATCTAAGAAAAGTGAACAAACACCCCATCTGATTTGGCAGGCTAGATGGGGTCAATGCTTCAGTTAAGCCAAACTGGTCCGGTCTGTCCTTAAGTCCCAGCTCTGGTCTCCACCCAGCTCGGTGCTGGGCCAAGGGCACAACACGCAGCCTCGCTGCTCTCTAGGCCAAATTCTTGTTTTCTTGAGACGCCGACACAGCGTGTGAGGGGGCAGAGCACAGCGCTGTGCCCCAACAGGCCGGCTGCCCTCCACAGCCCAGGGCAAGAGAACTGCGGCGCTTCCACCGGCACCCCCCTGTCTCACAGGGGAGATGCAGCAGCGCCTGTCTGCACCTGCCAGGGCCCGCAACGGGACGACCGACAGCTCACCTGAAATTTCAGTTAGGCCACGTATTTCACGTCTCTGACGGCTAGATTAGTCCGCCAAGCAATCTGGGGGGAAAAAATAATCTTACTGCGTTGTATCTTTCCCTGATTTTCACTCCACTTCTTTGTTTTAAACCAGCAAATGAACCTGAATGACCCTGTAACAAGTAATACTGCAAGTGCTGCAGACAGCCAGAAAAGCCCTACCATCAACAGACTGTAATACAGCCTTCCAGCGTGTGATAAAATGTGCATCTATATATTTTAATTACATTTATGAGGTAAGATGAGAGAATTCGCGTTAACTGAAACTTAAACGACCCAATTAGATTCATGCCAATTGTTTTACTGCGCAGACCCCTAAGATGCAGAAGCTGGCATAACCACCTGACCTCAGAACCGCCAGTCAAGTCCCTTTTTTAATCCACTGCTTTCTGCCATCTTTTCACTATTTGCAGTGTGAAGCTGGTCTTACCATCTCCAAATTTTTTGTTTCAGTTTGTGGCTAGCACAGAAGTAGCTTTAAAGACACGGGGCGGTGCTGCCTGTGCCCTGGTGCTCACACACTGTGAAGGCTGCTGCTCTCCCAGCCGCTGCAGCCTCCACAGCTGAACGCTCCCTCGGTACCATCTCGGCACGTCTGACCTTTCTGCTGGGAGACCCCGTCACGCTGCATAACATGTTCAACACCATCTCATCCTCGTCCTGAGAAGGTATTAAGTAACTCGAGGTGCGGTAATACTCACATGCTTTGAAGCACACTTCTGTCAGAAGATGAATGACATTTAATTTGGGGGACACAGCAGAACGCTTGGAAATTCCAGCACCTGAGTAAGTTTATCTCCACGGGTGCCAGACACAGAGCAGCCGTTCTTTCTGGAACAGTCAGCCTTGAGCATGCATCCCCATGAGAGCTCCATCTTGTCAAAGCAGCGTTAGCAGTGCGATACCGAATTACCCACACACTGGGGCATGGACACAGGGTTACGGCCTGAAAGGGGAATAATCAAATGATGGAAGCGAAGATATTTCCCTAGGACAGTGCACTACTCCACTGCTACTGCATTATGTACATCACTTTTGTAGAAAAAAAAGAGTAATATATATTCAAATACATCAAAAATATTAAATAGTACATCTCATATAATTTTAATGTATAAATATATATACCTCCAGTAACTATTGATCTGCTTGTATGGATAAGTAGAGTATCTAATAAGCAAAGTACATGACTTCAACATTACACCCTTTAAAAGGTGAAAAAATTCTCCAATTGAATGTTCTTTCTAACACCTTCCCTGTGCTTTGCTCTGTCTCTCCCAGTCCCCCCGTCCCCCCCAATCCTTTTCTCCCCTAAAGATGCACGATCCAGCCATCGGCCTTTCCCCTCACCACAGCGCCTCCTGCTCAGCGTTTCTGACCCCCTTCTCCAGTCACACTGCCACCTTCGCTGCCAGCTGAGGTCTGCATGGAGAAAATTAAACACCTCCTCCTCCCCACAGAGCTTCTGAGGATGGGAAAGGAACGTGAACATAAACCAGACGGAAAGCGGCTGAAGGCGGGGAAGTTCACCCATTCTATCGGCTGCTCAGAGCAGGGCTGGAGGAGGCGTCACTGTGCAGGGGAAGGCAGCGCCGAGGGACACGCTGGGAGAGCAGCGCCGGCACGGCAGAACCTGGGCAATCCTTCTCACCTGGAAGGAGAAGACCCCTGGCAGAAAGCAACCAAAGTCCAAGGTCACACCTCGTGACACCAGTACACTCCAACCCAAAGTGTGAAGGCTCGACTATGTAAAAAAAGAAGGAAACTCTGTACCTAAAAATTCCATCCCTTCAATGTTACAGTACGACCTTTTAAAATAAAAAACCTAAACAAACTGTTACCTGGCTACCACAGTATTCCAGAGGAATCTGAAGATCTCTACAAGGAAGATCTCAGTTTCTGTTTAGCATAAAACTGGGAGCATCTCTGAAAAACAGACTGTTGTGTTTAATTCCTGCATAACTTAATAGAGAGATATATAGGGCAGGCACCTATAATGGATTTCCTGTGTTCAGAGACACAACAGATCCAAAATTATGTAACTGTTCACAGAAGCTTCTCAGAAATACTTGCACTTCATTTCCATTTTTCTTAAATCACCAACAGCATTTTCAAATGCTTAGCAGCAGCTACTTTATCCATTTTAATTGAATAGAACTTAATTAAAAGCTTCCAGAAGTCCTTCTTAAGGGTTCAATTTTTCCAGCTTTCATCAGTTTCGCAGGACTACAGTAACAACATTTTACACCTGCTAAACCAGAATTTAATGCTACACTTTTTGGTTTTAATTTTCTTCGCTAGATTCTTTTCTGTACTGCTCCTCCCTTCTCTCCTTACAACCTTCCGTTATTTTTCTCTCCTTTTTCCACCTTTTCTGCATTTTCTGTTCCTTTTCCCCCATCCTTCCCTCTCTCCATCCTACTATTTCATTGTTTATAAAAAACCTTTAAAGGCTGCGAGAAGGGACAGAGGTGAACTGTCAAGAATGGAAAAGTTGCAGCCAAAAATCGGTATTAGCTTCTAATTATTTTCTCTCTGTTCTTGTTCCCATTTGACCCCATCCCAGGCACAGATGTGCCAGGCCCTGAGGAGATGAGGGGCTGTGAGAAGCAGTCTGCAGTGACTCTACTCCTTTCTTACTGAAAAGTATCCAAATGTAGATAAATAAATCCAATTTCTAAGGAAACTAAGATATCTCCAACACATGCTCTAAACATCAGTGTCTTCCCAGACTCAAACTTCCAGCTCTTTACGCTGCATCTCCTGGGACAGCAAAGCAAACAATAATTAAACTATTTTGTGAACAAAGATTTCTTCTCACCTGATATAAACATCAGGAAAAAACACCCAACCCAGTAACCAGAAAAGTGACCGCTCACAGATTAATATTCATGTGTGAATTTCCATTAATGATTTACATTAATCTCATTTTGTTTAGACAGAGTAAACTAATACATTTGAAAGTATATTTTCACAAGTAGTTTTCAGTGGAAAACTTGCTAAAAAATTTTAAAAAGTACTGGAGGCCTGACTTTAGCAGGTCCCAGGCTTGACCAACAGCCTTTCACATCCTGGGCGAAGGACAGGATTGTCCTATTCTACGTTGCCAGGACAACTCTCATACTGCCACCTTATTACTGGCCCAGGTTTTTAACAGAAAGATACACTTATGAACTAAATCTGCCTTTCTGTAGGAAAAGCAAATGAATCTCCAAGAGCCCAAAGAAACCCAAACCCCACATAAGCCAATGTATCCATTGAAATCCTGAACATAATCTGCATCACATCAACAGTTTCCAGACTGGACAGAACAACTTTTGCAGGCTTGTGTGACAGACTGTACTAACGCTCACTGAGTGCACAGGCTAAGGAATTACACACCTTCTGAACAATCACACCCTGCCCTACAAGGAGCTTTATGACGCTGAGCTACAGGAGACTAATGGACACGAACAGAGGTTTAACAAACACCTTCACAGCTGAACTCACACGCTTCTCCTCACATTCATCATCACAGGCACCTTACACAAAGCAATAAATATTTACATATGTGCAAAATAACACAGAAGCAGCTCGTGAGCCCCCGCAGCAGGGAGCAGCGCTAGAACCCAGAGGCTCTCAGTTCTCAGGGAGCCGGACAGCGCTGTGGCACAAGCACAAGTTCAGTGCCAAGATGCTGCTCAAGAACACGCTCTGCACTGCTGACATCTGGGATCTGACCAAGCATCACCTCACTTCACACACTCACCAGGGTATCTCCTGACTAGAAGCACCACTATCTTACCCAAGGAAATAACTGTTACCAGTTTACAAGAAAAGCTATTCAAACTCTCCATGAAACAGTGTGATTCCTCCAGCTCTTGTAACAGACTGGTACACAAAGTAGGTCAGGTAACAGACAAAAGGCCTCCCCAACAGATGGAGATTTGCCTGTTCTTTAGAGTTCAGATACCTATTACTAATTTAAAACAATTCATTTGTTGCTTTAAAATACATTAAGCACACCAAAACACACAAACAAACCAGCAAGCAAGCAAACAAAAATCAAGCAAAGAAAAAAACATTCATGGAGAAAAACATCAGGTTTTACCAAGTAAATCCAGTGCCATCAATTGAAATCACATTTCTGGAACACCTGTCACCTGTGTGCCCTCCTGCAGCTTCACACAGCAGCAGGGCTCTTCTCAACCTCATCTACCGACAGACACGAGAAGTCACAGCGCTGCCAACTCAGAGCAAAGGCTCCAGGCTCTCGCCTCTGAAGCAAAACCCTTCACATCTGCACTTACGCATTTCATACAAAGTCCACCAGCAATCCAAAAAGCTCAGTCCACCAGAAAAACAACCCCTGGCTGCTCTCGGTACGTGTGCGGCCGGTCATGTGTTATCAAGAGCACAAACCCAGGGTCTGGAGCATCGCTTCACCGTGGGTATATCCCAGACACACCCGATCCCAGAGATCCTGGCACCGCTGCCCGGGGTTCCTCCTGCACCAAAAAGAATTCTGACACTTCTATACATTCCCTTCCCATCTACCCCCAGCAGCGGCCAGGGCGTTAATTCTTGTTCCCCAAGTAGTTATACTCTTATCTTGATTACAGTATTTTAACAGTCGGACTCTAAACCAGATCTCTACAAGGCTTGGCAGATGGTGCCTGAAGGATAATGCCAGGTATCTGGTGTGAATCTGACATCAGCATTCCCTAGAGAAAACTTACCTCCATCTCTTAAAAATCCACTAAAATACCCACAGTCCTGGTGTTACTGAGAAGGAACGAGAAAACTAATCATTTGTTCAGTCTCACTATTGCCCAAAATGCAATTTCCACATGGGCTTGGCATCTAGAAACACCTTATTCTCATTTTTTTAAACTTTATTTTGCACACTTTCAATTTTGTCCTTTGTGCATTTTCTCTCCTTCCCATGAACACGCACAGACTCTCAGTAGTTACCCAAAATCAAACTGCAAGGTGCCAAAAACATCCCTCTAAGAAACAAAAGCTTTGTTTATAGTACGTTCATTAGAAAAACAACTATAAAAAGCTGCACGGCTGCCTCTTCAGCAGCAAGGTAGCTATGACCAAAGTGTACCTATTCATACTGAACTTCCAAGCCATCACACCAAAGCACTCTGCCAAAACACGGGCTCAGGACCTTCATGCACAATCCATAAAATATCTGTTAAGGAAAGACAACACCGAGACTGCTGACAGAGGAAGGCACTTACCGAACAATGAATATCACAGGCCTCAGGTCCCGGATCTCAGTGCTGCAGGAGCTGAAGCGCTGCCCCCCAGGCCCCGCTCCGGGACTGCCCAGAGCAGTTACCAACAGACAGAGCGGCCATGAACGCTGCACGGCCCCTCCGGCGGAGCGAGCTCGGCCCCAGGACGGGCAGCAGAGCGAGGTACAGTCAGGCATAGAGTGCTCCCGGCCGCCCGCCCCGGGTCCCCGCGCAGAGCCCGAGGGAATCCCGCGCCCGGAGGAACCGCTGTCCCGGGACCGAGCGGCCGCACCGGCCCCGCGCGGCCCCTCCGGCAGCGCCGCGCAGCGCCGAGCGCCGCAGCGCCGACACCGAGACGCGGCGAGCGGGGCGAGCGGCCGGCGGCGGCCTCGGGGCGACGGAGCCGCGGCCCGCGGCGGCGCTTCCCGCCGGCCCCGCCCGAGCGCGGCGGAGGCGGCGCGTCCCCAGCGCGGGGCCGCGGGCGGGCGCGGAGCCGCTCCCGCGGGCCCCCTCGGCGCGGAGCCCGGCGCCGGCTCCGGGGGCAGCGGCGGGGCCGCGCCGGCGCCGAGAGCCGCCCCCAAGAGCCCCCGCCGCCGCCCGGCGCCGGCCCCGCGCGTCGCTCCGCGCCCCCCCCCCCGCCTCCCCTCGCGGGCCGTTCCCAGCGCCGGGACCGGGGGCGAGCGCGGCCGCCCTGCCGCCGCCCGGCCCGACGCTCGCCCGCAAACACGAGCGCCCTCGCCGGCGCGGCGCGGCCTGACCGTGGGGCAGGAGGCAGGAGGCAGGAGGCAGGGTCCGGGCCGTCCCCGTCTGCCGCGGCGCCGGCGGCTCCCCCCGCGCCGGCCGCCCCTCCCCGGGCGCGTGCCGCTGCGGGCCGGGTCACGGCGGCACGTGCCGCCCGGGGGCGCGTGCGCGGGGGGGCGGCGCCGGGGAGCCGCCGCGTGCCCGCGTGGGACTGCGCCTGCGCGGGGGGGGGGGGGGGCCGCGCCCTGTGCCCGCGGGAGCGTCCGCGCGTGCCCGCGGCCGTCTCCGCGCGGGGCTCCGCGCCCGCCCGGCCCCGGTGCCCGGCGCCTCCGCCCCTGCGCGACGGGGCCGCTGCGCCCGCGGCGGGGGGGGCGCCCGCGTCTCCCGGGGCCGGTCGCGCGGGGCCGCGGCCGCGTCTCGGCTCCGGGCGGGGCCGGCACTCCGCGGGCGGGGCCGCGGCCGCGCACGGTCCCCGCGCCGCCGCCGCCGGGCGCTCTCCTGGGCTGGAGCGGCGCCGCCCGCGCTGCCCTCGTTACCGGATTGTGATGGGGATCCGGCTCTCGGCGCGCAGAGCCCGGAGGCGACGCCGATCCGGGATTTCCCCCGACGGGCGATTCAGCGACGCGGTGCGATCCGGGGAGGAAACAAAAGACGCTTCGCGCAGCTTAAGCCGCTGAAACGTCATTTGTGGGGGGACCTCGAGCGCAAACACTAACACAGGACTCGGGGCGTTCCGCTCTGTCGCCCGGTGAAACTCCTTCTCGGTCCTCACCGCTCACGCGCAGAATTTCTCTCGCGACAGAGCTGCTGCAGTAACGCGTCTGTAAATCCCGCTGCAGCCCATCCCCGGTCACTGAGCCGTCCCTGCCCCCCCATCCCTCGTGCTGCCCGTCTCCTCCCCTTCCCCGCCGAGAGGGCAGGGTGAGGGTCCTCGCCCGCACACCACCCCACAGCCTCTGGTCCCCTGCCCTGGGGCTCTTGTCTGGGAGCCCCAGTTTTGCCCCCTTCCCCCTTCAGACCCGGCTGAAAGCTCTCGCTGAGCCCCAGGATCCCTTTCCCCTCCGGGACAGGCGCTTCCCACCTGATGCCAAAAGCTCCGGCGTCCTGTACCCTGACCCGTGACTGAACAACCCAAACCCCGCCGGTAACGCCAGTCTCGGAGCCACCAGCTCATCTGTTGACTCCTCCCGTGATCTTCCTCATCCATCCCCGCAAACGGAGGGACGGAAAAGAGACAGAGGCACTCTTTGTGCTCCCGACCCCTTAAACAGTTCCCCGAGGCCCTGAAATCTCTCTTCGTTCATTTTGGACTCCTCCCGCTAATATTATCACTACCCACCTGAAAAACCAAGAGCGGTTGGTAGTCCTGGGGTCTCGCTACAGGGGGAGTTAACCCCCTGACTGCAGTAACCTGCACAAGGGGAAACGTGCCCCTTCCTTGGGGCAGACACAGCCCTGCGGGCACAGCGCAGCAGGTGCGCCATGAGGTCGGGCAGGAACAGGGCTTCAGAATTCAGCACATTAAAAAAAAATCCCAAGTGAAAACAAAAACCCAAACCAACACCCCCAAAGCCGAAGCACCGCAGAGCTGGGCAGTGGGGTCTGACAGTCCGGAGGGTAAAAGCTCGAGCAAAGCCTTACCGCCGCTGACTGACAGCGACCGACTTCTCGTAATCCCAAGACCAACTGCCTCTCGCTCCGCGTTCGCCGCAGCCGAGCTGGAGGTGGCACAGCCCGCCGGCGGCTTCCTTCACCCCCCGGCACCCAACACCCGCTCCGCGCCAACAGAGCTGGAGCAACAGGATCTGCCCGACTGAAATTTAATTTGGCTGACAACACCCGGCCTTTCACAAGGTCGCTTTGAGGGTTGTTTCCTTGCCGTGCCCAGCACACGCTCCGCACCGGCCTGCGGGTGAACGGAAACGCAAAGGGCTGCGCAGCCCCTGCGATCCCTCCAGACCTGCCAGGAGCGGTCGGCCCTGGAAACACCCCGCAGCGTCCAGCCTCCCCCGTGGTGCTGTCGGCTGGCTGGTCCTGGCTGACGTGGCTCAGCGAGCCTTTGGGCGAGGCCTTCGGAGTTAGTCTCAGCTGGAGACAAACGGGTGGTCCCCGCAGTAGCCCCGCCACGGTGCGGCCATCGGTATCCGGCGCGCTCGCAGCATCCTTCATCCCGCCCCGCAGTAAAGGGATGTCTCCAGCACATCAAGCAGTTTCTTTTTATTTAAAACCACATTAAAAAAATATAAGATTTCTGAATTCCCCTGTACAATATGAACTATTAAGAAAAAACCCACCGGCCAAAAGATATAAAGACTTGACAGCGTGGACAGCTCGGAGCAGGTCCCCCCTCCCCAGTGCCAAAGAAGACACCCGCGGGGAAAAACAAAACACCTGGCAAGGGAACAACAGCAACCAGGACTATGTACAGAGACAGCTGGGGAGCAGGCAGCCGCTCCGCACCCCCCAGACAGAAACACTGTGCATGGGGATGGACACGGGGCAGACACGGAGGGAAGGCCCGAACAGAAACCGGGGGATCAGCAGCTGTGGGAGCAAGGTGTGGGTTGGAAACCCACGGGAATGGTACATAAATAAATAAGTTATGCTGGCGGCTAGAACTCTCTCTCTTTAATATACAAATCCATGAAAATAAATAAAAACAAAAACTGGAAAAAAGAAAAAAAGGTAAAACATCTCTAAGAGTGGGTCAGAAGATCAGCACTGTCTCAACATTGCATCAGGGACATGGACAGTGAGGTACCCAACAACGGCCGGCTTGGCCTTGCCGATCCCTGGAGTGGGATGCGGTGCAGTGGCTCCAGCATGCAGAACTGTGTGGCACGGCGAGTGCTGGGCTGTTCCCCTGAGCGCTGACCGGGCGGCGCAGGCGGCGCTGGGCTGTTCCCCTGAGCGCTGACCGGGCGGCGCAGGCGGCGCTGGGCTGTTCCCCTGAGCGCTGACCGGGTGGTGCAGGCGGCGCTGGGCTGTTCCCCTGAGCACTGACCGGGCGGGCAGGCGGCGCTGGGCTGTTCCCCTGAGCGCTGACCGGGTGGTGCAGGCGGCGCTGGGCTGTTCCCCTGAGCGCTGACCGGGCGGCGCAGGCGGCGCTGGGCTGTTCCCCTGAGCGCTGACCGGGTGGTGCAGGCGGCGCTGGGCTGTTCCCCTGAGCGCTGACCGGGTGGGCAGGCGGCGCTGGGCTGTTCCCCTGAGCGCTGACCGGGTGGTGCAGGCGGCGCTGGGCTGTTCCCCTGAGCGCTGACCGGGCGGTGCAGGCACGGGGAAGCAAAGAAACCCAGACAATCCAGGCGAGGTGGAGGCACGGGAGATGAGGCATTGCCTGCTTGGCTCCCAGGTGTCCTCTGACCCGTTTTATTTTTGAAAGGGGAAAAGGAATTATATACCCAGGTGAGTCTGGGAAAAGCAGCAGTGTAGGAAAATTCAAGTATTTCCTCCAGCACAGTCCAGATCTCGGCTGAAGGCACTCGAGCACGGTGACAGGGGAGGAGGCAGCCATTCGGCCACAGTACCTGCCCTCCTCCCCAAGTCTTTCCCCCGTTGAAGCTTCTCTTTGCAATAAGGTCTCCGATCCTCTCACCATCCTGAATTCCGGTGCTCAGGAAGATGTTTGGGAGGCACCAAAACCAGATGGTTTGCAATAAGGTCTCCTCTCTCCACCAGTGACAGAAACAAAACAAAACAAAACAAAAAAAAGTTGCTGGCAAGACCAGCAAATGAGACAGGGTCATTCAGATGGAGCCCAGGAGAGCTGGGCTGGATGGTGGCCACCAGCACTTGGAAGATCAGGTCTCAGCCCAGCTTCGGGACAGGATGTGCGTGGTCCCGATGATCCCTGCTCAGGCTACGGTGGTGAGGAAGCCTGATCTTCTTGGCTTCTTACGGCCAGGAGAGGCCCGGAGCTGTTACCGGCCAGGGTCCCGGGCCAAAGCGTGCAGGTGGGGTGGCTGCCATCTCCTAGGGGTGGTGAGCGCCTTGCAGCCAGGAGTGGTTGAAAATGTCCTCCAGGGATGGTCTATCAGAGGGCCGCAAGGACAAACACCACCTGATGAGATGCTGGCACTCTGGGGAGAGAAACCAGACGCCGCCGGTCAGAGAAGGCTCCTGTCCACCTTCCCCCACCGTCCGCAGTGCCCCGGCCATGCTGGCTGTGCTCAGAGCTACCCCCAAACCTCCCGATCCAGGAGCTGCTTTGGAGGAGAGCAGGATGGCAGGACACGTGCCACCTCCCCCAGCTGACCCCGGGACATCACCCTCCTCCACAGCCCTAAGAGCGGGGATGCTCGTGCGCCCGGTGCCATCTCCCCAACCCGCTGCCCGCCACGACGCCGGGTACCCACCGAGGGAGATCGGCTGGTGGAAGAAGAGCTGGCCCCTGACGATGTCCTCATCCTGCTCGAAGGGGACGTCCCCGCAGACCAAGTCATAGAGCAGGATGCCCAGGGACCAGACTGTTGCTGAACGGCCGTGGTAGCGGTGGTAGCAGACCCACTCCGGCGGGCTGTACTCTCGTGTTCCTGCGGGAGACAGGCGGAGCTGGTCAGGCGGATGCTGCCCGCTCCCGGATCCTCACCCGACCGTCCTCGGGGACACGGGGGCTGCACTGGTGGGGAGGGGGATGATGCACGGTGTGACCCGCCACCCCCTCACCAACACGGGGCTCTTGTTTACAAACTTTGGGCTGTAAAAAACAGTCGCCGGTGCTGGAAGAGGGCAGCATGGGCCCGGGGAAGGCCCAACTGTTACATTAAAAAAAAAAAAAAAGAAAAAAAAAGAAAAAAAACCCCACAGGTGGGAATAAAACACGCTTTCCCCCCCTGCCTTAGCCAAAGAAAAAAATGTTAACAAAGCCAAGGCAAACAAAAGGAGGGGAGCAGCCCAAACCCTTCCACGCCTGCAAACCAAACCGGTGGCCAGCACACGGAATTGCAACACCCCCACCCCCCCTCTGCTACCCCCACGGGTGTTTGTTTTTGTCAGGCTGGCTCCCCCCACCCCAGCCCCGGGCAGGGTGGGCGGCAGCGGCTGGGAGCCGGCTCCCGTTTCACAGCATCTCCCCCACCCCCTCCCCGTGCCAAAACCCAACTTGGCAGCCGGATGAGTAATGAATTCCGCCCCCCCCACCTCCAAAGGGGGAACCGGTGCCCGGCCAGGCCGGGCCGTGCAGTGCCGGGAGCAGCGCCCCGGGTGTGGGCTCACCGGCAAACTCGGTGTAGGCCGCGTCCTGGAGGAAAGTGCCACAGCCGAAGTCGATGAGCTTCAGCTCACCGGTGGCGAGGTCGACGATGATGTTTTCCTCCTTGATGTCCCGGTGCAGGACACCGCAGGCGTCGCAGTGCCGCACCGCCTCCAGCACCTGCCGGAACAGCCCCCGCGCCACCTCCTCCGACAAGGATCCCCTCTGGATGGTGAAATCGAAGAGATCCTGCGCGAGCTCCGGACGCTCCATCACCAGGACGAAGCTGTCCGGCAGCTCGAACCAGTCGAGGAGGTGGATGACGCCGCGGAAGCCGGAGGAGCCCACGGCGTTCAGCAACACGATCTCCATCGGGACTCGAGTGCCGCTGGGCTGCGGGGGGCCGCGGGGCCGTCAGAGGGACGGGGCGCCGGCAGCCCCCGCCCGGGATGCCCCAGTGCCCCCACCCGACCCCACCGGTGCCCGGGCATCCCCCTGCCAAGGGGCTGCTCCAGGGCATCCCCCTGCCAAGGGGCTGCTCCAGCGCCCCCCGCCCGGCCCCCCCGGTACCGGGCAGCCCCTCCCCGGGATGCTCCGCGTCCCCCCGGGACTCCACGCCCGCTCCCCCCGCGGTGTTGCCGTTTCCACCCTCTCGGGCCTCCCCTTATCCCCCGCCCCGCGACGCCCCGGTTTCTCCCGGCAGCCCCGGTCGCTCACCAGCTCACCCCACGCCGCGACGCGTTCCCGGGACACGTGTTTGATGGCCACCTGCAAGCCACGGGGAGCGGCGGGATGAGCCTCCGCCTCCCGCTCCTCCTCCCCCCGCCCCGCCGCCGTCCCGCCGCTTACCGGGCTGCCGTCGGAGAGGCGGGTGCCCGCGTACACGGAGCCGTAGCCGCCGCTCCCCAGTAGCGGCCCCTGCCGGTACAGCTCCTCCAGCCGCCCCTTCTCCTTCCCTGCGGGCCAGACCGGGCCGTCACCGCTCCGCCCCGGCCGCCCGACGGCCCCCGCCCGCCCGGCCCGGCCCGGCCCGCTCCGACCTGGCGCCGCTGCGGCCGCGCGTCGCTCCCCGCCGCTCCCGGAACGGAGACGGGCCGCCGAGGCGATCTCCGGCACCGCGGCCCCCTCGCCCCGTGCCGGGGCCGGGCTCGGCCGCTCCCGACCCGGGCCGGGCACCGGGGGCTCGGGGCCGGCGCCCGGGCTGCCGAGCGGCCGCGGGCGGGCGGGGGAGCCCGGGGAGAAGGAGGCGGGGACGGGGCGGGCGGGGCGGGGCGGGGCGGCGGCGGCCTCGGCCCGGCGGCTCCGCGCCGGCCCCGGCGGGAGCGGGGACCGGGACCGGGACCGGGCCGGGCAGAGCCGCGGGGCGGCGCCGCGCCAGGCCCAGCCGCGCCGGCCCATCCAGCGGCGCCACCGCCAATAGGGCGAGAGCCGCGGGGCGGGGACGGGCCGGGGGGGCCCGGCGCGGCGGGAAGGGGACGGGGCCGGGGGCGCGGGGGGGGGCCCGGGGCCGAGAAACGCTGCGAGAGCCGAAGCGCCGCTGCTGCCCATCGCTGCTCCGCTGCGCGACTGCGGGCGCGTTGCCCGCGGAGCCCCGGCGCGTTCCGCGGTTGCCACGGCCCCATCGCCCGCGGAGCCCCGGCGCGTTCCGCGGTTGCCACGGCCCCATCGCCCGCGGAGCCCCGGCGCGTTCCGCCGCTGCCGCCGCTCGCAGGACGCCGACCGGGCGGGGGGGGCGGGGCAGGGGACAGGCTCGGCCCGGCCCTGCCCTGCCGCCCGCCCGGGATCGGGCCCACGGGCACGCTGCCCGCCCGCCCCGACCGGCCGCTCCCTCTGCCGGGCCGGCAGCACCGCCCGCCCGGCAGCCACCGAGCTCCTCTGCCTCCCGCACCCGCGCCGAGAGCCCCACGGGTTACTGCCTCCTCCTCCACTTCACGGTGGGTTTCCTGCCCCCTCACAACTCCCCGGTGGGGCCCGTCCCGCCCGCGCTGCCCTTACTGCACCGCCAGCAAACCGCTGCCGGAACTTTCCCTCTTCTAGCAAAAGGGGCAACTCCAGCTGGGGACTCCTGACCAACAATCCTTCCCTAATTCCCCCTTTTCCCCCCAGAAGTCACTGTCTGAGATGCTTCCCCGAGTTCCAGAGATAAGATAAATCCTCTCCTGGACGGGCTCTCTGATTCCCGGAGAGGAGGGTGCGGCACATCGGGGCCAGGAAGAGGACAGGAAAAGTCGATGGGGGACACAGAGAGCGCTGGGACGGAGACACACACACACACCCCCCGCCGCACACGGAATGCACCCACTCACCCCCCGCACGCACCCACCCCGCGTGCACCCGCCCCTGCGCCCACCTGCGAGCTCCCAGCGACGCGCCCGCTCGCAGAACGCCTCTCCCACGGGGCACACGCGAACTGTGCCCTCCTCTCCCCGCTGCAGCTTTCCCAGCTCTTTCTTGGGGTTTTTTCCCCACTTCTTAAATACCTTCTCACAGAGGCGCTGCCACCAGCGCTGACGGGCTCAGCCTTGGCCAGCAGCGGGGCTGCCTTGGGGCCGGGGAAGCTTCCAGCAGCTTCTCACAGGAGCTGCCCCTGTAGCCCCTCACCTGCTACCAACCCCCCCCCCCCCCCCCCGAACCCGACCCAGACCCAAACTGCACCTCCCCTATCGCCCCGCTATGAAGGGATGCTGGTGCTAAAAAGAGAGTTCTCTGAATAGATCATATTTAACAGATTATAGAAAAACATCTCAAGAAGCAAACATGCTGATTTTATAAACTTTTTCTTCTTCTCTAAGCAGAACATACCTCCTGTCCATGGAAAATAACTAACTAGCTAACTAAATTTTAAATATATATATATATATATATATATAAAATTCACATTTCTTCCTTTAAAAGTAAAAAAATAAACAGTGTTCTGTTTCTTCTCTGGAGGAAACTCATGCACTAGAGGCTGCTGATGTGTCCTTTAAAGACACGGGCAAGCAGTTCTTGTGGCGGTGGCTTTTTCTCCCCCCGGTGTCTCTGTAAGTCATCTGACAAGCCGGTCAAAGCCACTGCAGATGTCTCTGTCTCTGGAAAATCTTGTCCCTTGGGAGTGCCAGCAGCATGGGGGGAGCGTCCTCCTAAAGTCAGTGTGGGCTCTGAAGGGTGTCTGGCCCTCAGACGAGAGATGCCAGACTGCTCAGTCGCTCCCATCCGCTGGCAAAGAGGCACCGCTGGGCTCAAACAGCTGCCCGATGTTGTCCCAGCTGGAGAGGTCATCTTCTGCCTCTTCACCCCGGGGATGCTGCAGCAGGGACGGGGCCATCAAGGTTTCAAACTCGGGGGGGTTCTGGCTGGATTCGGTGAGGACCTGCTCCTGCCCCTGGGCGCAGCCCACGGGCTGCCCCTCTCCTCTCAAGCCCAGGTTGCCTGTCAAGGGTTGTTCGGGGGCGTGAGCTCCAGATCCTCAAAAAGGGAGAATTCCCCGTGGCGGCTGGTGTCCAAGGTGCCTTCCCAGGCCAAGTCCCCTTCCAGTGACCCCAGCTCAGGCTGCTCACCCGGCTCAGCAAGGCGGAGCTGGAAAGCCGAGGCGCCTTCGCCACTTGCTGGAGCGAGGGCTGCTTGCGCCTGTGCCCTGCTGGGTTGGAGTTCAGGTCACCGATGACTTCTTCAAACTCTTCCAGCAGCTGCTGCGACTCCACGCTGACAGTGAGGATGTTCTTGGAGGCCTCCGCAGGACAAAAAGCCACCTGCCTTTTAACAGCCATCCTCGGTGTCCTAGCCAAGCCTCAAGTAGTCGGGCTTTTGACTATTTAGAAACAAATCAAATGCAAGTTAAGTAACGAGGGGTTCTTGGAACTGTGTATCTAAGACCGGCTCCTTTGAAGGACATTGTCTAAACCAGTATTCCTACAAATGCTCACGATGCAGACTGTACAAGTGCACCACTGACCCCTTTTCAAAGTGCACAATTCAGTAAGTTCATACTGAGCACACACGCAGGTATGGAAATCGGTACTAAGACTACAACATTTAAAAGCACAATAAACATTGGGCTAATTGGGTTTTATCACTCCCACAGGTAGATGCTTTGCTGCTCACAATAATAAATTCCAAAGTCTTTGCTAACTGGCAGTGACCTACCCACCTTTTTCTCACTTGGAGAGTCTGGAATGTAAAAGGAAGATCTAAAGGAGCTGTAATACAATGGCATTTCCAATATCTTGCTCTTACTGAGCTGAATATGATTTCAAATTAGGTGAAAGATTTCTCTTTGCCAGATGCTGTATATGCAAAGTTAAGTTCTAAGTCAACAAGAACCAGTGTAGTTCAAGGTTGAATGCCCAGCAATAACATTAATGCATCTTCCCCGTGTATGTTAGTGATACTGGACTAGTAAAATGGTAGCATAAAACTCAAATTTCTTTTCAGTCGAGGAAATGGTAAGAACAGCTAATGTGGACCCAGTATGTTACTGAACTGATTTCACGTGCATGCATATAGTATCTAATTTTGTAGACAGCATTGTATTAAATCACAAATGGTTTATATTAATCTAATTGAAAACTGCTAGTCAACTTGATTTTGTCTTTTGCTATTAAAGTAATTATACTTACAGCAGCATTTAGATATCAATTTACATATACTGAGCCCTACGCAACATTAATTTTATTCTCAAGTCATAATCAAAGCGAAGAATTACTTTCAATGGACTGACATACGCAAACCCACACAGCTCTGTGGAAATCAAACCAGCAAGCAAAAGCACTCAAAACCACTTTACAAAATTCTGGTTCTTCCCCCTCCCACCATACATTTTGTACAGTCTTTGTTTTTGTTCTTTATTACTAAGGACAAATGCAAGAAAATACAAGCTTTCTTCCTTAGACCTCATTACCTCTCACTTTTTCTACACTTGGAGAGGAAAACCAAATACCTTTCAAGATTTTGTAATGAGGACTTGGCTGATCTGAAGTGGTAATGCAGCAAAATGTTTTAAGAGGAGCAAAGCATTCCAGAACAACACTGTCAAGGTGAAAACAGTTAATACTGAGTTAACGCAAACACCCGGCCTGGTGCTCATTCTGTTCCCAAGGTGTGCAGACAGGACATCTCTGATTCCTACTGAAATTTCAACTGTGCTGCAAGTGAAAACTCTACAAATTTAAGACAACAGATACTGTCCTCCACTTGTCTGATCAAATGTGGCAGCACAGAACACAAACTCAGACAACGCAAAATAAATCCTGTCGGATATACTGCCACTGTTCATCAGCTTGTTCTCAAAAGCCCCACGCTGCAGCACTCTGTTCCAAGAGCAGACTGCACACTAACTCAACAGACTCTTTTTCTTAGCTGTCTGCTCACTGTGAGGAGAAATTCCTAAATTCCAGGTCTGGAGCTCGGTGTTCAATGCCCAGACTCTGCACGGACAGAGGAGCAACATCTAATCCCCTTGGGCACCTGTGTCTCACAGCACTCTTCTATGTTCCTCTAGGAAATCACTGCCTGCAAGTTCCTTCACGGAGTTATAAATGCCAAAGCGTTTGGATTTCCAGCTCTCAAGCATTTATACCATGATGGGTCCCTTATATTTGTCTCTCTGCAAATGTTGTAACCACTGAAATGAACTAAAGAAAAACCAGAACTGCCATGACAGGATTAAAAAAAAAAAAAAAAAAAAGTGAAACAATAAGCAAAATTAGCTTTCAGCAGACACTGGGGAAAAACGCAAGTGTAACTCCTCGTGGAACATTATATTCTGTGGAAATCTCAAAAATCCATTGAAGTTCTGGATTTAATCAACACCCTATCTGTCTTAGATCCTTCAGATCATAGCCATGTAGAGCAAACAATTTGTTCCACACAGGTAAGTTCCTAGGAATGTTTTCCCACTGCCAATTTACTTACAAAGCAATCCTATTCCCCTTAAAATTTAATATATCTGTAAATAACATTGCACCAAAATAAGCACAGAGCAGAGCACTTCAACCTGCATCAATGCAATCAGTGAGTGGGCAGCTGCTGATCGGTGTCATCTTCTCCAGTTCAAGTGCTGCACAGGGACACCGACAGCCTAGGAAATGCGCTCTCACACTGAAGCACCAGCCACAAACGCACAATTAAAACCATGTTTCATCATTAGATTCAGATTAAACGCTGCCTTATGAAAAGCTTATTTAAAAGCCAGCACATAACTAAGTTTCATTTTAAACATCTAAATCTGTAGATATTTGCCTCAGATGACAACTTTCCTCTTTGCCAGGTTTTTTCTTAGAACATGTAACATCCTGATTTATTTATAATCACAGCAGCAAATGGGTATTTCTGAACGTGTTCTAACAGTATAATTTCCAGACTAAGGTTTGTCGAGTGCTTGTAGATGCAGAGTGTGGATATACACACTGTTTGGTTATTCTTAGGCTTGTCCATCCCACACTTAGAATAACAGAAAGCAACCTTCTCAGTAATCTTTAGCAAATACAGAACAAATTAACTCCAAGTGTGCCAGCAAACACAGACGCCCCAATCCTAGACCAGCTTTCAGCTGCTCAGTTCCAGTTTCCCAGCTGTCAAGACTGGTGAGCCTCAAACCTTACTATTCCCTAAGAATACCAGAGAATATTTATCACATGGAAGTTTCTGATTGAGTACATCCACACAGAAAAAGTACTGTGAGAAGAAAAATGAAATGACGGGAAAAATGACTGTGAAAAATAACAGTGATAAATTAGGAAAAGGATTGTTCTATGGAAATCCTATTTCCAAACCATGGAAGTATGGGGGAAGAAAAAGGAAAAAAAAAATAAAATAACTGAAATATGCCATCTTGGATGTCAGTTTGCAGACTACAGTGGGAAAGAGGACAATTTATTACTTATTTATTATTATTTATAACCTTAGAATGGTTTGGGTTGGAAGGGACCTTAAAGATCATCTAGTCCAAGGCCCTGCCATGGGCACAGACAACTTTTGCCAGACCAGGTTGCCCAAAGCCCCGTCTAACCTGGCCTTGAACCCTTCCAGGGAGGGGGCAGCCACAGCTGCTCTGGGAAACCTGTGCCAGGGCCTCACACCCCTCGTGGTAAAAACAATGTACGCTCCTTCTGTCCAGTCTGAATGTACTCCTTCAGTTTTAACCCGCTGCCCTCTGTCCTGGCACTACAGGCCCTGGTAAAAAGTCTCTCTCCATCTTTCATAAAACCTCCCTTTATATAGAGAGAGGCCACTCTAAGGTCTCCCCGGAGCCTTCTCTTCTCCAGCTGAACACCCCCAACTCTCCCAGCCTGTCCTCACAGGGGGTGCTCCAGCCCCCCCAGCATCTTTGTGGCCTCGCCTGGCTCCGCTCGAGCAGGTCCGTGTCCTTCTGCTGTTGGTGTCCCCAGAGCTGGACCCAGCCCTGCAGGGGGGTCTCGCCAGAATGGAATAGAGGGGGAGAATCTCTCCCCTCGCCTCGCTGGCCACGCTTCTTGTTACGCAACCCAGGAGATGATTGTTGTCCTGGCTGCCAGCTCATGTCCAATTTTTTGCCCACCAATATCCCAAAGTCCCTCTGCACAGGGCTGCTCTCAGCCCAGCCATCCCCCAGTCCGTACTGGTATTGCCTCAACCCAGGTGTAGGACCCTGCACTTGGCATAATGCCTGATGCACATTTGAAAATATGTAATTGTTTGCTAAACTGAGACAGAATTTTTATGAAGACCTTCAAAAAACCAAAATAGCAAAGTAGAGATTTTGTAAAGAAACACCTAATACACCAAGTTTTGTATTTTTGAAGTTAGACTTTGGTGGGGGGGGGGGGAAATGTTTAAGGTAGCTGTAATCAAAATTCATTCAAAATAAGAATTTGTCTCAGATGACACGAATACCACCGTAGTATCTGTAATATATTCACATTTACGCTTGAGCTCAGGAAAGTCACCAAATACCCTTAAAGCAAAAAACCCACAACATTCAAGTGTGGCTCAGTTTACTTCCCTTGATAAACTGTATTGTGTGCTAGCAAAGTATAATATCCCACTTTAAAAGTTCAGGTTAAATCTACCTTTCGTGATTCTGACTTCAAAAAGAATGAAAACTTGTATGAAATACTGCACCATGGAAACTGGTTCAAACATTTAAATTCAAACAGAAAACTAGTTTTAGCAAAAGAAAGATTTTTTTCTTGCTAAGAGTGTGATTGAAGTTTAGCATTTTGCTCTACAGCTCTATTTTTCTTAATAAAAAACCCAGACCAAACAGCAATGTTAAACTCTATTCCCCGTGTATGTGCAGCCTGAACAGAATCCTCCCAGGAAGCCCTCAGCGATGGGAAGAGCTACTTGGGGCAGCGATTGAGCGTACAGGAGCCATTTAACTCCGGAGCCCTGATGCAGTTTTAGCACAGTCCTTCTTCACGCACAAACCCCATCGATGCTGCTGAAACATCCAACTGTGAGCTGCTTCCTTTTGGCACTGAAGTGACACCTGACAAGTCTGACACAATAGACACTCGATAACCAGCTTCTCACTGACTCTCGTTCTTGGGAATTTTAGTGGCACCTTTTAGAAAAGGTTTTTTCCTATTAGCTTTACCAGACAGCTTCAGGTGCTCTTACCTGTGCCTTCTGTTCTGAGCTAAGCAACATCTGAGCTCATTTTTACTTGACATTTATTACCCTCTTAAATAGTGTCATACTTAATTCCACCGCTCCTGGACTCTGACAGAACTCAGTGCTTTCTATAGTGCAAGGAGTATATCAAACAATTTTGAAGTAGGTTTTTTTTTCCCCATAAAATATCAGCAAGGTCACAGCCCCCCAAACCCACCTTCAGAAGCTTCTGACATTTTTAAGTTTTCATTTAACTCAAGAAAAGGAAAGAAAACACAAAGCTGCTGGAAATGAAGAAGAATACTACACTCTGGTTATATTTTTCTACACTGTTTAACAAAGAAGATCTGCAATGTAGAGCAATGTGAATGTTACCTAAAGATGAAAACCAGGTTTTTCAACAGCAGAAAGACTGACCATCATCAGAAAAGAGAGAAACTGAAATTCACATCCAGGGAAAGATGCTCAGAAGACTGAAGACTTAGTATTAGGTTTCCGTGAAACAGTAAATCAGCCTGGGAAGTTCTGGCAGCTACACTTCTCCAGAATTTGAGGAAAAAAAGAGTGGTGCAAAATCGATAAATAGCGTGGTTTCCCATAAAAGAGGGACTCCTACTGCCAGTGTTACTGAAGAGAAGAATGCTTATCACAAGATGGTCAGCAGAATAAATTTTCACCTGCTATATATTAAAGTAAAGCATTAATTCCAAGCACTTTGAGGACTTCGGGTAAAGCCTTTTGTACAAAAGAAAATTTTTAGTCACGTTTCCAAGAGCATACTTTTGAGAAATTGAGATAAAAGGCATACATGAACATCACCATGATTACATACTATGAAATACCTGTTGAAATTTATCACTTATATTTGTATTGAGGAAACCACTAAGGCTTGTAGCCTATGTCAAAAATAAAATCAAATGGAAGGAAAACACCCTTCTTGTTGTCATATGAAAAAATCACCACTCAGAAATCCCATGGGCAAAATTCTGATTATGTTGACTGAGGAGGGGGTGAAAGGGGCAAGAAAAAAAATAATCAAGCCATAAAGCTGTAAGACTTTGTCAGCTTTTCTCCTAAATGACTGTTCTCCCTTTCCTGAAATATAAAGAGAAGATGCTACTATGCATAATATGACCCTGCATATCGATTCCATTAGTTTATTAAACTGCCGTATCTGATACAGGGTGTTCCACAGCAAGCCACAGCTCAGTGGTGGTGTTAAGTAATGTACAGGGAAGTATGACTTAAGACAGATCACAAATATTCAATATCCCCAACTTCAAAAAGTGAAAAAAAAATGTCAGAATAAAAACATGCCTCTTAAAATGATTCTGAAGTTCGACTCTGATCCACAGCCAATACTGTTAAAGAGTGGTACAGACCACGAAGAAAGCGTCAGCAAGGAACAATTCAACAAAAACTGTTGGCAGTAAGGCTCACTCTGGCAGAAACTACTGCAGGAATCTATCCCCCAGGATGTAACTTATCTAAGAAAAGTGAACAAACACCCCATCTGATTTGGCAGGCTAGATGGGGTCAATGCTTCAGTTAAGCCAAACTGGTCCGGTCTGTCCTTAAGTCCCAGCTCTGGTCTCCACCCAGCTCGGTGCTGGGCCAAGGGCACAACACACAGCATCGCTGCTCTCTAGGCCAAATTCTTGTTTTCTTGAGACGCCGACACAGCGTGTGAGGGGGCAGAGCACAGCGCTGTGCCCCAACAGGCCGGCTGCCCTCCACAGCCCAGGGCAAGAGAACTGCGGCGCTTCCACCGGCACCCCCCTGTCTCACAGGGGAGATGCAGCAGCGCCTGTCTGCACCTGCCAGGGCCCGCAACGGGACGACCGACAGCTCACCTGAAATTTCAGTTAGGCCACGTATTTCACGTCTCTGACAGCTAGATTAGTCCGCCAAGCAATCTGGGGGGAAAAAATAATCTTACTGCGTTGTATCTTTCCCTGATTTTCACTCCACTTCTTTGTTTTAAACCAGCAAATGAACCTGAATGACCCTGTAACAAGTAATACTGCAAGTGCTGCAGACAGCCAGAAAAGCCCTACCATCAACAGACTGTAATACAGCCTTCCAGCGTGTGATAAAATGTGCATCTATATATTTTAATTACATTTATGAGGTAAGATGAGAGAATTCGCGTTAACTGAAACTTAAACGACCCAATTAGATTCATGCCAATTGTTTTACTGCGCAGACCCCTAAGATGCAGAAGCTGGCATAACCACCTGACCTCAGAACCGCCAGTCAAGTCCCTTTTTTAATCCACTGCTTTCTGCCATCTTTTCACTATTTGCAGTGTGAAGCTGGTCTTACCATCTCCAAATTTTTTGTTTCAGTTTGTGGCTAGCACAGAAGTAGCTTTAAAGACACGGGGCGGTGCTGCCTGTGCCCTGGTGCTCACACACTGTGAAGGCTGCTGCTCTCCCAGCCGCTGCAGCCTCCACAGCTGAACGCTCCCTCGGTACCATCTCGGCACGTCTGACCTTTCTGCTGGGAGACCCCGTCACGCTGCATAACATGTTCAACACCATCTCATCCTCGTCCTGAGAAGGTATTAAGTAACTCGAGGTGCGGTAATACTCACATGCTTTGAAGCACACTTCTGTCAGAAGATGAATGACATTTAATTTGGGGGACACAGCAGAACGCTTGGAAATTCCAGCACCTGAGTAAGTTTGTCTCCACGGGTGCCAGACACAGAGCAGCCGTTCTTTCTGGAACAGTCAGCCTTGAGCATGCATCCCCATGAGAGCTCCATCTTGTCAAAGCAGCGTTAGCAGTGCGATACCGAATTACCCACACACTGGGGCATGGACACAGGGTTACGGCCTGAAAGGGGAATAATCAAATGATGGAAGCGAAGATATTTCCCTAGGACAGTGCACTACTCCACTGCTACTGCATTATGTACATCACTTTTGTAGAAAAAAAAGAGTAATATATATTCAAATACATCAAAAATATTAAATAGTACATCTCATATAATTTTAATGTATAAATATATATACCTCCAGTAACTATTGATCTGCTTGTATGGATAAGCAGAGTATCTAGCAAGTGAAGTACATGACTTCAACAAACATTACACCCTTTAAAAGGTGAAAAAATTCTCCAATTGAATGTTCTTTCTAACACCTTCCCTGTGCTTTGCTCTGTCTCTCCCAGTCCCCCCCCCCCCCAATCCTTTTCTCCCCTAAAGATGCACGATCCAGCCATCGGCCTTTCCCCTCACCACAGCGCCTCCTGCTCAGCGTTTCTGACCCCCTTCTCCAGTCACACTGCCACCTTCGCTGCCAGCTGAGGTCTGCATGGAGAAAATTAAACACCTCCTCCTCCCCACAGAGCTGCTGAGGATGGGAAAGGAACGTGAACATAAACCAGACGGAAAGCGGCTGAAGGCGGGGAAGTTCACCCATTCTATCGGCTGCTCAGAGCAGGGCTGGAGGAGGCGTCACTGTGCAGGGGAAGGCAGCGCCGAGGGACACGCTGGGAGAGCAGCGCCGGCACGGCAGAACCTGGGCAATCCTTCTCACCTGGAAGGAGAAGACCCCTGGCAGAAAGCAACCAAAGTCCAAGGTCACACCTCGTGACACCAGTACACTCCAACCCAAAGTGTGAAGGCTCGACTATGTAAAAAAAGAAGGAAACTCTGTACCTAAAAATTCCATCCCTTCAATGTTACAGTACGACCTTTTAAAATAAAAAACCTAAACAAACTGTTACCTGGCTACCACAGTATTCCAGAGGAATCTGAAGATCTCTACAAGGAAGATCTCAGTTTCTGTTTAGCATAAAACTGGGAGCATCTCTGAAAAACAGACTGTTGTGTTTAATTCCTGCATAACTTAATAGAGAGATATATAGGGCAGGCACCTATAATGGATTTCCTGTGTTCAGAGACACAACAGATCCAAAATTATGTAACTGTTCACAGAAGCTTCTCAGAAATACTTGCACTTCATTTCCATTTTTCTTAAATCACCAACAGCATTTTCAAATGCTTAGCAGCAGCTACTTTATCCATTTTAATTGAATAGAACTTAATTAAAAGCTTCCAGAAGTCCTTCTTAAGGGTTCAATTTTTCCAGCTTTCATCAGTTTCGCAGGACTACAGTAACAACATTTTACACCTGCTAAACCAGAATTTAATGCTACACTTTTTGGTTTTAATTTTCTTCGCTAGATTCTTTTCTGTACTGCTCCTCCCTTCTCTCCTTACAACCTTCCGTTATTTTTCTCTCCTTTTTCCACCTTTTCTGCATTTTCTGTTCCTTTTCCCCCATCCTTCCCTCTCTCCATCCTACTATTTCATTGTTTATAAAAAACCTTTAAAGGCTGCGAGAAGGGACAGAGGTGAACTGTCAAGAATGGAAAAGTTGCAGCCAAAAATCGGTATTAGCTTCTAATTATTTTCTCTCTGTTCTTGTTCCCATTTGACCCCATCCCAGGCACAGATGTGCCAGGCCCTGAGGAGATGAGGGGCTGTGAGAAGCAGTCTGCAGTGACTCTACTCCTTTCTTACTGAAAAGTATCCAAATGTAGATAAATAAATCCAATTTCTAAGGAAACTAAGATATCTCCAACACATGCTCTAAACATCAGTGTCTTCCCAGACTCAAACTTCCAGCTCTTTACGCTGCATCTCCTGGGACAGCAAAGCAAACAATAATTAAACTATTTTGTGAACAAAGATTTCTTCTCACCTGATATAAACATCAGGAAAAAACACCCAACCCAGTAACCAGAAAAGTGACCGCTCACAGATTAATATTCATGTGTGAATTTCCATTAATGATTTACATTAATCTCATTTTGTTTAGACAGAGTAAACTAATACATTTGAAAGTATATTTTCACAAGTAGTTTTCAGTGGAAAACTTGCTAAAAAATTTTAAAAAGTACTGGAGGCCTGACTTTAGCAGGTCCCAGGCTTGACCAACAGCCTTTCACATCCTGGGCGAAGGACAGGATTGTCCTATTCTACGTTGCCAGGACAACTCTCATACTGCCACCTTATTACTGGCCCAGGTTTTTAACAGAAAGATACACTTATGAACTAAATCTGCCTTTCTGTAGGAAAAGCAAATGAATCTCCAAGAGCCCAAAGAAACCCAAACCCCACATAAGCCAATGTATCCATTGAAATCCTGAACATAATCTGCATCACATCAACAGTTTCCAGACTGGACAGAACAACTTTTGCAGGCTTGTGTGACAGACTGTACTAACGCTCACTGAGTGCACAGGCTAAGGAATTACACACCTTCTGAACAATCACACCCTGCCCTACAAGGAGCTTTATGACGCTGAGCTACAGGAGACTAATGGACACGAACAGAGGTTTAACAAACACCTTCACAGCTGAACTCACACGCTTCTCCTCACATTCATCATCACAGGCACCTTACACAAAGCAATAAATATTTACATATGTGCAAAATAACACAGAAGCAGCTCGTGAGCCCCCGCAGCAGGGAGCAGCGCTAGAACCCAGAGGCTCTCAGTTCTCAGGGAGCCGGACAGCGCTGTGGCACAAGCACAAGTTCAGTGCCAAGATGCTGCTCAAGAACACGCTCTGCACTGCTGACATCTGGGATCTGACCAAGCATCACCTCACTTCACACACTCACCAGGGTATCTCCTGACTAGAAGCACCACTATCTTACCCAAGGAAATAACTGTTACCAGTTTACAAGAAAAGCTATTCAAACTCTCCATGAAACAGTGTGATTCCTCCAGCTCTTGTAACAGACTGGTACACAAAGTAGGTCAGGTAACAGACAAAAGGCCTCCCCAACAGATGGAGATTTGCCTGTTCTTTAGAGTTCAGATACCTATTACTAATTTAAAACAATTCATTTGTTGCTTTAAAATACATTAAGCACACCAAAACACACAAACAAACCAGCAAGCAAGCAAACAAAAATCAAGCAAAGAAAAAAACATTCATGGAGAAAAACATCAGGTTTTACCAAGTAAATCCAGTGCCATCAATTGAAATCACATTTCTGGAACACCTGTCACCTGTGTGCCCTCCTGCAGCTTCACACAGCAGCAGGGCTCTTCTCAACCTCATCTACCGACAGACACGAGAAGTCACAGCGCTGCCAACTCAGAGCAAAGGCTCCAGGCTCTCGCCTCTGAAGCAAAACCCTTCACATCTGCACTTACGCATTTCATACAAAGTCCACCAGCAATCCAAAAAGCTCAGTCCACCAGAAAAACAACCCCTGGCTGCTCTCGGTACGTGTGCGGCCGGTCATGTGTTATCAAGAGCACAAACCCAGGGTCTGGAGCATCGCTTCACCGTGGGTATATCCCAGACACACCCGATCCCAGAGATCCTGGCACCGCTGCCCGGGGTTCCTCCTGCACCAAAAAGAATTCTGACACTTCTATACATTCCCTTCCCATCTACCCCCAGCAGCGGCCAGGGCGTTAATTCTTGTTCCCCAAGTAGTTATACTCTTATCTTGATTAAAGCGTTTTATAACAGCCATCCCGGGCCAGACTCTAACCCAGATCTCCGGGAACCTCGGCAGATGGGGTCTGGAGGGGAACGCCCGGTACTGCCGGGAGTCTGACAGCGGCGTTCCCTCGAGACAGCTCCCCTCCAGCTTTCCAAAACCCCCGAAAACACCCACAGTCCCCGTCAGACCGGGAAGGAGCGGGAAAACGAATCATTTGTTCAGTCTCACTATTGCCCAAAGTGCAATTTCCACACGGACTTGGCGCCCAGAAACACCCATTTTATTCTCATTTTCTTAACTGTCTTTTGCAGTTTTCGATTCGTCCCTCGTGCATTTTCTCTCTCTCCCACGAACACGCGCAGACCCTCAGGAGATCACACACACGCAGACACACCCCCGGAGGAACCGCTGTCCCGGGACCGAGCGGCCGCACCGGCCCCGCGCGGCCCCTCCGGCAGCGCCGCGCAGCGCCGAGCGCCGCAGCGCCGACACCGAGACGCGGCGAGCGGGGCGAGCGGCCGGCGGCGGCCTCGGGGCGACGGAGCCGCGGCCCGCGGCGGCGCTTCCCGCCGGCCCCGCCCGAGCGCGGCGGAGGCGGCGCGTCCCCAGCGCGGGGCCGCGGGCGGGCGCGGAGCCGCTCCCGCGGGCCCCCTCGGCGCGGAGCCCGGCGCCGGCTCCGGGGGCAGCGGCGGGGCCGCGCCGGCGCCAAGAGCCGCCCCCAAGAGCCCCCGCCTCCGCCCGGCGCCGTCCCGCGCCTCGCTCCCCGCCCCCCCGCGCACGGACCGGCCACCCCTCCCGTCCCCCCGAGCGCAGCCTGACCGCGGGAGCGGAGCCGCGGGGCGATCCGCGCCGTCCCTGTCTGCCGCCGCTCCCCCGCCTCGGGGCCGCGGGCCGGGGCTCGGCGGGACGGGCCGCACGGGCGCCGGCCGCGCCCCCCGCCCCCCCCCCCCGGGCGCGTGCCGCTGCGGGCCGGGTCACGGCGGCGCGTGCGGCCCGGGGGGGCGTGCGCGGGGGGCGGGGCCGGGGAGCCGCCGCGCGTTCGCTCGGGACTGCGCCTGCGCGGGGGGCGGCCGCGCCGTGTGCCCGCGGTGCGCCTGCGCGGGAGCGTCCGCGCGCTCGCTTCCGGCTCCGCGCAGGGCTCCGCGCCCGCCCGGCCCCAGTCCCTCTGCCCCTGCGCGACGGGGCCGATGCGCCCGCGGCGGGGGGGCGCCCGAGTCTCCCGGGGCCGGTCGCGCGGGGCCGCGGCCGCGTCTCGGCTCCAGGCGGGGCCGGGACTCCGCGGGCGGGGCCGCGGCCGCGCACGGTCCCCGCGCCGCCGCCGCCAGGCGCTCTCCGGGGCTGGAGCCGCGCCGCCCGGCCCTGTCCGCACCCCGTAGCGGTGGCCGGGCCGCAGGCGGGGGGCGCTGGGCGGGGGCTCGGTGTCTCCCGGCACTGTCTGGGCTCGGCCTGCCCCGCGCGGCCGGGCTGAGGTGCCTCCAGCCCCGGGGGTGCCGAGCGGGGCAGTGTCGGGGCCCAGCGCCGCCCCCTCTGTCTGCCCGGCCCCGGGGCGCGGAGGGGCTCAGGTGTCTCCCGCCGTGGCTGGGCAGCTCCCGGCAGCAGAGGACTCCCTGAGCCACGGCCCGGCTGCGGCGGGTGCGGGAGCAGGGCCCGGGGCCGGGGGTGGGTGTCATTCTGGGGTCTCTCGTTGCCAGGCGCCCCCGGGCGGCGTCGAACCGGGGGAGTTCCACTCGGTGCGTTCACCGGCACGTGACGCTCTTTCCGGAGCTCGCTTTAAAACGCACAAGCTGTTCTGTGTCTGGGCGCTGCCGTCCCCCCCGCAGTCACACAAAACCCACCACGACACTTGGGTGCGCTGCCAGTCTGCCGCGAGCCCGGGCAGAAAGAGCCGTTCTGCCCCGCGGGGATGTCCCAGGCAACGTCAGCACGAAGCGCAGGGGCCGGGTGGGAAGGGCGGGGGAAGCTCGCGCTGGTGCCGATGGCCCCCGCGGAGCTGGAGGAGGTGCCGCTGGCCGGGGGCTCCAGCGGGGACCACGGGGCCCTGGCAGCAGCCCCCGGCCTCGGCTGCACTTGGGGACCAGCAGCCCCCGGTTCTTGGCCTTTGCAGAGGAGACGACGCGGCCTCCGCGGGGGGGTGTCTGTGAGCCCTGGGTAGGGCTGGGGATCCCACCTGGAGCCAAAGGAAGAAAAGGAAAAAGTCAGAATCCCTAAGCAAGAAAGCGGTAGGATGCCGTTACCACCACCACCACCACCAGGGATCCAGCGATGTTCTGTCGGCTCGGTCTCGGCGCAGGAGATGATGTTCCTCACTCCAAGCTCCGCCAAGGTCTCAGGCATCCGTTCACAAGCATTGAAAGCATCAACAAGCAACACGCATCCCGAGAGAGGAGTACGCAGTCCTTTCATTGTCCCCGTCCCCCCGAAAAGTCCGCTCATTTCCACGGAGCTCGCTGCAATACGTGCCACCCCGTGGTCCTCCGCGCGCGCACGCCCGGGTGTGCACGGTGGTCTTGCTGGCAAGGGGTCGGCCTGCGGTGCCTTCAGCCTCTGCCCGTCTTCCTCACCGCGATGTCCTCTTCACCCAGCTCGTGTGCGGGCGCAGCTCGGCGGGCACTGCCAAGGCTGCTGTTTTAGCTTCGGGCGGATGTCGTGGTTTCGTCGGGGACGATTCGTCTCCTTCAAAGTGTACTCCTTCACAGCGACGGGACGCCAAGGCCAAGAAGTGGTGGTCGCGAAGCAGCGATGTTGAGACAAAGTCCAAACAGTCCCTTACACCCCCAAATACCCCTATCTCCCCAAATCCCCTCAAAAACCCCCCTATAATACCAAAACACCCATATCCTTCTGAAATACCACTTATACCCCGATAACCCCCAAACCACCCCATATCCCCTCAAATCACCCCAAAATTTCCCCATATAGTCCCATATCCAACATATCACCCCAAAACCCCCATATCCCCCAAATCATCCCAAAACACACCCATATCACCCATATTACCCCAAAACCACACGCGTCCCACCAAATCACCCCAAACGCTCCATATCCCCTAAATCATCCCCAAAACTTCCTCATATTCCCCCAAATCTCCCCATGTCACCCCAAACCCACTAATCCCCCCAAACATCCTCTATATCCCACAAATTACCTCAAAAACCCCCCATGCCTGAAATCACGCCCAAAACCTCCCCATACGCCCCCCAATCCCCCCTAAATCCCCCATATCACCACAAATAATCCCAAATCACCACAAAACCTGCCAATATCCCCCCAAACTCCCCCATATCATCTCAAATCAACCCAAAACCCACCCATATCCCCCAAACCCCCCATATACCCCCAAGTGACCCCCATATCCCCGCAAATCACCCCAAAACATCCCCATATACCACCATATCCCCCATATCACACCAAAACCGTCCATAACCCCCCAAATCACCCCAAAACACCCCCATATCTCCCATATTACCCAAAACCCACCCATATCCTGCCAAACCACCCCAAACCCCCCATATCCCCTAAATCACCAGCAAAACCACCCCATATCCCCCCAAATCACCCCTCATATACCCCCAACCCCATCATAACCTCTCAGATCACCCCAAACTACCTCATATCCCTCCAAATCACCCCAAAACTTCACCATATACCCCTATATCCCACATATCACCTCAAAATCCCCCATAACCCCTCAAACCACCCCAAAACCTCCCCATATCCCCTAAATCACCACCAAAACCTCCCCAAATCCCCCCATATCACCCCCAAAACCACTAAACCCCCAAAACATCCTCTAGATGACCCAAATCACCCCATATCCCCATAATCACCCCCAAAACCGCTTCCAGATCCCCCTAGACCCCCCATATCCTCCCAAATCACCCCAAATCCTCATTATATCCCCAAATCCCTGCAAATCACATCAGAACCTCCCCATATCCCACCAACCCCCCATATCCCCTCAAATCACCCCCCCCCAAAAAACATATTCTCCCAAATCACCCCCACATCTTCCCAAACCCTCACCATAAACACCCAAATCACCACAAAAACATCCCATATAACCCATATCCCCATATTACCCCAAAACAACCCAGATCCGGCCAAAGCAATCCCAAACACCCCATATCCCCTAAATCACCCCCCAAACCTCCCCATATCACCCCAAACCCCCACATCCTACTGTCTCCCCAAAACCCTCCATATCTCCCCAAATCCCCACAAATCACCTCAAAATCTTCCAATATCACCACAAAACCCCCCATATCCTTCCAGAATCCTTCTTGTATCCCCATATCCCCCCAACCCCCCCATATCTCCCCAAATCATCCCATTTCCCTCAAAGCCCCCCCATATCCCCCTAAAACCACACCCATATACCCCATATCACCCGTATTACCCCCAAACCACCCATATCCCACCAAATCACCCCCAAAACCTCCCCATATCCCCCAAATCCCCCCATATCACCCCCAAAACTACTAAACGCCCCAAAATATCCTATATATGTCCCAAATCACCCCAAAACCCACCGTATCACCTAAATCACCCGAAAACCTCTCCATATGCAACCAAACCCCCAATCCCCCCATATCCTCCCAAACCCTCATTATCTCTCCAAATCCCCACAAATCACCTCAAAGCCTCCACCTATCTCCTAAATCACCCCCAAAACCTCTCCATTTCCCACTAACTCCCCCATATCCCTCAAATCACCACAAAAAACCCATATCCCCCCAAACCCTCCCATAACCACCCAAATCACCCCCAAAATCCCATATACCCCATATTACCCAAAAACCACCCAAATCCCACAAAATTATTCGCAAACCAACCAATACCCTGTAAATCATAAAAAAACTTCCCCATATACTCCCCCAACCCCTCCCATTTCTCCCAAATCACCCCCTGATCCACAACAAACACTCCCCATATGCCATCAAATCACCCCCAAAAAACCCACATCCACATATCCCCATATTACCCCAAACCCACCCATATCCGGCCAAAGCACCCCAACCCCCCATAGCCCCTAAATCACCCCCAAAACATCCCCATATCCCCCAAATCCCCATATCACCCAAAACCCACTAATCCCCCCCAAACATCCTCTATATCCCACAAATCATCCTAAATCCCCCATCCCATAAATCACCCCAACCCCGCCCATATCCCCCCCAATCCCCTCTAAATCCCCCATACCCCTTATATACACCCAAATCACCTCAAAACCTGCCCATATTCCCCCAAAACCCCACATCCGCCCAAATCACCCTACCCCCCACATCCCGCCAACCCCCCTGTATCACCCAAATCACACCAAAACCTCCCATATACCCCCATAACCCACACATCACGCCAACCCCCCCATATCCCCCAAACCACACCAGAACCCTCCCATATACCCTAAATCACCCCCAAAACCTCCCCATACACCCCCAAACGCCCCCATATCCCACCAACTCACCCCAAAAAACACCCATACCCCCCCATATCCCTCCAAATCCCTGAAAAACACCCTTATGTCCCCAAATCACCCCCCTGTATCTCCCGCAAACACCACCATATCCCTCAAAATCATCCCCCAATCTCCCCCAATCTCCCATATTCCCCCAAATCACCCCCCAGATCACACCAACCACCCATATCCACCCAAATCACCCCCAAATCCCCCATATTCCCCCATATCCCCCCAAATCACCCCAAAACTTCCCCATATACTCCCATATCCCCATAGCATCCCCAAACCCACAATAACCCCCCAAATCACCCCCAAACACCCTCATATACCCTAAAACCCTCCCATATCACCCCCAAACCCACTATAACTTCTAAACCTCCTCTATATGCCCCAAATCACCCCAAACACCCCCATATCCCCTAAATCACGCCCCAAACCTCCCCATATCCCCGAACCCCCCCATATCCCCCTAAAGCCTCCCTAAACCACATATATCTCCCCAAATCACCTCAAAACCTCCCCATATCACTCCAGAACCCCCAGATCATTCCAAAATACCTCCTATATCCCCCATATCCCGCCAAACACCCCCATATCCCCCCAAACTCCCCCATATACCACAAAATCATCCCCCATATCCTCCCAACCCGACCATATATTCCCGTACCACTGCTAAACTCCCCATATCCCCACAAATCACCCCCAAAATTCCCCATACACCCCCATATCCCACATCACCCCAAAAGCCCCCATAACACTCAAATCATACCAAAACCTCCCCATATCCCCTAAATCACCCCCCAAACCTACACATAACCCCCCAATCCCCCCAAAACCCGTCATGTCTTGCCATATCCTCACAAATCATCTCAAAACCTGCCATTACACCCCCAAACCCCCATATGCTTCCAAAACATACCTTATATCTCCCATATACTCCAAATCACCACATATCCCACCAAATCACCCCCCCATATTCCCCCAAACTCACACATATCCCCCCAAATCACAAAACATCCCATATTCGCCCAAAAACCACACATAACTCCCCCAAACCCTTCCCATGTCCCCCCAACCCCCCCAAACTCCTCCATATCCCCCCAAATCACACCCCATATCCCCAACCCCAACATATCCCCCCAAATCACCCGAAAAACTCCCCCTATACCCCCATGTCCCACATATCACCCCAAAGCCCCCATAATCCCCCAAATCATTCCAAAACACACCCATATCACCCCATAGCACTCATATGAACCCAAAACCACACGTATCCCACCAAATTTCCCAAACCCTCCAATGTCCCCTAAATCACCTCCAAAACGTCCCTATATCCCCCCAAATCCCCCATATCACCCCAAACCCACTAAACTCCCCTAACAACCTCTATATGCCCCAAAGAATCCCAGAACTTCCCCATATGCTCTAAATCACCACCAAAGCCTCCCAATATTCCCCCAAGCCCTTCCATATCCCCCCGTCCCCCAAACCCTCCATATCTCCCTAAATCCCCCTAAAGCACCTCAAAACCCCTCCTATAATCACAAATACGGAGCAACATCCTTCCAAAATAAGGCTTAAATCCCCGATAAACCCCAAATCAGCCCATATTCCCTCAAATCACACCCATATGCCCCCAACCCCCCATATATCCCAAAATCACACCAAAACCACCCCATATTCCCCCATACCACCCCAGAATTCCCCATATACTCCCATATGACACATAGCACCCCAAAACCCCCACAATCCCCCAAATCATTCCATAAAATACCCATATTACCCTATATCACCCATATTACCCCAAAACTACACATATCCTGCCAAATCACCCCAAAACCCCCATATCCCCCCAAATCTACCCCCATATGCCCCCAACCCCTCCCATATACCACCAAATCATCCCCCATATCCCCCCAACCCCACCACATACTCCCATATCACTGCTAAACCCCCCATATCCCCACAAATCACCCCCAAACCCCCCATATACTCCCAAATCACTCCCCATATTTCCCCAAATCACCCCAAAACACCACCGTATACCCCCATAGCCCCCATATCACCCCAAAACCCCCCATAACCCCCCAAATCACCACCATATCTCCCCATATCTCCCGTATTACCCAAAACCCACCCACATCTTACCAAATCACCCCAACCCCCCCATATCCCCACAGTACCTCCATATCCTCCCAAATCGCCCCAAAGCTTCCCTGTATCCCCCCGTACGCCCCACTGTGAGAGATGAGAGGCCTGTGAGAAACTAAGAAAAACAGCCTGAGAAGGCAAAACCTGGGGCTGATTGAAGAAACGCCTCCAGCACTGGCGAGACAGAGCTCTGAGTCGCAGGGGCGGGGGTCGAGGCTGATCAGGCTGCCCCAGGAACACGAGATGCAGCTGGGGGAGGGAGCCCTGCGAGGCAGGACGGCTCTGCCCTGGGGCTCCCGGGCAGACTTCAGGGACCATCTGTCCGGTGAATGACCTTTGCTTCATTATCCACGGAATGCATATGAAAGTTAACACCCTCAATATGCTAACGAAGGCTAACATCATCATGCTAATTACATCACCCCACGGAACACCTGACTCCTCCCCGCACATGGGATACGGAGGTGTGGGGGTCGACCTAGGGGACGGACCCAAGGAAAGTGGGTATAGTCAAGTGGGGGGGGAGAAAGGGGGGGACATGGAGAGTGCAGGTAAGCGGCAAAGACAGATGCCAGCGAAAAAGACAGCTGCCTCCTGGAACCCTCACTGCCGGGATCAGCGCAGGAACCCAGACCGGTGATCTGTATTCCCCCATTCCCTCTGTCTCCCTCTTTTCCTTTTTCCAGTAAGAAATGCAAGGCACATTGCATTGCTCGCCACCACTTGCTATATACTTAGCCAATTATCGTGTGTTCAAGTACTACATTTTGGGTAGTTAATAAATGCTTGGACTTGGAGACTTGTTGTCTGCTCCAATTGGGGATCTGCGAATCTGAATCACTTGTCCCCCTCGTCTGAGCGGGACGTGACAGATTTGTTGAGATTTGTAACACTGGCACAGTTGAACCCCCGCACAGGTTGAATCCCTGCACAGACCCCTCCTTGTTGCAGCGTGAGCGTGTCGAGTCCCAGACGGCTTTGTCCTGCTCTCAAAGCTAAAGAAGAATTTTCCTGCTTCCACGGGAGCAGATGGATTTTTGAGAGCTCTTTCTAGTTCGTTGAACACGAGTCTGGGAACTAATGTTCTGATTCAACATCTCCACCCAGAGTCATGGGGGGTTCCTCATGCAGTGGGTGAAGCGGTGGAGGGTCAGATCTACACACGGGTCAGGGGCTGCATTGGCCCCCCGCCTCCCGCTGCAGGGATGAGCCCAGGCAGAGGCGCTGTGAAACGCACATCGAACCTTTAATGAGCTAAGAGAGAGAGAGCCGGGAGAGAGCTGGGGCTGGGGCTGGAGCGGGCGGGCGCAGGCTGCGTGCGGCGGGGATCCGGCTCCACGTCTTCTCTGCCCGCCTGTCGGAAGGGGTCGGGGGGCGGGCGGCACTCTGCCCCGTGGCATCCCTCAGGGTTCTGGCTCGCTTGGCGGGCACGTTGTTGCCATCGGATGCTCTCCGCTTGCTGCTGCCCGCCTGCTGCCTGCTGCTGCCTGCCGCCACGCCGTCCCTGTCCGGCTTCGCCTCCCGCGGGGTTTTTGAGTGTTTTCCCACCCGTTGCTCCACCATCTTCCTCCTCTTGGGTGGGATGTTGCCCCGCAGGGAGGTCTCTTGTGCCCTGGGGCCCCTGGCCGGCGCGGGGCGCTTGGCCTGCTTGCCGCCCAGCCGGCCCCATCCAGGCAGCCCCCGGTAGGTGATGGCGCCCAAGGGCCCCAAATACACTGATATCCCCCAAATCACAACCCCATATCGCCCAGCCCCCCATATCCCCCCAAACCATCCAAAACTTCCCCATATCCCCCATATCACCCCCAAATCACCATAAAAACCCTCCACATCCCATCAAATACCCTCATATCACCCACAAACACACTATACACCCAAAACCTACTCATATCACCAAATGTATCCCCCAAATCACCCCAAAACCTACCCATATAATTTCAAAATACCCCTTATATCCCCATATTACCCCAAAGCTCCTATATCTCTCCAAATCACACCCCCATGTCCCCACCAAACCCCACCATACCCCACCAAATCTTCCCCAAAACCGCCATATCCCTGCACACCCCATACCCTCTCAGATCAACCCAAATCACCCCATATCTCCCCAAATCATCTATATGCCCCCATATCCCACATATCACCCAAAAAATCCACAATCCCCCAAATAATCCCAAAACACACCCATATCACCCCATATCATCCATAGAACCCCAAAACCACACGCATCCCGCCAAATCACCCCAACCCCTCCGATCCCCTAAATCATCCCCAGAACTGCCCCATATCCCCCTAAGCCTACTAAACCACCCCAAACATGCTCTATATTCCCCAAAATCACCCCAAACACAGCCATATCCCTTAAATCACCTCCAAAACCTCCTGATATCCCCCCAAATCACCCACCATGTCCCACCAAAACCAATATCTCCCAAATTGCACCAAAATACACCATATTCCCCCCAAATAACTGCCAAATTTCCCTATATATCCCCATAAACCCCTCAAATCACCCCCATATCACACCAGAACTGCCCATATCACCCCCAAACATTCTCTATATCACCCAAATCACCCCAAACACCCCTATATCCCCTAAATCACCCCCAAAACCTTCCCATATGCACCCAAACCCTCCCTAAACTGGATATATACCCCCAAATCCCCTCAAAACCTCCCCGTATTACTGCAAAAACCCCCCATATCCTTCCAAAATAATGCTTGTCCCCCATATACTCCCAAATACCCCCCATATCTCCCCCAAATCTGCCCCCATACCCCCCAAACCCCTCCTATCCCACAAAATCAGCTCAAAGACGCGCCATATCCCCCAAAATCAAACCCCCATATACATCCAACCCCACATATTCCACCAAATCCCCCCCAAACAACGCATATGCCACAAATCACCCCAATGTATCTCCACCAAACATCCCCCATATCCCACCAAATCACCACAAAAAAAGATATCCCACAAATCACACCCCCATATTCAATAAGCCAGGGAGCTAGAGTCCAAAACCCTTCCCTAACCATTCCCAGAGAGCAAGAGACCCCCTTCCTTCCCTAAAATATCAGAGACCGGCAGAAGCCGCCCTGGCTCTCTGGCGCCATTAGGCTAGGGATCAAACTTGGCCTCTGGCTAATGGGCTAGGGCACATAGGTGGCCTCTGGCTCCCTGGCTAATGAGGTAGGGAGGAAGGTGTCCTCTGGCTCTCTGGATGATGGGCTAGGGAATGAAGGTGGCCTTTGGCTCTCTGCTGTCTGATGAATGGGCAAAGAAATGAAGGTGTCCTCTGGGTCTCTGGCTAATAGGCAAGGAAAGGAAGATGGCTTTTTACTCCCTGGCTGATGTGCTAGGGAAGGAAGATGGCCTCTGGCCCTCTGGCTAATGGGCTAGGGAAGGAAGGTGGCCTCTGGCTTTCTGGCTAATAGGCTAGGGTTGGAAGGTGGCCTGTGGCTGTCTGGCTAATGGGCTAAGAAACGAAGGTGGCTTCTGTCTCTCTGGCTGATGGGCTAGAGAGGGAAAGTGGCCTCTGTCTTGTTTGCTAATTGGCTAGGTGAGGAAGGTGGCGTCTGGCTCTCTGGCTAATAGTCTAGGGTTGGATGGTGGACTCTGACTCGCTGGGTAACGGGCTAAGAAATGAATGTGGCTTCTGGCTCTCTGGCTGATGGGCTAAAGAGAGTGGTGGCCTCTGGCTATGTGGCTGATGGCCTAATGAGGGAAAGTGGCCTCTGTCTCACTTGCTATATGGCTAGGCTAGGAATGTGGCCTCTGTCTCCCTGGCTAATGGGCTAGGGAAGGATGGTGTCCTCTGGCTGTCTTGCTGATAGAATAGGGAAGGAAGGTGCCCTCTGGTTTTCTATTCAATGGGCTAGGGAAAGAAGAGAGTCAGAGGCAACCTTACTTCTTAGCCAATAAGCCAGAGAGCCAGTTGCCTGTCTAGGGAAGGATGTGGCTAGTCTCTTGCTAGGGAAGCAAGACAGCCAGAGGCCACCATCCTTCCCTAGCACAATAGCCAGAGAGACAGAGGCCACCTTCCTTCCCTAACTCTTATCCAGAGAGCATAAGTCCACCTTCCTTCCTTAGCAATTAGTTGCAGAGCCAGAGGTCACCTTCCCTGCCCAGCCCATTGGCCACAGAGCCAGAGGTCAACTTACTTCCCTAGCCCATCAGACAGACAGACACACCTTATTCCCTAGTCCATTATCAAGAGACAGAAGCCACCTTCCTTCCCTAGATAATTAGCCAGAGACCCAGAGGTCACCTTCCTTCCCTAGCAATTAGTCAGAGTGCCAGAGGCCACCTTACCTCTTAGCAGGTCTCTCTGCTCATTAGCCAGAAAGACAGAGGCAAACTTCCTTCCCCAACCCTGATCAGGCAGAGAGCCAGAACCCACCCTCCTTCCCAACCCCAAGAGCCAGAGATTTATAGGCCACACATTAGCCAGAGAGGCAGAGGCAACCCTCCTGCCCTAGGCCATTAGGAGGAGAGCCAAAAGCCACATTCTTTCCCTAGACCATGAGCCAGAGAGAGAGAGGCCACATCCCTTAACCTGCACATCAAAGAGAGGACACCTTCTTTCCCTTGCCCATTAGCCAGGTAGCCAGAGGCCACCTTCTTGTCCTAAGCATTAGCCAGGGAGCCAGAGGTCAGCTTCCTTCCCAGTCCATTAGCCAGAGAGAGAGAGGCCATCTTCCTGTCCTAGCCCATTAGCCAGGGAGCAAGAGACCCCCTTCCTTCCCTAAAATACTAGAGACCGGCAGAAGCCGCCCTGGCTCTCTGGTGCCATTAGGCTAGGGATCAAACTTGGCCTCCGGCTAATGGGCTAGGGAACATAGGTGGCCTCTGGCTCCCTGGCTGATTGGCTAGAGGAGGAAGTTGGCTTTTGGCTCTCTGGCTAATGGGCTGGAGAAGGAAGGTGGCTTCTGGCTCATCGTTCTTGTCTTGGGGATTTTTGGTAGCTGATGGGGAATAATCAATAAACACATTTGCCCCACCTACCTTGGTGACCTCCAGGGGAGTCCAACAGCCTCCAGTGTTCCTTGGTAGTCCTTGGGGGTGTCCGGCGGTCCTCGGTGGTCCTTGGTGGTTCTCTGGCCGTCCTTGGGATTCCTCGGCGTTCCTCAGGGGTCTCCGGCTCTCCTCGATGGTTCTCGACGGGCTCTAGCGGGCTTCAGGGGACTCCTCCCAGCACTATGGCACTGCCGGACACAAAATGGCATCCCCTGTCCCTGGGGTGCAGGGCAGAGGAGATGGCCCTCATCATGAGGGAGGGCGTGGGGGTGGGAAAGCCGGGCTCATCTGCAGCTTGACATGCTGAGCTTACCGGGTGTCGGAGTGGCTGCTCCCCTCGTGGTGAGCGCTGCTCATTGGGAGGGGGCTACTGGGAGGGCGGCTGAGAGCCCCCCCGGGCCCTGCAGCGCTTTGGGCTCCTGGCCTTGGTGCTGCAGTGCCCCGTCAGCCCCGCAGGAGATGGATCCACCTCCATGGGCTCCTCCTGCCCTCGAGGTGGATCCACCTCCATGGGCTCTGCTCCATCCTGAGGAGGATCCACCTCCATGGGCTCTTGGCCCCGCTGTGGCAGGTCAACCTCCATGGGCTCGACGGACCTGCCACAGCTGCTGCTGCTCCCCTCAGCCCTCTTGCGTTTTCGGGGCTGGGGAGGCATCCTCAGCGCTTCAGAAATCCTCTTGTCCGTCGCTCCAGTGTCTGTAGACTCCTCTACTGCTCCCTCTCGCTGCCACAATCTCAGCGTCCCACCGAGCCGTGGGCCAGCCGCAGGGGTGGTGTAACGGGCGCTGCTGACCTCACCAACGGATGCTGCTGGGGTTGGCCCCGAGGCCCAGGTGGCCCCTGAGGCCCAGGTGGCCCCGTTCCGGGCACCATTTCCTTGCCAGAAGGCTGGGGGGGTTGGAGGGGGGGGGGGGGGTTGGGAGCGGATGAGGGGCTACAGAGGTGGCTGCTGAGAGAAGCTTCTAGAAGCTCCCCGGCCCCGAGTCAGAGCTGCCCCTGGCCACGGCCGAGCCAATTAGTGACGGTCAGGGCGGCTGTGGGTGAAGAAGAGGGGTCAAAGGGGGGGCCTGTGACCCCAAAGTGCACTACAGACCCCCTGAACCCTGCCCCCACAGTGCTCCACACAACCCTTAGCACCCCCAAATCACCCCAAACCCCCCATATGCCCACAACCCCCCAGATCACCCCAAAACACCCCCATATACCCCATATTACCCCAAACCACACATATCCACCCAAATCCTCCCAAAACTCTGACATAACCCCTAAATCACCCCCAGAACCTCCCCATATCCTCCCACAACCCCTCCAAATCCCCCCCAAACCCTCCATATCTCCCCAAATCCCCATAAATTACCTCAAAACTTCCCCATATCACACCAAACCCCCCATATCCTTCTAAAATAACCTTTATATCCCCCATACACCCCCAAACACCCCCATATCCCCCTAATCACAACATATCCCAGCAAATCACCCCCAAAACTTCCCATATTCCCCCAAATCTTCCCCCATATCAACCCAACACCCCCACATCCCCCCAAATCACTCCAAAACATCCCCATATCACCCATATCCCCCATATCACCCCAACCCCCCCCATTAACCCCCCAGATCACCCCCAAAACCCCCCGCATCCCCTCAAACTTTCCCATACCACCCCCAAACCCACTATACCGCCAAAACCTCCACTATATCCCCACATCACCCCAAAACCCTCCATATCCCCATATCAACCCCAAACCCACTGTATCCCCCAAACCTCCTCTATATCCCCATACCATCCCAAACCCCCCATATCCCCCCAAATCACCTTAAATCAACCCAAATCCCCCACATCCCCCCAAATCACCCCCAAAATTCCCCATATACCCCATAGCCCACATATCACCCCAAAGACCTCATCACCCTCTGCAGCTCCCTGAGAGGAGGGTGCAGAGAGGGGGGATGAGTCTCTGGAGCCAAGGAGCCAGCGACAGGCCCCGAGGGAATGGCCTCAAGCTGCCCAGGGCAGGGTCAGGCTGGCTCTGAGGAAGGATTTCTGTGCAGAAGGGGCTGTTGGGCGTTGGAATGGGCTGCCCAGGGCAGGGGGGAGTCCCCGGGATCCCTGGAGGGGTTGAAGAGTCGGGCTGAGCCAGCGCTGAGGGATCTGGGGCAGTTGGGAACGCTCAGGGAGAGGGTCATGGTTAGGCTGGAGGAGCTGCAAGGGCTTTTCCAGCCCGGATGATTCTGGGATTCTGTGAAAACACACCCATATCACCCCATATCACCCATATTGCCCCAAAACCACACATATCCCGCCAAATCACCCCAATCCCCCCATATCCCCTAAATCACCACCAAATCCTATCCATAACTCCCCAAATCCCCCCTTAATTCCCCATATCTCCCCAAATACTCCCAAATCACTTCAAAACCTGCCCTTATCCCCCCAAACCCCTCCATATAGCTCCAAATTGGCCCCAACACCACTCACATCCCACCAACCCCCCATATACCCCCAAATCACCCCAAAGCCCCATATCCCGCCTAACCCCCAATATCCCCCCAAATCAGCCCTGAACCTCCCCATATACCCCATATCCCGCGTATCAACCCCCAAACCACCCACATACCCCCCAGTCACTCCAAATCCCCATATACCCTAAATCAGCCCCAAACCTCCCCATATGCCCCCAAATCCACCCCATATGCCCCCCAAACCCAACCACATCCCCCCAAACCACCCCAATCCCCCGTGACTCCAAATCACCCCACTATATCTCCCCCAAACACCCCCATATCCCCTTCAACCACCCCACAAAACACCCATATTCCCACAAAGCACCCCATATACCACCAACCCCCCATATCCACCCAAATCACCCCAAAATACCACATATTCCCCCAAATCACCCCAAAACTTCCCCATTGATCCCCATATCACCCCCAAAAACACAATACACCCCCAAATCACCCAAATCCCTCCATATTCTCTCAAAACCCACATATCACACACAAACCCACTATGCACCCAATCCTTCTCTCCCCCAAATCATCCCAAACACCCCCATATCCCCTAAATCACCCCAGTACCTCCCCATATGTCCCCAAACCCTCCTATATGGGAATATTCCCCTAAATCCTCCCCAAACTGCATGTATCTCACCATATCCACCCAAAATCCACAATAATGGCTTAAATTAATCTAAACATTAAATAAATCGACTTAAATCTAAACTTTAAAAAAATCGTGCTAAAAAATCTAAATGTGAAAAAAATCAGCTTAAATCTAAACGTAAAAAAAGCGACTTAAACGTAAAAATTATCGGTATAAATATAAATGTAAAAAAAATCGGCTTAAATCTAAACATAAATAAATCGGCTTAAATAAATCTAAAATTAAAAAATATGGGCTTAAATCTAAACGTAAGAAATATGGAGTTAAATCTAAACGTAAAAAATATCGACTTAAATAAATCTAAACATAAAAAAATCGACTTAAATCTAAATGTAAAAAATATCGACTTAAATATAAATATTAAAAAAAATCGACTTAAATCTAAACGTAAAAACATCAACTTAAATCTCAACGTAAAAAATATCGGCTTAAAACCAAATGAAAAAAATCGACTTAAATATAAATGTTAAAAAAATCGACTTAAATCTTAACGTAAAAAAAAATCGACTTAAATATTAACGTTAAAAAAATCGACTTAATCTAAACGTAAAAAAAATCAATTTAAATCTAAACCTAAAAAATACCGGCTTAAATCTAAACGTAAATAAATCAGCTTAAATAAATCTAAACGTAAAGAAAATTCTACTTAAATGTATACGTAAAAAAAATCAAATCTAAACGTAATATGGACTTAAATCTAAACGTAAAAAATATCGACTTAAATCCAAATGTAAAAAAAATCTACTTGAATCTAAACGTAAATAAAATCGACTTAAACGTAAAAAAAATCGACTTAAATCTAAACGTAAAAAAAATCGACTTAAATGCATATGAAAAAAATCGACTTAAATATAAATGTAAAAAAAACCGATTTAAAAACATTAAAAAATCGACTTAAATCTAAATGTAAAAAAAAATCAACTTAAATCTAAACCTAAAAAATATCGGCTTAAATCTAAACGTAAATAAATCGACTTAAATAAATCCATACGTAAAAAATATCGACAATTCTAACCGTAAAAAATATTGACTTATATGTAAATGTAAAAAAAATTGACTTAAATCTAAATGTAAAAAAGTCAACTTAAATCTAAACGTAAAAAAGACAAGTCAAAGCGTAAAAAAAAGACTGAAATAAAAAAACTTGAAAAGACTTTAAACGTAAAAAACCAGACAAATAAATATAAACATAAAAAATCTCTACTTAAACAGAAACGTAAATAAAAATGTTAAAAACACTGATTAGAATAAATCTAAATGTGAATAAATATTGATTGAAGTGTGTGCAAATAAAACTAAAACCCATAAAAATAACATCATTAGAAATAGAAATTTTGGGGGTTTTGAGGACCCAGGAGCTGCAGGGCCCCAGGAACCCTTTTCCAGGACATTTTTCTCATTTTTCTTCCCAAATAATTGTGAGTTTCTCCCCCAGTGGAGCTGAGCTCTTTGTTGTTTGGGGTTTTTTTGCCTATACAGCCCCCCAAATTACACTTGAAAAAGCGGGTTTTTGGTTAATGAGCTTCATGGTTTCAGGAGTGTTTTGGTGGTTTTTCCCGTTTTTTTGTGAATTTGGGGGATTTTGGCTGGTTTTGACTCTTTAATTAAATTGAATTTTGCAGAAACAGTGATTTTTAGAAGTGAAGGCAGCGGCAGGTTTTGGGGCGTTGTAGAAAAAGTAATAAAAAAATTTTTTAAACTCTGAAAAATAAAATAATTAAAAAAAACCAAGCAAAAATAAAAACTCATGAGTACCAAAAAACCAAAACCCACCTAAAATCCCCCAAAACTCCCAAAATCCCCCAAACGCAAAAACCCCCAAAACTGCCAAACCTTGAAACTCACTAAAACTCAAATCCCCAAAGCCCAGAAAATCCCAAAAGTCAAAAACCCCCAAACCCAAAAAAACCCTCAAACCCCAAAATACAAAAAAAAAAATCCAAACAAAAAAACCCACCAAAATACCCCCCCCCCCCCCCAAATCCTCAAAAAAATCCCAAAGGCAAAAAAATCCCCAAAGCCCCCAAATACCAAAACTCTAAAAACCCCCAAACCCCCCCAAAACCCCAAAATACAAAAAACCTCAAAACACACACAAAAAAACCCAAAATCATCAAAGGCCCCAAAGAGCCAAAACACAAAACCCCACCAAAATCCAAAGACCCCAAAATACCAAAAAACCCAAAACACAAAGAAACCCCCCGGGCAGCTCCCGCCCCGCGCCCGTTCCACAGCTCCGAGGGGGCCCCCAGCCTGCGGCTGCGCATGCGCGGCGGCCCAGGGGCCGGCGGGCTAGCGGCCATAGAGCGCGAGTGCGGAGGACCGAGGGGCGTGTCTGGCGGCCCGGAAGCCCATAGAGCGCGAGTGCGGAGGAGTGACGGGCGCTTCCGGCGGCTATTACCGGTGCCGGCTGCTGCAGTTGCCGCGGGGGGTGCGTGTGGGGCGGTCTGGTGGAGCCCCGGGGCGGGCGGCGAGGCTGCGGGCGGCGAGGCTGCGGGCGGCGAGGCTGCGGGCGGCGAGGCTGCGGGCGGCGAGGCTGCGGGCGGCGAGGCTGCGGGCGGCGAGGCTGCGGGCGGCGAGGCTGCGGGCGGCGAGGCTGCGGGCGGCGAGGCTGCGGGCGGCGGCCTCTCCCTGCCCGGGGGCGGTGCGAGCCGGGGCAGGAGCGGAGAGAAGGCGAGCGGGGCCGCGCGGTCGGTCGCCTGGCGGCTGCTGGGGAAACCCGCGACGGGGGGGGCCGGGCGGTGCGGCGCGACCGGGGCAGGAGCCGCTCCAGGTCGGGGCTGCGCTCGGCCGGGCTTCCGGGTGCGCGGGCGGCGGGGGGGAGGACGGTGTCCCCGCAGGGTCCGGCCGGCCGTGCCGGCTCCCCGGGCGCCGCCGCTTCCGCGCGCTCGGTTCCCGCAGCTACGGCGCGGCCCGAGGGGCGGGTTCGTGCGGGTTCCCGCGGGCTGCCCGCGGCTCCCCGAGGAGCGGTGTGCCCGTGCCCCGGGAGCGCGCGGCGGGTGGCGGGGCGCGGGCCGGGGCCGGTCTGTGGCAGCCGCGGTCGCTGCTGCCGCCTCCGTCCCTCCCGCTGGGGCCGCGCTAGGGCCGCGCGGGTCCGTTCCTGCCCCGGGGCTGCCGCTGCCTGCGCCCACCCCGGGCTGCGCGGGGTGTCTGTGCCCGGGCTGGCGCCCCTCGCGGCGCGGGGGCCAAGAGGGACAGGCAGAGCCCTTCCTGGGGCGGGCAGCGGGCGGGAGCTGCCGCGGCTGGAGCTGGAGCGGCCGGAGAAAGGGAAAGAAGGAGAAAATCAAGGGCGTGCGGGCAGCAGCCGCCTCCCGCTGCAGGCAGCGAGCGCCTGCCTCTCCGGGTGCGGAAGGAGCCCCCGCACGGACCCCGCGGGCCAGACCGCCGGCGGGCGCCCAGGGGCTGTGCGCGTCACCCCGGGTGCGGAACGGCCGCGCAGTGCACGAGCGAGCGAGGCTGCGTGTGTCGGGGCCTGGGCTTGGAAGAGGTGAGAGACACCCGCGAATTGTTTTAGGGGGAGAGCTGGACCTAAGGAAGAAGGAGGGGGGAAAAAAGGAGAAAGAAACGTCTGAAGTGGTAAATTTTCCTGGCAGCGCTTAGAGCGAGAGCTGTGGTGAGTCCTGGGATCACAGGGTCCTGAGCCCCTCGTGTGCATGTGGGCCCTCCCCTGTTGCCCTCTCTGTCCCATGCTGATGGGATTTTTTTTTTGGCTTGCCTTTCCCTCTGCTCTCTTCTCTTCTGTCCTGTTCCCTCTCCTTCTTTCTCTCTCCTCTTCTGGCTCTGTCTTTTTCTTTTGTCTCTATTGGCCTGCTCCCTCACCTTTTTTTTTTTTCATTCTCTGTCTCGCACCTGCAGCCTAGTGCTATTTTTTTCCTTTTCCAGTTCTTTGTCCTGATTGGCATCAGTCCCTTTTCTCCCACACCTTCCCTGGCCTGTTCCGACACGTTCTTTTCCTCCCTGTGCCTGCACATGCCGCTATGTCACCCTGACTGCCTATTGCCCTCCCCCCTTCCACCTCTCTCTCTCTTTGTCTTGCTCACTGATGTCCACCCCCCTCATTGTGTATTTCCCTGTCCCCATCCTCCACCCTCTTCACCTTGCCCTCTATCGGACCCTCTGTGCTGCTCCCTGTCTCGACTATTGATGGCTTCATCTCTCTGCCTTGTTCTCTCTTCCTGTCTTTTCTCATGCTCCACCTCTCTGTCGTTCTCTCTGCTCTTGTTGGTTCCTGCTCTGTGTCCCTGTCCCTTCCGCAGTCGTCGTCTGCTCTCTGACTCCCTGTCCCTCACCTCTCTTCTAGAGCCCTCTGGCCTTTCTCATCTCTTTGCTGATCCCTCTGGCCTGCTCCCCATCGCTGCCTTGGCGCTCTTTCTCCACCTCTCTGCCTCGGTCCTGTCCCTCTCCTCATGTCTCGGTTGCTGCTGTTTCTTTCTCCGCCACCGCCTTGCTGCCTGTCCCTTTTCTTCTCTCTGTCCTCCATCCTCTCCCTAACTTTTTGTCATTGTTTCATGCTATCTCCCCCTGCCCAGCTCAGTGTCCCGTTAGTTCTTGTGTTGTGCTCCCTGGATTTCTTCAGATGCTGCAGCCCAGCCATGGTTTTAATCTCTCCCTCTAGTTGTCCTGATCTGTGTGTGTTTTTCTCTTATTTCCTCAACCACTTGAGCTTGTTCTGTACTTTTGTAACACTCTCACTCCTCAGTCCATTTCTGTCTTGATCCATCTGTTCTGCTCCTCGCTTACCAGCTTCTCTCTCTTCCCTCTGTCCTACTCCTGCATGTAGTGCGTGATCGAGCAAGGTTCGGTGTCTAACAGGCCTTATCTCATGAGAGCTGTGAGATGCCTACATATTCTCTTAAGTGGAGGACAGCTGGGCACCTGGAGCTGTAGAAGAGGAAGACAGAAGGAAGAGTCCGACCTGTCAGATTCTCCTGGCAGCGCTGAGAGCTGCGGTAAGTCCCGAGCGTTCGGGGACTGTCATCCCTCTTGTGTGTCCCGGTCCCTCCCTGTCTTTCTCCTAGACTCCTCTCTTTCTGATGCTGCTCAACCTTTTTTGCGCACCTGTATCTTCCTTCTCCATCTTGCTTGGAGTGGCTCCCTGTCTCCATCTTGTAGGTCCTCCCTCTCTCTGCCCTGTACCCTGCCACTGTTGTTGCCTTTCTCCATCCCTCTCTGTCCAGCTCCCTGTCCCTACTGATTAATTCCTCCCTCTTCCTGCACCCGCTGCTATTCCCTGCGATCTCCATCTCTCTCTCCAGCTCCCTGTCCCCAGTTTTTCATTCCTACCTCTGCCCCTCGTAGCCTGTCTGGCCTTTTTCCTTGGTGTCTTTCTCTCTGGCTGACTCCCTTCTGCTATTTTTTATTTCTTCCCTATCCTCCATCTTGTTGCCCATTGCTCTTTTGTCTTCTCTCTCCATGTCTCTCTGTCTGTCTTGCAGTCACTGTTCTTTATTTCCTCCCTCTTCCCTGTAGCTTGCTGATATTTTTTTCCATTCTCCATCATGCTCTGTTTAGTGCCCTGTTCCTATTTATCAATTCCTCCCTCTGCCCTGCAGTCTGTCTCTTTTCCCCATTTAATTTTTGCCTCTCTCTGGCTGGCTCCTTGTCCCTGGTTTTTGAATTCCTTCCTCTGTGCCCCATACCCTGTGTGATCTCTTTCTGGCTGGTGCTCTGTTACTACTATTCAGTAATTCCTCTCTTGACGTCTTGTAGTTTGTTGCTTTTGTATTTTCTCCATGTCACTGTCTCTGTTTCCCCTGTTTTAGAATTCCCCCCCTCTTCTTTCTTTATGCACCGGTATTAGTTTTTGGCTCCAGGTCTCTTTTTTCCTGTGTGTCTGTCCCTGTTTCCTAATTCTCTGCCCTGGAACATGTAGCTATGTGGTTTGGTTTGTGTTCCTCCCCTGCCCTTTCCCTCAATTGTTTGCTGTCCTGGCTCCCCATCCCTGTTGCTTTTTCCTCCCTCTGTGCCCTGTTCTTTGTAGCTTTTTTGTCTTTCTCCATCTCTCTTGGTCTAGCTCCCTGCCCCCTTTTTTTTTTTTCCTCCCTGTCTGTTGTGCTGCCCATCCCAGGGTTTTCTCTGCATCCCTGTCCTGCTCCTCATCCTTCTTTGTCCTGCTCCTTCTTCCTCTTTCTGCTGCCTCTTTTCTTCTCTCCCTGCTGCTTTTTTTCTCCATATCTGTGTCGGGCTCCCTGTCCCCATCCTCTCACTGCCCTGTTCCTTGTCTCTTGTTTTCTTGCTACCCCCATACTGGCCAGCCAGCTGCCCCTTTTCTCCTGTCTTCTAGTGTCCTGCACCCTGCTCCTCACTTTTTGCAGTCTCCAGCTCTGCCCAGCAGCCCATTGCTTCAGGAGCCGACTGACTGACTGTTCCTGGCTGGTGTGAGGCGTGTGGCTCTGGGAACAAGCACCGAGGTGTGCCGGGGCAGGGGGAGCATTAGGGGCCCTGAGCCGACTCTCTTCTGGGACTTGTTCTGTGTGTGACTGAGTAAACACTTGGTGGCTGCTGGCTGCCTTTTGTGCTTCCATTGCCCCGGGCGAGGGGCTGGGAGGGAGCCCAGGGGAGGGGTGGTGATGCACTGTGAGGGTGGGCTGAGGGCCTCCAGCTGTGGGCTAGGGCTGGAGGGGCACCAGGTGTGGGCAGTGAGGCTGATGGCAGTGGCCCCTCCCTGTAAAGGGGTTCCTCCGGCTGGAGGGGTGGGTGCTGCTGTTGAAAGGGAGGAAGCCCTCGGAGGGGCTGGTGTGAGCCCAGGGAGGAGCAGAGCAGTCGCTGAGCATTGCTGGGCTGTGGCTGCACCGAGGGAGAGGGTGAGCGGAGCTGTGCCGTCAAGTGGCAGCTCCCAGGGAAGGAGCTTGTGGAGGGGATAGTGGTGCCTGCAGGGTGGGCATGGGGTGGCACAGAGCAGCAGGGGGGGCACTGCTTGCTGTTGGAGCCGGTGGCAGGGGCTGCCCGGAGCCAGTGGGGGGACACTGGGGCAGAGGCTGTCCAGGGCTGCGCCTGGTGGGGCTGCTGGTCCCTTGGCAGGGGTTGGGAGGGGTGAGCAGAGGTGTCCCCGCAGTGTCCGAAGCAGCGAGCGCTGCCTCTCACAACAGAGCAGGAGCTGTAGTCCTGGTGTCTGGGGTTTCTGGTCAGTCACGCTGGTTCCCTGGGGCACACTGGGATGCGTGGTGTGCCAGTGCTTGGCTTGCAGGCGGCCGTGCTGGGTGTGCCAGCGCGTGCCAGGAGCTGTAGGTTTTGCAGACTCGGCTGCCAGGCGGCTGCACTGCTCCTGGGCGCCCGTAGCACGGCACAGCCCTTGCTACCGCTGTGGCCCCTGCGCCGCAGCACCAGGGGTAGTTTTGTTGCCGCTTTCATGTGGTTTCCTGCAGGCTTCCAGCTGCTCCCCGACAGGCCTTGTGCCCGTCCCTCGAGAGCCCGTGCACAGTGGCCGCCGCCCGGCAGCCGGAGAGCAGCACTGCCGCTCATGTGGGGGGTGGCGCTCACCCACGCTCACCGCTGCTGTCTGGCAAAGGCAGCGTGGTGCTGCAGGTGGGTGACGCAGAGGTGCCCCTGTGCCCCACACTGCCACCCGCCAGTCACGTCAGCGCGATGCTCCAGTGCCTGTGGGGCGGTGCAGCCACGCTCGGTGCCTCCTCCTGGTAAGGAAACGCAGCCGCCACCCCACATCACGCTGTCGGCGGGCGCTCGGTGGGCGAAGGGCAGGACCGCGGTGCCAGCCCTGCACAGGTGCGCAGCACTGCCAGAGCCATCTTTCCTGCTGCCACAGCATGATGGCTCACAGGTGTGGGGGCCCCTCCTGCCTGCTGGCCACAGGGCAGTGGTGGGACAGGAACCTTCACACTGCCTGCTCTGTCGTGCCTCCCCTCTGCTGGAGGTGATCTGGGCCAGGGGAGCCCCAGAGTTACCTGCGAGCTGGGACAAAGGAAGAAGATGGGTGTCCCCACCAGGGGTTGGTGCTGGGTGCCTCCCCAGCTTGCCAGAGCTGCCCTTGAGCTGGTTCTGGCCTCAGCTGCACCGTGCCCTGGCCCCAGCTCTCGCACCTCCCCCGAAGCCTGTCCCGTAGCCCCAGGTCACCCCAACACCCCGTGGGATGGCGGCAAGCTGGCCCTTGGTGCATCTGCAGGAGCCCCTGTGGAGGGAGGGCGGGCCCTGGGCAGGAGCAATCTATGGTAATAATGGAGTCACTCCATCTTTCCTTCCAGAGGCTGCACTGGGGCTGCACTTGCTTGTTCCTTCCCTGGGGATGCTGCTGACTGGACCCACCTCAGAACTGCGTGGGGTGTCTCTGCCTGGCCTTGTGCTCCTCGCAGCAGAGAGGTGAAAAGGGACAGGGCCCTGGGATGGTTTCTGGGCATGGACAGGAGCTGCCACAGCTGAAGCTGGAGAGGCCTGAGAAAGGGAGAGAAGAAGCAAATCAAGGCCATTGGGACAGCAGCTGCCTTCCACTGCAGGAAGAGAGACCTGGCTCTCTGGATGAGGAACGAGCAGTTTGAGAAAAGGTGAGAGAGTCATTAAGTGGTCTGCTGGGACCTGAATGGCTGAAGATCACGTGGCAATTCAAACGACCATTTCTCTTTGCTTTTACAGGCATTGTGAGGTCTCTGCTCAGACAAAGGATTTGAGCTGAGTTTGTGGAAGAGAGGAGCGGCAGGCTGGGAGCTGCCGAGCGTGTGATAGCTTATGGGTGCTGCATTTCTCCAGTTTTCTGGCTTTCACAGGAGATGGGGGGGGGGTGCAAAATACAGTTATTGGGAGCAGCGTGGCTCGTCCAAGGAGGGCATAATCATGGTAGAGGTCGATACGGTCAGTGTGTCCATGACTGGCAGTGTTCTGTGCTGCAGGTGATGAAGAGGAACCTGGTGAGTGCAGGGGAACACTGGTTAGATGATGTGCTCCCGATAAGGATGAACTCTGGACTGTGCTCTCTGAAAGGTAAGTCACAGGGCCAAAGCAGTGAGTGGGGTGGTGCTAGAAGAGGGGGTATGACGTCAGGGTTGGTGGGAGGGCTCTCTAGGTTTTGTTAATTCTGGGGGCAGATAGCGGGCCCGGGGCCCACATGTGGCAGCACATCTCTGGGCGTCATGTTTGGTTTTGTCTGATCTGAGTGTTACCCTGTACGGCATCAAAGTGGCAAGTGCATTGCGTAGGTCTACATCTGTATTGTGTCACCTTGCGTTTGTGGGAGTGGGAGCTGAGCGGATCACAAAGGAATTGTGAGGTAACATGAGGGAAGCCTGTAAGTAAGTCAGAATAGCTTTTGTATTGCTCTTGCAGGCACCTTGTGGCAAGAAATTAGAAATGGCGAGTGATATTCCTTGTGATATACGTGCCCTGGCAAAGCAGGGCCCTCCTGGGACGAGTGGGTAGTTGTGCAGTACGCCTGGTGCGTGTTCATGTGTTCCTTAGTGATGTGATGTGTTGTTTGTCTTGGTCCTCACTGATGAGGACCATCAAGTACACTTACATCCTGCTCTGTGTGCGGTAGCCGTCCATCGCATCTCGCAGCCTAGAGTCGGACACAGCCCTCATTCTGTCTCGCTAAGCAGCACGACATAGAAGCTCAACATTACTGACCCAGTTTTGTGCTGTAGATGGGTTTGGTTGGTCTTTCACACAGCTCGCGCTCAGACTAAGCCAGCAGGTCTGGTCTCTGTGACTCTCTCTAGTGAGGCCGTTCAAGGGGCTCTTCCCTGTGTCACTGTAGTGTGGAGTCTTTCCCAGCTCACTGGGGCGTTATCCCTCATGTATCGCCCAGAGTTCAGGCATTCTGACACGGCAGGCCGCAGCTGGGCGGCTGCGTCACGTCACCTCGCCCCGTCAAGTGTACTGTCAGGCTGTGTCTTTAGGTCCGGCATTAACTCTCCCGTGTGTGGTACTCCTGCGTCCTTGGGTCACATTTGTGGCGCATGTAGGGGTGTGTGTGTCTGAGGTGGTGTCACTCGGTGTGTTTGTAGCCGTTGTGGAATGGCCCCAGAAGGGGATGATGTTGTGCCGGTGAGCGTGGCCCATCTGGGTGGAGGTCGCATAGGCTGGCTTTGGGGATAGCCAGTTGTTTTCAGCCAGCAGCCTCTAGAGTTCCCTCTTTTGCCTTTTGCAGGTGCCATCGGGCCACTGGCGTTCCAGAAGGGAAATCTTTGCCGATGTTTGCTGGAGTGTACAAAATGAAGAAGGACTGGGAGCAGTGCACAGAGGGAAACATATTACTCTCCTTCCAATGCTGAGGACCTCTGGTGTGGGTCAGGGGAGCAGTGGCGATGGCTTGAGGCACACGCTGATGGGGTTCCAGGGACGGTTCTGGAATTGGGGTGATCTGCCCCTCTGGCAGGTGACGGTTGGATAGAGTAGATGTTGAATGAGTGTTAGTTCTGGAAGGCGTCTGTCCTTAGGTGTGAGGATGGTTTTCATTTCAAAATATATTGAATGTAGAGAGAGATAATGTGTCTTTTAATAACAGCGAAGAAACTGTTGAGCAGGAAGATTTCTCTCTCTCCCTGACCCTGTTTATTGTCAGTTAGTTGTGGCCGGTCCGTCTGGTGATGTTCACAGCCAGTGTTCAGGCAGAGGTTAGGTTCAGGCCGTGGTGTTGGCAGGCACGGTGATTTCTGAGGCTGTTGGGAACCACATTCTGAGGAGCGACACAGCGATGGGCATAGGAAGCGCTGTGGGGGCTGGGCGGCTGGGTGGGTTTGCTGAGAGCAGGGGGTGGTTTGTGGGGTACCTGAATCAGTGGTGTGTTGAGAATCTGCCTGTGCATGATTGTTAATGTGTTGGTTTTGTTGCAGGTTGAGTAGAGTTTTTTGAGTAGTTGGGAAAAAGAAAAAGTAATATAGAATAAAAAAACCCAGTTGGGGGATATTTTTTTCCTTATGACAGTCCTAATCTGGGGTCCTGACTCTTTCAACCTGATACTGACCTCCCTAATCCAGAGCCCTGTGCTGCTGGTGGAGCTCACTGCTGCCTGGTTTCCAGCAGCGGTTGTACAGCCAGATGTGTTGTCCTCTTCAGGAGGGTGCCTGGTGAGTAGATCCCCTTCCACCTTCCCAGGGGTGAGCTGCCATCAGATTCAAATGGAGCTGACATTGCAGAAGACACCCATGGTTTTTTATTAAAAAAAAAAAAAAGTAATTATCTTCTCACTGGTATTCACTGAAGAAAAGTCAATCGATTTTTCTGGCGGTGTATAAAGGCTTATGGTCAAATGTGATGTAAGCAAGGGGAGAACATGCAGTTCCCATTCCTGTATTTGCTTCTCTCCTCATTAGTGCAGGATTTGTTTAATTTACTAATTTCATTGCTTACTATCTCAAGCTTTTGACAACATTCCCTTTATGGCGGTTGGGGGTGCTCTCTGCACACGGGGCTCTGGGGTACTCCTCCAGCTCCGTGTGGGCTCCTGCTGACACAGGGCCCATGTGTAAAAAGTTTTAACCCCAGTTTATTTCTTCTGTGCTCCCAGCAGCACCAGAGCTCACCTCTGAAACTGGGAGCTGGAGCAGTGCGGGCGGGTGAGCTGGGACGCCGCACTGACCGCGCCATCCAACACGGACCGTGTTTCAGCTCCATAACTCAGTCTGTCCTGTCAAGATATCTCCGCGTTTCACTGACCTTATTCTCAGCCCTGTGGGGGTGTGTGGAGATGGAGAGCTCCCGCGTCCAGCCGGAGCATGATCCCAAAATCCAGGAAAGCCCCAAACTAGCCAGTGTTGCACCTGGGGTGCTCATACTCTCTTGCTCCCCAGGAGAAGCAAAAGGAAAGATCCCTTCTGCTAACATTATTAAAAGAAAAAAGAGCCCCCACACTTTATCATTTCTGTTTTAAGCCCAGGGTAGTGCCTGATGTCCCGCGGGAGCAGGGTGCGAATCCAGCAGCGGCCGGGTCCAGGCTGGGGGTTTCTGTCTTCCCCAACAGTGGCTGTGGGAGCCGGAGCCTGGAGGAGGAGGGTGAGACATTTTGCCTTGATGTTTCCCCCACCCGCTGCTTTGGTTGTGAACGCAGGGCTGCCTTAACCCCGCACAGCAGCCAGCTGGGATTTCCCACGGGAAAAGTGCTTTGCTGGAAAAGCTTTGCTCACTACTTGTGCAGCTGAGAGCAGAGGGAGCTTGAAACACAAGGGAAGAGCAGAAGCAGTTTGTGGTCATGACTGGTTTGATAGCATGAACTGTTGCTAAGGATCCTGCAAATTCTCCTCCAGTTGCCTATTCAGGTGGCTCTGGGGCGGGTTTGCCTGCAGCAGTGGGATTTTGGCTGAGCACCGGGAGGGCTCAGGCACGTTCGCCCCCCACAGCGGGGTGGGAGGTGCAGAAAAACCCCCTGTCCCTCAGTCAGCCGAGCCCACGTCCCCATCCCCATCCCCGTGCCAGACCCCTGCTGCTGTCCCCCTGCCACTCAGCTGCCATTCCCACCGATTTTTCTCTTCCTCACGCTGAGCCCTGAGAGTTTTTCACTGCCCTTTGAGTGGAAGCTTCCTGCTGCTCCTCAGGGTGCCAGTGCTGGTTTGTTTTCTGACCCGGGACATGAAAGGCAGCGCCATCTCCCTGGCACCCGCTGCACCATGTGCTTTACTCCACACACCTGGAAATCCCCCTGCCTCCAGCCCCGCTGCGGTGCAGCAGCCGGGGGGGGGTTTCTTGGGCTGGCTTTGAACTTGGCTGTTCTTCCCTGCTGGTCACAGTGTGGCCTCGTGGTAGCAGGCTGTCCTCAGAGCAGCCATCCTCTACTGAAACAGCATGCCAGCACCTCGGTGCTGCCTGTTGATCAAGCTTTCACCATTCTTAAATAGATGGTGTTTGAAAAAAAAAACAAAACAAACAAAACCACCAGAATATGGAGCAGCTCGTCTCTCCCTGCTCTGTGGGTCACTTAATGCGGTTTGAAGAGGGATTGCCTGACTTGGCACCTCTGGGATTTTTCTTTGTATAAAATCCAAATTCACTAAAATACCTGGCTGGGACCTAGGTCTCATAACCCTTTTTTTTTTTTTTTTCCCAGGACTAGCTTTACAGTGAGAAGTGCCTAGGTCACGATGGGGAGGCTGAGGCGGCTGCAGGAAGGGCTGGGAAGGGGGTGCAGGGGGGGAAAGGCTGTCCCCAAGCTCAGCCCCAAGGCTGCTGGTGGCTCTGCGGGTCCCTGGGAATTCACTGGGGTCCTGGCAAGCGTGTGGATGGAAGGCTGTTAGGGTGGGATTCAGAAAGTTGTTGCTTCAGTGAAGGAGTAGGAAGTTGAAGAGATGTTTGTCTACGTGAACCTGTACCATCACCTACGGGTGCGTCAGTCCCTGCCTCCTCCAGGGTCCCTTTCTGCCTCTGTCCCGTGCAGCCGTCCCTGGTGCGAGCACGCCTGGCACAGGGAGGGACCAGAGCTGGGTGCAGACACCCACGGCCGGTGCGAAGGGGACTGGAGGTGACTCCTTTGCAGACAAAGTTTGTTCGGGTGACACTTGCCGAGGGGAGGGAGAGAGCTGGCGTGGCAGGAGCTGGCAGCACCGCACCCCCAGCTGCTCTCCTCTCCGATTGCTTTCCCCCGGCCTAGACTCAAGGGGTTTTCAGGCCCGTGTGCCACATCTGACCTCAGCCTGCCAGTCTCAGCACGCTGCTGCAAAGCTTTTTGCACCCGAATAGCACCGGCTGTCAAACTCCTTGTGTCAGATCTGTGGGGTCTGGTGAGACCCGGGGAGCGATCCCGGCTCCGGGCCCCATCCTGCGGGCAGGGCGGGGGGCTCGGCGGGGGGGTACGGCCGCAGCCGGGATGGGGGCTGCGGGCAGGGGGGACTGGATCCTGGGGGAGGAGAGCAGCGCTTCCCCCGGGCTGCAGCCGCATCCCCACACCCTGCCCCGAGGCAGGTGCTTTGCTGATTCACAGGGCCCCGGGCAGCTCACCCTGGGGAGGGGGGACATCAGGGGCTGGGCTGGAGCTGGAACTTCAGCACTGAAATACGGAAACATTTCCAGAGGAGTAATAATTTCACAGCAAAATTAACACTTAGGTGGTTTGGGGCTTTGTATTTGTGGGTTTTCTTTCTTTTTTCTTTTTTTTTTTTTTTTGAAGGAGAACATACTTCAAGTCAGACAAATTCCGCTGAATAGACACTAGAGACCGAATCCCCTCTGGGTATTTCTTCATCCACTCTTTCAGAGCTAACCCAGCAGCCCTGCGCTCTGTAGCTGTCACCATGATCTAATCAAATCCCGGAGCTGCTGCCTGATGCCCAGATACCCGGGTGCAGCCCCTGCCAGAGCAGACAGGGAAATGCTCCATTCTGGGGGCAGGGCGTGCGTTTTTGTTGAGAGCAGAGCCCTCAGCTCCCTGCAGCCCTGTTCGCAGGGTCAGGACCATCCTCAGTCCCGAGAGGCTGCGGAGAAGCAGGGACAGATGAAGGGTTGGGTGGAACAGGAATGAAATGCTGCCTCCAAGGTCATGAAGCTGGTGAATGAAACAGCCAGGAGACACCCTGAGCCCGTGTGTTTCAGGCGATCTTCAGATCGAGTCGTGCTGTTGTGCGGTGCCAAGGTGCGTGCTTACTGTCAGAGCGTATTCCCCTTTTTTACTTTTTCTTTCCTGAGAGCTTTTGGAGACCATTGAGAGAAACAAGAGGTGTTTGCAAGGTTAAGAGACCCAGTGTCTAAACTTACCATGAAGGTTGGCAGTAATTTACAGCTGCAGGCAGCAAGCCCTCTTCATAAGGGGAAGGGAAATGCAATGTCAGAGAACAGAAATCAATAAGAAGCTCCAGCAGCTAGCACTCTCTGATTTAATCCCCAGCCCACGAGAAAGATTTATTCCATTATCTGACAGTTTGATCATTTCAGGAATCCCATAGGTCCACACATCTCTGCTGTTATTATCTCTGGGCTGTTTCCACCAAGGTGCACAGGGAAGATTTGTTAAAGAAATGAACCAAAGAGGGGTGCTGATAGGAGTGTAACAGATGGGACCCCCCGAGACCCTTGTCGTGGAGATAACCCTGGTGATGCTTCTGCACAGTGGCCTGTATGGGTTGGTCTGTGCTGTGGGTGGGAGGGAAACCTTGTGGGGTGCAAGGAAAGCTTGAACCTAAATGTCTGCTTGGAAATAGAGAGGATGAAGAGCTGGGGGGAGGGGGGGGAGGTGTCTGTGTAGGTGGAGCAGCCTCTGCCCAGCACCCGCACCGTGCCAAGGGCTGGTCTCCATGCAGGGGGTGCAGATCAGTGGGCAGAGCTGGAAGGCCCTGGGAGCTGACATCGCTCTGTGTCTGCAAACTGCTCTGGGGGCTTGTTTCCACCCGCAGCCCATGGTCCTCCACAGGCAGCTTCCTCTCACACTGATTTCTGTTACCCCGCTGAATTTGGAAGGTAAAAGTCTGGCTGCTGAGGAGCTTCTGGGATCAGAAGGGCCAAATCCCTTTGTGAAAGGGGAATCTGCTCCCTGTTATGGGGCTGAGCCCCCACACAGTGGATGCTGGTGCCTCCTACTGCCTTTGGTTGGGGTGAGCAGGCAAGCAGGAGGGAACGCTTTGCACACTCATTTGGAAAGAGGCACCCAGAGAAGGGAAATTGGTCGTGAGTGGTGGACAAGCCCAGAATACAGCATGGAAGAGCCACGTGAGACCAGCGTTGGGCACCCGATCTAACCAGAAATCCTCTGGCAGGTCCAGTAGAGCTGCCCAGCCCATCAGCACAGGGAGAGGGAGGCTCCCGGGGAGGCTGAAGGATGATGAACCATTAAGTCATTAACCTTCATTAGTGAGGGCAGACACATCTCGGGTGTTTCACAGGTGGTGGCAGGACCTCAGGGCCAGGGAATGTTCACAGACACACCCCTGGGAAGTGAATTTGGGGTTGGTGGAGCCTTGTGGCTGTCATCCCAAGGTGCTGGAGGAGCTGGTGAGATGGTGCGAGGTGCCTGCAGGATGGTGGTGCTGGGCCTGCTGTTAGACTGGGAGGAATTGGTTCGCGCAGCAGAGATGTGCCGAGGACTTCGCTCCTGGGGTTGTCACAGCTCGGTGTAGGACGTGTCCTTGCTTTGTTTCTGAACTGCGGAGCGGGGTTGGTTATCCCTGAAGCTGCTGTGCTTGGAGCCACTGTGGGGGGAATTGGAGGACCCTTCCGTTGGGAAGATCCCTGTGCTGTGGGTGGGACACCAGTGTCGCGGGCATGGCTTGCTGGGGAGCCGTGTTGACATTGGCTCTTCAGGCAAGAGTGAGGTTTGTGTCAGACCTCAAAATATTTTGCAAGCAAAATAAAAAGTAGCATCAAACAGGGAATAACACAACACTGTGTGAATGTCAAAACCTGATATTTTCTAGTGCTTTTTCCCCGGCCTTCCCCTATCCCACCCCTCCCTCAACACCCCATACAGATTTTGCAGAGCTTGGCGTGCCTTGCCAAGGCAGTTGCAATGACGGGTTTCTGTGCTGCCTGGTACCCAGTCCCACTGTGCGCACCCCTCCTTACGAAGCCCCTTCTCTGGTGTCTGTGGGCAGCCTGAGCTGAGCCCAAGCCCACCCGGGCTGCGCAGAGCTGTTGTGCCCCAGCCAAGGCTGCAGGTGAGACCCCGTCGGCCCAGCGCGGGCTGGGGCAGTGCGAGGGAGAGAGCAGGGGTGGGGGAGAAACCCCTCACTCTGCGGCACCGAGAGCCTGCCAGCTGCCTTTATCGCATTCTTTGTTAATATTTACTCTGACCTGGAGCCGGCACTGTGGCTGTACCCGTTACAGCTGCGCTTGCTGTTGGGGGGCTGTTTCACCAGCACGTGCCTCTTTGTGCAGACGCCGCACGACACGGCCGCAGCCGGGCTGTGGGCTCACAGCCAGCAAAGGGGCACGAACCTCTCAAATGGACCAAGGCTGTACCTTGCCTCGAGCTGCACCCCCTGCCCCTGCTCCCCAAATCGCCAACAGCCACCTCGCCCTGCACTTTCCCGGCGGGTGCTGGAGCTCAGGCGCTCACCCCGCGGCGTCCAGCAGCGCTGGCCAGGCGCATTGGCTTGGGATGGGCAGGAGCCTTGCTGGAGGGGAGAAAACCTCAGCACGAGCAAATGCCTTGGGGGTTTGCCCAGAGGATTTGCAAGCTGTGCTGGTCACTCCTGGCTCTGCTTCACCACCTGCTTGTCCCCCAGCTGCTTGTTTTCACCCTAACCCAGTGTCTGTGCTCTCCTGCAGTGAATTCTGCTGTAGCTGCTCTGAGGGAGAGTACGGGTATGCTGTGCGGGTATGCCCCGACCATTTGTGAGTAGTGAGCAGTGGGGGGAGGCCAGGAATAGTCCAGAACTGAACTGTAGCTCACTCTCTGCTGTTTTATCATCTGCGGATTGCAAGTGATGGAGGTGGGCAGCTACAGAGCCTCTACAACGTCCAGGCACAGGGCGATACTTGCAGCGATGCCCCACTGGGCAGGAAAGTGATTGTGTGATCCAGCCAACAAAGTGAAAATCGGGCAGTGCTCTGGGAGGAGGAGGACTTGAGTGCTTGTGTGTAGGGCATCAGGCGAGCTGTTTTTTTTCATGGCTGGGGACTTGGGGTGAGTTGCTCCATCTTATTTTTCCTCTTGATGTTTGCCCCCTCGCCTCTCAGGGTCTCTGTGGGGCATCTTAACACATTTATGAGCACAGCAAAAGGAAAAGGAAAGGCCTAATTGTTCAAAATGCTGAATAACTATTGATGGAGTGCTCCCACTGTCCCATTTCCCAGTGCAGTGCTGGCTGGGCTCCTCTGTGCTGCCTCTACACAGCACGAGCCGCGTGGCATGACCCAGCTCAGTGCTCTCAGGCTGGGCGTGCCAAGGGGGTGCTATCCCCCTAGCACAAAGTTTGGGGTCCCCCGCCCCTGTTCAGGTGCACCCAGGTCCTCGTGATGAAGGGTAGGTATGTGACTTGGGAGGGGAAGCTGTTTGCAGAGTGTGGGGCTTTGCAGTTTGGCATCTTCCTTGGTGCTGTGACCCAACACCTGAGGCACCGCCTGGTGAACGGGCAGTTTGGGGCTGTGCAAGAGCAGCGGAGCAGCAGGCCAGGCTGCTGTAATGCCAGAAAGTGCCTGGGCAAACATCCAGAGCTAGGACTTGCTGCCGAGCATTTAATTAGAATCCAAGGAAATTAACTTGGTTTTAAAAGTGATGTTCAGGGTGTGGGCCATTCCCATTTGAGGCCCCTCTGCTGCTGCCAAGGAGCAGCCTGGCAGGGATGTATTTGTATGCCCTGCCTGCATCCCTGCCTGCTTTGCCCTGGGATGTGTGTGGGGGGAGCAGCTCATCTGTGGTTCAGACTGTCCTGCCACCGCTCGGTGCTGCACCGCCCAGGAAATAAATACCTGTGGGTGTAGGAGCTGTGAGTCCTCATCCCAGGTCTCTAACGGCTGCAGAAAATCCAGTCAAGAGGAGCAGGGTAAGCACGAAACGTTCTCCATGGTGAGGGACTTGCTGAGCCCACTGTGTCCCAGTTCACTGCCTACCCATCCCACCCCACGGACCCACCTGCATCCATCCTCAGGGACTGGCCTCCTCCCTGTGGAACCCTTCCCTTCTATCGCTTGTCTCACCGTGCGTCGTGGTGAGATGTCTGACGTGTCCATCACATGTCTTGATGTCTCTCCCTGCCACCCCTATTTAGGATTTCCCAGCCTTTTGCTACAAGCTGGGTCCTTCACCCGACTCAAGCAGACGTGCCTCCTGCTGGGTCTGTCCCAGCTGGGGCTGCATGGCACCTGGGGGTACCGCTGCCTGCATTCTGGAGTCTTGGCTGTCCGGGTGGGGTTAAACGCGGGTTCGCACCTTTACAGCCTCCGGGGAAGCTGCCCTCCTGCCTGAGACTCCCAGAGCACTTCAGAAACGCTGTCCTGTGTCCTGCTGCAGAGGCGGCTGTGTCTGGGGGATGACCCAGAAGGAGGAAAAGTCCAATCCCTCAGGTTTCCTGGGCCCTTCCACGCCACCCGTGCAAATGTACTGACATCCACGTCCCCAGCGGGAGCAGAGCGGGAGCGGGGCTGGAGCAGCGCCTGCACGCAATGGCATCTCGGCCTTGGCGCAGGGCCGGGCGGTGCGGGGGGGCCACAGAAGGGCTGAGTGAGGGTTTGAAGGAAACGTCTTGTGAACCTTGGAGCAAAGAAGCTGCAGTTTGATTTGAACATGTTTGCTGGGCAGGGGCTGCCCGGGCCCCTGCTGTTGCTGCTGCTTTTCCTGGTGCTGATTCGGCAGATTTCCATCCTGCCAGTCTCGGGCGCTTCTCCTGGAGGTGGCTCCTCCGGCGAGCCCTGGCTGGGCGGGCATCCCGCTGCGGGTGGCCGAAGGGGTCAGCGTGTCCCCCACACCAGTCCTGGCTGGAGATGGCTCATGTCCCGGGGGCAGCCCAGGCATCGGCCGAGCCTCCTGGGATGGGACATGGCCCAAGGCCAGCTCGGGGGGGGTGTCCTGGCTGGGTGCCTGTCCTAGCGCAGAGCACTGACGGTGCTGATGGAGGATACTCCCAAACCCCCGGGACCCCTCGCTGGCCCCAATGACTGGTCAGACACCAGCACCCGGGCATGAGAGACGAGAAACCAGGCCTGTGAGAAACTAAGACAAACAACCTGGGAAAGAAAAAGTTGAGGCTGATTGAAGAAATGCCTCGAACACTCGCAAGACAAAACTTTGCTTCATTATCCACAAAATGCATATTAAAGTTAACCCCCCTCAATATGCTAACGAGGGCTGTCATGATCATGCCAATGACATCATCCCATGGAACACCTTACCCCTCCCTGTACATGGGATACGTAGGTCTGTGGGTCGACCTAGGGGACGGACCCAAGGAAAGTGGATATGAATCAAAGGGGGGAAGAAAGGACGAGCTCACTCTCTGACCCCCTCTCCCTGGCCCCCCCCCGGCCATCTGGAGAGAGCAGTGAAGCGCAGAAGACGGATGCCAGCAAAAAAGACGGTCGCCTCCTGGAACCCTCGCCGGTGGGATCAGCGCAGGTACCCAGACCGGTGATCTGTATTCCCCCATTCCCTCTATCTCCCTCTTTTTGTATTAAGAAATGCAAGGCACGTTGTATTGCTCTCCACAACTTGCTCTGTACTTAGCCAATTATTGTGTGTTCAATTAGTACGTTGTAGGTAGTTAATAAATGCTTGAACTTGGAGACTTGTTGTCTGCTCCAATTGGGGATTTGCAAATCTGAGTCACTTGTCCCCCTCGTCTGAGCGGGACGTGACACCGGGTTAGTACGGAGCACCCTGAGGTTTCGGCAGTGATGGGGTGGCCTGGAGCAGGGAGCACTTAAAAGCCTTTACAAGATCAGGATTAATTCTGCTCCCACTAGAGTCATCCTGCCTGCACTTTCCTTCCTTTGGAACTGTCTGCTGCTTTTGAAGCTTGATAAATATTTCCTTTCCCCCACTGTCTCTCCACTTCGCTCCTCCTCCCAGGCAATATCTTGCAAAAACCAAACCGTCTGCAGTAACACCTCCTCCCACCCCAAAAGCACTTTCTGTTCTCTAGTTTTTCTGGCCCAGCTTCACTTCCTCAGTGGCTGTTTGGAGACGAGAAGGGGCAGCGAAGGAAACCCGTGCTGACCTGCCTGCTGTCCCGGTGTCCCTGCGCACAAGCTGTGCACAGATCAACCCACTCTGGTCACCAGGGTAATCCTTCTCCTTTGTTTTATGTTTGCTGGGAGACAGGTCCCTCTTAATCTATTAAAGTGTCATTAAAAGGGAAGATGTTTTCTCCATAGGGCCTCAAATGGCCTTTTTAAACTACAGTAAAAATGTAATTACCAGCTCAATTAGGAATTTAACCCTTTCTTGATGTTAACATGCACAGCTCTGTTTCCAGGGAAGTAGCAGCAGGTCTGTAGAGATGGGCCCGATCCAGACACTGGGCAGGAATAACCCAAATTTGTCTGCTGGGTAGGTTCTTCGATGTCTCTGTGACGGCCGGTGATGTGCTGCTGCTGTGATGGAGCAGGGGAGTGTTTTACAAGATGCTTTGTGATCTGCAGGTGAAAATGTTGGTATTTCAGACAATGTCCATCTTGCCCAAAGCTCAGAGATGTCATGGCTTCCTGAGCTGGATCCCATCCCCTCTGAGATGCTCAGGCTTCATCTGGGCTGGAAATAGCCCCCCCCCATTCCATCCCGGTGTGGAGGGGCTCAGCCCATGCTGACAGATGGGATTTGGAGGCAGCCTCCAACCCAACAGCCCTTACAGCTGGCGGGTGCCAGCAGCCCCTGCCATACGGAGCCTCCCAGAGCTCTGTGGGGGCTTGGAGACAGGCCTGAGGATGCATCAGGCTTTGCCAGCCCAGGGATCCCTGGGGCACTGTCATCGCTGCTGTTGTGCCTCCGTTTGTCACCATGGTGTGATGTGGGCGACAGCAGGGCCAGCTCCTGGGGGTGTTTATTCCCACGGGTATGTCAAACACGCTCCAGAAGCAGAGACAGCATGAGGATGTCATCCAGCAATTCTCTGGTTTCACATGAGCTGATGCTCCTAAACGCAGATTTCTCTGCTGTGGTTGTTTTCTTGTCTATTTAGACCGCGAAGTCCTCTGTGACATCCCACTGGTGCTGCAGAGGGTGCAGCACATCCATGGGGTCCTGCATGAGGAAGGCTGGCCCTAGCTTCAGCGCTGGGCAGGCTCAGCTCACCGCAGCAATGCTGCTGAAAAGGCGAGAAGAAACACCCTCAGCTGGTAAAAGCCAATTATTTTTATTAGGGGGAAAAAAACCCCACAATCCTTTATTCATTCTGTGCCTGTGCTTTAAATCGTAGCAGTCGCACCGTTGAGTGGACCTTAATTATCTTACCCGGAGGCTGGGATTGCTCGGTGTGTCTCCCACAGAGCAGCCCTTCACTCCGTGGGCTGAATGTGGCCGAGGTTTGCGCTAAACCCAGCATGAGCCCGGCTGCCTGCTGCTGCCCACAGCTGTCCCGGGAGCAGTCCGGCCAGCCAGGGCAGCTGGTGCCCAGCTTCAGCAGCGGCTCCGCAGCCTGGAGAGGGGCTTCTGCCTCTGATGGTTTTAAAGGAGTTTTAATGTCCCTTGTCAGTGAGGTTTTTGCCCTTTGTGAAGGCAGCAGGGAAGAGGCTCTCATTTAAAGCGCTGCCTTAAAAACCTCTGCATGAGAGGAGATGCTGAAGGTCCTGGTGGCCCAGCCGTGTGGAGGACCGGAGAGGTCACCTTGCCTGCTTATAGATGAAGCATCTCGCTGATGCCACAGTCCTGGTGAGGAAATTAAACATTTGTGTAGTTTCAAATCTCGTTACTTTCCTTGAAGAGTCTTCCCACAGGAGAATTTACCCAGAGAAAGAATTTGGCCCCTGGACCCAAATCCTCATTAGTGGGTGCAGGTGCCTCCGTCCTGCTTGTGACTTTGGGTTTGCTGGGCACCTCGGAGAGGCTGGGTGTGAGCAGAGAGAGATTGAATTCTCAGTCCCAGTGGGGGCTTTGGCAGATGTCCCCAGCCCAAGATAGGGGGCCTGGAATAGAGGGCTTCAGGCAGACTTGTTCTGGCTGAGGGAAACTCTGTCCTTCTCAAGTTATCACCCTGCTGCTCTGCTTTCAGAGCAGGTGAGAAACCAGTTTTACAGCCACCATCTCCTGCAAAGAGCTCTTGCCATAAAGTGGGTAGGTTTGTGTCTTAACAGAACAGCTCCAATATCAGTCCATTGGTTTGCAACTCTTTTTTAAACTCTTTTTTTCTTTTTTTTTTTTTTCTTATTTCTGCATGTCCAAGTGCGATTAAGAACCATCTTCATGGCAACGGCTCTGGCCTGTCTGAGTGCAAACTGGGATGTTTGAGACCTTGCCCTTTGTCCAGTCAACAAGCTGCAGGGTCCAGTTTGGGCTGTAGTTTTGACCATTTATAATGAAGTGTTGAAGAGAGACTAATTTCGTAACACGACCCAAAGAGGAAAGCCTCAGAGGACCAGCACGTGTGCAGGAGCCAGAAGCAACCTCAGCTGCTCCCTGAGCAGGGACGGGGGTTGTGGGCCCTGAGGCTGCTGCTCTGCCCTACCTCACTCCCAGCCACCCCTCCATAGGGTGCCTTTAGGTTTCAGTGCAAGGTGATGTACAGCTCTTACTGTTGTCTCCAGTTTCTGTTGTTTCAGGATTTCCAGCTTGCATTTGCATCTATGAAGTAGAAAAACATAACTTAATGGCAGGTTAGTTTTTGCTCTCACCAGTGCCTGCAGGAGTGCGGGAAGCTCAGGCAGCCCTCAGTTCCGCTCTGCCTTTCAGTGCTGCTGCTTTGCATCTAAACCAGTGACAATCACCTGGGGAAAGCAAATCTTCTCTGCTTTTCCTCCAGCCCCATGAGATGGTCGACAGTGATATCTGGGATCCTGCGATACTGGGGGAGCAGCTGGTGCTGCCCCCCCAGAGGAGCAGCAGCACCAGGGAGGAGAGGGGAAAGGATGCTACTGCCCTTGCCCTTTCTCAGACTACTCCATGCTGTTTCTGTATTTCTTCAGGGTTTGTTTCCTTATCTGTATTTCTGTCTCTTTGTCCACAATAATTTATCACAGGTTAAAGAAGATGTCTCAGGGTTTCAGCTGCTGTTGCTGTGAGTCAGCCCAGAGGTGGTTGCATTTTGTGGCTGGGAGAAGCACTTTGTGCACTGATAGCGTTTTGCAGATGATTTTGTCCACCCTTCCCTCTTTCTGCCTTGAAGGTGGAGGGGAAGGGCTGTCTGGGCAGTGTGGGAAACCCGGTGGCAGAGACCAGCTGCCCTCCTGAGCGTGGTCAGGGACTTAGAGGTGTTGTAGGAACAACCAGGAGGTGCAAGAAGTGGGGAAATGCCTTCCCCCCTCCCTCGGCTTGGCCCGGCTCAGCAGAGGTTGGTACAGCCATGGTGAGGGGTCTGGGGGAGCAGGGTCCGTGCCCAGCTGATACCTGATGCCTGCAAGCAGGCAGGACTGCTGCTGTGCCCCTTGGAGAGCGGGGCCGAGTGTCCTCCTCCTCCTCCCACCCTTCAGGAGCTGCTTCCTGCACCTTCCGCTTCTGAAGGAGCAGGAGGGGGTTGTAATTCCCTTCGGCTTCCAGCTACAGGGTTTGGGCTAGTTCCTTATAGCAAGAGATGTCCCAGGGAAGCCTGTCAGCCCTGCCTGCTCCTGGAGTCTGCTCTGGCCCGGTGCGGAAGCAGGGGAGGGCATCCTGACCAGCTGTCCCCCTGGGGCTGCTGCGAGCCTACCCCGTCCCCCTCGCTCCTCCTTCCAGGACAAGATTGTTTTTCTTCACTTCAGAGAAGCTAAAAACTTCTCTCTCTACCCCAAGGGAAGGCAGGAGCGGCAGTTTGGATTGATGCTGAACAGCTCATCAGCTGTCACACGGGTTTGAGTGGAGGTAGCACAGCAGCCCTGCTTGGGCGAAGCTCTGAAGGCAGTTTGGGTGGGTGAGGAGCGGCACCGCTGTGCCTCGGCAGGGCCAGCCTGGCTCCTGCTGCAGTCTGAAGTGGCTTGGCCAGCACCTTGCTGCTGCACGAACGCTGCGATGCCACACTGCACGTGCTCAGCATCCCTTCAGCCAGCTCTTGCTCCCTGGGAGAGGGGGAAAAACATGTTGGAAGCAGGGAATATACGTCCTTTCCATCCCACCTTGCCAAAGCTATGGGGACTTTTGTGCTGTTGGAAATACTGTTCTCAGCTCTCCCTCCTGAGCACCGTCCAGGGTTGTTTTCACTCCTTGGCAATTCACTTGATTTGGCTCTGACTGTGTGTGAGGGTCTGGTTGAATGAAGCATCCCCTGGTAACATCTATGTAAGCAGCATAATCCACCCCAAAGACCCCAAAAGGCCTTGGGGCAGGTTGTGCACCTCTAGTTTGACAAAGTTGGAAGCTGGAATGACAAAGTTGGAGGTCTGGCCCTCCTGGAGCAACGGGCCAGCGGCCAAGTCTGGAGTCCTGGCTCCGCAGTGCTGGCTGCGCGGGCACAGCCAGGCACAAAATCTGTAGTGAGAGCCGTGATTTCATCCTGCCACGTTAATGACAGCGTCCTTCCCAAAGCAGAAGTCATCCCCGTGTTTCAGCAGTCCTGCTCTGCCTGCCACGAGCGTGGAGGACGGCTGTGCTCAGGCCGGGCTGGCAGACACCGGCGTGGGGCATGTCCCACGCAGGCGGGACTCCGGCTGTGGCCCGGCTGTAACACACGGCTTGGCTCTCGTTCCTGTGAGCTGGCAGTAGTGCTAGCTCCACCTGTTGTTACAGTCAGAGGCGGTTGAAACTCATATAAAACTGTAGGCTGCTATTTATGAAACTCCTTGCATCCAGGAATGCTGCATAAATCCATAGTTATTAGCCCGCCCCTATAACCCAGGGAAGACGAACGCTGCTGGGGAGTGCCTGGGGACTTTTCAGGAAAGCTGCTGCTCCTCAGGCTGAACTCTCATTTAGGGTCAGCTGTTTTCCAGTCCCACCAGTCACTTCATGCCCCTCCTGGACCCTGTTTGTGCCTGCTGAGCTGTCGCAGGTGACGTGGTCTCATCCTGCTGCATTTCAGGGACAGGGCTCTTAGTCAGGCTACAAGCTCCCCCTGCACTGCAGCTCTCCCCGTGTCCCAGCCCAGCTCTTACTGAGCTGCTTCAGAAACCTCTCCCTGCCTTCTACAGCGCGAGAGATGTCCCGTGTGAGGAAACCCCAAAGGCCTGAGCCCGCCTGGCCTCGAGGGTTGGCTCCCATGCGGGACATCCCTGGTGCAGAGCTGGGGGGCATTTCCTGCACCCCACGCTGGGCTCACTCATAACCTTCCTGGAGGGCAGACGTGCTGCGCGGGAGCCAGCTCTCTGCCTGCCACGTCCACAAAGCATCTCACTCCCCACTGAGAGCATTTAATTACCTTTAATTACCCCTGACTTGCTCTTAATTGTTCCCCCATAACACATCCTGATTAGACAGGGAGGGGCGTGTTCTCTTACAGCTGCAACACCCTGAACTTTTCTCTCCTGAGTTCAGACAAGATTAATTTTTCATGCAAAATTATGTGGGTTTCTCTCTGTCCTACCCAGCCAGTGGTTGCTGGGAGCATCTCTGCAGTGCAGTCACAGCCTCAGCCTCAGGTTGGTGGTTGTTATTCCAGTTATGGTCAAAAGAGAGCCTGGGGAGAAGATGGAGATGGACTGTCCAACATGCTGCACCAGGCTGGGGAAAGCACTGGGGCTGGAACAGGATCTGTCACTCCTTAGCTCCATCCTGCCCAGACCCTTCTGGGTCCTCGGTCCAGGTCCTTCTGCCCTCTCAGGCACTCTCCTCTACAGTTGTGGGTTTTCTCATTTCTCTCCATACCTTGACATAATGGGATGAAATTAAACTGCATCAAATTTCAGCTGTCAGGAAGGGAAAAAAAATAATGGCAAAGTCTGTTAGACCATGGAATAATCTTCCAGGGGAAATGGGAGGTTTGCTTCTTCAGATGTTTACATCTGGGCTGGACAGAAACCCTAGAAAACAGAAATACTGTGAGAAATGCTGTAAATACGAGAGCCCCTGGGGGATAAGGAGACTCTTGCACTGGAAGATGCCTGTCCTTGACTTCCTTCTTGTACATCCTGAGATGTCAGGGCACACTTAAAAGTTGGAAATCTACTTCAAATGAGGGTCTATTCTGTAACGAGAAGATTTCTTCAATACATGGGTACCACTGTGTTTAAAGACAACCAAACTGATTGGGTCTGTCAGCTTCCCTGCAAGTTAACCAGGCTTGGTAGTATTCAGCCTTTATTTTTATTGAAAATCAAGAGTTAGAAATTGAAGCTTGTTTTCAGTTGCTGACATTTATTGCTGATCTAATGTATGGTCACTCTCTCCTCTCCAAGCCACGCAAACAGAGCTTTCGCATTGCTCCCTGTGGAGCCTCTCCCCTGGATGTCAGAGGTGGACTTAGCAGAGGTTGGAGGAGCGTTACCCTGGTACAGGGCGTATCCCACCCCCTCCTGCGTTTTCCCTGGGGGTTTTCCCTGGGTGTCCCTGCCCACGATGTGACCAGTGAGACCAACCTGCTGACCCAGCCCCTCTGTGGGGGGAAGGCTGAGTGTTGTGTCAGCCAGGGGCCCACGGTCTGATCCCCAGGGACTGAGCTGGAGATGCTCCAGCGCGCTGAGCGCTGCTGCCTTTGCTCTCTTCTCTCAGCAGGTGCCTTCTCTCGGAAGGCACACGGGGGCTGAATGTCTCTCGCCCAGCTCACACTGCTGGCTCTCTGCAGCCACTGCGTTTTCTGGGAAGGAAACTCTTGGGGTGTCCATCTGCAGCACGCTGGCATGCTCCCACCTCCTGGTGCTTCATGGCAGGAATCTTGGAGCTGGGTCCATCGGAGGTGTCAGGAGCATTGCAGCCAGGCTAGTGAGGTGTTCTGCAGAGCCTGGGTAGCTGCATCTCCTTCAGACACTGCTCTCCACAGGGTAGGTGTATTCAGAAATATCTAAACTCATATCTGTGTGTATGTGGACACAATGTGCTACTCTTACACCAGGTGCTACACTTCTACTATATATTTTTTTCTCCTCTTCATGAAAGTTTGGGGGTTGTGAGCCCATTGCTAGCAAGAGAGAAATGGTTTCTCAGGCTTTGGGTCCCGGCCATGCTGGACCCGTATCTGGGCTGGGTGCCTGACCCTGTGGACTGTGCCTGTGAGCTGAAGGTTCACATCTGGTGCAGCACCTTGTAGCTAAGGATTTTCATGTGAGACGGGCCAGAAGCAGACCGCCTGCAGGTTCACATCTTTTCTCGGAGGAACATTCTGTATGTAAAGGAGTGTCTTGTTTGTCTCTGTGGTGAGACATGCCTGTGGTGTGCAGGGAGAGGGTCTTCTCTTCACTGCGACAGGGTGCATGGTCCCCAGGAGGGAGGGATCCTCTAAGGGATAGAGGTGTTGGTGGCTTTTTCAGAAAGGTAGAGTGCAGTTCTGTGCGTTACAGACGCACAGTAAGGAGTGGGAAGAAGATGCTCATGTGTGTGTTCACAGGGCAGAAAAGGGCTTGTGGCACAGGGAAACTCCCTGATGGCAGCTCTCCTTTCTATCCAGGCTGGGTGTGATTCAGACCCAACCAAACACAACTGCAGCACAGGCTGATTTGCTGCAGTTAAGCCCCCTGCTGCAATAATAATCCTATTAGTGTCACAGATTTAGTGTTTTGCATCTGGGTGTTTATCAGGATTTAATGGCTCTTGACTTGTTAATATTTAAACATCAGCATGTTGCCATTTCAGCGGTTTGGTCTCCAGAGTGGAGATGCTCTGGGACTTGCTGTTGTTTTGACTCCAGGACCTTAAAACACCAGGGTGGTTCCCGAGACATCTAAGCAGCCAGCCATAGGGATCTGTGTAGAGCTGCTGGGTTTTATCCTGGCTCTGATCCCCCGCCTGAGGATGGTTGTGGGGTCTCTAGGCTCATTCTGCCCTTGTGAGCACCTCCACAGTGGTCCCTGGACTGCCCCCAGCCCAGGCCATGGCATTTGGAAGAAGGTCCCCTTTGATCCCCAGGTTTCCTATTGCTCTCCCTCTCTCCTCCAGACACATCCCCCTGGTGCTGCTGCTGTTGTAGCAGAGCTGCAGAGAAAAGGATTTCAGGCTTCAGTTCCTGTAGAGCTGGGATGCTTCAGAGATGAGGAGGCAGGAAGAAAACCCTCCTTGTAAGATTACACTCTTTCCTGACCAAGACAGTTCAGAGAAAAGCAAACACCGGGTGTTTATTGGAGGTGCTGGTCTCACTCTCTTCTCCTGCACCTCCATCTCCTTCTGTGCAGACATGTGCAGTGTCACTCCCAGTTTACACCAGTGCTAACCTGTGCTTAGACCTACCACACCTCCAGCATTACTCCTGAACACAAAGCTGCTTAAACTGACCGGCACATCCGTTCGGATGGGAGAGACTCCCTGCCAGCACACACCTGGCCAGTGCGGAGGGAGGGGAACAGGTATTGAGCAAAACCAGTGTGACATCCACTTGCAGGAAGGGCGATTGGGGTTAATAGCACCCGAAATCCACAGAAGCACCAGCAGATCCATTTTTAACAAGCTGCCCAGAGAAGGTGAATGCAACAGCCAGAGGTTAATAAAGCAGGTAAGTGTGCTCTTCAGAGAGGTGGCAGTGGAAGTTGCATTAGTGAGAGAGCTGTACAAGGACAACTTGGGCAGGAGAGAGAGAATTCCAGCTGGAAAAAGGTGGTGAAGCAGGAGACAGCAAAATTTCCAGAGATGCCTCGGCTTGGGATTGGAAAAAAACATCAATATTTTTAGGGGAAAGTTTGTGAGAACTTGAGTTATGAGGAATAGCTACAATTTTTAGCAATTTAAAGGTGTTAGGAATTATGAGAGTACCTCTTATACCACGGGTGAATAATGTGTCTTTATCCAGCCTGAGCGAGGCACGGGGCAGGTGGATGCGGGGATGTTGGCTGATGCCTGACCAGAAGGAACACCTCAGCTCTGATACGTGTTGGTGTTCCCAGGGCTGGCAGCCCCTGCCCCTAGATTTTAGGATGTTCTGGATCCACATCACTGCATCCAAAGTCCTGCTTCTCGGAGTGAAGGCCCTCAGTGTGTAGGAGATGCTGCAGATGAGAGCAGGACATGGAGACAAAATCCAGGAGGCACAAACCTCTCTGAGGAAATGGTTGTTGGCTGGTGCAGTTTCAAGACAGAAAGGAAAATGTGCTGCCAGCTCTGTGCCCTTGGGAGCCCTCTGTTATCTCCATGGTTTTCATGTGTTGGTGTTATCAGGCTGTAGGACAGACAGTGCTGATTTGATTAAGAGGCAGCTCAACTCTTAGACTCCTCTTGGCAGGCTCAGAACAAATCAGGAACTCAGTCAGGTTTATCTGGCAGTGTGGGCACGAAAAGTGTTCTCCATCATAGGAGACTTGGGTGTGTTAGCCTTTCCCTCTCTTTTTCCAATTTCCTTTTTTAATACTGATTGATTATCTAACTTTTCTTGGGACTGATATTTAACATGTTACCCCCCCAAGGGAGAGTCAATTTTCCTTCCAACTCCATTAAAAACTTGTAATAAAATCTGAAAAGGATGGACGATAGGTCTAGTTAGTAGCATTAAATTAATTAGGGGAAGATGAGTCTAGGGGGTTTCTTAATGCAGTTTAGTTTTATGGATTGTTATTGCTGGGCTCTTCTCATCGATCAGAAGAGATGTCCTTCAGTGTGTGCCCCAGAGGGACGGACACGCTGGGCAATGCCCTGTGCTGACACTGGGATACTCACCTGGGTGGTTGTGGCACTGCCTCATAAATACATGAAGGGGCAGAGCTAGATCTGATCTATGAATGTTAAAAAATTACATTACATCTTCTGTTGTATCTGAAGGCAGTGAGTGATTAAAACTAAATTCCTGGTACTGGAAACCAAAATAGAGACATTTGTAGGTGTGGGAACATTAGGGCTGAGAGGAAGCAAGAGAGCAAATAAAGCAACAAATCCTGACATCTTAGATGGACCCTAACCCCATGAGTAAGATGATAATATGTCCTAGGAAGCTGCCAGAAATGAGTTATGCAAAAGACCGACACAAATGACAGTGGTTCAAGAGCCCTTTGCCAGATGTTTGCGTGGCTGAGCGTGGGGCCAGCAGGGCTGCAGCGCTGCAGCCGTTTACACGGGCCGGGAGCGGATCTGGCCCGCAGACAGCTGCTGTGCAGGCTGGTGGCTCCAGCGGCTGCTTGGGCAACAGCCAGTCTGACTGGGAAAAAGCCAAGCTGCTGCATCGCCCATAATCAGAAATCCGTGGATGTGGATAATACGGGCAAAATTACGGTTCTGCTGCTCTGGTGCTGAGCAGTGCCTTACTCTCCCAGCATCTCCACGGGCTGCTTCGATTCGTGCCCTGAGGGAATCTGATCCCCTGCCCAGGACCTTCCTGGCATCTTCCCTCCAGCTGATCCACTCACTGCTCCCAAAGTCCTGTTGCAGGCGGTAGCAGCTGATGGAGAGACGAGGCAGAGCGGCCGTGTCCCAGTGCTGCCGAGGCAGGTGTGCAGGAACTAGGACACCCCTCCTTGCTTGAACAGAGACAGACCCTTCTGTTCTGCACCGTTGTTACGGGAGAGCCCAGAAGCTGGGAGACAGACTCTTGTGCTGATTCCTGCTCTCAGAGTAACTGCAGTGCTGGCTGCTTTCATCTTGCAAAAATACATCCACCTAAGGTCTCTTTCCACCCTCCTGTGCAAGCACACAGGTTGCCAGAAGGCTTCCTCCTACCTACAAATGTTTTATAATTCCTCAAGGTGTATATGCACAGAGGCGCAGTCTCCAGCATACAAAACCTGTAGCAGCCCGTATGCAAAACCTTTCCCTCCGTTTTGTTGACTCAAGACAGTCAAAGGGTGGATTCAGAGCACTTGAGGAGTCTCGTACTGGGCCCCAGTGCAGATTTTACTGTATTGTAAAAGCCTGCTGGAAGCTTTTCTCAGCAGCCTTGATGTAATGGCCAAGGGAGGACGAACATCTCCTTCAGCCTTTCAGATGGTCCCTCTAGGTTAGGGCAGAACCGCGTTTGAGCTCAGAGCTCCCGTCATTCCTCTGCCTGTCTTGTTGCTCTATTGAGGATTCAGGCTTTCTTCAGCAGCTTTAACCAAATTGGCTCAAAAAATTAGAAAGTTGCTCTGTACATATCCAACCCACTTCTCTTGTCAATTCTTATTTGGTGGCAGAGATCAGAGGGGTATTCAGGTAAGAGCATGTGGTAATTATTACACCTGGGTCCCAAGGGCACCCTTTAAAGGAACTGCTCTGTGCCGTGGGGAAGGGGGGTTGGCGGTGGGTGCAAGTGCATGGGGGTCAGAGTGAACAATGGGGAAAGGAACAGCAGAGAGAGGAGCCAGGGCCGCTTTGGTGTAAGCTGCCCAAGGCAGAGGAGATGCTGCACGCTGCAAATCACCTGCCTGTTTTCTCCAGGTCGTTGTACAATTGGTGAGTGCTCGAGGGATTGGTGACTTGGTGAATGTGTGAGTGTCCAGGTACCATATATTTCTGAGGAAACCACTTCCAATAGTCAGCAGCTCTGGGGCACAATGTTTAAATGTTGTCTGATGCCTTTTTGGGGTCTGCCACGGGCCTGGACCCCAGAACTGGGGACTGAAGTCTCCCAGGTCGCGCCCTCGATGCACATGCCATGGGAGCTCCACCTGCTCCTGCCCAAACCTCTCTGGGGTCACCTGGCAGCCAAGGGAGGAGCTGGTTGCTGCAAAGGAATCTCATCAGCTTCATTATTTTATATTCAGAGCACTCAAGAATGACAAGTGCCTGAAGGCAGCAGGAGCCCTGAGCTCGCCCAGCCCCAAGGTCCCTGTTTGCTGGCAGTGTGGCCGATGGGGGAGGCGAGCGTGCCAGGGCAGAGCTGTCCCTGCGTCTGCACGCGTGGCTTCTGCAGGAATTTTGTACGGGTGAAACTGCAGGGACACACGGCTTCTCCTCAAGGAGTAAATGCAGCCACAGATGTGTTTGGCCCAGGGAAACAAAAGTTTGTTCAAATTCTTCTTTTTGCTTTTTTTGTGATCCTGTACAGCCCCAAGAAGCCCCATTTCCCCCCGTGGCCTGGCTGGCCTGATGCACCGTGCAGTGTTCAGGGACTGGGATGACTCCTCTGGGCTGCTCCCAGGGGTGGCTGGAAAGGCAATTGCTGCTCCTGAGTGGAGGAAACCTGAGAAAATAATTTGAAATATCCTCGTGCCACATATGCTTTATTTTGAGGAGCAGGCAATAACCCTGCATCCCCAAATGAAATACTGAATTTTAAGGGAGATGCAGACAAGTACAAATGAAAAGTGTCTCTGATAATAAAGAAACCATTTGCTGAAATTAAAATGGAATGCATTACTGTCCAGGCTGGAGACAGAAATGTCAGCAGAGCTATGAAAGGGGAGGCTGACTACTTAGGTGACCAGATACATTTATTGTTTTCTTTCCATTAATGGCAGTGGCAGTATTAGAGAAAAAAAATCAAATTGCCTGGCAACTTTTTAGAAGCGAATTAAGTCCAGTCCTTGCAGAGTTCTCCTTAGCTTCTGTCTCAGCAGGAATAGAGACTTGAACAGACTTGGCATCCAGAGGGACAGGGGTGGGGAAAGAGGAATTAATTTTGCTAAGCAGAAAGAATATAGATAATGTCATCATAATCATTAAAAGGACAAGTGAAATTGGTCCGGCCCTTGAAGCAGTCAGTATGACCCATTATCCAGTTGAACTGGCATTTGATGGGAATGGCTGGTTACTGTATTGGATGGGTCTGTTTCACATCATCAACTAATGCAGAGCCAGGAGTGCATTAATGTCAGGCCTCGTGCATTTGCAAGGAGTTTGTGGCAGGTCTGTGTTTAAGGAAGTGTTTACGTGGCCGATCTGAATGCAAATGTGCTTGGGCATCCTCTAGGATTCACTGACATGCCTCTGTCTGACCAAACCGACCACATCCAGAGCCTGTTGAAGTTAATGAAAAGCATCCGATGACTCTAATGGGCTTTGGGCCGGGGCTGGTGTGTCAGCAGACACACTGCTCGGTGATGTAAGCACCATCTGTGGGGATGTAAATGCTCCGTGTGCTGTTGCTGGCCGGGGCAGGTGCTCTTGTGAAAGTTCAAGCCAGGCCAGATTGCAGAAAACTTGTTGTGGGGGAATTGCCAGCCTTGTTTTATACTGCCATGGGGCTCAGGTAGTGGGAGGAGTGTGGAGCAGGCTCTGGAGATGGGGTATTTCGTGCATGGGATCGTTAGGGCACTGGTGCTGCAGCTCCCATCACACTATGCCTGTGAGGTTGGAAAAGGGACACCAGCATGCATCTGTTTTTGTCAGAGCTCCGTGACAGATCTCTAGGTTGCAGCACCTAAGGCCGGGCTGTAAGCCCTGGAACACCCATCTCCCGCATGGTTTACCTGAGTGAGGACTTGCATCTTTCTGCAGGATCGTGTCTTCTTTCTCCCAGTGGGGTCCCCCAGCCAGAGCTGCAGAAGGACTCGGGGTGACAAAACAGATGCTGAAACATGTGGCCTTGCTGGTAAATGCTTCTCCCCGATGAAAGCACCCCATGCCTCGGTGCGTGTCTCCCATCTGTGGGAGGCATTAACTCTGCTGTCCCGCCTCACCACACTGGAGGTCTGTGATGTGCTGAGCACTGAGGGAGCTCAGCCCAGCCGCGGCGGCAGCTGAGGTTGCCGCTCTGTTTGGAGGCACCAATGTTCCCCTGAACCGCAGACCTGGGTTTCAGGGGCCGCCTTGTTTGGAGGTAGGCTGTGGGTTGCACTTTGCCACGATCAAATGTGCTGTTGGGAGCGTGGCTGCAGGAAACGATCACCTCCCGCTGCCCTTTCTGCTGCCAGGGTGCAGTGTCCTGCCCCGGAATGGCCGGGGGGTTGGTGGGTTTGGGGTGGGGCTGGTGCGGGTGGAGGAGGCTCATGAGACTGGCTGCAGCACCAAAGCTTACGGCATAGCCCCGGCCAGAAAGGCAGGAACGAACAGCTCGGGGAGGAAATTCTCAGCCTCTGGAGGAGCTGGGTTTGCAGTAGAGCCCTGACCATTGCCACAGCATGGCACTCCTCCGTTGGTCACGAGACAGTTAATTTCCATTTTTCTCCAAGCAGGAGAAAGCACAGAAGTAAAAAAGTCTCAGTGATTTCAGTCAATTAAACTAAAGCCTACTGGGTCTGTTGCTTCTGGATTTTTAAAATTGATTTTATTTTATATTTTTGTAAATGAGCCTTCCAGGGTCTTTGAGCACTTACCATGGAGTGACAATCACCATCCGTTGCCTCGCCTCTGCCCATGCTGCCTCTCCACGGGAGCTCAAGAAATCTTAACATCCCATCAAAAGCCAATTACATTCTGACACACCAACTGGAGACATCGAGAGATGGGGGAGAGAGCATCTTACATAATGGTTTTAAAATTACATGGAGCATGCTGAATATTTGGTGCTACGAAGTGCCAATGGTTCAGAGCAGCAGCGAGAGAAGGGTAATGGGAAGGAGTTGTAGTGGGATTTGTATGTGAAAACCCGCTCCAGGCTGCAGGTGCAAGACCTGATCCTGCACCTTGTCTTTGCTTTCAAACGCTGCAGCTTTCTTTGGAGGGAAGGATGCCCCAGCCTTCCACCTCTTGGGTCTCTTTCTCCCCATGGGATCAGGGTATCGCTAGCGCAGAGGGGGTGGTGGCTGCCTCCTTGTCCTTTGGGAACTCCCCCAGGGCCCAACAAACAGAGACAACCCCTGTCCTGTCTGCAGCCCCAGAAGGAGAGAGGGGAGAGCTGTGGGCAGGGTGAGATGGGCAGTCAGAGGCACTGGGCAGAAGGATCCATCCAGGGCTGTTCATGGCAGAGCTGCAGGTGGGTAAGGGCTGGGAGACCCTTTCTGGGAAGTGCTGCTGTGTCGTCATCCCCTGCTTGTGTCCTTCCCAAGGCGTGTGCTGTTGGCCGGTCCTGAGGGCAGGACACTGCTTGGGATGAAATGGGTACACTTGAGACTGGAGGTTATGGCAGTGAGATGGAGGAATATTGAATTGTCTTGGATTTTTCTGGCCTTTTTCTGGCCTGCAGCACTATGACCCCAGCCTGTTTCACCCCTAAAACCTGCTGAGAGGTAACAGACTCCCACAGCCAGAGACCACGTGTCAGCAGCTCTCTAGAGCCCCTGGGAAGGTGACACTTGCCAAGCAAGCCTCTGAAAAAAATATTGGTCTCCTTGTCCTCAAACTAGTGGCCAATCCTCTCTGTTGGCTCTCGAGGACATGCCTAGTGGTCACGGCTGCCCATCGTGCCTTGGGAGAATGGTGTTGGGTGAGCAGAGAGGGCTGTGGGGCTGCAGCACCCACCCTGCCCCGTCCTGGAGAAGGTGCTGCTTTCGGGGTCAAGTCGGCCAGCTGCCCTATAGCAACGTAAATCTTTCTTAATGTCATTGGCTGGGCTTGGGAGCATGGCAGGAGGGCTGTGGCTGACCAGGCAGCAAATTAACTGGAATTACGTTATCTAATAATTTATATGATGCCTGTGTGTTTTGGCAAGACACCTTCATTAATAGAAGATGCCCTCTGCCTGCTGACTGTTTACATTACTGGTTTCCCAGGGACCCCACATGATGTTTCCCTTTTTAGTGACCTTCATAAAAGAGAAAAAAAAAGCTCCTCGTTTCCCTTGATTTTTATAATTAATTTTGTTCCCTTCTGCTTTGCAAGGATTTATTCCTCTGGATTTAAAACACCATAGGCTTAAATGTCCCTCTATACCGGTGTAAATCAGAACTCACTTCCCGGGTGTGACTTGCATTACAACAGCTGCCGGGCAGCCCAAGGAAGACGCCGGCGTCTCTGGGGGTCGGTGGCCCCGGACTGCAGGGCAGGAGCGTGGTGTTGGTGGGTAAGTGCCAGCACGCCTGTGTGAACGCCAGCCGGGTCAGCACCTCAGCCTCTTGTGCCGAAGCCGTCGGAGCTGCTGCCGGCTCCCCTGGCTGCAGACACGGTGCCCCTGTCACTTTGCAGCCCCTCCCTCGCTCCAGCGTGGGGCTTCGCTCAGGGCAGGGTAAGGCACAGCAGGATGTCATCTGCCATGTCCTGTGAGGAGGGGCATGTGGCAGGCTCTGCTGAGGACAAAGGCATTCTTGGGTGACGTTGGCATGTTGTTCCCCAGGTCTCTGATGCTCTGCTTTTGCTGTCAGCCGGCCTGCTGGACCCTTTTCCAGTTAAATCTGACCTCCTGTGGGGACAGTGGCAGTAGCAGAGACCTGCTGGCTCCTCAGGATGCTTGAGACTGAGCTTCTTTGAGGTTTTTTCTTAGCTGAAGAAGACAAAGTCTCATTAAATCCATCTCCGAGCCCTGGTGACGTGGAGAGGTGACATCAGCGATGTGACTCACAAAACACCAGCAGAAAAGCAGCATCCAGGAGGGCAGGTTGGTGCTTTGTGCTGCTGGGAGGGGAGAGGAGGAAGGAAGCCCCCTGCAGCCTGCATGGGTGTCTGGAGGCGCGAGCTGTGCCGGGGTGCAGACACCTCTGCCCTGCTCCTTGGAGCCTGCTCCCACCCGAGCAGCCTGGGGAAAAGCTCTGCCGGAGGTGTGGGAGCTGTTGGGGCCCACCGGGAGCCTCCTGCCGTGGGGCTGGCAGCCCATCTTGCCACCATGTTTTCATTGCGCTGTGGCCACAGCAAGCTTGGGTCCATCTCCAGGTGCCAGAACTTCTGAGATCTGCTGCCATCACTCCTCCTGAGTGCAGTGGGGATGGCACTGCCAGCTCTGGGCATTGGCAGTGGCCCCTTCTCTGACCCGAGGGAAGTGGCCAGCCCCACCTGGAAAGAGCTTCCTGGCAAAGAATGTTTGTGGATTTACAACCCTTATGGCACAGATCGTACCTCAGGCAGCCATGGATAGTGTGATCCAAGCTCTCGGTGCCCTGGGGACCCCCCGTGCTGCCTGGTGGTTGCTGCCCCCATAGCGGGTCATTTGTAGGGAGGGGCTAAACTTCTTGGTGGTTTTCCTGTTGTGCATCAGACGAGGGCACCAATTTTGTCCAGACTTGGTTGGGAATTGATCAGTTGTCGCTGGTGAAGGGCAAAGCTGCCATGGAGCGACAGGTGGGAACAAGCTGTTCCCCTTCCCACCCCCCTCTCTGATGGATTTGCAGAGCAGTATCAGTGAGTTGAGTATCTCCATCTCCTAGTGTCCGAGGGTGCAATGAAAACCTCTCCGGAGAGATAAGGGTGCTGCAGAGCACCACAGCATCAGCTGTGCCAGCCGGCGCAGGCCGTGGTATCGAGGGCTGGAGAGCCGCCGGGCTCCGCTGCCGAGGCCCTTCGCACCCTGTGCAGCCAGAAGGACCCTCCTGGGCCCAGGGGGACCATGCCCGTGAGGGACGAGGTATCTCGGCGCCGCTGCGCCATAGGATGTGTCTCCCTGTTTTGAGCACGCGCTTCCCTTCCTTTGAATTAGAGCTGAGAGGAGCGAGGGTATCGTAAGGTGGGGAGGGGGAAGCAGCAAAGTTTGGCTCATGGTCTCTCTTTCGGAGGATGGCTGGGGGGAGTCCGGGCTGGGAAGGTTATTGTCCGGGTCCTGTCTGATCTCCCTTGCTGTTCTGGCCTCTTCGAAGGACACAATATAGGGTTTCAGTCAAACGATGTGATGGCTGGTCGTGTCACCTGGGCACTGCCTGTGCCACCATCTCTGCTTCAGCCCAGGGCTTGGGGTGATGCCCAGACTGTGCTGCTCTGCCCCGTGCCTCAGGGGTGCCCAGCACTGGTGCCTGGATGGTATTTGCTGGGTAAATAAGATGTAAATTATGGCTCGGCCTGGCCTTTTGGAGTACTATGAATTGCACCTAGGAAAAGGAGTTAGGGACTTTGTCTTGGGTCAGCAATAATTAGGATCTATAGTTATTACTCTCATGTGCTTGATGGGTCACTGGCTCCGTTCTGGTGCACTCTGCTCTTGGGCAGCACCAGTCGCTTTCAATTATCTAACACCAACAAAAGAGAGGATTAAACTGAAGCTGAAACCCAGCAACGCATAAACCTGCAGTTTCCTTGAGCAGCAGGAGAACCCTTTGATGTCTCTGAACGGGCCCTTATAGGCATCTGGCTGCCCTGAGTCCCCCCTAATAAAGCCCCCTCTGCCCCCACCATTCTCTGCCACGCAGTGGGAGCTGGTGGGTGCTTCCCAGGCACGGGGTGGGTGAGTTCATTTGGTTCTGTTCTTACAAGGTGCTTGTCTGCATCCTCCTCTATCCCCTTGTAGACAGTGGGACTCCTGCAGAGCGGATGAGAAGGCAAATGCTGACTTTCTAATCTTAAACACATAGGGACAGACTGAAAAGGAGCTAAAGGAATGGATGGAGAAGCACATAGGGGGAAGGACGGGTGGGTGGTGGGATCAGTGGCCAGGAATGCATGGGCATGGATGGGAAGGAGATGGTGGTGGTGCCAGGACCCTGCTCTTGGTCCTGGGGAATGTTCCCTCCATGGTCCCTGATCTGGGTGCATGCAGGGCCCAGGGATTTCAATGCCAGGGAGCTGTCTGGTCTCGCTTGCTGGGGAGTGCTCGCTGCTCGTGCTGCCCCATGGAGCCTGCCTGTGAGCCCGCTGCCGGCAGCCTGGCTGCCAAATGGCTTTTCCCTCTACTGATGGTGACCCCAGAAGCGTGCAGCACTCTCCTGGGCTCTGCAGCAGGAGCCTGCACACACCCCGTGCTCATTTACAGTCCCTGGCTAATTAAAAGAACCAGGGCTGCTTTGCAGTGTGCAAAGCCCTGGGATGGCTCCAGGGCCCCTGGTCAGGATCCACGGGCCTGGGCTGGGACACGATGCCCGGGCAGGGTGGTTGTGGACGGGGATGGGGGGACTGTAAGAGCAGAGCTTGGTTAGCGCCTGCGGCAGAACACAGACCCTGCAAACGACCCCCCTCCCGCGCTGCCTCTGAGCAAGATTCATCCATCTGGCTGTGGCAGAGGCTCTCCCTACCTGTCTCCTCTCTCCCTGCATCCCTGTGCCTTGACTATTGACGGACACCATCTTTTCCTGCTGCAGGATGCCTAGAGCTAGCTGGCAGGAGGGTTTGCAAACATGTCGAGAGAGGCCTGGAGGCACAGGAGTATCTCCTGCCCTGAGCGGGGAAGATTCATCCTCTGGGCCCATCAGGGAGGGTGAGAGATGTGTTTTTCCTGCTCTCCCATAGCAGAAGGGCTGTGCCATCGCACACAGACCTATGGCTCTGGTGGGGATGTTGCCTGCAGACGGTGCCAGCGCTGGATGCGCGGAGCTCAGGGAAGGGGTGGGGAGCTGCGTGCCTGGGGGCTGCTCTGGGTTCGGCTCCCAGTGTCTCTGTGAGCATCGATTTAGGGTCTGTGTGCATCGGGGACTGCAGCCTCGTGTGGAGTGACTGGCTTTTGGTGGCAGCATGACCATACTGGCACTGTGGCCGGGTTAAGGAGACCTGTGTGTCTGACAGGCCCACAGCACCCTGCCAGTGATGGTGGTGGCTTCTCTTTCTGGCTCTAGCCCTGGTGACCCCACAGAGCAGCGCAGTGTGGGTCCTGCTGGTCTGACAGGGCTTTACCCATCCTCAGTGCCAGCAGGGGTTAGATGTCCAAAAAACATGGGCTTTGTCTCTTTGTGCCTAAACCTTCCTGTCAGTCCCTAAGCTTCTCACCCTCACCTCAGCCATCATGTCACTTGCCCGAATGGGGAAGCTGAGACATCAGGTCCTATCCATTATTTCTATTGAAAAAAACCCAACACCACAACCCCCTACAAAAAAACCAACCAACCAGCTAAGGGATAGTCACCTTTGCATCAGCCAAGTGCATTTTTCCAGGCAGCAGTCTGACCCCAGATGATGTCCCAACTCTGCTGCGCTCCAGGCACCTGGGGGTAGCGTGTGCTAATGAGAGAAGAGCACGGCTGTGCTGTCTGGGACTAACTATGGTGGCTTGGGTTTCATTTCTTTCTCTTTTTCTGTCCTTGAGGTTTGTATTTGTTTGTCTTAAGCATAACGGGGTAGATGGTGTTTGAGGGTTAACAGCATGGCCGGGGGACTTGAACTTGAGTTGGGATTTCCCAGGACACCAGGATGGGAGGGTGATGGCAGGAAGAGCTGCTCCCTACCAGAACTGAGTCATTCTGAAGCACAGGGACACATCGCTTAAAGAGAGTGAGGTTGAGACTGCAAACACCGATGTGTCCCTATCCTTCTATAAAGTAAGGGCTGATCAGATTTCTATGTTGGCTGCGGGCTCTGCCTGCCTCCGCAGCACCGCTGCTGGGGCTGGAGGCACAGCATCCCTTGTGGGGTGTTTTCCCCTGCTATGGAAGCGTACGAGGAACTCTTGCATCTAAGGGGAACAGGTTACTACTTGCTATCCACGCTCACACAGACCTGCTGCGAGGCGGTGGGGTGGGTGGAAGCGACGCACCGGAGGAGGGATTTGAAGAGAAAAGCATCTGAAGATCTGGGCTGTACAGGGAGCTCTTTCCAGCTCGCCTGGCAATTGCCTGAGGCACTGCAGAAGTAAAGCTTGCTGGTCTGCAATTGGGTTTCCTCGGTGTGAAATTCCCCTCTCTGCAGTGAGAGAACTTTTAACTAGAGGGGTTTAGCAGCAAGGGAAGATACCGGTTTTTGCAGAAATCAGGTTTGTGTTTATGAAACATTGTCACTTGCTGGGAAATAATTTTGTCAACTCTGTGAACAGATAGGTCTAGGATGGTGACAGGAGTTAATCAAAATCCAAATGCAGGGCCATGATGCAGGGAAAGTGGATGCTGACTCAGAAATGACCAGAGACGTTAATATCCTTCCCAGGGTAGGACTGGAAATAGGGATATGACATCTACATTTTCCCACTGACCTAAAACATTTCAAAGAACATAAAGTCAGATCCCCAGATTTGTAGGGGTTTTATGGTCATGACAGTCTGGTTGGCCTGCCCAGCACGGGCGGATTTTCTTGACAAGATGAAGGGGAGAACTGCAAGCAATTCTCTCCCTCAAGTTATGTGTTGCAAATCACTGACAGCCAGCACAGAAGGTTTTGCAGCAGAATTGATGATGATGATATGAGGCTTGAAACGGGAACCCTACTGGTGATGTGGAGAGAGCTGGAAATCGCTTCTGATCTCTTGGTGTCAGATGTCTCATTTACAATAAATAAATACAGAAAATACACCCCAGAGAGTTGCTGTCAGATACCGGGAGTCATCAGTCAGAGAGCTCCCTCGGCATTTGGTATTTTAGGTCAGCTGGCTTTAGCTTATTGGAAACTGCAGGCAGATAAATATCAAGGACTTTCTGAGTCAGAATTGTGGTATACTGAAGACATTCAGTGGTTCATTTGGGGGTTGGGTCAGTCTGTAAATGAATAAATTAAGTGCAGAACCGAGCAAAAGCCACTTCCAAAATTTCCCATGAAATTAAAAAGCAAACCTTCAGCTGTTTTCTTTCACCTCCCAGGAATATTGAAGGCAGGGACCTGCACTGGTGAGCCTGGCGGCGGGTTCAGGAGCCCGTATGGCACTGTGCGGATGTTCCTGCAAAGGGCAGGGCTCGTTTGCAGCAGCTGGAATGGAAATGTAGAAATCCCACTGTGTTCCCCTTGGTCCTGCAGGGCTGGAGATGAAACCTGCTGGCAGAAGTGCTGCTGGAAGCGCCAATGCGATATATCATCGCATCTTGGTGATTTCAACCTCCATTAGTTTGTAAACATAAGTATTCACGGTGGAAAACCTGATTTGCAGAACTCTGCTGGCCTAACAGAAGAGAAAATGGGACCGTCCAGCCTCTTTGCTCTGGCACTGCTAATCAGCATGGCTCAGAATCTAGAGACCAGTCCTGGTGATGAAAGGCTTGTGGACGGCCCTCGCCTCTGAACCAAAGCTCCTGCCGGCGCTAATTCCCCTGACGTCAGTGCTGACATCCCCAGCAGAGAATGTGCTCCCCAGGATTATTCCAAGTGATTGTTTAGTGAATAATTCTGGATAAGGAAAATGCAGAGGGGAGGAATTGGAAAATTCTTCGCTGTCAATTCACAAAAAAGGAGAGATGGAGGAATTTGTCATGTCAATGGTTTGTCTGTGAATTATTCACCCACTTCACAAAAAACCAGAATCCCTTTCTCCCCAGACCCGCACCCCACCCAGGAGGAGGTTCGCTGGCTTTGCTGTAATGTGGTTTGACGTGCTGGTCGCTGGCGATGCCCCCACCAGCTCCCCGTGCTGAATTACACATCGCACACACCGCAGGTGAGTCCTGCTGCCCGAGGGGAGGGTCCCCGAGCCGTGAGGGGAGGTAAAACAGCAGGGCCAAACCCGGGAGTGATGCCAGCCGAGCTGTAACCAAGCGGAAAGGCTGTTAACGGCGCATAACCTGATGCTGCGGTACCAGTACTGGGAGGGGACGCAGCATCAGCAAGGGCCGTCAGAGCGATGTTTTACTGTCTCCGTGCGCCCCAGCACCCGCTTGGCAGCAGGAAGGGAAATGCCGTTGAAATCCCTGTCGGAGGGAGGGAGAAGAAACACGTTGTGGTGGAAGGTGGAAGGTGAAGGAGGGTGGGATGGGAAAGGGCAAATGGTTGTTTTCAGCTGCTGTCCCTACGGTGTGCGTGCTCAAACAGAAAACCTGAGTCGGAGAGTGGGCAGAGGTGAGTTCAGCCTGTGGAGTAGGGTCTGAGAGGGGAAAGGGCAGCACCAGCCCTGATGCACCCCAGTGCGGAACCTGCAGTTAATTGTAAGCATCTGGTCTTGCTTGGAGGTGGCTGAACTGAGAGCCTGGAGCACTTTGCTCCCAAACTTGGGCTGGGAAAGTAATTTAGGGAGTGTCTAAATGGTCAGGAGGACCATATGTTTATTTTTCTTACACTACTATTGAAACTTCCATTGTTTAGCTAAAGCTGCTATTTAATACCCCATTTAAGTTACCATGGTAAGAAATGTCTACACCAGGGCTTTCAGGGTGCTCACGGAATTGGTTTGAATCCTCAACTAGAAGGTTGTATAATTTACTGGAAGAGGCCAGATCTTACTCTCATTTTCATAACATGGTGCTGAAATTGAGCCAATTTCTTAAGAAGCTAAGATTATCATGCTAAGCTGAGTTTTCACTGAAGACACACATTTTAGACTAAGAAATGAGACTAGAAAACACCCACAACAAGAGCGGGTTATCATCTATCACCTGCATTACATCTGTACTCCCACACCTGACTTAAGATCTGCTCAGGGCTGGTCTCTGTACAAGCACGGAGTGAGATTCTGCTGCTGCCTCACAGCCCATATAGAGGAAAACTGAACAAGGGCAAAGGGACAGGACCATGAAATGGCTCTGATAATTTTTTTACAGCCTTTGCATTTTTTCTCATGCCCAGGCTGTGGAGGAGGTGCTTCCCTGCGTGAAGAACAGAGGTGGCTCCAGTGCTGGGATTCCTCCTGCTGAGTGAGTAAAGAGAAACACAGTCGCACCCATCACTAATTCAGAGCAGGGGAGTGCTGTGTGGTGTTTTTACACATACAGCAGACTCTCCTACGGGGCAACAAATTGTGGGAGAGGTGTTGTATTGCTCCTCAGTGACTCTGGCTGTTGCTGGATGGATAAGTTGGTTCACGGTGGGGGAAAATATTTCCAGGGAAATGTGGCTTGTAAAGTGGCTGTTGATCTTACGAGATGCTGCAGAAAACATGTGTCTGGGGTATCACATACATTTCTGGTTTCTCTTTTGATGTTGCCCTGCATGCTCATGGTTCAGTGGAATTATCCTCTGTGTGTGGGAAATACTATGAAAGAAAGTTTCATTAGGGTTCTCGTCCCGGGGGAGACAACTGAGGAGACTCAGTTTAGTGTCCCTGGGCTGGGAAATTTCATCCTTTGTAGTAAAGACCAAAGGTGAAAGGATTCATTCCAGCTGAGTGTGTGAGCAGGGCCAGGATGGGAAGATGCTGACAGGCAGGTCCATGGACCAGTTTTACAGTCACAACCTGGGGTTAAATGGGCTGAAATCAGCCTGCAGGCTCTGCCCAGGCAAGAGGAAAGGCTGTTGATGCTCCAGCTGGCTCTGTCCTATTTAACAACACCCAGCTGTGGAAATCCAGAATTACCAATCTGGAAAGAAAACCACATGGTGCCTGGTTTCCAGGGGCCTTTTGCTCTGCTGCTTTAGTCAGTGGGTTAGCCTCAGGGTTGGGTAGGAGCTGCTGGCGTCAAACTGGGGTGTTCTGTCCTGTTACCTGGGACTGCGGCTCAGGGCAGGAACCACAGAAACGTGTGTTTCCCTCTGCAGAGTAGCAGCTGGACCTGGCTGCCCTTATGAGGACTGAACGGGACAAAGCACAGCAACAGAGCCGACACTGCCTCGTACTGCACTTCCATGTCTGCTCTCCTGCATGAGGAAAAGTCACTGCTCTTCAATTGTACCTGGGTTCTGAAGACAGCACACTTTCCTACCATTCCTCTCGATTCGGCTTTGACAACAACAGAAAAAGAGCAATAACAGGTTCTCAAGTCAGTTTGCTTGACACAGGTTTGGTGCGCTGCCCTTCAGGGGAACTCTGACCTGGCCGAGAGCAGCACGTTCCAAACCAGTTCTCTTCTGGGTGCTGCCCCACTCTGTCCTTACAGCAGAGGGTCAGCTTCTCCTCCCAGGATCAACAGGGAGTATGTCCTTTGCCAGGGGAGTGTCTCTAGATTTGCTCCAAACACAGCCAGGTGATGAACAAAGAGGGTCACTGTTGTGCATCAAAATTTACCCGTCCCTGGGAAGCCTGTGGGAATTTTGTCCCTGGGACAGGATTTCAGGACATACCTTCATACAGGGCTTGCCTGTCTTTCATGAAGGTGCCGTAGAACAGCCAGAGAAAGCTTTCTTTCCTGAAGAGAGTAAGAAAAGGATCGTGGAAGGAAACCAACTTTTTTCTTTCCCCCCCCAATTGAGCTGTCCAGTTTGAAGGATGAGCCAAGAGGAGAATAGATGAGATGACCCAGTGTGCAAGTGGCAGCAGAACGCTGTGTGTGGGGCTGCATTCACAGCTCCATACGTCAGGGAGGCCTTTGGGGGTGTCACTCTGTGTGTTGTAGAGCTGCATCTCCGGACAGCTGCATGTGATGGGACGTTTGGGTTTTGTACATGAGGAAAGGGGGAGTTAGAGCTCCGCCAGCAAAAGGTGTGTGGAGATGGTGTGCTTTGATGTCCCTGTGCTGGAAGGAGATGAGCAGGGGAGGCTGGGCTTTGTGCAGGCAGATGTGTTAAAGAGAAAGTGAATTCTGTGGTGTAAAGGTAAAAGTAATCGAGTGTATGGGGTGCTTGTGTGTATGCATGCATGTGCATGCCTGGAGAGACCTTACAAGGTGAAAAATAACACCGTGTGTCGTTAATTTGGGAATATGTTGGGCATTTGGGGTGAATGTGTGTCATGGATTCATGTGTTTGGATCGCGTGGGGGGTGTTGTGCCCCGGCACTGCACACACGGTTAAATGGTGAGAAGTGCACGATCGGGGATGAAAGTCTGAAGGATGAGCTGATTTCCCCGGAGTCCCGGCTTTCTCCCACTGTTCCGTCATGGCAGCCTGCGCAGTCTTTTATTGGTCCCATTAAAGGCAGTTGTCTGTGCAGGGATTGACTTCAGAGGAGCACAAAGTTAATTCCTTTCCAAAATGAAAGACCCCATGTACAGAAAAGAGTCTCTGTCTGTCCCCCTGCACCCCTCTGGACAGGTGAGCCTGCGTATTTCGTGCCATTTCCTTCCAGCTCTGGAAACCCTCACTGAGGTTACAGGGAGGGCAGAGATTGCATTTTTGCCTGCGTGTAGATCCAAGGATAAAACGACAGATGTCTTCATTAAACACCTCCAGAACGAGCTGTTCAGGAGGCAGTATGTGTTCAGACGCTGTCAATATTTCATAAAGCCGTAACAGATGTTATCATAGATCCTCCATCCAATATGTGTTACACCATAATCACTGACACATTGCACCAGGGCTCTCCATCCACCCCCCTGCCTGTCCCCTGTAAGGCATGCACCCAGGTACACAGGGTGTAAATGAAGTGCTAACCTAGTGCCACAATAAATTTGAAGGAGTTTGAAGTTGTTTGTTACTTCAGGGACTTTCAGGCCCAAGGATAATGAAACAAATCTGTTTGCAGAAGGCGTTTTTATGGAAGGGTTTCAAAGTGAGTTGGCTCACTGTAAATCTCTGGGTTGAGGCCGTTAGAAAGCATTTAAGAGGCAGTGGGCTGTGTCTCAAGTCTGTGGGTGCTGGAAAGCAAAGGACTAAAATTAGGAGCATGGAAAATATGAATCCTGTCAGGAGTCTGCTGCCAGGTCAGCACAAGTAGGAGAGACCCGAGTATGGCTGGGCCCTTCCCTCCCTGGCCCCACCAGCATCCTACTGAGCTTTCTGAGCAACTGTGGTGCTTCCAGGGGAGCTGTGTAGGGAAAGGATTGGACCTGAAAGATTTAGAGTTGGGATTTTCAAAGGAGCCTAATGGATGAAATTTTGTAGCCGGTATCACTCAGGAGGTCAGACCCTGGCTGTGATAATCTGTGGGTGCATAGGCCGGGTTGCTGAACTTTCCGCACACACTGACAGTGCAGAAGTGCAACCAGCACTCGGGTCAGAAGATTAACCACGTCTAAAAGCAAGAAGGCCAGAAGAGAAGAATGTGCTTGTTAAGGAAGAAACTGATAAAGAAGGGACTCGTTGGAGTTGCAAAACTTACCTACTGGCCATGTGTGGGCAGCAGTGTTTGTGGGAAGTGCCGAGGCTCGGAGCTGTTTTGTGAAATGAGCATGTGCAAGAGTAACGCAAGGTAGCAACAAGTACATAAGGGCTTGCTGCTGGTTTTAGAATGCACAAGAATATATAAGGATTTGCTTGCTAATAAAGCTTGAGCTTGACTTCCAATCATATTGATTGTGTGTGGTCTTGTCTCTGGGGGCCTGCCCCAGCAACAAGCCATGGAAAAAAAAGAGAAGCATCTGTTAAATCCTCATTGATAAATATTGAAAGTGACCCAAAGACTGGGGGTAAAAAGCAGCTCTCGCAGAGCCCCAGTTAATGATATAGAGCCTCGGGTTTGCTTGGCAGCCCTGGGCCAAGTAAACATGGTATTTTGGTGTGGTCAAATGTCAGACCATTCATCTCACTTAACCGGGGGCATCTCAATGTTAGGTATGTGGGGTCCACATCAAGTCCTAGGAAGGGTGGAGGCACCCCCAGAGCATGAGCTATTCATTGTACTGTAGATGTCCCTTAGAGTGGGATGAATTGCCTCTGGACAGCACGTTTCTCTCTACTGACTAAGGGGAGGCAACTTAGATGAGTAGCTTACTTAAAACATGTAACTCCCAAATGGCTAAAGCTGGGGAATGCAGACCAGCTGTGGAGCCAGGGAATGCGGAGAATAATTGCAGGATCTGGTAACTGATGACTCGGGAAAGCCCTGGGGAGACGGGAGGTCACTGATGAGCAACTTGCGATCCTCCGACCCGTTTTGCGTAGGAAGATTATGCTGCCCCTGTACTTGGCACAGTACTCACCGTTCAAAAAGGGTGTGGAAATATTGGAGGAGATTCAAGGAAGAGCCAGAAAAGGATTAATGAATAGGAAATCACAGCTTTTGGAGAGCAAATCAAGGAGTATGTTGTGCTTAATTTAGCAAAGAGAGGGTAACAGCTGGCTGATGGCACCATTACACCTGCAGGGAACTGTTCGTCCTGGAGAGCTTCACAACATGGCAGGGAAAAGCTGCACAAGCATCGGTGTCTGGACAGCTTTGCCAGGGCAGCCCAGCCCAGGAGCAGGGTGCTGGTTTTTAACAGCAAAGGAAATGATTTGGTTATATTGCTGGATTTCTCATCACTGGATGTTTTGGAAGCAATTAACTCAAAACCATCCTTTTTCAGGGTTATGTGATGCATCCTACTGTGCTTCTCACAGGTGTTTAAACAGGGTCATGAACTGTAGAAAATGCCTAAGAAACACCTACTTGACTGAAATTTTATCATCTCCTGAGGCTCATGGGGCCCTGAGGGGAAGCACAAGGAATGTGTGCACGTGTGTGCAGGGGAAGGGAGGATTTTTTATGATGTGTGGAAAATATGAGCCTGAAGGCTCACAGCAGTCTTGAAATTTGGATCAGAAGTGAGGTAAGATTCTTTCTCTCACAATAAGGTGCCCGTGAAGACGCTGGGTGCCAAATGGGTTGGCGGCCCTGGGGGAGGCTGGAAGTGCTGGAGAAGGGGAGGTCTGGGCTGGAGCCCGGGTGGAACTGGCATCCCAGGCAGGGTGGGACTGAGGAGCACTCCTCTCCATGTCTCACTCCATGGCACCCCTTTGAAACAGTGCCTAAGGCCAAGCACCACGTCTGTAAACAAAGGGGATTTTGGCTTTGATTCTCCATAAATCACTGGAACCATTTTCACTTTGGAGAGCAGTGTGAGGGCTGGAGTGTAATGAGCTGGTCCATGGGGCAGGCAGGGAGCGTTTTTGTTTGACTCTTTAGGGCCCTGTGAGGTTTGACTTTGAATTTCTGTGAAAGAAAACATTTGCTGATGTAAGGGAACCTGAAATAACTAGGAAAGCTTGGGGGCTGCTGATGCTTGAATAAATCCAAATGTCCTGGTATTTGGTTAAACTTGAATCTGAACATTTGTGTATGTCTTTTACAACATTTACTTGCCTCAGGGAGCAATTTGTGGAGCTGCAATAATCCAAGAGCTTCCCGCCGCCCCCCCCCCCCCCCCCCCCCCCCGGGTATTTCTACCCTCTAGGAAGTGAAAAGCCTTGGGAAGATTGGATCATGCATTATTTTTACCTTTGCAAATAGTTCCCAGAGCTCAGGCTGTGGAAAACGCTCAATGCACGACCTCAGCATGCACCCGCTCTTGAAATGAAACTGGAGAGCTGAGACTGGACCATTCATCTCGTGGATAAAACCCTGATGGGGCCCCAGCTGGGACCATGTCACCTCGAGGTGTCTTGGCAGAAGCATGGCCTCTACTTTTCACAAGCATCACCTCTCTGGATGGCTTGAGTGGGAAGCACCTTGGTTCCTTTGAGTTGGATTTCAGATTTCTGAGGACACCTGGCTTCCTGGCAACTTGGCTTCATCTGCTTATTATATGTAACACATAACCTCCTTAATACTACACCTGGTGTGTTTAACTGCTTGAAGTACAAGCCAAGTACAGCTATTCTGTTGACATATCATTTGCATGATAAACTAGTACATTTTAAGCCACAAATAAATGCTTCTGTGAGCTACCTGCCTACACTCTTACAGGCTCCTAACAGTGTAGTGTCTTCACTCCCTGAGTTAGAGAATGTAGCCCCACAATCATGTCCGGGGAGGGAATGAATGATCCGTTATTCCAGGAGGAGAGCAGAGACACACAGCTTGTCTACATCAGGGAGGCAGATTGCGTAGCTCTCCTGAAATATATCCTTGGGTAGATATTCTCTTTGTACTAAAAATGACTTTTTTTTTCTCTTAGAACTATTCTTGTTTGGGTAAGACTGGAAATTATGCTTTTTCTCTAGACAAAGGTGTTTCCCCTGCTGTGGGACTAAGCCCCAGAGGCTCCCTGCACAGGACAGACCCACCCTGCCTCTCCTGGGTCCCAGATCCATCCCTTGACTCCCCTCGACTCCTCCTGGCATCACCCATCCACGTGTGTCTGTACCCTCTGCTCCCTTTTGGAGGTGGCAGACACCGCTCTGGCGTTTGTCAGCCACTAACAAGCACATCTCACTCCTCTGTGCCCTGCTCCATGGGGCAGCGACACCTTCCAGCTCTTGGTCACATCAGGCTTGTGGTCACACAGCGCCCGTACAGCTTCGAGGCCTTTGAAAACTGAAAGCTGACATCTTGAAGTCTCATTGGACACATTTCCATCAGGGGAAGCGTTTGTTACATTAGACAAGCTGATGCAGCTCTCGGGTTGGGAATGGCACTCATTTGCCATAGTAATGGTGTGAAGTCCTCCTCCTTTTATTGTCTTATCTCCCTTTAATCACGCTCCCCAGTAAATTTAATCAAAGGCCGAAGCATCACTTACCTGAAGACTAATGACTCAATGAGAGGAGAAACTTTGAAGAGGGAGAAGTTGAGCTGGAAGGAGCAAAAAAAGGAGAGTTTCATATAAACTTTTTCCCTTTCTTTACATGTGTCATTATTTCACCTGATTTTAGATGGAAAACCTTTGTGTGTCTGGTGAGCGGGGACGAGCCGTGACTTGCTGCTTTTCCTGAACACGCTGAATTTAGGAACATGTCTGAGAGATCGAGACATACTTTCACAAGAAAGGTATTCCCAGTGGAATAAGATGATGTGGTCAAAATTGTTCTTTTCTGTAGAGAAAAATGCCAGATTGCCTGAATCTTTTTTCTTGTTCGATGAGAATATTGGAAAGATACTGTCTTTGAATGGACTCTTTCACCTTCAAATGCCATTTCTAACAAGAAAAGAAAAGGTCTTTTGGACAGAAATTCTTGTGAAGCCCCCAAAACTTGTAAAAAAGTCAAAAAGTCCATGTGAGGTTTGTCAATAGAAGCTTTCTGGTGCTGATTCCTGCTGTTTTCCTGAAGTAGCTCATTGTCTGTGTTGGAATGGACAATTAAATACATCCTGGACAATGGCACCCGGTGGGGTGCTGTGTTTGCTGTGCGAGGGCCTCATTAGCGCAGCACCCACGGCCCAGGAGTAGAGGGATTCCTTTCAAAGCCCAAACCATACAAGTGCTGCTTTTCAAAGCAATGGAAACTAACCCGGTGACTGCTCTGAAAGTGGCTGTGGTTTTGCAGTGATGTCTCTCCTTACTTCAGGGGGGTTTTGCAGATTCCCCTCTCTGGCCTCTTTGCACGCTGCAGTAAGAAGCTCTCCTGATTCCACATCTTGGTGCTCCCAACTTGTGCCAGTGGGTTCCCGCCTTCCTCTCCAGCAGTAGCTGCAGGTTAGAGGTGATTTACAGCTGCTGACCAGTCAGACCCAGTGGGAGCTCCTGGGATGGAGACGGCTGCCTGATTTGCCACACTGAGGAGTACGAGCCAGATGCACCCAGCGATGCCAGAGTGCTGTAGCGTTACCTGTCACAGTGGATCTCTGGGCAGATGGGGCCAATATAAACATTTCACGACTGGGGTATTATTGATGCAATTACTGTTAATACCATTTATAAGTATTATATTAACACAAACATAACACTGTCAGAAGAACACAAAGCATACTTGGCATGATTGCAGGGCTAATAATTAAGGGGGACTATCAGTAATGCTACCTGCTATTACAGATAATGATGCAATGGCCACACATCCTGATTTTCAAAGGAGGGAGGGTTATGGAGAAAGGTTAATGTGATGAGTCAGAGCCCAGGGAAAGCTGTGGGAGTTGGAGAGGATGCCCAGCTTCAGAGAAAATTGTCATGGGAGACTGAAAACCAGGGGCACTAATGAATTGTGTGTCTTGGGAGAAGCAGTTTGGGGCTGCAGCTGTTTTCAGGCATTATGGCTCTGTACTGGCCATCTCGGAAACAGTCCTTGCAGCTTCCTGGGCTCTGAATTCAAGAGCATCTGGGCTAGAGCAATTTGAAGTGTATGAATTGTGCCTTAGTGCCAAAGAAAAAGCATTAATTGAGGGATCTCGGGCCTGTTACTTGCCTGTGCTCTCATTTCAACTCTGCTTCTGACCAGCTGTGTGACTTTCCATAAATCTGTGCCTCCATCTCTCTTGTCTGGATTTATTGCAGTCTTTTTTGGGCCAGGACTTGGCTGTGTGTCTGTCTGTGGCTCCTGTCACAGCAGGGTGCTGAGTCTAATCAGGACCTCTGGATCCTGTAACAACGCTGGGAATGAGATGACTGGCGATCCTGGTCGGAGCTTGGGGCTTGATGGTGCTCCAGGGGCAGGATTTGTCTGGCCTGACTTGAAACACTGAGATGTGTTCAAGTCTGAGCTAGTTTCCACAGCCCAGTATTAGAACTGACTGCAGTATGAGATAATTTGTAGGGTTTGTTTTGGTTTGGTTTGGGTTTGGTTTGGTTTGTTTTTTTTATTCCATAAGGATTATGGAGAGAGCTGAAGGTGTTTAAGTGCTTAACTTTCCTGTGCCCAAGTGAGGATGAATGAACCTCACCCAAAGCCTGGGTTTGAGAAAAGAGCCCATTTTCTCCTTAAGATAAAAAGCTAATACAACGAGTTTAGAAGTGGCTATGTTTGCTGACATACAGAGAAAAAAACCCAAGGTCTTTTAAGTACTTTCTTGCCCAGCACGTCATGCAGTGGCATGTCCTCTGGTCTGTCAGACTCCAGGAAATGGAGAGGACTAAGCACAAGCTCCCAGTCCTGGGGCAGTGGGTGTCCTTTGAAGGCCATTGCATATCATGAAGTCCCTAAAGCTTCCTAGTAGCAAGGCCCCTTCCCTGGAGGGTGATGCAGCTGTGGGACAGGTCCCTCCCTGAGAGAGGTGCTGGAGCTGCCACCCCCAGAGATATTCAGAAGTTGGCTGGACAAGGCTTTGAGCTAACGTTGAAGCGAGCTGAAGTCCTCTGAGGAGATCAGACTCGAGATGTTGAAGTGCTAAGGCTTGGACAACCGGCCCAAGCCAGAGCTGACCTATAGATGAATCCTGTATATTTTATACCTGATAACCATTGCGCTAGTAGGTGTTGAACTCAGTTATAACAACGCACTTATGCTGATGTAAAAAGTGATAAAGCATGGAAGTACTGAAGCCTGAACAACAGGCCCCAAGCTGAAGCTGCTAACTTAGTCTGTAATCATAACAAAGTCTGTAAACTCGCTAGTGAGAGATGCAGCTTAGACAGAATATAATCAGGAGTGAGGAGAGAATGTATCCACCTTCCCTTGTTCAGCCTGTTCAAGGCTGAGAACCCAAGTATCCGGCCTTGTTAGAAACTCCCTTGGTTTCCCCCCCTGAGCCCTGGCCAGGCTTTGGGTGGAATCCAACAGGAGGATGAAACCAGAAATTTTCTGCTCAAAACAAAGGTGCCAGCTGTTCTGGCCTGTCGATCTCTGGTATCTAAGGGTCGGCCCGTTTGCAGCGACTTTGGCAGCCTCAGCTATGGGTGGAGGCACCGCGTAGGATTTCCCCCTTGCCGGGACAGGCTCTGCCAACCCTCGCTGTGACCGGGGCTGCCCAGCCACTGCGGATCTGGACGATGATAATATATGCAAGTGGTGATGTATCTTTCTTAATCTCTATTCTCTCTCTCATGTAGTAATGATTAAGGTATTACCTGTATTTTCCTGTTTGCTGCTTTAAGTGCACTGTTCTGCTTTTTCTTACTGCATGTTTTCTGTATTACACTGTTATCACCAGTAAAATACGCCTGCTCTTTTCACTCTGGTGTCTGAGTTTAACTGGTATCTGTAATCAGCAGAACAACATGTCCAGAGGTCCCTTCGAGTCAAAATTCTCAGACTTTTGTAAAAATCCCTTTTTATATACACCTGAATCTTAAGGCATTTATATACCTTAAAAAAATCAGACCTTTCTGCTCCAGTAGACCTCTTTAAAAACACAGGCTAGCCCATGGATGGTTTTAGAAAATATTTCCCATCTATAAATGTCAAATGCAATAAGGGAGTTGGAGGTTCCTGCCCAATGCAACAACATGGAGAAGATTCATGGTATGTGCTTTACCCCTCAAAGAACTTCTTGGCTTCCCAGCACTTTGTTAATGTGCATTGATTATGTTCTGAGGAGTTTACTGCACCGTTAGAAAGTCATTTAGGGATTTATTGGGCTGGCTTTAAATACTGCAGGTGACTCATTACCCTGACACCCTGTGACGTGCCTGAGCCTAATGCTGAAGTTCAGGAGGGGGAGACTGCAGCCCAGTGGTGAAAGCCCTCCCAGGGAACTTTATTCTGAAGGTGACAAATGAGTTAAACAGAGCTTGGTAAGGCAGGTCACTGCAGGCCTAAGAGTACACAGGAATCGCTTAATTTCCTCTTCCACCTCGCTTAATCAGAAATAATAACAGGATAGCAATAGTAATTCAGACACGATAATGATGATGATGATGATGATGATGAGTGCTGTAGAACAAAACAGGCTGCGCAGGCAAAGCCCAGCTCTTCACACCAGTGACAGGGAACGAGAGATTTTTCATTGAAGGATTTTCATTGAAGATCAATGGGATTTGGCTGTGCCTCCCATCATAAATTTGAATGTCTCTCCTTAGATTCTTGGTGAGACGTGTTGGCAGTTTCACTTCAAACAAGGGGGATGCCAGAGTTTGTCTTAGAATTTAGGATTTGGCTCAACCCAAATCATGGGATGGGCCATTAGCCAAGATAAATGTAAGCCCTTTCTGGAAGAACCATTGATTTCTTTGTGGGGGTATTTTGCTTTGGTTTGGGTTTTTTACAGTGCACTGCGGCAGGGGCATGTTTGGGGCTTCTAGCTGATATAGTCGTAGTAACAATAATAATGATGGTAAGACACTGAGATGCACACCGGCAGTTTGGTTCCTCCCAGCGCACAGGCCAAGCTGTGAAGTTTCGCTCCCAGTCCGATGGCTCCCAGGGGTCTGGGGAGCCCAGCTCTGTGGTTGTCCTCAGAGCACAAACCAACCTTAGCATTCCTATTTGCTTTTGCATTCAGACTTTTGCTGTGTTTGGGGTGTGTGGAGTCCCCATTTCCTACAGGTGGACCTCTCCACCAAGATGTGCCATGAAATCATGCCAGCCTGGAAAGACTGACTCAAGTTCAGGTGAGTGCAACACTGCTGGAGATCATTTGGATGGCTCCTCATCGCCATGCCAGCCCTGTTTTGGTCACAGGTCTGCTGTAATCAGGCCAGTTTAGGGTCTGCTCTAGTTTACATCACTTGGCTACAGCCCCCTTTATCCAGACAGTGAGCTTGGAAGTGCTCCTGCTTTGCCAGTCCAAAATGCATATTATGCCAAGTGAAACCATCTCCACAAAGGACTCGATGATGTCCTGCAAGCACCGTCGCTCTCTGATGTAGGTATTTCCTTTAATGCAGATACCTCAGCTGTGAGTCCACAGCTGGGAAGTGACCCCCCTTCCTTCCACCCCACAGAGACCTGGACTGCATCCAGGAATGAGGTGAACCAAAACAGACTGCAGACAAAGGACAAGGCAAGCATAATCTAGCTTTTCCAATGTAAAGGAGAGGAATTTTGGCAGCAGAAAAAGAAAAAAAAATTTAAACCTCATAAAGAGTTAAAATAAGTCAAGTGAAGCCAGCAGTGTGAGAGGAAACCCTGAGCCCCCCAACTTTAAGAGTTCTGTGTCCCTCAGGTATCATCACCTTGAGGTCGCTGCAGCACAGGATGGGTTTTGGGTGCTGTTGAAGCAGGTCTGACCAGCTGAGGTTGGAAGGCAACATCCCACCTCACGAACTCGGACCAATTCAAGGAGAAAAATTAGTTTATTGGTCTGGAGGGATGAGTTTAGGATGGCTCTCCTGGAAAGGGGGGTTGGTGGCCATAAACCAGCTCTCAGCCTTCTCAGGTGCAGTGCTGCTGCACAGGTGGGAGATGGTCCTCCCTGCTGCAGAAGCTGTGGCTGTGCACAGATGTTTACCTCTCTCCTTCCATCCCACCTGAGCAAATAACCCCTCTCAGAGAGGCAGAGGGACCTATGGAGGGGACAGCACAGGATTTGCCCAGGGCCAGTGCTCAGCATGGTGTAGAGCATGGGCGAGGGCTCTGGGCCAGGCTCTCGGCTGCTATAAATTAATGTCACTCCATCACTGTCAGGATACACGTGCTGGATGATACCAGCCCTTTGGTTTTTAGCTCCTGGGGCCCCTCTCAGGTACCAGCAGCTGAACGATGCCTCCAGATTTCTGGAGCTGGGGAGTCTGCAAATGGTTTTGTGCATTCGCCTCAGTGGCTGCGTTTGGAAATGCTGGTCCAACACTTTAAAACAGATGCTGCAGTCCGGGGAGGGCGAGCTTTAGGTGAGATCATGAGATACATTGAATTTGACTGAGGTTTTTCCATTAAAACATCCTTGTCTATTGGGTTTCTGTAAAAATTCAGAATATCTCAAAAATATCTCCCCCTGTAAATGTCAGTTTTGTTGGAAGTGTTCATTTCTTTTCTTTGGGAAAATAAGAATTAAATACTTGCTTCTAGGCTGATGTTGAATATTTTGTCTGAGTTGCCACAAGTGGAAATTTCTGGGTAAAAATTGTCACCTGGAATGTTTCTGAGAGAAAAATCAGAATGGATTTTGTAAATGTATTGAAAGGCTGAATTGTGACAATGGACAAAGAAACCTCTGCACAACACCTGGTGTTCTGTCTTTCACCATTTTTAAAATGAAATGAGCCTTAATTGAGGACTCATTTTTTTAGACACTTAATTCCTTTTCACTAAAACACACACATGCATATCTAAAAAAAGGTGAATATTTTGTCTAAATAATAGATTTTATTTCTATTAAAATGGCTTTCTTGTCATTGTTTGTATAGTTCACAGCCAAATGAGAACACAGGCATTTACATGCCACAAGGGAGATTCTCGAGACCATGACCTCCTCTTTGGCTCAAGCACCACGACGGACTATTTTCCCTGTGCGGCCCAGGCTCCCAGGGCCCCTCGGTGCCGGTCCCACAGCTTTCCTGGGCTGAAGGGCAGTGTGGGCAGAGGCAGGCTGGTGTCTTGCTGTGCCAAAACGAGCTGTTTTGACATCTCTGAATGGAAATTGCATGGGATTCCACTTCTGTTTTGTGGTGGTTTTTTTTTTTTTTTTTTTTTTTTTTTTTTTTTCCCTGCATGTTTTGAATTTTCTGTCCTCATTTGGGACAGGCAAATGTCAAAATATCAGTTTTGGATTTTCATTGCCTCTTGTCTCTGAGTCACTCTGACGATGCACTGATTTGCTCCCTTGTATCACCCAGGCTCAACAGATGGGATTCACTTCGCACTGCAGCAAGACAGACGGCATCGCTCCTGCCTCCCGACTGCTCCCAGGAAGGCTTTTTTCCACACCAGCCTTGAAATCTCCTGCTCTTTACTTATTCATTGAAGGCAGGTGCTCTGCATTCTTCCTCCCTGTCCAGGTCTGGCAGCACAGTCCTGCCTAGAGCTGCCTCATCGGTGCCTGGTCTGACCTCTGCTGCCTGCGCCTGGAAATGGCGGGGAAAAGGTACAAGCCCCGGGGCAAGGCCATCAGGAGGGCGGGATGAGGAGCTGGGCAGGTCTGCCTTGGGGGGCTCTGGCTTGAACTGGTCCATCCTCACGGCAGGGTGGGCACAAAAGCTCCCAGCTCACCGCCAAGGACAGCCAACCCAGTTCTTCCAAAGAATCTTTCTGCACAGTTGGCCTCTGTGCACCAGTTAAATGTGAGGACTTGAAAAGTCCATTTAATGGCATCAAATTCTCCAAATTCATTTATTTTCAAGCTGGGTGGGGGCAGCTGCGGGCAGAGAACTGCCTGACCTGGATTTCCACTCTCCCTTGGCTGGGGAGTTTTGCTCTGCTGATGCCTAATTACATCCAGGCAAATGTATTTGGGAGCTGGGCTCCACTCTCAGCTTCTAAATAAAGTTGTTGGCATGGTGTGGGGGAAGAGGAATGAACAGCCACAGGACCATTAACACTGGCAGGGGAGTTAATGAGTCCTAAAGAAATCCTGCATTTCACTGGCTGCTTGGCAGAGCGGACCTGCTTGTGACAGCGGTCTATCGAACTGCATCCTTCCCCTCCTCTTTTTAAAGTTACTCAATATTTTATGAACATCTGTAGGGCAAAGCATTAGCTTTCTTCTCCACACCAGCCCTTGAAAACTTGCATTAAATGCTTCATGGGAGTGATTGTGAAACCTTTAGAGGTGCTTCCAGTGCAGCCTTTGTCGATGTCCCCTCCACACGGCGAGAGCCAGCTGTGGGGTGTGTTGCTCAGCCGTGTGTCCCTCCCTTTATGGTGCAGGTGGCATCTAAAAGTCTCCATTCAGCTGCCCCTGTGCAAATGCAGTGATTTTCCTGCTCTGGGGTGTTGCCTGAGCTGGATCTCACGCTGCCTGCTGGGAGGCACTGGCATGCAGGAGAAGGTGTGGTGTTTGCTAGATGCCAGCCCGTGTTTGCTCAGGAAGGGTTTGCCATCGGAGGGGCAGCACCAATGGGGATGGCAGATGCCCACAGCCATGTGTTCTGACACATCCGATAGCCAGGGGGGAGCCATGCTGGGGTACCTCTGGTGTCTCCATTTCCTCCTAAATGAATCCTAAATTGGCAGTGATGTAAAAGGGAGGGAGACAGGGATTTCTGGTTGTCACCCCTGTGTCTGCAGGTTATTTTGCCACTCCACAGGGAGCCCTGCTTTTGCTACTGCTTCATCTCTGAGGTGTTTATGATCCACTCTGAAATCACAGGTGGGGGAATAGGGTTGTGATGGAGAAATGGACCAGGACAAATATAAATACCTTTGATTCTGGAAAATAGCTGGTTTGACTGTTCGTGTCTCTTTGACTTCACCTTCCAGCTCCAGGGATACATGGCAGGCAGGAGCAGGCAGGGAAAGGGAAGGTCCAAGAGAGTACTAAGAGAACATGGAAGATAGGGAAGGGTTTTAAAAATATATAAACACAAGTATTCACACTGGAAATGTCATCCTGAGAGTTACAGTGCTTCTGTTTGATGCTGAGAGTGACGTGTACCAAAACTCATGTCTTGTTGCCTCCACATATCGCCTACAAGACCTTGCTGAGAAAGGGCAGTCACAAAAGGACCTGAGCCTGCAAGGATGGGTCCCAGTGCACAACTTCTGGACTTTACTTTCTTGTAGATGCTGTACCCCAGATTTGGCACTGAAAATTTGGCGCTAAAGGGTGTGTGAGCAGAGTTACGATCCTATGAAAAGCCAATTTGCTGAGAGGGACCCCAGCTGCTTTTTGTATCTGGCAAAACCTTCCACAGCACCTCAGGGGAGACACAAGCTTGAAATCTTCATTAGAAAGCAGAAACCAGGGTTTCACGCTAGGCTGGTATTGTGACTCTCTTCCCTTCATGGTGAATTCTTATGCAAGCTCCTGCTGTGTTTGTGGAATTGCTAATTTAAAGGAAGCTACAGATCTGTGCAGTGCAGGGCCTGTGTCAGCAGTGTCTGGAGACATCAGGAGAATGAGGTGTGTGCTGATCCCTTCTGTTGTTAGGAACTTTCTTTTTATTTTTCCTAATACTTCCTTTCTTGTCATCTGCTTCAGAAACTACTTGAAGGAACATTGTCAGCATCTGGGGTGTGTGGAGAAAGCACTGGTAAAACAAAACACTGCCATTCAGCACTAAAACTGTGTTTATGGCCCAATAGTGATAAGGTCTGTATCAGCAAAAGATATGCAGGATTCCCAGGTCTGAAGTCTCCTTTGGAAATTTTTAGGGGGAAGGAGACAGAGTTATTTGGACAAATGCACAAGCATCTCTGACTGAGAAGGCTGAGAACAGGATTTGAGAGACCTCTGATTTATTTTTTGCTTTGACACAACCCTGGTGGAAGCATTGGAAAGCCAGGCTGACATTGCCAAATGTAGCCCAGTCTATAACCAGCCTGATGTGACAAGGCTGTCCCATCTCCAGCTGAAAATGGACTGAGGATACCAGCCTCTAGAGAGGGTCGGCTTTCTTTTCTTGTCTTATTAGGGACATAAAAGATCCTCTGTTGATGCATGACTTTAAAAAATGTAACTTAATTTCTTTAGCTTCTCTATCTGTGGAAAAAAAAAAAAATTCTATCCCTTTAGATCAGTGATAGAAAGAGATTTAGAAGGAACCTGGTAATGATGGGAAAGTTTAACAGGCAGTTAGTTAGCAGGCACTGAAAATGCAGTTCTTTGGGATGGTCCTAATAGGAACATACTTACCCAGAACTAGAGAGATTTTAGGGACAGGCTGCATCTCATGAAGATATTATAGATGGCCCAGGAGAGGCCAATACCTTCTTTGTGATCCCTTGGGCATCTGGACCCAGCCACATGCCAACCTTTGCCCAGGCATGACCTGCACTTCCTCACAGAGATTCAAGAAAGATTTGAGTACAGATTGATGCCAGCAACAGATGAAATTCAAGATAACTTTATCTCTCCCCTTATGGAGGAAGGACTTTTTCAGACAATGCCTAATTCAATTGTGAAACTCACTGCCAGGGCCAAGGAGACCAAAAGCAGAAATGAGTTTGAGAATTCATTAGACAAATATGTACAGAAAAGGGCCATAAAGGTCTTTTAAATACAAGTTACTTACAGATACATCTTCTGGCTCAGGAAGGCCCCGAGATGCAGATTGTCAGACTCGGGAAGGGTTTATGGCTGCACGCTGTCCCGTTTCCATGCTGGCCCTACAGGAGACTGGCCTAGGTGGGCTTTTGCTCTGATCCAGGAAGCTTTCCTTACACCCTTATCGCAAATGGCCTCTGCTAAACGATGAGAGGTCGATCAAAATGGGAACTGGAAGGAAATTCAGATTGGATCTGACTTTGTTGCTAGTTCCTTGCAGGAAGGCACAGCTCAGCCCCAGGTCTGGGCACAGTTTGTGTCTTTCCCCTTTTCCCAGAGATGCTCAAACTTCATCCCTGTGACCCGGCTGTGAGGATGCTGCCCACACGTTTGCAAAAACTGCAGATCAGCACGTGGAAGAGAAACCCTCTCCCTTTAGCACAGCGGTGGGGCTCGTGAGCACCGTGCTGCATGGGTTTTCTCTGGGGACTGTCAGTCACGGGGTCCAGGACTACTTAAGCATCCCAGGCTGCAAAAAGAGTGAGAAGACAGGCTCAGGCTGGTGTGAGGTGCTTGTGCTCGGTAATTCCGCTCCCAGACAGAGCAGGCCAGCGGTGCAGTAGGTTGATGGGTTGGTCTGTCATCCCAGTGAAGGGAGGTTTGTGTCTGCCTGAGGGCACGGCCGTAAATGAGTCCCTAAGGGATTCTGCTCCTAAAACTTCCCTGTAATACAGAAATAGCTGCATCCCTTAGAAGTGAGAAAAGGGGGGCAGAGATACGCTTTATGTTATGCCAGAGAGAAGGGATGATGGAGACCCGAAGGGGGTAGGATGGCAAGGAAACCTCTCCTGAAGCAGCCTGGGTCAGCCTGGGCAATGCTGAGATGGTTAGAGACTGTTAAACAGGAGATGTGACCCTCCCTTCCCTTGATCCCACATTCTGCTTGCTAGCATTGCTGCTGCTATAATAACCCCCCTAAGTTATTAGTCCTTCTCAAATCTCACCCCAAAGCAACACCGTGCTCGGGATGATGAATGCACCTCCTCCTGCCCCTATCACCCGACCCTGCTATCGCCCCCTTCTCCCCACATCCCTGCACCCCAGCACCCCCAGTTTGGCTCAGATAAGGGACAGGAATAGGTGGTGGCCTTGACACATGGGGGACCATGTCCTTTGCCAGCCGGGACACTGCACTCGCTGTGCTCCCTCCTGCGCAGCCCCTTCCCCATCACCTCCCTATTGAAGCCGCCCTTGCACAGAGGGAGACTCGGTGAGGGCTTGAAATGCTGATAGTGTTGCATCATTTCTCAGTGTCTGCAAACAAACAAATAAATGGTGTCTGCTCTGTGATGACTTCAGCTTCTCAAGAGTTTTCCTTGGTTTTGGAGCTCCTGGATGGACAGAGATGCTCTGGACCGTGCAAAGGGCCCAGCCTGGGACACACACCCCACCTGGCACAGCGCAGGCTGACGGGTCCATAACTGCAGGAGCAGGTACGAGGTGCTGGGGGGGAGGTCTCTGCAGTGGGGGAAGGCTCATGCTGGGTCTAGTGCCGTGTGTTAGCCCTTGGTATACAGGTGTTAGACCTTGGTTATACCCTTGGTATACAGGTGGGTCTTTCTTGCTGCCTGTTTTTCTGAAAAATCTCAAAATATGTCCTTGGGAAAGGCCCTCCACTGTGAGGGCAGAAAGAGGCTCACACCCACCCTGGGCAGAGCAGGGACCCAAACCACTGGGCCTTGCCCGTCTCTTTGGTGAAGCTCAGAGTTTCTTGCCTCTCCATATGAAGCAGCTAATGCCCATCCCTGGCAGAGCCCAGACCTGCTGGACAAACCCTGGGGCTGACCTCTGAGCCGTTCTGGCCACCTCGGGCTGAGGGCTGGCGTGGCTGCCCCAGAGCATCGCAGAAGTGACACAGCTCCTACACACACATCACCTCGACTTTTCTCAGCTCAGCTGGTTTTGCCATTAAGCAAAAGAAAGTTAAGAGGCCTGCAAGAGAAATTCAATTCCTAGGAATAAAATGGCAAGATGGGCGTCGCCACATCCCAGTGGAGGTGATAAGGTAACAGCCACAGCCCCACCAACCTCTAAAAAGGAGACTCAGTCTTTCCTGGGCACTGTGGGGTTCTGGAGGATGCACATCCTGAACTACAGCCTGATTGTGAGCCCTCTCTACCATGTAACCTGCAAGAAGAACGATTTTGAATGGGGCCCTGAGCAACAACAATCCTTTGAGCAGATTAAGCGGGAGATTGCCCAAGCAGTAGCCCTCGGGCCAGTCCGGGAAGGGCAGGAGGTTCAGAACATGCTCTACACCGCAGCCGGGGAGAACGGCCCTACCTGGAGCCTCTGGCAGAGAGCACCTGGGGAGACCCGAGGCCGACCTCTAGGCTTTTGGAGCCGGGGATACAAAGGTTCTGAAGCTAATTACACACCAACTGAGAGGGAGATACTGGCAACGTACAAAGGAGATCGGGCTGCCTCAGAAGTGGTCGGCACTGAAACACAGCTCCTCCTGGCACCCCGCCTGCCGGTGCTGGGGTGGATGTTCAAAGGAAAGGCCTCCTCCACGCATCATGCAACCGATGCCATGTGGAGTAAATGGGTTGCATTGATAACACAACAGGCTCGAATAGGGAACCCCAGCCGCCCAGGGACACTAGAGGTGATTACGAACTGGCCAGAGAGCAAAGATTCCGGGATGTCACCAGAACGGGAGGTGACACGTGCTAAGGAGGCCCCACCATATAACGAGCTGCCGGATGAGGAGAAGCGATATGCCCTGTTCACTGATGGGTCTTGTCACATTGTGGGAAAACATCGACGGTGGAAGGCTGCTGTGTGGAGTCCCACACGACGGGTCACTGAAGCTGCTGAGGGACAGGGTGAATCTAGCCAATTTGCAGAGGTGAAAGCCGTTCAGCTTGCTTTGGATATTGCTGAGCGGGAAAAGTGGCCAAGGCTCTACCTCTACACCGACTCCGTGTGGTGTATAGTGGTGAATACCCTGTGGAAATGGCTGCAGCAATGGAAGCAGAACAACTGGCAACGTAAGGGTAAAACCGTCTGGGCTGCTGAATTATGGCAGGACATTGCAGCCCGTGTGGAAAACCTCGTTGTGAAGGTGCACCATGTGGATGCCCATGTACCCAAGAGTCGGGCCACTAATGAACATCGACACAACCAGCAGGCAGACCAAGCTGCTAAGATTAGAGTGGCTCAGGTGGACTTGGACTGGCAGCGCAAAGGGGAACTGTTCATAGCCTGGTGGGCCCACGAGACCTTGGGCCACCAAGGTAGGGATGCAACATACAGGTGGGCTCGAGATCAAGGGGTGGACCTTACTATTGACGCCATTGCAGAGATCATCCACGGATGTGAGACATGTGCCACAATCAAACATGCCAAGCAGGTGAAGCCCCAGAGCAATGGAGAGTGATGGCTGAAATATAGATATGGAGAGGCCTGGCAGATTGACTACATCACACTGCCACAGACCCGCCACAGGAAGCGCCACGTGCTCACAATGGTGGAAGTAACCACTGGATGGCTGGAAGCTTACCCAGCACCCCACGCCAGCACCCGGAACACCATCCTGGGCCTTGAAACCCAAGTGCTGTGGTGACACGGCACCCCAGAGAGAATTGAGTCAGACAACGGGACCCACTTCCGAAACAACCTCATAAATGCCTGGGCAGAAGAACATGGCATCGAGTGGGTCTACCATATCCCCTACCACGCACCAGCCTCTGGGAAGATCGAGCGCTGCAATGGACTGTTAAAAACCACATTGAAAGCATTGGGAGGTGGGACCTTCAAAGACTGGGACATGCGTCTAGCAAAGGCCACCTGGCTGGTCAACACAAGAGGGTCTGCCAGTCGAGCTGGCCCGGCTCAGTCGAAACCTCCACGTGCTGTAGATGGGGATAAAGTCCCTGTGGTGCGCATGAGGAATATATTGGGAAAAATGGTCTGGTTTAATCCTGCGCCAGGCAAAGGTAAAGGCAAACCCATCCACGGGATTGCTTTTGCCCAGGGATCTGGATGCACCTGGTGGGTGATGCAGGACAAAGGAGAGGTCCGATGCGTACCACAGGGGGACTTGGTTCTGGGTGAGAACATGCCGTAAATTATGCTGTGCCTGTGTAAATTATTACTTTATTATTGTTAACTGCTAAATGGCAGCTGGACATGATGCAGATGGTATAGAATAATGGGGTGGATTATGTCCTGGTTCAGCTGGGATAGGGTCAAGTTTCCCCCAGCAAAGAGAGAGGGGGAAGGGATCTCCAGCCGGGTTATTCATACCGTGCTGACGTCAGGTCCAGGGGCGGAACCTTTTCACCTTGCTCTTTGGCAGGCTTGGTGGCGGGAATCCTTTGTCCGTAAACCAGCTACCGGTATTTCTCTGTATATCGTTTGTCTTGTTCACTGTTATTGCTGTATATTGTTATTATCATTGCCACTGTTGTTGTTCAGATTGTTCTATCACTCTGTTTTATTAAATTTCTTGTTATTTTAGCCCGGGTCTGTGCCTAACTTCCAGCCCGACCGGCCGCGGGTGGGGGAGGGGCAACGGCAACGTGCTCTCCGATCCCGGCAGGAGCTAAACCTGCACACAGGTAAATGCTGTGCTGATGTGCCAGGTAACCTCTGTGCTGGTGTGCTAGGTAAGCACTGTGTTGCTGTGCCAGTTAAGCCCGGTGTTGGTGTGCCAGGTAACCGCTGTGCTAGTATGCCAGGTAACCCCTGTGTTGGTGTGCCATGTAACCACTGTGTTGGTATTCCAGGTAAACCCTGTTCTGGTGTGCCTGGTAACCGCTGTGTTGATGTGCCAGGTAAAAGTTGTGTTGGTGTGCCAGGTAAAGCCTGTGCTGGTGTGCCAGTTAACCGCTGTGTTGGTGTGCCAGGAAACCCCTGTGTTGGTGTGCCAGGAAACCGCTGTGCTTGTGTGCCAGGTAACCGCTGTGTTTGTGTGCAAAGTGCACTCTGAGCTCAATTGCCAGGTAACCACTGTGCTGGTGTGCCAGGTAATCGCTGTGATGGTATTCCAGGTAACCCCTGTGCTGGTGTGCATGGTAAAACGCCGTGTTGATGCGCCAGGTAAAAGTTGTGTTGGTGTGCCAGGTAACCGCTATGTTGGTGTTCCAGGTAAAACCTGTGTTGGTATTCTAGGTATCCCCTGAACTGGTGTGCCAGGTAAGCGCTGTGCTTGTGTGCCAGGTAACGACTGTGCTGGTGTGCCATGTAACTGTTGTGTTGGTGTTCCAGGTAACCGCTGTGATGCTGTGCCAGGTAAACACTGTGCTGGTGTGCCAGGGATCCCCTGTGCTGGTGTGACAGGTAACCGCTGTGTTGGTATGACAGGTAAAAGCTGTGTTGGTGTGCCACGTAACACCTGTGCTGGTGTGCCAGGAAACCACTGTGCTGGTTTGCCAGGTAACCGCTGTGTTGGTGTGCAAGGTAACCTCTGTGCTCGTGTGCCTGGTAACGACTGTGATGGTATTCCAGGTAAACCCTGTGCTGTTGTGCCACGTAACCCCTGTGGTGATTTTCCTGGTAACCGCTGTGCTGGTGTGCAAGTTAACCGCTGTGCTCTTGTGCCAGGTAACCGCTGTGCTGGTGTGCAAGTTAACCACTCTGCTGGTGTGCTAGGTAACCGCTGTGTTGGTGTGCAAGGTAACCGCTTTGTTGGTATGCCAGGTAACCTCTGTTCCAGAGTTCCAGGTAGGTAACCGCCTTGTTGGTATGCCAGGTAAACTCTGTTCTAGTGTGCCAGGTAGCCCCTGTGTTGGTGTGCCAGGTAACCGCTGTGCTGGTGTGCTAGGTAAACTCTGTGCTGGTGTGCCAGCTAACGCACGTGGTGGTATACCACGTAACACCTAAGTTGGTTTGCCAGGTAACGCCTGTTGTGCTGTGCCAGGTAACCGCTGTGTTGGTGTGCCAGGAAACCGCTGTGCTGGTGTGACAGGTAACCGCTGTGTTGGTATACCAGGTAAACGCTGTGATGGTGTACAAATTAATCGCTGTGCTGGTGTGCCAGGTTAACCGCTGTGCTGTTGTGCCTGGTAACCGCTGTGTTGGTGTGCAAGGTAACCGATGTGATGGTGTGACAGGTAACCGATGTGCAAGTGTTCCAGGTAACCCCTGTGCTGGTGTGCCAGGTAACCACTATGTTGATGTGCAGGTAAACGCTGTGTTGGTGTGCCAGGTAAACCCTATGTTGGTGTGCCAGGCATCCCCTGTGCTGGTGTTCCAGGTAACCGCTCTTTAGGTGAGCCAGGTAACCGCTGTGCTGGTGTGCCAGGTAACTGCTGTGTTGGGTGACAGGTAACATCTGTTCTGGTATGCCAGGTAATCCATGTGATGGTTTTCCTGGTAACTGCTGTGCTGGTGTGTGAGTTAACCGGTGTGATGGTGTCGCAAGTAACCTCTGTGTTGGTGTGCCAGGTAACACCTGCGTTGGTGTGCCAGGTAACTGCTGTGCAGGTGTGCCAGGTAACCTCTGTGTTGGTTTACCAGGTAAACGCTGTGCTGGTGAGCCAGGTAACCCCTGTGCTGATGTGCCAGAACCGCTGTGCTGGGTGGAAGGTAACCCCTGTGTTGGTGTGCCAGGTAACACCAACACAGCGGTTACCTAGCACACCAGCACAGGTGTTACCTGGCACACCACCACAGTGGTTACCTGGCACACCAGCACAGGGGTTAACTGGTACACCAGCACAGCGGTTACCTGGCACACCAGCACAGGGGTTACCTGGCACACCAACACAGCGGTTACATGGCATACGAGCACAGCGGTTACCTGGCACACCAAAACAGCGTTTAACTGGCACATCAACACAGCTGTTACCTGGCACACTATCAGAGTAGTTACCTGGCACACCAATGCAGGGGTTACCTGGCACAACAACACAGCGGTTACCTGGTACAACAACACAGGGTTTATCTGGCACAACAGCACAGCGTTTAACTGGCACATCAACACAGTGGTTACCTGTCACACTAGCACAGGGGTTACTTGGCACACCAACACAGCGGTTACCTGGAACACCAGCACAGCGGTTACTTGTCACACCAAAACAGAGTTTACCTGGAACACCAACACAGGGGTTACATGGCACACCAGACAGCGGTTATCTGGCACCCCAACACAGATGTTACCTGGCGCACCAGCACAGCGGTTTACTGTCACACCAGCACAGAGGTTACCTGGGACACCAACACAGCGGTTTACCTGACACACTAACACAGTTGTTACCTGGCACACCAACACAACGGTTACCTGGCACAACAACAAAGCGTTTTTCTGGCACACCAACACAGGGGTTACCTGGCACACTAGCACAGCGGTAACCAGGCACAGCGACACAGGTGTTACCTGGCACACCAACACAATGGTTACCTGTCACATCAACACAGCGGTTACCTGGCACACTAGCGCAGGGGTTACCTGGCACACCAACACAGCGGTTACCTCGCACGGCAGGACAGAGGTTAGTTTCACACCAACAGAGCGGTTACCTGGCACACTAGCACAACGGCTACCTGGCACACCAGAACAGGGGTTACCTGGAACAACAGCAAAGCAGTTTCCTGGAACACCAGCACAGTGGTTACCTGGAACACCAACACAGGTGTTACCTGGCACACCAGTACAGTGTTTACCTGGCACACCAGCACAGCTGTTACCTAGCACATCAACACAGCGGTTACCTGGCACACCAACACAGTGGTTAATTGGCACACCAGCACAGGTTTTACCCGGCACAGAATCACAAGGGCTAACTGGAACACCAACACAGCGGTTACCTGGCACACCAACACTGCAGTTACCTGGCACACCAGCAGAGCAGTTACCTGACCCACCAGCACAGGTGTTACCTGTCACACCAACACAGCGGTTACCTGGCACATTAGCACAGGGGTTACCTGGCACAACACTACAGCGGTTACCTGGCACAAAACCACAGCGCTTATGTGGCACACCAACACAGAGTTTACCTGGCACACCATCACACTGGTTACCTGGCAAAACAGCTCAGCGTACCTGGCACACCACCAAAGGTGTTATATGGTACACCAACAAAGCGATTACCGAGCACATCAACACAGTGGTTAACTCGCACACCAGTACAGCGGTTACCCTACACAACAGCATGGGGTTTACATGGCACACTAACACAGCGGTTACCTGGCGCACCATAACAGAGGTTACCTGGCACACCAGCACAGCGATTACCTGCACACCAACAAAGGAGTTAACTGGCACACCAGCACAGGGTTACCTGGCACACCAACACATTGGCTACCTGGCACACCAACACAGGGGCTACCTGTCTCATCAACACAGCGATTACCTCGCACACTGTCAGAGTTTTTACCTAGCACAACAGAATAGAAGTTACCTGTCACACCAGCACAGCGGTTACCTGGCACACAAACACAGTGGTTACCTGGCACATCAACACAGCGGTTACCTGGCACACCAGTGTCACTGATTTGCCACCAATCAGAATTATTAGAATTAATAATGTTTGATTCCAGTATGAATACAGAAATATTTTAGTAGGGTTACATGTTTACATTTATCTTGCATTTTGCACATCTAACCAGAAACCAATGCTACTATGAATTCCTCTGTATAGCCCTGTACCAAGGCCGAAGAATTGGTCAGTAATCATTTACTAGGTTCACCTAGATACTGCTTAGGGAATTAGATTTAAAATTGAAAATAATTCTGACTGAAGTTGTTCGAGATGTCTAGACACAGAAGTAATTTATTACCTAGAATACATTGGATAATGTCTCAGATGTACCAGAACCTGAGATTAATGAGAACTGGGGAGAATGAACTGTCACAGTTTACAGATCTCTGCCAAGGAACAGTGAAACTAGGTAATGGGTAATTCCGGCAGGGGGAGATCGCGACCACCGACTCATGGGCCACCGACCCAAATCACACCCCAGACTCATTTCTAGAGATTTCTAAGCTTTAGTGCGCAGAATCGGAAGTAGGAGGGAAGTATGATAATGATTTCCAGGAATTCTTGTGTTTATGTATGAATACTTAATGAATTCTTGTGTTTATGTATGAATACTTAATGAATATGTATTAATGAATAATATATAAACTGTATAATTCTTGTGACTGGTGTGCGTTGTTGGTGAGAGCACTCACCCGTGCACCCGGCCGTCAATAAAGAAGTGTCTGCTTATCTGCATCACATTGGTGTCGATAAGTTATTTTTATCCCAGATTTCGGGGACACCAGCACAGGGGTTACCTGGCACACCAGCCGAAGGGTAACCTGGCACAACAACACAGCAGTTACCTGGCACATCAACACAGCGGATAGCTGGCACAGTAGCACAGTAGTTACCTGACACACCAAGACAGCAGTTATCAGGCACCCCAATACAGAGGTTACCTGGAACACGAGCGCAACGGTTACCTGCCACACCAAAAGATTGGTTACCTGGAACACCAACACAGGGGTTACCTGGCACACCAGCACAGCGGTTACCTGGGACACAAGCACAGCGGTTACCTGGCACACCAGCTCAGGCGTTACCTGGCACACCAACACAGCGGTTACCTGGCACATTAGCATTGTAGTTATCTGGCCCAACATCATAGCGGTTACCTGGCACAGCAACGTGGCGGTTACCTGGCACAATAGCACGGCGGATACCTAATAAAAACCACAGAGTTTACCTAGCAGAACAACACAGCGATTACCTGGCACACCAACACAGCGGTTACCTAGTACAAAAACACAGTGGTTACCTAGCAGATCAACAAAGCGATTACCTGGCACACTAGCACAGGCGTTACTTGGCACAACAACACAGCATTTACATGGCACACAAGCACAGATGTTACCTGGCACAACAACGCAGAGGTTACCTGGCACACCAGCTCAGGCATTACCTGCCACACCAGCACAGTGGTTACCTGGCACACCAGAACAAGCGTTAGGGGGGACAACAGCAGAGCGGTTACCTGGCACACTGGCACAGAGGTTAACTTTCACACCAGTACAGGCGTTACCTGGCACAACAACAAAGAGGTTACCTGTCACACGAACACAGGAGTGACCTTGTACACGAACACAGCGGTTACCTGGCACACCAGCACAGCAGTTTCCTAGTACAACAATACAGTGGTTACCTAGCAGACCAACACAGCGGTTACCTGGCACACCAGCTCACGCGTTACCTGGCACACCACCACAGGCGTTACTTGGCATAGCAGCACAGCGGTTACCTGGCACAACACGAGAGGATTTACCTTGTACACCAACACAGTGGTTACCTGGCACATCAAGAAAGCGGTTACCTGGCACATGAAAACAGGAGTTACCTGGCACACCAACACAGCGGTTACCTAGTACAAAAACACAGAGTTTACCTAGCAGACCAACACAGCGGTTACGTGGCACACCAGCACAGGCGTTACCTGGCACACCAACACAGCGGTTAGCTGGCACACAGCACAGCGGCTGCCTGGCACACCAACACCTGGGTTACCTGGAACATCAACACAGGCATTACCTGACACACCAGCACAGCGTTTACCTGGCACACCAACACAGCAGTTACAAGGCACACCAACACAGCGGTTACCTGCAGAGCAACACAGCGGTTACCTGGCACAACAAGACAGCGGTTACCTGGCACACTAGCACAGGTGTTACTTGGCACACCAACACAGCGGTTACCTGGCACACCACCACAGGCGTTAACTGTCACACTAAAACAGCAGTTACCTGGCACACCAAAACAGTGGCTATCTGGAACAACAACACAGGGGTTACCTGGTACACCAGCACAGCAGTTACCTGGCACAGCAACACACGGGTTAACAGGCACACCAGCACAGGGGTTACATGGCACAATAGCACAGGCGTTACCTGCAACACGAAGAGAGCAGTTATCTGGCGCACCAACACAGCAATTACCTGGCACATCAGCTCAGGGGTTACTGCACACCAACACAGGTGTGCTCTGGCACACCTGCACATGGTATACCTGGCACACCAGCACAGCTGTTACCTTGCAAACCATCACAGCGATTACCTGGCACACCAACTAAGGGGTTACCTTGCACACCAGCACAGCGGTTATCTGGCACAGCAGCATTGAGGTTACCTGGTCCACCAGCACAGGGATTACCTGGCACAACAACACAGTGGACACCTGGCACACCATCACAGTGGTTACCTGGCACACCTGCACTGCTATCCTGCTGTGACAGGTAACCGCTTTGTTGGTGTGCCAGTTAAACGCTGTGTTGGTGTGCTAGGTAACCGCTGTGCCCGTGTCCTAGGTAACCTCAGGAAAGAAGCTGGGTTAATAATGTTAGTTACTACAATCTCCACATCATCTTGTTCTACTAATTCTGCCTGATATTTTAAGAACCTTTGGGGTGAAAGCCAATGTCCCCCTTTAATTTCCAATACTGCAGACACTGTGTGAGATACAAATACAGTCATTTTCTGGCCTAAAGTGAATTTTCGTGCCTCTTGTATGTTTAAGATCACTGCTGCAACTGCTCGTAGGCATCTAGTTGCTTGGAGAAATAGGCGACTGCCCGACAATACGGGCCTAAGTCTTATGCCAGTATTCCTAATGCAATTCCCTGTTTCTCGTGTGAAAAGAGAAAGAATGGCTTACTTACATCTGGGAGTCCCAAGGCCAGAGCTGACATCAGAGCATTTTTAACAGGTCAAAGGCTCGTATAGCCTCCTTATTCCATTGGAGATTTTTCTGTTGAGTGGTGGTTAGTGCCTATAAAGGTTTAACAAGCAATCCATAATTATAAATCCATAGTCTGCACCACCCAGTCATTCCCAGGAACGTTCGCAGTTCTTTCACTCTCTGTGGCCTCGGAGTCTGGCAGATCGCCTCCTTCCAAGCTCGTCCTAAAGTTCTTTTTCCAGCACTGATTTCATAGCCCAGATAAATCACTTCGCGTTGCATCACCTGGACCTTTTTCTTGGATACCCGGTAGCCCTGAAGTCCCCCCAAATTTAAAAGGTTTACCGTCTAGGTCACGCAGGCCTCTTTTGTCTTGGTGGCAATTAGGATGTTGTCTACATACTGCAGCAGCTTTCCCTTTTCAGGTGGAGTTGGGGTTTCAAGGTCTTTTGCTAGCTGGTTACCGATTATAGTGGGACTGTTGTTAAATCCTTGTGGCAGCACCGTCCAGGTTAACTGGGTCTTCCGCCCACTCCTAGGATTTTTCCATTCAAATGCAAATATTTTCTGACTGGCTTCGAGGAGAGAGAGGCAAAAGAAAGCATCCTTGAGGTCTAAAACAGTAAATCAGATTAGCTCAGGTGTTAATTGTGTTTACAAAGTGCATGAGTTTGCCACCACTGGGTGGAGATCTATTTATTAATCCTATTTGTAAAAATTTTTCTATAACTGGCTGGATCCCTTCCCAATCTTCCTTTTAAAGGGTATTGCTTAATTCTTACCGGTTGTTGTCCTTCCTTAAGTTTTACCTCTACAGGTGAGGCATTCTTTGCCCTTCCAGGCGTGTCAGTGGCCCACACTCCAGGATACACTTGATTGATAATTTCCTCACTGATTTCTCCTCCTGTGGGGATACTAGTTAGGGACTAGTATCATGATTTGTGTAAGTTCTTGGTTATTTACCTCCAGAGTAATCTCTCCATTGTTAAAGGTAGTGGTTGCTCCTAATTGTTCTAGTAAGTGTCTTCCTAGGAGTGCTTTTGTGGAGTAAGGCATATACAGAAATTTGTGTATGCCTAACTGCTTTCCCAGTTTATATTTCAAAGGTTTGCAAAAATAAGCCTTTTCACTTTGGCTAGTAGCTCCCTTATAATCTTTTCCAGGGCAAGCACTAAAGGATCTTATGGTGGAACTAGTCCACAGTCCCTCTGCCACCCCGGGTGATTTCGGAGGGTAAATGTCTGCGTTATAAGACACCTCATCCTACTTCCCTTCCCTCTGTAAAAATAACATTAATTGCAAAAGCGTGTTATAGTCTAAGGTCCCATTTAGGGGCCATTTAGCTGCTTCTTCTAGTTTGTAAAGTGGCCACCACTGATGACAATATTTAATCAGGATTTTCTTGCTTTCCAAGCTTCCCCTCCCCGTTATGTCTTTCCAGTTCGTGAGTATGCAATCCAATGGGCTTTTCTTTACAATTTTTCCCTGCTTATTTCCCGTTATTATCCCTTCTTCCCAAAATCCTTTCTCTCCACTTATAGCAGTTTCTACACTGTCTTTTAACCTTCTCCCACTCTTCCTCCTTCACTTCCCAAAGTTCCGGTATCTTATGACTTCTTCCACACAATAATTACTGACTCCCGTGTTTTGACCGAGAGGTCTAATGACACTGCTTCTTCCCAGCACTCTGCACACCTCGACCTCCTCTTATCAGACGCATAATACCACTTACATCGAAGGCGTCTCACTCACACCCTGCCCCTGCAGGCACGCAGGCACACAGCAGTGTCTCACTCACGCAGGCATGCAGGCACACAGACACTTAAAGGGCCCATCACACTTTTCACTCATACCACAAAATATACCGAGTTTAAACAATCACCAAATCTGTTTGTAACATATATCATAAACCATTAACAATTAGCAGTCAGTTCAAAGCCAGTATATCCACAATTAGTGCACTACACAATGACCTGAAGCAAGATCCTGCAGGTGACGGTAATTACCAGGACCCTGCCCAAAATGCAAACTGACTCTTATATACCAGTCATCAGTAGTTTGCCCCAAAAGATCTTACTTTGCCGTGGATTCCCAAAACCAAAACCAAATGGGTATACCCCCTCCTCGGGACTGAGCCGTGCACCAGACGTCTCTGCGTGTCTTACCAGCAGCCCGTTACCCTTATAAACATACCTCTGTCCGCGAACCAGATGGTCCTTGTCTGCTCCCGCAGTGGACAGCTGGGAGCGGAGTTCCTCCGAGAAGAGCTCGGGGTGCACCTAGGACGTCCACCCTCCAGCAGTGTCCCGGCAGCCGGGCAGAGATAGAGTCCCATCTGGGGTGCCAAGATGTTTTGCGGAGAAATCACTCTATAACTTTTGGAGTTACAAAGTGGGTATGTTTATTCAGCGCTGGGCGCATGGGGGATCGCTCCACCACCAGCATGCGCATCGTTTGCAGCTCCCGTCCGGCTTATATGTTACAGAACAGTGCTTGTTCATAGAACGCCTGTACATACACAGAGTCTACCCCCGCCTCCCCTCGCTTCTCATGGCAATCAGGTCTCCTCCCCTTGCGCCTGCGTATTGAGCTCCTTTGGCCTTGTTCGGTGGTCGCAGATTTACGGGCGAGGGTCACATAGATGAAGTATCTCCTCTTCCTCGCTGATGAAACTTTTCACCTCGTCGTTCTGCACAGCCTCAGTTGTTCCCTTGGCCCTGGCCAAACCACCAGGCCAGTTTGTGCTAGAATCTAGGATGATTCGTTGCTGGAACATACAACTTCAAGGACCATAAGAAACTTCTCTTTGGGCTAGGAGATAGTCGCCTAGCAACGTTATCAGCACCTGGTATGTCTTGTTCGAACAGTCCCATACGCCTCCCCTTGTTTTGCGCAGACCTTGCACCATCAATCTAAGATTGTTTAGACTCCCTGTCTCACTACCACCACCCTAATTCACAGGGTGTCAGGCTGTATCCTGACTCTGTCAGTTTAACCCAGTGTTATTTGCCTTTATAATTTTTTTTTCCTTATTCAATTGTTATTCTGACTTGGTGTCTCCCACTAGTTTGTTTTCAAACTAGCATACACATTAAAGTTTCTGAAGTAAATGTTAACCATGACACTGAATAATTTTTCTCCCGTTGGCCACTTCCACATTGATGCTTAGTGCAGATCCTCATACCCACACCACGCACTGTCTTTGCTGTCTTGAGCCAGACTCTAAGGATCTTGCTCCAGTTGGTGTCTGCACTCTGAAGTAGTTCAGTTTTCATTTTCTGCAGGGGTCTTTTTGACTGCTACCACACACCTCTGATGAAGTGCTGTTATTATTTAAGCTAACTGGCCACAAGACACTGAACTGCAAAATAATTTTCCTGACTTCTGATCACGATTGACTTCTGGGACAAAGAAGGACATGTTAGTGCTGCAAGCTCAGGCTTGGGGCTCTGTCCTCCTTCAGTAGCATTCTCCTAATCTTGCCTTTATATACCCTTGCATGTCCTCAGCACACAATACTTACTCCATAACTCCACAGTAGTATTATGAATTTAATTAGCCACAATGTTTGCCAAGTGCTTTGAAAATGAACAGTGCAATATAAATTCCATGAGTTATTAATATTTCAGTTCTTTCTTTGTTGTGTTGTAGGATTCAAATGAAATCTTGCTGCCCCTGTGTGTTTTTAGAAAAAAAATCCCCCTACAAGTGCACACATCTCTTATAAGTTTTGTTAGAAACTGATTAGACCTGGAGACAAATTAGTCCTTCAATCAAGTAGTTAAGCTGAAAACAATTTTGAAAAGAGGTCTCTGAAAAGAAAGAGATTTGACAATACAGACATGTAAGTACTGTACATAATACTATAGTCATCAAAATTTTATATTCTAACCTGTGGATGATATGGAATCAATTAAAGCAAACAAAAAGCTCTAATATGCAGAATTAAACATTGCTATTAAATATGCACTATTTTAACAGACTTCATTCTCTTTCATCCCCAGAGCTGGAAAACCTGTTTCAAAAACTGAAGACTTCCAGGATGAGAAATCTATCTACCTGCAAGAATATCTAATGGAATTGAACTGCCAGCCAGGTTACCCTCCTTTCTTTTAGGGTATAGACAGCATCCTCATCTACAGCTTAAAGCAAACCAGTGAGAGAATTTCCTCAACAAAAATATCCATAGCATAGTGGATAGTTTTGCAGGCAATGACTATAGTGTTAGTACATTTCTTAAATTAAATAACACAAGAGATAATTCCAATGTTTTCTGAAGTGTAGAAGGTGTGGTGGACCATATCTTTGATCATTTCCAGGATTTGGAAATTTCAGACTCTCAAAGTCCCAGTTGAAATACCAAGGAAATTTTATTCTTTGTTTATTTAGGGTCCTTTGAAACTCCCAGACTTAGTCAACTCAGACATGACTCTTTGAAATAAATGGATTCCAATTCATTTGGTGTCTTAGGTGTTGTCCTTTGAAAGGGCATGATAGGGTCACAGATGAAGTAAAATGACTTTATAATGCATCGCAGAAGGAGAAAGTGGTGTGTATTTGCAGTGATCCTTTCTAGTGCATTACTGAAGGACGTAGACTGAAGTACCAGTTTGTTGGGGTTCTAGAGAGCTTTCTGCGAGGGAATGGCCATGTGAGCAATCCTGCGTGAGAACAAGACTGATAAGAGCCTCAGCCGAGCAAGAATGCGATAAGGACATAACCCTGAATGAGGGGGGAGAAACTTGACGAGACAAACAACCCCCGAAAGGGGTTGGGACAGAGGAAGTTCCACAGGGCGGGAAACCTGGCAAGGCAGATGGGGCACTTTTTATCCAATCATAAGAAGGTTTAAAGCGCGGGCTAAGTTAACTGTCCAGTCTTGAGGACTTGTACTGCATGTTACTCACGTGTGTGGGAGAACGTTATAAAAGGGCTTTCTTAGTTACAATAAAGGGGCATTGCTTGATCCCATTGGTCGTGTGCGTGCTCAGCTCTCCCGCACCAGTTCAGCAGAGACCCAGAGTAATTTACAGATAGGAACTGTGCTGATCAGCAAAGCTAACTATATGAAATACACCCAGCTTCTGTGATCAGTACATATCCCACCATGGGTCCCAAATCTCTTCTCTGCTGTTTAGGTCTCAAGATAAGTTAATATCCATGAAACTCAAAAACTTGAACAGAAGGGCTCACCTAACTCAGTTTGGGTGTAGGTAACAGTACTGACGTTTCTATGACCTAGCCATGCCAGTTACTGAGGAATTACTCTTATCACTTCACTACTAACTAAAAATTAAAGCTTGTTTTGACAAAAACTTTTTTTTTTTTTTTTTCTAATGCCTATCTTCAGCAGAGAGGTCTGTCTGCCAAGATTCCTCTTACACATCCTAGACTCATTTAATTCTTCCATTCTCACATACAAAGACTCTGTGAATGTCAATGTGACTTCTTTGGTCTCCTTACTAGAGCAGGGGCATCAAAGGTTTAAGGAAAGGATTGTCTCACACAGCTTATTTTGATCTCCAGGTGTCTTGGCACTCCTAGTACCATAAAACAATAAAGTTGTTTTTTTTTTAATTTCCTTCTTCCTGTGAGAAACCCATAATCACAACCAATATCTAATAAAGGTGTATTCTGAGAGGCCTTAAGTTGATTTTCTACCACACAGAGGTACAAACTGAGAAGCTTTGAAGTTCTTTGCTTCTGCTTTTACTTACATACAAGGTTTCTCAGCAGAGGACTGCTGAATTGTTGTTTACTTCTGTTGTTTCTCTGAGCACTCAGATACTTATTAGGGGAGAGAGACAGACTAGTGGGGACAGTTTGTCTTGCAAAAGAAGTTGCAGGTTTGTGTATTCTTTTAGCATATGTGACAATCGGGTTGTCAGCAATATGTAGCAAAAACTCCTGGGAGTTTTTTGGGAACTTTCGTGGTTCAGCCCATCAATTTTGTATGTCCAGTGAAAATATTTTAAACCAACTCATGGCAATGGGTTTGCCTTCTGGCAGAACAGGAACATAACAGAGTGTCACTCACGTACATAAATTAATAACGTGGCCATATCTCCTCAGAAGTAAAAAATGCAGCAGTCCAGGATTAGGTACATGATAGCATCTCTCACAAAAAGTACTACTGGGACTGAAAATGTGTGGACCAAAAGGTATGAGCTATACTCCATGGCAATGACTGGGGGGAAAAACACTTGGAAACAGCTGCAGTGCAAGAGAATAAAGAACAGATATAAGCCTAATGTTATGAAACAGAATAACAATAAAGAGCAACTCCCACCTCCCTACACAGGTGGAAATCCCTGTGTTGACATTTGGAAGACCATGGTGGAAATTTCATAAGAACGAACCCGAACTAAAACATACTGGTCCCTATTTTGTCGATACCTTCCAATATTTCTGTAAGGAAGGTCTGTGCAAAGATGAGGAAACCCCAACAATTAGAGTCACATTTGTTACATGGACAAAACCTCTATCCTGCATAAGGAAGGTGTCACAATTTGAAGTTGCGGGTTCTGCTTTTGAGATGAAAAGTCATAGGAAGAGTAAGTTCTGAGGGTGATTTATCGATTTAGTTTGAAAGGAAAGGAGATTCTGCTCAGTGAGTTTTCTGCCATAGACAGATCTCCACGTGGATCCATGTGTCTCAGTATCCTTCCTAGGGAACCTGAAAAGGGACAAAAAGCAGGTATGGCAGAAGGTGACCAGTAGTGAATTAAGCTAGGACAACTCGTCTGCTTTAGGTCACCAACTCCAGTGATGCTGTCCTGGCCAATGGCAGAACAGGGACCACAAAAAGCACAGGAACTCAGAAAACATGGAGGACACATTCACCTACTTTGGGAGGCAACAGAATGATTGACTTCACAGTAGACCCTGTGGAGTGCTAAGGCTTGGACAACAGGCCCAAGCCAGGGTTGACCTGTAGATTAATCCTGTATATTTTGTAACTGATAACCACTGTGCTAGTAGGCCTTGTACTAGGTTATAACAAACCACCTATACTGATGTAAAAAGTGCTGAAGCGTTGAAGTATTGAAGCCTGAACAACAGGCCCTGAGCCAAAGCTGCTCACTTAGTGTGTAGTCATTAACAAGATACATGTGCTCACTAGTGAAAGATGTAGCTTAGGTATCATACACTCATTACTGATGATGAATGTAATGAAAACATGTCTATCCCGCATGTATCTTTCTTCTTCTTTGCGTAGAAGCAAGTTAACAAAGCCATGAAGCCAGCTGTCCGGCCTTGGGACCAGACGTGTGGCCTTGTTCTAAAAAGAACAGAAATAAATTAGATAAGCAGGGAAACTCCCTTAGCTTCTCCCTTGAGCCTCTGGGGGAATCTAATGTGAGAATGAAACCAGATGTTCTGCGCAAAACAAAGGTGCCAGCTCTTCTGGCGAGGCTGGGCCCGCTCACAGCGACTTTGGCAGCCTCACCTACGGGTGGAGGCACCGCGTAGGATTTCCCCCTTGCCGGGACAGGCTCTGCAAACCCTCGCTGTGACCGGGGCTGCCCAGCCACTGCGGGGCTGGGGGATGGTAACGTGTGCAAGGGGTGATGGATTTTTCTTAATCACTATTCTCTCGCTCTCAGCTAGTAATGATTTGATGCATTACCCTGTATTTTCCTGTTTGTTTGAGTGCACTATTCTGTCTTTTCTTACTGTATGTTTTATCTATTATTTTGTTACATTATTTAGTTATTTTGAGTAAAATACGCCTACTTTTTTTCACTCTGGTGTCTGAGTTTAATCAGTATCCTTAATCAGCAAACCACCCTGATGATTAATGTCACAGTTCTCACAGTCTGAAGAAGGAAGCTTGATGAAGACTCCTGTCAACCAACGTGAGTAAGCTGGGACATAAGCTTTGTTGATACTTTCCACAAGTGTTACTGAAACCCAGTATTTATATGGGAATGCACTACTGAATAGACTAGATTATGAGGAATTTGTTTTCAAACATTTGCTGAATTCACTAGTGAATTTGGAAACTACTGTTTTGGAAACTAGACTGGGTTTCTGTGTCTCGGTTCACCAGCTTATAACCACATTATTCACCTTATAGCAATAGAAGTACTTTCAAGGAGTGCCTGTGTAAAGGAGAATTACTTCTGGAACACAGGGAATAAACCACATTTACTGTGTGTAAGCCTGTGAATGTTTCCTCTAGCTCAAATTGTAAAAGCCTGTCATCTTTTGCTGCTAAAACAAGGGGGTCCCATGATGCTTCCTGGTCACTAGTTCCCATCTGGCTTACAGATTTATTACCTCTCTCTTTCTGCAGTATCTAAATTTTTCTACATTGTGCAAGAATACTCTCGTCTAGGAGTTTGCCACTTGTGTGGCTTTTCTTCCTCCTGCCTCAGTCAAGTGAAAGTTAATGCAAACCAGCACTACATGTTATAAAGGGGTGGATTTGAGAAGATGATTGAGAAGTTCATTGCACTGACAGTTGTTTAACTATGTACTAGATAACTACACAAAGTGTATGGCTTAGTAGGGTCATCTGCCATTAAATTTTTTCACAGTGATTTTGTCATCTGATAGAGAGAAATGCATCTGTCTAATTTACTTTGGAGACAGGAAATAAACTTTAAACATTGCTGTAGAATTGTCATTTTGTATATTATTATCACCATGCGGGTTGTTATTAGAACAGTACCTGGAAGCTTTGATCACCTTGTGTCTGCTTTGCTGAAGCTGCTCCATTGTTTTATCTTTTATTATTAACTGCATGGTAGGGAGACTAGAAATGGAGCTGAGTGATAAGCAGCTGTGGTCAGGTAAACACATTTCCTCGTGAAATGGGGCAGTTCTGGGATGGCTCAATATTTGGCTGGGAGAGCACCTGGAATTTCTCGAAACCTTGTACACAGGTGAAGGAGCTGAGGGTGAACCACAGAGTTGCATGAGTTGGCTCTGTAGTTTGGTGGAAGATGACAAAAAAAAGAGAGGATGGAGTATCAGAGGCATCAGGATGGCAGTTCAGGGCTGACCCCTGCCATGCTAGTGGTGGGAAGCAAAGAGGAGGGATCTGTCTGCCTCCCACACTTCTGCAAAGATGCAGCTTCTGGAAAGCCCTGGTTTGAGCCATCCTGTCTTGGCTTTCCCCTCTTGCATTTTTAAGCTTGGGAAAGCATCCCAAATCCATGTTTATCACAAATACATTACGTTCACAATCTCTTTGCTGTTCACCTTTTGCTTGTCTCCATCTCTGCCTACTTCCAAAAACGTGGATTGCTCAAGACTCAGTTTAGAAAATTCCTCCCCCGAGACCATCGTCATTCAGAGGGACTGAACCAAACCCGTTGCCTTTCTGACTTCTGACTTCTCCAAATCCCTGACTCACAAGACTGAATCAACCTTTTCTAGGACAGGACCTGCGAAGAGCTTGGATGCCCTCTGCGGGCAGAAGGGGAGGTGGAGCCTGGTGCCTTCAGCAGATCCACAGCTCCATCTAGTGTCACACAGCCAAAGAGCGAGAGGGTCAGCAAAGAGGCAGAAATCAAAGGAAATACCATAAGAAAATGCTTTGGGGTGTGAAGCACGTCTTGGCAAGAATAAAAGGGGGTTTGCTCTTTCAAAAAATCTTGTTAAAGTATTGCAGCTACAGGTCTGTTTTTTTTTTTTTTTTTTTTTTTTTTTTTTTCCCCCACACCTTTGCAAGGGATAATTGATGTCTCCAAGGAGTGGAGATACTGTTTGGCTTGCAGGAGCACTGTACCGCTGGGGCTGAGCTTTCTAAGCTGAGGGCAGAGCTCTGGTCTTTTAGTGGAAAGCACAAGACGAGAAGTTAATGGGAGCAAGGGTGGGTACTTGAGGTCCCCTCACCAGAGTTGAGTATCCTAGGTATGTTTCACAGCACTACATTTCAAAGATAAACTATGAAAAATATAAGTACTAAAGTCTAAATTACAGTTCTAAAAAAAAATCTCTGCACAGAATGAGACAGAAATCCAGAAACTTTTTTTTTTCTTTTTTTTTTTTTCTTTCCTGCTTTTAATTAGTCTTTTGGTTCCTAGAAGCACTTAGCCTTCCCGGTTGAGGGAATTTTAGCCTTCCTCATAGTAATGTCCAGTTCAGACCCCAAACCTGACAGCTCTTTGACGCTGGAATTTCTTTGATGATGGAATTTCTTTGACATCTTTCTCAGAGGCTCCTAGTGGGCTTGCAGATGTTCTCTGAGGGCCCTTAATGAGGCAGGATGCAGTGGGCTTGTGGAGGTGCAGGTTCGCAGAAATGCATATTCAGAGCACTCACCCATACTGGAAGATAATCCAGAGTAGCATCTCCTCGGGCTGGAGCAAACTGACCTTTCCCAGTGAAGGAGGTTTGCCCCTGGCTGTGTGCTGCCCTGTGTCAGGGGCACATTCCCTCCATTCTCTGAAGCAGCAACATTACGCAGAGAAGCAAAAGTCACCGAGCTCAGTGTGAGCCAGCTCATCCCCAAATCTGTGACTATTTCCAATAATCATGAAGATGTACAAGCATTTCTGTGTGAGAGCCCTATAGGCAGGCAGAGGTCAGATGTACTGTTGAACTGCTGGGGTTTCAACCCCAAGCCCCAAATTAAGGTTGACATATGGGTGATTCCCACAGCCCTTCCCAAAGGGGGGGTGAGTTTGCCTTTAGGCTTCCCTCCAGGGTGGTGCCGGCCTGGCAGACAGAGCCATTGGGTAAAGGAGCCCCAGGGGTCCCGCATTGAGTGACCAAAGGTCAGGTGTCCCACTGAGGGATAAAAGCTGGGACCCCTGGCAGGAGGGGCAGTGTCTGTGTATGAGGTGGATGCCCTGTGCAGAGTTCCCTGTTGGGGAAGGACCTCCCGCCTCCCTGGGACTGGGCTCCAGTCGGGTCTGGCTTTTGTAAAAGTGGGCTGTGTAGAGTATGTGGCTTCCTTGGTCTTATGTGTTTGGCTTGTTGACTCGGTTGTCTCCTGTCCCTTCTACGGGAAACTGCATGTCACCATTTATTCCACCCGTTGTTGGTCGTGCAGTGTCATTGTTGGGGTCAGTGGGATTGATGTGGGTTATGTATAATCTGACTGACTTGTTTGTACCCCCAGTGCTCACCCATGTGCTGACCCTTTTGTATCAAATACAATTTGGTTATTGGTTCATCTTTATGCTGGCTGTGTCCTTTATGCTAGGCCTGATAATTGGCAAAACAACTGTTCTTAGGACTTGAGAAGAAAATTTGATATTATGCCCAGTGGTATTTATTCAGTGTGTGCAAATATAGCCATGTAAATTACTGTGTTCAGTTTTCATTACTGAAAAATTAGGAAAAATGTTTGTTTTAAAGTCAAAGTCAAATGTGAATATACCTGATAATTTCTTTCCACATTTGAAAGGTTGCATAATAAACATTATTTAAAGGTCTTCTTGATCTCTTCAAATCTAAAGGTTTGAGAGTCCTCAAAGATTGCAAACCAAAAATTTTTGGAGCTTATTCTAAATTAAAGAAACACCTGGTTTTGATTTTAGAATGTCAGAAACCTCTATTCTTTACTTTTAAATCGTATGTTTATTCAGCTGAAAGAAAACTATGAAGTTAACATTATTTCACCAAATGATTCAGTTAATCCAAATAATTTTTCAAAGAATGACCTTTCATCTCAAAGACAACCACATATCAGTATAAAGACAGAACCTTTTTCCCCCCTAATTAAAAATTATGTCTATTCCTCTGGTCTTCCCCCAATACCCCCAACAAACTGGATAGAGGAAACAGTGCCTCAGTGCAAAAACAAATAAAATTTCCACCATTTTCATGCCTGCCTGAAAAGCAATTCTAAGGATAAACTAACAATACAGAAAAGCCTGTGTTTTGTGCATTCACCTTCACCTACCTTCTGCTTCTCTTTAATTTGATTTGCTGGTTAATATTTGCATCAAAAGCTGCAGATTTAGCAATGGGAGTGCTGTTGTTATTTTCCTTAACATTATCTCGGAGAAAATTCAGGGCCTCTTAATGGTAAACTTTGTAATAACAGTTTATTACTTAAAGAGCTTTTATTCAAATAGTGGAATCAACGTTCCAGTCCTGAAATGTTTACAATGAGAACATTTGTTGGCTTGTTGGTTGTTGGGGCTTTTTTTTCTTTTTTCTAAAGCTTAAGAGCATGAAAACAGTGGTAAAATTCAGTGTAAAAGCATTAATATCTGATTCTTTTCTCAGTGGCTGTAGCAAAAAGCTCAGTACAAGTATAAACGTATCTAATCTCTTTTGGAGAGGGGAAATCTTTCATATTAGAAAAGGAAAGATAAAGAAGGGTAGGGAGGGAAGTAGAAATAAAGAAGAGTCTCCCTGTAGTAGTTTTCATAGCCAAAGTTGATGGTGGTTTTAAAATGTTTTATATTTGATCTTTTCTCATGATTAACCTGTCAGATACTCTTCATGAAACAGGAAACACTTCAGCTATAAAGAGTCTGAAGGGACTGCTGTTTCCCAGATGTGTGGTAGCTTAGATTGGGCAGTTACTTACACGTGTTCCTCAGGGCAGCATCTAGGGAATATACTTTGCGGCATCCACTTTGTCAAACTTTAGTTACGTTACGTAAGGGAAGGATCTCCGTAGGTACCCCATAGTCAGCAGAAAAGGAGAGACGCCCTTCCACAAAGCAGTTCAGAGCAGAAGCCTGACATAGGCATTCCTGGGGACTGAGTCTCTCTTATAAGGTTTTCATCCAAGATTAATGTAAATTGAGGTATTCCACAGTTCTCCTTCCATAGGCCAAACATGTTTGTTGAAGGGAGTAGTCTCATGCTGATATGTTTTACACAGATCCCAGAAGAATTCTGTGTTTAATCGTAGAGGTTGATGGCCCTCCTGTTTTCCTGGAGTATTTACTTTTTAGGGCAAATACTAGTGCTCTGATAACTACGACTTCAGCTGGAAGACCTACGAGAAAGTTTCATCCCTAGAAGACTTGATTTTGTCCCATTTGAGCGTTGTGACTCAGAAATCTTTAGCTACGGTATTTTGCACTCCTAAAACTGGAGTCAGCTGATTTCCCCCTGCGCATGGCTTGCAGTGATTGGCCTTGAGCACACAATGATTCCCTCACAGAAAAGCTTTTGTTTCCTGCTATGATTTCATTTTTCTTTAGTTCTCCTTTTCCAAAATGCCAGCACTCAGAATAATGAGTCTCCAGGGGGTAGATCACATAAAAGATTTATATGTTGGATTCACTTAATCAGTATAGCCAATGGCATATGGGATCCAATTGGTCTAATGTTAAAATAAAAATATAAGCAAAAATCAGAAAAAAAGACACTTAAGTATGTCTGCCTTTCTTTCTTCTGTCATTACAAATAAAGCTATGGCATGAGAAACTCAGTTGTACATATCTACACCATAAAAACCTAAAGAAGGTGGGAAGAACCTCATACTTTCTAGGATCAGGGATGAATTCATAACCTAGAGATGGTAGTTGAATATATATCAGAGTTGTTTCTTTGTATTTATTGCTATTTTGATATTTTTGTATTCTTTTTCTAATATCCAGTCATTAAAAAGAATGTGTTTACATACTTCAATCTTGTTCTGTGTGTAAATCTTAGCTAACCAAAAGGTAACCAAATCTTAGTGTGCAGGTTTAGCTCCTGCCAGGATCGGAGAGCACGTTGCCGTTGCCCCTCCCCCACCCGCAGCCGGTCGGGCTGGAAGTTAGGCACAGACCCGGGCTAAAATAACAAGGAATTTAATACAACAGAGTGTTAGAACAATCTGAACAACAACAGTAGCAATGATAATAACAATGAACAGCAATAACAGTGAACAAGATAAAAGATATACAGAGAAATACCGCTAGATGGTCAAGGAGCAAGCCCGCCGCGTGTATAGCAACCCCCAAAAACCAGAAGCGAAAGTAAAAAGGCTTCACCCCTGGACCTGACGTCAGCATGGTATGAATAACCCAGCTGAAGATCCCTTCCCCCTCTCTCTCTGCTGGAAAAAAAACCCAAACCAAAAAACCAACAACTTGACTCTATCTTAACTAAACCAGGACACTTAGCTAATCCTCCTCCTAGATGGCTCTTATTTACACTGTCCTGTGACTATTAAGAAATTGGCCAAGTCATCAAACACATAAGGTGTTTGCGTCACACCCATGTATGGCCTTATATATACTCTTCCTCCGGAAAATGATGTCGCTTCTAGACAATAAAATCTTCCGTGCATATATCTGCACCCTTACCATGTCCTGAAAACACATGGGTGTGTTTGTCTGAGTTAATTGTCTGGGTGGTCACAGCACACACACTTGCTATAATGCTCACTGTATTTCTCTGTCTTCAGCCACAGGCTTTGAAGGATCTGCAGCGGGTTCAGTCTCACTTTTGAGTCTTTGTACTCATTTCTGCCAGTGCCAGACTGGGGAGGCATTTTCTTCAGAGCAGGGCTATCTGCATGGCATGAAAACAAGAAAATAAGGAGGTCCAGGGATAGACAGAAGTACTGATGTGTTGACACCTATGTTGTTTCATTGTTAGCATACTACCTGGTGTAGCTTGGCCCAGCATTCTTTTAAATCATGTCTAGTTACAACTCGGGTGATAGCACAGTCCAGAGACTGTTTCCAAAGGAAGGCAACAATGAGGCTGGTCTCTTTCTTGGGGAAAGTTAACCATGTGGACAGGAACCATCTCTACCACTTGCTCTTGCAGCCACAGAATGGGCCCTTGCCCATTGTGATTTGTTAAGGCAGATGTAAGCTTTGGACCTGGTTCAACTCAGAAAGCCCTTCTCATCAGTTTGGGGTTTGGGTCAAGCTGAGTGATGTAAGATATTTCCATAAAGCTGAGGGATTAGGGAGAGATGTCAAGAAGACCATGTTGAATAGCAGAGGAACTGGAACACATCAGGAAATTTTTTGTTGTTGTTTAGAAAAAATAATGGTGGAAAGACAGTCTTCTATTCATTGTTCAGAGAAAGGTTTCTCTTGGTGTATAGCCGTAACAGAGCTTACTACATTTCCTTACGTTTAATGTGAAGAGTAACAGGAAGGCACAGCAACAACTGTTCCACCATAATTTTTGATAACAGAGTACTCTGACTTGCCACTGCCAGAAAAGTTCTGTAGATCCCACAGACCTTCTGATACAGCTCTTGTGACAGGCCCGGTCTCCTTACCATCTACCTTTCCAAAGCTTGTTTCAAATAGTCTTAATGCATTGTACCAGCACTGGGATCATTAGAACCGGGAAAGAAGAGAAATGAATAACATCAACAATACTTTTTCAACAGCTAGTGTTTGTATTGACATCCATGCATCTTTAAAATCGCCACAGAAACCACATTCTGTTATGAGCAGGTATTTTACCACACCTAGGAAGCTGAAGAAGCAAATTAACTTCGGGACACTTTACACATTCTCAACTCCTTAGTATATATGAAAGGACTAGCAGTGTGCTCACAAAGTCATGGACATCATCCCTTTCTTACTGGGAGTACAGCTATGAATAGTATGAAATTTAGTGATGTGGTTCCTTGTAAAATACAGCAATACAACAAAAAAGTAACAAAAATCTAATGATAATTTCCCTTCAGCAAAAGATTGGATAAAATTTCTAGGTGAGATTGAAAGGGGTGCTTTAAATAAAAGAAGTTAAATCATTGATGAAGTGTAGTTTAACCATACAAGAAGCTTAGCATCCTAAGGAGAAACAGTTTGTGATGGCATGAAAAACAGGTTTAGGTAAAGGAGCGGAGCTAGTCCTTGTTGTAATTCAAATAATCTTTGAGAAACACATAGCATGGGATTAATCTTAAAGTCAGAATAAAAGAGATGTTTATTCTGGCTGGGATTTATCTTATCTGAATTTCGGTTTTGATTCATTTGCCCACCCAAAGGAATCTAGTTCCATTTACCCAGGTAACCTCAACCTGGCACACCTTTAGTGCCCATGTTTCATACCTGCCAGCCTCCTCTGAATGTTAAATATACTAAGGTATCTCAGTTGCCACTCGTTACTTATTACTGGGCAGCTTAATTGAGCCTTGAAGTGTACGAAGTTATATGAGATCTTAGCCGATACAGTCAATGGAGTCTAAAGAACCTTTCAACCAACTAAATGAAGGTGCCATTTTAGATGATTACTGACCCCAACGGACGCTTAAACGTCCAATCTTCAAATAGTCACCTGCATGTTGGTATTTAAATTTCTCACTATCTTTAACAAACTCCACCTCTCATTTCCCTCTGAAGACATTTAAAAGTTGTTCTTTGACCATTGTGATATTAAAAAGGTAAAGGGAAAAAGAAGACAGAAGGTGAGAGAGCATATATCTAACTGCTGCAAGGCATACTATTAAAAGCAAAAACTACCTAATATCATAACACTGATATTTACCAGCCATCTTCCCCAGCCCCTGAGTCCTGAGGATCCCAGTGATGTGACCCATGACCCAGGGTTCCATTCATCAAACCAGTCTGTCGGTTGAAGAAGTTCTCTGGTCCTGTTGACGATCTCCTTCATCTTGTCACAGGTCTCCTCTGGAGAGGTGGTGGCGTTGTGGATGGGGATGCAGCGTTCTCCCCCAGTCAGACTCAGCACACCGCACAGTCCGTGTTCCTTCAGCAATGCCAGCCAGATTCTGCAACACCATCTTAGATGCTTGTTGGGTCTCCACCTTTAATTCCCTAAAGGCATATCTTGTTCAGTTATTTAGTACATATAATTGCTAAGTTAAATTTTCTAAAACTATTTGAGGTTATACAGTCACATTAGCAGGTCTATAAGGATTTAAATGGGAATATAATTTAATATTCAGGAACAACTCATTAATGCTTAATTTGTGGAATCAGACCCCTCCAGCTAGTTTTTGATTACTTCATCTTGCTGTTGGTGCGTGTGGTGCTGTTAGGACCACATACAGTTATACGCGCTAGCACTGTAACTGGTTAGATCCCCAAACCTGTTTGGTATTTGCCAGGACCAGTGTGCAGTCATGGGTGACTCACAGGCTTTTCTAATTTTGGAGGCGATTCCCAATAAGGTAACTTAAGGCACAACTCTGCCTTAGCCTTCTAATAAGTGGACTCATTAAATGTACCTGTAAAATTTCCTGGATATAGATACCACTGTTGATTGTAATTGATTGGCAGTGATTTATTTCACACCCAGCAGGTATGATTCCACAATTCTCCCACATGACATTTGACAGAGCCTCATCAATTCCCGTGACGTTTTGGAACACCTGGGTTAAATCTGCAGAACCAGTGCAGTGAGATTGACTGGGTTTATGGTGAATTTCAAGCCATCTCTGGCAGACGTTGGTAATGTTATGTTCCAAATGTCCATGAATCCTCCTATTAGGGCCCAGGATAGACTGGGGGAGTCTCCCCATGGTCCCACCACTGCAAGGACAAAGATTGAACACCAGGCTTCACAAAACATCTTTTCCATATAATAATGAAGGCAAATTACAAATAACAACTAGTCAATAATGCCTGTAACTATTGAAAAAGCTAAAAGTAACATAGGTCCCCTGTCATCTAGGATCAACGCTCTATAAAACAAATATTTACATTACAAACCAATAATAGTTAGCAAGAAGGGACAATCCACGTGGTATTGATATGGTATTCTTTCCCACGGGCATCAGTAGTCACCCATGATCAAATACTGATGGGAGTTTTTAGGGTTAGGGGTACTTGCCCCACAGTGGGCAAGCCTACTAGAGCAGGTTGTCCAGGATAATGGAGCGGGTTTGCAGGGTCTTGAGTCTCTTTTTTCCCAGCGAGTATGGATGGAGGCTTAGGACAGAACGCAGTATATCGTGGGCATCCCACGGGCTGTTTACCCTTATTACCACATCTGGAACCTGTTGTGACCATCCCTGTTTGTGGGGTTTTAGGGCCTGCTTTAGAAGTCCATTGGTGTGTTCCAAAATCCCATTCACATGGGGATAGCATGAAATATGGAAAATCCATTGAATTCCTTCATCTCAAGTCCACTCTTGAACCACCCCAGCAGTAAATTGACTCCCAATGTCTGATATGTTCAGTTGAGTTTAGGCAAGCAGCTGAACCAGTGTTTTAACCCCTTCACCATATTTTCTGCACTTCCTCAAGATACAGCTTCTGCTTGGGTTAGGCCCAACATGATTTGCACCCCCGCCAATACATAGCATTTTCCCTCAGAGAGCCGGAAAGCACCAATATAATCGAACTGCCAGATATCCCATAGTCCCTTGCTGTCCCTTAGGTGTAGGGGTTGGTTCTTAAGAGGGTTGTGCTCCCCAGCGGAGTACACCATCCGTGTTTCCGTCATCCACCATGCCACAATCCACCATCTTTCATCCACCATCCACCTTCTCACCACCCAACATCCACTATCCATGACCACACAATCACCCATCCAGCATCCACCATCCATCTTCCCACCACTCACCATCTACCTTCCCAGCATGCAACATCCACCATCCCCCTTCCCACTGTCCACCATCTACCATCACGCAATCCACCATGCACGATCCACCATCCCACAACACACCATCCAACATCTACCATGCAACAATATACCATCCACAAGCCACCATCCACCATCTCACAATCCACCACCCAACATTTACCATCCACCTTGCCACCTTATACCATCCAGCATCCCACAATCAACCATACATCATCCCACAATCCACCATGCCACAATCTACCATTTTTCATCCACCTTCCCACAATCCACCATCTGCCATCCACCATCCACCTTCCCAGTATCCACCCTCCAGCATCCCACCACCATCCACCTCCCAACCATCCACCATCCATCATCTACCATCTGACAATCTACCCTCCACTATCTTCCTTCCAACTATCCACCTTCCCACCAACACCATCCATGATCCACCATCTCACAATTCACCATCCAATTTCCCACCATCCACCATCCCACAATTCACCTTCCCATAACCCACCATTCCACAATCCACCATCATCCTTCCACTTGTTGAGGAAGGCAACTGGTCTGCTAACAACCTGATTGAAGAAGAGTTTGACCTGACAAGATTCTGGTGTACCCTTGAAAAAAGGGAAGCTTTGCTTCAAGCAAATAACTTTCAAGGAGCTGATGACTACACAGCAGGATGAAGTAAGCAGGGAGGAAACTGACAAAGGTTATCCAATGAGAATGTTAAAAACAGCTTTTTGACCAACTATATTGTGACACTGTGGCACCTGAAATATATAAAAATGCATGCTTTTAGTAATAAAAAATCTGTCCACTTACCCATGTGAGCGTGTGTATCACTTTGTCTCTACAGTGACATCTGGTGACCCTGATGCACGACGACGACGCACAACGACAACGTGCAACAAGGCCGAGATTGAGACTTGGAAGGACGTGATTTGGGATTTGCAACTTATCACAAGTGGGCTGCAGGACAATGTGCAGTGGAGACGGAGCCCAGTGAAGCTGAGAGCAGTAGGAATCTGCTCGATCCGGACCTGAACTTTGACACCTAGGAAGGTGAGCCACTGGGAAAGGGACTATAGCCATGGGACAGCATTTAACAAAAGAAGAGGCAAAAATACTGTCCACATGGAAAGCATTACTTAAATGTAAGGGTGTTAAGACTAGTGAACACGGGCTAAGGTGAATGCTTGCTTGGAGTAAAAGGCACGTATTTGAAGCAACAGCTGCCACAGCATTTAGTATATCAGCATGGCAGGCAGTAGGGCAAAAATCATGGGATGAAATTTCTAAAGGGTCAAAAGAAGCAGCAGAATTGGTTACTACTTGGCAACTGCTGAGTGAGACTCTAAAAGAATGAAAAGCAGAACGGGACAGTAAGGAAAGGGACCTACAGGCAGGAACTGCTGAGACAAAAGAAACATGCTCTGTTAACGAAAAATGCTCTGATCAAGACTCTGACATAGAAACTGTAACCGAGCAACTGGGAGCGTTACAACTCCCTGCAGAGCCTGATTTGCCTAATTCTTCAGCTAAAGATCTAAATAAGAAACTAAACAAATCCTCTAGTAATCCATCACCTGCCGATCAGACTAAAGTTGTGAACACCTGGAAGTCATCAAAAGACTATTCCCAGCAGCCAGAAGAATTTGCTGATAAAGGCAAACCTACTGTACCCAATACCCACTCTGTGGGAAAAGAGGAGTTCCAGTTACCTCACTTCTCTTCCATTAATCATATGCATGTTCCTTTACCAAATCACGAGGATAAATGCTCGCTGTAGCCCACTCAAGTTAAAGATTGTTCCGCTGTGTCCTCTGTAGCAGGCAAAAAACCCTGCACAGGCTTTGTCAAACATCGCTCATGACGACCTTCTCCGCCTCCACCTAGTCGATATCAGACCCCTAGTCAGCAGTTACAGATGATGAAACAAAGCTCTAACTTTACAGAACTTACTGCACCCCCTGCGGAGGAAGAGATAGAAACAGAATCAACAGTGAATCCCTCTCAGATCCCTTTGTGTTTCTTGGGGGAACAGTACCGATGAGGAGGAGGGAGGAGCAGGTGCAGTACAAAATGCAACTGCAGCGTTACAGATTGCAGACCCTGACCGAGTCAGCAAATCCACCCTCCCATGGACTTTGCCCCCTGATATTGTGACTGTTACGCCTCGTCACCCTGCTTGGCTTTGGGTGCAGGTGAGAAAGAAAGCGGCCGAGTGGAAAACTGGGATCTAGTTGAGAAACTCGACCCCTGTCGTCAGAAAACTCACAGTGGTACCGGGGCCCCAAGAGCATTTCCTGTTTATAAGGCAGCGGCTGGCACTAATCAACATGAGGAACACAATCCTATCTCATGGAAGGTGGTGCAAGATTTGCAAACAAAATCAGCACAGTTTGGTATTAACTCTCCTGAGGTTATGCAGTTAAGTAGAATCATCAGAACTGACTTGTTATGTCCTTATGATATTACTCATCTTCCACAAGTGTTATTTCTGCCTATACAGCTTATGGCTGTTCAGTCTAACTGGAGGCAAATGTCTCGAGCCGTTGAGACTAATAATACAGGACTGCCACTGGATGAACCACAGCTTGGCGTTTGTGAAGATGCTTTACTAGGAGAAGGACTGTTTACTAATCCTCAATTACAGGGACATGGCACCCCCTTATATTTGAGAACAATCCCAACAATTAGGAATTAAATACCTTAAAAAGAAACATGGAGCTAGCAGCTCCAAGCAGAAATATGTTACTTATCCGGCAGGGACACAGAGAACCTTTTTGCAGTTTGTTGAAAAAATTTCTGCTGCTTTAGAAAAATAAGACGACGATTATGGACTGTGGCAGATGTTGTGTAAGCAAGTCGCAAAAGATAATGCTAATGAAGACTGCCAAAAAATTATGGAAGCCATGGCTGGAGATTCCTCTATACCTGATGTGGTTGCTGCCTCCTCTAAATTTGGCACTGTGGAGCACAAAATTGAAGCACCAGCCATGGCCATGAAGGCTAAATCCGCTCTCGAGGGCTTTGGATGTGGGAAGGAGGGACATGTTAAAACAAACAGCCCTGCCAAAAAAAACACCTCCAAGGAACTCCTCCAGCAATTCCAGAGGACTAACGTGAAGCCACTGTGGAAAAATACGGCACTTTGCCAAACAATATCGGACCAAATTTCATGTCAGCGGACAATCTCCTCAGGGAAACGGCAAGAAGAGAGTGAGAGGACAAGTGAGGACAAAAATTCAATCCAGCAACCATTTCCTGAGAGACATTCCTGGCAGAGCCATCTTCAAATATCATTGGATGGATGGAAATCCTGCTTCAAGCCATCTGGGAGCAGATGCAAGTCACTCAGGAGAGGAGAAGAACCACCAACCGCTGGAGGTGCTGGAGAGCATCCCTGCAGAAAGGGATGCAGGGGCGCTGGCTGACGGCAGGCTCAGTGCCAGCCAGCAGCGTGCGCCCTGGCAGCCAAGAGGGCAAACGGCACCCGGGGCTGCATCAAAGACGGCAGAAGCAGCCGGGCAAAAGAGGGGATTATCCCGCTGTAGTCAGCGTTGGTGTGGCCTCACCTCGAGTGCTGCCGTCAGTTCCGGGCCCCACCATCTGAGAAGGATGTGAAGGTCCTTGAATGTGTCCAGAGGAGGGCAACCAAGCTGGCGAAAGGCCTGGAAGGAATGTCCGGTGAGGAGCAGCTGGGGACTTGGCGTTTGTCTAGCTTGGGGAGGAGGAGGCTGAGGGGGGACCTCATTGCTCTCTACAGCTTCCTGAGGAGAGCAAGGGCAGGGGGAGGTGCTGAGCTCTTCTCCCTGGTGTCCAGGGAGAGGCTGTGTGGGAATGCTTCCAAGCTGCACGCGGGGAGCTTGAGGGTGGACATTAGCATGCATTTCTTTACCAGCACTCTAGGGGAATGCCATTAGTACAGACAGAGTTCATTCTCTCAGGATGTGCTATTTCAGCACCTCTTGGCCTGGCAGGGCCCATGCAAAGAGGAAGGCATGCTCTGAGGATGCACTGCCTTGGAGTGCTTCGTTTCCAAGCGTGACTCACAAGGCAGGTTTTAGCTGATCGAGTAGATAGGGTTGCAAGTCCTGGCTCCTGACAGGCTGTCTTCTTCCTAACAGCCTCTGGAGAGGGGGCACTCCTGGCAAGGGAACTCGTCTCTAGCCTCCCTCTGCCTGCTGCTCCAGCAGAGCCACGTCTGCACAAGGGCAAGGGCCTGTCTCTTCACACCTGGCTGGCATCAAAATGTTGGGATGCTTCCACTGAGTCGACAGAGCCTGGCAGCTTTCTGCCCTCATTTCACTACTTTTGCAGACCGATTCAGGACCAGGCATGTGCTGGAGGATTGTTTTGGATCGTGCCGTTTATTAATTTAAAAGAAAACCTCAAAAAGCAGCTGAATAAGGGCATCAGGAAATTCCCCCCCGCCCCACTGCAGGTGGTTTCAGCTGTGCCCAGGAGGCCCAGGGGCTGTCCCTGCCATTGCTGGCCATGCGCTGGGCAGCACCCCAAAGGCTTCCTCCAAAGGGGGCTGGGCGGGGCTACGCATGGGGGGCCCTGTCAGTCACCCCCATGGCACAGTGCCACCCCCATGGCACAGTGCCAACCAGCCCCATGTCACAATGCCACCCCTGGCAACGCAGCAGTTGCCGTGCGCCGGGGCAGTGAAAAAGGGGGCACCTGCCAGTGTCCAGCTGCCAGAGCTGCCCTGGGGACATCCGAGAGGAAGCCCTTGAGGAGAGGATGGGATTAATGGCAGGGGGCTGAGGGAAGAAGACTGCAGCCTGGTCGAGGCTGCTGGAGCTTCTCTCACGCAAGGCCAGCTCCTGGCAGGGCCACCACAAATCTCATTGCATGGATGGATGGATGGAAATCCTGCTTCAAGCCCTCCGGGAGCAGATGCAAGTCCCTCAGGAGAGGAGAAGAACCACCAAGCGCTGGAGGTGCCCCAGGCTCTCAGGCTGTTTCCGCTGGAGAGCCGTGGCCAGACCCAGGGAGTGCCGCCGTGAGGAGCACTGCAGAGCTCGCCGGCCTCCTCCCCTGTGGAGCCAGGGGCAGCAGCCGTAAGCAATGGGATGGATGCAGGGATGTTGCCAGGGCTCCCAGTGCTTTGGAGCGCCCGCTAGACAGGCACAGGAAAGATTCTTGCCCCCAAGGTCGATCAGGCCGGGGGCATCTGACCACTCCTGGAAGCCCCTGAGATGGCTCCAGGCTGAGGGAGAACAGGGCTTGGGCATCTCCTGGGAGGCGTGACCAGCCTGTGGGACACGGAGGCAGGTCTTGCTCACCTGCTCAGGGAGTAGCCGATCGCCATTGCTGGGGTCAGGAAGGAATTTTCCCCCGGGGCACATTGGCGCTGGCCCCCGGGGGTTTTTTGCCTTCCTCTGCAGCACTGAGCATGACCACTTGTCAGGGCTCCTCCGGTCCCTTTTGGCCGGGTCACTGCCTGCTGCTCGTGCACCACGAAGGTGGCCTCTCGTGCCCTGCAGCTGGGGGGAGGAAGGCTTTTTTTCCCCCCACGGTGGGCTAGCCAGTGTCCCCGGGGGTTTTTTGCCTTCCTCTGCAGCGCTGAGCACGGCCCCTGGCCAGGGCTCCTTTGGGCCATGCTGGCCAGGTGCCTGCTGCTCCTGCTCCACCAAGATGGCCCTCGTGCCCCGCATCCGGGGGGAGGAACCTTTCTGGACTCCCAGGGTGGGCCCTAGGGTGCCCACCAGGGCTTGCTGCTTGTCCTCTGTAGCACTGAGCACAGTCCCACGTCAGGGCTCCTCTGAAATTAGGTGCAGGAACCTTTGGGGGGTTTTTGGATGCCAAGGTGAAAATTCATGTGAAAAGACTTCACAAGCCTTGCCAACTGTAATACTTTGGAAAATAACACGCACCTCCTGCTCGAGAGCTCCTCCTCTTTTCAAAGGCTGGCATCGGTCCTGCTCCTCCTCCTTCAGAGGCTCCCTCTTCAGGAAACAGGCACTACCCGGCCTGCTTTCCTGCTGACTCTTTGTCATCCCATAGTCAAACGAGGCATCGATCATACTCTGTCCTTACAGACTGAAACATTTAGAAACACAAGAGCAAAACTAATGATGAATATAAAAACCCAGGAAAAAGAATAACAAATCAAGAGAAAAAATAATTCTAAAAATAGCCATTCAAAGAAGTATAAAAATAGGTATAAAATAATTCCAAATATACCATTATAAATATAGAAAAATAGAATTATAAAAATACCATGATAAAAATAATTACAAAAATAATTTCAAAGAAGGTGCAGGAACGTCTGGGGGTTTTTTGGATGCCAAGATGAGAATTCATGTGAGAAGACTTCCCAAGCCTTGCCAAGTGTATGTAATACTTTGGAAAATACCACGCACCTCCTGCTCGAGAGCTCCTCCTCTTTTCAAAGTGTCTGATCACTCCTGCTCCTCATTCTTCAGATTCTCACTCTTCAGGAAACAGGGACTACCTCAGGGCCTGCCTTCCTGCTGCCACTTTGTCATCCAAAGTCAAACGCGGCATTGATCCTAGTTCTTTCTTACAGACTGAAACAAAGAAGTTAGAAACACCAGAGCAAAGCTAATGATAAAAAGAATAAAAAAACCCCTATCACAACCATAAAAAATAAAGAGCAAAAATTCAAATAGCCATTCAAATCGTTGTAAAAATAATGACAAGATATGCAAAACAGAATACAAAAATATTAAAATATCATTTTAAAAACAGAAAAAGATAATTATCAAAATTTAAAAACATCTTTTAAAAAATAATTCTAAACTAGGTTTACAGGACAGTTTACTTCTAAACAGGAACGTTTGGGGATTTTTGGATGCCAAGATGAAAATTCATGTGAAAATAGTTCATTCCCCCAAAAAGAGAGAAAAGTCACTTTCTTCAAACTTTGCAGTTTGCTCTCAAGAGCACCTTCTTGCTGCATCCGTCACTTACCTGCTTTCCTCTTCCCGGCAACGATTCCTCTTAACCAGAGCATTCATGCCTCTGTCCCTCCACACGACGCAGGGCAGTCGTGACTTTCTGTGGACCTCCCTTCCCTTTGCCAGGCTTCCAGTGAAGGTTTTTCAAGCTAAACCGAGGATCGCCTCAGCCCGCGCCTGGCTACACATGTGCACCACGTTAATGCTTGTGAGCGTCTGCTCTGAAACGGGCCAAGAAAAATACAGTAAAATCCTGTTAGCGCTTGGAACCTTTGTGATGGCTGTCCTCGAAGGTGGCTTTAGAGCTGAAAGAGCGCGGACCTTTCCGGCAAATAACGGTCTCCTTGGGAGGGAAGGGAAATAGGGAAGGGAAAGGTGCTTCAGCTGCAAGAGACCTCACTTCCCTTTGCTCCAAGCAGACGGGACACAAGTCCTGCACTTCTCCAGGTTTACAGGGCTGCTGCAGGAAATACTCTCCTGTAATTCCTGCCAGTGTCATGGAAAGAACTCTGCAGCTGCACCATTTGCACCTCCCTGTCTGGATTCACAAAGAAATCATGTGGTAATTCCTAAGAGCTATGAAGAGGAATCAGAAAATCACACCGAAGAAACTAACAATCACAGCACAACCACACAGTCACAGAAAGAAGGAAAGAGGGGCTCAGCTCTTGGAAGTTGTTCCGACGCATCATGCTTGTATACTAATCCTCTGTCTGAGAGATCAACAGCAGAGTAAATTCTCTTCCCACCACCTGACTATGAGAGGACCCAAACTATTCTACTTTATCAATCAGGTAACGTCTAACCAGTTCCTTCCAAGGCATCATCCTGAGGAAGAAAAGAACAAGAACAAGATTTCAGGCACGGGATATGATTAGAGGGAAGGAAGATTTCTTGAAATGAAAAGAGAAGAAAAAAAGAAGCCTGGAACAAAACCCTTGAGAGAGCTTCTAAAGAACAGGGAGCATGTCAAAGGCAGATGAAACATGGAACCAGAAACCAGACTATTGTTTCTTCTCTGAGACTACAACAAACTACCACTAGACAGATTATTTAAAGGTGAAAAAAGTGCTTTTTCCACATTGCAAATAAATAGTTAGCAAGGTAAATGCCTCAGTGCGTGCGTCTCTTTCTATTTATTGCATGATTTTTTCACAAGTCTTTGTCTCATACCAGTAAAGAATTAAAGCAGTGGCCCAACGTGCCTTCTGAACCAAAACCTTGCATTCCAGCACGTCCAAGTTCCTCGCACAAGCACTGTGAAAGCGGTGAACTAAACAGCTACTTACGCTAGAGTCAGGATAAGCTACTGATATGACAAGTTCTGGCAACAGGAAAATGTCCCCTACCTTTCTTCCCCATCTGTGAACACGCTACGCCTGGTAGAAGCCAGCCCTGCTGTGAGCAGGAGCTTGGGATCGTTTTCAAAGCACGTTAACCTGTGCACATTGAGATTGGTTGTATCCTGCAGGGGAGGCGGGCTGGAAACTTAGAAAAAGGAAAAAAAAAACCAACAAAACAACACTAAACCCCAAAGTTAAAAAAGGCATTGTAAGAAGGGAAGCAAAGCTTGAAAGGCCACCCTCGGCACATGGCGCTGCCACGTTTCCAAACGTGACTCACAAGGCAGGTTTTAGCTGATCGAGTAGATAGGGTTGCAAGTCCTGGCTCCTGACAGGCTGTCTTCTTCCTAACAGCCTCTGGAGATTCCTCCCTGATATGTCCTAGACTGTCACAAGTGCTGCTGCAGTGCCCTGAGATCCCAGGTACAGCCCAAGAATTCTCCAAGAGGCCACAGGAAATATATTTTACATTCAAGAGACACCTCATCTCCAGCATGCACCCAGATTTGACTGGCATCTCTTGCTCTCTTCTCTGCTTTGGTTTTGGCGATCACATTGCAGGCAGCTGCCCCTGACACTTCCAAAGGAAACACCCGATATGTTGGGTTCAGCACCATCCCACGCTTCCTTCCAGGCACATTCTGGTGTCTTTTCACGTGGATTTCACAAGCCTTAACCCTGGTTAGGAACCCCAGACTCCGGCAAGGAAGATACCCAGGTGTTTTTCTCTCTGATAATTCCTTCTCCTCTCTGGGATGTGACGAGGATTTCTCACAGACATGCCCCAGACTCTCCTGCATCCTGCTGCAGGGATATCAGATCCAAGGTAGCACCCTCAGACTCTTCCAGGAATGCCACATGAGATATTTTTTACCTTCTGAGAATTCCTCCCACCTCCACAATCCAACCATGATTGCTCCCAGCCACGTCCTGGAGTCTTTAGAACTCTGCTTTAGGGAGGCCTAATCCCGGGTAGCAGCCCCAGACTCGTCCAAAGAAGATAGCCAGACACATTTTCTCCCTGATTAATTGTATTTTCTCTGGGATCTGACCAATTTCCCTCACTGATATATCCCAGACAGTCCTAGGTGCTGCTGCAGTGCCCTGAGATCCCAGGTAGCAGCCCCAGACTCCTACAAGGAATATTCCCAGAATTTTTTTTCTACCTGATAACACAGGCTCTTCTCAGAGATCTGACCAGGATTCCTCCCAGATATGTCACACACTGACCTGACGCTGACAGAGGGCCCTGAGATCCCAGGTACAGCCCAAGTGCTCTCCCAAAATTCCACCTGAAATATTTTTTACCTTCTGGCAAACCGCATCTCTAGCATCCTCCCAGATCTTCTGACAGACATCTCCTGCTGTCTTCTCTCCTTTGATTTAGGGCCATCACAACGCAGGCAGCAGCCCCAGAAACCTCCAAAGGGAGACACCCGAGATGAATTTTCTCCTGTAACGAAAGATGTTAGCTTCAGCATAATCCCAATCTTCTAACCAGGCACATCGAGGAGACTTTTCAGCAGGGATTTCACAAGCCTAATCCTGGGTAGCAGCCCCAGAATCCTCCAAGGAAGATGCCCAGAACTATTTTCTCACTGAATAATGGTTTCTTATCTGGGATCTGACCAAGACTCCTCCCAGACATGTCCCAGACTTTTCTAAATGCTGCTGCAGTGCCCTGAGACCCCAGGTAGCAGACCCAGACTCCTCCAAGGAAGATACTCGAAAGTTTTTTTCTCCCTGGTAACACATGCTCTTCTCAGGGATCTGACCACAATTCCTCCGAGACATATCACACACTGTCCTGCCGCTGATACAGGGCGCCCTGAGATCCCATGTGCAGCCCAAGAAATCTCCAAGGAGGCCGTAGGAAATATTTTTTACCTTCTGGAGACACCTCATCTCCAGCTTCCATAGAGATCTTCTGACAGGCATCTCCTGCTCTCTTCTCTGCTTTGGTTCTGGGTCATCACATTGCAGGCAGCAGCCCCTGACACCTCCAAAGGGAGACACCCGAGATGTCTTTTCTCCTGTAAAGAAAGATTATGGCTTCAGCGTCATCCCACACTTCCACCAGGCACATTCTGGTGTCTTTTAGCCGGGATTTTGCAAGCTTAATCCTGGGTAGCAACACCAGACTCCTCCAAGGAAGATAGCCAGATTTTTTTTTTTCTCCCTGAAGAATGGTCACTTACCTGGGATCAGACCAAGATTCCTCCCAGACATGTCACAGACTCTACTGAGCCCTGCTGCAGGGATATAAGATCCCAGGAACCACCCTCAGACTCCTCCAAGGATGCCACCTGAAATATTTTTTACCTTCTGAGAGACAATCCCACCTGTACAATTCAACCAAGATTCCTCCCAGGCACGTCCAGGATTGCATTCAGCTTGGCTTTAGGGAGGCATGATCTTGGGTAGCAGCCACAGACTCCTCCAAGCAAGATACCCAGACGTATTTTCTCCCTCAATAATGGTCTATACTCTGGGATCTGACCAAGGTTCCTCCCAGACATGTCCCCGACTCTACTGAGCCCTGATGCAGGGATATAAGATCCCAGGTAGCACCCTCAGACTCCTCCAAGGATGACGCCTGAAATATTTTTTACCTTCTGAGAAACTCTCCCACCTGCACGATTCAACCAAGATTCCTCCCAGGTACGTAATGGAGTCGATTCAGCTCTGCGTTACGGAGGACTGATCTTGGGTAGCAGCCCCAGACTCCTCCAAGCAAGATACCCAGACATATTGCCTCCCTGAGTAATGGTCTGTTCTCTGGGATCTGATCAAGATTCCTCCCAGACATGTCCCAGACTGTCCTAAGAGCTGCTGCAGTGCCCTGGGAGCCCAGTTAACAGCCCCAGATTCTTGCAAGGAAGATACCCAGACGTATTTTCTCCCTGAATAACAGTCTATTTTCTGTGATCTGATCCAGATTCCTCACAGATGTGTCCCAGACTGTCATAAGGGCTGCTACATTTCCCTGGGAGGCCAGGTAGCAGCCCCAGACTCCTCCAAGGAAATACCCAGACGTATATTCTCCCGGAAAAATGGTAACTTATCTGGGATCTGATCCAGAGTCCTCACAGATATGTCCTAGAATATCCTAAGAGCTGCTGCAGTGCCCTGAGAGCCCAGGTAGGAGACCCAGACTCCTCCAAGGAAGATACCCAGACGTATTGTCTCCCTGAATAATGGTCTATTCTCTGGGATCTGATCCAGATTCCTCCCAGATATATCCCAGACTGTCCTAAGAGCTGCTGCCGTGCCCTGAGATCCAAGGTAGCAGCCCCAGACTCCTCCATGGAAGATGCCCAGATATATTTTCCCCATGAATAATGGTCTATTCCCTGGGATATGACGAGGATTCCTCCCAGACATATATCAGACTGTCCTAAGAGCTGCTGCAGTGCCCTGGGAGGCCAGGTAGCAGCCCCAGACTCCTCCATGGAAGATGCCCAGATATATTTCTACCTGAATAATGGTCTATTCTCAGGGATGTGACCATGATTCCTCCCAGACATGTCCCAGAATGTCCTATGAGCTGCTGCAGTGCCCTGAGAGCCCAGGTAGCAGCCCCAGACTCCTCCAAGAAAGATACCCAGACGTATTGTCTCCCTGAATAATGGTCTAATGCCTGGGATCTGACCAGGATTCCTCCCAGATATATCCCAGACTGTCCTAAGAGCTGCTGCAGTGCCCTGAGAGCACAGGTAGCGGCCCCAGACTCCTCCAAGAAAGATATCCAGATGTTTTCTTCTCCTTGATAACACACGCTCTTCTTAGCGATCTGACCAAGATTCTTCCCAGACATGTCCCAGACAGACCTGACGCTGATACAGGGCCCTGAGATCTCTGGTACAGCCCAAGAATTCTCCAAGGAAGCCACAGAAAACATTTTTTACCTTCCGGGGAAACCTCATCTCCAGCATGCACCCAGACTTTCTGACAGGCATCTCCTGCTCTCTTCTCTGCTTTGGTTCTGGGTCATCACATTGCAGGCAGCAGCCCCTGACACCTCCAAAGGGAGACACCCGAGATGTCTTTTCTCCTGTAAAGAAATATTATGGCTTCAGCATCATCCCACACTTCCACCAAACACATTCTGGTGTCTTTTCGCCGGGATTTTGCCAGCTTAATCCTGGGTAGCAACACCAGACTTCTCCAAGGAAGTTACCCAGGTTTTTTTTCTCCCTGAATAATGGTCACTTACCTGGGATCTGACCAAGATTCCTCCCAGACATGTCCCAGACTCTACTGAGCCCTGCTGCAGGGATATAAGATCCCAGGTAGCACCCTCAGACTCCTCTGAGGATGCCACCTGAAGTATTTTTTACCTTCTGAGAAACTCTCCCAACTGCACGATTCAACCAAGATTCCTCCCAGGTACGTAATGGAGTCGATTCAGCTCTGCGTTACGGAGGACTGATCTTGGGTAGCAGACCCAGACTCCTCCAAGCAAGATACCCAGACGTATTTTCTCCCGGAAAAATGTTCTATTCTCTGGGATCTGATCCAGATTCCTTCCAGACATGTCCCAGACTGTCCTAAGAGCTGCTGCAGTGCCCTGAGAGCCCAGGTAGGAGACCCAGACTCCTCCAAGCAAGATACCCAGACATATTTTCTCCCTGAATAATGGTCTATTCTCTGGGATCTGACCAAAATTCCTCCCAGACATGTCCCAGACTGTCCCAGGAGCTGCTGCAGTGCCCTGAGTGCCCAGGTAGCAGCCCCAGACTCCTCCAAGAAAGATACCCAGATATATTTTCTCCCTGAATAATGGTCTATTCTGTGGGATCTGACCAAGATTCCTCCCAGACATGTCCCAGACAGACCTGACGCTGATACAGGGCCCTGAGATCTCTGGTACAGCCCAAGAATTCTCCAAGGAAGCCACAGAAAACATTTTTTACCTTCTGGGGAAACCTCATCTCCAGCATGCACCCAGACCTTCAGACAGGCATCTCCTGCTCTCTTCTCTGCTGTGGTTCTTGGTCATCACATTGCAGGCAGCAGCCCCTGACACCTCCAAAGGGAGACACCCAAGATGTCTTTTCTCCTGTAAAGAAAGATTATGGCTTCAGCATCACCCCACACTTCCACCAGGCATATTCTGGTGTCTTTTCGCCGGGATTTTGCCAGCTTAATCCTGGGTAGCAACACCAGACTCCTCCAAGGAAGTTACCCAGGTTTTTTTAATCCCTGAATAATGGTCACTTACCTGGGATCTGACCAAAATTCCTACCAGACATGTCTCAGACTGTCCTAAGAGCTGCTGCAGTGCCCTGAGATCCAAGGTAGCAGCCCCAGACTCCTCCATGGAAGATGCCCAGATATATTTTCCCCATGAATAATGGTCTATTCCCTGGGATATGACGAGGATTCCTCCCAGACATATATCAGACTGTCCTAAGAGCTGCTGCAGTGCCCTGGGAGGCCAGGTAGCAGCCCCAGACTCCTCCATGGAAGATGCCCAGATATATTTCTACCTGAATAATGGTCTATTCTCAGGGATGTGACCATGATTCCTCCCAGACATGTCCCAGAATGTCCTATGAGCTGCTGCAGTGCCCTGAGAGCCCAGGTAGCAGCCCCAGACTCCTCCAAGAAAGATATCCAGACGTATTGTCTCCCTGAATAATGGTCTAATGCCTGGGATCTGACCAGGATTCCTCCCAGATATATCCCAGACTGTCCTAAGAGCTGCTGCAGTGCCCTGAGAGCACAGGTAGTGGCCCCAGACTCCTCCAAGAAAGATATCCAGACGTTTTCTTCTCCTTGATAACACACGCTCTTCTTAGCGATCTGACCAAGATTCCTCCCAGACATGTCCCAGACAGACCTGACGCTGATACAGGGCCCTGAGATCTCTGGTACAGCCCAAGAATTCTCCAAGGAAGCCACATAAAACATTTTTTACCTTCCGGGGAAACCTCATCTCCAGCATGCACCCAGACTTTCTGACAGGCATCTCCTGCTCTCTTCTCTGCTTTGGTTCTGGGTCATCACATTGCAGGCAGCAGCCCCTGACATCTCCAAAGGGAGACACCCGAGATGTCTTTTCTCCTGTAAAGAAATATTATGGCTTCAGCATCATCCCACACTTCCACCAAACACATTCTGGTGTCTTTTCGCCGGGATTTTGCCAGCTTAATCCTGGGTAGCAACACCAGACTTCTCCAAGGAAGTTACCCAGGTTTTTTTTCTCCCTGAATAATGGTCACTTACCTGGGATCTGACCAAGATTCCTCCCAGACATGTCCCAGACTCTACTGAGCCCTGCTGCAGGGATATAAGATCCCAGGTAGCACCCTCAGACTCCTCTGAGGATGCCACCTGAAGTATTTTTTACCTTCTGAGAAACTCTCCCAACTGCACGATTCAACCAAGATTCCTCCCAGGTACGTAATGGAGTCGATTCAGCTCTGCGTTACGGAGGACTGTTCTTGGGTAGCAGACCCAGACTCCTCCAAGCAAGATACCCAGACGTATTTTCTCCCGGAAAAATGTTCTATTCTCTGGGATCTGATCCAGATTCCTTCCAGACATGTCCCAGACTGTCCTAAGAGCTGCTGCAGTGCCCTGAGAGCCCAGGTAGGAGACCCAGACTCCTCCAAGCAAGATACCCAGACATATTTTCTCCCTGAATAATGGTCTATTCTCTGGGATCTGACCAAAATTCCTCCCAGACATGTCCCAGACTGTCCCAGGAGCTGCTGCAGTGCCCTGAGTGCCCAGGTAGCAGCCCCAGACTCCTCCAAGAAAGATACCCAGATATATTTTCTCCCTGAATAATGGTCTATTCTGTGGGATCTGACCAAGATTCCTCCCAGACATGTCCCAGACAGACCTGACGCTGATACAGGGCCCTGAGATCTCTGGTACAGCCCAAGAATTCTCCAAGGAAGCCACAGAAAACATTTTTTACCTTCTGGGGAAACCTCATCTCCAGCATGCACCCAGACCTTCAGACAGGCATCTCCTGCTCTCTTCTCTGCTGTGGTTCTTGGTCATCACATTGCAGGCAGCAGCCCCTGACACCTCCAAAGGGAGACACCCAAGATGTCTTTTCTCCTGTAAAGAAAGATTATGGCTTCAGCATCACCCCACACTTCCACCAGGCATATTCTGGTGTCTTTTCGCCGGGATTTTGCCAGCTTAATCCTGGGTAGCAACACCAGACTCCTCCAAGGAAGTTACCCAGGTTTTTTTAATCCCTGAATAATGGTCACTTACCTGGGATCTGACCAAAATTCCTCCCAGACATGTCTCAGACTGTCCTAAGAGCTGCTGCAGTGCCCTGAGATCCAAGGTAGCAGCCCCAGACTCCTCCATGGAAGATGCCCAGATATATTTTCCCCATGAATAATGGTCTATTCCCTGGGATATGACGAGGATTCCTCCCAGACATATATCAGACTGTCCTAAGAGCTGCTGCAGTGCCCTGGGAGGCCAGGTAGCAGCCCCAGACTCCTCCATGGAAGATGCCCAGATATATTTCTACCTGAATAATGGTCTATTCTCAGGGATGTGACCATGATTCCTCCCAGACATGTCCCAGAATGTCCTATGAGCTGCTGCAGTGCCCTGAGAGCCCAGGTAGCAGCCCCAGACTCCTCCAAGAAAGATACCCAGACGTATTGTCTCCCTGAATAATGGTCTAATGCCTGGGATCTGACCAGGATTCCTCCCAGATATATCCCAGACTGTCCTAAGAGCTGCTGCAGTGCCCTGAGAGCACAGGTAGCGGCCCCAGACTCCTCCAAGAAAGATATCCAGACGTTTTCTTCTCCTTGATAACACACGCTCTTCTTAGCGATCTGACCAAGATTCCTCCCAGACATGTCCCAGACAGACCTGACGCTGATACAGGGCCCTGAGATCTCTGGTACAGCCCAAGAATTCTCCAAGGAAGCCACAGAAAACATTTTTTACCTTCCGGGGAAACCTCATCTCCAGCATGCACCCAGACTTTCTGACAGGCATCTCCTGCTCTCTTCTCTGCTTTGGTTCTGGGTCATCACATTGCAGGCAGCAGCCCCTGACACCTCCAAAGGGAGACACCCGAGATGTCTTTTCTCCTGTAAAGAAAGATTATGGCTTCAGCATCATCCCACACTTCCACCAAACACATTCTGGTGTCTTTTCGCCGGGATTTTGCCAGCTTAATCCTGGGTAGCAACACCAGACTTCTCCAAGGAAGTTACCCAGGTTTTTTTTCTCCCTGAATAATGGTCACTTACCTGGGATCTGACCAAGATTCCTCCCAGACATGTCCCAGACTCTACTGAGCCCTGCTGCAGGGATATAAGATCCCAGGTAGCACCCTCAGACTCCTCTGAGGATGCCACCTGAAGTATTTTTTACCTTCTGAGAAACTCTCCCAACTGCACGATTCAACCAAGATTCCTCCCAGGTACGTAATGGAGTCGATTCAGCTCTGCGTTACGGAGGACTGATCTTGGGTAGCAGACCCAGACTCCTCCAAGCAAGATACCCAGACGTATTTTCTCCCGGAAAAATGTTCTATTCTCTGGGATCTGATCCAGATTCCTCCCAGACATGTCCCAGACTGTCCCAAGAGCTGCTGCAGTGCCCTGAGAGCCCAGGTAGCAGCCCCAGACTCCTCCAAGAAAGATACCCAGATATATTTTCTCCCTGAATAATGGTCTATTCTGTGGGATCTGACCAAGATTCCTCCCAGACATGTCCCAGACAGACCTGACGCTGATACAGGGCCCTGAGATCTCTGGTACAGCCCAAGAATTCTCCAAGGAAGCCACAGAAAACATTTTTTACCTTCTGGGGAAACCTCATCTCCAGCATGCACCCAGACCTTCAGACAGGCATCTCCTGCTCTCTTCTCTGCTTTGGTTCTTGGTCATCACATTGCAGGCAGCAGCCCCTGACACCTCCAAAGGGAGACACCCATGATGTGTTTTCTCCTGTAAAGAAAGATTATGGCTTCAGCATCACCCCACACTTCCACCAGGCATATTCTGGTGTCTTTTCGCCGGGATTTTGCCAGCTTAATCCTGGGTAGCAACACCAGACTCCTCCAAGGAAGTTACCCAGGTTTTTTTAATCCCTGAATAATGGTCACTTACCTGGGATCTGACCAAAATTCCTCCCAGACATGTCTCAGACTGTCCTAAGAGCTGCTGCAGTGCCCTGAGATCCAAGGTAGCAGCCCCAGACTCCTCCATGGAAGATGCCCAGATATATTTTCCCCATGAATAATGGTCTATTCCCTGGGATATGACGAGGATTCCTCCCAGACATATATCAGACTGTCCTAAGAGCTGCTGCAGTGCCCTGGGAGGCCAGGTAGCAGCCCCAGACTCCTCCATGGAAGATGCCCAGATATATTTCTACCTGAATAATGGTCTATTCTCAGGGATGTGACCATGATTCCTCCCAGACATGTCCCAGAATGTCCTACGAGCTGCTGCAGTGCCCTGAGAGCCCAGGTAGCAGCCCCAGACTCCTCCAAGAAAGATACCCAGACGTATTGTCTCCCTGAATAATGGTCTAATGCCTGGGATCTGACCAGGATTCCTCCCAGACATGTCCCAGACTGTCCCAGGAGCTGCTGCAGTGCCCTGAGTGCCCAGGTAGCGGCCCCAGACTCCTCCAAGAAAGATATCCAGACGTTTTCTTCTCCTTGATAACACACGCTCTTCTTAGCGATCTGACCAAGATTCCTCCCAGACATGTCCCAGACAGACCTGACGCTGATACAGGGCCCTGAGATCTCTGGTACAGCCCAAGAATTCTCCAAGGAAGCCACAGAAAACATTTTTTACCTTCCGGGGAAACCTCATCTCCAGCATGCACCCAGACTTTCTGACAGGCATCTCCTGCTCTCTTCTCTGCTTTGGTTCTGGGTCATCACATTGCAGGCAGCAGCCCCTGACACCTCCAAAGGGAGACACCCGAGATGTCTTTTCTCCTGTAAAGAAAGATTATGGCTTCAGCATCATCCCACACTTCCACCAAACACATTCTGGTGTCTTTTCGCCGGGATTTTGCCAGCTTAATCCTGGGTAGCAACACCAGACTTCTCCAAGGAAGTTACCCAGGTTTTTTTTCTCCCTGAATAATGGTCACTTACCTGGGATCTGACCAAGATTCCTCCCAGACATGTCCCAGACTCTACTGAGCCCTGCTGCAGGGATATAAGATCCCAGGTAGCACCCTCAGACTCCTCTGAGGATGCCACCTGAAGTATTTTTTACCTTCTGAGAAACTCTCCCAACTGCACGATTCAACCAAGATTCCTCCCAGGTACGTAATGGAGTCGATTCAGCTCTGCGTTACGGAGGACTGATCTTGGGTAGCAGACCCAGACTCCTCCAAGCAAGATACCCAGACGTATTTTCTCCCGGAAAAATGTTCTATTCTCTGGGATCTGATCCAGATTCCTTCCAGACATGTCCCAGACTGTCCTAAGAGCTGCTGCAGTGCCCTGAGAGCCCAGGTAGGAGACCCAGACTCCTCCAAGCAAGATACCCAGACATATTTTCTCCCTGAATAATGGTCTATTCTGTGGGATCTGACCAAAATTCCTCCCAGACATGTCCCAGACTGTCCCAGGAGCTGCTGCAGTGCCCTGAGTGCCCAGGTAGCAGCCCCAGACTCCTCCAAGAAAGATACCCAGATATATTTTCTCCCTGAATAATGGTCTATTCTGTGGGATCTGACCAAGATTCCTCCCAGACATGTCCCAGACAGACCTGACGCTGATACAGGGCCCTGAGATCTCTGGTACAGCCCAAGAATTCTCCAAGGAAGCCACAGAAAACATTTTTTACCTTCTGGGGAAACCTCATCTCCAGCATGCACCCAGACCTTCAGACAGGCATCTCCTGCTCTCTTCTCTGCTGTGGTTCTTGGTCATCACATTGCAGGCAGCAGCCCCTGACACCTCCAAAGGGAGACACCCAAGATGTCTTTTCTCCTGTAAAGAAAGATTATGGCTTCAGCATCACCCCACACTTCCACCAGGCATATTCTGGTGTCTTTTCGCCGGGATTTTGCCAGCTTAATCCTGGGTAGCAACACCAGACTCCTCCAAGGAAGTTACCCAGGTTTTTTTAATCCCTGAATAATGGTCACTTACCTGGGATCTGACCAAAATTCCTACCAGACATGTCTCAGACTGTCCTAAGAGCTGCTGCAGTGCCCTGAGATCCAAGGTAGCAGCCCCAGACTCCTCCATGGAAGATGCCCAGATATATTTTCCCCATGAATAATGGTCTATTCCCTGGGATATGACGAGGATTCCTCCCAGACATATATCAGACTGTCCTAAGAGCTGCTGCAGTGCCCTGGGAGGCCAGGTAGCAGCCCCAGACTCCTCCATGGAAGATGCCCAGATATATTTCTACCTGAATAATGGTCTATTCTCAGGGATGTGACCATGATTCCTCCCAGACATGTCCCAGAATGTCCTATGAGCTGCTGCAGTGCCCTGAGAGCCCAGGTAGCAGCCCCAGACTCCTCCAAGAAAGATATCCAGACGTATTGTCTCCCTGAATAATGGTCTAATGCCTGGGATCTGACCAGGATTCCTCCCAGATATATCCCAGACTGTCCTAAGAGCTGCTGCAGTGCCCTGAGAGCACAGGTAGTGGCCCCAGACTCCTCCAAGAAAGATATCCAGATGTTTTCTTCTCCTTGATAACACACGCTCTTCTTAGCGATCTGACCAAGATTCCTCCCAGACATGTCCCAGACAGACCTGACGCTGATACAGGGCCCTGAGATCTCTGGTACAGCCCAAGAATTCTCCAAGGAAGCCACATAAAACATTTTTTACCTTCCGGGGAAACCTCATCTCCAGCATGCACCCAGACTTTCTGACAGGCATCTCCTGCTCTCTTCTCTGCTTTGGTTCTGGGTCATCACATTGCAGGCAGCAGCCCCTGACATCTCCAAAGGGAGACACCCGAGATGTCTTTTCTCCTGTAAAGAAATATTATGGCTTCAGCATCATCCCACACTTCCACCAAACACATTCTGGTGTCTTTTCGCCGGGATTTTGCCAGCTTAATCCTGGGTAGCAACACCAGACTTCTCCAAGGAAGTTACCCAGGTTTTTTTTCTCCCTGAATAATGGTCACTTACCTGGGATCTGACCAAGATTCCTCCCAGACATGTCCCAGACTCTACTGAGCCCTGCTGCAGGGATATAAGATCCCAGGTAGCACCCTCAGACTCCTCTGAGGATGCCACCTGAAGTATTTTTTACCTTCTGAGAAACTCTCCCAACTGCACGATTCAACCAAGATTCCTCCCAGGTACGTAATGGAGTCGATTCAGCTCTGCGTTACGGAGGACTGTTCTTGGGTAGCAGACCCAGACTCCTCCAAGCAAGATACCCAGACGTATTTTCTCCCGGAAAAATGTTCTATTCTCTGGGATCTGATCCAGATTCCTTCCAGACATGTCCCAGACTGTCCTAAGAGCTGCTGCAGTGCCCTGAGAGCCCAGGTAGGAGACCCAGACTCCTCCAAGCAAGATACCCAGACATATTTTCTCCCTGAATAATGGTCTATTCTCTGGGATCTGACCAAAATTCCTCCCAGACATGTCCCAGACTGTCCCAGGAGCTGCTGCAGTGCCCTGAGTGCCCAGGTAGCAGCCCCAGACTCCTCCAAGAAAGATACCCAGATATATTTTCTCCCTGAATAATGGTCTATTCTGTGGGATCTGACCAAGATTCCTCCCAGACATGTCCCAGACAGACCTGACGCTGATACAGGGCCCTGAGATCTCTGGTACAGCCCAAGAATTCTCCAAGGAAGCCACAGAAAACATTTTTTACCTTCTGGGGAAACCTCATCTCCAGCATGCACCCAGACCTTCAGACAGGCATCTCCTGCTCTCTTCTCTGCTGTGGTTCTTGGTCATCACATTGCAGGCAGCAGCCCCTGACACCTCCAAAGGGAGACACCCAAGATGTCTTTTCTCCTGTAAAGAAAGATTATGGCTTCAGCATCACCCCACACTTCCACCAGGCATATTCTGGTGTCTTTTCGCCGGGATTTTGCCAGCTTAATCCTGGGTAGCAACACCAGACTCCTCCAAGGAAGTTACCCAGGTTTTTTTAATCCCTGAATAATGGTCACTTACCTGGGATCTGACCAAAATTCCTCCCAGACATGTCTCAGACTGTCCTAAGAGCTGCTGCAGTGCCCTGAGATCCAAGGTAGCAGCCCCAGACTCCTCCATGGAAGATGCCCAGATATATTTTCCCCATGAATAATGGTCTATTCCCTGGGATATGACGAGGATTCCTCCCAGACATATATCAGACTGTCCTAAGAGCTGCTGCAGTGCCCTGGGAGGCCAGGTAGCAGCCCCAGACTCCTCCATGGAAGATGCCCAGATATATTTCTACCTGAATAATGGTCTATTCTCAGGGATGTGACCATGATTCCTCCCAGACATGTCCCAGAATGTCCTATGAGCTGCTGCAGTGCCCTGAGAGCCCAGGTAGCAGCCCCAGACTCCTCCAAGAAAGATACCCAGACGTATTGTCTCCCTGAATAATGGTCTAATGCCTGGGATCTGACCAGGATTCCTCCCAGATATATCCCAGACTGTCCTAAGAGCTGCTGCAGTGCCCTGAGAGCACAGGTAGCGGCCCCAGACTCCTCCAAGAAAGATATCCAGACGTTTTCTTCTCCTTGATAACACACGCTCTTCTTAGCGATCTGACCAAGATTCCTCCCAGACATGTCCCAGACAGACCTGACGCTGATACAGGGCCCTGAGATCTCTGGTACAGCCCAAGAATTCTCCAAGGAAGCCACAGAAAACATTTTTTACCTTCCGGGGAAACCTCATCTCCAGCATGCACCCAGACTTTCTGACAGGCATCTCCTGCTCTCTTCTCTGCTTTGGTTCTGGGTCATCACATTGCAGGCAGCAGCCCCTGACACCTCCAAAGGGAGACACCCGAGATGTCTTTTCTCCTGTAAAGAAAGATTATGGCTTCAGCATCATCCCACACTTCCACCAAACACATTCTGGTGTCTTTTCGCCGGGATTTTGCCAGCTTAATCCTGGGTAGCAACACCAGACTTCTCCAAGGAAGTTACCCAGGTTTTTTTTCTCCCTGAATAATGGTCACTTACCTGGGATCTGACCAAGATTCCTCCCAGACATGTCCCAGACTCTACTGAGCCCTGCTGCAGGGATATAAGATCCCAGGTAGCACCCTCAGACTCCTCTGAGGATGCCACCTGAAGTATTTTTTACCTTCTGAGAAACTCTCCCAACTGCACGATTCAACCAAGATTCCTCCCAGGTACGTAATGGAGTCGATTCAGCTCTGCGTTACGGAGGACTGATCTTGGGTAGCAGACCCAGACTCCTCCAAGCAAGATACCCAGACGTATTTTCTCCCGGAAAAATGTTCTATTCTCTGGGATCTGATCCAGATTCCTCCCAGACATGTCCCAGACTGTCCCAAGAGCTGCTGCAGTGCCCTGAGAGCCCAGGTAGCAGCCCCAGACTCCTCCAAGAAAGATACCCAGATATATTTTCTCCCTGAATAATGGTCTATTCTGTGGGATCTGACCAAGATTCCTCCCAGACATGTCCCAGACAGACCTGACGCTGATACAGGGCCCTGAGATCTCTGGTACAGCCCAAGAATTCTCCAAGGAAGCCACAGAAAACATTTTTTACCTTCTGGGGAAACCTCATCTCCAGCATGCACCCAGACCTTCAGACAGGCATCTCCTGCTCTCTTCTCTGCTTTGGTTCTTGGTCATCACATTGCAGGCAGCAGCCCCTGACACCTCCAAAGGGAGACACCCAAGATGTGTTTTCTCCTGTAAAGAAAGATTATGGCTTCAGCATCACCCCACACTTCCACCAGGCATATTCTGGTGTCTTTTCGCCGGGATTTTGCCAGCTTAATCCTGGGTAGCAACACCAGACTCCTCCAAGGAAGTTACCCAGGTTTTTTTAATCCCTGAATAATGGTCACTTACCTGGGATCTGACCAAAATTCCTCCCAGACATGTCTCAGACTGTCCTAAGAGCTGCTGCAGTGCCCTGAGATCCAAGGTAGCAGCCCCAGACTCCTCCATGGAAGATGCCCAGATATATTTTCCCCATGAATAATGGTCTATTCCCTGGGATATGACGAGGATTCCTCCCAGACATATATCAGACTGTCCTAAGAGCTGCTGCAGTGCCCTGGGAGGCCAGGTAACAGCCCCAGACTCCTCCATGGAAGATGCCCAGATATATTTCTACCTGAATAATGGTCTATTCTCAGGGATGTGACCATGATTCCTCCCAGACATGTCCCAGAATGTCCTATGAGCTGCTGCAGTGCCTTGAGAGCCCAGGTAGCAGCCCCAGACTCCTCCAAGAAAGATACCCAGACGTATTGTCTCCCTGAATAATGGTCTAATGCCTGGGATCTGACCAGGATTCCTCCCAGATATATCCCAGACTGTCCTAAGAGCTGCTGCAGTGCCCTGAGTGCCCAGGTAGCGGCCCCAGACTCCTCCAAGAAAGATATCCAGACGTTTTCTTCTCCTTGATAACACACGCTCTTCTTAGCGATCTGACCAAGATTCCTCCCAGACATGTCCCAGACAGACCTGACGCTGATACAGGGCCCTGAGATCTCTGGTACAGCCCAAGAATTCTCCAAGGAAGCCACAGAAAACATTTTTTACCTTCCGGGGAAACCTCATCTCCAGCATGCACCCAGACTTTCTGACAGGCATCTCCTGCTCTCTTCTCTGCTTTGGTTCTGGGTCATCACATTGCAGGCAGCAGCCCCTGACACCTCCAAAGGGAGACACCCGAGATGTCTTTTCTCCTGTAAAGAAAGATTATGGCTTCAGCATCATCCCACACTTCCACCAAACACATTCTGGTGTCTTTTCGCCGGGATTTTGCCAGCTTAATCCTGGGTAGCAACACCAGACTTCTCCAAGGAAGTTACCCAGGTTTTTTTTCTCCCTGAATAATGGTCACTTACCTGGGATCTGACCAAGATTCCTCCCAGACATGTCCCAGACTCTACTGAGCCCTGCTGCAGGGATATAAGATCCCAGGTAGCACCCTCAGACTCCTCTGAGGATGCCACCTGAAGTATTTTTTACCTTCTGAGAAACTCTCCCAACTGCACGATTCAACCAAGATTCCTCCCAGGTACGTAATGGAGTCGATTCAGCTCTGCGTTACGGAGGACTGATCTTGGGTAGCAGACCCAGACTCCTCCAAGCAAGATACCCAGACGTATTTTCTCCCGGAAAAATGTTCTATTCTCTGGGATCTGATCCAGATTCCTCCCAGACATGTCCCAGACTGTCCCAAGAGCTGCTGCAGTGCCCTGAGAGCCCAGGTAGCAGCCCCAGACTCCTCCAAGAAAGATACCCAGATATATTTTCTCCCTGAATAATGGTCTATTCTGTGGGATCTGACCAAGATTCCTCCCAGACATGTCCCAGACAGACCTGACGCTGATACAGGGCCCCGAGATCTCTGGTACAGCCCAAGAATTCTCCAAGGAAGCCACAGAAAACATTTTTTACCTTCTGGGGAAACCTCATCTCCAGCATGCACCCAGACCTTCAGACAGGCATCTCCTGCTCTCTTCTCTGCTTTGGTTCTTGGTCATCACATTGCAGGCAGCAGCCCCTGACACCTCCAAAGGGAGACACCCGAGATGTGTTTTCTCCTGTAAAGAAAGATTATGGCTTCAGCATCACCCCACACTTCCACCAGGCATATTCTGGTGTCTTTTCGCCGGGATTTTGCCAGCTTAATCCTGGGTAGCAACACAAGACTCCTCCAAGGAAGTTACCCAGGTTTTTTTAATCCCTGAATAATGGTCACTTACCTGGGATCTGACCAAAATTCCTCCCAGACATGTCTCAGACTGTCCTAAGAGCTGCTGCAGTGCCCTGAGATCCAAGGTAGCAGCCCCAGACTCCTCCATGGAAGATGCCCAGATATATTTTCCCCATGAATAATGGTCTGTTCCCTGGGATATGACGAGGATTCCTCCCAGACATATATCAGACTGTCCTAAGAGCTGCTGCAGTGCCCTGGGAGGCCAGGTAGCAGCCCCAGACTCCTCCATGGAAGATGCCCAGATATATTTCTACCTGAATAATGGTCTATTCTCAGGGATGTGACCATGATTCCTCCCAGACATGTCCCAGAATGTCCTATGAGCTGCTGCAGTGCCCTGAGAGCCCAGGTAGCAGCCCCAGACTCCTCCAAGAAAGATACCCAGACGTATTGTCTCCCTGAATAATGGTCTAATGCCTGGGATCTGACCAGGATTCCTCCCAGATATATCCCAGACTGTCCTAAGAGCTGCTGCAGTGCCCTGAGAGCACAGGTAGCGGCCCCAGACTCCTCCAAGAAAGATATCCAGACGTTTTCTTCTCCTTGATAACACACGCTCTTCTTAGCGATCTGACCAAGATTCCTCCCAGACATGTCCCAGACAGACCTGACGCTGATACAGGGCCCTGAGATCTCTGGTACAGCCCAAGAATTCTCCAAGGAAGCCACAGAAAACATTTTTTACCTTCCGGGGAAACCTCATCTCCAGCATGCACCCAGACTTTCTGACAGGCATCTCCTGCTCTCTTCTCTGCTTTGGTTCTGGGTCATCACATTGCAGGCAGCAGCCCCTGACACCTCCAAAGGGAGACACCCGAGATGTCTTTTCTCCTGTAAAGAAAGATTATGGCTTCAGCATCATCCCACACTTCCACCAAACACATTCTGGTGTCTTTTCGCCGGGATTTTGCCAGCTTAATCCTGGGTAGCAACACCAGACTTCTCCAAGGAAGTTACCCAGGTTTTTTTTCTCCCTGAATAATGGTCACTTACCTGGGATCTGACCAAGATTCCTCCCAGACATGTCCCAGACTCTACTGAGCCCTGCTGCAGGGATATAAGATCCCAGGTAGCACCCTCAGACTCCTCTGAGGATGCCACCTGAAGTATTTTTTACCTTCTGAGAAACTCTCCCAACTGCACGATTCAACCAAGATTCCTCCCAGGTACGTAATGGAGTCGATTCAGCTCTGCGTTACGGAGGACTGATCTTGGGTAGCAGACCCAGACTCCTCCAAGCAAGATACCCAGACGTATTTTCTCCCGGAAAAATGTTCTATTCTCTGGGATCTGATCCAGATTCCTCCCAGACATGTCCCAGACTGTCCCAAGAGCTGCTGCAGTGCCCTGAGAGCCCAGGTAGCAGCCCCAGACTCCTCCAAGAAAGATACCCAGATATATTTTCTCCCTGAATAATGGTCTATTCTGTGGGATCTGACCAAGATTCCTCCCAGACATGTCCCAGACAGACCTGACGCTGATACAGGGCCCCGAGATCTCTGGTACAGCCCAAGAATTCTCCAAGGAAGCCACAGAAAACATTTTTTACCTTCTGGGGAAACCTCATCTCCAGCATGCACCCAGACCTTCAGACAGGCATCTCCTGCTCTCTTCTCTGCTTTGGTTCTTGGTCATCACATTGCAGGCAGCAGCCCCTGACACCTCCAAAGGGAGACACCCGAGATGTGTTTTCTCCTGTAAAGAAAGATTATGGCTTCAGCATCACCCCACACTTCCACCAGGCATATTCTGGTGTCTTTTCGCCGGGATTTTGCCAGCTTAATCCTGGGTAGCAACACAAGACTCCTCCAAGGAAGTTACCCAGGTTTTTTTAATCCCTGAATAATGGTCACTTACCTGGGATCTGACCAAAATTCCTCCCAGACATGTCTCAGACTGTCCTAAGAGCTGCTGCAGTGCCCTGAGATCCAAGGTAGCAGCCCCAGACTCCTCCATGGAAGATGCCCAGATATATTTTCCCCATGAATAATGGTCTATTCCCTGGGATATGACGAGGATTCCTCCCAGACATATATCAGACTGTCCTAAGAGCTGCTGCAGTGCCCTGGGAGGCCAGGTAGCAGCCCCAGACTCCTCCATGGAAGATGCCCAGATATATTTCTACCTGAATAATGGTCTATTCTCAGGGATGTGACCATGATTCCTCCCAGACATGTCCCAGAATGTCCTATGAGCTGCTGCAGTGCCCTGAGAGCCCAGGTAGCAGCCCCAGACTCCTCCAAGAAAGATACCCAGACGTATTGTCTCCCTGAATAATGGTCTAATGCCTGGGATCTGACCAGGATTCCTCCCAGATATATCCCAGACTGTCCTAAGAGCTGCTGCAGTGCCCTGAGAGCACAGGTAGCGGCCCCAGACTCCTCCAAGAAAGATATCCAGACGTTTTCTTCTCCTTGATAACACACGCTCTTCTTAGCGATCTGACCAAGATTCCTCCCAGACATGTCCCAGACAGACCTGACGCTGATACAGGGCCCTGAGATCTCTGGTACAGCCCAAGAATTCTCCAAGGAAGCCACAGAAAACATTTTTTACCTTCCGGGGAAACCTCATCTCCAGCATGCACCCAGACTTTCTGACAGGCATCTCCTGCTCTCTTCTCTGCTTTGGTTCTGGGTCATCACATTGCAGGCAGCAGCCCCTGACACCTCCAAAGGGAGACACCCGAGATGTCTTTTCTCCTGTAAAGAAAGATTATGGCTTCAGCATCATCCCACACTTCCACCAAACACATTCTGGTGTCTTTTCGCCGGGATTTTGCCAGCTTAATCCTGGGTAGCAACACCAGACTTCTCCAAGGAAGTTACCCAGGTTTTTTTTCTCCCTGAATAATGGTCACTTACCTGGGATCTGACCAAGATTCCTCCCAGACATGTCCCAGACTCTACTGAGCCCTGCTGCAGGGATATAAGATCCCAGGTAGCACCCTCAGACTCCTCTGAGGATGCCACCTGAAGTAATTTTTACCTTCTGAGAAACTCTCCCAACTGCACGATTCAACCAAGATTCCTCCCAGGTACGTAATGGAGTCGATTCAGCTCTGCGTTACGGAGGACTGATCTTGGGTAGCAGACCCAGACTCCTCCAAGCAAGATAACCAGACGTATTTTCTCCCGGAAAAATGTTCTATTCTCTGGGATCTGATCCAGATTCCTCCCAGACATGTCCCAGACTGTCCCAAGAGCTGCTGCAGTGCCCTGAGAGCCCAGGTAGCAGCCCCAGACTCCTCCAAGAAAGATACCCAGATATATTTTCTCCCTGAATAATGGTCTATTCTGTGGGATCTGACCAAGATTCCTCCCAGACATGTCCCAGACAGACCTGACGCTGATACAGGGCCCTGAGATCTCTGGTACAGCCCAAGAATTCTCCAAGGAAGCCACAGAAAACATTTTTTACCTTCTGGGGAAACCTCATCTCCAGCATGCACCCAGACCTTCAGACAGGCATCTCCTGCTCTCTTCTCTGCTTTGGTTCTTGGTCATCACATTGCAGGCAGCAGCCCCTGACACCTCCAAAGGGAGACACCCAAGATGTGTTTTCTCCTGTAAAGAAAGATTATGGCTTCAGCATCACCCCACACTTCCACCAGGCATATTCTGGTGTCTTTTCGCCGGGATTTTGCCAGCTTAATCCTGGGTAGCAACACCAGACTCCTCCAAGGAAGTTACCCAGGTTTTTTTAATCCCTGAATAATGGTCACTTACCTGGGATCTGACCAAAATTCCTCCCAGACATGTCTCAGACTGTCCTAAGAGCTGCTGCAGTGCCCTGAGATCCAAGGTAGCAGCCCCAGACTCCTCCATGGAAGATGCCCAGATATATTTTCCCCATGAATAATGGTCTATTCCCTGGGATATGACGAGGATTCCTCCCAGACATATATCAGACTGTCCTAAGAGCTGCTGCAGTGCCCTGGGAGGCCAGGTAGCAGCCCCAGACTCCTCCATGGAAGATGCCCAGATATATTTCTACCTGAATAATGGTCTATTCTCAGGGATGTGACCATGATTCCTCCCAGACATGTCCCAGAATGTCCTATGAGCTGCTGCAGTGCCCTGAGAGCCCAGGTAGCAGCCCCAGACTCCTCCAAGAAAGATACCCAGACGTATTGTCTCCCTGAATAATGGTCTAATGCCTGGGATCTGACCAGGATTCCTCCCAGATATATCCCAGACTGTCCTAAGAGCTGCTGCAGTGCCCTGAGAGCACAGGTAGCGGCCCCAGACTCCTCCAAGAAAGATATCCAGACGTTTTCTTCTCCTTGATAACACACGCTCTTCTTAGCGATCTGACCAAGATTCCTCCCAGACATGTCCCAGACAGACCTGACGCTGATACAGGGCCCTGAGATCTCTGGTACAGCCCAAGAATTCTCCAAGGAAGCCACAGAAAACATTTTTTACCTTCCGGGGAAACCTCATCTCCAGCATGCACCCAGACTTTCTGACAGGCATCTCCTGCTCTCTTCTCTGCTTTGGTTCTAGGTCATTACATTGCAGGCAGCAGCCCCTGACACCTCCAAAGGGAGACACCCGAGATGTCTTTTCTCCTGTAAAGAAAGATTATGGCTTCAGCATCATCCCACACTTCCACCAAACACATTCTGGTGTCTTTTCGCCGGGATTTTGCCAGCTTAATCCTGGGTAGCAACACCAGACTTCTCCAAGGAAGTTACCCAGGTTTTTTTTCTCCCTGAATAATGGTCACTTACCTGGGATCTGACCAAGATTCCTCCCAGACATGTCCCAGACTCTACTGAGCCCTGCTGCAGGGATATAAGATCCCAGGTAGCACCCTCAGACTCCTCTGAGGATGCCACCTGAAGTATTTTTTACCTTCTGAGAAACTCTCCCAACTGCACGATTCAACCAAGATTCCTCCCAGGTACGTAATGGAGTCGATTCAGCTCTGCGTTACGGAGGACTGATCTTGGGTAGCAGACCCAGACTCCTCCAAGCAAGATACCCAGACGTATTTTCTCCCGGAAAAATGTTCTATTCTCTGGGATCTGATCCAGATTCCTTCCAGACATGTCCCAGACTGTCCTAAGAGCTGCTGCAGTGCCCTGAGAGCCCAGGTAGGAGACCCAGACTCCTCCAAGCAAGATACCCAGACATATTTTCTCCCTGAATAATGGTCTATTCTCTGGGATCTGACCAAAATTCCTCCCAGACATGTCCCAGACTGTCCCAGGAGCTGCTGCAGTGCCCTGAGTGCCCAGGTAGCAGCCCCAGACTCCTCCAAGAAAGATACCCAGATATATTTTCTCCCTGAATAATGGTCTATTCTGTGGGATCTGACCAAGATTCCTCCCAGACATGTCCCAGACAGACCTGACGCTGATACAGGGCCCTGAGATCTCTGGTACAGCCCAAGAATTCTCCAAGGAAGCCACAGAAAACATTTTTTACCTTCTGGGGAAACCTCATCTCCAGCATGCACCCAGACCTTCAGACAGGCATCTCCTGCTCTCTTCTCTGCTTTGGTTCTTGGTCATCACATTGCAGGCAGCAGCCCCTGACACCTCCAAAGGGAGACACCCAAGATGTGTTTTCTCCTGTAAAGAAAGATTATGGCTTCAGCATCACCCCACACTTCCACCAGGCATATTCTGGTGTCTTTTCGCCGGGATTTTGCCAGCTTAATCCTGGGTAGCAACACCAGACTCCTCCAAGGAAGTTACCCAGGTTTTTTTAATCCCTGAATAATGGTCACTTACCTGGGATCTGACCAAAATTCCTCCCAGACATGTCTCAGACTGTCCTAAGAGCTGCTGCAGTGCCCTGAGATCCAAGGTAGCAGCCCCAGACTCCTCCATGGAAGATGCCCAGATATATTTTCCCCATGAATAATGGTCTATTCCCTGGGATATGACGAGGATTCCTCCCAGACATATATCAGACTGTCCTAAGAGCTGCTGCAGTGCCCTGGGAGGCCAGGTAGCAGCCCCAGACTCCTCCATGGAAGATGCCCAGATATATTTCTACCTGAATAATGGTCTATTCTCAGGGATGTGACCATGATTCCTCCCAGACATGTCCCAGAATGTCCTATGAGCTGCTGCAGTGCCCTGAGAGCCCAGGTAGCAGCCCCAGACTCCTCCAAGAAAGATACCCAGACGTATTGTCTCCCTGAATAATGGTCTAATGCCTGGGATCTGACCAGGATTCCTCCCAGATATATCCCAGACTGTCCTAAGAGCTGCTGCAGTGCCCTGAGAGCACAGGTAGCGGCCCCAGACTCCTCCAAGAAAGATATCCAGACGTTTTCTTCTCCTTGATAACACACGCTCTTCTTAGCGATCTGACCAAGATTCCTCCCAGACATGTCCCAGACAGACCTGACGCTGATACAGGGCCCTGAGATCTCTGGTACAGCCCAAGAATTCTCCAAGGAAGCCACAGAAAACATTTTTTACCTTCCGGGGAAACCTCATCTCCAGCATGCACCCAGACTTTCTGACAGGCATCTCCTGCTCTCTTCTCTGCTTTGGTTCTGGGTCATTACATTGCAGGCAGCAGCCCCTGACACCTCCAAAGGGAGACACCCGAGATGTCTTTTCTCCTGTAAAGAAAGATTATGGCTTCAGCATCATCCCACACTTCCACCAAACACATTCTGGTGTCTTTTCGCCGGGATTTTGCCAGCTTAATCCTGGGTAGCAACACCAGACTTCTCCAAGGAAGTTACCCAGGTTTTTTTTCTCCCTGAATAATGGTCACTTACCTGGGATCTGACCAAGATTCCTCCCAGACATGTCCCAGACTCTACTGAGCCCTGCTGCAGGGATATAAGATCCCAGGTAGCACCCTCAGACTCCTCTGAGGATGCCACCTGAAGTATTTTTTACCTTCTGAGAAACTCTCCCAACTGCACGATTCAACCAAGATTCCTCCCAGGTACGTAATGGAGTCGATTCAGCTCTGCGTTACGGAGGACTGATCTTGGGTAGCAGACCCAGACTCCTCCAAGCAAGATACCCAGACGTATTTTCTCCCGGAAAAATGTTCTATTCTCTGGGATCTGATCCAGATTCCTTCCAGACATGTCCCAGACTGTCCTAAGAGCTGCTGCAGTGCCCTGAGAGCCCAGGTAGGAGACCCAGACTCCTCCAAGCAAGATACCCAGACATATTTTCTCCCTGAATAATGGTCTATTCTCTGGGATCTGACCAAAATTCCTCCCAGACATGTCCCAGACTGTCCCAGGAGCTGCTGCAGTGCCCTGAGTGCCCAGGTAGCAGCCCCAGACTCCTCCAAGAAAGATACCCAGATATATTTTCTCCCTGAATAATGGTCTATTCTGTGGGATCTGACCAAGATTCCTCCCAGACATGTCCCAGACAGACCTGACGCTGATACAGGGCCCTGAGATCTCTGGTACAGCCCAAGAATTCTCCAAGGAAGCCACAGAAAACATTTTTTACCTTCTGGGGAAACCTCATCTCCAGCATGCACCCAGACCTTCAGACAGGCATCTCCTGCTCTCTTCTCTGCTTTGGTTCTTGGTCATCACATTGCAGGCAGCAGCCCCTGACACCTCCAAAGGGAGACACCCAAGATGTGTTTTCTCCTGTAAAGAAAGATTATGGCTTCAGCATCACCCCACACTTCCACCAGGCATATTCTGGTGTCTTTTCGCCGGGATTTTGCCAGCTTAATCCTGGGTAGCAACACCAGACTCCTCCAAGGAAGTTACCCAGGTTTTTTTTCTCCCTGAATAATGGTCACTTACCTGGGATCTGACCAAAATTCCTCCCAGACATGTCTCAGACTGTCCTAAGAGCTGCTGCAGTGCCCTGAGATCCAAGGTAGCAGCCCCAGACTCCTCCATGGAAGATGCCCAGATATATTTTCCCCATGAATAATGGTCTATTCCCTGGGATATGACGAGGATTCCTCCCAGACATATATCAGACTGTCCTAAGAGCTGCTGCAGTGCCCTGGGAGGCCAGGTAGCAGCCCCAGACTCCTCCATGGAAGATGCCCAGATATATTTCTACCTGAATAATGGTCTATTCTCAGGGATGTGACCATGATTCCTCCCAGACATGTCCCAGAATGTCCTATGAGCTGCTGCAGTGCCCTGAGAGCCCAGGTAGCAGCCCCAGACTCCTCCAAGAAAGATACCCAGACGTATTGTCTCCCTGAATAATGGTCTAATGCCTGGGATCTGACCAGGATTCCTCCCAGATATATCCCAGACTGTCCTAAGAGCTGCTGCAGTGCCCTGAGAGTACAGGTAGCGGCCCCAGACTCCTCCAAGAAAGATATCCAGATGTTTTCTTCTCCTTGATAACACACGCTCTTCTTAGCGATCTGACCAAGATTCCTCCCAGACATGTCCCAGACAGACCTGACGCTGATACAGGGCCCTGAGATCTCTGGTACAGCCCAAGAATTCTCCAAGGAAGCCACATAAAACATTTTTTACCTTCTGGGGAAACCTCATCTCCAGCATGCACCCAGACTTTCTGACAGGCATCTCCTGCTCTCTTCTCTGCTTTGGTTCTGGGTCATCACATTGCAGGCAGCAGCCCCTGACACCTCCAAAGGGAGACACCCGAGATGTCTTTTCTCCTGTAAAGAAATATTATGGCTTCAGCATCATCCCACACTTCCACCAAACACATTCTGGTGTCTTTTCGCCGGGATTTTGCCAGCTTAATCCTGGGTAGCAACACCAGACTTCTCCAAGGAAGTTACCCAGGTTTTTTTTCTCCCTGAATAATGGTCACTTACCTGGGATCTGACCAAGATTCCTCCCAGACATGTCCCAGACTCTACTGAGCCCTGCTGCAGGGATATAAGATCCCAGGTAGCACCCTCAGACTCCTCTGAGGATGCCACCTGAAGTATTTTTTACCTTCTGAGAAACTCTCCCAACTGCACGATTCAACCAAGATTCCTCCCAGGTACGTAATGGAGTCGATTCAGCTCTGCGTTACGGAGGACTGATCTTGGGTAGCAGACCCAGACTCCTCCAAGCAAGATACCCAGACGTATTTTCTCCCGGAAAAATGTTCTATTCTCTGGGATCTGATCCAGATTCCTTCCAGACATGTCCCAGACTGTCCTAAGAGCTGCTGCAGTGCCCTGAGAGCCCAGGTAGGAGACCCAGACTCCTCCAAGCAAGATACCCAGACATATTTTCTCCCTGAATAATGGTCTATTCTCTGGGATCTGACCAAAATTCCTCCCAGACATGTCCCAGACTGTCCCAGGAGCTGCTGCAGTGCCCTGAGTGCCCAGGTAGCAGCCCCAGACTCCTCCAAGAAAGATACCCAGATATATTTTCTCCCTGAATAATGGTCTATTCTGTGGGATCTGACCAAGATTCCTCCCAGACATGTCCCAGACAGACCTGACGCTGATACAGGGCCCTGAGATCTCTGGTACAGCCCAAGAATTCTCCAAGGAAGCCACAGAAAACATTTTTTACCTTCTGGGGAAACCTCATCTCCAGCATGCACCCAGACCTTCAGACAGGCATCTCCTGCTCTCTTCTCTGCTTTGGTTCTTGGTCATCACATTGCAGGCAGCAGCCCCTGACACCTCCAAAGGGAGACACCCAAGATGTGTTTTCTCCTGTAAAGAAAGATTATGGCTTCAGCATCACCCCACACTTCCACCAGGCATATTCTGGTGTCTTTTCGCCGGGATTTTGCCAGCTTAATCCTGGGTAGCAACACCAGACTCCTCCAAGGAAGTTACCCAGGTTTTTTTAATCCCTGAATAATGGTCACTTACCTGGGATCTGACCAAAATTCCTCCCAGACATGTCTCAGACTGTCCTAAGAGCTGCTGCAGTGCCCTGAGATCCAAGGTAGCAGCCCCAGACTCCTCCATGGAAGATGCCCAGATATATTTTCCCCATGAATAATGGTCTATTCCCTGGGATATGACGAGGATTCCTCCCAGACATATATCAGACTGTCCTAAGAGCTGCTGCAGTGCCCTGGGAGGCCAGGTAGCAGCCCCAGACTCCTCCATGGAAGATGCCCAGATATATTTCTACCTGAATAATGGTCTATTCTCAGGGATGTGACCATGATTCCTCCCAGACATGTCCCAGAATGTCCTATGAGCTGCTGCAGTGCCCTGAGAGCCCAGGTAGCAGCCCCAGACTCCTCCAAGAAAGATACCCAGACGTATTGTCTCCCTGAATAATGGTCTAATGCCTGGGATCTGACCAGGATTCCTCCCAGATATATCCCAGACTGTCCTAAGAGCTGCTGCAGTGCCCTGAGAGCACAGGTAGCGGCCCCAGACTCCTCCAAGAAAGATATCCAGACGTTTTCTTCTCCTTGATAACACACGCTCTTCTTAGCGATCTGACCAAGATTCCTCCCAGACATGTCCCAGACAGACCTGACGCTGATACAGGGCCCTGAGATCTCTGGTACAGCCCAAGAATTCTCCAAGGAAGCCACAGAAAACATTTTTTACCTTCCGGGGAAACCTCATCTCCAGCATGCACCCAGACTTTCTGACAGGCATCTCCTGCTCTCTTCTCTGCTTTGGTTCTGGGTCATCACATTGCAGGCAGCAGCCCCTGACACCTCCAAAGGGAGACACCCGAGATGTCTTTTCTCCTGTAAAGAAATATTATGGCTTCAGCATCATCCCACACTTCCACCAAACACATTCTGGTGTCTTTTCGCCGGGATTTTGCCAGCTTAATCCTGGGTAGCAACACCAGACTTCTCCAAGGAAGTTACCCAGGTTTTTTTTTCTCCCTGAATAATGGTCACTTACCTGGGATCTGACCAAGATTCCTCCCAGACATGTCCCAGACTCTACTGAGCCCTGCTGCAGGGATATAAGATCCCAGGTAGCACCCTCAGACTCCTCTGAGGATGCCACCTGAAGTATTTTTTACCTTCTGAGAAACTCTCCCAACTGCACGATTCAACCAAGATTCCTCCCAGGTACGTAATGGAGTCGATTCAGCTCTGCGTTACGGAGGACTGATCTTGGGTAGCAGACCCAGACTCCTCCAAGCAAGATACCCAGATGTATTTTCTCCCGGAAAAATGTTCTATTCTCTGGGATCTGATCCAGATTCCTTCCAGACATGTCCCAGACTGTCCTAAGAGCTGCTGCAGTGCCCTGAGAGCCCAGGTAGGAGACCCAGACTCCTCCAAGCAAGATACCCAGACATATTTTCTCCCTGAATAATGGTCTATTCTCTGGGATCTGACCAAAATTCCTCCCAGACATGTCCCAGACTGTCCCAGGAGCTGCTGCAGTGCCCTGAGTGCCCAGGTAGCAGCCCCAGACTCCTCCAAGAAAGATACCCAGATATATTTTCTCCCTGAATAATGGTCTATTCTGTGGGATCTGACCAAGATTCCTCCCAGACATGTCCCAGACAGACCTGACGCTGATAAAGGGCCCTGAGATCTCTGGTACAGCCCAAGAATTCTCCAAGGAAGCCACAGAAAACATTTTTTACCTTCTGGGGAAACCTCATCTCCAGCATGCACCCAGACCTTCAGACAGGCATCTCCTGCTCTCTTCTCTGCTTTGGTTCTTGGTCATCACATTGCAGGCAGCAGCCCCTGACACCTCCAAAGGGAGACACCCAAGATGTGTTTTCTCCTGTAAAGAAAGATTATGGCTTCAGCATCACCCCACACTTCCACCAGGCATATTCTGGTGTCTTTTCGCCGGGATTTTGCCAGCTTAATCCTGGGTAGCAACACCAGACTCCTCCAAGGAAGTTACCCAGGTTTTTTTAATCCCTGAATAATGGTCACTTACCTGGGATCTGACCAAAATTCCTCCCAGACATGTCTCAGACTGTCCTAAGAGCTGCTGCAGTGCCCTGAGATCCAAGGTAGCAGCCCCAGACTCCTCCATGGAAGATGCCCAGATATATTTTCCCCATGAATAATGGTCTATTCCCTGGGATATGACGAGGATTCCTCCCAGACATATATCAGACTGTCCTAAGAGCTGCTGCAGTGCCCTGGGAGGCCAGGTAGCAGCCCCAGACTCCTCCATGGAAGATGCCCAGATATATTTCTACCTGAATAATGGTCTATTCTCAGGGATGTGACCATGATTCCTCCCAGACATGTCCCAGAATGTCCTATGAGCTGCTGCAGTGCCCTGAGAGCCCAGGTAGCAGCCCCAGACTCCTCCAAGAAAGATACCCAGACGTATTGTCTCCCTGAATAATGGTCTAATGCCTGGGATCTGACCAGGATTCCTCCCAGATATATCCCAGACTGTCCTAAGAGCTGCTGCAGTGCCCTGAGAGCACAGGTAGCGGCCCCAGACTCCTCCAAGAAAGATATCCAGACGTTTTCTTCTCCTTGATAACACACGCTCTTCTTAGCGATCTGACCAAGATTCCTCCCAGACATGTCCCAGACAGACCTGACGCTGATACAGGGCCCTGAGATCTCTGGTACAGCCCAAGAATTCTCCAAGGAAGCCACAGAAAACATTTTTTACCTTCCGGGGAAACCTCATCTCCAGCATGCACCCAGACTTTCTGACAGGCATCTCCTGCTCTCTTCTCTGCTTTGGTTCTGGGTCATCACATTGCAGGCAGCAGCCCCTGACACCTCCAAAGGGAGACACCCGAGATGTCTTTTCTCCTGTAAAGAAAGATTATGGCTTCAGCATCATCCCACACTTCCACCAAACACATTCTGGTGTCTTTTCGCCGGGATTTTGCCAGCTTAATCCTGGGTAGCAACACCAGACTTCTCCAAGGAAGTTACCCAGGTTTTTTTTCTCCCTGAATAATGGTCACTTACCTGGGATCTGACCAAGATTCCTCCCAGACATGTCCCAGACTCTACTGAGCCCTGCTGCAGGGATATAAGATCCCAGGTAGCACCCTCAGACTCCTCTGAGGATGCCACCTGAAGTATTTTTTACCTTCTGAGAAACTCTCCCAACTGCACGATTCAACCAAGATTCCTCCCAGGTACGTAATGGAGTCGATTCAGCTCTGCGTTACGGAGGACTGATCTTGGGTAGCAGACCCAGACTCCTCCAAGCAAGATACCCAGACGTATTTTCTCCCGGAAAAATGTTCTATTCTCTGGGATCTGATCCAGATTCCTTCCAGACATGTCCCAGACTGTCCTAAGAGCTGCTGCAGTGCCCTGAGAGCCCAGGTAGGAGACCCAGACTCCTCCAAGCAAGATACCCAGACATATTTTCTCCCTGAATAATGGTCTATTCTCTGGGATCTGACCAAAATTCCTCCCAGACATGTCCCAGACTGTCCCAGGAGCTGCTGCAGTGCCCTGAGTGCCCAGGTAGCAGCCCCAGACTCCTCCAAGAAAGATACCCAGATATATTTTCTCCCTGAATAATGGTCTATTCTGTGGGATCTGACCAAGATTCCTCCCAGACATGTCCCAGACAGACCTGACGCTGATACAGGGCCCTGAGATCTCTGGTACAGCCCAAGAATTCTCCAAGGAAGCCACATAAAACATTTTTTACCTTCCGGGGAAACCTCATCTTCAGCATGCACCCAGACTTTCTGACAGGCATCTCCTGCTCTCTTCTCTGCTTTGGTTCTGGGTCATCACATTGCAGGCAGCAGCCCCTGACACCTCCAAAGGGAGACACCCGAGATGTCTTTTCTCCTGTAAAGAAAGATTATGGCTTCAGCATCATCCCACACTTCCACCAAACACATTCTGGTGTCTTTTCGCCGGGATTTTGCCAGCTTAATCCTGGGTAGCAACACCAGACTTCTCCAAGGAAGTTACCCAGGTTTTTTTTCTCCCTGAATAATGGTCACTTACCTGGGATCTGACCAAGATTCCTCCCAGACATGTCCCAGACTCTACTGAGCCCTGCTGCAGGGATATAAGATCCCAGGTAGCACCCTCAGACTCCTCTGAGGATGCCACCTGAAGTATTTTTTACCTTCTGAGAAACTCTCCCAACTGCACGATTCAACCAAGATTCCTCCCAGGTACGTAATGGAGTCGATTCAGCTCTGCGTTACGGAGGACTGATCTTGGGTAGCAGACCCAGACTCCTCCAAGCAAGATACCCAGACGTATTTTCTCCCGGAAAAATGTTCTATTCTCTGGGATCTGATCCAGATTCCTTCCAGACATGTCCCAGACTGTCCTAAGAGCTGCTGCAGTGCCCTGAGAGCCCAGGTAGGAGACCCAGACTCCTCCAAGCAAGATACCCAGACATATTTTCTCCCTGAATAATGGTCTATTCTCTGGGATCTGACCAAAATTCCTCCCAGACATGTCCCAGACTGTCCCAGGAGCTGCTGCAGTGCCCTGAGTGCCCAGGTAGCAGCCCCAGACTCCTCCAAGAAAGATACCCAGATATATTTTCTCCCTGAATAATGGTCTATTCTGTGGGATCTGACCAAGATTCCTCCCAGACATGTCCCAGACAGACCTGACGCTGATACAGGGCCCTGAGATCTCTGGTACAGCCCAAGAATTCTCCAAGGAAGCCACAGAAAACATTTTTTACCTTCTGGGGAAACCTCATCTCCAGCATGCACCCAGACCTTCAGACAGGCATCTCCTGCTCTCTTCTCTGCTTTGGTTCTTGGTCATCACATTGCAGGCAGCAGCCCCTGACACCTCCAAAGGGAGACACCCAAGATGTCTTTTCTCCTGTAAAGAAAGATTATGGCTTCAGCATCACCCCACACTTCCACCAGGCATATTCTGGTGTCTTTTCGCCGGGATTTTGCCAGCTTAATCCTGGGTAGCAACACCAGACTCCTCCAAGGAAGTTACCCAGGTTTTTTTTCTCCCTGAATAATGGTCACTTACCTGGGATCTGACCAAAATTCCTCCCAGACATGTCTCAGACTGTCCTAAGAGCTGCTGCAGTGCCCTGAGATCCAAGGTAGCAGCCCCAGACTCCTCCATGGAAGATGCCCAGATATATTTTCCCCATGAATAATGGTCTATTCCCTGGGATATGACGAGGATTCCTCCCAGACATATATCAGACTGTCCTAAGAGCTGCTGCAGTGCCCTGGGAGGCCAGGTAGCAGCCCCAGACTCCTCCATGGAAGATGCCCAGATATATTTCTACCTGAATAATGGTCTATTCTCAGGGATGTGACCATGATTCCTCCCAGACATGTCCCAGAATGTCCTATGAGCTGCTGCAGTGCCCTGAGAGCCCAGGTAGCAGCCCCAGACTCCTCCAAGAAAGATACCCAGACGTATTGTCTCCCTGAATAATGGTCTAATGCCTGGGATCTGACCAGGATTCCTCCCAGATATATCCCAGACTGTCCTAAGAGCTGCTGCAGTGCCCTGAGAGTACAGGTAGCGGCCCCAGACTCCTCCAAGAAAGATATCCAGATGTTTTCTTCTCCTTGATAACACACGCTCTTCTTAGCGATCTGACCAAGATTCCTCCCAGACATGTCCCAGACAGACCTGACGCTGATACAGGGCCCTGAGATCTCTGGTACAGCCCAAGAATTCTCCAAGGAAGCCACATAAAACATTTTTTACCTTCTGGGGAAACCTCATCTCCAGCATGCACCCAGACTTTCTGACAGGCATCTCCTGCTCTCTTCTCTGCTTTGGTTCTGGGTCATCACATTGCAGGCAGCAGCCCCTGACACCTCCAAAGGGAGACACCCGAGATGTCTTTTCTCCTGTAAAGAAAGATTATGGCTTCAGCATCATCCCACACTTCCACCAAACACATTCTGGTGTCTTTTCGCCGGGATTTTGCCAGCTTAATCCTGGGTAGCAACACCAGACTTCTCCAAGGAAGTTACCCAGGTTTTTTTTCTCCCTGAATAATGGTCACTTACCTGGGATCTGACCAAGATTCCTCCCAGACATGTCCCAGACTCTACTGAGCCCTGCTGCAGGGATATAAGATCCCAGGTAGCACCCTCAGACTCCTCTGAGGATGCCACCTGAAGTAATTTTTACCTTCTGAGAAACTCTCCCAACTGCACGATTCAACCAAGATTCCTCCCAGGTACGTAATGGAGTCGATTCAGCTCTGCGTTACGGAGGACTGATCTTGGGTAGCAGACCCAGACTCCTCCAAGCAAGATACCCAGACGTATTTTCTCCCGGAAAAATGTTCTATTCTCTGGGATCTGATCCAGATTCCTTCCAGACATGTCCCAGACTGTCCTAAGAGCTGCTGCAGTGCCCTGAGAGCCCAGGTAGGAGACCCAGACTCCTCCAAGCAAGATACCCAGACATATTTTCTCCCTGAATAATGGTCTATTCTCTGGGATCTGACCAAAATTCCTCCCAGACATGTCCCAGACTGTCCCAGGAGCTGCTGCAGTGCCCTGAGTGCCCAGGTAGCAGCCCCAGACTCCTCCAAGAAAGATACCCAGATATATTTTCTCCCTGAATAATGGTCTATTCTGTGGGATCTGACCAAGATTCCTCCCAGACATGTCCCAGACAGACCTGACGCTGATACAGGGCCCTGAGATCTCTGGTACAGCCCAAGAATTCTCCAAGGAAGCCACAGAAAACATTTTTTACCTTCCGGGGAAACCTCATCTCCAGCATGCACCCAGACCTTCAGACAGGCATCTCCTGCTCTCTTCTCTGCTTTGGTTCTTGGTCATCACATTGCAGGCAGCAGCCCCTGACACCTCCAAAGGGAGACACCCGAGATGTGTTTTCTCCTGTAAAGAAAGATTATGGCTTCAGCATCACCCCACACTTCCACCAGGCATATTCTGGTGTCTTTTCGCCGGGATTTTGCCAGCTTAATCCTGGGTAGCAACACCAGACTCCTCCAAGGAAGTTACCCAGGTTTTTTTAATCCCTGAATAATGGTCACTTACCTGGGATCTGACCAAAATTCCTCCCAGACATGTCTCAGACTGTCCTAAGAGCTGCTGCAGTGCCCTGAGATCCAAGGTAGCAGCCCCAGACTCCTCCATGGAAGATGCCCAGATATATTTTCCCCATGAATAATGGTCTATTCCCTGGGATATGACGAGGATTCCTCCCAGACATATATCAGACTGTCCTAAGAGCTGCTGCAGTGCCCTGGGAGGCCAGGTAGCAGCCCCAGACTCCTCCATGGAAGATGCCCAGATATATTTCTACCTGAATAATGGTCTATTCTCAGGGATGTGACCATGATTCCTCCCAGACATGTCCCAGAATGTCCTATGAGCTGCTGCAGTGCCCTGAGAGCCCAGGTAGCAGCCCCAGACTCCTCCAAGAAAGATACCCAGACGTATTGTCTCCCTGAATAATGGTCTAATGCCTGGGATCTGACCAGGATTCCTCCCAGATATATCCCAGACTGTCCTAAGAGCTGCTGCAGTGCCCTGAGAGCACAGGTAGCGGCCCCAGACTCCTCCAAGAAAGATATCCAGACGTTTTCTTCTCCTTGATAACACACGCTCTTCTTAGCGATCTGACCAAGATTCCTCCCAGACATGTCCCAGACAGACCTGACGCTGATACAGGGCCCTGAGATCTCTGGTACAGCCCAAGAATTCTCCAAGGAAGCCACAGAAAACATTTTTTACCTTCCGGGGAAACCTCATCTCCAGCATGCACCCAGACTTTCTGACAGGCATCTCCTGCTCTCTTCTCTGCTTTGGTTCTGGGTCATCACATTGCAGGCAGCAGCCCCTGACACCTCCAAAGGGAGACACCCGAGATGTCTTTTCTCCTGTAAAGAAATATTATGGCTTCAGCATCATCCCACACTTCCACCAAACACATTCTGGTGTCTTTTCGCCGGGATTTTGCCAGCTTAATCCTGGGTAGCAACACCAGACTTCTCCAAGGAAGTTACCCAGGTTTTTTTTCTCCCTGAATAATGGTCACTTACCTGGGATCTTAACAAGATTCCTCCCAGACATGTCCCAGACTCTACTGAGCCCTGCTGCAGGGATATAAGATCCCAGGTAGCACCCTCAGACTCCTCTGAGGATGCCACCTGAAGTATTTTTTACCTTCTGAGAAACTCTCCCAACTGCACGATTCAACCAAGATTCCTCCCAGGTACGTAATGGAGTCGATTCAGCTCTGCGTTACGGAGGACTGATCTTGGGTAGCAGACCCAGACTCCTCCAAGCAAGATACCCAGACGTATTTTCTCCCGGAAAAATGTTCTATTCTCTGGGATCTGATCCAGATTCCTCCCAGACATGTCCCAGACTGTCCCAAGAGCTGCTGCAGTGCCCTGAGAGCCCAGGTAGCAGCCCCAGACTCCTCCAAGAAAGATACCCAGATATATTTTCTCCCTGAATAATGGTCTATTCTGTGGGATCTGACCAAGATTCCTCCCAGACATGTCCCAGACAGACCTGACGCTGATACAGGGCCCTGAGATCTCTGGTACAGCCCAAGAATTCTCCAAGGAAGCCACAGAAAACATTTTTTACCTTCTGGGGAAACCTCATCTCCAGCATGCACCCAGACCTTCAGACAGGCATCTCCTGCTCTCTTCTCTGCTTTGGTTCTTGGTCATCACATTGCAGGCAGCAGCCCCTGACACCTCCAAAGGGAGACACCCAAGATGTGTTTTCTCCTGTAAAGAAAGATTATGGCTTCAGCATCACCCCACACTTCCACCAGGCATATTCTGGTGTCTTTTCGCCGGGATTTTGCCAGCTTAATCCTGGGTAGCAACACCAGACTCCTCCAAGGAAGTTACCCAGGTTTTTTTAATCCCTGAATAATGGTCACTTACCTGGGATCTGACCAAAATTCCTCCCAGACATGTCTCAGACTGTCCTAAGAGCTGCTGCAGTGCCCTGAGATCCAAGGTAGCAGCCCCAGACTCCTCCATGGAAGATGCCCAGATATATTTTCCCCATGAATAATGGTCTATTCCCTGGGATATGACGAGGATTCCTCCCAGACATATATCAGACTGTCCTAAGAGCTGCTGCAGTGCCCTGGGAGGCCAGGTAGCAGCCCCAGACTCCTCCATGGAAGATGCCCAGATATATTTCTACCTGAATAATGGTCTATTCTCAGGGATGTGACCATGATTCCTCCCAGACATGTCCCAGAATGTCCTATGAGCTGCTGCAGTGCCCTGAGAGCCCAGGTAGCAGCCCCAGACTCGTCCAAGAAAGATACCCAGACGTATTGTCTCCCTGAATAATGGTCTAATGCCTGGGATCTGACCAGGATTCCTCCCAGATATATCCCAGACTGCACTAAGAGCTGCTGCAGTGCCCTGAGAGCACAGGTAGCGGCCCCAGACTCCTCCAAGAAAGATATCCAGATGTTTTCTTCTCCTTGATAACACACGCTCTTCTTAGCGATCTGACCAAGATTCCTCCCAGACATGTCCCAGACAGACCTGACGCTGATACAGGGCCCTGAGATCTCTGGTACAGCCCAAGAATTCTCCAAGGAAGCCACAGAAAACATTTTTTACCTTCCGGGGAAACCTCATCTCCAGCATGCACCCAGACTTTCTGACAGGCATCTCCTGCTCTCTTCTCTGCTTTGGTTCTGGGTCATCACATTGCAGGCAGCAGCCCCTGACACCTCCAAAGGGAGACACCCGAGATGTCTTTTCTCCTGTAAAGAAAGATTATGGCTTCAGCATCATCCCACACTTCCACCAAACACATTCTGGTGTCTTTTCGCCGGGATTTTGCCAGCTTAATCCTGGGTAGCAACACCAGACTTCTCCAAGGAAGTTACCCAGGTTTTTTTTCTCCCTGAATAATGGTCACTTACCTGGGATCTGACCAAGATTCCTCCCAGACATGTCCCAGACTCTACTGAGCCCTGCTGCAGGGATATAAGATCCCAGGTAGCACCCTCAGACTCCTCTGAGGATGCCACCTGAAGTATTTTTTACCTTCTGAGAAACTCTCCCAACTGCACGATTCAACCAAGATTCCTCCCAGGTACGTAATGGAGTCGATTCAGCTCTGCGTTACGGAGGACTGTTCTTGGGTAGCAGACCCAGACTCCTCCAAGCAAGATACCCAGACGTATTTTCTCCCGGAAAAATGTTCTATTCTCTGGGATCTGATCCAGATTCCTTCCAGACATGTCCCAGACTGTCCTAAGAGCTGCTGCAGTGCCCTGAGAGCCCAGGTAGCAGCCCCAGACTCCTCCAAGCAAGATACCCAGACATATTTTCTCCCTGAATAATGGTCTATTCTCTGGGATCTGACCAAAATTCCTCCCAGACATGTCCCAGACTGTCCCAGGAGCTGCTGCAGTGCCCTGAGTGCCCAGGTAGCAGCCCCAGACTCCTCCAAGAAAGATACCCAGATATATTTTCTCCCTGAATAATGGTCTATTCTGTGGGATCTGACCAAGATTCCTCCCAGACATGTCCCAGACAGACCTGACGCTGATACAGGGCCCTGAGATCTCTGGTACAGCCCAAGAATTCTCCAAGGAAGCCACAGAAAACATTTTTTACCTTCCGGGGAAACCTCATCTCCAGCATGCACCCAGACTTTCTGACAGGCATCTCCTGCTCTCTTCTCTGCTTTGGTTCTGGGTCATCACATTGCAGGCAGCAGCCCCTGACACCTCCAAAGGGAGACACCCGAGATGTCTTTTCTCCTGTAAAGAAAGATTATGGCTTCAGCATCATCCCACACTTCCACCAAACACATTCTGGTGTCTTTTCGCCGGGATTTTGCCAGCTTAATCCTGGGTAGCAACACCAGACTTCTCCAAGGAAGTTACCCAGGTTTTTTTTCTCCCTGAATAATGGTCACTTACCTGGGATCTGACCAAGATTCCTCCCAGACATGTCCCAGACTCTACTGAGCCCTGCTGCAGGGATATAAGATCCCAGGTAGCACCCTCAGACTCCTCTGAGGATGCCACCTGAAGTATTTTTTACCTTCTGAGAAACTCTCCCAACTGCACGATTCAACCAAGATTCCTCCCAGGTACGTAATGGAGTCGATTCAGCTCTGCGTTACGGAGGACTGTTCTTGGGTAGCAGACCCAGACTCCTCCAAGCAAGATACCCAGACGTATTTTCTCCCGGAAAAATGTTCTATTCTCTGGGATCTGATCCAGATTCCTTCCAGACATGTCCCAGACTGTCCTAAGAGCTGCTGCAGTGCCCTGAGAGCCCAGGTAGCAGCCCCAGACTCCTCCAAGCAAGATACCCAGACATATTTTCTCCCTGAATAATGGTCTATTCTCTGGGATCTGACCAAAATTCCTCCCAGACATGTCCCAGACTGTCCCAGGAGCTGCTGCAGTGCCCTGAGTGCCCAGGTAGCAGCCCCAGACTCCTCCAAGAAAGATACCCAGATATATTTTCTCCCTGAATAATGGTCTATTCTGTGGGATCTGACCAAGATTCCTCCCAGACATGTCCCAGACAGACCTGACGCTGATACAGGGCCCTGAGATCTCTGGTACAGCCCAAGAATTCTCCAAGGAAGCCACAGAAAACATTTTTTACCTTCCGGGGAAACCTCATCTCCAGCATGCACCCAGACTTTCTGACAGGCATCTCCTGCTCTCTTCTCTGCTTTGGTTCTGGGTCATCACATTGCAGGCAGCAGCCCCTGACACCTCCAAAGGGAGACACCCGAGATGTCTTTTCTCCTGTAAAGAAAGATTATGGCTTCAGCATCATCCCACACTTCCACCAAACACATTCTGGTGTCTTTTCGCCGGGATTTTGCCAGCTTAATCCTGGGTAGCAACACCAGACTTCTCCAAGGAAGTTACCCAGGTTTTTTTTCTCCCTGAATAATGGTCACTTACCTGGGATCTGACCAAGATTCCTCCCAGACATGTCCCAGACTCTACTGAGCCCTGCTGCAGGGATATAAGATCCCAGGTAGCACCCTCAGACTCCTCTGAGGATGCCACCTGAAGTATTTTTTACCTTCTGAGAAACTCTCCCAACTGCACGATTCAACCAAGATTCCTCCCAGGTACGTAATGGAGTCGATTCAGCTCTGCGTTACGGAGGACTGATCTTGGGTAGCAGACCCAGACTCCTGCAAGCAAGATACCCAGACGTATTTTCTCCCGGAAAAATGTTCTATTCTCTGGGATCTGATCCAGATTCCTTCCAGACATGTCCCAGACTGTCCTAAGAGCTGCTGCAGTGCCCTGAGAGCCCAGGTAGGAGACCCAGACTCCTCCAAGCAAGATACCCAGACATATTTTCTCCCTGAATAATGGTCTATTCTCTGGGATCTGACCAAAATTCCTCCCAGACATGTCCCAGACTGTCCCAGGAGCTGCTGCAGTGCCCTGAGTGCCCAGGTAGCAGCCCCAGACTCCTCCAAGAAAGATACCCAGATATATTTTCTCCCTGAATAATGGTCTATTCTGTGGGATCTGACCAAGATTCCTCCCAGACATGTCCCAGACAGACCTGACGCTGATACAGGGCCCTGAGATCTCTGGTACAGCCCAAGAATTCTCCAAGGAAGCCACAGAAAACATTTTTTACCTTCCGGGGAAACCTCATCTCCAGCATGCACCCAGACTTTCTGACAGGCATCTCCTGCTCTCTTCTCTGCTTTGGTTCTGGGTCATCACATTGCAGGCAGCAGCCCCTGACACCTCCAAAGGGAGACACCCGAGATGTCTTTTCTCCTGTAAAGAAAGATTATGGCTTCAGCATCATCCCACACTTCCACCAAACACATTCTGGTGTCTTTTCGCCGGGATTTTGCCAGCTTAATCCTGGGTAGCAACACCAGACTTCTCCAAGGAAGTTACCCAGGTTTTTTTTCTCCCTGAATAATGGTCACTTGCCTGGGATCTGACCAAGATTCCTCCCAGACATGTCCCAGACTCTACTGAGCCCTGCTGCAGGGATATAAGATCCCAGGTAGCACCCTCAGACTCCTCTGAGGATGCCACCTGAAGTATTTTTTACCTTCTGAGAAACTCTCCCAACTGCACGATTCAACCAAGATTCCTCCCAGGTACGTAATGGAGTCGATTCAGCTCTGCGTTACGGAGGACTGATCTTGGGTAGCAGACCCAGACTCCTCCAAGCAAGATACCCAGACGTATTTTCTCCCGGAAAAATGTTCTATTCTCTGGGATCTGATCCAGATTCCTTCCAGACATGTCCCAGACTGTCCTAAGAGCTGCTGCAGTGCCCTGAGAGCCCAGGTAGGAGACCCAGACTCCTCCAAGCAAGATACCCAGATATATTTTCTCCCTGAATAATGGTCTATTCTCTGGGATCTGACCAAAATTCCTCCCAGACATGTCCCAGACTGTCCCAGGAGCTGCTGCAGTGCCCTGAGTGCCCAGGTAGCAGCCCCAGACTCCTCCAAGAAAGATACCCAGATATATTTTCTCCCTGAATAATGGTCTATTCTGTGGGATCTGACCAAGATTCCTCCCAGACATGTCCCAGACAGACCTGACGCTGATACAGGGCCCTGAGATCTCTGGTACAGCCCAAGAATTCTCCAAGGAAGCCACAGAAAACATTTTTTACCTTCTGGGGAAACCTCATCTCCAGCATGCACCCAGACCTTCAGACAGGCATCTCCTGCTCTCTTCTCTGCTTTGGTTCTTGGTCATCACATTGCAGGCAGCAGCCCCTGACACCTCCAAAGGGAGACACCCGAGATGTCTTTTCTCCTGTAAAGAAAGATTATGGCTTCAGCATCACCCCACACTTCCACCAGGCATATTCTGGTGTCTTTTCGCCGGGATTTTGCCAGCTTAATCCTGGGTAGCAACACCAGACTCCTCCAAGGAAGTTACCCAGGTTTTTTTAATCCCTGAATAATGGTCACTTACCTGGGATCTGACCAAAATTCCTCCCAGACATGTCTCAGACTGTCCTAAGAGCTGCTGCCGTGCCCTGAGATCCAAGGTAGCAGCCCCAGACTCCTCCATGGAAGATGCCCAGATATATTTTCCCCATGAATAATGGTCTATTCCCTGGGATATGACGAGGATTCCTCCCAGACATATATCAGACTGTCCTAAGAGCTGCTGCAGTGCCCTGGGAGGCCAGGTAGCAGCCCCAGACTCCTCCATGGAAGATGCCCAGATATATTTCTACCTGAATAATGGTCTATTCTCAGGGATGTGACCATGATTCCTCCCAGACATGTCCCAGAATGTCCTATGAGCTGCTGCAGTGCCCTGAGAGCCCAGGTAGCAGCCCCAGACTCCTCCAAGAAAGATACCCAGACGTATTGTCTCCCTGAATAATGGTCTAATGCCTGGGATCTGACCAGGATTCCTCCCAGATATATCCCAGACTGTCCTAAGAGCTGCTGCAGTGCCCTGAGAGCACAGGTAGCGGCCCCAGACTCCTCCAAGAAAGATATCCAGACGTTTTCTTCTCCTTGATAACACACGCTCTTCTTAGCGATCTGACCAAGATTCCTCCCAGACATGTCCCAGACAGACCTGACGCTGATACAGGGCCCTGAGATCTCTGGTACAGCCCAAGAATTCTCCAAGGAAGCCACAGAAAACATTTTTTACCTTCCGGGGAAACCTCATCTCCAGCATGCACCCAGACTTTCTGACAGGCATCTCCTGCTCTCTTCTCTGCTTTGGTTCTGGGTCATCACATTGCAGGCAGCAGCCCCTGACACCTCCAAAGGGAGACACCCGAGATGTCTTTTCTCCTGTAAAGAAAGATTATGGCTTCAGCATCACCCCACACTTCCACCAGGCATATTCTGGTGTCTTTTCGCCGGGATTTTGCCAGCTTAATCCTGGGTAGCAACACCAGACTCCTCCAAGGAAGTTACCCAGGTTTTTTTAATCCCTGAATAATGGTCACTTACCTGGGATCTGACCAAGATTCCTCCCAGACATGTCCCAGACTCTACTGAGCCCTGCTGCAGGGATATAAGATCCCAGGTAGCACCCTCAGACTCCTCTGAGGATGCCACCTGAAGTATTTTTTACCTTCTGAGAAACTCTCCCAACTGCACGATTCAACCAAGATTCCTCCAAGGTACGTAATGGAGTCGATTCAGCTCTGCGTTACGGAGGACTGATCTTGGGTAGCAGACCCAGACTCCTCCAAGCAAGATACCCAGACGTATTTTCTCCCGGAAAAATGTTCTATTCTCTGGGATCTGATCCAGATTCCTTCCAGACATGTCCCAGACTGTCCTAAGAGCTGCTGCAGTGCCCTGAGAGCCCAGGTAGGAGACCCAGACTCCTCCAAGCAAGATACCCAGACATATTTTCTCCCTGAATAATGGTCTATTCTCTGGGATCTGACCAAAATTCCTCCCAGACATGTCCCAGACTGTCCCAGGAGCTGCTGCAGTGCCCTGAGTGCCCAGGTAGCAGCCCCAGACTCCTCCAAGAAAGATACCCAGATATATTTTCTCCCTGAATAATGGTCTATTCTGTGGGATCTGACCAAGATTCCTCCCAGACATGTCCCAGACAGACCTGACGCTGATACAGGGCCCTGAGATCTCTGGTACAGCCCAAGAATTCTCCAAGGAAGCCACAGAAAACATTTTTTACCTTCTGGGGAAACCTCATCTCCAGCATGCACCCAGACCTTCAGACAGGCATCTCCTGCTCTCTTCTCTGCTTTGGTTCTTGGTCATCACATTGCAGGCAGCAGCCCCTGAGACCTCCAAAGGGAGACACCCAAGATGTGTTTTCTCCTGTAAAGAAAGATTATGGCTTCAGCATCACCCCACACTTCCACCAGGCATATTCTGGTGTCTTTTCGCCGGGATTTTGCCAGCTTAATCCTGGGTAGCAACACCAGACTCCTCCAAGGAAGTTACCCAGGTTTTTTTTCTCCCTGAATAATGGTCACTTACCTGGGATCTGACCAAAATTCCTCCCAGACATGTCTCAGACTGTCCTAAGAGCTGCTGCAGTGCCCTGAGATCCAAGGTAGCAGCCCCAGACTCCTCCATGGAAGATGCCCAGATATATTTTCCCCATGAATAATGGTCTATTCCCTGGGATATGACGAGGATTCCTCCCAGACATATATCAGACTGTCCTAAGAGCTGCTGCAGTGCCCTGGGAGGCCAGGTAGCAGCCCCAGACTCCTCCATGGAAGATGCCCAGATATATTTCTACATGAATAATGGTCTATTCTCAGGGATGTGACCATGATTCCTCCCAGACATGTCCCAGAATGTCCTATGAGCTGCTGCAGTGCCCTGAGAGCCCAGGTAGCAGCCCCAGACTCCTCCAAGAAAGATACCCAGACGTATTGTCTCCCTGAATAATGGTCTAATGCCTGGGATCTGACCAGGATTCCTCCCAGATATATCCCAGACTGTCCTAAGAGCTGCTGCAGTGCCCTGAGAGCACAGGTAGCGGCCCCAGACTCCTCCAAGAAAGATATCCAGACGTTTTCTTCTCCTTGATAACACACGCTCTTCTTAGCGATCTGACCAAGATTCCTCCCAGACATGTCCCAGACAGACCTGACGCTGATACAGGGCCCTGAGATCTCTGGTACAGCCCAAGAATTCTCCAAGGAAGCCACAGAAAACATTTTTTACCTTCCGGGGAAACCTCATCTCCAGCATGCACCCAGACTTTCTGACAGGCATCTCCTGCTCTCTTCTCTGCTTTGGTTCTGGGTCATCACATTGCAGGCAGCAGCCCCTGACACCTCCAAAGGGAGACACCCGAGATGTCTTTTCTCCTGTAAAGAAAGATTATGGCTTCAGCATCATCCCACACTTCCACCAAACACATTCTGGTGTCTTTTCGCCGGGATTTTGCCAGCTTAATCCTGGGTAGCAACACCAGACTTCTCCAAGGAAGTTACCCAGGTTTTTTTTCTCCCTGAATAATGGTCACTTACCTGGGATCTGACCAAGATTCCTCCCAGACATGTCCCAGACTCTACTGAGCCCTGCTGCAGGGATATAAGATCCCAGGTAGCACCCTCAGACTCCTCTGAGGATGCCACCTGAAGTATTTTTTACCTTCTGAGAAACTCTCCCAACTGCACGATTCAACCAAGATTCCTCCCAGGTACGTAATGGAGTCGATTCAGCTCTGCGTTACGGAGGACTGATCTTGGGTAGCAGACCCAGACTCCTGCAAGCAAGATACCCAGACGTATTTTCTCCCGGAAAAATGTTCTATTCTCTGGGATCTGATCCAGATTCCTTCCAGACATGTCCCAGACTGTCCTAAGAGCTGCTGCAGTGCCCTGAGAGCCCAGGTAGGAGACCCAGACTCCTCCAAGCAAGATACCCAGACATATTTTCTCCCTGAATAATGGTCTATTCTCTGGGATCTGACCAAAATTCCTCCCAGACATGTCCCAGACTGTCCCAGGAGCTGCTGCAGTGCCCTGAGTGCCCAGGTAGCAGCCCCAGACTCCTCCAAGAAAGATACCCAGATATATTTTCTCCCTGAATAATGGTCTATTCTGTGGGATCTGACCAAGATTCCTCCCAGACATGTCCCAGACAGACCTGACGCTGATACAGGGCCCTGAGATCTCTGGTACAGCCCAAGAATTCTCCAAGGAAGCCACAGAAAACATTTTTTACCTTCCGGGGAAACCTCATCTCCAGCATGCACCCAGACTTTCTGACAGGCATCTCCTGCTCTCTTCTCTGCTTTGGTTCTGGGTCATCACATTGCAGGCAGCAGCCCCTGACACCTCCAAAGGGAGACACCCGAGATGTCTTTTCTCCTGTAAAGAAAGATTATGGCTTCAGCATCACCCCACACTTCCACCAGGCATATTCTGGTGTCTTTTCGCCGGGATTTTGCCAGCTTAATCCTGGGTAGCAACACCAGACTCCTCCAAGGAAGTTACCCAGGTTTTTTTAATCCCTGAATAATGGTCACTTACCTGGGATCTGACCAAGATTCCTCCCAGACATGTCCCAGACTCTACTGAGCCCTGCTGCAGGGATATAAGATCCCAGGTAGCACCCTCAGACTCCTCTGAGGATGCCACCTGAAGTATTTTTTACCTTCTGAGAAACTCTCCCAACTGCACGATTCAACCAAGATTCCTCCAAGGTACGTAATGGAGTCGATTCAGCTCTGCGTTACGGAGGACTGATCTTGGGTAGCAGACCCAGACTCCTCCAAGCAAGATACCCAGACGTATTTTCTCCCGGAAAAATGTTCTATTCTCTGGGATCTGATCCAGATTCCTTCCAGACATGTCCCAGACTGTCCTAAGAGCTGCTGCAGTGCCCTGAGAGCCCAGGTAGGAGACCCAGACTCCTCCAAGCAAGATACCCAGACATATTTTCTCCCTGAATAATGGTCTATTCTCTGGGATCTGACCAAAATTCCTCCCAGACATGTCCCAGACTGTCCCAGGAGCTGCTGCAGTGCCCTGAGTGCCCAGGTAGCAGCCCCAGACTCCTCCAAGAAAGATACCCAGATATATTTTCTCCCTGAATAATGGTCTATTCTGTGGGATCTGACCAAGATTCCTCCCAGACATGTCCCAGACAGACCTGACGCTGATACAGGGCCTTGAGATCTCTGGTACAGCCCAAGAATTCTCCAAGGAAGCCACAGAAAACATTTTTTACCTTCCGGGGAAACCTCATCTCCAGCATGCACCCAGACTTTCTGACAGGCATCTCCTGCTCTCTTCTCTGCTTTGGTTCTGGGTCATCACATTGCAGGCAGCAGCCCCTGACACCTCCAAAGGGAGACACCCGAGATGTCTTTTCTCCTGTAAAGAAATATTATGGCTTCAGCATCATCCCACACTTCCACCAAACACATTCTGGTGTCTTTTCGCCGGGATTTTGCCAGCTTAATCCTGGGTAGCAACACCAGACTTCTCCAAGGAAGTTACCCAGGTTTTTTTTCTCCCTGAATAATGGTCACTTACCTGGGATCTGACCAAGATTCCTCCCAGACATGTCCTAGACTCTACTGAGCCCTGCTGCAGGGATATAAGATCCCAGGTAGCACCCTCAGACTCCTCTGAGGATGCCACCTGAAGTATTTTTTACCTTCTGAGAAACTCTCCCAACTGCACGATTCAACCAAGATTCCTCCCAGGTACGTAATGGAGTCGATTCAGCTCTGCGTTACGGAGGACTGATCTTGGGTAGCAGACCCAGACTCCTCCAAGCAAGATACCCAGATATATTTTCTCCCTGAATAATGGTCTATTCTCTGGGATCTGACCAAAATTCCTCCCAGACATGTCCCAGACTGTCCCAGGAGCTGCTGCAGTGCCCTGAGTGCCCAGGTAGCAGCCCCAGACTCCTCCAAGAAAGATACCCAGATATATTTTCTCCCTGAATAATGGTCTATTCTGTGGGATCTGACCAAGATTCCTCCCAGACATGTCCCAGACAGACCTGACGCTGATACAGGGCCCTGAGATCTCTGGTACAGCCCAAGAATTCTCCAAGGAAGCCACAGAAAACATTTTTTACCTTCTGGGGAAACCTCATCTCCAGCATGCACCCAGACCTTCAGACAGGCATCTCCTGCTCTCTTCTCTGCTTTGGTTCTTGGTCATCACATTGCAGGCAGCAGCCCCTGAGACCTCCAAAGGGAGACACCCAAGATGTGTTTTCTCCTGTAAAGAAAGATTATGGCTTCAGCATCACCCCACACTTCCACCAGGCATATTCTGGTGTCTTTTCGCCGGGATTTTGCCAGCTTAATCCTGGGTAGCAACACCAGACTCCTCCAAGGAAGTTACCCAGGTTTTTTTTCTCCCTGAATAATGGTCACTTACCTGGGATCTGACCAAAATTCCTCCCAGACATGTCTCAGACTGTCCTAAGAGCTGCTGCAGTGCCCTGAGATCCAAGGTAGCAGCCCCAGACTCCTCCATGGAAGATGCCCAGATATATTTTCCCCATGAATAATGGTCTATTCCCTGGGATATGACGAGGATTCCTCCCAGACATATATCAGACTGTCCTAAGAGCTGCTGCAGTGCCCTGGGAGGCCAGGTAGCAGCCCCAGACTCCTCCATGGAAGATGCCCAGATATATTTCTACATGAATAATGGTCTATTCTCAGGGATGTGACCATGATTCCTCCCAGACATGTCCCAGAATGTCCTATGAGCTGCTGCAGTGCCCTGAGAGCCCAGGTAGCAGCCCCAGACTCCTCCAAGAAAGATACCCAGACGTATTGTCTCCCTGAATAATGGTCTAATGCCTGGGATCTGACCAGGATTCCTCCCAGATATATCCCAGACTGTCCTAAGAGCTGCTGCAGTGCCCTGAGAGCACAGGTAGCGGCCCCAGACTCCTCCAAGAAAGATATCCAGACGTTTTCTTCTCCTTGATAACACACGCTCTTCTTAGCGATCTGACCAAGATTCCTCCCAGACATGTCCCAGACAGACCTGACGCTGATACAGGGCCCTGAGATCTCTGGTACAGCCCAAGAATTCTCCAAGGAAGCCACAGAAAACATTTTTTACCTTCCGGGGAAACCTCATCTCCAGCATGCACCCAGACTTTCTGACAGGCATCTCCTGCTCTCTTCTCTGCTTTGGTTCTGGGTCATCACATTGCAGGCAGCAGCCCCTGACACCTCCAAAGGGAGACACCCGAGATGTCTTTTCTCCTGTAAAGAAAGATTATGGCTTCAGCATCATCCCACACTTCCACCAAACACATTCTGGTGTCTTTTCGCCGGGATTTTGCCAGCTTAATCCTGGGTAGCAACACCAGACTTCTCCAAGGAAGTTACCCAGGTTTTTTTTCTCCCTGAATAATGGTCACTTACCTGGGATCTGACCAAGATTCCTCCCAGACATGTCCCAGACTCTACTGAGCCCTGCTGCAGGGATATAAGATCCCAGGTAGCACCCTCAGACTCCTCTGAGGATGCCACCTGAAGTATTTTTTACCTTCTGAGAAACTCTCCCAACTGCACGATTCAACCAAGATTCCTCCCAGGTACGTAATGGAGTCGATTCAGCTCTGCGTTACGGAGGACTGATCTTGGGTAGCAGACCCAGACTCCTCCAAGCAAGATACCCAGACGTATTTTCTCCCGGAAAAATGTTCTATTCTCTGGGATCTGATCCAGATTCCTTCCAGACATGTCCCAGACTGTCCTAAGAGCTGCTGCAGTGCCCTGAGAGCCCAGGTAGCAGCCCCAGACTCCTCCAAGCAAGATACCCAGACATATTTTCTCCCTGAATAATGGTCTATTCTCTGGGATCTGACCAAAATTCCTCCCAGACATGTCCCAGACTGTCCCAGGAGCTGCTGCAGTGCCCTGAGTGCCCAGGTAGCAGCCCCAGACTCCTCCAAGAAAGATACCCAGATATATTTTCTCCCTGAATAATGGTCTATTCTGTGGGATCTGACCAAGATTCCTCCCAGACATGTCCCAGACAGACCTGACGCTGATACAGGGCCCTGAGATCTCTGGTACAGCCCAAGAATTCTCCAAGGAAGCCACAGAAAACATTTTTTACCTTCCGGGGAAACCTCATCTCCAGCATGCACCCAGACTTTCTGACAGGCATCTCCTGCTCTCTTCTCTGCTTTGGTTCTGGGTCATCACATTGCAGGCAGCAGCCCCTGACACCTCCAAAGGGAGACACCCGAGATGTCTTTTCTCCTGTAAAGAAAGATTATGGCTTCAGCATCATCCCACACTTCCACCAAACACATTCTGGTGTCTTTTCGCCGGGATTTTGCCAGCTTAATCCTGGGTAGCAACACCAGACTTCTCCAAGGAAGTTACCCAGGTTTTTTTTCTCCCTGAATAATGGTCACTTACCTGGGATCTGACCAAGATTCCTCCCAGACATGTCCCAGACTCTACTGAGCCCTGCTGCAGGGATATAAGATCCCAGGTAGCACCCTCAGACTCCTCTGAGGATGCCACCTGAAGTATTTTTTACCTTCTGAGAAACTCTCCCAACTGCACGATTCAACCAAGATTCCTCCCAGGTACGTAATGGAGTCGATTCAGCTCTGCGTTACGGAGGACTGATCTTGGGTAGCAGACCCAGACTCCTCCAAGCAAGATACCCAGACGTATTTTCTCCCGGAAAAATGTTCTATTCTCTGGGATCTGATCCAGATTCCTTCCAGACATGTCCCAGACTGTCCTAAGAGCTGCTGCAGTGCCCTGAGAGCCCAGGTAGGAGACCCAGACTCCTCCAAGCAAGATACCCAGACATATTTTCTCCCTGAATAATGGTCTATTCTCTGGGATCTGACCAAAATTCCTCCCAGACATGTCCCAGACTGTCCCAGGAGCTGCTGCAGTGCCCTGAGTGCCCAGGTAGCAGCCCCAGACTCCTCCAAGAAAGATACCCAGATATATTTTCTCCCTGAATAATGGTCTATTCTGTGGGATCTGACCAAGATTCCTCCCAGACATGTCCCAGACAGACCTGACGCTGATACAGGGCCCTGAGATCTCTGGTACAGCCCAAGAATTCTCCAAGGAAGCCACAGAAAACATTTTTTACCTTCCGGGGAAACCTCATCTCCAGCATGCACCCAGACCTTCAGACAGGCATCTCCTGCTCTCTTCTCTGCTTTGGTTCTTGGTCATCACATTGCAGGCAGCAGCCCCTGACACCTCCAAAGGGAGACACCCGAGATGTCTTTTCTCCTGTAAAGAAAGATTATGGCTTCAGCATCACCCCACACTTCCACCAGGCATATTCTGGTGTCTTTTCGCCGGGATTTTGCCAGCTTAATCCTGGGTAGCAACACCAGACTCCTCCAAGGAAGTTACCCAGGTTTTTTTAATCCCTGAATAATGGTCACTTACCTGGGATCTGACCAAAATTCCTCCCAGACATGTCTCAGACTGTCCTAAGAGCTGCTGCAGTGCCCTGAGATCCAAGGTAGCAGCCCCAGACTCCTCCATGGAAGATGCCCAGATATATTTTCCCCATGAATAATGGTCTATTCTCTGGGATCTGACCAAAATTCCTCCCAGACATGTCCCAGAGTGTCCCAGGAGCTGCTGCAGTGCCCTGAGTGCCCAGGTAGCAGCCCCAGACTCCTCCAAGAAAGATACCCAGATATATTTTCTCCCTGAATAATGGTCTATTCTGTGGGATCTGACCAAGATTCCTCCCAGACATGTCCCAGACAGACCTGACGCTGATACAGGGCCCTGAGATCTCTGGTACAGCCCAAGAATTCTCCAAGGAAGCCACAGAAAACATTTTTTACCTTCCGGGGAAACCTCATCTCCAGCATGCACCCAGACTTTCTGACAGGCATCTCCTGCTCTCTTCTCTGCTTTGGTTCTGGGTCATCACATTGCAGGCAGCAGCCCCTGACACCTCCAAAGGGAGACACCCGAGATGTCTTTTCTCCTGTAAAGAAAGATTATGGCTTCAGCATCATCCCACACTTCCACCAAACACATTCTGGTGTCTTTTCGCCGGGATTTTGCCACCTTAATCCTGGGTAGCAACACCAGACTTCTCCAAGGAAGTTACCCAGGTTTTTTTTCTCCCTGAATAATGGTCACTTACCTGGGATCTGACCAAGATTCCTCCCAGACATGTCCCAGACTCTACTGAGCCCTGCTGCAGGGATATAAGATCCCAGGTAGCACCCTCAGACTCCTCTGAGGATGCCACCTGAAGTATTTTTTACCTTCTGAGAAACTCTCCCAACTGCACGATTCAACCAAGATTCCTCCCAGGTACGTAATGGAGTCGATTCAGCTCTGCGTTACGGAGGACTGATCTTGGGTAGCAGACCCAGACTCCTCCAAGCAAGATACCCAGACGTATTTTCTCCCGGAAAAATGTTCTATTCTCTGGGATCTGATCCAGATTCCTTCCAGACATGTCCCAGACTGTCCTAAGAGCTGCTGCAGTGCCCTGAGTGCCCAGGTAGCAGCCCCAGACTCCTCCAAGAAAGATACCCAGATATATTTTCTCCCTGAATAATGGTCTATTCTGTGGGATCTGACCAAGATTCCTCCCAGACATGTCCCAGACAGACCTGACGCTGATACAGGGCCCTGAGATCTCTGGTACAGCCCAAGAATTCTCCAAGGAAACCACAGAAAACATTTTTTACCTTCTGGGGAAACCTCATCTCCAGCATGCACCCAGACCTTCAGACAGGCATCTCCTGCTCTCTTCTCTGCTTTGGTTCTTGGTCATCACATTGCAGGCAGCAGCCCCTGACACCTCCAAAGGGAGACACCCAAGATGTGTTTTCTCCTGTAAAGAAAGATTATGGCTTCAGCATCACCCCACACTTCCACCAGGCATATTCTGGTGTCTTTTCGCCGGGATTTTGCCAGCTTAATCCTGGGCAGCAACACCAGACTCCTCCAAGGAAGTTACCCAGGTTTTTTTAATCCCTGAATAATGGTCACTTACCTGGGATCTGACCAAAATTCCTCCCAGACATGTCTCAGACTGTCCTAAGAGCTGCTGCAGTGCCCTGAGATCCAAGGTAGCAGCCCCAGACTCCTCCATGGAAGATGCCCAGATATATTTCTACCTGAATAATGGTCTATTCTCAGGGATGTGACCATGATTCCTCCCAGACATGTCCCAGAATGTCCTATGAGCTGCTGCAGTGCCCTGAGAGCCCAGGTAGCAGCCCCAGACTCCTCCAAGAAAGATACCCAGACGTATTGTCTCCCTGAATAATGGTCTAATGCCTGGGATCTGACCAGGATTCCTCCCAGATATATCCCAGACTGTCCTAAGAGCTGCTGCAGTGCCCTGAGAGCACAGGTAGCGGCCCCAGACTCCTCCAAGAAAGATATCCAGACGTTTTCTTCTCCTTGATAACACACGCTCTTCTTAGCGATCTGACCAAGATTCCTCCCAGACATGTCCCAGACAGACCTGACGCTGATACAGGGCCCTGAGATCTCTGGTACAGCCCAAGAATTCTCCAAGGAAGCCACAGAAAACATTTTTTACCTTCCGGGGAAACCTCATCTCCAGCATGCACCCAGACCTTCAGACAGGCATCTCCTGCTCTCTTCTCTGCTTTGGTTCTGGGTCATCACATTGCAGGCAGCAGCCCCTGACACCTCCAAAGGGAGACACCCGAGATGTCTTTTCTCCTGTAAAGAAAGATTATGGCTTCAGCATCATCCCACACTTCCACCAAACACATTCTGGTGTCTTTTCGCCGGGATTTTGCCAGCTTAATCCTGGGTAGCAACACCAGACTTCTCCAAGGAAGTTACCCAGGTTTTTTTTCTCCCTGAATAATGGTCACTTACCTGGGATCTGACCAAGATTCCTCCCAGACATGTCCCAGACTCTACTGAGCCCTGCTGCAGGGATATAAGATCCCAGGTAGCACCCTCAGACTCCTCTGAGGATGCCACCTGAAGTATTTTTTACCTTCTGAGAAACTCTCCCAACTGCACGATTCAACCAAGATTCCTCCCAGGTACGTAATGGAGTCGATTCAGCTCTGCGTTACGGAGGACTGTTCTTGGGTAGCAGACCCAGACTCCTCCAAGCAAGATACCCAGACGTATTTTCTCCCGGAAAAATGTTCTATTCTCTGGGATCTGATCCAGATTCCTTCCAGACATGTCCCAGACTGTCCTAAGAGCTGCTGCAGTGCCCTGAGAGCCCAGGTAGCAGCCCCAGACTCCTCCAAGCAAGATACCCAGACATATTTTCTCCCTGAATAATGGTCTATTCTCTGGGATCTGACCAAAATTCCTCCCAGACATGTCCCAGACTGTCCCAGGAGCTGCTGCAGTGCCCTGAGTGCCCAGGTAGCAGCCCCAGACTCCTCCAAGAAAGATACCCAGATATATTTTCTCCCTGAATAATGGTCTATTCTGTGGGATCTGACCAAGATTCCTCCCAGACATGTCCCAGACAGACCTGACGCTGATACAGGGCCCTGAGATCTCTGGTACAGCCCAAGAATTCTCCAAGGAAGCCACAGAAAACATTTTTTACCTTCCGGGGAAACCTCATCTCCAGCATGCACCCAGACTTTCTGACAGGCATCTCCTGCTCTCTTCTCTGCTTTGGTTCTGGGTCATCACATTGCAGGCAGCAGCCCCTGACACCTCCAAAGGGAGACACCCGAGATGTCTTTTCTCCTGTAAAGAAAGATTATGGCTTCAGCATCATCCCACACTTCCACCAAACACATTCTGGTGTCTTTTCGCCGGGATTTTGCCAGCTTAATCCTGGGTAGCAACACCAGACTTCTCCAAGGAAGTTACCCAGGTTTTTTTTCTCCCTGAATAATGGTCACTTACCTGGGATCTGACCAAGATTCCTCCCAGACATGTCCCAGACTCTACTGAGCCCTGCTGCAGGGATATAAGATCCCAGGTAGCACCCTCAGACTCCTCTGAGGATGCCACCTGAAGTATTTTTTACCTTCTGAGAAACTCTCCCAACTGCACGATTCAACCAAGATTCCTCCCAGGTACGTAATGGAGTCGATTCAGCTCTGCGTTACGGAGGACTGATCTTGGGTAGCAGACCCAGACTCCTGCAAGCAAGATACCCAGACGTATTTTCTCCCGGAAAAATGTTCTATTCTCTGGGATCTGATCCAGATTCCTTCCAGACATGTCCCAGACTGTCCTAAGAGCTGCTGCAGTGCCCTGAGAGCCCAGGTAGCAGCCCCAGACTCCTCCAAGCAAGATACCCAGACATATTTTCTCCCTGAATAATGGTCTATTCTCTGGGATCTGACCAAAATTCCTCCCAGACATGTCCCAGACTGTCCCAGGAGCTGCTGCAGTGCCCTGAGTGCCCAGGTAGCAGCCCCAGACTCCTCCAAGAAAGATACCCAGATATATTTTCTCCCTGAATAATGGTCTATTCTGTGGGATCTGACCAAGATTCCTCCCAGACATGTCCCAGACAGACCTGACGCTGATACAGGGCCCTGAGATCTCTGGTACAGCCCAAGAATTCTCCAAGGAAGCCACAGAAAACATTTTTTACCTTCCGGGGAAACCTCATCTCCAGCATGCACCCAGACTTTCTGACAGGCATCTCCTGCTCTCTTCTCTGCTTTGGTTCTGGGTCATCACATTGCAGGCAGCAGCCCCTGACACCTCCAAAGGGAGACACCCGAGATGTCTTTTCTCCTGTAAAGAAAGATTATGGCTTCAGCATCATCCCACACTTCCACCAAACACATTCTGGTGTCTTTTCGCCGGGATTTTGCCAGCTTAATCCTGGGTAGCAACACCAGACTTCTCCAAGGAAGTTACCCAGGTTTTTTTTCTCCCTGAATAATGGTCACTTGCCTGGGATCTGACCAAGATTCCTCCCAGACATGTCCCAGACTCTACTGAGCCCTGCTGCAGGGATATAAGATCCCAGGTAGCACCCTCAGACTCCTCTGAGGATGCCACCTGAAGTATTTTTTACCTTCTGAGAAACTCTCCCAACTGCACGATTCAACCAAGATTCCTCCCAGGTACGTAATGGAGTCGATTCAGCTCTGCGTTACGGAGGACTGATCTTGGGTAGCAGACCCAGACTCCTCCAAGCAAGATACCCAGACGTATTTTCTCCCGGAAAAATGTTCTATTCTCTGGGATCTGATCCAGATTCCTTCCAGACATGTCCCAGACTGTCCTAAGAGCTGCTGCAGTGCCCTGAGAGCCCAGGTAGGAGACCCAGACTCCTCCAAGCAAGATACCCAGATATATTTTCTCCCTGAATAATGGTCTATTCTCTGGGATCTGACCAAAATTCCTCCCAGACATGTCCCAGACTGTCCCAGGAGCTGCTGCAGTGCCCTGAGTGCCCAGGTAGCAGCCCCAGACTCCTCCAAGAAAGATACCCAGATATATTTTCTCCCTGAATAATGGTCTATTCTGTGGGATCTGACCAAGATTCCTCCCAGACATGTCCCAGACAGACCTGACGCTGATACAGGGCCCTGAGATCTCTGGTACAGCCCAAGAATTCTCCAAGGAAGCCACAGAAAACATTTTTTACCTTCTGGGGAAACCTCATCTCCAGCATGCACCCAGACCTTCAGACAGGCATCTCCTGCTCTCTTCTCTGCTTTGGTTCTTGGTCATCACATTGCAGGCAGCAGCCCCTGACACCTCCAAAGGGAGACACCCGAGATGTCTTTTCTCCTGTAAAGAAAGATTATGGCTTCAGCATCACCCCACACTTCCACCAGGCATATTCTGGTGTCTTTTCGCCGGGATTTTGCCAGCTTAATCCTGGGTAGCAACACCAGACTCCTCCAAGGAAGTTACCCAGGTTTTTTTAATCCCTGAATAATGGTCACTTACCTGGGATCTGACCAAAATTCCTCCCAGACATGTCTCAGACTGTCCTAAGAGCTGCTGCCGTGCCCTGAGATCCAAGGTAGCAGCCCCAGACTCCTCCATGGAAGATGCCCAGATATATTTTCCCCATGAATAATGGTCTATTCCCTGGGATATGACGAGGATTCCTCCCAGACATATATCAGACTGTCCTAAGAGCTGCTGCAGTGCCCTGGGAGGCCAGGTAGCAGCCCCAGACTCCTCCATGGAAGATGCCCAGATATATTTCTACCTGAATAATGGTCTATTCTCAGGGATGTGACCATGATTCCTCCCAGACATGTCCCAGAATGTCCTATGAGCTGCTGCAGTGCCCTGAGAGCCCAGGTAGCAGCCCCAGACTCCTCCAAGAAAGATACCCAGACGTATTGTCTCCCTGAATAATGGTCTAATGCCTGGGATCTGACCAGGATTCCTCCCAGATATATCCCAGACTGTCCTAAGAGCTGCTGCAGTGCCCTGAGAGCACAGGTAGCGGCCCCAGACTCCTCCAAGAAAGATATCCAGACGTTTTCTTCTCCTTGATAACACACGCTCTTCTTAGCGATCTGACCAAGATTCCTCCCAGACATGTCCCAGACAGACCTGACGCTGATACAGGGCCCTGAGATCTCTGGTACAGCCCAAGAATTCTCCAAGGAAGCCACAGAAAACATTTTTTACCTTCCGGGGAAACCTCATCTCCAGCATGCACCCAGACTTTCTGACAGGCATCTCCTGCTCTCTTCTCTGCTTTGGTTCTGGGTCATCACATTGCAGGCAGCAGCCCCTGACACCTCCAAAGGGAGACACCCGAGATGTCTTTTCTCCTGTAAAGAAAGATTATGGCTTCAGCATCACCCCACACTTCCACCAGGCATATTCTGGTGTCTTTTCGCCGGGATTTTGCCAGCTTAATCCTGGGTAGCAACACCAGACTCCTCCAAGGAAGTTACCCAGGTTTTTTTAATCCCTGAATAATGGTCACTTACCTGGGATCTGACCAAGATTCCTCCCAGACATGTCCCAGACTCTACTGAGCCCTGCTGCAGGGATATAAGATCCCAGGTAGCACCCTCAGACTCCTCTGAGGATGCCACCTGAAGTATTTTTTACCTTCTGAGAAACTCTCCCAACTGCACGATTCAACCAAGATTCCTCCAAGGTACGTAATGGAGTCGATTCAGCTCTGCGTTACGGAGGACTGATCTTGGGTAGCAGACCCAGACTCCTCCAAGCAAGATACCCAGACGTATTTTCTCCCGGAAAAATGTTCTATTCTCTGGGATCTGATCCAGATTCCTTCCAGACATGTCCCAGACTGTCCTAAGAGCTGCTGCAGTGCCCTGAGAGCCCAGGTAGGAGACCCAGACTCCTCCAAGCAAGATACCCAGACATATTTTCTCCCTGAATAATGGTCTATTCTCTGGGATCTGACCAAAATTCCTCCCAGACATGTCCCAGACTGTCCCAGGAGCTGCTGCAGTGCCCTGAGTGCCCAGGTAGCAGCCCCAGACTCCTCCAAGAAAGATACCCAGATATATTTTCTCCCTGAATAATGGTCTATTCTGTGGGATCTGACCAAGATTCCTCCCAGACATGTCCCAGACAGACCTGACGCTGATACAGGGCCTTGAGATCTCTGGTACAGCCCAAGAATTCTCCAAGGAAGCCACAGAAAACATTTTTTACCTTCCGGGGAAACCTCATCTCCAGCATGCACCCAGACTTTCTGACAGGCATCTCCTGCTCTCTTCTCTGCTTTGGTTCTGGGTCATCACATTGCAGGCAGCAGCCCCTGACACCTCCAAAGGGAGACACCCGAGATGTCTTTTCTCCTGTAAAGAAATATTATGGCTTCAGCATCATCCCACACTTCCACCAAACACATTCTGGTGTCTTTTCGCCGGGATTTTGCCAGCTTAATCCTGGGTAGCAACACCAGACTTCTCCAAGGAAGTTACCCAGGTTTTTTTTCTCCCTGAATAATGGTCACTTACCTGGGATCTGACCAAGATTCCTCCCAGACATGTCCTAGACTCTACTGAGCCCTGCTGCAGGGATATAAGATCCCAGGTAGCACCCTCAGACTCCTCTGAGGATGCCACCTGAAGTATTTTTTACCTTCTGAGAAACTCTCCCAACTGCACGATTCAACCAAGATTCCTCCCAGGTACGTAATGGAGTCGATTCAGCTCTGCGTTACGGAGGACTGATCTTGGGTAGCAGACCCAGACTCCTCCAAGCAAGATACCCAGATATATTTTCTCCCTGAATAATGGTCTATTCTCTGGGATCTGACCAAAATTCCTCCCAGACATGTCCCAGACTGTCCCAGGAGCTGCTGCAGTGCCCTGAGTGCCCAGGTAGCAGCCCCAGACTCCTCCAAGAAAGATACCCAGATATATTTTCTCCCTGAATAATGGTCTATTCTGTGGGATCTGACCAAGATTCCTCCCAGACATGTCCCAGACAGACCTGACGCTGATACAGGGCCCTGAGATCTCTGGTACAGCCCAAGAATTCTCCAAGGAAGCCACAGAAAACATTTTTTACCTTCTGGGGAAACCTCATCTCCAGCATGCACCCAGACCTTCAGACAGGCATCTCCTGCTCTCTTCTCTGCTTTGGTTCTTGGTCATCACATTGCAGGCAGCAGCCCCTGAGACCTCCAAAGGGAGACACCCGAGATGTCTTTTCTCCTGTAAAGAAAGATTATGGCTTCAGCATCACCCCACACTTCCACCAGGCATATTCTGGTGTCTTTTCGCCGGGATTTTGCCAGCTTAATCCTGGGTAGCAACACCAGACTCCTCCAAGGAAGTTACCCAGGTTTTTTTTCTCCCTGAATAATGGTCACTTACCTGGGATCTGACCAAAATTCCTCCCAGACATGTCTCAGACTGTCCTAAGAGCTGCTGCAGTGCCCTGAGATCCAAGGTAGCAGCCCCAGACTCCTCCATGGAAGATGCCCAGATATATTTTCCCCATGAATAATGGTCTATTCCCTGGGATATGACGAGGATTCCTCCCAGACATATATCAGACTGTCCTAAGAGCTGCTGCAGTGCCCTGGGAGGCCAGGTAGCAGCCCCAGACTCCTCCATGGAAGATGCCCAGATATATTTCTACATGAATAATGGTCTATTCTCAGGGATGTGACCATGATTCCTCCCAGACATGTCCCAGAATGTCCTATGAGCTGCTGCAGTGCCCTGAGAGCCCAGGTAGCAGCCCCAGACTCCTCCAAGAAAGATACCCAGACGTATTGTCTCCCTGAATAATGGTCTAATGCCTGGGATCTGACCAGGATTCCTCCCAGATATATCCCAGACTGTCCTAAGAGCTGCTGCAGTGCCCTGAGAGCACAGGTAGCGGCCCCAGACTCCTCCAAGAAAGATATCCAGACGTTTTCTTCTCCTTGATAACACACGCTCTTCTTAGCGATCTGACCAAGATTCCTCCCAGACATGTCCCAGACAGACCTGACGCTGATACAGGGCCCTGAGATCTCTGGTACAGCCCAAGAATTCTCCAAGGAAGCCACAGAAAACATTTTTTACCTTCCGGGGAAACCTCATCTCCAGCATGCACCCAGACTTTCTGACAGGCATCTCCTGCTCTCTTCTCTGCTTTGGTTCTGGGTCATCACATTGCAGGCAGCAGCCCCTGACACCTCCAAAGGGAGACACCCGAGATGTCTTTTCTCCTGTAAAGAAATATTATGGCTTCAGCATCACCCCACACTTCCACCAGGCATATTCTGGTGTCTTTTCGCCGGGATTTTGCCAGCTTAATCCTGGGTAGCAACACCAGACTCCTCCAAGGAAGTTACCCAGGTTTTTTTAATCCCTGAATAATGGTCACTTACCTGGGATCTGACCAAGATTCCTCCCAGACATGTCCCAGACTCTACTGAGCCCTGCTGCAGGGATATAAGATCCCAGGTAGCACCCTCAGACTCCTCTGAGGATGCCACCTGAAGTATTTTTTACCTTCTGAGAAACTCTCCCAACTGCACGATTCAACCAAGATTCCTCCAAGGTACGTAATGGAGTCGATTCAGCTCTGCGTTACGGAGGACTGATCTTGGGTAGCAGACCCAGACTCCTCCAAGCAAGATACCCAGACGTATTTTCTCCCGGAAAAATGTTCTATTCTCTGGGATCTGATCCAGATTCCTTCCAGACATGTCCCAGACTGTCCTAAGAGCTGCTGCAGTGCCCTGAGAGCCCAGGTAGGAGACCCAGACTCCTCCAAGCAAGATACCCAGACATATTTTCTCCCTGAATAATGGTCTATTCTCTGGGATCTGACCAAAATTCCTCCCAGACATGTCCCAGACTGTCCCAGGAGCTGCTGCAGTGCCCTGAGTGCCCAGGTAGCAGCCCCAGACTCCTCCAAGAAAGATACCCAGATATATTTTCTCCCTGAATAATGGTCTATTCTGTGGGATCTGACCAAGATTCCTCCCAGACATGTCCCAGACAGACCTGACGCTGATACAGGGCCTTGAGATCTCTGGTACAGCCCAAGAATTCTCCAAGGAAGCCACAGAAAACATTTTTTACCTTCCGGGGAAACCTCATCTCCAGCATGCACCCAGACTTTCTGACAGGCATCTCCTGCTCTCTTCTCTGCTTTGGTTCTGGGTCATCACATTGCAGGCAGCAGCCCCTGACACCTCCAAAGGGAGACACCCGAGATGTCTTTTCTCCTGTAAAGAAATATTATGGCTTCAGCATCATCCCACACTTCCACCAAACACATTCTGGTGTCTTTTCGCCGGGATTTTGCCAGCTTAATCCTGGGTAGCAACACCAGACTTCTCCAAGGAAGTTACCCAGGTTTTTTTTCTCCCTGAATAATGGTCACTTACCTGGGATCTGACCAAGATTCCTCCCAGACATGTCCCAGACTCTACTGAGCCCTGCTGCAGGGATATAAGATCCCAGGTAGCACCCTCAGACTCCTCTGAGGATGCCACCTGAAGTATTTTTTACCTTCTGAGAAACTCTCCCAACTGCACGATTCAACCAAGATTCCTCCCAGGTACGTAATGGAGTCGATTCAGCTCTGCGTTACGGAGGACTGATCTTGGGTAGCAGACCCAGACTCCTCCAAGCAAGATACCCAGATATATTTTCTCCCTGAATAATGGTCTATTCTCTGGGATCTGACCAAAATTCCTCCCAGACATGTCCCAGACTGTCCCAGGAGCTGCTGCAGTGCCCTGAGTGCCCAGGTAGCAGCCCCAGACTCCTCCAAGAAAGATACCCAGATATATTTTCTCCCTGAATAATGGTCTATTCTGTGGGATCTGACCAAGATTCCTCCCAGACATGTCCCAGACAGACCTGACGCTGATACAGGGCCCTGAGATCTCTGGTACAGCCCAAGAATTCTCCAAGGAAGCCACAGAAAACATTTTTTACCTTCTGGGGAAACCTCATCTCCAGCATGCACCCAGACCTTCAGACAGGCATCTCCTGCTCTCTTCTCTGCTTTGGTTCTTGGTCATCACATTGCAGGCAGCAGCCCCTGAGACCTCCAAAGGGAGACACCCAAGATGTGTTTTCTCCTGTAAAGAAAGATTATGGCTTCAGCATCACCCCACACTTCCACCAGGCATATTCTGGTGTCTTTTCGCCGGGATTTTGCCAGCTTAATCCTGGGTAGCAACACCAGACTCCTCCAAGGAAGTTACCCAGGTTTTTTTTCTCCCTGAATAATGGTCACTTACCTGGGATCTGACCAAAATTCCTCCCAGACATGTCTCAGACTGTCCTAAGAGCTGCTGCAGTGCCCTGAGATCCAAGGTAGCAGCCCCAGACTCCTCCATGGAAGATGCCCAGATATATTTTCCCCATGAATAATGGTCTATTCCCTGGGATATGACGAGGATTCCTCCCAGACATATATCAGACTGTCCTAAGAGCTGCTGCAGTGCCCTGGGAGGCCAGGTAGCAGCCCCAGACTCCTCCATGGAAGATGCCCAGATATATTTCTACATGAATAATGGTCTATTCTCAGGGATGTGACCATGATTCCTCCCAGACATGTCCCAGAATGTCCTATGAGCTGCTGCAGTGCCCTGAGAGCCCAGGTAGCAGCCCCAGACTCCTCCAAGAAAGATACCCAGACGTATTGTCTCCCTGAATAATGGTCTAATGCCTGGGATCTGACCAGGATTCCTCCCAGATATATCCCAGACTGTCCTAAGAGCTGCTGCAGTGCCCTGAGAGCACAGGTAGCGGCCCCAGACTCCTCCAAGAAAGATATCCAGACGTTTTCTTCTCCTTGATAACACACGCTCTTCTTAGCGATCTGACCAAGATTCCTCCCAGACATGTCCCAGACAGACCTGACGCTGATACAGGGCCCTGAGATCTCTGGTACAGCCCAAGAATTCTCCAAGGAAGCCACAGAAAACATTTTTTACCTTCCGGGGAAACCTCATCTCCAGCATGCACCCAGACTTTCTGACAGGCATCTCCTGCTCTCTTCTCTGCTTTGGTTCTGGGTCATCACATTGCAGGCAGCAGCCCCTGACACCTCCAAAGGGAGACACCCGAGATGTCTTTTCTCCTGTAAAGAAAGATTATGGCTTCAGCATCATCCCACACTTCCACCAAACACATTCTGGTGTCTTTTCGCCGGGATTTTGCCAGCTTAATCCTGGGTAGCAACACCAGACTTCTCCAAGGAAGTTACCCAGGTTTTTTTTCTCCCTGAATAATGGTCACTTACCTGGGATCTGACCAAGATTCCTCCCAGACATGTCCCAGACTCTACTGAGCCCTGCTGCAGGGATATAAGATCCCAGGTAGCACCCTCAGACTCCTCTGAGGATGCCACCTGAAGTATTTTTTACCTTCTGAGAAACTCTCCCAACTGCACGATTCAACCAAGATTCCTCCCAGGTACGTAATGGAGTCGATTCAGCTCTGCGTTACGGAGGACTGATCTTGGGTAGCAGACCCAGACTCCTCCAAGCAAGATACCCAGACGTATTTTCTCCCGGAAAAATGTTCTATTCTCTGGGATCTGATCCAGATTCCTTCCAGACATGTCCCAGACTGTCCTAAGAGCTGCTGCAGTGCCCTGAGAGCCCAGGTAGCAGCCCCAGACTCCTCCAAGCAAGATACCCAGACATATTTTCTCCCTGAATAATGGTCTATTCTCTGGGATCTGACCAAAATTCCTCCCAGACATGTCCCAGACTGTCCCAGGAGCTGCTGCAGTGCCCTGAGTGCCCAGGTAGCAGCCCCAGACTCCTCCAAGAAAGATACCCAGATATATTTTCTCCCTGAATAATGGTCTATTCTGTGGGATCTGACCAAGATTCCTCCCAGACATGTCCCAGACAGACCTGACGCTGATACAGGGCCCTGAGATCTCTGGTACAGCCCAAGAATTCTCCAAGGAAGCCACAGAAAACATTTTTTACCTTCCGGGGAAACCTCATCTCCAGCATGCACCCAGACTTTCTGACAGGCATCTCCTGCTCTCTTCTCTGCTTTGGTTCTGGGTCATCACATTGCAGGCAGCAGCCCCTGACACCTCCAAAGGGAGACACCCGAGATGTCTTTTCTCCTGTAAAGAAAGATTATGGCTTCAGCATCATCCCACACTTCCACCAAACACATTCTGGTGTCTTTTCGCCGGGATTTTGCCAGCTTAATCCTGGGTAGCAACACCAGACTTCTCCAAGGAAGTTACCCAGGTTTTTTTTCTCCCTGAATAATGGTCACTTACCTGGGATCTGACCAAGATTCCTCCCAGACATGTCCCAGACTCTACTGAGCCCTGCTGCAGGGATATAAGATCCCAGGTAGCACCCTCAGACTCCTCTGAGGATGCCACCTGAAGTATTTTTTACCTTCTGAGAAACTCTCCCAACTGCACGATTCAACCAAGATTCCTCCCAGGTACGTAATGGAGTCGATTCAGCTCTGCGTTACGGAGGACTGATCTTGGGTAGCAGACCCAGACTCCTCCAAGCAAGATACCCAGACGTATTTTCTCCCGGAAAAATGTTCTATTCTCTGGGATCTGATCCAGATTCCTTCCAGACATGTCCCAGACTGTCCTAAGAGCTGCTGCAGTGCCCTGAGAGCCCAGGTAGGAGACCCAGACTCCTCCAAGCAAGATACCCAGACATATTTTCTCCCTGAATAATGGTCTATTCTCTGGGATCTGACCAAAATTCCTCCCAGACATGTCCCAGACTGTCCCAGGAGCTGCTGCAGTGCCCTGAGTGCCCAGGTAGCAGCCCCAGACTCCTCCAAGAAAGATACCCAGATATATTTTCTCCCTGAATAATGGTCTATTCTGTGGGATCTGACCAAGATTCCTCCCAGACATGTCCCAGACAGACCTGACGCTGATACAGGGCCCTGAGATCTCTGGTACAGCCCAAGAATTCTCCAAGGAAGCCACAGAAAACATTTTTTACCTTCCGGGGAAACCTCATCTCCAGCATGCACCCAGACCTTCAGACAGGCATCTCCTGCTCTCTTCTCTGCTTTGGTTCTTGGTCATCACATTGCAGGCAGCAGCCCCTGACACCTCCAAAGGGAGACACCCGAGATGTCTTTTCTCCTGTAAAGAAAGATTATGGCTTCAGCATCACCCCACACTTCCACCAGGCATATTCTGGTGTCTTTTCGCCGGGATTTTGCCAGCTTAATCCTGGGTAGCAACACCAGACTCCTCCAAGGAAGTTACCCAGGTTTTTTTAATCCCTGAATAATGGTCACTTACCTGGGATCTGACCAAAATTCCTCCCAGACATGTCTCAGACTGTCCTAAGAGCTGCTGCAGTGCCCTGAGATCCAAGGTAGCAGCCCCAGACTCCTCCATGGAAGATGCCCAGATATATTTTCCCCATGAATAATGGTCTATTCTCTGGGATCTGACCAAAATTCCTCCCAGACATGTCCCAGAGTGTCCCAGGAGCTGCTGCAGTGCCCTGAGTGCCCAGGTAGCAGCCCCAGACTCCTCCAAGAAAGATACCCAGATATATTTTCTCCCTGAATAATGGTCTATTCTGTGGGATCTGACCAAGATTCCTCCCAGACATGTCCCAGACAGACCTGACGCTGATACAGGGCCCTGAGATCTCTGGTACAGCCCAAGAATTCTCCAAGGAAGCCACAGAAAACATTTTTTACCTTCCGGGGAAACCTCATCTCCAGCATGCACCCAGACTTTCTGACAGGCATCTCCTGCTCTCTTCTCTGCTTTGGTTCTGGGTCATCACATTGCAGGCAGCAGCCCCTGACACCTCCAAAGGGAGACACCCGAGATGTCTTTTCTCCTGTAAAGAAAGATTATGGCTTCAGCATCATCCCACACTTCCACCAAACACATTCTGGTGTCTTTTCGCCGGGATTTTGCCACCTTAATCCTGGGTAGCAACACCAGACTTCTCCAAGGAAGTTACCCAGGTTTTTTTTCTCCCTGAATAATGGTCACTTACCTGGGATCTGACCAAGATTCCTCCCAGACATGTCCCAGACTCTACTGAGCCCTGCTGCAGGGATATAAGATCCCAGGTAGCACCCTCAGACTCCTCTGAGGATGCCACCTGAAGTATTTTTTACCTTCTGAGAAACTCTCCCAACTGCACGATTCAACCAAGATTCCTCCCAGGTACGTAATGGAGTCGATTCAGCTCTGCGTTACGGAGGACTGATCTTGGGTAGCAGACCCAGACTCCTCCAAGCAAGATACCCAGACGTATTTTCTCCCGGAAAAATGTTCTATTCTCTGGGATCTGATCCAGATTCCTTCCAGACATGTCCCAGACTGTCCTAAGAGCTGCTGCAGTGCCCTGAGTGCCCAGGTAGCAGCCCCAGACTCCTCCAAGAAAGATACCCAGATATATTTTCTCCCTGAATAATGGTCTATTCTGTGGGATCTGACCAAGATTCCTCCCAGACATGTCCCAGACAGACCTGACGCTGATACAGGGCCCTGAGATCTCTGGTACAGCCCAAGAATTCTCCAAGGAAACCACAGAAAACATTTTTTACCTTCTGGGGAAACCTCATCTCCAGCATGCACCCAGACCTTCAGACAGGCATCTCCTGCTCTCTTCTCTGCTTTGGTTCTTGGTCATCACATTGCAGGCAGCAGCCCCTGACACCTCCAAAGGGAGACACCCAAGATGTGTTTTCTCCTGTAAAGAAAGATTATGGCTTCAGCATCACCCCACACTTCCACCAGGCATATTCTGGTGTCTTTTCGCCGGGATTTTGCCAGCTTAATCCTGGGTAGCAACACCAGACTCCTCCAAGGAAGTTACCCAGGTTTTTTTAATCCCTGAATAATGGTCACTTACCTGGGATCTGACCAAAATTCCTCCCAGACATGTCTCAGACTGTCCTAAGAGCTGCTGCAGTGCCCTGAGATCCAAGGTAGCAGCCCCAGACTCCTCCATGGAAGATGCCCAGATATATTTCTACCTGAATAATGGTCTATTCTCAGGGATGTGACCATGATTCCTCCCAGACATGTCCCAGAATGTCCTATGAGCTGCTGCAGTGCCCTGAGAGCCCAGGTAGCAGCCCCAGACTCCTCCAAGAAAGATACCCAGACGTATTGTCTCCCTGAATAATGGTCTAATGCCTGGGATCTGACCAGGATTCCTCCCAGATATATCCCAGACTGTCCTAAGAGCTGCTGCAGTGCCCTGAGAGCACAGGTAGCGGCCCCAGACTCCTCCAAGAAAGATATCCAGACGTTTTCTTCTCCTTGATAACACACGCTCTTCTTAGCGATCTGACCAAGATTCCTCCCAGACATGTCCCAGACAGACCTGACGCTGATACAGGGCCCTGAGATCTCTGGTACAGCCCAAGAATTCTCCAAGGAAGCCACAGAAAACATTTTTTACCTTCCGGGGAAACCTCATCTCCAGCATGCACCCAGACCTTCAGACAGGCATCTCCTGCTCTCTTCTCTGCTTTGGTTCTGGGTCATCACATTGCAGGCAGCAGCCCCTGACACCTCCAAAGGGAGACACCCGAGATGTCTTTTCTCCTGTAAAGAAAGATTATGGCTTCAGCATCATCCCACACTTCCACCAAACACATTCTGGTGTCTTTTCGCCGGGATTTTGCCAGCTTAATCCTGGGTAGCAACACCAGACTTCTCCAAGGAAGTTACCCAGGTTTTTTTTCTCCCTGAATAATGGTCACTTACCTGGGATCTGACCAAGATTCCTCCCAGACATGTCCCAGACTCTACTGAGCCCTGCTGCAGGGATATAAGATCCCAGGTAGCACCCTCAGACTCCTCTGAGGATGCCACCTGAAGTATTTTTTACCTTCTGAGAAACTCTCCCAACTGCACGATTCAACCAAGATTCCTCCCAGGTACGTAATGGAGTCGATTCAGCTCTGCGTTACGGAGGACTGATCTTGGGTAGCAGACCCAGACTCCTCCAAGCAAGATACCCAGACGTATTTTCTCCCGGAAAAATGTTCTATTCTCTGGGATCTGATCCAGATTCCTTCCAGACATGTCCCAGACTGTCCTAAGAGCTGCTGCAGTGCCCTGAGAGCCCAGGTAGGAGACCCAGACTCCTCCAAGCAAGATACCCAGACATATTTTCTCCCTGAATAATGGTCTATTCTCTGGGATCTGACCAAAATTCCTCCCAGACATGTCCCAGACTGTCCCAGGAGCTGCTGCAGTGCCCTGAGTGCCCAGGTAGCAGCCCCAGACTCCTCCAAGAAAGATACCCAGATATATTTTCTCCCTGAATAATGGTCTATTCTGTGGGATCTGACCAAGATTCCTCCCAGACATGTCCCAGACAGACCTGACGCTGATACAGGGCCCTGAGATCTCTGGTACAGCCCAAGAATTCTCCAAGGAAGCCACAGAAAACATTTTTTACCTTCCGGGGAAACCTCATCTCCAGCATGCACCCAGACCTTCAGACAGGCATCTCCTGCTCTCTTCTCTGCTTTGGTTCTTGGTCATCACATTGCAGGCAGCAGCCCCTGACACCTCCAAAGGGAGACACCCAAGATGTGTTTTCTCCTGTAAAGAAAGATTATGGCTTCAGCATCACCCCACACTTCCACCAGGCATATTCTGGTGTCTTTTCGCCGGGATTTTGCCAGCTTAATCCTGGGTAGCAACACCAGACTCCTCCAAGGAAGTTACCCAGGTTTTTTTAATCCCTGAATAATGGTCACTTACCTGGGATCTGACCAAAATTCCTCCCAGACATGTCTCAGACTGTCCTAAGAGCTGCTGCAGTGCCCTGAGATCCAAGGTAGCAGCCCCAGACTCCTCCATGGAAGATGCCCAGATATATTTTCCCCATGAATAATGGTCTATTCCCTGGGATATGACGAGGATTCCTCCCAGACATATATCAGACTGTCCTAAGAGCTGCTGCAGTGCCCTGGGAGGCCAGGTAGCAGCCCCAGACTCCTCCATGGAAGATGCCCAGATATATTTCTACCTGAATAATGGTCTATTCTCAGGGATGTGACCATGATTCCTCCCAGACATGTCCCAGAATGTCCTATGAGCTGCTGCAGTGCCCTGAGAGCCCAGGTAGCAGCCCCAGACTCCTCCAAGAAAGATACCCAGACGTATTGTCTCCCTGAATAATGGTCTAATGCCTGGGATCTGACCAGGATTCCTCCCAGATATATCCCAGACTGTCCTAAGAGCTGCTGCAGTGCCCTGAGAGCACAGGTAGCGGCCCCAGACTCCTCCAAGAAAGATATCCAGACGTTTTCTTCTCCTTGATAACACACGCTCTTCTTAGCGATCTGACCAAGATTCCTCCCAGACATGTCCCAGACAGACCTGACGCTGATACAGGGCCCTGAGATCTCTGGTACAGCCCAAGAATTCTCCAAGGAAGCCACAGAAAACATTTTTTACCTTCCGGGGAAACCTCATCTCCAGCATGCACCCAGACTTTCTGACAGGCATCTCCTGCTCTCTTCTCTGCTTTGGTTCTGGGTCATCACATTGCAGGCAGCAGCCCCTGACACCTCCAAAGGGAGACACCCGAGATGTCTTTTCTCCTGTAAAGAAAGATTATGGCTTCAGCATCATCCCACACTTCCACCAAACACATTCTGGTGTCTTTTCGCCGGGATTTTGCCAGCTTAATCCTGGGTAGCAACACCAGACTTCTCCAAGGAAGTTACCCAGGTTTTTTTTCTCCCTGAATAATGGTCACTTACCTGGGATCTGACCAAGATTCCTCCCAGACATGTCCCAGACTCTACTGAGCCCTGCTGCAGGGATATAAGATCCCAGGTAGCACCCTCAGACTCCTCTGAGGATGCCACCTGAAGTATTTTTTACCTTCTGAGAAACTCTCCCAACTGCACGATTCAACCAAGATTCCTCCCAGGTACGTAATGGAGTCGATTCAGCTCTGCGTTACGGAGGACTGATCTTGGGTAGCAGACCCAGACTCCTCCAAGCAAGATACCCAGACGTATTTTCTCCCGGAAAAATGTTCTATTCTCTGGGATCTGATCCAGATTCCTTCCAGACATGTCCCAGACTGTCCTAAGAGCTGCTGCAGTGCCCTGAGAGCCCAGGTAGGAGACCCAGACTCCTCCAAGCAAGATACCCAGACATATTTTCTCCCTGAATAATGGTCTATTCTCTGGGATCTGACCAAAATTCCTCCCAGACATGTCCCAGACTGTCCCAGGAGCTGCTGCAGTGCCCTGAGTGCCCAGGTAGCAGCCCCAGACTCCTCCAAGAAAGATACCCAGATATATTTTCTCCCTGAATAATGGTCTATTCTGTGGGATCTGACCAAGATTCCTCCCAGACATGTCCCAGACAGACCTGACGCTGATACAGGGCCCTGAGATCTCTGGTACAGCCCAAGAATTCTCCAAGGAAGCCACAGAAAACATTTTTTACCTTCCGGGGAAACCTCATCTCCAGCATGCACCCAGACCTTCAGACAGGCATCTCCTGCTCTCTTCTCTGCTTTGGTTCTTGGTCATCACATTGCAGGCAGCAGCCCCTGACACCTCCAAAGGGAGACACCCAAGATGTGTTTTCTCCTGTAAAGAAAGATTATGGCTTCAGCATCACCCCACACTTCCACCAGGCATATTCTGGTGTCTTTTCGCCGGGATTTTGCCAGCTTAATCCTGGGTAGCAACACCAGACTCCTCCAAGGAAGTTACCCAGGTTTTTTTAATCCCTGAATAATGGTCACTTACCTGGGATCTGACCAAAATTCCTCCCAGACATGTCTCAGACTGTCCTAAGAGCTGCTGCAGTGCCCTGAGATCCAAGGTAGCAGCCCCAGACTCCTCCATGGAAGATGCCCAGATATATTTTCCCCATGAATAATGGTCTATTCCCTGGGATATGACGAGGATTCCTCCCAGACATATATCAGACTGTCCTAAGAGCTGCTGCAGTGCCCTGGGAGGCCAGGTAGCAGCCCCAGACTCCTCCATGGAAGATGCCCAGATATATTTCTACCTGAATAATGGTCTATTCTCAGGGATGTGACCATGATTCCTCCCAGACATGTCCCAGAATGTCCTATGAGCTGCTGCAGTGCCCTGAGAGCCCAGGTAGCAGCCCCAGACTCCTCCAAGAAAGATACCCAGACGTATTGTCTCCCTGAATAATGGTCTAATGCCTGGGATCTGACCAGGATTCCTCCCAGATATATCCCAGACTGTCCTAAGAGCTGCTGCAGTGCCCTGAGAGCACAGGTAGCGGCCCCAGACTCCTCCAAGAAAGATATCCAGACGTTTTCTTCTCCTTGATAACACACGCTCTTCTTAGCGATCTGACCAAGATTCCTCCCAGACATGTCCCAGACAGACCTGACGCTGATACAGGGCCCTGAGATCTCTGGTACAGCCCAAGAATTCTCCAAGGAAGCCACAGAAAACATTTTTTACCTTCCGGGGAAACCTCATCTCCAGCATGCACCCAGACTTTCTGACAGGCATCTCCTGCTCTCTTCTCTGCTTTGGTTCTGGGTCATCACATTGCAGGCAGCAGCCCCTGACACCTCCAAAGGGAGACACCCGAGATGTCTTTTCTCCTGTAAAGAAAGATTATGGCTTCAGCATCATCCCACACTTCCACCAAACACATTCTGGTGTCTTTTCGCCGGGATTTTGCCAGCTTAATCCTGGGTAGCAACACCAGACTTCTCCAAGGAAGTTACCCAGGTTTTTTTTCTCCCTGAATAATGGTCACTTACCTGGGATCTGACCAAGATTCCTCCCAGACATGTCCCAGACTCTACTGAGCCCTGCTGCAGGGATATAAGATCCCAGGTAGCACCCTCAGACTCCTCTGAGGATGCCACCTGAAGTATTTTTTACCTTCTGAGAAACTCTCCCAACTGCACGATTCAACCAAGATTCCTCCCAGGTACGTAATGGAGTCGATTCAGCTCTGCGTTACGGAGGACTGATCTTGGGTAGCAGACCCAGACTCCTCCAAGCAAGATACCCAGACGTATTTTCTCCCGGAAAAATGTTCTATTCTCTGGGATCTGATCCAGATTCCTTCCAGACATGTCCCAGACTGTCCTAAGAGCTGCTGCAGTGCCCTGAGAGCCCAGGTAGGAGACCCAGACTCCTCCAAGCAAGATACCCAGACATATTTTCTCCCTGAATAATGGTCTATTCTCTGGGATCTGACCAAAATTCCTCCCAGACATGTCCCAGACTGTCCCAGGAGCTGCTGCAGTGCCCTGAGTGCCCAGGTAGCAGCCCCAGACTCCTCCAAGAAAGATACCCAGATATATTTTCTCCCTGAATAATGGTCTATTCTGTGGGATCTGACCAAGATTCCTCCCAGACATGTCCCAGACAGACCTGACGCTGATACAGGGCCCTGAGATCTCTGGTACAGCCCAAGAATTCTCCAAGGAAGCCACAGAAAACATTTTTTACCTTCCGGGGAAACCTCATCTCCAGCATGCACCCAGACCTTCAGACAGGCATCTCCTGCTCTCTTCTCTGCTTTGGTTCTTGGTCATCACATTGCAGGCAGCAGCCCCTGACACCTCCAAAGGGAGACACCCAAGATGTGTTTTCTCCTGTAAAGAAATATTATGGCTTCAGCATCATCCCACACTTCCACCAAACACATTCTGGTGTCTTTTCGCCGGGATTTTGCCAGCTTAATCCTGGGTAGCAACACCAGACTCCTCCAAGGAAGTTACCCAGGTTTTTTTAATCCCTGAATAATGGTCACTTACCTGGGATCTGACCAAAATTCCTCCCAGACATGTCTCAGACTGTCCTAAGAGCTGCTGCAGTGCCCTGAGATCCAAGGTAGCAGCCCCAGACTCCTCCATGGAAGATGCCCAGATATATTTTCCCCATGAATAATGGTCTATTCCCTGGGATATGACGAGGATTCCTCCCAGACATATATCAGACTGTCCTAAGAGCTGCTGCAGTGCCCTGGGAGGCCAGGTAGCAGCCCCAGACTCCTCCATGGAAGATGCCCAGATATATTTCTACCTGAATAATGGTCTATTCTCAGGGATGTGACCATGATTCCTCCCAGACATGTCCCAGAATGTCCTATGAGCTGCTGCAGTGCCCTGAGAGCCCAGGTAGCAGCCCCAGACTCCTCCAAGAAAGATACCCAGACGTATTGTCTCCCTGAATAATGGTCTAATGCCTGGGATCTGACCAGGATTCCTCCCAGATATATCCCAGACTGTCCTAAGAGCTGCTGCAGTGCCCTGAGAGCACAGGTAGCGGCCCCAGACTCCTCCAAGAAAGATATCCAGACGTTTTCTTCTCCTTGATAACACACGCTCTTCTTAGCGATCTGACCAAGATTCCTCCCAGACATGTCCCAGACAGACCTGACGCTGATACAGGGCCCTGAGATCTCTGGTACAGCCCAAGAATTCTCCAAGGAAGCCACAGAAAACATTTTTTACCTTCCGGGGAAACCTCATCTCCAGCATGCACCCAGACTTTCTGACAGGCATCTCCTGCTCTCTTCTCTGCTTTGGTTCTGGGTCATCACATTGCAGGCAGCAGCCCCTGACACCTCCAAAGGGAGACACCCGAGATGTCTTTTCTCCTGTAAAGAAAGATTATGGCTTCAGCATCATCCCACACTTCCACCAAACACATTCTGGTGTCTTTTCGCCGGGATTTTGCCAGCTTAATCCTGGGTAGCAACACCAGACTTCTCCAAGGAAGTTACCCAGGTTTTTTTTCTCCCTGAATAATGGTCACTTACCTGGGATCTGACCAAGATTCCTCCCAGACATGTCCCAGACTCTACTGAGCCCTGCTGCAGGGATATAAGATCCCAGGTAGCACCCTCAGACTCCTCTGAGGATGCCACCTGAAGTATTTTTTACCTTCTGAGAAACTCTCCCAACTGCACGATTCAACCAAGATTCCTCCCAGGTACGTAATGGAGTCGATTCAGCTCTGCGTTACGGAGGACTGATCTTGGGTAGCAGACCCAGACTCCTCCAAGCAAGATACCCAGACGTATTTTCTCCCGGAAAAATGTTCTATTCTCTGGGATCTGATCCAGATTCCTTCCAGACATGTCCCAGACTGTCCTAAGAGCTGCTGCAGTGCCCTGAGAGCCCAGGTAGGAGACCCAGACTCCTCCAAGCAAGATACCCAGACATATTTTCTCCCTGAATAATGGTCTATTCTCTGGGATCTGACCAAAATTCCTCCCAGACATGTCCCAGACTGTCCCAGGAGCTGCTGCAGTGCCCTGAGTGCCCAGGTAGCAGCCCCAGACTCCTCCAAGAAAGATACCCAGATATATTTTCTCCCTGAATAATGGTCTATTCTGTGGGATCTGACCAAGATTCCTCCCAGACATGTCCCAGACAGACCTGACGCTGATACAGGGCCCTGAGATCTCTGGTACAGCCCAAGAATTCTCCAAGGAAGCCACAGAAAACATTTTTTACCTTCCGGGGAAACCTCATCTCCAGCATGCACCCAGACCTTCAGACAGGCATCTCCTGCTCTCTTCTCTGCTTTGGTTCTTGGTCATCACATTGCAGGCAGCAGCCCCTGACACCTCCAAAGGGAGACACCCAAGATGTGTTTTCTCCTGTAAAGAAAGATTATGGCTTCAGCATCACCCCACACTTCCACCAGGCATATTCTGGTGTCTTTTCGCCGGGATTTTGCCAGCTTAATCCTGGGTAGCAACACCAGACTCCTCCAAGGAAGTTACCCAGGTTTTTTTAATCCCTGAATAATGGTCACTTACCTGGGATCTGACCAAAATTCCTCCCAGACATGTCTCAGACTGTCCTAAGAGCTGCTGCAGTGCCCTGAGATCCAAGGTAGCAGCCCCAGACTCCTCCATGGAAGATGCCCAGATATATTTTCCCCATGAATAATGGTCTATTCCCTGGGATATGACGAGGATTCCTCCCAGACATATATCAGACTGTCCTAAGAGCTGCTGCAGTGCCCTGGGAGGCCAGGTAGCAGCCCCAGACTCCTCCATGGAAGATGCCAAGATATATTTCTACCTGAATAATGGTCTATTCTCAGGGATGTGACCATGATTCCTCCCAGACATGTCCCAGAATGTCCTATGAGCTGCTGCAGTGCCCTGAGAGCCCAGGTAGCAGCCCCAGACTCCTCCAAGAAAGATACCCAGACGTATTGTCTCCCTGAATAATGGTCTAATGCCTGGGATCTGACCAGGATTCCTCCCAGATATATCCCAGACTGTCCTAAGAGCTGCTGCAGTGCCCTGAGAGCACAGGTAGCGGCCCCAGACTCCTCCAAGAAAGATATCCAGACGTTTTCTTCTCCTTGATAACACACGCTCTTCTTAGCGATCTGACCAAGATTCCTCCCAGACATGTCCCAGACAGACCTGACGCTGATACAGGGCCCTGAGATCTCTGGTACAGCCCAAGAATTCTCCAAGGAAGCCACAGAAAACATTTTTTACCTTCCGGGGAAACCTCATCTCCAGCATGCACCCAGACTTTCTGACAGGCATCTCCTGCTCTCTTCTCTGCTTTGGTTCTGGGTCATCACATTGCAGGCAGCAGCCCCTGACACCTCCAAAGGGAGACACCCGAGATGTCTTTTCTCCTGTAAAGAAAGATTATGGCTTCAGCATCATCCCACACTTCCACCAAACACATTCTGGTGTCTTTTCGCCGGGATTTTGCCAGCTTAATCCTGGGTAGCAACACCAGACTTCTCCAAGGAAGTTACCCAGGTTTTTTTTCTCCCTGAATAATGGTCACTTACCTGGGATCTGACCAAGATTCCTCCCAGACATGTCCCAGACTCTACTGAGCCCTGCTGCAGGGATATAAGATCCCAGGTAGCACCCTCAGACTCCTCTGAGGATGCCACCTGAAGTATTTTTTACCTTCTGAGAAACTCTCCCAACTGCACGATTCAACCAAGATTCCTCCCAGGTACGTAATGGAGTCGATTCAGCTCTGCGTTACGGAGGACTGATCTTGGGTAGCAGACCCAGACTCCTCCAAGCAAGATACCCAGACGTATTTTCTCCCGGAAAAATGTTCTATTCTCTGGGATCTGATCCAGATTCCTTCCAGACATGTCCCAGACTGTCCTAAGAGCTGCTGCAGTGCCCTGAGAGCCCAGGTAGGAGACCCAGACTCCTCCAAGCAAGATACCCAGACATATTTTCTCCCTGAATAATGGTCTATTCTCTGGGATCTGACCAAAATTCCTCCCAGACATGTCCCAGACTGTCCCAGGAGCTGCTGCAGTGCCCTGAGTGCCCAGGTAGCAGCCCCAGACTCCTCCAAGAAAGATACCCAGATATATTTTCTCCCTGAATAATGGTCTATTCTGTGGGATCTGACCAAGATTCCTCCCAGACATGTCCCAGACAGACCTGACGCTGATACAGGGCCCTGAGATCTCTGGTACAGCCCAAGAATTCTCCAAGGAAGCCACAGAAAACATTTTTTACCTTCCGGGGAAACCTCATCTCCAGCATGCACCCAGACCTTCAGACAGGCATCTCCTGCTCTCTTCTCTGCTTTGGTTCTTGGTCATCACATTGCAGGCAGCAGCCCCTGACACCTCCAAAGGGAGACACCCAAGATGTGTTTTCTCCTGTAAAGAAATATTATGGCTTCAGCATCATCCCACACTTCCACCAAACACATTCTGGTGTCTTTTCGCCGGGATTTTGCCAGCTTAATCCTGGGTAGCAACACCAGACTCCTCCAAGGAAGTTACCCAGGTTTTTTTAATCCCTGAATAATGGTCACTTACCTGGGATCTGACCAAAATTCCTCCCAGACATGTCTCAGACTGTCCTAAGAGCTGCTGCAGTGCCCTGAGATCCAAGGTAGCAGCCCCAGACTCCTCCATGGAAGATGCCCAGATATATTTTCCCCATGAATAATGGTCTATTCCCTGGGATATGACGAGGATTCCTCCCAGACATATATCAGACTGTCCTAAGAGCTGCTGCAGTGCCCTGGGAGGCCAGGTAGCAGCCCCAGACTCCTCCATGGAAGATGCCCAGATATATTTCTACCTGAATAATGGTCTATTCTCAGGGATGTGACCATGATTCCTCCCAGACATGTCCCAGAATGTCCTATGAGCTGCTGCAGTGCCCTGAGAGCCCAGGTAGCAGCCCCAGACTCCTCCAAGAAAGATACCCAGACGTATTGTCTCCCTGAATAATGGTCTAATGCCTGGGATCTGACCAGGATTCCTCCCAGATATATCCCAGACTGTCCTAAGAGCTGCTGCAGTGCCCTGAGAGCACAGGTAGCGGCCCCAGACTCCTCCAAGAAAGATATCCAGACGTTTTCTTCTCCTTGATAACACACGCTCTTCTTAGCGATCTGACCAAGATTCCTCCCAGACATGTCCCAGACAGACCTGACGCTGATACAGGGCCCTGAGATCTCTGGTACAGCCCAAGAATTCTCCAAGGAAGCCACAGAAAACATTTTTTACCTTCCGGGGAAACCTCATCTCCAGCATGCACCCAGACTTTCTGACAGGCATCTCCTGCTCTCTTCTCTGCTTTGGTTCTGGGTCATCACATTGCAGGCAGCAGCCCCTGACACCTCCAAAGGGAGACACCCGAGATGTCTTTTCTCCTGTAAAGAAATATTATGGCTTCAGCATCATCCCACACTTCCACCAAACACATTCTGGTGTCTTTTCGCCGGGATTTTGCCAGCTTAATCCTGGGTAGCAACACCAGACTTCTCCAAGGAAGTTACCCAGGTTTTTTTTCTCCCTGAATAATGGTCACTTACCTGGGATCTGACCAAGATTCCTCCCAGACATGTCCCAGACTCTACTGAGCCCTGCTGCAGGGATATAAGATCCCAGGTAGCACCCTCAGACTCCTCTGAGGATGCCACCTGAAGTATTTTTTACCTTCTGAGAAACTCTCCCAACTGCACGATTCAACCAAGATTCCTCCCAGGTACGTAATGGAGTCGATTCAGCTCTGCGTTACGGAGGACTGATCTTGGGTAGCAGACCCAGACTCCTCCAAGCAAGATACCCAGACGTATTTTCTCCCGGAAAAATGTTCTATTCTCTGGGATCTGATCCAGATTCCTTCCAGACATGTCCCAGACTGTCCTAAGAGCTGCTGCAGTGCCCTGAGAGCCCAGGTAGGAGACCCAGACTCCTCCAAGCAAGATACCCAGACATATTTTCTCCCTGAATAATGGTCTATTCTCTGGGATCTGACCAAAATTCCTCCCAGACATGTCCCAGACTGTCCCAGGAGCTGCTGCAGTGCCCTGAGTGCCCAGGTAGCAGCCCCAGACTCCTCCAAGAAAGATACCCAGATATATTTTCTCCCTGAATAATGGTCTATTCTGTGGGATCTGACCAAGATTCCTCCCAGACATGTCCCAGACAGACCTGACGCTGATACAGGGCCCTGAGATCTCTGGTACAGCCCAAGAATTCTCCAAGGAAGCCACAGAAAACATTTTTTACCTTCCGGGGAAACCTCATCTCCAGCATGCACCCAGACCTTCAGACAGGCATCTCCTGCTCTCTTCTCTGCTTTGGTTCTTGGTCATCACATTGCAGGCAGCAGCCCCTGACACCTCCAAAGGGAGACACCCAAGATGTGTTTTCTCCTGTAAAGAAAGATTATGGCTTCAGCATCACCCCACACTTCCACCAGGCATATTCTGGTGTCTTTTCGCCGGGATTTTGCCAGCTTAATCCTGGGTAGCAACACCAGACTCCTCCAAGGAAGTTACCCAGGTTTTTTTAATCCCTGAATAATGGTCACTTACCTGGGATCTGACCAAAATTCCTCCCAGACATGTCTCAGACTGTCCTAAGAGCTGCTGCAGTGCCCTGAGATCCAAGGTAGCAGCCCCAGACTCCTCCATGGAAGATGCCCAGATATATTTTCCCCATGAATAATGGTCTATTCCCTGGGATATGACGAGGATTCCTCCCAGACATATATCAGACTGTCCTAAGAGCTGCTGCAGTGCCCTGGGAGGCCAGGTAGCAGCCCCAGACTCCTCCATGGAAGATGCCCAGATATATTTCTACCTGAATAATGGTCTATTCTCAGGGATGTGACCATGATTCCTCCCAGACATGTCCCAGAATGTCCTATGAGCTGCTGCAGTGCCCTGAGAGCCCAGGTAGCAGCCCCAGACTCCTCCAAGAAAGATACCCAGACGTATTGTCTCCCTGAATAATGGTCTAATGCCTGGGATCTGACCAGGATTCCTCCCAGATATATCCCAGACTGTCCTAAGAGCTGCTGCAGTGCCCTGAGAGCACAGGTAGCGGCCCCAGACTCCTCCAAGAAAGATATCCAGACGTTTTCTTCTCCTTGATAACACACGCTCTTCTTAGCGATCTGACCAAGATTCCTCCCAGACATGTCCCAGACAGACCTGACGCTGATACAGGGCCCTGAGATCTCTGGTACAGCCCAAGAATTCTCCAAGGAAGCCACAGAAAACATTTTTTACCTTCCGGGGAAACCTCATCTCCAGCATGCACCCAGACTTTCTGACAGGCATCTCCTGCTCTCTTCTCTGCTTTGGTTCTGGGTCATCACATTGCAGGCAGCAGCCCCTGACACCTCCAAAGGGAGACACCCGAGATGTCTTTTCTCCTGTAAAGAAAGATTATGGCTTCAGCATCATCCCACACTTCCACCAAACACATTCTGGTGTCTTTTCGCCGGGATTTTGCCAGCTTAATCCTGGGTAGCAACACCAGACTTCTCCAAGGAAGTTACCCAGGTTTTTTTTCTCCCTGAATAATGGTCACTTACCTGGGATCTGACCAAGATTCCTCCCAGACATGTCCCAGACTCTACTGAGCCCTGCTGCAGGGATATAAGATCCCAGGTAGCACCCTCAGACTCCTCTGAGGATGCCACCTGAAGTATTTTTTACCTTCTGAGAAACTCTCCCAACTGCACGATTCAACCAAGATTCCTCCCAGGTACGTAATGGAGTCGATTCAGCTCTGCGTTACGGAGGACTGATCTTGGGTAGCAGACCCAGACTCCTCCAAGCAAGATACCCAGACGTATTTTCTCCCGGAAAAATGTTCTATTCTCTGGGATCTGATCCAGATTCCTTCCAGACATGTCCCAGACTGTCCTAAGAGCTGCTGCAGTGCCCTGAGAGCCCAGGTAGGAGACCCAGACTCCTCCAAGCAAGATACCCAGACATATTTTCTCCCTGAATAATGGTCTATTCTCTGGGATCTGACCAAAATTCCTCCCAGACATGTCCCAGACTGTCCCAGGAGCTGCTGCAGTGCCCTGAGTGCCCAGGTAGCAGCCCCAGACTCCTCCAAGAAAGATACCCAGATATATTTTCTCCCTGAATAATGGTCTATTCTGTGGGATCTGACCAAGATTCCTCCCAGACATGTCCCAGACAGACCTGACGCTGATACAGGGCCCTGAGATCTCTGGTACAGCCCAAGAATTCTCCAAGGAAGCCACAGAAAACATTTTTTACCTTCCGGGGAAACCTCATCTCCAGCATGCACCCAGACCTTCAGACAGGCATCTCCTGCTCTCTTCTCTGCTTTGGTTCTTGGTCATCACATTGCAGGCAGCAGCCCCTGACACCTCCAAAGGGAGACACCCAAGATGTGTTTTCTCCTGTAAAGAAATATTATGGCTTCAGCATCATCCCACACTTCCACCAAACACATTCTGGTGTCTTTTCGCCGGGATTTTGCCAGCTTAATCCTGGGTAGCAACACCAGACTCCTCCAAGGAAGTTACCCAGGTTTTTTTAATCCCTGAATAATGGTCACTTACCTGGGATCTGACCAAAATTCCTCCCAGACATGTCTCAGACTGTCCTAAGAGCTGCTGCAGTGCCCTGAGATCCAAGGTAGCAGCCCCAGACTCCTCCATGGAAGATGCCCAGATATATTTTCCCCATGAATAATGGTCTATTCCCTGGGATATGACGAGGATTCCTCCCAGACATATATCAGACTGTCCTAAGAGCTGCTGCAGTGCCCTGGGAGGCCAGGTAGCAGCCCCAGACTCCTCCATGGAAGATGCCCAGATATATTTCTACCTGAATAATGGTCTATTCTCAGGGATGTGACCATGATTCCTCCCAGACATGTCCCAGAATGTCCTATGAGCTGCTGCAGTGCCCTGAGAGCCCAGGTAGCAGCCCCAGACTCCTCCAAGAAAGATACCCAGACGTATTGTCTCCCTGAATAATGGTCTAATGCCTGGGATCTGACCAGGATTCCTCCCAGATATATCCCAGACTGTCCTAAGAGCTGCTGCAGTGCCCTGAGAGCACAGGTAGCGGCCCCAGACTCCTCCAAGAAAGATATCCAGACGTTTTCTTCTCCTTGATAACACACGCTCTTCTTAGCGATCTGACCAAGATTCCTCCCAGACATGTCCCAGACAGACCTGACGCTGATACAGGGCCCTGAGATCTCTGGTACAGCCCAAGAATTCTCCAAGGAAGCCACAGAAAACATTTTTTACCTTCCGGGGAAACCTCATCTCCAGCATGCACCCAGACTTTCTGACAGGCATCTCCTGCTCTCTTCTCTGCTTTGGTTCTGGGTCATCACATTGCAGGCAGCAGCCCCTGACACCTCCAAAGGGAGACACCCGAGATGTCTTTTCTCCTGTAAAGAAATATTATGGCTTCAGCATCATCCCACACTTCCACCAAACACATTCTGGTGTCTTTTCGCCGGGATTTTGCCAGCTTAATCCTGGGTAGCAACACCAGACTTCTCCAAGGAAGTTACCCAGGTTTTTTTTCTCCCTGAATAATGGTCACTTACCTGGGATCTGACCAAGATTCCTCCCAGACATGTCCCAGACTCTACTGAGCCCTGCTGCAGGGATATAAGATCCCAGGTAGCACCCTCAGACTCCTCTGAGGATGCCACCTGAAGTATTTTTTACCTTCTGAGAAACTCTCCCAACTGCACGATTCAACCAAGATTCCTCCCAGGTACGTAATGGAGTCGATTCAGCTCTGCGTTACGGAGGACTGATCTTGGGTAGCAGACCCAGACTCCTCCAAGCAAGATACCCAGACGTATTTTCTCCCGGAAAAATGTTCTATTCTCTGGGATCTGATCCAGATTCCTTCCAGACATGTCCCAGACTGTCCTAAGAGCTGCTGCAGTGCCCTGAGAGCCCAGGTAGGAGACCCAGACTCCTCCAAGCAAGATACCCAGACATATTTTCTCCCTGAATAATGGTCTATTCTCTGGGATCTGACCAAAATTCCTCCCAGACATGTCCCAGACTGTCCCAGGAGCTGCTGCAGTGCCCTGAGTGCCCAGGTAGCAGCCCCAGACTCCTCCAAGAAAGATACCCAGATATATTTTCTCCCTGAATAATGGTCTATTCTGTGGGATCTGACCAAGATTCCTCCCAGACATGTCCCAGACAGACCTGACGCTGATACAGGGCCCTGAGATCTCTGGTACAGCCCAAGAATTCTCCAAGGAAGCCACAGAAAACATTTTTTACCTTCCGGGGAAACCTCATCTCCAGCATGCACCCAGACCTTCAGACAGGCATCTCCTGCTCTCTTCTCTGCTTTGGTTCTTGGTCATCACATTGCAGGCAGCAGCCCCTGACACCTCCAAAGGGAGACACCCAAGATGTGTTTTCTCCTGTAAAGAAAGATTATGGCTTCAGCATCACCCCACACTTCCACCAGGCATATTCTGGTGTCTTTTCGCCGGGATTTTGCCAGCTTAATCCTGGGTAGCAACACCAGACTCCTCCAAGGAAGTTACCCAGGTTTTTTTAATCCCTGAATAATGGTCACTTACCTGGGATCTGACCAAAATTCCTCCCAGACATGTCTCAGACTGTCCTAAGAGCTGCTGCAGTGCCCTGAGATCCAAGGTAGCAGCCCCAGACTCCTCCATGGAAGATGCCCAGATATATTTTCCCCATGAATAATGGTCTATTCCCTGGGATATGACGAGGATTCCTCCCAGACATATATCAGACTGTCCTAAGAGCTGCTGCAGTGCCCTGGGAGGCCAGGTAGCAGCCCCAGACTCCTCCATGGAAGATGCCCAGATATATTTCTACCTGAATAATGGTCTATTCTCAGGGATGTGACCATGATTCCTCCCAGACATGTCCCAGAATGTCCTATGAGCTGCTGCAGTGCCCTGAGAGCCCAGGTAGCAGCCCCAGACTCCTCCAAGAAAGATACCCAGACGTATTGTCTCCCTGAATAATGGTCTAATGCCTGGGATCTGACCAGGATTCCTCCCAGATATATCCCAGACTGTCCTAAGAGCTGCTGCAGTGCCCTGAGAGCACAGGTAGCGGCCCCAGACTCCTCCAAGAAAGATATCCAGACGTTTTCTTCTCCTTGATAACACACGCTCTTCTTAGCGATCTGACCAAGATTCCTCCCAGACATGTCCCAGACAGACCTGACGCTGATACAGGGCCCTGAGATCTCTGGTACAGCCCAAGAATTCTCCAAGGAAGCCACAGAAAACATTTTTTACCTTCCGGGGAAACCTCATCTCCAGCATGCACCCAGACTTTCTGACAGGCATCTCCTGCTCTCTTCTCTGCTTTGGTTCTGGGTCATCACATTGCAGGCAGCAGCCCCTGACACCTCCAAAGGGAGACACCCGAGATGTCTTTTCTCCTGTAAAGAAAGATTATGGCTTCAGCATCATCCCACACTTCCACCAAACACATTCTGGTGTCTTTTCGCCGGGATTTTGCCAGCTTAATCCTGGGTAGCAACACCAGACTTCTCCAAGGAAGTTACCCAGGTTTTTTTTCTCCCTGAATAATGGTCACTTACCTGGGATCTGACCAAGATTCCTCCCAGACATGTCCCAGACTCTACTGAGCCCTGCTGCAGGGATATAAGATCCCAGGTAGCACCCTCAGACTCCTCTGAGGATGCCACCTGAAGTATTTTTTACCTTCTGAGAAACTCTCCCAACTGCACGATTCAACCAAGATTCCTCCCAGGTACGTAATGGAGTCGATTCAGCTCTGCGTTACGGAGGACTGATCTTGGGTAGCAGACCCAGACTCCTCCAAGCAAGATACCCAGACGTATTTTCTCCCGGAAAAATGTTCTATTCTCTGGGATCTGATCCAGATTCCTTCCAGACATGTCCCAGACTGTCCTAAGAGCTGCTGCAGTGCCCTGAGAGCCCAGGTAGGAGACCCAGACTCCTCCAAGCAAGATACCCAGACATATTTTCTCCCTGAATAATGGTCTATTCTCTGGGATCTGACCAAAATTCCTCCCAGACATGTCCCAGACTGTCCCAGGAGCTGCTGCAGTGCCCTGAGTGCCCAGGTAGCAGCCCCAGACTCCTCCAAGAAAGATACCCAGATATATTTTCTCCCTGAATAATGGTCTATTCTGTGGGATCTGACCAAGATTCCTCCCAGACATGTCCCAGACAGACCTGACGCTGATACAGGGCCCTGAGATCTCTGGTACAGCCCAAGAATTCTCCAAGGAAGCCACAGAAAACATTTTTTACCTTCCGGGGAAACCTCATCTCCAGCATGCACCCAGACCTTCAGACAGGCATCTCCTGCTCTCTTCTCTGCTTTGGTTCTTGGTCATCACATTGCAGGCAGCAGCCCCTGACACCTCCAAAGGGAGACACCCAAGATGTGTTTTCTCCTGTAAAGAAATATTATGGCTTCAGCATCATCCCACACTTCCACCAAACACATTCTGGTGTCTTTTCGCCGGGATTTTGCCAGCTTAATCCTGGGTAGCAACACCAGACTCCTCCAAGGAAGTTACCCAGGTTTTTTTAATCCCTGAATAATGGTCACTTACCTGGGATCTGACCAAAATTCCTCCCAGACATGTCTCAGACTGTCCTAAGAGCTGCTGCAGTGCCCTGAGATCCAAGGTAGCAGCCCCAGACTCCTCCATGGAAGATGCCCAGATATATTTTCCCCATGAATAATGGTCTATTCCCTGGGATATGACGAGGATTCCTCCCAGACATATATCAGACTGTCCTAAGAGCTGCTGCAGTGCCCTGGGAGGCCAGGTAGCAGCCCCAGACTCCTCCATGGAAGATGCCCAGATATATTTCTACCTGAATAATGGTCTATTCTCAGGGATGTGACCATGATTCCTCCCAGACATGTCCCAGAATGTCCTATGAGCTGCTGCAGTGCCCTGAGAGCCCAGGTAGCAGCCCCAGACTCCTCCAAGAAAGATACCCAGACGTATTGTCTCCCTGAATAATGGTCTAATGCCTGGGATCTGACCAGGATTCCTCCCAGATATATCCCAGACTGTCCTAAGAGCTGCTGCAGTGCCCTGAGAGCACAGGTAGCGGCCCCAGACTCCTCCAAGAAAGATATCCAGATGTTTTCTTCTCCTTGATAACACACGCTCTTCTTAGCGATCTGACCAAGATTCCTCCCAGACATGTCCCAGACAGACCTGACGCTGATACAGGGCCCTGAGATCTCTGGTACAGCCCAAGAATTCTCCAAGGAAGCCACAGAAAACATTTTTTACCTTCCGGGGAAACCTCATCTCCAGCATGCACCCAGACCTTCAGACAGGCATCTCCTGCTCTCTTCTCTGCTTTGGTTCTTGGTCATCACATTGCAGGCAGCAGCCCCTGACACCTCCAAAGGGAGACACCCAAGATGTGTTTTCTCCTGTAAAGAAAGATTATGGCTTCAGCATCACCCCACACTTCCACCAGGCATATTCTGGTGTCTTTTCGCCGGGATTTTGCCAGCTTAATCCTGGGTAGCAACACCAGACTCCTCCAAGGAAGTTACCCAGGTTTTTTTAATCCCTGAATAATGGTCACTTACCTGGGATCTGACCAAAATTCCTCCCAGACATGTCTCAGACTGTCCTAAGAGCTGCTGCAGTGCCCTGAGATCCAAGGTAGCAGCCCCAGACTCCTCCATGGAAGATGCCCAGATATATTTTCCCCATGAATAATGGTCTATTCCCTGGGATATGACGAGGATTCCTCCCAGACATATATCAGACTGTCCTAAGAGCTGCTGCAGTGGCCTGGGAGGCCAGGTAGCAGCCCCAGACTCCTCCATGGAAGATGCCCAGATATATTTCTACCTGAATAATGGTCTATTCTCAGGGATGTGACCATGATTCCTCCCAGACATGTCCCAGAATGTCCTATGAGCTGCTGCAGTGCCCTGAGAGCCCAGGTAGCAGCCCCAGACTCCTCCAAGAAAGATACCCAGACGTATTGTCTCCCTGAATAATGGTCTAATGCCTGGGATCTGACCAGGATTCCTCCCAGATATATCCCAGACTGTCCTAAGAGCTGCTGCAGTGCCCTGAGAGCACAGGTAGCGGCCCCAGACTCCTCCAAGAAAGATATCCAGACGTTTTCTTCTCCTTGATAACACACGCTCTTCTTAGCGATCTGACCAAGATTCCTCCCAGACATGTCCCAGACAGACCTGACGCTGATACAGGGCCCTGAGATCTCTGGTACAGCCCAAGAATTCTCCAAGGAAGCCACAGAAAACATTTTTTACCTTCCGGGGAAACCTCATCTCCAGCATGCACCCAGACTTTCTGACAGGCATCTCCTGCTCTCTTCTCTGCTTTGGTTCTGGGTCATCACATTGCAGGCAGCAGCCCCTGACACCTCCAAAGGGAGACACCCGAGATGTCTTTTCTCCTGTAAAGAAAGATTATGGCTTCAGCATCATCCCACACTTCCACCAAACACATTCTGGTGTCTTTTCGCCGGGATTTTGCCAGCTTAATCCTGGGTAGCAACACCAGACTTCTCCAAGGAAGTTACCCAGGTTTTTTTTCTCCCTGAATAATGGTCACTTACCTGGGATCTGACCAAGATTCCTCCCAGACATGTCCCAGACTCTACTGAGCCCTGCTGCAGGGATATAAGATCCCAGGTAGCACCCTCAGACTCCTCTGAGGATGCCACCTGAAGTATTTTTTACCTTCTGAGAAACTCTCCCAACTGCACGATTCAACCAAGATTCCTCCCAGGTACGTAATGGAGTCGATTCAGCTCTGCGTTACGGAGGACTGATCTTGGGTAGCAGACCCAGACTCCTCCAAGCAAGATACCCAGACGTATTTTCTCCCGGAAAAATGTTCTATTCTCTGGGATCTGATCCAGATTCCTTCCAGACATGTCCCAGACTGTCCTAAGAGCTGCTGCAGTGCCCTGAGAGCCCAGGTAGGAGACCCAGACTCCTCCAAGCAAGATACCCAGACATATTTTCTCCCTGAATAATGGTCTATTCTCTGGGATCTGACCAAAATTCCTCCCAGACATGTCCCAGACTGTCCCAGGAGCTGCTGCAGTGCCCTGAGTGCCCAGGTAGCAGCCCCAGACTCCTCCAAGAAAGATACCCAGATATATTTTCTCCCTGAATAATGGTCTATTCTGTGGGATCTGACCAAGATTCCTCCCAGACATGTCCCAGACAGACCTGACGCTGATACAGGGCCCTGAGATCTCTGGTACAGCCCAAGAATTCTCCAAGGAAGCCACAGAAAACATTTTTTACCTTCCGGGGAAACCTCATCTCCAGCATGCACCCAGACCTTCAGACAGGCATCTCCTGCTCTCTTCTCTGCTTTGGTTCTTGGTCATCACATTGCAGGCAGCAGCCCCTGACACCTCCAAAGGGAGACACCCAAGATGTGTTTTCTCCTGTAAAGAAAGATTATGGCTTCAGCATCACCCCACACTTCCACCAGGCATATTCTGGTGTCTTTTCGCCGGGATTTTGCCAGCTTAATCCTGGGTAGCAACACCAGACTTCTCCAAGGAAGTTACCCAGGTTTTTTTTCTCCCTGAATAATGGTCACTTACCTGGGATCTGACCAAGATTCCTCCCAGACATGTCCCAGACTCTACTGAGCCCTGCTGCAGGGATATAAGATCCCAGGTAGCACCCTCAGACTCCTCTGAGGATGCCACCTGAAGTATTTTTTACCTTCTGAGAAACTCTCCCAACTGCACGATTCAACCAAGATTCCTCCCAGGTACGTAATGGAGTCGATTCAGCTCTGCGTTACGGAGGACTGATCTTGGGTAGCAGACCCAGACTCCTCCAAGCAAGATACCCAGATATATTTTCTCCCTGAATAATGGTCTATTCTCTGGGATCTGACCAAAATTCCTCCCAGACATGTCCCAGACTGTCCCAGGAGCTGCTGCAGTGCCCTGAGTGCCCAGGTAGCAGCCCCAGACTCCTCCAAGAAAGATACCCAGATATATTTTCTCCCTGAATAATGGTCTATTCTGTGGGATCTGACCAAGATTCCTCCCAGACATGTCCCAGACAGACCTGACGCTGATACAGGGCCCTGAGATCTCTGGTACAGCCCAAGAATTCTCCAAGGAAGCCACAGAAAACATTTTTTACCTTCCGGGGAAACCTCATCTCCAGCATGCACCCAGACCTTCAGACAGGCATCTCCTGCTCTCTTCTCTGCTTTGGTTCTTGGTCATCACATTGCAGGCAGCAGCCCCTGACACCTCCAAAGGGAGACACCCAAGATGTGTTTTCTCCTGTAAAGAAAGATTATGGCTTCAGCATCACCCCACACTTCCACCAGGCATATTCTGGTGTCTTTTCGCCGGGATTTTGCCAGCTTAATCCTGGGTAGCAACACCAGACTCCTCCAAGGAAGTTACCCAGGTTTTTTTAATCCCTGAATAATGGTCACTTACCTGGGATCTGACCAAAATTCCTCCCAGACATGTCTCAGACTGTCCTAAGAGCTGCTGCAGTGCCCTGAGATCCAAGGTAGCAGCCCCAGACTCCTCCATGGAAGATGCCCAGATATATTTTCCCCATGAATAATGGTCTATTCCCTGGGATATGACGAGGATTCCTCCCAGACATATATCAGACTGTCCTAAGAGCTGCTGCAGTGCCCTGGGAGGCCAGGTAGCAGCCCCAGACTCCTCCATGGAAGATGCCCAGATATATTTCTACCTGAATAATGGTCTATTCTCAGGGATGTGACCATGATTCCTCCCAGACATGTCCCAGAATGTCCTATGAGCTGCTGCAGTGCCCTGAGAGCCCAGGTAGCAGCCCCAGACTCCTCCAAGAAAGATACCCAGACGTATTGTCTCCCTGAATAATGGTCTAATGCCTGGGATCTGACCAGGATTCCTCCCAGATATATCCCAGACTGTCCTAAGAGCTGCTGCAGTGCCCTGAGAGCACAGGTAGCGGCCCCAGACTCCTCCAAGAAAGATATCCAGACGTTTTCTTCTCCTTGATAACACACGCTCTTCTTAGCGATCTGACCAAGATTCCTCCCAGACATGTCCCAGACAGACCTGACGCTGATACAGGGCCCTGAGATCTCTGGTACAGCCCAAGAATTCTCCAAGGAAGCCACAGAAAACATTTTTTACCTTCCGGGGAAACCTCATCTCCAGCATGCACCCAGACTTTCTGACAGGCATCTCCTGCTCTCTTCTCTGCTTTGGTTCTGGGTCATCACATTGCAGGCAGCAGCCCCTGACACCTCCAAAGGGAGACACCCGAGATGTCTTTTCTCCTGTAAAGAAAGATTATGGCTTCAGCATCATCCCACACTTCCACCAAACACATTCTGGTGTCTTTTCGCCGGGATTTTGCCAGCTTAATCCTGGGTAGCAACACCAGACTTCTCCAAGGAAGTTACCCAGGTTTTTTTTCTCCCTGAATAATGGTCACTTACCTGGGATCTGACCAAGATTCCTCCCAGACATGTCCCAGACTCTACTGAGCCCTGCTGCAGGGATATAAGATCCCAGGTAGCACCCTCAGACTCCTCTGAGGATGCCACCTGAAGTATTTTTTACCTTCTGAGAAACTCTCCCAACTGCACGATTCAACCAAGATTCCTCCCAGGTACGTAATGGAGTCGATTCAGCTCTGCGTTACGGAGGACTGATCTTGGGTAGCAGACCCAGACTCCTCCAAGCAAGATACCCAGACGTATTTTCTCCCGGAAAAATGTTCTATTCTCTGGGATCTGATCCAGATTCCTTCCAGACATGTCCCAGACTGTCCTAAGAGCTGCTGCAGTGCCCTGAGAGCCCAGGTAGGAGACCCAGACTCCTCCAAGCAAGATACCCAGACATATTTTCTCCCTGAATAATGGTCTATTCTCTGGGATCTGACCAAAATTCCTCCCAGACATGTCCCAGACTGTCCCAGGAGCTGCTGCAGTGCCCTGAGTGCCCAGGTAGCAGCCCCAGACTCCTCCAAGAAAGATACCCAGATATATTTTCTCCCTGAATAATGGTCTATTCTGTGGGATCTGACCAAGATTCCTCCCAGACATGTCCCAGACAGACCTGACGCTGATACAGGGCCCTGAGATCTCTGGTACAGCCCAAGAATTCTCCAAGGAAGCCACAGAAAACATTTTTTACCTTCCGGGGAAACCTCATCTCCAGCATGCACCCAGACCTTCAGACAGGCATCTCCTGCTCTCTTCTCTGCTTTGGTTCTTGGTCATCACATTGCAGGCAGCAGCCCCTGACACCTCCAAAGGGAGACACCCAAGATGTGTTTTCTCCTGTAAAGAAAGATTATGGCTTCAGCATCACCCCACACTTCCACCAGGCATATTCTGGTGTCTTTTCGCCGGGATTTTGCCAGCTTAATCCTGGGTAGCAACACCAGACTTCTCCAAGGAAGTTACCCAGGTTTTTTTTCTCCCTGAATAATGGTCACTTACCTGGGATCTGACCAAGATTCCTCCCAGACATGTCCCAGACTCTACTGAGCCCTGCTGCAGGGATATAAGATCCCAGGTAGCACCCTCAGACTCCTCTGAGGATGCCACCTGAAGTATTTTTTACCTTCTGAGAAACTCTCCCAACTGCACGATTCAACCAAGATTCCTCCCAGGTACGTAATGGAGTCGATTCAGCTCTGCGTTACGGAGGACTGATCTTGGGTAGCAGACCCAGACTCCTCCAAGCAAGATACCCAGATATATTTTCTCCCTGAATAATGGTCTATTCTCTGGGATCTGACCAAAATTCCTCCCAGACATGTCCCAGACTGTCCCAGGAGCTGCTGCAGTGCCCTGAGTGCCCAGGTAGCAGCCCCAGACTCCTCCAAGAAAGATACCCAGATATATTTTCTCCCTGAATAATGGTCTATTCTGTGGGATCTGACCAAGATTCCTCCCAGACATGTCCCAGACAGACCTGACGCTGATACAGGGCCCTGAGATCTCTGGTACAGCCCAAGAATTCTCCAAGGAAGCCACAGAAAACATTTTTTACCTTCCGGGGAAACCTCATCTCCAGCATGCACCCAGACCTTCAGACAGGCATCTCCTGCTCTCTTCTCTGCTTTGGTTCTTGGTCATCACATTGCAGGCAGCAGCCCCTGACACCTCCAAAGGGAGACACCCAAGATGTGTTTTCTCCTGTAAAGAAAGATTATGGCTTCAGCATCACCCCACACTTCCACCAGGCATATTCTGGTGTCTTTTCGCCGGGATTTTGCCAGCTTAATCCTGGGTAGCAACACCAGACTCCTCCAAGGAAGTTACCCAGGTTTTTTTAATCCCTGAATAATGGTCACTTACCTGGGATCTGACCAAAATTCCTCCCAGACATGTCTCAGACTGTCCTAAGAGCTGCTGCAGTGCCCTGAGATCCAAGGTAGCAGCCCCAGACTCCTCCATGGAAGATGCCCAGATATATTTTCCCCATGAATAATGGTCTATTCCCTGGGATATGACGAGGATTCCTCCCAGACATATATCAGACTGTCCTAAGAGCTGCTGCAGTGCCCTGGGAGGCCAGGTAGCAGCCCCAGACTCCTCCATGGAAGATGCCCAGATATATTTCTACCTGAATAATGGTCTATTCTCAGGGATGTGACCATGATTCCTCCCAGACATGTCCCAGAATGTCCTATGAGCTGCTGCAGTGCCCTGAGAGCCCAGGTAGCAGCCCCAGACTCCTCCAAGAAAGATACCCAGACGTATTGTCTCCCTGAATAATGGTCTAATGCCTGGGATCTGACCAGGATTCCTCCCAGATATATCCCAGACTGTCCTAAGAGCTGCTGCAGTGCCCTGAGAGCACAGGTAGCGGCCCCAGACTCCTCCAAGAAAGATATCCAGACGTTTTCTTCTCCTTGATAACACACGCTCTTCTTAGCGATCTGACCAAGATTCCTCCCAGACATGTCCCAGACAGACCTGACGCTGATACAGGGCCCTGAGATCTCTGGTACAGCCCAAGAATTCTCCAAGGAAGCCACAGAAAACATTTTTTACCTTCCGGGGAAACCTCATCTCCAGCATGCACCCAGACTTTCTGACAGGCATCTCCTGCTCTCTTCTCTGCTTTGGTTCTGGGTCATCACATTGCAGGCAGCAGCCCCTGACACCTCCAAAGGGAGACACCCGAGATGTCTTTTCTCCTGTAAAGAAAGATTATGGCTTCAGCATCATCCCACACTTCCACCAAACACATTCTGGTGTCTTTTCGCCGGGATTTTGCCAGCTTAATCCTGGGTAGCAACACCAGACTTCTCCAAGGAAGTTACCCAGGTTTTTTTTCTCCCTGAATAATGGTCACTTACCTGGGATCTGACCAAGATTCCTCCCAGACATGTCCCAGACTATACTGAGCCCTGCTGCAGGGATATAAGATCCCAGGTAGCACCCTCAGACTCCTCTGAGGATGCCACCTGAAGTATTTTTTACCTTCTGAGAAACTCTCCCAACTGCACGATTCAACCAAGATTCCTCCCAGGTACGTAATGGAGTCGATTCAGCTCTGCGTTACGGAGGACTGATCTTGGGTAGCAGACCCAGACTCCTCCAAGCAAGATACCCAGACGTATTTTCTCCCGGAAAAATGTTCTATTCTCTGGGATCTGATCCAGATTCCTTCCAGACATGTCCCAGACTGTCCTAAGAGCTGCTGCAGTGCCCTGAGAGCCCAGGTAGGAGACCCAGACTCCTCCAAGCAAGATACCCAGACATATTTTCTCCCTGAATAATGGTCTATTCTCTGGGATCTGACCAAAATTCCTCCCAGACATGTCCCAGACTGTCCCAGGAGCTGCTGCAGTGCCCTGAGTGCCCAGGTAGCAGCCCCAGACTCCTCCAAGAAAGATACCCAGATATATTTTCTCCCTGAATAATGGTCTATTCTGTGGGATCTGACCAAGATTCCTCCCAGACATGTCCCAGACAGACCTGACGCTGATACAGGGCCCTGAGATCTCTGGTACAGCCCAAGAATTCTCCAAGGAAGCCACAGAAAACATTTTTTACCTTCCGGGGAAACCTCATCTCCAGCATGCACCCAGACTTTCTGACAGGCATCTCCTGCTCTCTTCTCTGCTTTGGTTCTGGGTCATCACATTGCAGGCAGCAGCCCCTGACACCTCCAAAGGGAGACACCCGAGATGTCTTTTCTCCTGTAAAGAAATATTATGGCTTCAGCATCATCCCACACTTCCACCAAACACATTCTGGTGTCTTTTCGCCGGGATTTTGCCACCTTAATCCTGGGTAGCAACACCAGACTTCTCCAAGGAAGTTACCCAGGTTTTTTTTCTCCCTGAATAATGGTCACTTACCTGGGATCTGACCAAGATTCCTCCCAGACATGTCCCAGACTCTACTGAGCCCTGCTGCAGGGATATAAGATCCCAGGTAGCACCCTCAGACTCCTCTGAGGATGCCACCTGAAGTATTTTTTACCTTCTGAGAAACTCTCCCAACTGCACGATTCAACCAAGATTCCTCCCAGGTACGTAATGGAGTCGATTCAGCTCTGCGTTACGGAGGACTGATCTTGGGTAGCAGACCCAGACTCCTCCAAGCAAGATACCCAGACGTATTTTCTCCCGGAAAAATGTTCTATTCTCTGGGATCTGATCCAGATTCCTTCCAGACATGTCCCAGACTGTCCTAAGAGCTGCTGCAGTGCCCTGAGTGCCCAGGTAGCAGCCCCAGACTCCTCCAAGAAAGATACCCAAATATATTTTCTCCCTGAATAATGGTCTATTCTGTGGGATCTGACCAAGATTCCTCCCAGACATGTCCCAGACAGACCTGACGCTGATACAGGGCCCTGAGATCTCTGGTACAGCCCAAGAATTCTCCAAGGAAGCCACAGAAAACATTTTTTACCTTCCGGGGAAACCTCATCTCCAGCATGCACCCAGACTTTCTGACAGGCATCTCCTGCTCTCTTCTCTGCTTTGGTTCTGGGTCATCACATTGCAGGCAGCAGCCCCTGACACCTCCAAAGGGAGACACCCGAGATGTCTTTTCTCCTGTAAAGAAATATTATGGCTTCAGCATCATCCCACACTTCCACCAAACACATTCTGGTGTCTTTTCGCCGGGATTTTGCCAGCTTAATCCTGGGTAGCAACACCAGACTTCTCCAAGGAAGTTACCCAGGTTTTTTTTCTCCCTGAATAATGGTCACTTACCTGGGATCTGACCAAGATTCCTCCCAGACATGTCCCAGACTCTACTGAGCCCTGCTGCAGGGATATAAGATCCCAGGTAGCACCCTCAGACTCCTCTGAGGATGCCACCTGAAGTATTTTTTACCTTCTGAGAAACTCTCCCAACTGCACGATTCAACCAAGATTCCTCCCAGGTACGTAATGGAGTCGATTCAGCTCTGCGTTACGGAGGACTGATCTTGGGTAGCAGACCCAGACTCCTCCAAGCAAGATACCCAGACGTATTTTCTCCCGGAAAAATGTTCTATTCTCTGGGATCTGATCCAGATTCCTTCCAGACATGTCCCAGACTGTCCTAAGAGCTGCTGCAGTGCCCTGAGTGCCCAGGTAGCAGCCCCAGACTCCTCCAAGAAAGATACCCAGATATATTTTCTCCCTGAATAATGGTCTATTCTGTGGGATCTGACCAAGATTCCTCCCAGACATGTCCCAGACAGACCTGACGCTGATACAGGGCCCTGAGATCTCTGGTACAGCCCAAGAATTCTCCAAGGAAGCCACAGAAAACATTTTTTACCTTCCGGGGAAACCTCATCTCCAGCATGCACCCAGACCTTCAGACAGGCATCTCCTGCTCTCTTCTCTGCTTTGGTTCTTGGTCATCACATTGCAGGCAGCAGCCCCTGACACCTCCAAAGGGAGACACCCAAGATGTGTTTTCTCCTGTAAAGAAATATTATGGCTTCAGCATCATCCCACACTTCCACCAAACACATTCTGGTGTCTTTTCGCCGGGATTTTGCCAGCTTAATCCTGGGTAGCAACACCAGACTCCTCCAAGGAAGTTACCCAGGTTTTTTTAATCCCTGAATAATGGTCACTTACCTGGGATCTGACCAAAATTCCTCCCAGACATGTCTCAGACTGTCCTAAGAGCTGCTGCAGTGCCCTGAGATCCAAGGTAGCAGCCCCAGACTCCTCCATGGAAGATGCCCAGATATATTTTCCCCATGAATAATGGTCTATTCCCTGGGATATGACGAGGATTCCTCCCAGACATATATCAGACTGTCCTAAGAGCTGCTGCAGTGCCCTGGGAGGCCAGGTAGCAGCCCCAGACTCCTCCATGGAAGATGCCCAGATATATTTCTACCTGAATAATGGTCTATTCTCAGGGATGTGACCATGATTCCTCCCAGACATGTCCCAGAATGTCCTATGAGCTGCTGCAGTGCCCTGAGAGCCCAGGTAGCAGCCCCAGACTCCTCCAAGAAAGATACCCAGACGTATTGTCTCCCTGAATAATGGTCTAATGCCTGGGATCTGACCAGGATTCCTCCCAGATATATCCCAGACTGTCCTAAGAGCTGCTGCAGTGCCCTGAGAGCACAGGTAGCGGCCCCAGACTCCTCCAAGAAAGATATCCAGATGTTTTCTTCTCCTTGATAACACACGCTCTTCTTAGCGATCTGACCAAGATTCCTCCCAGACATGTCCCAGACAGACCTGACGCTGATACAGGGCCCTGAGATCTCTGGTACAGCCCAAGAATTCTCCAAGGAAGCCACAGAAAACATTTTTTACCTTCCGGGGAAACCTCATCTCCAGCATGCACCCAGACCTTCAGACAGGCATCTCCTGCTCTCTTCTCTGCTTTGGTTCTTGGTCATCACATTGCAGGCAGCAGCCCCTGACACCTCCAAAGGGAGACACCCAAGATGTGTTTTCTCCTGTAAAGAAAGATTATGGCTTCAGCATCACCCCACACTTCCACCAGGCATATTCTGGTGTCTTTTCGCCGGGATTTTGCCAGCTTAATCCTGGGTAGCAACACCAGACTCCTCCAAGGAAGTTACCCAGGTTTTTTTAATCCCTGAATAATGGTCACTTACCTGGGATCTGACCAAAATTCCTCCCAGACATGTCTCAGACTGTCCTAAGAGCTGCTGCAGTGCCCTGAGATCCAAGGTAGCAGCCCCAGACTCCTCCATGGAAGATGCCCAGATATATTTTCCCCATGAATAATGGTCTATTCCCTGGGATATGACGAGGATTCCTCCCAGACATATATCAGACTGTCCTAAGAGCTGCTGCAGTGGCCTGGGAGGCCAGGTAGCAGCCCCAGACTCCTCCATGGAAGATGCCCAGATATATTTCTACCTGAATAATGGTCTATTCTCAGGGATGTGACCATGATTCCTCCCAGACATGTCCCAGAATGTCCTATGAGCTGCTGCAGTGCCCTGAGAGCCCAGGTAGCAGCCCCAGACTCCTCCAAGAAAGATACCCAGACGTATTGTCTCCCTGAATAATGGTCTAATGCCTGGGATCTGACCAGGATTCCTCCCAGATATATCCCAGACTGTCCTAAGAGCTGCTGCAGTGCCCTGAGAGCACAGGTAGCGGCCCCAGACTCCTCCAAGAAAGATATCCAGACGTTTTCTTCTCCTTGATAACACACGCTCTTCTTAGCGATCTGACCAAGATTCCTCCCAGACATGTCCCAGACAGACCTGACGCTGATACAGGGCCCTGAGATCTCTGGTACAGCCCAAGAATTCTCCAAGGAAGCCACATAAAACATTTTTTACCTTCCGGGGAAACCTCATCTCCAGCATGCACCCAGACTTTCTGACAGGCATCTCCTGCTCTCTTCTCTGCTTTGGTTCTGGGTCATCACATTGCAGGCAGCAGCCCCTGACACCTCCAAAGGGAGACACCCGAGATGTCTTTTCTCCTGTAAAGAAAGATTATGGCTTCAGCATCATCCCACACTTCCACCAAACACATTCTGGTGTCTTTTCGCCGGGATTTTGCCAGCTTAATCCTGGGTAGCAACACCAGACTTCTCCAAGGAAGTTACCCAGGTTTTTTTTCTCCCTGAATAATGGTCACTTACCTGGGATCTGACCAAGATTCCTCCCAGACATGTCCCAGACTCTACTGAGCCCTGCTGCAGGGATATAAGATCCCAGGTAGCACCCTCAGACTCCTCTGAGGATGCCACCTGAAGTATTTTTTACCTTCTGAGAAACTCTCCCAACTGCACGATTCAACCAAGATTCCTCCCAGGTACGTAATGGAGTCGATTCAGCTCTGCGTTACGGAGGACTGATCTTGGGTAGCAGACCCAGACTCCTCCAAGCAAGATACCCAGACGTATTTTCTCCCGGAAAAATGTTCTATTCTCTGGGATCTGATCCAGATTCCTTCCAGACATGTCCCAGACTGTCCTAAGAGCTGCTGCAGTGCCCTGAGAGCCCAGGTAGGAGACCCAGACTCCTCCAAGCAAGATACCCAGACATATTTTCTCCCTGAATAATGGTCTATTCTCTGGGATCTGACCAAAATTCCTCCCAGACATGTCCCAGACTGTCCCAGGAGCTGCTGCAGTGCCCTGAGTGCCCAGGTAGCAGCCCCAGACTCCTCCAAGAAAGATACCCAGATATATTTTCTCCCTGAATAATGGTCTATTCTGTGGGATCTGACCAAGATTCCTCCCAGACATGTCCCAGACAGACCTGACGCTGATACAGGGCCCTGAGATCTCTGGTACAGCCCAAGAATTCTCCAAGGAAGCCACAGAAAACATTTTTTACCTTCCGGGGAAACCTCATCTCCAGCATGCACCCAGACCTTCAGACAGGCATCTCCTGCTCTCTTCTCTGCTTTGGTTCTTGGTCATCACATTGCAGGCAGCAGCCCCTGACACCTCCAAAGGGAGACACCCAAGATGTGTTTTCTCCTGTAAAGAAAGATTATGGCTTCAGCATCACCCCACACTTCCACCAGGCATATTCTGGTGTCTTTTCGCCGGGATTTTGCCAGCTTAATCCTGGGTAGCAACACCAGACTTCTCCAAGGAAGTTACCCAGGTTTTTTTTCTCCCTGAATAATGGTCACTTACCTGGGATCTGACCAAGATTCCTCCCAGACATGTCCCAGACTCTACTGAGCCCTGCTGCAGGGATATAAGATCCCAGGTAGCACCCTCAGACTCCTCTGAGGATGCCACCTGAAGTATTTTTTACCTTCTGAGAAACTCTCCCAACTGCACGATTCAACCAAGATTCCTCCCAGGTACGTAATGGAGTCGATTCAGCTCTGCGTTACGGAGGACTGATCTTGGGTAGCAGACCCAGACTCCTCCAAGCAAGATACCCAGATATATTTTCTCCCTGAATAATGGTCTATTCTCTGGGATCTGACCAAAATTCCTCCCAGACATGTCCCAGACTGTCCCAGGAGCTGCTGCAGTGCCCTGAGTGCCCAGGTAGCAGCCCCAGACTCCTCCAAGAAAGATACCCAGATATATTTTCTCCCTGAATAATGGTCTATTCTGTGGGATCTGACCAAGATTCCTCCCAGACATGTCCCAGACAGACCTGACGCTGATACAGGGCCCTGAGATCTCTGGTACAGCCCAAGAATTCTCCAAGGAAGCCACAGAAAACATTTTTTACCTTCCGGGGAAACCTCATCTCCAGCATGCACCCAGACCTTCAGACAGGCATCTCCTGCTCTCTTCTCTGCTTTGGTTCTTGGTCATCACATTGCAGGCAGCAGCCCCTGACACCTCCAAAGGGAGACACCCAAGATGTGTTTTCTCCTGTAAAGAAAGATTATGGCTTCAGCATCACCCCACACTTCCACCAGGCATATTCTGGTGTCTTTTCGCCGGGATTTTGCCAGCTTAATCCTGGGTAGCAACACCAGACTCCTCCAAGGAAGTTACCCAGGTTTTTTTAATCCCTGAATAATGGTCACTTACCTGGGATCTGACCAAAATTCCTCCCAGACATGTCTCAGACTGTCCTAAGAGCTGCTGCAGTGCCCTGAGATCCAAGGTAGCAGCCCCAGACTCCTCCATGGAAGATGCCCAGATATATTTTCCCCATGAATAATGGTCTATTCCCTGGGATATGACGAGGATTCCTCCCAGACATATATCAGACTGTCCTAAGAGCTGCTGCAGTGCCCTGGGAGGCCAGGTAGCAGCCCCAGACTCCTCCATGGAAGATGCCCAGATATATTTCTACCTGAATAATGGTCTATTCTCAGGGATGTGACCATGATTCCTCCCAGACATGTCCCAGAATGTCCTATGAGCTGCTGCAGTGCCCTGAGAGCCCAGGTAGCAGCCCCAGACTCCTCCAAGAAAGATACCCAGACGTATTGTCTCCCTGAATAATGGTCTAATGCCTGGGATCTGACCAGGATTCCTCCCAGATATATCCCAGACTGTCCTAAGAGCTGCTGCAGTGCCCTGAGAGCACAGGTAGCGGCCCCAGACTCCTCCAAGAAAGATATCCAGACGTTTTCTTCTCCTTGATAACACACGCTCTTCTTAGCGATCTGACCAAGATTCCTCCCAGACATGTCCCAGACAGACCTGACGCTGATACAGGGCCCTGAGATCTCTGGTACAGCCCAAGAATTCTCCAAGGAAGCCACAGAAAACATTTTTTACCTTCCGGGGAAACCTCATCTCCAGCATGCACCCAGACTTTCTGACAGGCATCTCCTGCTCTCTTCTCTGCTTTGGTTCTGGGTCATCACATTGCAGGCAGCAGCCCCTGACACCTCCAAAGGGAGACACCCGAGATGTCTTTTCTCCTGTAAAGAAAGATTATGGCTTCAGCATCATCCCACACCTCCACCAAACACATTCTGGTGTCTTTTCGCCGGGATTTTGCCAGCTTAATCCTGGGTAGCAACACCAGACTTCTCCAAGGAAGTTACCCAGGTTTTTTTTCTCCCTGAATAATGGTCACTTACCTGGGATCTGACCAAGATTCCTCCCAGACATGTCCCAGACTCTACTGAGCCCTGCTGCAGGGATATAAGATCCCAGGTAGCACCCTCAGACTCCTCTGAGGATGCCACCTGAAGTATTTTTTACCTTCTGAGAAACTCTCCCAACTGCACGATTCAACCAAGATTCCTCCCAGGTACGTAATGGAGTCGATTCAGCTCTGCGTTACGGAGGACTGATCTTGGGTAGCAGACCCAGACTCCTCCAAGCAAGATACCCAGACGTATTTTCTCCCGGAAAAATGTTCTATTCTCTGGGATCTGATCCAGATTCCTTCCAGACATGTCCCAGACTGTCCTAAGAGCTGCTGCAGTGCCCTGAGAGCCCAGGTAGGAGACCCAGACTCCTCCAAGCAAGATACCCAGACATATTTTCTCCCTGAATAATGGTCTATTCTCTGGGATCTGACCAAAATTCCTCCCAGACATGTCCCAGACTGTCCCAGGAGCTGCTGCAGTGCCCTGAGTGCCCAGGTAGCAGCCCCAGACTCCTCCAAGAAAGATACCCAGATATATTTTCTCCCTGAATAATGGTCTATTCTGTGGGATCTGACCAAGATTCCTCCCAGACATGTCCCAGACAGACCTGACGCTGATACAGGGCCCTGAGATCTCTGGTACAGCCCAAGAATTCTCCAAGGAAGCCACAGAAAACATTTTTTACCTTCCGGGGAAACCTCATCTCCAGCATGCACCCAGACTTTCTGACAGGCATCTCCTGCTCTCTTCTCTGCTTTGGTTCTGGGTCATCACATTGCAGGCAGTAGCCCCTGACACCTCCAAAGGGAGACACCCGAGATGTCTTTTCTCCTGTAAAGAAATATTATGGCTTCAGCATCATCCCACACTTCCACCAAACACATTCTGGTGTCTTTTCGCCGGGATTTTGCCACCTTAATCCTGGGTAGCAACACCAGACTTCTCCAAGGAAGTTACCCAGGTTTTTTTTCTCCCTGAATAATGGTCACTTACCTGGGATCTGACCAAGATTCCTCCCAGACATGTCCCAGACTCTACTGAGCCCTGCTGCAGGGATATAAGATCCCAGGTAGCACCCTCAGACTCCTCTGAGGATGCCACCTGAAGTATTTTTTACCTTCTGAGAAACTCTCCCAACTGCACGATTCAACCAAGATTCCTCCCAGGTACGTAATGGAGTCGATTCAGCTCTGCGTTACGGAGGACTGATCTTGGGTAGCAGACCCAGACTCCTCCAAGCAAGATACCCAGACGTATTTTCTCCCGGAAAAATGTTCTATTCTCTGGGATCTGATCCAGATTCCTTCCAGACATGTCCCAGACTGTCCTAAGAGCTGCTGCAGTGCCCTGAGTGCCCAGGTAGCAGCCCCAGACTCCTCCAAGAAAGATACCCAAATATATTTTCTCCCTGAATAATGGTCTATTCTGTGGGATCTGACCAAGATTCCTCCCAGACATGTCCCAGACAGACCTGACGCTGATACAGGGCCCTGAGATCTCTGGTACAGCCCAAGAATTCTCCAAGGAAGCCACAGAAAACATTTTTTACCTTCCGGGGAAACCTCATCTCCAGCATGCACCCAGACTTTCTGACAGGCATCTCCTGCTCTCTTCTCTGCTTTGGTTCTGGGTCATCACATTGCAGGCAGCAGCCCCTGACACCTCCAAAGGGAGACACCCGAGATGTCTTTTCTCCTGTAAAGAAAGATTATGGCTTCAGCATCATCCCACACTTCCACCAAACACATTCTGGTGTCTTTTCGCCGGGATTTTGCCAGCTTAATCCTGGGTAGCAACACCAGACTTCTCCAAGGAAGTTACCCAGGTTTTTTTTCTCCCTGAATAATGGTCACTTACCTGGGATCTGACCAAGATTCCTCCCAGACATGTCCCAGACTCTACTGAGCCCTGCTGCAGGGATATAAGATCCCAGGTAGCACCCTCAGACTCCTCTGAGGATGCCACCTGAAGTATTTTTTACCTTCTGAGAAACTCTCCCAACTGCACGATTCAACCAAGATTCCTCCCAGGTACGTAATGGAGTCGATTCAGCTCTGCGTTACGGAGGACTGATCTTGGGTAGCAGACCCAGACTCCTCCAAGCAAGATACCCAGACGTATTTTCTCCCGGAAAAATGTTCTATTCTCTGGGATCTGATCCAGATTCCTTCCAGACATGTCCCAGACTGTCCTAAGAGCTGCTGCAGTGCCCTGAGTGCCCAGGTAGCAGCCCCAGACTCCTCCAAGAAAGATACCCAGATATATTTTCTCCCTGAATAATGGTCTATTCTGTGGGATCTGACCAAGATTCCTCCCAGACATGTCCCAGACAGACCTGACGCTGATACAGGGCCCTGAGATCTCTGGTACAGCCCAAGAATTCTCCAAGGAAGCCACAGAAAACATTTTTTACCTTCCGGGGAAACCTCATCTCCAGCATGCACCCAGATTTTCTGACAGGCATCTCCTGCTCTCTTCTCTGCTTTGGTTCTGGGTCATCACATTGCAGGCAGCAGCCCCTGACACCTCCAAAGGGAGACACCCGAGATGTCTTTTCTCCTGTAAAGAAAGATTATGGCTTCAGCATCATCCCACACTTCCACCAAACACATTCTGGTGTCTTTTCGCCGGGATTTTGCCAGCTTAATCCTGGGTAGCAACACCAGACTTCTCCAAGGAAGTTACCCAGGTTTTTTTTCTCCCTGAATAATGGTCACTTACCTGGGATCTGACCAAGATTCCTCCCAGACATGTCCCAGACTCTACTGAGCCCTGCTGCAGGGATATAAGATCCCAGGTAGCACCCTCAGACTCCTCTGAGGATGCCACCTGAAGTATTTTTTACCTTCTGAGAAACTCTCCCAACTGCACGATTCAACCAAGATTCCTCCCAGGTACGTAATGGAGTCGATTCAGCTCTGCGTTACGGAGGACTGATCTTGGGTAGCAGACCCAGACTCCTCCAAGCAAGATACCCAGATATATTTTCTCCCTGAATAATGGTCTATTCTCTGGGATCTGACCAAAATTCCTCCCAGACATGTCCCAGACTGTCCCAGGAGCTGCTGCAGTGCCCTGAGTGCCCAGGTAGCAGCCCCAGACTCCTCCAAGAAAGATACCCAGATATATTTTCTCCCTGAATAATGGTCTATTCTGTGGGATCTGACCAAGATTCCTCCCAGACATGTCCCAGACAGACCTGACGCTGATACAGGGCCCTGAGATCTCTGGTACAGCCCAAGAATTCTCCAAGGAAGCCACAGAAAACATTTTTTACCTTCCGGGGAAACCTCATCTCCAGCATGCACCCAGACCTTCAGACAGGCATCTCCTGCTCTCTTCTCTGCTTTGGTTCTTGGTCATCACATTGCAGGCAGCAGCCCCTGACACCTCCAAAGGGAGACACCCAAGATGTGTTTTCTCCTGTAAAGAAAGATTATGGCTTCAGCATCACCCCACACTTCCACCAGGCATATTCTGGTGTCTTTTCGCCGGGATTTTGCCAGCTTAATCCTGGGTAGCAACACCAGACTCCTCCAAGGAAGTTACCCAGGTTTTTTTAATCCCTGAATAATGGTCACTTACCTGGGATCTGACCAAAATTCCTCCCAGACATGTCTCAGACTGTCCTAAGAGCTGCTGCAGTGCCCTGAGATCCAAGGTAGCAGCCCCAGACTCCTCCATGGAAGATGCCCAGATATATTTTCCCCATGAATAATGGTCTATTCCCTGGGATATGACGAGGATTCCTCCCAGACATATATCAGACTGTCCTAAGAGCTGCTGCAGTGCCCTGGGAGGCCAGGTAGCAGCCCCAGACTCCTCCATGGAAGATGCCCAGATATATTTCTACCTGAATAATGGTCTATTCTCAGGGATGTGACCATGATTCCTCCCAGACATGTCCCAGAATGTCCTATGAGCTGCTGCAGTGCCCTGAGAGCCCAGGTAGGAGACCCAGACTCCTCCAAGAAAGATACCCAGACGTATTGTCTCCCTGAATAATGGTCTAATGCCTGGGATCTGACCAGGATTCCTCCCAGATATATCCCAGACTGTCCTAAGAGCTGCTGCAGTGCCCTGAGAGCACAGGTAGCGGCCCCAGACTCCTCCAAGAAAGATATCCAGATGTTTTCTTCTCCTTGATAACACACGCTCTTCTTAGCGATCTGACCAAGATTCCTCCCAGACATGTCCCAGACAGACCTGACGCTGATACAGGGCCCTGAGATCTCTGGTACAGCCCAAGAATTCTCCAAGGAAGCCACAGAAAACATTTTTTACCTTCCGGGGAAACCTCATCTCCAGCATGCACCCAGACTTTCTGACAGGCATCTCCTGCTCTCTTCTCTGCTTTGGTTCTGGGTCATCACATTGCAGGCAGCAGCCCCTGACACCTCCAAAGGGAGACACCCGAGATGTCTTTTCTCCTGTAAAGAAAGATTATGGCTTCAGCATCATCCCACACTTCCACCAAACACATTCTGGTGTCTTTTCGCCGGGATTTTGCCAGCTTAATCCTGGGTAGCAACACCAGACTTCTCCAAGGAAGTTACCCAGGTTTTTTTTCTCCCTGAATAATGGTCACTTACCTGGGATCTGACCAAGATTCCTCCCAGACATGTCCCAGACTCTACTGAGCCCTGCTGCAGGGATATAAGATCCCAGGTAGCACCCTCAGACTCCTCTGAGGATGCCACCTGAAGTATTTTTTACCTTCTGAGAAACTCTCCCAACTGCACAATTCAACCAAGATTCCTCCCAGGTACATAATGGAGTCGATTCAGCTCTGCGTTACGGAGGACTGATCTTGGGTAGCAGACCCAGACTCCTCCAAGCAAGATACCCAGACGTATTTTCTCCCGGAAAAATGTTCTATTCTCTGGGATCTGATCCAGATTCCTTCCAGACATGTCCCAGACTGTCCTAAGAGCTGCTGCAGTGCCCTGAGTGCCCAGGTAGCAGCCCCAGACTCCTCCAAGAAAGATACCCAGATATATTTTCTCCCTGAATAATGGTCTATTCTGTGGGATCTGACCAAGATTCCTCCCAGACATGTCCCAGACAGACCTGACGCTGATACAGGGCCCTGAGATCTCTGGTACAGCCCAAGAATTCTCCAAGGAAGCCACAGAAAACATTTTTTACCTTCTGGGGAAACCTCATCTCCAGCATGCACCCAGACCTTCAGACAGGCATCTCCTGCTCTCTTCTCTGCTTTGGTTCTTGGTCATCACATTGCAGGCAGCAGCCCCTGACACCTCCAAAGGGAGACACCCGAGATGTCTTTTCTCCTGTAAAGAAAGATTATGGCTTCAGCATCACCCCACACTTCCACCAGGCATATTCTGGTGTCTTTTCGCCGGGATTTTGCCAGCTTAATCCTGGGTAGCAACACCAGACTCCTCCAAGGAAGTTACCCAGGTTTTTTTTCTCCCTGAATAATGGTCACTTACCTGGGATCTGACCAAAATTCCTCCCAGACATGTCTCAGACTGTCCTAAGAGCTGCTGCAGTGCCCTGAGATCCAAGGTAGCAGCCCCAGACTCCTCCATGGAAGATGCCCAGATATATTTTCCCCATGAATAATGGTCTATTCCCTGGGATATGACGAGGATTCCTCCCAGACATATATCAGACTGTCCTAAGAGCTGCTGCAGTGCCCTGGGAGGCCAGGTAGCAGCCCCAGACTCCTCCATGGAAGATGCCCAGATATATTTCTACCTGAATAATGGTCTATTCTCAGGGATGTGACCATGATTCCTCCCAGACATGTCCCAGAATGTCCTATGAGCTGCTGCAGTGCCCTGAGAGCCCAGGTAGCAGCCCCAGACTCCTCCAAGAAAGATACCCAGACGTATTGTCTCCCTGAATAATGGTCTAATGCCTGGGATCTGACCAGGATTCCTCCCAGATATATCCCAGACTGTCCTAAGAGCTGCTGCAGTGCCCTGAGAGCACAGGTAGCGGCCCCAGACTCCTCCAAGAAAGATATCCAGACGTTTTCTTCTCCTTGATAACACACGCTCTTCTTAGCGATCTGACCAAGATTCCTCCCAGACATGTCCCAGACAGACCTGACGCTGATACAGGGCCCTGAGATCTCTGGTACAGCCCAAGAATTCTCCAAGGAAGCCACAGAAAACATTTTTTACCTTCCGGGGAAACCTCATCTCCAGCATGCACCCAGACTTTCTGACAGGCATCTCCTGCTCTCTTCTCTGCTTTGGTTCTGGGTCATCACATTGCAGGCAGCAGCCCCTGACACCTCCAAAGGGAGACACCCGAGATGTCTTTTCTCCTGTAAAGAAAGATTATGGCTTCAGCATCATCCCACACTTCCACCAAACACATTCTGGTGTCTTTTCGCCGGGATTTTGCCAGCTTAATCCTGGGTAGCAACACCAGACTTCTCCAAGGAAGTTACCCAGGTTTTTTTTCTCCCTGAATAATGGTCACTTACCTGGGATCTGACCAAGATTCCTCCCAGACATGTCCCAGACTCTACTGAGCCCTGCTGCAGGGATATAAGATCCCAGGTAGCACCCTCAGACTCCTCTGAGGATGCCACCTGAAGTATTTTTTACCTTCTGAGAAACTCTCCCAACTGCACGATTCAACCAAGATTCCTCCCAGGTACGTAATGGAGTCGATTCAGCTCTGCGTTACGGAGGACTGATCTTGGGTAGCAGACCCAGACTCCTCCAAGCAAGATACCCAGATATATTTTCTCCCTGAATAATGGTCTATTCTCTGGGATCTGACCAAAATTCCTCCCAGACATGTCCCAGACTGTCCCAGGAGCTGCTGCAGTGCCCTGAGTGCCCAGGTAGCAGCCCCAGACTCCTCCAAGAAAGATACCCAGATATATTTTCTCCCTGAATAATGGTCTATTCTGTGGGATCTGACCAAGATTCCTCCCAGACATGTCCCAGACAGACCTGACGCTGATACAGGGCCCTGAGATCTCTGGTACAGCCCAAGAATTCTCCAAGGAAGCCACAGAAAACATTTTTTACCTTCCGGGGAAACCTCATCTCCAGCATGCACCCAGACCTTCAGACAGGCATCTCCTGCTCTCTTCTCTGCTTTGGTTCTTGGTCATCACATTGCAGGCAGCAGCCCCTGACACCTCCAAAGGGAGACACCCAAGATGTGTTTTCTCCTGTAAAGAAAGATTATGGCTTCAGCATCACCCCACACTTCCACCAGGCATATTCTGGTGTCTTTTCGCCGGGATTTTGCCAGCTTAATCCTGGGTAGCAACACCAGACTCCTCCAAGGAAGTTACCCAGGTTTTTTTAATCCCTGAATAATGGTCACTTACCTGGGATCTGACCAAAATTCCTCCCAGACATGTCTCAGACTGTCCTAAGAGCTGCTGCAGTGCCCTGAGATCCAAGGTAGCAGCCCCAGACTCCTCCATGGAAGATGCCCAGATATATTTTCCCCATGAATAATGGTCTATTCCCTGGGATATGACGAGGATTCCTCCCAGACATATATCAGACTGTCCTAAGAGCTGCTGCAGTGCCCTGGGAGGCCAGGTAGCAGCCCCAGACTCCTCCATGGAAGATGCCCAGATATATTTCTACCTGAATAATGGTCTATTCTCAGGGATGTGACCATGATTCCTCCCAGACATGTCCCAGAATGTCCTATGAGCTGCTGCAGTGCCCTGAGAGCCCAGGTAGGAGACCCAGACTCCTCCAAGAAAGATACCCAGACGTATTGTCTCCCTGAATAATGGTCTAATGCCTGGGATCTGACCAGGATTCCTCCCAGATATATCCCAGACTGTCCTAAGAGCTGCTGCAGTGCCCTGAGAGCACAGGTAGCGGCCCCAGACTCCTCCAAGAAAGATATCCAGATGTTTTCTTCTCCTTGATAACACACGCTCTTCTTAGCGATCTGACCAAGATTCCTCCCAGACATGTCCCAGACAGACCTGACGCTGATACAGGGCCCTGAGATCTCTGGTACAGCCCAAGAATTCTCCAAGGAAGCCACAGAAAACATTTTTTACCTTCCGGGGAAACCTCATCTCCAGCATGCACCCAGACTTTCTGACAGGCATCTCCTGCTCTCTTCTCTGCTTTGGTTCTGGGTCATCACATTGCAGGCAGCAGCCCCTGACACCTCCAAAGGGAGACACCCGAGATGTCTTTTCTCCTGTAAAGAAATATTATGGCTTCAGCATCATCCCACACTTCCACCAAACACATTCTGGTGTCTTTTCGCCGGGATTTTGCCAGCTTAATCCTGGGTAGCAACACCAGACTCCTCCAAGGAAGTTACCCAGGTTTTTTTAATCCCTGAATAATGGTCACTTACCTGGGATCTGACCAAAATTCCTCCCAGACATGTCTCAGACTGTCCTAAGAGCTGCTGCAGTGCCCTGAGATCCAAGGTAGCAGCCCCAGACTCCTCCATGGAAGATGCCCAGATATATTTTCCCCATGAATAATGGTCTATTCCCTGGGATATGACGAGGATTCCTCCCAGACATATATCAGACTGTCCTAAGAGCTGCTGCAGTGCCCTGGGAGGCCAGGTAGCAGCCCCAGACTCCTCCATGGAAGATGCCCAGATATATTTCTACCTGAATAATGGTCTATTCTCAGGGATGTGACCATGATTCCTCCCAGACATGTCCCAGAATGTCCTATGAGCTGCTGCAGTGCCCTGAGAGCCCAGGTAGCAGCCCCAGACTCCTCCAAGAAAGATACCCAGACGTATTGTCTCCCTGAATAATGGTCTAATGCCTGGGATCTGACCAGGATTCCTCCCAGACATGTCCCAGACTGTCCCAGGAGCTGCTGCAGTGCCCTGAGTGCCCAGGTAGCGGCCCCAGACTCCTCCAAGAAAGATATCCAGACGTTTTCTTCTCCTTGATAACACACGCTCTTCTTAGCGATCTGACCAAGATTCCTCCCAGACATGTCCCAGACAGACCTGACGCTGATACAGGGCCCTGAGATCTCTGGTACAGCCCAAGAATTCTCCAAGGAAGCCACAGAAAACATTTTTTACCTTCCGGGGAAACCTCATCTCCAGCATGCACCCAGACTTTCTGACAGGCATCTCCTGCTCTCTTCTCTGCTTTGGTTCTGGGTCATCACATTGCAGGCAGCAGCCCCTGACACCTCCAAAGGGAGACACCCGAGATGTCTTTTCTCCTGTAAAGAAAGATTATGGCTTCAGCATCATCCCACACTTCCACCAAACACATTCTGGTGTCTTTTCGCCGGGATTTTGCCAGCTTAATCCTGGGTAGCAACACCAGACTTCTCCAAGGAAGTCACCCAGGTTTTTTTTCTCCCTGAATAATGGTCACTTACCTGGGATCTGACCAAGATTCCTCCCAGACATGTCCCAGACTCTACTGAGCCCTGCTGCAGGGATATAAGATCCCAGGTAGCACCCTCAGACTCCTCTGAGGATGCCACCTGAAGTATTTTTTACCTTCTGAGAAACTCTCCCAACTGCACGATTCAACCAAGATTCCTCCCAGGTACGTAATGGAGTCGATTCAGCTCTGCGTTACGGAGGACTGGTCTTGGGTAGCAGACCCAGACTCCTCCAAGCAAGATACCCAGGCGTATTTTCTCCCGGAAAAATGTTCTATTCTCTGGGATCTGATCCAGATTCCTTCCAGACATGTCCCAGACTGTCCTAAGAGCTGCTGCAGTGCCCTGAGAGCCCAGGTAGCAGCCCCAGACTCCTCCAAGCAAGATACCCAGACATATTTTCTCCCTGAATAATGGTCTATTCTCTAGGATCTGACCAAAATTCCTCCCAGACATGTCCCAGACTGTCCCAGGAGCTGCTGCAGTGCCCTGAGTGCCCAGGTAGCAGCCCCAGACTCCTCCAAGAAAGATACCCAGATATATTTTTTCCCTGAATAATGGTCTATTCTGTGGGATCTGACCAAGATTCCTCCCAGACATGTCCCAGACAGACCTGACGCTGATACAGGGCCCCGAGATCTCTGGTACAGCCCAAGAATTCTCCAAGGAAGCCACAGAAAACATTTTTTACCTTCTGGGGAAACCTCATCTCCAGCATGCACCCAGACCTTCAGACAGGCATCTCCTGCTCTCTTCTCTGCTTTGGTTCTGGGCCATCACATTGCAGGCAGCAGCCCCTGACACCTCCAAAGGGAGACACCCGAGATGTCTTTTCTCCTGTAAAGAAATATTATGGCTTCAGCATCATCCCACACTTCCACCAAACACATTCTGGTGTCTTTTCGCCGGGATTTTGCCAGCTTAATCCTGGGTAGCAACACCAGACTTCTCCAAGGAAGTTACCCAGGTTTTTTTTCTCCCTGAATAATGGTCACTTACCTGGGATCTGACCAAGATTCCTCCCAGACATGTCCCAGACTCTACTGAGCCCTGCTGCAGGGATATAAGATCCCAGGTAGCACCCTCAGACTCCTCTGAGGATGCCACCTGAAGTATTTTTTACCTTCTGAGAAACTCTCCCAACTGCACGATTCAACCAAGATTCCTCCCAGGTACGTAATGGAGTCGATTCAGCTCTGCGTTACGGAGGACTGATCTTGGGTAGCAGACCCAGACTCCTCCAAGCAAGATACCCAGACGTATTTTCTCCCGGAAAAATGTTCTATTCTCTGGGATCTGATCCAGATTCCTTCCAGACATGTCCCAGACTGTCCTAAGAGCTGCTGCAGTGCCCTGAGTGCCCAGGTAGCAGCCCCAGACTCCTCCAAGAAAGATACCCAGATATATTTTCTCCCTGAATAATGGTCTATTCTGTGGGATCTGACCAAGATTCCTCCCAGACATGTCCCAGACAGACCTGACGCTGATACAGGGCCCTGAGATCTCTGGTACAGCCCAAGAATTCTCCAAGGAAGCCACAGAAAACATTTTTTACCTTCCGGGGAAACCTCATCTCCAGCATGCACCCAGACTTTCTGACAGGCATCTCCTGCTCTCTTCTCTGCTTTGGTTCTGGGTCATCACATTGCAGGCAGCAGCCCCTGACACCTCCAAAGGGAGACACCCGAGATGTCTTTTCTCCTGTAAAGAAAGATTATGGCTTCAGCATCATCCCACACTTCCACCAAACACATTCTGGTGTCTTTTCGCCGGGATTTTGCCAGCTTAATCCTGGGTAGCAACACCAGACTTCTCCAAGGAAGTTACCCAGGTTTTTTTTCTCCCTGAATAATGGTCACTTACCTGGGATCTGACCAAGATTCCTCCCAGACATGTCCCAGACTCTACTGAGCCCTGCTGCAGGGATATAAGATCCCAGGTAGCACCCTCAGACTCCTCTGAGGATGCCACCTGAAGTATTTTTTACCTTCTGAGAAACTCTCCCAACTGCACGATTCAACCAAGATTCCTCCCAGGTACGTAATGGAGTCGATTCAGCTCTGCGTTACGGAGGACTGATCTTGGGTAGCAGACCCAGACTCCTCCAAGCAAGATACCCAGATATATTTTCTCCCTGAATAATGGTCTATTCTCTGGGATCTGACCAAAATTCCTCCCAGACATGTCCCAGACTGTCCCAGGAGCTGCTGCAGTGCCCTGAGTGCCCAGGTAGCAGCCCCAGACTCCTCCAAGAAAGATACCCAGATATATTTTCTCCCTGAATAATGGTCTATTCTGTGGGATCTGACCAAGATTCCTCCCAGACATGTCCCAGACAGACCTGACGCTGATACAGGGCCCTGAGATCTCTGGTACAGCCCAAGAATTCTCCAAGGAAGCCACAGAAAACATTTTTTACCTTCCGGGGAAACCTCATCTCCAGCATGCACCCAGACCTTCAGACAGGCATCTCCTGCTCTCTTCTCTGCTTTGGTTCTTGGTCATCACATTGCAGGCAGCAGCCCCTGAGACCTCCAAAGGGAGACACCCAAGATGTGTTTTCTCCTGTAAAGAAAGATTATGGCTTCAGCATCACCCCACACTTCCACCAGGCATATTCTGGTGTCTTTTCGCCGGGATTTTGCCAGCTTAATCCTGGGTAGCAACACCAGACTCCTCCAAGGAAGTTACCCAGGTTTTTTTAATCCCTGAATAATGGTCACTTACCTGGGATCTGACCAAAATTCCTCCCAGACATGTCTCAGACTGTCCTAAGAGCTGCTGCAGTGCCCTGAGATCCAAGGTAGCAGCCCCAGACTCCTCCATGGAAGATGCCCAGATATATTTTCCCCATGAATAATGGTCTATTCCCTGGGATATGACGAGGATTCCTCCCAGACATATATCAGACTGTCCTAAGAGCTGCTGCAGTGCCCTGGGAGGCCAGGTAGCAGCCCCAGACTCCTCCATGGAAGATGCCCAGATATATTTCTACCTGAATAATGGTCTATTCTCAGGGATGTGACCATGATTCCTCCCAGACATGTCCCAGAATGTCCTATGAGCTGCTGCAGTGCCCTGAGAGCCCAGGTAGGAGACCCAGACTCCTCCAAGAAAGATACCCAGACGTATTGTCTCCCTGAATAATGGTCTAATGCCTGGGATCTGACCAGGATTCCTCCCAGATATATCCCAGACTGTCCTAAGAGCTGCTGCAGTGCCCTGAGAGCACAGGTAGCGGCCCCAGACTCCTCCAAGAAAGATATCCAGATGTTTTCTTCTCCTTGATAACACACGCTCTTCTTAGCGATCTGACCAAGATTCCTCCCAGACATGTCCCAGACAGACCTGACGCTGATACAGGGCCCTGAGATCTCTGGTACAGCCCAAGAATTCTCCAAGGAAGCCACAGAAAACATTTTTTACCTTCCGGGGAAACCTCATCTCCAGCATGCACCCAGACTTTCTGACAGGCATCTCCTGCTCTCTTCTCTGCTTTGGTTCTGGGTCATCACATTGCAGGCAGCAGCCCCTGACACCTCCAAAGGGAGACACCCGAGATGTCTTTTCTCCTGTAAAGAAATATTATGGCTTCAGCATCATCCCACACTTCCACCAAACACATTCTGGTGTCTTTTCGCCGGGATTTTGCCAGCTTAATCCTGGGTAGCAACACCAGACTTCTCCAAGGAAGTTACCCAGGTTTTTTTTCTCCCTGAATAATGGTCACTTACCTGGGATCTGACCAAGATTCCTCCCAGACATGTCCCAGACTCTACTGAGCCCTGCTGCAGGGATATAAGATCCCAGGTAGCACCCTCAGACTCCTCTGAGGATGCCACCTGAAGTATTTTTTACCTTCTGAGAAACTCTCCCAACTGCACAATTCAACCAAGATTCCTCCCAGGTACATAATGGAGTCGATTCAGCTCTGCGTTACGGAGGACTGATCTTGGGTAGCAGACCCAGACTCCTCCAAGCAAGATACCCAGACGTATTTTCTCCCGGAAAAATGTTCTATTCTCTGGGATCTGATCCAGATTCCTTCCAGACATGTCCCAGACTGTCCTAAGAGCTGCTGCAGTGCCCTGAGTGCCCAGGTAGCAGCCCCAGACTCCTCCAAGAAAGATACCCAGATATATTTTCTCCCTGAATAATGGTCTATTCTGTGGGATCTGACCAAGATTCCTCCCAGACATGTCCCAGACAGACCTGACGCTGATACAGGGCCCTGAGATCTCTGGTACAGCCCAAGAATTCTCCAAGGAAGCCACAGAAAACATTTTTTACCTTCTGGGGAAACCTCATCTCCAGCATGCACCCAGACCTTCAGACAGGCATCTCCTGCTCTCTTCTCTGCTTTGGTTCTTGGTCATCACATTGCAGGCAGCAGCCCCTGACACCTCCAAGGGGAGACACCCAAGATGTGTTTTCTCCTGTAAAGAAAGATTATGGCTTCAGCATCACCCCACACTTCCACCAGGCATATTCTGGTGTCTTTTCGCCGGGATTTTGCCAGCTTAATCCTGGGTAGCAACACCAGACTCCTCCAAGGAAGTTACCCAGGTTTTTTTTCTCCCTGAATAATGGTCACTTACCTGGGATCTGACCAAAATTCCTCCCAGACATGTCTCAGACTGTCCTAAGAGCTGCTGCAGTGCCCTGAGATCCAAGGTAGCAGCCCCAGACTCCTCCATGGAAGATGCCCAGATATATTTTCCCCATGAATAATGGTCTATTCCCTGGGATATGACGAGGATTCCTCCCAGACATATATCAGACTGTCCTAAGAGCTGCTGCAGTGCCCTGGGAGGCCAGGTAGCAGCCCCAGACTCCTCCATGGAAGATGCCCAGATATATTTCTACCTGAATAATGGTCTATTCTCAGGGATGTGACCATGATTCCTCCCAGACATGTCCCAGAATGTCCTATGAGCTGCTGCAGTGCCCTGAGAGCCCAGGTAGCAGCCCCAGACTCCTCCAAGAAAGATACCCAGACGTATTGTCTCCCTGAATAATGGTCTAATGCCTGGGATCTGACCAGGATTCCTCCCAGATATATCCCAGACTGTCCTAAGAGCTGCTGCAGTGCCCTGAGAGCACAGGTAGCGGCCCCAGACTCCTCCAAGAAAGATATCCAGACGTTTTCTTCTCCTTGATAACACACGCTCTTCTTAGCGATCTGACCAAGATTCCTCCCAGACATGTCCCAGACAGACCTGACGCTGATACAGGGCCCTGAGATCTCTGGTACAGCCCAAGAATTCTCCAAGGAAGCCACAGAAAACATTTTTTACCTTCCGGGGAAACCTCATCTCCAGCATGCACCCAGACTTTCTGACAGGCATCTCCTGCTCTCTTCTCTGCTTTGGTTCTGGGTCATCACATTGCAGGCAGCAGCCCCTGACACCTCCAAAGGGAGACACCCGAGATGTCTTTTCTCCTGTAAAGAAAGATTATGGCTTCAGCATCATCCCACACTTCCACCAAACACATTCTGGTGTCTTTTCGCCGGGATTTTGCCAGCTTAATCCTGGGTAGCAACACCAGACTTCTCCAAGGAAGTTACCCAGGTTTTTTTTCTCCCTGAATAATGGTCACTTACCTGGGATCTGACCAAGATTCCTCCCAGACATGTCCCAGACTCTACTGAGCCCTGCTGCAGGGATATAAGATCCCAGGTAGCACCCTCAGACTCCTCTGAGGATGCCACCTGAAGTATTTTTTACCTTCTGAGAAACTCTCCCAACTGCACGATTCAACCAAGATTCCTCCCAGGTACGTAATGGAGTCGATTCAGCTCTGCGTTACGGAGGACTGATCTTGGGTAGCAGACCCAGACTCCTCCAAGCAAGATACCCAGATATATTTTCTCCCTGAATAATGGTCTATTCTCTGGGATCTGACCAAAATTCCTCCCAGACATGTCCCAGACTGTCCCAGGAGCTGCTGCAGTGCCCTGAGTGCCCAGGTAGCAGCCCCAGACTCCTCCAAGAAAGATACCCAGATATATTTTCTCCCTGAATAATGGTCTATTCTGTGGGATCTGACCAAGATTCCTCCCAGACATGTCCCAGACAGACCTGACGCTGATACAGGGCCCTGAGATCTCTGGTACAGCCCAAGAATTCTCCAAGGAAGCCACAGAAAACATTTTTTACCTTCCGGGGAAACCTCATCTCCAGCATGCACCCAGACCTTCAGACAGGCATCTCCTGCTCTCTTCTCTGCTTTGGTTCTTGGTCATCACATTGCAGGCAGCAGCCCCTGACACCTCCAAAGGGAGACACCCAAGATGTGTTTTCTCCTGTAAAGAAAGATTATGGCTTCAGCATCACCCCACACTTCCACCAGGCATATTCTGGTGTCTTTTCGCCGGGATTTTGCCAGCTTAATCCTGGGTAGCAACACCAGACTCCTCCAAGGAAGTTACCCAGGTTTTTTTAATCCCTGAATAATGGTCACTTACCTGGGATCTGACCAAAATTCCTCCCAGACATGTCTCAGACTGTCCTAAGAGCTGCTGCAGTGCCCTGAGATCCAAGGTAGCAGCCCCAGACTCCTCCATGGAAGATGCCCAGATATATTTTCCCCATGAATAATGGTCTATTCCCTGGGATATGACGAGGATTCCTCCCAGACATATATCAGACTGTCCTAAGAGCTGCTGCAGTGCCCTGGGAGGCCAGGTAGCAGCCCCAGACTCCTCCATGGAAGATGCCCAGATATATTTCTACCTGAATAATGGTCTATTCTCAGGGATGTGACCATGATTCCTCCCAGACATGTCCCAGAATGTCCTATGAGCTGCTGCAGTGCCCTGAGAGCCCAGGTAGGAGACCCAGACTCCTCCAAGAAAGATACCCAGACGTATTGTCTCCCTGAATAATGGTCTAATGCCTGGGATCTGACCAGGATTCCTCCCAGATATATCCCAGACTGTCCTAAGAGCTGCTGCAGTGCCCTGAGAGCACAGGTAGCGGCCCCAGACTCCTCCAAGAAAGATATCCAGATGTTTTCTTCTCCTTGATAACACACGCTCTTCTTAGCGATCTGACCAAGATTCCTCCCAGACATGTCCCAGACAGACCTGACGCTGATACAGGGCCCTGAGATCTCTGGTACAGCCCAAGAATTCTCCAAGGAAGCCACAGAAAACATTTTTTACCTTCCGGGGAAACCTCATCTCCAGCATGCACCCAGACTTTCTGACAGGCATCTCCTGCTCTCTTCTCTGCTTTGGTTCTGGGTCATCACATTGCAGGCAGCAGCCCCTGACACCTCCAAAGGGAGACACCCGAGATGTCTTTTCTCCTGTAAAGAAATATTATGGCTTCAGCATCATCCCACACTTCCACCAAACACATTCTGGTGTCTTTTCGCCGGGATTTTGCCAGCTTAATCCTGGGTAGCAACACCAGACTCCTCCAAGGAAGTTACCCAGGTTTTTTTAATCCCTGAATAATGGTCACTTACCTGGGATCTGACCAAAATTCCTCCCAGACATGTCTCAGACTGTCCTAAGAGCTGCTGCAGTGCCCTGAGATCCAAGGTAGCAGCCCCAGACTCCTCCATGGAAGATGCCCAGATATATTTTCCCCATGAATAATGGTCTATTCCCTGGGATATGACGAGGATTCCTCCCAGACATATATCAGACTGTCCTAAGAGCTGCTGCAGTGCCCTGGGAGGCCAGGTAGCAGCCCCAGACTCCTCCATGGAAGATGCCCAGATATATTTCTACCTGAATAATGGTCTATTCTCAGGGATGTGACCATGATTCCTCCCAGACATGTCCCAGAATGTCCTATGAGCTGCTGCAGTGCCCTGAGAGCCCAGGTAGCAGCCCCAGACTCCTCCAAGAAAGATACCCAGACGTATTGTCTCCCTGAATAATGGTCTAATGCCTGGGATCTGACCAGGATTCCTCCCAGACATGTCCCAGACTGTCCCAGGAGCTGCTGCAGTGCCCTGAGTGCCCAGGTAGCGGCCCCAGACTCCTCCAAGAAAGATATCCAGACGTTTTCTTCTCCTTGATAACACACGCTCTTCTTAGCGATCTGACCAAGATTCCTCCCAGACATGTCCCAGACAGACCTGACGCTGATACAGGGCCCTGAGATCTCTGGTACAGCCCAAGAATTCTCCAAGGAAGCCACAGAAAACATTTTTTACCTTCCGGGGAAACCTCATCTCCAGCATGCACCCAGACTTTCTGACAGGCATCTCCTGCTCTCTTCTCTGCTTTGGTTCTGGGTCATCACATTGCAGGCAGCAGCCCCTGACACCTCCAAAGGGAGACACCCGAGATGTCTTTTCTCCTGTAAAGAAAGATTATGGCTTCAGCATCATCCCACACTTCCACCAAACACATTCTGGTGTCTTTTCGCCGGGATTTTGCCAGCTTAATCCTGGGTAGCAACACCAGACTTCTCCAAGGAAGTCACCCAGGTTTTTTTTCTCCCTGAATAATGGTCACTTACCTGGGATCTGACCAAGATTCCTCCCAGACATGTCCCAGACTCTACTGAGCCCTGCTGCAGGGATATAAGATCCCAGGTAGCACCCTCAGACTCCTCTGAGGATGCCACCTGAAGTATTTTTTACCTTCTGAGAAACTCTCCCAACTGCACGATTCAACCAAGATTCCTCCCAGGTACGTAATGGAGTCGATTCAGCTCTGCGTTACGGAGGACTGGTCTTGGGTAGCAGACCCAGACTCCTCCAAGCAAGATACCCAGGCGTATTTTCTCCCGGAAAAATGTTCTATTCTCTGGGATCTGATCCAGATTCCTTCCAGACATGTCCCAGACTGTCCTAAGAGCTGCTGCAGTGCCCTGAGAGCCCAGGTAGCAGCCCCAGACTCCTCCAAGCAAGATACCCAGACATATTTTCTCCCTGAATAATGGTCTATTCTCTGGGATCTGACCAAAATTCCTCCCAGACATGTCCCAGACTGTCCCAGGAGCTGCTGCAGTGCCCTGAGTGCCCAGGTAGCAGCCCCAGACTCCTCCAAGAAAGATACCCAGATATATTTTTTCCCTGAATAATGGTCTATTCTGTGGGATCTGACCAAGATTCCTCCCAGACATGTCCCAGACAGACCTGACGCTGATACAGGGCCCCGAGATCTCTGGTACAGCCCAAGAATTCTCCAAGGAAGCCACAGAAAACATTTTTTACCTTCTGGGGAAACCTCATCTCCAGCATGCACCCAGACTTTCTGACAGGCATCTCCTGCTCTCTTCTCTGCTTTGGTTCTTGGTCATCACATTGCAGGCAGCAGCCCCTGACACCTCCAAAGGGAGACACCCGAGATGTCTTTTCTCCTGTAAAGAAAGATTATGGCTTCAGCATCACCCCACACTTCCACCAAACACATTCTGGTGTCTTTTCGCCGGGATTTTGCCAGCTTAATCCTGGGTAGCAACACCAGACTTCTCCAAGGAAGTTACCCAGGTTTTTTTTCTCCCTGAATAATGGTCACTTACCTGGGATCTGACCAAGATTCCTCCCAGACATGTCCCAGACTCTACTGAGCCCTGCTGCAGGGATATAAGATCCCAGGTAGCACCCTCAGACTCCTCTGAGGATGCCACCTGAAGTATTTTTTACCTTCTGAGAAACTCTCCCAACTGCACGATTCAACCAAGATTCCTCCCAGGTACGTAATGGAGTCGATTCAGCTCTGCGTTACGGAGGACTGATCTTGGGTAGCAGACCCAGACTCCTCCAAGCAAGATACCCAGGCGTATTTTCTCCCGGAAAAATGTTCTATTCTCTGGGATCTGATCCAGATTCCTTCCAGACATGTCCCAGACTGTCCTAAGAGCTGCTGCAGTGCCCTGAGAGCCCAGGTAGCAGCCCCAGACTCCTCCAAGCAAGATACCCAGACATATTTTCTCCCTGAATAATGGTCTATTCTCTGGGATCTGACCAAAATTCCTCCCAGACATGTCCCAGACTGTCCCAGGAGCTGCTGCAGTGCCCTGAGTGCCCAGGTAGCAGCCCCAGACTCCTCCAAGAAAGATACCCAGATATATTTTCTCCCTGAATAATGGTCTATTCTGTGGGATCTGACCAAGATTCCTCCCAGACATGTCCCAGACAGACCTGACGCTGATACAGGGCCCCAAGATCTCTGGTACAGCCCAAGAATTCTCCAAGGAAGCCACAGAAAACATTTTTTACCTTCTGGGGAAACCTCATCTCCAGCATGCACCCAGACCTTCAGACAGGCATCTCCTGCTCTCTTCTCTGCTTTGGTTCTTGGTCATCACATTGCAGGCAGCAGCCCCTGACACCTCCAAAGGGAGACACCCGAGATGTCTTTTCTCCTGTAAAGAAAGATTATGGCTTCAGCATCACCCCACACTTCCACCAGGCATATTCTGGTGTCTTTTTGCCGGGATTTTGCCAGCTTAATCCTGGGTAGCAACACCAGACTCCTCCAAGGAAGTTACCCAGGTTTTTTTAATCCCTGAATAATGGTCACTTACCTGGGATCTGACCAAAATTCCTCCCAGACATGTCTCAGACTGTCCTAAGAGCTGCTGCCGTGCCCTGAGATCCAAGGTAGCAGCCCCAGACTCCTCCATGGAAGATGCCCAGATATATTTTCCCCATGAATAATGGTCTATTCCCTGGGATATGACGAGGATTCCTCCCAGACATATATCAGACTGTCCTAAGAGCTGCTGCAGTGCCCTGGGAGGCCAGGTAGCAGCCCCAGACTCCTCCATGGAAGATGCCCAGATATATTTCTACCTGAATAATGGTCTATTCTCAGGGATGTGACCATGATTCCTCCCAGACATGTCCCAGAATGTCCTATGAGCTGCTGCAGTGCCCTGAGAGCCCAGGTAGCAGCCCCAGACTCCTCCAAGAAAGATACCCAGACGTATTGTCTCCCTGAATAATGGTCTAATGCCTGGGATCTGACCAGGATTCCTCCCAGATATATCCCAGACTGTCCTAAGAGCTGCTGCAGTGCCCTGAGAGCACAGGTAGCGGCCCCAGACTCCTCCAAGAAAGATATCCAGACGTTTTCTTCTCCTTGATAACACACGCTCTTCTTAGCGATCTGACCAAGATTCCTCCCAGACATGTCCCAGACAGACCTGACGCTGATACAGGGCCCTGAGATCTCTGGTACAGCCCAAGAATTCTCCAAGGAAGCCACAGAAAACATTTTTTACCTTCCGGGGAAACCTCATCTCCAGCATGCACCCAGACTTTCTGACAGGCATCTCCTGCTCTCTTCTCTGCTTTGGTTCTGGGTCATCACATTGCAGGCAGCAGCCCCTGACACCTCCAAAGGGAGACACCCGAGATGTCTTTTCTCCTGTAAAGAAAGATTATGGCTTCAGCATCATCCCACACTTCCACCAAACACATTCTGGTGTCTTTTCGCCGGGATTTTGCCAGCTTAATCCTGGGTAGCAACACCAGACTTCTCCAAGGAAGTTACCCAGGTTTTTTTTCTCCCTGAATAATGGTCACTTACCTGGGATCTGACCAAGATTCCTCCCAGACATGTCCCAGACTCTACTGAGCCCTGCTGCAGGGATATAAGATCCCAGGTAGCACCCTCAGACTCCTCTGAGGATGCCACCTGAAGTATTTTTTACCTTCTGAGAAACTCTCCCAACTGCACGATTCAACCAAGATTCCTCCCAGGTACGTAATGGAGTCGATTCAGCTCTGCGTTACGGAGGACTGATCTTGGGTAGCAGACCCAGACTCCTCCAAGCAAGATACCCAGACGTATTTTCTCCCGGAAAAATGTTCTATTCTCTGGGATCTGATCCAGATTCCTTCCAGACATGTCCCAGACTGTCCTAAGAGCTGCTGCAGTGCCCTGAGAGCCCAGGTAGGAGACCCAGACTCCTCCAAGCAAGATACCCAGACATATTTTCTCCCTGAATAATGGTCTATTCTCTGGGATCTGACCAAAATTCCTCCCAGACATGTCCCAGACTGTCCCAGGAGCTGCTGCAGTGCCCTGAGTGCCCAGGTAGCAGCCCCAGACTCCTCCAAGAAAGATACCCAGATATATTTTCTCCCTGAATAATGGTCTATTCTGTGGGATCTGACCAAGATTCCTCCCAGACATGTCCCAGACAGACCTGACGCTGATACAGGGCCCTGAGATCTCTGGTACAGCCCAAGAATTCTCCAAGGAAGCCACAGAAAACATTTTTTACCTTCTGGGGAAACCTCATCTCCAGCATGCACCCAGACCTTCAGACAGGCATCTCCTGCTCTCTTCTCTGCTTTGGTTCTTGGTCATCACATTGCAGGCAGCAGCCCCTGACACCTCCAAAGGGAGACACCCGAGATGTCTTTTCTCCTGTAAAGAAAGATTATGGCTTCAGCATCATCCCACACTTCCACCAAACACAGTCTGGTGTCTTTTCGCCGGGATTTTGCCAGCTTAATCCTGGGTAGCAACACCAGACTCCTCCAAGGAAGTTACCCAGGTTTTTTTAATCCCTGAATAATGGTCACTTACCTGGGATCTGACCAAAATTCCTCCCAGACATGTCTCAGACTGTCCTAAGAGCTGCTGCCGTGCCCTGAGATCCAAGGTAGCAGCCCCAGACTCCTCCATGGAAGATGCCCAGATATATTTTCCCCATGAATAATGGTCTATTCCCTGGGATATGACGAGGATTCCTCCCAGACATATATCAGACTGTCCTAAGAGCTGCTGCAGTGCCCTGGGAGGCCAGGTAGCAGCCCCAGACTCCTCCATGGAAGATGCCCAGATATATTTCTACCTGAATAATGGTCTGTTCTCAGGGATGTGACCATGATTCCTCCCAGACATGTCCCAGAATGTCCTATGAGCTGCTGCAGTGCCCTGAGAGCCCAGGTAGCAGCCCCAGACTCCTCCAAGAAAGATACCCAGACGTATTGTCTCCCTGAATAATGGTCTAATGCCTGGGATCTGACCAGGATTCCTCCCAGATATATCCCAGACTGTCCTAAGAGCTGCTGCAGTGCCCTGAGAGCACAGGTAGCGGCCCCAGACTCCTCCAAGAAAGATATCCAGACGTTTTCTTCTCCTTGATAACACACGCTCTTCTTAGCGATCTGACCAAGATTCCTCCCAGACATGTCCCAGACAGACCTGACGCTGATACAGGGCCCTGAGATCTCTGGTACAGCCCAAGAATTCTCCAAGGAAGCCACAGAAAACATTTTTTACCTTCCGGGGAAACCTCATCTCCAGCATGCACCCAGACCTTCAGACAGGCATCTCCTGCTCTCTTCTCTGCTTTGGTTCTTGGTCATCACATTGCAGGCAGCAGCCCCTGACACCTCCAAAGGGAGACACCCGAGATGTCTTTTCTCCTGTAAAGAAAGATTATGGCTTCAGCATCACCCCACACTTCCACCAGGCATATTCTGGTGTCTTTTCGCCGGGATTTTGCCAGCTTAATCCTGGGTAGCAACACCAGACTCCTCCAAGGAAGTTACCCAGGTTTTTTTTCTCCCTGAATAATGGTCACTTACCTGGGATCTGACCAAAATTCCTCCCAGACATGTCTCAGACTGTCCTAAGAGCTGCTGCCGTGCCCTGAGATCCAAGGTAGCAGCCCCAGACTCCTCCATGGAAGATGCCCAGATATATTTTCCCCATGAATAATGGTCTATTCCCTGGGATATGACGAGGATTCCTCCCAGACATATATCAGACTGTCCTAAGAGCTGCTGCAGTGCCCTGGGAGGCCAGGTAGCAGCCCCAGACTCCTCCATGGAAGATGCCCAGATATATTTCTACCTGAATAATGGTCTATTCTCAGGGATGTGACCATGATTCCTCCCAGACATGTCCCAGAATGTCCTATGAGCTGCTGCAGTGCCCTGAGAGCCCAGGTAGCAGCCCCAGACTCCTCCAAGAAAGATACCCAGACGTATTGTCTCCCTGAATAATGGTCTAATGCCTGGGATCTGACCAGGATTCCTCCCAGATATATCCCAGACTGTCCTAAGAGCTGCTGCAGTGCCCTGAGAGCACAGGTAGCGGCCCCAGACTCCTCCAAGAAAGATATCCAGACGTTTTCTTCTCCTTGATAACACACGCTCTTCTTAGCGATCTGACCAAGATTCCTCCCAGACATGTCCCAGACAGACCTGACGCTGATACAGGGCCCTGAGATCTCTGGTACAGCCCAAGAATTCTCCAAGGAAGCCACAGAAAACATTTTTTACCTTCCGGGGAAACCTCATCTCCAGCATGCACCCAGACTTTCTGACAGGCATCTCCTGCTCTCTTCTCTGCTTTGGTTCTGGGTCATCACATTGCAGGCAGCAGCCCCTGACACCTCCAAAGGGAGACACCCGAGATGTCTTTTCTCCTGTAAAGAAATATTATGGCTTCAGCATCATCCCACACTTCCACCAAACACATTCTGGTGTCTTTTCGCCGGGATTTTGCCAGCTTAATCCTGGGTAGCAACACCAGACTTCTCCAAGGAAGTTACCCAGGTTTTTTTTCTCCCTGAATAATGGTCACTTACCTGGGATCTGACCAAGATTCCTCCCAGACATGTCCCAGACTCTACTGAGCCCTGCTGCAGGGATATAAGATCCCAGGTAGCACCCTCAGACTCCTCTGAGGATGCCACCTGAAGTATTTTTTACCTTCTGAGAAACTCTCCCAACTGCACGATTCAACCAAGATTCCTCCCAGGTACGTAATGGAGTCGATTCAGCTCTGCGTTACGGAGGACTGATCTTGGGTAGCAGACCCAGACTCCTCCAAGCAAGATACCCAGACGTATTTTCTCCCGGAAAAATGTTCTATTCTCTGGGATCTGATCCAGATTCCTTCCAGACATGTCCCAGACTGTCCTAAGAGCTGCTGCAGTGCCCTGAGAGCCCAGGTAGGAGACCCAGACTCCTCCAAGCAAGATACCCAGACATATTTTCTCCCTGAATAATGGTCTATTCTCTGGGATCTGACCAAAATTCCTCCCAGACATGTCCCAGACTGTCCCAGGAGCTGCTGCAGTGCCCTGAGTGCCCAGGTAGCAGCCCCAGACTCCTCCAAGAAAGATACCCAGATATATTTTCTCCCTGAATAATGGTCTATTCTGTGGGATCTGACCAAGATTCCTCCCAGACATGTCCCAGACAGACCTGACGCTGATACAGGGCCCTGAGATCTCTGGTACAGCCCAAGAATTCTCCAAGGAAGCCACAGAAAACATTTTTTACCTTCCGGGGAAACCTCATCTCCAGCATGCACCCAGACCTTCAGACAGGCATCTCCTGCTCTCTTCTCTGCTTTGGTTCTTGGTCATCACATTGCAGGCAGCAGCCCCTGACACCTCCAAAGGGAGACACCCGAGATGTGTTTTCTCCTGTAAAGAAAGATTATGGCTTCAGCATCACCCCACACTTCCACCAGGCATATTCTGGTGTCTTTTCGCCGGGATTTTGCCAGCTTAATCCTGGGTAGCAACACCAGACTCCTCCAAGGAAGTTACCCAGGTTTTTTTAATCCCTGAATAATGGTCACTTACCTGGGATCTGACCAAAATTCCTCCCAGACATGTCTCAGACTGTCCTAAGAGCTGCTGCAGTGCCCTGAGATCCAAGGTAGCAGCCCCAGACTCCTCCATGGAAGATGCCCAGATATATTTTCCCCATGAATAATGGTCTATTCCCTGGGATATGACGAGGATTCCTCCCAGACATATATCAGACTGTCCTAAGAGCTGCTGCAGTGCCCTGGGAGGCCAGGTAGCAGCCCCAGACTCCTCCATGGAAGATGCCCAGATATATTTCTACCTGAATAATGGTCTATTCTCAGGGATGTGACCATGATTCCTCCCAGACATGTCCCAGAATGTCCTATGAGCTGCTGCAGTGCCCTGAGAGCCCAGGTAGCAGCCCCAGACTCCTCCAAGAAAGATACCCAGACGTATTGTCTCCCTGAATAATGGTCTAATGCCTGGGATCTGACCAGGATTCCTCCCAGACATGTCCCAGACTGTCCCAGGAGCTGCTGCAGTGCCCTGAGTGCCCAGGTAGCGGCCCCAGACTCCTCCAAGAAAGATATCCAGACGTTTTCTTCTCCTTGATAACACACGCTCTTCTTAGCGATCTGACCAAGATTCCTCCCAGACATGTCCCAGACAGACCTGACGCTGATACAGGGCCCTGAGATCTCTGGTACAGCCCAAGAATTCTCCAAGGAAGCCACAGAAAACATTTTTTACCTTCCGGGGAAACCTCATCTCCAGCATGCACCCAGACTTTCTGACAGGCATCTCCTGCTCTCTTCTCTGCTTTGGTTCTGGGTCATCACATTGCAGGCAGCAGCCCCTGACACCTCCAAAGGGAGACACCCGAGATGTCTTTTCTCCTGTAAAGAAATATTATGGCTTCAGCATCATCCCACACTTCCACCAAACACATTCTGGTGTCTTTTCGCCGGGATTTTGCCAGCTTAATCCTGGGTAGCAACACCAGACTCCTCCAAGGAAGTTACCCAGGTTTTTTTTCTCCCTGAATAATGGTCACTTACCTGGGATCTGACCAAGATTCCTCCCAGACATGTCCCAGACTCTACTGAGCCCTGCTGCAGGGATATAAGATCCCAGGTAGCACCCTCAGACTCCTCTGAGGATGCCACCTGAAGTATTTTTTACCTTCTGAGAAACTCTCCCAACTGCACGATTCAACCAAGATTCCTCCCAGGTACGTAATGGAGTCGATTCAGCTCTGCGTTACGGAGGACTGATCTTGGGTAGCAGACCCAGACTCCTCCAAGCAAGATACCCAGACGTATTTTCTCCCGGAAAAATGTTCTATTCTCTGGGATCTGATCCAGATTCCTTCCAGACATGTCCCAGACTGTCCTAAGAGCTGCTGCAGTGCCCCGAGAGCCCAGGTAGGAGACCCAGACTCCTCCAAGCAAGATACCCAGACATATTTTCTCCCTGAATAATGGTCTGTTCTCTGGGATCTGACCAAAATTCCTCCCAGACATGTCCCAGACTGTCCCAGGAGCTGCTGCAGTGCCCTGAGTGCCCAGGTAGCAGCCCCAGACTCCTCCAAGAAAGATACCCAGATATATTTTCTCCCTGAATAATGGTCTATTCTGTGGGATCTGACCAAGATTCCTCCCAGACATGTCCCAGACAGACCTGACGCTGATACAGGGCCCTGAGATCTCTGGTACAGCCCAAGAATTCTCCAAGGAAGCCACAGAAAACATTTTTTACCTTCTGGGGAAACCTCATCTCCAGCATGCACCCAGACCTTCAGACAGGCATCTCCTGCTCTCTTCTCTGCTTTGGTTCTTGGTCATCACATTGCAGGCAGCAGCCCCTGACACCTCCAAAGGGAGACACCCAAGATGTGTTTTCTCCTGTAAAGAAAGATTATGGCTTCAGCATCACCCCACACTTCCACCAGGCATATTCTGGTGTCTTTTCGCCGGGATTTTGCCAGCTTAATCCTGGGTAGCAACACCAGACTCCTCCAAGGAAGTTACCCAGGTTTTTTTAATCCCTGAATAATGGTCACTTACCTGGGATCTGACCAAAATTCCTCCCAGACATGTCTCAGACTGTCCTAAGAGCTGCTGCAGTGCCCTGAGATCCAAGGTAGCAGCCCCAGACTCCTCCATGGAAGATGCCCAGATATATTTTCCCCATGAATAATGGTCTATTCCCTGGGATATGACGAGGATTCCTCCCAGACATATATCAGACTGTCCTAAGAGCTGCTGCAGTGCCCTGGGAGGCCAGGTAGCAGCCCCAGACTCCTCCATGGAAGATGCCCAGATATATTTCTACCTGAATAATGGTCTATTCTCAGGGATGTGACCATGATTCCTCCCAGACATGTCCCAGAATGTCCTATGAGCTGCTGCAGTGCCCTGAGAGCCCAGGTAGCAGCCCCAGACTCCTCCAAGAAAGATACCCAGACGTATTGTCTCCCTGAATAATGGTCTAATGCCTGGGATCTGACCAGGATTCCTCCCAGATATATCCCAGACTGTCCTAAGAGCTGCTGCAGTGCCCTGAGAGCACAGGTAGCGGCCCCAGACTCCTCCAAGAAAGATATCCAGACGTTTTCTTCTCCTTGATAACACACGCTCTTCTTAGCGATCTGACCAAGATTCCTCCCAGACATGTCCCAGACAGACCTGACGCTGATACAGGGCCCTGAGATCTCTGGTACAGCCCAAGAATTCTCCAAGGAAGCCACAGAAAACATTTTTTACCTTCCGGGGAAACCTCATCTCCAGCATGCACCCAGACTTTCTGACAGGCATCTCCTGCTCTCTTCTCTGCTTTGGTTCTGGGTCATCACATTGCAGGCAGCAGCCCCTGACACCTCCAAAGGGAGACACCCGAGATGTCTTTTCTCCTGTAAAGAAAGATTATGGCTTCAGCATCATCCCACACTTCCACCAAACACATTCTGGTGTCTTTTCGCCGGGATTTTGCCAGCTTAATCCTGGGTAGCAACACCAGACTTCTCCAAGGAAGTTACCCAGGTTTTTTTTCTCCCTGAATAATGGTCACTTACCTGGGATCTGACCAAGATTCCTCCCAGACATGTCCCAGACTCTACTGAGCCCTGCTGCAGGGATATAAGATCCCAGGTAGCACCCTCAGACTCCTCTGAGGATGCCACCTGAAGTATTTTTTACCTTCTGAGAAACTCTCCCAACTGCACGATTCAACCAAGATTCCTCCCAGGTACGTAATGGAGTCGATTCAGCTCTGCGTTACGGAGGACTGATCTTGGGTAGCAGACCCAGACTCCTCCAAGCAAGATACCCAGACGTATTTTCTCCCGGAAAAATGTTCTATTCTCTGGGATCTGATCCAGATTCCTTCCAGACATGTCCCAGACTGTCCTAAGAGCTGCTGCAGTGCCCCGAGAGCCCAGGTAGGAGACCCAGACTCCTCCAAGCAAGATACCCAGACATATTTTCTCCCTGAATAATGGTCTATTCTCTGGGATCTGACCAAAATTCCTCCCAGACATGTCCCAGACTGTCCCAGGAGCTGCTGCAGTGCCCTGAGTGCCCAGGTAGCAGCCCCAGACTCCTCCAAGAAAGATACCCAGATATATTTTCTCCCTGAATAATGGTCTATTCTGTGGGATCTGACCAAGATTCCTCCCAGACATGTCCCAGACAGACCTGACGCTGATACAGGGCCCTGAGATCTCTGGTACAGCCCAAGAATTCTCCAAGGAAGCCACAGAAAACATTTTTTACCTTCTGGGGAAACCTCATCTCCAGCATGCACCCAGACCTTCAGACAGGCATCTCCTGCTCTCTTCTCTGCTTTGGTTCTTGGTCATCACATTGCAGGCAGCAGCCCCTGACACCTCCAAAGGGAGACACCCAAGATGTGTTTTCTCCTGTAAAGAAAGATTATGGCTTCAGCATCACCCCACACTTCCACCAGGCATATTCTGGTGTCTTTTCGCCGGGATTTTGCCAGCTTAATCCTGGGTAGCAACACCAGACTCCTCCAAGGAAGTTACCCAGGTTTTTTTTCTCCCTGAATAATGGTCACTTACCTGGGATCTGACCAAAATTCCTCCCAGACATGTCTCAGACTGTCCTAAGAGCTGCTGCAGTGCCCTGAGATCCAAGGTAGCAGCCCCAGACTCCTCCATGGAAGATGCCCAGATATATTTTCCCCATGAATAATGGTCTATTCCCTGGGATATGACGAGGATTCCTCCCAGACATATATCAGACTGTCCTAAGAGCTGCTGCAGTGCCCTGGGAGGCCAGGTAGCAGCCCCAGACTCCTCCATGGAAGATGCCCAGATATATTTCTACCTGAATAATGGTCTATTCTCAGGGATGTGACCATGATTCCTCCCAGACATGTCCCAGAATGTCCTATGAGCTGCTGCAGTGCCCTGAGAGCCCAGGTAGCAGCCCCAGACTCCTCCAAGAAAGATACCCAGACGTATTGTCTCCCTGAATAATGGTCTAATGCCTGGGATCTGACCAGGATTCCTCCCAGATATATCCCAGACTGTCCTAAGAGCTGCTGCAGTGCCCTGAGAGCACAGGTAGCGGCCCCAGACTCCTCCAAGAAAGATATCCAGACGTTTTCTTCTCCTTGATAACACACGCTCTTCTTAGCGATCTGACCAAGATTCCTCCCAGACATGTCCCAGACAGACCTGACGCTGATACAGGGCCCTGAGATCTCTGGTACAGCCCAAGAATTCTCCAAGGAAGCCACAGAAAACATTTTTTACCTTCCGGGGAAACCTCATCTCCAGCATGCACCCAGACTTTCTGACAGGCATCTCCTGCTCTCTTCTCTGCTTTGGTTCTGGGTCATCACATTGCAGGCAGCAGCCCCTGACACCTCCAAAGGGAGACACCCGAGATGTCTTTTCTCCTGTAAAGAAAGATTATGGCTTCAGCATCATCCCACACTTCCACCAAACACATTCTGGTGTCTTTTCGCCGGGATTTTGCCAGCTTAATCCTGGGTAGCAACACCAGACTTCTCCAAGGAAGTTACCCAGGTTTTTTTTCTCCCTGAATAATGGTCACTTACCTGGGATCTGACCAAGATTCCTCCCAGACATGTCCCAGACTCTACTGAGCCCTGCTGCAGGGATATAAGATCCCAGGTAGCACCCTCAGACTCCTCTGAGGATGCCACCTGAAGTATTTTTTACCTTCTGAGAAACTCTCCCAACTGCACGATTCAACCAAGATTCCTCCCAGGTACGTAATGGAGTCGATTCAGCTCTGCGTTACGGAGGACTGATCTTGGGTAGCAGACCCAGACTCCTCCAAGCAAGATACCCAGACGTATTTTCTCCCGGAAAAATGTTCTATTCTCTGGGATCTGATCCAGATTCCTTCCAGACATGTCCCAGACTGTCCTAAGAGCTGCTGCAGTGCCCTGAGAGCCCAGGTAGCAGCCCCAGACTCCTCCAAGCAAGATACCCAGACATATTTTCTCCCTGAATAATGGTCTATTCTCTGGGATCTGACCAAAATTCCTCCCAGACATGTCCCAGACTGTCCCAGGAGCTGCTGCAGTGCCCTGAGTGCCCAGGTAGCAGCCCCAGACTCCTCCAAGAAAGATACCCAGATATATTTTCTCCCTGAATAATGGTCTATTCTGTGGGATCTGACCAAGATTCCTCCCAGACATGTCCCAGACAGACCTGACGCTGATACAGGGCCCTGAGATCTCTGGTACAGCCCAAGAATTCTCCAAGGAAGCCACAGAAAACATTTTTTACCTTCTGGGGAAACCTCATCTCCAGCATGCACCCAGACCTTCAGACAGGCATCTCCTGCTCTCTTCTCTGCTTTGGTTCTTGGTCATCACATTGCAGGCAGCAGCCCCTGACACCTCCAAAGGGAGACACCCGAGATGTCTTTTCTCCTGTAAAGAAAGATTATGGCTTCAGCATCACCCCACACTTCCACCAGGCATATTCTGGTGTCTTTTCGCCGGGATTTTGCCAGCTTAATCCTGGGTAGCAACACCAGACTCCTCCAAGGAAGTTACCCAGGTTTTTTTAATCCCTGAATAATGGTCACTTACCTGGGATCTGACCAAAATTCCTCCCAGACATGTCTCAGACTGTCCTAAGAGCTGCTGCCGTGCCCTGAGATCCAAGGTAGCAGCCCCAGACTCCTCCATGGAAGATGCCCAGATATATTTTCCCCATGAATAATGGTCTATTCCCTGGGATATGACGAGGATTCCTCCCAGACATATATCAGACTGTCCTAAGAGCTGCTGCAGTGCCCTGGGAGGCCAGGTAGCAGCCCCAGACTCCTCCATGGAAGATGCCCAGATATATTTCTACCTGAATAATGGTCTATTCTCAGGGATGTGACCATGATTCCTCCCAGACATGTCCCAGAATGTCCTATGAGCTGCTGCAGTGCCCTGAGAGCCCAGGTAGCAGCCCCAGACTCCTCCAAGAAAGATACCCAGACGTATTGTCTCCCTGAATAATGGTCTAATGCCTGGGATCTGACCAGGATTCCTCCCAGATATATCCCAGACTGTCCTAAGAGCTGCTGCAGTGCCCTGAGAGCACAGGTAGCGGCCCCAGACTCCTCCAAGAAAGATATCCAGACGTTTTCTTCTCCTTGATAACACACGCTCTTCTTAGCGATCTGACCAAGATTCCTCCCAGACATGTCCCAGACAGACCTGACGCTGATACAGGGCCCTGAGATCTCTGGTACAGCCCAAGAATTCTCCAAGGAAGCCACAGAAAACATTTTTTACCTTCCGGGGAAACCTCATCTCCAGCATGCACCCAGACCTTCAGACAGGCATCTCCTGCTCTCTTCTCTGCTTTGGTTCTTGGTCATCACATTGCAGGCAGCAGCCCCTGACACCTCCAAAGGGAGACACCCGAGATGTCTTTTCTCCTGTAAAGAAAGATTATGGCTTCAGCATCACCCCACACTTCCACCAGGCATATTCTGGTGTCTTTTCGCCGGGATTTTGCCAGCTTAATCCTGGGTAGCAACACCAGACTCCTCCAAGGAAGTTACCCAGGTTTTTTTAATCCCTGAATAATGGTCACTTACCTGGGATCTGACCAAAATTCCTCCCAGACATGTCTCAGACTGTCCTAAGAGCTGCTGCCGTGCCCTGAGATCCAAGGTAGCAGCCCCAGACTCCTCCATGGAAGATGCCCAGATATATTTTCCCCATGAATAATGGTCTATTCCCTGGGATATGACGAGGATTCCTCCCAGACATATATCAGACTGTCCTAAGAGCTGCTGCAGTGCCCTGGGAGGCCAGGTAGCAGCCCCAGACTCCTCCATGGAAGATGCCCAGATATATTTCTACCTGAATAATGGTCTATTCTCAGGGATGTGACCATGATTCCTCCCAGACATGTCCCAGAATGTCCTATGAGCTGCTGCAGTGCCCTGAGAGCCCAGGTAGCAGCCCCAGACTCCTCCAAGAAAGATACCCAGACGTATTGTCTCCCTGAATAATGGTCTAATGCCTGGGATCTGACCAGGATTCCTCCCAGATATATCCCAGACTGTCCTAAGAGCTGCTGCAGTGCCCTGAGAGCACAGGTAGCGGCCCCAGACTCCTCCAAGAAAGATATCCAGACGTTTTCTTCTCCTTGATAACACACGCTCTTCTTAGCGATCTGACCAAGATTCCTCCCAGACATGTCCCAGACAGACCTGACGCTGATACAGGGCCCTGAGATCTCTGGTACAGCCCAAGAATTCTCCAAGGAAGCCACAGAAAACATTTTTTACCTTCCGGGGAAACCTCATCTCCAGCATGCACCCAGACTTTCTGACAGGCATCTCCTGCTCTCTTCTCTGCTTTGGTTCTGGGTCATCACATTGCAGGCAGCAGCCCCTGACACCTCCAAAGGGAGACACCCGAGATGTCTTTTCTCCTGTAAAGAAAGATTATGGCTTCAGCATCATCCCACACTTCCACCAAACACATTCTGGTGTCTTTTCGCCGGGATTTTGCCAGCTTAATCCTGGGTAGCAACACCAGACTTCTCCAAGGAAGTTACCCAGGTTTTTTTTCTCCCTGAATAATGGTCACTTACCTGGGATCTGACCAAGATTCCTCCCAGACATGTCCCAGACTCTACTGAGCCCTGCTGCAGGGATATAAGATCCCAGGTAGCACCCTCAGACTCCTCTGAGGATGCCACCTGAAGTATTTTTTACCTTCTGAGAAACTCTCCCAACTGCACGATTCAACCAAGATTCCTCCCAGGTACGTAATGGAGTCGATTCAGCTCTGCGTTACGGAGGACTGATCTTGGGTAGCAGACCCAGACTCCTCCAAGCAAGATACCCAGACGTATTTTCTCCCGGAAAAATGTTCTATTCTCTGGGATCTGATCCAGATTCCTTCCAGACATGTCCCAGACTGTCCTAAGAGCTGCTGCAGTGCCCTGAGAGCCCAGGTAGGAGACCCAGACTCCTCCAAGCAAGATACCCAGACATATTTTCTCCCTGAATAATGGTCTATTCTCTGGGATCTGACCAAAATTCCTCCCAGACATGTCCCAGACTGTCCCAGGAGCTGCTGCAGTGCCCTGAGTGCCCAGGTAGCAGCCCCAGACTCCTCCAAGAAAGATACCCAGATATATTTTCTCCCTGAATAATGGTCTATTCTGTGGGATCTGACCAAGATTCCTCCCAGACATGTCCCAGACAGACCTGACGCTGATACAGGGCCCTGAGATCTCTGGTACAGCCCAAGAATTCTCCAAGGAAGCCACAGAAAACATTTTTTACCTTCCGGGGAAACCTCATCTCCAGCATGCACCCAGACCTTCAGACAGGCATCTCCTGCTCTCTTCTCTGCTTTGGTTCTTGGTCATCACATTGCAGGCAGCAGCCCCTGACACCTCCAAAGGGAGACACCCGAGATGTCTTTTCTCCTGTAAAGAAAGATTATGGCTTCAGCATCACCCCACACTTCCACCAGGCATATTCTGGTGTCTTTTCGCCGGGATTTTGCCAGCTTAATCCTGGGTAGCAACACCAGACTCCTCCAAGGAAGTTACCCAGGTTTTTTTAATCCCTGAATAATGGTCACTTACCTGGGATCTGACCAAAATTCCTCCCAGACATGTCTCAGACTGTCCTAAGAGCTGCTGCAGTGCCCTGAGATCCAAGGTAGCAGCCCCAGACTCCTCCATGGAAGATGCCCAGATATATTTTCCCCATGAATAATGGTCTATTCCCTGGGATATGACGAGGATTCCTCCCAGACATATATCAGACTGTCCTAAGAGCTGCTGCAGTGCCCTGGGAGGCCAGGTAGCAGCCCCAGACTCCTCCATGGAAGATGCCCAGATATATTTCTACCTGAATAATGGTCTATTCTCAGGGATGTGACCATGATTCCTCCCAGACATGTCCCAGAATGTCCTATGAGCTGCTGCAGTGCCCTGAGAGCCCAGGTAGCAGCCCCAGACTCCTCCAAGAAAGATACCCAGACGTATTGTCTTCCTGAATAATGGTCTAATGCCTGGGATCTGACCAGGATTCCTCCCAGACATGTCCCAGACTGTCCCAGGAGCTGCTGCAGTGCCCTGAGTGCCCAGGTAGCGGCCCCAGACTCCTCCAAGAAAGATATCCAGACGTTTTCTTCTCCTTGATAACACACGCTCTTCTTAGCGATCTGACCAAGATTCCTCCCAGACATGTCCCAGACAGACCTGACGCTGATACAGGGCCCTGAGATCTCTGGTACAGCCCAAGAATTCTCCAAGGAAGCCACAGAAAACATTTTTTACCTTCCGGGGAAACCTCATCTCCAGCATGCACCCAGACTTTCTGACAGGCATCTCCTGCTCTCTTCTCTGCTTTGGTTCTGGGTCATCACATTGCAGGCAGCAGCCCCTGACACCTCCAAAGGGAGACACCCGAGATGTCTTTTCTCCTGTAAAGAAAGATTATGGCTTCAGCATCATCCCACACTTCCACCAAACACATTCTGGTGTCTTTTCGCCGGGATTTTGCCAGCTTAATCCTGGGTAGCAACACCAGACTTCTCCAAGGAAGTTACCCAGGTTTTTTTTCTCCCTGAATAATGGTCACTTACCTGGGATCTGACCAAGATTCCTCCCAGACATGTCCCAGACTCTACTGAGCCCTGCTGCAGGGATATAAGATCCCAGGTAGCACCCTCAGACTCCTCTGAGGATGCCACCTGAAGTATTTTTTACCTTCTGAGAAACTCTCCCAACTGCACGATTCAACCAAGATTCCTCCCAGGTACGTAATGGAGTCGATTCAGCTCTGCGTTACGGAGGACTGATCTTGGGTAGCAGACCCAGACTCCTCCAAGCAAGATACCCAGACGTATTTTCTCCCGGAAAAATGTTCTATTCTCTGGGATCTGATCCAGATTCCTCCCAGACATGTCCCAGACTGTCCTAAGAGCTGCTGCAGTGCCCTGAGAGCCCAGGTAGGAGATCCAGACTCCTCCAAGCAAGATACCCAGACATATTTTCTCCCTGAATAATGGTCTATTCTCTGGGATCTGACCAAAATTCCTCCCAGACATGTCCCAGACTGTCCCAGGAGCTGCTGCAGTGCCCTGAGTGCCCAGGTAGCAGCCCCAGACTCCTCCAAGAAAGATACCCAGATATATTTTCTCCCTGAATAATGGTCTATTCTGTGGGATCTGACCAAGATTCCTCCCAGACATGTCCCAGACAGACCTGACGCTGATACAGGGCCCTGAGATCTCTGGTACAGCCCAAGAATTCTCCAAGGAAGCCACAGAAAACATTTTTTACCTTCTGGGGAAACCTCATCTCCAGCATGCACCCAGACCTTCAGACAGGCATCTCCTGCTCTCTTCTCTGCTTTGGTTCTGGGTCATCACATTGCAGGCAGCAGCCCCTGACACCTCCAAAGGGAGACACCCGAGATGTCTTTTCTCCTGTAAAGAAAGATTATGGCTTCAGCATCACCCCACACTTCCACCAGGCATATTCTGGTGTCTTTTCGCCGGGATTTTGCCAGCTTAATCCTGGGTAGCAACACCAGACTCCTCCAAGGAAGTTACCCAGGTTTTTTTAATCCCTGAATAATGGTCACTTACCTGGGATCTGACCAAAATTCCTCCCAGACATGTCTCAGACTGTCCTAAGAGCTGCTGCAGTGCCCTGAGATCCAAGGTAGCAGCCCCAGACTCCTCCATGGAAGATGCCCAGATATATTTTCCCCATGAATAATGGTCTATTCCCTGGGATATGACGAGGATTCCTCCCAGACATATATCAGACTGTCCTAAGAGCTGCTGCAGTGCCCTGGGAGGCCAGGTAGCAGCCCCAGACTCCTCCATGGAAGATGCCCAGATATATTTCTACCTGAATAATGGTCTATTCTCAGGGATGTGACCATGATTCCTCCCAGACATGTCCCAGAATGTCCTATGAGCTGCTGCAGTGCCCTGAGAGCCCAGGTAGCAGCCCCAGACTCCTCCAAGAAAGATACCCAGACGTATTGTCTCCCTGAATAATGGTCTAATGCCTGGGATCTGACCAGGATTCCTCCCAGACATGTCCCAGACTGTCCCAGGAGCTGCTGCAGTGCCCTGAGTGCCCAGGTAGCGGCCCCAGACTCCTCCAAGAAAGATATCCAGACGTTTTCTTCTCCTTGATAACACACGCTCTTCTTAGCGATCTGACCAAGATTCCTCCCAGACATGTCCCAGACAGACCTGACGCTGATACAGGGCCCTGAGATCTCTGGTACAGCCCAAGAATTCTCCAAGGAAGCCACAGAAAACATTTTTTACCTTCCGGGGAAACCTCATCTCCAGCATGCACCCAGACTTTCTGACAGGCATCTCCTGCTCTCTTCTCTGCTTTGGTTCTGGGTCATCACATTGCAGGCAGCAGCCCCTGACACCTCCAAAGGGAGACACCCGAGATGTCTTTTCTCCTGTAAAGAAAGATTATGGCTTCAGCATCATCCCACACTTCCACCAAACACATTCTGGTGTCTTTTCGCCGGGATTTTGCCAGCTTAATCCTGGGTAGCAACACCAGACTTCTCCAAGGAAGTTACCCAGGTTTTTTTTCTCCCTGAATAATGGTCACTTACCTGGGATCTGACCAAGATTCCTCCCAGACATGTCCCAGACTCTACTGAGCCCTGCTGCAGGGATATAAGATCCCAGGTAGCACCCTCAGACTCCTCTGAGGATGCCACCTGAAGTATTTTTTACCTTCTGAGAAACTCTCCCAACTGCACGATTCAACCAAGATTCCTCCCAGGTACGTAATGGAGTCGATTCAGCTCTGCGTTACGGAGGACTGATCTTGGGTAGCAGACCCAGACTCCTCCAAGCAAGATACCCAGACGTATTTTCTCCCGGAAAAATGTTCTATTCTCTGGGATCTGATCCAGATTCCTTCCAGACATGTCCCAGACTGTCCTAAGAGCTGCTGCAGTGCCCTGAGAGCCCAGGTAGGAGACCCAGACTCCTCCAAGCAAGATACCCAGACATATTTTCTCCCTGAATAATGGTCTATTCTCTGGGATCTGACCAAAATTCCTCCCAGACATGTCCCAGACTGTCCCAGGAGCTGCTGCAGTGCCCTGAGTGCCCAGGTAGCAGCCCCAGACTCCTCCAAGAAAGATACCCAGATATATTTTCTCCCTGAATAATGGTCTATTCTGTGGGATCTGACCAAGATTCCTCCCAGACATGTCCCAGACAGACCTGACGCTGATACAGGGCCCTGAGATCTCTGGTACAGCCCAAGAATTCTCCAAGGAAGCCACAGAAAACATTTTTTACCTTCTGGGGAAACCTCATCTCCAGCATGCACCCAGACCTTCAGACAGACATCTCCTGCTCTCTTCTCTGCTTTGGTTCTTGGTCATCACATTGCAGGCAGCAGCCCCTGACACCTCCAAAGGGAGACACCCAAGATGTGTTTTCTCCTGTAAAGAAAGATTATGGCTTCAGCATCACCCCACACTTCCACCAGGCATATTCTGGTGTCTTTTCGCCGGGATTTTGCCAGCTTAATCCTGGGTAGCAACACCAGACTCCTCCAAGGAAGTTACCCAGGTTTTTTTAATCCCTGAATAATGGTCACTTACCTGGGATCTGACCAAAATTCCTCCCAGACATGTCTCAGACTGTCCTAAGAGCTGCTGCAGTGCCCTGAGATCCAAGGTAGCAGCCCCAGACTCCTCCAAGAAAGATACCCAGACGTATTGTCTCCCTGAATAATGGTCTAATGCCTGGGATCTGACCAGGATTCCTCCCAGATATATCCCAGACTGTCCTAAGAGCTGCTGCAGTGCCCTGAGAGCACAGGTAGCGGCCCCAGACTCCTCCAAGAAAGATATCCAGACGTTTTCTTCTCCTTGATAACACACGCTCTTCTTAGCGATCTGACCAAGATTCCTCCCAGACATGTCCCAGACAGACCTGACGCTGATACAGGGCCCTGAGATCTCTGGTACAGCCCAAGAATTCTCCAAGGAAGCCACATAAAACATTTTTTACCTTCCGGGGAAACCTCATCTCCAGCATGCACCCAGACTTTCTGACAGGCATCTCCTGCTCTCTTCTCTGCTTTGGTTCTTGGTCATCACATTGCAGGCAGCAGCCCCTGACACCTCCAAAGGGAGACACCCGAGATGTCTTTTCTCCTGTAAAGAAATATTATGGCTTCAGCATCATCCCACACTTCCACCAAACACATTCTGGTGTCTTTTCGCCGGGATTTTGCCAGCTTAATTTTGGGTAGCAACACCAGACTTCTCCAAGGAAGTTACCCAGGTTTTTTTTCTCCCTGAATAATGGTCACTTACCTGGGATCTGACCAAGATTCCTCCCAGACATGTCCCAGACTCTACTGAGCCCTGCTGCAGGGATATAAGATCCCAGGTAGCACCCTCAGACTCCTCTGAGGATGCCACCTGAAGTATTTTTTACCTTCTGAGAAACTCTCCCAACTGCACGATTCAACCAAGATTCCTCCCAGGTACGTAATGGAGTCGATTCAGCTCTGCGTTACGGAGGACTGATCTTGGGTAGCAGACCCAGACTCCTCCAAGCAAGATACCCAGACGTATTTTCTCCCGGAAAAATGTTCTATTCTCTGGGATCTGATCCAGATTCCTTCCAGACATGTCCCAGACTGTCCTAAGAGCTGCTGCAGTGCCCCGAGAGCCCAGGTAGGAGACCCAGACTCCTCCAAGCAAGATACCCAGACATATTTTCTCCCTGAATAATGGTCTATTCTCTGGGATCTGACCAAAATTCCTCCCAGACATGTCCCAGACTGTCCCAGGAGCTGCTGCAGTGCCCTGAGTGCCCAGGTAGCAGCCCCAGACTCCTCCAAGAAAGATACCCAGATATATTTTCTCCCTGAATAATGGTCTATTCTGTGGGATCTGACCAAGATTCCTCCCAGACATGTCCCAGACAGACCTGACGCTGATACAGGGCCCTGAGATCTCTGGTACAGCCCAAGAATTCTCCAAGGAAGCCACAGAAAACATTTTTTACCTTCTGGGGAAACCTCATCTCCAGCATGCACCCAGACCTTCAGACAGGCATCTCCTGCTCTCTTCTCTGCTTTGGTTCTTGGTCATCACATTGCAGGCAGCAGCCCCTGACACCTCCAAAGGGAGACACCCAAGATGTGTTTTCTCCTGTAAAGAAAGATTATGGCTTCAGCATCACCCCACACTTCCACCAGGCATATTCTGGTGTCTTTTCGCCGGGATTTTGCCAGCTTAATCCTGGGTAGCAACACCAGACTCCTCCAAGGAAGTTACCCAGGTTTTTTTAATCCCTGAATAATGGTCACTTACCTGGGATCTGACCAAAATTCCTCCCAGACATGTCTCAGACTGTCCTAAGAGCTGCTGCAGTGCCCTGAGATCCAAGGTAGCAGCCCCAGACTCCTCCATGGAAGATGCCCAGATATATTTTCCCCATGAATAATGGTCTATTCCCTGGGATATGACGAGGATTCCTCCCAGACATATATCAGACTGTCCTAAGAGCTGCTGCAGTGCCCTGGGAGGCCAGGTAGCAGCCCCAGACTCCTCCATGGAAGATGCCCAGATATATTTCTACCTGAATAATGGTCTATTCTCAGGGATGTGACCATGATTCCTCCCAGACATGTCCCAGAATGTCCTATGAGCTGCTGCAGTGCCCTGAGAGCCCAGGTAGCAGCCCCAGACTCCTCCAAGAAAGATACCCAGACGTATTGTCTCCCTGAATAATGGTCTAATGCCTGGGATCTGACCAGGATTCCTCCCAGATATATCCCAGACTGTCCTAAGAGCTGCTGCAGTGCCCTGAGAGCACAGGTAGCGGCCCCAGACTCCTCCAAGAAAGATATCCAGACGTTTTCTTCTCCTTGATAACACACGCTCTTCTTAGCGATCTGACCAAGATTCCTCCCAGACATGTCCCAGACAGACCTGACGCTGATACAGGGCCCTGAGATCTCTGGTACAGCCCAAGAATTCTCCAAGGAAGCCACAGAAAACATTTTTTACCTTCCGGGGAAACCTCATCTCCAGCATGCACCCAGACTTTCTGACAGGCATCTCCTGCTCTCTTCTCTGCTTTGGTTCTGGGTCATCACATTGCAGGCAGCAGCCCCTGACACCTCCAAAGGGAGACACCCGAGATGTCTTTTCTCCTGTAAAGAAAGATTATGGCTTCAGCATCATCCCACACTTCCACCAAACACATTCTGGTGTCTTTTCGCCGGGATTTTGCCAGCTTAATCCTGGGTAGCAACACCAGACTTCTCCAAGGAAGTTACCCAGGTTTTTTTTCTCCCTGAATAATGGTCACTTACCTGGGATCTGACCAAGATTCCTCCCAGACATGTCCCAGACTCTACTGAGCCCTGCTGCAGGGATATAAGATCCCAGGTAGCACCCTCAGACTCCTCTGAGGATGCCACCTGAAGTATTTTTTACCTTCTGAGAAACTCTCCCAACTGCACGATTCAACCAAGATTCCTCCCAGGTACGTAATGGAGTCGATTCAGCTCTGCGTTACGGAGGACTGATCTTGGGTAGCAGACCCAGACTCCTCCAAGCAAGATACCCAGACGTATTTTCTCCCGGAAAAATGTTCTATTCTCTGGGATCTGATCCAGATTCCTCCCAGACATGTCCCAGACTGTCCTAAGAGCTGCTGCAGTGCCCCGAGAGCCCAGGTAGGAGACCCAGACTCCTCCAAGCAAGATACCCAGACATATTTTCTCCCTGAATAATGGTCTATTCTCTGGGATCTGACCAAAATTCCTCCCAGACATGTCCCAGACTGTCCCAGGAGCTGCTGCAGTGCCCTGAGTGCCCAGGTAGCAGCCCCAGACTCCTCCAAGAAAGATACCCAGATATATTTTCTCCCTGAATAATGGTCTATTCTGTGGGATCTGACCAAGATTCCTCCCAGACATGTCCCAGACAGACCTGACGCTGATACAGGGCCCTGAGATCTCTGGTACAGCCCAAGAATTCTCCAAGGAAGCCACAGAAAACATTTTTTACCTTCTGGGGAAACCTCATCTCCAGCATGCACCCAGACCTTCAGACAGGCATCTCCTGCTCTCTTCTCTGCTTTGGTTCTTGGTCATCACATTGCAGGCAGCAGCCCCTGACACCTCCAAAGGGAGACACCCAAGATGTGTTTTCTCCTGTAAAGAAAGATTATGGCTTCAGCATCACCCCACACTTCCACCAGGCATATTCTGGTGTCTTTTCGCCGGGATTTTGCCAGCTTAATCCTGGGTAGCAACACCAGACTCCTCCAAGGAAGTTACCCAGGTTTTTTTAATCCCTGAATAATGGTCACTTACCTGGGATCTGACCAAAATTCCTCCCAGACATGTCTCAGACTGTCCTAAGAGCTGCTGCAGTGCCCTGAGATCCAAGGTAGCAGCCCCAGACTCCTCCATGGAAGATGCCCAGATATATTTTCCCCATGAATAATGGTCTATTCCCTGGGATATGACGAGGATTCCTCCCAGACATATATCAGACTGTCCTAAGAGCTGCTGCAGTGCCCTGGGAGGCCAGGTAGCAGCCCCAGACTCCTCCATGGAAGATGCCCAGATATATTTCTACCTGAATAATGGTCTATTCTCAGGGATGTGACCATGATTCCTCCCAGACATGTCCCAGAATGTCCTATGAGCTGCTGCAGTGCCCTGAGAGCCCAGGTAGCAGCCCCAGACTCCTCCAAGAAAGATACCCAGACGTATTGTCTCCCTGAATAATGGTCTAATGCCTGGGATCTGACCAGGATTCCTCCCAGATATATCCCAGACTGTCCTAAGAGCTGCTGCAGTGCCCTGAGAGCACAGGTAGCGGCCCCAGACTCCTCCAAGAAAGATATCCAGACGTTTTCTTCTCCTTGATAACACACGCTCTTCTTAGCGATCTGACCAAGATTCCTCCCAGACATGTCCCAGACAGACCTGACGCTGATACAGGGCCCTGAGATCTCTGGTACAGCCCAAGAATTCTCCAAGGAAGCCACATAAAACATTTTTTACCTTCCGGGGAAACCTCATCTCCAGCATGCACCCAGACTTTCTGACAGGCATCTCCTGCTCTCTTCTCTGCTTTGGTTCTGGGTCATCACATTGCAGGCAGCAGCCCCTGACACCTCCAAAGGGAGACACCCGAGATGTCTTTTCTCCTGTAAAGAAATATTATGGCTTCAGCTTCATCCCACACTTCCACCAAACACATTCTGGTGTCTTTTCGCCGGGATTTTGCCAGCTTAATCCTGGGTAGCAACACCAGACTTCTCCAAGGAAGTTACCCAGGTTTTTTTTCTCCCTGAATAATGGTCACTTACCTGGGATCTGACCAAGATTCCTCCCAGACATGTCCCAGACTCTACTGAGCCCTGCTGCAGGGATATAAGATCCCAGGTAGCACCCTCAGACTCCTCTGAGGATGCCACCTGAAGTATTTTTTACCTTCTGAGAAACTCTCCCAACTGCACGATTCAACCAAGATTCCTCCCAGGTACGTAATGGAGTCGATTCAGCTCTGCGTTACGGAGGACTGATCTTGGGTAGCAGACCCAGACTCCTCCAAGCAAGATACCCAGACGTATTTTCTCCCGGAAAAATGTTCTATTCTCTGGGATCTGATCCAGATTCCTTCCAGACATGTCCCAGACTGTCCTAAGAGCTGCTGCAGTGCCCTGAGAGCCCAGGTAGGAGACCCAGACTCCTCCAAGCAAGATACCCAGACATATTTTCTCCCTGGATAATGGTCTATGCTGTGGGATCTGACCAAGATTCCTCCCAGACATGTCCCAGACAGACCTGATGCTGCTGCAGTGCCCTGATATCCCAGGTACAGCCCAAGAATTCTCCAAGTACGCCACATGAAATATTTTTTACCTTCTGGAGAAACCTCATCTCCAGCATCTACCTATATCATCTGACAGCCATCTCCTGCTCTCTTCTCTCATTCAGTTTAAGGCCATCACATCGCAGGCAGCAGCCCCTGACACCTCCAAAGTGAGACACCCGAGATTTGTTTTCTCCTGTAAAGCAAGATTTTTGCTTCAGCATCATTCCACACTTCCTCCCAGGCACATTCTGGTGTCTTTTCGCGGGGATTTCCAAAGCCTAATCCTGTGTATCAGCTCCAGACTCCTCCAAGGAAGATACCCAGATGTTGTTTCTCCCTGATAATCCACTCTCCTCTCTGGGATCTGACCAAGATTCCTCCCTGATATCTCCCAAACTGTCCTAAGTGCTGCTGCAGTTCCCTGAGATCCCAGGTACAGACCCAGACTCCTCCAAGGATGACACCTGAAATGTTCTTTCCCTTCTTAGAAAGTCTCCCACCACCAGTATCCAACCAAGGTTGCTTGCAGGTATTTCCTGGAGTCATTTCTCTTCTTCTTTAGGGAGGCCTAATCCTGGGTAGCAGCCCCAGACTCCTACAGGGAAAATACCTTAGATGAGAAAAAACATCTGGGTAAGATTTTTTTTTCAGGATCCTCCCACTACTCCTCCAAGCATGTCTTTGGAATCTTTTCACCTATTCTTTAGGGGTGTCTAAGCCTGGGTGGCAGCCCCAGAGCTCTTCAAGGAAGATATACAGAGGTTTTCATCCCTGAAAGTTTGCTCTCTTCTCTGGGATCTGCGCAAGATTCCTCCCAGACATCTCCTAGACTGTCCTGAGCCCTGCTCCAGGGACCTGATATCCCACGTAGCAGACCCATAGTCCTCCAAGCAAGTCAGTGTAATTTTTTTTTTTTTTTTAATCTGTATAGCCATGTTCTGCACATTTGGTACATCTAACAGTTACTTTTTCTGCTAGTCCTGTCTCCAAAATATGCTGCTGTTCATGCCTGCCACTCACTTGAAAACTTGTCACATAGTTCCTCAGTAGAGGGTAACAGACATAATTTGTTTTCTGGGAGAAATACTTCTCATACACATCACTACCTCTGTACTGGTACAACGATTCAACAGTGAAATAGTGAATTCATGGTTACTGGGAAATTTCTACAAGACCACATTGCCTGGTAGTTTTCTTGACAGGTTTTTTCACACAGTTTCAGCCCCAAGACTTCCCTTCCCACACTGACAAAGGGAGCAACCCTAAGTAGAATTTCTCTCCCCATCCTCATGCTCCCAACCTCTCTCTCTGAACTACGTCCTCCTGCAGAAGCTGCACTCTCAGGACACTGAAATCAAAGGCACATTGGATCCTGTTCTACTCACTGAGGAGGGCTGGCTGTGGGGATTTCACCTCCAGACTGAACTGTGTCCTCCCATGTCCCCTGCCTTCTGCTGCTAGGGCAGAAGCAGGAGGGGAGGTCTCACCCTGACAACCCAGCAGGCGCTGACCCCAGGGCCATACAGGGAGGTGCCCCACACCTCCCCTTGCCCCAAACCCCCCAGCTTCCCCCTCCGCCACCCCCTCTGCCACACACAGCCCCAGCTTCCCACGCCCCACGGCACCTCCCCCCCAGACCTGTCACGCTGTACACGTAACTGCCACAGCTTCCCCCGCCACGCACAGGGACCCTCGGAGCTGCCCCTGCACATCCCCGCTGTCACACGCAGACAGCCTCCCCAGCTCCGCCCAGCCAGCACCCCCACACCACCCCGGGGGGGTCTCCACAGCTCCCCCCACGCCCCCCCCACTGTCAGAGGAGCTACCTCAGCGCTGCCCCCGACCAGACCTCACCGTTACATGCTGGCAGCCCCACAGCTCACACCCCCCTCACATGAAAAAGGCCCCACACCTCCCCCATCCCGACCCTGTCACACACAGGTGCCCCCACACCCCCCAGCCCTGCCCCCCACACGCCGTCAGCCCCACATCCTCCCTCAGACCCCCCGGCCCGGCGCAGGAGCCGGGCGGTCGGGGCGGGGGGCAGCCACAGTACCTGCGGCAGAGCTGGGGCTCCGCAGAGGTGAGGAGACTCCCCCCGCCCTCAGGCGGCGCAAGGGCTCCCCTTTGTCCAGCCGGGAGCGGGCGGGGGCGCCCGGCAGCCGCGGCCCCCCCACACCCGGGAGCCAACGGCCGCGCCGCGCGGGGGGGGCGGCGCCTGTTGCCGTGGCGGCACGGCGGGGGCGGGGCACGGCGGGGGCGGGGCACAGCCGGGAAGGGCCGGCCTGGGTAGACCTGGCCTCCCCGCGCTTCGCCAGGGCAGACCCGGCAGGAGCGGCCGCCACCGGGACCGGCCTCTGCCGCCGGGACTGGAGCCTGCGGGGACTCCGCTGGGTCCTAAAGGCTCCCGCCTGCCTCCCGGAGGCGGCAAAGCTGCTGCGGGCGGAAAGCGGGGAGGGGGGGGGTGTCGGTGTCATCCAGAACCACGAGGCAGGGGGGATAAACAAAATAAAACACACACACCCCCACCAAGAGAAAATCTGAACCCACCCGAGAAAACAACAGCTGAAGCCGCGCAGCGCCCGGCAGCGCCTGGGGGGGACAGGGAGGGTCGGGGTAGCCCCCCAAACCCCCACTGCACCCCCACATCCTACCACTCCCCCTCCCACTGCTCCCATACCCAATTCCCCCATATTTTAAGTGCCCCCCCTCACACTGTCGTTGTTCCCCCCACCCCCATTTTGGGTGTCTTCCTCCTGCATTTTGGGGTCCCCCCCACCGTACCAAGCACAGGTTGCTACACTGCAGCCACGCTCTGTCCACTTGTCTTGGGGTGGCCGGGTGATACAAAGAAATGATTACTTGTTTTGAGATTTATTTACTTATTTACTTATAGAAAACTGCTTAGCAACTTATTTATTTACTTATAGCAAGCTATAGTACTTTTTTCAATATTGCTAAGAATCCTGCTTGCCCAGACTGCTCTGTGGAATTTTACCAAGGACTACTGTGTTCATCAAAACAAAGCAGTTCACTGTGAAAATCTACCAAGGACTACAATGTCCAGCAAAATATTATACTTTTGGCCTTGAGGAACAGGTGGCTCTAACTAGTTGGAATTTTGCTAACGAGTAAAGATAGCCATATACAAATGGTAGAAGTTCTATTGGTTCTCTTAGGTAAGACAGAAAGTAAATAGTCTGAAAACCACTCTTGTTATTCAAGAAATTGGCCAAGAGAATCTGTGCATGCTCTGGGGAAAAAACAAAGTGAGAAAGACTACGAGCCTTCCTCCCAAAGCCCCTCGGAGACGCCCACCAAGAGGCAATGTGCAGGTGCAAAGATGACGTACACTGTTGACATCAGCCTTTCTAACTAACCCAGCCTTACTCATGCATATGTATGTTTGTGTTATGTAGTGCAATGAATATGGATATCCACACCCTATGAACTTTTGGTAAAATGTGCGGTGGGTGTGCAAGCTTTGTGGAGAAATCCCCCTGCACCCCGGCACTGGAGTAAACATCCCAGCTGTATAACTGTTCGAGTTGTATAGTCTTTTTTCCACAAATCACTGCCTTGGGAAGATGTGGGGGGGCTCTCTGGGGGCTGCCCTGACCCCCCTGCTGCGCCCCAGGGACGCTGGGCAAAATTCCACAAAACAGTCTGGGCAAGCAGGATTCTTAGCAATATTTTAAAAAATACTATAAGTAATACTATAACTTGCTATAAATAAGTAAATAAATCTCAAAACAATAATCATTTCTCAGTATCACTTTGTGGAGAAATCCCCTTGCACCCCGGCCAGAGTAAACATACCTGCTTTATAACTCTATTTGAGTTGTAGAGTCTTTTTTCTTCTAATCAACACACCATGGAGGCCACAGTCCAGCAGAAAGGTAGAAAGAATGATTCCGACTCTAAAAAGGCAAATTAGCAAAATAAGTCAAGAAACTACTTTAAAATGGTCTCAGGCACTTCCATTGGCACTGTTGCAAATCAGGGTAAAACCAAAAAGTGGCAGATTATGTCCTGATCTTTGGGGTGCCATCCCTTTCTGGGGGTTACATGGCCAGGGCCCTGGTCCTGAGCCCTTCTCGCAGCCCCGTTTCTGCTTCAGTCCTGCCCTGAGCAGTAAGGCTGGCAGTCATAAACTGGGGCACAGCCCAGCCCCGCAGCAACGGTGGTGTTTGTCTGGGCTGGTGTTGGACACCCGCATCTGTCACCCCCTGGGCGAGGCGCTGGCCGACAGGCTGTGAGCTGGGTGGCCCCGAGCCCCAGGCTGAAAGCCAGGGTGCAGCCGGGGAGCAGCAGAGCTCACAGCCTGGCCTCCCTGATGTCTCTAGGAAATTGTCTTCTCTGCTCATTCTGACCTTGTAAATAGAAGAATGACAGGGGCAGTTTCTGATTTAAGACTCTTGCCATGAAAAGAAGGAACCAGGAGATAAGGGAGTGAGTTTCCCCAGCTTTGCATGAACAGTGGGTGCCTGCCTAACAGCTCTACCTTTGAAGAGCAGCTAAAGGAGTGTTAAGAGGGGAACATCCTGTCCCAGAAGATGCCAGATGCTTGGATGATTGTCTGAGAAGCATGAATTCAGCAAGAATCAGCAATAACTGGGGGGAAAGGCAAAGGTAGCGGGGGGGGGGGGGGGGGGGGGGGGGGGGGGCGGTGGGGAGACTGTGACCACTGACTCAATTCAAGACCAGAAAGAATTGGTCCCCCCACGCCTGTAAGGAGCATGTGTGCTAATTTACACAGCAAGCAAGGGTAATTTAACTATAACTAACCAGCAGCAGATGCAATAGTAATTACGGACCCATGAGTGTAATCTTAGACAGGTTTTTACTAATCATGTAACAAGATAAATACGCAGCAGTTCCTTTGTGTAGCATGCCAGCTTTGTGGAATTGAACCTAGCCCCCAACTTTGCACAAATACGGATTAAACTGATTCAGCTCCGTGTTTAAGATTCCCTTTTTTGCACACTGGGTGATGAACACTGAAGGACAACAAAAGCCCTGTAAGAGTTAACAGAAAAACACACTACTCCTATTAGTGTAGTAACTCAAGGTGCTGGGGGTCTCCCGGGGGCTCTGGGGGAGGGGCTGCCCGGTGCCTGTGCCCAGGGGGTCTGTCTCCTCCCCCTCCCCTCCCCAGCTCTCACATTACTCCTGGGCCTGCGCTGGCCGGGCCTGCCTCCAGCTGACCGGGAGCGCACACACACACCCCCCAGGCATCCAGCAGGCAGGAGAAACCCCGACCCCTGCCCAGGGGCCTCACTCCTCACGGGTGACCCCAGTACTGACCTCAGCCGGGCCGCAGCTGGAGCAGAGGCTGCACCTCCCGGGAGCCAACATGGCCGCCCAGCAGCCCAGGCCTGCAGCTCCCAGCATGCCCTGGGAGCCAACATGGCCGCCCGGCAGCCCCGTGCCCAGGACTGCAGCTCCCAGCATGCCCCGGGGCGCCGGTTCCCGCGGTCTGACCCTGCGGGGACACCGTCCCCCGGCCCGGCCCCGCCCCCCAGCCCCATGGCCGCCTCCCCGGGCTGCTCCGGCCGGTGGAGCAGGGGAGAGGCAGGGGAAGAGTTGAAGGACAAGAAGAAGGAGAAGAAGAAGAAGAAGGAGGGACAGAGCGGCGGAGAGAGGTGGGACGGGCGTTGGGCTGGCTGGAGAGGGACGGGCGGCGGGCAGAGGGATGGGAACGGGCAGTGGGACGAGGAGAGTGGGGGGAGCTGGGCAGGGAGTGGGGGAGGGAGAAATACTGGTGAGGAGCCGGGCAGAGGGGCAGAGCGGGAGGAGGGTGGAGGGGAAGGGGACAGTGAGTGCAGGAAGAAAGAGAGTGATGGGCCTCAGGACGGAGGGTCAGCGAGAGCAGAAGGGCAGGAAGGAGGACAGAGGGACGGACAGACACAGGCTGGGCGAGTGAGCGGGCCGGGGGGCGAGAGACAGCAAAGGCACCAGGAGAGTGGAGTGACAGAGACGTGGGACGGGGAGCAGAAGAGAGGGATGGAGGGGAAAGGGTGAGAGGGAAGAGCAAGGGAGAGGCAGGGACACAGAGCACAGCACGGAGCAAGAGAAGATGGAAACTGTCCCTAGAGACTGAGTAACAGGGTGTGGGTCAGGACAAGGGGCAGAGAAGGACAGAACAGCGATGGCCTCCGGGGTGGAGATGGAGGAAGAGCGGAAGGGGTTGGGGAGCAGGACAGAGGCCCAGAGAGAAGGCCCAGGCAGCTGAGCAGGGGAGACAGGCAAGAGAGAGGGGCCAGGCTGCAGGAGAGCAGGACATGGAGACAGAAAAAAAGAGGAGAGGGAGAAGGAGCTGTGGAGAAATGAAAAAGTAGCAACAGGCTATAGGACAGACAGGGAGGAATGAGAAACTGCAGACAGGGAGTCAGACAGAGAAAGAAAGAGAAAGACAAAATAGCAATGGGCTAAAGACAGAGAGGGAGGGACTAAAAAATGGGGGCAGGGATCTGGACAGACAGCGATGGGGAGAGACCAGAAATGGCAATTATGAGTGCCCCCATTTCTCGAGCGCTCCCCCTGAACTGCATTACTGGGAGCCTCAGGAAGGTGCTGCCTGCCAAAGCCCTGCCCTGGGCCCAGTCCTGTGCACTAATATTGGGGCCAATCATGCTGCAAAGTGGCCAGGGCCAGGGAAAAAAAGCCCATCTGGGGGAAGAAAAATTGCCTATTTTTTTTTCCTTTGTCTGCTTTTTTGTTTGCTTTTTAAAAAGTATGATGTAAGCTCTAAATACAGTCTGAAAATGAAAAAGGAACCAGGCGTACCAGGCTGGTCACATTTAAAGGCCAAACCCATTGAACAGCTGCACAAACCATCGCTTGCTCTCGCTGCGCACATTCCACCCCCTGCCTGCGTCTTGAGTGTTCCCCGGCAACAGCACCACCAGGCAGCTCAAAAAACCATACTGCCTGCAAAAACTTGAGCACAGCTTAATTCTGTGAAATTTGCCCTCTTTCTAGGCCGCTGGTTAGAGACTCCTCTGTCAAGAGACGGCTCAGGTCCACGCCAGGGCTGGCGGTGCTGCTTTCCGGGTCCCGTGATGGTGATGGGCGGAGGGGCAGGTTGCCGTGTCCCAGGACTGGGTACATGGGTGGGACTCCAGGGTCACCCCTGCCTTTTTTTTGCAGCAGAGCCCCAGCTGGTGCCAGCCCTATGCTTCAGCCCCAGAAAAGAGCTCTGGAGGAAGGAAAGAGCTCTTTCCCCGGAGGTAAGAGCTCTGGCTGGATGCCATCCTCAGGTGAGCCCCGCTGCAGTAGCAAACCTCTGGTGCCAGCGTGGCCGTCAGTGGGATGCTCCAGCTGAGCTGAAAGGGAGCTCGAGAGCTGGGGGAGAGCTACCCCACTGCTGGGGCAGCTGCGGGGCAGCGCTGGCCGACTTACTCAGCTTTACTTGTTGGTAAAGTGACACCGAGCCAATCCTGCTGCAACCACTTGCTCCTTTTGTGCCTGGATTTCTTCTGATGTAAATGGTGCTGGAGGGGCTGCAGGGGAGACAGCAAAGCCAGGTTCAGTGATACAGAGCTCCTCCTTTGTCCATTCCCTGTGCACGGGCAAAGGAGTAGAGCCCAGGAGATGCAGGTGAACCCACTGCCCTCGACTGGTCTACTCATGAAAGTCTTGGACCTCAGTGGATCTGTAAGTGTCTTTGTTGTTCCAGCTGGGTCAAGGCAGTGACTCTGCTTTCTAGCATGGACCATCAGAGGAGTTTCTCCCACTTGGCCTTTGTTCTCTTATCTAGCCGGTGACATTAACTGCCTCCACCATCAAGGCTTTGCTTCAGTGCCAGGCAAAAGTAAGCAGTGGCTGCATTTCTCCTCTTTGGCATTGTGAGGGTCGGCCTTTCTGGGATGGGAAGCCGTCAAGACCCAGGCCTCTTCCTCCCTGGAGGAGTTGGGGCGGAAACCTCCAGTGCCGGGGTGAGAGCACAGAGGGGCAGGCTGTGTTCCCTGTGCTCACGCCAGTGCCCGGCTGTGGCTGTTCTGGCCCACGTGGCAGCCGAGAAGGGTGCTGGGGCAGGGCTCTGTGGGGCAGGTCCCGAGGAGCTGGGTGCAGCACAGGCGTGGGGAGAAAATAGCCCCATGGTGCACGGAGCCCATGACTCCCTCCTGGGGGTCAGGGCCCTGAATTGCACGTCTGTGGGGTGAGAGGCGATCATCTTCATTTACCTATGGGCAGAAGGAGTACCACTTTCATACAGAAAGTAATCTGGGATGGATTTTTTTTTTTTTCTTCCCACCTGGCCAGAGTATCCCACATCACTGTCCTCAGACTCCAAGGCATGGAGAAGATCTCAGGAGAGCCCTGGCCGAGGAGCCAGTGCGGGAGCAGCTGGAGCCAAAAGCACCTGAGCCTGAGGAGGTCAGAGCACACGCTGCTGTGCAGACAGGTGGAATGCTGTAAAGGTCTTGATTTCATGGCCAACTCAAAGCCCATCGATCCAGATACACCTGGAACAGGCAGTTCATGGTGCAGCTGGGAGCATCCCCTTGGGTGGTGGTTCTCTAGCCATTGCCCTTATAACATCTTGGAATTTACTGCTTTGAATGTTAACAAACAGGGTGAATTAGGGTGGCCTTTCCAGAGGTTAACTGACCTTTCTTCAGGTTTCAGTGCACAACCTGGCACACAAGCCAGGGCTTCTTTCTTTGTTTTTTCCAGATGCTCATCAGATGTGGCCTGAGGTTTGTGACCGGTGCCACTGCTGGGCCCTGCTGAGCCTGCTGCCCAGCGGCACTGAGGCTCCTCTCCGTTGGCACAGAACCAGGTGGTCTGTGGTGGGAGTTTTGTTCTCTTACCACTTGACTAATGTAGATTTTGTTGTGTTCTCTATATCCCTTCTTTTCTGAGCAGGGTCTCTTAGCTGTCTTGTAGGGGACAGGTACCATTCAGACCAAGTGCCCACATTTCAGATGTGGTGTCACCTCCAGGGCAGTTCTGACAGGGGGAGGAAGAGAGCTGCGTGTTCTTCACGGTGAGACCCGGTGCTCTGGGCTGCAGTGTCTGACATCTGCTCAGTGACGCCTGCTGCCAGGAGTCCTTCCGAGGAGGGCAGCAGGGCTGGCAGAGCACACGGTGTCAGAGGGTCAGCAATCACGACCATGTCCCTCGTCAGTTGGGCTGTAGGTTTTTGCCATCTTACTTCACAGGAGTCACTCTGCAGCACGGTGTTGGGATGTAGTTTATCCTACTAAATCAAAAGGCAGAGTCATGACTTCTGAAGCTCAACAGACCCCAACACGTGTCTTTCCTTATGCTTTTGCTTTCCAGAGTTGTGTTCTGATGAGCCTGGGGACCACGGAATAAAGGTGGAGATGGTGTGTCAGGCAGACGTGCTCCTTGAGCAACCACCCACTTTGGTGCACCTTGAGCAACCACCCGCTTTGGTGCACCTTGAGCAACCACCCGCTTTGGTGCACCTTGAGCAACCACCCGCTTTGGTGCACCTTGAGCAACCACCCGCTTTGGTGCACCTTGAGCAACCACCCGCTTTGGTGCACCTTGAGCAACCACCCGCTTTGGTGCACCTTGAGCAACCACCCGCTTTGGTGCACCTTGAGCAACCACCCTCTTTGCTCTGCAGCCTGGCAGAAGAAGGAGGAGCCATGGCCTGGCAAGCTGAAGGAGGAGAGGCAAAGCCAGGCTCACAAACCCTGTAGCAAAACAACCCATATCTGCATTTTCTGGGGCAAACCAAGGCAGTAGACTGTATCTTTGAAGCAGCTGTGCTCTGGGACTTTGCCTTGTTAGATGGCTCATCAAGAGGACAAGCCTGAGAGCAAGCTTTTTCCATACCTCATACAATTGTAAGTCAAGCAGTTAGCTTAGCCGTGTTCATGACGGTAACACCCTAAACAAATACTTGCAAGGCTCTGAAATTCAAAAATTCATCCTCCTACCTTATAACCTAAGTAGCAGCGCAATGCAGCCGTGATTTCCAAGTAGTCAATGGATGATAGGAGTAATTCCCTATCAGCAGTAAGCTGGAAAGTTATACCTGTATTATTCATTGTAACTCAACCTTATACATTTTTTTTTCACTCTTGCCTTATAAGGATATAACAGAATATCCTGTTTGTTACAACAAACAGGGTAGAAAATAGGAATGCTGGAAAGTGCAGAAAATCCTGGAGCACCTTCTGCTTGCCCCACGCCTAACTGTCATCTTTATTTGCAGTCCCAGTAACGCCATGTGTCTGGGGATCACGGCATGCTGAGGCAGCAGGAAAGGCTTAGTCTGGCCAGTCACAAGGCACTTGCCTTTCAGATCTATCACAAAGAAAGCCAGTACCTCGAGGAGGAAGTTCCCCTCCAGCCTGTGGGGGTTTTGCTGCTGCCCAGGCTGAATGCACGCCTGCTCTCCAGCACTTCCTCCTGGGAATGCTTTTTGCAGAAGTAGAGGCTGGAGGGACCAGATGCTGCATAGACTCGTGTCCTCGGTCGTTCTGTTGTTTGAGTTGTTCTTCCAGGTCAGAGAAGTGGCGACTGAAGTCTGAATGTTTGACAGGTGGCATTCTCTTGGCAGGAACCGTGTGAAGGCCGGCAGACACCGCCACTGCAGGCCCAGGAGGAGCCCTCCGCGCCGTCGGCACCGTGGGCATTTGATGAGCAGGTCTCGGCCGAGCTGTTTGACTCGGCCTTGCACATCGCTAGTGAGAGCGACTCTTCTAATTGACCCCACTGAGAGAGGTTTGTGTTATTTTTTCTTTCTCATATGTGCATATAGCAATGTAGCAGGCAGAATAGACATAAACCAGACTTGACAGTCCCATTCTATGGTATTATGTGCTCAAAGGAACCTTTTTTTATTCCTTTACAATTTTAGCTAGGTGTGGGAGAGAGGCAAGTTGACATCGGCCTGTCAGCTCTGCGCAGCCCCTGAGAAGCAGCAAGGCTTTGATAAGAAACAGGCCTTGGGAGAAAGATCCGAAACTGCTGAGTTGTGCCCAGGTGGCAGGGAAAAACAACAGACAGCGGCAACACTGAGCTGTGGGAAAATCCTGAACTGTGGGAACTTACCGCCACGTGAACAGCGCCTGAGCGAGCAGGGGATTGGTCTGCACAGCCCCTGTGAGAGTGGTTCTGTGCTGATAGGAGAAAAGGCTGAGAGCTGTCAAATTGTTGATTTGCTAATTGTGGAGTAAAAGCTTTAACCATAGCATAAATATGTCCTATTGTAATAATAAAGGGTCTTTGCTTTTGCACTTCATGGAGAGTCTGTGTCTCAGTTGCCACAGCTAGGAGAAGGGAGAAATGCATGTCCAGTCCCTGTTCCAATAAATAAACCACAATGAAGAAAAACCCGAAACCAGCATCTGGACGAGCAGCTAGATCGACTTTGCCCAAAACTTTAGATTGTAGAGCTTAGTTTTCTCAGGTGTTGGCTGCAGGGGTTGGGTAGGGGTCTCCTGATGGAGGCGGGAGCTGTGGGAAATTCAGGCCTGTTGGGATCCCACCATGTAGCAGCGGGTAGTGACGACAGGCAGGTGTCCTAAAGGGGGTGGATTTACGGAGGAGCTGGGGAGGGCCACAATAAGCTGAGAGGCTGGGAACCCTGTTTCTTCCTCCAGCTCTTACTGCTGGATGCGTGTCCCAGGTGGCGCAATGGGGAGATGATGTGCAGCCTCCTCCCAGTTCAAAGTTAAATGTGGTCCTGCAAATCCCATGTGGATCTCTTCCCCAGTGAAGCAGAGAGCAGAAGGGAGCTTTCCTTGGGCTGCTTCTGCGTGGACCCTGATGCCCTTGGTGTAGTGTGAAACACTCACCCCGGTCCCTGGAGAGGAGCCAGGCGCCAAGCTGTTCAGCACTTTTAAAGCCGGCCTGCTCCTAGGGCAAGCCCAGGAACAAGCGTTTCCCATAGCTGAGAAGCTTTGCTGGTTGAGACAGGGATTGCCCAAGTGAGCTGGCAGACAGGGGGAGTGCTGCTTCCAAAATGCTCCCTTTGGAGCCGTGGGCCTGGCATCCGTTCATAAATCCAGCCTCCAGCCACTGCAAGGTGTACATCGCTTCCCCAAGGCACTTGAAATGTATTGCCATCCATTTCTCTTCAAGCAGAACACACAGTAGTGCCAGGTATAGGAAAAGTCTTCTGAGGTGACCCTGTGTGCTTCCTTAGAAAAGATAAGTGTCTGCTCTGTGTAAGAGAAGTCTGTAGGTGGATTTACACATCAGTTTTCTAAAGCTCTTACGGAGGTTGAGTATCATGTTATACAACTATTTCTTGAACCTCCAGATTCAATGTTCCTGATGAGGTTGGTGTAGCAAACTAGCATCTTTCCACCTCTTATTGAAAGAGCCTTTTTGTTTGAGGAGGAAGATATGTTGCCCAGACTGTTCCCTTCTACTCTGTGAACATCCGTTCCCCCAGACAAAGGTCATTTCAGGCTGAGGAGAGACAATTGATGGGAGCCAGTTTTAAGGTGGTGTTAGAACAGCTCAAACTGCGTATAGAAGCACAGAAAAATATTTAGGTTGAGCTGATTTCTGTATGAAGAATCTCCTAAAGGTCTATAAAGTAGGAAACAAAAATTCTTGTTCTTGTCTGTTCCAACATCTGCCTGTGGCTGCTCTATAAATCCATGAATTGAAAACAATTAAGAAAAACCCAAGCTCAGAGAATCGTGATATACAGAATCTACATGACGGCTCTCAGCCACTCTTGGGAATTAGTTTGTAGTGTCTGTGTTTAGAGAAGAGCTTGAATCGTTGATTTCACAGCAAACACAAGTCACATTCTGTATTTATTTTGGGATCTGCATATATAATTTGCATTAATGCAGTTCCCATTACTACCAAAACAACAGTACTTAGATGGGATCAGAAAACTGCTTCGTGAGCTAAATTTTGACTATTTGATAACAAACCTTCTTCCAAAGTGAGAAGAGTAAGCAAGCTAGATGAGCGAAAATCAAGATAAAGAATTAGTTTAGATCAGACAACCAGCAGTATGAACTGAGGGGCAAGAGTAAAATCAAGTTTAGATCTAAAGGCAGGGAAGCAGGATCCACACTGCAGTTCTTCGCCGAAGTTGTCTGTCTGGTTTTGAGCTGGAAGTCTCCTCGCCCAGCAGGTTTGAACCACTGACGGAGACTCACACTGGAAGTTTTGCTCCACGTCTGCCCTGACGGCATCTTTGCCAGCTGCCCCAGTTCCCCGCTCTTACCATGCCGTGCAACCCGCTGAGCTGTGATTAACCGCTCTGTCTGATGAGGGAGCACAGGCAGGCGTTGGGGGGGCGTCTGCCCACGAGTGGGGAGCGACGGCTTCACCAGGCAGCGCAGAGGGACGGGGAGGGTCTGCCTGTTGGTACCCTCAGGGTTGGCGATGCCAGGCATTGCTGTGCTCCGTTTCTCACCGTCATTCTGGGAGCACAGCTCCTGCCTCAGCGCTTGATGGCTGAAGAGTATCGAAAATAAGAGGGGACGGTTGGGTGCTGCAATCCGAGATCCACAGCAGAGAGCGTGCCAGGCAGGAGCACAGCCTGTCCCGTCCCCAGGAGATGCAGAGGAGTGCCTGTCTCCCAGACTGGGCACCTGCTTGCCGTCCTGGGTGTGCCCAAGTGTGTCCCTCGGCTTCACTCTGAACTGGAGCCAGACCTTCTCTGTCAGTGCAGGCAACCTGCACGTCTCATTCCTTGGAAATATGGCCTCTGCTAGTGCTACCCCCTGTTTTGTGTCACAGCTGAGCAGTTAGAGCTTGGGGGAAATATCCAAGTTCAGTGCCCTCCTTAGACCCAAGGAGTTCAAATCCACCCCTCTCCTAAGAGTTCCTGAACCACTGTGACCCACAGAGCATCCTCAGCTTCCTCCACTGACTGCAGACCTCATGGTACTGGAGAGTAGGAGACATGGGCAGAGGGAGAGCGTGTGGGAGCAGCTCCTGCCACCCAAGGAGCAGAGCAGTCCGTGTGGAGGAGAGGGCTGGGTCCTGTTCCTTGCTCCCGGGATTATATTCGCCTTTACCCAGTTACTGTTTGATGCAAAATAGCGACATAGCGCTGAGGGATCTGGGGTAGTTGGGATCTGTCAGTGCTAGGTTAACGGTTGGACTGGATGATCTTCAAGGGCTTTTCCAACCTAGCTGATTCTGTGAAAATATATAGTAAATCCAAGGCAAGAGTCTCATGGATAGTCATAGTAAATGAGTAATAAGTCAAAGGCCAGGAACTAGAGCCCAAACCCAGCTGCGGGCATGACACTGTGGATCGAGTATGCTTCCCACTGGGAGACTTTGCCCTCAAAATGGGTCATTTTTAGGGGTATTAGCTGAAGAAAAGCCTGAAATGCTAAAGCAAGACTTCATCACATCTTTTGCAGCTTCTTTTTCTTATGTTTGCCAGTGCACGTGAGCAGCATGGTTTTCTCTCCTATATAGTGTACAAAACCCATCTTGCAGGAACAACCCCATATTAAATAGAAAAGAAGTGGCAGTAGTGATTCCTGGAAATATACAGCTTATGCTGGTAAAGACTGGAACTGGAGATGTAGCTGTGAGTTAAAGGTTTTAAGAGGAATTAAGATAAATCTCTTAAAAATACAGGTCCTTTCAATAGTGGGCATTACAACTTACAATTACTTTGCCAGCTGCTTCTAATGGCTTTGCTGGAACATTTAGAGACCCCTGGGGTCTCTAAATAAAGCCATCTGCAGAGACAGCGTGCCACTTACTCCTCTGGTTGCTGCACTGGAGTGGTGAAGATACATGTTCGTATTTTAGTCTCTTTGCCGTATGCCAGGATGCTTTTGAAGGCGAGGAAGCTCAACAAATTAAGCGCTTTATGTTTTTAGGACGAACTGTCTTGTGTCAGCACTGGTTCACTTACAGCTCTGTTTCAGTGCATGACTCTATGCAAAACCTAGCATCAAGACTGACATGTAGGTATGTCTATATAGAAAGATGTTTGTGCACGAAGAAGATGAGTAAGTTAAATTCTGTGTTTTCTGTACCTTGGTGGTTATGAAACAATGGTGAAGTTGCAAATAAGGAAGACTTACAGAAAAAAGATCAAATTTTAATAAGCTCGCATGCATCTTGAGTTTTGGGAATCCAGTTGCGCTGCTGCCAGCGCTGGGGCTGTTGGCTCCGACTGACCAACAGCCCGACCCCAGCGGACAGTGGAGGGGCCCTGGGCTGGGGGTTCTCTCCAGCATGGCCCCTCCTCTCCTGCCCTAGGGAGCCCAGCGCAGGACGGAGCGGAGGGAAGGACCCCCCCTCTCTCCACCTGCTGGCAATGCCTCTTGCCTTGGGCTTCCCCGCTGGCTCCAGTTGGACTTGGTGCCGCTGCTCACCACCCCTGGGCTTGGCTCTTCAGGCATTTTCTACCCACCTCCCCCTCTCCTCAGCCAGCCCACGCTGCTTCAGCGTCTCCACAGGGCTGTTCTGGCAAACGCTGCGGAAAGCCTTCCTCACGGCGGGGTGGACAGTGGCCACCACACTCCTCTCGTCTCCCCAGCCGGTCATTTCACCACGGAAGGTTATTAGGTGGGGCGAGCAGGCTTTCTCCTGCTGGACCCCTGCTGACTCCTAGTTCCAATGACCATCGTTCCTCCGTGTTTCCAGGCCATGCTGTGGCATTCCCAGCACCTCCATGAACACAGGATTCCCTTTTCTTATCCAATATAATAATACGTTCAGGGTATCTGGTCCTATCTAAAACTGCTATGGAAATGCTTGTGTGCTCGGCCTTAACTCAGGCATGGTTTTTTCCAAGCCTCTCCAAGAACGTGACTGTGAACACTATAGTAACTATTGAACAAGATGTGCGGGCTTTGTCCTCATCAGTCTGTACGAGAGGGGAGAAGCAGCTGTGGTAATTCCCCCCCCATGCTTGCTGGGCCGCCTGGCACTTGGTGTGATTCCAACCCCTCTCCTGGGCCACACACCAGCCGAGGGTGGTGTGGATTGTAAATGGCAGGGGACTAAAGCCTGCAGCTCATCGAGGATGAACTGGAGTTCACTGCCCATTGGCCAGGATCCTGCAGCCACTCGTCATGATGGTGCCGGGGAAACACACACAGAATGTCAGAGGGGGGTGTCTTGGGAGGAACCAGGCACCTGGGGAGTCCCCAGCCCCACTCTGAGGGGACCCAGGTGTCTGGGGGGGGGGGTATCCTGGTGTGTGTGGGGGTCACTGGAGTGGAGGTTGGTCACAGTGGTGGGGTATTTGAGGCTGTTGGGGTTGTGTGCTGTCACCCCCATTTCAATGGAGCCTGACCATTTGTCCACCAGCTTGTCAATACAGACCCGGGGCAGGTCATGGGGAGGTGTAAGGGGACCCCCCCAAAACCCCCCAGGAGACCCTGCTGGCTCCCAAGATCCGCACCCCCTGTGTGCTCTACAGCATCCCCAATATCCTGTGGGGCACCCAGTTGCCCCCAGGACACCCAGTATGTCCCCAGGGCACTCTCGGGTCCTCAGAGTTCTCCCCAAGCCCTGCCCCCAACCCTGGGGTACCTCCTAAGACCCCTATAACTCACCAAGACATCCCCAGAACCCCTGTGATGCCCCTCAGGACATCTATGAAACACCAGGAGCACTCAGGAGCCCCATTTGACCTCCCAGAACCACTCTAAGTTCCCCTCGGGAGCACATAACACCCCCAGAACCCTTCTAAGGCCCCCAGGACCCCCATAACACCCCCAGGATCCTTCCAAGAGCCCACAGGACACCTCTAAAGACCCTCCCAGCACCCCTTGACACCGTCTATGACCCGCCCAGGACCCCTGGGATGCTGCTGAAGACCCCCATAAGAGCCACATGACCCCCCCCAAGCCTGGCTGTCTTGCACCCATTGCTCAGCTTGGCAAGGGCCCCGCGCATCTCATGGAAAAGCAGTGCCTCATTGGACAGCAGCGCCCCTGGACCCGCCCACGCCACTCCTGAATAGACCACGCCCCCTCCGGGGCCACACCCCCCGGAGGTGCCACACCCTCAAGAGAACTCCCTTTCTCGTCACTATGGCAAGGGAGAGTGGAGAAAGCCCCGCCCCGAGGTGGGACACACCCCTGGAGAGGCCACGCCCCTAAAGGGGAAATCCACGCCCCCCTCAGAGGCCCCCTCAGCCACAGTTCAATAATAATGGGCGTGGCTCTGGGGCTAGCCCCACCCACCAGCAGGCCACACCCTCTGAGACGCTCCACCCACTGGGGAGAGATCCCACAGCTGCAGGTGGAGACAGGCCACGCCCCAGCACAGCAGACCCCGCCCCGGGAAGGCTCCACCCAGGAGGCTTTAACCCATGAGGGGTTAAGGGAGAAATGGGGCAGAAATGGGGGGAATGGGGGTCCCGGGTCACCGGGGCTGTGGTTGAGTAAAGGCCGAGGGCAGCCATGGAGCCAGGGCCCGGCAGGACCAGGACCCCATCACCGTGGAGGGGCTCACGGCCGGCCCCGCTCCCCCATGTCCGTGACGTTGTGAGGGGGTGACATCATAATGGGGTGGTTCCAGAACCACCGGGCAGGGTTTCCAGGGTGATGCTGGGGGGCCACAACAACGCTCCGCAGCACCACAGGGAGAAGCACCTGGCACTGCCTTGGGCTGCAGCAGGGGTGACAGCTCAGCGCCTGCTGGCTCTTCGTCCTCACGCCCGGAGAGGCAGGCGAGGGAGATGGCTTCCCCCAGCTTCAGCGATCGCTGCCTGGAGGGGAAGGGCTGTGACGTGGTCATCAGCGTGGACGGTGTCGAGTTTGAGGCTCATGAGACCATCCTATGTAGCTGCAGCGACTATTTCAGGTCGGTGCTGGACGCAGGAGGGGATGGGGACAGACGGCAGCTCCTGGCCTGGCTCACAGCGCCTGGGGGTATCTCCAGCGCTCCCACCAGCACTAAACTCTCACCCAGCAGTTCCCCTGGTCCTGGTCCCTCCCTGAGCACCAGAACTCACCCCCAGCCCAGCACCTACCAGCAGCTCCGGGGCGGTGCCTGACGAGCCCCGAGGCGGTGCAGGGCTGGCAGCATGGCTGGCCGGGCTCACCTGCCCTCGGTGCCAGGAGGTTTTCCTGCCCCACAGGACGTTACTCGCTGCTGCTCTTGCTGAAGCGAGGGGACCCTCGCCCTGTTGCTCTCTGGCAGCAGCTTGAGGCTGTGGCTCCTTTTTACAGCCCCAGCTCCTCAAACGGGCACTAACCCACTGCCCGGCCTCCCGGCATGGCTAGTGCAGGTGCCCACGCTGGTGCCCAGGGAAGGCAGCCCAGGGGATCAAGGGATCTGGGCTTAACCCAGCAAAGCTGGTTTTCACCCCCTCCCCCCCGCTGCTTTGGTTTTGCAGGGCTTTGTTCAGCAGCGGGTGGAACAGCGCCGAGAAGCCAGTATATAAAATCTCCGGCACTTCACCTGACATGATGAGCCTCATCATCAACTATGCCTACACCGGGACAGCGCCGGTCACGGTCGACAACGTGGAGAGTTTGCTCATCGCAGCAGACCAGTTCAATGTCATGGGCATCGTTGGGCTGTGCTGTGAGTTCCTCAAATCCCAGCTCTGCTTGGAAAACTGCATCGGCATCTGGAGGCTCACAGGGTATTACTTCTGTCCCGACCTGCGAGACGCAGCCGACGCGTTCATCCTCCGACACTTTGCAGAGGTGACCCGGGTGTCCACAGAGCTGCTCGACCTTTCCATCCCTGAGCTCAGTCTCCTCGTCGAGCAGGCCGAGCGCGGCGGGAGACGAGACGACGCCGTCTGCGAGGCTGTCGACAGATGGGTCGCTCACAACCTGCCCAGACGCCAGCAGCACCACGCAGCCTGGCAGCAGCCACAGCGCGGCTACCCTGCGCGTGGGTGACGCGGCAGCAAGCCCAGACAACATCTTTCCCCGTTTCTTCTCTACTTTGATAAATTTCACCTCTTCGACCTACACTTAAACATGACATGCTAAGTCCGTATGGTGGTTTCTGTTGTGTGGGTTTATTTTCCCTTCTTTCAAATCAATTAGAACACACCCCATGAGAGGAATAATTGCTTGGAGGTTTGGTAGGCTGTTCTTGTGTATGAAGCCAATTTGTGCCGTGACGAGCCGCCCCTTCCACTAACAGGTTACAGCCATTTCTCCAGGGGTGCCTCCGGTAGCAATCGCAGCAATCCTCACTGCACACAGCCTGCGCTTTCTCCTGAAAAGCCCGTGGAGTAACACAGGGAAAACACGGTGATAGGGGCTTGAACGCTCCTCACTGGCTGAGAATCTGGTTGCAGTTTCAAGAGATTGCCTGTATTGCCTTTTTTTGGAGTATTTACAAACCCATGAATCTCCAGTGTCACCGTCATTCCAACCCAGCGAGAGGCCCCACTGCCGGCCCTCGGAGAAAGCCGGAGCAGGGACCAAACCCAGCTCCAGTCAGCCCAGGAGATCACAACAGACCCAGATGCAGAATTACACGCAGACCTGGCAAACCCATCACCGCCCCTTCAGAGAACTGCAGTATGGTTTGTGTTGGAAGGGACCTTAAAGATCACCAAGTCCCACACCCTGCCCCGGGCAGGGACACCTTCCACTAGCCCAGGTTGCCCAAAGCCCCGTCCAGCCTGGCCTTGAACCCTGCCAGGTAGGGGGCAGCCACAGCTGCTCTGGGCAGCCTGTGCCAGGGCCTCACCCCCTCACAGGGAAGAATTTCTTCCTCAGATCTAATCTAAATCTCCCCTCTCTCAGTTTAAAACCATTACCCTTATCCTATCCCTACCCCCTGATCAAGAGTCCCTCCCCCCTTTCCTGCAGCCCCTTTCAGCCCTGGGAGGCCACTCTAAGGTCTCCCCTGAGCCTTCTCTTCAGCTGAACCCCCCCTCTCTCAGCCTGTCCTCACAGGGGGGTGCTCCAGCCCCCCGAGCATCTTTGAGGCCTCCTCTGGACCTTCTTGAGCTGAGGGACCCCTTCTGGGGGCCCAGAGCTGGACACAGCACTGCAGGGGGGTCTCACCAGAGCTGAGCAGGGGAGAGAATCCCCTCTCTTGACCTACTGGCCACAATTCTCTTGATGTAGCTCAGGACACGGTTGGCTTTCTGGGCTGCAAGTGCACCGTGCTGGCTCATAGTCACTGTCTATGCCAAGCTCACTTTCTTACATGAAATGTGTCTTTAAGTCATTTCATCTTTCTATAGTCATTTCCCCAGAAAAAAACTTACTGTCCTTTATAAAGTGCTTTGAATTCTATGGATGAGAAGGACTGTATGAAAAGAGTCAGATTTTAATCACTATTGTTACTATTAACCTAATATGATGATTTGTCAAATTATGAGTTTAATGACACATACTTATCAAAAGTAATTAGTGATGCTGGCAGAAAAGCCCTATATACTACTTTCTACAGTTGGCCATATTGACAAAAACAAGGCTTGTTTAGTACAGAAATGTTCCTGATAAATTCCGGAACTTCCTGACAGAGCAAAAGCTGTGTATAATCCCTTCATGAGGAGCAGAAGAGCAACCCAGGACGGACACTACCCAATTCAAAAGCTGATACGATTCAGGGGTCACCCATCACGAGCGTGGAAACACATCCGACACGTTTTCCCTGCAGGAGCTCCATGAGCACAGACGGCACCAAGAACCTCTTCCACTGCTTTCAGCACGTGGAGAAAGAAACACCCAGATTCGGATAAACCCCATCGGCAGCCCGGCTGTTCAGGAAAAACCCGGCAGCCAAACTCGGTGTCAAGAGAAACAACGGGCCGAGGCAGCCAGAGGGTGAGTGTGGACGTTAAAAACTGCTGCTATGAACCACTCCGGTGTGAAATCCAGTCGATGGACAGCCTGGGACTGGTTTCATCATGCTGTGCTCGTGCCACCTCGAAGAAAGTAGCTGAGACTTGGTAAAACCAAGGGAGGAGGTGTTGCTGTCACAGTTAAGTTGCTGAATTTGGTAAGATACATGGACCTTCGGTCCCCTTAATACGTGAGCAGAGCAAATTTTTACCCTTACTGAATCAAACTGTACACACCACAGTGCTTTATCCCTCGAGCTCAGTTTCTGACTAAGTCATGTTCACCACGAAGTGCAGCCCACTTTTTCATTCACATTTGCAGTGGGATATAGCAAATATGAATTCTGGCCACACTTGTTGCCCTTTTCATGTTTAAAACCTCACTGAAATGCACAGCATGACTGCAAGGTGTTCTACTTCTAACAATATGTATTTTGTTGTACGAAAATTGAATCACAATCAGAGGTAGAGAATATTTGGGAAAAAAATGGAGTACACGATCAACGCTGTAGAAAAAAAAAATCCAGAAGAGCTGTAAAAGTCAAAAGTGACAACATCTTCCTCTTTCTGGTAAGGATATTTAATTATTAATCCACATAACAAAAATAGTGAATGTTAAAGAACCTTCTGCTTTGGCAAACTTTAGTTTATATTTGGTTAAAATCCCTATTTTTCCTGTAACATTTTCTTTGAGAGGTTCTCAAGGTACCTCATAACATGCCTGTGAAATACATCACTTCTCTCCCTTACAGATGAGAAAATCAAGCAAAGCGTAATTAATTCATCCTTCTAAAGCTGCAGTCATCCCTAACACAGAGATCAAAGATTCTGGGAGTGAGGGAGCGAAACAGAGAAGCGATGTTAACCCCGGTCTCCAAATCTCCTGGTAAATCAGGGATAAACCTCCTTGCAGGGTGCTAAGGAACCGATTTGAGATTAATCTCTCAAACACGGCCACCCCTCGCCAGGCTGCAGGCAGAAGGATGTGCCACCAAGACAAACGAGGCGCTGCCATCCGATGGTGTCACTGGCCTGTCATTTGCAATCCACTGACAAAATGGTACTGAACTGCTGACCTAAGTCTGCAGAGAGGGAACGGAGGTTGTATGGGGCAGAGCTGGGACTGAGAATAAGATCGGATCACAGTGTGAAAAATCTGTTCCTTCCCAATTACTGAGCTTCTCCGATAAGCTGGAGGTTAAAAACAATCCTGCCAAATCACTGATGATTTCATCAAATATACAGAGAACTCGAGGCTGAAGTGTCTATTTTGCTTGACAAGCAAAGCAGACACACTGAGAGGGAGGGAGTAAAATACATTAACTACAGACTGAGTGAGAGGGTATCAGAAAACATTCTGATTTTTCAGAAAACCTTCTTTAAGATCCCCAAAGTGTATGCAAGGCAGTTAGGGGGAATCTTTGGAATTATGGGGAATCTTTGGCTGGCTTCTCTTGCCAAAAACAACTGGAGGTTGACAAAAAGTCAGCCCTATGGTGGGCCTGCCCCATCAGCACACACACAAACGTTTATTACCCCAAAGAAACAAGTCCCCCGCCCTCAGAAACCTGAAGGATGTGGGTTTAGTAGCCACTACATCCAAAGGCTGTGGTTAGGAACTGTAACCAAGGCATAGCCAAGACACCAAACAAATGCAATAAAATAAAAACAGAGCAGTAAAAATTCAGCTTTGGTCTAGAAAAAAACCCACCACTATTCTGCATGGTATCACTAACGTTCAAAATAATGTCTGAAGGCTTCACCAGATGCCAGATTTCTTTATCATCACACACGATGTACAACACTTCCCATCTTAAAAGCCCACACCGACGTGAAGGGATGTTGCCTGCAGGAAATGCGACCAGGGACCCAGCACATTGCCTGCAACGCCAAAAAGCAGCAGTAACACGGGATGGGAACAGCTGGCCCAGGAGCAGCCCTGCAGGAACAGCCTGGGAGCTGCAGGGAATCAGAAGCTGGATGCACACCATGTCTCATTAAATGACAGCAAAGGTCCCCGGTGTGTCCGAGCTGGAGCAGAGCCTCCGAGGCACGAGCAGCCACCCCTCAGCTCTGCCCAGCACTGAGGAGGCTGCTGGGCACTCGGCTCCACGGGAGCCAGCTCACGGGCTGATCCACCAGCAATCGAGAAAGTGCGATGGACACTTAGGAGAAGTTTGGAGCCAACGGAGCCGTCCGGTCTTGGGAGGAACTGGGGTCTGCATTTCTGCAGCAGAAGACCAAAGCGGCAGAACACAGCACAAAGCCAGGAAGCTGAGGAGCAGCAGCTCTGCTGAACGTCGGCCGTGGGCAAAGTGGGAAACAGCAGATTTCAACAGCAGCAGGGATGCTCCAGGTTAGAGCTCAGGGAAAACTGTCCAGTGTAAAGGCTGATAAAGCGCTGGCAGAGGGTGCTTACAGGAGAGGTGGGGACTTTTTAAGAAGATTGAACAAACACCTTGTAAGAAGAACACGAGCAGATCTGACCCTGCCTGAGGCCAGGAGGCCAGACGAGGCGAGAGCCCACGGCCCCGGCCGAGCCCACGGAGCTGCGTGTGTCAGCCCTGAGCCTCCCCACGGGGCCCTGCAGAGACACTGCACAAGGACAGAGCTCACCCCGCTGCCCTGGGACAGTACAGCAGACACACGCCCAGGAGACCGCCGCGTACAAGGACAAAATTCTACGGCCACTGAACAAATCTCAAAGCTGAATGAACTGTTTGTCTCCCTCTCCTTTTAGAATTCCTACACATTCACACACACACACAGAGTTTTAATATAACTCCAGGAATTTGAAATATGGGTAAAAATATCTTACAGCTATTATCTCCATACTACAGGTTTGACAGTGAACTCTGTACAGTGCCTTAAAGCTCCAGAATAACTTGTCATCAGCTCCATCCACATTTCTCCTCTTATGAGCCTTCCCACCCTGCTCCTACTTCCTTATTTTTATTTTTATTTTTTTCCCCTACACTATGGAATTATCGCAAAAAGCAAGATGAACAAAGATGATTAGATGAAGGTCACAAGCTGAAATATGCGAGATTTGGTATCAGCAGAGTTAAATACATCAGGGAGGAATGAGATATATTGACAGCTGCAAGGTTTGTTCATTTGCAAATTTTCTGCTAGATTCACTTTTGAGAAAGTCAGAATGTAATAAACAGTCATTCTCTGCAGGGTTATGGATGAGAAAAAGAAAAAAAAAGAGTTCTAAGTAGTATTGATTTGGGGTGAAATGAAATGGCAGAACGTGACAATGAATAGAGTTCAGTCAGATATAAAATAGGAATCACACCAGTCATGACAGGATTGTTACAGGAGTCAAATCCTGGTATCAGCTGGACTTGTACTGCAGTTTTGTGTTCTTAAATAATTAACCATCAAAACAGGAAGGCAACTTTAGCCAATCTGTATATCCCTAGTAATACAAATAGGTACCAAATACCGGGTACCAGTACTTTAGCTTCTTAGAAAGAACAGTGAGAGTCTAGACAGTCTGAAGTGCAAGTTTACTTAAGTGAAAACAGTCGTCTGACAAAGAAACAACCAAACAGTCAGCAGCACAGTCCTTGGAATAGCTTCCTTTGTGGAAGCCCCAGCACTGTGTTCAGATATCTACCATACTTAGCCATGAAAGTACCAAAATACTCTATGTGTTACATAGGCTATATTGAGTAAAAATAGTAGTAGAAATGTCATCTGAAAGCAGTTTCTAAGATTTTGTGTGATTTAGGAGCCCTGTGACAGAAAGGAAAAAAAAAAAAAAAAAAAAAAAAAGGTGTTAATGGCCAGAATTTACTTTAAGATAATCTTGAAAATGCTGCAATATTTTAGGAAATATTTATTACAGTTGAAAACTTGCTGAGGTTCCACATGCTCACTGATCTGTATCGGCATGCCACTCATCATGTCACGAATCAGACACGCAGCCACTGATACAGTTAACAAACAATCCATACTTCAAAGTGTCCCATGAGCAGGGGCAATTCAAAGGCGGCTGTGGAATTTATGGGCAAGTAGAAAGGCTCACGCTTCCCCCACCGCTAGAACACCACCAGCCCCGCGAACACAGCCGCTCCTGAGGGTGGGGAAGGCCAAGGAAACCCTTTAGATTACCACACAGTAATTTCTTCATCCATTTACCTCGAAGAACATACTACGAGGTGAGTTATGCGTTTTTGAAGGTCCCTCCGCTGTTACAGCACACATTCCTCATTCCCAAACATTCACCACTCTCCCCGTTGTTTCTGCAATGTTTGCAGCTGAAGGATCAGAAAGCCAATCGGCCTGGTTCATTGTCAGTGCTGGAACAGCAGTGCCATTCTTTCTTATCCCCACATGTAGGTATTCGTTTGGTCTTCGATGCTAGCAGCACCTGTCCTCTCATTTCAGGGCAGCATTACAACATGAGGAGAGGCTGCCATCCAACCAGAAACAGAGGGTGCAGTGACAAGACAGCACTAAGCAGACATATTTAAATCAACCCCCCAAACAAGGACATGCTTATAAGCACAATGCAGGGGCGTCCAGAATTTCTAGGCAGTTACCTGAAATCTCTGCAGCAATTCCTGCAGTAATACGCCCAAAGTTTGCATGCAGAGCCACATAAATTCAGGGGGTTTGGCTTGCAAATGCTTCAGTGGGTACCAGGATGCTGCTACACTGTTTGTTCAAGATGCTCTGTAGCTCATCGGTCTACTTTATTTATTGAGAACCAACATTAGAAAGACATGGAAAAACCACAAGCTAATAATATCTATTAATTGTGGTGGAGAGGCATCACTTTAAGAAAACACGACCATCCACACAATGCTAATGTAGGTGATACAGAACTGAACTGTAGGAATACATAAATGACAGCAATAGTCCTGTAGCCAGGATTGCATTTGAATTTCTGTCATTTTAATCAATACGCTTGATTCTCTGTCATCCATATATCTCAGGAATACGGAATTAAAACCTGGAGCACAAGTATCAGCTTAGGGTAAAATGAGACTTAGAAAGATAACTAGTAACATTTGGTAACATGCTAAACTGTTTACTGAGTTTCAAGTCTGTAAAGAATTACCTATTCCTTCATCACACTCACACAAAGGCAATACACTGTAGGATACTGTTCTTCTCTTGCCTGAAACGCACATCGTCTTTAGGAAAGTAACAGGTCTCACTTCTGAATGACACTTCTTGTTTGCATGGTTCACCTGCCGGCAACCCTTTCTCTTGCCTCTATAGCTAGTATGCAAAATAACCAGATCTGAGGCATAAGAATACCTGCCATATCCTGCCCCTCCTTCCCCAATGCAACAAACAGTCAACACTCAGAATCAGACTCTTTATACTACAGTGTGGAACTGTCTTCACTATAAAAGCAAACACATATAATAAGGAATCTCTCCATGTAGAGGAAACAGGATCTACAACTTGACTCAGAAAAATCAGCCCAAGAACAAACCCAACAGAAGGCCCTGTCACCCCCACGCCTGTCCCTGCCCAGTGTCCCTCCTGTCACCCCCGGGCCTGGCACTGCCCAGAGTCCTGTCACACCCCCAGGTCTGCGGTGTCCCTGCTGCCACCCCCCAGGCCTTCACCTCCCGCCAGCCCCTGGGCCTGTGGTGACCCCCCAACAGCCCTGGGCACATCACTCCCTGACGCCCTGTCCCCTCAGGCTGTGCTATATACCGCATCCTCTGAACATGGACGGGAGAGTCTCCAGAAGCCCCTACGTAAGACCTATTCTAACAGACCATCACGCTGTAGATTTGTTCCTGGATGGAGTTTATCAGGCCCTGAAGACTCCGACATTATGTGGATATCCGCAGACAGATTAACTGGGTGTTCTGCAGGAAGCCATAATCAAACTGAAGATGATGATACAATTCCCATTCCCACTAGAGGCCTGTAGGATCCTGACTGCTCTGGGTCATCCACCCTGGGTCTGAACCTCACTGGTTTACCTGAACAACCAAACTCAGCATGTGCTAAAACCCTTTTACAGGAAATAATTGACGTGATTCAGATTTATGTGAAGATTATACTACCCGTTGACACACCTACCAGGGCAATATTGGGTAGGTGGAGAAATGGTATGCATGGATTTGCTCTCAACCTGAGCCAAAAAGTGCATTCTAAGTGCATTAATATCATCTGCACAGGTTAGAACTGGGATTTCTTTTGCCTCTGTAGCTCCTAACTACTGATACCTACGGGAAAAAATGTTACAGCCCTCTGACAGAACGTGGCACTAAGTTGCACCTGTCTGTAACAGCTTTTATCCCAGTTAAGGGCTGCAAAACTAGAAAGAGCTATTGCAAATGTGCTAAGAGAATTCCGAAAAGCCATTAATGAAAGCGCAGATAGTATTACAGCCCTGCAAAAAGAAAACAAATTTGTAGGGAAATTTATAACGAAAAATGGTCATACAGTATTGCTAGACAAGTTGGACAGTCCTGACTGGCTTGCTGAACTGCAGCTGTCCTTGGAGTCACCTTTGGAGCCATACAAGGCAAAGCCCTGGAGTAAACAACAGGGGTAGCGGCAGGTAGAACGGGATGCTGCAGCCACAGTGGGGAGTGCCCTCAGGTAGAATTGCCTCATGGACCGCTTACGCTGCGCCAGTGAGGAGTCAGCTGTGGCACGTGGACTGAGCTCAGGGACCAACCACGAGTTGTTATTGCACGCGTGGTTGTCTCATGCACGTTTACGTTGTATATACTGGACAGTCGCCTAATGAAGTTGGAACACGTTGGTAAATCATATTGGTGTGTACGCTTGTTACCCGGGCTCTACCCCTACCACGACACAAATTCCATTATCACAAATGGTAATACAGAATTGATTAGCCCTAGACCATCATCTAGAAGTACAGGACAGAGTATGTGCATTAATGAATAACAGGTGATGAGATTTTTATGTAAATCAAGACCAGAAAAATGAAACTGATTGATAAAAACAAAATAAAGACTCATTTTAAAAATTTTGCATGAAGTAAGGCAGGGATCTCCCCTAAATCTATTTGGGTGGTTAACCTTTTGGCTCCCAAACTTAGGCAGAGGACTGTGAACTAAAAGGATTTGGGTTGTTATATTCACTCTCTTGCTTTGCTCTGTAATTATCTATGTGTGATTACAGAGCTGTATTACCTTATGCACTTGACTTATGACTAAAATAATGAATAATATACCGTGACCCTGACAGTCAAAAGAAAAGGAGGAAATGTTAGGAAAATCTTATGCCTTAACTAATGTACCAATCAGTCTTTAGAGTATGAAGTTGTACGAAGTTTCTGAAGGTATATATAGTTCACATTGTATACTGCATACCCATGGTTCAGTCAGCATGACTACAGGTCCCCAGCTTATGGCAAGGAGAAGGACAGCCCCAGCTTGAAGAAGGAAGGATACCCCCTGGGCTACCCAGATCATGGCAGCATCCCAGCCCCTCTGACACCTCCGTGAAACCCTCCCTGCATCTGGCATCAGAGATAAGGAACTGCAGCAAGACTAATGCCGGGGAGCTCTAGATCAGGAAAGAAGCAGATGGATGATGATGCCATAGAATTAGAGTTGCTTTGTAAAACATCAGTATATATGTGTGTATCCTGGTTTTGGCTGGGATAGAGTTAATTTTCTTCCTAGCAGCCAGTACAGTGCCGTGCTTTGGATTTAGTGTGAGAATAGTGTTGATAGCACACTGATGTTTTAGTTGTTGCTAAGTCGTGCTTATCCTAAATTAAGGATTTTTCAGTTTCCCAGGCTCTGCCAGCACGCAAGTGCACAATAAGCTGGGAGGAAGCATGGCTAGGAGAGCTGCCCCAGACGAGCCAAAGGGCTATTCCATACCACAGGACATCGTGCCCAGTATATAAACTGTGCAGGGGTGGCCAGGAGGAGTGGGTCACTGCTCAGGCATCCGTCAGCGGGTGGTGACCAATTGCGTTGTGCATCACTTGTGTTTTATTTTTCTTTGTTATATTCCTTCTCATTATTTTTATTATTGTTATTATTATATGTTAGTTTAGTTTAGTTATTAAACTGTTCTTCTCTCAACCTCCATTTTGATTCTCCTTCCCATCCCAGTGGGAGCAAGGAGGAGTGAGCAAGTGGTTGCACGGTGCTTAGCTGCTGGCTGGGGTTAAACCACAACAGCATGTTAAACCGCAACAGCATAATAACTGGACAAATCATGTTGTACCTGAATGCTCAAAAGCCGTAATAACTGTATGTAAAACTGCATTTGGGGTGCCCCTTACCAAAGAAGAGGAGGATGAGGACCGCTAAAGCAACAACAAACATAATGACAGACAGAAGGAGGAGGAGCAGAAGGAGAAAGAATGAAAATGAAGAGGAGTAGGAAGAGAAGCTGGAAGAAGACCATCAGGAGGAGGAAGAGGAGGAGGGCAGGAGGATGCAGTAAATCCACACGGTGAGTAAGCCATGACTAGTTCACTGGTTTGGCAAATCCACAGCCATTTCTGCAGATGTGATGTAGAAGCTCAATGCTGCTGGTCCGGTTTAGCACTGTGGGTGCATTTATCCAGTCTTCCTTGCAGCTTTAGCTCAGGCTTAGCCATCAGGTCTAGTCCTCTCTTGAGAGTTCTTCCAGGGGTTTCTTCTCTGTGCCATCATAGTCTTTAGCCTTTGCAAGCCTTTTTTCTCCATCGTTACTGTGGTTTTATCCCCCATCTTTCATCCCGAGCTTTGGCGTTCCTGCACAGTGGGCCATGCCGGAGCAGCTGTGTCACACGGCCTTGGCACTGCTGTGCGCACTTCCAGGCTGTGTCTTCTGGTCTGGTATTAACTCTACCCTGTGTGGCATTCTTGCATCCTTAGGTCACGTTTGCAGAGCACGTATAGGTGGAGCTACATTGTCCATTTCCATAGCAATTCTGGTTGAGGTTGGAATGGTCCAAGCATGGGACAATAACCTGCTGGTGAGCACGGCCTGTTTGGGTGGGTGTTGCATAGGCTGGCTTTGGGGGTAGCCTGTAGCTATGGGCAAGCAGGATCTAGAGTCCCTTCTTTAGTCTGTTGCAGGTGGCAGAGGGCCATTCGGATCCTGGGAGAAAATCCTTCCATGAGGGTTGCTGGAGCGTTCAAATGGAAGCAAAGAAGGCGCAGGAGTGGTGCACAGAGGGAAACATAATCCGCTGCTTCCAGTTAGGAAGGTCAGTGCTGTGGAGTCCTGTGGAGCGGTGGTGGTGTTTCGAGGTGCCATGACGATGCAGTTCCAGGGATGGTTATAGAATTGGAGTGACCTGCCAGGTGGAGTGGTGAAAAGGATGTGTTCTGAGTGGGGGGTGGGTGCCGAATGAGTGTTAGTCCTGGAATGTGTCTATCTGTCTAGGGGTGGCTTTCTTTTATTTCAGGTTGTATCGAGTGTGGAGACAGTTAATGTTTTTTTAAAACTAATTTTAAAAACCCCTCAAGCTGGGGGATTGTTTTTCTCCCTGATTGGGTTTATTTTCACCTTGTCCTGTTTGCTCTGTGAGACCTGTGTTTGGGTGGCAGTCAGGCTTACGCCGGGGTGGCTTAGGTTTTTTTTTCCCTTAACTTTTCCTTGCAGGCTGTATGTGGAGTCGAGATTTTTTTTCAATTTAGGGAAAAAACCCTAGCTGGGGGATGTTATTGTTTTTCTCCTGAGCTGGGTGTTTTCTTCCTGGTCCTGGCCATTCTGCAAGGTGATGTTCATCACCGATGTTTGCATACAGGTATGGCTCAGGCCAGGGTTTTTGCAGGCAGGGTGATTTTTGAGGCCCCTGGAAACACTGTTCCCGGGGAGCGCTCCCCTGGAACGTGGCAATTGTCCCTCACTGCAGAGAAGTATGTTCTGTGGGTGGTCAAGGAAGGACGGTTGTGCATCTTGCAGTTGAAAGGTGCAGGGAGTTGGACTAGACGGCCAGTGGAATCCTAGATGTTGCAAAAGAGAGAGAAAAGAAATTTACAGCCATTGACAGGTCTCACTTGGGAATATGATATAAAGTGCAACATATTTTGTAAATGGTAAATCAGAAGGAGGCATAGAGGGGGAGCTGTCAGTGCCGACAGGTGACCGTAGCTGTTGACAGGTTAGGAGAAAGCCTGTGCGGTGCTGGCTCCCGAATACATCTGAAGTCGGAGCGTCATGGTTTGTCCAGAGCTCTCGAACTCTTCAAAGCCACGTCCTTCCCCGCCCGGGGGCAACTGGAGCCGGAGGCAGGAGCCGGCAGGAGTTCTGTCGGGTCGATCCCGGTGAGGACGGGCGTGACGGGGCGTTCAGTGCCCCTCGGCACCGGGACAGCTGCCGATGGATGACGGGGAGTCCCGCGCCCCACCAGCGCTTCCCCCGGGGAGCGAGTGGGTGCACTCCCGCGGGGCCCTTCCCGGCTGTGCGGCGGGGGGCCGGCGGAGGGAGCCGGGCGGAGGCAAGCGCTGCCGGGCAGGGGGACGGAGCCACGCCGCGGCGGCAGTGCCCTCCCGCCGCACCGAGGCCCGCGGGGCTCCTGCCACTCCCCGCCCCACGCGGAGGCCAAGCCGGGCGGCGGGGGGAGGCGCGGGCGGGCCGGTCCCCCCTAGCTCCCTCCGTGCCGCGGGCAGCGCTGCTGTGGCGCACGGGGGAGGGCAGTGCTGCGCAGGCACCCCCTGAGCGGCCACGGCCCGTCCCGGGGGCTGCCCCGCTGCGGCGCCGCCATGCCCCCGCCGTCGCCGGCTGTGGTGGCCCCACGCTGCCCCGCGGAGGGGAGGCGGCGACGGGAAGGGGCGCTGGCGGGGCGGGAGCCAGCGGTGATGGACGAGCCACCGGTGCCGGGGGCTCCACGTGCCGGGAGCGGCCGCACACCGCGGCCAAGCAGCCGCCGCGCCCGCGCCCCTTCTGCCACCGCTGCCCCCTCCTGGGCGGAGCCCGACGGCAGCCCCCGCACACCCCCCGCCTGCTGCCAGACCGCGGGAGCTGAGGAAGGCGGGCGCCGGACCGGGCGTGTGCGCGTCCCCGTGGGGCGCTCCCGGGTCACGCTCCCGGGTTGCCAGCAGCACGTCCTGGCGGTGGTGGAGGCTGCTCTCGGTGGGGCCCCGCGGCGGGAGCCGCTCCTGCGCTTGCGGCCGGTGGCGGCGGTTCCCCCCCGCGATGTTCTGATGGGAGGCGCAGGAGGCTCGGCCGGGGGCGCACTTGAAATACTCCGGGCAGCCCGGAAAGAAACACCCGGGCGAGTTCATTTTCCTGCCCGAGGTGTGTGATGCACGGAGCGAGAGACCTGCAACATCGGCATTTCTTTATTTTCAAATGGCTCCATCTTGCTCCTTTGCGCATCCCTGGCGGGGGTTTCACTGACCCAGAGGGGACAAGATCCATTCCTCCCGGTGTTCTGTGTTACTCTGCGATTCCGTCTGATCGACTTTGCTACAGGACCTATTTAGGAGACTAGAATGGAGGCACTCTGAGGACTCTCAACTCCCTCTGATTTCTAATGTCCTGTATGTAGGGGATGTATTTAACTGCCTGTGATCTTTCAGGATGGCTGCTTGAGCTGTAGTTTAGTGTACAGGCTTTTGATTTGGAAGGACCAACGCAGAGATTCCTTGCGACGTTCCATCGCTATCATTAATGTTTCAGTTAATTCGTTTCCTATTTTTTCTGAGAAAAAGTAATAGACCTCTACTGACGTTTTGAAGTTTTGCCTACTGGAAATGGTTGCAAATGCCATCCATTGTTCCATAAAATTCAGTTCTGGAGTCTGAAGTGAAACATGCGTGGCAGTATTTCTGGAAGGGTAAATCCTTTATCACTGAGCTGTAGATCGCAATGATCTTCAGGTATTCCATAATGATTTGTAAAATTTAAAGAAGAATAAAGGCAGTGGGATTCTGCCCTCTGCTTTTTCGCTTATTTGTTTTTCAAACACGCTGAGGGTTGTGCCTTTTCATAGCAGACAACTCCTGTAGTCTTGAGTTTTGGCATCACCAGAAGGGACATTTGCATTCAGGAGGCAGTTTAAAATGCGGTATTTGCATGCTTTGGTTTGGTGTCTGGCACAGGAAGGGGGGTCTGCGTGAAGGCTTATTGTACCCACAGGGTTCACATTGCTGCGACAGGCACTCACACCCTGACTGAGTTTTGTGACCATCCAGCAAGAAGAAAATCACTGGGTTTCGTATCTTCAAACCCTGGTCAAGCTGGGATGGTACAGGGGGGGTGTGCATATAAAGAAACACTTGATGGGGAAAGTTACTCGACAGTAATTTTTGATTTTAACGCAAATTTTTAGAGAAGCTGACTTTTCGTTATTTTACCATAAATGGGCAGATTTTCAGGAAGTTATGGCAGATATCATGTAGTAACTAAAGACACGTTGTGTTCTATCATTTTCCGGCTTTGACTGAAGGAGTTGGGTGAGCATCTTCAGTGCTGTCGTCTGTTCTGTGGGGGTTGTTACTCATCTGAACTTGAAAGAAAGCAAAGTTACACATGACCTGAGAATCACATCTGGGCTTTTATGGTTAACAGCTGCAGGGTTTTTTCCCCTTGCTGGGGCTAATGGGTGATTCTGGGGCCGTGGGTCTGCTGGGGCATAGTAGATCTGTGAAATTGCTTGGCCTTGTGACTGACTGCCCAGTTTTATCCAGAAAATCAGTGCAATGTGCTTGATCCTTACAAGGTTCATTACAGCAAGAGAAAGTCTGTTATGAAAACAGCAGCAGGGGGGAATAATCCTCCTCGGAGCTGCGGATCCAGCTGATTGCGGAGCTCTCCTGGAGACAAGAGTACAGCACCTCTGTCTGTACTAAACAACAGATGGTACAAGAATAAGGCTTTTTGGGGCTGATACGGAAGAGCAGAACTGCATCCCTTTCAGTCTTACATTGCTCTTTCACAGCTTAGCTCCCTTGGAGAGAGCTGAAGGGATTCTTTATAATATATACCTTTTTTTTTTTTTTTTTTTTTTTTTTAAATTTCAGAAATGGCTGTAGATTTGCTGCCTGGGGCTTAAATGCAAATTACATTATTTTACTAATTAATACCTTTCATTTTAGGTAATATGGTATATAAAATGGGAAATACTGTTATGGACTCTTCCGGTTAGGAAGGAGAATGGTAATTGTGAAATGTAGTGTCAGAGAGCCAAGATCCCTTCTGTCAGACATCAATCGTGCCCAGATCCTCGGGCCACTGTGTTAGAATCACACCAGGGATCTGTTTATCTGAGGGTTTTAACTAACCTTAGAAGATAGAGCAGGGCCAGCTTTCGTGTTCCTATTACACCTGTGTTTTGCTTCTACACCTTGTACTTCGGAGAAGCCTTCTTTACATAGGTGGTATTTTCTACAATCAACAAATGTTTCTGTCACTCTGGCAAAACTCTGGGGGTTTTATGTTTCTTCATCCCATCTTTGGTCCTTCTTTTCCCATAGTTTATCGTAGTCTTGGTCCATCCAGAATGCTAATACCCAGTGTGTGAGGGGCTGGGCTGGGGATGAACTGGCACTGGGGCGGCACCTAAAGTTGTCCAAGACCATTCTTAGAAACTCTTCCAAAACACTGTAGGTGTTTCAGATAGGTGGTATACATCTTCAGTACTGGAGATCTGGAAGTGGTGTTTACCTACTAATACATGCTTGAAAAATATCTGGGATTCTATTGATATAGTGGAATGTGACCTTTGGTAAGCCAGTTAGTCTCCTAGTGCCTCTATTTCAGCCTGTAAAAAAAAACCAGTGGTCTGTTTTTAAATGGTATAGCGTATTTTGGGATGTTCACATTCAAGATAAAAATATTAAATATTAATATAAATATTTGAAATATTTTTTCACCTATGATGACCTCAGTCTATGAACTCAAAGGGAAGCATAATAATTATTAAACATAGTGCATGTCATTTTGGCATTTGATATGCCAAGATTATGCATTTTTCCCAGGAGTTATGTTAACAATTTCAGCATGATAACTAATTTTAAAAAGGGCTTTTTCTTTGCTAAAGGGAGGGTTATCCATGCACGTGTACAAGGACAACTTTAATTAAAATTTCTGTTCTCCTTTGTTTCAGGAGTTTAAAATGCACTTTCTCCCCTCATGAGACAAAAAGACAGGACTCAAAGGGTTAATGTGTGAAAATGAACATATTCATGGTTATATTGCTGACAGCTCCATTGTGTTGGCAAAGGAGAAATGAAGCACAGCCTCAATTTACTTTTCTTGCTAAATCGTACTTTGTTCTCTGTATATGGAGAAGAAGGAAAACGTGGACATCATGATACTGCCTCTGCTAACCTTAATGCAACTTTTTTTTTTTTTTTAACCATTTCTCCCCTCATCCTTGTGGAAAGCTTGACATAGAAACCACTCTTCTTCTGAGGAAGGTGTAGTGGTTTAGGCCCTGCCGGGACCAGAGAGCACGTTGCTGTTGCCCCTCCCCCACCCTCAGCCGGTCAGGCTGGAAGTGAGGCACAAACTCCGGGTTAAAATAAGAAGAAATTTAATACAACAGTGTGATAAAACAATCTGAACAACAACAGTGGCAATGATAACAACAATAAACAGCAATAACAGTGAACAAGACAAACGATATACAAAGAAATACCGCAAAATGGTCACGGAACAAAGCTGATGTGTGGGGTCCCACCACCAAATAGCCAAAGAGAGAGTAATAAGGTTCCGCCCCTGGACCTGACGTGAATGGTATGAATAACCCGGCTGGAGATCCCCTCCCCCTCTTTCTCTGCTGGGGAAACCTAACTGTATTCTAGTTGAACCAGGACATAATCCACCCCTTTATTCTATACCACCTGCGTCATGTCCAGGTGCCAGTTAGCAGTTAACAATAACAAAGTAATAATTTCCACAGGGTATTTACCACTGCCCACGAGTCGGTGTAGAGGTAGAGCCTCGGCCACTTTTCCCGCTCAGCAATATCCAAAGCCAGCTGGACGGCTTTCACCTCTGCAAACTGGCTCGATTCACCCTGTCCCTCAGCAGCTTCAGTGACCCGTCGTGTGGGACTCCACACAGCAGCCTTCCACCGTCGATGTTTTCCCCCAATACGACAAGACCCATCAGTGAACAGGGTATATCGCTTCTCCTCATCCGGCAGCTCGTTATATGGTGGGGCCTCCTTGGCATGTGTCACCTCCTGTTCTGGTGACATCCCGGAATCTTTGCTCTCTGGCCAGTTCGTAATCACCTCTAGTGTCCCTGGGCGGCTGGGGTTCCCTATTCGAGCCCGTTGTGTTATCAATGCAACCCATTTACTCCACGTGGCATCAGTTGCACGATGCGTGGAGGAGGCCTTTCCTTTGAACATCCACCCCAGCACCGGCAGGCGGGGTGCCAGGAGGAGCTGTGTTTCAGTGCCGACCACTTCTGAGGCAGCCCGATCTCCTTTGTACGTTGCCAGTATCTCCCTCTCAGTTGGTGTGTAATTAGCTTCAGAACCTTTGTATCCCCGGCTCCAAAAGCCTAGAGGTCGGCCTCGGGTCTCCCCAGGTGCTCTCTGCCAGAGGCTCCAGGTAGGGCCGTTCTCCCCGGCTGCGGTGTAGAGCATGTTCTGAACCTCCTGCCCTTCCCGGACTGGCCCGAGGGCTACTGCTTGGGCAATCTCCCGCTTAATCTGCTCAAAGGATTGTTGTTGCTCAGGGCCCCATTCAAAATCGTTCTTCTTGCAGGTTACATGGTAGAGAGGGCTCACAATCAGGCTGTAGTTCAGGATGTGCATCCTCCAGAACCCCACAGTGCCCAGGAAAGACTGAGTCTCCTTTTTAGAGGTTGGTGGGGCTGTGGCTGTTACCTTATCACCTCCACTGGGATGTGGCGACGCCCATCTTGCCATTTTATTCCTAGGAATTGAATTTCTCTTGCAGGCCTCTTAACTTTCTTTTGCTTAATGGCAAAGCCGGCCTTCAGGAGGTTTTCAATGATTTTCTTCCCTTTCTCAAAGACTTCCTCGGCTGTGTCCCCCCATACAGTGATGTCATCAATATACTGCAGGTGTTCTGGAGCCCCACCTTCCTCCAGTGCAGTATGGACCAGTCCATGGCAAATGGTGGAGGTGTGGTTCCACCCCTGGGGCAATCGATTCCAAGTGTACTGGATGCCTCTCCAAGTGAATGCAAACTGTGGCCTGCACTCTGGCACTATTGGAATGGAGAAGAACGCGTTAGCAATGTCAATCGTGGTGTACCACTTGGCTGCCTTCGACTCCAGTTCATACTGGAGCTCTAGCATGTCCGGCACTGCAGCACTCATTGCTGGCGTAACTTCATTCAGGCCACGGTAGTCCACAGTTAGCCTCCATTCGCCATTAGGCTTTCTCACTGGCCATATAGGGCTGTTGAAGAGTGAGTGAGTTTTGCTGATCACCTTCTGGCTTTCTAGTTGACGGATCAGCTGATGGATAGGGACCAGGGAATCTCGGTTGGTGCGTGTGGGAGTTAGGGTCTGGCGCTCGGAAGATATCGCGTTGTATGGGAAGATAAGACGTAGGCAGATGGATGTGACGTCATAAACCCAGGGTATAAAAAGCAGTGTTATACAATAATAAACGCCATTTGCCATCCATCACATTGATGTCTGTGTGCAGATGGACTGAGCAGCCTGGGGTTGGCCGCCGTGTTGTTTTTCCCTGAGCCAGGTCGTTAAGCATCATTAGGCAACAGGTGCGGTACTGCCGCCGGTGCACCGTCCTGGTAGCAATCGGCACTTGCTGCTCCTCAACCTTAAGTTGCCCCACCACTGAGGGATCCTCTGAGAGGCCGTGTAAGGTGGACAAGACAAACGATATACAGAGAAATCCTGCAAATACAGCAGCTGAATGCGGTAATGCTGAAAACTGTTCTTTTTTCATTCTTGTAGTGCTAGGGCCTGAATAATAGGCTCTGAAACAAAGCTGACCTCTAGATGAACCTCATAACCAAATGTTATCCATTATTAGTATCTGCTAATTAGTAAAATCTGTATTACCAATAGCATTAATTTTTAGTATCTGATTGTCGTGGATGAAAGTATTGACACGGTGATGATCTAGTAAAAATAATCTAGATTTATTAATGACTAACAACTATTTGTCAATACAAAATAACTCAGACAGAAAAGCGACTTATTCAGATTCTAAAATGACAATATTCACTCTAACTTACTTAACGGTACCTTAATTTATACACTTATATACATGCACATACACAGAACAGACATATACATACAGAAACAAAGGTATTTGGATTTAGTAAAATGAACACAAAAGGGACAAACACACAGGAACAAGGGCAAGGGTACGTACCCACACCCCCCCCCCAATAAACAGGTGAAATAGAAGTTAGCTCAAAGAAAATTTCCCTCTCGAGTTTAGAGCAAATACTCACAATGCCTTGGCATTCCTCAACGGGCGATAATTGAGACTCGAGCGGGTGGACTTGGCCCTGGCCTTCCGTCTGGAGCAGACGACACCTGAGAGGCGTCCCAGCTCAGGGGAGATGCTGGTCACAGCCCGCTGGGATCCAGGAGAGCTCAAAGGGTGTCTCTGGTGGTCGCAGTTTATAGGATCCAAGATAATTGACTTTTGTCAAATACTATCTGGTGCCTTCCGGCAGTTGTACAAGAATTTGAATAACATGCAACCCTGTTACTGTTCCATCTGATCACATCTCAGGCACAGGGGTGTCAGGCCATCAGGAGACGATGGGCCATTATAACCCTTTCCAAGCAATTGGGGGGGCAGGGGCCAGGCTCCTCAAGGTTATCAGTCCTTATCTCCATAGATTGGTGGAGAATGAGCTCGGGGGAATGTGGACGGAATCACACCTGGCACCAAGCAGCCCAACAAGGAGAACAGGGAGGGATAAGGATTGCACCACCGCAGATGTAACCAGGATTCCTCCCAGACATGCCCCAGAACCTACTCTGCCCTGCTGCAGGGATATCAGATCCCAGGTAGCACCCTCAGACTCCTCCAAGGATGCCATCTGAAATTTTTTTAAACTTCTGAGAAACTCTCCTAACTCCACGATCCAACCAAGATTGCTTCCAGGCATGTCATGGAGTCTTTTCATCTCTGCTTTAGGGAGGCCTAATCCTGGGAAGCAGCCCCAGACTCCTCCAAGGAAGATACCCAGATGTATTTTCTCCCTGACTAATGCTCTATTCTCTGGGATCTGACCAAGATTCCTTCCAGACATGTCCCAGACTGTCCTAAGTGCTGCTGCAGTGCCTGAGATCTCAGGTACAGCCCAAGAAGTCTCCAAGGAGGCCACAGGAAATATTTTTTACCTTCTGGGGAAACCTCTTCTCCAGCATCCACCCAGATCTTCTGACAGGCATCTCCTGCTCTCTTCTCTCCTTATGTTTAGGGCCATAACATCACAGGTAATGATTTGCGGAAAAGTCACTCTTTAACTGTGGAGTTACAAAGTGGGTATGTTTATTCAGCGCTGGGCGCATGGGGGATCGCTCCACCACAAGCATGCACATCGTTTGCAGCTCCCGTCCGGCTCATATGTTACAGAATAGTGCATATTCATAGAACGCCTGTACATATACAGAGTCTACCCCCGCCCCCCCCTCGCTTCTCATGGTAATCAGGTCTCCTCCCCTTGCGCCTGCGTGATGAGCTCTTCAAGTTCTGGGCAGGGGTCGTATAGATGAAGTACCTCTTCTTCCTTGCTGATGAACTTTTCACCCTGTCGCTCTGCGCAGCCTCAGTTGTTCTCTGGCTTCTGACCAGACTGCCAGGCCAGTTTGTGCTGGAATTCGGGGTAATCTGTTGCTGATACCCACAACTTCAAGGACTGAGGAGACTTCTCTTTGAGCTAGGAGATAGCAGCCTAGCAACGTTATCAGCACCTGGTATGTCTTTGCGAACAGCAGCATACGCCTCCTTTTGTCTTTGCGAAAGTTCCTCAGTCTTGCACCATCATCTAAGATTGTTTAGACTCCCCATCTCATTCCCCCCTTTTCTTCCTACTTAGTAAATTATTTTATTACTTATTTATCTACTTCTTAACCTATTTCCCTGGCCCCATAATATGTTAGTACTATCCTACAAATTAGTTTATTGCTTAAAGCTCGGATTGTGATATAAAGCGTCATACATATCTTGCAAGCGTTTTGTAAGTCTCCAGATCCATACATATATAGCTACAGGAAGGATCAACAAAATTGCTACAGATATTAGTAAAACAACCACTGGGTGAAGGGCTGTGTTTAAGATTCCGGTAGTATTAAGCGACCATCCGAGGAGCGTATCCCACCAATTATGTTTCCCTTCCTGCTCAACCATCTTTAAGACCTTTTTTTATCTTTTCCCCATCATGAAAGGTTGTGAGTAAAGCTCCTTGCCCCTTCTATGGTTATTGTGTCACACAGTGTCCTTAAACATGCACATCCCTTTCCGGTATAGACAACAATGGTCCTCAAATCTACGTTGGGGCGTGCTCCAAAGTGACAAATCTTTTGGTCAGTATCTAAGCAGGTACCCTGGGTTATTAAGGTATTACTGTCACATATAAATCTCTGTTGTTCTTTCATGATACAGGGTTCGAGATCTACTGCTTGCCATTTATTGCCAGTATTCATAGCCCAGGTCTTATGTTCAAAGGGGTACAGCAGGGTCCTGTTGTAATTGACTCCGAAGCTTACAATGGGGTGTATGGTGATTAATTTTGCATCATATATTGTTAACACAAAAGTCGTTACTGTATGCGTGTCAGGCCTGTAGGTGAAGTTGACCATGTTCCACCATGATTGTAACTTTTTCTCTGTCTCTGTGGCACTATCCTAAACTATTTTTCGAATTTCAGTGGGAAGTGTGCCCTCCTCTCCTTCCCTTATTACAGATTCTGCTACTGTTTGCATCCATAACTGGGCTTGTATGCAACTTAGAGCTATGACGACATCACCTGGTAATGCTCCCAGTGTTTCAGCAATAAGTATGTGATTTTTTGTTTCTTCCTATTGATGTACCCCTAATGCTGATAGTGAAGACCTCAATGGCTGTTGTAATTTTGATATATCCCTTGTAGTAGCTGTTAATTTGTTCATTATTACTTCTGAATCTATTGAATTCAACACTCCTAATCCTGTTCCTAACACTCCGGTTAGGTCTCTCTGTGGTCTTTTCCGGTAGGTATTTCCCTTTTTCCTTAGCCAAGTTGTCCATCCTTACTTTGAGTTTCGCAAGAAGGGGGAACAACGTGGGTCTATATTAGAGATGTTAACTTGCATCTATAATTCTACCTTTTTTAGAGACCATTTTGGATTGATCAGCACTTGCTGTTGGTCTGTGTGTCTGATCACGTACAGGCCGACCTCGTATATGTTGGGTGTAAGATTTACAGCAATTGGTGTGGTTGTCATGGTTACTGTGCTTTCAGTTGTGGTTGTAACTAGGGTAGTCACCATTTAAATTTAAAGGATAGCCCTAGTTTATCCTTGGCCCAGAGACATGTCACAGAAACAGCAGGTTGAGTCAAAGTAAAATTATACCAGCATTCTAGATCTTTCAGATCACAAATACGGCCAATACTTGACATGATATATTTAGGATTTGATATCTTGATCTCAGACACTGTAATTTGACGCACTGACCAATAGGTGATTTTATCTATTACTTGACACCCTACTCTAATCTCTCGCCCTACCGTTCCCCATAATTGCGGTACTCCATTGACGTCTCTCCATTCGGTTTTTGTATACACTTCTGTTCCCTGCATCACTACAGTAGTTAAAGTTAAGGCTGAGTTAGTATTGGTTATACTCATGCTTTCAGTATACCTAATGTACGCCTGGGACCATGGCCATTCAGCGAACCTTTGACCAGGTATTTGGGGAAAGGAGATTATTAGACTTATCATGAGAAGTGTAGTCCTCCCGGCTGAGTTTGTGTAACCTTCTATGGGGATTTGTGGGCCCTCTTTAAATGGGTGTGATGAATCCAGGCTGAGTATTCCTTAATCTTGATGACTGTAAACATTGTGAGTAGCACTTGAAACAGCCCTTTCCTTTGTGGTTCCAATGTCTTTTCTGTAAGAGACTTAACATACACATAGTCTCCAGGCTGAATGTTATGTCCAGGCCCATCTAACCCGAGTTCCAAATATATGTTTCCCAATTCTATTGAGTTGTTTACTTAATGCTATCATGTATGAAGTTATAGTTTCCTCGCCAACTTGCATCGACGTTTCCTTCTGTACCACGTAAGGTCTGCTATATAACATCTCAAAAGGGCTCAACCCTTCCCTGGCCCTCGGTTTTGCTCGTATGCGCAAAAGTGCCAGAGGGAGAATCTGGGGCCAGGTCAGGTTTGATTCCTGCCCGAGTTTCACTATTTGCTGCTTAATCAAATGGTTCATCTTTTCTACTTGGCCACTAGATTGGGGACGATAAGGAGTGTGAAGTTGCCAGTCTATACCCAGACGGCGACTGATTTGCTGAACTACTTTCGAGATAAAGTGTGGTCCTCTATCTGAGGATATAGTCGCTGGGACCCCAAAGCGTGGAATTATTTCTTGTACTAATATTCTTGTTACTTCCCGGGCTTTGGCAGACCTAGTGGGCAATGCTTCTGGCCAACCTGAAAAGGTATCCATTAATACCAGTAAATATTGATACCCCCCTTTTTTTGGAAGTTCTGAAAAATCAATTTGCCATTGTTGTCCCGGTCCATTTCCTTTTCCAATTTGGCCTACTTCTAGAGTGGGGGTATTCTTAGGATTAGTCTGGAGGTAAAGGTCACACTGTTGAGTCACTTGTCTTACTATGGTATACAAATTTCTAGCTCTAATACTCTTGACCAAGTATCAGTATAGGGCCTCCGCTCCCCAGTGCCCTTTCCTGTGTTCTTCTCGTACCAGGTGTCTCGCTAAACAAGAGGGAATTACTGCCTTCCCTTGGGGAGTGATGGCCCAACCTTCTTCATTATATGATCCTTCCAGGTCTGTAATTAACTTTTGATCCTCTTTAGTATAAGTAGGCTTACCTTCTGGGATGACTTGCCCATCAGGAACTAAAGCTCCCTCCATTTTTACCTCTCTTCTGGCTGCTTGTTTTGCCTCTCTGTCCGCCAGTTCATTTCCTTTTTCCAAATCCGAGTTCACCTTTTGGTGTGCCTTAACATGCATGATTGCCACTTTTCTTGGAAGTTGTACAGCTTCTAGCAGTTCCAGAATTTCCTTCCCATGTTTGATGTGTTTCCCTTGTGAGTTTAATAGTCCTCTTTCCTTCTAGATTGCTCCATGAGCGTGGACTACCCGAAAGGCATACTCTGAGTCTGTATAAATGTTCACAGTTTTGTCTTGGGCTAATTCTAAAGCATGGGTCAGAGTGATTATCTCTGCCTTTTGTGCAGATATATTCACAGGCAGCAGTCCTGATTCCAGTATTTCTTGGGTGGTAGAGACAGCATACCCAGCATACCTTTTGCCGCTCAGGACATAGCTGCTCCCATCTGTAAACCAGTTCTCAGCATCTTCCAGAGGGGCATCCTTCAGATCTGTGCGGCTTGAGTATGTTGCCTCGATGGTCTCCAGGCAGTCATGTTGCACTGGTTCTCCTGTGTTTCCACTCAGGAAAGAAGCTGGGTTAATAATGTTAATTACTACAATCTCCACATCATCTTGTTCTACTAATTCTGCCTGATATTTTAAGAACCTTTGGGGCGAAAGCCGATGTCCCTCTTTAATTTCCAATACTGCAGACACTGTGTGAGATACAAATACAGTCATTTTCTGGCCTAAGGTGATTATCGTGCCTCCTGTATGTTTAAGATCACTGCTGCAACTGCTTGTAGGCATCCAGGCCAACCTTTAGCGGTTGTATCTAGTTGCTTGGAGAAATAGGCGACTGCCCAACGATACGGGCCTAAGTCTTATGCCAGTATTCCCAATGCAATTCCCTGTTTCTCGTGTGAAAAGAGAAAGAATGGCTACTTACATCTGGGAGTCCCAAGGCTGGAGCTGACATCAGAGCCTTTTTAACAGGTCAAAGGCTCGTATAGCCTCCTTATTCCATTGGAGATTTTTCTGTTGCGTGGCAGTTAGTGCATATAAAGGTTTAACAAGCAATCCATAATTATAAATCCATAGTCTGCACCACCCAGTAATTCCCAGGAACGTTCGCAGTTCTTTCACTGTCTGTGGCCTCAAAGTCTGACAAATTGCCTCTTTTCGAGCTTGTCCTAAGGTTCTCTTTCCAGCACTGATTTCGTAGCCCAGATAGATCACTTCACTCTGCACAACTTGGGCCTTCTTTTGAGATACCTGGTAGCCCTGAAGTCCCAGAAAATTTAAAAGGCTTACCGTCTAGGTCACGCAGGCCTCTTTTGTCTTGGTGGCAATTAGGATGTCATCTACATACTGCAGCAGCTTTCCCTCTTCAGGTGGAGTTGGGGTTTCAAGGTCTTTGGCCATTAGTTACTAAATATAGTGGGGCTGTTTTTAAATCCTTGTGGCAGCACCGTCCAGGTCAACTGGGTTTTACGTCCACTCCTAGGATTTTCCCATTCAAATGTAAATATTTTCTGACTGGCTTCAAGGAGACAGAGGCAAAAGAAACCATCCTTGAGGTCTAAAACATTAAACCAGATTAGCTCAAGTGTTAATTTTGTTTATAAAGTGTATGGGTTTGCCACCACTGGGTGGAGATCTGTTTATTAATCCTATCTGTAAAAATTTTTCTATAACTGGCTGGATCCCTTCCCAATCTTCCTTTTAAAGGGTATTGCTTAATTCTTACCAGTTGTTGTCCTTCCTTAAATTTTACCTCTACGGGCGAGGCATTCTTCGCCCTTCCAGGCGTGTCAGTGGCCCACACTCCGGGATACACTTGATTGATAATTTCCTCACTGATTTCTCCTCCTGTGGGGATACTAGCTAGGGACAAGCTCATGATTTGTGTAAGTTCTTAGTTAATTACCTCCAGAGTAATGTCTCCATTGTTAAAGGTAATGGTTGCTCCTAATTGTTCTAGTAAGTGTCTTCCTAGGAGTGCTTTTGTGGAGTAAGGCATATACAGAAATTTGTGTATGCCTAACTGCTTTCCCAGTTTATATTTCAAAGGTTTGCAAAAATAAGCCTTTTCACTTTGGCCAGTAGCTCCCTTATAATCTTTTTCCAGGGTGTCCTGATCTGATATCGGAGAGGGTTCTTAAACAATCCCGAGAGCGAGATTAAGACACAAACGAGGTCAGATGCTGCATAACCTTATGAACTTTATTTCTATAACAACTAATAAGAGCGATAGGACAGAGAGGAAAAGAAAGGAAAAGGTTGGAATCCCTAAGCAAGAACACGGTAGAGGCGCAACTAATTACCACCACCATCGACCCGGCGATGTTCTGTTGGTCCGATGATGCTCCACGTTCCTGGCTCCGAGTTGGTTCCCCTCTTCTAGTTGGTTTCCCATCTTGTAGCTGGTTTCCCTCTTACAAAGCAGTACACAGTCTGTCTTTTTTATAGTTCCCGTCCCCACAGTTTGTCCGCCCATTTCCACGGGGCTCGTTGTTGTAGGTGCCACCCCGTGGCCCTCCATGCGCGCATGCCTGGGTGTCCATGGTGGTCGTGCTGGCGAGGGGCCAATCTGTCTCGCCGCGGTTTCCCCTCCACCCAGCTCATGCGCTCGCAGGTGCAGCTCAATAGATGACTGCTGATGTTCTCGTCTAGGGCGGATGTGGTTTTCATTGGGGACTGTGTGTTTTCTTCAAGATGTGCTCCTTTATGCTGAGTCAGGAGGTGGTCGTCATGGAGACAGCGATGTTGAGACATAGTAAAAGTCTAAAAAGTTCCTTACACAGGGAAAGCACTAAAGGATCTTGTGGTGGAACAAGTCCACAGTCCCTCTGCCACCCCGGGTGATTTCGGAGGGTAAAGAACATGTCTGCGTACGATACCTCATCCTACTTTCCTTCCCTCCGTAAAAATAACATTAACTGCAGAAGTGTGTTATAGTCTAAGGTCCCATTTAGTGGCCATTTAGCTTCTTCTAGTTTGTAAAGTGGCCACCACTAATTACAATATTTAATCAGGATTTTCTTGCTTTCCATGCTTCCCCTCCCCGCTATGTCTTTCCAGTGCGTGAGTATGCAATCCAATGGACTTTTCTTTATGATTCTTCCCTGCTTATTCCCCATAATTGTTCCCGATACTCTGCACACCTCGATCTCCTCGTATCGGACACTATCACTCGTATTGCACAATACCACTTATATCAACAACGCACTCTGCTAATACCCAAGCTTGATGAAAATTACCAAAGGTAGGAGCATAGGAGCACAGAGAAAAAGCAGGGGATTCTTTCACGAATCCAGTCTGGTACTACCAGTTGCCCAGAAGGAGTGTGTACAATCCTTCTAGCAGGTATAAATCATTTCCCTGTGCCGACCATTCACTCCTTCTACACAAATAATCCGACCAAATCTAACTCAAACTGACAGAAAAGGGATTCACACTCCCGGTTCCGGTTCATACAATGTTTTCACAAGACATACAAGGACAGTGCATTATTTAAACAGACATAAACTTCTCATTTGTCTTGCATCAGCTGCCTCTCACTCACGCAGCAGTGTCGTCGTCTCACTCACACCCTGTCCCTGCAGGCACGCAGGCACACGGACACACAGCAGCGGCAGCGTCTCACTCACACCACACAGGTACACAGACACTTAAAGGGCCCATCACACTTTCCACTCTTTCCACAACAAAATATACTGAGTTTAAACAATCACCAAGTCCATTTGTAACATATATCATAAACAGTTAACAATCTGCAGTCAGTTCAAAGCCAGTATATCCACAATTAGTGCACTACACAATGACCTGAAGCAAGATCCTACAAGTGACAGTAATTACCAGGACCCTGCCCAAAATGCAAACTGCCTCTTATATACCAGTCAGTTTGCCCCAGAAGATCTTACTCCTTTCCCGTGGATTCCAAAAGCCAAAACCAAATGGGTGTACCCCCTCCTCGGGACTGAGCCATGCGCCAGACGTCTCTGCGTGTCTTACCAGCAGCCCGTTACCCTTAAACATACCTCTGTCCGCGAACCAGATGGTCCTTGTCTGCTCCCGCAGTGGACAGCTGGGAGCGGAGTTCCTCCGAGAAGAGCTCGGGGTGCACCTAGGACGTCCACCCGTCAGCAGTCAATGGCAGCCGAGCAGAGTTTGTCCCATCTGGGGTGCCAAGATGACTTGCGGAGAAATCACTCTTTAACTGTGGAGCTATAAAGTGGGTATGTTTATTCAGCGCTGGGCGCATGGGGGATCGCTCCACCACCAGCATGCGCATCGTTTGCAGCTCCCGTCCGGCTCATATGTTACGGAACAGTGCATGTTCATAGAACGCCTGTACATACACAGAGTCTACCCCGCCCCCCCTCGCTTCTCATGGTAATCGGGTCTCCTCCCCTTGCGCCTGCGCCATGAGCTCTTCAAGCTCCAGGCAGGGGGCGTAACTTCCTGGGGAGGGGTCATAAAGATGAAGTACCTCTTCTTCCTCGCTGATGAACTTTTCATCCTGTCGCTCTGCACAGCCTCAGTTGTTCTCTGGCTTCTGTCCAGACTGCCAGGCCCGTTTGTGCTGGTGTTTGGGGTAGTCTGTTGCTGACACTCACAACTTCAAGGACCAGAGGAGACTTCTCTTTGGCTAGGAGATAGTAGCCTAGCAACATTATCAGCACCTGGTATGTCTTTTCAAACAGTCCCAAACGCCTCCCTTTGTTTTTGCGCAAGTTCCCCAGTTTTGCACCATCAATCTAAGATTCTTTAGACTCCCCGTCTCACTGAGATGAGCCCAGATCCCGGCCCCGAGATGAGCCCAGAGCCAATCCCCGAGCCCAGCCGAGCCGAGCACAGAGCGGAGACTTGCTGAAGACTGAGCCGAGCCACTGGCCGAACCCCAAGCCGAGACCCAAGACGAGCCCAGCCCCAGCCCCGAGATTAGCCGATCCATGAGCCAAGACCCCAGCTGAGCCGAGACGAGAGCCTAGCCCAGAACCGAGCCGAGCAGAGCACAGAGCCGAGTCTAGCCGAAGACCGAGCCAAGCCCAGAGCGCAGCCCCAAGCTGAGTCACGAGCCGAGTCCAGAGCCGGCCCCGAGCCGAGACGAACCCAGAACCGAGCCGAGCCCAGAGCCGAGCCCCGAGCCCGGCTCAGAGCCGAGGTGAGCCGAGCCCAGAGCTGTGCCCAGAGCCCAGCCCCGAGCCGAGCCTCACCAAGCGCAGAGCCGAGCCCAGAGCCTGGCCCTGATCTGAGAAGAGCCCAGCCCAGAGCCGAGCCTCAAGCCGAGCCGACAGGAGAGCCCACCCTGAGCCCAGCCCAAACAGTGCCACTAGCCAAGAGCCATCCCGAAACCTGAGTCGAGCCGAGCCCAGAGCCGATCCCTGAGCCCAGCCTAGAGCCGAGCCGAGCCGAGCACAACACCAACTCTAGCCGAAGACCGAGCCGAGCTACTGGACCAACACCGAGCCCAGCACCGATCTGTGCCAGAAGCCGATCCCCGAGCCCAGCCCAGAGCTGAGCTGCGCCGAGCCCAGAGCCAAACCTCGAGACGAGCCCCTATCCCAGCTCCGAGCCGAACCGAGCCCAGAGCCTATCCCCCAACCCAGCCCAGAGCCAAGCCGAGCCGAGCCCAGAGCCCAGCCCCGAGCCGAGTCAAGCGCCAGCTGAGGCCAGAGGTCGCCCTGAGCCAAGCCGAACCCAGATCCAAGACCCGAGCCGAGCCTATAGCTGAGCTGAGCCGAGTCCAGAGCCGATCCCTGTGCCCAGCTCAGAGCCGAGCCGAGCCGAGCCCAGAGACTCTACCTGAGCCCAGCCGCGAGCTGAGCCAAGCAAAGCGCCGAGCTGAGCCCAGAGCCCGGCCCTGAGCCGAGTCGAATCCAGAGCCGAGCCACGAGATGAGCGTCAAGCTAAACCCAGATCAGAGCTGAACCGAGCCCAGAGAGGCCCCGAGCCAAGCCTCGAGCCAAGCCCAGAGCCCAGAGATGATCCCTGAGCCCAGGCCAGAGCCGAGACAAGATGAGCCCAGCGCCCGTCCCTGAGCCGAGCCTCGAGCCGAGCCCCGAGCCGAGGCGAGTGAGCCCAGAGCCCATACCCAAGCACTTCGCCCATCCCCGAGTCGAGCCCAAACAGAGCCACTAGCCAAGAGCCGTGCCGAACCCTGAGCTGAGCCGATCCCCAAGCCCAGTCCAGATACGAGCCGAGCCCATCGCTGAGCCGAGCCCAGAGCCTGGCCCGAGACCCGAGCCGAGCCAAGCCGAGTCCAGAGCCGAACCCAGAGCTGAGCCTCGAGCCCAGCTCAGAGCAGAGCTGACCCCAGTCCAGCTCCCATCCCTGAACCGAGCCTTGAGCCGAGCCGAGCCCAGAGCCGATACACGAGCCCAGCCCAAACCCGAGATGAGACGAGCCTCGAGCCGAGGCTCGAGCCGAGCCCTGAGCCTATCCCCGAGCCCCGCCACGAGCTGAGCCGCGCCGAGCCCAGAGCCAAACCGAGCCAGGGGCTTAGCCGAGACAAGCCAACACAGAGCCGAGTCTAGCCGAAGACCGAACTGAGCCACTGGAGCAGCACCGAGCCCAGCAACATTCCGAGACACAAGCCGAGCTCAGAACCCATAACAGAGCACAGAGCCGATCGCCGAGCCCAGCCCAGAGCCGAGCCGAGCCCAGCACTGAGCTGAGCACAGAGCCCTGGCCCGGAGTCGAGTACCAAGCTGAGACCAGAGCCGACCCCTGATCCCAGCCCCGAGCCAGACCGACATGGAGCCGATCCCTGAGCCGAGCTAGAGCCAAGCCGAGCCCAGAGCCTAGCCGGAGCACCGATACGAGCCGAACCCATAGCCGAGCCAAGAGTCGAGCGTCGAGCCGAGCCCCAAGTCCAGCCTAGAGCTGAGCCGATCCGAGTTCAGAGCCGAGCCCAGAGCCCAGCCCCGAGCCGAGCCCTGCCCAGAGCCGAACCCCGTACCCAGCCTAGAGCCGAGCCGAGCCAAGAGCCGATACCCGAGCCCAGCACAAAGCCGAGCCAAGTCCAGAGCGAATCCCCGAGCCCAGTCTAGAGCCGAGCCGAGCCCAGAGCCCAGAACCGATTCCCTAGCCCAGCCCAGAGCCAAGCCGAGCCGAGCCCAGAACCGAGCCTCGAGCCGATCCCCTTGCACAGCCCAGAGCCTAGTCAGCCGAGCCCAGATGCGAGCCTCGAGAAGATCCCCGAGCCTATCCCAGAGTCCAGCCCAGAGAAAAGCCCAGTGGAGCCCAGAGCCCAGAGCCGATCCCTGAGCCCAGCCCAGAGCTGAGCCGAGACAAGAGCCGAGCCTCGAGCCGAGCCGAGCCCAGAGACCACCCCGAGCCAAGCCCAAACAGAGCCATTAGGCAAGAGCCGTGCCGAAATCTGAGCCGAGCCGAGCCCAGACCCGATACCCTAGCCCTGCCCAGAGCCGGACCTTGAGCCGAGCCCCGAGCCAAGTCGAATCCCAGACTCGAGCCGAGCCCAGAGCCATGAGCCGATCCCCTAACCAAGCCCACAGCCGAGCCGAGCCAAACCGAGAGACCAGCACTGAGCCCAGACTAGAGCCGAGCCGAGCAGACCCTCGAGCCGAACCCTGAACCCAGCCTACAGCCGAGCCGAGACAGCCCAGAGCCGAGCCTTGAGCCGAACCCCGAGCCCTGAGCCGATCCCCGAGCCCAACCCAGAGCCGAGCCGAGCCGAGCACAGAGCTCAAAGCCGATCTCCTAGCCCAGCCCAGAGCAGAGGCGAGCCGAATCCAGAGCCAAACCCCGAGAGCAGCCTAGAGACGAGGCCAGCCGAGACCAGAGCCGAGCACAGAGACCGGCCCCGAGCCAAGCCTCGAGCAAAGCCCCGAGCCCAGCCGAGCAGAGAGCCCAGAGCCGAGCCTCGAGATGAGCCCCGAGACAATCCCCAAGATCAGCCTAGAGCCCAGCCGAGTCCAGAGCCGAACCCAGAGCCGAGCGTCGAGCCCAGCCTAGAGCCGAGTCCAGAGCAGAGCCCAGAGCCGAGCCTCGAGCCGATCCCTGAGCCCAGCCCAGAGCCGAGACGAACCAGCCCAGAGCCCAGCCCCGAGCCGAGACCAGAACCCGGCACCGAGCCGTGCCGAATCCAGAGCCGAGCCCCGAGACAAGCCTCAATCCGACACCCGAGCCCGGCTCAGAGCCGAGCCGAGCTGAGCCCAGAGTCGGGCCCCGAGCCGAGCCTCGAGCGGAGCCCAGAGCACAGAACCGAACCCCTAGCCCAGACCAGAGACGAGACGAGCCCAGAGCTGAGCCCCGAGCCGAGTCCAGAGCCAATCCCCGAGCCCAGCCCAGAGTCGAGCCGAGCCAAGCTCAGAGCTCGGCCACGAGCTGAGCCCAGCATCGAGCCGAACCCCGAGCCGAGCCGACACAGAGCTGAGTCTAGCCAAAGACTGAGCTGAGCCACTGGACCAGCACCAAGCCCAGCCCAGAGCCGAATCTAGCCGAACCCAGATTGTAGCACCGAACCCAGCCTTAGCCGAGCAGAGCGGAGCCCATAGACTGGCCCTGAAAGGAGCCTTGAGCCGAGACCCGAGCCCAGCGTACAGCCGAGCCGAGCCAGCCCAGAGCCGAGCCTTGAGCCGATCCCCGAGCCCTGAGTCGATCCCCGATCCCAGCCCAGAGCCGAGTCTAGCCGAAGACCGAGCCGAGCCCAGAGCCAAGCCTCGAGCCAAGACCAGAGCCAATCCCTGAGCCCAGCCCAAAGCCGAAACGAGCCAGCCCTGAGCCGAGCCTCGACCCGAACCTCGATCCGATCCGAGCCCAGAGATCGGCCACGAAACGCGCCTTGAGCCGATCCCCGAGCCCAGCGACCCTACCCGAGCCTAGACTTGAGCCGAGCCAAAACCAGAGACGATCCCTGAGCCCTGAGCCGAACCTCGAGACGAGCCCCGAGACAATCCCCAAGACCAGCCTAAAGCCAAGGCGAGCCGAGTCCAGAGCCGAACCCAGATCCGAGCCCCGAGCCCAGCCTAGAGCCGAGCCGAGTCCAGAGCTGAGCCCAGAGCCGGCCCCGAGCCGAGCCTCGAGCCGAGCGAAGAGCAGAGCCGATCCCTGAGCCCAGCCCAAAGCCGAGAGCAGACAAGCCCAGAGCCGAGCCCTGAGCCCAGCCGAGCACAGAGCCCAGAGCCGAGCCTCGAGACAAGCCGAGCACAGAGGCCAGCCTAGAGCCGAGCCTCACCAAGTGCCGAGCCGACCCCAGAGCCCAGAGCCGATACCCTAGCCCAGCCCAGAGCAAAACCTCGAGCCGAGCCTAGCCCAGAGGCCAGAGGCAATCCCCTAGACCAGCCATGAGCCGAGCCCCAAACCAAGCCTCGAGCCGAGATTAGCCCAGAGCCCAGAGCACAGAGCCAATCCCCTAGACCAGCCCAGAGCCGAGCCTCGAGCCGAGTCCAGGGTCGATCCCCGAGCCCAACTCAGAGCTGAGCAGAGCCGAGCCCAGAGCCCGGCACGGAACAGAGCCTCGAGCCGAGCCAAGAGCGGAGCCGATCCCTGAGCCCAGCCCAAAGCCGAGAGGAGACAAGCCCAGAGCCGAGCCATTTGCCCAGCCTAGAGCTGAGTCCAGAGACGAGTCCAGAGCTGATCCTTGAGCCGAGCACCGAGCGCGGCTCACAGCCAAGCCCAGAGCCGAGCCCAGACACCGGCCCGGATCCGAGCCCAGAGCTGATCCTCAGCCGAGGACAGAGCCAAGCCTCGAGCCGAGTCGATCCTAGAGCAGATCCCCTAGCCCAGCCCAGACCTGAGCCGAGCCGAACCAAGAGCCGAACACTGAGCCCAGCCCAGAGCTGAGACGAGCCAGCCCAGAGCCGAACCCAGAGCCGGCACAGAGCCGAGCCTCGAGCCGAGCCAAGAGCGGAGCTGATCCCTGAGCCCAGCCCAAAGCCGAGAGCAGAAAAGCCCAGAGCCGAGCCTCGAGCCCAGCCTAGAGCCGAGTCCAGAGCCAAGCCCAGAGCCGAGCCTCGAGCTGAGCCCCGAGCCCAGCCGAGCACAGAGCCCAGAGCCGAGCCTCGAGACGAGCCCCGAGACAATCCCCAAGCCCAGGTAGAACCGAGGCAAGCCGAGTCCAGAGCCGAACCCAGATCCGAGCCCCGAGCCCAGCCTACAGCCGAGCCGAGCTGAGTCCAGAGCAGAGCCCAGATCCGAGCCCCGAGCCCAGCCTAGAGTCGAGCCGAGCCGAGTCCAGAGCTGAGCTCAGGCCGGGCGTGAGCTGAGCCTCGAGCCGAGCCAAGAGCAGAGCCGACCCCTGAGCCCAGCCCAAAGCCGAGAGCAGACAAGCCCAGAGCCGAGCCTAGAGCCCAGCCTAGAGCCGAGTCCAGAGCCGAGCCCAGAGCCGAGCCTCGAGCCGAGCCCAGAGCCAAGCCTCGAGACGAGCCCCGATACAATCCCCAAGCCCAGCCTAGAGCCGAGGCGAGCTGAGTACAGAGCCGAGCCCAGAGCCGGCCCCGAGCCGAGCCGAACCCAGAGACCAGCCTCGAGCCGAGCCTCGTTGAGTGCCGTGCCGACCCCAGAGCCCAGAGCTGATACACTAGCCCAGCCCAGAGGCGAGCCCCGAGCCAAGTCTCGAGCCGAGCCTAGCCCAGAGCCCAGAGCCCAGAGCCCAGAGCCCAGAGCCCAGAGCCAATCCCCTAGACCAGCCCAGAGCCGAGCCTCGAGCCGAGTCCAGGGTCGATCCCCGAGCCCAACTCAGAGCCGAGCCGAGCAGAGCCCAGAACCCGGCCCCAAACCGAGCCTCGAGCCGAGCCAAGAGCGGAGCCGATCCCAGAGCCCAGCCCAAAGCCGAGAGGAGACAAGCTCAGAGCTGAGCCTCGAGCCCCGACTGGAACCGAGTCCAGAGCCGAGCCCAGAGCCGAGCCTCAAGGACAGAGCCGAGCCTCGAGACGAGCCCCGAGACAATCCCCAAGCCCAAACTAGAGCTGAGGCGAGCCGAGTCCAGAGCCGAACCCAGATCCGAGCCCCCAGCCCAGCCTAGAGCCAAGCCGAGCTGAGTCCACAGCCGAGCACAGAGCCGGTACCGAGCTGAGCGTCGAGCCGAGCCAATAGCAGAGCCGATCCCTGAGCCCAGCGCAAAGCCGAGAGCAGACAAGCCCAGAGCCGAGCCTCGAGACGAGCCCTGAGACAACCCCCAAGGCCAGGCTAGAGCCGAGGCGAGCCGAGTCCAGTTCCGAAGCGAGATCAGATCCCCGAGCCCAGCCTAGAGCCGAGCCGATACATGAGCCCAGCCTAGAGCCGAGTCCAGAGCCGTGCCCAGAGCCTAGCCTCGAACAGAGCCCCGAGCCCAGCCGAGAACAGATCCCAGAGCCGAGCCTCGAGACGAGCCCCGAGACAATCCCCAAGACAAGCCTAGAACCGAGGGGAGCCGAGTCCAGAGCCGAACCCAGATACGAGCCTCGAGCCCAGCCTACAGCCGAGTCCAGAACCCAGCCAAGAGGCGAGCCTCGAGCCGAGCCCTAAGCCCAGCCGCGCGCAGAGCCCAGAGCCGAGCCTCGAGACGAGCCCCGAGACAATCCCCAAGCCCAGCCTAGAGCCGAGTCCAGAGCCGAACCCAGATGCGAGCCCCGAGCCCGGCCTAGAGCCGAGACGAGCCGAGTCCAGAGCCGAGCCCAGAGCCGGCCCCGAGCCGAGCCTCGAGCCGAGCGAAGAGCGGAGCCGATCCCTGAGCCCAGCCCAAAGCCGAGAGCAGACAAGCCCAGAGCCGAGCCCTGAGCCCAGCCGAGCACAGTGCCTAGAGCCGAGCCTCGAGACAAGCCGAGCACAGAGGCCAGCCTAGAGCCGAGCCTCACCAAGTGCCGAGCCGACCCCAGAGCCCAGAGCCGATACCCTAGCCCAGCCCAGAGCAAAACCTCGAGCCGAGCCTAGCCCAGAGGCCAGAGGCAATCCCCTAGACCAGCCATGAGCCGAGTCCCGAACCAAGCCTCGAGCCGAGATTAGGCCAGAGCCCAGAGCACAGAGCCAATCCCCTAGACCAGCCCAGAGCCGAGCCTCGAGCCGAGTCCAGGGTCGATCCCCGAGCCCAACTCAGAGCTGAGCAGAGCCGAGCCCAGAGCCCGGCACGGAACAGAGCCTCGAGCCGAGCCAAGAGCGGAGCCGATCCCTGAGCCCAGCCCAAAGCCGAGAGGAGACAAGCCCAGAGCCGAGCCTCTTGCCCAGCCTAGAGCTGAGTCCAGAGACGAGTCCAGAGCCTATCCTCGAGCCGAGCACCGAGCGCGGCTCACAGCCGAGCCCAGAGCCAAGCCCAGACACCAGCCCGGATCCGAGCCCAGAGCCGATCCTCGAGCCGAGGACAGAGCCAAGCCTCGAGCCGAGTCGATCCTAGAGCAGATCCCCTAGCCCAGCCCAGACCTGAGCCGAGCCGAACCAAGAGCCGAGCTCAGAGTTGGGCGCGATCTGAGCCTCGAATTGAGCCAAGAGCTGAGCCGGTCCCTGAGCCTAGCCCAAAGCCGAGAGCAGACAAGCCCAGAGACGAGCGTCGAGCCCATCCTGGAGACGAGTCCAGAGCCGAGCCCAGAGCCGAGCCTCGAGCAGAGCCCCGAGCCCAGCCGAGCACAGAGCCCAGAGCCGAGCCTCGAGACGAGCCCCGAGACAATCCCCAAGCCCAGCCTAGAGCCGAGGCGAGCAGAGTCAAGTGTCGAAACCAGATGCGAGACCCGAGCCCAGCCTAGAGCCGAGCCGAGTCCAGAGCCGAGCCCAGAGACGAGCCTCGAGCCGAGCCCCGAGCCCATCCGAGCACTGAGCCCAGAGCCGAGCCTCGAGACGAGCCCCGAGACAATCCCCAAGCCCAGCCTACAGCCGAGGCGAGCCGAGTCCAGAGCCGAACCCAGATCCGAGCCCCGAGCCCAGCCTAGAGCCGAGCCCAGAGCCGAACCCAGATCCGATCCCCGAGCCCAGCCTAGAGCCGAGCCGAGTCCAGAGACGAGCCCAGATTCGGGCGCGATCTGAGCCTCTAGACGAGCCAAGAGCAGAGCCGATCCCTGAGCTTAGCCCAAAGCCGAGAGCAGACAAGCCCAGAGCCGAGCACAGAGCCCAGCCTAGAGCCGAGTGCAGAGCCGAGCCCCGAGCCCAGCCTAGAGCCGAGCCGAGTCCAGAGCCGAGCCCAGAGTCGGGCGCGAGCTGAGACTCGAGCCGAGCCAAGAGCAGAGCCGATCATTGAGCCCAGCCCAAAGCTGAGAGCAGACAAGTCCAGAGCCGAGCCTCGAGCCCAGCCTAGAGCCGAGTGCAGAGCCGAGCCCACAGCCGAGCCTCGAGACGAGCCCCGAGACAATCCCCAAGCCCAGCCTAGAGCCGAGGCGAGCCGAGCCCAGAGCCGAACCCAGATCCGAGCACCGAGCCCAGCCTAGAGCCGAGCCGATTCTAGAGCCGAGCCCAGAGTCGGGCGCGAGCTGAGACTCGAGCCGAGCCAAGAGAGAGCCGATCATTGAGCCCAGCCCAAATCTGAGAGCAGACAAGTCCAGAGCCGAGCCTCGAGCCCAGCCTACAGCCGTGTCCAGAGCAGAGCCCTGAGCCCAGAGCCTTGAGCCGAGCCCCGAGCCCAGCCGAGCACAGAGCCCAGAGCCGAGCCTCGAGACGAGCCCCGAGACAATCCCCAAGCCCAGCCTAGAGCCGAGGCGAACCGAGTCCAGAGCCGAACCCAGATCCGAGCCCCGAGCCCAGCCTAGAGCCGAGCTGAGCCCAGAGCTGAGCCCCGAGCCGAGTCCAGAGCCAATCCCCGAGCCCAGCCCAGAGTCGAGCCGAGCCAAGCTCAGAGCTCGGCCACGAGCTGAGCCCAGCATCGAGCCGAACCCCGAGCCGAGCCGACACAGAGCTGAGTCTAGCCAAAGACTGAGCTGAGCCACTGGACCAGCACCAAGCCCAGCCCAGAGCCGAGTCTAGGTGAACCCAGATTGTAGCACCGAACCCAGCCTTATGCCAAGCAGAGCCGAGCCCATAGACTGGCCCTGAAAGGAGCCTTGAGCCGATCCCCGAGCCCTGAGTCGATCCCCGATCCCAGCCCAGAGCCGAGTCTAGCCGAGCACAGAGCCGAGTCTAGCCGAAGACCGAGCCGAGCCCAGAGCCAAGCCTCGAGCCGAGTCAAGACCAGAGCCAATCCCTGAGCCCAGCCCAGAGCCGAAACGAGCCAGCCCCGAGTCGAGCCTCGACCCGAGCCTCGATCCGATCCGAGCCCAGAGACCGGCCCCGAAACGCGCCTTGAGCCGATCCCCGAGCCCAGCGATCCTACCCGAGCCTAGACTTGAGCCGAGCCAAAACCAGAGACGATCCCTGAGCCCTGAGCCGAACCTCGAGACGAGCCCCGAGACAATCCCCAAGACCAGCCTAGAGCCAAGGCGAGCCGAGTCCAGAGCCGAACCCAGATCCGAGCCCCGAGCCCAGCCTAGAGCCGAGCCGAGTCCAGAGCTGAGCCCAGAGCCGGCCCCGAGCCGAGCCGACCCCAGAGCCCAGAGCCGATACACTAGCCCAGCCCAGAGCCGAACAACGAGCCCAGCCCAGAGCCGAGCCTCGAGCCGAGTCCAGGGTCGATCACCGAACCCAACTCAGAGCCGAGCAGAGCCGAGCCCAGAGCCCGGCCCTGAACCGAGCCTCGAGCCGAGCCAAGAGCGGAGCCGATCCCTGAGCCCAGCCCAAAGCCGAGAGGAGACAAGCCCAGAGCCGAGTCTCGAGCCCAGCCTGGAACCGAGTCCAGATCCGAGCCCAGAGCCGAGCCTCAAGCCCAGAGCCGAGCCGCGAGACGAGCCCCGAGACAATCCCCAAGCCCAGCCTAGAGCCGAGGCGAGCCGAGTCCAGAGCCAAATCCAGATCCGAGCCCCGAGCCCGGCCTAGAGCCGAGACGAGCCGAGTCCAGAGCCGAGCCCAGAGCCGGCCCCGAGCCGAGCCTCGAGCCGAGCGAAGAGCGGAGCCGATCCCTGAGCCCAGCCCAAAGCCGAGAGCAGACAAGCCCAGAGCCGAGCCCTGAGCCCAGCCGAGCACAGAGCCCAGAGCCGAGCCTCGAGACAAGCCGCGCACAGAGGCCAGCCTAGAGCCGAGCCTTCCAAGTGCCGAGCCGACCCCAGAGCCCAGAGCCGATACCCTAGCCCAGCCCAGAGCAAAACCTCGAGCCGAGCCTAGCCCAGAGGCCAGAGCCAATCCCCTAGACCAGCAATGAGCCGAGCCCCGAACCAAGCCTCGAGCCGAGATTAGGCCAGAGCCCAGAGCACAGAACCAATCCCCTAGACCAGCCCAGAGCCGAGCCTCGAGCCGAGTCCAGGGTCGATCCCCGAGCCCAACTCAGAGCGAGCAGTGCAGAGCCCAAAGCCCGGCCCCAAACCGAGCCTCGAGCCGAGCCAAGAGTGGAGCCGATCCCTGAGCCCAGCCCAAAGCCGAGAGGAGACAAGCTCAGAGCTGAGCCTCGAGCCCAGACTGGAACCGAGTCCAGAGCCGAGCCCAGAGCCGAGCCTCAAGGCCAGAGCCGAGCCTCGAGACGAGCCCCGAGACAATCCCCAAGCCCAGCCTAGAGCCGCAGCGAGCCGAGTCCAGAGCCGAACCCAGATCCGAGTCCCTAGCCCAGCTTAGAGCCGAGCCGAGCCGAGTCCAGAGCCCAGAGCCAATCCCCTAGACCAGCCATGAGCCGAGCCCCGAGCCAAGCCTCGAGCCGAGCCGAGTCCAGAGGGGAGACCAGAGACGGCCTCGAGCCGAGACGAACCCAGAGCCCAGTCTCGAGCCGAGCCTCGTCAAGTGCCGAGCTGAACCCAGAGCCCAGAGCCGATACACTAGCCCAGCCCAGAGCCGAGCCTCGAGCTGAGTCCAGGGTCGATACCCGAGCCCAAATCAGAGCCGTGCAGAGCAGAGCCCAGAGCCCGGACGTGAACTGAGCCTCGAGCCGAGCCAAGAGCGGAGCCGATCCCTGAGCTCAGCCCAAAGCCGAGAGGAGACAAGCTCAGAGCCGAGCCTCGAGCCCAGAGCCGAGCCTCGAGACGAGCCCCGAGACAATCCCCAAGCCCAAACTAGAGCTGAGGCGAGCCGAGTCCAGAGCTGAATCCAGATCCGAGCCCCCAGCCCAGCCTAGAGCCGAGTCCAGAGCCGAGACTCGAGCCGAGCCCCGAGCCCAGCCGAGCACAGAGACCAGAGCCGAGCCTCGAGACGAGCCCCGACCCCAGCCGAGCACAGAGCCCAGGGCAGAGCCTCGAGATGGGCCCCGAGAATATCCCGAAGCCCAGCCTAGAGCCGAGCCGAGCCCAGAGCCCAGCCTAGAGCCGAGCCTCGAGCCGAGCCCCGAGCCCAGCCCAGCACAGAGCCCAGAGCCGAGCCCAGAGTCGGGCGCGATCTGAGCCTCGAACCGAGCCAAGAGCAGAGCCGATCCCTGAGCATAGCACAAATCCGAGAGCAGACAAGTCCAGAGCCGAGCCTCGAGCCCAGCCTACAGGCGAGTCCAGAGCAGAGCCCTGAGCCCAGAGCCTCGAGACGAGCCCCGAGCACAGCCGAGCACAGAGCCCAGAGCCGAGCCTCGAGACGAGCCCCGAGACAATCCCCAAGCCCAGCCAAGAGCCGAGGCGAGCCGAGTCCAGAGCCGAACCCAGATCTGAGCCCCGAGCCCAGCCTAGAGCCGAGCCGAGTCCAGACCGAGCCGAGTCCAGAGCCGATCCCAGAGTCGGGCGCGAGCTAAGTCTCGAGCCGAGCCAAGAGCAGAGCCGATCATTGAGCCCAGCCCAAAGCCGAGAGCAGACAAGTCCAGAGCCGAGCCTCGAGCCCAGCCTAGAGCCGAGTGCAGAGCCGAGCCCAGAGCCGAGCCTCGAGACGAGCCCCGAGACAATCCCCAAGCCCACCCTAGAGCCGAGGCGAGCCGAGTCCAGAGCCGAACCCAGATCCGAGCCCCGAGCCCAGCCTAGAGCCGAGCCGAGCCCAGAGCACAGCCTAGTGCCGAGCCCAGAGCCGAGCCTCGAGCCGATCTCCGAGCCCAGCCTAGCACAGAGCCCAGAGCCGAGCCTAGAGACGGGCCCCGAGAATATCCCCAAGCCCAGCCTAGAGCCGAGCCGAGCCCAGAGCCCAGCCTAGAGCCGAGCCTCGTGCCGAGCCCCGAGCCCAGCCGAGCACAGAGCCCAGAGCCGAGCCTCGAGACGAGCCCCGAGACAATCCCCAAGCCCAGCCTAGAGCCGAGGCGAGCCGAGTCCAGAGCCGAACCCAGATCCGAGACCAGATCCCAGCGTAGAGCCGAGCCGAGCCCAGAGCCCAGCCTAGAGCCGAGCCCTGAGCCGAGACTCGAGCCGAGCCCCGAGCCCAGCCGAGCACAGAGCCCAGAGCCGAGCCTCGAGACGAGCCCCGAGACAATCCCCAAGCCCAGCCTAGAGACGAGCCGAGCCGAGTCCAGCGCCGAACCAGATCCGAGCCCCGAGCCCAGCCTAGAGCCGAGCCGAGTCCAGAGCCGAGCCCAGAGTCGGGCGCGAGCTGAGCCTCGAGCCGAGCCAAGAGCAGAGACGATCATTGAGCCCAGCCCAAAGCCGAGAGCAGACAAGTCCAGAGCCGAGCCTCGAGCCCAGCCTAGAGCCGAGTGCAGAGCCGAGCCCAGAGCCGAGCCTCGAGAGGAGCCCCGAGCCCAGCCGAGCACAGAGCCCAGAGTCGAGCCTCGAGACGAGCCCCGAGACAATCCCCAAGCCCAGCCTAGAGCCGAGGCGATCCGAGTCCAGAGCCGAACCCAGATCCGAGCCCCGAGCCCAGCCTAGAGCCGAGCCAAGTCCAGAGCCGAGCCCAGAGTCGGGCGCGAGCTGAGACTCGAGCCGAGCCAAGAGCAGAGCCGATCATTGAGCCCAGCCCAAAGCTGAGAGCAGACAAGTGCAGAGCCGATCCTCGAGCCCAGCCTAGAGCCGAGTGCAGAGCCGAGCCCAGAGCCGAGCCTCGAGACGAGCCCCGAGACTATCCCCAAGCCCAGCCTAGAGCCGAGGCGATCCGAGCCCAGAGCCGAACCAGATCCGAGCCCCGAGCCCAGCCTAGAGCCGAGCCGAGTCCAGAGCCGAGCCCAGAGTCGGGCGCGAGCTGAGACTCGAGCCGAGCCAAGAGCAGAGCCGATCATTGAGCCCAGCCCAAAGCCGAGAGCAGACAAGTCCAGAGCCGAGCCTCGAGCCCAGCCTACAGCCGAGTCCAGAGCAGAGCCCTGAGCCCAGAGCCTCGAGACGAGACCCGAGCCCAGCCGAGCACAGAACCCAGAGCCGAGCCTCGAGACGAGCCCCGAGACAATCCCCAAGCACAGCCTAGAGCCGAGGCGAGCCGAGTCCAGAGCCGAACCCAGATCCGAGCCCCGATCCCAGCGTAGAGCCGAGCCGAGCCCAGAGTCCAGCCTATTGCCGAGCCCAGAGCCGAGCCTCGAGACGTGCCTCGAGCCGAGCCCCGAGCCCAGCTGAGCACAGACCGAGAGCCGAGCCTCGAGACGTGCCCCGAGACAATCCCCAAGCCCAGCCTAGAGACGAGCCGAGCCGAGTCCAGAGCCGAACCCAGATCCGAGCCCCGAGCCCAGCCTAGAGCCGAGCAGAGCCCAGAGCCGAGCCCAGAGTTGGGCGCGATCTGAGCCTCGAACCGAGACAAGAGCAGAGCCGATCATTGAGCCCAGCCCAAAGCTGAGAGCAGACAAGTCCAGAGCCGAGCCTCGAGCCCAGCCTAGAGCCGGGACCAGAGCCGAGCCCAGAGCCGAGCCTCGAGCCGAGCCCCGAGCCCAGCCGAGCACAGAGCCCAGAGCCGAGCGTCGAGACTGGCCCCGAGACAATCCACAAGCCCAGCCTAGAGCCGAGCCGAGCACAGAGCCCAGCCTAGAGCCGAGCCTCGAGTAGAGCCCCGAGCCCAGCCTAGAGCCGAGCTGAGTCCAGAGCCGAGCCCAGAGTCGGGCGCGAGCTGAGACTCGAGCCGAGCCAAGAGCAGAGCCGATCATTGAGCCCAGCCCAAAGCTGATAGCAGACAAGTCCAGAGCCGAGCCTCGAGCCCAGCCTAGAGCCAAGTGCAGAGCCGAGCCCACAGCCGAGCTTCGAGACGAGCCCCGAGACAATCCCCAAGCCCAGCCTAGAGCCGAGGCGAGCCGAGCCCAGAGCCGAACCCAGATCCGAGCACCGAGCCCAGCCTAGAGCCGAGCCGATTCCAGAGCCGAGCCCAGAGTCGGGCACGAGCTGAGACTCGAGCCGAGCCAAGAGAGAGCCGATCATTGAGCCCAGCCCAAAGCCGAGAGCAGACAAGTCCAGAGCCGAGCCTCGAGCCCAGCCTACAGCCGAGTCCACAGCCGAGCCCTGAGCCCAGAGCCTCGAGACGAGCCCAGAGCCCAGCCGAGCACAGAACCCAGAGCCGAGCCTCGAGACGAGCCCCGAGACAATCCCCAAGCCCAGCCTAGAGCCGAGGCGAGCCGAGTCCAGAGCCGAACCCAGATCCGAGCCCCGAGCCCAGCCTAGAGCCGAGCCGAGCCCAGAGCCCAGCCTACAGCCGAGTCCAGAGCCCAGCCTAGAGCCGAGCCTCGAGCCGAGCCCCGAGCCCAGCCGAGCAAAGAGCCCAGAGACGAGCCTCGAGACGAGCCCCGAGACAATCCCCAAGCTTAGCCTAGAGCCGAGCCCTGACCCGAGCCTCGAGCCTAGCTCCGAGCCCAGCTGAGCACAGAACCCAGAGCCGAGCCTCGAGACGAGCCCCGAGACAATCCCCAAGCCCACCCTAGAGCCGAGGCGAGCCGAGTCCAGAGCCGAACCCAGATCCGAGCCCCGAGCCCAGCCTAGAGCCGAGCCGAGCCCAGAGCACAGCCTAGTGCCGAGCCCAGAGCCGAGCCTCGAGACGAGCCCCGACCCCAGCCGAGCCCAGAGCCCAGGGCCGAGCCTCGAGACGGGCCACAAGAATATCCCGAAGCCCAGCCTAGAGCCGAGCCGAGCCCAGAGCCCAGCCTAGAGCCGAGCCTCGAGCCGAGCCCCGAGCCCAGCCGAGCACAGAGCCCAGAGCCGAGCCCAGAGTCGGGCGCGATCTGAGCCTCGAACCGAGCCAAGAGCAGAGCCGATCCCTGAGCATAGCCCAAATCCGAGAGCAGACAAGTCCAGAGCCGAGCCTCGAGCCCAGCCTACAGCCGAGTCCAGAGCAGAGCCCTGAGCCCAGAACCTCGAGACGAGCCCCGAGCCCAGCCGAGCACAGAGCCCAGAGCCGAGCCTCGAGACGAGCCCCGAGACAATCCCCAAGCCCAGCCAAGAGCCGAGGCGAGCCGAGTCCAGAGCCGAACCCACATCCGAGCCCCGAGCCCAGCCTAGAGCCGAGCCGGGTCCAGACCGAGCCGAGTCCAGAGCCGAGCCCAGAGTCGGGCGCGAGCTAAGTCTCGAGCCGAGCCAAGAGCAGAGCCCATCATTGAGCCCAGCCCAAAGCTGAGAGCAGACAAATCCAGAGCCGAGCCTCGCGCCCAGCCTACAGCCGAGTGCAGAGCCGAGCCCAGAGCCGAGCCTCGAGACGAGGCCCGAGACAACCCACAAGCCCACCCTAGAGCCGAGGCGAGCCGAGTCCAGAGCCCAGCCTAGTGCCGAGCCCAGAGCCGAGCCTCGAGCCGATCTCCGAGCCCAGCCTAGCACAGAGCCCAGAGCCGAGCCTAGAGACGGGCCCCGAGAATATCCCCAAGCCCAGCCTAGAGCCGAGCCGAGCCCGGAGCCCAGCCTAGAGCCGAGCCGAAGCCAGAGCCCAGCCTAGTGCCGAGCCCAGAGCCGAGTCTCGAGCCGATCTCCGAGCCCAGCCTAGCACAGAGCCCAGAGCCGAGCCTAGAGACGGGCCCCGAGAATATCCCCAAGCCCAGCCTAGAGCCGAGCCGAGCCCAGAGCCCAGCCTAGAGCCGAGCCTCGAGCCGAGCCCCGAGCCCAGCCGAGCACAGAGACCAGAGCCGAGCCTCGAGACGAGCCCCGAGACAATCCCCAAGCCCAGCCTAGAGCCGAGGCGAGCCGAGTCCAGAGCCGAACCCAGATCCGAGCCCCGATCCCAGCGTAGAGTCGAGCCGAGCCCAGAGCCCAGCCTAGAGCCGAGCCCTGAGCCGAGACTCGAGCCGAGCCCCGAGCCCAGCAGAGCACAGAGCCCAGAGCCGAGCCTCGAGACGGGCCCAGAGAATATCCCCAAACCCAGCCTAGAGCTGAGCCGAGCCCAGAGCCCAGCCTAGAGCCGTGCCTCGAGCCGAGCCCCGAGCCCAGCCGAACACAGAGCCCAGAGCCGAGCCTCGAGACGAGCCCCGAGATAATCCCCAAGCCCAGCCTAGAGCCGAGGGGAGCCGAGTCCAGAGCCGAACCCAGATCCGAGCCCCGAGCCCAGCCTAGAGCCGAGCCGAGCCCAGAGCCCAGCCTAGTGCCGAGCCCAGAGCCGACCCTCGAGACGAGCCCCGACGGCAGCCGAGCACAGAGCCCAGGGCCGAGCCTCGAGACGGGCCCCGAGAATATCCCGAAGCCCAGCCTATAGCCGATCCGAGCCCAGAGCCCAGCCTAGAGCCGAGCCTCGAGCCGAGCCTCGAGCCGAGCCCCGAGCCCAGCGGAGCACAGAGCCCAGAGCCGAGCCTCGAGACGAGCCCCGAGACAATCCCCAAGCCCAGCCTAGAGATGAGCCGAGCCGAGTCCAGAGCCGAACCCAGATCCGAGCCCCGAGCCCAGCCTAGAGCCGAGCCGAGTCCAGAGCCGAGCCCAGAGTCGGGCGCAAGCTGAGACTCGAGCCGAGCCAAGAGCAGAGCCGATCATTGAGCCCAGCCCAAAGCTGAGAGCAGACAAGTCCAGAGCCGAGCCTCGAGCCCAGCCTAGAGCCGAGTGCAGAGCCGAGCCCAGAGCCGAGTCTCGAGACGAGCCCCGAGACAATCCCCAAGCCCAGCCTAGAGCCGAGGCGAGCCGAGTCCAGAGCCGAACCCAGATCCGAGCCCCGAACCCAGACTCGAGCCGAGCAGAGCCCAGAGCCGAGCCCAGAGTCGGGCGCGATCTGAGCCTCGAACCGAGACAAGAGCAGAGCCGATCCCTGAGCGTAGCCCAAATCCGAGAGCAGACAAGTCCAGAGCCGAGCCTCGAGCCCAGCCTACAGCCGAGTCCAGAGCAGAGCCCTGAGCCCAGAGCCTCGAGCCGAGCCCCGAGCCCAGCAGAGCACAGAGCCCAGAGCCGAGCCTCGAGACGAGCCCCGAGACAATCCCCAAGCCCAGCCTAGAGCCGGGGCGAGCCGAGTCCAGACCCGAACCCAGATCCGATCCTCGAGCCCAGCCTAGAGCCGAGCCGAACCCAGAGCCCATCCTAGTGCCGAGCCCAGAGCCGAGACTCGAGCCGAGCCCCGAGCCCAGCCGAGCACAGAGCCCAGAGCCGAGCCTCGAGACGGGCCCCAAGAATATCCCCAAACCCAGCCTAGAGCTGAGCCGAGCCCAGAGCCCAGCCTAGAGCCGAGCCTCGAGCCGAGCCCCGAGCCCAGCCGAGCACAGAGCCCAGAGCCGAGCCTCGACACGGGCCCCGAGAATATCCCCAAACCCAGCCTAGAGCTGAGCCGAGCCCAGAGCCCAGCCTAGAGCGGAGCCTCGAGCCGAGCCCCGATCCCAGCCGAGCACAGAGCCCAGAGCCGAGCCTCGAGACGAGCCCCGAGACAATCCCCGAGCTTAGCCTAGAGCCGAGCCCTGACCCAAGCCTCGAGCCTAGCTCTGAGCCCAGCCGAGCACAGAGCGCAGAGCCGAGCCTCGAGACGAGCCCCGAGCCCAGTCAAGCACAGAGCCCAGGGCCGAGCCTAGAGACGGGCCCCGAGAATATCCCGAAGCCCAGCCTAGAGCCGAGCCGAGCCCAGAGCCCAGCCTAGAGCCGAGCCCTGAGCGGAGACTCGAGCCGAGCCCCGAGCCCAGCCGAGCACAGAGCCCAGAGCCGAGCCTCGAGACGAGCCCCGAGACTATCCCCAAGCCCAGCCTAGAGCCGAGGCGAGCCGAGTCCAGAGCCGAACCCAGATACGAGCACCGAGCCCAGCCTAGAGCCGAGCCGAGTCCAGAGCTGAGCCCACAGTCGGGCGAGAGCCCAGCCTCGAGCCGAGCCAAGAGCAGAGCCGATCATTGAGCATAGCCCAAAGCCGAGAGCAGACAAGTCCAGAGCCGAGCCTCGACCCCAGCCTAGAGCCGAGTGCAGAGCCGAGACCAGAGCCGAGCCTCGAGACGAGCCCCGAGACAATGTCCAAGCCCAGCCTAGAGCCGAGGCGAGCCGAGCCCAGAGCCGAACCCAGATCCGAGCCCCGATCCCAGCGTAGAGCCGAGCAGAACCCAGAGCCCAGCCTAGAGCCGACCCCTGAGCCGAGACTCGAGCCGAGCCCCGAGCCCAGCCGAGCACAGAGCCGAGAGCCGAGCCTCGAGACGAGCCCCGAAACAATCCCCAAGCCCAGCCTAGAGCCGAGCCGAGCCGAGTCCAGCGCCGAACCCAGATCCGAGCCCCGAGCCCAGCCTAGAGCCGAGCCGAGTCCAGAGCCGAGCCCAGAGTCGGGCGCGAGCTGAGACTCGAGCCGAGCCAAGAGCAGAGCCGATCATTGAGCCCAGCCCAAAACCGAGAGCAGACAAGTCCAGAGCCGAGCCTCGAGCCCAGCCTAGAGCCGAGTGCAGAGTCGAGCCCAGAGCCGAGCCTCGAGACGAGCCCCGAGCCCAGCTGAGCCCAGAGCCCAGAGCCGAGCCTCGAGACGAGCCCCGAGAATATCCCCAAGCCCAGCCTAGAGCCGAGCCGAGCCCAGAGCCCAGCCTAGAGCCGAGCCTCGAGCCGAGCCCGGAGCCTAGCCGAGCCCAGAGCCCAGAGCCGAGCCTCGAGACGGGCCCCGGGAATATCCCCAAGCCCAGCCTAGAGCTGAGCCGAGCCCAGAGCCCAGCCTAGAGCCGAGTCTCGAGCCGAGCCCCGAACCCAGCCGAGCACAGAGCCCAGAGACGAGCCTCGAGACGAGCCCCGAGACAATCCCCAAGCTTAGCCTAGAGCCGAGCCCTGACCAGAGCCTCGAGCCTAGCTCCGAGCCCAGCCGAGCACAGAGCCCAGAGCCGAGCCTCGAGACGAACCACGAGACAATCCCCAAGCCCAGCCTAGAGCCGAGGCGAGCCGACCCCAGAGCCGAACCCAGATCCGAGCCCCGAGCCCAGCCTAGAGCCGAGCCGAGCCCAGAGCCCAGCCTAGTGCCGAGCCCAGAGCCGAGCCTCGAGACGAGCCCCGACCCCAGCCGAGCACAGAGCCCAGGGCCGAGCCTCGAGACGGGCCCCGAGAATATCCCCAAGCCCAGCCTAGAGCCGAGCCGAGCCCAGAGCCCAGCCTAGTGCCGAGCCCAGAGCCGAGCCTCGAGCCAAGCACCGAGCCCAGCCGAGCACAGAGCCCAGAGCCGAGCCTCGAGACGAGCGCCGAGACAATCCCCAAGCCCAGCCTAGAGCCGAGGAGAGCCGAGTCCAGAGCCGAACCCAGATCCGAGCCCCGATCCCAGCGTAGAGTCGAGCCGAGCCCAGAGCCCAGCCTAGAGCCGAGCCCTGAGCCGAGACTCGAGCCGAGCCCCGAGCCCAGCCGAGCACAGAGCCGAGAGCCGAGCCTCGAGACGAGCCCTGAGACAATCCCCAAGCCCAGTCTAGAGCCGAGGCGAGCCGAGTCCAGAGCCGAACCCAGATCCGAGCCCCGAGCCCAGCCTAGAGCCGAGCCGAGTCCAGAGCCAAGCCCAGAGTCGGGCGCGAGCTGAGACTCGAGCCGAGCCAAGAGCAGAGACGATCATTGAGCCCAGCACAAAGCCGAGAGCAGACAAGTCCAGAGCCGAGCCTCGAGCCCAGCCTAGAGCCGAGTGCAGAGCCGAGCCCAGAGCCGAGCCTCGAGACGAGCCCCGAGCCCAGCCGAGCACAGAGCCCAGAGTCGAGCCTCGAGACGAGCCCCGAGACAATCCCCAAGCCCAGCCTAGAGCCGAGGCGAGCCGAGTCCAGAGCCGAACCCAGATCCGAGCACCGAGCCCAGCCTAGAGCCGAGCCGAGTCCAGAGCCGAGCCCAGAGTCGGGCGCGAGCTGAGACTCGAGCCGAGCCAAGAGCAGAGCCGATCATTGAGCCCAGCCCAAAGCTGAGAGCAGACAAGTCCAGAGCCGAGCCTCGAGCCCAGCCTAGAGCCGAGTGCAGAGCCGAGCCCAGAGCCGAGCCTCGAGACGAGCGCCGAGACTATCCCCAAGCCCAGCCTAGAGCCGAGGCAAGCCGAGCCCAGAGCCGAACCAGATCCGAGCACCGAGCCCAGCCTAGAGCCGAGCCGAGTCCAGAGCCGAGCCCAGAGTCGGGCGCGAGCTGAGACTCGAGCCGAGCCAAGAGCAGAGCCGATCATTGAGCCCAGCCCAAAGCCGAGAGCAGACAAGTCCAGAGCCGAGCCTCGAGCCCAGCCTACAGCCGAGTCCAGAGCAGAGCCCTGAGCCCAGAGCCTCGAGACGAGACCCGAGCCCAGCCGAGCCCAGAACCCAGAGCCGAGCCTCGAGACGAGCCCCGAGACAATCCCCAAGCCCAGCCTAGAGCCGAGGCGAGCCGAGTCCAGAGCCGAACCCAGATCCGAGCCCCGATCCCAGCGTAGAGCCGAGCCGAGCCCAGAGCCCAGCCTAGTGCCGAGCCCAGAGCCGAGCCTCGAGACGAGCCCCGAGCCCAGCCGAGCACAGAGCCCAGAGTCGAGCCTCGAGACGGGCCCTGAGAATATCCCCAAGCCCAGCCTAGAGCCGAGCCGAGCCCAGAGCCCAGCCTAGAGCCGAGCCTCGAGCCGAGCCCCGAGCCCAGCCGAGCACAGAGCCGAGAGCCGAGCCTCGAGACGAGCCCCGAGACAATCCCCAAGCCCAGCCTAGAGACGAGCCGAGCCGAGTCCAGAGCCGAACCCAGATCCGAGCCCCGAGCCCAGCCTAGAGCCGAGCCGAGTCCAGAGCCGAGCCCAGAGTCGGGCGCGATCTGAGAGTCGAGCCGAGCCAAGAGCAGAGCCGATCATTGAGCCCAGCCCAAAGCTGAGAGCAGACAAGTCCAGAGCCGAGCCTCGAGCCCAGCCTAGAGCCGAGTGCAGAGCCGTGCCCAGAGCCGAGTCTCGAGACGAGCCCCGAGACTATCCCCAAGCCCAGCCTAGAGCCGAGGCGAGCCGACCCCAGAGCCGAACCCAGATCCGAGCCCCGAGCCCAGCCTAGAGCCGAGCAGAGCCCAGAGCCGAGCCCAGAGTCGGGCGCGATCTGAGCCTCGAACCGAGACAAGAGCAGAGCCGATCCCTGAGCGTAGCCCAAATCCGAGAGCAGACAAGTCCAGAGCCGAGCCTCGAGCCGAGCCCCGAGCCCAGCCGAGCACAGAGACCAGAGCCGAGCCTCGAGACGAGCCCCGACCCCAGCCGAGCACAGAGCCCAGGGCCGAGCCTCGAGACGGGCCCCGAGAATATCCCGAAGCCCAGCCTAGAGCCGAGCCGAGCCCAGAGCCCAGCCTAGAGCCGAGCCTCGAGCCGAGCCCCGAGCCCAGCCGAGCACAGAGCCCAGAGCCGAGCCCAGAGTCGGGCGCGATCTGAGCCTCGAACCGAGCCAAGAGCAGAGCCGATCCCTGAGCATAGCACAAATCCGAGAGCAGACAAGTCCAGAGCCGAGCCTCGATCCCATCCTACAGCCGAGTGCAGAGCCGAGCCCAGAGCCGAGCCTCGAGACGAGCCCCGAGACAATCCCCAAGCCCAGCCTAGAGCCGAGGCGAGCCGAGTCCAGAGCCGAACCCAGATCCGAGCCCCGATCCCAGCGTAGAGTCGAGCCGAGCCCAGAGCCCAGCCTAGAGCCGAGCCCTGAGCCGAGACTCGAGCCGAGCCCCGAGCCCAGCAGAGCACAGAGCCCAGAGCCGAGCCTCGAGACGGGCCCAGAGAATATCCCCAAACCCAGCCTAGAGCTGAGCCGAGCCCAGAGCCCAGCCTAGAGCCGTGCCTCGAGCCGAGCCCCGAGCCCAGCCGAACACAGAGCCCAGAGCCGAGCCTCGAGACGAGCCCCGAGATAATCCCCAAGCCCAGCCTAGAGCCGAGGGGAGCCGAGTCCAGAGCCGAACCCAGATCCGAGCCCCGAGCCCAGCCTAGAGCCGAGCCGAGCCCAGAGCCCAGCCTAGTGCCGAGCCCAGAGCCGACCCTCGAGACGAGCCCCGACGGCAGCCGAGCACAGAGCCCAGGGCCGAGCCTCGAGACGGGCCCCGAGAATATCCCGAAGCCCAGCCTATAGCCGATCCGAGCCCAGAGCCCAGCCTAGAGCCGAGCCTCGAGCCGAGCCTCGAGCCGAGCCCCGAGCCCAGCGGAGCACAGAGCCCAGAGCCGAGCCTCGAGACGAGCCCCGAGACAATCCCCAAGCCCAGCCTAGAGATGAGCCGAGCCGAGTCCAGAGCCGAACCCAGATCCGAGCCCCGAGCCCAGCCTAGAGCCGAGCCGAGTCCAGAGCCGAGCCCAGAGTCGGGCGCAAGCTGAGACTCGAGCCGAGCCAAGAGCAGAGCCGATCATTGAGCCCAGCCCAAAGCTGAGAGCAGACAAGTCCAGAGCCGAGCCTCGAGCCCAGCCTAGAGCCGAGTGCAGAGCCGAGCCCAGAGCCGAGTCTCGAGACGAGCCCCGAGACAATCCCCAAGCCCAGCCTAGAGCCGAGGCGAGCCGAGTCCAGAGCCGAACCCAGATCCGAGCCCCGAACCCAGACTCGAGCCGAGCAGAGCCCAGAGCCGAGCCCAGAGTCGGGCGCGATCTGAGCCTCGAACCGAGACAAGAGCAGAGCCGATCCCTGAGCGTAGCCCAAATCCGAGAGCAGACAAGTCCAGAGCCGAGCCTCGAGCCCAGCCTACAGCCGAGTCCAGAGCAGAGCCCTGAGCCCAGAGCCTCGAGCCGAGCCCCGAGCCCAGCAGAGCACAGAGCCCAGAGCCGAGCCTCGAGACGAGCCCCGAGACAATCCCCAAGCCCAGCCTAGAGCCGGGGCGAGCCGAGTCCAGACCCGAACCCAGATCCGATCCTCGAGCCCAGCCTAGAGCCGAGCCGAACCCAGAGCCCATCCTAGTGCCGAGCCCAGAGCCGAGACTCGAGCCGAGCCCCGAGCCCAGCCGAGCACAGAGCCCAGAGCCGAGCCTCGAGACGGGCCCCAAGAATATCCCCAAACCCAGCCTAGAGCTGAGCCGAGCCCAGAGCCCAGCCTAGAGCCGAGCCTCGAGCCGAGCCCCGAGCCCAGCCGAGCACAGAGCCCAGAGCCGAGCCTCGACACGGGCCCCGAGAATATCCCCAAACCCAGCCTAGAGCTGAGCCGAGCCCAGAGCCCAGCCTAGAGCGGAGCCTCGAGCCGAGCCCCGATCCCAGCCGAGCACAGAGCCCAGAGCCGAGCCTCGAGACGAGCCCCGAGACAATCCCCGAGCTTAGCCTAGAGCCGAGCCCTGACCCAAGCCTCGAGCCTAGCTCTGAGCCCAGCCGAGCACAGAGCGCAGAGCCGAGCCTCGAGACGAGCCCCGAGCCCAGTCAAGCACAGAGCCCAGGGCCGAGCCTAGAGACGGGCCCCGAGAATATCCCGAAGCCCAGCCTAGAGCCGAGCCGAGCCCAGAGCCCAGCCTAGAGCCGAGCCCTGAGCGGAGACTCGAGCCGAGCCCCGAGCCCAGCCGAGCACAGAGCCCAGAGCCGAGCCTCGAGACGAGCCCCGAGACTATCCCCAAGCCCAGCCTAGAGCCGAGGCGAGCCGAGTCCAGAGCCGAACCCAGATACGAGCACCGAGCCCAGCCTAGAGCCGAGCCGAGTCCAGAGCTGAGCCCACAGTCGGGCGAGAGCCCAGCCTCGAGCCGAGCCAAGAGCAGAGCCGATCATTGAGCATAGCCCAAAGCCGAGAGCAGACAAGTCCAGAGCCGAGCCTCGACCCCAGCCTAGAGCCGAGTGCAGAGCCGAGACCAGAGCCGAGCCTCGAGACGAGCCCCGAGACAATGTCCAAGCCCAGCCTAGAGCCGAGGCGAGCCGAGCCCAGAGCCGAACCCAGATCCGAGCCCCGATCCCAGCGTAGAGCCGAGCAGAACCCAGAGCCCAGCCTAGAGCCGACCCCTGAGCCGAGACTCGAGCCGAGCCCCGAGCCCAGCCGAGCACAGAGCCGAGAGCCGAGCCTCGAGACGAGCCCCGAAACAATCCCCAAGCCCAGCCTAGAGCCGAGCCGAGCCGAGTCCAGCGCCGAACCCAGATCCGAGCCCCGAGCCCAGCCTAGAGCCGAGCCGAGTCCAGAGCCGAGCCCAGAGTCGGGCGCGAGCTGAGACTCGAGCCGAGCCAAGAGCAGAGCCGATCATTGAGCCCAGCCCAAAACCGAGAGCAGACAAGTCCAGAGCCGAGCCTCGAGCCCAGCCTAGAGCCGAGTGCAGAGTCGAGCCCAGAGCCGAGCCTCGAGACGAGCCCCGAGCCCAGCTGAGCCCAGAGCCCAGAGCCGAGCCTCGAGACGAGCCCCGAGAATATCCCCAAGCCCAGCCTAGAGCCGAGCCGAGCCCAGAGCCCAGCCTAGAGCCGAGCCTCGAGCCGAGCCCGGAGCCTAGCCGAGCCCAGAGCCCAGAGCCGAGCCTCGAGACGGGCCCCGGGAATATCCCCAAGCCCAGCCTAGAGCTGAGCCGAGCCCAGAGCCCAGCCTAGAGCCGAGTCTCGAGCCGAGCCCCGAACCCAGCCGAGCACAGAGCCCAGAGACGAGCCTCGAGACGAGCCCCGAGACAATCCCCAAGCTTAGCCTAGAGCCGAGCCCTGACCAGAGCCTCGAGCCTAGCTCCGAGCCCAGCCGAGCACAGAGCCCAGAGCCGAGCCTCGAGACGAACCACGAGACAATCCCCAAGCCCAGCCTAGAGCCGAGGCGAGCCGACCCCAGAGCCGACCCCAGATCCGAGCCCCGAGCCCAGCCTAGAGCCGAGCCGAGCCCAGAGCCCAGCCTAGTGCCGAGCCCAGAGCCGAGCCTCGAGACGAGCCCCGACCCCAGCCGAGCACAGAGCCCAGGGCCGAGCCTCGAGACGGGCCCCGAGAATATCCCCAAGCCCAGCCTAGAGCCGAGCCGAGCCCAGAGCCCAGCCTAGTGCCGAGCCCAGAGCCGAGCCTCGAGCCAAGCACCGAGCCCAGCCGAGCACAGAGCCCAGAGCCGAGCCTCGAGACGAGCGCCGAGACAATCCCCAAGCCCAGCCTAGAGCCGAGGAGAGCCGAGTCCAGAGCCGAACCCAGATCCGAGCCCCGATCCCAGCGTAGAGTCGAGCCGAGCCCAGAGCCCAGCCTAGAGCCGAGCCCTGAGCCGAGACTCGAGCCGAGCCCCGAGCCCAGCCGAGCACAGAGCCGAGAGCCGAGCCTCGAGACGAGCCCTGAGACAATCCCCAAGCCCAGTCTAGAGCCGAGGCGAGCCGAGTCCAGAGCCGAACCCAGATCCGAGCCCCGAGCCCAGCCTAGAGCCGAGCCGAGTCCAGAGCCAAGCCCAGAGTCGGGCGCGAGCTGAGACTCGAGCCGAGCCAAGAGCAGAGACGATCATTGAGCCCAGCACAAAGCCGAGAGCAGACAAGTCCAGAGCCGAGCCTCGAGCCCAGCCTAGAGCCGAGTGCAGAGCCGAGCCCAGAGCCGAGCCTCGAGACGAGCCCCGAGCCCAGCCGAGCACAGAGCCCAGAGTCGAGCCTCGAGACGAGCCCCGAGACAATCCCCAAGCCCAGCCTAGAGCCGAGGCGAGCCGAGTCCAGAGCCGAACCCAGATCCGAGCACCGAGCCCAGCCTAGAGCCGAGCCGAGTCCAGAGCCGAGCCCAGAGTCGGGCGCGAGCTGAGACTCGAGCCGAGCCAAGAGCAGAGCCGATCATTGAGCCCAGCCCAAAGCTGAGAGCAGACAAGTCCAGAGCCGAGCCTCGAGCCCAGCCTAGAGCCGAGTGCAGAGCCGAGCCCAGAGCCGAGCCTCGAGACGAGCGCCGAGACTATCCCCAAGCCCAGCCTAGAGCCGAGGCAAGCCGAGCCCAGAGCCGAACCAGATCCGAGCACCGAGCCCAGCCTAGAGCCGAGCCGAGTCCAGAGCCGAGCCCAGAGTCGGGCGCGAGCTGAGACTCGAGCCGAGCCAAGAGCAGAGCCGATCATTGAGCCCAGCCCAAAGCCGAGAGCAGACAAGTCCAGAGCCGAGCCTCGAGCCCAGCCTACAGCCGAGTCCAGAGCAGAGCCCTGAGCCCAGAGCCTCGAGACGAGACCCGAGCCCAGCCGAGCCCAGAACCCAGAGCCGAGCCTCGAGACGAGCCCCGAGACAATCCCCAAGCCCAGCCTAGAGCCGAGGCGAGCCGAGTCCAGAGCCGAACCCAGATCCGAGCCCCGATCCCAGCGTAGAGCCGAGCCGAGCCCAGAGCCCAGCCTAGTGCCGAGCCCAGAGCCGAGCCTCGAGACGGGCCCTGAGAATATCCCCAAGCCCAGCCTAGAGCCGAGCCGAGCCCAGAGCCCAGCCTAGAGCCGAGCCTCGAGCCGAGCCCCGAGCCCAGCCGAGCACAGAGCCGAGAGCCGAGCCTCGAGACGAGCCCCGAGACAATCCCCAAGCCCAGCCTAGAGACGAGCCGAGCCGAGTCCAGAGCCGAACCCAGATCCGAGCCCCGAGCCCAGCCTAGAGCCGAGCCGAGTCCAGAGCCGAGCCCAGAGTCGGGCGCGATCTGAGAGTCGAGCCGAGCCAAGAGCAGAGCCGATCATTGAGCCCAGCCCAAAGCTGAGAGCAGACAAGTCCAGAGCCGAGCCTCGAGCCCAGCCTAGAGCCGAGTGCAGAGCCGTGCCCAGAGCCGAGTCTCGAGACGAGCCCCGAGACTATCCCCAAGCCCAGCCTAGAGCCGAGGCGAGCCGACCCCAGAGCCGAACCCAGATCCGAGCCCCGAGCCCAGCCTAGAGCCGAGCAGAGCCCAGAGCCGAGCCCAGAGTCGGGCGCGATCTGAGCCTCGAACCGAGACAAGAGCAGAGCCGATCCCTGAGCGTAGCCCAAATCCGAGAGCAGACAAGTCCAGAGCCGAGCCTCGAGCCGAGCCCCGAGCCCAGCCGAGCACAGAGACCAGAGCCGAGCCTCGAGACGAGCCCCGACCCCAGCCGAGCACAGAGCCCAGGGCCGAGCCTCGAGACGGGCCCCGAGAATATCCCGAAGCCCAGCCTAGAGCCGAGCCGAGCCCAGAGCCCAGCCTAGAGCCGAGCCTCGAGCCGAGCCCCGAGCCCAGCCGAGCACAGAGCCCAGAGCCGAGCCCAGAGTCGGGCGCGATCTGAGCCTCGAACCGAGCCAAGAGCAGAGCCGATCCCTGAGCATAGCACAAATCCGAGAGCAGACAAGTCCAGAGCCGAGCCTCGAGCCCAGCCTACAGCCGAGTGCAGAGCCGAGCCCAGAGCCGAGCCTCGAGACGAGCCCCGAGACAATCCCCAAGCCCACCCTAGAGCCGAGGCGAGCCGAGTCCAGAGCCGAACCCAGATCCGAGACCCGAGCCCAGCCTAGAGCCGAGCTGAGCCCAGAGACCAGCCTAGTGCCGAGCCCAGAGCCGATCCTCGAGCCGATCTCCGAGCCCAGCCTAGCACAGAGCCCAGAGCCGAGCCTAGAGACGGGCCCCGAGAATATCCCCAAGCCCAGCCTAGAGCCGAGCCGAGCCCAGAGCCCAGCCTAGAGCCGAGCCTCGAGCCGAGCCCCGAGCCCAGCCGAGCACAGAGCCCAGAGCCAAGCCTCGAGACGAGCCCCGAGACAATCCCCAAGCCCAGCCTAGAGCCGAGGCCAGCCGAGTCCAGAGCCGAACCCAGATCCGAGCCCTGATCCCAGCGTAGAGTCGAGCCGAGCCCAGAGCCCAGCCTAGAGCCGAGCCCTGAGCCGAGACTCGAGCCGATCCCCGAGCCCAGCCGAGCACAGAGCCCAGAGCCGAGCCTCGAGTCGAGCCCCGAGACAATCCCCAAGCCAAGCCTAGAGCCGAGCCGAGCCGAGTCCAGCGCCGAACCCAGATCCGAGCCCCGAGCCCAGCCTAGAGCCGAGCCGAGTCCAGAGCCGAGCCCAGAGTCGGGCGCGAGCTGAGCCTCGAGCCGAGCGAAGAGCGGAGCCGATCCCTGAGCCCAGCCCAAAGCCGAGAGCAGACAAGCCCAGAGCCGAGCCTCGAGCCCAGCCTAGAGCCGAGTGCAGAGCCGAGCCCAGACCCGAGCCTCGAGAGGAGCCCCGAGCCCAGCCGAGCACAGAGCCCAGAGTCGAGCCTCGAGACGAGCCCCGAGACAATCCCCAAGCCCAGCCTAGAGCCGAGGCGAGCCAATTCCAGAGCCGAACCCAGATCCGAGCCCCGAGCCCAGCCTAGAGCCGAGCCGAGTCCAGAGCCGAGCCCAGAGTCGGGCGCGATCTGAGCCTCGAACCGAGCCAAGAGCAGAGCCGATCCCTGAGCATAGCCCAAATCCGAGAGCAGACAAGTCCAGAGCCGAGCCTCGAGCCCAACCTAGAGCCGAGTCCAGAGCCCAGAGCCAATCCCCTAGACCAGCCATGAGCCGAGCCCCGAGCCAAGCCTCGAGCCGAGCCGAGTCCAGAGGGGAGACCAGAGACGGCCTCGAGCCGAGACGAACCCAGAGCCCAGTCTCGAGCCGAGCCTCGTCAAGTGCCGAGCTGAACCCAGAGCCCAGAGCCGATACACTAGCCCAGCCCAGAGCCGAGCCTCGAGCTGAGTCCAGGGTCGATACCCGAGCCCAAATCAGAGCCGTGCAGAGCAGAGCCCAGAGCCCGGACGTGAACTGAGCCTCGAGCCGAGCCAAGAGCGGAGCCGATCCCTGAGCTCAGCCCAAAGCCGAGAGGAGACAAGCTCAGAGCAGAAAAGTCCAGAGCCGAGCCTCGAGCCGAGCCCCGAGCCCAGCCGAGCACAGAGACCAGAGCCGAGCCTCGAGACGAGCCCCGACCCCAGCCGAGCACAGAGCCCAGGGCCGAGCCTCGAGACGGGCCCCGAGAATATCCCGAAGCCCAGCCTAGAGCCGAGCCGAGCCCAGAGCCCAGCCTAGAGCCGAGCCTCGAGATGAGCCCCGAGCCCAGCCGAGCACAGAGCCCAGAGCCGAGCCCAGAGTCGGGCGCGATCTGAGCCTCGAACCGAGCCAAGAGCAGAGCCGATCCCTGAGCATAGCACAAATCCGAGAGCAGACAAGTCCAGAGCCGAGCCTCGAGCCCAGCCTACAGCCGAGTGCAGAGCCGAGCCCAGAGCCGAGCCTCGAGACGAGCCCCGAGACAATCCCCAAGCCCACCCTAGAGCCGAGGCGAGCCGAGTCCAGAGCCGAACCCAGATCCGAGACCCGAGCCCAGCCTAGAGCCGAGCTGAGCCCAGAGACCAGCCTAGTGCCGAGCCCAGAGCCGATCCTCGAGCCGATCTCCGAGCCCAGCCTAGCACAGAGCCCAGAGCCGAGCCTAGAGACGGGCCCCGAGAATATCCCCAAGCCCAGCCTAGAGCCGAGCCGAGCCCAGAGCCCAGCCTAGAGCCGAGCCTCGAGCCGAGCCCCGAGCCCAGCCGAGCACAGAGCCCAGAGCCGAGCCTCGAGACGAGCCCCGAGACAATCCCCAAGCCCAAACTAGAGCTGAGGCGAGCCGAGTCCAGAGCTGAATCCAGATCCGAGCCCCCAGCCCAGCCTAGAGCCGAGTCCAGAGCCGAGACTCGAGCCGAGCCCCGAGCCCAGCCGAGCACAGAGACCAGAGCCGAGCCTCGAGACGAGCCCCGAGACAATCCCCAAGCCCAGCCTAGAGCCGAGGCGAGCCGAGTCCAGAGCCGAACCCAGATCCGAGACCCGATCCCAGCGTAGAGCCGAGCCGAGCCCAGAGCCCAGCCTAGAGCCGAGCCCTGAGCCGAGACTCGAGCCGAGCCCCGAGCCCAGCCGAGCACAGAGCCCAGAGCCGAGCCTCGAGACGAGCCCCGAGACAATCCCCAAGTCCAGCCTAGAGACGAGCCGAGCCGAGTCCAGCGCCGAACCCAGATCCGAGCCCCGAGCCCAGCCTAGAGCCGAGCCGAGTCCAGAGCCGAGCCCAGAGTCGGGCGCGAGCTGAGCCTCGAGCCGAGCCAAGAGCAGAGACGATCATTGAGCCCAGCCCAAAGCCGAGAGCAGACAAGTCCAGAGCCGAGCCTCGAGCCCAGCCTACAGCCGAGTGCAGAGCCGAGCCCAGACCCGAGCCTCGAGAGGAGCCCCGAGCCCAGCCGAGCACAGAGCCCAGAGTCGAGCCTCGAGACGAGCCCCGAGACAATCCCCAAGCCCAGCCTAGAGCCGAGGCGATCCGAGTCCAGAGCCGAACCCAGATCCGAGCCCCGAGCCCAGCCTAGAGCCGAGCCAAGTCCAGAGCCAAGCCCAGAGTCGGGCGCGAGCTGAGACTCGAGCCGAGCCAAGAGCAGAGCCGATCATTGAGCCCAGCCCAAAGCTGAGAGCAGACAAGTGCAGAGCCGATCCTCGAGCCCAGCCTAGAGCCGAGTGCAGAGCCGAGCCCAGAGCCGAGCCTCGAGACGAGCCCCGAGACTATCCCCAAGCCAAGCCTAGAGCCGAGGCGATCAGAGCCCAGAGCCGAACCAGATCCGAGCCCCGAGCCCAGCCTAGAGCCGAGCCGAGTCCAGAGCCGAGCCCAGAGTCGGGCGCGAGCTGAGACTCGAGCCGAGCCAAGAGCAGAGCCGATCATTGAGCCCAGCCCAAAGCCGAGAGCAGACAAGTCCAGAGCCGAGCCTCGAGCCCAGCCTACAGCCGAGTCCAGAGCAGAGCCCTGAGCCCAGAGCCTCGAGACGAGACCCGAGCCCAGCCGAGCACAGAACCCAGAGCCGAGCCTCGAGACGAGCCCCGAGACAATCCCCAAGCCCAGCCTAGAGCCGAGGCGAGCCGAGTCCAGAGCCGAACCCAGATCCGAGCCCCGATCCCAGCGTAGAGCCGAGCCGAGCCCAGAGCCCAGCCTATTGCCGAGCCCAGAGCCGAGCCTCGAGACGAGCCTCGAGCCGAGCCCCGAGCCCAGCTGAGCACAGACCGAGAGCCGAGCCTCGAGACGTGCCCCGAGACAATCCCCAAGCCCAGCCTAGAGACGAGCCGAGCCGAGTCCAGAGCCGAACCCAGATCCGAGCCCCGAGCCCAGCCTAGAGCCGAGCCGAATCCAGAGGCGAGCCCAGAGTCGGGCGCGATCTGAGACTCGAGCCGAGCCAAGAGCAGAGCCGATCATTGAGCCCAGCCCAAAGCTGAGAGCAGACAAGTCCAGAGCCGAGCCTCGAGCCCAGCGTAGAGCCGAGTGCAGAGCCGTGCCCAGAGCCGAGTCTCGAGACTAGCCCCGAGACTATCCCCAAGCCCAGCCTAGAGCCGAGGCGAGCCGAGCCCAGAGCCGAACCCAGATCCGAGCCCCGAGCCCAGCCTAGAGCCGAGCAGAGCCCAGAGCCGAGCCCAGAGTCGGGCGCGATCTGAGCCTCGAACCGGGACAAGAGCAGAGCCGATCCCTGAGCGTAGCCCAAATCCGAGAGCAGACAAGTCCAGAGCCGAGCCTCGAGCCGAGCCCCGTGCCCAGCCGAGCACAGAGACCAGAGCCGAGCCTCGAGCCGAGCCCCGACCCCAGCCGAGCACAGAGCCCAGGGCCGAGCCTCGAGACGGGCCACAAGAATATCCCGAAGCCCAGCCTAGAGCCGAGCCGAGCCCAGAGCCCAGCCTAGAGCCGAGCCTCGAGCCGAGCCCCGAGCCCAGCCGAGCACAGAGCCCAGAGCCGAGCCCAGAGTCGGGCGCGATCTGAGCCTCGAACCGAGCCAAGAGCAGAGCCGATCCCTGAGCATAGCACAAATCCGAGAGCAGACAAGTCCAGAGCCGAGCCTCGAGCCCAGCCTACAGGCGAGTCCAGAGCAGAGCCCTGAGCCCAGAGCCTCGAGACGAGCCCCGAGCCCAGCCGAGCACAGAGCCCAGAGCCGAGCCTCAAGACGAGCCCCGAGACAATCCCCAAGCCCAGCCAAGAGCCGAGGCGAGCCGAGTACAGAGCCGAACCCAGATCCGAGCCCCGAGCCCAGCCTAGAGCCGAGCCGAGTCCAGACCGAGCCGAGTCCAGAGCCGAGCCCAGAGTCGGGCGCGAGCTAAGTCTCGAGCCGAGACAAGAGCAGAGCCGATCATTGAGCCCAGCCGAAAGCCGAGAGCAGACAAGTCCAGATCCGAGCCTCGAGCCCAGCCTACAGCCGAGTGCAGAGCCGAGCCCAGAGCCGAGACTCGAGACGAGCCCCGAGACAATCCCCAAGCCCAGCCTAGAGCCGAGGCGAGCCGAGTCCAGAGCCGAACCCAGATCCGAGCCCCGAGCCCAGCCTAGAGCCGAGCCGAGTCCAGAGCCGAGCCCAGTCGGGCGCGATCTGAGACTCGAGCCGAGCCAAGAGCAGAGCCGATCATTGAGCCCAGCCCAAAGCTGAGAGCAGACAAGTCCAGAGCCGAGCCTCGAGCCCAGCCTAGAGCCAAGTGCAGAGCCGTGCCCAGAGCCGAGCCTCGAGACGAGCCCCGAGACTATCCCCAAGCCCAGCCTAGAGCCGAGGCGAGCCGAGCCCAGAGCCGAACCCAGATCCGAGCCCCGAGCCCAGCCTAGAGCCGAGCAGAGCATAGAGCCGAGCCCAGAGTCGGGGGCGATCTGAGCCTCGAACCGAGACAAGAGCAGAGCCGATCCCTGAGCGTAGCCCAAATCCGAGAGCAGACAAGTCCAGAGCCGAGCCTCGAGCCGAGCCCCGAGCCCAGCCGAGCACAGAGACCAGAGCCGAGCCTCGAGACGAGACCCGAGACAATACCAAGCCCAGCCTAGAGCCGAGGCGAGCCGAGTCCAGAGCCGAACCCAGATCCGAGCGCCTAACCCAGCCTAGAGCCGAGCCCAGAGCCGAACCCAGATCCGAGCCCCGAGCCCAGCCTAGAGCCGAGCCGAGTCCAGAGCCGAGCCCAGAGTCGGGCGCGATCTGAGCCTCGAGACGAGCCAAGAGCAGAGCCGATACCTGAGCCCAGCCCAAAGCCGAGAGCAGACAAGCCCAGAGCCGAGCCTCGAGCCCAGCCTAGAGCCGGGACCAGAGCCGAGCCCAGAGCCGAGCCTCGAGCCGAGCCCCGAGCCCAGCCGAGCACAGAGCCCAGAGCCGAGCGTCGAGACGGGCCCCGAGACAATCCACAAGCCCAGCCTAGAGCCGAGCCGAGCACAGAGCCCAGCCTAGAGCCGAGCCTCGAGTAGAGCCCCGAGCCCAGCCTAGAGCCGAGCTGAGTCCAGAGCCGAGCCCAGAGTCGGGCGCGAGCTGAGGCTCGAGCCGAGCCAAGAGCAGAGCCGATCATTGAGCCCAGCCCAAAGCTGAGAGCAGACAAGTCCAGAGCCGAGCCTCGAGCCCAGCCTAGAGCCAAGTGCAGAGCCGAGCCCACAGCCGAGCTTCGAGACGAGCCCCGAGACAATCCCCAAGCCCAGCCTAGAGCCGAGGCGAGCCGAGCCCCGAGCCGAACCCAGATCCGAGCACCGAGCCCAGCCTAGAGCCGAGCCGATTCCAGAGCCGAGCCCAGAGTCGGGCGCGAGCTGAGACTCGAGTCGAGCCAAGAGAGAGCCGATCATTGAGCCCAGACCAAAGCCGAGAGCAGACAAGTCCAGAGCCGAGCCTCGAGCCCAGCCTACAGCCGAGTCCAGAGCCGAGCCCTGAGCCCAGAGCCTCGAGACGAGCCCAGAGCCCAGCCGAGCACAGAACCCAGAGCCGAGCCTCGAGACGAGCCCCGAGACAATCCCCAAGCCCAGCCTAGAGCCGAGGCGAGCCGAGTCCAGAGCCGAACCCAGATCCGAGCCCCGAGCCCAGCCTAGAGCCGAGCCGAGCCCAGAGCCCAGCCTAATGCCGAGCCCAGAGCCGAGCCTCGAGCTGAGCCCCGAGCCCAGCCGAGCACAGAGCCCAGAGCCGAGCCTCGAGACGGGCCCTGAGAATATCCCCAAGCCCAGCCTAGAGCCGAGACGAGCCCAGAGCCCAGCCTAGAGCCGAGCCTCGAGGCGAGCCCCGAGCCCAGCCGAGCACAGAGCCCAGAGCCGAGCCTCGAGTCGAGCCCCGAGACAATCCCCAAGCCCAGCCAAGAGACGAGCCGAGCCGAGTCCAGAGCCGAAACCAGATACGAGCCCCGAGACCAGCCTAGAGCCGAGCCGAGTCCAGAGCCGAGCCCAGAGTCGGGCGCGATATGAGCCTCGAACCGAGCCAAGAGCAGAGCCGATCCCTGAGCATAGCCCAAATCCGAGAGCAGACAAGTCCAGAGCCGAGCCTCGAGCCCAGCCTACAGCCGAGTCCAGAGCCCAGCCTAGAGCCGAGCCCAGAGCCGAGCCCCGAGCCCAGCCGAGCAAAGAGCCCAGAGACGAGCCTCGAGACGAGCCCCGAGACAATCCCCAAGCTTAGCCTAGAGCCGAGCCCTGACCTGAGCCTCGAGCCTAGCTCCGAGCCCAGCCGAGCACAGAACCCATAGCCTAGCCTCGAGACAAGCCCCGAGACAATCCCCAAGCCCACCCTAGAGCCGAGGCGAGCCGAGTCCAGAGCCGAACCCAGATCCGAGCCCCGAGCCCAGCCTAGAGCCGAGCCGAGCCCAGAGCCCAGCCTAGAGCCGAGCCTCGAGCCGAGCCCCGAGCCCAGCCGAGCACAGAGCCCAGAGCCGAGCCCAGAGTCGGGCGCGATCTGAGCCTCGAACCGAGCCAAGAGCAGAGCCGATCCCTGAGCATAGCCCAAATCCGAGAGCAGACAAGTCCAGAGCCGAGCCTCGAGCCCAGCCTACAGCCGAGTCCAGAGCAGAGCCCTGAGCCCAGAGCCTCGAGACGAGCCCCGAGCCCAGCCGAGCACAGAGCCCAGAGCCGAGCCTCGAGACGAGCCCCGAGACAATCCCCAAGCCCAGCCAAGAGCCGAGGCGAGCCGAGTCCAGAGCCGAACCCACATCCGAGCCCCGAGCCCAGCCTAGAGCCGAGCCGAGTCCAGACCGAGCCGAGTCCAGAGCCGAGCCCAGAGTCGGGCGCGAGCTAAGTCTCGAGCCGAGCCAAGAGCAGAGCCGATCATTGAGCCCAGCCCAAAGCTGAGAGCAGACAAATCCAGAGCCGAGCCTCGCGCCCAGCCTAGAGCCGAGTGCAGAGCCGAGCCCAGAGCCGAGCCTCGAGACGAGCCCCGAGACAATCCCCAAGCCCACCCTAGAGCCGAGGCGAGCCGAGTCCAGAGCCCAGCCTAGTGCCGAGCCCAGAGCCGAGCCTCGAGCCGATCTCCGAGCCCAGCCTAGCACAGAGCCCAGAGCCGAGCCTAGAGACGGGCCCCGAGAATATCCCCAAGCCCAGCCTAGAGCCGAGCCGAGCCCCGAGCCCAGCCTAGAGCGGAGCCGAGCCCAGAGCCCAGCCTAGTGCCGAGCCCAGAGCCGAGTCTCGAGCCGATCTCCGAGCCCAGCCTAGCACAGAGCCCAGAGCCGAGCCTAGAGACGGGCCCCGAGAATATCCCCAAGCCCAGCCTAGAGCCGAGCCGAGCCCAGAGCCCAGCCTAGAGCCGAGCCTCGAGCCGAGCCCCGAGCCCAGCCGAGCACAGAGACCAGAGCCGAGCCTCGAGACGAGCCCCGAGACAATCCCCAAGCCCAGCCTAGAGCCGAGGCGAGCCGAGTCCAGAGCCGAACCCAGATCCGAGCCCCGATCCCAGCGTAGAGTCGAGCCGAGCCCAGAGCCCAGCCTAGAGCCGAGCCCTGAGCCGAGACTCGAGCCGAGCCCCGAGCCCAGCCGAGCACAGAGCCCAGAGCCGAGCCTCGAGCCGAGCGAAGAGCAGAGACGATCATTGAGCCCAGGCCAAAGCCGATAGCAGACAAGTCCAGAGCCGAGCCTCGAGCCCAGCCTAGAGCCGAGTGCAGAGCCGAGCCCAGACCCGAGCCTCGAGAGGAGCCCCGAGCCCAGCCGAGCACAGAGCCCAGAGTCGAGCCTCGAGACGAGCCCCGAGACAATCCCCAAGCCCAGCCTAGAGCCGAGGCGAGCCGAGTCCAGAGCCGAACCCAGATCCGAGCCCCGAGCCCAGCCTAGAGCCGAGCCGAGTCCAGAGCCGAGCCCAGAGTCGGGCGCGATCTGAGCCTCGAACCGAGCCAAGAGCAGAGCCGATCCCTGAGCATAGCCCAAATCCGAGAGCAGACAAGTCCAGAGCCGAGCCTCGAGCCCAACCTAGAGCCGAGTCCAGAGCCCAGAGCCAATCCCCTAGACCAGCCATGAGCCGAGCCCCGAGCCAAGCCTCGAGCCGAGCCGAGTCCAGAGGGGAGACCAGAGACGGCCTCGAGCCGAGACGAACCCAGAGCCCAGTCTCGAGCCGAGCCTCGTCAAGTGCCGAGCTGAACCCAGAGCCCAGAGCCGATACACTAGCCCAGCCCAGAGCCGAGCCTCGAGCTGAGTCCAGGGTCGATACCCGAGCCCAAATCAGAGCCGTGCAGAGCAGAGCCCAGAGCCCGGACGTGAACTGAGCCTCGAGCCGAGCCAAGAGCGGAGCCGATCCCTGAGCTCAGCCCAAAGCCGAGAGGAGACAAGCTCAGAGCCGAGCCTCGAGCCCAGAGCCGAGCCTCGAGACGAGCCCCGAGACAATCCCCAAGCCCAAACTAGAGCTGAGGCGAGCCGAGTCCAGAGCTGAATCCAGATCCGAGCCCCCAGCCCAGCCTAGAGCCGAGTCCAGAGCCGAGACTCGAGCCGAGCCCCGAGCCCAGCCGAGCACAGAGCCCAGAGCCGAGCCTCGAGACGAGCCCCGACCCCAGCCGAGCACAGAGCCCAGGGCAGAGCCTCGAGATGGGCCCCGAGAATATCCCGAAGCCCAGCCTAGAGCCGAGCCGAGCCCAGAGCCCAGCCTAGAGCCGAGCCTCGAGCCGAGCCCCGAGCCCAGCCGAGCACAGAGCCCAGAGCCGAGCCCAGAGTCGGGCGCGATCTGAGCCTCGAACCGAGCCAAGAGCAGAGCCGATCCCTGAGCATAGCACAAATCCGAGAGCAGACAAGTCCAGAGCCGAGCCTCGAGCCCAGCCTACAGGCGAGTCCAGAGCAGAGCCCTGAGCCCAGAGCCTCGAGACGAGCCCCGAGCCCAGCCGAGCACAGAGCCCAGAGCCGAGCCTCGAGACGAGACCCGAGACAATCCCCAAGCCCAGCCAAGAGCCGAGGCGAGCCGAGTCCAGAGCCGAACCCAGATCTGAGCCCCGAGCCCAGCCTAGAGCCGAGCCGAGTCCAGACCGAGCCGAGTCCAGAGCCGAGCCCAGAGTCGGGCGCGAGCTAAGTCTCGAGCCGAGCCAAGAGCAGAGCCGATCATTGAGCCCAGCCCAAAGCCGAGAGCAGACAAGTCCAGAGCCGAGCCTCGAGCCCAGCCTAGAGCCGAGTGCAGAGCCGAGCCCAGAGCCGAGCCTCGAGACGAGCCCCGAGACAATCCCCAAGCCCACCCTAGAGCCGAGGCGAGCCGAGTCCAGAGCCGAACCCAGATACGAGCCCCGAGCCCAGCCTAGAGCCGAGCCGAGCCCAGAGCCCAGCCTAGTGCCGAGCCCAGAGCCGAGCCTCGAGCCGATCTCCGAGCCCAGCCTAGTACAGAGCCCAGAGCCGAGCCTAGAGACGGGCCCCGAGAATATCCCCAAGCCCAGCCTAGAGCCGAGCCGAGCCCAGAGCCCAGCCTAGAGCCGAGCCTCGTGCCGAGCCCCGAGCCCAGCCGAGCACAGAGCCCAGAGCCGAGCCTCGAGACGAGCCCCGAGACAATCCCCAAGCCCAGCCTAGAGCCGAGGCGAGCCGAGTCCAGAGCCGAACCCAGATCCGAGCCCCGAGCCCAGCCTAGAGCCGAGCCGAGCCCAGAGCCCAGCCTAGAGCCGAGCCCTGAGCGGAGACTCGAGCCGAGCCCCGAGCCCAGCCGAGCACAGAGCCCAGAGCCGAGCCTCGAGACGAGCCCCGAGACAATCCCCAAGCCCAGCCTAGAGACGAGCCGAGCCGAGTCCAGCGCCGAACCCAGATCCGAGCCCCGAGCCCAGCCTAGAGCCGAGCCGAGTCCAGAGCCGAGCCCAGAGCCGAGCCTCGAGACGAGCCCCGAGCCCAGCTGAGCCCAGAGCCCAGAGCCGAGCCTCGAGACGAGCCCCGAGAATATCCCCAAGCCCAGCCTAGAGCCGAGCCGAGCCCAGAGCCCAGCCTAGAGCCGAGCCTCGAGCCGAGCCCGGAGCCTAGCCGAGCCCAGAGCCCAGAGCCGAGCCTCGAGACGGGCCCCGGGAATATCCCCAAGCCCAGCCTAGAGCTGAGCCGAGCCCAGAGCCCAGCCTAGAGCCGAGTCTCGAGCCGAGCCCCGAACCCAGCCGAGCACAGAGCCCAGAGACGAGCCTCGAGACGAGCCCCGAGACAATCCCCAAGCTTAGCCTAGAGCCGAGCCCTGACCAGAGCCTCGAGCCTAGCTCCGAGCCCAGCCGAGCACAGAGCCCAGAGCCGAGCCTCGAGACGAACCCCGAGACAATCCCCAAGCCCACCCTAGAGCCGAGGCGTGCCGAGTCCAGAGCCGAACCCAGATCCGAGCCCCGAGCCCAGCCTAGAGCCGAGCCGAGCCCAGAGCCCAGCCTAGTGCCGAGCCCAGAGCCGAGCCTCGAGACGAGCCCCGACCCCAGCCGAGCACAGAGCCCAGGGCCGAGCCTCGAGACGGGCCCCGAGAATATCCCCAAGCCCAGCCTAGAGCCGAGCCGAGCCCAGAGCCCAGCCTAGTGCCGAGCCCAGAGCCGAGCCTCGAGCCAAGCACCGAGCCCAGCCGAGCACAGAGCCCAGAGCCGAGCCTCGAGACGAGCGCCGAGACAATCCCCAAGCCCAGCCTAGAGCCGAGGAGAGCCGAGTCCAGAGCCGAACCCAGATCCGAGCCCCGATCCCAGCGTAGAGTCGAGCCGAGCCCAGAGCCCAGCCTAGAGCCGAGCCCTGAGCCGAGACTCGAGCCGAGCCCCGAGCCCAGCCGAGCACAGAGCCGAGAGCCGAGCCTCGAGACGAGCCCTGAGACAATCCCCAAGCCCAGTCTAGAGCCGAGGCGAGCCGAGTCCAGAGCCGAACCCAGATCCGAGCCCCGAGCCCAGCCTAGAGCCGAGCCGAGTCCAGAGCCAAGCCCAGAGTCGGGCGCGAGCTGAGACTCGAGCCGAGCCAAGAGCAGAGACGATCATTGAGCCCAGCACAAAGCCGAGACCAGACAAGTCCAGAGCCGAGCCTCGAGCCCAGCCTAGAGCCGAGTGCAGAGCCGAGCCCAGAGCCGAGCCTCGAGACGAGCCCCGAGCCCAGCCGAGCACAGAGCCCAGAGTCGAGCCTCGAGACGAGCCCCGAGACAATCCCCAAGCCCAGCCTAGAGCCGAGGCGAGCCGAGTCCAGAGCCGAACCCAGATCCGAGCCCCGAGCCCAGCCTAGAGCCGAGCCGAGTCCAGAGCCGAGCCCAGAGTCGGGCGCGAGCTGAGACTCGAGCCGAGCCAAGAGCAGAGCCGATCATTGAGCCCAGCCCAAAGCTGAGAGCAGACAAGTCCAGAGCCGAGCCTCGAGCCCAGCCTAGAGCCGAGTGCAGAGCCGAGCCCAGAGCCGAGCCTCGAGACGAGCGCCGAGACTATCCCCAAGCCCAGCCTAGAGCCGAGGCAAGCCGAGCCCAGAGCCGAACCAGATCCGAGCACCGAGCCCAGCCTAGAGCCGAGCCGAGTCCAGAGCCGAGCCCAGAGTCGGGCGCGAGCTGAGACTCGAGCCGAGCCAAGAGCAGAGCCGATCATTGAGCCCAGCCCAAAGCCGAGAGCAGACAAGTCCAGAGCCGAGCCTCGAGCCCAGCCTACAGCCGAGTCCAGAGCAGAGCCCTGAGCCCAGAGCCTCGAGACGAGACCCGAGCCCAGCCGAGCCCAGAACCCAGAGCCGAGCCTCGAGACGAGCCCCGAGACAATCCCCAAGCCCAGCCTAGAGCCGAGGCGAGCCGAGTCCAGAGCCGAACCCAGATCCGAGCCCCGATCCCAGCGTAGAGCCGAGCCGAGCCCAGAGCCCAGCCTAGTGCCGAGCCCAGAGCCGAGCCTCGAGACGGGCCCTGAGAATATCCCCAAGCCCAGCCTAGAGCCGAGCCGAGCCCAGAGCCCAGCCTAGAGCCGAGCCTCGAGCCGAGCCCCGAGCCCAGCCGAGCACAGAGCCGAGAGCCGAGCCTCGAGACGAGCCCCGAGACAATCCCCAAGCCCAGCCTAGAGACGAGCCGAGCCGAGTCCAGAGCCGAACCCAGATCCGAGCCCCGAGCCCAGCCTAGAGCCGAGCCGAGTCCAGAGCCGAGCCCAGAGTCGGGCGCGATCTGAGAGTCGAGCCGAGCCAAGAGCAGAGCCGATCATTGAGCCCAGCCCAAAGCTGAGAGCAGACAAGTCCAGAGCCGAGCCTCGAGCCCAGCCTAGAGCCGAGTGCAGAGCCGTGCCCAGAGCCGAGTCTCGAGACGAGCCCCGAGACTATCCCCAAGCCCAGCCTAGAGCCGAGGCGAGCCGACCCCAGAGCCGAACCCAGATCCGAGCCCCGAGCCCAGCCTAGAGCCGAGCAGAGCCCAGAGCCGAGCCCAGAGTCGGGCGCGATCTGAGCCTCGAACCGAGACAAGAGCAGAGCCGATCCCTGAGCGTAGCCCAAATCCGAGAGCAGACAAGTCCAGAGCCGAGCCTCGAGCCGAGCCCCGAGCCCAGCCGAGCACAGAGACCAGAGCCGAGCCTCGAGACGAGCCCCGACCCCAGCCGAGCACAGAGCCCAGGGCCGAGCCTCGAGACGGGCCCCGAGAATATCCCGAAGCCCAGCCTAGAGCCGAGCCGAGCCCAGAGCCCAGCCTAGAGCCGAGCCTCGAGCCGAGCCCCGAGCCCAGCCGAGCACAGAGCCCAGAGCCGAGCCCAGAGTCGGGCGCGATCTGAGCCTCGAACCGAGCCAAGAGCAGAGCCGATCCCTGAGCATAGCACAAATCCGAGAGCAGACAAGTCCAGAGCCGAGCCTCGAGCCCAGCCTACAGCCGAGTGCAGAGCCGAGCCCAGAGCCGAGCCTCGAGACGAGCCCCGAGACAATCCCCAAGCCCACCCTAGAGCCGAGGCGAGCCGAGTCCAGAGCCGAACCCAGATCCGAGACCCGAGCCCAGCCTAGAGCCGAGCTGAGCCCAGAGCCCAGCCTAGTGCCGAGCCCAGAGCCGATCCTCGAGCCGATCTCCGAGCCCAGCCTAGCACAGAGCCCAGAGCCGAGCCTAGAGACGGGCCCCGAGAATATCCCCAAGCCCAGCCTAGAGCCGAGCCGAGCCCAGAGCCCAGCCTAGAGCCGAGCCTCGAGCCGAGCCCCGAGCCCAGCCGAGCACAGAGCCCAGAGCCGAGCCTCGAGACGAGCCCCGAGACAATCCCCAAGCCCAGCCTAGAGCCGAGGCCAGCCGAGTCCAGAGCCGAACCCAGATCCGAGCCCCGATCCCAGCGTAGAGTCGAGCCGAGCCCAGAGCCCAGCCTAGAGCCGAGCCCTGAGCCGAGACTCGAGCCGAGCCCCGAGCCCAGCCGAGCACAGAGCCCAGAGCCGAGCCTCGAGTCGAGCCCCGAGACAATCCCCAAGCCAAGCCTAGAGCCGAGCCGAGCCGAGTCCAGCGCCGAACCCAGATCCGAGCCCCGAGCCCAGCCTAGAGCCGAGCCGAGTCCAGAGCCGAGCCCAGAGTCGGGCGCGAGCTGAGCCTCGAGCCGAGCGAAGAGCGGAGCCGATCCCTGAGCCCAGCCCAAAGCCGAGAGCAGACAAGCCCAGAGCCGAGCCTCGAGCCCAGCCTAGAGCCGAGTGCAGAGCCGAGCCCAGACCCGAGCCTCGAGAGGAGCCCCGAGCCCAGCCGAGCACAGAGCCCAGAGTCGAGCCTCGAGACGAGCCCCGAGACAATCCCCAAGCCCAGCCTAGAGCCGAGGCGAGCCAATTCCAGAGCCGAACCCAGATCCGAGCCCCGAGCCCAGCCTAGAGCCGAGCCGAGTCCAGAGCCGAGCCCAGAGTCGGGCGCGATCTGAGCCTCGAACCGAGCCAAGAGCAGAGCCGATCCCTGAGCATAGCCCAAATCCGAGAGCAGACAAGTCCAGAGCCGAGCCTCGAGCCCAACCTAGAGCCGAGTCCAGAGCCCAGAGCCAATCCCCTAGACCAGCCATGAGCCGAGCCCCGAGCCAAGCCTCGAGCCGAGCCGAGTCCAGAGGGGAGACCAGAGACGGCCTCGAGCCGAGACGAACCCAGAGCCCAGTCTCGAGCCGAGCCTCGTCAAGTGCCGAGCTGAACCCAGAGCCCAGAGCCGATACACTAGCCCAGCCCAGAGCCGAGCCTCGAGCTGAGTCCAGGGTCGATACCCGAGCCCAAATCAGAGCCGTGCAGAGCAGAGCCCAGAGCCCGGACGTGAACTGAGCCTCGAGCCGAGCCAAGAGCGGAGCCGATCCCTGAGCTCAGCCCAAAGCCGAGAGGAGACAAGCTCAGAGCCGAGCCTCGAGCCCAGAGCCGAGCCTCGAGACGAGCCCCGAGACAATCCCCAAGCCCAAACTAGAGCTGAGGCGAGCCGAGTCCAGAGCTGAATCCAGATCCGAGCCCCCAGCCCAGCCTAGAGCCGAGTCCAGAGCCGAGACTCGAGCCGAGCCCCGAGCCCAGCCGAGCACAGAGACCAGAGCCGAGCCTCGAGACGAGCCCCGAGACAATCCCCAAGCCCAGCCTAGAGCCGAGGCGAGCCGAGTCCAGAGCCGAACCCAGATCCGAGACCCGATCCCAGCGTAGAGCCGAGCCGAGCCCAGAGCCCAGCCTAGAGCCGAGCCCTGAGCCGAGACTCGAGCCGAGCCCCGAGCCCAGCCGAGCACAGAGCCCAGAGCCGAGCCTCGAGACGAGCCCCGAGACAATCCCCAAGTCCAGCCTAGAGACGAGCCGAGCCGAGTCCAGCGCCGAACCCAGATCCGAGCCCCGAGCCCAGCCTAGAGCCGAGCCGAGTCCAGAGCCGAGCCCAGAGTCGGGCGCGAGCTGAGCCTCGAGCCGAGCCAAGAGCAGAGACGATCATTGAGCCCAGCCCAAAGCCGAGAGCAGACAAGTCCAGAGCCGAGCCTCGAGCCCAGCCTACAGCCGAGTGCAGAGCCGAGCCCAGACCCGAGCCTCGAGAGGAGCCCCGAGCCCAGCCGAGCACAGAGCCCAGAGTCGAGCCTCGAGACGAGCCCCGAGACAATCCCCAAGCCCAGCCTAGAGCCGAGGCGAGCCGAGTCCAGAGCCGAACCCAGATCCGAGCCCCGAGCCCAGCCTAGAGCCGAGCCAAGTCCAGAGCCGAGCCCAGAGTCGGGCGCGAGCTGAGACTCGAGCCGAGCCAAGAGCAGAGCCGATCATTGAGCCCAGCCCAAAGCTGAGAGCAGACAAGTGCAGAGCCGATCCTCGAGCCCAGCCTAGAGCCGAGTGCAGAGCCGAGCCCAGAGCCGAGCCTCGAGACGAGCCCCGAGACTATCCCCAAGCCAAGCCTAGAGCCGAGGCGATCAGAGCCCAGAGCCGAACCAGATCCGAGCCCCGAGCCCAGCCTAGAGCCGAGCCGAGTCCAGAGCCGAGCCCAGAGTCGGGCGCGAGCTGAGACTCGAGCCGAGCCAAGAGCAGAGCCGATCATTGAGCCCAGCCCAAAGCCGAGAGCAGACAAGTCCAGAGCCGAGCCTCGAGCCCAGCCTACAGCCGAGTCCAGAGCAGAGCCCTGAGCCCAGAGCCTCGAGACGAGACCCGAGCCCAGCCGAGCACAGAACCCAGAGCCGAGCCTCGAGACGAGCCCCGAGACAATCCCCAAGCCCAGCCTAGAGCCGAGGCGAGCCGAGTCCAGAGCCGAACCCAGATCCGAGCCCCGATCCCAGCGTAGAGCCGAGCCGAGCCCAGAGCCCAGCCTATTGCCGAGCCCAGAGCCGAGCCTCGAGACGAGCCTCGAGCCGAGCCCCGAGCCCAGCTGAGCACAGACCGAGAGCCGAGCCTCGAGACGTGCCCCGAGACAATCCCCAAGCCCAGCCTAGAGACGAGCCGAGCCGAGTCCAGAGCCGAACCCAGATCCGAGCCCCGAGCCCAGCCTAGAGCCGAGCCGAATCCAGAGGCGAGCCCAGAGTCGGGCGCGATCTGAGACTCGAGCCGAGCCAAGAGCAGAGCCGATCATTGAGCCCAGCCCAAAGCTGAGAGCAGACAAGTCCAGAGCCGAGCCTCGAGCCCAGCGTAGAGCCGAGTGCAGAGCCGTGCCCAGAGCCGAGTCTCGAGACTAGCCCCGAGACTATCCCCAAGCCCAGCCTAGAGCCGAGGCGAGCCGAGCCCAGAGCCGAACCCAGATCCGAGCCCCGAGCCCAGCCTAGAGCCGAGCAGAGCCCAGAGCCGAGCCCAGAGTCGGGCGCGATCTGAGCCTCGAACCGGGACAAGAGCAGAGCTGATCCCTGAGCGTAGCCCAAATCCGAGAGCAGACAAGTCCAGAGCCGAGCCTCGAGCCGAGCCCCGTGCCCAGCCGAGCACAGAGACCAGAGCCGAGCCTCGAGCCGAGCCCCGACCCCAGCCGAGCACAGAGCCCAGGGCCGAGCCTCGAGACGGGCCACAAGAATATCCCGAAGCCCAGCCTAGAGCCGAGCCGAGCCCAGAGCCCAGCCTAGAGCCGAGCCTCGAGCCGAGCCCCGAGCCCAGCCGAGCACAGAGCCCAGAGCCGAGCCCAGAGTCGGGCGCGATCTGAGCCTCGAACCGAGCCAAGAGCAGAGCCGATCCCTGAGCATAGCACAAATCCGAGAGCAGACAAGTCCAGAGCCGAGCCTCGAGCCCAGCCTACAGGCGAGTCCAGAGCAGAGCCCTGAGCCCAGAGCCTCGAGACGAGCCCCGAGCCCAGCCGAGCACAGAGCCCAGAGCCGAGCCTCGAGACGAGCCCCGAGACAATCCCCAAGCCCAGCCAAGAGCCAAGGCGAGCCGAGTACAGAGCCGAACCCAGATCCGAGCCCCGAGCCCAGCCTAGAGCCGAGCCGAGTCCAGACCGAGCCGAGTCCAGAGCCGAGCCCAGAGTCGGGCGCGAGCTAAGTCTCGAGCCGAGACAAGAGCAGAGCCGATCATTGAGCCCAGCCGAAAGCCGAGAGCAGACAAGTCCAGAGCCGAGCCTCGAGCCCAGCCTACAGCCGAGTGCAGAGCCGAGCCCAGAGCCGAGACTCGAGACGAGCCCCGAGACAATCCCCAAGCCCAGCCTAGAGCCGAGGCGAGCCGAGTCCAGAGCCGAACCCAGATCCGAGCCCCGAGCCCAGCCTAGAGCCGAGCCGAGTCCAGAGCCGAGCCCAGTCGGGCGCGATCTGAGACTCGAGCCGAGCCAAGAGCAGAGCCGATCATTGAGCCCAGCCCAAAGCTGAGAGCAGACAAGTCCAGAGCCGAGCCTCGAGCCCAGCCTAGAGCCAAGTGCAGAGCCGTGCCCAGAGCCGAGCCTCGAGACGAGCCCCGAGACTATCCCCAAGCCCAGCCTAGAGCCGAGGCGAGCCGAGCCCAGAGCCGAACCCAGATCCGAGCCCCGAGCCCAGCCTAGAGCCGAGCAGAGCACAGAGCCGAGCCCAGAGTCGGGGGCGATCTGAGCCTCGAACCGAGACAAGAGCAGAGCCGATCCCTGAGCGTAGCCCAAATCCGAGAGCAGACAAGTCCAGAGCCGAGCCTCGAGCCGAGCCCCGAGCCCAGCCGAGCACAGAGACCAGAGCCGAGCCTCGAGACGAGCCCCGAGACAATACCAAGCCCAGCCTAGAGCCGAGGCGAGCCGAGTCCAGAGCCGAACCCAGATCCGAGCGCCTAACCCAGCCTAGAGCCGAGCCCAGAGCCGAACCCAGATCCGAGCCCCGAGCCCAGCCTAGAGCCGAGCCGAGTCCAGAGCCGAGCCCAGAGTCGGGCGCGAGCTGAGGCTCGAGCCGAGCCAAGAGCAGAGCCGATCATTGAGCCCAGCCCAAAGCTGAGAGCAGACAAGTCCAGAGCCGAGCCTCGAGCCCAGCCTAGAGCCAAGTGCAGAGCCGAGCCCACAGCCGAGCTTCGAGACGAGCCCCGAGACAATCCCCAAGCCCAGCCTAGAGCCGAGGCGAGCCGAGCCCCGAGCCGAACCCAGATCCGAGCACCGAGCCCAGCCTAGAGCCGAGCCGATTCCAGAGCCGAGCCCAGAGTCGGGCGCGAGCTGAGACTCGAGTCGAGCCAAGAGAGAGCCGATCATTGAGCCCAGACCAAAGCCGAGAGCAGACAAGTCCAGAGCCGAGCCTCGAGCCCAGCCTACAGCCGAGTCCAGAGCCGAGCCCTGAGCCCAGAGCCTCGAGACGAGCCCAGAGCCCAGCCGAGCACAGAACCCAGAGCCGAGCCTCGAGACGAGCCCCGAGACAATCCCCAAGCCCAGCCTAGAGCCGAGGCGAGCCGAGTCCAGAGCCGAACCCAGATCCGAGCCCCGAGCCCAGCCTAGAGCCGAGCCGAGCCCAGAGCCCAGCCTAATGCCGAGCCCAGAGCCGAGCCTCGAGCTGAGCCCCGAGCCCAGCCGAGCACAGAGCCCAGAGCCGAGCCTCGAGACGGGCCCTGAGAATATCCCCAAGCCCAGCCTAGAGCCGAGACGAGCCCAGAGCCCAGCCTAGAGCCGAGCCTCGAGGCGAGCCCCGAGCCCAGCCGAGCACAGAGCCCAGAGCCGAGCCTCGAGTCGAGCCCCGAGACAATCCCCAAGCCCAGCCAAGAGACGAGCCGAGCCGAGTCCAGAGCCGAAACCAGATACGAGCCCCGAGACCAGCCTAGAGCCGAGCCGAGTCCAGAGCCGAGCCCAGAGTCGGGCGCGATATGAGCCTCGAACCGAGCCAAGAGCAGAGCCGATCCCTGAGCATAGCCCAAATCCGAGAGCAGACAAGTCCAGAGCCGAGCCTCGAGCCCAGCCTACAGCCGAGTCCAGAGCCCAGCCTAGAGCCGAGCCCAGAGCCGAGCCCCGAGCCCAGCCGAGCAAAGAGCCCAGAGACGAGCCTCGAGACGAGCCCCGAGACAATCCCCAAGCTTAGCCTAGAGCCGAGCCCTGACCCGAGCCTCGAGCCTAGCTCCGAGCCCAGCCGAGCACAGAACCCAGAGCCTAGCCTCGAGACAAGCCCCGAGACAATCCCCAAGCCCACCCTAGAGCCGAGGCGAGCCGAGTCCAGAGCCGAACCCAGATCCGAGCCCCGAGCCCAGCCTAGAGCCGAGCCGAGCCCAGAGCCCAGCCTAGTGCCGAGCCCAGAGCCGAGCCTCGAGACGAGCCCCGACCCCAGCCGAGCCCAGAGCCCAGGGCCGAGCCTCGAGACGGGCCACAAGAATATCCCGAAGCCCAGCCTAGAGCCGAGCCGAGCCCAGAGCCCAGCCTAGAGCCGAGCCTCGAGCCGAGCCCCGAGCCCAGCCGAGCACAGAGCCCAGAGCCGAGCCCAGAGTCGGGCGCGATCTGAGCCTCGAACCGAGCCAAGAGCAGAGCCGATCCCTGAGCATAGCCCAAATCCGAGAGCAGACAAGTCCAGAGCCGAGCCTCGAGCCCAGCCTACAGCCGAGTCCAGAGCAGAGCCCTGAGCCCAGAGCCTCGAGACGAGCCCCGAGCCCAGCCGAGCACAGAGCCCAGAGCCGAGCCTCGAGACGAGACCCGAGACAATCCCCAAGCCCAGCCAAGAGCCGAGGCGAGCCGAGTCCAGAGCCGAACCCACATCCGAGCCCCGAGCCCAGCCTAGAGCCGAGCCGAGTCCAGACCGAGCCGAGTCCAGAGCCGAGCCCAGAGTCGGGCGCGAGCTAAGTCTCGAGCCGAGCCAAGAGCAGAGCCGATCATTGAGCCCAGCCCAAAGCTGAGAGCAGACAAATCCAGAGCCGAGCCTCGCGCCCAGCCTACAGCCGAGTGCAGAGCCGAGCCCAGAGCCGAGCCTCGAGACGAGCCCCGAGACAATCCCCAAGCCCACCCTAGAGCCGAGGCGAGCCGAGTCCAGAGCCCAGCCTAGTGCCGAGCCCAGAGCCGAGCCTCGAGCCGATCTCCGAGCCCAGCCTAGCACAGAGCCCAGAGCCGAGCCTAGAGACGGGCCCCGAGAATATCCCCAAGCCCAGCCTAGAGCCGAGCCGAGCCCCGAGCCCAGCCTAGAGCGGAGCCGAGCCCAGAGCCCAGCCTAGTGCCGAGCCCAGAGCCGAGTCTCGAGCCGATCTCCGAGCCCAGCCTAGCACAGAGCCCAGAGCCGAGCCTAGAGACGGGCCCCGAGAATATCCCCAAGCCCAGCCTAGAGCCGAGCCGAGCCCAGAGCCCAGCCTAGAGCCGAGCCTCGAGCCGAGCCCCGAGCCCAGCCGAGCACAGAGACCAGAGCCGAGCCTCGAGACGAGCCCCGAGACAATCCCCAAGCCCAGCCTAGAGCCGAGGCGAGCCGAGTCCAGAGCCGAACCCAGATCCGAGCCCCGATCCCAGCGTAGAGTCGAGCCGAGCCCAGAGCCCAGCCTAGAGCCGAGCCCTGAGCCGAGACTCGAGCCGAGCCCCGAGCCCAGCCGAGCACAGAGCCCAGAGCCGAGCCTCGAGCCGAGCGAAGAGCAGAGACGATCATTGAGCCCAGGCCAAAGCCGATAGCAGACAAGTCCAGAGCCGAGCCTCGAGCCCAGCCTAGAGCCGAGTGCAGAGCCGAGCCCAGACCCGAGCCTCGAGAGGAGCCCCGAGCCCAGCCGAGCACAGAGCCCAGAGTCGAGCCTCGAGACGAGCCCCGAGACAATCCCCAAGCCCAGCCTAGAGCCGAGGCGAGCCGATTCCAGAGCCGAACCCAGATCCGAGCCCCGAGCCCAGCCTAGAGCCGAGCCGAGTCCAGAGCCGAGCCCAGAGTCGGGCGCGATCTGAGCCTCGAACCGAGCCAAGAGCAGAGCCGATCCCTGAGCATAGCCCAAATCCGAGAGCAGACAAGTCCAGAGCCGAGCCTCGAGCCCAACCTAGAGCCGAGTCCAGAGCCCAGAGCCAATCCCCTAGACCAGCCATGAGCCGAGCCCCGAGCCAAGCCTCGAGCCGAGCCGAGTCCAGAGGGGAGACCAGAGACGGCCTCGAGCCGAGACGAACCCAGAGCCCAGTCTCGAGCCGAGCCTCGTCAAGTGCCGAGCTGAACCCAGAGCCCAGAGCCGATACACTAGCCCAGCCCAGAGCCGAGCCTCGAGCTGAGTCCAGGGTCGATACCCGAGCCCAAATCAGAGCCGTGCAGAGCAGAGCCCAGAGCCCGGACGTGAACTGAGCCTCGAGCCGAGCCAAGAGCGGAGCCGATCCCTGAGCTCAGCCCAAAGCCGAGAGGAGACAAGCTCAGAGCCGAGCCTCGAGCCCAGAGCCGAGCCTCGAGACGAGCCCCGAGACAATCCCCAAGCCCAAACTAGAGCTGAGGCGAGCCGAGTCCAGAGCTGAATCCAGATCCGAGCCCCCAGCCCAGCCTAGAGCCGAGTCCAGAGCCGAGACTCGAGCCGAGCCCCGAGCCCAGCCGAGCACAGAGCCCAGAGCCGAGCCTCGAGACGAGCCCCGACCCCAGCCGAGCACAGAGCCCAGGGCAGAGCCTCGAGATGGGCCCCGAGAATATCCCGAAGCCCAGCCTAGAGCCGAGCCGAGCCCAGAGCCCAGCCTAGAGCCGAGCCTCGAGCCGAGCCCCGAGCCCAGCCGAGCACAGAGCCCAGAGCCGAGCCCAGAGTCGGGCGCGATCTGAGCCTCGAACCGAGCCAAGAGCAGAGCCGATCCCTGAGCATAGCACAAATCCGAGAGCAGACAAGTCCAGAGCCGAGCCTCGAGCCCAGCCTACAGGCGAGTCCAGAGCAGAGCCCTGAGCCCAGAGCCTCGAGACGAGCCCCGAGCCCAGCCGAGCACAGAGCCCAGAGCCGAGCCTCGAGACGAGACCCGAGACAATCCCCAAGCCCAGCCAAGAGCCGAGGCGAGCCGAGTCCAGAGCCGAACCCAGATCTGAGCCCCGAGCCCAGCCTAGAGCCGAGCCGAGTCCAGACCGAGCCGAGTCCAGAGCCGAGCCCAGAGTCGGGCGCGAGCTAAGTCTCGAGCCGAGCCAAGAGCAGAGCCGATCATTGAGCCCAGCCCAAAGCCGAGAGCAGACAAGTCCAGAGCCGTGCCTCGAGCCCAGCCTAGAGCCGAGTGCAGAGCCGAGCCCAGAGCCGAGCCTCGAGACGAGCCCCGAGACAATCCCCAAGCCCACCCTAGAGCCGAGGCGAGCCGAGTCCAGAGCCGAACCCAGATCCGAGCCCCGAGCCCAGCCTAGAGCCGAGCCGAGCCCAGAGCCCAGCCTAGTGCCGAGCCCAGAGCCGAGCCTCGAGCCGATCTCCGAGCCCAGCCTAGTACAGAGCCCAGAGCCGAGCCTAGAGACGGGCCCCGAGAATATCCCCAAGCCCAGCCTAGAGCCGAGCCGAGCCCAGAGCCCAGCCTAGAGCCGAGCCTCGTGCCGAGCCCCGAGCCCAGCCGAGCACAGAGCCCAGAGCCGAGCCTCGAGACGAGCCCCGAGACAATCCCCAAGCCCAGCCTAGATCCGAGGCGAGCCGAGTCCAGAGCCGAACCCAGATCCGAGCCCCGAGCCCAGCCTAGAGCCGAGCCGAGCCCAGAGCCCAGCCTAGAGCCGAGCCCTGAGCGGAGACTCGAGCCGAGCCCCGAGCCCAGCCGAGCACAGAGCCCAGAGCCGAGCCTCGAGACGAGCCCCGAGACAATCCCCAAGCCCAGCCTAGAGACGAGCCGAGCCGAGTCCAGCGCCGAACCCAGATCCGAGCCCCGAGCCCAGCCTAGAGCCGAGCCGAGTCCAGAGCCGAGCCCAGAGTCGGGCGCGAGCTGAGCCTCGAGCCGAGCCAAGAGCAGAGACGATCATTGAGCCCAGCCCAAAGCCGAGAGCAGACAAGTCCAGAGCCGAGCCTCGAGCCCAGCCTAGAGCCGAGTGCAGAGCCGAGCCCAGACCCGAGCCTCGAGAGGAGCCCCGAGCCCAGCCGAGCACAGAGCCCAGAGTCGAGCCTCGAGACGAGCCCCGAGACAATCCCCAAGCCCAGCCTAGAGCCGAGGAGATCCGAGTCCAGAGCCGAACCCAGATCCGAGCCCCGAGCCCAGCCTAGAGCCGAGCCAAGTCCAGAGCCGAGCCCAGAGTCGGGCGCGAGCTGAGACTCGAGCCGAGCCAAGAGCAGAGCCGATCATTGAGCCCAGCCCAAAGCCGAGAGCAGACAAGCCCAGAGCCGAGCCTCGAGCCCAGCCTAGAGCCGGGACCAGAGCCGAGCCCAAAGCCGAGCCTCGAGCCGAGCCCCGAGCCCAGCCGAGCACAGAGCCCAGAGCCGAGCGTCGAGACGGGCCCCGAGACAATCCACAAGCCCAGCCTAGAGCCGAGCCGAGCACAGAGCCCAGCCTAGAGCCGAGCCTCGAGTAGAGCCCCGAGCCCAGCCTAGAGCCGAGCTGAGTCCAGAGCCGAGCCCAGAGTCGGGCGCGAGCTGAGGCTCGAGCCGAGCCAAGAGCAGAGCCGATCATTGAGCCCAGCCCAAAGCTGAGAGCAGACAAGTCCAGAGCCGAGCCTCGAGCCCAGCCTAGAGCCAAGTGCAGAGCCGAGCCCACAGCCGAGCCTCGAGACGAGCCCCGAGACAATCCCCAAGCCCAGCCTAGAGCCGAGGCGAGCCGAGCCCCGAGCCGAACCCAGATCCGAGCACCGAGCCCAGCCTAGAGCCGAGCCGATTCCAGAGCCGAGCCCAGAGTCGGGCGCGAGCTGAGACTCGAGCCGAGCCAAGAGAGAGCCGATCATTGAGCCCAGACCAAAGCCGAGAGCAGACAAGTCCAGAGCCGAGCCTCGAGCCCAGCCTACAGCCGAGTCCAAAGCCGAGCCCTGAGCCCAGAGCCTCGAGACGAGCCCAGAGCCCAGCCGAGCACAGAACCCAGAGCCGAGCCTCGAGACGAGCCCCGAGACAATCCCCAAGCCCAGCCTAGAGCCGAGGCGAGCCGAGTCCAGAGCCGAACCCAGATCCGAGCCCCGAGCCCAGCCTAGAGCCGAGCCGAGCCCAGAGCCCAGCCTAATGCCGAGCCCAGAGCCGAGCCTCGAGCTGAGCCCCGAGCCCAGCCGAGCACAGAGCCCAGAGCCGAGCCTCGAGACGGGCCCTGAGAATATCCCCAAGCCCAGCCTAGAGCCGAGACGAGCCCAGAGCCCAGCCTAGAGCCGAGCCTCGAGCCGAGCCCCGAGCCCAGCCGAGCACAGAGCCCAGAGCCGAGCCTCGACACGGGCCCCGAGAATATCCCCAAACCCAGCCTAGAGCTGAGCCGAGCCCAGAGCCCAGCCTAGAGCGGAGCCTCGAGCCGAGCCCCGATCCCAGCCGAGCACAGAGCCCAGAGCCGAGCCTCGAGACGAGCCCCGAGACAATCCCCGAGCTTAGCCTAGAGCCGAGCCCTGACCCAAGCCTCGAGCCTAGCTCTGAGCCCAGCCGAGCACAGAGCCCAGAGCCGAGCCTCGAGACGAGCCCCGAGCCCAGTCAAGCACAGAGCCCAGGGCCGAGCCTAGAGACGGGCCCCGAGAATATCCCGAAGCCCAGCCTAGAGCCGAGCCGAGCCCAGAGCCCAGCCTAGAGCCGAGCCTCGAGCCGAGCCCCGAACCCAGCCGAGCACAGAGCCCAGAGTCGAGACTCGAGACGAGCCCCGAAACTATCCCCAAGCCCGCCCTAGAGCCGAGGCGAGCCGAGTCCAGAGCCGAACCCAGATCCGAGCCCCGAGCCCAGCCTAGAGCCGAGCCGAGCCCAGAGCCGAGCCCAGAGTCGGGCGCGATCTGAGCCTCGAACCGAGCCAAGAGCAGAGCCGATCCCTGAGCATAGTCGAAATCCGAGAGCAGACAAGTCCAGAGCCGAGACTCGAGCCCAGCCTACAGCCGAGTCCAGAGCAGAGCCCTGAGCCCAGAGCCTCGAGACGAGCCCCGAGCCCAGCCGAGCACAGAGCCCAGAGCCGAGCCTCGAGACGAGCCCCGAGACAATCCCCAAGCCCAGCCTAGAGCCGAGGCGAGCCGAGTCCAGCGCCGAACCCACATCCGAGCCCCGAGCCCAGCCTAGAGCCGAGCCGAGTGCAGACAGAGCCGACTACAGAGCCGAGCCCAGAGTCGGGCGCGACCTGAGCCTCGAGCCGAGCCAAGAGCAGAGCCGATCATTGAGCCCAGCCCAAAGCCGAGAGCAGACAAGTCCAGAGCCGAGCCTCGAGCCCAGCCTAGAGCCGAGTGCAGAGCCGAGCCCAGAGCCGAGCCTCGAGACGAGCCCCGAGACAATCCCCAAGCCCAGCCTAGAGCCGAGGCGAGCCGAGTCCAGAGCCGAACCCAGATCCGAGCCCGGATCCCAGCGTAGAGCCGAGCCGAGCCCAGAGCCCAGCCTAGAGCCGAGCCCTGAGCGGAGACTCGAGCCGAGCCCCGAGCCCAGCCGAGCACAGAGCCCAGAGACGAGCCTCGAGACGAGCCCCGAGACAATCCCCAAGCCCAGCCTAGAGCCGAGGCGAGCCGAGTCCAGAGCCGAACCCAGATCCGAGCCCCGATCCCAGCGTAGAGCCGAGCCGAGCCCAGAGCCCAGCCTAGAGCCGACCCCTGAGCCGAGACTCGAGCCGAGTCCCGAGCCCAGCCGAGCACAGAGCCGAGAGCCGAGCCTCGAGACGAGCCCCGAAACAATCCCCAAGCCCAGCCTAGAGCCGATGCGAGCCGAGTCCAGAGCTGAAACCAGATCCGAGCCCCGAGCCCAGCCTAGAGCCGAGCCGAGTCCAGAGCCGAGCCCAGAGTCGGGCGCGAGCTGAGACTCGAGCCGAGCCAAGAGCAGAGCCGATCATTGAGCACAGCCCAAAACCGAGAGCAGACAAGTCCAGAGCCGAGCCTCGAGCCCAGCGTAGAGCCGAGTGCAGAGCCGAGCCCAGAGCCGAGCTTCGATACGAGCCCCGAGCCCAGCTGAGCCCAGAGCCCAGAGCCGAGCCTCGAGACGAGCCCCGAGAATATCCCCAAGCCCAGCCTAGAGCCGATCCGAGCCCAGAGCCCAGACTAAAGCCGAGCCTCGAGCCGAGCCCCGAGCTCAGCCGAGCCCAGAGCCCAGAGCCGAGACTCGAGACGAGCCCCGAGACAATCCCCAAGCCCAGCCTAGAGCCGAGCCGAGTCCAGACCGAGCCGAGTCCAGAGCCGAGCCCAGAGTCGGGCGCGAGCTGAGCCTCGAGCCGAGCCAAGAGCAGAGCCGATCATTGAGCCCAGCCCAAAGCCGAGAGCAGACAAGTCCAGAGCCGAGCCTCGAGCCCAGCCTAGAGCCGAGTGCAGAGCCGAGCCCAGAGCCGAGCCTCGAGCCGAGCCCCGAGACAATCCCCAAGCCCAGCCTAGAGCCGAGCCGAGTCCAGACCGAGCCGAGTCCAGAGCCGAGCCCAGAGTCGGGCTCGAGCTGAAGCCTCGAGCCGAGCCAAGAGCAGAGCCGATCATTGAGCCCAGCCCAAAGCCGAGAGCAGACAAGTCCAGAGCCGAGCCTCGAGCCCAGCCTAGAGCCGAGTGCAGAGCCGAGCCCAGAGCCGAGCCTCGAGACGAGCCCCGAGACAATCCCCAAGCCCACCCTAGAGCCGAGGCGAGCCGAGTCCAGAGCCGAACCCAGATCCGAGCCCCGAGCCCAGCCTAGAGCCGAGTCGAGCCCAGAGCCCAGCTTAGTGCCGAGCCCAGAGCCGAGCCTCGAGCCGAACCCCAAGCCCAGCCGAGCCCAGAGCCCAGAGCCGAGCCTCGAGACGAGCCCCGAGACTATCCCCAAGCCCAGCCTAGAGCCGAGGCGAGCCGAGTCCAGAGCCGAACCCAGATACGAGCACCGAGCCCAGCCTAGAGCCGAGCCGAGTACAGAGCTGAGCCCACAGTCGGGCGAGAGCCCAGCCTCGAGCCGAGACAAGAGCAGAGCCGATCATTGAGCCCAGCCCAAAGCCGAGAGCAGACAAGTCCAGAGCCGAGCCTCGACCCCAGCCTAGAGCCGAGTGCAGAGCCGAGACCAGAGCCGAGCCTCGAGACGAGCCCCGAGACAATGTCCAAGCCCAGCCTAGAGCCGAGGCGAGCCGAGCCCAGAGCCGAACCCAGATCCGAGCCCCGATCCCAGCGTAGAGCCGAGCAGAACCCAGAGCCCAGCCTAGAGCCGACCCCTGAGCCGAGACTCGAGCCGAGCCCCGAGCCCAGCCGACCACAGAGCCTAGAGCCGAGCCTCGAGACGAGCCCCGAAACAATCCCCAAGCCCAGCCTAGAGCCGAGCCGAGCCGAGTCCAGCGCCGAACCCAGATCCGAGCCCCGAGCCCAGCCTAGAGCCGAGCCGAGTCCAGAGCCGAGCCCAGAGTCGGGCGCGAGCTGAGACTCGAGCCGAGCCAAGAGCAGAGCCGATCATTGAGCCCAGCCCAAAACCGAGAGCAGACAAGTCCAGAGCCGAGCCTCGAGCCCAGCCTAGAGCCGAGTGCAGAGCCGAGCCCAGAGCCGAGCCTCGAGACGAGCCCCGAGCCCAGCTGAGCCCAGAGCCCAGAGCCGAGCCTCGAGACGAGCCCCGAGAATATCCCCAAGCCCAGCCTAGAGCCGAGCCGAGCCCAGAGCCCAGCCTAGAGCCGAGCCTCGAGCCGAGCCCGGAGCCTAGCCGAGCCCAGAGCCCAGAGCCGAGCCTCGAGACGGGCCCCGGGAATATCCCCAAGCCCAGCCTAGAGCTGAGCCGAGCCCAGAGCCCAGCCTAGAGCCGAGTCTCGAGCCGAGCCCCGAACCCAGCCGAGCACAGAGCCCAGAGACGAGCCTCGAGACGAGCCCCGAGACAATCCCCAAGCTTAGCCTAGAGCCGAGCCCTGACCCGAGCCTCGAGCCTAGCTCCGAGCCCAGCCGAGCACAGAGCCCAGAGCCGAGCCTCGAGACGAACCCCGAGACAATCCCCAAGCCCACCCTAGAGCCGAGGTGTGCCGAGTCCAGAGCCGAACCCAGATCCGAGCCCCGAGCCCAGCCTAGAGCCGAGCCGAGCCCAGAGCCCAGCCTAGTGCCGAGCCCAGAGCCGAGCCTCGAGACGAGCCCCGACCCCAGCCGAGCACAGAGCCCAGGGCCGAGCCTCGAGACGGGCCCCGAGAATATCCCCAAGCCCAGCCTAGAGCCGAGCCGAGCCCAGAGCCCAGCCTAGTGCCGAGCCCAGAGCCGAGCCTCGAGCCAAGCACCGAGCCCAGCCGAGCACAGAGCCCAGAGCCGAGCCTCGAGACGAGCGTCGAGACAATCCCCAAGCCCAGCCTAGAGCCGAGGAGAGCCGAGTCCAGAGCCGAACCCAGATCCGAGCCCCGATCCCAGCGTAGAGTCGAGCCGAGCCCAGAGCCCAGCCTAGAGCCGAGCCTTGAGCCGAGACTCGAGCCGAGCCCCGAGCCCAGCCGAGCACAGAGCCGAGAGCCGAGCCTCGAGACGAGCCCTGAGACAATCCCCAAGCCCAGTCTAGAGCCGAGGCGAGCCGAGTCCAGAGCCGAACCCAGATCCGAGCCCCGAGCCCAGCCTAGAGCCGAGCCGAGTCCAGAGCCAAGCCCAGAGTCGGGCGCGAGCTGAGACTCGAGCCGAGCCAAGAGCAGAGACGATCATTGAGGCCAGCACAAAGCCGAGAGCAGACAAGTCCAGAGCCGAGCCTCGAGCCCAGCCTAGAGCCGAGTGCAGAGCCGAGCCCAGAGCCGAGCCTCGAGACGAGCCCCGAGCCCAGCCGAGCACAGAGCCCAGAGTCGAGCCTCGAGACGAGCCCCGAGACAATCCCCAAGCCCAGCCTAGAGCCGAGGCGAGCCGAGTCCAGAGCCGAACCCAGATCCGAGCCCCGAGCCCAGCCTAGAGCCGAGCCGAGTCCAGAGCCGAGCCCAGAGTCGGGCGCGACCTGAGACTCGAGCCGAGCCAAGAGCAGAGCCGATCATTGAGCCCAGCCCAAAGCTGAGAGCAGACAAGTCCAGAGCCGAGCCTCGAGCCCAGCCTAGAGCCGAGTGCAGAGCCGAGCCCAGAGCCGAGCCTCGAGACGAGCGCCGAGACTATCCCCAAGCCCAGCCTAGAGCCGAGGCAAGCCGAGCCCAGAGCCGAACCAGATCCGAGCACCGAGCCCAGCCTAGAGCCGAGCCGAGTCCAGAGCCGAGCCCAGAGTCGGGCGCGAGCTGAGACTCGAGCCGAGCCAAGAGCAGAGCCGATCATTGAGCCCAGCCCAAAGCCGAGAGCAGACAAGTCCAGAGCCGAGCCTCGAGCCCAGCCTACAGCCGAGTCCAGAGCAGAGCCCTGAGCCCAGAGCCTCGAGACGAGACCCGAGCCCAGCCGAGCACAGAACCCAGAGCCGAGCCTCGAGACGAGCCCCGAGACAATCCCCAAGCCCAGCCTAGAGCCGAGGCGAGCCGAGTCCAGAGCCGAACCCAGATCCGAGCCCCGATCCCAGCGTAGAGCCGAGCCGAGCCCAGAGCCCAGCCTAGTGCCGAGCCCAGAGCCGAGCCTCGAGACGGGCCCTGAGAATATCCCCAAGCCCAGCCTAGAGCCGAGCCGAGCCCAGAGCCCAGCCTAGAGCCGAGCCTCGAGCCGAGCCCCGAGCCCAGCCGAGCAGAGCCCAGAGCCGAGCCCAGAGTCGGGCGCGATCTGAGCCTCGAACCGAGACAAGAGCAGAGCCGATCCCTGAGCGTAGCCCAAATCCGAGAGCAGACAAGTCCAGAGCCGAGCCTCGAGCCGAGCCCCGAGCCCAGCCGAGCACAGAGACCAGAGCCGAGCCTCGAGCCGAGCCCCGACCCCAGCCGAGCACAGAGCCCAGGGCCGAGCCTCGAGACGGGCCCCGAGAATATCCCGAAGCCCAGCCTAGAGCCGAGCCGAGCCCAGAGCCCAGCCTAGAGCCGAGCCTCGAGCCGAGCCCCGAGCCCAGCCGAGCACAGAGCCCAGAGCCGAGCCCAGAGTCGGGCGCGATCTGAGCCTCGAACCGAGCCAAGAGCAGAGCCGATCCCTGAGCATAGCACAAATCCGAGAGCAGACAAGTCCAGAGCCGAGCCTCGAGCCCAGCCTACAGCCGAGTGCAGAGCCGAGCCCAGAGCCGAGCCTCGAGACGAGCCCCGAGACAATCCCCAAGCCCACCCTAGAGCCGAGGCGAGCCGAGTCCAGAGCCGAACCCAGATCCGAGACCCGAGCCCAGCCTAGAGCCGAGCTGAGCCCAGAGCCCAGCCTAGTGCCGAGCCCAGAGCCGAGCCTCGAGCCGATCTCCGAGCCCAGCCTAGCACAGAGCCCAGAGCCGAGCCTAGAGACGGGCCCCGAGAATATCCCCAAGCCCAGCCTAGAGCCGAGCCGAGCCCAGAGCCCAGCCTAGAGCCGAGCCTCGAGCCGAGCCACGAGCCCAGGCGAGCACAGAGCCCAGAGCCGAGCCTCGAGACGAGCCCCGAGACAATCCCCAAGCCCAGCCTAGAGCCGAGGCCAGCCGAGTCCAGAGCCGAACCCAGATCCGAGCCCCGATCCCAGCGTAGAGTCGAGCCGAGCCCAGAGCCCAGCCTAGAGCCGAGCCCTGAGCCGAGACTCGAGCCGAGCCCCGAGCCCAGCCGAGCACAGAGCCCAGAGCCGAGCCTCGAGTCGAGCCCCGAGACAATCCCCAAGCCAAGCCTAGAGCCGAGCCGAGCCGAGTCCAGCGCCGAACCCAGATCCGAGCCCCGAGCCCAGCCTAGAGCCGAGCCGAGTCCAGAGCCGAGCCCAGAGTCGGGCGCGAGCTGAGCCTCGAGCCGAGCGAAGAGCAGAGACGATCATTGAGCCCAGGCCAAAGCCGATAGCAGACAAGTCCAGAGCCGAGCCTCGAGCCCAGCCTAGAGCCGAGTGCAGAGCCGAGCCCAGACCCGAGCCTCGAGAGGAGCCCCGAGCCCAGCCGAGCACAGAGCCCAGAGTCGAGCCTCGAGACGAGCCCCGAGACAATCCCCAAGCCCAGCCTAGAGCCGAGGCGAGCCAATTCCAGAGCCGAACCCAGATCCGAGCCCCGAGCCCAGCCTAGAGCCGAGCCGAGTCCAGAGCCGAGCCCAGAGTCGGGCGCGATCTGAGCCTCGAACCGAGCCAAGAGCAGAGCCGATCCCTGAGCATAGCCCAAATCCGAGAGCAGACAAGTCCAGAGCCGAGCCTCGAGCCCAACCTAGAGCCGAGTCCAGAGCCCAGAGCCAATCCCCTAGACCAGCCATGAGCCGAGCCCCGAGCCAAGCCTCGAGCCGAGCCGAGTCCAGAGGGGAGACCAGAGACGGCCTCGAGCCGAGACGAACCCAGAGCCCAGTCTCGAGCCGAGCCTCGTCAAGTGCCGAGCTGAACCCAGAGCCCAGAGCCGATACACTAGCCCAGCCCAGAGCCGAGCCTCGAGCTGAGTCCAGGGTCGATACCCGAGCCCAAATCAGAGCCGTGCAGAGCAGAGCCCAGAGCCCGGACGTGAACTGAGCCTCGAGCCGAGCCAAGAGCGGAGCCGATCCCTGAGCTCAGCCCAAAGCCGAGAGGAGACAAGCTCAGAGCCGAGCCTCGAGCCCAGAGCCGAGCCTCGAGACGAGCCCCGAGACAATCCCCAAGCCCAAACTAGAGCTGAGGCGAGCCGAGTCCAGAGCTGAATCCAGATCCGAGCCCCCAGCCCAGCCTAGAGCCGAGTCCAGAGCCGAGACTCGAGCCGAGCCCCGAGCCCAGCCGAGCACAGAGCCCAGAGCCGAGCCTCGAGACGAGCCCCGACCCCAGCCGAGCACAGAGCCCAGGGCAGAGCCTCGAGATGGGCCCCGAGAATATCCCGAAGCCCAGCCTAGAGCCGAGCCGAGCCCAGAGCCCAGCCTAGAGCCGAGCCTCGAGCCGAGCCCCGAGCCCAGCCGAGCACAGAGCCCAGAGCCGAGCCCAGAGTCGGGCGCGATCTGAGCCTCGAACCGAGCCAAGAGCAGAGCCGATCCCTGAGCATAGCACAAATCCGAGAGCAGACAAGTCCAGAGCCGAGCCTCGAGCCCAGCCTACAGGCGAGTCCAGAGCAGAGCCCTGAGCCCAGAGCCTCGAGACGAGCCCCGAGCCCAGCCGAGCACAGAGCCCAGAGCCGAGCCTCGAGACGAGCCCCGAGACAATCCCCAAGCCCAGCCAAGAGCCGAGGCGAGCCGAGTCCAGAGCCGAACCCAGATCTGAGCCCCGAGCCCAGCCTAGAGCCGAGCCGAGTCCAGACCGAGCCGAGTCCAGAGCCGAGCCCAGAGTCGGGCGCGAGCTAAGTCTCGAGCCGAGCCAAGAGCAGAGCCGATCATTGAGCCCAGCCCAAAGCCGAGAGCAGACAAGTCCAGAGCCGAGCCTCGAGCCCAGCCTAGAGCCGAGTGCAGAGCCGAGCCCAGAGCCGAGCCTCGAGACGAGCCCCGAGACAATCCCCAAGCCCACCCTAGAGCCGAGGCGAGCCGAGTCCAGAGCCGAACCCAGATCCGAGCCCCGAGCCCAGCCTAGAGCCGAGCCGAGCCCAGAGCCCAGCCTAGTGCCGAGCCCAGAGCCGAGCCTCGAGCCGATCTCCGAGCCCAGCCTAGCACAGAGCCCAGAGCCGAGCCTAGAGACGGGCCCCGAGAATATCCCCAAGCCCAGCCTAGAGCCGAGCCGAGCCCAGAGCCCAGCCTAGAGCCGAGCCTCGTGCCGAGCCCCGAGCCCAGCCGAGCACAGAGCCCAGAGCCGAGCCTCGAGACGAGCCCCGAGACAATCCCCAAGCCCAGCCTAGAGCCGAGGCGAGCCGAGTCCAGAGCCGAACCAGATCCGAGCCCCGAGCCCAGCCTAGAGCCGAGCCGAGTCCAGAGCCGAGCCCAGAGTCGGGCGTGAGCTGAGACTCGAGCCGAGCCAAGAGCAGAGCCGATCATTGAGCCCAGCCCAAAGCCGAGAGCAGACAAGTCCAGAGCCGAGCCTCGAGCCCAGCCTACAGCCGAGTCCAGAGCAGAGCCCTGAGCCCAGAGCCTCGAGACGAGACCCGAGCCCAGCCGAGCACAGAACCCAGAGCCGAGCCTCGAGACGAGCCCCGAGACAATCCCCAAGCCCAGCCTAGAGCCGAGGCGAGCCGAGTCCAGAGCCGAACCCAGATCCGAGCCCCGATCCCAGCGTAGAGCCGAGCCGAGCCCAGAGCCCAGCCTATTGCCGAGCCCAGAGCCGAGCCTCGAGACGAGCCTCGAGCCGAGCCCCGAGCCCAGCTGAGCACAGACCGAGAGCCGAGCCTCGAGACGTGCCCCGAGACAATCCCCAAGCCCAGCCTAGAGACGAGCCGAGCCGAGTCCAGAGCCGAACCCAGATCCGAGCCCCGAGCCCAGCCTAGAGCCGAGCCGAATCCAGAGGCGAGCCCAGAGTCGGGCGCGATCTGAGACTCGAGCCGAGCCAAGAGCAGAGCCGATCATTGAGCCCAGCCCAAAGCTGAGAGCAGACAAGTCCAGAGCCGAGCCTCGAGCCCAGCGTAGAGCCGAGTGCAGAGCCGTGCCCAGAGCCGAGTCTCGAGACTAGCCCCGAGACTATCCCCAAGCCCAGCCTAGAGCCGAGGCGAGCCGAGCCCAGAGCCGAACCCAGATCCGAGCCCCGAGCCCAGCCTAGAGCCGAGCAGAGCCCAGAGCCGAGCCCAGAGTCGGGCGCGATCTGAGCCTCGAACCGGGACAAGAGCAGAGCCGATCCCTGAGCGTAGCCCAAATCCGAGAGCAGACAAGTCCAGAGCCGAGCCTCGAGCCGAGCCCCGTGCCCAGCCGAGCACAGAGACCAGAGCCGAGCCTCGAGCCGAGCCCCGACCCCAGCCGAGCACAGAGCCCAGGGCCGAGCCTCGAGACGGGCCACAAGAATATCCCGAAGCCCAGCCTAGAGCCGAGCCGAGCCCAGAGCCCAGCCTAGAGCCGAGCCTCGAGCCGAGCCCCGAGCCCAGCCGAGCACAGAGCCCAGAGGCGAGCCCAGAGTCGGGCGCGATCTGAGCCTCGAACCGAGCCAAGAGCAGAGCCGATCCCTGAGCATAGCACAAATCCGAGAGCAGACAAGTCCAGAGCCGAGCCTCGAGCCCAGCCTACAGGCGAGTCCAGAGCAGAGCCCTGAGCCCAGAGCCTCGAGACGAGCCCCGAGCCCAGCCGAGCACAGAGCCCAGAGCCGAGCCTCGAGACGAGCCCCGAGACAATCCCCAAGCCCAGCCAAGAGCCGAGGCGAGCCGAGTCCAGAGCCGAACCCAGATCCGAGCCCCGAGCCCAGCCTAGAGCCGAGCCGAGTCCAGACCGAGCCGAGTCCAGAGCCGAGCCCAGAGTCGGGCGCGAGCTAAGTCTCGAGCCGAGACAAGAGCAGAGCCGATCATTGAGCCCAGCCGAAAGCCGAGAGCAGACAAGTCCAGAGCCGAGCCTCGAGCCCAGCCTACAGCCGAGTGCAGAGCCGAGCCCAGAGCCGAGACTCGAGACGAGCCCCGAGACAATCCCCAAGCCCAGCCTAGAGCCGAGGCGAGCCGAGTCCAGAGCCGAACCCAGATCCGAGCCCCGAGCCCAGCCTAGAGCCGAGCCGAGTCCAGAGCCGAGCCCATTCGGGCGCGATCTGAGACTCGAGCCGAGCCAAGAGCAGAGCCGATCATTGAGCCCAGCCCAAAGCTGAGAGCAGACAAGTCCAGAGCCGAGCCTCGAGCCCAGCCTAGAGCCAAGTGCAGAGCCGTGCCCAGAGCCGAGCCTCGAGACGAGCCCCGAGACTATCCCCAAGCCCAGCCTAGAGCCGAATCGAGCCGAGCCCAGAGCCGAACCCAGATCCGAGCCCCGAGCCCAGCCTAGAGCCGAGCAGAGCACAGAGCCGAGCCCAGAGTCGGGGGCGATCTGAGCCTCGAACCGAGACAAGAGCAGAGCCGATCCCTGAGCGTAGCCCAAATCCGAGAGCAGACAAGTCCAGAGCCGAGCCTCGAGCCGAGCCCCGAGCCCAGCCGAGCACAGAGACCAGAGCCGAGCCTCGAGACGAGCCCCGACCCCAGCCGAGCACAGAGCCCAGGGCAGAGCCTCGAGATGGGCCCCGAGAATATCCCGAAGCCCAGCCTAGAGCCGAGCCGAGCCCAGAGCCCAGCCTAGAGCCGAGCCTCGAGCCGAGCCCCGAGCCCAGCCGAGCACAGAGCCCAGAGCCGAGCCCAGAGTCGGGCGCGATCTGAGCCTCGAACCGAGCCAAGAGCAGAGCCGATCCCTGAGCATAGCACAAATCCGAGAGCAGACAAGTCCAGAGCCGAGCCTCGAGCCCAGCCTACAGGCGAGTCCAGAGCAGAGCCCTGAGCCCAGAGCCTCGAGACGAGCCCCGAGCCCAGCCGAGCACAGAGCCCAGAGCCGAGCCTCGAGACGAGCCCCGAGACAATCCCCAAGCCCAGCCAAGAGCCGAGGCGAGCCGAGTCCAGAGCCGAACCCAGATCTGAGCCCCGAGCCCAGCCTAGAGCCGAGCCGAGTCCAGACCGAGCCGAGTCCAGAGCCGAGCCCAGAGTCGGGCGCGAGCTAAGTCTCGAGCCGAGCCAAGAGCAGAGCCGATCATTGAGCCCAGCCCAAAGCCGAGAGCAGACAAGTCCAGAGCCGAGCCTCGAGCCCAGCCTAGAGCCGAGTGCAGAGCCGAGCCCAGAGCCGAGCCTCGAGACGAGCCCCGAGACAATCCCCAAGCCCACCCTAGAGCCGAGGCGAGCCGAGTCCAGAGCCGAACCCAGATCCGAGCCCCGAGCCCAGCCTAGAGCCGAGCCGAGCCCAGAGCACAGCCTAGTGCCGAGCCCAGAGCCGAGCCTCGAGCCGATCTCCGAGCCCAGCCTAGCACAGAGCCCAGAGCCGAGCCTAGAGACGGGCCCCGAGAATATCCCCAAGCCCAGCCTAGAGCCGAGCCGAGCCCAGAGCCCAGCCTAGAGCCGAGCCTCGAGCCTAGCTCCGAGCCCAGCCGAGCACAGAGCCCAGAGCCGAGCCTCGAGACGAGCCCCGAGACAATCCCCAAGCCCAGCCTAGAGCCGAGGCGAGCCGAGTCCAGAGCCGAACCCAGATCCGAGACCCGATCCCAGCGTAGAGCCGAGCCGAGCCCAGAGCCCAGCCTAGAGCCGAGCCCTGAGCCGAGACTCGAGCCGAGCCCCGAGCCCAGCCGAGCACAGAGCCCAGAGCCGAGCCTCGAGACGAGCCCCGAGACAATCCCCAAGCCCAGCCTAGAGACGAGCCGAGCCGAGTCCAGCGCCGAACCCAGATCCGAGCCCCGAGCCCAGCCTAGAGCCGAGCCGAGTCCAGAGCCGAGCCCAGAGTCGGGCGCGAGCTGAGCCTCGAACCGAGCCAAGAGCAGAGACGATCATTGAGCCCAGCCCAAAGCCGAGAGCAGACAAGTCCAGAGCCGAGCCTCGAGCCCAGCCTAGAGCCGAGTGCAGAGCCGAGCCCAGACCCGAGCCTCGAGAGGAGCCCCGAGCCCAGCCGAGCACAGAGCCCAGAGTCGAGCCTCGAGACGAGCCCCGAGACAATCCCCAAGCCCAGCCTAGAGCCGAGGCGATCCGAGTCCAGAGCCGAACCCAGATCCGAGCCCCGAGCCCAGCCTAGAGCCGAGCCAAGTCCAGAGCCGAGCCCAGAGTCGGGCGCGAGCTGAGACTCGAGCCGAGCCAAGAGCAGAGCCGATCATTGAGCCCAGCCCAAAGCTGAGAGCAGACAAGTGCAGAGCCGATCCTCGAGCCCAGCCTAGAGCCGAGTGCAGAGCCGAGCCCAGAGCCGAGCCTCGAGACGAGCCCCGAGACTATCCCCAAGCCCAGCCTAGAGCCGAGGCGATCCGAGCCCAGAGCCGAACCAGATCCGAGCCCCGAGCCCAGCCTAGAGCCGAGCCGAGTCCAGAGCCGAGCCCAGAGTCGGGCGCGAGCTGAGACTCGAGCCGAGCCAAGAGCAGAGCCGATCATTGAGCCCAGCCCAAAGCCGAGAGCAGACAAGTCCAGAGCCGAGCCTCGAGCCCAGCCTACAGCCGAGTCCAGAGCAGAGCCCTGAGCCCAGAGCCTCGAGACGAGACCCGAGCCCAGCCGAGCACAGAACCCAGAGCCGAGCCTCGAGACGAGCCCCGAGACAATCCCCAAGCCCAGCCTAGAGCCGAGGCGAGCCGAGTCCAGAGCCGAACCCAGATCCGAGCCCCGATCCCAGCGTAGAGCCGAGCCGAGCCCAGAGCCCAGCCTATTGCCGAGCCCAGAGCCGAGCCTCGAGACGAGCCTCGAGCCGAGCCCCGAGCCCAGCTGAGCACAGACCGAGAGCCGAGCCTCGAGACGTGCCCCGAGACAATCCCCAAGACCAGCCTAGAGACGAGCCGAGCCGAGTCCAGAGCCGAACCCAGATCCGAGCCCCGAGCCCAGCCTAGAGCCGAGCCGAATCCAGAGGCGAGCCCAGAGTCGGGCGCGATCTGAGACTCGAGCCGAGCCAAGAGCAGAGCCGATCATTGAGCCCAGCCCAAAGCTGAGAGCAGACAAGTCCAGAGCCGAGCCTCGAGCCGAGCCCCGTGCCCAGCCGAGCACAGAGACCAGAGCCGAGCCTCGAGCCGAGCCCCGACCCCAGCCGAGCACAGAGCCCAGGGCCGAGCCTCGAGACGGGCCACAAGAATATCCCGAAGCCCAGCCTAGAGCCGAGCCGAGCCCAGAGCCCAGCCTAGAGCCGAGCCTCGAGCCGAGCCCCGAGCCCAGCCCAGCACAGAGCCCAGAGCCGAGCCCAGAGTCGGGCGCGATCTGAGCCTCGAACCGAGCCAAGAGCAGAGCCGATCCCTGAGCATAGCACAAATCCGAGAGCAGACAAGTCCAGAGCCGAGCCTCGAGCCCAGCCTACAGGCGAGTCCAGAGCAGAGCCCTGAGCCCAGAGCCTCGAGACGAGCCCCGAGCCCAGCCGAGCACAGAGCCCAGAGCCGAGCCTCGAGACGAGCCCCGAGACAATCCCCAAGCCCAGCCAAGAGCCAAGGCGAGCCGAGTACAGAGCCGAACCCAGATCCGAGCCCCGAGCCCAGCCTAGAGCCGAGCCGAGTCCAGACCGAGCCGAGTCCAGAGCCGAGCCCAGAGTCGGGCGCGAGCTAAGTCTCGAGCCGAGACAAGAGCAGAGCCGATCATTGAGCCCAGCCGAAAGCCGAGAGCAGACAAGTCCAGAGCCGAGCCTCGAGCCCAGCCTACAGCCGAGTGCAGAGCCGAGCCCAGAGCCGAGACTCGAGACGAGCCCCGAGACAATCCCCAAGCCCAGCCTAGAGCCGAGGCGAGCCGAGTCCAGAGCCGAACCCAGATCCGAGCCCCGAGCCCAGCCTAGAGCCGAGCCGAGTCCAGAGCCGAGCCCAGTCGGGCGCGATCTGAGACTCGAGCCGAGCCAAGAGCAGAGCCGATCATTGAGCCCAGCCCAAAGCTGAGAGCAGACAAGTCCAGAGCCGAGCCTCGAGCCCAGCCTAGAGCCAAGTGCAGAGCCGTGCCCAGAGCCGAGCCTCGAGACGAGCCCCGAGACTATCCCCAAGCCCAGCCTAGAGCCGAGGCGAGCCGAGCCCAGAGCCGAACCCAGATCCGAGCCCCGAGCCCAGCCTAGAGCCGAGCAGAGCACAGAGCCGAGCCCAGAGTCGGGGGCGATCTGAGCCTCGAACCGAGACAAGAGCAGAGCCGATCCCTGAGCGTAGCCCAAATCCGAGAGAAGACAAGTCCAGAGCCGAGCCTCGAGCCGAGCCCCGAGCCCAGCCGAGCACAGAGACCAGAGCCGAGCCTCGAGACGAGCCCCGAGACAATACCAAGCCCAGCCTAGAGCCGAGGCGAGCCGAGTCCAGAGCCGAACCCAGATCCGAGCGCCTAACCCAGCCTAGAGCCGAGCCCAGAGCCGAACCCAGATCCGAGCCCCGAGCCCAGCCTAGAGCCGAGCCGAGTCCAGAGCCGAGCCCAGAGTCGGGCGCGATCTGAGCCTCGAGACGAGCCAAGAGCAGAGCCGATACCTGAGCCCAGCCCAAAGCCGAGAGCAGACAAGCCCAGAGCCGAGCCTCGAGCCCAGCCTAGAGCCGGGACCAGAGCCGAGCCCAGAGCCGAGCCTCGAGCCGAGCCCCGAGCCCAGCCGAGCACAGAGCCCAGAGCCGAGCGTCGAGACGGGCCCCGAGACAATCCACAAGCCCAGCCTAGAGCCGAGCCGAGCACAGAGCCCAGCCTAGAGCCGAGCCTCGAGTAGAGCCCCGAGCCCAGCCTAGAGCCGAGCTGAGTCCAGAGCCGAGCCCAGAGTCGGGCGCGAGCTGAGGCTCGAGCCGAGCCAAGAGCAGAGCCGATCATTGAGCCCAGCCCAAAGCTGAGAGCAGACAAGTCCAGAGCCGAGCCTCGAGCCCAGCCTAGAGCCAAGTGCAGAGCCGAGCCCACAGCCGAGCTTCGAGACGAGCCCCGAGACAATCCCCAAGCCCAGCCTAGAGCCGAGGCGAGCCGAGCCCCGAGCCGAACCCAGATCCGAGCACCGAGCCCAGCCTAGAGCCGAGCCGATTCCAGAGCCGAGCCCAGAGTCGGGCGCGAGCTGAGACTCGAGCCGAGCCAAGAGAGAGCCGATCATTGAGCCCAGCCCAAAGCCGAGAGCAGACAAGTCCAGAGCCGAGCCTCGAGCCCAGCCTACAGCCGAGTCCAGAGCCGAGCCCTGAGCCCAGAGCCTCGAGACGAGCCCAGAGCCCAGCCGAGCACAGAACCCAGAGCCGAGCGTCGAGACGGGCCCCGAGACAATCCCCAAGCCCAGCCTAGAGCCGAGGCGAGCCGAGTCCAGAGCCGAACCCAGATCCGAGCCCCGAGCCCAGCCTAGAGCCGAGCCGAGCCCAGAGCCCAGCCTAATGCCGAGCCCAGAGCCGAGCCTCGAGCTGAGCCCCAAGCCCAGCCGAGCACAGTGCCCAGAGCCGAGCCTCGAGACGGGCCCTGAGAATATCCCCAAGCCCAGCCTAGAGCCGAGACGAGCCCAGAGCCCAGCCTAGAGCCGAGCCTCGAGGCGAGCCCCGAGCCCAGCCGAGCACAGAGCCCAGAGCCGAGCCTCGAGACGGGCCCTGAGAATATCCCCAAGCCCAGCGTAGAGCCGAGACGAGCCCAGAGCCCAGCCTAGAGCCGAGCCTCGAGGCGAGCCCCGAGCCCAGCCGAGCACAGAGCCCAGAGCCGAGCCTCGAGTCGAGCCCCGAGACAATCCCCAAGCCCAGCCAAGAGACGAGCCGAGCCGAGTCCAGAGCCGAAACCAGATACGAGCCCCGAGACCAGCCTAGTGCCGAGCCGAGTCCAGAGCCGAGCCCAGAGTCGGGCGCGATATGAGCCTCGAACCGAGCCAAGAGCAGAGCCGATCCCTGAGCATAGCCCAAATCCGAGAGCAGACAAGTCCAGAGCCGAGCCTCGAGCCCAGCCTACAGCCGAGTCCAGAGCCCAGCCTAGAGCCGAGCCCAGAGCCGAGCCCCGAGCCCAGGCTAGAGCCGAGCCGAGCCCAGAGCCCAGCCTAGTGCCGAGCCCAGAGCCGAGCCTCGAGACGAGCCCCGACCCCAGCCGAGCCCAGAGCCCAGGGCCGAGCCTCGAGACGGGCCACAAGAATATCCCGAAGCCCAGCCTAGAGCCGAGCCGAGCCCAGAGCCCAGCCTAGAGCCGAGCCTCGAGCCGAGCCCCGAGCCCAGCCGAGCACAGAGCCCAGAGCCGAGCCCAGAGTCGGGCGCGATCTGAGCCTCGAACCGAGCCAAGAGCAGAGCCGATCCCTGAGCATAGCCCAAATCCGAGAGCAGACAAGTCCAGAGCCGAGCCTCGAGCCCAGCCTACAGCCGAGTCCAGAGCAGAGCCCTGAGCCCAGAGCCTCGAGACGAGCCCCGAGCCCAGCCGAGCACAGAGCCCAGAGCCGAGTCTCGAGACGAGCCCCGAGACAATCCCCAAGCCCAGCCAAGAGCCGAGGCGAGCCGAGTCCAGAGCCGAACCCACATCCGAGCCCCGAGCCCAGCCTAGAGCCGAGCCGAGTCCAGACCGAGCCGAGTCCAGAGCCGAGCCCAGAGTCGGGCGCGAGCTAAGTCTCGAGCCGAGCCAAGAGCAGAGCCGATCATTGAGCCCAGCCCAAAGCTGAGAGCAGACAAATCCAGAGCCGAGCCTCGCGCCCAGCCTAGAGCCGAGTGCAGAGCCGAGCCCAGAGCCGAGCCTCGAGACGAGCCCCGAGACAATCCCCAAGCCCACCCTAGAGCCGAGGCGAGCCGAGTCCAGAGCCCAGCCTAGTGCCGAGCCCAGAGCCGAGCCTCGAGCCGATCTCCGAGCCCAGCCTAGCACAGAGCCCAGAGCCGAGCCTAGAGACGGGCCCCGAGAATATCCCCAAGCCCAGCCTAGAGCCGAGCCGAGCCCCGAGCCCAGCCTAGAGCGGAGCCGAGCCCAGAGCCCAGCCTAGTGCCGAGCCCAGAGCCGAGTCTCGAGCCGATCTCCGAGCCCAGCCTAGCACAGAGCCCAGAGCCGAGCCTAGAGACGGGCCCCGAGAATATCCCCAAGCCCAGCCTAGAGCCGAGCCGAGCCCAGAGCCCAGCCTAGAGCCGAGCCTCGAGCCGAGCCCCGAGCACGGCCGAGCACAGAGACCAGAGCCGAGCCTCGAGACGAGCCCCGAGACAATCCCCAAGCCCAGCCTAGAGCCGAGGCGAGCCGAGTCCAGAGCCGAACCCAGATCCGAGCCCCGATCCCAGCGTAGAGTCGAGCCGAGCCCAGAGCCCAGCCTAGAGCCGAGCCCTGAGCCGAGACTCGAGCCGAGCCCCGAGCCCAGCCGAGCACAGAGCCCAGAGCCGAGCCTCGAGCCGAGCGAAGAGCAGAGACGATCATTGAGCCCAGGCCAAAGCCGATAGCAGACAAGTCCAGAGCCGAGCCTCGAGCCCAGCCTAGAGCCGAGTGCAGAGCCGAGCCCAGACCCGAGCCTCGAGAGGAGCCCCGAGCCCAGCCGAGCACAGAGCCCAGAGTCGAGCCTCGAGACGAGCCCCGAGACAATCCCCAAGCCCAGCCTAGAGCCGAGGCGAGCCGATTCCAGAGCCGAACCCAGATCCGAGCCCCGAGCCCAGCCTAGAGCCGAGCAGAGCCCAGAGCCGAGCCCAGAGTCGGGCGCGATCTGAGCCTCGAACCGGGACAAGAGCAGAGCTGATCCCTGAGCGTAGCCCAAATCCGAGAGCAGACAAGTCCAGAGCCGAGCCTCGAGCCGAGCCCCGTGCCCAGCCGAGCACAGAGACCAGAGCCGAGCCTCGAGCCGAGCCCCGACCCCAGCCGAGCACAGAGCCCAGGGCCGAGCCTCGAGACGGGCCACAAGAATATCCCGAAGCCCAGCCTAGAGCCGAGCCGAGCCCAGAGCCCAGCCTAGAGCCGAGCCTCGAGCCGAGCCCCGAGCCCAGCCGAGCACAGAGCCCAGAGCCGAGCCCAGAGTCGGGCGCGATCTGAGCCTCGAACCGAGCCAAGAGCAGAGCCGATCCCTGAGCATAGCACAAATCCGAGAGCAGACAAGTCCAGAGCCGAGCCTCGAGCCCAGCCTACAGGCGAGTCCAGAGCAGAGCCCTGAGCCCAGAGCCTCGAGACGAGCCCCGAGCCCAGCCGAGCACAGAGCCCAGAGCCGAGCCTCGAGACGAGCCCCGAGACAATCCCCAAGCCCAGCCAAGAGCCAAGGCGAGCCGAGTACAGAGCCGAACCCAGATCCGAGCCCCGAGCCCAGCCTAGAGCCGAGCCGAGTCCAGACCGAGCCGAGTCCAGAGCCGAGCCCAGAGTCGGGCGCGAGCTAAGTCTCGAGCCGAGACAAGAGCAGAGCCGATCATTGAGCCCAGCCGAAAGCCGAGAGCAGACAAGTCCAGAGCCGAGCCTCGAGCCCAGCCTACAGCCGAGTGCAGAGCCGAGCCCAGAGCCGAGACTCGAGACGAGCCCCGAGACAATCCCCAAGCCCAGCCTAGAGCCGAGGCGAGCCGAGTCCAGAGCCGAACCCAGATCCGAGCCCCGAGCCCAGCCTAGAGCCGAGCCGAGTCCAGAGCCGAGCCCAGTCGGGCGCGATCTGAGACTCGAGCCGAGCCAAGAGCAGAGCCGATCATTGAGCCCAGCCCAAAGCTGAGAGCAGACAAGTCCAGAGCCGAGCCTCGAGCCCAGCCTAGAGCCAAGTGCAGAGCCGTGCCCAGAGCCGAGCCTCGAGACGAGCCCCGAGACTATCCCCAAGCCCAGCCTAGAGCCGAGGCGAGCCGAGCCCAGAGCCGAACCCAGATCCGAGCCCCGAGCCCAGCCTAGAGCCGAGCAGAGCACAGAGCCGAGCCCAGAGTCGGGGGCGATCTGAGCCTCGAACCGAGACAAGAGCAGAGCCGATCCCTGAGCGTAGCCCAAATCCGAGAGCAGACAAGTCCAGAGCCGAGCCTCGAGCCGAGCCCCGAGCCCAGCCGAGCACAGAGACCAGAGCCGAGCCTCGAGACGAGCCCCGAGACAATACCAAGCCCAGCCTAGAGCCGAGGCGAGCCGAGTCCAGAGCCGAACCCAGATCCGAGCGCCTAACCCAGCCTAGAGCCGAGCCCAGAGCCGAACCCAGATCCGAGCCCCGAGCCCAGCCTAGAGCCGAGCCGAGTCCAGAGCCGAGCCCAGAGTCGGGCGCGAGCTGAGGCTCGAGCCGAGCCAAGAGCAGAGCCGATCATTGAGCCCAGCCCAAAGCTGAGAGCAGACAAGTCCAGAGCCGAGCCTCGAGCCCAGCCTAGAGCCAAGTGCAGAGCCGAGCCCACAGCCGAGCTTCGAGACGAGCCCCGAGACAATCCCCAAGCCCAGCCTAGAGCCGAGGCGAGCCGAGCCCCGAGCCGAACCCAGATCCGAGCACCGAGCCCAGCCTAGAGCCGAGCCGATTCCAGAGCCGAGCCCAGAGTCGGGCGCGAGCTGAGACTCGAGTCGAGCCAAGAGAGAGCCGATCATTGAGCCCAGACCAAAGCCGAGAGCAGACAAGTCCAGAGCCGAGCCTCGAGCCCAGCCTACAGCCGAGTCCAGAGCCGAGCCCTGAGCCCAGAGCCTCGAGACGAGCCCAGAGCCCAGCCGAGCACAGAACCCAGAGCCGAGCCTCGAGACGAGCCCCGAGACAATCCCCAAGCCCAGCCTAGAGCCGAGGCGAGCCGAGTCCAGAGCCGAACCCAGATCCGAGCCCCGAGCCCAGCCTAGAGCCGAGCCGAGCCCAGAGCCCAGCCTAATGCCGAGCCCAGAGCCGAGCCTCGAGCTGAGCCCCGAGCCCAGCCGAGCACAGAGCCCAGAGCCGAGCCTCGAGACGGGCCCTGAGAATATCCCCAAGCCCAGCCTAGAGCCGAGACGAGCCCAGAGCCCAGCCTAGAGCCGAGCCTCGAGGCGAGCCCCGAGCCCAGCCGAGCACAGAGCCCAGAGCCGAGCCTCGAGTCGAGCCCCGAGACAATCCCCAAGCCCAGCCAAGAGACGAGCCGAGCCGAGTCCAGAGCCGAAACCAGATACGAGCCCCGAGACCAGCCTAGAGCCGAGCCGAGTCCAGAGCCGAGCCCAGAGTCGGGCGCGATATGAGCCTCGAACCGAGCCAAGAGCAGAGCCGATCCCTGAGCATAGCCCAAATCCGAGAGCAGACAAGTCCAGAGCCGAGCCTCGAGCCCAGCCTACAGCCGAGCCCCGAGCCCAGCCGAGCAAAGAGCCCAGAGACGAGCCTCGAGACGAGCCCCGAGACAATCCCCAAGCTTAGCCTAGAGCCGAGCCCTGACCCGAGCCTCGAGCCTAGCTCCGAGCCCAGCCGAGCACAGAACCCAGAGCCTAGCCTCGAGACAAGCCCCGAGACAATCCCCAAGCCCACCCTAGAGCCGAGGCGAGCCGAGTCCAGAGCCGAACCCAGATCCGAGCCCCGAGCCCAGCCTAGAGCCGAGCCGAGCCCAGAGCCCAGCCTAGTGCCGAGCCCAGAGCCGAGCCTCGAGACGAGCCCCGACCCCAGCCGAGCCCAGAGCCCAGGGCCGAGCCTCGAGACGGGCCACAAGAATATCCCGAAGCCCAGCCTAGAGCCGAGCCGAGCCCAGAGCCCAGCCTAGAGCCGAGCCTCGAGCCGAGCCCCGAGCCCAGCCGAGCACAGAGCCCAGAGCCGAGCCCAGAGTCGGGCGCGATCTGAGCCTCGAACCGAGCCAAGAGCAGAGCCGATCCCTGAGCATAGCCCAAATCCGAGAGCAGACAAGTCCAGAGCCGAGCCTCGAGCCCAGCCTACAGCCGAGTCCAGAGCAGAGCCCTGAGCCCAGAGCCTCGAGACGAGCCCCGAGCCCAGCCGAGCACAGAGCCCAGAGCCGAGCCTCGAGACGAGACCCGAGACAATCCCCAAGCCCAGCCAAGAGCCGAGGCGAGCCGAGTCCAGAGCCGAACCCACATCCGAGCCCCGAGCCCAGCCTAGAGCCGAGCCGAGTCCAGACCGAGCCGAGTCCAGAGCCGAGCCCAGAGTCGGGCGCGAGCTAAGTCTCGAGCCGAGCCAAGAGCAGAGCCGATCATTGAGCCCAGCCCAAAGCTGAGAGCAGACAAATCCAGAGCCGAGCCTCGCGCCCAGCCTACAGCCGAGTGCAGAGCCGAGCCCAGAGCCGAGCCTCGAGACGAGCCCCGAGACAATCCCCAAGCCCACCCTAGAGCCGAGGCGAGCCGAGTCCAGAGCCCAGCCTAGTGCCGAGCCCAGAGCCGAGCCTCGAGCCGATCTCCGAGCCCAGCCTAGCACAGAGCCCAGAGCCGAGCCTAGAGACGGGCCCCGAGAATATCCCCAAGCCCAGCCTAGAGCCGAGCCGAGCCCCGAGCCCAGCCTAGAGCGGAGCCGAGCCCAGAGCCCAGCCTAGTGCCGAGCCCAGAGCCGAGTCTCGAGCCGATCTCCGAGCCCAGCCTAGCACAGAGCCCAGAGCCGAGCCTAGAGACGGGCCCCGAGAATATCCCCAAGCCCAGCCTAGAGCCGAGCCGAGCCCAGAGCCCAGCCTAGAGCCGAGCCTCGAGCCGAGCCCCGAGCCCAGCCGAGCACAGAGACCAGAGCCGAGCCTCGAGACGAGCCCCGAGACAATCCCCAAGCCCAGCCTAGAGCCGAGGCGAGCCGAGTCCAGAGCCGAACCCAGATCCGAGCCCCGATCCCAGCGTAGAGTCGAGCCGAGCCCAGAGCCCAGCCTAGAGCCGAGCCCTGAGCCGAGACTCGAGCCGAGCCCCGAGCCCAGCCGAGCACAGAGCCCAGAGCCGAGCCTCGAGCCGAGCGAAGAGCAGAGACGATCATTGAGCCCAGGCCAAAGCCGATAGCAGACAAGTCCAGAGCCGAGCCTCGAGCCCAGCCTAGAGCCGAGTGCAGAGCCGAGCCCAGACCCGAGCCTCGAGAGGAGCCCCGAGCCCAGCCGAGCACAGAGCCCAGAGTCGAGCCTCGAGACGAGCCCCGAGACAATCCCCAAGCCCAGCCTAGAGCCGAGGCGAGCCGATTCCAGAGCCGAACCCAGATCCGAGCCCCGAGCCCAGCCTAGAGCCGAGCCGAGTCCAGAGCCGAGCCCAGAGTCGGGCGCGATCTGAGCCTCGAACCGAGCCAAGAGCAGAGCCGATCCCTGAGCATAGCCCAAATCCGAGAGCAGACAAGTCCAGAGCCGAGCCTCGAGCCCAACCTAGAGCCGAGTCCAGAGCCCAGAGCCAATCCCCTAGACCAGCCATGAGCCGAGCCCCGAGCCAAGCCTCGAGCCGAGCCGAGTCCAGAGGGGAGACCAGAGACGGCCTCGAGCCGAGACGAACCCAGAGCCCAGTCTCGAGCCGAGCCTCGTCAAGTGCCGAGCTGAACCCAGAGCCCAGAGCCGATACACTAGCCCAGCCCAGAGCCGAGCCTCGAGCTGAGTCCAGGGTCGATACCCGAGCCCAAATCAGAGCCGTGCAGAGCAGAGCCCAGAGCCCGGACGTGAACTGAGCCTCGAGCCGAGCCAAGAGCGGAGCCGATCCCTGAGCTCAGCCCAAAGCCGAGAGGAGACAAGCTCAGAGCCGAGCCTCGAGCCCAGAGCCGAGCCTCGAGACGAGCCCCGAGACAATCCCCAAGCCCAAACTAGAGCTGAGGCGAGCCGAGTCCAGAGCTGAATCCAGATCCGAGCCCCCAGCCCAGCCTAGAGCCGAGTCCAGAGCCGAGACTCGAGCCGAGCCCCGAGCCCAGCCGAGCACAGAGCCCAGAGCCGAGCCTCGAGACGAGCCCCGACCCCAGCCGAGCACAGAGCCCAGGGCAGAGCCTCGAGATGGGCCCCGAGAATATCCCGAAGCCCAGCCTAGAGCCGAGCCGAGCCCAGAGCCCAGCCTAGAGCCGAGCCTCGAGCCGAGCCCCGAGCCCAGCCGAGCACAGAGCCCAGAGCCGAGCCCAGAGTCGGGCGCGATCTGAGCCTCGAACCGAGCCAAGAGCAGAGCCGATCCCTGAGCATAGCACAAATCCGAGAGCAGACAAGTCCAGAGCCGAGCCTCGAGCCCAGCCTACAGGCGAGTCCAGAGCAGAGCCCTGAGCCCAGAGCCTCGAGACGAGCCCCGAGCCCAGCCGAGCACAGAGCCCAGAGCCGAGCCTCGAGACGAGACCCGAGACAATCCCCAAGCCCAGCCAAGAGCCGAGGCGAGCCGAGTCCAGAGCCGAACCCAGATCTGAGCCCCGAGCCCAGCCTAGAGCCGAGCCGAGTCCAGACCGAGCCGAGTCCAGAGCCGAGCCCAGAGTCGGGCGCGAGCTAAGTCTCGAGCCGAGCCAAGAGCAGAGCCGATCATTGAGCCCAGCCCAAAGCCGAGAGCAGACAAGTCCAGAGCCGTGCCTCGAGCCCAGCCTAGAGCCGAGTGCAGAGCCGAGCCCAGAGCCGAGCCTCGAGACGAGCCCCGAGACAATCCCCAAGCCCACCCTAGAGCCGAGGCGAGCCGAGTCCAGAGCCGAACCCAGATCCGAGCCCCGAGCCCAGCCTAGAGCCGAGCCGAGCCCAGAGCCCAGCCTAGTGCCGAGCCCAGAGCCGAGCCTCGAGCCGATCTCCGAGCCCAGCCTAGTACAGAGCCCAGAGCCGAGCCTAGAGACGGGCCCCGAGAATATCCCCAAGCCCAGCCTAGAGCCGAGCCGAGCCCAGAGCCCAGCCTAGAGCCGAGCCTCGTGCCGAGCCCCGAGCCCAGCCGAGCACAGAGCCCAGAGCCGAGCCTCGAGACGAGCCCCGAGACAATCCCCAAGCCCAGCCTAGATCCGAGGCGAGCCGAGTCCAGAGCCGAACCCAGATCCGAGCCCCGAGCCCAGCCTAGAGCCGAGCCGAGCCCAGAGCCCAGCCTAGAGCCGAGCCCTGAGCGGAGACTCGAGCCGAGCCCCGAGCCCAGCCGAGCACAGAGCCCAGAGCCGAGCCTCGAGACGAGCCCCGAGACAATCCCCAAGCCCAGCCTAGAGACGAGCCGAGCCGAGTCCAGCGCCGAACCCAGATCCGAGCCCCGAGCCCAGCCTAGAGCCGAGCCGAGTCCAGAGCCGAGCCCAGAGTCGGGCGCGAGCTGAGCCTCGAGCCGAGCCAAGAGCAGAGACGATCATTGAGCCCAGCCCAAAGCCGAGAGCAGACAAGTCCAGAGCCGAGCCTCGAGCCCAGCCTAGAGCCGAGTGCAGAGCCGAGCCCAGACCCGAGCCTCGAGAGGAGCCCCGAGCCCAGCCGAGCACAGAGCCCAGAGTCGAGCCTCGAGACGAGCCCCGAGACAATCCCCAAGCCCAGCCTAGAGCCGAGGAGATCCGAGTCCAGAGCCGAACCCAGATCCGAGCCCCGAGCCCAGCCTAGAGCCGAGCCAAGTCCAGAGCCGAGCCCAGAGTCGGGCGCGAGCTGAGACTCGAGCCGAGCCAAGAGCAGAGCCGATCATTGAGCCCAGCCCAAAGCCGAGAGCAGACAAGCCCAGAGCCGAGCCTCGAGCCCAGCCTAGAGCCGGGACCAGAGCCGAGCCCAAAGCCGAGCCTCGAGCCGAGCCCCGAGCCCAGCCGAGCACAGAGCCCAGAGCCGAGCGTCGAGACGGGCCCCGAGACAATCCACAAGCCCAGCCTAGAGCCGAGCCGAGCACAGAGCCCAGCCTAGAGCCGAGCCTCGAGTAGAGCCCCGAGCCCAGCCTAGAGCCGAGCTGAGTCCAGAGCCGAGCCCAGAGTCGGGCGCGAGCTGAGGCTCGAGCCGAGCCAAGAGCAGAGCCGATCATTGAGCCCAGCCCAAAGCTGAGAGCAGACAAGTCCAGAGCCGAGCCTCGAGCCCAGCCTAGAGCCAAGTGCAGAGCCGAGCCCACAGCCGAGCCTCGAGACGAGCCCCGAGACAATCCCCAAGCCCAGCCTAGAGCCGAGGCGAGCCGAGCCCCGAGCCGAACCCAGATCCGAGCACCGAGCCCAGCCTAGAGCCGAGCCGATTCCAGAGCCGAGCCCAGAGTCGGGCGCGAGCTGAGACTCGAGCCGAGCCAAGAGAGAGCCGATCATTGAGCCCAGACCAAAGCCGAGAGCAGACAAGTCCAGAGCCGAGCCTCGAGCCCAGCCTACAGCCGAGTCCAAAGCCGAGCCCTGAGCCCAGAGCCTCGAGACGAGCCCAGAGCCCAGCCGAGCACAGAACCCAGAGCCGAGCCTCGAGACGAGCCCCGAGACAATCCCCAAGCCCAGCCTAGAGCCGAGGCGAGCCGAGTCCAGAGCCGAACCCAGATCCGAGCCCCGAGCCCAGCCTAGAGCCGAGCCGAGCCCAGAGCCCAGCCTAATGCCGAGCCCAGAGCCGAGCCTCGAGCTGAGCCCCGAGCCCAGCCGAGCACAGAGCCCAGAGCCGAGCCTCGAGACGGGCCCTGAGAATATCCCCAAGCCCAGCCTAGAGCCGAGACGAGCCCAGAGCCCAGCCTAGAGCCGAGCCTCGAGCCGAGCCCCGAGCCCAGCCGAGCACAGAGCCCAGAGCCGAGCCTCGACACGGGCCCCGAGAATATCCCCAAACCCAGCCTAGAGCTGAGCCGAGCCCAGAGCCCAGCCTAGAGCGGAGCCTCGAGCCGAGCCCCGATCCCAGCCGAGCACAGAGCCCAGAGCCGAGCCTCGAGACGAGCCCCGAGACAATCCCCGAGCTTAGCCTAGAGCCGAGCCCTGACCCAAGCCTCGAGCCTAGCTCTGAGCCCAGCCGAGCACAGAGCCCAGAGCCGAGCCTCGAGACGAGCCCCGAGCCCAGTCAAGCACAGAGCCCAGGGCCGAGCCTAGAGACGGGCCCCGAGAATATCCCGAAGCCCAGCCTAGAGCCGAGCCGAGCCCAGAGCCCAGCCTAGAGCCGAGCCTCGAGCCGAGCCCCGAACACAGCCGAGCACAGAGCCCAGAGTCGAGACTCGAGACGAGCCCCGAAACTATCCCCAAGCCCGCCCTAGAGCCGAGGCGAGCCGAGTCCAGAGCCGAACCCAGATCCGAGCCCCGAGCCCAGCCTAGAGCCGAGCCGAGCCCAGAGCCGAGCCCAGAGTCGGGCGCGATCTGAGCCTCGAACCGAGCCAAGAGCAGAGCCGATCCCTGAGCATAGCCGAAATCCGAGAGCAGACAAGTCCAGAGCCGAGACTCGAGCCCAGCCTACAGCCGAGTCCAGAGCAGAGCCCTGAGCCCAGAGCCTCGAGACGAGCCCCGAGCCCAGCCGAGCACAGAGCCCAGAGCCGAGCCTCGAGACGAGCCCCGAGACAATCCCCAAGCCCAGCCTAGAGCCGAGGCGAGCCGAGTCCAGCGCCGAACCCACATCCGAGCCCCGAGCCCAGCCTAGAGCCGAGCCGAGTGCAGACAGAGCCGACTACAGAGCCGAGCCCAGAGTCGGGCGCGACCTGAGCCTCGAGCCGAGCCAAGAGCAGAGCCGATCATTGAGCCCAGCCCAAAGCCGAGAGCAGACAAGTCCAGAGCCGAGCCTCGAGCCCAGCCTAGAGCCGAGTGCAGAGCCGAGCCCAGAGCCGAGCCTCGAGACGAGCCCCGAGACAATCCCCAAGCCCAGCCTAGAGCCGAGGCGAGCCGAGTCCAGAGCCGAACCCAGATCCGAGCCCGGATCCCAGCGTAGAGCCGAGCCGAGCCCAGAGCCCAGCCTAGAGCCGAGCCCTGAGCGGAGACTCGAGCCGAGCCCCGAGCCCAGCCGAGCACAGAGCCCAGAGACGAGCCTCGAGACGAGCCCCGAGACAATCCCCAAGCCCAGCCTAGAGCCGAGGCGAGCCGAGTCCAGAGCCGAACCCAGATCCGAGCCCCGATCCCAGCGTAGAGCCGAGCCGAGCCCAGAGCCCAGCCTAGAGCCGACCCCTGAGCCGAGACTCGAGCCGAGTCCCGAGCCCAGCCGAGCACAGAGCCGAGAGCCGAGCCTCGAGACGAGCCCCGAAACAATCCCCAAGCCCAGCCTAGAGCCGATGCGAGCCGAGTCCAGAGCTGAAACCAGATCCGAGCCCCGAGCCCAGCCTAGAGCCGAGCCGAGTCCAGAGCCGAGCCCAGAGTCGGGCGCGAGCTGAGACTCGAGCCGAGCCAAGAGCAGAGCCGATCATTGAGCACAGCCCAAAACCGAGAGCAGACAAGTCCAGAGCCGAGCCTCGAGCCCAGCGTAGAGCCGAGTGCAGAGCCGAGCCCAGAGCCGAGCTTCGATACGAGCCCCGAGCCCAGCTGAGCCCAGAGCCCAGAGCCGAGCCTCGAGACGAGCCCCGAGAATATCCCCAAGCCCAGCCTAGAGCCGATCCGAGCCCAGAGCCCAGACTAAAGCCGAGCCTCGAGCCGAGCCCCGAGCTCAGCCGAGCCCAGAGCCCAGAGCCGAGACTCGAGACGAGCCCCGAGACAATCCCCAAGCCCAGCCTAGAGCCGAGCCGAGTCCAGACCGAGCCGAGTCCAGAGCCGAGCCCAGAGTCGGGCGCGAGCTGAGCCTCGAGCCGAGCCAAGAGCAGAGCCGATCATTGAGCCCAGCCCAAAGCCGAGAGCAGACAAGTCCAGAGCCGAGCCTCGAGCCCAGCCTAGAGCCGAGTGCAGAGCCGAGCCCAGAGCCGAGCCTCGAGCCGAGCCCCGAGACAATCCCCAAGCCCAGCCTAGAGCCGAGCCGAGTCCAGACCGAGCCGAGTCCAGAGCCGAGCCCAGAGTCGGGCTCGAGCTGAAGCCTCGAGCCGAGCCAAGAGCAGAGCCGATCATTGAGCCCAGCCCAAAGCCGAGAGCAGACAAGTCCAGAGCCGAGCCTCGAGCCCAGCCTAGAGCCGAGTGCAGAGCCGAGCCCAGAGCCGAGCCTCGAGACGAGCCCCGAGACAATCCCCAAGCCCACCCTAGAGCCGAGGCGAGCCGAGTCCAGAGCCGAACCCAGATCCGAGCCCCGAGCCCAGCCTAGAGCCGAGTCGAGCCCAGAGCCCAGCTTAGTGCCGAGCCCAGAGCCGAGCCTCGAGCCGAACCCCAAGCCCAGCCGAGCCCAGAGCCCAGAGCCGAGCCTCGAGACGAGCCCCGAGACTATCCCCAAGCCCAGCCTAGAGCCGAGGCGAGCCGAGTCCAGAGCCGAACCCAGATACGAGCACCGAGCCCAGCCTAGAGCCGAGCCGAGTCCAGAGCTGAGCCCACAGTCGGGCGAGAGCCCAGCCTCGAGCCGAGACAAGAGCAGAGCCGATCATTGAGCCCAGCCCAAAGCCGAGAGCAGACAAGTCCAGAGCCGAGCCTCGACCCCAGCCTAGAGCCGAGTGCAGAGCCGAGACCAGAGCCGAGCCTCGAGACGAGCCCCGAGACAATGTCCAAGCCCAGCCTAGAGCCGAGGCGAGCCGAGCCCAGAGCCGAACCCAGATCCGAGCCCCGATCCCAGCGTAGAGCCGAGCAGAACCCAGAGCCCAGCCTAGAGCCGACCCCTGAGCCGAGACTCGAGCCGAGCCCCGAGCCCAGCCGACCACAGAGCCTAGAGCCGAGCCTCGAGACGAGCCCCGAAACAATCCCCAAGCCCAGCCTAGAGCCGAGCCGAGCCGAGTCCAGCGCCGAACCCAGATCCGAGCCCCGAGCCCAGCCTAGAGCCGAGCCGAGTCCAGAGCCGAGCCCAGAGTCGGGCGCGAGCTGAGACTCGAGCCGAGCCAAGAGCAGAGCCGATCATTGAGCCCAGCCCAAAACCGAGAGCAGACAAGTCCAGAGCCGAGCCTCGAGCCCAGCCTAGAGCCGAGTGCAGAGCCGAGCCCAGAGCCGAGCCTCGAGACGAGCCCCGAGCCCAGCTGAGCCCAGAGCCCAGAGCCGAGCCTCGAGACGAGCCCCGAGAATATCCCCAAGCCCAGCCTAGAGCCGAGCCGAGCCCAGAGCCCAGCCTAGAGCCGAGCCTCGAGCCGAGCCCGGAGCCTAGCCGAGCCCAGAGCCCAGAGCCGAGCCTCGAGACGGGCCCCGGGAATATCCCCAAGCCCAGCCTAGAGCTGAGCCGAGCCCAGAGCCCAGCCTAGAGCCGAGTCTCGAGCCGAGCCCCGAACCCAGCCGAGCACAGAGCCCAGAGACGAGCCTCGAGACGAGCCCCGAGACAATCCCCAAGCTTAGCCTAGAGCCGAGCCCTGACCCGAGCCTCGAGCCTAGCTCCGAGCCCAGCCGAGCACAGAGCCCAGAGCCGAGCCTCGAGACGAACCCCGAGACAATCCCCAAGCCCACCCTAGAGCCGAGGTGTGCCGAGTCCAGAGCCGAACCCAGATCCGAGCCCCGAGCCCAGCCTAGAGCCGAGCCGAGCCCAGAGCCCAGCCTAGTGCCGAGCCCAGAGCCGAGCCTCGAGACGAGCCCCGACCCCAGCCGAGCACAGAGCCCAGGGCCGAGCCTCGAGACGGGCCCCGAGAATATCCCCAAGCCCAGCCTAGAGCCGAGCCGAGCCCAGAGCCCAGCCTAGTGCCGAGCCCAGAGCCGAGCCTCGAGCCAAGCACCGAGCCCAGCCGAGCACAGAGCCCAGAGCCGAGCCTCGAGACGAGCGTCGAGACAATCCCCAAGCCCAGCCTAGAGCCGAGGAGAGCCGAGTCCAGAGCCGAACCCAGATCCGAGCCCCGATCCCAGCGTAGAGTCGAGCCGAGCCCAGAGCCCAGCCTAGAGCCGAGCCTTGAGCCGAGACTCGAGCCGAGCCCCGAGCCCAGCCGAGCACAGAGCCGAGAGCCGAGCCTCGAGACGAGCCCTGAGACAATCCCCAAGCCCAGTCTAGAGCCGAGGCGAGCCGAGTCCAGAGCCGAACCCAGATCCGAGCCCCGAGCCCAGCCTAGAGCCGAGCCGAGTCCAGAGCCAAGCCCAGAGTCGGGCGCGAGCTGAGACTCGAGCCGAGCCAAGAGCAGAGACGATCATTGAGGCCAGCACAAAGCCGAGAGCAGACAAGTCCAGAGCCGAGCCTCGAGCCCAGCCTAGAGCCGAGTGCAGAGCCGAGCCCAGAGCCGAGCCTCGAGACGAGCCCCGAGCCCAGCCGAGCACAGAGCCCAGAGTCGAGCCTCGAGACGAGCCCCGAGACAATCCCCAAGCCCAGCCTAGAGCCGAGGCGAGCCGAGTCCAGAGCCGAACCCAGATCCGAGCCCCGAGCCCAGCCTAGAGCCAGGCCGAGTCCAGAGCCGAGCCCAGAGTCGGGCGCGACCTGAGACTCGAGCCGAGCCAAGAGCAGAGCCGATCATTGAGCCCAGCCCAAAGCTGAGAGCAGACAAGTCCAGAGCCGAGCCTCGAGCCCAGCCTAGAGCCGAGTGCAGAGCCGAGCCCAGAGCCGAGCCTCGAGACGAGCGCCGAGACTATCCCCAAGCCCAGCCTAGAGCCGAGGCAAGCCGAGCCCAGAGCCGAACCAGATCCGAGCACCGAGCCCAGCCTAGAGCCGAGCCGAGTCCAGAGCCGAGCCCAGAGTCGGGCGCGAGCTGAGACTCGAGCCGAGCCAAGAGCAGAGCCGATCATTGAGCCCAGCCCAAAGCCGAGAGCAGACAAGTCCAGAGCCGAGCCTCGAGCCCAGCCTACAGCCGAGTCCAGAGCAGAGCCCTGAGCCCAGAGCCTCGAGACGAGACCCGAGCCCAGCCGAGCACAGAACCCAGAGCCGAGCCTCGAGACGAGCCCCGAGACAATCCCCAAGCCCAGCCTAGAGCCGAGGCGAGCCGAGTCCAGAGCCGAACCCAGATCCGAGCCCCGATCCCAGCGTAGAGCCGAGCCGAGCCCAGAGCCCAGCCTAGTGCCGAGCCCAGAGCCGAGCCTCGAGACGGGCCCTGAGAATATCCCCAAGCCCAGCCTAGAGCCGAGCCGAGCCCAGAGCCCAGCCTAGAGCCGAGCCTCGAGCCGAGCCCCGAGCCCAGCCGAGCAGAGCCCAGAGCCGAGCCCAGAGTCGGGCGCGATCTGAGCCTCGAACCGAGACAAGAGCAGAGCCGATCCCTGAGCGTAGCCCAAATCCGAGAGCAGACAAGTCCAGAGCCGAGCCTCGAGCCGAGCCCCGAGCCCAGCCGAGCACAGAGACCAGAGCCGAGCCTCGAGCCGAGCCCCGACCCCAGCCGAGCACAGAGCCCAGGGCCGAGCCTCGAGACGGGCCCCGAGAATATCCCGAAGCCCAGCCTAGAGCCGAGCCGAGCCCAGAGCCCAGCCTAGAGCCGAGCCTCGAGCCGAGCCCCGAGCCCAGCCGAGCACAGAGCCCAGAGCCGAGCCCAGAGTCGGGCGCGATCTGAGCCTCGAACCGAGCCAAGAGCAGAGCCGATCCCTGAGCATAGCACAAATCCGAGAGCAGACAAGTCCAGAGCCGAGCCTCGAGCCCAGCCTACAGCCGAGTGCAGAGCCGAGCCCAGAGCCGAGCCTCGAGACGAGCCCCGAGACAATCCCCAAGCCCACCCTAGAGCCGAGGCGAGCCGAGTCCAGAGCCGAACCCAGATCCGAGACCCGAGCCCAGCCTAGAGCCGAGCTGAGCCCAGAGCCCAGCCTAGTGCCGAGCCCAGAGCCGAGCCTCGAGCCGATCTCCGAGCCCAGCCTAGCACAGAGCCCAGAGCCGAGCCTAGAGACGGGCCCCGAGAATATCCCCAAGCCCAGCCTAGAGCCGAGCCGAGCCCAGAGCCCAGCCTAGAGCCGAGCCTCGAGCCGAGCCACGAGCCCAGGCGAGCACAGAGCCCAGAGCCGAGCCTCGAGACGAGCCCCGAGACAATCCCCAAGCCCAGCCTAGAGCCGAGGCCAGCCGAGTCCAGAGCCGAACCCAGATCCGAGCCCCGATCCCAGCGTAGAGTCGAGCCGAGCCCAGAGCCCAGCCTAGAGCCGAGCCCTGAGCCGAGACTCGAGCCGAGCCCCGAGCCCAGCCGAGCACAGAGCCCAGAGCCGAGCCTCGAGTCGAGCCCCGAGACAATCCCCAAGCCAAGCCTAGAGCCGAGCCGAGCCGAGTCCAGCGCCGAACCCAGATCCGAGCCCCGAGCCCAGCCTAGAGCCGAGCCGAGTCCAGAGCCGAGCCCAGAGTCGGGCGCGAGCTGAGCCTCGAGCCGAGCGAAGAGCAGAGACGATCATTGAGCCCAGGCCAAAGCCGATAGCAGACAAGTCCAGAGCCGAGCCTCGAGCCCAGCCTAGAGCCGAGTGCAGAGCCGAGCCCAGACCCGAGCCTCGAGAGGAGCCCCGAGCCCAGCCGAGCACAGAGCCCAGAGTCGAGCCTCGAGACGAGCCCCGAGACAATCCCCAAGCCCAGCCTAGAGCCGAGGCGAGCCAATTCCAGAGCCGAACCCAGATCCGAGCCCCGAGCCCAGCCTAGAGCCGAGCCGAGTCCAGAGCCGAGCCCAGAGTCGGGCGCGATCTGAGCCTCGAACCGAGCCAAGAGCAGAGCCGATCCCTGAGCATAGCCCAAATCCGAGAGCAGACAAGTCCAGAGCCGAGCCTCGAGCCCAACCTAGAGCCGAGTCCAGAGCCCAGAGCCAATCCCCTAGACCAGCCATGAGCCGAGCCCCGAGCCAAGCCTCGAGCCGAGCCGAGTCCAGAGGGGAGACCAGAGACGGCCTCGAGCCGAGACGAACCCAGAGCCCAGTCTCGAGCCGAGCCTCGTCAAGTGCCGAGCTGAACCCAGAGCCCAGAGCCGATACACTAGCCCAGCCCAGAGCCGAGCCTCGAGCTGAGTCCAGGGTCGATACCCGAGCCCAAATCAGAGCCGTGCAGAGCAGAGCCCAGAGCCCGGACGTGAACTGAGCCTCGAGCCGAGCCAAGAGCGGAGCCGATCCCTGAGCTCAGCCCAAAGCCGAGAGGAGACAAGCTCAGAGCCGAGCCTCGAGCCCAGAGCCGAGCCTCGAGACGAGCCCCGAGACAATCCCCAAGCCCAAACTAGAGCTGAGGCGAGCCGAGTCCAGAGCTGAATCCAGATCCGAGCCCCCAGCCCAGCCTAGAGCCGAGTCCAGAGCCGAGACTCGAGCCGAGCCCCGAGCCCAGCCGAGCACAGAGCCCAGAGCCGAGCCTCGAGACGAGCCCCGACCCCAGCCGAGCACAGAGCCCAGGGCAGAGCCTCGAGATGGGCCCCGAGAATATCCCGAAGCCCAGCCTAGAGCCGAGCCGAGCCCAGAGCCCAGCCTAGAGCCGAGCCTCGAGCCGAGCCCCGAGCCCAGCCGAGCACAGAGCCCAGAGCCGAGCCCAGAGTCGGGCGCGATCTGAGCCTCGAACCGAGCCAAGAGCAGAGCCGATCCCTGAGCATAGCACAAATCCGAGAGCAGACAAGTCCAGAGCCGAGCCTCGAGCCCAGCCTACAGGCGAGTCCAGAGCAGAGCCCTGAGCCCAGAGCCTCGAGACGAGCCCCGAGCCCAGCCGAGCACAGAGCCCAGAGCCGAGCCTCGAGACGAGCCCCGAGACAATCCCCAAGCCCAGCCAAGAGCCGAGGCGAGCCGAGTCCAGAGCCGAACCCAGATCTGAGCCCCGAGCCCAGCCTAGAGCCGAGCCGAGTCCAGACCGAGCCGAGTCCAGAGCCGAGCCCAGAGTCGGGCGCGAGCTAAGTCTCGAGCCGAGCCAAGAGCAGAGCCGATCATTGAGCCCAGCCCAAAGCCGAGAGCAGACAAGTCCAGAGCCGAGCCTCGAGCCCAGCCTAGAGCCGAGTGCAGAGCCGAGCCCAGAGCCGAGCCTCGAGACGAGCCCCGAGACAATCCCCAAGCCCACCCTAGAGCCGAGGCGAGCCGAGTCCAGAGCCGAACCCAGATCCGAGCCCCGAGCCCAGCCTAGAGCCGAGCCGAGCCCAGAGCCCAGCCTAGTGCCGAGCCCAGAGCCGAGCCTCGAGCCGATCTCCGAGCCCAGCCTAGCACAGAGCCCAGAGCCGAGCCTAGAGACGGGCCCCGAGAATATCCCCAAGCCCAGCCTAGAGCCGAGCCGAGCCCAGAGCCCAGCCTAGAGCCGAGCCTCGTGCCGAGCCCCGAGCCCAGCCGAGCACAGAGCCCAGAGCCGAGCCTCGAGACGAGCCCCGAGACAATCCCCAAGCCCAGCCTAGAGCCGAGGCGAGCCGAGTCCAGAGCCGAACCAGATCCGAGCCCCGAGCCCAGCCTAGAGCCGAGCCGAGTCCAGAGCCGAGCCCAGAGTCGGGCGTGAGCTGAGACTCGAGCCGAGCCAAGAGCAGAGCCGATCATTGAGCCCAGCCCAAAGCCGAGAGCAGACAAGTCCAGAGCCGAGCCTCGAGCCCAGCCTACAGCCGAGTCCAGAGCAGAGCCCTGAGCCCAGAGCCTCGAGACGAGACCCGAGCCCAGCCGAGCACAGAACCCAGAGCCGAGCCTCGAGACGAGCCCCGAGACAATCCCCAAGCCCAGCCTAGAGCCGAGGCGAGCCGAGTCCAGAGCCGAACCCAGATCCGAGCCCCGATCCCAGCGTAGAGCCGAGCCGAGCCCAGAGCCCAGCCTATTGCCGAGCCCAGAGCCGAGCCTCGAGACGAGCCTCGAGCCGAGCCCCGAGCCCAGCTGAGCACAGACCGAGAGCCGAGCCTCGAGACGTGCCCCGAGACAATCCCCAAGCCCAGCCTAGAGACGAGCCGAGCCGAGTCCAGAGCCGAACCCAGATCCGAGCCCCGAGCCCAGCCTAGAGCCGAGCCGAATCCAGAGGCGAGCCCAGAGTCGGGCGCGATCTGAGACTCGAGCCGAGCCAAGAGCAGAGCCGATCATTGAGCCCAGCCCAAAGCTGAGAGCAGACAAGTCCAGAGCCGAGCCTCGAGCCCAGCGTAGAGCCGAGTGCAGAGCCGTGCCCAGAGCCGAGTCTCGAGACTAGCCCCGAGACTATCCCCAAGCCCAGCCTAGAGCCGAGGCGAGCCGAGCCCAGAGCCGAACCCAGATCCGAGCCCCGAGCCCAGCCTAGAGCCGAGCAGAGCCCAGAGCCGAGCCCAGAGTCGGGCGCGATCTGAGCCTCGAACCGGGACAAGAGCAGAGCCGATCCCTGAGCGTAGCCCAAATCCGAGAGCAGACAAGTCCAGAGCCGAGCCTCGAGCCGAGCCCCGTGCCCAGCCGAGCACAGAGACCAGAGCCGAGCCTCGAGCCGAGCCCCGACCCCAGCCGAGCACAGAGCCCAGGGCCGAGCCTCGAGACGGGCCACAAGAATATCCCGAAGCCCAGCCTAGAGCCGAGCCGAGCCCAGAGCCCAGCCTAGAGCCGAGCCTCGAGCCGAGCCCCGAGCCCAGCCGAGCACAGAGCCCAGAGGCGAGCCCAGAGTCGGGCGCGATCTGAGCCTCGAACCGAGCCAAGAGCAGAGCCGATCCCTGAGCATAGCACAAATCCGAGAGCAGACAAGTCCAGAGCCGAGCCTCGAGCCCAGCCTACAGGCGAGTCCAGAGCAGAGCCCTGAGCCCAGAGCCTCGAGACGAGCCCCGAGCCCAGCCGAGCACAGAGCCCAGAGCCGAGCCTCGAGACGAGCCCCGAGACAATCCCCAAGCCCAGCCAAGAGCCGAGGCGAGCCGAGTCCAGAGCCGAACCCAGATCCGAGCCCCGAGCCCAGCCTAGAGCCGAGCCGAGTCCAGACCGAGCCGAGTCCAGAGCCGAGCCCAGAGTCGGGCGCGAGCTAAGTCTCGAGCCGAGACAAGAGCAGAGCCGATCATTGAGCCCAGCCGAAAGCCGAGAGCAGACAAGTCCAGAGCCGAGCCTCGAGCCCAGCCTACAGCCGAGTGCAGAGCCGAGCCCAGAGCCGAGACTCGAGACGAGCCCCGAGACAATCCCCAAGCCCAGCCTAGAGCCGAGGCGAGCCGAGTCCAGAGCCGAACCCAGATCCGAGCCCCGAGCCCAGCCTAGAGCCGAGCCGAGTCCAGAGCCGAGCCCATTCGGGCGCGATCTGAGACTCGAGCCGAGCCAAGAGCAGAGCCGATCATTGAGCCCAGCCCAAAGCTGAGAGCAGACAAGTCCAGAGCCGAGCCTCGAGCCCAGCCTAGAGCCAAGTGCAGAGCCGTGCCCAGAGCCGAGCCTCGAGACGAGCCCCGAGACTATCCCCAAGCCCAGCCTAGAGCCGAGGCGAGCCGAGCCCAGAGCCGAACCCAGATCCGAGCCCCGAGCCCAGCCTAGAGCCGAGCAGAGCACAGAGCCGAGCCCAGAGTCGGGGGCGATCTGAGCCTCGAACCGAGACAAGAGCAGAGCCGATCCCTGAGCGTAGCCCAAATCCGAGAGCAGACAAGTCCAGAGCCGAGCCTCGAGCCGAGCCCCGAGCCCAGCCGAGCACAGAGACCAGAGCCGAGCCTCGAGACGAGCCCCGACCCCAGCCGAGCACAGAGCCCAGGGCAGAGCCTCGAGATGGGCCCCGAGAATATCCCGAAGCCCAGCCTAGAGCCGAGCCGAGCCCAGAGCCCAGCCTAGAGCCGAGCCTCGAGCCGAGCCCCGAGCCCAGCCGAGCACAGAGCCCAGAGCCGAGCCCAGAGTCGGGCGCGATCTGAGCCTCGAACCGAGCCAAGAGCAGAGCCGATCCCTGAGCATAGCACAAATCCGAGAGCAGACAAGTCCAGAGCCGAGCCTCGAGCCCAGCCTACAGGCGAGTCCAGAGCAGAGCCCTGAGCCCAGAGCCTCGAGACGAGCCCCGAGCCCAGCCGAGCACAGAGCCCAGAGCCGAGCCTCGAGACGAGCCCCGAGACAATCCCCAAGCCCAGCCAAGAGCCGAGGCGAGCCGAGTCCAGAGCCGAACCCAGATCTGAGCCCCGAGCCCAGCCTAGAGCCGAGCCGAGTCCAGACCGAGCCGAGTCCAGAGCCGAGCCCAGAGTCGGGCGCGAGCTAAGTCTCGAGCCGAGCCAAGAGCAGAGCCGATCATTGAGCCCAGCCCAAAGCCGAGAGCAGACAAGTCCAGAGCCGAGCCTCGAGCCCAGCCTAGAGCCGAGTGCAGAGCCGAGCCCAGAGCCGAGCCTCGAGACGAGCCCCGAGACAATCCCCAAGCCCACCCTAGAGCCGAGGCGAGCCGAGTCCAGAGCCGAACCCAGATCCGAGCCCCGAGCCCAGCCTAGAGCCGAGCCGAGCCCAGAGCACAGCCTAGTGCCGAGCCCAGAGCCGAGCCTCGAGCCGATCTCCGAGCCCAGCCTAGCACAGAGCCCAGAGCCGAGCCTAGAGACGGGCCCCGAGAATATCCCCAAGCCCAGCCTAGAGCCGAGCCGAGCCCAGAGCCCAGCCTAGAGCCGAGCCTCGAGCCTAGCTCCGAGCCCAGCCGAGCACAGAGCCCAGAGCCGAGCCTCGAGACGAGCCCCGAGACAATCCCCAAGCCCAGCCTAGAGCCGAGGCGAGCCGAGTCCAGAGCCGAACCCAGATCCGAGACCCGATCCCAGCGTAGAGCCGAGCCGAGCCCAGAGCCCAGCCTAGAGCCGAGCCCTGAGCCGAGACTCGAGCCGAGCCCCGAGCCCAGCCGAGCACAGAGCCCAGAGCCGAGCCTCGAGACGAGCCCCGAGACAATCCCCAAGCCCAGCCTAGAGACGAGCCGAGCCGAGTCCAGCGCCGAACCCAGATCCGAGCCCCGAGCCCAGCCTAGAGCCGAGCCGAGTCCAGAGCCGAGCCCAGAGTCGGGCGCGAGCTGAGCCTCGAACCGAGCCAAGAGCAGAGACGATCATTGAGCCCAGCCCAAAGCCGAGAGCAGACAAGTCCAGAGCCGAGCCTCGAGCCCAGCCTAGAGCCGAGTGCAGAGCCGAGCCCAGACCCGAGCCTCGAGAGGAGCCCCGAGCCCAGCCGAGCACAGAGCCCAGAGTCGAGCCTCGAGACGAGCCCCGAGACAATCCCCAAGCCCAGCCTAGAGCCGAGGCGATCCGAGTCCAGAGCCGAACCCAGATCCGAGCCCCGAGCCCAGCCTAGAGCCGAGCCAAGTCCAGAGCCGAGCCCAGAGTCGGGCGCGAGCTGAGACTCGAGCCGAGCCAAGAGCAGAGCCGATCATTGAGCCCAGCCCAAAGCTGAGAGCAGACAAGTGCAGAGCCGATCCTCGAGCCCAGCCTAGAGCCGAGTGCAGAGCCGAGCCCAGAGCCGAGCCTCGAGACGAGCCCCGAGACTATCCCCAAGCCCAGCCTAGAGCCGAGGCGATCCGAGCCCAGAGCCGAACCAGATCCGAGCCCCGAGCCCAGCCTAGAGCCGAGCCGAGTCCAGAGCCGAGCCCAGAGTCGGGCGCGAGCTGAGACTCGAGCCGAGCCAAGAGCAGAGCCGATCATTGAGCCCAGCCCAAAGCCGAGAGCAGACAAGTCCAGAGCCGAGCCTCGAGCCCAGCCTACAGCCGAGTCCAGAGCAGAGCCCTGAGCCCAGAGCCTCGAGACGAGACCCGAGCCCAGCCGAGCACAGAACCCAGAGCCGAGCCTCGAGACGAGCCCCGAGACAATCCCCAAGCCCAGCCTAGAGCCGAGGCGAGCCGAGTCCAGAGCCGAACCCAGATCCGAGCCCCGATCCCAGCGTAGAGCCGAGCCGAGCCCAGAGCCCAGCCTATTGCCGAGCCCAGAGCCGAGCCTCGAGACGAGCCTCGAGCCGAGCCCCGAGCCCAGCTGAGCACAGACCGAGAGCCGAGCCTCGAGACGTGCCCCGAGACAATCCCCAAGACCAGCCTAGAGACGAGCCGAGCCGAGTCCAGAGCCGAACCCAGATCCGAGCCCCGAGCCCAGCCTAGAGCCGAGCCGAATCCAGAGGCGAGCCCAGAGTCGGGCGCGATCTGAGACTCGAGCCGAGCCAAGAGCAGAGCCGATCATTGAGCCCAGCCCAAAGCTGAGAGCAGACAAGTCCAGAGCCGAGCCTCGAGCCGAGCCCCGTGCCCAGCCGAGCACAGAGACCAGAGCCGAGCCTCGAGCCGAGCCCCGACCCCAGCCGAGCACAGAGCCCAGGGCCGAGCCTCGAGACGGGCCACAAGAATATCCCGAAGCCCAGCCTAGAGCCGAGCCGAGCCCAGAGCCCAGCCTAGAGCCGAGCCTCGAGCCGAGCCCCGAGCCCAGCCCAGCACAGAGCCCAGAGCCGAGCCCAGAGTCGGGCGCGATCTGAGCCTCGAACCGAGCCAAGAGCAGAGCCGATCCCTGAGCATAGCACAAATCCGAGAGCAGACAAGTCCAGAGCCGAGCCTCGAGCCCAGCCTACAGGCGAGTCCAGAGCAGAGCCCTGAGCCCAGAGCCTCGAGACGAGCCCCGAGCCCAGCCGAGCACAGAGCCCAGAGCCGAGCCTCGAGACGAGCCCCGAGACAATCCCCAAGCCCAGCCAAGAGCCGAGGCGAGCCGAGTCCAGAGCCGAACCCAGATCCGAGCCCCGAGCCCAGCCTAGAGCCGAGCCGAGTCCAGACCGAGCCGAGTCCAGAGCCGAGCCCAGAGTCGGGCGCGAGCTAAGTCTCGAGCCGAGACAAGAGCAGAGCCGATCATTGAGCCCAGCCGAAAGCCGAGAGCAGACAAGTCCAGAGCCGAGCCTCGAGCCCAGCCTACAGCCGAGTGCAGAGCCGAGCCCAGAGCCGAGACTCGAGACGAGCCCCGAGACAATCCCCAAGCCCAGCCTAGAGCCGAGGCGAGCCGAGTCCAGAGCCGAACCCAGATCCGAGCCCCGAGCCCAGCCTAGAGCCGAGCCGAGTCCAGAGCCGAGCCCAGTCGGGCGCGATCTGAGACTCGAGCCGAGCCAAGAGCAGAGCCGATCATTGAGCCCAGCCCAAAGCTGAGAGCAGACAAGTCCAGAGCCGAGCCTCGAGCCCAGCCTAGAGCCAAGTGCAGAGCCGTGCCCAGAGCCGAGCCTCGAGACGAGCCCCGAGACTATCCCCAAGCCCAGCCTAGAGCCGAGGCGAGCCGAGCCCAGAGCCGAACCCAGATCCGAGCCCCGAGCCCAGCCTAGAGCCGAGCAGAGCACAGAGCCGAGCCCAGAGTCGGGGGCGATCTGAGCCTCGAACCGAGACAAGAGCAGAGCCGATCCCTGAGCGTAGCCCAAATCCGAGAGAAGACAAGTCCAGAGCCGAGCCTCGAGCCGAGCCCCGAGCCCAGCCGAGCACAGAGACCAGAGCCGAGCCTCGAGACGAGCCCCGAGACAATACCAAGCCCAGCCTAGAGCCGAGGCGAGCCGAGTCCAGAGCCGAACCCAGATCCGAGCGCCTAACCCAGCCTAGAGCCGAGCCCAGAGCCGAACCCAGATCCGAGCCCCGAGCCCAGCCTAGAGCCGAGCCGAGTCCAGAGCCGAGCCCAGAGTCGGGCGCGATCTGAGCCTCGAGACGAGCCAAGAGCAGAGCCGATACCTGAGCCCAGCCCAAAGCCGAGAGCAGACAAGCCCAGAGCCGAGCCTCGAGCCCAGCCTAGAGCCGGGACCAGAGCCGAGCCCAGAGCCGAGCCTCGAGCCGAGCCCCGAGCCCAGCCGAGCACAGAGCCCAGAGCCGAGCGTCGAGACGGGCCCCGAGACAATCCACAAGCCCAGCCTAGAGCCGAGCCGAGCACAGAGCCCAGCCTAGAGCCGAGCCTCGAGTAGAGCCCCGAGCCCAGCCTAGAGCCGAGCTGAGTCCAGAGCCGAGCCCAGAGTCGGGCGCGAGCTGAGGCTCGAGCCGAGCCAAGAGCAGAGCCGATCATTGAGCCCAGCCCAAAGCTGAGAGCAGACAAGTCCAGAGCCGAGCCTCGAGCCCAGCCTAGAGCCAAGTGCAGAGCCGAGCCCACAGCCGAGCTTCGAGACGAGCCCCGAGACAATCCCCAAGCCCAGCCTAGAGCCGAGGCGAGCCGAGCCCCGAGCCGAACCCAGATCCGAGCACCGAGCCCAGCCTAGAGCCGAGCCGATTCCAGAGCCGAGCCCAGAGTCGGGCGCGAGCTGAGACTCGAGCCGAGCCAAGAGAGAGCCGATCATTGAGCCCAGCCCAAAGCCGAGAGCAGACAAGTCCAGAGCCGAGCCTCGAGCCCAGCCTACAGCCGAGTCCAGAGCCGAGCCCTGAGCCCAGAGCCTCGAGACGAGCCCAGAGCCCAGCCGAGCACAGAACCCAGAGCCGAGCGTCGAGACGGGCCCCGAGACAATCCCCAAGCCCAGCCTAGAGCCGAGGCGAGCCGAGTCCAGAGCCGAACCCAGATCCGAGCCCCGAGCCCAGCCTAGAGCCGAGCCGAGCCCAGAGCCCAGCCTAATGCCGAGCCCAGAGCCGAGCCTCGAGCTGAGCCCCAAGCCCAGCCGAGCACAGTGCCCAGAGCCGAGCCTCGAGACGGGCCCTGAGAATATCCCCAAGCCCAGCCTAGAGCCGAGACGAGCCCAGAGCCCAGCCTAGAGCCGAGCCTCGAGGCGAGCCCCGAGCCCAGCCGAGCACAGAGCCCAGAGCCGAGCCTCGAGACGGGCCCTGAGAATATCCCCAAGCCCAGCGTAGAGCCGAGACGAGCCCAGAGCCCAGCCTAGAGCCGAGCCTCGAGGCGAGCCCCGAGCCCAGCCGAGCACAGAGCCCAGAGCCGAGCCTCGAGTCGAGCCCCGAGACAATCCCCAAGCCCAGCCAAGAGACGAGCCGAGCCGAGTCCAGAGCCGAAACCAGATACGAGCCCCGAGACCAGCCTAGTGCCGAGCCGAGTCCAGAGCCGAGCCCAGAGTCGGGCGCGATATGAGCCTCGAACCGAGCCAAGAGCAGAGCCGATCCCTGAGCATAGCCCAAATCCGAGAGCAGACAAGTCCAGAGCCGAGCCTCGAGCCCAGCCTACAGCCGAGTCCAGAGCCCAGCCTAGAGCCGAGCCCAGAGCCGAGCCCCGAGCCCAGGCTAGAGCCGAGCCGAGCCCAGAGCCCAGCCTAGTGCCGAGCCCAGAGCCGAGCCTCGAGACGAGCCCCGACCCCAGCCGAGCCCAGAGCCCAGGGCCGAGCCTCGAGACGGGCCACAAGAATATCCCGAAGCCCAGCCTAGAGCCGAGCCGAGCCCAGAGCCCAGCCTAGAGCCGAGCCTCGAGCCGAGCCCCGAGCCCAGCCGAGCACAGAGCCCAGAGCCGAGCCCAGAGTCGGGCGCGATCTGAGCCTCGAACCGAGCCAAGAGCAGAGCCGATCCCTGAGCATAGCCCAAATCCGAGAGCAGACAAGTCCAGAGCCGAGCCTCGAGCCCAGCCTACAGCCGAGTCCAGAGCAGAGCCCTGAGCCCAGAGCCTCGAGACGAGCCCCGAGCCCAGCCGAGCACAGAGCCCAGAGCCGAGTCTCGAGACGAGCCCCGAGACAATCCCCAAGCCCAGCCAAGAGCCGAGGCGAGCCGAGTCCAGAGCCGAACCCACATCCGAGCCCCGAGCCCAGCCTAGAGCCGAGCCGAGTCCAGACCGAGCCGAGTCCAGAGCCGAGCCCAGAGTCGGGCGCGAGCTAAGTCTCGAGCCGAGCCAAGAGCAGAGCCGATCATTGAGCCCAGCCCAAAGCTGAGAGCAGACAAATCCAGAGCCGAGCCTCGCGCCCAGCCTACAGCCGAGTGCAGAGCCGAGCCCAGAGCCGAGCCTCGAGACGAGCCCCGAGACAATCCCCAAGCCCACCCTAGAGCCGAGGCGAGCCGAGTCCAGAGCCCAGCCTAGTGCCGAGCCCAGAGCCGAGCCTCGAGCCGATCTCCGAGCCCAGCCTAGCACAGAGCCCAGAGCCGAGCCTAGAGACGGGCCCCGAGAATATCCCCAAGCCCAGCCTAGAGCCGAGCCGAGCCCCGAGCCCAGCCTAGAGCGGAGCCGAGCCCAGAGCCCAGCCTAGTGCCGAGCCCAGAGCCGAGTCTCGAGCCGATCTCCGAGCCCAGCCTAGCACAGAGCCCAGAGCCGAGCCTAGAGACGGGCCCCGAGAATATCCCCAAGCCCAGCCTAGAGCCGAGCCGAGCCCAGAGCCCAGCCTAGAGCCGAGCCTCGAGCCGAGCCCCGAGCACGGCCGAGCACAGAGACCAGAGCCGAGCCTCGAGACGAGCCCCGAGACAATCCCCAAGCCCAGCCTAGAGCCGAGGCGAGCCGAGTCCAGAGCCGAACCCAGATCCGAGCCCCGATCCCAGCGTAGAGTCGAGCCGAGCCCAGAGCCCAGCCTAGAGCCGAGCCCTGAGCCGAGACTCGAGCCGAGCCCCGAGCCCAGCCGAGCACAGAGCCCAGAGCCGAGCCTCGAGCCGAGCGAAGAGCAGAGACGATCATTGAGCCCAGGCCAAAGCCGATAGCAGACAAGTCCAGAGCCGAGCCTCGAGCCCAGCCTAGAGCCGAGTGCAGAGCCGAGCCCAGACCCGAGCCTCGAGAGGAGCCCCGAGCCCAGCCGAGCACAGAGCCCAGAGTCGAGCCTCGAGACGAGCCCCGAGACAATCCCCAAGCCCAGCCTAGAGCCGAGGCGAGCCGATTCCAGAGCCGAACCCAGATCCGAGCCCCGAGCCCAGCCTAGAGCCGAGCCGAGTCCAGAGCCGAGCCCAGAGTCGGGCGCGATCTGAGCCTCGAACCGAGCCAAGAGCAGAGCCGATCCCTGAGCATAGCCCAAATCCGAGAGCAGACAAGTCCAGAGCCGAGCCTCGAGCCCAACCTAGAGCCGAGTCCAGAGCCCAGAGCCAATCCCCTAGACCAGCCATGAGCCGAGCCCCGAGCCAAGCCTCGAGCCGAGCCGAGTCCAGAGGGGAGACCAGAGACGGCCTCGAGCCGAGACGAACCCAGAGCCCAGTCTCGAGCCGAGCCTCGTCAAGTGCCGAGCTGAACCCAGAGCCCAGAGCCGATACACTAGCCCAGCCCAGAGCCGAGCCTCGAGCTGAGTCCAGGGTCGATACCCGAGCCCAAATCAGAGCCGTGCAGAGCAGAGCCCAGAGCCCGGACGTGAACTGAGCCTCGAGCCGAGCCAAGAGCGGAGCCGATCCCTGAGCTCAGCCCAAAGCCGAGAGGAGACAAGCTCAGAGCCGAGCCTCGAGCCCAGAGCCGAGCCTCGAGACGAGCCCCGAGACAATCCCCAAGCCCAAACTAGAGCTGAGGCGAGCCGAGTCCAGAGCTGAATCCAGATCCGAGCCCCCAGCCCAGCCTAGAGCCGAGTCCAGAGCCGAGACTCGAGCCGAGCCCCGAGCCCAGCCGAGCACAGAGCCCAGAGCCGAGCCTCGAGACGAGCCCCGACCCCAGCCGAGCACAGAGCCCAGGGCAGAGCCTCGAGATGGGCCCCGAGAATATCCCGAAGCCCAGCCTAGAGCCGAGCCGAGCCCAGAGCCCAGCCTAGAGCCGAGCCTCGAGCCGAGCCCCGAGCCCAGCCGAGCACAGAGCCCAGAGCCGAGCCCAGAGTCGGGCGCGATCTGAGCCTCGAACCGAGCCAAGAGCAGAGCCGATCCCTGAGCATAGCACAAATCCGAGAGCAGACAAGTCCAGAGCCGAGCCTCGAGCCCAGCCTACAGGCGAGTCCAGAGCAGAGCCCTGAGCCCAGAGCCTCGAGACGAGCCCCGAGCCCAGCCGAGCACAGAGCCCAGAGCCGAGCCTCGAGACGAGACCCGAGACAATCCCCAAGCCCAGCCAAGAGCCGAGGCGAGCCGAGTCCAGAGCCGAACCCAGATCTGAGCCCCGAGCCCAGCCTAGAGCCGAGCCGAGTCCAGACCGAGCCGAGTCCAGAGCCGAGCCCAGAGTCGGGCGCGAGCTAAGTCTCGAGCCGAGCCAAGAGTAGAGCCGATCATTGAGCCCAGCCCAAAGCCGAGAGCAGACAAGTCCAGAGCCGAGCCTCGAGCCCAGCCTAGAGCCGAGTGCAGAGCCGAGCCCAGAGCCGAGCCTCGAGACGAGCCCCGAGACAATCCCCAAGCCCACCCTAGAGCCGAGGCGAGCCGAGTCCAGAGCCGAACCCAGATCCGAGCCCCGAGCCCAGCCTAGAGCCGAGCCGAGCCCAGAGCCCAGCCTAGTGCCGAGCCCAGAGCCGAGCCTCGAGCCGATCTCCGAGCCCAGCCTAGTACAGAGCCCAGAGCCGAGCCTAGAGACGGGCCCCGAGAATATACCCAAGCCCAGCCTAGAGCCGAGCCGAGCCCAGAGCCCAGCCTAGAGCCGAGCCTCGTGCCGAGCCCCGAGCCCAGCCGAGCACAGAGCCTAGAGCCGAGCCTCGAGACGAGCCCCGAGACAATCCCCAAGCCCAGCCTAGAGCCGAGGCGAGCCGAGTCCAGAGCCGAACCCAGATCCGAGACCCGAGCCCAGCCTAGAGCCGAGCCGAGCCCAGAGCCCAGCCTAGAGCCGAGCCCTGAGCGGAGACTCGAGCCGAGCCCCGAGCCCAGCCGAGCACAGAGCCCAGAGCCGAGCCTCGAGACGAGCCCCGAGACAATCCCCAAGCCCAGCCTAGAGACGAGCCGAGCCGAGTCCAGCGCCGAACCCAGATCCGAGCCCCGAGCCCAGCCTAGAGCCGAGCCGAGTCCAGAGCCGAGCCCAGAGTCGGGCGCGAGCTGAGCCTCGAGCCGAGCCAAGAGCAGAGACGATCATTGAGCCCAGCCCAAAGCCGAGAGCAGACAAGTCCAGAGCCGAGCCTCGAGCCCAGCCTAGAGCCGAGTGCAGAGCCGAGCCCAGACCCGAGCCTCGAGAGGAGCCCCGAGCCCAGCCGAGCACAGAGCCCAGAGTCGAGCCTCGAGACGAGCCCCGAGACAATCCCCAAGCCCAGCCTAGAGCCGAGGAGATCCGAGTCCAGAGCCGAACCCAGATCCGAGCCCCGAGCCCAGCCTAGAGCCGAGCCAAGTCCAGAGCCGAGCCCAGAGTCGGGCGCGAGCTGAGACTCGAGCCGAGCCAAGAGCAGAGCCGATCATTGAGCCCAGCCCAAAGCTGAGAGCAGACAAGTGCAGAGCCGATCCTCGAGCCCAGCCTAGAGCCGAGTGCAGAGCCGAGCCCAGAGCCGAGCCTCGAGACGAGCCCCGAGACTATCCCCAAGCCCAGCCTAGAGCCGAGGCGATCCGAGCCCAGAGCCGAACCAGATCCGAGCCCCGAGCCCAGCCTAGAGCCGAGCCGAGTCCAGAGCCGAGCCCAGAGTCGGGCGCGAGCTGAGACTCGAGCCGAGCCAAGAGCAGAGCCGATCATTGAGCCCAGCCCAAAGCCGAGAGCAGACAAGTCCAGAGCCGAGCCTCGAGCCCAGCGTAGAGCCGAGTGCAGAGCCGTGCCCAGAGCCGAGTCTCGAGACTAGCCCCGAGACTATCCCCAAGCCCAGCCTAGAGCCGAGGCGAGCCGAGCCCAGAGCCGAACCCAGATCCGAGCCCCGAGCCCAGCCTAGAGCCGAGCAGAGCCCAGAGCCGAGCCCAGAGTCGGGCGCGATCTGAGCCTCGAACCGGGACAAGAGCAGAGCCGATCCCTGAGCGTAGCCCAAATCCGAGAGCAGACAAGTCCAGAGCCGAGCCTCGAGCCGAGCCCCGTGCCCAGCCGAGCACAGAGACCAGAGCCGAGCCTCGAGCCGAGCCCCGACCCCAGCCGAGCACAGAGCCCAGGGCCGAGCCTCGAGACGGGCCACAAGAATATCCCGAAGCCCAGCCTAGAGCCGAGCCGAGCCCAGAGCCCAGCCTAGAGCCGAGCCTCGAGCCGAGCCCCGAGCCCAGCCGAGCCCAGAGCCCAGAGCCGAGCCCAGAGTCGGGCGCGATCTGAGCCTCGAACCGAGCCAAGAGCAGAGCCGATCCCTGAGCATAGCACAAATCCGAGAGCAGACAAGTCCAGAGCCGAGCCTCGAGCCCAGCCTACAGGCGAGTCCAGAGCAGAGCCCTGAGCCCAGAGCCTCGAGACGAGCCCCGAGCCCAGCCGAGCACAGAGCCCAGAGCCGAGCCTCGAGACGAGCCCCGAGACAATCCCCAAGCCCAGCCAAGAGCCGAGGCGAGCCGAGTCCAGAGCCGAACCCAGATCCGAGCCCCGAGCCCAGCCTAGAGCCGAGCCGAGTCCAGAGCCGAGCCCAGTCGGGCGCGATCTGAGACTCGAGCCGAGCCAAGAGCAGAGCCGATCATTGAGCCCAGCCCAAAGCTGAGAGCAGACAAGTCCAGAGCCGAGCCTCGAGCCCAGCCTAGAGCCAAGTGCAGAGCCGTGCCCAGAGCCGAGCCTCGAGACGAGCCCCGAGACTATCCCCAAGCCCAGCCTAGAGCCGAGGCGAGCCGAGCCCAGAGCCGAACCCAGATCCGAGCCCCGAGCCCAGCCTAGAGCCGAGCAGAGCACAGAGCCGAGCCCAGAGTCGGGCGCGATCTGAGCCTCGAACCGAGACAAGAGCAGAGCCGATCCCTGAGCGTAGCCCAAATCCGAGAGCAGACAAGTCCAGAGCCGAGCCTCGAGCCGAGCCCCGAGCCCAGCCGAGCACAGAGACCAGAGCCGAGCCTCGAGACGAGCCCCGAGACAATACCAAGCCCAGCCTAGAGCCGAGGCGAGCCGAGTCCAGAGCCGAACCCAGATCCGAGCGCCTAACCCAGCCTAGAGCCGAGCCCAGAGCCGAACCCAGATCCGAGCCCCGAGCCCAGCCTAGAGCCGAGCCGAGTCCAGAGCCGAGCCCAGAGTCGGGCGCGATCTGAGCCTCGAGACGAGCCAAGAGCAGAGCCGATACCTGAGCCCAGCCCAAAGCCGAGAGCAGACAAGCCCAGAGCCGAGCCTCGAGCCCAGCCTAGAGCCGGGACCAGAGCCGAGCCCAGAGCCGAGCCTCGAGCCGAGCCCCGAGCCCAGCCGAGCACAGAGCCCAGAGCCGAGCGTCGAGACGGGCCCCGAGACAATCCACAAGCCTTGCCTAGAGCCGAGCCGAGCACAGAGCCCAGCCTAGAGCCGAGCCTCGAGTAGAGCCCCGAGCCCAGCCTAGAGCCGAGCTGAGTCCAGAGCCGAGCCCAGAGTCGGGCGCGAGCTGAGGCTCGAGCTGAGCCAAGAGCAGAGCCGATCATTGACCCCAGCCCAAAGCTGAGAGCAGACAAGTCAAGAGCCGAGCCTCGAGCCCAGCCTAGAGCCAAGTGCAGAGCCGAGCCCACAGCCGAGCCTCGAGACGAGCCCCGAGACAATCCCCAAGCCCAGCCTAGAGCCGAGGCGAGCCGAGTCCAGAGCCGAACCCAGATCCGAGCCCCGAGCCCAGCCTAGAGCCGAGCCGAGCCCAGAGCCCAGCCTAATGCCGAGCCCAGAGCCGAGCCTCGAGCTGAGCCCCGAGCCCAGCCGAGCACAGAGCCCAGAGCCGAGCCTCGAGACGGGCCCTGAGAATATCCCCAAGCCCAGCCTAGAGCCGAGACGAGCCCAGAGCCCAGCCTAGAGCCGAGCCTCGAGGCGAGCCCCGAGCCCAGCCGAGCACAGAGCCCAGAGCCGAGCCTCGAGTCGAGCCCCGAGACAATCCCCAAGCCCAGCCAAGAGACGAGCCGAGCCGAGTCCAGAGCCGAAACCAGATACGAGCCCCGAGACCAGCCTAGAGCCGAGCCGAGTCCAGAGCCGAGCCCAGAGTCGGGCGCGATATGAGCCTCGAACCGAGCCAAGAGCAGAGCCGATCCCTGAGCATAGCCCAAATCCGAGAGCAGACAAGTCCAGAGCCGAGCCTCGAGCCCAGCCTACAGCCGAGTCCACAGCCCAGCCTAGAGCCGAGCCCAGAGCCGAGCCCCGAGCCCAGCCGAGCAAAGAGCCCAGAGACGAGCCTCGAGACGAGCCCCGAGACAATCCCCAAGCTTAGCCTAGAGCCGAGCCCTGACCCGAGCCTCGAGCCTATCTCCGAGCCCAGCCGAGCACAGAACCCAGAGCCGAGCCTCGAGACAAGCCCCGAGACAATCCCCAAGCCCACCCTAGAGCCGAGGCGAGCCGAGTCCAGAGCCGAACCCAGATCCGAGCCCCGAGCCCAGCCTAGAGCCGAGCCGAGCCCAGAGCCCAGCCTAGTGCCGAGCCCAGAGCCGAGCCTCGAGACGAGCCCCGACCCCAGCCGAGCCCAGAGCCCAGGGCCGAGCCTCGAGACGGGCCACAAGAATATCCCGAAGCCCAGCCTAGAGCCGAGCCGAGCCCAGAGCCCAGCCTAGAGCCGAGCCTCGAGCCGAGCCCCGAGCCCAGCCGAGCACAGAGCCCAGAGCCGAGCCCAGAGTCGGGCGCGATCTGAGCCTCGAACCGAGCCAAGAGCAGAGCCGATCCCTGAGCATAGCCCAAATCCGAGAGCAGACAAGTCCAGAGCCGAGCCTCGAGCCCAGCCTACAGCCGAGTCCAGAGCAGAGCCCTGAGCCCAGAGCCTCGAGACGAGCCCCGAGCCCAGCCGAGCACAGAGCCCAGAGCCGAGCCTCGAGACGAGCCCCGAGACAATCCCCAAGCCCAGCCAAGAGCCGAGGCGAGCCGAGTCCAGAGCCGAACCCACATCCGAGCCCCGAGCCCAGCCTAGAGCCGAGCCGAGTCCAGACCGAGCCGAGTCCAGAGCCGAGCCCAGAGTCGGGCGCGAGCTAAGTCTCGAGCCGAGCCAAGAGCAGAGCCGATCATTGAGGCCAGCCCAAAGCTGAGAGCAGACAAATCCAGAGCCGAGCCTCGCGCCCAGCCTACAGCCGAGTGCAGAGCCGAGCCCAGAGCCGAGCCTCGAGACGAGCCCCGAGACAATCCCCAAGCCCACCCTAGAGCCGAGGCGAGCCGAGTCCAGAGCCCAGCCTAGTGCCGAGCCCAGAGCCGAGCCTCGAGCCGATCTCCGAGCCCAGCCTAGCACAGAGCCCAGAGCCGAGCCTAGAGACGGGCCCCGAGAATATCCCCAAGCCCAGCCTAGAGCCGAGCCGAGCCCCGAGCCCAGCCTAGAGCGGAGCCGAGCCCAGAGCCCAGCCTAGTGCCGAGCCCAGAGCCGAGTATCGAGCCGATCTCTGAGCCCAGCCTAGCACAGAGCCCAGAGCCGAGCCTAGAGACGGGCCCCGAGAATATCCCCAAGCCCAGCCTAGAGCCGAGCCGAGCCCATAGCCCAGCCTAGAGCCGAGCCTCGAGCCGAGCCACGAGCCCAGCCGAGCACAGAGACCAGAGCCGAGCCTCGAGACGAGCCCCGAGACAATCCCCAAGCCCAGCCTAGAGCCGAGGCGAGCCGAGTCCAGAGCCGAACCCAGATCCGAGCCCCGATCCCAGCGTAGAGTCGAGCCGAGCCCAGAGCCCAGCCTAGAGCCGAGCCCTGAGCCGAGACTCGAGCCGAGCCCCGAGCCCAGCTGAGCACAGAGCCCAGAGCCGAGCCTCGAGACGAGCCCCGAGACAATCCCCAAGCCCAGCCTAGAGCCGAGGCGAGCCGAGTCCAGAGCCGAAACCAGATCCGAGACCCGAGCCCAGCCTAGAGCCGAGCCGAGTCCAGAGCCGAGCCCAGAGTCGGGCGAGAGCTGAGACTCGAGCCGAGCCAAGAGCAGAGCCGATCATTGAGCCCAGCCCAAAGCTGAGAGCAGACAAGTCCAGAGCCGAGCCTCGAGACAAGCCTAGAGCCGAGTGCAGAGCCGAGCTCAGAGCTGAGTCTCGAGACGAGCCCCGAGACTATCCCCAAGCCCAGCCTAGAGCCGAGGCGAGCCGAGCCCAGAGCCGAACCCAGATCCGAGCCCCGAGCCCAGCCTAGAGCCGAGCAGAGCCCAGAGCCGAGCCCAGAGTCGGGCGCGATCTGAGCCTCGAACCGAGACAAGAGCAGAGCCAATCCCTGAGCGTAGCCCAAATCCGAGAGCAGACAAGTCCAGAGCCGAGCCTCGAGCCCAGCCTACAGCCGAGTCCAGAGCAGAGCCCTGAGCCCAGAGCCTCGAGCCGAGCCCCGAGACCAGCCGAGCACAGAGCCCAGGGCCGAGCCTCGAGACGGGCCCTGAGAATATCCCCAAACCCAGCCTTGAGCTGAGCCGAGCCCAGAGCCCAGCCTAGAGCCGAGCATCGAGCCGAGCCCCGAACCAAGCCGAGCACAGAGCCCAGAGCCGAGCCTCGAGACGGGCCCAGAGAATATCCCCAAACCCAGCCTAGAGCTGAGCCGAGCCCAGAGCCCAGCCTAGAGCCGTGCCTCGAGCCGAGCCCCGAGCCCAGCCGAACACAGAGCCCAGAGCCGAGCCTCGAGACGAGCCCCGAGATAATCCCCAAGCCCAGCCTAGAGCCGAGGGGAGCCGAGTCCAGAGCCGAACCCAGATCCGAGCCCCGAGCCCAGCCTAGAGCCGAGCCGAGCCCAGAGCCCAGCCTAGTGCCGAGCCCAGAGCCGACCCTCTAGACGAGCCCCGACGGCAGCCGAGCACAGAGCCCAGGGCCGAGCCTCGAGACGGGCCCCGAGAATATCCCGAAGCCCAGCCTATAGCCGATCCGAGCCCAGAGCCCAGCCTAGAGCCGAGCCTCGAGCCGAGCCTCGAGCCGAGCCCCGAGCCCAGCGGAGCACAGAGCCCAGAGCTGAGCCTCGAGACGAGCCCCGAGACAATCCCCAAGCCCAGCCTAGAGATGAGCCGAGCCGAGTCCAGAGCCGAACCCAGATCCGAGCCCCGAGCCCAGCCTAGAGCCGAGCCGAGTCCAGAGCCGAGCCCAGAGTCGGGCGCGAGCTGAGACTCGAGCCGAGCCAAGAGCAGAGCCGATCATTGAGCCCAGCCCAAAGCTGAGAGCAGACAAGTCCAGAGCCGAGCCTCGAGCCCAGCCTAGAGCCGAGTGCAGAGCCGAGCCCAGAGCCGAGTCTCGAGACGAGCCCCGAGACAATCCCCAAGCCCAGCCTAGAGCCGAGGCGGGCCGAGTCCAGAGCCGAACCCAGATTCGAGCCCCGAACCCAGCCTAGAGCCGAGCAGAGCCCAGAGCCGAGCCCAGAGTCGGGCGCGATCTGAGCCTCGAACCGAGACAAGAGCAGAGCCGATCCCTGAGCGTAGCCCAAATCCGAGAGCAGACAAGTCCAGAGCCGAGCCTCGAGCGCAGCCTACAGCCGAGTCCAGAGCAGAGCCCTGAGCCCAGAGCCTCGAGCCGAGCCCCGAGCCCAGCCGAGCACAGAGCCCAGAGCCGAGCCTCGAGACGAGCCCCGAGACAATCCCCAAGCCCAGCCTAGAGCCGGGGCGAGCCGAGTCCAGACCCGAACCCAGATCCGATCCTCGAGACCAGCCTAGAGCCGAGCCGAACCCAGAGCCCATCCTAGTGCCGAGCCCAGAGCCGAGACTCGAGCCGAGCCCCGAGCCCAGCCGAGCACAGAGCCCAGAGCCGAGCCTCGAGACGGGCCCCAAGAATATCCCCAAACCCAGCCTAGAGCTGAGCCGAGCCCAGAGCCCAGCCTAGAGCCGAGCCTCGAGCCGAGCCCCGAGCCCAGCCGAGCACAGAGCCCAGAGCCGAGCCTCGACACGGGCCCCGAGAATATCCCCAAACCCAGCCTAGAGCTGAGCCGAGCCCAGAGCCCAGCCTAGAGCCGAGCCTCGAGCCGAGCCCCGATCCCAGCCGAGCACAGAGCCCAGAGCCGAGCCTCGAGACGAGCCCCGAGACAATCCCCGAGCTTAGCCTAGAGCCGAGCCCTGACCCAAGCCTCGAGCCTAGCTCCGAGCCCAGCCGAGCACAGAGACCAGAGCCGAGCCTCGAGACGAGCCCCGAGCCCAGTCAAGCAGAGAGCCCAGGGCCGAGCCTAGAGACGGGCCCCGAGAATATCCCGAAGCCCAGCCTAGAGCCGAGCCGAGCCCAGAGCCCAGCCTAGAGCCGAGCCTCGAGCCGAGCCCCGAACCCAGCCGAGCACAGAGCCCAGAGTCGAGACTCGAGACGAGCCCCGAAACTATCCCCAAGCCCGCCCTAGAGCCGAGGCGAGCCGAGTCCAGAGCCGAACCCAGATCTGAGCCCCGATCCCAGCCTAGAGCCGAGCCGAGCCCAGAGCCGAGCCCAGAGTCGGGCGCGATCTGAGCCTCGAACCGAGCCAAGAGCAGAGCCGATCCCTGAGCATAGCCCAAATCCGAGAGCAGACAAGTCCAGAGCCGAGCCTCGAGCCCAGCCTACAGCCGAGTCCAGAGCAGAGCCCTGAGCCCAGAGCCTCGAGACGAGCCCCGAGCCCAGCCGAGCACAGAGCCCAGAGCCGAGCCTCGAGACGAGCCCCGAGACAATCCCCAAGCCCAGCCTAGAGCCGAGGCGAGCCGAGTCCAGCGCCGAACCCAGATCCGAGCCCCGAGCCCAGCCTAGAGCCGAGCCGAGTGCAGACAGAGCCGACTCCAGAGCCGAGCCCAGAGTCGGGCGCGAGCTAAGTCTCGAGCCGAGCCAAGAGCAGAGCCGATCATTGAGCCCAGCCCAAAGCCGAGAGCAGACAAGTCCAGAGCCGAGCCTCGAGCCCAGCCTAGAGCCGAGTGCAGAGCCGAGCCCAGAGCCGAGCCTCGAGACGAGCCCCGAGACAATCCCCAAGCCCAGCCTAGAGCCGAGGCGAGCCGAGTCCAGAGCCGAACCCAGATCCGAGCCCCGATCCCAGCGTAGAGCCGAGCCGAGCCCAGAGCCCAGCCTAGATCCGAGCCCTGAGCGGAGACTCGAGCCGAGCCCCGAGCCCAGCCGATCACAGAGCCCAGAGCCGAGCCTCGAGACGAGCCCCGAGACAATCCCCAAGCCCAGCCTAGAGCCGAGGCGAGCCGAGTCCAGAGCCGAACCCAGATCCGAGCCCCGATCCCAGCGTAGAGCCGAGCCGAGCCCAGAGCCCAGCCTAGAGCCGAGCCCTGAGCCGAGACTCGAGCCGAGCCCCGAGCCCAGCCGAGCACAGAGCCGAGAGCCGAGCCTCGAGACGAGCCCCGAAACAATCCCCAAGCCCAGCCTAGAGCCGAGGCGAGCCCAGAGCCCAGCCTAGAGCCGAGCCTCGAGCCAAGCACCGAGCCCAGCCGAGCACAGAGCCCAGAGCCGAGCCTCGAGACGAGCGCCGAGACAATCCCCAAGCCCAGCCTAGAGCCGAGGAGAGCCGAGTCCAGAGCCGAACCCAGATCCGAGCCCCGATCCCAGCGTAGAGTCGAGCCGAGCCCAGAGCCCAGCCTAGAGCAGAGCCCTGAGCCGAGACTCGAGCCGAGCCCCGAGCCCAGCCGAGCACAGAGCCGAGAGCCGAGCCTCGAGACGAGCCCCGAGACAATCCCCAAGCCCAGCCTAGAGCCGAGGCGAGCCGAGTCCAGAGCCGAACCCAGATCCGAGCCCCGAGCCCAGCCTAGAGCCGAGCCGAGTCCAGAGCCAAGCCCAGAGTCGGGCGCGAGCTGAGACTCGAGCCGAGCCAAGAGCAATGACGATCATTGAGCCCAGCACAAAGCCGAGAGCAGACAATTCCAGAGCCGAGCCTCGAGCCCAGCCTAGAGCCGAGTGCAGAGCCGAGCCCAGACCCGAGCCTCGAGAGGAGCCCCGAGCCCAGCCGAGCACAGAGCCCAGAGTCGAGCCTCGAGACGAGCTCCGAGACAATCCCCAAGCCCAGCCTAGAGCCGAGGCGAGCCGAGTCCAGAGCCGAACCCAGATCAGAGCCCCGAGCCCAGCCTAGAGCCGAGCCGAGTCCAGAGCCGAGCCCAGAGTCGGGCGCGAGCTGAGACTCGAGCCGAGCCAAGAGCAGAGCCGATCATTGAGCCCAGCCCAAAGCTGAGAGCAGACAAGTGCAGAGCCGATCCTCGAGCCCAGCCTAGAGCCGAGTGCAGAGCCGAGCCCAGAGCCGAGCCTCGAGACGAGCCCCGAGACTATCCCCAAGCCCAGCCTAGAGCCGAGGCAAGCCGAGCCCAGAGCCGAACCAGATCCGAGCACCGAGCCCAGCCTAGAGCCGAGCCGAGTCCAGAGCCGAGCCCAGAGTCGGGCGCGAGCTGAGACTCGAGCCGAGCCAAGAGCAGAGCCGATCATTGAGCCCAGCTCAAAGCCGAGAGCAGACAAGTCCAGAGCCGAGCCTCGAGCCCAGCCTACAGCCGAGTCCAGAGCAGAGCCCTGAGCCCAGAGCCTCGAGACGAGACCCGAGCCCAGCCGAGCACAGAACCCAGAGCCGAGCCTCGAGACGAGCCCCGAGACAATCCCCAAGCCCAGCCTAGAGCCGACGCGAGCCGAGTCCAGAGCCGAACCCAGATCCGAGCCCCGATCCCAGCGTAGAGCCGAGCCGAGCCCAGAGCCCAGCCTAGTGCCGAGCCCAGAGCCGAGCCTCGAGACGGGCCCTGAGAATATCCCCAAGCCCAGCCTAGAGCCGAGCCGAGCCCAGAGCCCAGCCTAGAGCCGAGCCTCGAGCCGAGCCCCGAGCTCAGCCGAGCACAGAGCCGAGAGCCGAGCCTCGAGACTAGCCCCGAGACAATCCCCAAGCCCAGCCTAGAGACGAGCCGAGCCGAGTCCAGAGCCGAACCCAGATCCGAGCCCCGAGCCCAGCCTAGAGCCGAGCCGAGTCCAGAGCCGAGCCCAGAGTCGGGCGCGATCTGAGACTCGAGCCGAGCCAAGAGCAGAGCCGATCAGTGAGCCCAGCCCAAAGCTGAGAGCAGACAAGTCCAGAGCCGAGCCTCGAGCCCAGCCTAGAGCCGAGTGCAGAGCCGTGCCCAGAGCCGAGTCTCGAGACGAGCCCCGAGACTATCCCCAAGCCCAGCCTAGAGCCGAGGCGAGCCGAGCCCAGAGCCGAACCCAGATCCGAGCCCCGAGCCCAGCCTAGAGCCGAGCAGAGCCCAGAGCCGAGCCCAGAGTCGGGCGCGATCTGAGCCTCGAACCGAGCCAAGAGCAGAGCCGATCCCTGAGCATAGCACAAATCCGAGAGCAGACAAGTCCAGAGCCGAGCCTCGAGCCCAGCCTACAGCCGAGTGCAGAGCCGAGCCCAGAGCCGAGCCTCGAGACGAGCCCCGAGACAATCCCCAAGCCCAGCCTAGAGCCGAGGCGAGCCGAGTCCAGAGCCGAACCCAGATCCGAGACCCGAGCCCAGCCTAGAGCCGAGCCGAGTCCAGAGCCGAGCCCAGAGTCGGGCGCGATCTGAGCCTCGAACCGAGCCAAGAGCAGAGCCGATCCCTGAGCATAGCCCAAATCCGAGAGCAGACAAGTCCAGAGCCGAGCCTCGAGCCCAGCCTACAGCCGAGTCCAGAGCCCAGCCTAGAGCCGAGCCTCGAGCCGAGCCCCAAACCCAGACGAGCACAGAGCCCAGAGACGAGCCTCGAGACGAGCCCCGAGACAATCCCCAAGCTTAGCCTAGAGACGAGCCCTGACCCGAGCCTCGAGCCTAGCTCCGAGACCAGCCTAGAGCCGAGCCGAGTCCAGAGCCCAGCCTAGTGCCGAGCCCAGAGCCGAGCCTCGAGCCGAGCCCAGAGCACAGCCGAGCACAGAGCCCAGAGCCGAGCCTCGAGACGAGCCCCGAGACAATCCCCAAGCCCAACCTAGAGCCGAGGCGAGCCGAGTCCAGAGCCGAACCCAGATCCGAGCCCCGAGCCCAGCCTAGAGCCGAGCCGAGCCCAGAGCCCAGCCTAGTGCCGAGCCCAGAGCCGAGCCTCGAGACGAGCCCCGACCACAGCCGAGCACAGAGCCCAGGGCCGAGCCTCGAGACGGGCCCCGAGAATATCCCGAAGCCCAGCCTAGAGCCGAGCCGAGCCCCGAGCCCAGCCGAGCACAGAGCCCAGAGCCGAGCCCAGAGTCGGGCGCGATCTGAGCCTCGAACCGAGCCAAGAGCAGAGCCGATCCCTGAGCATAGCACAAATCCGAGAGCAGACAAGTCCAGAGCCGAGCCTCGAGCCCAGCCTACAGGCGAGTCCAGAGCAGAGCCCTGAGCCCAGAGCCTCGAGACGAGCCCCGAGCCCAGCCGAGCACAGAGCCCAGAGCCGAGCCTCGAGACGAGCCCCGAGACAATCCCCAAGCCCAGCCAAGAGCCGAGGCTAGCCGAGTCCAGAGCCGAACCCAGATCCGAGCCCCGAGCCCAGCCTAGAGCCGAGCCGAGTCCAGACCGAGCCGAGTCCAGAGCCGAGCCCAGAGTCGGGCGCGAGCTAAGTCTCGAGCCGAGCCAAGAGCAGAGCCGATCATTGAGCCCAGCCCAAAGCCGAGAGCAGACAAGTCCAGAGCCGAACCTCGAGCCCAGCCTACAGCCGAGTGCAGAGCCGAGCCCTGAGCCCAGAGCCTCGAGACGAGCCCCGAGCCCAGCCCAGCACAGAACCCAGAGCCGAGCATCGAGACGAGCCCCGAGACAATCCCCAAGCCCAGCCTAGAGCCGACGCGAGCCGTGTCCAGAGCCGAACCCTGATCCGAGCCCCGATCCCAGCGTAGAGCCGAGCCGAGCCCAGAGCCCAGCCTAGTGCCGAGCCCAGAGCCGAGCCTCGAGCCGAGCCCAGAGCACAGCCGAGCAAAGAGCCCAGAGCCGAGACTCGAGACGGGCCCTGAGAATATCCCCAAGCCCAGACTAGAGCCGAGCCGAGCCCAGAGCCCAGCCTAGAGCCGAGCCTCGAACCGAGCCCCGAGCCCAGCGGAGCACAGAGCCCAGAGCCGAGCCTCGAGACGAGCCCCGAGACAATCCCCAAGCCCAGCCTAGAGACGAGCCGAGCCGAGTCCAGAGCCGAACCCAGATCCGAGCCCCGAGACCAGCCTAGAGCCGAGCCGAGTCCAGAGCCGAGCCCAGAGTCGGGCGTGAGCTGAGACATGAGCCGAGCCAAGAGCAGAGCCGATCATTGAGCCCAGCCCAAAGCTGAGAGCAGACAAGTCCAGAGCCGAGCCTCGAGCCCAGCCTAGAGCCGAGTGCAGAGCCGAGCCCAGAGCCGAGTCTCGAGACGAGCCCCGAGACAATCCCCAAGCCCAGCCTAGAGCCGAGGCGAGCCGAGTCCAGATCCGAACCCAGATCCGATCCTCGAGACCAGCCTAGAGCCGAGCAGAACCCAGAGCCCAGCCTAGTGCCAAGCCCAGAGCCGAGACTCGAGCCGAGCCCCGAGCCCAGCCGAGCACAGAGACCAGAGCCGAGCCTCGAGACGGGCCCCAAGAATATCCCCAAACCCAGCCTAGAGCTGAGCCGAGCCCAGAGCCCAGCCTAGAGCCGAGCCTCGAGCCGAGCCCCGAGCCCAGCCGAGCACAGAGCCCAGAGCCGAGCCTCGACACGGGCCCCGAGAATATCCCCAAACACAGCCTAGAGCTGAGCCGAGCCCAGAGCCCAGCCTAGAGCCGAGCCTCGAGCCGAGCCCCGATCCCAGCCGAGCACAGAGCCCAGAGCCGAGCCTCGAGACGAGCCCCGAGACAATCCCCGAGCTTAGCCTAGAGCCGAGCCCTGACCCGAGCCTCGAGCCTAGCTCGGAGCCCAGCCGATCACAGAGCCCAGAGCCGAGCCTCGAGACGAGCCCCGAGCCCAGTCAAGCACAGAGCCCAGGGCCGAGCCTAGAGACGGGCCCCGAGAATATCCCGAAGCCCAGCCTAGAGCCGAGCCGAGCCCAGAGCCCAGCCTAGAGCCGAGCCTCGAGCCGAGCCCCGAACCCAGCCGAGCACAGAGCCCAGAGTCGAGACTCGAGACGAGCCCCGAAACTATCCCCAAGCCCGCCCTAGAGCCGAGGCGAGCCGAGTCCAGAGCCGAACCCAGATCCGAGCCCCGAGCCCAGCCTAGAGCCGAGCCGAGCCCAGAGCCGAGCTCAGAGTCGGGCGCGATCTGAGCCTCGAACCGAGCCAAGAGCAGAGCCGATCCCTGAGCATAGCCCAAATCCGAGAGCAGACAAGTCCAGAGCCGAGCCTCGAGCCCAGCCTACAGCCGAATCCAGAGCAGAGCCCTGAGCCCAGAGCCTCGAGACGAGCCCCGAGCCCAGCCGAGCACAGAGCCCAGAGCCGAGCCTCGAGACGAGCCCCGAGACAATCCCCAAGCCCAGCCTAGAGCCGAGGCGAGCCGAGTCCAGCGCCGAACCCAGATCCGAGCCCCGAGCCCAGCCTAGAGCCGAGCCGAGTGCAGACCGAGCCGACTCCAGAGCCGAGCCCAGAGTCGGGCGCGACCTGAGCCTCGAGCCGAGCCAAGAGCAGAGCCGATCATTGAGCCCAGCCCAAAGCCGAGAGCAGACAAGTCCAGAGCCGAGCCTCGAGCCCAGCCTAGAGCCGAGTGCAGAGCCGAGCCCAGAGCCGAGCCTCGAGACGAGCCCCGAGACAATCCCCACTCCCAGCCTAGAGCCGAGGCGAGCCGAGTCCAGAGCCGAACCCAGATCCGAGCCCCGATCCCAGCGTAGAGCCGAGCCGAGCCCAGAGCCCAGCCTAGAGCCGAGCCCTGAGCCGAGACTCGAGCCGAGCCCCGAGCCCAGCCGAGCACAGAGCCCAGAGCCGAGCCTCGAGACGAGCCCCGAGACAATCCCCAAGCCCAGCCTAGAGCCGAGGCGAGCCGAGTCCAGAGCCGAACCCAGATCCGAGTCCCGATCCCAGCGTAGAGCCGAGACGAGCCCAGAGCCCAGCCTAGAGCCGAGCCCTGAGCCGAGACTCGAGCCGAGCCCCGAGCCCAGCCTAGAGCCGAGCCGAGTCCAGACCGAGCCGAGTCCAGAGCCGAACCCAGAGTCGGGCGCGAGCTGAGCCTCGAGCCGAGCCAAGAGCAGAGCCGATCATTGAGCCCAGCCCAAAGCCGAGAGCAGACAAGTCCAGAGCCGACCCTCGAGCCCAGCCTAGAGCCGAGTGCAGAGCCGAGCCCAGAGCCGAGCCTCGAGACGAGCCCCGAGAATATCCCCAAGCCCAGCCTAGAGCCGAGGCAAGCCGAGCCCAGAGCCGAACCAGATCCGAGCACCGAGCCCAGCCTAGAGCCGAGCCGAGTCCAGAGCCGAGCCCAGAGTCGGGCGCGAGCTGAGACTCGAGCCGAGCCAAGAGCAGAGCCGATCATTGAGCCCAGCCCAAAGCCGAGAGCAGACAAGTCCAGAGCCGAGCCTCGAGCCCAGCCTAGAGCCGAGTCCAGAGCAGAGCCCTGAGCCCAGAGCCTCGAGACGAGACCCGAGCCCAGCCGAGCACAGAACCCAGAGCCGAGCCTCGAGACGAGCCCCGAGACAATCCCCAAGCCCAGCCTAGAGCCGAGGCGAGCCGAGTCCAGAGCCGAACCCAGATCCGAGCCCCGATCCCAGCGTAGAGCCGAGCCGAGCCCAGAGCCCAGCCTAGTGCCGAGCCCAGAGCCGAGCCTCGAGACGGGCCCTGAGAATATCCCCAAGCCCAGCCTAGAGCCGAGCCGAGCCCAGAGCCCAGCCTAGAGCCGAGCCTCGAGCCGAGCCCCGAGCCCAGCCGAGCACATAGCCGAGGGCCGAGCCTCGAGACGAGCCCCGAGACTATCCCCAAGCCCAGCCTAGAGCCGAGCCGAGCCGAGCCCAGAGCCGAACCCAGATCCGAGCCCCGAGCCCAGCCTAGAGCCGAGCAGAGCCCAGAGCCGAGCCCAGAGTCGGGCGCGATCTGAGCCTCGAACCGAGACAAGAGCAGAGCCGATCCCTGAGCGTAGCCCAAATCCGAGAGCAGACAAGTCCAGAGCCGAGCCTCGAGCCGAGCCCCGAGCCCAGCCGAGCCCAGAGACCAGAGCCGAGCCTCGAGACGAGCCCCGACCCCAGCCGAGCACAGAGCCCAGGGCCGAGCCTCGAGACGGGCCCCGAGACAATCCCCAAGCCAAGCCTAGAGCCGAGCCGAGCCGAGTCCAGCGCCGAACCCAGATCCGAGCACCGAGCCCAGCCTAGAGCCGAGTCGAGTCCAGAGCCGAGCCCAGAGTCGGGCGCGAGCTGAGCCTCGAGCCGAGCCAAGAGCAGAGACGATCATTGAGCCCAGCCCAAAGCCGAGAGCAGACAAGTCCAGAGCCGAGCCTCGAGCCCAGCCTAAAGCCGAGTGCAGAGCCGAGCCCAGACCCGAGCCTCGAGAGGAGCCCCGAGCCCAGCCGAGCACAGAGCCCAGAGTCGAGCCTCGAGACGAGCCCCGAGACAATCCCCAAGCCCAGCCTAGAGCCGAGGCGAGCCGATTCCAGAGCCGAACCCAGATCCGAGCCCCGAGCCCAGACTAGAGCCGAGCCGAGTCCAGAGCCGAGCCCAGAGTCGGGCGCGATCTGAGCCTCGAACCGAGCCAAGAGCAGAGCCGATCCCTGAGCATAGCCCAAATCCGAGAGCAGACAAGTCCAGAGCCGAGCCTCGAGCCCAGCCTACAGCCGAGTGCAGAGCCGAGCCCAGAGCCGAGCCTCGAGACGAGCCCCGAGACAATCCCCAAGCCCAGCCTAGAGCCGAGGCGAGCCGAGTCCAGAGCCGAACCCAGATCCGAGACCCGAGCCCAGCCTAGAGCCGAGCCGAGTCCAGAGCCGAGCCCAGAGTCGGGCGCGATCTGAGCCTCGAACCGAGCCAAGAGCAGAGCCGATCCCTGAGCATAGCCCAAATCCGAGAGCAGACAAGTCCAGAGCCGAGCCTCGAGCCCAGCCTACAGCCGAGTCCAGAGCCCAGCCTAGAGCCGAGCCTCGAGCCGAGCCCCAAACCCAGACGAGCACAGAGCCCAGAGACGAGCCTCGAGACGAGCCCCGAGACAATCCCCAAGCTTAGCCTAGAGACGAGCCCTGACCCGAGCCTCGAGCCTAGCTCCGAGACCAGCCTAGAGCCGAGCCGAGTCCAGAGCCCAGCCTAGTGCCGAGCCCAGAGCCGAGCCTCGAGCCGAGCCCAGAGCACAGCCGAGCACAGAGCCCAGAGCCGAGCCTCGAGACGAGCCCCGAGACAATCCCCAAGCCCAACCTAGAGCCGAGGCGAGCCGAGTCCAGAGCCGAACCCAGATCCGAGCCCCGAGCCCAGCCTAGAGCCGAGCCGAGCCCAGAGCCCAGCCTAGTGCCGAGCCCAGAGCCGAGCCTCGAGACGAGCCCCGACCACAGCCGAGCACAGAGCCCAGGGCCGAGCCTCGAGACGGGCCCCGAGAATATCCCGAAGCCCAGCCTAGAGCCGAGCCGAGCCCCGAGCCCAGCCGAGCACAGAGCCCAGAGCCGAGCCCAGAGTCGGGCGCGATCTGAGCCTCGAACCGAGCCAAGAGCAGAGCCGATCCCTGAGCATAGCACAAATCCGAGAGCAGACAAGTCCAGAGCCGAGCCTCGAGCCCAGCCTACAGGCGAGTCCAGAGCAGAGCCCTGAGCCCAGAGCCTCGAGACGAGCCCCGAGCCCAGCCGAGCACAGAGCCCAGAGCCGAGCCTCGAGACGAGCCCCGAGACAATCCCCAAGCCCAGCCAAGAGCCGAGGCTAGCCGAGTCCAGAGCCGAACCCAGATCCGAGCCCCGAGCCCAGCCTAGAGCCGAGCCGAGTCCAGACCGAGCCGAGTCCAGAGCCGAGCCCAGAGTCGGGCGCGAGCTAAGTCTCGAGCCGAGCCAAGAGCAGAGCCGATCATTGAGCCCAGCCCAAAGCCGAGAGCAGACAAGTCCAGAGCCGAACCTCGAGCCCAGCCTACAGCCGAGTGCAGAGCCGAGCCCTGAGCCCAGAGCCTCGAGACGAGCCCCGAGCCCAGCCCAGCACAGAACCCAGAGCCGAGCATCGAGACGAGCCCCGAGACAATCCCCAAGCCCAGCCTAGAGCCGACGCGAGCCGTGTCCAGAGCCGAACCCTGATCCGAGCCCCGATCCCAGCGTAGATCCGAGCCGAGCCCAGAGCCCAGCCTAGTGCCGAGCCCAGAGCCGAGCCTCGAGCCGAGCCCAGAGCACAGCCGAGCAAAGAGCCCAGAGCCGAGACTCGAGACGGGCCCTGAGAATATCCCCAAGCCCAGACTAGAGCCGAGCCGAGCCCAGAGCCCAGCCTAGAGCCGAGCCTCGAACCGAGCCCCGAGCCCAGCGGAGCACAGAGCCCAGAGCCGAGCCTCGAGACGAGCCCCGAGACAATCCCCAAGCCCAGCCTAGAGACGAGCCGAGCCGAGTCCAGAGCCGAACCCAGATCCGAGCCCCGAGACCAGCCTAGAGCCGAGCCGAGTCCAGAGCCGAGCCCAGAGTCGGGCGTGAGCTGAGACATGAGCCGAGCCAAGAGCAGAGCCGATCATTGAGCCCAGCCCAAAGCTGAGAGCAGACAAGTCCAGAGCCGAGCCTCGAGCCCAGCCTAGAGCCGAGTGCAGAGCCGAGCCCAGAGCCGAGTCTCGAGACGAGCCCCGAGACAATCCCCAAGCCCAGCCTAGAGCCGAGGCGAGCCGAGTCCAGATCCGAACCCAGATCCGATCCTCGAGACCAGCCTAGAGCCGAGCAGAACCCAGAGCCCAGCCTAGTGCCAAGCCCAGAGCCGAGACTCGAGCCGAGCCCCGAGCCCAGCCGAGCACAGAGACCAGAGCCGAGCCTCGAGACGGGCCCCAAGAATATCCCCAAACCCAGCCTAGAGCTGAGCCGAGCCCAGAGCCCAGCCTAGAGCCGAGCCTCGAGCCGAGCCCCGAGCCCAGCCGAGCACAGAGCCCAGAGCCGAGCCTCGACACGGGCCCCGAGAATATCCCCAAACACAGCCTAGAGCTGAGCCGAGCCCAGAGCCCAGCCTAGAGCCGAGCCTCGAGCCGAGCCCCGATCCCAGCCGAGCACAGAGCCCAGAGCCGAGCCTCGAGACGAGCCCCGAGACAATCCCCGAGCTTAGCCTAGAGCCGAGCCCTGACCCGAGCCTCGAGCCTAGCTCGGAGCCCAGCCGATCACAGAGCCCAGAGCCGAGCCTCGAGACGAGCCCCGAGCCCAGTCAAGCACAGAGCCCAGGGCCGAGCCTAGAGACGGGCCCCGAGAATATCCCGAAGCCCAGCCTAGAGCCGAGCCGAGCCCAGAGCCCAGCCTAGAGCCGAGCCTCGAGCCGAGCCCCGAACCCAGCCGAGCACAGAGCCCAGAGTCGAGACTCGAGACGAGCCCCGAAACTATCCCCAAGCCCGCCCTAGAGCCGAGGCGAGCCGAGTCCAGAGCCGAACCCAGATCCGAGCCCCGAGCCCAGCCTAGAGCCGAGCCGAGCCCAGAGCCGAGCTCAGAGTCGGGCGCGATCTGAGCCTCGAACCGAGCCAAGAGCAGAGCCGATCCCTGAGCATAGCCCAAATCCGAGAGCAGACAAGTCCAGAGCCGAGCCTCGAGCCCAGCCTACAGCCGAATCCAGAGCAGAGCCCTGAGCCCAGAGCCTCGAGACGAGCCCCGAGCCCAGCCGAGCACAGAGCCCAGAGCCGAGCCTCGAGACGAGCCCCGAGACAATCCCCAAGCCCAGCCTAGAGCCGAGGCGAGCCGAGTCCAGCGCCGAACCCAGATCCGAGCCCCGAGCCCAGCCTAGAGCCGAGCCGAGTGCAGACCGAGCCGACTCCAGAGCCGAGCCCAGAGTCGGGCGCGACCTGAGCCTCGAGCCGAGCCAAGAGCAGAGCCGATCATTGAGCCCAGCCCAAAGCCGAGAGCAGACAAGTCCAGAGCCGAGCCTCGAGCCCAGCCTAGAGCCGAGTGCAGAGCCGAGCCCAGAGCCGAGCCTCGAGACGAGCCCCGAGACAATCCCCACTCCCAGCCTAGAGCCGAGGCGAGCCGAGTCCAGAGCCGAACCCAGATCCGAGCCCCGATCCCAGCGTAGAGCCGAGCCGAGCCCAGAGCCCAGCCTAGAGCCGAGCCCTGAGCCGAGACTCGAGCCGAGCCCCGAGCCCAGCCGAGCACAGAGCCCAGAGCCGAGCCTCGAGACGAGCCCCGAGACAATCCCCAAGCCCAGCCTAGAGCCGAGGCGAGCCGAGTCCAGAGCCGAACCCAGATCCGAGTCCCGATCCCAGCGTAGAGCCGAGACGAGCCCAGAGCCCAGCCTAGAGCCGAGCCCTGAGCCGAGACTCGAGCCGAGCCCCGAGCCCAGCCTAGAGCCGAGCCGAGTCCAGACCGAGCCGAGTCCAGAGCCGAACCCAGAGTCGGGCGCGAGCTGAGCCTCGAGCCGAGCCAAGAGCAGAGCCGATCATTGAGCCCAGCCCAAAGCCGAGAGCAGACAAGTCCAGAGCCGACCCTCGAGCCCAGCCTAGAGCCGAGTGCAGAGCAGAGCACAGAGCCGAGCCTCGAGACGAGCCCCGAGAATATCCCCAAGCCCAGCCTAGAGCCGAGGCAAGCCGAGCCCAGAGCCGAACCAGATCCGAGCACCGAGCCCAGCCTAGAGCCGAGCCGAGTCCAGAGCCGAGCCCAGAGTCGGGCGCGAGCTGAGACTCGAGCCGAGCCAAGAGCAGAGCCGATCATTGAGCCCAGCCCAAAGCCGAGAGCAGACAAGTCCAGAGCCGAGCCTCGAGCCCAGCCTAGAGCCGAGTCCAGAGCAGAGCCCTGAGCCCAGAGCCTCGAGACGAGACCCGAGCCCAGCCGAGCACAGAACCCAGAGCCGAGCCTCGAGACGAGCCCCGAGACAATCCCCAAGCCCAGCCTAGAGCCGAGGCGAGCCGAGTCCAGAGCCGAACCCAGATCCGAGCCCCGATCCCAGCGTAGAGCCGAGCCGAGCCCAGAGCCCAGCCTAGTGCCGAGCCCAGAGCCGAGCCTCGAGACGGGCCCTGAGAATATCCCCAAGCCCAGCCTAGAGCCGAGCCGAGCCCAGAGCCCAGCCTAGAGCCGAGCCTCGAGCCGAGCCCCGAGCCCAGCCGAGCACATAGCCGAGGGCCGAGCCTCGAGACGAGCCCCGAGACTATCCCCAAGCCCAGCCTAGAGCCGAGCCGAGCCGAGCCCAGAGCCGAACCCAGATCCGAGCCCCGAGCCCAGCCTAGAGCCGAGCAGAGCCCAGAGCCGAGCCCAGAGTCGGGCGCGATCTGAGCCTCGAACCGAGACAAGAGCAGAGCCGATCCCTGAGCGTAGCCCAAATCCGAGAGCAGACAAGTCCAGAGCCGAGCCTCGAGCCGAGCCCCGAGCCCAGCCGAGCCCAGAGACCAGAGCCGAGCCTCGAGACGAGCCCCGACCCCAGCCGAGCACAGAGCCCAGGGCCGAGCCTCGAGACGGGCCCCGAGACAATCCCCAAGCCAAGCCTAGAGCCGAGCCGAGCCGAGTCCAGCGCCGAACCCAGATCCGAGCACCGAGCCCAGCCTAGAGCCGAGTCGAGTCCAGAGCCGAGCCCAGAGTCGGGCGCGAGCTGAGCCTCGAGCCGAGCCAAGAGCAGAGACGATCATTGAGCCCAGCCCAAAGCCGAGAGCAGACAAGTCCAGAGCCGAGCCTCGAGCCCAGCCTAAAGCCGAGTGCAGAGCCGAGCCCAGACCCGAGCCTCGAGAGGAGCCCCGAGCCCAGCCGAGCACAGAGCCCAGAGTCGAGCCTCGAGACGAGCCCCGAGACAATCCCCAAGCCCAGCCTAGAGCCGAGGCGAGCCGATTCCAGAGCCGAACCCAGATCCGAGCCCCGAGCCCAGACTAGAGCCGAGCCGAGTCCAGAGCCGAGCCCAGAGTCGGGCGCGATCTGAGCCTCGAACCGAGCCAAGAGCAGAGCCGATCCCTGAGCATAGCCCAAATCCGAGAGCAGACAAGTCCAGAGCCGAGCCTCGAGCCCAGCCTACAGCCGAGTCCAGAGCCCAGCCTAGAGCCGAGCCTCGAGCCGAGCCCCGAACCCAGACGAGCACAGAGCCCAGAGACGAGCCTCGAGACGAGCCCCGAGACAATCCCCAAGCTTAGCCTAGAGACGAGCCCTGACCCGAGCGTCGAGCCTAGCTCCGACACCAGCCTAGAGCCGAGCCGAGTCCAGAGCCGAGCCCAGAGTCGGGCGCGATCTGAGCCTCGAACCGAGCCAAGAGCAGAGCCGATCCCTGAGCATAGCACAAATCCGAGAGCAGACAAGTCCAGAGCCGAGCCTCGAGCCCAGCCTAGAGCCGAGTGCAGAGCCGAGCCCAGAGCCGAGCCTCGAGACGAGCCCCGAGAATATCCCCAAGCCCAGCCTAGAGCCGAGGCAAGTCGAGCCCAGAGCCGAACCAGATCCGAGCACCGAGCCCAGCCTAGAGCCGAGCCTCGAGCCGAGCCCCGAGCCCAGCCGAGCACAGAGCCCAGAGACGAGCCTCGAGACGAGCCCCGAGACAATCCCCAAGCCCAGCCTAGTGCCGAGGCGAGCCGAGTCCAGAGCCGAACCCAGATCCGAGCCCCGATCCCAGCGTAGAGTCGAGCCGAGCCCAGAGCCCAGCCTAGAGCCGAGCCCTGAGCCGAGACTCGAGCCGAGCCCCGAGCCCAGCCGAGCACAGAGCCCAGAGCCGAGCCTCGAGACGAGCCCCGAGACAATCCCCAAGCCAAGCCTAGAGCCGAGCCGAGCCGAGTCCAGCGCCGAACCCAGATCCGAGCACCGAGCCCAGCCTAGAGCCGAGTCGAGTCCAGAGCCGAGCCCAGAGTCGGGCGCGAGCTGAGCCTCGAGCCGAGCCAAGAGCAGAGACGATCATTGAGCCCAGCCCAAAGCCGAGAGCAGACAAGTCCAGAGCCGAGCCTCGAGCCCAGCCTAAAGCCGAGTGCAGAGCCGAGCCCAGACCCGAGCCTCGAGAGGAGCCCCGAGCCCAGCCGAGCACAAAGCCCAGAGTCGAGCCTCGAGACGAGCCCCGAGACAATCCCCAAGCCCAGCCTAGAGCCGAGGCGAGCCGATTCCAGAGCCGAACCCAGATCCGAGCCCCGAGCCCAGACTAGAGCCGAGCCGAGTCCAGAGCCGAGCCCAGAGTCGGGCGCGATCTGAGCCTCGAACCGAGCCAAGAGCAGAGCCGATCCCTGAGCATAGCCCAAATCCGAGAGCAGACAAGTCCAGAGCCGAGCCTCGAGCCCAGCCTACAGCCGAGTCCAGAGCCCAGCCTAGAGCCGAGCCTCGAGCCGAGCCCCGAACCCAGACGAGCACAGAGCCCAGAGACGAGCCTCGAGACGAGCCCCGAGACAATCCCCAAGCTTAGCCTAGAGACGAGCCCTGACCCGAGCGTCGAGCCTAGCTCCGACACCAGCCTAGAGCCGAGCCGAGTCCAGAGCCGAGCCCAGAGTCGGGCGCGATCTGAGCCTCGAACCGAGCCAAGAGCAGAGCCGATCCCTGAGCATAGCACAAATCCGAGAGCAGACAAGTCCAGAGCCGAGCCTCGAGCCCAGCCTAGAGCCGAGTGCAGAGCCGAGCCCAGAGCCGAGCCTCGAGACGAGCCCCGAGAATATCCCCAAGCCCAGCCTAGAGCCGAGGCAAGCCGAGCCCAGAGCCGAACCAGATCCGAGCACCGAGCCCAGCCTAGAGCCGAGCCGAGTCCAGAGCCGAGCCCAGAGTCGGGCGCGAGCTGAGACTCGAGCCGAGCCAAGAGCAGAGCCGATCATTGAGCCCAGCCCAAAGCCGAGAGCAGACAAGTCCAGAGCCGAGCCTCGAGCCCAGCCTAGAGCCGAGTCCAGAGCAGAGCCCTGAGCCCAGAGCCTCGAGACGAGACCCGAGCCCAGCCGAGCACAGAACCCAGAGCCGAGCCTCGAGACGAGCCCCGAGACAATCCCCAAGCCCAGCCTAGAGCCGAGGCGAGCCGAGTCCAGAGCCGAACCCAGATCCGAGCCCCGATCCCAGCGTAGAGCCGAGCCGAGCCCAGAGCCCAGCCTAGTGCCGAGCCCAGAGCCGAGCCTCGAGACGGGCCCTGAGAATATCCCCAAGCCCAGCCTAGAGCCGAGCCGAGCCCAGAGCCCAGCCTAGAGCCGAGCCTCGAGCCGAGCCCCGAGCCCAGCCGAGCACATAGCCGAGGGCCGAGCCTCGAGACGAGCCCCGAGACTATCCCCAAGCCCAGCCTAGAGCCGAGCCGAGCCGAGCCCAGAGCCGAACCCAGATCCGAGCCCCGAGCCCAGCCTAGAGCCGAGCAGAGCCCAGAGCCGAGCCCAGAGTCGGGCGCGATCTGAGCCTCGAACCGAGACAAGAGCAGAGCCGATCCCTGAGCGTAGCCCAAATCCGAGAGCAGACAAGTCCAGAGCCGAGCCTCGAGCCGAGCCCCGAGCCCAGCCGAGCCCAGAGACCAGAGCCGAGCCTCGAGACGAGCCCCGACCCCAGCCGAGCACAGAGCCCAGGGCCGAGCCTCGAGACGGGCCCCGAGACAATCCCCAAGCCAAGCCTAGAGCCGAGCCGAGCCGAGTCCAGCGCCGAACCCAGATCCGAGCACCGAGCCCAGCCTAGAGCCGAGTCGAGTCCAGAGCCGAGCCCAGAGTCGGGCGCGAGCTGAGCCTCGAGCCGAGCCAAGAGCAGAGACGATCATTGAGCCCAGCCCAAAGCCGAGAGCAGACAAGTCCAGAGCCGAGCCTCGAGCCCAGCCTAAAGCCGAGTGCAGAGCCGAGCCCAGACCCGAGCCTCGAGAGGAGCCCCGAGCCCAGCCGAGCACAGAGCCCAGAGTCGAGCCTCGAGACGAGCCCCGAGACAATCCCCAAGCCCAGCCTAGAGCCGAGGCGAGCCGATTCCAGAGCCGAACCCAGATCCGAGCCCCGAGCCCAGACTAGAGCCGAGCCGAGTCCAGAGCCGAGCCCAGAGTCGGGCGCGATCTGAGCCTCGAACCGAGCCAAGAGCAGAGCCGATCCCTGAGCATAGCCCAAATCCGAGAGCAGACAAGTCCAGAGCCGAGCCTCGAGCCCAGCCTACAGCCGAGTCCAGAGCCCAGCCTAGAGCCGAGCCTCGAGCCGAGCCCCGAACCCAGACGAGCACAGAGCCCAGAGACGAGCCTCGAGACGAGCCCCGAGACAATCCCCAAGCTTAGCCTAGAGACGAGCCCTGACCCGAGCGTCGAGCCTAGCTCCGACACCAGCCTAGAGCCGAGCCGAGTCCAGAGCCGAGCCCAGAGTCGGGCGCGATCTGAGCCTCGAACCGAGCCAAGAGCAGAGCCGATCCCTGAGCATAGCACAAATCCGAGAGCAGACAAGTCCAGAGCCGAGCCTCGAGCCCAGCCTAGAGCCGAGTGCAGAGCCGAGCCCAGAGCCGAGCCTCGAGACGAGCCCCGAGAATATCCCCAAGCCCAGCCTAGAGCCGAGGCAAGCCGAGCCCAGAGCCGAACCAGATCCGAGCACCGAGCCCAGCCTAGAGCCGAGCCTCGAGCCGAGCCCCGAGCCCAGCCGAGCACAGAGCCCAGAGACGAGCCTCGAGACGAGCCCCGAGACAATCCCCAAGCCCAGCCTAGAGCCGAGGCGAGCCGAGTCCAGAGCCGAACCCAGATCCGAGCCCCGATCCCAGCGTAGAGTCGAGCCGAGCCCAGAGCCCAGCCTAGAGCCGAGCCCTGAGCCGAGACTCGAGCCGAGCCCCGAGCCCAGCCGAGCACAGAGCCCAGAGCCGAGCCTCGAGACGAGCCCCGAGACAATCCCCAAGCCAAGCCTAGAGCCGAGCCGAGCCGAGTCCAGCGCCGAACCCAGATCCGAGCACCGAGCCCAGCCTAGAGCCGAGTCGAGTCCAGAGCCGAGCCCAGAGTCGGGCGCGAGCTGAGCCTCGAGCCGAGCCAAGAGCAGAGACGATCATTGAGCCCAGCCCAAAGCCGAGAGCAGACAAGTCCAGAGCCGAGCCTCGAGCCCAGCCTAAAGCCGAGTGCAGAGCCGAGCCCAGACCCGAGCCTCGAGAGGAGCCCCGAGCCCAGCCGAGCACAAAGCCCAGAGTCGAGCCTCGAGACGAGCCCCGAGACAATCCCCAAGCCCAGCCTAGAGCCGAGGCGAGCCGATTCCAGAGCCGAACCCAGATCCGAGCCCCGAGCCCAGACTAGAGCCGAGCCGAGTCCAGAGCCGAGCCCAGAGTCGGGCGCGATCTGAGCCTCGAACCGAGCCAAGAGCAGAGCCGATCCCTGAGCATAGCCCAAATCCGAGAGCAGACAAGTCCAGAGCCGAGCCTCGAGCCCAGCCTACAGCCGAGTCCAGAGCCCAGCCTAGAGCCGAGCCTCGAGCCGAGCCCCGAACCCAGACGAGCACAGAGCCCAGAGACGAGCCTCGAGACGAGCCCCGAGACAATCCCCAAGCTTAGCCTAGAGACGAGCCCTGACCCGAGCGTCGAGCCTAGCTCCGACACCAGCCTAGAGCCGAGCCGAGTCCAGAGCCGAGCCCAGAGTCGGGCGCGATCTGAGCCTCGAACCGAGCCAAGAGCAGAGCCGATCCCTGAGCATAGCACAAATCCGAGAGCAGACAAGTCCAGAGCCGAGCCTCGAGCCCAGCCTAGAGCCGAGTGCAGAGCCGAGCCCAGAGCCGAGCCTCGAGACGAGCCCCGAGAATATCCCCAAGCCCAGCCTAGAGCCGAGGCAAGCCGAGCCCAGAGCCGAACCAGATCCGAGCACCGAGCCCAGCCTAGAGCCGAGCCGAGTCCAGAGCCGAGCCCAGAGTCGGGCGCGAGCTGAGACTCGAGCCGAGCCAAGAGCAGAGCCGATCATTGAGCCCAGCCCAAAGCCGAGAGCAGACAAGTCCAGAGCCGAGCCTCGAGCCCAGCCTACAGCCGAGTCCAGAGCAGAGCCCTGAGCCCAGAGCCTCGAGACGAGACCCGAGCCCAGCCGAGCACAGAACCCAGAGCCGAGCCTCGAGACGAGCCCCGAGACAATCCCCAAGCCCAGCCTAGAGCCGAGGCGAGCCGAGTCCAGAGCCGAACCCAGATCCGAGCCCCGATCCCAGCGTAGAGCCGAGCCGAGCCCAGAGCCCAGCCTAGTGCCGAGCCCCGAGCCGAGCCTCGAGACGGGCCCTGAGAATATCCCCAAGCCCAGCCTAGAGCCGAGCCGAGCCCAGAGCCCAGCCTAGAGCCGAGCCTCGAGCCGAGCCCCGAGCCCAGCCGAGCACAGAGCCGAGAGCCGAGCCTCGAGACGAGCCCCGAGACAATCCCCAAGCCCACCCTAGAGCCGAGGCAAGCCGAGCCCAGAGCCGAACCAGATCCGAGCACCGAGCCCAGCCTAGAGCCGAGCCGAGTCCAGAGCCGAGCCCAGAGTCGGGCGCGAGCTGAGCCTCGAGCCGAGCCAAGAGCAGAGACGATCATTGAGCCCAGCCCAAAGCCGAGAGCAGACAAGTCCAGAGCCGAGCCTCGAGCCCAGCCTAAAGCCGAGTGCAGAGCCGAGCCCAGACCCGAGCCTCGAGAGGAGCCCCGAGCCCAGCCGAGCACAGAGCCCAGAGTCGAGCCTCGAGACGAGCCCCGAGACAATCCCCAAGCCCAGCCTAGAGCCGAGGCGAGCCGATTCCAGAGCCGAACCCAGATCCGAGCCCCGAGCCCAGCCTAGAACCGAGCCGAGTCCAGACCGAGCCGAGTCCAGAGCCGAGCCCAGAGTCGGGCGCGATCTGAGCCTCGAACCGAGCCAAGAGCAGAGCCGATCCCTGAGCATAGCCCAAATCCGAGAGCAGACAAGTCCAGACCCGAGCCTCGAGCCCAGCCTACAGCCGAGTCCAGAGCCCAGCCTAGAGCCGAGCCTCGAGCCGAGCCCCGAACCCAGACGAGCACAGAGCCCAGAGACGAGCCTCGAGACGAGCCCCGAGACAATCCCCAAGCTTAGCCTAGAGACGAGCCCTGACGCGAGCGTCGAGCCTAGCTCCGACACCAGCCTAGAGCCGAGCCGAGTCCAGAGCCGAGCCCAGAGTCGGGCGCGATCTGAGCCTCGAACCGAGCCAAGAGCAGAGCCGATCCCTGAGCATAGCACAAATCCGAGAGCAGACAAGTCCAGAGCCGAGCCTCGAGCCCAGCCTAGAGCCGAGTCCAGAGCCCAGCCTAGAGCCGAGCCTCGAGCCGAGCCCCGAGCCCAGCCGAGCACAGAGCCGAGAGCCGAGCCTCGAGACGAGCCCCGAGACAATCCCCAAGCCCAACCTAGAGCCGAGGCGAGCCGAGTCCAGAGCCGAACCCAGATCCGAGAACCGAGCCCAGCCTAGAGCCGAGCCGAGCCCAGAGCCCAGCCTAGTGCCGAGCCCAGAGCCGAGCCTCGAGACGGGCCCCGAGAATATCCCGAAGCCCAGCCTAGAGCCGAGCCGAGCCCAGAGCCCAGCCTAGAGCCGAGCCTCGAGCCGAGCCCCGAGCCCAGCCGAGCCCCGAGCCCAGAGCCGAGCCCAGAGTCGGGCGCGATCTGAGCCTCGAACCGAGCCAAGAGCAGAGCCGATCCCTGAGCATAGCACAAATCCGAGAGCAGACAAGTCCAGAGCCGAGCCTCGAGCCGAGCCCCGAGCCTAGCCGAGCACAGAGACCAGAGCCGAGCCTCGAGACGAGCCCCGAAACAATCCCCAAGCCCACCCTAGAGCCGAGGCGAGCCGAGTCCAGAGCCGAACCCAGATCCGAGCCCCGAACCTAGCCTAGAGCCGAGCCCAGAGCCGAACCCAGATCCGAGCACCGAGCCCAGCCTAGAGCCGAGCCGAGTCCAGAGCCGAGCCCAGAGTCGGGCGCGATCTGAGCCTCGAGACGAGCCAAGAGCAGAGCCGATCCCTGAGCCCAGCCCAAAGCTGACAGCAGACAAGCCCAGAGCCGAGCCTCGAGCCCAGCCTAGAGCCGAGTGCAGAGCCGAGCCCAGAGCCGAGCCTCGAGCCGAGCCCCGTGCCCAGCCGAGCACAGAGCCCAGAGCCGAGCGTCGAGACGGGCCCCGAGACAATCCCCAAGCCCAGCCTAGAGCCGAGCCGAGCCCAGAGCCCAGCCTAGAGCCAAGCCTCGAGCAGAGCCCCGAGCCCAGCCTAGAGCCGAACGGAGTCCAGAGCCGAGCCCAGAGTCGGGCGCGACCTGAGACTCGAGCCGAGCCAAGAGCAGAGCCGATCATTGACCCCAGTCCAAAGCCGAGAGCAGACAAGTCCAGAGCCGAGCCTCGAGCCCAGCCTAGAGCCGAGTGCAGAGCCGAGCCCAGAGCCGAGCCTCGAGACGAGCCCCGAGACAATCCCCAAGCCCAGCCTAGAGCCGAGGCGAGCCGAGTCCAGAGCCGAACCCAGATCCGAGCCCCGAGCCCAGCCTAGAGCCGAGCCGAGTCCAGACCGAGCCGAGTCCAGAGCCGAGCCCAGAGTCGGGCGCGAGCGAAGTCTCGAGCCGAGCCAAGAGCAGAGCCAATCATTGAGCCCAGCCCAAAGCCGAGATCAGACAAGTCCAGAGCCGAGCCTCGAGCCCAGCCTACAGCCGAGTGCAGAGCCGAGCCCAGAGCCGAGCCTCGAGACGAGCCCCGAGACAATCCCCAAGCCCAGCCTAGAGCCGAGACGAGCCGAGTCCAGAGCCGAACCCAGATCCGAGCCCCGAGCCCAGCCTAGAGCCGAGCCGAGCCCAGAGCCCAGCCTAGTGCCGAGCCCAGAGCCGAGCCTCGAGCCGATCTCCGAGCCCAGCCTAGCACAGAGCCCAGAGCCGAGCCTAGAGACGGGCCCCGAGAATATCCCGAAACCCAGCCTAGAGCCGAGCCGAGCCCAGAGCCCAGCCTAGAGCCGAGGCGAGCCGAGTCCAGAGCCGAACCCAGATCCGAGCCCCGATCCCAGCGTAGAGTCGAGCCGAGCCCAGAGCCCAGCCTAGAGCCGAGCCCTGAGCCGAGACTCGAGCCGAGCCCCGAGCCCAGCCGAACACAGAGCCGAGAGCCGAGCCTCGAGACGAGCCCCGAGACAATCCCCAAGCCCAGCCTAGAGCCGAGCCGAGCCGAGTCCAGCGCGGAACCCAGATCCGAGCCCCGAGCCCAGCCTAGAGCCGAGCCGAGTCCAGAGCCGAGCCCAGAGTCGGGCGTGAGCTGAGCCTCGAGCCGAGCAAAGAGCAGAACCGATCATTGAGCCCAGCCCAAAGCCGAGAGCAGACAAGTCCAGAGCCGAGCCCCGAGCCCAGCCTACAGCCGAGTCCAGAGCAGAGCCCTGAGCCCAGAGCCTCGAGACGAGCTACGAGCCCAGCCGAGCACAGAACCCAGAGCCGAGCCTCGAGACGGGCCCCAAGAATATCCCCAAACCCAGCCTAGAGCTAAGCCGAACCCAGAGCCCAGCCTAGAGCCGAGCCTCGAGCCGAGACCCGAACCCAGCCGAGCACAGAGCCCAGAGCCGAGCCTCGAGGCGGGCCCCGGGAATATCCCCAAGCCCAGCCTAGAGCTGAGCCAAGCCCAGAGCCCAGCCTAGAGCCGAGCCTCGAGCCGAGCCCCGAACGCAGCCGAGCACAGAGCCCAGAGACGAGCCTCGAGACGAGCCCCGAGACAATCCCCAAGCTTAGCCTAGAGCCGAGCCCTGACCCGAGCCTCGAGCCTAGCTCCGAGCCCAGCCGAGCACAGAGCCCAGAGCCGAGCCTCGAGACGAGCCCCGAGACAATCCCCAAGCCCACCCTAGAGCCGAGGCGTGCCGAGTCCAGAGCCGAACCCAGATCCGAGCCCCGAGCCCAGCCTAGAGCCGAGCCGAGCCCAGAGCCCAGCCTAGTGCCGAGCCCAGAGCCGAGCCTCGAGACGAGCCCCGACCCCAGCCGAGCACAGAGCCCAGGGCCGAGCCTCGAGACGGGCCCCGAGAATATCCCCAAGCCCAGCCTAGAGCCGAGCCGAGCCCAGAGCCCAGCCTAGAGCCGAGCCTCGAGCCAAGCCCCGAGCCCAGCCGAGCACAGAGCCCAGAGCCGAGCCTCGAGACGAGCCCCGAGACAATCCCCAAGCCCAGCCTAGAGCACAGGAGAGCCGAGTCCAGAGCCGAACCCAGATCCGAGCCCCGATCCCAGCGTAGAGTCGAGCCGAGCCCAGAGCCCAGCCTAGAGCCGAGCCCTGAGCCGATACTCGAGCCGAGCCCCGAGCACAGCCGAGCACAGAGCCGAGAGCCGAGCCTCGAGACGAGCCCCGAGACAATCCCCAAGCCCAGCCTAGCGCCGAGCCGAGCCCAGAGCCCAGCCTAGAGCCGAGCCTCGAGCAGAGCCCCGAGTCCAGCCTAGAGCCGAACGGAGTCCAGAGCCGAGCCCAGAGTCGGGCGCGACCTGAGACTCGAGCCGAGCCAAGAGCAGAGCCGATCATTGACCCCAGTCCAAAGCCGAGAGCAGACAAGTCCAGAGCCGAGCCTCGAGCCCAGCCTAGAGCCGAGTGCAGAGCCGAGCCCAGAGCCGAGCCTCGAGACGAGCCCCGAGACAATCCCCAAGCCCAGCCTAGAGCCGAGGCGAGCCGAGTCCAGAGCCGAACCCAGATCCGAGCCCCGAGCCCAGCCTAGAGCCGAGCCGAGCCCAGAGCCGAGCCCAGAGTCTGGCGCGATCTGAGCCTCGAACCGAGCCAAGAGCAGAGCCGATCCCTGAGCATAGCCGAAATCCGAGAGCAGACAAGTCCAGAGCCGAGCCTCGAGCCCAGCCTACAGCCGAGTCCAGAGCAGATCCCTGAGCCCAGAGCCTCGAGACGAGCCCCGAGCCCAGCCGAGCACAGAGACCAGAGCCGAGCCTCGAGACGAGCCCCGAGACAATCCCCAAGCCCAGCCAAGAGCCGAGGCGAGCCGAGTCCAGAGCCGAACCCAGATCCGAGCCCCGAGCCCAGCCTAGAGCCGAGCCGAGTCCAGACCGAGCCGAGTCCAGAGCCGAGCCCAGAGTCGGGCGCGAGCGAAGTCTCGAGCCGAGCCAAGAGCAGAGCCGATCATTGAGCCCAGCCTAAAGCCGAGAGCAGACAAGTCCAGAGCCGAGCCTCGAGCCCAGCCTAGAGCCGAGTGCAGAGCCGAGCCCAGAGCCGAGCCTCGAGACGAGCCCCGAGACAATCCACAAGCCCAGCCTAGAGCCGAGACGAGCCGAGTCCAGAGCCGAACCCAGATCCGAGCCCCGAGCCCAGCCTAGAGCCGAGCCGAGCCCAGAGCCCAGCCTAGTGCCGAGCCCAGAGCCGAGCCTCGAGCCGATCTCCGAGCCCAGCCTAGCACAGAGCCCAGAGCCGAGCCTAGAGACGGGCCCCGAGAATATCCCCGAGCCCAGCGTAGAGTCGAGCCGAGCCCAGAGCCCAGCCTAGAGCCGAGCCGTGAGCCGAGCCTCGAGCCGAGCCCCGAGCCCAGCCGAACACAGAGCCGAGAGCCGAGCCTCGAGACGAGAACCGAGACAATCCCCAAGCCCAGCCTAGAGCCGAGGCGAGCCGAGTCCAGAGCCGAACCCAGATCCGAGCCCCGAGCCCAGCCTAGAGCCGAGCCGAGTCCAGAGCCGAGCCCAGAGTCGGGCGCGATCCCAGCGTAGAGCCGAGCCGAGCCCAGAGCCCAGCCTAGTGCCGAGCCCAGAGCCGAGCCTCGAGACGGGCCCTGAGAATATCCCCAAGCGCAGCCTAGAGCCGAGCCGAGCCCAGAGCCCAGCCTAGAGCCGAGCCTCGAGCCGAGCCCCGAGCCCAGCCAAGCACAGAGCCGAGAGCCGAGCCTCGAGACGAGCCCCGAGACAATCCCCAAGCCCAGCCTAGAGACGAGCCGAGCCGAGTCCAGAGCCGAACCCAGATCCGAGCCCCGAGCCCAGCCTAGAGCCGAGCCGAGTCCAGAGCCGAGCCCAGGGTCGGGCGCGATCTGAGACTCGAACCGAGCCAAGAGCAGAGCCGATCCCTGAGCATAGCCCAAATCCGAGAGCAGACAAGTCCAGAGCCGAGCCTCGAGCCCAGCCTACAGCCGAGTCCAGAGCCCAGCCTAGAGCCGAGCCTCGAGCCGAGCCCCGAGCCCAGCCGAGCCCCGAGCCCAGAGCCGAGCCTCGAGACGAGCCTCGAGACAATCCCCAAGCCCAGCCTAGAGCCGAGGCGAGCCGAGTCCAGAGCCGAACCCAGATCCGAGCACCGAGCCCAGCCTAGAGCCGAGCAGAGCCCAGAGCCGAGCCCAGAGTCGGGCGCGATCTGAGCCTCGAACCGAGACAAGAGCAGAGCCGATCCCTGAGCGTAGCCCAAATCCGAGAGCAGACAAGTCCAGAGCCGAGCCTCGAGACCAGCCTACAGCCGAGTCCAGAGCAGAGCCCTGAGCCCAGAGCCTCGAGACGAGCCCCGAGACTATCCCCAAGCCCACCCTAGAGCCGAGGCGAGCCGAGTCCAGAGCCGAACCCAGATCCGAGAACCGAGCCCAGCCTAGAGCCGAGCCGAGCCCAGAGCCCAGCCTAGTGCCGAGCCCAGAGACGAGCCTCGAGGCGATCTCCGAGCCCAGCCTAGCACAGAGCCCAGAGCCGAGCCTAGAGACGGGCCCCGAGAATATCCCCAAGCCCAGCCTAGAGCCGAGCCGAGCCCAGAGCCCAGCCTAGAGCCGAGCCTCGAGCCGAGCCCCGAGCCCAGCCGAGCACAGAGCCCAGAGCCGAGCCTCGAGACGAGCCCCGAGACAATCCCCAAGCCCAGCCTAGAGCCGAGGCGAGCCGAGTCCAGAGCCGAACCCAGATCCGAGCCCCGATCCCAGCGTAGAGTCGAGCCGAGCCCAGAGCCCAGCCTAGAGCCGAGCCCTGAGCCGAGACTCGAGCCGAGCCCCGAGCCCAGCCGAGCACAGAGCCCAGAGCCGAGCCTCGAGACGAGCCCCGAGACAATCCCCAAGCCAAGCCTAGAGCCGAGCCGAGCCGAGTCCAGCGCCGAACCCAGATCCGAGCCCCGAGCCCAGCCTAGAGCCGAGCCGAGTCCAGAGCCGAGCCCAGAGTCGGGCGCGAGCTGAGCCTCGAGCCGAGTCAAGAGCAGAGACGATCATTGAGCCCAGCCCAAAGCCGAGAGCAGACAAGTCCAGAGCCGAGCCTCGAGCCCAGCCTAGAGCCGAGTGCAGAGCCGAGCCCAGACCCGAGCCTCGAGACGAGCCCCGAGCCCATCCGAGCACAGAACCCAGAGCCGAGCCTCGAGACGAGCGCCGAGACAATCCCCAAGCACAGCCTAGAGCCGAGGCGAGCCGAGTCCAGGGCCGAACCCAGATCCGAGCCCCGAGCCCAGCCTAGAGCCGAGCCGAGCCCAGAGCCCATCCTAGTGCCGAGCCCAGAGCCGAGCCTCGAGCCGAGCCCCGAGCCCAGCCGAGCACAGAGCCCAGAGCCGAGCCTCGAGCCGAGCCCCGAGACAATCCCCAAGCCCAGCCTAGAGCCGAGGCGAGCCGAGTCCAGAGCCGAACCCAGATCCGAACCCCGAGACCAGCCTAGAGCCGAACCGAGCCCAGAGCCCAGCCTAGTGCCGGCTCCAGAGCCGAGACTCGAGCCGAGCCTAAAGCCGAGCCTAGAGCCGAGCCCAGAGCCGAGCCCAGAGTCGGGCGCGATCTGAGCCTCGAGCCGATCCTAGAGCAGAGCCGATCATTGAGCCCAACCCAAAGCCGAGAGCAGACAAGTCCAGAGCCGAGCCTCGAGCCCAGCCTAGAGCCGAGTGCTGAGCCGAGCCCTGAGCCCACAGCCTCGAGACGAGCCCCGAGACTATCCCCAAGCCCAGCCTAGAGCCGAGGCGAGCCGAGTCCAGAGCCGAACCCAGATCCGAGCCCCGAGCACAGCCTAGAGCCGAGCCGAGCCCAGAGCCCAGCCTAGTGCCGATCCCAGAGCCGAGCCTCGAGCCGAGCCCCGAGCCCAGCCGAGCACAGAGCCCAGAGCCGACCCTCGAGACGAGCCCCGAGACAATCCCCAAGCCCAGCCTAGAGCCGAGTGCAGAGCCGAGCTCAGAGCTGAGTCTCGAGACGAGCCCCGAGACTATCCCCAAGCCCAGCCTAGAGCCGAGGCGAGCCGAGCCCAGAGCCGAACCCAGATCCGAGCCCCGAGCCCAGCCTAGAGCCGAGCAGAGCCCAGAGCCGAGCCCAGAGTCGGGCGCGATCTGAGCCTCGAACCGAGACAAGAGCAGAGCCAATCCCTGAGCGTAGCCCAAATCCGAGAGCAGACAAGTCCAGAGCCGAGCCTCGAGCCCAGCCTACAGCCGAGTCCAGAGCAGATCCCTGAGCCCAGAGCCTCGAGACGAGCCCCGAGCCCAGCCGAGCACAGAGACCAGAGCCGAGCCTCGAGACGAGCCCCGAGCCCAGCCGAGCACAGAGCCCAGAGCCGAGCCTCGAGACGAGCCCCGAGACAATCCCCAAGCCCAGCCTAGAGCCGAGCCGAGCCCAGAGCCCAGCCTAGAGCCGAGCCTCGAGCCGAGCCCCGAGCCCAGCCGAGCACAGAGCCCAGAGCCGAGCCTCGAGACGAGCCCCGAGACAATCCCCAAGCCCAGCCAAGAGCCGAGGCGAGCCGATTCCAGAGCCGAAGCCATATCCGAGCCCCGAGCCCAGCCTAGAGCCGAGCCGATTCCAGACCGAGCCGAGTCCAGAGCCGAGCCCAGAGTCGGGCGCGAGCTAAGTCTGGAGCCGAGCCAAGAGCAGAGCCAATCATTGAGCCCAGCCCAAAGCCGAGAGCAGGCAAGTCCAGAGCCGAGCCTCGAGACGAGCCCCGAGACAATCCCCAAGCCCACCCTAGACCCGAGGCGAGCCGAGTCCAGAGCCGAACCCAGATCCGAGAACCGAGCCCAGCCTAGAGCCGAGCCGAGCCCAGAGCCCAGCCTAGTGCCGAGCCCAGAGACGAGCCTCGAGCCGATCTCCGAGCCCAGCCTAGCACAGAGCCCAGAGCCGAGCCTAGAGACGGGCCCCGAGAATATCCCCAAGCCCAGCCTAGAGCCGAGCCGAGCCCAGAGCCCAGCCTAGAGCCGAGCCTCGAGCCGAGCCCCGAGCCCAGCCGAGCACAGAGCCCAGAGCCGAGCCTCGAGACGAGCCCCGAGACAATCCCCAAGCCCAGCCTAGAGCCGAGGCGAGCCGAGTCCAGAGCCGAACCCAGATCCGAGCCCCGATCCCAGCGTAGAGTCGAGCCGAGCCCAGAGCCCAGCCTAGAGCCGAGCCCTGAGCCGAGACTCGAGCCGAGCCCCGAGCCCAGCCGAGCACAGAGCCCAGAGCCGAGCCTTGAGACGAGCCCCGAGACAATCCCCAAGCCAAGCCTAGAGCCGAGCCGAGCCGAGTCCAGCGCCGAACCCAGATCCGAGCCCCGAGCCCAGCCTAGAGCCGAGCCGAGTCCAGAGCCGAGCCCAGAGTCGGGCGCGAGCTGAGCCTCGAGCCGAGCCAAGAGCAGAGACGATCACTGAGCCCAGCCCAAAGCCGAGAGCAGACAAGTCCAGAGCCGAGCCTCGAGCCCAGCCTACAGCCGAGTCCAGAGCAGAGCCCAGACCCGAGCCTCGAGACGAGCCCCGAGCCCATCCGAGCACAGAACCCAGAGCCGAGCCTCGAGACGAGCGCCGAGACAATCCCCAAGCCCAGCCTAGAGCCGAGGCGAGCCGAGTCCAGAGCCGAACCCAGATCCGAGCCCCGAGCCCAGCCTAGAGCCGAGCCGAGCCCAGAGCCCATCCTAGTGCCGAGCCCAGAGCCGCGCCTCGAGCCGAGCCCCGAGCCCAGCCGAGCACAGAGCCCAGAGCCGAGCCTCGAGCCGAGCCCCGAGACAATCCCCAAGCCCAGCCTAGAGCCGAGGCGAGCCGAGTCCAGAGCCGAACCCAGATCCGAACCCCGAGACCAGCCTAGAGCCGAACCGAGCCCAGAGCCCAGCCTAGTGCCGGCTCCAGAGCCGAGACTCGAGCCGAGCCTAAAGCCGAGCCTAGAGCCGAGCCCAGAGCCGAGCCCAGAGTCGGGCGCGATCTGAGCCTCGAGCCGATCCTAGAGCAGAGCCGATCATTGAGCCCAACCCAAAGCCGAGAGCAGACAAGTCCAGAGCCGAGCCTCGAGCCGAGCCTAGAGCCGAGTGCTGAGCCGAGCCCTGAGCCCACAGCCTCGAGACGAGCCCCGAGACTATCCCCAAGCCCAGCCTAGAGCCGAGGCGAGCCCAGAGCCCAGCCTAGTGCCGATCCCAGAGCCGAGCCTCGAGCCGAGCCCCGAGCCCAGCCGAGCACAGAGCCCAGAGCCGAGCCTCGATACGGGCCCTGAGAATATCCCCAAGCCCAGCCTAGAGCCGAGCCGAGCCCAGAGTCTGGCCTAGAGCCGAGCCTCGAGCCGAGCCCCGAGCCCAGCCTAGAGCCGAGCCGAGCCCAGAGCCGAGCCCAGAGTCGGGCGCAATCTGAGCCTCGAACCGAGCCAAGAGCAGAGCCGATCCCTGAGCATAGCACAAATCCGAGAGTAGACAAGTCCAGAGCCGAGCCTCGAGCCCAGCCTACTGCCGAGTCCAGAGCACAGCCCTGAGCCCAGAGTCTCGAGCCGAGCCCCGAGCCCAGCCGAGCACAGAGCCCAGAGCCGAGCCTCGAGACGAGCCCCGAGACAATCCCCAAGCGCAGCGTAGAGCCGAGGCGAGCCGAGTCCAGAGCCGAACCCAGATCCGAGCACCGAGCCCAGCCTAGAGCCGAGCAGAGCCCAGAGCCGAGCCCAGAGTCGGGCGCGATCTGAGCCTCGAACCGAGACAAGAGCAGAGCCGATCCCTGAGCGTAGCCCAAATCCGAGAGCAGACAAGTCCAGAGCCGAGCCTCGAGCCGAGCCCCGAGCCCAGCCGAGCACAGAGCCCAGAGCCGAGCCTCGAGACGAGCCCCGAGACAATCCCCAAGCCCAGCCAAGAGCCGAGGCGAGCCGATTCCAGAGCCGAACCCAGATCCGAGCCCCGAGCCCAGCCTAGAGCCGAGCCGAGTCCAGACCGAGCCGAGTCCAGGGCCGAGCCCAGAGTCGGGCGCGAGCTAAGTCTGGAACCGAGCCAAGAGCAGAGCCAATAATTGAGCCAAGCCCAAAGCCGAGAGCAGGCAAGTCCAGAGCCGAGCCTCGAGCCCAGCCTACTGCCGAGTCCAGAGCAGAGCCCAGAGTCGGGCGCGATCTGAGCCTCGAGACGAGCCAAGAGCAGAGCCGATCCCTGAGCCCAGCCCAAAGCTGACAGCAGACAAGCCCAGAGCCGAGCCTCGAGCCCAGCCTAGAGCCGAGTGCAGAGCCGAGCCCAGAGCCGAGCCTCGAGCCGAGCCCCGTGCCCAGTCGAGCACAGAGCCCAGAGCCGAGCGTCGAGACGGGCCCCGAGACAATCCCCAAGCCCAGCCTAGAGCTGAGCTGAGCCCAGAGCCCAGCCTAGAGGCGAGCCTCGAGCAGAGCCCCGAGCCCAGCCTAGAGCCGAACGGAGTCCAGAGCCGAGCCCAGAGTCGGGCGCGACCTGAGACTCGAGCCGAGCCAAGAGCAGAGCCGATCATTGACCCCAGTCCAAAGCCGAGAGCAGACAAGTCCAGAGCTGAGCCTCGAGCCCAGCCTAGAGCCGAGTGCAGAGCCGAGCCCAGAGCCGAGCCTCGAGACGAGCCCCGAGACAATCCCCAAGCCCAGCCTAGAGCCGAGGCGAGCCGAGTCCAGAGCCGAACCCAGATCCGAGCCCCGAGCCCAGCCTAGAGCCGAGCCGAGCCCAGAGCCCAGCCTAGTGCCGAGCCCAGAGCCGAGCCTCGAGCCGAGCCCCGAGCCCAGCCGAGCACAGAGCCCAGGGCCGAGCCTCGAGACGGGCCCCAAGAATATCCCCAAACCCAGCCTAGAGCTGAGCCGAGCCCAGAGCCCAGCCTAGAGGCGAGCCTCGAGCCGAGACCCAAACCCAGCCGAGCACAGAGCCCAGAGCCAAGCCTCGAGACGGGCCCCGAGAATATCCCCAAGCCCAGCCTAGAGCTGAGCCGAGCCCAGAGCCCAGCCTAGAGCCGAGCCTCGAGCCGAGCCCCGAACCCAGCCGAGCACAGAGCCCAGAGACTAGCCTCGAGACGAGCCCCGAGACAATCCCCAAGCTTAGCCTAGATCCGAGCCGTGACCCGAGCCTCGAGCCTAGCTCCGAGCCCAGCCGAGCACAGAGCCCAGAGCCGAGCCTCGAGACGAGCCCCGAGACAATCCCCAAGCCCACCCTAGAGCCGAGGCGAGCCGAGTCCAGAGCCGAACCCAGATCCGAGCCCCGAGCCCAGCCTAGAGCCGAGCCGAGCCCAGAGCCCAGCCTAGTGCCGAGGCCAGAGCCGAGCCTCGAGACGAGCCCCGACCCCAGCCGAGCACAGAGCCCAGGGCCGAGCCTCGAGACGGGCCCCGAGAATATCCCGAAGCCCAGCCTAGAGCCGAGCCGAGCCCAGAGCCCAGCCTAGAGCCGAGCCTCGAGGCGAGCCCCGAGCCCAGCCGAGCACAGAGCCCAGATCCGAGCCCAGAGTCGGGCGCGATCTGAGCCTCGAACCGAGCCAAGAGCAGAGCCGATCCCTGAGCATAGCCCAAATCCGAGAGCAGACAAGTCCAGAGCCGAGCCTCGAGCCCAGCCTACTGCCGAGTCCAGAGCAGAGCCCTGAGCCCAGAGTCTCGAGACGAGCCCCGAGCCCAGCCGAGCACAGAGCCCAGAGCCGATCCTCGAGACGAGCCCCGAGACTATCCCCAAGCCCAGCCTAGAGCCGAGGCGAGCCGAGTCCAGAGCCGAACCAGATCCGAGCCCCGAGCCCAGCCTAGAGCCGAGCCGAGTCCAGAGCCGAGCCCAGAGTCGGGCGCGAGCTGAGACTCGAGCCGAGCCAAGAGCAGAGCCGATCATTGAGCCCAGCCCAAAGCCGAGAGCAGACAAGTCCAGAGCCGAGCCTCGAGCCCAGCCTACAGCCGAGTCCAGAGCAGAGCCCTGAGCCCAGAGCCTCGAGACGAGCCCAGGGCCCAGCCGGGCACAGAACCCAGAGCCGAGCCTCGAGACGAGCCCCGAGACAATCCCCAAGCCCAGCCTAGAGCCGAGGCGAGCCGAGTCCAGAGCCGAACCCAGATCCGAGCCCCGAGCCCAGCCTAGAGCCGAGCCGAGTCCAGAGCCGAGCTCAGAGTCGGGCGCGATCTGAGACTCGAGCCGAGCCAAGAGCAGAGCCGATACCTGAGCCTAGCCCAAAGCCGAGAGCAGACAAGCCCAGAGCCGAGCCTCGAGCCCAGCCTAGAGCCGAGACCAGAGCCGAGCCCTGAGCCCAGCCGAGCACAGAGCCCAGAGCCGAGCGTCGAGACGGGCCCCGAGACAATCCACAAGCCCAGCCTAGAGCCGAGCCGAGCACAGAGCCCAGCCTAGAGCCGAGCCTCGAGCAGAGCCCCGAGCCCAGCCTAGAGCCGAGCCGAGTCAAGAGCCGAGCCCAGAGTCGGGCGCGAGCTGAGACTCGAGCCGAGCCAAGAGCAGAGCCGATCATTGAGCCCAGCCCAAAGCCGAGAGCAGACAAGTCCAGAGCCGAGCCTCGAGCCCAGCCTACAGCCGAGTCCAGAGCAGAGCCCAGAGGCGAGCCTCGAGCCGAGCCCCGAGCCCAGCCGAGCACAGAGCCCAGAGGCGAGCCTCGAGACGAGCCCCGAGAACAGCCTAGCAGAGAGCCCAGATCCGAGCCTCGAGCCGAGCCCCGAACCCAGCCGAGCTCAGAGCCCAGAGGCGAGCCTCGAGAAGAGCCCCGAGACAATCCCCAAGCCCAGCCTAGAGCCGAGGCGAGCCGAGGCCAGAGCCGAACCCAGATCCGAGCCCCGAGCCCAGCCGAGAGCCGAGCCGAAGCCAGAGCCCAGCCTAGAGCCGAGCCCAGAGCCGAGCGTCGAGCCGATCCCCGAGCCCAGCCGAGCACAGAGCCCAGAGCCGAGCCTCGAGACGAGCCCCGAGACAATCCCCAAGCCCAGCCTAGAGCCGAGGAAAGCCGAGTCCAGAGCCGAACCCTGATCCGAGCCCCGAGCCCAGCCTAGAGCCGAGCCGAGCCCAGAGTCCGGCGCGACCTGAGCCTCGAGCCGAGCCAAGAGCAGAGATGATCCCTGAGCCCAGACCAAAGCCGAGAGCAGACAAGCCCAGAGCCGAGCCTCGAGCCCAGCCTAGAGCCGAGCCCAGAGCCGAGCCTCGAGCCGAGCCCCGAGCCCAGCCGAGCCCCGAGCCCAGAGCCGAGCCTCGAGACGAGCCTCGAGACAATCCCCAAGCCCAGCCTAGAGCCGAGGCGAGCCGAGTCCAGAGCCGAACCCAGATCCGAGCCCCGAGCCCAGCCGAGAGCCGAGCCGAAGCCAGAGCCCAGCCGAGCCCCGAGCCCAGAGCCGAGCCTCGAGCCGAGCCCCGAGCCCGGCCGAGCACAGAGCCCAGAGCCGAGCCTCGAGACGAGCCCCGAGACAATCCCCAAGCCCAGCCTAGAGCCGAGGCGAGCCGAGTCCAGAGCCGAACCGAGATCCGAGCCCCGAGCCCAGCCTAGAGCCGAGACGAGTCCAGAGCCGAGCCCAGAGTCGGGCGCGATCTGAGCCTCGAGCCGAGCCAAGAGTAGAGCCGATCCCTGAGCTCAGACCAAAGCCGAGAGCAGACAAGCCCAGAGCCGAGCCTCGAGCCCAGCCTAGAACCTAGTCCAGAGCGGAGCCCAGAGCCGAGCCTCGAGCCGAGACCCGAGCCCAGCCGAGCACAGAGCCCAGAGCCGAGCCTCGAGACGAGCCCCGAGACAATCCCCAAGCCCAGACTAGAGCCGAGGCGAGCCGATTCCAGAGCCGAACCCAGATCCGAGCTCCGAGCCCAGCCGAGAGCCGAGCCGAAGCCAGAGCCAAGCCTAGAGCCGAGCCCAGAGCCGAGCCTCGAGCCGAGCCCCGAGCCCAGCCGAGCCCCGAGCCCAGAGCCGAGCCTCGAGACGAGCCCCGAGACAATCCCCAATCCCAGCCTAGAGCCAAGGCGAGCCGAGTCCAGAGCCGAACCGAGATCCGAGCCTCGAGCACAGCCTAGAACCGAGTCCAGAGCCGAGCCCAGAGCCGAGCCTCGAGCCGAGCCCCGAGCCCAACCGAGTATAGAGCCCAGAGCCGAGCCTCGAGACGAGCCCCGAGACAATCCCCAATCCCAGACTATTGCCGAGGCGAGCCGAGTCCAGAGCCGAACCCACATCCGAGCCCCGAGCCCATCCTAGAGCCGAGCCAAGTTCAGAGCCGAACCCAGAGCCGAGCCTCGAGCCTCGAGCCGAGCCGCGAGCCCAGCCGAGCCCAGAGCCCAGAGCCGAGCCTCGAGACGAGCCCCGAGACAATCCCCAAGCCCAGCCTAGAGCCGAGGCGAGCCGAGTCCAGAGCCGAACCCAGATCCGAGCCCCGAGCCCAGCCGAGAGCCGAGCCGAAGCCAGAGCCCAGCCTAGAGCCGAGCCTAGAGCCGAGCCTCGAGCCGAGCCCTCAGCCCAGCCGAGCCCCGAGCCCAGAGCCGAGCCTCGAGCCCAGCCTAGAGCCGATCCGAGTCCAGAGCAGAGCCCAGAGCCGAGCCTCGAGCCGAGCCCCGAGCCCAGCCAAGCACAGAGCCCAGAGCCGAGCCTCGAGACGAGCCGCGAAACAATCCTCAAGCCGAGCCTAGATTAGAGGCGAGCCGAGTCCAGAGCCGAACCCAGATCCGAGCCCCGAGCCCAGCCTAGAGCCGAGCCGAGTCCAGAGCCGAGCCCAGAGTCGGGCGCGAGCTGAGCCTCGAACCGCCCTAGAGCAGAGCCGATCATTGAGCCCAGCCCAAAGCCTAGAGCAGACAATTCCAGAGCCGAGCCTCGAGCCCAGCCTAGAGCCGAGCCGAGTCCAGAGCCGAGCCCAGAGTCGGGCGAGTTCTGAGCCTCGAGCCGAGCCAAGAGCAGAGCCGATCATTTAGCCCAGCCCAAAGCCGAGAGAAGACAAGTCCAGAGCCGAGCCTCGATCCCAGCCTAGAGCCGAGTCCAGAGCGGAGCCCAGAGCCGAGCCTCGAGACGAGCCCCGAGACAATCCCCAAGCCCAGCCTAGAGCCGAGGCAAGCCGAGTCCAGAGCCGAAACCAGATCCGAGCCCCGAGCCCAGCCGAGAGCCGAGCCGAAGCCAGAGCCCAGCCTAGAGCCGAGCCCAGAGCCGAGCCTCGAGCCGAGCTCCGAGCCCAGCCGAGCGCAGAGCCCAGAGCCGAGCCTCGAGACGAGCCCCGAGACAATCCCCAAGCCCTGCTTAGAGCCGAGGCGAGCCGAGTCCAGAGCCGAACCCAGATCCGAGACCCGAGCCCAGCCTAGAGCCGAGCTGAGCCCAGAGCCCAGCCCAGAGTCGAGCCCAGAGCCGAGTATCGATCCGAGCCTCGAGCCGTGCCCCGAGCACAGAGCCGAGCCTCGAGACGAGACCCGATGCAATACCCAAGCCCAGCCTAGAGCCGAGGCGAGCCGAGTCCAGAGCCGAGCCCAGAGTCGGGCGCGATCTGAGCCTCGAGCCGAGTCAAGAGCAGAGCCGATACCTGAGCCCAGCCCAAAGCCGAGAACAGACAAGCCCAGAGCCGAGCCTCGAGCCGAGCACCGAGCCCAGCCGAGCACAGAGCCCAGAGCCGAGGCTCAAGACGAGCCCCGAGACAATCCCCAAGCCCAGCCTAGAGCCGAGGCGAGCCGAGTCCAGAGCCGAAGCGAGATCAGAGCCCCGAGCCCAGCCTAGAACCGAGCCGAGTCCAGAGACGACGTACGAGCGCAGCCTAGTACCGAGTCCAGAGCCGAGCCCAGAGCCGAGCCTCGAGCCGAGCCCCGAGCCCAGCCAAGCACAGAGCCCAGAGCCGAGCCTCGAGACGAGCCCCGAGACAATCCCCAAGCCAAGCTAAGGACCGAGGCGAGCCGAGTCCAGAGCCGAACCCAGATCCGAGCCCCGAGCCCAGCCTAGAGCCGAGCCGAGTCCAGAGCCGAGCCCAGAGTCGGGCGCGAGCTGAGCCTCGAGCCGAACCAAGAGCAGAGCCGATCCCTGAGCCCAGCACAAAGCCGAGAGCAGACAAGACCAGAGCCGAGCCTCGAGCCCAGCCTAGAGCCGAGTCCAGAGCCGAGCCCAATGCCGATCCTCGAGCCGAGCCCCGAGCCTAGCCGAGCACAGAGCCCAGAGCCGAGCCTCAAGACGCGCCCCCAGACAATCCCCAAGCCCAGCCTAGAGCCGAGGCGAGCCGAGTCCAGAGCCGAACCCAGATCCGAGCCCCGAGCCCAGCCTAGAGCCGAGCCCTGAGCCGAGCCTCGAGCCGAGCCCCGAGCCCAGCCGAGCACAGAGCCCAGAGCGGAGCCTCGAGACGAGCCCCGAGACAATCCCCAAGCCCAGCCTAGAGCCGAGGCGAGCCGAGTCCAGAGCCGAACCGAGATCCGAGCCTCGAGCCCAGCTTAGAAACGAGTCCAGAGCGGAGCCCAGAGCCGAGCCTCGAGCCGAGCCCCGAGCCCAGCCGAGCACAGAGACCAGAGCCGAGCATCGAGACGAGCCCCGAGACAACCCCCAAGCCCAGCCTATTGTCGAGGCGAGCCGAGTCCAGAGCCGAAACCAGATCCGAGCCCAGAGCCCAGCCTAGAGCCGAGCCGAGTCCAGAGCCGAGCCCAGAGCCGAGACTCGAGCCGATCCCCGAGCCCAGCCGAGCACAGAGCCCAGAGCCGAGCCTCGAGACGAGCCCCGAGCCCAGCCGAGCCCCGAGCCCAGAGCCGAGCCTCGAGACGAGCCCGGAGACAATCCCTTATCCCAGTCTAGAGCCGAGGCGAGCCGAGTCCAGAGCCGAACAGAGAGCCGAGCCTCGAGCCCATCCTAGAGCCGAGCCGAGTCCAGAGCCGAACCCAGATCCGAGCCCCGAGCCCAGCCTAGAGCCGAGCCGAGCCCGGAGCCCAGCCTAGAGCCAAGCCGTGAGACGAGCCTCGAGCCGAGCCCCGAGCCCGGCCGAGCCCAGAGCCCAGAGCCGAGCCTCGAGACGAGCCCCGAGCACAGCCGAGCACAGAGCCCAGAGCCGAGCCTCGAGACGAGCCCCGAGACAATCCCCAAGCCCAGCCTAGAGCCGAGGCGAGCCGCGTCCAGAGCCGAACCCTGATCCGAGCCCGGAGCCCAGCCTAGAGACGAGCCGAGCCCAGAGCCCAGCCTAGAGGAGAGCCCAGAGGCGAGTATCGAGCCGAGCCTCGAGCCGAGCCCCGAGCCCAGACCCGAGCCTCGAGACGAGCCCCGAGACAATCCCCAAGCCCAGCCTAGAGCCGAGGCGAGCCGAGTCCTGAGCCGAACCCAGATCCGAGCCCCGAGCCCAGCCGAGAGCCGGGCTGAAGCCAGAGCCCAGCCTAGAGCCGAGCCCAGAGCCGAGCCTCGAGCCGAGCCCCGAGCCCAGCCGAGCCCCGAGCCCAGAGCCGAGCCTCGAGACGAGCCCCGAGACAATCCCCAAGCCCAGTCTAGAGCCGAGGCGAGCCGAGTCCAGAGCCGAACCCAGATCCGAGCAACGAGCCCAGCCAAGAGCCGAGCCAAGTCCAGAGCCGAGCCCAGCGTCGGGCGCGATCTGAGCCTCGAGCCGGGCCAAGAGCAGAGCCGATCCCTGAGCCCAGCCCAAAGCCGAGAGCAGACAAGCCCAGAGCCGAGCCTCGAGCCCAGCCTAGAGCCGAGTCCAGAGCCGAGCCCAGAGCCGAGCCTCGAACAGAGCCCCGAGCCCAGGCGAGCACAGAGCCCGGAGCCGAGCCTCGAGACGAGCCCCGAGACAATCCCCAAGCCCAGCCTAGAGCCGAGGCGAGCCGAGTCCAGAGCCGAACCCAGATCCTAGCCCCGAGCACAGCCGAGAGCCGAGCCGAAGCCAGAGCCCAGCCTAGAGCCGAGCCCAGAGCCGAGCCTCGAGCCGAGCCCCGAGCCCAGCCGAGCCCCGAGCCCAGAGCCGAGCCTCGAGACGAGCCCCGAGACAATCCCCAAGCCCAGTCTAGAGCCGAGGCGAGCCGAGTCCAGAGCCGAACAGAGAGCCGAGCCTCGAGCCCAGCCTAGAGCCGAGCCGAGTCCAGAGCCGAACCCAGATCCGAGCCCCGAGCCCAGCCTAGAGCCGAGCCGAGCCCGGAGCCCAGCCTAGAGCCGAGCCCAGAGCCGAGCCTCGAGCCGAACCCCTATCCCAGGCGAGCACAGAGCCCGGAGCCGAGCCTCGAGAGGAGCCCCGAGACAATCCCCAAGCCCAGCCTAGAGCCGAGGCGAGCCGAGTCCAGAGCCGAAGCGAGATCAGAGCCCCGAGCCCAGCCTAGAGCCGAGCCGAGTCCAGAGCCGAGGTACGAGCGCAGCCTAGAGCCGAGTAGAGAGCTGAGCCCTGACCCGAGCCTCGAGCCGAGCCCCGAACCCAGCCGAGCACAGAGCCCATAGCCGAGCCTCAAGACGAGCCCCGAGACAATCCCCAAGCCCAGCCTAGAGCCGAGGCGAGCCGAGTCCAGAGCCGAACCCAGATCCGAGCCCCGAGCCCAGCCTAGAGCCGAGCCGAGCCCGGAGTCCAGCTTAGAGCCGAGCCCAGCGCCGAGCCTCGAGCCGAGCCCCGAGCCCAGCCGAGCCCAGAGCCCAGATCCGAGCCTCGAGCCGAGCCCCGAGCCCAGCCGAGCACAGAGCCCAGAGCCGAGCCTCGAGACGAGCCCCGAGACAATACCCAAGCCCAGCCTAGAGCCGAGGCGAGCCGAGTCCAGACCGAAAGCGAGATCAGAGCCCCGAGCCCAGCCTAGAGCCGAGCCGAGTCCAGAGCCGAGGTACGAGCGTAGCCCAGAGCCGAGTAGAGAGCCGAGCCCAGAGCCGAGCCTCGAGCCGAGCCCCGAGCACAGCCGAGCACAGAGCCCAGATCCGAGCCTCGAGACGAGCCCCGAGACAATCCCCAAGCCCAGCCTAGAGCCGAGGCGAGTCGAGTCCAGAGCCGAACCCAGTTCCGAGCCCCGAGCCCATCCTAGAGCCGAGGCGAGCCGAGTCCAGAGCCGAACCCAGATCCGAGCCCCGAGCCCAGCCGAGAGCCGAGCCGAAGCCAGAGCCCAGCCTAGAGCCGAGCCCAGAGCCGAGCCTCGAGCCGAGCCCCGAGCCCAGCCGAGCCCCGAGCCCAGAGCCGAGCCTCGAGACGAGCCCCGAGACAATCCCCAAGCCCAGCTTAGAGCCGAGGCGAGCCAAGTCCAGAGCCGAACCCAGATCCGAGCAACGAGCCCAGCCAAGAGCCGAGCCGAGCCCAGAGCCGAGCCCAGAGTCGGGCGCGATCTGAGCCTCGAGCCGGGCCAAGCGCAGAGCCGATCCCTGAGCACAGCCCAAAGCCGAGAGCAGACAAGCCCAGAGCCGAGACTCGAGCCCAGCCTAGAGCCGAGTCCAGAGCCGAGCCCAGAGCCGAGCCTCGAGCCGAGCCCCGAGCCCAGGCGAGCACAGAGCCCGGAGCCGAGCCTCGAGACGAGCCCCGAGACAATCCCCAAGCCCAGCCTAGAGCAGAGGCGAGCCGAGTCCAGGGCCGAACCCAGATCCGAGCCCCGAGCCCAGCCTAGAGCCGAGCCGAGTCCGGAGCCCAGCCTAGAGCCGAGCCCTGAGCCGAGCCCCGAGCCGAGCCCCGAGCCCAGCCGAGCACAGAGCCGAGCCCAGAGTAGGGCGCGAGCTGAGCCTCGAGCCTAGCCAAGAGCAGAGCCGACCATTTGCCCAGCCAAAAGCCGAGAGCAGACAATTACAGAGCCGAGACTCGAGCCCAGCCTAGAGCCGATCCGAGTTCAAAGCCGAGCCCTGAGCCGAGCCTCGAGCCGAGCCCCGAGCCCAGCCGAGGACCGAGCCCAGAGCCGAGCCTCGAGACGAGCCCCGAGACAATCCCCAAGCCCAGCCTAGAGCCGAGGCGAGCCGAGTCCAGAGCCGAACCGAGATCCGAGCCTCGAGCCCAGCTTAGAACCGAGTCCAGAGCCGAGCCCAGAGCCGAGCCTCGAGCCGAGCCCCGAGCCCAACCGAGCACAGAGCCCATAGCCGAGCCTCGACACGAGCCCCGAGACAATCCCCAAGCCCAGCCTAGAGCCGAGGCGAGCCGAGTCCAGAGCCGAACCCAGATCCGAGCCCCAAGCCCAGCCGAGAGCCGAGCCGAAGCCAGAGCCCAGCCTAGAGCCGAGCCCAGAGCCGAGCCTCGAGCCGAGCCCCGAGCCCAGCCGAGCCCCGAGCCCAGAGCCGAGCCTCGAGACGAGCCCCGAGACAATCCCCAAGCCCAGCTTAGAGCCGAGGCGAGCCGAGTCCAGAGCCGAACCCAGATCCGAGCAACGAGCCCAGCCAAGAGCCGAGCCGAGTCCAGAGCCGAGCCCAGAGTCGGGCGCGATCTGAGCCTCGAGCCGGGCCAAGAGCAGAGCCGATCCCTGAGCCCAGCCCAAAGCCGAGAGCAGACAAGCCCAGAGCCGAGCCTCGAGCCCAGCCTAGAGCCGAGTCCAGAGCCGAGCCCAGAGCCGAGCCTCGAACCGAGCCCCGAGCCCAGGCGAGCACAGAGCCCGGAGCCGAGCCTCGAGACGAGCCCCGAGACAATCCCCAAGCCCAGCCTAGAGCCGAGGCGAGCCGAGTCCAGAGCCGAACCCAGATCCGAGCCCCGAGCCCAGCCGAGAGCCGAGCCGAAGCCAGAGACCAGCCTAGAGCCGAGCCCAGAGCCGAGCCTCGAGCCGAGCCCCGAGCCCAGCCGAGCCCCGAGCCCAGAGCCGAGCCTCGAGACGAGCCCCGAGACAATCCCCAAGCCCAGTCTAGAGCCGAGGCGAGCCGAGTCCAGAGCCGAACAGAGAGCCGAGCCTCGAGCCCAGCCTAGAGCCGAGCCGAGTCCAGAGCCGAACCCAGATCCGAGCCCCGAGCCCAGCCTAGAGCCGAGCCGAGCCCGGAGCCCAGCCTAGAGCCGAGCCCAGAGCCGAGCCTCGAGCCGAACCCCTATCCCAGGCGAGCACAGAGCCCGGAGCCGAGCCTCGAGAGGAGCCCCGAGACAATCCCCAAGCCCAGCCTAGAGCCGAGGCGAGCCGAGTCCAGAGCCGAAGCGAGATCAGAGCCCCGAGCCCAGCCTAGAGCCGAGCCGAGTCCAGAGCCGAGGTACGAGCGCAGCCTAGAGCCGAGTAGAGAGCTGAGCCCTGACCCGAGCCTCGAGCCGAGCCCCGAACCCAGCCGAGCACAGAGCCCATAGCCGAGCCTCAAGACGAGCCCCGAGACAATCCCCAAGCCCAGCCTAGAGCCGAGGCGAGCCGAGTCCAGAGCCGAACCCAGATCCGAGCCCCGAGCCCAGCCTAGAGCCGAGCCGAGCCCGGAGTCCAGCTTATAGCCGAGCCCAGCGCCGAGCCTCGAGCCGAGCCCCGAGCCCAGCCGAGCCCAGAGCCCAGATCCGAGCCTCGAGCCGAGCCCCGAACCCAGCCGAGCACAGAGCCCAGAGCCGAGCCTCGAGAAGAGCCCCGAGACAATCCCCAAGCCCAGCCTAGAGCCGAGGCGAGCCGAGTCCAGAGCCGAACCCAGATCCGAGCCCCGAGCCCAGCCTAGAGCCGAGCCGAAGCCAGAGCCCAGCCTAGAGCCGAGCCCAGAGCCGAGCCTCGAGCCGAGCCCCGAGCCCAGCCGAGCCCCGAGCCCAGAGCCGAGCCTCGAGACGAGCCCCGAGACAATCCCTAATCCCAGTCTAGAGCCGAGGCGAGGCGAGTCCAGAGCCGAACCCAGATCCGAGCCCCGAGCCCAGCCTAGAGCCGAGCCGAAGCCAGAGCCCAGCCTAGAGCCGAGCCCAGAGCCGAGCCTCGAGCCGAGCCCCGAGCCCAGCCGAGCCCCGAGCCCAGAGCCGAGCCTCGAGACGAGCCCCGAGACAATCCCTAATCCCAGTCTAGAGCCGAGGCGAGCCGAGTCCAGAGCCGAACAGAGAGCCGAGCCTCGAGCCCAGCCTAGAGCCGAGCCGAGTCCAGAGCCGAACCCAGATCCGAGCCCCGAGCCCAGCCTAGAGCCGAGCCGAGCCCGGAGCCCAGCCTAGAGCCGAGCCCCGAGCCCGGCCGAGTCCAGAGCCCAGAGCCGAGCCTCGAGACGAGCCCCGAGCACAGCCTAGCACAGAGCCCAGATCCGAGCCTCGAGACGAGCCCCGAGCACAGCCGAGCACAGAGCCCAGAGCCGAGCCTCGAGACGAGCCCCGAGACAATCCCCAAGCCCAGCCTAGAGCCGAGGCGAGCCGCGTCCAGAGCCGAACCCTGATCCGAGCCCGGAGCCCAGCCTAGAGACGAGCCGAGCCCAGAGCCCAGCCTAGAGGAGAGCCCAGAGGCGAGTATCGAGCCGAGCCTCGAGCCGAGCCCCGAGCCCAGACCCGAGCCTCGAGACGAGCCCCGAGACAATCCCCAAGCCCAGCCTAGAGCCGAGGCGAGCCGAGTCCTGAGCCGAACCCAGATCCGAGCCCCGAGCCCAGCCGAGAGCCGAGCCGAAGCCAGAGCCCAGCCTAGAGCCGAGCCCAGAGCCGAGCCTCGAGCCGAGCCCCGAGCCCAGCCGAGCCCCGAGCCCAGAGCCGAGCCTCGAGACGAGCCCCGAGACAATCCCCAAGCCCAGTCTAGAGCCGAGGCGAGCCGAGTCCAGAGCCGAACAGAGAGCCGAGCCTCGAGCCCAGCCTAGAGCCGAGCCGAGTCCAGAGCCGAGCCCTGAGCCGAGCCTCGAGCCGAGCCCCGAGCCCAGCCGAGCCCCGAGCCCAGAGCCGAGCCTCGAGACGAGCCCCGAGACAATCCCCAAGCCCAGCCTAGAGCCGAGGCGAGCCGAGTCCAGAGCCGAACCGAGATCCGAGCCCTGAGACCAGCCTAGAGCCGAGCCGAGCCCAGAGTCGGGCGCGATCTGAGCCTCGAGCCGAGCCAAGAGCAGAGCCGATCCCTGAGCCCAGCCCAAAGCCGAGAGCAGACAAGCCCAGAGCCGAGCCTCGAGCCCAGCCTAGAGCCGAGTCCAGAGCCGAGCCCAAAGCCGAGCCTCGAGCCAAGCCCCGAGCCCAGCCGAGCACAGAGCCCAGAGCCGAGCCTCGAGACGAGCCCCGAGACAATCCCCAAGCCCAGCCTAGATCCGAACGAGCCAGGTCCAGAGCCGAACCGAGATCTGAGCCTCGAGCCCAGCTTAGAACCGAGTCCAGAGCCGAGCCCAGAGCCGAGCCTCGAGCCGAGCCCCGCGCCCAGCCGAGCACAGAGCCCAGAGCCGAGCCTCGAGACGAGCCCCGAGACAATCCCCAAGCCCAGCCTAGAGCCGAGGCGAGCCTAGTCCAGAGCTGAACCCAGATCCGAGCCCCGAGCCCAGCCGAGAGCCGAGCCGAAGCCAGAGCCCAGCCTAGAGCCGAGCCCAGAGCCGAGCCTCGAGCCGAGCCCCGAGCCCAGCCGAGCCCCGAGCCCAGAGCCGAGCCTCGAGCCCAGCCTAGAGCCGATCCGAGTCCAGAGCCGAGCCCAGAGCCGAGCCTCGAGCCGAGCCCCGAGCCCAGCCGAGCACAGAGCCCAGAGCCGAGCCTCGAGACGAGCCCCGAAACAATCCTCAAGCCGAGCCTAGAGTCGAGGCGAGCTGAGTCCAGAGCCGAACCCAGATCCGAGCCCCGAGCCCAGCCTAGAGCCGAACGGAGTCCAGAGCCGAGCCCAGAGTCGGGCGCGAGCTGAGACTCGAGCCGAGCCAAGAGCAGAGCCGATCATTGAGCCCAGCCCAAAGCCGAGAGCAGACAAGTCCAGAGCCGAGCCTCGAGCCCAGCCTAGAGCCGAGTGCAGAGCCGAGCCCAGAGCAGAGCCTCGAGACGAGCCCCGAGACTATCCCCAAGCCCAGCCTAGAGCCGAGGCGAGCCGAGTCCAGAGCCGAACCCAGATCCGAGCCCCGAGCCCGGCCTAGAGCCGAGCCGAGCCCAGAGCTGAGCCCAGAGTCGGGCGCGATCTGAGCCTCGAACCGAGCCAAGAGCAGAGCCGATCCCTGAGCATAGCCCAAATCCGAGAGCAGACAAGTCCAGAGCCGAGCCTCGAGCCCAGCCTACAGCCGAGTCCAGAGCAGAGCCCTGAGCCCAGAGCCTCGAGCCGAGCCCCGAGCCCAGCCGAGCCCCGAGCCCAGAGCCGAGCCTCGAGCCGAGCCCCGAGCCCAGCCGAGCACAGAGCCCAGAGCCGAGCCTCGAGACGAGCCCCGAAACAATCCCCAAGCCCAGCCTAGAGCCGAGGCAAGCCGAGTCCAGAGCCGAACCCAGATCCGAGCCTCGAGCAAAGCCTAGAGCCGAGCCGAGTCCAGAGACGAGCCTAGAGCCGAGCCCTGAGCTGAGCCTCGAGCCGAGCCCCGAGCCCGGCCGAGCACAGAGCCCAGAGCCGAGCCTCGAGCCGAGCCCCGAGCACAGCCTAGCACAGAGCCCAGATCCGAGCCTCGAGACGAGCCAAGAGCACAGCCGAGCACAGAGCCCAGAGCCGAGCCTCGAGACGAGCCCCGAGACAATCCCCAAGCCCAGCCTAGAGCCGAGGCGAGCCGCGTCCAGAGTCGAACCCTGATCCGAGCCCGGAGCCCAGCCTAGAGACGAGCCGAGCCCAGAGCCCAGCCTAGAGGAGAGCCCAGAGGTGAGTATCGAGCCGAGCCTCGAGCCGAGCCCCGAGCCCAGACCCGAGCCTCGAGACGAGCCCCGAGACAATCCCCAAGCCCAGCCTAGAGCCGAGGCGAGCCGAGTCCAGAGCCGAACCCAGATCCGAGCCCCGAGCCCAGCCGAGAGCCGAGCCGAAGCCAGAGCCCAGCCTAGAGCCGAGCCCAGAGCCGAGCCTCGAGCCGAACCCCGAGCCCAGCCGAGCCCCGAGCCCAGAGCCGAGCCTCGAGACGAGCCCCGAGACAATCCCCAAGCCCAGTCTAGAGCCGAGGCGAGCCGAGTCCAGAGCAGAACAGAGAGCCGAGCCTCGAGCCCAGCCTAGAGCCGAGCCGAGTCCAGAGCCGAACCCAGATCCGAGCCCCGAGCCCAGCCTAGATCCGAGCCGAGCCCGGAGTCCAGCTTAGAGCCGAGCCCTGAGCCGAGTCTCGAGCTGAGCCCCGAGCCCAGTCGAGCGCAGAGCCCAGAGCCGAGCCTAGAGACGAGCCCCGAGACAATCCCCAAGCCCAGCCTAGAGCCGAGGCGAGCCGAGTCCAGAGCCGAACCCAGAGCCGAGCCTCGAGCCCAGTCTAGAGCCGAGCCGAGTCCAGAGGCGAGCCCAGAGCCGAGCCTCGAGCCGAGCCCCGAGCCCAGCCGAGCACAGAGACGAGAGCCGAGCCTCGAGACGAGGCGCGAGACAATCCCCAAGCCCAGCCTAGAGCCGAGGCGAGCCGAGTCCAGAGCCGAAGCGAGATCAGAGCCCCGAGCCCAGCCTAGAGCCGAGCCGAGTCCAGAGCCGAGGTACGAGCGCAGCCTAGAGCCGAGTAGAGAGCTGAGCCCAGAGCCGAGCCTCGAGCCGAGCCCCGAACACAGCCGAGGACCGAGCCCAGAGCCGAGCCTCGAGACGAGCCCCGAGACAATCCCCAAGCCCAGCCTAGAGCCGAGGCGAGCCGAGTCCAGAGCCGAACCGAGATCCGAGCCTCGAGCCCAGCTTAGAACCGAGTCCAGAGCCGAGCACAGAGCCGAGCCTCGAGCCGAGCCCCGAGCCCAACCGAGCACAGAGCCCAGAGCCGAGCCTCGACAGGAGCCCCGAGACAATCCCCAAGCCCAGCCTAGAGCCGAGGCGAGCCGAGTCCAGAGACGAACCCAGATCCGAGCCCCGAGCCCAGCCTAGAGCCGAGCCGAAGCCAGAGCCCAGCCTAGAGCCGAGCCCAGAGCCGAGACTCGAGCCGAGCCCCGAGCCCAGCCGAGCACAGAGCCCAGAGCCGAGCCTCGAGTCGAGCCCCGAGACAATCCCCAAGCCAAGCCTAGAGCCGAGCCGAGCCGAGTCCAGCGCCGAACCCAGATCCGAGCCCCGAGCCCAGCCTAGAGCCGAGCCGAGTCCAGAGCCGAGCCCAGAGTCGGGCGCGAGCTGAGCCTCGAGCCGAGCGAAGAGCAGAGACGATCATTGAGCCCAGGCCAAAGCCGATAGCAGACAAGTCCAGAGCCGAGCCTCGAGCCCAGCCTAGAGCCGAGTGCAGAGCCGAGCCCAGACCCGAGCCTCGAGAGGAGCCCCGAGCCCAGCCGAGCACAGAGCCCAGAGTCGAGCCTCGAGACGAGCCCCGAGACAATCCCCAAGCCCAGCCTAGAGCCGAGGCGAGCCGATTCCAGAGCCGAACCCAGATCCGAGCCCCGAGCCCAGCCTAGAGCCGAGCCGAGTCCAGAGCCGAGCCCAGAGTCTGGCGCGATCTGAGCCTCGAACCGAGCCAAGAGCAGAGCCGATCCCTGAGCATAGCCCAAATCCGAGAGCAGACAAGTCCAGAGCCGAGCCTCGAGCCCAACCTAGAGCCGAGTCCAGAGCCCAGAGCCAATCCCCTAGACCAGCCATGAGCCGAGCCCCGAGCCAAGCCTCGAGCCGAGCCGAGTCCAGAGGGGAGACCAGAGACGGCCTCGAGCCGAGACGAACCCAGAGCCCAGTCTCGAGCCGAGCCTCGTCAAGTGCCGAGCTGAACCCAGAGCCCAGAGCCGATACACTAGCCCAGCCCAGAGCCGAGCCTCGAGCTGAGTCCAGGGTCGATACCCGAGCCCAAATCAGAGCCGTGCAGAGCAGAGCCCAGAGCCCGGACGTGAACTGAGCCTCGAGCCGAGCCAAGAGCGGAGCCGATCCCTGAGCTCAGCCCAAAGCCGAGAGGAGACAAGCTCAGAGCCGAGCCTCGAGCCCAGAGCCGAGCCTCGAGACGAGCCCCGAGACAATCCCCAAGCCCAAACTAGAGCTGAGGCGAGCCGAGTCCAGAGCTGAATCCAGATCCGAGCCCACAGCCCAGCCTAGAGCCGAGTCCAGAGCCGAGACTCGAGCCGAGCCCCGAGCCCAGCCGAGCACAGAGACCAGAGCCGAGCCTCGAGACGAGCCCCGACCCCAGCCGAGCACAGAGCCCAGGGCAGAGCCTCGAGATGGGCCCCGAGAATATCCCGAAGCCCAGCCTAGAGCCGAGCCGAGCCCAGAGCCCAGCCTAGAGCCGAGCCTCGAGCCGAGCCCCGAGCCCAGCCGAGCACAGAGCCCAGAGCCGAGCCCAGAGTCGGGCGCGATCTGAGCCTCGAACCGAGCCAAGAGCAGAGCCGATCCCTGAGCATAGCACAAATCCGAGAGCAGACAAGTCCAGAGCCGAGCCTCGAGCCCAGCCTACAGGCGAGTCCAGAGCAGAGCCCTGAGCCCAGAGCCTCGAGACGAGCCCCGAGCCCAGCCGAGCACAGAGCCCAGAGCCGAGCCTCGAGACGAGCCCCGAGACAATCCCCAAGCCCAGCCAAGAGCCGAGGCGAGCCGAGTCCAGAGCCGAACCCAGATCTGAGCCCCGAGCCCAGCCTAGAGCCGAGCCGAGTCCAGACCGAGCCGAGTCCAGAGCCGAGCCCAGAGTCGGGCGCGAGCTGAGCCTCGAGCCGAGCCAAGAGCAGAGCCGATCATTGAGCCCAGCCCAAAGCCGAGAGCAGACAATTCCAGAGCCGAGCCTCGAGCCCAGCCTAGAGCCGAGTGCAGAGCCGAGCCCAGAGCCGAGCCTCGAGCCGAGCCCCGAGACAATCCCCAAGCCCAGCCTAGAGCCGAGCCGAGTCCAGACCGAGCCGAGTCCAGAGCCGAGCCCAGAGTCGGGCTCGAGCTGAAGCCTCGAGCCGAGCCAAGAGCAGAGCCGATCATTGAGCCCAGCCCAAAGCCGAGAGCAGACAAGTCCAGAGCCGAGCCTCGAGCCCAGCCTACAGCCGAGTGCAGAGCCGAGCCCAGAGCCGAGCCTCGAGACGAGCCCCGAGACAATCCCCAAGCCCACCCTAGAGCCGAGGCGAGCCGAGTCCAGAGCCGAACCCAGATCCGAGCCCCGAGCCCAGAGCCGAGCCTCGAGCCGAGCCCCGAGCCCAGCCGAGCACAGAGCCGAGAGCCGAGCCTCGAGACGAGCCCCGAAAAAATCCCCAAGCCCAGCCTAGAGCCGAGCCGAGCCGAGTCCAGCGCCGAACCCAGATCCGAGCCCCGAGCCCAGCCTAGAGCCGAGCCGAGTCCAGAGCCGAGCCCAGAGTCGGGCGCGAGCTGAGACTCGAGCCGAGCCAAGAGCAGAGCCGATCATTGAGCCCAGCCCAAAACCGAGAGCAGACAAGTCCAGAGCCGAGCCTCGAGCCCAGCCTAGAGCCGAGCGCAGAGCCGAGCCCAGAGCCGAGCCTCGAGACGAGCCCCGAGCCCAGCTGAGCCCAGAGCCCAGAGCCGAGCCTCGAGACGAGCCCCGAGAATATCCCGAAGCCCAGCCAAGAGCCGAGGCTAGCCGAGTCCAGAGCCGAACCCAGATCCGAGCCCCGAGCCCAGCCTAGAGCCGAGCCGAGTCCAGACCGAGCCGAGTCCAGAGCCGAGCCCAGAGTCGGGCGCGAGCTAAGTCTCGAGCCGAGCCAAGAGCAGAGCCGATCATTGAGCCCAGCCCAAAGCCGAGAGCAGACAAGTCCAGAGCCGAGCCTCGAGCCCAGCCTACAGCCGAGTGCAGAGCCGAGCCCTGAGCCCAGAGCCTCGAGACGAGCCCCGAGCCCAGCCCAGCACAGAACCCAGAGCCGAGCATCGAGACGAGCCCCGAGACAATCCCCAAGCCCAGCCTAGAGCCGACGCGAGCCGTGTCCAGAGCCGAACCCTGATCCGAGCCCCGATCCCAGCGTAGAGCCGAGCCGAGCCCAGAGCCCAGCCTAGTGCCGAGCCCAGAGCCGAGCCTCGAGCCGAGCCCAGAGCCCAGCCGAGCACAGAGCCCAGAGCCGAGACTCGAGACGGGCCCTGAGAATATCCCCAAGCCCAGACTAGAGCCGAGCCGAGCCCAGAGCCCAGCCTAGAGCCGAGCCTCGAACCGAGCCCCGAGCCCAGCGGAGCACAGAGCCCAGAGCCGAGCCTCGAGACGAGCCCCGAGACAATCCCCAAGCCCAGCCTAGAGACGAGCCGAGCCGAGTCCAGAGCCGAACCCAGATCCGAGCCCCGAGCCCAGCCTAGAGCGGAGCCGAGTCCAGAGCCGAGCCCAGAGTCGGGCGTGAGCTGAGACATGAGCCGAGCCAAGAGCAGAGCCGATCATTGAGCCCAGCCAAAAGCTGAGAGCAGACAAGTCCAGAGCCGAGCCTCGAGCCCAGCCTAGAGACGAGTGCAGAGCCGAGCCCAGAGCCGAGTCTCGAGACGAGCCCCGAGACAATCCCCAAGCCCAGCCTAGAGCCGAGGCGAGCCGAGTCCAGATCCGAACCCAGATCCGATCCTCGAGACCAGCCTAGAGCCGAGCCGAACCCAGAGCCCAGCCTAGTGCCGAGCCCAGAGCCGAGACTCGAGCCGAGCCCCGAGCCCAGCCGAGCACAGAGACCAGAGCCGAGCCTCGAGACGGGCCCCAAGAATATCCCCAAACCCAGCCTAGAGCTGAGCCGAGCCCAGAGCCCAGCCTAGAGCCGAGCCTCGAGCCGAGCCCCGAGCCCAGCCGAGCACAGAGCCCAGAGCCGAGCCTCGACACGGGCCCCGAGAATATCCCCAAACCCAGCCTAGAGCTGAGCCGAGCCCAGAGCCCAGCCTAGAGCCGAGCCTCGAGCCGAGCCCCGATCCCAGCCGAGCACAGAGCCCAGAGCCGAGCCTCGAGACGAGCCCCGAGACAATCCCCGAGCTTAGCCTAGAGCCGAGCCCTGACCCGAGCCTCGAGCCTAGCTCGGAGCCCAGCCGATCACAGAGCCCAGAGCCGAGCCTCGAGACGAGCCCCGAGCCCAGTCAAGCACAGAGCCCAGGTCCGAGCCTAGAGACGGGCCCCGAGAATATCCCGAAGCCCAGCCTAGAGCCGAGCCGAGCCCAGAGCCCAGCCTAGAGCCGAGCCTCGAGCCGAGCCCCGAACCCAGCCGAGGACAGAGCCCAGAGTCGAGACTCGAGACGAGCCCCGAAACTATCCCCAAGCCCGCCCTAGAGCCGAGGCGAGCCGAGTCCAGAGCCGAACCCAGATCCGAGCCCCGATCCCAGCGTAGAGCCGAGCCGAGCCCAGAGCCCAGCCTAGTGCCGAGCCCAGAGCCGAGCCTCGAGCCGAGCCCAGAGCCCAGCCGAGCACAGAGCCCAGAGCCGAGACTCGAGACGGGCCCTGAGAATATCCCCAAGCCCAGACTAGAGCCGAACCGAGCCCAGAGCCCAGCCTAGAGCCGAGCCTCGAACCGAGCCCCGAGCCCAGCGGAGCACAGAGCCCAGAGCCGAGCCTCGAGACGAGCCCCGAGACAATCCCCAAGCCCAGCCTAGAGACGAGCCGAGCCGAGTCCAGAGCCGAACCCAGATCCGAGCCCCGAGCCCAGCCTAGAGCGGAGCCGAGTCCAGAGCCGAGCTCAGAGTCGGGCGTGAGCTGAGACATGAGCCGAGCCAAGAGCAGAGCCGATCATTGAGCCCAGCCCAAAGCTGAGAGCAGACAAGTCCAGAGCCGAGCCTCGAGCCCAGCCTAGAGCCGAGTGCAGAGCCGAGCCCAGAGCCGAGTCTCGAGACGAGCCCCGAGACAATCCCCAAGCCCAGCCTAGAGCCGAGGCGAGCCGAGTCCAGATCCGAACCCAGATCCGATCCTCGAGACCAGCCTAGAGCCGAGCCGAACCCAGAGCCCAGCCTAGTGCCGAGCCCAGAGCCGAGACTCGAGCCGAGCCCCGAGCCCAGCCGAGCACAGAGACCAGAGCCGAGCCTCGAGACGGGCCCCAAGAATATCCCCAAACCCAGCCTAGAGCTGAGCCGAGCCCAGAGCCCAGCCTAGAGCCGAGCCTCGAGCCGAGCCCCGAGCCCAGCCGAGCACAGAGCCCAGAGCCGAGCCTCGACACGGGCCCCGAGAATATCCCCAAACCCAGCCTAGAGCTGAGCCGAGCCCAGAGCCCAGCCTAGAGCCGAGCCTCGAGCCGAGCCCCGATCCCAGCCGAGCACAGAGCCCAGAGCCGAGCCTCGAGACGAGCCCCGAGACAATCCCCGAGCTTAGCCTAGAGCCGAGCCCTGACCCGAGCCTCGAGCCTAGCTCGGAGCCCAGCCGATCACAGAGCCCAGAGCCGAGCCTCGAGACGAGCCCCGAGCCCAGTCAAGCACAGAGCCCAGGTCCGAGCCTTGAGACGGGCCCCGAGAATATCCCGAAGCCCAGCCTAGAGCCGAGCCGAGCCCAGAGCCCAGCCTAGAGCCGAGCCTCGAGCCGAGCCCCGAACCCAGCCGAGCACAGAGCCCAGAGTCGAGACTCGAGACGAGCCCCGAAACTATCCCCAAGCTCGCACTAGAGCCGAGGCGAGCCGAGTCCAGAGCCGAACCCAGATCCGAGCCCCGAGCCCAGCCTAGAGCCGAGCCGAGCCCAGAGCCGAGCTCAGAGTCGGGCGCGATCTGAGCCTCGAACCGAGCCAAGAGCAGAGCCGATCCCTGAGCATAGCCCAAATCCGAGAGCAGACAAGTCCAGAGCCGAGCCTCGAGCCCAGCCTACAGCCGAGTCCAGAGCAGAGCCCTGAGCCCAGAGCCTCGAGACGAGACCCGAGCCCAGCCGAGCACAGAGCCCAGCCTAGAGCCGAGCCTCGAGCCGAGCCCCGAACCCAGCCGAGCACAGAGCCCAGAGTCGAGACTCGAGACGAGCCCCGAGACAATCCCCAAGCCCAGCCTAGAGCCGAGGCGAGCCGAGTCCAGCGCCGAACCCAGATCCGAGCCCCGAGCCCAGCCTAGAGCCGAGCCGAGTGCAGACCGAGCCGACTCCAGAGCCGAGCCCAGAGTCGGGCGCGACCTGAGCCTCGAGCCGAGCCAAGAGCAGAGCCGATCATTGAGCCCAGCCCAAAGCCGAGAGCAGACAAGTCCAGAGCCGAGCCTCGAGCCCAGCCTAGAGCCGAGTGCAGAGCCGAGCCCAGAGCCGAGCCTCGAGACGAGCCCCGAGACAATCCCCAAGCCCAGCCTAGAGCCGAGGCGAGCCGAGTCCAGAGCCGAACCCAGATCCGAGCCCCGATCCCAGCGTAGAGCCGAGCCGAGCCCAGAGCCCAGCCTAGAGCCGAGCCCTGAGCCGAGACTCGAGCCGAGCCCCGAGCCCAGCCGAGCACAGAGCCCAGAGCCGAGCCTCGAGACGAGCCCCGAGACAATCCCCAAGCCCAGCCTAGAGCCGAGGCGAGCCGAGTCCAGAGCCGAACCCAGATCCGAGCCCCGATCCCAGCGTAGAGCCGAGACGAGCCCAGAGCCCAGCCTAGAGCCGAGCCCTGAGCCGAGACTCGAGCCGAGCCCCGAGCCCAGCCTAGAGCCGAGCCGAGTCCAGACCGAGCCGAGTCCAGAGCCGAACCCAGAGTCGGGCGCGAGCTGAGACTCGAGCCGAGCCAAGAGCAGAGCCGATCATTGAGCCCAGCCCAAAGCCGAGAGCAGACAAGTCCAGAGCCGACCCTCGAGCCCAGCCTAGAGCCGAGTGCAGAGCCGAGCCCAGAGCCGAGCCTCGAGACGAGCCCCGAGACAATCCCCAAGCCCACCCTAGAGCCGAGGCGAGCCGAGTCCAGAGCCGAACCCAGATCCGAGCCCCGATCCCAGCCTAGAGCCGAGTCGAGCCCAGAGCCCAGCTTAGTGCCGAGCCCAGAGCCAAGCCTCGAGACGAGCCCCGAGACAATCCCCAAGCCCACCCTAGAGTCGAGGCGAGCCGAGTGCAGAGCCGAGCCCAGAGCCGAGCCTCGAGACGAGCCCCGGGATATCCCCAAGCCCACCCTAGAGTCGAGGCGAGCCGAGTCCAGAGCCGAACCCAGAGCCGAGGCCCGAGCCAAGCCTAGAGCCGAGCCGAGCCCAGAGCCCAGCCTAGTGCCGAGCCCAGAGCCGAGCCTCCAGCCGAGCCCCGAGCCCAACCGATCACAGAGCCCAGAGCCGAGCCTCGAGACGGGCATCGAGAATATACCCAAGCCCTGCCTAGAGCCGAGCCGAGCCCAGACCCCAGCCTAGAGCCAAGTCCAGAGCCGAGCCCACAGCCGAGCCTCGAGACTAGCCCCGAGACAATCCCCAAACGCAGCCTAGAGCCGAGGCGAGCCGAGTCCAGAGCCGAACCCAGATCCGAGCCCCGAGACCAGCCTAGAGCCAAGCCGAGCCCAGAGCCCAGCCTAGTGCCGAGTCCAGAGCCGAGACTCGAGCCGAGCCCCGAGCCCAGCCGAGCACAGAGCCCAGAGCAGAGCCTCGAGACGGGCCCCAAGAATATCCCCAAACCCAGCCTAGAGCTGAGCCGAGCCCAGAGCCCAGCCTAGAGCCGAGCCTCGAGCCGAGCCCCGAACCCAGCCGAGCACAGAGCCCAGAGCCGAGCCTCGAGACGGGCCCCGACAATATCCCCAAGTCCAGCCTAGAGCTGAGCCGAACCCAGAGCCCAGCCTAGAGCCGAGCCTAGAGCCGAGACATGAACCCAGCCGAGCACAGAGCCCAGAGCCGAGCCTCGAGACGAGCCCCGAGACAATCCCCAAGCTTAGCCTAGAGCCGAGCCCTGACCCGAGCCTCGAGCCTAGCTCCGAGCCCAGCCGAGCCCAGAACCAAGAGCCGAGCCTCGAGACGAGACCCGAGACAATCCCCAAGCCCACGCTAGAGCCGAGGCGAGCCGAGTCCAGAGCCGAACCCAGATCCGAGCCCCGAGCCCAGCCTAGAGCCGAGCCGAGCCCAGAGCCCAGCCTAGTGCCGAGCCCAGAGCCGAGCCTCGAGACGACCCCGAGCCCAGCCGAGCACAGAGCCCAGGGCCGAGCCTCGAGACGGGCCCCGAGAATATCCCGAAGCCCAGTCTAGAGCCGAGCCGAGCCCAGAGCCGAGCCCAGAGTCGGGCGTGAGCTGAGCCTCGAGCCGAGCAAAGAGCAGAACCGATCATTGAGCCCAGCCCAAAGCCGAGAGCAGACAAGTCCAGAGCCGAGCCCCGAGCCCAGCCTACAGCCGAGTCCAGAGCAGAGCCCTGAGCCCAGAGCCTCGAGACGAGCTCCGAGCCCAGCCGAGCACAGAACCCAGAGCCGAGCCTCGAGACGAGCCCCGAGACAATCCCCAAGCCCAGCCTAGAGCCGAGGCGAGCCGAGTCCAGAGCCGAACCCAGATCCGAACCCCGAGACCAGCCTAGAGCCGAGCCGAGCCCAGAGCCCAGCCTAGTGCCGAGCCCAGAGCCGAGCCTCGAGCCAAGCCCCGACCCCAGCCGAGCACAGAGCCCAGGGCCGAGCCTCGAGAAGGGCCCCAAGAATATCCCCAAACCCAGCCTAGAGCTGAGCCGAACCCAGAGCCCAGCCTAGAGCCGAGCCTCGAGCCGAGACCCGAACCCAGCCGAGAACAGAGCCCAGAGCCGAGCCTCGAGACGGGCCCCGGGAATATCCCCAAGCCCAGCCTAGAGCTGAGCCGAGCCCAGAGCCCAGCCTAGAGCCGAGCCTCGAGCCGAGCCCCGAACGGAGCCGAGCACAGAGCCCAGAGACGAGCCTCGAGACGAGCCCCGAGACAATCCCCAAGCTTAGCCTAGAGCCGAGCCCTGACCCGAGCCTCGAGCCTAGCTCCGAGCCCAGCCGAGCACAGAGCCCAGAGCCGAGCCTCGAGACGAGCCCCGAGACAATCCCCAAGCCCACCCTAGAGCCGAGGCGTGCCGAGTCCAGAGCCGAACCCAGATCCGAGCCCCGAGCCCAGCCTAGAGCCGAGCCGAGCCCAGAGCCCAGCCTAGTGCCGAGCCCAGAGCCGAGCCTCGAGACGAGCCCCGACCCCAGCCGAGCACAGAGCCCAGGGCCGAGCCTCGAGACGGGCCCCGAGAATATCCCCAAGCCCAGCCTAGAGCCGAGCCGAGCCCAGAGCCCAGCCTAGAGCCGAGCCTCGAGGCGAGCCCCGAGCCCAGCCGAGCACAGAGCCCAGAGCCGAGCCTCGAGACGAGCGCCGAGACAATCCCCAAGCCCAGCCTAGAGCCGAGGAGAGCCGAGTCCAGAGCCGAACCCAGATCCGAGCCCCGATCCCAGCGTAGAGTCGAGCCGAGCCCAGAGCCCAGCCTAGAGCCGAGCCCTGAGCCGATACTCGAGCCGAGCCCCGAGCCCAGCCGAGCACAGAGCCGAGAGCCGAGCCTCGAGACGAGCCCCGAGACAATCCCCAAGCCCAGCCTAGAGCCGAGGCGAGCCGAGTCCAGAGCCGAACCCAGATCCGAGCCCCGAGCCCAGCCTAGAGCCGAGCCGAGTCCAGAGCCAAGCCCAGAGTTGGGCGCGAGCTGAGCCTCGAGCCGAGCCAAGAGCAGAGACGATCATTGAGCCCAGCACAAAGCCGAGAGCAGACAAGTCCAGAGCCGAGCCTCGAGCCCAGCCTAGAGCCGAGTGCAGAGCCGAGCCCAGAGCCGAGCCTCGAGACGAGCCCCGAGACTATCCCCAAGCCCAGCCTAGAGCCGAGGCAAGCCGAGCCCAGAGCGGAACCAGAGCCGAGCCTCGAGCCCAGCCTAGAGCCGAGTGCAGAGCCGAGCCCTGAGCCCAGAGCCTCGAGACGAGACCCGAGCCCAGCCGAGCACAGAACCCAGAGCCGAGCCTCGAGACGAGCCCCGAGACAATCCCCAAGCCCAGCCTAGAGCCGAGGCGAGCCGAGTCCAGAGCCGAACCCAGATCCGAGCCCCGATCCCAGCGTAGAGCCGAGCCGAGCCCAGAGCCCAGCCTAGTGCCGAGCCCAGAGCCGAGCCTCGAGACGGGCCCTGAGAATATCCCCAAGCCCAGCCTAGAGCCGAGCCGAGCCCAGAGCCCAGCCTAGAGCCGAGCCTCGAGCCGAGCCCCGAGCCCAGCCGAGCACAGAGCCGAGGGCCGAGCCTCGAGACGAGCCCCGAGACAATCCCCAAGCCCAGCCTAGAGCCGAGGCGAGCCGAGCCCAGAGCCGAACCCAGATCCGAGCCCCGAGCCCAGCCTAGAGCCGAGCAGAGCCCAGAGCCGAGCCCAGAGTCGGGCGCGATCTGAGCCTCGAACCGAGACAAGAGCAGAGCCGATCCCTGAGCGTAGCCCAAATCCGAGAGCAGACAAGTCCAGAGCCGAGCCTCGAGCCGAGCCCCGAGCCCAGCCGAGCCCAGAGACCAGAGCCGAGCCTCGAGACGAGCCCCGACCCCAGCCGAGCACAGAGCCCAGGGCCGAGCCTCGAGACGGGCCCCGAGAATACCCCGAAGCCCAGCCTAGAGCCGAGCCGAGCCCAGAGCCCAGCCTAGAGCCGAGCCTCGAGCCGAGCCCCGAGCCCAGCCGAGCACAGAGCCCAGAGCCGAGCCCAGAGTCGGGCGCGATCTGAGCCTCGAACCGAGCCAAGAGCAGAGCCGATACCTGAGCATAGCACAAATCCGAGAGCAGACAAGTCTAGAGCCGAGCCTCGAGCCCAGCCTACAGCCGAGTGCAGAGCCGAGCCCAGAGCCGAGCCTCGAGACGAGCCCCGAGACAATCCCCAAGCCCACCCTAGAGCCGAGGCGAGCCGAGTCCAGAGCCGAACCCAGATCCGAGACCCGAGCCCAGCCTAGAGCCGAGCCGAGCCCAGAGCCCAGCCTAGTGCCGAGCCCAGAGCAGAGCCTCGAGCCGATCTCCGAGCCCAGCCTAGCACAGAGCCCAGAGCCGAGCCTAGAGACGGGCCCCGAGAATATCCCCAAGCCCAGCCTAGAGCCTAGCCGAGCCCAGAGCCCAGCCTAGAGCCGAGCCTCGAGCCGAGCCCCGAGCCCAGCCGATCACAGAGCCCAGAGTCGAGCCTCGAGACGAGCCCCGAGACAATCCCCAAGCCCAGCCTAGAGCCGAGGCGAGCCGATTCCAGAGCCGAACCCAGATCCGAGCCCCGAGCCCAGCCTAGAGCCGAGCCGAGTCCAGAGCCGAGCCCAGAGTCGGGCGCGATCTGAGCCTCGAACCGAGCCAAGAGCAGAGCCGATCCCTGAGCATAGCACAAATCCGAGAGCAGACAAGTCCAGAGCCGAGCCTCGAGCCCAGCCTAGAGCCGAGTGCAGAGCCGAGCCCAGAGCCGAGCCTCGAGACGAGCCCCGAGACTATCCCCAAGCCCAGCCTAGAGCCGAGGCAAGCCGAGCCCAGAGCCGAACCAGATCCGAGCACCGAGCCCAGCCTAGAGCCGAGCCGAGTCCAGAGCCGAGCCCAGAGTCGGGCGCGAGCTGAGACTCGAGCCGAGCCAAGAGCAGAGCCGATCATTGAGCCCAGCCCAAAGCCGAGAGCAGACAAGTCCAGAGCCGAGCCTCGAGCCCAGCCTACAGCCGAGTCCAGAGCAGAGCCCTGAGCCCAGAGCCTCGAGCCGAGCCCCGAGCCCAGCCGAGCACAGAGCCGAGAGCCGAGCCTCGAGACGAGCCCCGAGACAATCCCCAAGCCCAACCTAGAGCCGAGGCGAGCCGAGTCCAGAGCCGAACCCAGATCCGAGCCCCGAGCCCAGCCTAGAGCCGAGCCGAGCCCAGAGCCCAGCCTAGTGCCGAGCCCAGAGCCGAGCCTCGAGACGAGCCCCGACCCCAGCTGAGCACAGAGCCCAGGCCGAGCCTCGAGACGGGCCCGGAGAATATCCCGAAGCCCAGCCTAGAGCCGAGCCGAGCCCAGAGCCCAGCCTCGAGCCGAGCCTCGAGCCGAGCCCCGAGCCCAGCCGAGCACAGAGCCCAGAGCCGAGCCCGGAGTCGGGCGCGATCTGAGCCTCGAACCGAGCCAAGAGCAGAGCCGATCCCTGAGCATAGCACAAATCCGAGAGCAGACAAGTCCAGAGCCGAGCCTCGAGCCGAGCCCCGAGCCTAGCCGAGCACAGAGACCAGAGCCGAGCCTCGAGACGAGCCCCGAAACAATCCCCAAGCCCACCCTAGAGCCGAGGCGAGCCGAGTCCAGAGCCGAACCCAGATCCGAGCCCCGAACCTAGCCTAGAGCCGAGCCCAGAGCCGAACCCAGATCCGAGCACCGAGCCCAGCCTAGAGCCGAGCCGAGTCCAGAGCCGAGCCCAGAGTCGGGCGTGAGCTGAGCCTCGAGCCGAGCAAAGAGCAGAACCGATCATTGAGCCCAGCCCAAAGCCGAGAGCAGACACGTCCAGAGCCGAGCCCCGAGCCCAGCCTACAGCCGAGTCCAGAGCAGAGCCCAGACCCGAGCCTCGAGAGGAGCCCCGAGCCCAGCCGAGCACAGAGCCCAGAGTCGAGCCTCGAGACGAATCCCGAGACAATCCCCAAGCCCAGCCTAGAGCCGAGGCGAGCCGATTCCAGAGCCGAACCCAGATCCGAGCCCCGAGCCCAGCCTAGAGCCGAGCCGAGTCCAGAGCCGAGCCCAGAGTCGGGCGCGATCTGAGCCTCGAACCGAGCCAAGAGCAGAGCCGATCCCTGAGCATAGCCCAAATCCGAGAGCAGACAAGTCCAGAGCCGAGCCTCGAGCCCAGCCTACAGCCGAGTCCAGAGCCCAGCCTAGAGCCGAGCCTCGAGCCGAGCCCCGAACCCAGACGAGCACAGAGCCCAGAGACGAGCCTCGAGACGAGCCCCGAGACAATCCCCAAGCTTAGCCTAGAGACGAGCCCTGACGCGAGCGTCGAGCCTAGCTCCGACACCAGCCTAGAGCCGAGCCGAGTCCAGAGCCGAGCCCAGAGTCGGGCGCGATCTGAGCCTCGAACCGAGCCAAGAGCAGAGCCGATCCCTGAGCATAGCACAAATCCGAGAGCAGACAAGTCCAGAGCCGAGCCTCGAGCCCAGCCTAGAGCCGAGTCCAGAGCCCAGCCTAGAGCCGAGCCTCGAGCCGAGCCCCGAGCCCAGCCGAGCACAGAGCCGAGAGCCGAGCCTCGAGACGAGCCCCGAGACAATCCCCAAGCCCAACCTAGAGCCGAGGCGAGCCGAGTCCAGAGCCGAACCCAGATCCGAGCCCCGAGCCCAGCCTAGAGCCGAGCCGAGCCCAGAGCCCAGCCTAGTGCCGAGCCCAGAGCCGAGCCTCGAGACGAGCCCCGACCCCAGCCGAGGACAGAGCCCAGGCCGAGCCTCGAGACGGGCCCGGAGAATATCCCGAAGCCCAGCCTAGAGCCGAGCCGAGCCCAGAGCCCAGCCTAGAGCCGAGCCTCGAGCCGAGCCCCGAGCCCAGCCGAGCACAGAGCCCAGAGCCGAGCCCAGAGTCGGGCGCGATCTGAGCCTCGAACCGAGCCAAGAGCAGAGCCGATCCCTGAGCATAGCACAAATCCGAGAGCAGACAAGTCCAGAGCCGAGCCTCGAGCCGAGCCCCGAGCCTAGCCGAGCACAGAGACCAGAGCCGAGCCTCGAGACGAGCCCCGAAACAATCCCCAAGCCCACCCTAGAGCCGAGGCGAGCCGAGTCCAGAGCCGAACCCAGATCCGAGCCCCGAACCTAGCCTAGAGCCGAGCCCAGAGCCGAACCCAGATCCGAGCACCGAGCCCAGCCTAGAGCCGAGCCGAGTCCAGAGCCGAGCCCAGAGTCGGGCGCGATCTGAGCCTCGAGACGAGCCAAGAGCAGAGCCGATCCCTGAGCCCAGCCCAAAGCTGACAGCAGACAAGCCCAGAGCCGAGCCTCGAGCCCAGCCTAGAGCCGAGTGCAGAGCCGAGCCCAGAGCCGAGCCTCGAGCGGAGCCCCGTGCCCAGCCGAGCACAGAGCCCAGAGCCGAGCGTCGAGACGGGCCCCGAGACAATCCCCAAGCCCAGCCTAGAGCCGAGCCGAGCCCCGAGCCCAGCCTAGAGCCAAGCCTCGAGCAGAGCCCCGAGCCCAGCCTAGAGCCGAACGGAGTCCAGAGTCGAGCCCAGAGTCGGGCGCGACCTGAGACTCGAGCCGAGGCAAGAGCAGAGCCGATCATTGACCCCAGTCCAAAGCCGAGAGCAGACAAGTCCAGAGCCGAGCCTCGAGCCCAGCCTAGAGCCGAGTGCAGAGCCGAGCCCAGAGCCGAGCCTCGAGACGAGCCCCGAGACAATCCCCAAGCCCAGCCTAGAGCCGAGGAGAGCCGAGTCCAGAGCCGAACCCAGATCCGAGCCCCGATCCCAGCGTAGAGTCGAGCCGAGCCCAGAGCCCAGCCTAGAGCCGAGCCCTGAGCCGATACTCGAGCCGAGCCCCGAGCCCAGCCGAGCACAGAGCCGAGAGCCGAGCCTCGAGACGAGCCCCGAGACAATCCCCAAGCCCAGCCTAGCGCCGAGCCGAGCCCAGAGCCCAGCCTAGAGCCGAGCCTCGAGCAGAGCCCCGAGTCCAGCCTAGAGCCGAACGGAGTCCAGAGCCGAGCCCAGAGTCGGGCGCGACCTGAGACTCGAGCCGAGCCAAGAGCAGAGCCGATCATTGACCCCAGTCCAAAGCCGAGAGCAGACAAGTCCAGAGCCGAGCCTCGAGCCCAGCCTAGAGCCGAGTGCAGAGCCGAGCCCAGAGCCGAGCCTCGAGACGAGCCCCGAGACAATCCCCAAGCCCAGCCTAGAGCCGAGGCGAGCCGAGTCCAGAGCCGAACCCAGATCCGAGCCCCGAGCCCAGCCTAGAGCCGAGCCGAGCCCAGAGCCGAGCCCAGAGTCTGGCGCGATCTGAGCCTCGAACCGAGCCAAGAGCAGAGCCGATCCCTGAGCATAGCCGAAATCCGAGAGCAGACAAGTCCAGAGCCGAGCCTCGAGCCCAGCCTACAGCCGAGTCCAGAGCAGATCCCTGAGCCCAGAGCCTCGAGACGAGCCCCGAGCCCAGCCGAGCACAGAGACCAGAGCCGAGCCTCGAGACGAGCCCCGAGACAATCCCCAAGCCCAGACAAGAGCCGAGGCGAGCCGAGTCCAGAGCCGAACCCAGATCCGAGCCCCGAGCCCAGCCTAGAGCCGAGCCGAGTCCAGACCGAGCCGAGTCCAGAGCCGAGCCCAGAGTCGGGCGCGAGCGAAGTCTCGAGCCGAGCCAAGAGCAGAGCCGATCATTGAGCCCAGCCTAAAGCCGAGAGCAGACAAGTCCAGAGCCGAGCCTCGAGCCCAGCCTACAGCCGAGTGCAGAGCCGAGCCCAGAGCCGAGCCTCGAGACGAGCCCCGAGACAATCCACAAGCCCAGCCTAGAGCCGAGACGAGCCGAGTCCAGAGCCGAACCCAGATCCGAGCCCCGAGCCCAGCCTAGAGCCGAGCCGAGCCCAGAGCCCAGCCTAGTGCCGAGCCCAGAGCCGAGCCTCGAGCCGATCTCCGAGCCCAGCCTAGCACAGAGCCCAGAGCCGAGCCTAGAGACGGGCCCTGAGAATATCCCCAAGCCCAGCCTAGAGCCGAGCCGAGCGCAGAGCCCAGCCTAGAGCCGAGGCGAGCCGAGTCCAGAGCCGAACCCAGATCCGAGCCCCGAGCCCAGTGTAGAGTCGAGCCGAGCCCAGAGCCCAGCCTAGAGCCGAGCCGTGAGCCGAGACTCGAGCCGAGCCCCGAGCCCAGCCGAACACAGAGCCGAGAGCCGAGCCTCGAGACGAGCCCCGAGACAATCCCCAAGCCCAGCCTAGAGCCGAGCCGAGCCGAGTCCAGCGCGGAACCCAGATCCGAGCCCCGAGCCCAGCCTAGAGCCGAGCCGAGTCCAGAGCCGAGCCCAGAGTCGGGCGTGAGCTGAGCCTCGAGCCGAGCAAAGAGCAGAACCGATCATTGAGCCCAGCCCAAAGCCGAGAGCAGACAAGTCCAGAGCCGAGCCCCGAGCCCAGCCTACAGCCGAGTCCAGAGCAGAGCCCTGAGCCCAGAGCCTCGAGACGAGCTCCGAGCCCAGCCGAGCACAGAACCCAGAGCCGAGCCTCGAGACGAGCCCCGAGACAATCCCCAAGCCCAGCCTAGAGCCGAGGCGAGCCGAGTCCAGAGCCGAACCCAGATCCGAACCCCGAGACCAGCCTAGAGCCGAGCCGAGCCCAGAGCCCAGCCTAGTGCCGAGCCCAGAGCCGAGCCTCGAGCCAAGCCTCGAGCCCAGCCGAGCACAAAGCCCAGGGCCGAGCCTCGAGACGGGCCCCAAGAATATCCCCAAACCCAGCCTAGAGCTAAGCCGAACCCAGAGCCCAGCCTAGAGCCGAGCCTCGAGCCGAGACCCGAACCCAGCCGAGCACAGAGCCCAGAGCCGAGCCTCGAGGCGGGCCCCGGGAATATCCCCAAGCCCAGCCTAGAGCTGAGCCGAGCCCAGAGCCCAGCCTAGAGCCGAGCCTCGAGCCGAGCCCCGATCCCAGCCGAGCACAGAGCCCAGAGCCGAGCCTCGAGACGAGCCCCGAAACAATCCCCAAGCCCAGCCTAGAGCCGAGGCAAGCCGAGCCCAGAGCCGAACACAGATCCGAGCCTCGAGCCCAGCCTAGAGCCGAGCCGAGTCCAGAGCCGAGCCCAGAGTCGGGCGCGATCTGAGCCTCGAGCCGAGCCAAGAGCAGAGACGATCCCTGAGCCCAGCCCAAAGCCGAGAGCAGACAAGCCCAGAGCCGAGCCTCGAGCCCAGCTAAGAGCCGAGCCGAGCCCAGAGCCCAGCCTAGAGGCGAGCCCAGAGCCGAGTATCGAGCCGAGCCTCGAGCCGTGCCCCGAGCCCAGATCCGAGCCTCGAGACGAGCCCCGAGACAATCCCCAAACCCAGCCTAGAGCCGAGGCGAGCCGAGTCCAGAGCCGAACCCTGATCCGAGCCCCGAGCCCAGCCTAGAGACGAGCCGAGCCCAGAGCCCAGCCTAGAGGAGAGCCAAGAGGCGAGTATAGAGCCGAGCCTCGAGCCGAGCCCCGAGCCCAGAGCCGAGCCTCGAGAAGAGCCCTGAGACAATCCCCAAGCCCAGCCTAGAGCCGAGGCGAGCCGAGTCCAGAGCCGAACCCAGATCTGAGTCCCGAGCCCAGCCGAGAGCCGAGCCGAAGCCAGAGCCCAGCCTAGAGCCGAGCCCAGAGCCGAGCCTCGAGCCGAGCCCCGAGCCCAGCCGAGCACCGAGCCCAGAGCCGAGCCTCGAGACGACCCCGAGACAATCCCCAAGCCCAGTCTAGAGCCGAGGCGAGCCGAGTCCAGAGCCGAACAGAGCCGAGCCTCGAGCCCAGCCTAGAGCCGAGCCGAGCCCCGAGCCCAGCCGAGCCCAGAGCCCAGAGCCGAGCCTCGAGACGAGCCCCGAGACAATCCCCAAGCCCAGCCTAGAGCCGAGGCGAGCCGAGTCCAGAGCCGAACCGAGATCCGAGCCCCGAGCCCAGCCTAGAGCCGAGCCGAGCCCAGAGTCGGGCGCGATCTGAGCCTCGAGCCGAGCCAAGAGCAGAGCCGATCCCTGAGCCCAGCAGAAAGCCGAGAGCAGACAAGACCAGAGCCGAGCCTCGAGCCCAGCCTAGAGCCGAGTCCAGAGCCGAGCCCAAAGCCGAGCCTCGAGCCAAGCCCCGAGCCCAGCCGAGCACAGAGACCAGAGCCGAGCCTCAAGACGCGCCCAGAGACAATCCCCAAGCCCAGCCTAGATCCGAGGCGAGCCGAGTCCAGAGCCGAAACCAGATCCGAGCCCCGAGCCCAGCCAAGAGCCGAGCCCTGAGCCGACCCTCGAGCCGAGCCCCGAGCCCAACCGAGGACCGAGCCCAGAGCCGAGTCTCGAGACGAGCCCCGAGACAATCCCCAAGCCCAGCCTAGAGCCGAGGCGAGCCGAGTCCAGAGCCGAACCGAGATCCGAGCCTCGAGCCCAGCTTAGAACCGAGTCCAGAGCCGAGCGCAGAGCCGAGCCTCGAGCCGAGCCCCGAGCCCAACCGAGCACAGAGCCCAGAGCCGAGCCTCGACAGGAGCCCCGAGACAATCCCCAAGCCCAGCCTAGAGCCGAGGCGAGCCGAGTCCAGAGCCGAACCCAGATCCGAGCCCCGAGCCCAGCCGAGAGCCGAGCCGAAGCCAGAGCCCAGCCTAGAGCCGAGCCCAGAGCCGAGCCTCGAGCCGAGCCCCGAGCCCAGCCGAGCCCCGAGCCCAGATCCGAGCCTCGAGACGAGCCCCGAGACAATCACCAAGCCCAGCCTAGAGCCGAGGCGAGCCGAGTCCAGAGCCGAACCCAGATCCGAGCCTCGAGCCCAACTTAGAACCGAGTCCAGAGCGGAGCCTAGAGCCGAGCCTCGAGCCTAGCCCCGAGCCCAGCCGAGCACAGAGACCAGAGCCGAGCCTCGAGACGAGCCCCGAGACAATCCCCAAGCCCAGCCTATTGCCGAGGCGAGCCGATTCCAGAGCCGAACCCAGATCCGAGCCCCGAGCCCATCCTAGAGCCGAGACGAGCCGAGTCCAGAGCCGAACCCAGATCCGAGCCCCGAGCCCAGCCTAGAGCCGAGCCGAGGCCAGAGCCCAGCCTACATCCGAGGCCAGAGCCGAGCCTCGACTCGAGCCTCGAGCCCAGCCGAGCCCCGAGCCCAGATCCGAGCCTCGAGACGAGCCCCGAGACAATCACCAAGCCCAGCCTAGAGCCGAGGCGAGTCCAGAGCCGAGCCCAGAGTCGGGCGCGATCTGAGCCTCGAGCCGAGCCAAGAGCAGAGCCGATCCCTGAGCCCAGCCCAAAGCCGAGAGCAGACAAGCCCAGAGCCGAGCCTCGAGCCCAGCCTAGAGCCGACTCCAGAGCCGAGCCCAGAGCCGAGCCTCGAGCCGAGCCCCGAGCCCAGCCGAGCCCAGAGCCCAGAGCCGAGCCTCAAGACGAGCCCCGAGACAATCCCCAAGCCCAGCCTAGAGCCGAGGCGAGCCGAGTCCAGAGCCGAACCCAGATCCGAGCCCCGAGCCCAGCCTAGAGCCGAGCCGAGCCAGGAGCACAGCCTAGAGCCGAGCCCTGAGCCGAACCTCGAGCCGAGCCCCGAGCCCAGCCGAGCCCAGAGCCCAGAGCCGAGCCTCAAGACGAGCCCCGAGCACAGCCTAGCACAGAGCCCAGATCCGAGCCTCGAGACGAGCCCCGAGCACAGCCGAGCACAGAGCCCAGAGCCGAGCCTCGAGACGAGCCCCGAGCACAGCCTAGCACAGAGCCCAGATCCGAGCCTCGAGACGAGCCCCGAGCACAGCCGAGCACAGAGCCCAGAGCCGAGCCTCGAGACGAGACCCGAGACAATCCCCAAGCCCAGCCTAGAGCCGAGGCGAGCCGAGTCCAGAGCGAAAGCGAGATCAGAGCCCCGAGCCCAGCCTAGAGCTGAGCCGAGTCCAGAGCCGAGGTACGAGCGTAGCCCAGAGCCGAGTAGAGAGCCGAGCCCAGAGCCGAGCCTCGAGCCGAGCCCCGAGCACAGCCGAGCACAGAGCCCAGATCCGAGCATCGAGACGAGCCCCGAGACAATCCCCAAACCCAGCCTAGAGCCGAGGCGAGTCGAGTCCAGAGCCGAACCCAGTTCCGAGCCCCGAGCCCATCCTAGAGCCGAGGCGAGCCGAGTCCAGAGCCGAACCCAGATCCGAGCCCCGAGCCCAGCCTAGAGCCGAGCCCAGAGCCGAGCCTCGAGCCGAGCCCCGAGCCCAGCCGAGCCCCGAGCCCAGAGCCGAGCCTCGAGACGAGCCCCGAGACAATCCCCAAGCCCAGCTTAGAGCCGAGGCGAGCCGAGTCCAGAGCCGAACCCAGATCCGAGCAACGAGCGCAGCCAAGAGCCGAGCCGAGCCCAGAGCCGAGCCCAGAGTCGGGCGCGATCTGAGCCTCGAGCCGGGCCAAGCGCAGAGCCGATCCCTGAGCACAGCCCAAAGCCGAGAGCAGACAAGCCCAGAGCCGAGCCTCGAGCCCAGCCTAGAGCCGAGTCCAGAGCCGAGCCCAGAGCCGAGCCTCGAGCCGAGCCCCGAGCCCAGGCGAGCACAGAGCCCGGAGTCAAGCCTCGAGACGAGCCCCGAGACAATCCCCAAGCCCAGCCTAGAGCCGAGGCGAGCCGAGTCCAGGGCCGAACCCAGATCCGAGCCCCGAGCCCAGCCTAGAGCCGAGCCGAGTCCGGAGCCCAGCCTAGAGCCGAGCCCTGAGCCGAGCCCCGAGCCGAGCCCCGAGCCCAGCCGAGCACAGAGCCGAGCCCAGAGTCGGGCGCGAGCTGAGCCTCGAGCCGAGCCAAGAGCAGAGCCGACCATTTGCCCAGCCCAAAGCCGAGAGCAGACAATTACAGAGCCGAGCCTCGAGCCCAGCCTAGAGCCGATCCGAGTCCAAAGCCGAGCCCTGAGCCGAGCCTCGAGCCGAGCCCCGAGCCCAGCCGAGGACCGAGCCCAGAGCCGAGCCTCGAGACGAGCCCCGAGACAATCCCCAAGCCCAGCCTAGAGCCGAGGCGAGCCGAGTCCAGAGCCGAACCGAGATCCGAGCCTCGAGTCCAGCTTAGAACCGAGTCCAGAGCCGAGCCCCGAGCCGAGCCTCGAGCCGAGCCCCGAGCCCAACCGAGCACAGAGCCCAGAGCCGAGCCTCGAGAAGAGCCCCGAGACAATCCCCAAGCCCAGCCTAGAGCCGAGGCGAGCCGAGTCCAGAGCCGAACCCAGATCCGAGCGCCAAGCCCAGCCGAGAGCCGAGCCGAAGCCAGAGCCCAGCCTAGAGCCGAGCCCAGAGCCGAGCCTCGAGCCGAGCCCCGAGCCCAGCCGAGCACAGAGCCCAGAGCCGAGCCTCGAGACGAGCCCCGAGACAATCCCCAAGCCCAGCTTAGAGCCGAGGCGAGCCGAGTCCAGAGCCGAACCCAGATCCGAGCAACGAGCCCAGCCAAGAGCCGAGCCGAGCCCAGAGCCCAGCCCAGAGGCGAGCCCAGAGCCGAGTATCGATCCGAGCCTCGAGCCATGCCCCTAGCACAGAGCCGAGCCTCGAGACGAGCCCCGATGCAATCCCCAAGCCCAGCCTAGAGCCGAGGCGAGCCGAGTCCAGAGCCGAAGCGAGATCAGAGCCCCGAGCCCAGCCTAGAGCCGAGCCGAGTCCAGAGCCGAGGTACGAGCGCAGCCTAGAGCCGAGTAGAGAGCTGAGCCCTGACCCGAGCCTCGAGCCGAGCCCCGAACCCAGCCGAGCACAGAGCCCATAGCCGAGCCTCAAGACGAGCCCCGAGACAATCCCCAAGCCCAGCCTAGAGCCGAGGCGAGCCGAGTCCAGAGCCGAACCCAGATCCGAGCCCCGAGCCCAGCCTAGAGCCGAGCCGAGCCCGGAGTCCAGCTTAGAGCCGAGCCCAGCGCCGAGCCTCGAGCCGAGCCCCGAGCCCAGCCGAGCCCAGAGCCCAGATCCGAGCCTCGAGCCGAGCCCCGAGCCCAGCCGAGCACAGAGCCCAGAGCCGAGCCTCGAGAAGAGCCCCGAGACAATCCCCAAGCCCAGCCTAGAGCCGAGGCGAGCCGAGTCCAGAGCCGAACCCAGATCCGATCCCCGAGCCCAGCCTAGAGCCGAGCCGAAGCCAGAGCCCAGCCTAGAGCCGAGCCCAGAGCCGAGCCTCGAGCCGAGCCCCGAGCCCAGCCGAGCCCCGAGCCCAGAGCCGAGCCTCGAGACGAGCCCCGAGACAATCCCTAATCCCAGTCTAGAGCCGAGGCGAGCCGAGTCCAGAGCCGAACAGAGAGCCGAGCCTCGAGCCCAGCCTAGAGCCGAGCCGAGTCCAGAGCCGAGCCCTGACCCGAGCCTCGAGCCGAGCCCCGAACCCAGCCGAGCACAGAGCCCATAGCCGAGCCTCAAGACGAGCCCCGAGACAATCCCCAAGCCCAGCCTAGAGCCGAGGCGAGCCGAGTCCAGAGCCGAACCCAGATCCGAGCCCCGAGCCCAGCCGAGAGCCGAGCCGAGCCCGGAGTCCAGCTTAGAGCCGAGCCCAGCGCCGAGCCTCGAGCCGAGCCCCGAGCCCAGCCGAGCCCAGAGCCCAGATCCGAGCCTCGAGCCGAGCCCCGAGCCCAGCCGAGCACAGAGCCCAGAGCCGAGCCTCGAGAAGAGCCCCGAGACAATCCCCAAGCCCAGCCTAGAGCCGAGGCGAGCCGAGTCCAGAGCCGAACCCAGATCCGAGCCCCGAGCCCAGCCTAGAGCCGAGCCGAAGCCAGAGCCCAGCCTAGAGCCGAGCCCAGAGCCGAGCCTCGAGCCGAGCCCCGAGCCCAGCCGAGCCCCGAGCCCAGAGCCGAGCCTCGAGACGAGCCCCGAGACAATCCCTAATCCCAGTCTAGAGCCGAGGCGAGCCGAGTCCAGAGCCGAACAGAGAGCCGAGCCTCGAGCCCAGCCTAGAGCCGAGCCGAGTCCAGAGCCGAACCCAGATCCGAGCCCCGAGCCCAGCCTAGAGCCGAGCCGAGCCCGGAGCCCAGCCTAGAGCCAAGCCCTGAGCCGAGTCTCGAGCCGAGCCCCGAGCCCGGCCGAGCCCAGAGCCCAGAGCCGAGCCTCGAGACGAGCCCCGAGCACAGCCTAGCACAGAGCCCAGATCCGAGTCTCGAGACGAGCCCCGAGCACAGCCGAGCACAGAGCCCAGAGCCGAGCCTCGAGACGAGCCCCGAGACAATCCCCAAGCCCAGCCTAGAGCCGAGGCGAGCCGCGTCCAGAGCCGAACCCTGATCCGAGCCCGGAGCCCAGCCTAGAGACGAGCCGAGCCCAGAGCCCAGCCTAGAGGAGAGCCCAGAGGCGAGTATCGAGCCGAGCCTCGAGCCGAGCCCCGAGCCCAGACCCGAGCCTCGAGACGAGCCCCGAGACAATCCCCAAGCCCAGCCTAGAGCCGAGGCGAGCCGAGTCCTGAGCCGAACCCAGATCCGAGCCCCGAGCCCAGCCGAGAGCCGAGCCGAAGCCAGAGCCCAGCCTAGAGCCGAGCCCAGAGCCGAGCCTCGAGCCGAGCCCCGAGCCCAGCCGAGCCCCGAGCCCAGAGCCGAGCCTCGAGACGAGCCCCGAGACAATCCCCAAGCCCAGTCTAGAGCCGAGGCGAGCCGAGTCCAGAGCCGAACCCAGATCCGAGCCCCGAGCCCAGCCTAGAGCCGAGCCGAGCCCGGAGCCCAGCCTAGAGCCGAGCCCAGAGCCGAGCCTCGAGCCGAACCCCTATCCCAGGCGAGCACAGAGCCCGGAGCCGAGCCTCGAGAGGAGCCCCGAGACAATCCCCAAGCCCAGCCTAGAGCCGAGGCGAGCCGAGTCCAGAGCCGAAGCGAGATCAGAGCCCCGAGCCCAGCCTAGAGCCGAGCCGAGCCCGGAGCCCAGCCTAGAGCCAAGCCATGAGCCGAGCCTCGAGCCGAGCCCCGAGCCCGGCCGAGCCGAAGCCAGAGCCCAGAGCCGAGCCTCGAGACGAGCCCCGAGCACAGCCTAGCACAGAGCCCAGATCCGAGCCTCGAGACGAGCCCCGAGCACAGCCGAGCACAGAGCCCAGAGCCGAGCCTCGAGACGAGCCCCGAGACAATCCCCAAGCCCAGCCTAGAGCCGAGGCGAGCCGCGTCCAGAGCCGAACCCTGATCCGAGCCCGGAGCCCAGCCTAGAGACGAGCCGAGCCCAGAGCCCAGCCTAGAGAAGAGCCCAGAGGCGAGTATCGAGCCGAGCCTCGAGCCGAGCCCCGAGCCCAGAACCGAGCCTCGAGACGAGCCCCGAGACAATCCCCAAACCCAGCCTAGAGCCGAGGCGAGTCGAGTCCAGAGCCGAACCCAGTTCCGAGCCCCGAGCCCATCCTAGAGCCGAGGCGAGCCGAGTCCAGAGCCGAACCCAGATCCGAGCCCCGAGCCCAGCCTAGAGCCGAGCCCAGAGCCGAGCCTCGAGCCGAGCCCCGAGCCCAGCCGAGCCCCGAGCCCAGAGCCGAGCCTCGAGACGAGCCCCGAGACAATCCCCAAGCCCAGCTTAGAGCCGAGGCGAGCCGAGTCCAGAGCCGAACCCAGATCCGAGCAACGAGCCCAGCCAAGAGCCGAGCCGAGCCCAGAGCCGAGCCCAGAGTCGGGCGCGATCTGAGCCTCGAGCCGGGCCAAGCGCAGAGCCGATCCCTGAGCACAGCCCAAAGCCGAGAGCAGACAAGCCCAGAGCCGAGCCTCGAGCCCAGCCTAGAGCCGAGTCCAGAGCCGAGCCCAGAGCCGAGCCTCGAGCCGAGCCCCGAGCCCAGGCGAGCACAGAGCCCGGAGTCAAGCCTCGAGACGAGCCCCGAGACAATCCCCAAGCCCAGCCTAGAGCCGAGGCGAGCCGAGTGCAGGGCCGAACCCAGATCCGAGCCCCGAGCCCAGCCTAGAGCCGAGCCGAGTCCGGAGCCCAGCCTAGAGCCGAGCCCTGAGCCGAGCCCCGAGCCGAGCCCCGAGCCCAGCCGAGCACAGAGCCGAGCCCAGAGTCGGGCGCGAGCTGAGCCTCGAGCCTAGCCAAGAGCAGAGCCGACCATTTGCCCAGCCCAAAGCCGAGAGCAGACAATTACAGAGCCGAGCCTCGAGCCCAGCCTAGAGCCGATCCGAGTCCAAAGCCGAGCCCTGAGCCGAGCCTCGAGCCGAGCCCCGAGCACAGCCGAGGACCGAGCCCAGAGCCGAGCCTCGAGACGAGCCCCGAGACAATCCCCAAGCCCAGCCTAGAGCCGAGGCGAGCCGAGTCCAGAGCCGAACCGAGATCCGAGCCTCGAGTCCAGCTTAGAACCGAGTCCAGAGCCGAGCCCAGAGCCGAGCCTCGAGCCGAGCCCCGAGCCCAACCGAGCACAGAGCCCATAGCCGAGCCTCGACACGAGCCCCGAGACAATCCCCAAGCCCAGCCTAGAGCCGAGGCGAGCCGAGTCCAGAGCCGAACCCAGATCCGAGCCCCAAGCCCAGCCGAGAGCCGAGCCGAAGCCAGAGCCCAGCCTAGAGCCGAGCCCAGAGCCGAGCCTCGAGCCGAGCCCCGAGCCCAGCCGAGCACAGAGCCCAGAGCCGAGCCTCGAGACGAGCCCCGAGACAATCCCCAAGCCCAGCTTAGAGCCGAGGCGAGCCGAGTCCAGAGCCGAACCCAGATCCGAGCAACGAGCCCAGCCAAGAGCCGAGCCGAGCCCAGAGCCCAACCCAGAGGCGAGCCCAGAGGCGAGTATCGATCCGAGCCTCGAGCCATGCCCCTAGCACAGAGCCGAGCCTCGAGACGAGCCCCGATGCAATCCCCAAGCCCAGCCTAGAGCCGAGGTGAGCCGAGTCCAGAGCCGAACCGAGATCTGAGCCCCGAGCCCAGCCTGGAGCCGAGCCGAGTACAGAGCCGAGGTACGAGCGCAGCGCAGAGCCAAGTAGAGAGCCGAGCCCAGAGCCGAGCCTCGAGCCGAGCCCCGAGCCCAGCCGAGAGCCGAGCCGAAGCCAGAGCCCAGCCTAGAGCCGAGCCCAGAGCCGAGCCTCGAGCCGAGCCCCGAGCCCAGCCGAGCCCCGAGCCCAGAGCCGAGCCTCGAGAGGAGCCCCGAGACAATCCCCAAGCCCAGCCTAGAGCCGAGGCGAGCCGAGTCCAGAGCCGAACCCAGATCCGAGCAACGAGCCCAGCCAAGAGCCGAGCCGAGTCCAGAGCCGAGCCCAGAGTCGGGCGCGATTTGAGCCTCGAGCCGGGCCAAGAGCAGAGCCGATCCCTGAGCCCAGCCCAAAGCCGAGAGCAGACAAGCCCAGAGCCGAGCCTCGAGCCCAGCCTAGAGCCGAGTCCAGAGCCGAGCCCAGAGCCGAGCCTCGAATCGAGCCCCGAGCCCAGGCGAGCACAGAGCCCAGAGCCGAGCCTCGAGACGAGCCCCGAGACAATCCCCAAGCCCAGCCTAGAGCCGAGGCGAGCCGAGTCCAGAGCCGAACCCAGATCCGAGCCCCGAGCCCAGCCGAGAGCCGAGCCGAAGCCAGAGACCAGCCTAGAGCCGAGCCCAGAGCCGAGCCTCGAGCCGAGACCCGAGCCCAGCCGAGCCCCGAGCCCAGAGCCGAGCCTCGAGACGAGCCCCGAGACAATCCCCAAGCCCAGTCTAGAGCCGAGGCGAGCCGAGTCCAGAGCCGAACAGAGAGCCGAGCCTCGAGCCCAGCCTAGAGCCGAGCCGAGTCCAGAGCCGAACCCAGATCCGAGCCCCGAGCCCAGCCTAGAGCCGAGCCGAGCCCGGAGCCCAGCCTAGAGCCGAGCCCAGAGCCGAGCCTCGAGCCGAACCCCTATCCCAGGCGAGCACAGAGCCCGGAGCCGAGCCACGAGAGGAGCCCCGAGACAATCCCCAAGCCCAGCCTAGAGCCGAGGCGAGCCGAGTCCAGAGCCGAAGCGAGATCAGAGCCCCGAGCCCAGCCTAGAGCCGAGCCGAGTCCAGAGCCGAGGTACGAGCGCAGCCTAGAGCCGAGTAGAGAGCTGAGCCCTGACCCGAGCCTCGAGCCGAGCCCCGAACCCAGCCGAGCACAGAGCACATAGCCGAGCCTCAAGACGAGCCCCGAGACAATCCCCAAGCCCAGCCTAGAGCCGAGGCGAGCCGAGTCCAGAGCCGAACCCAGATCCGAGCCCCGAGCCCAGCCTAGAGCCGAGCCGAGCCCGGAGTCCAGCTTAGAGCCGAGCCCAGCGCCGAGCCTCGAGCCGAGCCCCGAGCCCAGCCGAGCCCAGAGCCCAGATCCGAGCCTCGAGCCGAGCCCCGAGCCCAGCCGAGCACAGAGCCCAGAGCCGAGCCTCGAGAAGAGCCCCGAGACAATCCCCAAGCCCAGCCTAGAGCCGAGGCGAGCCGAGTCCAGAGCCGAACCCAGATCCGAGCCCCGAGCCCAGCCTAGAGCCGAGCCGAAGCCAGAGCCCAGCCTAGAGCCGAGCCCAGAGCCGAGCCTCGAGCCGAGACCCGAGCCCAGCCGAGCCCCGAGCCCAGAGCCGAGCCTCGAGACGAGCCCCGAGACAATCCCTAATCCCAGTCTAGAACCGAGGCGAGCCGAGTCCAGAGCCGAACAGAGAGCCGAGCCTCGAGCCCAGCCTAGAGCCGAGCCGAGTCCAGAGCCGAACCCAGATCCGAGCCCCGAGCCCAGCCTAGAGCCGAGCCGAGCCCGGAGCCCAGCCTAGAGCCAAGCCCTGAGCCGAGTCTCGAGCCGAGCCCCGAGCCCGGCCGAGCCCAGAGCCCAGAGCCGAGCCTCGAGACGAGCCCCGAGCACAGCCTAGCACAGAGCCCAGATCCGAGCCTCGAGATGATCCCCGAGCACAGCCGAGCACAGAGCCCAGAGCCGAGCCTCGAGACGAGCCCCGAGACAATCCCCAAGCCCAGCCTAGAGCCGAGGCGAGCCGCGTCCAGAGCCGAACCCTGATCCGAGCCCGGAGCCCAGCCTAGAGACGAGCCGAGCCCAGAGCCCAGCCTAGAGGAGAGCCCAGAGGCGAGTATCGAGCCGAGCCTCGAGCCGAGCCCCGAGCCCAGACCCGAGCCTCGAGACGAGCCCCGAGACAATCCCCAAGCCCAGCCTAGAGCCGAGGCGAGCCGAGTCCAGAGCCGAACCCAGATCCGAGCAACGAGCCCAGCCAAGAGCCGAGCCGAGTCCAGAGCCGAGCCCAGAGTCGGGCGCGATCTGAGCCTCGAGCCGGGCCAAGAGCAGAGCCGATCCCTAAGCCCAGCCCAAAGCCGAGAGCAGACAAGCCCAGAGCCGAGCCTCGAGCCCAGCCTAGAGCCGAGTCCAGAGCCGAGCCCAGAGCCGAGCCTCGAACCGAGCCCCGAGCCCAGGCGAGCACAGAGCCCGGAGCCGAGCCTCGAGACGAGCCCCGAGACAATCCCCAAGCCCAGCCTAGAGCCGAGGCGAGCCGAGTCCAGAGCCGAACCCAGATCCGAGCCCCGAGCCCAGCCGAGAGCCGAGCCGAAGCCAGAGACCAGCCTAGAGCCGAGCCCAGAGCCGAGCCTCGAGACGAGCCCCGAGACAATCCCCAAGCCCAGTCTAGAGCCGAGGCGAGCCGAGTCCAGAGCCGAACAGAGAGCCGAGCCTCGAGTCCAGCCTAGAGCCGAGCCGAGTCCAGAGCCGAACCCAGATCCGAGCCCCGAGCCCAGCCTAGAGCCGAGCCGAGCCCGGAGCCCAGCCTAGAGCCGAGCCCAGAGCCGAGCCTCGAGCCGAACCCCTATCCCAGGCGAGCACAGAGCCCGGAGCCGAGCCTCGAGAGGAGCCCCGAGACAATCCCCAAGCCCAGCCTAGAGCCGAGGCGAGCCGAGTCCAGAGCCGAAGCGAGATCAGAGCCCCGAGCCCAGCCTAGAGCCGAGCCGAGCCCGGAGCCCAGCCTAGAGCCAAGCCATGAGCCGAGCCTCGAGCCGAGCCCCGAGCCCGGCCGAGCCCAGAGCCCAGAGCCGAGCCTCGAGACGAGCCCCGAGCACAGCCGAGCACAGAGCCCAGAGCCGAGCCTCGAGACGAGCCCCGAGACAATCCCCAAGCCCAGCCTAGAGCCGAGGCGAGCCGCGTCCAGAGCCGAACCCTGATCCGAGCCCGGAGCCCAGCCTAGAGACGAGCCGAGCCCAGAGCCCAGCCTAGAGAAGAGCCCAGAGGCGAGTATCGAGCCGAGCCTCGAGCCGAGCCCCGAGCCCAGACCCGAGCCTCGAGACGAGCCCCGAGACAATCCCCAAGCCCAGCCTAGAGCCGAGGCGAGCCGAGTCCTGAGCCGAACCCAGATCCGAGCCCCGAGCCCAGCCGAGAGCCGAGCCGAAGCCAGAGCCCAGCCTAGAGCCGAGCCCAGAGCCGAGTCTCGAGCCGAGCCCCGAGCCCAGCCGAGCCCCGAGCCCAGAGCCGAGCCTCGAGACGAGCCCCGAGACAATCCCCAAGCCCAGTCTAGAGCCGAGGCGAGCCGAGTCCAGAGCCGAACAGAGAGCCGAGCCTCGAGCCCAGCCTAGAGCCGAGCCGAGTCCAGAGCCGAGCCCTGAGCCGAGCCTCGAGCCGAGCCCCGAGCCCAGCCGAGCCCAGAGCCCAGAGCCGAGCCTCGAGACGAGCCCCGAGACAATCCCCAAGCCCAGCCTAGAGCCGAGGCGAGCCGAGTCCAGAGCCGAACCGAGATCCGAGCCCCGAGACCAGCCTAGAGCCGAGCCGAGACCAGAGTCGGGCGCGATCTGAGCCTCGAGCCGAGCCAAGAGCAGAGCCGATCCCTGAGCCCAGCCCAAAGCCGAGAGCAGACAAGCCCAGAGCCGAGCCTCGAGCCCAGCCTAGAGCCGAGTCCAGAGCCGAGCCCAAAGCCGAGCCTCGAGCCAAGCCCCGAGCCCAGCCGAGCACAGAGCCCAGAGCCGAGCCTCGAGACGAGCCCCGAGACAATCCCCAAGCCCAGCCTAGAGCCGAGGCGAGCCGAGTCCAGAGCCGAACCGAGATCTGAGCCTCGAGCCCAGCTTAGAACCGAGTCCAGAGCCGAGCCCAGAGCCGAGCCTCGAGCCTCGCCCCGCGCCCAGCCGAGCACAGAGCCCAGAGCCGAGCCTCGAGACGAGCCCCGAGACAATCCCCAAGCCCAGCCTAGAGCCGAGGCGAGCCTAGTCCAGAGCTGAACCCAGATCCGAGCCCCGAGCCCAGCCGAGAGCCGAGCCGAAGCCAGAGCCCAGCCTAGAGCCGAGCCCAGAGCCGAGCCTCGAGCCGAGCCCCGAGCCCAGACCCGAGCCTCGAGACGAGCCCCGAGACAATCCCCAAGCCCAGCCTAGAGCCGAGGCGAGCCGAGTCCTGAGCCGAACCCAGATCCGAGCCCCGAGCCCAGCCGAGAGCCGAGCCGAAGCCAGAGCCCAGCCTAGAGCCGAGCCCAGAGCCGAGCCCCGAGCCGAGCCCCGAGCCCAGCCGAGCCCCGAGCCCAGAGCCGAGCCTCGAGACGAGCCCCGAGACAATCCCCAAGCCCAGTCTAGAGCCGAGGCGAGCCGAGTCCAGAGCCGAACCCAGATCCGAGCAACGAGCCCAGCCAAGAGCCGAGCCGAGTCCAGAGCCGAGCCCAGAGTCGGGCGCGATCTGAGCCTCGAGACGGGCCAAGAGCAGAGCCGATCCCTGAGCCCAGCCCAAAGCCGAGAGCAGACAAGCCCAGAGCCGAGCCTCGAGCCCAGCCTAGAGCCGAGTCCAGAGCCGAGCCCAGAGCCGAGCCTCGAGCCGAGCCCCGAGCCCAGGCGAGCACAGAGCCCGGAGCCGAGCCTCGAGACGAGCCCCGAGACAATCCCCAAGCCCAGCCTAGAGCCGAGGCGAGCCGAGTCCAGAGCCGAACCCAGATCCGAGCCCCGAGCCCAGCCGAGAGCCGAGCCGAAGCCAGAGACCAGCCTAGAGCCGAGCCCAGAGCCGAGCCTCGAGCCGAGCCCCGAGCCCAGCCGAGCCCCGAGCCCAGAGCCGAGCCTCGAGACGAGCCCCGAGACAATCCCCAAGCCCAGTCTAGAGCCGAGGCGAGCCGAGTCCAGAGCCGAACAGAGAGCCGAGCCTCGAGCCCAGCCTAGAGCCGAGCCGAGTCCAGAGCCGAACACAGATCCGAGCCCCGAGCCCAGCCTAGAGCCGAGCCGAGCCCGGAGCCCAGCCTAGAGCCGAGCCCAGAGCCGAGCCTCGAGCCGAACCCCTATCCCAGGCGAGCACAGAGCCCGGAGCCGAGCCTCGAGAGGAGCCCCGAGACAATCCCCAAGCCCAGCCTAGAGCCGAGGCGAGCCGAGTCCAGAGCCGAAGCGAGATCAGAGCCCCGAGCCCAGCCTAGAGCCGAGCCGAGCCCGGAGCCCAGCCTAGAGCCAAGCCATGAGCCGAGCCACGAGCCGAGCCCCGAGCCCGGCCGAGCCCAGAGCCCAGAGCCGAGCCTCGAGACGAGCCCCGAGCACAGCCTAGCACAGAGCCCAGATCCGAGCCTCGAGACGAGCCCCGAGCACAGCCGAGCACAGAGCCCAGAGCCGAGCCTCGAGACGAGCCCCGAGACAATCCCCAAGCCCAGCCTAGAGCCGAGGCGAGCCGCGTCCAGAGCCGAACCCTGATCCGAGCCCGGAGCCCAGCCTAGAGACGAGCCGAGCCCAGAGCCCAGCCTAGAGAAGAGCCCAGAGGCGAGTATCGAGCCGAGCCTCGAGCCGAGCCCCGAGCCCAGACCCGAGCCTCGAGACGAGCCCCGAGACAATCCCCAAGCCCAGCCTAGAGCCGAGGCGAGCCGAGTCCTGAGCCGAACCCAGATCCGAGCCCCGAGCCCAGCCGAGAGCCGAGCCGAAGCCAGAGCCCAGCCTAGAGCCGAGCCCAGAGCCGAGTCTCGAGCCGAGCCCCGAGCCCAGCCGAGCCCCGAGCCCAGAGCCGAGCCTCGAGACGAGCCCCGAGACAATCCCCAAGCCCAGTCTAGAGCCGAGGCGAGCCGAGTCCAGAGCCGAACAGAGAGCCGAGCCTCGAGCCCAGCCTAGAGCCGAGCCGAGTCCAGAGCCGAGCCCTGAGCCGAGCCTCGAGCCGAGCCCCGAGCCCAGCCGAGCCCAGAGCCCAGAGCCGAGCCTCGAGACGAGCCCCGAGACAATCCCCAAGCCCAGCCTAGAGCCGAGGCGAGCCGAGTCCAGAGCCGAACCGAGATCCGAGCCCCGAGACCAGCCTAGAGCCGAGCCGAGACCAGAGTCGGGCGCGATCTGAGCCTCGAGCCGAGCCAAGAGCAGAGCCGATCCCTGAGCCCAGCCCAAAGCCGAGAGCAGACAAGCCCAGAGCCGAGCCTCGAGCCCAGCCTAGAGCCGAGTCCAGAGCCGAGCCCAAAGCCGAGCCTCGAGCCAAGCCCCGAGCCCAGCCGAGCACAGAGCCCAGAGCCGAGCCTCGAGACGAGCCCCGAGACAATCCCCAAGCCCAGCCTAGAGCCGAGGCGAGCCGAGTCCAGAGCCGAACCGAGATCTGAGCCTCGAGCCCAGCTTAGAACCGAGTCCAGAGCCGAGCCCAGAGCCGAGCCTCGAGCCGAGCCCCGCGCCCAGCCGAGCACAGAGCCCAGAGCCGAGCCTCGAGACGAGCCCCGAGACAATCCCCAAGCCCAGCCTAGAGCCGAGGCGAGCCTAGTCCAGAGCTGAACCCAGATCCGAGCCCCGAGCCCAGCCGAGAGCCGAGCCGAAGCCAGAGCCCAGCCTAGAGCCGAGCCCAGAGCCGAGCCTCGAGCCGAGCCCCGAGCCCAGCCGAGCCCCGAGCCCAGAGCCGAGCCTCGAGCCCAGCCTAGAGCCGATCCGAGTCCAGAGCCGAGCCCAGAGCCGAGCCTCGAGCCGAGCCCCGAGCCCAGCCGAGCACAGAGCCCAGAGCCGAGCCTCGAGACGAGCCCCGAAACAATCCTCAAGCCGAGCCTAGAGTCGAGGCGAGCTGAGTCCAGAGCCGAACCCAGATCCGAGCCCCGAGCCCAGCCTAGAGCCGAACGGAGTCCAGAGCCGAGCCCAGAGTCGGGCGCGAGCTGAGACTCGAGCCGAGCCAAGAGTGAGCCGATCATTGAGCCCAGACCAAAGCCGAGAGCAGACAAGTCCAGAGCCGAGCCTCGAGCCCAGCCTAGAGCCGAGTGCAGAGCCGAGCCCAGAGCAGAGCCTCGAGACGAGCCCCGAGACTATCCCCAAGCCCACCCTAGAGCCGAGGCGAGCCTAGTCCAGAGCCGAACCCAGATCCGAGCCCCGAGCCCAGCCTAGAGCCGAGCCGAGCCCGGAGCTGAGCCCAGAGTCGGGCGCGATCTGAGCCTCGAACCGAGCCAAGAGCAGAGCCGATCCCTGAGCATAGCCCAAATCCGAGAGCAGACAAGTCCAGAGCCGAGCCTCGAGCCCAGCCTACAGCCGAGTCCAGAGCAGAGCCCTGAGCCCAGAGCCTCGAGCCGAGCCCCGAGCCCAGCCGAGCCCCGAGCCCAGAGCCGAGCCTCGAGCCGAGCCCCGAGCCCAGCCGAGCACAGAGCCCAGAGCCGAGCCTCAAGACGAGCCCCGAGACAATCCCCAAGCCCAGCCTAGAGCCGAGGCGAGCCGAGTCCAGAGCCGAACCCAGATCCGAGCCCCGAGCCCAGCCTAGAGCAGAGCCGAGCCCGGAGCCCAGCCTAGAGCCGAGCCCTGAGCCGAGCCTCGAGCCGAGCCCCGAGCCCAGCCGAGCACAGAGCCCAGAGCCGAGCCTCGAGACGAGCCCCGAAACAATCCCCAAGCCCAGCCTAGAGCCGAGGCAAGCCGAGTCCAGAGCCGAACCCAGATCCGAGCCTCGAGCAAAGCCTAGAGCCGAGCCGAGTCCAGAGCAGAGCCTAGAGCCGAGCCCTGAGCTGAGCCTCGAGCCGAGCCCCGAGCACAGCCTAGCACAGAGCCCAGATCCGAGCCTCGAGACGAGCCACGAGCACAGCCGAGCACAGAGCCCAGAGCCGAGCCTCGAGACGAGCCCCGAGACAATCCCCAAGCCCAGCCTAGAGCCGAGGCGAGCCGCGTCCAGAGCCGAACCCTGATCCGAGCCCGGAGCCCAGCCTAGAGACGAGCCGAGCCCAGAGCCCAGCCTAGAGGAGAGCCCAGAGGCGAGTATCGAGCCGAGCCTCGAGCCGAGCCCCGAGCCCAGACCCGAGCCTCGAGACGAGCCCCGAGACAATCCCCAAGCCCAGCCTAGAGCCGAGGCGAGCCGAGTCCAGAGCCGAACCCAGATCCGAGCCCCGAGCCCAGCCGAGAGCCGAGCCGAAGCCAGAGCCCAGCCTAGAGCCCAGCCCAGAGCCGAGCCTCGAGCCGAGCCCTGAACACAGCCGAGCACAGAGCCCAGATCCGAGCCTCGAGACGAGCCCCGAGACAATCCCCAAGCCCAGCCTAGAGCCGAGGCGAGCCGAGTCCAGAGCCGAACCCAGATCCGAGCCCCGAGCCCAGCCTGAGCCGAGCCGAGCCCGGAGTCCAGCTTAGAGCCGAGCCCAGCGCCGAGCCTCAAGCCGAGCCCCGAGCCCAGCCGAGCCCAGAGCCCAGATCCGAGCCTCGAGCCGAGCCCCGAGCCCAGCCGAGCACAGAGCCCAGAGCCGAGCCTCGAGAAGAGCCCCGAGACAATCCCCAAGCCCAGCCTAGAGCCGAGGCGAGCCGAGTCCAGAGCCGAACCCAGATCCGAGCCCCGAGCCCAGCCGAGAGCCGAGCCGAAGCCAGAGACCAGCCTAGAGCCGAGCCCAGAGCCGAGCCTCGAGCCGAGCCCCGAGCCCAGCCGAGCCCCGAGCCCAGAGCCGAGCCTCGAGACGAGCCCCGAGACAATCCCCAAGCCCAGTCTAGAGCCGAGGCGAGCCGAGTCCAGAGCCGAACAGAGAGCCGAGCCTCGAGCCCAGCCTAGAGCCGAGCCGAGTCCAGAGCCGAACCCAGATCCGAGCCCCGAGCCCAGCCTAGAGCCGAGCCGAGCCCGGAGCCCAGCCTAGAGCCGAGCCCAGAGCCGAGCCTCGAGCCGAACCCCTATCCCAGGCGAGCACAGAGCCCGGAGCCGAGCCTCGAGATGAGCCCCGAGACAATCCCCAAGCCCAGCCTAGAGCCGAAGCGAGATCAGAGCCCCGAGCCCAGCCTAGAGCCGAGCCGAGCCCGGAGCCCAGCCTAGAGCCAAGCCATGAGCCGAGCCACGAGCCGAGCCCCGAGCCCGGCCGAGCCCAGAGCCCAGAGCCGAGCCTCGAGACGAGCCCCGAGCACAGCCTAGCACAGAGCCCAGATCCGAGCCTCGAGACGAGCCCCGAGCACAGCCGAGCACAGAGCCCAGAGCCGAGCCTCGAGACGAGCCCCGAGACAATCCCCAAGCCCAGCCTAGAGCCGAGGCGAGCCGCGTCCAGAGCCGAACCCTGATCCGAGCCCGGAGCCCAGCCTAGAGACGAGCCGAGCCCAGAGCCCAGCCTAGAGAAGAGCCCAGAGGCGAGTATCGAGCCGAGCCTCGAGCCGAGCCCCGAGCCCGGAGCCGAGCCTCGAGCCGAGCCCCGAGCCCAGCCGAGCCCCGAGCCCAGAGCCGAGCCTCGAGACGAGCCCCGAGACAATCCCCAAGCCCAGCCTAGAGCCGAGGCGAGCCGAGTCCAGAGCCGAACCGAGATCCGAGCCCCGAGACCAGCCTAGAGCCGAGCCGAGCCCAGAGTCGGGCGCGATCTGAGCCTCGAGCCGAGCCAAGAGCAGAGCCGATCCCTGAGCCCAGCCCAAAGCCGAGAGCAGACAAGCCCAGAGCCGAGCCTCGAGCCCAGCCTAGAGCCGAGTCCAGAGCCGAGCCCAAAGCCGAGCCTCGAGCCAAGCCCCGAGCCCAGCCGAGCACAGAGCCCAGAGCCGAGCCTCGAGACGAGCCCCGAGACAATCCCCAAGCCCAGCCTAGAGCCGAGGCGAGCCGAGTCCAGAGCCGAACCGAGATCTGAGCCTCGAGCCCAGCTTAGAACCGAGTCCAGAGCCGAGCCCAGAGCCGAGCCTCGAGCCGAGCCCCGCGCCCAGCCGAGCACAGAGCACAGAGCCGAGCCTCGAGACGAGCCCCGAGACAATCCCCAAGCCCAGCCTAGAGCCGAGGCGAGCCTAGTCCAGAGCTGAACACAGATCCGAGCCCCGAGCCCAGCCGAGAGCCGAGCCGAAGCCAGAGCCCAGCCTAGAGCCGAGCCCAGAGCCGAGCCTCGAGCCGAGCCCCGAGCCCAGACCCGAGCCTCGAGACGAGCCCCGAGACAATCCCCAAGCCCAGCCTAGAGCCGAGGCGAGCCGAGTCCTGAGCCGAACCCAGATCCGAGCCCCGAGCCCAGCCGAGAGCCGAGCCGAAGCCAGAGCCCAGCCTAGAGCCGAGCCCAGAGCCGAGCCTCGAGCCGAGCCCCGAGCCCAGCCGAGCCCCGAGCCCAGAGCCGAGCCTCGAGACGAGCCCCGAGACAATCCCCAAGCCCAGTCTAGAGCCGAGGCGAGCCGAGTCCAGAGCCGAACCCAGATCCGAGCAACGAGCCCAGCCAAGAGCCGAGCCGAGTCCAGAGCCGAGCCCAGAGTCGGGCGCGATCTGAGCCTCGAGCCGGGCCAAGAGCAGAGCCGATCCCTGAGCCCAGCCCAAAGCCGAGAGCAGACAAGCCCAGAGCCGAGCCTCGAGCCCAGCCTAGAGCCGAGTCCAGAGCCGAGCCCAGAGCCGAGCCTCGAGCCGAGCCCCGAGCCCAGGCGAGCACAGAGCCCGGAGCCGAGCCTCGAGACGAGCCCCGAGACAATCCCCAAGCCCAGCCTAGAGCCGAGGCGAGCCGAGTCCAGAGCCGAACCCAGATCCGAGCCCCGAGCCCAGCCGAGAGCCGAGCCGAAGCCAGAGACCAGCCTAGAGCCGAGCCCAGAGCCGAGCCTCGAGCCGAGCCCCGAGCCCAGCCGAGCCCCGAGCCCAGAGCCGAGCCTCGAGACGAGCCCCGAGACAATCCCCAAGCCCAGTCTAGAGCCGAGGCGAGCCGAGTCCAGAGCCGAACAGAGAGCCGAGCCTCGAGCCCAGCCTAGAGCCGAGCCGAGTCCAGAGCCGAACCCAGATCCGAGCCCCGAGCCCAGCCTAGAGCCGAGCCGAGCCCGGAGCCCAGCCTAGAGCCGAGCCCAGAGCCGAGCCTCGAGCCGAACCCCTATCCCAGGCGAGCACAGAGCCCGGAGCCGAGCCTCGAGAGGAGCCCCGAGACAATCCCCAAGCCCAGCCTAGAGCCGAGGCGAGCCGAGTCCAGAGCCGAAGCGAGATCAGAGCCCCGAGCCCAGCCTAGAGCCGAGCCGAGCCCGGAGCCCAGCCTAGAGCCAAGCCATGAGCCGAGCCTCGAGCCGAGCCCCGAGCCCGGCCGAGCCCAGAGCCCAGAGCCGAGCCTCGAGACGAGCCCCGAGCACAGCCTAGCACAGAGCCCAGATCCGAGCCTCGAGACGAGCCCCGAGCACAGCCGAGCACAGAGCCCAGAGCCGAGCCTCGAGACGAGCCCCGAGACAATCCCCAAGCCCAGCCTAGAGCCGAGGCGAGCCGCGTCCAGAGCCGAACCCTGATCCGAGCCCGGAGCCCAGCCTAGAGACGAGCCGAGCCCAGAGCCCAGCCTAGAGAAGAGCCCAGAGGCGAGTATCGAGCCGAGCCCCGAGCCCAGACCCGAGCCTCGAGACGAGCCCCGAGACAATCCCCAAGCCCAGCCTAGAGCCGAGGCGAGCCGAGTCCTGAGCCGAACCCAGATCCGAGCCCCGAGCCCAGCCGAGAGCCGAGCCGAAGCCAGAGCCCAGCCTAGAGCCGAGCCCAGAGCCGAGTCTCGAGCCGAGCCCCGAGCCCAGCCGAGCCCCGAGCCCAGAGCCGAGCCTCGAGACGAGCCCCGAGACAATCCCCAAGCCCAGTCTAGAGCCGAGGCGAGCCGAGTCCAGAGCCGAACAGAGAGCCGAGCCTCGAGCCCAGCCTAGAGCCGAGCCGAGTCCAGAGCCGAGCCCTGAGCCGAGCCTCGAGCCGAGCCCCGAGCCCAGCCGAGCCCAGAGCCCAGAGCCGAGCCTCGAGACGAGCCCCGAGACAATCCCCAAGCCCAGCCTAGAGCCGAGGCGAGCCGAGTCCAGAGCCGAACCGAGATCCGAGCCCCGAGACCAGCCTAGAGCCGAGCCGAGCCCAGAGTCGGGCGCGATCTGAGCCTCGAGCCGAGCCAAGAGCAGAGCCGATCCCTGAGCCCAGCCCAAAGCCGAGAGCAGACAAGCCCAGAGCCGAGCCTCGAGCCCAGCCTAGAGCCGAGTCCAGAGCCGAGCCCAAAGCCGAGCCTCGAGCCAAGCCCCGAGCCCAGCCGAGCACAGAGCCCAGAGCCGAGCCTCGAGACGAGCCCCGAGACAATCCCCAAGCCCAGCCTAGAGCCGAGGCGAGCCGAGTCCAGAGCCGAACCGAGATCTGAGCCTCGAGCCCAGCTTAGAACCGAGTCCAGAGCCGAGCCCAGAGCCGAGCCTCGAGCCGAGCCCCGCGCCCAGCCGAGCACAGAGCCCAGAGCCGAGCCTCGAGACGAGCCCCGAGACAATCCCCAAGCCCAGCCTAGAGCCGAGGCGAGCCTAGTCCAGAGCTGAACCCAGATCCGAGCCCCGAGCCCAGCCGAGAGCCGAGCCGAAGCCAGAGCCCAGCCTAGAGCCGAGCCCAGAGCCGAGCCTCGAGCCGAGCCCCGAGCCCAGCCGAGCCCCGAGCCCAGAGCCGAGCCTCGAGCCCAGCCTAGAGCCGATCCGAGTCCAGAGCCGAGCCCAGAGCCGAGCCTCGAGCCGAGCCCCGAGCCCAGCCGAGCACAGAGCCCAGAGCCGAGCCTCGAGACGAGCCCCGAAACAATCCTCAAGCCGAGCCTAGAGTCGAGGCGAGCTGAGTCCAGAGCCGAACCCAGATCCGAGCCCCGAGCCCAGCCTAGAGCCGAACGGAGTCCAGAGCCGAGCCCAGAGTCGGGCGCGAGCTGAGACTCGAGCCGAGCCAAGAGCAGAGCCGATCATTGAGCCCAGACCAAAGCCGAGAGCAGACAAGTCCAGAGCCGAGCCTCGAGCCCAGCCTAGAGCCGAGTGCAGAGCCGAGCCCAGAGCCGAGCCTCGAGACGAGCCCCGAGACTATCCCCAAGCCCACCCTAGAGCCGAGGCGAGCCTAGTCCAGAGCCGAACCCAGATCCGAGCCCCGAGCCCAGCCTAGAGCCGAGCCGAGCCCAGAGCTGAGCCCAGAGTCGGGCGCGATCTGAGCCTCGAACCGAGCCAAGAGCAGAGCCGATCCCTGAGCATAGCCCAAATCCGAGAGCAGACAAGTCCAGAGCCGAGCCTCGAGCCCAGCCTACAGCCGAGTCCAGAGCAGAGCCCTGAGCCCAGAGCCTCGAGCCGAGCCCCGAGCCCAGCCGAGCCCCGAGCCCAGAGCCGAGCCTCGAGCCGAGCCCCGAGCCCAGCCGAGCACAGAGCCCAGAGCCGAGCCTCAAGAAGAGCCCCGAGACAATCCCCAAGCCCAGCCTAGAGCCGAGGCGAGCCGAGTCCAGAGCCGAACCCAGATCCGAGCCCCGAGCCCAGCCTAGAGCAGAGCCGAGCCCGGAGCCCAGCCTAGAGCCGAGCCCTGAGCCGAGCCTCGAGCCGAGCCCCGAGCCCAGCCGAGCACAGAGCCCAGAGCCGAGCCTCGAGACGAGCCCCGAAACAATCCCCAAGCCCAGCCTAGAGCCGAGGCAAGCCGAGTCCAGAGCCGAACCCAGATCCGAGCCTCGAGCAAAGCCTAGAGCCGAGTCGAGTCCAGAGCCGAGCCTAGAGCCGAGCCCTGAGCTGAGCCTCGAGCCGAGCCCCGAGCACAGCCTAGCACAGAGCCCAGATCCGAGCCTCGAGACGAGCCACGAGCACAGCCGAGCACAGAGCCCAGAGCCGAGCCTCGAGACGAGCCCCGAGACAATCCCCAAGCCCAGCCTAGAGCCGAGGCGAGCCGCGTCCAGAGCCGAACCCTGATCCGAGCCCGGAGCCCAGCCTAGAGACGAGCCGAGCCCAGAGCCCAGCCTAGAGGAGAGCCCAGAGGCGAGTATCGAGCCGAGCTTCGAGCCGAGCCCCGAGCCCAGACCCGAGCCTCGAGACGAGCCCCGAGACAATCCCCAAGCCCAGCCTAGAGCCGAGGCGAGCCGAGTCCAGAGCCGAACCCAGATCCGAGCCCCGAGCCCAGCCGAGAGCCGAGCCGAAGCCAGAGCCCAGCCTAGAGCCCAGCCCAGAGCCGAGCCTCGAGCCGAGCCCTGAACACAGCCGAGCACAGAGCCCAGATCCGAGCCTCGAGACGAGCCCCGAGACAATCCCCAAGCCCAGCCTAGAGCCGAGGCGAGCCGAGTCCAGAGCCGAACCCAGATCCGAGCCCCGAGCCCAGCCTAGAGCCGAGCCGAGCCCGGAGTCCAGCTTAGAGCCGAGCCCAGCGCCGAGCCTCAAGCCGAGCCCCGAGCCCAGCCGAGCCCAGAGCCCAGATCCGAGCCTCGAGCCGAGCCCCGAGCCCAGCCGAGCACAGAGCCCAGAGCCGAGCCTCGAGAAGAGCCCCGAGACAATCCCCAAGCCCAGCCTAGAGCCGAGGCGAGCCGAGTCCAGAGCCGAACCCAGATCCGAGCCCCGAGCCCAGCCGAGAGCCGAGCCGAAGCCAGAGACCATCCTAGAGCCGAGCCCAGAGCCGAGCCTCGAGCCGAGCCCCGAGCCCAGCCGCGCCCCGAGCCCAGAGCCGAGCCTCGAGACGAGCCCCGAGACAATCCCCAAGCCCAGTCTAGAGCCGAGGCGAGCCGAGTCCAGAGCCGAACAGAGAGCCGAGCCTCGAGCCCAGCCTAGAGCCGAGCCGAGTCCAGAGCCGAACCCAGATCCGAGCCCCGAGCCCAGCCTAGAGCCGAGCCGAGCCCGGAGCCCAGCCAAGAGCCGAGCCCAGAGCCGAGCCTCGAGCCGAACCCCTATCCCAGGCGAGCACAGAGCCCGGAGCCGAGCCTCGAGAGGAGCCCCGAGACAATCCCCAAGCCCAGCCTAGAGCCGAGGCGAGCCGAGTCCAGAGCCGAAGCGAGATCAGAGCCCCGAGCCCAGCCTAGAGCCGAGCCGAGTCCAGAGCCGAGGTACGAGCGCAGCCTAGAGCCGAGTAGAGAGCTGAGCCCTGACCCGAGCCTCGAGCCGAGCCCCGAACCCAGCCGAGCACAGAGCCCATAGCCGAGCCTCAAGACGAGCCCCGAGACAATCCCCAAGCCCAGCCTAGAGCCGAGGCGAGCCGAGTCCAGAGCCGAACCCAGATCCGAGCCCCGAGCCCAGCCTAGAGCCGAGCCGAGCCCGGGTCCAGCTTAGAGCCGAGCCCAGCGCCGAGCCTCGAGCCGAGCCCCGAGCCCAGCCGAGCCCAGAGCCCAGATCCGAGCCTCGAGCCGAGCCCCGAGCCCAGCCGAGCACAGAGCCCAGAGCCGAGCCTCGAGACGAGCCCCGAGACAATCCCCAAGCCCAGCCTAGAGCCGAGGCGAGCCGAGTCCAGACCGAAAGCGAGATCAGAGCCCCGAGCCCAGCCTAGAGCCGAGCCGAGTCCAGAGCCGAGGTACGAGCGTAGCCCAGAGCCGAGTAGAGAGCCGAGCCCAGAGCCGAGCCTCGAGCCGAGCCCCGAGCACAGCCGAGCACAGAGCCCAGATCCGAGCCTCGAGACGAGCCCCGAGACAATCCCCAAGCCCAGCCTAGAGCCGAGGCGAGTCGAGTCCAGAGCCGAACCCAGTTCCGAGCCCCGAGCCCATCCTAGAGCCGAGGCGAGCCGAGTCCAGAGCCGAACCCAGATCCGAGCCCCGAGCCCAGCCGAGAGCCGATCCGAAGCCAGAGCCCAGCCTAGAGCCGAGCCCAGACCCGAGCCTCGAGCCGAGCCCCGAGCCCAGCCGAGCCCCGAGCCCAGAGCCGAGCCTCGAGACGAGCCCCGAGACAATCCCCAAGCCCAGCTTAGAGCCGAGGCGAGCCGAGTCCAGAGCCGAACCCAGATCCGAGCAACGAGCCCAGCCAAGAGCCGAGCCGAGCCCAGAGCCGAGCCCAGAGTCTGGCGCGATCTGAGCCTCGAGCCGGGCCAAGCGCAGAGCCGATCCCTGAGCCCAGCCCAAAGCCGAGAGCAGACAAGCCCAGAGCCGAGCCTCGAGCCCAGCCTAGAGCCGAGTCCAGAGCCGAGCCCAGAGCCGAGCCTCGAACCGAGCCCCGAGCCCAGGCGAGCACAGAGCCCGGAGCCGAGCCTCGAGACGAGCCCCGAGACAATCCCCAAGCCCAGCCTAGAGCCGAGGCGAGCCGAGTCCAGGGCCGAACCCAGATCCGAGCCCCGAGCCCAGCCTAGAGCCGAGCCGAGTTCGGAGCCCAGCCTAGAGCCGAGCCCTGAGCCGAGCCCCGAGCCGAGCCCCGAGCCCAGCCGAGCACAGAGCCGAGCCCAGAGTCGGGCGCGAGCTGAGCCTCGAGCCTAGCCAAGAGCAGAGCCGACCATTTGCCCAGCCCAAAGCCGAGAGCAGACAATTACAGAGCCGAGACTCGAGCCCAGCCTAGAGCCGATCCGAGTCCAAAGCCGAGCCCTGAGCCGAGCCTCGAGCCGAGCCCCGAGCCCAGCCGAGGACCGAGCCCAGAGCCGAGCCTCGAGACGAGCCCCGAGACAATCCCCAAGCCCAGCCTAGAGCCGAGGCGAGCCGAGTCCAGAGCCGAACCGAGATCCGAGCCTCGAGCCCAGCTTAGAACCGAGTCCAGAGCCGAGCCCAGAGCCGAGCCTCGAGCCGAGCCCCGAGCCCAACCGAGCACAGAGCCCAGAGCCGAGCCTCGACACGAGCCCCGAGACAATCCCCAAGCCCAGCCTAGAGCCGAGGCGAGTCGAGTCCAGAGCCGAGCCCTGAGCCGAGCCCCAAGCCCAGCCGAGAGCCGAGCCGAAGCCATAGCCCAGCCTAGAGCCGAGCCCAGAGCCGAGCCTCGAGCCGAGCCCCGAGCCCGGCCGAGCACAGAGCCCAGAGCCGAGCCTCGAGACGAGCCCCGAGACAATCATCAAGCCCAGCCTAGAGCCGAGGCGAGCCGCGTCCAGAGTCGAACCCTGATCCGAGCCCGGAGCCCAGCCTAGAGACGAGCCGAGCCCAGAGCCCAGCCTAGAGGAGAGCCCAGAGGTGAGTATCGAGCCGAGCTCGAGCCGAGCCCCGAGCCCAGACCCGAGCCTCGAGACGAGCCCCGAGACAATCCCCAAGCCCAGCCTAGAGCCGAGGCGAGCCGAGTCCAGAGCCGAACCCAGATCCGAGCCCCGAGCCCAGCCGAGGGCCGAGCCGAAGCCAGAGCCCAGCCTAGAGCCGAGCCCAGAGCCGAGCCTCGAGCCGAGCCCCGAGCCCAGCCGAGCCCCGAGCCCAGAGCCGAGCCTCGAGACGAGCCCCGAGACAATCCCCAAGCCCAGTCTAGAGCCGAGGCGAGCCGAGTCCAGAGCCGAACAGAGAGCCGAGCCTCGAGCCCAGCCTAGAGCCGAGCCGAGTCCAGAGCCGAACCCAGATCCGAGCCCCGAGCCCAGCCTAGATCCGAGCCGAGCCCGGAGTCCAGCTTAGAGCCGAGCCCTGAGCCGAGCCTCGAGCTGAGCCCCGAGCCCAGTCGAGCGCAGAGCCCAGAGCCGAGCCTAGAGACGAGCCCCGAGACAATCCCCAAGCCCAGCCTAGAGCCGAGGCGAGCCGAGTCCAGAGCCGAACCCAGAGCCGAGCCTCGAGCCCAGTCTAGAGCCGAGCCGAGTCCAGAGGCGAGCCCAGAGCCGAGCCTCGAGCCGAGCCCCGAGCCCAGCCGAGCACAGAGACCAGAGCCGAGCCTCGAGACGAGGCGCGAGACAATCCCCAAGCCCAGCCTAGAGCCGAGGCGAGCCGAGTCCAGAGCCGAAGCGAGATCAGAGCCCCGAGCCCAGCCTAGAGCCGAGCCGAGTCCAGAGCCGAGGTACGAGCGCAGCCTAGAGCCGAGTAGAGAGCTGAGCCCAGAGCCGAGCCTCGAGCCGAGCCCCGAACACAGCCGAGCACAGAGCCCAGATCCGAGCCTCGAGACGAGCCCCGAGACAATCCCCAAGCCCAGCCTAGAGCCGAGGCGAGCCGAGTCCAGAGCCGAACCCAGATCCGAGCCCCGAGCCCAGCCTAGAGCCGAGCCGAGCCCGGAGTCCAGCTTAGAGCCGAGCCCAGCGCCGAGCCTCAAGCCGAGCCCCGAGCCCAGCCGAGCCCAGAGCCCAGAGCCGAGCCTCGAGAAGAGCCCCGAGACAATCCCCAAGCCCAGCCTAGAGCCGAGGCGAGCCGAGTCCAGAGCCGAACCCAGATCCGAGACCCGAGCCCAGCCGAGAGCCGAGCCGAAGCCAGAGACCAGCCTAGAGCCGAGCCCAGAGCCGAGCCTCGAGCCGAGCCCCGAGCCCAGCCGAGCCCCGAGCCCAGAGCCGAGCCTCGAGACGAGCCCCGAGACAATCCCCAAGCCCAGTCTAGAGCCGAGGCGAGCCGAGTCCAGAGCCGAACAGAGAGCCGAGCCTCGAGCCCAGCCTAGAGCCGAGCCGAGTCCAGAGCCGAACCCAGATCCGAGCCCCGAGCCCAGCCTAGAGCCGAGCCGAGCCCGGAGCCCAGCCTAGAGCCGAGCCCAGAGCCGAGCCTCGAGCCGAAACCCTATCCCAGGCGAGCACAGAGCCCGGAGCCGAGCCTCGAGAGGAGCCCCGAGACAATCCCCAAGCCCAGCCTAGAGCCGAGGCGAGCCGAGTCCAGAGCCGAAGCGAGATCAGAGCCCCGAGCCCAGCCTAGAGCCGAGCCGAGTCCAGAGCCGAGGTACGAGAGCAGCCTAGAGCCGAGTAGAGAGCTGAGCCCTGACCCGAGCCTCGAGCCGAGCCCCGAACCCAGCCGAGCACAGAGCCCATAGCCGAGCCTCAAGACGAGCCCCGAGACAATCCCCAAGCCCAGCCTAGAGCCGAGGCGAGCCCGGAGTCCAGCTTAGAGCCGAGCCCAGCGCCGAGCCTCGAGCCGAGCCCCGAGCCCAGCCGAGCCCAGAGCCCAGATCCGAGCCTCGAGCCGAGCCCCGAGCCCAGCGGAGCACAGAGCCCAGAGCCGAGCCTCGAGAAGAGCCCCGAGTCAATCCCCAAGCCCAGCCTAGAGCCGAGGCGAGCCGAGTCCAGAGCCGAACCCAGATCCGAGCCCCGAGCCCAGCCTAGAGCCGAGCCGAAGCCAGAGCCCAGCCTAGAGCCGAGCCCAGAGCCGAGCCTCGAGCCGAGCCCCGAGCCCAGCCGAGCCCCGAGCCCAGAGCCGAGCCTCGAGACGAGCCCCGAGACAATCCCCAATCCCAGTCTAGAGCCGAGGCGAGCCGAGTCCAGAGCCGAACAGAGAGCCGAGCCTCGAGCCCAGCCTAGAGCCGAGCCGAGTCCAGAGCCGAACCCAGATCCGAGCCCCGAGCCCAGCCTAGAGCCGAGCCGAGCCCGGAGCCCAGCCTAGAGCCGAGCCCTGAGCCGAGCCTCGAGCCGAGCCCCGAGCCCGGCCGAGCCCAGATCCCAGAGCCGAGCCTCGAGCCGAGCCCCGAGCACAGCCTAGCACAGAGCCCAGATCCGAGCCTCGAGACGAGCCCCGAGCACAGCCGAGCACAGAGCCCGGAGCCGAGCCTCGAGACGAGCCCCGAGACAATCCCCAAGCCCAGCCTAGAGCCGAGGCGAGCCGCGTCCACAGCCGAACCCTGATCCGAGCCCGGAGCCCAGCCTAGAGACGAGCCGAGCCCAGAGCCCAGCCTAGAGGAGAGCCCAGAGGCGAGTATCGAGCCGAGCCTCGAGCCGAGCCCCGAGCCCAGACCCGAGCCTCGAGACGAGCCCCGAGACAATCCCCAAGCCCAGCCTAGAGCCGAGGCGAGCCGAGTCCAGAGCCGAACCGAGATCCGAGCCCCGAGACCAGCCTAGAGCCAAGCCGAGCCCAGAGTCGGGCGCGATCTGAGCCTCGAGCCGAGCCAAGAGCAGAGCCGATCCCTGAGCCCAGCCCAAAGCCGAGAGCAGACAAGCCCAGAGCCGAGCCTCGAGCCCAGCTTAGAACCGAGTCCAGAGCCGAGCCCCTAGCCGAGCCTCGAGCCGAGCCCCGAGCCCAGCCGAGCACAGAGCCCAGAGCCGAGCCTCGAGCCGAGCCCCGAGCCCAGCCGAGCCCAGAGCCCAGATCCGAGCCTCGAGCCGAGCCCCGAGCCCAGCCGAGCACAGAGCCCAGAGCCGAGCCTCGAGAAGAGCCCCAAGACAATCCCCAGCCCAGCCTAGAGCCGAGGCGAGCCGAGTCCAGAGCCGAACCCTGATCCGAGCCCCGAGCCCAGCCGAGAGCCGAGCCGAAGCCAGAGCCCAGCCTAGAGCCGAGCCCAGAGCCGAGCCTCGAGCCGAGCCCCGAGCACAGCCGAGCCCCGAGCCCAGAGCCGAGCCTCGAAACGAGCCCCCAGACAATCCCCAAGTCCAGTCTAGAGCCGAGGCGAGCCGAGTCCAGAGCCGAACAGAGAGCCGAGCCTCGAGCCCAGCCTAGAGCCGAGCCGAGTCCAGAGCCGAGCCCTGAGCCGAGCCTCGAGCCGAGACCCGAGCCCAGCCGAGCCCAGAGTCAAGAGCCGAGCCTCGAGACGAGCCCCGAGACAATCCCCAAGCCCAGCCTAGAGCCGAGGCGAGCCGAGGACAGAGCCGAACCCAGATCCGAGCCCCGAGCCCAGCCTAGAGCCGAGCCGAGCCCAGAGTATAGCCTAGAGCCGAGCCCAGCGCCGAGCCTCGAGCCGAGCCCCGAGCCCAGCCGAGCCCAGAGCCCAGATACGAGCCTCGAGACGAGCCCCGAGAACAGCCTAGCAGAGAGCCCAGATCCGAGCCTCGAGCCGAGCCCCGAGCCCAGCCGAGCTCAGAGCCCAGAGCCGAGCCTCGAGAAGAGCCCCGAGACAATCCCCAAGCCCAGCCTAGAGCCGAGGCGAGCCGAGGCCAGAGCCGAACCCAGATCCGAGCCCCGAGCCCAGCCGAGAGCCGAGCCGAAGCCAGAGCCCAGCCTAGAGCCGAGCCCAGAGCCGAGCCTCGAGCCGATCCCCGAGCCCAGCCGAGCACAGAGCCCAGAGCCGAGCCTCGAGACGAGCCCCGAGACAGTCCCCAAGCCCAGCCTAGAGCCGAGGCGAGCCGAGTCAAGAGCCGAACCCAGACCCGAGCCTCGAGCCCAGCCGAGAGCCGAGCCGAAGCCAGAGCCCAGCCTAGAGCCGAGCCCAGAGCCGAGCCTCGAGCCGAGCCCCGAGCCCAGCCGAGCGCAGAGCCCAGAGCCGAGCCTCGAGACGAGCCCCGAGACAATCCCCAAGCCCAGTCTAGAGCCGAGGCGAGCCGAGTCCAGAGCCGAACAGAGAGCCGAGCCTCGAGCCCAGCCTAGAGCCGAGCCGAGTCCAGAGCCGAGCCCTGAGCCGAGCCTCGAGCCGAGCCCCGAGCCCAGCCGAGCCCCGAGCCCAGAGCCGAGCCTCGAGACGAGCCCCGAGACAATCCCCAATCCCAGCCTAGAGCCAAGGCGAGCCCAGAGTCCGGCGCGACCTGAGCCTCGAGCCGAGCCAAGAGCAGAGACGATCCCTGAGCCCAGCCCAAAGCCGAGAGCAGACAAGCCCAGAGCCGAGCCTCGAGCCCAGCCTAGAGCCGAGCCCAGAGCCGAGCCTCGAGCCGAGCCCCGAGCCCAGCCGAGCACCGAGCCAAGAGCCGAGCCTCGAGACGAGCCCCGAGACAATCCCCAAGCCCAGCCTAGAGCCGAGGCGAGCCCAGAGCCCAGCCCAGAGGAGAGCCCAGAGCCGAGTATCGAGCCGAGCCTCGAGCCGAGCCCCGACCCCAGAGCCGAGCCTCGAGAAGAGCCCCGAGACAATCCCCAAGCCCAGCCTAGAGCCGAGGCGAGCCGAGTCCAGAGCCGAACCGAGATCCGAGCCCCGAGCCCAGCCTAGAGCCGAGACGAGTCCAGAGCCGAGCCCAGAGTCGGGCGCGATCTGAGCCTCGAGCCGAGCCAAGAGTAGAGCCGATCCCTGAGCTCAGCCCAAAGCCGAGAGCAGACAAGCCCAGAGCCGAGCCTCGAGCCCAGCCTAGAACCTAGTCCAGAGCGGAGCCCAGAGCCGAGCCTCGAGCCGAGACCCGAGCACAGCCGAGAACAGAGCCCAGAGCCGAGCCTCGAGACGAGCCCCGAGACAATCCCCAAGCCCAGACTAGAGCCGAGGCGAGCCGAGTCCAGAGCCGAACCCAGATCCGAGCTCCGAGCCCAGCCGAGAGCCGAGCCGAAGCCAGAGCCCAGCCTAGAGCCGAGCCCAGAGCCGAGCCTCGAGCCGAGCCCCGAGCCCAGCCGAGCCCCGAGCCCAGAGCCGAGCCTCGAGACGAGCCCCGAGACAATCCCCAATCCCAGCCTAGAGCCAAGGCGAGCCGAGTCCAGAGCCGAACCGAGATCCGAGCCTCGAGCACAGCCTAGAACGAGTCCAGAGCCGAGCCCAGAGCCGAGCCTCGAGCCGAGCCCCGAGCCCAACCGAGTATAGAGCCCAGAGCCGAGCCTCGAGAAGAGCCCCGAGACAATCCCCAAGCCCAGCCTAGAGCCGAGGCGAGCCGAGTCCAGAGCCGAACCCAGATCCGAGCCCCGAGCCCAGCCGAGAGCCGAGCCGAAGCCAGAGCCCAGCCTAGAGCCGAGCCCAGAGCCGAGCCTCGAGCCGAGCCCTCAGCCCAGCCGAGCCCCGAGCCCAGAGCCGAGCCTCGAGCCCAGCCTAGAGCCGATCCGAGTCCAGAGCAGAGCCCAGAGCCGAGCCTCGAGCCGAGCCCCGAGCCCAGCCAAGCACAGAGCCCAGAGCCGAGCCTCGAGACGAGCCCCGAAACAATCCTCAAGCCGAGCCTAGATTCGAGGCGAGCCGAGTCCAGAGCCGAACCCAGATCCGAGCCCCGAGCCCAGCCTAGAGCCGAGCCGAGTCCAGAGCCGAGCCCAGAGTCGGGCGCGAGCTGAGCCTCGAACCGCCCTAGAGCAGAGCCGATCATTGAGCCCAGCCCAAAGCCTAGAGCAGACAATTCCAGAGCCGAGCCTCGAGCCCAGCCTAGAGCCGAGCCGAGTCCAGAGCCGAGCCCAGAGTCGGGCGAGTTCTGAGCCTCGAGCCGAGCCAAGAGCAGAGGCGATCATTTAGCCCAGCCCAAAGCCGAGAGAAGACAAGTCCAGAGCCGAGCCTCGATCCCAGCCTAGAGCCGAGTCCAGAGCGGAGCCCAGAGCCGAGCCTCGAGACGAGCCCCGAGACAATCCCCAAGCCCAGCCTAGAGCCGAGGCGAGCCGAGTCCAGAGCCGAAACCAGATCCGAGCCCCGAGCCCAGCCGAGAGCCGAGCCGAAGCCAGAGCCCAGCCTAGAGCCGAGCCCAGAGCCGAGCCTCGAGCCGAGCTCCGAGCCCAGCCGAGCGCAGAGCCCAGAGCCGAGCCTCGAGACGAGCCCCGAGACAATCCCCAAGCCCTGCTTAGAGCCGAGGCGAGCCGAGTCCAGAGCCGAAGCCAGATCCGAGCAACGAGTCCAGCCAAGACCCGAGCCGAGCCCAGAGCCCAGCCCAGAGTCGAGCCCAGAGCCGAGCCTCGAGACGAGACCCGATGCAATCCCCAAGCCCAGCCTAGAGCCGAGGCGAGCCGAGTCCAGAGCCGAGCCGAGATCTGAGCCCCGAGCCCAGCCTGGAGCCGAGCCGAGTCCAGAGCCGAGCCCAGAGTCGGGCGCGATCTGAGCCTCGAGCCGAGCCAAGAGCAGAGCCGATCCCTGAGCCCAGCCCAAAGCCGAGAGCAGACAAGCCCAGAGCCGAGCCTCGAGCCCAGCCTAGAGCCGAGTCCAGAGCCGAACCCAGATCCGAGCCCCGAGCCCGGCCAAGAGCCAAGCCGAGCCAGGAGCCCAGCCTAGAGCCGAGCCCTGAGCCGAGCCCCGAGCCGAGCCCCGAGCCCAGCCGATCACAGAGCCCAGAGCCGAGCCTCGAGACGAGCCCCGAGACAATCCCCAAGCCCAGCCTAGAGCCGAGGCGAGCCGAGTCCAGAGCCGAACCCAGATCCGAGCCCCGAGCCCAGCCTAGAGCCGAGCCGAGTCCAGAGCCGAGCCCAGAGTCGGGCGCGATCTGAGCCTCGAGCCGAGCCAAGAGCAGAGCCGATCCCTGAGCCCAGCCCAAAGCCGAGAACAGACAAGCCCAGAGCCGAGCCTCGAGCCGAGCACCGAGCCCAGCGGAGCACAGAGCCCAGAGCCGAGGCTCAAGACGAGCCCCGAGACAATGCCCAAGCCCAGCCTAGAGCCGAGGCGAGCCGAGTCCAGAGCCGAAGCGAGATCAGAGCCCCGAGCCCAGCCTAGAACCGAGCCGAGTCCAGAGCCGACGTACGAGCGCAGCCTAGTACCGAGTCCAGAGCCGAGCCCAGAGCCGAGCCTCGAGCCGAGCCCCGAGCCCAGCCAAGCACAGAGCCCAGAGCCGAGCCTCGAGACGAGCCCCGAGACAATCCCCAAGCCAAGCCTAGAACCGAGGCGAGCCGAGTCCAGAGCCGAACCCAGATCCGAGCCCCGAGCCCAGCCTAGAGCCGAGCCGAGTCCAGAGCCGAGCCCAGAGTCGGGCGCGAGCTGAGCCTCGAGCCGAGCCAAGAGCAGAGCCGATCCCTGAGCCCAGCCCAAAGCCGAGAACAGACAAGCCCAGAGCCGAGCCTCGAGCCGAGCACCGAGCCCAGCCGAGCACAGAGCCCAGAGCCGAGGCTCAAGACGAGCCCCGAGACAATGCCCAAGCCCAGCATAGAGCCGAGGCGAGCCGAGTCCAGAGCCGAACCGAGATCCGAGCCCCGAGACCAGCCTAGAGCCGAGCCGAGCCCAGAGTCGGGCGCGATCTGAGCCTCGAGCCGAGCCAAGAGCAGAGCCGATCCCTGAGCCCAGCCCAAAGCCGAGAGCAGACAAGCCCAGAGCCGAGCCTCGAGCCCAACCTAGAGCCGAGTCCAGAGCCGAGCCCAAAGCCGAGCCTCGAGCCAAGCCCCGAGCCCAGCCGAGCACAGAGCCCAGAGCCGAGCCTCGAGACGAGCCCCGAGACAATCCCCAAGCCCAGCCTAGAGCCGAGGCGAGCCGAGTCTAGAGCCGAACCGAGATCTGAGCCTCGAGCCCAGCTTAGAACCGAGTCCAGAGCCGAGCCCAGAGCCGAGCCTCGAGCCGAGCCCCGCGCCCAGCCGAGCACAGAGCCCAGAGCCGAGCCTCGAGACGAGCCCCGAGACAATCCCCAAGCCCAGCCTAGAGCCGAGGCGAGCCTAGTCCAGAGCTGAACCCAGATCCGAGCCCCGAGCCCAGCCGAGAGCCGAGCCGAAGCCAGAGCCCAGCCTAGAGCCGAGCCCAGAGCCGAGCCTCGAGCCGAGCCCCGAGCCCAGCCGAGCCCCGAGCCCAGAGCCGAGCCTCGTGCCCAGCCTAGAGCCGATCCGAGTCCAGAGCCGAGCCCAGAGCCGAGCCTCGAGCCGAGCCCCGAGCCCAGCCGAGCACAGAGCCCAGAGCCGAGCCTCGAGACGAGCCCCGAAACAATCCTCAAGCCGAGCCTAGAGTCGAGGCGAGCTGAGTCCAGAGCCAAACCCAGATCCGAGCCCCGAGCACAGCCTAGAGCCGAACGGAGTCCAGAGCCGAGCCCAGAGTCGGGCGCGAGCTGAGACTCGAGCCGAGCCAAGAGCAGAGCCGATCATTGAGCCCAGACCAAAGCCGAGAGCAGACAAGTCCAGAGCCGAGCCTCGAGCCCAGCCTAGAGCCGAGTGCAGAGCCGAGCCCAGAGCAGAGCCTCGAGACGAGCCCCGAGACTATCCCCAAGCCCACCCTAGAGCCGAGGCGAGCCGAGTCCAGAGCCGAACCCAGATCCGAGCCCCGAGCCCAGCCTAGAGCCGAGCCGAGCCCAGAGCTGAGCCCAGAGTCGGGCGCGATCTGAGCCTCGAACCGAGCCAAGAGCAGAGCCGATCCCTGAGCATAGCCCAAATCCGAGAGCAGACAAGTCCAGAGCCGAGCCTCGAGCCCAGCCTACAGCCGAGTCCAGAGCAGAGCCCTGAGCCCAGAGCCTCGAGCCGAGCCCCGAGCCCAGCCGAGCCCCGAGCCCAGAGCCGAGCCTCGAGCCGAGCCCCGAGCCCAGCCGAGCACAGAGCCCAGAGCCGAGCCTCGAGACGAGCCCCGAAACAATCCCCAAGCCCAGCCTAGAGCCGAGGCAAGCCGAGTCCAGAGCCGAACCCAGATCCGAGCCTCGAGCAAAGCCTAGAGCCGAGCCGAGTCCAGAGCCGAGCCTAGAGCCGAGCCCTGAGCTGAGCCTCGAGCCGAGCCCCGAGCCCGGCCGAGCACAGAGCCCAGAGCCGAGCCTCGAGCCGAGCTCCGAGCACAGCCTAGCACAGAGCCCAGATCCGAGCCTCGAGACGAGCCACGAGCACAGCCGAGCACAGAGCCCAGAGCCGAGCCTAGAGACGAGCCCCGAGACAATCCCCAAGACCAGCCTAGAGCCGAGGCGAGCCGCGTCCAGAGTCGAACCCTGATCCGAGCCCGGAGCCCAGCCTAGAGACGAGCCGAGCCCAGAGCCCAGCCTAGAGGAGAGCACAGAGGTGAGTATCGAGCCGAGCCTCGAGCCGAGCCCCGAGCCCAGACCCGAGCCTCGAGACGAGCCCCGAGACAATCCCCAAGCCCAGCCTAGAGCCGAGGCGAGCCGAGTCCAGAGCCGAGGTACGAGCGCAGCCTAGAGCCGAGTAGAGAGCTGAGCCCAGAGCCGAGCCTCGAGCCGAGCCCCGAACACAGCCGAGCACAGAGCCCAGATTCGAGCCTCGACACGAGCCCCGAGACAATCCCCAAGCCCAGCCTAGAGCCGAGGCGAGCCGAGTCCAGAGCCGAACCCAGATCCGAGCCCCGAGCCCAGCCTAGAGCCGAGCCGAGCCCGGAGTCCAGCTTAGAGCCGAGCCCAGCGCCGAGCCTCAAGCCGAGCCCCGAGCCCAACCGAGCCCAGAGCCCAGAGCCGAGCCTCGAGAAGAGCCCCGAGACAATCCCCAAGCCCAGCCTAGAACCGAGGCGAGCCGAGTCCATAGCCGAACCCAGATCCGAGACCCGAGCCCAGCCGAGAGCCGAGCCGAAGCCAGAGACCAGCCTAGAGCCGAGCCCAGAGCCGAGCCTCGAGCCGAGCCCCGAGCCCAGCCGAGCCCCGAGCCCAGAGCCGAGCCTCGAGACGAGCCCCGAGACAATCCCCAAGCCCAGTCTAGAGCCGAGGCGAGCCGAGTCCAGAGCCGAACAGAGAGCCGAGCCTCGAGCCCAGCCTAGAGCCGAGCCGAGTCCAGAGCCGAACCCAGATCCGAGCCCCGAGCCCAGCCTAGAGCCGAGCCCAGAGCCGAGCCTCGAGCCGAACCCCTATCCCAGGCGAGCACAGAGCCCGGAGCCGAGCCTCGAGAGGAGCCCCGAGACAATCCCCAATCCCAGACTATTGCCGAGGCGAGCCGAGTCCAGAGCCGAACCCACATCCGAGCCCCGAGCCCAGCCTAGAGCCGAGCCCAGAGCCGAGCCTCGAGCCGAAACCCTATCCCAGGCGAGCACAGAGCCCGGAGCCGAGCCTCGAGACGAGCCCCGAGACAATCCCCAAGCCCAGCCTAGAGCCGAGGCGAGCCGAGTCCAGAGCCGAAGCGAGATCAGAGCCCCGAGCCCAGCCTAGAGCCGAGCCGAGTCCAGAGCCGAGGAACGAGAGCAGCCTAGAGCCGAGTAGAGAGCTGAGCCCTGACCCGAGCCTCGAGCCGAGCCCCGAACCCAGCCGAGCACAGAGCCCATAGCCGAGCCTCAAGACGAGCCCCGAGACAATCCCCAAGCCCAGCCTAGAGCCGAGGCGAGCCGAGTCCAGAGCCGAACCCAGATCCGAGCCCCGAGCCCAGCCTAGAGCCGAGCCGAGCCCGGAGTCCAGCTTAGAGCCGAGCCCTGCGCCGAGCCTCGAGCCGAGCCCCGAGCCCAGCCGAGCCCAGAGCCCAGATCCGAGCCTCGAGCCGAGCCCCGAGCCCAGCGGAGCACAGAGCCCAGAGCCGAGCCTCGAGAAGAGCCCCGAGTCAATCCCCAAGCCCAGCCTAGAGCCGAGGCGAGCCGAGTTCAGAGCCGAACCCAGATCCGAGCCCCGAGCCCAGCCTAGAGCCGAGCCGAAGCCAGAGCCCAGCCTAGAGCCGAGCCCAGAGCCGAGCCTCGAGCCGAGCCCCGAGCCCAGCCGAGCCCCGAGACCAGAGCCGAGCCTCGAGACGAGCCCCGAGACAATCCCCAATCCCAGTCTAGAGCCGAGGCGAGCCGAGTCCAGAGCCGAACAGAGAGCCGAGCCTCGAGCCCAGCCTAGAGCCGAGCCGAGTCCAGAGCCGAACCCAGATCCGAGCCCCGAGCCCAGCCTAGAGCCGAGCCGAGCCCGGAGCCCAGCCTAGAGCCGAGCCCTGAGCCGAGCCTCGAGCCGAGCCCCGAGCCCGGCCGAGCCCAGAGCCCAGAGCCGAGCCTCGAGCCGAGCCCCGAGCACAGCCTAGCACAGAGCCCAGATCCGAGCCTCGAGACGAGCCCCGAGCACAGCCGAGCACAGAGCCCAGAGCCGAGCCTCGAGACGAGCCCCGAGACATTCCCCAAGCCCAGCCTAGAGCCGAGGCGAGCCGCGTCCACAGCCGAACCCTGATCCGAGCCCGGAGCCCAGCCTAGAGACGAGCCGAGCCCAGAGCCCAGCCTAGAGGAGAGCCCAGAGGCGAGTATCGAGCCGAGCCTCGAGCCGAGCCCCGAGCCCAGACCCGAGCCTCGAGACGAGCCCCGAGACAATCCCCAAGCCCAGCCTAGAGCCGAGGCGAGCCGAGTCCAGAGCCGAACCGATATCCGAGCCCCGAGACCAGCCTAGAGCCGAGCCGAGCCCAGAGTCGGGCGCGATCTGAGCCTCGAGCCGAGCCAAGAGCAGAGCCGATCCCTGAGCCCAGCCCAAAGCCGAGAGCAGACAAGCCCAGAGCCGAGCCTCGAGCCCAGCCTAGAGCCGAGTCCAGAGCCGAGCCCAAAGCCGAGCCTCGAGCCAAGCCCCGAGCCCAGCCGAGCACAGAGCCCAGAGCCGAGCCTCAAGACGAGCCCCGAGACAATCCCCAAGCCCAGCCTAGAGCCGAGGCCAGCCGAGTCCAGAGCCGAACCGAGATCTGAGCCTCCAGCCCAGCTTAGAACCGAGTCCAGAGCCGAGCCCAGAGCCGAGCCTCGAGCCGAGCCCCGAGCCCAGCCGAGCACAGAGCCCAGAGCCGAGCCTCGAGACGAGCACCGAGACAATCCCCAAGCCCAGCCTAGAGCCGAGGCGAGCCTAGTCCAGAGCTGAACCCAGATCCGAGCCCCGAGCCCAGCCGAGAGCCGAGCCGAAGCCAGAGCCCAGCCTAGAGCCGAGCCCAGAGCCGAGCCTCGAGCCGAGCCCCGAGCCCAGCCGAGCCCCGAGCCCAGAGCCGAGCCTCGAGCCCAGCCTAGAGCCGATACGAGTCCAGAGCCGAGCCCAGAGCCGAGCCTCGACCCGAGCCCAGAGCCTAGCCGAGCACAGAGCCCAGAGCCGAGCCTCAAGACGAGCCCCGAGACAATCCCCAAGCCCAGCCTAGAGCCGAGGCGAGCCGAGTCCAGAGCCGAAGCGAGATCAGAGCCCCGAGCCCAGCCTAGAGCCGAGCCGAGTCCAGAGCCGAGGTACGAGCGCAGCCTAGAGCCGAGTAGAGAGCTGAGCCCAGAGCCGAGCCTCGAGCCGAGCCCCGAGCCCAGCCGAGCCCAGAGCCCAGATCCGAGCCTCGAGCCGAGCCCCGAGCCCAGCCGAGCACAGAGCCCAGAGCCGAGCCTCGAGAAGAGCCCCAAGACAATCCCCAGCCCAGCCTAGAGCCGAGGCGAGCCGAGTCCAGAGCCGAACCCAGATCCGAGACCCGAGCCCAGCCGAGAGCCGAGTCGAAGCCAGAGCCCAGCCTAGAGCCGAGCCCAGAGCCGAGCCTCGAGCCGAGCCCCGAGCACAGCCGAGCCCCGAGCCCAGAGCCGAGCCTCGAGACGAGCCCCGAGACAATCCCCAAGTCCAGTCTAGAGCCGAGGCGAGCCGAGTCCAGAGCCGAACAGAGAGCCGAGCCTCGAGCCCAGCCTAGAGCCGAGCCGAGTCCAGAGCCGAGCCCTGAGCCGAGCCTCGAACCGAGCCCCGAGTCCAGCCGAGCCCAGAGCCAAGAGCCGAGCCTCGAGACGAGCCCCGAGACAATCCCCAACCCCAGCCTAGAGCCGAGGCGAGCCGATGACAGAGCCGAACCCAGATCCGAGCCCCGAGCCCAGCCTAGAGCCGAGCCGAACCCAGAGTATAGCCTAGAGCCGAGCCCAGCGCCGAACCTCGAGCCGAGCCCCGAGCCCAGCCGAGCCCAGAGCCCAGATACGAGCCTCGAGACGAGCCCCGAGAACAGCCTAGCAGAGAGCCCAGATCCGAGCCTCGAGCCGAGCCCCGAGCCCAGCCGAGCTCAGAGCCCAGAGCCGAGCCTCGAGAAGAGCCCCGAGACAATCCCCAAGCCCAGCCTAGAGCCGAGGCGAGCCGAGGCCAGAGCCGAACCCAGATCCGAGCCCCGAGCCCAGCCGAGAGCCGAGCCGAAGCCAGAGCCCAGCCTAGAGCCGAGCCCAGAGCCGAGCCTCGAGCCGATCCCCGAGCCCAGCCGAGCACAGAGCCCAGAGCCGAGCCTCGAGACGAGCCCCGAGACAATCCCCAAGCCCAGCCTAGAGCCGAGGCGAGCCGAGTCAAGAGCCGAACCCAGATCCGAGCCTCGAGCCCAGCAGAGAGCCGAGCCGAAGCCAGAGCCCAGCCTAGAGCCGAGCCCAGAGCCGAGCCTCGAGCCGAGCCCCGAGCCCAGCCGAGCGCAGAGCCCAGAGCCGAGCCTCGAGACGAGCCCCGAGACAATCACCAAGCCCAGTCTAGAGCCGAGCCGAGCCGAGTCCAGAGCCGAACAGAGAGCCGAGCCTCGAGCCCAGCCTAGAGCCGAGCCGAGTCCAGAGCCGAGCCCTGAGCCGAGCCTCGAGCCGAGCCCCGAGCCCAGCCGAGCCCCGAGCCCAGAGCCGAGCCTCGAGACGAGCCCCGAGACAATCCCCAATCCCAGCCTAGAGCCAAGGCGAGCCCAGAGTCCGGCGCGACCTGAGCCTCGAGCCGAGCCAAGAGCAGAGACGATCCCTGAGCCCAGCCCAACGCCGAGAGCAGACAAGCCCAGAGCCGAGCCTCGAGCCCAGCATAGAGCCGAGCCCAGAGCCGAGCCTCGAGCCGAGCCCCGAGCCCAGCCGAGCCCCGAGCCCAGAGCCGAGCCTCGAGACGAGCCCCGAGACAATCCCCAAGCCCAGCCTAGAGCCGAGGCGAGCCGAGTCCAGAGCCGAACCCAGATCCGAGCCCCGAGCCCAGCCGAGAGCCGAGCCGAAGCCAGAGCCCAGCCGAGCCCCGAGCCCCGAGCCGAGCCTCGAGCCGAGCCCCGAGCCCGGCCGAGCACAGAGCCCAGAGCCGAGCCTCGAGACGAGCCCCGAGACAATCCCCAAGCCCAGCCTAGAGCCGAGGCGAGCCCAGAGCCCAGCCTAGAGGAGAGCCCAGAGCCGAGTATCGAGCCGAGCCTCGAGCCGAGCCCCGACCCCAGAGCCGAGCCTCGAGAAGAGCCCCGAAACAATCCCCAAGCCCAGCCTAGAGGCGAGGCGAGCCGAGTCCAGAGCCGAACCGATATCCGAGCCCCGAGCCCAGCCTAGAGCCGAGACGAGTCCAGAGCCGAGCCCAGAGTCGGGCGCGATCTGAGCCTCGAGCCGAGCCAAGAGTAGAGCCGATCCCTGAGCTCAGCCCAAAGCCGAGAGCAGACAAGCCCAGAGCCGAGCCTCGAGCCCAGCCTAGAACCTAGTCCAGAGCGGAGCCCAGAGCCGAGCCTCGAGCCGAGACCCGAGCACAGCCGAGAACAGAGCCCAGAGCCGAGCCTCGAGACGAGCCCCGAGACAATCCCCAAGCCCAGACTAGAGCCGAGGCGAGTCGAGTCCAGAGCCGAACCCAGATCCGAGCTCCGAGCCCAGCCGAGAGCCGAGCCGAAGCCAGAGCCCAGCCTAGAGCCGAGCCCAGAGCCGAGCCTCGAGCCGAGCCCCGAGCCCAGCCGAGCCCCGAGCCCAGAGCCGAGCCTCGAGACGAGCCCCGAGACAATCCCATACCCAGCCTAGAGCCAAGGCGAGCCGAGTCCAGAGCCGAACCGAGATCCGAGCCTCGAGCACAGCCTAGAACCGAGTCCAGAGCCGAGCCCAGAGCCGAGCCTCGAGCCGAGCCCCGAGCCCAACCGAGTATAGAGCCCAGAGCCGAGCCTCGAGACGAGCCCCGAGACAATCCCCAATCCCAGACTATTGCCGAGGCGAGCCGAGTCCAGAGCCGAACCCACATCCGAGCCCCGAGCCCATCCTAGAGCCGAGCCAATTTCAGAGCCGAGCCCAGAGCCGAGCCTCGAGCCTCGAGCCGAGCCGCGAGCCCAGCCGAGCACAGAGCCCAGAGCCGAGCCTCGAGACGAGCCCCGAGACAATCCCCAAGCCCAGCCTAGAGCCGAGGCGAGCCGAGTCCAGACCCGAACCCAGATCCGAGCCCCGAGCCCAGCCGAGAGCCGAGCCGAAGCCAGAGCCCAGCCTAGAGCCGAGCCCAGAGCCGAGCCTCGAGCCGAGCCCTCAGCCCAGCCGAGCCCCGAGCCCAGAGCCGAGCCTCGAGCCCAGCCTAGAGCCGATCCGAGTCCAGAGCAGAGCCCAGAGCCGAGCCTCGAGCCGAGCCCCGAGCCCAGCCGAGCCCCGAGCCCAGAGCCGAGCCTCGAGACGAGCCCCGAGACAATCCCCAAGCCCAGCTTAGAGCCGAGGCGAGCCGAGTCCAGAGCCGAACCCAGATCCGAGCAACGAGCCCAGCCAAGAGCCGAGCCGAGCCCAGAGCCGAGCCCAGAGTCGGGCGCGATCTGAGCCTCGAGCCGGGCCAAGAGCAGAGCCGATCCCTGAGCCCAGCCCAAAGCCGAGAGCAGACAAGCCCAGAGCCGAGCCTCGAGCCCAGCCTAGAGCCGAGTCCAGAGCCGAGCCCAGAGCCGAGCCTCGAGCCGAGCCCCGAGCCCAGGCGAGCACAGAGCCCGGAGCCGAGCCTCGAGACGAGCCCCGAGACAATCCCCAAGCCCAGCCTAGAGCCGAGGCGAGCCGAGTCCAGAGCCGAACCCAGATCCGAGCCCCGAGCCCAGCCTAGAGCCGAGCCGAGCCCGGAGCCCAGCCTAGAGCCGAGCCCTGAGCCGAGCCCCGAGCCGAGCCCCGAGCCCAGCCGAGCACAGAGCCGAGCCCAGAGTCGGGCGCGAGCTGAGCCTCGAGCCTAGCCAAGAGCAGAGCCGACCATTTGCCCAGCCCAAAGCCGAGAGCAGACCATTACAGAGCCGAGACTCGAGCCCAGCCTAGAGCCGATCCGAGTCCAAAGCCGAGCCCTGAGCCGAGCCTCGAGCCGAGCCCCGAGCCCAGCCGAGGACCGAGCCCAGAGCCGAGCCTCGAGACGAGCCCCGAGACAATCCCCAAGCCCAGCCTAGAGCCGAGGCGAGCCGAGTCCAGAGCCGAACCGAGATCCGAGCCTCGAGCCCAGCTTAGAACCGAGTCCAGAGCCGAGCCCAGAGCCGAGCCTCGAGCCGAGCCCCGAGCCCAACCGAGCACAGAGCCCAGAGCCGAGCCTCGACACGAGCCACGAGACAATCCCCAAGCCCAGCCTAGAGCCGAGGCGAGCCGAGTCCAGAGCCGAACCCAGATCCGAGCCCCAAGCCCAGCCGAGAGCCGAGCCGAAGCCAGAGCCCAGCCTAGAGCCGAGCCCAGAGCCGAGCCTCGAGCCGAGCCCCGAGCCCAGCCGAGCCCCGAGCCCAGAGCCGAGCCTCGAGACGAGCCCCGAGACAATCTCCAAGCCCAGCTTAGAGCCGAGGCGAGCCGAGTACAGAGCCGGACCCAGATCCGAGCCCCGAGCCCAGCCTAGAGCCGAGCCGAGCCCGGAGCCCAGGCTAGAGCCGAGCCCTGAGCCGAGCCTCGAGCCGAGCCCCGAGCCCAGCCGAGCACAGAGCCCAGAGCCGAGCCTCGAGACGAGCCCCGAGACAATACCCAAGCCCAGCCTAGAGCCGAGGCGAGCCGAGTCCAGAGCCGAAGTCAGATCCGAGCCCCAAGCCCAGCCTAGAGCAGAGCCGAGCCCAGAGGGCAGCCTAGAGGCGAGCCCAGAGCCGAGTATCGACCCGAGCCTCGAGCCGAGCCCCGAGCACAGAGCCGAGCCTCGAGACGAGCCCCGAGACGATCCCCAAGCCCAGCCTAGATCCGAGGCGAGCCGAGTCCAGAGCCGAAGGGAGATCAGAGCCCCGAGCCCATCCTAGAGCCGAGCCGAGTCCAGAGCCGAGGTACGAGCGCAGCCTAGAGCCGAGTAGAGAGCCGAGCGCAGAGCCGAGCCTCGAGCCGAGCCCCGAGCCCAGCCGAGCACAGAGCCCAGAGCCGAGCCTCGAGACGAGCCCCGAGACAATCCCCAAGCCCAGCCTAGAGCCGAGGCGAGCCGAGTCCAGAGCGAAAGCGAGATCAGAGCCCCGAGCCCAGCCTAGAGCCGAGCCGAGTCCAGAGCCGAGGTACGAGCGTAGCCCAGAGCCGAGTAGAGAGCCGAGCCCAGAGCCGAGCCTCGAGCCGAGCCCCGAGCACAGCCGAGCACAGAGCCCAGATCCGAGCCTCGAGACGAGCCCCGAGACAATCCCCAAGCCCAGCCTAGAGCCGAGGCGAGTCGAGTCCAGAGCCGAACCCAGTTCCGAGCCCCGAGCCCATCCTAGAGCCGAGGCGAGCCGAGTCCAGAGCCGAACCCAGATCCGAGCCCCGAGCCCAGCCGAGAGCCGAGCCGAAGCCAGAGCCCAGCCTAGAGCCGAGCCCAGAGCCGAGCCTCGAGCCGAGCCCCGAGCCCAGCCGAGCCCCGAGCCCAGAGCCGAGCCTCGAGACGAGCCCCGAGACAATCTCCAAGCCCAGCTTAGAGCCGAGGCGAGCCGAGTACAGAGCCGAACCCAGATCCGAGCCCCGAGCCCAGCCTAGAGCCGAGCCGAGCCCGGAGCCCAGGCTAGAGCCGAGCCCTGAGCCGAGCCTCGAGCCGAGCCCCGAGCCCAGCCGAGCACAGAGCCCAGAGCCGAGCCTCGAGACGAGCCCCGAGACAATACCCAAGCCCAGCCTAGAGCCGAGGCGAGCCGAGTCCAGAGCCGAAGTCAGATCCGAGCCCCAAGCCCAGCCTAGAGCAGAGCCGAGCCCAGAGGGCAGCCTAGAGGCGAGCCCAGAGCCGAGTATCGACCCGAGCCTCGAGCCGAGCCCCGAGCCCAGACCCGAGCCTCGAGCCGAGCCCCGAGCCCAGCCGAGCCCCGAGCCCAGATCCGAGCCTCGAGACGAGCCCCGAGACAATCCCCAAGCCCAGCTTAGAGCCGAGGCGAGCCGAGTCCAGAGCCGAACCCAGATCCGAGCAACGAGCCCAGCCAAGAGCCGAGCCGAGCCCAGAGCCGTGCCCAGAGTCGGGCGCGATCTGAGCCTCGAGCCGGGCCAAGAGCAGAGCCGATCCCTGAGCCCAGCCCAAAGCCGAGAGCAGACAAGCCCAGAGCCGAGCCTCGAGCCCAGCCTAGAGCCGACTCCAGAGCCGAGCCCAGAGCCGAGCCTCGAGCCGAGCCCCGAGCCCAGGCGAGCACAGAGCCCGGAGCCGAGCCTCGAGACGAGCCCCGAGACAATCCCCAAGCCCAGCCTAGAGCCGAGGCGAGCCGAGTCCAGAGCCGAACCCAGATCCGAGCCCCGAGCCAAGCCGAGAGCGAGCCGAAGCCAGAGCCCAGCCTACAGCCGAGCCCCGAGCCGAGCCTCGAGCCGAGCCCCGAGCCCAGCCGAGCCCCGAGCCCAGAGCCGAGCCTCAAGACGAGCCCCGAGACAATCCCCAAGCCCAGTCTAGAGCCGAGGCGAGCCGAGTCCAGAGCCGAACAGAGAGCCGAGCCTCGAGCCCAGCCTAGAGCCGAGCCGAGTCCAGAGCCGAGCCCTGAGCCGAGCCTCGAGCCGAGCCCCGAGCCCAGCCGAGCCCAGAGCCCAGAGCCGAGCCTCGAGACGAGCCCCGAGACAATCCCCAAGCCCAGCCTAGAGCCGAGGCGAGCTGAGTCCAGAGCCGAACCCAGATCCGAGCCCCGAGCCCAGCCTAGAGCCGAGCCGAGCCCAGAGTCGGGCGCGATCTGAGCCTCGAGCCGAGCCAAGAGCAGAGACGATCCCTGAGCCCAGCCCAAAGCCGAGAGCAGAAAAGCCCAGAGCCGAGCCTCGAGCCCAGCCTAGAGCCGAGTCCAGAGCCGAGCCCAAAGCCGAGCCTCGAGCCAAGCCCCGAGCCCAGCCGAGCACAGAGCCCAGAGCCGAGCCTCGAGACGAGCCCCGAGACAATCCCCAAGCCCAGCCTAGATCCGAGGCGAGCCGAGTCCAGAGCCGAACCCAGATCCGAGCCCCGAGCCCAGCCTAGAGCCGAGCCGAGCCCGGAGCCCAGCCTAGAGCCGAGCCCTGAGCCGAGCCTCGAGCCGAGCCCCGAGCCCAGCCGAGCACAGAGCCCAGAGCCGAGCCTCGAGACGAGCCCCGAGACAATACCCAAGCCCAGCCTAGAGCCGAGGCGAGCCGAGTCCAGAGCCGAAGCCAGATCCGAGCCCCAAGCCCAGCCTAGAGCCGAGACGAGCCCAGAGGCCAGCCTAGAGGCGAGCCCAGAGCCGAGTATCGACCCGAGCCTCGAGCCGAGCCCCGAGCCCAGAGCCGAGCCTCGAGACGAGCCCCGAGACAATCCCCAAGCCCAGCCTAGATCCGAGGCGAGCCGAGTCCAGAGCCGAAGGGAGATCAGAGCCCCGAGCCCATCCTAGAGCCGAGCCGAGTCCAGAGCCGAGGTACGAGCGCAGCCTAGAGCCGAGTAGAGAGCCGAGCCCAGCGCCGAGCATCGAGCCGAGCCCCGAGCCCAGCCGAGCACAGAGCCCAGAGCCGAGCCTCGAGACGAGCCCCGAGACAATCCCCAAGCCCAGCCTAGAGCCGAGGCGAGCCGAGTCCAGAGCGAAAGCGAGATCAGAGCCCCGAGCCCAGCCTAGATCCGAGTCGAGTCCAGAGCCGAGGTACGAGCGTAGCCCAGAGCCGAGTAGAGAGCCGAGCCCAGAGCCGAGCCTCGAGCCGTGCCCCGAGCACAGCCGAGCACAGAGCCCAGATCCGAGCCTCGAGACGAGCCCCGAGACAATCCCCAAGCCCAGCCTAGAGCCGAGGCGAGTCGAGTCCAGAGCCGAACCCAGTTCCGAGCCCCGAGCCCATCCTAGAGCCGAGGCGAGCCGAGTCCAGAGCCGAACCCAGATCCGAGCCCCGAGCCCAGCCGAGAGCCGAGCCGAAGCCAGAGCCCAGCCTAGAGCCGAGCCCAGAGCCGAGCCTCGAGCCGAGCCCCGAGCCCAGCCGAGCCCCGAGCCCAGAGCCGAGCCTCGAGACGAGCCCCGAGACAATCCCCAAGCCCAGCTTAGAGCCGAGGCGAGCCGAGTCCAGAGCCGAACCCAGATCCGAGCAACGAGCCCAGCCAAGAGCCGAGCCGAGCCCAGAGCCGAGCCCAGAGTCGGGCGCGATCTGAGCCTCGAGCCGGGCCAAGAGCAGAGCCGATCCCTGAGCCCAGCCCAAAGCCGAGAGCAGACAAGCCCAGAGCCGAGCCTCGAGCCCAGCCTAGAGCCGAGTCCAGAGCCGAGCCCAGAGCCGAGCCTCGAGCCGAGCCCCGAGCCCAGGCGAGCACAGAGCCCGGAGCCGAGCCTCGAGACGAGCCCCGAGACAATCCCCAAGCCCAGCCTAGAGCCGAGGCGAGCCGAGTCCAGAGCCGAACCCAGATCCGAGCCCCGAGCCCAGCCTAGAGCCGAGCCGAGCCCGGAGCCCAGCCTAGAGCCGAGCCCTGAGCCGAACCCCGAGACGAGCCCCGAGCCCAGCCGAGCACAGAGCCGAGCCCAGAGTCGGGCGCGAGCTGAGCCTCGAGCCTAGCCAAGAGCAGAGCCGACCATTTGCCCAGCCCAAAGCCGAGAGCAGACAATTACAGAGTCGAGACTCGAGCCCAGCCTAGAGCCGATCCGAGTCCAAAGCCGAGCCCTGAGCCGAGCCTCGAGCCGAGCCCCGAGCCCAACCGAGGACCGAGCCCAGAGCCGAGCCTCGAGACGAGCCCCGAGACAATCCCCAAGCCCAGCCTAGAGCCGAGGCGAGCCGAGTCCAGAGCCGAACCGAGATCCGAGCCTCGAGCCAAGCCGAGAGCCGAGCCGAAGCCAGAGCCCAGCCTAGAGCCGAGCCCCGAGCCGAGCCTCGAGCCGAGCCCCGAGCCCAGCCGAGCACCGAGCCCAGAGCCGAGCCTCAAGACGAGCCCCGAGACAATCCCCAAGCCCAGTCTAGAGCCGAGGCGAGCCGAGTCCAGAGCCGAACAGAGAGCCGAGCCTCGAGCCCAGCCTAGAGCCGAGCCGAGTCCAGAGCCGAGCCCTGAGCCGAGCCTCGAGCCGAGCCCCGAGCCCAGCCGAGCCCAGAGCCCAGAGCCGAGCCTCGAGACGAGTCCCGAGACAATCCCCAAGCCCAGCCTAGAGCCGAGGCGAGCCGAGTCCAGAGCCGAACCCAGATCCGAGCCCCGAGCCCAGCCTAGAGCCGAGCCGAGCCCAGAGTCGGGCGCGATCTGAGCCTCGAGCCGAGCCAAGAGCAGAGACGATCCCTGAGCCCAGCCCAAAGCCGAGAGCAGACAAGCCCAGAGCCGAGCCTCGAGCCCAGCCTAGAGCCGAGTCCAGAGCCGAGCCCAAAGCCGAGCCTCGAGCCAAGACCCGAGCCCAGCCGAGCACAGAGCCCAGAGCCGAGCCTCGAGAAGAGCCCCGAGACAATCCCCAAGCCCAGCCTAGATCCGAGGCGAGCCGAGTCCAGAGCCGAACCCAGATCCGAGCCCCGAGCCCAGCCTAGAGCCGAGCCGAGCCCGGACCCCAGCCTAGAGCCGAGACCTGAGCCGAGCCTCGAGCCGAGCCCCGAGCCCAGCCGAGCACAGAGCCCAGAGCCGAGCCTCGAGACGAGCCCCGAGACAATACCCAAGCCCAGCCTAGAGCCGAGGCGAGCCGAGTCCAGAGCCGAACCCAGATCCGAGCCCCAAGCCCAGCCTAGAGCCGAGCCGAGCCCAGAGGCCAGCCTAGAGGCGAGCCCAGAGCCGAGTATCGACCCGAGCCTCGAGCCGAGCCCCGAGCCCAGAGCCGAGCCTCGAGACGAGCCCCGAGACAATCCCCAAGCCCAGCCTAGATCCGAGGCGAGCCGAGTCCAGAGCCGAAGGGAGATCAGAGCCCCGAGCCCATCCTAGAGCCGAGCCGAGTCCAGAGCCGAGGTACGAGCGCAGCCTAGAGCCGAGTAGAGAGCCGAGCGCAGAGCCGAGCCTCGAGCTAAGCCCCGAGCCCAGCCGAGCACAGAGCCCATATCCGAGCCTCGAGACGAGCCCCGAGACAATCCCCAATCCCAGACTAGATCCGAGGCGAGCCGAGTCCAGAGCCGAACCCAGATCCGAGCCCCGAGCACAGCCTAGAGCCGAGCCGAGCCCAGAGCATAGCCTAGAGCCGAGCCCAGCGCCGAGCATCGATCCGAGCCCCGAGCCCAGCCGAGCACAGAGCCAAGAGCCGAGCCTCGAGACGAGCCCCGAGACAATCCCCAAGCCCAGCCTAGAGCCGAGGCGAGCCGAGTCCAGAGCCGAAGCGAGATCAGAGCCCCGAGCCCAGCCTAGAGCCGAGCCGAGTCCAGAGCCGAGGTACGAGCGCAGCCCAGAGCCGAGTAGAGAGCCGAGCCCAGAGCCGAGCCTCGAGCCGAGCCCCGAGCACAGCCGAGCACAGAGCCCAGATCCGAACCTCGAGACGAGCCCCGAGACAATCCCCAAGCCCAGCCTAGAGCCGAGGCGAGTCGTGTCCAGAGCCGAACCCAGTTCCGAGCCCCGAGCCCATCCTGGAGCCGAGGCGAGCCGAGTCCAGAGCCGAACCCAGATCCGAGCCCCGAGCCCAGCCGAGAGCCGAGCCGAAGCCAGAGCCCAGCCTAGAGCCGAGCCCAGAGCCGAGCCTCGAGCCGAGCCCCGAGCCCAGCCGAGCCTCGAGACGAGCCCCGAGACAATTCCCAAGCCCAGCTTAGAGCCGAGGCGAGCCGCGTCCAGAGCCGAACCCAGATCCGAGCAACGAGCCCAGCCAAGAGCCGAGCCGAGCCCAGAGCCGAGCCCTGTGTCGGGCGCGATCTGAGCCTCGAGCCGGGCCAAGAGCAGAGCCGATCCCTGAGCCCAGCCCAAAGCCGAGAGCAGACAAGCCCAGAGCCGAGCCTCGAGCCCAGCCTAGAGCCGAGTCCAGAGCCGAGCCCAGAGCCGAGCCTCGAGCCGAGCCCCGAGCCCAGGTGAGCACAGAGCCCGGAGCCGAGCCTCGAGACGAGCCCCGAGACAATCCCCAAGCCCAGCCTAGAGCCGAGGCGAGCCGAGTCCAGAGCCGAACCCAGATCCGAGCCCCGAGCCCAGCCTAGAGCCGAGCCGAGCCCGGAGCCCAGCCTAGAGCCGAGCCCTGAGCCGAACCCCGAGACGAGCCCCGAGCCCAGCCGAGCACAGAGCCGAGCCCAGAGTCGGGCGCGAGCTGAGCCTCGAGCCTAGCCAAGAGCAGAGCCGACCATTTGCCCAGCCCAAAGCCGAGAGCAGACAATTACAGAGCCGAGACTCGAGCCCAGCCTAGAGCCGATCCGAGTCCAAAGCCGAGCCCAGAGCCGAGCCTCGAGACGAGCCCCGAGCCCAGCCGAGCACAGAGCCCAGAGCCGAGCCTCGAGAAGAGCCCCGAAACAATCTCCAAGCCGAGCCTAGAGTCGAGGCGAGCCGAGTCCAGAGCCGAACCCAGATCCGAGCCCCGAGCCCAGCCTAGAGCCGAGCCGAGTCCAGAGCCGAGCCCAGAGTCGGGCGCGATCTGAGCCTCGAGCCTACCCTAGAGCAGAGCCGATCATTGAGCCCAGCCCAAAGCCTAGAGCAGACAATTCCAGAGCCGAGCCTCGAGCCCATCCTATAGCCGAGCCGAGTCCAGAGCCAAGCCCAGAGCCGAGACTCGAGCCTCGAGCCTCGAGCCGAGCCGCGAGCCCAGCCGAGCACAGAGCCCAGAGCCGAGCCTCGAGACGAGCCCCGATACAATCCCCAAGCCCAGCCTAGAGCCGAGGCGAGCCGAGTCCAGAGCCGAACCCAGATCAGAGCCCCGAGCCCAGCCTAGAGCCGAGCCGAGCCCGGAGCCCAGCCTAGAGCCGAGCCCTGAGCCGAGCCTCGAGCCGAGCCCCGAGCCCAGCGAGCCCAGAGCCCAGAGCCGAGCCTCGAGACGAGCCCCGAAACAATCCCCAAGCCCAGCCTAGAGCCGAGGCGAGCCGAGTCCAGAGCCGAACCCAGATCCGAGCCTCGAGCACAGCCTAGAGCCGAGCCGAGTCCACAGCCGAGCCTAGAACCGAGCCCTGAGCTGAGCCTCGAGTCGAGCCCCGAGCCCGGCCGAGCCCAGAGCCCAGATCCGAGCCTCGAGACGAGCCCCGAGCACAGCCGAGCACAGAGCCCAGAGCCGAGCCTCGAGACGAGCCCCGAGACAATCCCCAAGCCCAGCCTAGAGCCGAGGCGAGACGAGTCCAGAGCCGAACCCTGATCCGAGCCCCAAGCCCAGCCTAGAGACGAGCCGAGCCCAGAGCCCAGCCTAGAGGAGAGCCCAGAGGCGAGTATCGAGCCGAGCCTCGAGCCGAGCCCCGAGCCCAGAGCCGAGCCTCGAGAAGAGCCCGGAGACAATCCCCAAGCCCAGTCTAGAGCCGAGGCGAGCCGAGACCAGAGCCGAACAGAGAGCCGAGCCTCGAGCCCAGCCTAGAGCCGAGCCGAGTCCAGAGCCGAGCCCTGAGCCGAGCCTCGAGCCGAGCCCCGAGCCCAGCCGAGCCCAGAGCCCAGAGCCGAGCCTCGAGACGAGCCCCGAGACAATCCCCAATCCCAGTCTAGAGCCGAGGCGAGCCAAGTCCAGAGCCGAACAGAGAGCCGAGCCTCGAGCCCAGCCTAGAGCCGAGCCGAGTCCAGAGCCGAGCCCAGAGCCGAGCCTCGAGCCGAGCCCCGAGCCCAGCCGAGCACAGAGCCCAGAGCCAAGCCTCAAGACGAGCCCCGAGACAATCCCCAAGCCCAGACTAGAGCCGAGGCGAGCCGAGTCCAGAGCCGAACCCAGATCCGAGCCTCGAGCACAGCCTAGAGCCGAGCCGAGTCCAGAGCCGAACCCAGATCCGAGCCTCGAGCCCAGCCTAGAACCGAGCCGAGCCCAGAGCCGAGCCCAGAGGCGAGCCCAGAGCCGAGTATCGATCCGAGCCTCGAGCCGTGCCCCGAGCACAGAGCCGAGCCTCGAGACGAGCCCCGAGACAATCCCCAAGCCCAGCCTAGAGCCGAGGCGAGCCGAGTCCAGAGCCGAACCCAGATCCGAGCAACGAGCCCAGCCAAGAGCCGAGCCGAGCCCAGAGCCCAGCCCAGAGGCGAGCCCAGAGCCGAGTATCGATCCGAGCCTCGAGCCGTGCCCCGAGCACAGAGCCGAGCCTCGAGAAGAGCCCCGATGCAATCCCCAAGCCCAGCCTAGAGCCGAGGCGAGCCGAGTCCAGAGCCGAACCGAGATCTGAGCCCCGAGCCCAGCCGAGCACAGAGCCCAGAGCCGAGCCTCGAGACGAGCCCCGAGACAATCCCCAAGCCCAGCCTAGATCCGAGGCGAGCCGAGTCCAGAGCCGAACCCAGATCCGAGCCCCGAGCCCATCCGAGAGCCGAGGCGAGCCGAGTCCAGAGCCGAACCCAGATCCGAGCCCCGAGCCCAGCCTAGAGCCGAGCCGAGGCCAGAGCCCAGCCTACAGCCGAGGCCAGAGCCGAGCCTCGACCCGAGCCCCGAGCCCAGCCGAGCCCCGAGCCCAGATCCGAGCCTCGAGACGAGCCCCGAGACAATCCCCAAGCCCAGCCTAGAGCCGAGGCGAGTCCAGAGCCGAGCCCAGAGTCGGGCGCGATCTGAGCCTCGAGCCGAGCAAAGAGCAGAGCCGATCCCTGAGCCCAGCCCAAAGCCGAGAGCAGACAAGCCCAGAGCCGAGCCTCGAGCCCAGCCTAGAGCCGAGTCCAGAGCCGAGCCCAGAGCCGAGCCTCGAGCCGAGCCCCGAGCCCAGCCGAGCACAGAGCCCAGAGCCGAGCCTCAAGACGAGCCCCGAGACAATCCCCAAGCCCAGCCTAGAGCCGAGGCGAGCCGAGTCCAGAGCCGAACCCAGATCCGAGCCCCGAGCCCAGCCTAGAGCCGAGCCGAGCCCGGAGCCCAGCCTAGAGCCGAGCCCTGAGCCGAACCCCGAGACGAGCCCCGAGCCCAGCCGAGCACAGAGCCGAGCCCAGAGTCGGGCGCGAGCTGAGCCTCGAGCCTAGCCAAGAGCAGAGCCGACCATTTGCCCAGCCCAAAGCCGAGAGCAGACAATTACAGAGCCGAGACTCGAGCCCAGCCTAGAGCCGATCCGAGTCCAAAGCCGAGCCCAGAGCCGAGCCTCGAGACGAGCCCCGAGCCCAGCCGAGCACAGAGCCCAGAGCCGAGCCTCGAGAAGAGCCCCGAAACAATCTCCAAGCCGAGCCTAGAGTCGAGGCGAGCCGAGTCCAGAGCCGAACCCAGATCCGAGCCCCGAGCCCAGCCTAGAGCCGAGCCGAGTCCAGAGCCGAGCCCAGAGTCGGGCGCGATCTGTGTCTCGAGCCTACCCTAGAGCAGAGCCGATCATTGAGCCCAGCCCAAAGCCTAGAGCAGACAATTCCAGAGCCGAGCCTCGAGCCCATCCTAGAGCCGAGCCGAGTCCAGAGCCGAGCCCAGAGTCGGGCGAGATATGAGCCTCGAGCCGAGCCAAGAGCAGAGCCGATCATTGAGTCCAGCCCAAAGCCGAGAGAAGACAAGTCCAGAGCCGAGCCTCGATCCCAGCCTAGAGCCGAGTCCAGAGCCGAGCCCAGAGCCGAGACTCGAGCCGAGCCCCGAGCCCAGGCGAGCACAGAGCCCGGAGCCGAGCCTCGAGACGAGCCCCGAGACAATCCCCAAGCCCAGCCTAGAGCCGAGGCGAGCCGAGCCCCGAGCCCAGCCGAGCCCAGAGCCCAGAGCCGAGCCTCGAGACGAGCCCCGAGACAATCCCCAAGCCCAGCCTAGAGCCGAGGCGAGCCGAGTCCAGAGCCGAACCCAGATCCGAGCCCCGAGCCCAGCCTAGAGCCGAGCCGAGCCCGGAGCCCAGCCTAGAGCCGAGACCTGGGCCGAGCCTCGAGCCGAGCCCCGAGCCCAGCCGAGCACAGAGCCCAGAGCCGAGCCTCGAGACGAGCCGCGAGACAATCCCCAAGCCCAGCCTAGAGCCGAGGTGAGCCGAGTCCAGAGCCGAAGCGAGATCAGACCCCTGAGCCCAGCCTAGAGCCGAGCCGAGTCCAGAGCCGAGGTACGAGCGCAGCCTAGAGCCGAGTAGAGAGCCGAGCCCAGAGCCGAGCCTCGAGCCGAGCCCCGAGCCCAGCCGAGTATAGAGCCCAGAGCCGAGCCTCGAGACGAGCCCCGAGACAATCCCCAAGCCCAGCCTAGAGCCGAGGCGAGCCGAGTCCAGAGCCGAACCCAGATCCGAGCCCCGAGCACAGCCTAGAGCCAAGCCAAGTCCAGAGCCAAGCCCAGAGCCGAGACTCGAGCCTCGAGCCTCGAGCCGAGCCGCGAGCCCAGCCGAGCACAGCGCCCAGAGCCGAGCCTCGAGACGAGCCCCGATACAATCCCCAAGCCCAGCCTAGAGCCGAGGCGAGCCGAGTCCAGAGCCGAACCCAGATCAGAGCCCCGAGCCCAGCCTAGAGCCGAGCCGAGCCCGGAGCCCAGCCTAGAGCCGAGCCCTGAGCCGAGCCTCGAGCCGAGCCCCGAGCCCAGCGAGCCCAGAGCCCAGAGCCGAGCCTCGAGACGAGCCCCGAAACAATCCCCAAGCCCAGCCTAGAGCCGAGGCGAGCCGAGTCCAGAGCCGAACCCAGATCCGAGCCTCGAGCACAGCCTAGAGCCGAGCCGAGTCCACAGCCGAGCCTAGAACCGAGCCCTGAGCTGAGCCTCGAGTCGAGCCCCGAGCCCGGCCGAGCCCAGAGCCCAGATCCGAGCCTCGAGACGAGCCCCGAGCACAGCCGAGCACAGAGCCCAGAGCCGAGCCTCGAGACGAGCCCCGAGACAATCCCCAAGCCCAGCCTAGAGCCGAGGCGAGACGAGTCCAGAGCCGAACCCTGATCCGAGCCCCAAGCCCAGCCTAGAGACGAGCCGAGCCCAGAGCCCAGCCTAGAGGAGAGCCCAGAGGCGAGTATCGAGCCGAGCCTCGAGCCGAGCCCCGAGCCCAGAGCCGAGCCTCGAGAAGAGCACGGAGACAATCCCCAAGCCCAGTCTAGAGCCGAGGCGAGCCGAGTCCAGAGCCGAACAGAGAGCCGAGCCTCGAGCCCAGCCTAGAGCCGAGCCGAGTCCAGAGCCGAGCCCTGAGCCGAGCCTCGAGCCGAGCCCCGAGCCCAGCCGAGCCCAGAGCCCAGAGCCGAGCCTCGAGACGAGCCCCGAGACAATCCCCAATCCCAGTCTAGAGCCGAGGCGAGCCAAGTCCAGAGCCGAACAGAGAGCCGAGCCTCGAGCCCAGCCTAGAGCCGAGCCGAGTCCAGAGCCGAGCCCAGAGCCGAGCCTCGAGCCGAGCCCCGAGCCCAGCCGAGCACAGAGCCCAGAGCCAAGCCTCAAGACGAGCCCCGAGACAATCCCCAAGCCCAGACTAGAGCCGAGGCGAGCCGAGTCCAGAGCCGAACCCAGATCCGAGCCTCGAGCACAGCCTAGAGCCGAGCCGAGTCCAGAGCCGAACCCAGATCCGAGCCTCGAGCCCAGCCTAGAACCGAGCCGAGCCCAGAGCCGAGCCCAGAGGCGAGCCCAGAGCCGAGTATCGATCCGAGCCTCGAGCCGTGCCCCGAGCACAGAGCCGAGCCTCGAGACGAGCCCCGAGACAATCCCCAAGCCCAGCCTAGAGCCGAGGCGAGCCGAGTCCAGAGCCGAACCCAGATCAGAGCAACGAGCCCAGCCAAGAGCCGAGCCGAGCCCAGAGCCCAGCCCAGAGGCGAGCCCAGAGCCGAGTATCGATCCGAGCCTCGAGCCGTGCCCCGAGCACAGAGCCGAGCCTCGAGAAGAGCCCCGATGCAATCCCCAAGCCCAGCCTAGAGCCGAGGCGAGCCGAGTCCAGAGCCGAACCGAGATCTGAGCCCCGAGCCCAGCCGAGCACAGAGCCCAGAGCCGAGCCTCGAGACGAGCCCCGAGACAATCCCCAAGCCCAGCCTAGATCCGAGGCGAGCCGAGTCCAGAGCCGAACCCAGATCCGAGCCCCGAGCCCATCCGAGAGCCGAGGCGAGCCGAGTCCAGAGCCGAACCCAGATCCGAGCCCCGAGCCCAGCCTAGAGCCGAGCCGAGGCCAGAGCCCAGCCTACAGCCGAGGCCAGAGCCGAGCCTCGACCCGAGCCCCGAGCCCAGCCGAGCCCCGAGCCCAGATCCGAGCCTCGAGACGAGCCCCGAGACAATCCCCAAGCCCAGCCTAGAGCCGAGGCGAGTCCAGAGCCGAGCCCAGAGTCGGGCGCGATCTGAGCCTCGAGCCGAGCCAAGAGCAGAGCCGATCCCTGAGCCCAGCCCAAAGCCGAGAGCAGACAAGCCCAGAGCCGAGCCTCGAGCCCAGCCTAGAGCCGAGTCCAGAGCCGAGCCCAGAGCCGAGCCTCGAGCCGAGCCCCGAGCCCAGCCGAGCACAGAGCCCAGAGCCGAGCCTCAAGACGAGCCCCGAGACAATCCCCAAGCCCAGCCTAGAGCCGAGGCGAGCCGAGTCCAGAGCCGAACCCAGATCCGAGCCCCGAGCCCAGCCTAGAGCCGAGCCGAGCCAGGAGCACAGCCTAGAGCCGAGCCCTGACCGAGCCTCGAGCCGAGCCCCGAGCCCAGCCGAGCCCCGAGCCCAGAGCCGAGCCTCGAGACGAGCCCCGAAACAATCCCCAATCCCAGCCTAGAGCCGAGGCAAGCCGAGTCCAGAGCCGAACTCAGATCCGAGCCTCGAGCACAGCCTAGAGCCGAGCCGAGTCCAGAGCCGAGCCTAGAACCGAGCCCTGAGCTGAGCCTCGAGCCGAGCCCCGAGCCCGGCCGAGCCCAGAGCCCAGAGCCGAGCCTCGAGACGAGCCCCGAGCACAGCCTAGCACAGAGCCCAGATCCGAGCCTCGAGACGAGCCCCGAGCACAGCCGAGCACAGAGCCCAGAGCCGAGCCTCGAGACGAGCCCCGAGACAATGCCCAAGCCCAGCCTAGAGCCGAGGCGAGCCGAGTCCAGAGCCGAACCCTGATCCGAGCCCCGAGCCCAGCCTAGAGACGAGCCGAGCCCAGAGCCCAGCCTAGAGGAGAGCCCAGAGGCGAGTATCGAGCCGAGCCTCGAGCCGAGCCCCGAGCCCAGAGCGGAGCCTCGAGAAGAGCCCCGAGACAATCCCCAAGCCCAGCCTAGAGCCGAGGCGAGCCGAGTCCAGAGCCGAACCCAGATCCGAGACCCGAGCCCAGCCGAGAGCCGAGCCGAAGCCAGAGACCAGCCTAGAGACGAGCCCAGAGCCGAGCCTCGAGCCGAGCCCCGAGCCCAGCCGAGCCCCGAGCCCAGAGCCGAGCCTCGAGACGAGCCCCGAGACAATCCCCAAGCCCAGTCTAGAGCCGAGGCGAGCCGAGTCCAGAGCCGAACAGAGAGCCGAGCCTCGAGCCCAGCCTAGAGCCGAGCCGAGTCCAGAGCCGAACCCAGATCCGAGCCCCGAGCCCAGCCTAGAGCCGAGCCGAGCCCGGAGCCCAGCCTAGAGCCGAGCCCAGAGCCGAGCCTCGAGCCGAACCCCTATCCCAGGCGAGCACACAGCCCGGAGCCGAGCCTCGAGAGGAGCCCCGAGACAATCCCCAAGCCCAGCCTAGAGCCGAGGCGAGCCGAGTCCAGAGCCGAAGCGAGATCAGAGCCCCGAGCCCAGCCTAGAGCCGAGCCGAGTCCAGAGCCGAGATACGAGCGCAGCCTAGAGCCGAGTAGAGAGCTGAGCCCTGACCCGAGCCTCGAGCCGAGCCCCGAACCCAGCCGAGCACAGAGCCCATAGCCGAGCCTCAAGACGAGCCCCGAGACAATCCCCAAGCCCAGCCTAGAGCCGAGGCGAGCCGAGTCCAGAGCCGAACCCAGATCCGAGCCCCGAGCCCAGCCTAGAGCCGAGCCGAGCCCGGAGTCCAGCTTAGAGCCGAGCCCAGCGCCGAGCCTCGAGCCGAGCCCCGAGCCCAGCCGAGCCCAGAGCCCAGATCCGAGCCTCGAGCCGAGCCCCGAGCCCAGCCGAGCACAGAGCCCAGAGCCGAGCCTCGAGACGAGCCCCTAGACAATCCCCAAGCCCAGCCTAGAGCCGAGGCGAGCCGAGTCCAGAGCGAAAGCGAGATCAGAGCCACGAGCCCAGCCTAGAGCCGAGCCGAGTCCAGAGCCGAGGTACGAGCGTAGCCCAGAGCCGAGTAGAGAGCCGAGCCCAGAGCCGAGCCTCGAGCCGAGCCCCGAGCACAGCCGAGCACAGAGCCCAGATCCGAGCCTCGAGACGAGCCCCGAGACAATCCCCAAGCCCAGCCTAGAGCCGAGGCGAGTCGAGTCCAGAGCAGAACCCAGTTCCGAGCCCCGAGCCCATCCTAGAGCCGAGGCGAGCCGAGTCCAGAGCCGAACCCAGATCCGAGCCCCGAGCCCAGCCGAGAGCCGAGCCGAAGCCAGAGCCCAGCCTAGAGCCGAGCCCAGAGCCGAGCCTCGAGCCGAGCCCCGAGCCCAGCCGAGCCCCGAGCCCAGAGCCGAGCCTCGAGACGAGCCCCGAGACAATCCCCAAGCCCAGCTTAGAGCCGAGGCGAGCCGAGTCCAGAGCCGAACCCAGATCCGAGCAACGAGCCCAGCCAAGAGCCGAGCCGAGCCCAGCGCCGAGCCCAGAGTCGGGCGCGATCTGAGCCTCGAGCCGTGCCAAGCGCAGAGCCGATCCCTGAGCACAGCCCAAAGCCGAGAGCAGACAAGCCCAGAGCCGAGCCTCGAGCCCAGCCTAGAGCCGAGTCCAGAGCCGAGCCCAGAGCCGAGCCTCGAGCCGAGCCCCGAGCCCAGGCGAGCACAGAGCCCGGAGCCGAGCCTCGAGACGAGCCCCGAGACAATCCCCTAGCCCAGCCTAGAGCCGAGGCGAGCCGAGTCCAGGGCCGAACCCAGATCCGAGCCCCGAGCCCAGCCTAGAGCCGAGCCGAGTCTGGAGCCCAGCCTAGAGCCGAGCCCTGAGCCGAGCCCCGAGCCGAGCCCCGAGCCCAGCCGAGCACAGAGCCGAGCCCAGAGTCGGGCGTGAGCTAAGCCTCGAGCCTAGCCAAGAGCAGAGCCGACCATTTGCCCAGCCCAAAGCCGAGAGCAGACAATTACAGAGCCGAGACTCGAGCCCAGCCTAGAGCCGATCCGAGTCCAAAGCCGAGGCCTGAGCCGAGCCTCGAGCCGAGCCCCGAGCCCAGCCGAGGATCGAGCCCAGAGCCGAGCCTCGAGACGAGCCCCGAGACAATCCCCAAGCCCAGCCTAGAGCCGAGGCGAGCCGAGTCCAGAGCCGAACCGAGATCCGAGCCTCGAGCCCAGCTTAGAACCGAGTCCAGAGCCGAGCCCAGAGCCGAGCCTCGAGCCGAGCCCCGAGCCCAACCGAGCACAGAGCCCAGAGCCGAGCCTCGACAGGAGCCCCGAGACAATCCCCAAGCCCAGCATAGAGCCGAGGCGAGCCGAGTCCAGAGCCGAACCCAGATCCGAGCCCCAAGCCCAGCCGAGAGCCGAGCCGAAGCCAGAGCCCAGCCTAGAGCCGAGCCCAGAGCCGAGCCTCGAGCCGAGCCCCGAGCCCAGCCGAGCCCCGAGCCCAGAGCCGAGCCTCGAGACGAGCCCCGAGACAATCCCCAAGCCCAGTTTAGAGCCGAGGCGAGCCGAGTCCAGAGCCGAACCCAGATCCGAGCAACGAGCCCAGCCAAGAGCCGAGCCGAGCCCAGAGCCCAGCCCAGAGGCGAGCCCAGAGCCGAGTATCGATCCGAGCCTCGAGCCGTGCCCCGAGCACAGAGCCGAGCCTCGAGACGAGCCCCGAGACAATCCCCAAGCCCAGCCTAGAGCCGAGGCGAGTCGAGTCCAGAGCCGAACCCAGTTCCGAGCCCATCCTAGAGCCGAGGCGAGCCGAGTCCAGAGCCGAACCCAGATCCGAGCCCCGAGCCCAGCCGAGAGCCGAGCCGAAGCCAGAGCCCAGCCTAGAGCCGAGCCCAGAGCCGAGCCTCGAGCCGAGCCCCGAGACAATCCCCAAGCCCAGCTTAGAGCCGAGGCGAGCCGAGTCCAGAGCCGAACCCAGATCCGAGCAACGAGTCCAGCCAAGAGCCGAGCCGAGTCCAGAGCCGAGCCCAGAGTCGGGCGCGATCTGAGCCTCGAGCCGGGCCAAGAGCAGAGCCGATCCCTGAGCCCAGCCCAAAGCCGAGAGCAGACAAGCCCAGAGCCGAGCCTCGAGCCCAGCCTAGAGCCGAGTCCAGAGCCGAGCCCAGAGCCGAGCCTCGAACCGAGCCCCGAGCCCAGGCGAGCACAGAGCCCGGAGCCGAGCCTCGAGACGAGCCCCGAGACAATCCCCAAGCCCAGCCTAGAGCCGAGGCGAGCCGAGTCCAGAGCCGAACCCAGATCCGAGCCCCGAGCCCAGCCGAGAGCCGAGCCGAAGCCAGAGACCAGCCTAGAGCCGAGCCCAGAGCCGAGCCTCGAGCCGAGCCCCGAGCCAAGCCGAGCCCCGAGCCCAGAGCCGAGCCTCGAGACGAGCCCCGAGACAATCCCCAAGCCCAGTCTAGAGCCGAGGCGAGCCGAGTCCAGAGCCGAACAGAGAGCCGAGCCTCGAGCCCAGCCTAGAGCCGAGCCGAGTCCAGAGCCGAACACAGATCCGAGCCCCGAGCCCAGCCTAGAGCCGAGCCGAGCCCGGAGCCCAGCCTAGAGCCGAGCCCAGAGCCGAGCCTCGAGCCGAAACCCTATCCCAGGCGAGCACAGAGCCCGGAGCCGAGCCTCGAGAGGAGCCCAGAGACAATCCCCAAGCCCAGCCTAGAGCCGAGGCGAGCCGAGTCCAGAGCCGAAGCGAGATCAGAGCCCCGAGCCCAGCCTAGAGCCGAGCCGAGTCCAGAGCCGAGGTACGAGCGCAGCCTAGAACCGAGTAGAGAGCTGAGCCCTGACCCGAGCCTCGAGCCGAGCCCCGAACCCAGCCGAGCACAGAGCCCATAGCCGAGCCTCAAGACGAGCCCCGAGACAATCCCCAAGCCCAGCCTAGAGCCGAGGCGAGCCGAGTCCAGAGCCGAACCCAGATCCGAGCCCCGAGCCCAGCCTAGAGCCGAGCCGAGCCCGGAGTCCAGCTTAGAGCCGAGCCCAGCGCCGAGCCTCGAGCCGAGCCCCGAGCCCAGCCGAGCCCAGAGCCCAGATCCGAGCCTCGAGCCGAGCCCCGAGCCCAGCCGAGCACAGAGCCCAGAGCCGAGCCTCGAGAAGAGCCCCGAGACAATCCCCAAGCCCAGCCTAGAGCCGAGGCGAGCCGAGTCCAGAGCCGAACCCAGATCCGAGCCCCGAGCCCAGCCTAGAGCCGAGCCGAAGCCAGAGCCCAGCCTAGAGCCGAGCCCAGAGCCGAGCCTCGAGCCGAGCCCCGAGCCCAGCCGAGCCCCGAGCCCAGAGCCGAGCCTCGAGACGAGCCCCGAGACAATCCCTAATCCCAGTCTAGAGCCGAGGCGAGCCGAGTCCAGAGCCGAACAGAGAGCCGAGCCTCGAGCCCAGCCTAGAGCCGAGCCGAGTCCAGAGCCGAACCCAGATCCGAGCCCCGAGCCCAGCCTAGAGCCGAGCCGAGCCCGGAGCCCAGCCTAGAGCCAAGCCCTGAGCCGAGCCTCGAGCCGAGCCCCGAGCCCGGCCGAGCCCAGAGCCCAGAGCCGAGCCTCGAGACGAGCCCCGAGCACAGCCTAGCACAGAGCCCAGATCCGAGCCTCGAGACGAGCCCCGAGCACAGCCGAGCACAGAGCCCAGAGCCGAGCCTCGAGACGAGCCCCGAGACAATCCCCAAGCCCAGCCTAGAGCCGAGGCGAGCCGAGTCCAGAGCCGAACCCTGATCCGAGCCCGGAGCCCAGCCTAGAGACGAGCCGAGCCCAGAGCCCAGCCTAGAGGAGAGCCCAGAGGCGAGTATCGAGCCGAGCCTCGAGCCGAGCCCCGAGCCCAGACCCGAGCCTCGAGACGAGCCCCGAGACAATCCCCAAGCCCAGCCTAGAGCCGAGGCGAGCCGAGTCCTGAGCCGAACCCAGATCCGAGCCCCGAGCCCAGCCGACAGCCGAGCCGAAGCCAGAGCCCAGCCTAGAGCCGAGCCCAGAGCCGAGCCTCGAGCCGAGCCCCGAGCCCAGCCGAGCCCCGAGCCCAGAGCCGAGCCTCGAGACGAGCCCCGAGACAATCCCCAAGCCCAGTCTAGAGCCGAGGCGAGCCGAGTCCAGAGCCGAACAGGGAGCCGAGCCTCGAGCCCAGCCTAGAGCCGAGCCGAGTCCAGAGCCGAGCCCTGAGCCGAGCCTCGAGCCGAGCCCCGATCCCAGCCGAGCCCAGAGCCCAGAGCCGAACCTCGAGACGAGCCCCGAGACAATCCCCAAGCCCAGCCTAGAGCCGAGGAGAGCCGAGTCCAGAGCCGAACCGAGATCCGAGCCCCGAGACCAGCCTAGAGCCGAGCCGAGCCCAGAGTCGGGCGCGATCTGAGCCTCGAGCCGAGCCAAGAGCAGAGCCGATCCCTGAGCCCAGCCCAAAGCCGAGAGCAGACAAGCCCAGAGCCGAGCCTCGAGCCCAGCCTAGAGCCGAGTCCAGAGCCGAGCCCAAAGCCGAGCCTCGAGCCAAGCCCCGAGCCCAGCCGAGCACAGAGCCCAGAGCCGAGCCTCGAGACGAGCCCCGAGACAATCCCCAAGCCCAGCCTAGAGCCGAGGCGAGCCTAGTCCAGAGCTGAACCCAGATCCGAGCCCCGAGCCCAGCCGAGAGCCGAGCCGAAGCCAGAGCCCAGCCTAGAGCCGAGCCCAGAGCCGAGCCTCGAGCCGAGCCCCGAGCCCAGCCGAGCCCCGAGCCCAGAGCCGAGCCTCGAGCCCAGCCTAGAGCCGATCCGAGTCCAGAGCCGAGCCCAGAGCCGAGCCTCGAGACGAGCCCCGAAACAATCCTCAAGCCGAGCCTAGAGTCGAGGCGAGCTGAGTCCAGAGCCGAACCCAGATCCGAGCCCCGAGCACAGCCTAGAGCCGAACGGAGTCCAGAGCCGAGCCCAGAGTCGGGCGCGAGCTGAGACTCGAGCCGAGCCAAGAGCAGAGCCGATCATTGAGCCCAGACCAAAGCCGAGAGCAGACAAGTCCAGAGCCGAGCCTCGAGCCCAGCCTAGAGCCGAGTGCAGATCCGAGCCCAGAGCAGAGCCTCGAGACGAGCCCCGAGACTATCCCCAAGCCCACCCTAGAGCCGAGGCGAGCCTAGTCCAGAGCCGAACCCAGATCCGAGCCCCGAGCCCAGCCTAGAGCCGAGCCGAGCCCAGAGCTGAGCCCAGAGTCGGGCGCGATCTGAGCCTCGAACCGAGCCAAGAGCAGAGCCGATCCCTGAGCATAGCCCAAATCCGAGAGCAGACAAGTCCAGAGCCGAGCCTCGAGCCCAGCCTACAGCCGAGTCCAGAGCAGAGCCCTGAGCCCAGAGCCTCGAGCCGAGCCCCGAGCCCAGCCGAGCCCCGAGCCCAGAGCCGAGCCTCGAGCCGAGCCCCGAGCCCAGCCGAGCACAGAGCCCAGAGCCGAGCCTCAAGACGAGCCCCGAGACAATCCCCAAGCCCAGCCTAGAGCCGAGGCGAGCCGAGTCCAGAGCCGAAACCAGATCCGAGCCCCGAGCCCAGCCGAGAGCAGAGTCGAGCCCGGAGCCCAGCCTAGAGCCGAGCCCTGAGCCGAGCCTCGAGCCGAGCCCCGAGCCCAGCCGAGCACAGAGCCCAGAGCCGAGCCTCGAGACGAGCCCCGAAACAATCCCCAAGCCCAGCCTAGAGCCGAGGCAAGCCGAGTCCAGAGCCGAACCCGGATCCGAGCCTCGAGCAAAGCCTAGAGCCGAGCCGAGTCCAGAGCCGAGCCTAGAGCCGAGCCCTGAGCTGAGCCTCGAGCCGAGCCCCGAGCCCGGCCGAGCACAGAGCCCAGAGCCGAGCCTCGAGCCGAGCCCCGAGCACAGCCTAGCACAGAGCCCAGATCCGAGCCTCGAGACGAGCCACGAGCACAGCCGAGCACAGAGCCCAGAGCCGAGCCTCGAGACGAGCCCCGAGACAATCCCCAAGCCCAGCCTAGAGCCGAGGCGAGCCGCGTCCAGAGCCGAACCCTGATCCGAGCCCGGAGCCCAGCCTAGAGACGAGCCGAGCCCAGAGCCCAGCCTAGAGGAGAGCCCAGAGCCGAGTATCGAGCCGAGCCTCGAGCCGAGCCCCGAGCCCAGACCCGAGCCTCGAGACGAGCCCCGAGACAATCCCCAAGCCCAGCCTAGAGCCGAGGCGAGCCGAGTCCAGAGCCGAACCCAGATCCGAGCCTCGAGCCGAGCCCCGAGCCCAGCCGAGCACAGAGACCAGAGCCGAGCCTCGAGACGAGGCGCGAGACAATCCCCAAGCCCAGCCTAGAGCCGAGGCGAGCCGAGTCCAGAGCCGAAGCGAGATCACAGCCCCGAGCCCAGCCTAGAGCCGAGCCGAGTCCAGAGCCGAGGTACGAGCGCAGCCTAGAGCCGAGTAGAGAGCTGAGCCCAGAGCCGAGCCTCGAGCCGAGCCCCGAACACAGCCGAGCACAGAGCCCAGATCCGAGCCTCGAGACGAGCCCCGAGACAATCCCCAAGCCCAGCCTAGAGCCGAGGCGAGCCGAGTCCAGAGCCGAACCCAGATCCGAGCCCCGAGCCCAGCCTAGAGCCGAGCCGAGCCCGGAGTCCAGCTTAGAGCCGAGCCCAACGCCGAGCCTCAAGCCGAGCCCCGAGCCCAGCCGAGCACAGAGCCCAGAGCCGAGCCTCGAGAAGAGCCCCGAGACAATCCCCAAGCCCAGCCTAGAGCCGAGGCGAGCCGAGTCCAGAGCCGAACCGAGATCCGAGCCTCGAGCACAGCCTAGAACCGAGTCCAGAGCCGAGCCCAGAGCCGAGCCTCGAGCCGAGCCCCGAGACAATCCCCAATCCCAGACTATTGCCGAGGCGAGCCGAGTCCAGAGCCGAACCCACATCCGAGCCCCGAGCCCATCCTAGAGCCGAGCCAATTTCAGAGCCGAGCCCAGAGCCGAGCCTCGAGCCTCGAGCCGAGCCGCGAGCCCAGCCGAGCACAGAGCCCAGAGCCGAGCCTCGAGACGAGCCCCGAGACAATCCCCAAGCCCAGCCTAGAGCCGAGGCGAGCCGAGTCCAGAGCCGAACCCAGATCCGAGCCCCGAGCCCAGCCGAGAGCCGAGCCGAAGCCAGAGTCCAGCCTAGAGCCGAGCCCAGAGCCGAGCCTCGAGCCGAGCCCTCAGCCCAGCCGAGCCCCGAGCCCAGAGCCGAGCCTCGAGCCCAGCCTAGAGCCGATCCGAGTCCAGAGCAGAGCCCAGAGCCGAGCCTCGAGCCGAGCCCCGAAACAATCCTCAAGCCGAGCCTAGATTCGAGGCGAGCCGAGTCCAGAGCCGAACCCAGATCCGAGCCCCGAGCCCAGCCTAGAGCCGAGCCGAGTCCAGAGCCGAGCCCAGAGTCGGGCGCGAGCTGAGCCTCGAACCGCCCTAGAGCAGAGCCGATCATTGAGCCCAGCCCAAAGCCTAGAGCAGACAATTCCAGAGCCGAGCCTCGAGCCCAGCCTAGAGCCGAGCCGAGTCCAGAGCCGAGCCCAGAGTCGGGCGAGTTCTGAGCCTCGAGCCGAGCCAAGAGCAGAGCCGATCATTTAGCCCAGCACAAAGCCGAGAGAAGACAAGTCCAGAGCCGAACCTCGATCCCAGCCTAGAGCCGAGTCCAGAGCGGAGCCCAGAGCCGAGCCTCGAGACGAGCCCCGAGACAATCCCCAAGCCCTGCTTAGAGCCGAGGCGAGCCGAGTCCAGAGCCGAAGCCAGGTCCGAGCAACGAGCCCAGCCAAGACCCGAGCCGAGCCCAGAGCCCAGCCCAGAGTCGAGCCCAGAGCCGAGTATCGATCCGAGCCTCGAGCCGTGCCCCGAGCACAGAGCCGAGCCTCGAGACGAGACCCGATGCAATCCCCAAGCCCAGCCTAGAGCCGAGGCGAGCCGAGTCCAGAGCCGAGCCGAGATCTGAGCCCCGAGCCCGGCCTGGAGCCGAGCCGAGTCCAGAGCCGAGCCCAGAGTCGGGCGCGATCTGAGCCTCGAGCCGAGCCAAGAGCAGAGCCGATCCCTGAGCCCAGCCCAAAGCCGAGAGCAGACAAGCCCAGAGCCGAGCCTCGAGCCCAGCCTAGAGCCGAGTCCAGAGCCGAACCCAGATCCGAGCCCCGAGCCCGGCCAAGAGCCGAGCCGAGCCAGGAGCCCAGCCTAGAGCCGAGCCCTGAGCCGAGCCCCGAGCCGAGCCCCGAGCCCAGCCGATCACAGAGCCCAGAGCCGAGCCTCGAGACGAGCCCCGAGACAATCCCCAAGCCCAGCCTAGAGCCGAGGCGAGCCGAGTCCAGAGCCGAACCCAGATCCGAGCCCCGAGCCCAGCCTAGAGCCGAGCCGAGTCCAGAGCCGAGCCCAGAGTCGGGCGCGATCTGAGCCTCGAGCCGAGCCAAGAGCAGAGCCGATCCCTGAGCCCAGCCCAAAGCCGAGAACAGACAAGCCCAGAGCCGAGCCTCGAGCCGAGCACCGAGCCCAGCCGAGCACAGAGCCCAGAGCCGAGGCTCAAGACGATCCCCGAGACAATGCCCAAGCCCAGCCTAGAGCCGAGGCGAGCCGAGTCCAGAGCCGAAGCGAGATCAGAGCCCCGAGCCCAGCCTAGAACCGAGTCGAATCCAGAGCCGACGTACGAGCGCAGCCTAGTACCGAGTCCAGAGCCGAGCCCAGAGCCGAGCCTCGAGCCGAGCCCCGAGCCCAGCCAAGCACAGAGCCCAGAGCCGAGCCTCGAGACGAGCCCCGAGACAATCCCCAAGCCAAGCCTAGAACCGAGGCGAGCCGAGTCCAGAGCCGAACCCAGATCCGAGCCCCGAGCCCAGCCTAGAGCCGAGCCGAGTCCAGAGCCGAGCCCAGAGTCGGGCGCGAGCTGAGAATCGAGCCGAACCAAGAGCAGAGCCGATCCCTGAGCCCAGCACAAAGCCGAGAGCAGACAAGACCAGAGCCGAGCCTCGATCCCAGCCTAGAGCCGAGTCCAGAGCCGAGCCCAATGCCGATCCTCGAGCCGAGCCCCGAGCCTAGCCGAGCACAGAGCCCAGAGCCGAGCCTCAAGACGCGCCCCGATACAATCCCCAAGCCCAGCCTAGAGCCGAGGCGAGCCGAGTCCAGAGCCGAACCCAGATCCGAGCCCCGAGCCCAGCCTAGAGCCGAGCCGAGCCCGGAGCCCAGCCTAGAGCCGAGACCTGGGCCGAGCCTCGAGCCGAGCCCCGAGCCCAGCTGAGCACAGAGCCCAGAGCCGAGCCTCGAGACGAGCCGCGAGACAATCCCCAAGCCCAGCCTAGAGCCGAGGTGAGCCGAGTCCAGAGCCGAAGCGAGATCAGACCCCTGAGCCCAGCCTAGAGCCGAGCCGAGTCCAGAGCCGAGGTACGAGCGCAGCCTAGAGCCGAGTAGAGAGCCGAGCCCAGAGCCGAGCCTCGAGCCGAGCCCCGAGCCCAGCCGAGTATAGAGCCCAGAGCCGAGCCTCGAGACGAGCCCCGAGACAATCCCCAAGCCCAGACTATTGCCGAGGCGAGCCGAGCCCAGAGCCGAACCCAGATCCGAGCCCCGAGCACAGCCTAGAGCCAAGCCAAGTCCAGAGCCAAGCCCAGAGCCGAGACTCGAGCCTCGAGCCTCGAGCCGAGCCGCGAGCCCAGCCGAGCACAGAGCCCAGAGCCGAGCCTCGAGACGAGCCCCGATACAATCCCCAAGCCCAGCCTAGAGCCGAGGCGAGCCGAGTCCAGAGCCGAACCCAGATCAGAGCCCCGAGCCCAGCCTAGAGCCGAGCCGAGCCCGGAGCCCAGCCTAGAGCCGAGCCCTGAGCCGAGCCTCGAGCCGAGCCCCGAGCCCAGCGAGCCCAGAGCCCAGAGCCGAGCCTCGAGACGAGCCCCGAAACAATCCCCAAGCCCAGCCTAGAGCCGAGGCGAGCCGAGTCCAGAGCCGAACCCAGATCCGAGCCTCGAGCACAGCCTAGAGCCGAGCCGAGTCCACAGCCGAGCCTAGAACCGAGCCCTGAGCTGAGCCTCGAGTCGAGCCCCGAGCCCGGCCGAGCCCAGAGCCCAGATCCGAGCCTCGAGACGAGCCCCGAGCACAGCCGAGCACAGAGCCCAGAGCCGAGCCTCGAGACGAGCCCCGAGACAATCCCCAAGCCCAGCCTAGAGCCGAGGCGAGACGAGTCCAGAGCCGAACCCTGATCCGAGCCCGGAGCCCAGCCTAGAGACGAGCCGAGCCCAGAGCCCAGCCTAGAGGAGAGCCCAGAGGCGAGTATCGAGCCGAGCCTAGAGCCGAGCCCCGAGCCCAGAGCCGAGCCTCGAGAAGAGCCCGGAGACAATCCCCAAGCCCATTCTAGAGCCGAGGCGAGCCGAGACCAGAGCCGAACAGAGAGCCGAGCCTCGAGCCCAGCCTAGAGCCGAGCCGAGTCCAGAGCCGAGCCCTGAGCCGAGCCTCGAGCCGAGCCCCGAGCCCAGCCGAGCACAGAGCCCAGAGCCGAGCCTCGAGACGAGCCCCGAGACAATCCCCAATCCCAGTCTAGAGCCGAGGCGAGCCAAGTCCAGAGCCGAACAGAGAGCCGAGCCTCGAGCCCAGCCTAGAGCCGAGCCGAGTCCAGAGCCGAGCCCAGAGACGAGCCTCGAGCCGAGCCCCGAGCCCAGCCGAGCACAGAGCCCAGAGCCAAGCCTCAAGACGAGCCCCGAGACAATACCCAAGCCCAGACTAGAGCCGAGGCGAGCCGAGTCCAGAGCCGAACCCAGATCCGAGCCTCGAGCACAGCCTAGAGCCGAGCCGAGTCCAGAGCCGAACCCAGATCCGAGCCTCGAGCCCAGCCTAGAACCGAGCCGAGCCCAGAGCCGAGCCCAGAGGCGAGCCCAGAGCCGAGTATCGATCCGAGCCTCGAGCCGTGCCCCGAGCACAGAGCCGAGCCTCGAGACGAGCCCCGAGACAATCCCCAAGCCCAGCCTAGAGCCGAGGCGAGCCGAGTCCAGAGCCGAACCCAGATCCGAGCAACGAGCCCAGCCAAGAGCCGAGCCGAGCCCAGAGCCCAGCCCAGAGGCGAGCCCAGAGCCGAGTATCGATCCGAGCCTCGAGCCGTGCCCCGAGCACAGAGCCGAGCCTCGAGAAGAGCCCCGATGCAATCCCCAAGCCCAGCCTAGAGCCGAGGCGAGCCGAGTCCAGAGCCGAACCGAGATCTGAGCCCCGAGCCCAGCCGAGCACAGAGCCCAGAGCCGAGCCTCGAGACGAGCCCCGAGACAATCCCCAAGCCCAGCCTAGATCCGAGGCGAGCCGAGTCCAGAGCCGAACCCAGATCCGAGCCCCGAGCCCATCCGAGAGCCGAGGCGAGCCGAGTCCAGAGCCGAACCCAGATCCGAGCCCCGAGCCCAGCCTAGAGCCGAGCCGAGGCCAGAGCCCAGCCTACAGCCGAGGCCAGAGCCGAGCCTCGACCCGAGCCCCGTGCCCAGCCGAGCCCCGAGCCCAGATCCGAGCCTCGAGACGAGCCCCGAGACAATCCCCAAGCCCAGCCTAGAGCCGAGGCGAGTCCAGAGCCGAGCCCAGAGTCGGGCGCGATCTGAGCCTCGAGCCGAGCCAAGAGCAGAGCCGATCCCTGAGCCCAGCCCAAAGCCGAGAGCAGACAAGCCCAGAGCCGAGCCTCGAGCCCAGCCTAGAGCCGAGTCCAGAGCCGAGCCCAGAGCCGAGCCTCGAGCCGAGCCCCGAGCCCAGCCGAGCACAGAGCCCAGAGCCGAGCCTCAAGACGAGCCCCGAGACAATCCCCAAGCCCAGCCTAGAGCCGAGGCGAGCCGAGTCCAGAGCCGAACCCAGATCCGAGCCCCGAGCCCAGCCTAGAGCCGAGCCGAGCCCGGAGCCCAGCCTAGAGCCGAGCCCTGAGCCGAACCCCGAGACGAGCCCCGAGCCCAGCCGAGCACAGAGCCGAGCCCAGAGTCGGGCGCGAGCTGAGCCTCGAGCCTAGCCAAGAGCAGAGCCGACCATTTGCCCAGCCCAAAGCCGAGAGCAGACAATTACAGAGCCGAGACTCGAGCCCAGCCTAGAGCCGATCCGAGTCCAAAGCCGAGCCCAGAGCCGAGCCTCGAGACGAGCCCCGAGCCCAGCCGAGCACAGAGCCCAGAGCCGAGCCTCGAGAAGAGCCCCGAAACAATCTCCAAGCCGAGCCTAGAGTCGAGGCGAGCCGAGTCCAGAGCCGAACCCAGATCCGAGCCCCGAGCCCAGCCTAGAGCCGAGCCGAGTCCAGAGCCGAGCCCAGAGTCGGGCGCGATCTGAGCCTCGAGCCTACCCTAGAGCAGAGCCGATCATTGAGCCCAGCCCAAAGCCTAGAGCAGACAATTCCAGAGCCGAGCCTCGAGCCCATCCTAGAGCCGAGCCGAGTCCAGAGCCGAGCCCAGAGTCGGGCGAGATATGAGCCTCGAGCCGAGCCAAGAGCAGAGCCGATCATTGAGTCCAGCCCAAAGCCGAGAGAAGACAAGTCCAGAGCCGAGCCTCGATCCCAGCCTAGAGCCGAGTCCAGAGCCGAGCCCAGAGCCGAGCCTCGAGCCGAGCCCCGAGCCCAGGCGAGCACAGAGCCCGGAGCCGAGCCTCGAGACGAGCCCCGAGACAATCCCCAAGCCCAGCCTAGAGCCGAGGCGAGCCGAGCCCCGAGCCCAGCCGAGCCCAGAGCCCAGAGCCGAGCCTCGAGACGAGCCCCGAGACAATCCCCAAGCCCAGCCTAGAGCCGAGGCGAGCCGAGTCCAGAGCCGAACCCAGATCCGAGCCCCGAGACCAGCCTAGAGCCGAGCCGAGCCCAGAGTCGGGCGCGATCTGAGCCTCGAGCCGAGCCAAGAGCAGAGCCGATCCCTGAGCCCAGCCCAAAGCCGAGAGCAGACAAGCCCAGAGCCGAGCCTCGAGCCCAGCCTAGAGCCGAGTCCAGAGCCGAGCCCAGAGCCGAGCCTCGAGCCGAGCCCCGAGCCCAGGCGAGCACAGAGCCCGGAGCCGAGCCTCGAGACGAGCCCCGAGACAATCCCCAAGCCCAGCCTAGAGCCGAGGCGAGCCGAGTCCAGGGCCGAACCCAGATCCGAGCCCCGAGCCCAGCCTAGAGCCGAGCCGAGTCTGGAGCCCAGCCTAGAGCCGAGCCCTGAGCCGAGCCCCGAGCCAAGCCCCGAGCCCAGCCGAGCACAGAGCCGAGCCCAGAGTCGGGCGTGAGCTAAGCCTCGAGCCTAGCCAAGAGCAGAGCCGACCATTTGCCCAGCCCAAAGCCGAGAGCAGACAATTACAGAGCCGAGACTCGAGCCCAGCCTAGAGCCGATCCGAGTCCAAAGCCGAGGCCTGAGCCGAGCCTCGAGCCGAGCCCCGAGCCCAGCCGAGGACCGAGCCCAGAGCCGAGCCTCGAGACGAGCCCCGAGACAATCCCCAAGCCCAGCCTAGAGCCGAGGCGAGCCGAGTCCAGAGCCGAACCGAGATCCGAGCCTCGAGCCCAGCTTAGAACCGAGTCCAGAGCCGAGCCCAGAGCCGAGCCTCGAGCCGAGCCCCGAGCCCAACCGAGCACAGAGCCCAGAGCCGAGCCTCGACAGGAGCCCCGAGACAATCCCCAAGCCCAGCATAGAGCCGAGGCGAGCCGAGTCCAGAGCCGAACCCAGATCCGAGCCCCAAGCCCAGCCGAGAGCCGAGCCGAAGCCAGAGCCCAGCCTAGAGCCGAGCCCAGAGCCGAGCCTCGAGCCGAGCCCCGAGCCCAGCCGAGCCCCGAGCCCAGAGCCGAGCCTCGAGACGAGCCCCGAGACAATCCCCAAGCCCAGCTTAGAGCCGAGGCGAGCCGAGTCCAGAGCCGAAACCAGATCCGAGCAACGAGCCCAGCCAAGAGCCGAGCCGAGCCCAGAGCCCAGCCCAGAGGCGAGCCCAGAGCCGAGTATCGATCCGAGCCTCGAGCCGTGCCCCGAGCACAGAGCCGAGCCTCGAGACGAGCCCCGAGACAATCCCCAAGCCCAGCCTAGAGCCGAGGCGAGTCGAGTCCAGAGCCGAACCCAGTTCCGAGCCCATCCTAGAGCCGAGGCGAGCCGAGTCCAGAGCCGAACCCAGATCCGAGCCCCGAGCCCAGCCGAGAGCCGAGCCGAAGCCAGAGCCCAGCCTAGAGCCGAGCCCAGAGCCGAGCCTCGAGCCGAGCCCCGAGACAATCCCCAAGCCCAGCTTAGAGCCGAGGCGAGCCGAGTCCAGAGCCGAACCCAGATCCGAGCAACGAGTCCAGCCAAGAGCCGAGCCGAGTCCAGAGCCGAGCCCAGAGTCGGGCGCGATCTGAGCCTCGAGCCGGGCCAAGAGCAGAGCCGATCCCTGAGCCCAGCCCAAAGCCGAGAGCAGACAAGCCCAGAGCCGAGCCTCGAGCCCAGCCTAGAGCCGAGTCCAGAGCCGAGCCCAGAGCCGAGCCTCGAACCGAGCCCCGAGCCCAGGCGAGCACAGAGCCCGGAGCCGAGCCTCGAGACGAGCCCCGAGACAATCCCCAAGCCCAGCCTAGAGCCGAGGCGAGCCGAGTCCAGAGCCGAACCCAGATCCGAGCCCCGAGCCCAGCCGAGAGCCGAGCCGAAGCCAGAGACCAGCCTAGAGCCGAGCCCAGAGCCGAGCCTCGAGCCGAGCCCCGAGCCAAGCCGAGCCCCGAGCCCAGAGCCGAGCCTCGAGACGAGCCCCGAGACAATCCCCAAGCCCAGTCTAGAGCCGAGGCGAGCCGAGTCCAGAGCCGAACAGAGAGCCGAGCCTCGAGCCCAGCCTAGAGCCGAGCCGAGTCCAGAGCCGAACACAGATCCGAGCCCCGAGCCCAGCCTAGAGCCGAGCCGAGCCCGGAGCCCAGCCTAGAGCCGAGCCCAGAGCCGAGCCTCGAGCCGAAACCCTATCCCAGGCGAGCACAGAGCCCGGAGCCGAGCCTCGAGAGGAGCCCAGAGACAATCCCCAAGCCCAGCCTAGAGCCGAGGCGAGCCGAGTCCAGAGCCGAAGCGAGATCAGAGCCCCGAGCCCAGCCTAGAGCCGAGCCGAGTCCAGAGCCGAGGTACGAGCGCAGCCTAGAACCGAGTAGAGAGCTGAGCCCTGACCCGAGCCTCGAGCCGAGCCCCGAACCCAGCCGAGCACAGAGCCCATAGCCGAGCCTCAAGACGAGCCCCGAGACAATCCCCAAGCCCAGCCTAGAGCCGAGGCGAGCCGAGTCCAGAGCCGAACCCAGATCCGAGCCCCGAGCCCAGCCTAGAGCCGAGCCGAGCCCGGAGTCCAGCTTAGAGCCGAGCCCAGCGCCGAGCCTCGAGCCGAGCCCCGAGCCCAGCCGAGCCCAGAGCCCAGATCCGAGCCTCGAGCCGAGCCCCGAGCCCGGCCGAGCCCAGAGCCCAGAGCCGAGCCTCGAGACGAGCCCCGAGCACAGCCTAGCACAGAGCCCAGATCCGAGCCTCGAGACGAGCCCCGAGCACAGCCGAGCACAGAGCCCAGAGCCGAGCCTCGAGACGAGCCCCGAGACAATCCCCAAGCCCAGCCTAGAGCCGAGGCGAGCCGAGTCCAGAGCCGAACCCTGATCCGAGCCCGGAGCCCAGCCTAGAGACGAGCCGAGCCCAGAGCCCAGCCTAGAGGAGAGCCCAGAGGCGAGTATCGAGCCGAGCCTCGAGCCGAGCCCCGAGCCCAGACCCGAGCCTCGAGACGAGCCCCGAGACAATCCCCAAGCCCAGCCTAGAGCCGAGGCGAGCCGAGTCCTGAGCCGAACCCAGATCCGAGCCCCGAGCCCAGCCGACAGCCGAGCCGAAGCCAGAGCCCAGCCTAGAGCCGAGCCCAGAGCCGAGCCTCGAGCCGAGCCCCGAGCCCAGCCGAGCCCCGAGCCCAGAGCCGAGCCTCGAGACGAGCCCCGAGACAATCCCCAAGCCCAGTCTAGAGCCGAGGCGAGCCGAGTCCAGAGCCGAACAGAGAGCCGAGCCTCGAGCCCAGCCTAGAGCCGAGCCGAGTCCAGAGCCGAGCCCTGAGCCGAGCCTCGAGCCGAGCCCCGATGCAATCCCCAAGCCCAGCCTAGAGCCGAGGCGAGCCGAGTCCAGAGCCGAACCGAGATCTGAGCCCCGAGCCCAGCCGAGCACAGAGCCCAGAGCCGAGCCTCGAGACGAGCCCCGAGACAATCCCCAAGCCCAGCCTAGATCCGAGGCGAGCCGAGTCCAGAGCCGAACCCAGATCCGAGCCCCGAGCCCATCCGAGAGCCGAGGCGAGCCGAGTCCAGAGCCGAACCCAGATCCGAGCCCCGAGCCCAGCCTAGAGCCGAGCCGAGGCCAGAGCCCAGCCTACAGCCGAGGCCAGAGCCGAGCCTCGACCCGAGCCCCGAGCCCAGCCGAGCCCCGAGCCCAGATCCGAGCCTCGAGACGAGCCCCGAGACAATCCCCAAGCCCAGCCTAGAGCCGAGGCGAGTCCAGAGCCGAGCCCAGAGTCGGGCGCGATCTGAGCCTCGAGCCGAGCCAAGAGCAGAGCCGATCCCTGAGCCCAGCCCAAAGCCGAGAGCAGACAAGCCCAGAGCCGAGCCTCGAGCCCAGCCTAGAGCCGAGTCCAGAGCCGAGCCCAGAGCCGAGCCTCGAGCCGAGCCCCGAGCCCAGCCGAGCACAGAGCCCAGAGCCGAGCCTCAAGACGAGCCCCGAGACAATCCCCAAGCCCAGCCTAGAGCCGAGGCGAGCCGAGTCCAGAGCCGAACCCAGATCCGAGCCCCGAGCCCAGCCTAGAGCCGAGCCGAGCCCGGAGCCCAGCCTAGAGCCGAGCCCTGAGCCGAACCCCGAGACGAGCCCCGAGCCCAGCCGAGCACAGAGCCGAGCCCAGAGTCGGGCGCGAGCTGAGCCTCGAGCCTAGCCAAGAGCAGAGCCGACCATTTGCCCAGCCCAAAGCCGAGAGCAGACAATTACAGAGCCGAGACTCGAGCCCAGCCTAGAGCCGATCCGAGTCCAAAGCCGAGCCCAGAGCCGAGCCTCGAGACGAGCCCCGAGCCCAGCCGAGCACAGAGCCCAGAGCCGAGCCTCGAGAAGAGCCCCGAAACAATCTCCAAGCCGAGCCTAGAGTCGAGGCGAGCCGAGTCCAGAGCCGAACCCAGATCCGAGCCCCGAGCCCAGCCTAGAGCCGAGCCGAGTCCAGAGCCGAGCCCAGAGTCGGGCGCGATCTGAGCCTCGAGCCTACCCTAGAGCAGAGCCGATCATTGAGCCCAGCCCAAAGCCTAGAGCAGACAATTCCAGAGCCGAGCCTCGAGCCCATCCTAGAGCCGAGCCGAGTCCAGAGCCGAGCCCAGAGTCGGGCGAGATATGAGCCTCGAGCCGAGCCAAGAGCAGAGCCGATCATTGAGTCCAGCCCAAAGCCGAGAGAAGACAAGTCCAGAGCCGAGCCTCGATCCCAGCCTAGAGCCGAGTCCAGAGCCGAGCCCAGAGCCGAGCCTCGAGCCGAGCCCCGAGCCCAGGCGAGCACAGAGCCCGGAGCCGAGCCTCGAGACGAGCCCCGAGACAATCCCCAAGCCCAGCCTAGAGCCGAGGCGAGCCGAGCCCCGAGCCCAGCCGAGCCCAGAGCCCAGAGCCGAGCCTCGAGACGAGCCCCGAGACAATCCCCAAGCCCAGCCTAGAGCCGAGGCGAGCCGAGTCCAGAGCCGAACCCAGATCCGAGCCCCGAGCCCAGCCTAGAGCCGAGCCGAGCCCGGAGCCCAGCCTAGAGCCGAGACCTGGGCCGAGCCTCGAGCCGAGCCCCGAGCCCAGCCGAGCACAGAGCCCAGAGCCGAGCCTCGAGACGAGCCGCGAGACAATCCCCAAGCCCAGCCTAGAGCCGAGGTGAGCCGAGTCCAGAGCCGAAGCGAGATCAGACCCCTGAGCCCAGCCTAGAGCCGAGCCGAGTCCAGAGCCGAGGTACGAGCGCAGCCTAGAGCCGAGTAGAGAGCCGAGCCCAGAGCCGAGCCTCGAGCCGAGCCCCGAGCCCAGCCGAGTATAGAGCCCAGAGCCGAGCCTCGAGACGAGCCCCGAGACAATCCCCAAGCCCAGCCTAGAGCCGAGGCGAGCCGAGTCCAGAGCCGAACCCAGATCCGAGCCCCGAGCACAGCCTAGAGCCAAGCCAAGTCCAGAGCCAAGCCCAGAGCCGAGACTCGAGCCTCGAGCCTCGAGCCGAGCCGCGAGCCCAGCCGAGCACAGCGCCCAGAGCCGAGCCTCGAGACGAGCCCCGATACAATCCCCAAGCCCAGCCTAGAGCCGAGGCGAGCCGAGTCCAGAGCCGAACCCAGATCAGAGCCCCGAGCCCAGCCTAGAGCCGAGCCGAGCCCGGAGCCCAGCCTAGAGCCGAGCCCTGAGCCGAGCCTCGAGCCGAGCCCCGAGCCCAGCGAGCCCAGAGCCCAGAGCCGAGCCTCGAGACGAGCCCCGAAACAATCCCCAAGCCCAGCCTAGAGCCGAGGCGAGCCGAGTCCAGAGCCGAACCCAGATCCGAGCCTCGAGCACAGCCTAGAGCCGAGCCGAGTCCACAGCCGAGCCTAGAACCGAGCCCTGAGCTGAGCCTCGAGTCGAGCCCCGAGCCCGGCCGAGCCCAGAGCCCAGATCCGAGCCTCGAGACGAGCCCCGAGCACAGCCGAGCACAGAGCCCAGAGCCGAGCCTCGAGACGAGCCCCGAGACAATCCCCAAGCCCAGCCTAGAGCCGAGGCGAGACGAGTCCAGAGCCGAACCCTGATCCGAGCCCCAAGCCCAGCCTAGAGACGAGCCGAGCCCAGAGCCCAGCCTAGAGGAGAGCCCAGAGGCGAGTATCGAGCCGAGCCTCGAGCCGAGCCCCGAGCCCAGAGCCGAGCCTCGAGAAGAGCCCGGAGACAATCCCCAAGCCCAGTCTAGAGCCGAGGCGAGCCGAGTCCAGAGCCGAACAGAGAGCCGAGCCTCGAGCCCAGCCTAGAGCCGAGCCGAGTGCAGAGCCGAGCCCTGAGCCGAGCCTCGAGCCGAGCCCCGAGCCCAGCCGAGCCCAGAGCCCAGAGCCGAGCCTCGAGACGAGCCCCGAGACAATCCCCAATCCCAGTCTAGAGCCGAGGCGAGCCAAGTCCAGAGCCGAACAGAGAGCCGAGCCTCGAGCCCAGCCTAGAGCCGAGCCGAGTCCAGAGCCGAGCCCAGAGCCGAGCCTCGAGCCGAGCCCCGAGCCCAGCCGAGCACAGAGCCCAGAGCCAAGCCTCAAGACGAGCCCCGAGACAATCCCCAAGTCCAGACTAGAGCCGAGGCGAGCCGAGTCCAGAGCCGAACCCAGATCCGAGCCTCGAGCACAGCCTAGAGCCGAGCCGAGTCCAGAGCCGAACCCAGATCCGAGCCTCGAGCCCAGCCTAGAACCGAGCCGAGCCCAGAGCCGAGCCCAGAGGCGAGCCCAGAGCCGAGTATCGATCCGAGCCTCGAGCCGTGCCCCGAGCACAGAGCCGAGCCTCGAGACGAGCCCCGAGACAATCCCCAAGCCCAGCCTAGAGCCGAGGCGAGCCGAGTCCAGAGCCGAACCCAGATCCGAGCAACGAGCCCAGCCAAGAGCCGAGCCGAGCCCAGAGCCCAGCCCAGAGGCGAGCCCAGAGCCGAGTATCGATCCGAGCCTCGAGCCGTGCCCCGAGCACAGAGCCGAGCCTCGAGAAGAGCCCCGATGCAATCCCCAAGCCCAGCCTAGAGCCGAGGCGAGCCGAGTCCAGAGCCGAACCGAGATCTGAGCCCCGAGCCCAGCCGAGCACAGAGCCCAGAGCCGAGCCTCGAGACGAGCCCCGAGACAATCCCCAAGCCCAGCCTAGATCCGAGGCGAGCCGAGTCCAGAGCCGAACCCAGATCCGAGCCCCGAGCCCATCCGAGAGCCGAGGCGAGCCGAGTCCAGAGCCGAACCCAGATCCGAGCCCCGAGCCCAGCCTAGAGCCGAGCCGAGGCCAGAGCCCAGCCTACAGCCGAGGCCAGAGCCGAGCCTCGACCCGAGCCCCGAGCCCAGCCGAGCCCCGAGCCCAGATCCGAGCCTCGAGACGAGCCCCGAGACAATCCCCAAGCCCAGCCTAGAGCCGAGGCGAGTCCAGAGCCGAGCCCAGAGTCGGGCGCGATCTGAGCCTCGAGCCGAGCCAAGAGCAGAGCCGATCCCTGAGCCCAGCCCAAAGCCGAGAGCAGACAAGCCCAGAGCCGAGCCTCGAGCCCAGCCTAGAGCCGAGTCCAGAGCCGAGCCCAGAGCCGAGCCTCGAGCCGAGCCCCGAGCCCAGCCGAGCACAGAGCCCAGAGCCGAGCCTCAAGACGAGCCCCGAGACAATCCCCAAGCCCAGCCTAGAGCCGAGGCGAGCCGAGTCCAGAGCCGAACCCAGATCCGAGCCCCGAGCCCAGCCTAGAGCCGAGCCGAGCCAGGAGCACAGCCTAGAGCCGAGCCCTGACCGAGCCTCGAGCCGAGCCCCGAGCCCAGCCGAGCCCCGAGCCCAGAGCCGAGCCTCGAGACGAGCCCCGAAACAATCCCCAATCCCAGCCTAGAGCCGAGGCAAGCCGAGTCCAGAGCCGAACTCAGATCCGAGCCTCGAGCACAGCCTAGAGCCGAGCCGAGTCCAGAGCCGAGCCTAGAACCGAGCCCTGAGCTGAGCCTCGAGCCGAGCCCCGAGCCCGGCCGAGCCCAGAGCCCAGAGCCGAGCCTCGAGACGAGCCCCGAGCACAGCCGAGCACAGAGCCCAGAGCCGAGCCTCGAGACGAGCCCCGAGACAATGCCCAAGCCCAGCCTAGAGCCGAGGCGAGCCGAGTCCAGAGCCGAACCCTGATCCGAGCCCCGAGCCCAGCCTAGAGACGAGCCGAGCCCAGAGCCCAGCCTAGAGGAGAGCCCAGAGGCGAGTATCGAGCCGAGCCTCGAGCCGAGCCCCAAGCCCAGAGCGGAGCCTCGAGAAGAGCCCCGAGACAATCCCCAAGCCCAGCCTAGAGCCGAGGCGAGCCGAGTCCAGAGCCGAACCCAGATCCGAGACCCGAGCCCAGCCGAGAGCCGAGCCGAAGCCAGAGACCAGCCTAGAGCCGAGCCCAGAGCCGAGCCTCGAGCCGAGCCCCGAGCCCAGCCGAGCCCCGAGCCCAGAGCCGAGCCTCGAGACGAGCCCCGAGACAATCCCCAAGCCCAGTCTAGAGCCGAGGCGAGCCGAGTCCAGAGCCGAACAGAGAGCCGAGCCTCGAGCCCAGCCTAGAGCCGAGCCGAGTCCAGAGCCGAACCCAGATCCGAGCCCCGAGCCCAGCCTAGAGCCGAGCCGAGCCCGGAGCCCAGCCTAGAGCCGAGCCCAGAGCCGAGCCTCGAGCCGAACCCCTATCCCAGGCGAGCACACAGCCCGGAGCCGAGCCTCGAGAGGAGCCCCGAGACAATCCCCAAGCCCAGCCTAGAGCCGAGGCGAGCCGAGTCCAGAGCCGAAGCGAGATCAGAGCCCCGAGCCCAGCCTAGAGCCGAGCCGAGTCCAGAGCCGAGATACGAGCGCAGCCTAGAGCCGAGTAGAGAGCTGAGCCCTGACCCGAGCCTCGAGCCGAGCCCCGAACCCAGCCGAGCACAGAGCCCATAGCCGAGCCTCAAGACGAGCCCCGAGACAATCCCCAAGCCCAGCCTAGAGCCGAGGCGAGCCGAGTCCAGAGCCGAACCCAGATCCGAGCCCCGAGCCCAGCCTAGAGCCGAGCCGAGCCCGGAGTCCAGCTTAGAGCCGAGACCAGCGCCGAGCCTCGAGCCGAGCCCCGAGCCCAGCCGAGCCCAGAGCCCAGATCCGAGCCTCGAGCCGAGCCCCGAGCCCAGCCGAGCACAGAGCCCAGAGCCGAGCCTCGAGACGAGCCCCTAGACAATCCCCAAGCCCAGCCTAGAGCCGAGGCGAGCCGAGTCCAGAGCGAAAGCGAGATCAGAGCCCCGAGCCCAGCCTAGAGCCGAGCCGAGTCCAGAGCCGAGGTACGAGCGTAGCCCAGAGCCGAGTAGAGAGCCGAGCCCAGAGCCGAGCCTCGAGCCGAGCCCCGAGCACAGCCGAGCACAGAGCCCAGATCCGAGCCTCGAGACGAGCCCCGAGACAATCCCCAAGCCCAGCCTAGAGCCGAGGCGAGTCGAGTCCAGAGCAGAACCCAGTTCCGAGCCCCGAGCCCATCCTAGAGCCGAGGCGAGCCGAGTCCAGAGCCGAACCCAGATCCGAGCCCCGAGCCCAGCCGAGAGCCGAGCCGAAGCCAGAGCCCAGCCTAGAGCCGAGCCCAGAGCCGAGCCTCGAGCCGAGCCCCGAGCCCAGCCGAGCCCCGAGCCCAGAGCCGAGCCTCGAGACGAGCCCCGAGACAATCCCCAAGCCCAGCTTAGAGCCGAGGCGAGCCGAGTCCAGAGCCGAACCCAGATCCGAGCAACGAGCCCAGCCAAGAGCCGAGCCGAGCCCAGCGCCGAGCCCAGAGTCGGGCGCGATCTGAGCCTCGAGCCGTGCCAAGCGCAGAGCCGATCCCTGAGCACAGCCCAAAGCCGAGAGCAGACAAGCCCAGAGCCGAGCCTCGAGCCCAGCCTAGAGCCGAGTCCAGAGCCGAGCCCAGAGCCGAGCCTCGAGCCGAGCCCCGAGCCCAGGCGAGCACAGAGCCCGGAGCCGAGCCTCGAGACGAGCCCCGAGACAATCCCCAAGCCCAGCCTAGAGCCGAGGCGAGCCGAGTCCAGGGCCGAACCCAGATCCGAGCCCCGAGCCCAGCCTAGAGCCGAGCCGAGTCTGGAGCCCAGCCTAGAGCCGAGCCCTGAGCCGAGCCCCGAGCCAAGCCCCGAGCCCAGCCGAGCACAGAGCCGAGCCCAGAGTCGGGCGTGAGCTAAGCCTCGAGCCTAGCCAAGAGCAGAGCCGACCATTTGCCCAGCCCAAAGCCGAGAGCAGACAATTACAGAGCCGAGACTCGAGCCCAGACTAGAGCCGATCCGAGTCCAAAGCCGAGGCCTGAGCCGAGCCTCGAGCCGAGCCCCGAGCCCAGCCGAGGACCGAGCCCAGAGCCGAGCCTCGAGACGAGCCCCGAGACAATCCCCAAGCCCAGCCTAGAGCCGAGGCGAGCCGAGTCCAGAGCCGAACCGAGATCCGAGCCTCGAGCCCAGCTTAGAACCGAGTCCAGAGCCGAGCCCAGAGCCGAGCCTCGAGCCGAGCCCCGAGCCCAACCGAGCACAGAGCCCAGAGCCGAGCCTCGACAGGAGCCCCGAGACAATCCCCAAGCCCAGCATAGAGCCGAGGCGAGCCGAGTCCAGAGCCGAACCCAGATCCGAGCCCCAAGCCCAGCCGAGAGCCGAGCCGAAGCCAGAGCCCAGCCTAGAGCCGAGCCCAGAGCCGAGCCTCGAGCCGAGCCCCGAGCCCAGCCGAGCCCCGAGCCCAGAGCCGAGCCTCGAGACGAGCCCCGAGACAATCCCCAAGCCCAGCTTAGAGCCGAGGCGAGCCGAGTCCAGAGCCGAAACCAGATCCGAGCAACGAGCCCAGCCAAGAGCCGAGCCGAGCCCAGAGCCCAGCCCAGAGGCGAGCCCAGAGCCGAGTATCGATCCGAGCCTCGAGCCGTGCCCCGAGCACAGAGCCGAGCCTCGAGACGAGCCCCGAGACAATCCCCAAGCCCAGCCTAGAGCCGAGGCGAGTCGAGTCCAGAGCCGAACCCAGTTCCGAGCCCATCCTAGAGCCGAGGCGAGCCGAGTCCAGAGCCGAACCCAGATCCGAGCCCCGAGCCCAGCCGAGAGCCGAGCCGAAGCCAGAGCCCAGCCTAGAGCCGAGCCCAGAGCCGAGCCTCGAGCCGAGCCCCGAGACAATCCCCAAGCCCAGCTTAGAGCCGAGGCGAGCCGAGTCCAGAGCCGAACCCAGATCCGAGCAACGAGTCCAGCCAAGAGCCGAGCCGAGTCCAGAGCCGAGCCCAGAGTCGGGCGCGATCTGAGCCTCGAGCCGGGCCAAGAGCAGAGCCGATCCCTGAGCCCAGCCCAAAGCCGAGAGCAGACAAGCCCAGAGCCGAGCCTCGAGCCCAGCCTAGAGCCGAGTCCAGAGCCGAGCCCAGAGCCGAGCCTCGAACCGAGCCCCGAGCCCAGGCGAGCACAGAGCGCGGAGCCGAGCCTCGAGACGAGCCCCGAGACAATCCCCAAGCCCAGCCTAGAGCCGAGGCGAGCCGAGTCCAGAGCCGAACCCAGATCCGAGCCCCGAGCCCAGCCGAGAGCCGAGCCGAAGCCAGAGACCAGCCTAGAGCCGAGCCCAGAGCCGAGCCTCGAGCCGAGCCCCGAGCCAAGCCGAGCCCCGAGCCCAGAGCCGAGCCTCGAGACGAGCCCCGAGACAATCCCCAAGCCCAGTCTAGAGCCGAGGCGAGCCGAGTCCAGAGCCGAACAGAGAGCCGAGCCTCGAGCCCAGCCTAGAGCCGAGCCGAGTCCAGAGCCGAACACAGATCCGAGCCCCGAGCCCAGCCTAGAGCCGAGCCGAGCCCGGAGCCCAGCCTAGAGCCGAGCCCAGAGCCGAGCCTCGAGCCGAAACCCTATCCCAGGCGAGCACAGAGCCCGGAGCCGAGCCTCGAGAGGAGCCCAGAGACAATCCCCAAGCCCAGCCTAGAGCCGAGGCGAGCCGAGTCCAGAGCCGAAGCGAGATCAGAGCCCCGAGCCCAGCCTAGAGCCGAGCCGAGTCCAGAGCCGAGGTACGAGCGCAGCCTAGAACCGAGTAGAGAGCTGAGCCCTGACCCGAGCCTCGAGCCGAGCCCCGAACCCAGCCGAGCACAGAGCCCATAGCCGAGCCTCAAGACGAGCCCCGAGACAATCCCCAAGCCCAGCCTAGAGCCGAGGCGAGCCGAGTCCAGAGCCGAACCCAGATCCGAGCCCCGAGCCCAGCCTAGAGCCGAGCCGAGCCCGGAGTCCAGCTTAGAGCCGAGCCCAGCGCCGAGCCTCGAGCCGAGCCCCGAGCCCAGCCGAGCCCAGAGCCCAGATCCGAGCCTCGAGCCGAGCCCCGAGCCCGGCCGAGCCCAGAGCCCAGAGCCGAGCCTCGAGACGAGCCCCGAGCACAGCCTAGCACAGAGCCCAGATCCGAGCCTCGAGACGAGCCCCGAGCACAGCCGAGCACAGAGCCCAGAGCCGAGCCTCGAGACGAGCCCCGAGACAATCCCCAAGCCCAGCCTAGAGCCGAGGCGAGCCGAGTCCAGAGCCGAACCCTGATCCGAGCCCGGAGCCCAGCCTAGAGACGAGCCGAGCCCAGAGCCCAGCCTAGAGGAGAGCCCAGAGGCGAGTATCGAGCCGAGCCTCGAGCCGAGCCCCGAGCCCAGACCCGAGCCTCGAGACGAGCCCCGAGACAATCCCCAAGCCCAGCCTAGAGCCGAGGCGAGCCGAGTCCTGAGCCGAACCCAGATCCGAGCCCCGAGCCCAGCCGAGAGCCGAGCCGAAGCCAGAGCCCAGCCTAGAGCCGAGCCCAGAGCCGAGCCTCGAGCCGAGCCCCGAGCCCAGCCGAGCCCCGAGCCCAGAGCCGAGCCTCGAGACGAGCCCCGAGACAATCCCCAAGCCCAGTCTAGAGCCGAGGCGAGCCGAGTCCAGAGCCGAACAGAGAGCCGAGCCTCGAGCCCAGCCTAGAGCCGAGCCGAGTCCAGAGCCGAGCCCTGAGCCGAGCCTCGAGCCGAGCCCCGATCCCAGCCGAGCCCAGAGCCCAGAGCCGAGCCTCGAGACGAGCCCCGAGACAATCCCCAAGCCCAGCCTAGAGCCGAGGCGAGCCGAGTCCAGAGCCGAACCGAGATCCGAGCCCCGAGACCAGCCTAGAGCCGAGCCGAGCCCAGAGTCGGGCGCGATCTGAGCCTCGAGCCGAGCCAAGAGCAGAGCCGATCCCTGAGCCCAGCCCAAAGCCGAGAGCAGACAAGCCCAGAGCCGAGCCTCGAGCCCAGCCTAGAGCCGAGTCCAGAGCCGAGCCCAAAGCCGAGCCTCGAGCCAAGCCCCGAGCCCAGGCGAGCACAGAGCCCAGAGCCGAGCCTCGAGACGAGCCCCGAGACAATCCCCAAGCCCAGCCTAGAGCCGAGGCGAGACGAGTCCAGAGCCGAACCCAGATCCGAGCCCCGAGCCCAGCCTAGAGCCGAGCCGAGTCTGGAGCCCAGCCTAGAGCCGAGCCCTGAGCCGAGCCCCGAGCCAAGCCCCGAGCCCAGCCGAGCACAGAGCCGAGCCCAGAGTCGGGCGTGAGCTAAGCCTCGAGCCTAGCCAAGAGCAGAGCCGACCATTTGCCCAGCCCAAAGCCGAGAGCAGACAATTACAGAGCCGAGACTCGAGCCCAGCCTAGAGCCGATCCGAGTCCAAAGCCGAGGCCTGAGCCGAGCCTCGAGCCGAGCCCCGAGCCCAGCCGAGGACCGAGCCCAGAGCCGAGCCTCGAGACGAGCCCCGAGACAATCCCCAAGCCCAGCCTAGAGCCGAGGCGAGCCGAGTCCAGAGCCGAACCGAGATCCGAGCCTCGAGCCCAGCTTAGAACCGAGTCCAGAGCCGAGCCCAGAGCCGAGCCTCGAGCCGAGCCCCGAGCCCAACCGAGCACAGAGCCCAGAGCCGAGCCTCGACAGGAGCCCCGAGATAATCCCCAAGCCCAGCATAGAGCCGAGGCGAGCCGAGTCCAGAGCCGAACCCAGATCCGAGCCCCAAGCCCAGCCGAGAGCCGAGCCGAAGCCAGAGCCCAGCCTAGAGCCGAGCCCAGAGCCGAGCCTCGAGCCGAGCCCCGAGCCCAGCCGAGCCCCGAGCCCAGAGCCGAGCCTCGAGACGAGCCCCGAGACAATCCCCAAGCCCAGCTTAGAGCCGAGGCGAGCCGAGTCCAGAGCCGAAACCAGATCCGAGCAACGAGCCCAGCCAAGAGCCGAGCCGAGCCCAGAGCCCAGCCCAGAGGCGAGCCCAGAGCCGAGTATCGATCCGAGCCTCGAGCCGTGCCCCGAGCACAGAGCCGAGCCTCGAGACGAGCCCCGAGACAATCCCCAAGCCCAGCCTAGAGCCGAGGCGAGTCGAGTCCAGAGCCGAACCCAGTTCCGAGCCCATCCTAGAGCCGAGGCGAGCCGAGTCCAGAGCCGAACCCAGATCCGAGCCCCGAGCCCAGCCGAGAGCCGAGCCGAAGCCAGAGCCCAGCCTAGAGCCGAGCCCAGAGCCGAGCCTCGAGCCGAGCCCCGAGACAATCCCCAAGCCCAGCTTAGAGCCGAGGCGAGCCGAGTCCAGAGCCGAACCCAGATCCGAGCAACGAGTCCAGCCAAGAGCCGAGCCGAGTCCAGAGCCGAGCCCAGAGTCGGGCGCGATCTGAGCCTCGAGCCGGGCCAAGAGCAGAGCCGATCCCTGAGCCCAGCCCAAAGCCGAGAGCAGACAAGCCCAGAGCCGAGCCTCGAGCCCAGCCTAGAGCCGAGTCCAGAGCCGAGCCCAGAGCCGAGCCTCGAACCGAGCCCCGAGCCCAGGCGAGCACAGAGCGCGGAGCCGAGCCTCGAGACGAGCCCCGAGACAATCCCCAAGCCCAGCCTAGAGCCGAGGCGAGCCGAGTCCAGAGCCGAACCCAGATCCGAGCCCCGAGCCCAGCCGAGAGCCGAGCCGAAGCCAGAGACCAGCCTAGAGCCGAGCCCAGAGCCGAGCCTCGAGCCGAGCCCCGAGCCAAGCCGAGCCCCGAGCCCAGAGCCGAGCCTCGAGACGAGCCCCGAGACAATCCCCAAGCCCAGTCTAGAGCCGAGGCGAGCCGAGTCCAGAGCCGAACAGAGAGCCGAGCCTCGAGCCCAGCCTAGAGCCGAGCCGAGTCCAGAGCCGAACACAGATCCGAGCCCCGAGCCCAGCCTAGAGCCGAGCCGAGCCCGGAGCCCAGCCTAGAGCCGAGCCCAGAGCCGAGCCTCGAGCCGAAACCCTATCCCAGGCGAGCACAGAGCCCGGAGCCGAGCCTCGAGAGGAGCCCAGAGACAATCCCCAAGCCCAGCCTAGAGCCGAGGCGAGCCGAGTCCAGAGCCGAAGCGAGATCAGAGCCCCGAGCCCAGCCTAGAGCCGAGCCGAGTCCAGAGCCGAGGTACGAGCGCAGCCTAGAACCGAGTAGAGAGCTGAGCCCTGACCCGAGCCTCGAGCCGAGCCCCGAACCCAGCCGAGCACAGAGCCCATAGCCGAGCCTCAAGACGAGCCCCGAGACAATCCCCAAGCCCAGCCTAGAGCCGAGGCGAGCCGAGTCCAGAGCCGAACCCAGATCCGAGCCCCGAGCCCAGCCTAGAGCCGAGCCGAGCCCGGAGTCCAGCTTAGAGCCGAGCCCAGCGCCGAGCCTCGAGCCGAGCCCCGAGCCCAGCCGAGCCCAGAGCCCAGATCCGAGCCTCGAGCCGAGCCCCGAGCCCGGCCGAGCCCAGAGCCCAGAGCCGAGCCTCGAGACGAGCCCCGAGCACAGCCTAGCACAGAGCCCAGATCCGAGCCTCGAGACGAGCCCCGAGCACAGCCGAGCACAGAGCCCAGAGCCGAGCCTCGAGACGAGCCCCGAGACAATCCCCAAGCCCAGCCTAGAGCCGAGGCGAGCCGAGTCCAGAGCCGAACCCTGATCCGAGCCCGGAGCCCAGCCTAGAGACGAGCCGAGCCCAGAGCCCAGCCTAGAGGAGAGCCCAGAGGCGAGTATCGAGCCGAGCCTCGAGCCGAGCCCCGAGCCCAGACCCGAGCCTCGAGACGAGCCCCGAGACAATCCCCAAGCCCAGCCTAGAGCCGAGGCGAGCCGAGTCCTGAGCCGAACCCAGATCCGAGCCCCGAGCCCAGCCGACAGCCGAGCCGAAGCCAGAGCCCAGCCTAGAGCCGAGCCCAGAGCCGAGCCTCGAGCCGAGCCCCGAGCCCAGCCGAGCCCCGAGCCCAGAGCCGAGCCTCGAGACGAGCCCCGAGACAATCCCCAAGCCCAGTCTAGAGCCGAGGCGAGCCGAGTCCAGAGCCGAACAGAGAGCCGAGCCTCGAGCCCAGCCTAGAGCCGAGCCGAGTCCAGAGCCGAGCCCTGAGCCGAGCCTCGAGCCGAGCCCCGATCCCAGCCGAGCCCAGAGCCCAGAGCCGAGCCTCGAGACGAGCCCCGAGACAATCCCCAAGCCCAGCCTAGAGCCGAGGCGAGCCGAGTCCAGAGCCGAACCGAGATCCGAGCCCCGAGACCAGCCTAGAGCCGAGCCGAGCCCAGAGTCGGGCGCGATCTGAGCCTCGAGCCGAGCCAAGAGCAGAGCCGATCCCTGAGCCCAGCCCAAAGCCGAGAGCAGACAAGCCCAGAGCCGAGCCTCGAGCCCAGCTTAGAGCCGAGTCCAGAGCCGAGCCCAAAGCCGAGCCTCGAGCCAAGCCCCGAGCCCAGCCGAGCACAGAGCCCAGAGCCGAGCCTCGAGACGAGCCCCGAGACAATCCCCAAGCCCAGCCTAGAGCCGAGGCGAGCCGAGTCCAGAGCCGAACCGAGATCTGAGCCTCGAGCCCAGCTTTGAACCGAGTCCAGAGCCGAGCCCATAGCAAGCCTCGAGCCGAGCCCCGCGCCCAGCCGAGCACAGAGCCCAGAGCCGAGCCTCGAGACGAGCCCCGAGACAATCCCCAAGCCCAGCCTAGAGCCGAGGCGAGCCTAGTCCAGAGCTGAACCCAGATCCGAGCCCCGAGCCCAGCCGAGAGCCGAGCCGAAGCCAGAGCCCAGCCTAGAGCCGAGCCCAGAGCCGAGCCTCGAGCCGAGCCCCGAGCCCAGAGCCGAGCCTCGAGCCCAGCCTAGAGCCGATCCGAGTCCAGAGCCGAGCCCAGAGCCGAGCCTCGAGACGAGCCCCGAAACAATCCTCAAGCCGAGCCTAGAGTCGAGGCGAGCTGAGTCCAGAGCCGAACCCAGATCCGAGCCCCGAGCACAGCCTAGAGCCGAACGGAGTCCAGAGCCGAGCCCAGAGTCGGGCGCGAGCTGAGACTCGAGCCGAGCCAAGAGCAGAGCCGATCATTGAGCCCAGACCAAAGCCGAGAGCAGACAAGTCCAGAGCCGAGCCTCGAGCCCAGCCTAGAGCCGAGTGCAGATCCGAGCCCAGAGCAGAGCCTCGAGACGAGCCCCGAGACTATCCCCAAGCCCACCCTAGAGCCGAGGCGAGCCTAGTCCAGAGCCGAACCCAGATCCGAGCCCCGAGCCCAGCCTAGAGCCGAGCCGAGCCCAGAGCTGAGCCCAGAGTCGGGCGCGATCTGAGCCTCGAACCGAGCCAAGAGCAGAGCCGATCCCTGAGCATAGCCCAAATCCGAGAGCAGACAAGTCCAGAGCCGAGCCTCGAGCCCAGCCTACAGCCGAGTCCAGAGCAGAGCCCTGAGACCAGAGCCTCGAGCCGAGCCCCGAGCCCAGCCGAGCCCCGAGCCCAGAGCCGAGCCTCGAGCCGAGCCCCGAGCCCAGCCGAGCACAGAGCCCAGAGCCGAGCCTCAAGACGAGCCCCGAGACAATCCCCAAGCCCAGCCTAGAGCCGAGGCGAGCCGAGTCCAGAGCCGAAACCAGATCCGAGCCCCGAGCCCAGCCGAGAGCAGAGTCGAGCCCGGAGCCCAGCCTAGAGCCGAGCCCTGAGCCGAGCCTCGAGCCGAGCCCCGAGCCCAGCCGAGCACAGAGCCCAGAGCCGAGCCTCGAGACGAGCCCCGAAACAATCCCCAAGCCCAGCCTAGAGCCGAGGCAAGCCGAGTCCAGAGCCGAACCCAGATCCGAGCCTCGAGCAAAGCCTAGAGCCGAGCCGAGTCCAGAGCCGAGCCTAGAGCCGAGCCCTGAGCTGAGCCTCGAGCCGAGCCCCGAGCCCGGCCGAGCACAGAGCCCAGAGCCGAGCCTCGAGCCGAGCCCCGAGCACAGCCTAGCACAGAGCCCAGATCCGAGCCTCGAGACGAGCCACGAGCACAGCCGAGCACAGAGCCCAGAGCCGAGCCTCGAGACGAGCCCCGAGACAATCCCCAAGCCCAGCCTAGAGCCGAGGCGAGCCGCGTCCAGAGCCGAACCCTGATCCGAGCCCGGAGCCCAGCCTAGAGACGAGCCGAGCCCAGAGCCCAGCCTAGAGGAGAGCCCAGAGCCGAGTATCGAGCCGAGCCTCGAGCCGAGCCCCGAGCCCAGACCCGAGCCTCGAGACGAGCCCCGAGACAATCCCCAAGCCCAGCCTAGAGCCGAGGCGAGCCGAGTCCAGAGCCGAACCCAGATCCGAGCCTCGAGCCGAGCCCCGAGCCCAGCCGAGCACAGAGACCAGAGCCGAGCCTCGAGACGAGGCGCGAGACAATCCCCAAGCCCAGCCTAGAGCCGAGGCGAGCCGAGTCCAGAGCCGAAGCGAGATCACAGCCCCGAGCCCAGCCTAGAGCCGAGCCGAGTCCAGAGCCGAGGTACGAGCGCAGCCTAGAGCCGAGTAGAGAGCTGAGCCCAGAGCCGAGCCTCGAGCCGAGCCCCGAACACAGCCGAGCACAGAGCCCAGATCCGAGCCTCGAGACGAGCCCCGAGACAATCCCCAAGCCCAGCCTAGAGCCGAGGCGAGCCGAGTCCAGAGCCGAACCCAGATCCGAGCCCCGAGCCCAGCCTAGAGCCGAGCCGAGCCCGGAGTCCAGCTTAGAGCCGAGCCCAACGCCGAGCCTCAAGCCGAGCCCCGAGCCCAGCCGAGCACAGAGCCCAGAGCCGAGCCTCGAGAAGAGCCCCGAGACAATCCCCAAGCCCAGCCTAGAGCCGAGGCGAGCCGAGTCCAGAGCCGAACCGAGATCCGAGCCTCGAGCACAGCCTAGAACCGAGTCCAGAGCCGAGCCCAGAGCCGAGCCTCGAGCCGAGCCCCGAGACAATCCCCAATCCCAGACTATTGCCGAGGCGAGCCGAGTCCAGAGCCGAACCCACATCCGAGCCCCGAGCCCATCCTAGAGCCGAGCCAATTTCAGAGCCGAGCCCAGAGCCGAGCCTCGAGCCTCGAGCCGAGCCGCGAGCCCAGCCGAGCACAGAGCCCAGAGCCGAGCCTCGAGACGATCCCCGAGACAATCCCCAAGCCCAGCCTAGAGCCGAGGCGAGCCGAGTCCAGAGCCGAACCCAGATCCGAGCCCCGAGCCCAGCCGAGAGCCGAGCCGAAGCCAGAGTCCAGCCTAGAGCCGAGCCCAGAGCCGAGCCTCGAGCCGAGCCCTCAGCCCAGCCGAGCCCCGAGCCCAGAGCCGAGCCTCGAGCCCAGCCTAGAGCCGATCCGAGTCCAGAGCAGAGCCCAGAGCCGAGCCTCGAGCCGAGCCCCGAAACAATCCTCAAGCCGAGCCTAGATTCGAGGCGAGCCGAGTCCAGAGCCGAACCCAGATCCGAGCCCCGAGCCCAGCCTAGAGCCGAGCCGAGTCCAGAGCCGAGCCCAGAGTCGGGCGCGAGCTGAGCCTCGAACCGCCCTAGAGCAGAGCCGATCATTGAGCCCAGCCCAAAGCCTAGAGCAGACAATTCCAGAGCCGAGCCTCGAGCCCAGCCTAGAGCCGAGCCGAGTCCAGAGCCGAGCCCAGAGTCGGGCGAGTTCTGAGCCTCGAGCCGAGCCAAGAGCAGAGCCGATCATTTAGCCCAGCACAAAGCCGAGAGAAGACAAGTCCAGAGCCGAACCTCGATCCCAGCCTAGAGCCGAGTCCAGAGCGGAGCCCAGAGCCGAGCCTCGAGACGAGCCCCGAGACAATCCCCAAGCCCAGCCTAGAGCCGAGGCGAGCCGAGTCCAGAGCCGAAACCAGATCCGAGCCCCGAGCCCAGCCGAGAGCCGAGCCGAAGCCAGAGCCCAGCCTAGAGCCGAGCCCAGAGCCGAGCCTCGAGGCGAGCTCCGAGCCCAGCCGAGTGCAGAGCCCAGAGCCGAGCCTCGAGACGAGCCCCGAGACAATCCCCAAGCCCTGCTTAGAGCCGAGGCGAGCCGAGTCCAGAGCCGAAGCCAGGTCCGAGCAACGAGCCCAGCCAAGACCCGAGCCGAGCCCAGAGCCCAGCCCAGAGTCGAGCCCAGAGCCGAGTATCGATCCGAGCCTCGAGCCGTGCCCCGAGCACAGAGCCGAGCCTCGAGACGAGACCCGATGCAATCCCCAAGCCCAGCCTAGAGCCGAGGCGAGCCGAGTCCAGAGCCGAGCCGAGATCTGAGCCCCGAGCCCGGCCTGGAGCCGAGCCGAGTCCAGAGCCGAGCCCAGAGTCGGGCGCGATCTGAGCCTCGAGCCGAGCCAAGAGCAGAGCCGATCCCTGAGCCCAGCCCAAAGCCGAGAGCAGACAAGCCCAGAGCCGAGCCTCGAGCCCAGCCTAGAGCCGAGTCCAGAGCCGAACCCAGATCCGAGCCCCGAGCCCGGCCAAGAGCCGAGCCGAGCCAGGAGCCCAGCCTAGAGCCGAGCCCTGAGCCGAGCCCCGAGCCGAGCCCCGAGCCCAGCCGATCACAGAGCCCAGAGCCGAGCCTCGAGACGAGCCCCGAGACAATCCCCAAGCCCAGCCTAGAGCCGAGGCGAGCCGAGTCCAGAGCCGAACCCAGATCCGAGCCCCGAGCCCAGCCTAGAGCCGAGCCGAGTCCAGAGCCGAGCCCAGAGTCGGGCGCGATCTGAGCCTCGAGCCGAGCCAAGAGCAGAGCCGATCCCTGAGCCCAGCCCAAAGCCGAGAACAGACAAGCCCAGAGCCGAGCCTCGAGCCGAGCACCGAGCCCAGCCGGGCACAGAGCCAAGAGCCGAGGCTCAAGACGAGCCCCGAGACAATGCCCAAGCCCAGCCTAGAGCCGAGGCGAGCCGAGTCCAGAGCCGAAGCGAGATCAGAGCCCCGAGCCCAGCCTAGAACCGAGTCGAGTCCAGAGCCGACGTACGAGCGCAGCCTAGTACCGAGTCCACAGCCGAGCCCAGAGCCGAGCCTCGAGCCGAGCCCCGAGCCCAGCCAAGCACAGAGCCCAGAGCCGAGCCTCGAGACGAGCCCCGAGACAATCCCCAAGCCAAGCCTAGAACCGAGGCGAGCCGAGTCCAGAGCCGAACCCAGATCCGAGCCCCGAGCCCAGCCTAGAGCCGAGCCGAGTCCAGAGCCGAGCCCAGAGTCGGGCGCGAGCTGAGAATCGAGCCGAACCAAGAGCAGAGCCGATCCCTGAGCCCAGCACAAAGCCGAGAGCAGACAAGACCAGAGCCGAGCCTCGATCCCAGCCTAGAGCCGAGTCCAGAGCCGAGCCCAATGCCGATCCTCGAGCCGAGCCCCGAGCCTAGCCGAGCACAGAGCCCAGAGCCGAGCCTCAAGACGCGCCCCGATACAATCCCCAAGCCCAGCCTAGAGCCGAGGCGAGCCGAGTCCAGAGCCGAACCCAGATCCGAGCCCCGAGCCCAGCCTAGAGCCGAGCCCTGAGCCGAGCCTCGAGCCGAGCCCCGAGCCCAGCCGAGCACAGAGCCCAGAGCGGAGCCTCGAGACGAGCCCCGAGACAATCCCCAAGCCCAGCCTAGAGCCGAGCCGAGTCCAGAGCCGAGCCCAGAGCCGAGACTCGAGCCGAGCCCCGAGCCCAGCCGAGCACAGAGCCCAGAGCCGAGCCTCGAGACGAGCCCCGAGACAATACCCAAGCCCAGCCTAGAGCCGAGGCGAGCCGAGTCCAGAGCCGAACCCAGATCCGAGCCGCGAGCCCTTCCTAGAGCCGAGCCGAGCCCGGAGCCCAGTCTAGAACCGAGCCCTGACCCGAGCCTCGAGCCGAGCCCCGAGCCCAGCCGAGCACAGAGCTCAGAGCCGAGCTTCGAGACGAGCCCCGAGACAATCCCCAAGCCCAGACTAGAGCCGAGGCGATCCCAGTCCAGAGCCGAACCCAGATCCGAGCCTCGAGCACAGCCTAGAGCCGAGTCGAGTCCAGAGCCGAGCCTAGAGCCGAGCCCTGAGCTGAGCCTCGAGCCGAGACCCGAGCCCGTCCGAGCGCAGAGCCCAGAGCCGAGCCTCGAGACGAGCCCCGAGAACAGCCTAGCACAGAGCCCAGATCCGCGCCTCGAGCCGAGCCCCGAGCCCAGCCGAGCACAGAGCCCAGAGCCGAGCCTCGAGAAGAGCCCCGAGACAATCCCCAAGCCCAGCCTAGAGCCGAGGCGAGCCGAGTCCAGAGCCGAACCCAGATCCGAGCCCCGAGCCCAGCCGAGAGCCGAGCCGAAGCCATAGCCCAGCCTAGAGCCGAGCCCAGAGCCGAGCCTCGAGCCGAGCCCCGAGCCCAGCCGAGCAGAGTCCAGAGCCGAGCCTCAAGACGCGCCCCGTGACAATCCCCAAGCCCAGCCTAGAGCCGAGGCGAGCCGAGTCCAGAGCCGAACCCAGATCCGAGCCCCGAGCCCAGCCTAGAGCCGAGCCGAGACCGGAGCCCAGCCTAGAGCCGAGCCCTTAAGCCGAGCCTCGAGCCGAGCCCCGAGCCCAGCCGAGCACAGAGCCCAGAGCCGAGCCTCAAGACGAGCCCCGAGGATATCCCCAAGCCCAGCCTAGAGCCGAGGCGAGCCGAGTCCTGAGCCGAACCCAGATCCGAGCCTCGAGCACAGCCTAGAGCCGAGCTGAGTCCACAGCCGAGCCTAGAGCCGAGCCCTGAGCTGAGCCTCGAGCCGAGCCCCGAGCCCGGCCGAGCCCAGAGCCCAGAGCCGAGCCTCGAGACGAGCCCCGAAAACAGCCTAGCACAGAGCCCAGATCCGCGCCTCGAGCCGAGCCCCGAGCCCAGCCGAGCACAGAGCCCAGAGCCTAGCCTCGAGAAGAGCCCCGAGACAATCCCCAAGCCCAGCCTAGAGCCGAGGCGAGCCGAGTCCAGAGCCGAACCCAGATCCGAGCCCCGAGCCCAGCCGAGAGCCGAGCCGAAGCCAGAGCCCAGCCTAGAGCCGAGCCCAGAGCCGAGCCTCGAGACGAGCCCCGAGCCCAGCCGAGCCCAGAGCCCAGAGCCGAACCTCGAGACGAGCCCCGAGACAATCCCCAAGCCCAGTCTAGAGCCGAGGCGAGCCGAGTCCAGAGCCGAACCCAGATCCGAGCCCCGAGCCCAGCCTAGAACCGAGCCGAGCCCAGAGCCGAGCCTAGAGGCGAGCCCAGAGCCGAGTATCGATCCGAGCCTCGAGCCGTGCCCCGAGCACAGAGCCGAGCCTCGAGACGAGCCCCGAGACAATCCCCTAGCCCAGCTTAGAGCCGAGGCGAGCCGAGTCCAGAGCCGAACCCAGATCCGAGCAACGAGCCCAGCCAAGAGCCGAGCCGAGCCCAGAGCCCAGCCCAGAGGCGAGCCCAGAGCCGAGTATCGATCCGAGCCTCGAGCCGTGCCCCGAGCACAGAGCCGAGCCTCGAGAAGAGCCCCGATGCAATCCCCAAGCCCAGCCTAGAGCCGAGGCGAGCCGAGTACAGAGCCGAACCGAGATCTGAGCCCCGAGCCCAGCCGAGCACAGAGCCCAGAGCCGAGCCTCGAGACGAGCCCCGAGACAATCCCCAAGCCCAGCCTAGATCCGAGGCGAGCCGAGTCCAGAGCCGAACCCAGATCCGAGCCCCGAGCCCATCCTAGAGCCGAGGCGAGCCGAGTCCAGAGCCGAACCCAGATCCGAGCCCCGAGCCCAGCCTAGAGCCGAGCCGAGGCCAGAGTCCAGCCTATAGCCGAGGCCAGAGCCGAGCCTCGACCCGAGCCCCGAGCCCAGCCGAGCCCCGAGCCCAGATCCGAGCCTCGAGACGAGCCCCGAGACAATCCCCAAGCCCAGCCTAGAGCCGAGGCGAGTCCAGAGCCGAGCCCAGAGTCGGGCGCGATCTGAGCCTCGAGCCGAGCCAAGAGCAGAGCCGATCCCTGAGCCCAGCCCAAAGCCGAGAGCAGACAAGCCCAGAGCCGAGCCTCGAGCCCAGCCTAGAGCCGACTCCAGAGCCGAGCCCAGAGCCGAGCCTCGAGCCGAGCCCCGAGCCCAGCCGAGCACAGAGCCCAGAGCCGAGCCTCAAGACGAGCCCCGAGACAATCCCCAAGCCCAGCCTAGAGCCGAGGCGAGCCGAGTCCAGAGCCGAACCCAGATCCGAGCCCCGAGACCAGCCTAGATCCGAGCCGAGCCAGGAGCACAGCCTAGAGCCGAGCCCTGACCGAACCTCGAGCCGACCCCGAGCCCGGCCGAGCCCAGAGCCCAGAGCCGAGCCTCGAGACGAGCCCCGAGCACAGCCTAGCACAGAGCCCAGATCCGAGCCTCGAGACGAGCCCCGAGCACAGCCGAGCACAGAGCCCAGAGCCGAGCCTCGAGACGAGACCCGAGACAATCCCCAAGCCCAGCCTAGAGCCGAGGCGAGCCGAGTCCAGAGCCGAACCCTGATCCGAGACCCGAGCCCAGCCTAGAGACGAGCCGAGCCCAGAGGCCAGCCTAGAGGAGAGCCCAGAGGCGAGTATCGACCCGAGCCTCGAGCCGAGCCCCGAGCCCAGAGCCGAGCCTCGAGACGAGCCCCGAGACAATCCCCAAGCCCAGCCTAGAGCCGAGGCGAGCCGAGTCCAGAGCCGAAGGGAGATCAGAGCCCCGAGCCCATCCTAGAGCCGAGCCGAGTCCAGAGCCGAGGTACGAGCGCAGCCTAGAGCCGAGTAGAGAGCCGAGCGCAGAGCCGAGCCTCGAGCCGAGCCCCGAGCCCAGCCGAGCACAGAGACCATATCCGAGCCTCGAGACGAGCCCCGAGACAATCCCCAATCCCAGACTAGATCCGAGGCGAGCCGAGTCCAGAGCCGAACCCAGAGTCGGGCGCGAGCTGAGCCTCGAGCCTAGCCAAGAGCAGAGCCGACAATTTGCCCAGCCCAAAGCCGAGAGCAGACAATTACAGAGCCGAGACTCGAGCCCAGCTAGAGCCGATCCGAGTCCAAAGCCGAGCCCTGAGCCGAGCCTCGAGCCGAGCCCCGAGCCCAGCCGAGGACCGAGCCCAGAGCCGAGCCTCGAGATGAGCCCCGAGACAATCCCCAAGCCCAGCCTAGAGCCGAGGCGAGCCGAGTCCAGAGCCGAACCGAGATCCGAGCCTCGAGCCAAGCCGAGAGCGAGCCGAAGCCAGAGACCAGCCTAGAGCCGAGCCCCGAGCCGAGCCTCGAGCTGAGCCCCGAGCCCAGCCGAGCACCGAGCCCAGAGCCGAGCCTCAAGACGAGCCCCGAGACAATCCCCAAGCCCAGTCTAGAGCCGAGGCGAGCCGAGTCCAGAGCCGAACAGAGAGCCGAGCCTCGAGCCCAGCCTAGAGCCGAGCCGAGTCCAGAGCCGAGCCCTGAGCCGAGCCTCGAGCCGAGCCCCGAGCCCAGCCGAGCCCAGAGCCCAGAGCCGAGCCTCGAGACGAGCCCCGAGACAATCCCCAAGCCCAGCCTAGAGCCGAGGCGAGCCGAGTCCAGAGCCGAACCCAGATCCGAGACCCGAGCCCAGCCTAGAGCTTAGCCGAGCCCAGAGTCGGGCGCGATCTGAGCCTCGAGCCGAGCCAAGAGCAGAGACGATCCCTGAGCCCAGCCCAAAGCCGAGAGCAGAAAAGCCCAGAGCCGAGCCTCGAGCCCAGCCTAGAGCCGAGTCCAGAGCCGAGCCCAAAGCCGAGCCTCGAGCCAAGCCCCGAGCCCAGCCGAGCACAGAGCCCAGAGCCGAGCCTCGAGACGAGCCCCGAGACAATCCCCAAGCCCAGCCTAGATCCGAGGCGAGCCGAGTCCAGAGCCGAACCCAGATCCGAGCCCCGAGCCCAGCCTAGAGCCGAGCCGAGCCCGGAGCCCAGCCTAGAGCCGAGCCCTGAGCCGAGCCTCGAGCCGAGCCCCGAGCCCAGCCGAGCACAGAGCCCAGAGCCGAGCCTCGAGACGAGCCCCGAGACAATACCCAAGCCCAGCCTAGAGCCGAGGCGAGCCGAGTCCAGAGCCGAAGCCAGATCCGAGCCCCAAGCCCAGCCTAGAGCCGAGCCGAGCCCAGAGGCCAGCCTAGAGGCGAGCCCAGAGCCGAGTATCGACCCGAGCCTCGAGCCGAGCCCCGAGCCCAGAGCCGAGCCTCGAGACGAGCCCCGAGACAATCCCCAAGCCCAGCCTAGATCCGAGGCGAGCCGAGTCCAGAGCAGAAGGGAGATCAGAGCCCCGAGCCCATCCTAGAGCCGAGCCGAGTCCAGAGCCGAGGTACGAGCGCAGCCTAGAGCCGAGTAGAGAGCCGAGCGCAGAGCCGAGCCTCGAGCCGAGCCCCGAGACAATCCCCAATCCCAGACTAGATCCGAGGCGAGCCGAGTCCAGAGCCGAACCCAGATCCGAGCCCCGAGCGCAGCCTAGAGCCGAGCCGAGCCCAGAGCATAGCCTAGAGCCGAGCCCAGCGCCGAGCATCGAGCCGAGCCCCGAGCCCAGCCGAGCACAGAGCCAAGAGCCGAGCCTCGAGACGAGCCCCGAGACAATCCCCAAGCCCAGCCTAGAGCCGAGGCGAGCCGAGTCCAGAGCGAAAGCGAGATCAGAGCCCCGAGCCCAGCCTAGAGCCGAGTCGAGTCCAGAGCCGAGGTACGAGCGTAGCCCAGAGCCGAGTAGAGAGCCGAGCCCAGAGTCGAGCCTCGAGCCGAGCCCCGAGCACAGCCGAGCACAGAGCCCAGATCCGAGCCTCGAGACGAGCCCCGAGACAATCCCCAAGCCCAGCCTAGAGCCGAGGCGAGTCGAGTCCAGAGCCGAACCCAGTTCCGAGCCCCGAGCCCATCCTAGAGCCGAGGCGAGCCGAGTCCAGAGCCGAACCCAGATCCGAGCCCCGAGCACAGCCTAGAGCCGAGCCGAGCCCAGAGCATAGCCAAGAGCCGAGCCCAGCGCCGAGCATCGAGCCGAGCCCCGAGCCCAGCCGAGCACAGAGCCAAGAGCCGAGCCTCGAGACGAGCCCCGAGACAATCCCCAAGCCCAGCCTAGAGCCGAGGCGAGCCGAGTCCAGAGCCGAAGCGAGATCAGGGCCCCGAGCCCAGCCTAGAGCCGAGCCGAGTCCAGAGCCGAGGTACGAGCGCAGCCCAGAGCCGAGTAGAGAGCCGAGCCCAGAGCCGAGCCTCGAGCCGAGCCCCGAGCACAGCCGAGCACAGAGCCCAGATCCGAGCCTCGAGACGAGCCCCGAGACAATCCTCAAGCCCAGCTTAGAGCCGAGGCGAGCCGAGTCCAGAGCCGAACCCAGATCCGAGCAACGAGCCCAGCCAAGAGCCGAGCCGAGCCCAGAGCCGAGCCCAGAGTCGGGCGCGATCTGAGCCTCGAGCCGGGCCAAGAGCAGAGCCGATCCGTGAGCCCAACCCAAAGCCGAGAGCAGACAAGCCCAAAGCCGAGCCTCGAGCCCAGCCTAGAGCCGAGTCCAGAGCCGAGCCCAGAGCCGAGCCTCGAGCCGAGCCCCGAGCCCAGCGAGCACAGAGCCCAGAGCCGAGCCTCGAGACGAGCCCCGAAACAATCCCCAAGCCCAGCCTAGAGCCGAGGCGAGCCGAGTCCAGAGCCGAACCCAGATCCGAGCCTCGAGCACAGCCTAGAGCCGAGCCGAGTCCAGAGCCGAGCCTAGAACCGAGCCCTGAGCTGAGCCTCGAGCCGAGCCCCGAGCCCGGCCGAGACCAGAGCCCAGATCCGAGCCTCGAGACGAGCCCCGAAAACAGCCTAGCACAGAGCCCAGATCCGAGCCTCGAGACGAGCCCCGAGCACAGCCGAGCACAGAGCCCAGAGCCGAGCCTCGAGACGAGCCCCGAGACAATCCCCAAGCCCAGCCTAGAGCCGAGGCGAGCCGAGTCCAGAGCCGAACAGAGAGCCGAGCCTCGAGCCCAGCCTAGAGCCGAGCCGAGTCCAGAGCCGAGCCCTGAGCCGAGCCTCGAGCTGAGCCCCGAGCCCAGCCGAGCACAGAGCCCAGAGCCGAGCCTCGAGACGAGCTCCGAGACAATCCCCAATCCCAGTCTAGAGCCGAGGCGAGCCGAGTCCAGAGCCGAACAGAGAGCCGAGCCTCGAGCCCAGCCTAGAGCCGAGCCGAGTCCAGAGCCGAGCCCAGAGCCGAGCCTCGAGCCGAGCCCCGAGCCCAGCCGAGCACAGAGCCCAGAGCCAAGCCTCAAGACGAGCCCCGAGACAATCCCCAAGTCCAGCCTAGAGCCGAGGCGAGCCGAGTCCAGAGCCGAACCCAGATCCGAGCCTCGAGCACAGCCTAGAGCCGAGCCGAGTCCAGAGCCGAGCCTAGAGCCGAGCCCTGAGCTGAGCCTCGAGCCGAGACCCGAGCCCGTCCGAGCGCAGAGCCCAGAGCCGAGCCTCGAGACGAGCCCCGAGAACAGCCTAGCACAGAGCCCAGATCCGCGCCTCGAGCCGAGCCCCGAGCCCAGCCGAGCACAGAGCCCAGAGCCGAGCCTCGAGAAGAGCCCCGAGACAATCCCCAAGCCCAGCCTAGAGCCGAGGCGAGCCGAGTCCAGAGCCGAACCCAGATCCGACCCCCGAGCCCATCCGAGAGCCGAGCCGAAGCCATAGCCCAGCCTAGAGCCGAGCCCAGAGCCGAGCCTCGAGCCGAGCCCCGAGCCCAGCCGAGCAGAGCCCAGAGCCGAGCCTCAAGACGCGCCCCGTGACAATCCCCAAGCCCAGCCTAGAGCCGAGGCGAGCCGAGTCCAGAGCCGAACCCAGATCCGAGCCCCGAACCCAGCCTAGAGCCGAGCCGAGACCGGAGCCCAGCCTAGAGCCGAGCCCTGAGCCGATCCTCGAGCCGAGCCCCGAGCCCAGCCGAGCACAGAGCCCAGAGCCGAGCCTCAAGACGAGCCCCGAGACAATCCCCAAGCCCAGCCTAGAGCCGAGGCGAGCCGAGTCCTGAGCCGAACCCAGATCCGAGCCTCGAGCACAGCCTAGAGCCGAGCTGAGTCCACAGCCGAGCCTAGAGCCGAGCCCTGAGCTGAGCCTCGAGCCGAGCCCCGAGCCCGGCCGAGCCCAGAGCCCAGAGCCGAGCCTCGAGACGAGCCCCGAAAACAGCCTAGCACAGAGCCCAGATCCGCGCCTCGAGCCGAGCCCCGAGCCCAGCCGAGCACAGAGCCCAGAGCCTAGCCTCGAGAAGAGCCCCGAGACAATCCCCAAGCCCAGCCTAGAGCCGAGGCGAGCCGAGTCCAGAGCCGAAACCAGATCCGAGCCCCGAGCCCGGCCGAGAGCCGAGCCGAAGCCAGAGCCCAGCCTAGAGCCGAGCCCAGAGCCGAGCCTCGAGCCGAGCCCCGAGCCCAGCCGAGCCCAAAGCCCAGAGCCGAGCCTCGAGACGAGCCCCGAGACAATCCCCAAGCCCAGCTTAGAGCCGAGGCGAGCCGAGTCCAGAGCCGAACCGAGATCTGAGCCCCGAGCCCAGCCGAGCACAGAGCCCAGAGCCGAGCCTCGAGACGAGCCCCGAGACAATCCCCAAGCCCAGCCTAGATCCGAGGCGAGCCGAATCCAGAGCCGAACCCAGATCCGAGCCCCGAGCCCATCCTAGAGCCGAGGCGAGCCGAGTCCAGAGCCGAACCCAGATCCGAGCCCCGAGCCCAGCCTAGAGCCGAGCCGAGGCCAGAGCCCAGCCTACAGCCGAGGCCAGAGCCGAGCCTCGACCCGAGCCCCGAGCCCAGCCGAGCCCCGAGCCCAGATCCGAGCCTCGAGACGAGCCCCGAGACAATCCCCAAGCCCAGCCTAGAGCCGAGGCGAGACCAGAGCCGAGCCCAGAGTCGGGCGCGATCTGAGCCTCGAGCCGAGCCAAGAGCAGAGCCGATCCCTGAGCCCAGCCCAAAGCCGAGAGCAGACAAGCCCAGAGCCGAGCCTCGAGCCCAGCCTAGAGCCGACTCCAGAGCCGAGCCCAGAGCCGAGCCTCGAGCCGAGCCCCGAGCCCAGCCGAGCACAGAGCCCAGAGCCGAGCCTCAAGACGAGCCCCGAGACAATCCCCAAGCCCAGCCTAGAGCCGAGGCGAGCCGAGTCCAGAGCCGAACCCAGATCCGAGCCCCGAGCCCAGCCTAGAGCCGAGCCGAGCCAGGAGCACAGCCTAGAGCCGAGCCCTGAGCCGAGCCTCGAGCCGAGCCGCGAAACAATCCCCAAGCCCAGCCTAGAGCAGAGGCAAGCCGAGTCCAGAGCCGAACACAGATCCGAGCCTCGAGCACAGCCTAGAGCCGAGCCGAGTCCAGAGCCGAGCCTAGAACCGAGCCCTGAGCTGAGCCTCGAGCCGAGCCCCGAGCCCGGCCGAGCCCAGAGCCCAGAGCCCAGCCTAGAGGAGAGCCCAGAGGCGAGTATCGAGCCGAGCCTCGAGCCGAGCCCCGAGCCCAGAGCGGAGCCTCGAGAAGAGCCCCGAGACAATCCCCAAGCCCAGCCTAGAGCCGAGGCGAGCCGAGTCCAGAGCCGAACCCAGATCCGAGCCCCGAGCCAAGCCGAGAGCCGAGCCTAAGCCAGAGCCCAGCCTAGAGCCGAGCCCAGAGCCGAGCCTCGAGCCGAGCCCCGAGCCCAGCCGAGCACAGAGCCCAGAGCCGAGCCTCAAGACGAGCCCCGAGACAATCCCCAAGCCCAGTCTAGAGCCGAGGCGAGCCGAGTCCAGAGCCGAACAGAGATCCGAGCCTCGAGCCCAGCCTAGAGCCGAGCCGAGTCCAGAGCCGAACCCAGATCCGAGCCCCGAGCCCAGCCTAGAGCCGAGCCGAGCCCAGAGTCGGGCGCGATCTGAGCTACGAGCCGAACCAAGAGCAGAGACGATCCCTGAGCCCAGCCCAAAGCCGAGAGCAGACAAGCCCAGAGCCGAGCCTCGAGCCCAGCCTAGAGCCGAGTCCAGAGCCGAGCCCAAAGCCGAGCCTCGAGCCGAGCCCCGAGCCCAGCCGAGCACAGAGCCCAGAGCCGAGCCTCGAGAAGAGCCCCGAGACAATCCCCAAGCCCAGCCTAGAGCCGAGGCGAGCCGAGTCCAGAGCCGAACCCAGATCCGAGCCCCGAGCCCAGCCGAGAGCCGAGCCGAAGCCATAGCCCAGCCTAGAGCCGAGCCCAGAGCCGAGCCCCGAGCCGAGCCCCGAGCCCAGCCGAGCAGAGCCCAGAGCCGAGCCTCAAGACGCGCCCCGTGACAATCCCCAAGCCCAGCCTAGAGCCGAGGCGAGCCGAGTCCAGAGCCGAACCCAGATCCGAGACCCGAGCCCAGCCTAGAGCCGAGCCGAGACCGGAGCCCAGCCTAGAGCCGAGCCCTGAGCCGAGCCTCGAGCCGAGCCCCGAGCCCAGCCGAGCACAGAGCCCAGAGCCGAGCCTCGAGACGAGCCCCGAGACAATCCCCAAGCCCAGCCTAGATCCGAGGCGAGCCGAGTCCAGAGCCGAACCCAGATCCGAGCCCCGAGCCCATCCTAGAGCCGAGGCGAGCCGAGTCCAGAGCCGAACCCAGATCCGAGCCCCGAGCCCAGCCTAGAGCCGAGCCGAGGCCAGAGCCCAGCCTACAGCCGAGGCCAGAGCCGAGCCTCGACCCGAGCCCCGAGCCCAGCCGAGCCCCGAGCCCAGATCCGAGCCTCGAGACGAGCCCCGAGACAATCCCCAAGCCCAGCCTAGAGCCGAGGCGAGCCGAGTCCAGAGCCGAACCCAGATCCGATCCCCGAGCCCATCCTAGAGCCGAGGCGAGCCGAGTCCAGAGCCGAACCCAGATCCGAGCCCCGAGCCCAGCCTAGATCCGAGCCGAGCCAGGAGCACAGCCTAGAGCCGAGCCCTGAGCCGAACCTCGAGCCGACCCCGAGCCCGGCCGAGCCCAGAGCCCAGAGCCGAGCCTCGAGACGAGCCCCGAGCACAGCCTAGCACAGAGCCCAGATCCGAGCCTCGAGACGAGCCCCGAGCACAGCCGAGCACAGAGCCCAGAGCCGAGCCTCGAGACGAGACCCGAGACAATCCCCAAGCCCAGCCTAGAGCCGAGGCGAGCCGAGTCCAGAGCCGAACCCTGATCCGAGCCCCGAGCCCAGCCTAGAGACGAGCCGAGCCCAGAGGCCAGCCTAGAGGAGAGCCCAGAGGCGAGTATCGACCCGAGCCTCGAGCCGAGCCCCGAGCCCAGAGCCGAGCCTCGAGACGAGCCCCGAGACAATCCCCAAGCCCAGCCTAGAGCCGAGGCGAGCCGAGTCCAGAGCCGAAGGGAGATCAGAGCCCCGAGCCCATCCTAGAGCCGAGCCGAGTCCAGAGCCGAGGTACGAGTGCAGCCTAGAGCCGAGTAGAGAGCCGAGCGCAGAGCCGAGCCTCGAGCCGAGCCCCGAGACAATCCCCAATCCCAGACTAGATCCGAGGCGAGCCGAGTCCAGAGCCGAACCCAGATCCGAGCCCCGAGCGCAGCCTAGAGCCGAGCCGAGCCCAGAGCATAGCCTAGAGCCGAGCCCAGCGCCGAGCATCGAGCCGAGCCCCGAGCCCAGCCGAGCACAGAGCCCAGAGCCGAGCCTCGAGACGAGCCCCGAGACAATCCCCAAGTCCAGCCTAGAGCCGAGGAGAGCCGAGTCCAGAGCGAAAGCGAGATCAGAGCCCCGAGCCCAGCCTAGAGCCGAGTCGAGTCCAGAGCCGAGGTACGAGCGTAGCCCAGAGCCGAGTAGAGAGCCGAGCCCAGAGCCGAGCCTCGAGCCGAGCCCCGAGCACAGCCGAGCACAGAGCCCAGATCCGAGCCTCGAGACGAGCCCCGAGACAATCCCCAAGCCCAGCCTAGAGCCGAGGCGAGTCGAGTCCAGAGCCGAACCCAGTTCCGAGCCCCAAGCCCATCCTAGAGCCGAGGCGAGCCGAGTCCAGAGCCGAACCCAGATCCGAGCCCCGAGCACACCCTAGAGCCGAGCCGAGCCCAGAGCATAGCCTAGAGCCGAGCCCAGCGCCGAGCATCGAGCGGAGCCCCGAGCCCAGCCGAGCACAGAGCCAAGAGCCGAGCCTCGAGACGAGCCCCGAGACAATCCCCAAGCCCAGCCTAGAGCCGAGGCGAGCCGAGTCCAGAGCCGAAGCGAGATCAGAGCCCCGAGCCCAGCCAAGAGCCGAGCCGAGTCCAGAGCCGAGGTACGAGCGCAGCCCAGAGCCGAGTAGAGAGCCGAGCCCAGAGCCGAGCCTCGAGCCGAGCCCCGAGCACAGCCGAGCACAGAGCCCAGATCCGAGCCTCGAGACGAGCCCCGAGACAATCCTCAAGCCCAGCTTAGAGCCGAGGCGAGCCGAGTCCAGAGCCGAACCCAGATCCGAGCAACGAGCCCAGCCAAGAGCCGAGCCGAGCCCAGAGCCGAGCCCAGAGTCGGGCGCGATCTGAGCCTCGAGCCGGGCCAAGAGCAGAGCCGATCCCTGAGCCCAACCCAAAGCCGAGAGCAGACAAGCCCAGAGCCGAGCCTCGAGCCCAGCCTAGAGCCGAGTCCAGAGCCGAGCCCAGAGCCGAGCCTCGAGCCGAGCCCCGAGCCCAGCGAGCACAGAGCCCAGAGCCGAGCCTCGAGACGAGCCCCGAAACAATCCCCAAGCCCAGCCTAGAGCCGAGGCGAGCCGAGTCCAGAGCCGAACCCAGATCCGAGCCTCGAGCACAGCCTAGAGCCGAGCCGAGTCCAGAGCCGAGCCTAGAAACGAGCCCTGAGCTGAGCCTCGAGCCGAGCCCCGAGCCCGGCCGAGCCCAGAGCCCAGATCCGAGCCTCGAGACGAGCCCCGAAAACAGCCTAGCACAGAGCCCAGATCCGAGCCTCGAGACGAGCCCCGAGCACAGCCGAGCACAGAGCCCAGAGCCGAGCCTCGAGACGAGCCCCGAGACAATCCCCAAGCCCAGCCTAGAGCCGAGGCGAGCCGAGTCCAGAGCCGAACAGAGAGCCGAGCCTCGAGCCCAGCCTAGAGCCGAGCCGAGTCCAGAGCCGAGCCCTGAGCCGAGCCTCGAGCTGAGCCCCGAGCCCAGCCGAGCACAGAGCCCAGAGCCGAGCCTCGACACGAGCCCCGAGACAATCCCCAATCCCAGTCTAGAGCCGAGGCGAGCCGAGTCCAGAGCCGAACAGAGAGCCGAGCCTCGAGCCCAGCCTAGAGCCGAGCCGAGTCCACAGCCGAGCCCAGAGCCGAGCCTCGAGCCGAGCCCCGAGCCCAGCCGAGCGCAGAGCCCAGAGCCAAGCCTCAAGACGAGCCCCGAGACAATCCCCAAGCCCAGACTAGAGCCGAGGCGAGCCGAGTCCAGAGCCGAACCCAGATCCGAGCCTCGAGCACAGCCTAGAGCCGAGCCGAGTCCAGAGCCGAGCCTAGAGCCGAGCCCTGAGCTGAGCCTCGAGCCGAGACCCGAGCCCGTCCGAGCGCAGAGCCCAGAGCCGAGCCTCGAGACGAGCCCCGAGAACAGCCTAGCACAGAGCCCAGATCCGCGCCTCGAGCCGAGCCCCGAGCCCAGCCGAGCACAGAGCCCAGAGCCGAGCCTCAAGAAGAGCCCCGAGACAATCCCCAAGCCCAGCCTAGAGCCGAGGCGAGCCGAGTCCAGAGCCGAACCCAGATCCGAGCCCCGAGCCCAGCCGAGAGCCGAGCCGAAGCCATAGCCCAGCCTAGAGCCGAGCCCAGAGCCGAGCCTCGAGCCGAGCCCCGAGCCCAGCCGAGCAGAGCCCAGAGCCGAGCCTCAAGACGCGCCCCGTGACAATCCCCAAGCCCAGCCTAGAGCCGAGGCGAGCCGAGTCCAGAGCCGAACCCAGATCCGAGCCCCGAGCCCAGCCTAGAGCCGAGCCGAGACCGGAGCCCAGCCTAGAGCCGAGCCCTGAGCCGAGCCTCGAGCCGAGCCCCGAGCCCAGCCGAGCACAGAGCCCAGAGCCGAGCCTCAAGACGAGCCCCGAGACAATCCCCAAGCCCAGCCTAGAGCCGAGGCGAGCCGAGTCCAGAGCCGAAACCAGATCCGAGCCCCGAGCCCGGCCGAGAGCCGAGCCGAAGCCAGAGCCCAGCCTAGAGCCGAGCCCAGAGCCGAGCCTCGAGCCGAGCCCCGAGCCCAGCCGAGCCCAAAGCCCAGAGCCGAGCCTCGAGACGAGCCCCGAGACAATCCCCAAGCCCAGCTTAGAGCCGAGGCGAGCCGAGTCCAGAGCCGAACCCAGATCCGAGCAACGAGCCCAGCCAAGAGCCGAGCCGAGCCCAGAGCCCAGCCCAGAGGCGAGCCCAGAGCCGAGTATCGATCCGAGCCTCGAGCCGTGCCCCGAGCACAGCCGAGCCTCGAGAAGAGCCCCGATGCAATCCCCAAGCCCAGCCTAGAGCCGAGGCGAGCCGAGTCCAGAGCCGAACCGAGATCTGAGCCCCGAGCCCAGCCGAGCACAGAGCCCAGAGCCGAGCCTCGAGACGAGCCCCGAGACAATCCCCAAGCCCAGCCTAGATCCGAGGCGAGCCGAGTCCAGAGCCGAACCCAGATCCGAGCCCCGAGCCCATCCTAGAGCCGAGGCGAGCCGAGTCCAGAGCCGAACCCAGATCCGAGCCCCGAGCCCAGCCTAGAGCCGAGCCGAGGCCAGAGCCCAGCCTACAGCCGAGGCCAGAGCCGAGCCTCGAGACGAGCCCCGAGACAATCCCCAAGCCCAGCCTAGAGCCGAGGCGAGTCCAGAGCCGAGCCCAGAGTCGGGCGCGATCTGAGCCTCGAGCCGAGCCAAGAGCAGAGCCGATCCCTGAGCCCAGCCCAAAGCCGAGAGCAGACAAGCCCAGAGCCGAGCCTCGAGCCCAGCCTAGAGCCGACTCCAGAGCATAGCCCAGAGCCGAGCCTCGAGCCGAGCCCCGAGCCCAGCCGAGCACAGAGCCCAGAGCCGAGCCTCAAGACGAGCCCCGAGACAATCCCCAAGCCCAGCCTAGAGCCGAGGCGAGCCGAGTCCAGAGCCGAACCCAGATCCGAGCCCCGAGCCCAGCCTAGAGCCGAGCCGAGCCAGGAGCACAGCCTAGAGCCGAGCCCTGAGCCGAGCCTCGAGCCGAGCCCCGAAACAATCCCCAAGCCCAGCCTAGAGCAGAGGCAAGCCGAGTCCAGAGCCGAACACAGATCCGAGCCTCGAGCACAGCCTAGAGCCGAGCCGAGTCCAGAGCCGAGCCTAGAACCGAGCCCTGAGCTGAGCCTCGAGCCGAGCCCCGAGCCCGGCCGAGCCCAGAGCCCAGAGCCGAGCCTCGAGACGAGCCCCGAGCACAGCCTAGCACAGAGCCCAGATCCGAGCCTCGAGACGAGCCCCGAGCACAGCCGAGCACAGAGCCCAGAGCCGAGCCTCGAGACGAGCCCCGAGACAATCCCCAAGCCCAGCCTAGAGCCGAGGCGAGCCGAGTCCAGAGCCGAACCCTGATCCGAGCCCCGAGCCCAGCCTAGAGACGAGCCGAGCCCAGAGCCCAGCCTAGAGGAGAGCCCAGAGGCGAGTATCGAGCCGAGCCTCGAGCCGAGCCCCGAGCCCAGAGCGGAGCCTCGAGAAGAGCCCCGAGACAATCCCCAAGCCCAGCCTAGAGCCGAGGCGAGCCGAGTCCAGAGCGAAAGCGAGATCAGAGCCCCGAGCCCAGCCTAGAGCCGAGCCGAGTCCAAAGCCGAGGTACGAGCGTAGCCCAGAGCCGAGTAGAGAGCCGAGCCCAGAGCCGAGCCTCGAGCCGAGCCCCGAGCACAGCCGAGCACAGAGCCCAGATCCGAGCCTCGAGACGAGCCCCGAGACAATCCCCAAGCCCAGCCTAGAGCCGAGGCGAGTCGAGTCCAGAGCCGAACCCAGTTCCGAGCCCCGAGCCCATCCTAGAGCCGAGGCGAGCCGAGTCCAGAGCCGAACCCAGATCCGAGCCCCGAGCCCAGCCGAGAGCCGAGCCGAAGCCAGAGCCCAGCCTAGAGCCGAGCCCAGAGCCGAGCCTCGAGCCGAGCCCCGAGCCCAGCCGAGCCCCGAGCCCAGAGCCGAGCCTCGAGACGAGCCCCGAGACAATCCCCAAGCCCAGCTTAGAGCCGAGGCGAGCCGAGTCCAGAGCCGAACCCAGATCCGAGCCCCGAGCCCAGCCAAGAGCCGAGCCGAGCCCAGAGCCGAGCCCAGAGTCGGGCGCGATCTGAGCCTCGAGCCGGGCCAAGAGCAGAGCCGATCCCTGAGCCCAGCCCAAAGCCGAGAGCAGACAAGCCCAGAGCCGAGCCTCGAGCCCAGCCTAGAGCCGAGTCCAGAGCCGAGCCCAGAGCCGAGCCTCGAGCCGAGCCCCGAGCCCAGGCGAGCACAGAGCCCGGAGCCGAGCCTCGAGACGAGCCCCGAGACAATCCCCAAGCCCAGCCTAGAGCCGAGGCGAGCCGAGTCCAGAGCCGAACCCAGATCCGAGCCCCGAGCCCAGCCTAGAGCCGAGGCGAGCCCGGAGCCCAGCCTAGAGCCGAGCCCTGAGCCGAGCCCCGAGCCGAGCCCCGAGCCCAGCCGAGCACAGAGCCGAGCCCAGAGTCGGGCGCGAGCTGAGCCTCGAGCCTAGCCAAGAGCAGAGCCGACCATTTGCCCAGCCCAAAGCCGAGAGCAGACAATTACAGAGCCGAGACTCGAGCCCAGCCTAGAGCCGATCCGAGTCCAAAGCCGAGCCCTGAGCCGAGCCTCGAGCCGAGCCCCGAGCCCAGCCGAGGACCGAGCCCAGAGCCGAGCCTCGAGACGAGCCCCGAGACAATCCCCAAGCCCAGCCTAGAGCCGAGGCGAGCCGAGTCCAGAGCCGAACCGAGATCCGAGCCTCGAGCACAGCTTAGAACCGAGTCCAGAGCCGAGCCCAGAGCCGAGCCTCGAGCCGAGCCCCGAGCCCAACCGAGCACAGAGCCCAGAGCCGAGCCTCGACACGAGCCACGAGACAATCCCCAAGCCCAGCCTAGAGCCGAGGCGAGCCGAGTCCAGAGCCGAACCCAGATCCGAGCCCCAAGCCCAGCCGAGAGCCGAGCCGAAGCCAGAGCCCAGCCTAGAGCCGAGCCCTGACCGAGCCTCGAGCCGAGCCCCGAGCCCAGCCGAGCCCCGAGCCCCGAGCCGAGCCTCGAGACGAGCCCCGAGACAATCCCCAAGCCCAGCCTAGAGCCGAGGCGAGCCGTGTCCAGAGCCGAACAGAGAGCCGAGCCTCGAGCCCAGCCTAGAGCCGAGCCGAGTCCAGAGCGGAACCCAGATCCGAGCCCCGAGCCCAGCCTAGAGCCGAGCCGAGCCCAGAGTCGGGCGCGATCTGAGCTACGAGCCGAGCCAAGAGCAGAGACGATCCCTGAGCCCAGCCCAAAGCCGAGAGCAGACAAGCCCAGAGCCGAGCCTCGAGCCCAGCCTAGAGCCGAGTCCAGAGCCGAGCCCAAAGCCGAGCCTCGAGCCGAGCCCCGAGCCCAGCCGAGCACAGAGCCCAGAGCCGAGCCTCGAGAAGAGCCCCGAGACAATCCCCAAGCCCAGCCTAGAGCCGAGGCGAGCCGAGTCCAGAGCCGAACCCAGATCCGAGCCCCGAGCCCAGCCGAGAGCCGAGCCGAAGCCATAGCCCAGCCTAGAGCCGAGCCTAGAGCCGAGCCTCGAGCCGAGCCCCGAGCCCAGCCGAGCAGAGCCCAGAGCCGAGCCTCAAGACGCGCCCCGTGACAATCCACAAGCCCAGCCTAGAGCCGAGGCGAGCCGAGTCCAGAGCCGAACCCAGATCCGAGCCCCGAGCCCAGCCTAGAGCCGAGCCGAGACCGGAGCCCAGCCTAGAGCCGAGCCCTGAGCCGAGCCTCGAGCCGAGCCCCGAGCCCAGCCGAGCACAGAGCCCAGAGCCGAGCCTCGAGACGAGCCCCGAGACAATCCCCAAGCCCAGCCTAGATCCGAGGCGAGCCGAGTCCAGAGCCGAACCCAGATCCGAGCCCCGAGCCCATCCTAGAGCCGAGGCGAGCCGAGTCCAGAGCCGAACCCAGATCCGAGCCCCGAGCCCAGCCTAGAGCCGAGCCGAGGCCAGAGACCAGCCTACAGCCGAGGCCAGAGCCGAGCCTCGACCCGAGCCCCGAGCCCAGCCGAGCCCCGAGCCCAGATCCGAGCCTCGAGACGAGCCCCGAGACAATCCCCAAGCCCAGCCTAGAGCCGAGGCGAGTCCAGAGCCGAGCCCAGAGTCGGGCGCGATCTGAGCCTCGAGCCGAGCCAAGAGCAGAGCCGATCCCTGAGCCCAGCCCAAAGCCGAGAGCAGACAAGCCCAGAGCCGAGCCTCGAGCCCAGCCTAGAGCCGACTCCAGAGCCGAGACCAGAGCCGAGCCTCGAGCCGAGCCCCGAGCCCAGCCGAGCACAGAGCCCAGAGCCGAGCCTCAAGACGAGCCCCGAGACAATCCCCAAGCCCAGCCTAGAGCCGAGGCGAGCCGAGTCCAGAGCCGAACCCAGATCCGAGCCCCGAGCTCAGCCTAGAGCCGAGCCGAGCCCGGAGCCCAGCCTAGAGCCGAGCCCTGAGCCGAACCTCGAGCCGAGCCCCGAGCCCGGCCGAGCCCAGAGCCCAGAGCCGAGCCTCGAGACGAGCCACGAGCACAACCTAGCACAGAGCCCAGATCCGAGCCTCGAGACGAGCCCCGAGCACAGCCGAGCACAGAGCCCAGAGCCGAGCCTCGAGACGAGACCGAGACATTCCCCAAGCCCAGCCTAGAGCCGAGGCGAGCCGAGTCCAGAGCCGAACCCTGATCCGAGCCCCGAGCCCAGCCTAGAGACGAGCCGAGCCCAGAGCCCAGCCTAGAGGAGAGCCCAGAGGCGAGTATCGAGCCGAGCCTCGAGCCGAGCCCCGAGCCCAGAGCGGAGCCTCGAGAAGAGCCCCGAGACAATCCCCAAGCCCAGCCTAGAGCCGAGGCGAGCCGAGTCCAGAGCCGAACCCAGATCCGAGCCCCGAGCCAAGCCGAGAGCCGAGCCGAAGCCAGAGCCCAGCCTAGAGCCGAGCCCAGAGCCGAGCCTCGAGCCGAGCCCCGAGCCCAGCCGAGCACAGAGCCCAGAGCCGAGCCTCAAGACGAGCCCCGAGACAATCCCCAAGCCCAGTCTAGAGCCGAGGCGAGCCGAGTCCAGAGCCGAACAGAGAGCCGAGCCTCGAGCCCAGCCTAGAGCCGAGCCGAGTCCAGAGCCGAACCCAGATCCGAGCCCCGAGCCCAGCCTAGAGCCGAGCCGAGCCCAGAGTCGGGCGCGATCTGAGCTACGATCCGAGCCAAGAGCAGAGACGATCCCTGAGCCCAGCCCAAAGCCGAGAGCAGACAAGCCCAGAGCCGAGCCTCGAGCCCAGCCTAGAGCCGAGTCCAGAGCCGAACCCAAAGCCGAGCCTCGAGCCAAGCCCCGAGCCCAGCCGAGCACAGAGCCGAGCCTCGACAGGAGCCCCGAGACAATCCCCAAGCCCAGCCTAGATCCGAGGCGAGCCGAGTCCAGAGCCGAACCCAGATCCGAGCCCCGAGCCCGGCCTAGATCCGAGCCGAGCCCGGAGCCCAGCCTAGAGCCGAGCCCTGAGCCGAGCCTCGAGCCGATCCCCGAGCCCAGCCGAGCACAGAGCCCAGAGCCGAGCCTCGAGACGAGCCCCGAGACAATACCCAAGCCCAGCCTAGAGCCGAGGCGAGCCGAGTCCAGAGCCAAAGTCAGATCCGAGCCCCAAGCCCAGCCTAGAGCAGAGCCGAGCCCAGAGGCCAGCCTAGAGGCGAGCCCAGAGCCGAGTATCGACCCGAGCCTCGAGCCGAGCCTCGATCCGAGCCCCGAGCCCAGAGCCGAGCCTCGAGACGAGCCCCGAGACAATCCCCAAGCCCAGCCTAGAGCCGAGGCGAGCCGAGTCCAGAGCCGAAGGGAGATCAGAGCCCCGAGCCCATCCTAGAGCCGAGCCGAGTCCAGAGCCGAGGTACGAGCGCAGCCTAGAGCCGAGTAGAGAGCCGAGCGCAGAGCCGAGCCTCGAGCCGAGCCCTGAGCCCAGCCGAGCACAGAGCCCATATCCGAGCCTCGAGACGAGCCCCGAGACAATCCCCAATCCCAGACTAGATCCGAGGCGAGCCGAGTCCAGAGCCGAACCCAGATCCGAGCCCCGAGCGCAGCCTAGAGCCGAGCCGAACCCAGAGCATAGCCTAGAGCCGAGCCCAGCGCCGAGCATCGAGCCGAGCCCCGAGCCCAGCCGAGCACAGAGCCCAGAGCCGAGCCTCGAGACGAGCCCCTAGACAATCCCCAAGCCCAGCCTAGAGCCGAGGCGAGCCGAGTCCAGAGCGAAAGCGAGATCAGAGCCCCGAGCCCAGCCTAGAGCCGAGCCGAGTCCAAAGCCGAGGTACGAGCGTAGCCCAGAGCCGAGTAGAGAGCCGAGCCCAGAGCCGAGCCTCGAGCCGAGCCCCGAGCACAGCCGAGCACAGAGCCCAGATCCGAGCCTCGAGACGAGCCCCGAGACAATCCCCAAGCCCAGCCTAGAGCCGAGGCGAGTCGAGTCCAGAGCCGAACCCAGTTCCGAGCCCCGAGCCCATCCTAGAGCCGAGGCGAGCCGAGTCCAGAGCCGAACCCAGATCCGAGCCCCGAGCCCAGCCGAGAGCCGAGCCGAAGCCAGAGCCCAGCCTAGAGCCGAGCCCAGAGCCGAGCCTCGAGCCGAGCCCCGAGCCCAGCCGAGCCCCGAGCCCAGAGCCGAGCCTCGAGACGAGCCCCGAGACAATCCCCAAGCCCAGCTTAGAGCCGAGGCGAGCCGAGTCCAGAGCCGAACCCAGATCCGAGCAACGAGCCCAGCCAAGAGCCGAGCCGAGCCCAGAGCCGAGCCCAGAGTCGGGCGCGATCTGAGCCTCGAGCCGGGCCAAGAGCAGAGCCGATCCCTGAGCCCAGCCCAAAGCCGAGAGCAGACAAGCCCAGAGCCGAGCCTCGAGCCCAGCCTAGAGCCGAGTCCAGAGCCGAGCCCAGAGCCGAGCCTCGAGCCGAGCCCCGAGCCCAGGCGAGCACAGAGCCCGGAGCCGAGCCTCGAGACGAGCCCCGAGACAATCCCCAAGCCCAGCCTAGAGCCGAGGCGAGCCGAGTCCAGAGCCGAACCCAGATCCGAGCCCCGAGCCCAGCCTAGAGCCGAGCCGAGCCCGGAGCCCAGCCTAGAGCCGAGCCCTGAGCCGAGCCCCGAGCCGAGCCCCGAGCCCAGCCGAGCACAGAGCCGAGCCCAGAGTCGGGCGCGAGCTGAGCCTCGAGCCTAGCCAAGAGCAGAGCCGACCATTTGCCCAGCCCAAAGCCGAGAGCAGACAATTACAGAGCCGAGACTCGAGCCCAGCCTAGAGCCGATCCGAGTCCAAAGCCGAGCCCTGAGCCGAGCCTCGAGCCGAGCCCCGAGCCCAGCCGAGGACCGAGCCCAGAGCCGAGCCTCGAGACGAGCCCCGAGACAATCCCCAAGCCCAGCCTAGAGCCGAGGCGAGCCGAGTCCAGAGCCGAACCGAGATCCGAGCCTCGAGCCCAGCTTAGAACCGAGTCCAGAGCCGAGCCCAGAGCCGAGCCTCGAGCCGAGCCCCGAGCCCAACCGAGCACAGAGCCCAGAGCCGAGCCTCGACACGAGCCACGAGACAATCCCCAAGCCCAGCCTAGAGCCGAGGCGAGCCGAGTCCAGAGCCGAACCCAGATCCGAGCCCCAAGCCCAGCCGAGAGCCGAGCCGAAGCCAGAGCCCAGCCTAGAGCCGAGCCCAGAGCCGAGCCTCGAGCCGAGCCCCGAGCCCAGCCGAGCCCCGAGCCCAGAGCCGAGCCTCGAGACGAGCCCCGAGACAATCCCCAAGCCCAGCTTAGAGCCGAGGCGAGCCGAGTCCAGAGCCGAACCCAGATCCGAGCCCCGAGCCCAGCCTAGAGCCGAGCCGAGCCCGGAGCCCAGCCTAGAGCCGAGCCCTGAGCCGAGCCTCGAGCCGAGCCCCGAGCCCAGCCGAGCACAGAGCCCAGAGCCGAGCCTCGAGACGAGCCCCGAGACAATACCCAAGCCCAGCCTAGAGCCGAGGCGAGCCGAGTCCAGAGCCGAAGTCAGATCCGAGCCCCAAGCCCAGCCTAGAGCAGAGCCGAGCCCAGAGGGCAGCCTAGAGGCGAGCCCAGAGCCGAGTATCGACCCGAGCCTCGAGCCGAGCCCCGAGCCCAGAGCCGAGCCTCGAGACGAGCCCCGAGACAATCCCCAAGCCCAGCCTAGAGCCGAGGCGAGCCGAGTCCAGAGCCGAAGGGAGATCAGAGCCCCGAGCCCATCCTAGAGCCGAGCCGATTCCAGAGCCGAGGTACGAGCGCAGCCTAGAGCCGAGTAGAGAGCCGAGCGCAGAGCCGAGCCTCGAGCCGAGCCCCGAGCCCAGCCGAGCACAGAGCCCATATCCGAGCCTCGAGACGAGCCCCGAGACAATCCCCAATCCCAGACTAGATCCGAGGCGAGCCGAGTCCAGAGCCGAACCCAGATCCGAGCCCCGAGCGCAGCCTAGAGCCGAGCCGAACCCAGAGCATAGCCTAGAGCCGAGCCCAGCGCCGAGCATCGAGCCGAGCCCCGAGCCCAGCCGAGCACAGAGCCCAGAGCCGAGCCTCGAGACGAGCCCCGAGACAATCCCCAAGCCCAGCCTAGAGCCGAGGCGAGCCGAGTCCAGAGCGAAAGCGAGATCAGAGCCCCGAGCCCAGCCTAGAGCCGAGCCGAGTCCAGAGCCGAGGTACGAGCGTAGCCCAGAGCCGAGTAGAGAGCCGAGCCCAGAGCCGAGCCTCGAGCCGAGCCCCGAGCACAGCCGAGCACAGAGCCCAGATCCGAGCCTCGAGAAGAGCCCCGAGACAATCCCCAAGCCCAGCCTAGAGCCGAGGCGAGTCGAGTCCAGAGCCGAACCCAGTTCCGAGCCCCGAGCCCATCCTAGAGCCGAGGCGAGCCGAGTCCAGAGCCGAACCCAGATCCGAGCCCCGAGCCCAGCCGAGAGCCGAGCCGAAGCCAGAGCCCAGCCTAGAGCCGAGCCCAGACCCGAGCCTCGAGCCGAGCCCCGAGCCCAGCCGAGCCCCGAGCCCAGATCCGAGCCTCGAGACGAGCCCCGAGACAATCCCCAAGCCCAGCTTAGAGCCGAGGCGAGCCGAGTCCAGAGCCGAACCCAGATCCGAGCAACGAGCCCAGCCAAGAGCCGAGCCGAGCCCAGAGCCGAGCCCAGAGTCGGGCGCGATCTGAGCCTCGAGCCGGGCCAAGAGCAGAGCCGATCCCTGAGCCCAGCCCAAAGCCGAGAGCAGACAAGCCCAGAGCCGAGCCTCGAGCCCAGCCTAGAGCCGACTCCAGAGCCGAGCCCAGAGCCGAGCCTCGAGCCGAGCCCCGAGCCCAGGCGAGCACAGAGCCCGGAGCCGAGCCTCGAGACGAGCCCCGAGACAATCCCCAAGACCAGCCTAGAGCCGAGGCGAGCCGAGTCCAGAGCCGAACCCAGATCCGAGCCCCGAGCCCAGCCTAGAGCCGAGCCGAGTCCAAAGCCGAGCCCTGAGCCGAGCCTCGAGCCGAGCCCCGAGCCCAGCCGAGGACCGAGCCCAGAGCCGAGCCTCGAGACGAGCCCCGAGACAATCCCCAAGCCCAGCCTAGAGCCGAGGCGAGCCGAGTCCAGAGCCGAACCGAGATCCGAGCCTCGAGCCAAGCCGAGAGCGAGCCGAAGCCAGAGCCCAGCCTACAGCCGAGCCCCGAGCCGAGCCTCTAGCCGAGCCCCGAGCCCAGCCGAGCACCGAGCCCAGAGCCGAGCCTCAAGACGAGCCCCGAGACAATCCCCAAGCCCAGTCTAGAGCCGAGGCGAGCCGAGTCCAGAGCCGAACAGAGAGCCGAGCCTCGAGCCCAGCCTAGAGCCGAGCCGAGTCCAGAGCCGAGCCCTGAGCCGAGCCTCGAGCCGAGCCCCGAGCCCAGCCGAGCCCAGAGCCCAGAGCCGAGCCTCGAGACGAGCCCCGAGACAATCCCCAAGCCCAGCCTAGAGCCGAGGCGAGCCGAGTCCAGAGCCGAACCCAGATCCGAGCCCCGAGCCCAGCCTAGAGCCGAGCCGAGCCCAGAGCATAGCCTAGAGCCGAGCCCAGCGCCGAGCATCGAGCCGAGCCCCGAGCCCAGCCGAGCACAGAGCCCAGAGCCGAGCCTCGAGACGAGCCCCGAGACAATCCCCAAGCCCAGCCTAGAGCCGAGGCGAGCCGAGTCCAGAGCGAAAGCGAGATCAGAGCCCCGAGCCCAGCCTAGAGCCGAGCCGAGTCCAGAGCCGAGGTACGAGCGTAGCCCAGAGCCGAGTAGAGAGCCGAGCCCAGAGCCGAGCCTCGAGCCGAGCCCCGAGCACAGCCGAGCACAGAGCCCAGATCCGAGCCTCGAGACGAGCCCCGAGACAATCCCCAAGCCCAGCCTAGAGCCGAGGCGAGTCGAGTCCAGAGCCGAACCCAGTTCCGAACCCCGAGCCCATCCTAGAGCCGAGGCGAGCCGAGTCCAGAGCCGAACCCAGATCCGAGCCCCGAGCCCAGCCGAGAGCCGAGCCGAAGCCAGAGCCCAGCCTAGAGCCGAGCCCAGAGCCGAGCCTCGAGCCGAGCCCCGAGACCAGCCGAGCCCCGAGCCCAGATCCGAGCCTCGAGACGAGCCCCGAGACAATCCCCAAGCCCAGCTTAGAGCCGAGGCGAGCCGAGTCCAGAGCCGAACCCAGATCCGAGCAACGAGCCCAGCCAAGAGCCGAGCCGAGCCCAGAGCCGAGCCCAGAGTCGGGCGCGATCTGAGCCTCGAGCCGGGCCAAGAGCAGAGCCGATCCCTGAGCCCAGCCCAAAGCCGAGAGCAGACAAGCCCAGAGCCGAGCCTCGAGCCCAGCCTAGAGCCGACTCCAGAGCCGAGCCCAGAGCCGAGCCTCGAGCCGAGCCACGAGCCCAGGCGAGCACAGAGCCCGGAGCCGAGCCTCGAGACGAGCCCCGAGACAATCCCCAAGCCCAGCCTAGAGCCGAGGCGAGCCGAGTCCAGAGCCGAACCCAGATCCGAGCCCCGAGCCCAGCCTAGAGCCGAGCCGAGCCCGGAGCCCAGCCTAGAGCCGAGCCCTGAGCCGAGCCCCGAGCCGAGCCCCGAGCCCAGCCGAGCACAGAGCCGAGCCCAGAGTCGGGCGCGAGCTGAGCCTCGAGCCTAGCCAAGAGCAGAGCCGACCATTTGCCCAGCCCAAAGCCGAGAGCAGACAATTACAGAGTCGAGACTCGAGCCCAGCCTAGAGCCGATCCGAGTCCAAAGCCGAGCCCTGAGCCGAGCCTCGAGCCGAGCCCCGAGCCCAGCCGAGGACCGAGCCCAGAGCCGAGCCTCGAGACGAGCCCCGAGACAATCCCCAAGCCCAGCCTAGAGCCGAGGCGAGCCGAGTCCAGAGCCGAACCGAGATCCGAGCCTCGAGCCAAGCCGAGAGCGAGCCGAACCAGAGCCCAGCCTACAGCCGAGCCCCGAGCCGAGCCTCGAGCCGAGCCCCGAGCCCAGCCGAGCACCGAGCCCAGAGCCGAGCCTCAAGACGAGCCCCGAGACAATCCCCAAGCCCAGTCTAGAGCCGAGGCGAGCCGAGTCCAGAGCCGAACAGAGAGCCGAGCCTCGAGCCCAGCCTAGAGCCGAGCCGAGTCCAGAGCCGAGCCCTGAGCCGAGCCTCGAGCCGAGCCCCGAGCCCAGCCGAGCCCAGAGCCCAGAGCCGAGCCGCGAGACGAGCCCCGAGACAATCCCCAAGCCCAGCCTAGAGCCGAGGCGAGCCGAGTCCAGAGCCGAACCCAGATCCGAGCCCCGAGCCCAGCCTAGAGCCGAGCCGAGCCCAGAGTCGGGCGCGATCTGAGCCTCGAGCCGAGCCAAGAGCAGAGACGATCCCTGAGCCCAGCCCAAAGCCGAGAGCAGAAAAGCCCAGAGCCGAGCCTCGAGCCCAGCCTAGAGCCGAGTCCAGAGCCGAGCCCAAAGCCGAGCCTCGAGCCAAGCCCCGAGCCAAGCCGAGCACAGAGCCCAGAGCCGAGCCTCGAGACGAGCCCCGAGACAATCCCCAAGCCCAGCCTAGATCCGAGGCGAGCCGAGTCCAGAGCCGAACCCAGATCCGAGCCCCGAGCCCAGCATAGAGCCGAGCCGAGCCCGGAGCCCAGCCTAGAGCCGAGCCCTGAGCCGAGCCTCGAGCCGAGCCCCGAGCCCAGCCGAGCACAGAGCCCAGAGCCGAGCCTCGAGACGAGCCCCGAGACAATACCCAAGCCCAGCCTAGAGCCGAGGCGAGCCGAGTCCAGAGCCGAAGCCAGATCCGAGCCCCAAGCCCAGCCTAGAGCCGAGCCGAGCCCAGAGGCCAGCCTAGAGGCGAGCCCAGAGCCGAGTATCGACCCGAGCCTCGAGCCGAGCCCCGAGCCCAGAGCCGAGCCTCGAGACGAGCCCCGAGACAATCCCCAAGCCCAGCCTAGATCCGAGGCGAGCCGAGTCCAGAGCCGAAGGGAGATCAGAGCCCCGAGCCCATCCTAGAGCCGAGCCGAGTCCAGAGCCGAGGTACGAGCGCAGCCTAGAGCCGAGTAGAGAGCCGAGCGCAGAGCCGAGCCTCGAGCCGAGCCCCGAGACAATCCCCAATCCCAGACTAGATCCGAGGCGAGCCGAGTCCAGAGCCGAACCCAGATCCGAGCCCCGAGCGCAGCCTAGAGCCGAGCCGAGCCCAGAGCATAGCCTAGAGCCGAGCCCAGCGCCGAGCATCGAGCCGAGCCCCGAGCCCAGCCGAGCACAGAGCCCAGAGCCGAGCCTCGAGACGAGCCCCGAGACAATCCCCAAGCCCAGCCTAGAGCCGAGGCGAGCCGAGTCCAGAGCGAAAGCGAGATCAGAGCCCCGAGCCCAGCCTAGAGCCGAGTCGAGTCCAGAGCCGAGGTACGAGCGTAGCCCAGAGCCGAGTAGAGAGCCGAGCCCAGAGCCGAGCCTCGAGCCGTGCCCCGAGCACAGCCGAGCACAGAGCCCAGATCCGAGCCTCGAGACGAGCCCCGAGACAATCCCCAAGCCCAGCCTAGAGCCGAGGCGAGTCGAGTCCAGAGCCGAACCCAGTTCCGAGCCCCGAGCCCATCCTAGAGCCGAGGCGAGCCGAGTCCAGAGCCGAACCCAGATCCGAGCCCCGAGCCCAGCCGAGATCCGAGCCGAAGCCAGAGCCCAGCCTAGAGCCGAGCCCAGAGCCGAGCCTCGAGCCGAGCCCCGAGCCCAGCCGAGCCCCGAGCCCAGAGCCGAGCCTCGAGACGAGCCCCGAGACAATCCCCAAGCCCAGCTTAGAGCCGAGGCGAGCCGAGTCCAGAGCCGAACCCAGATCCGAGCAACGAGCCCAGCCAAGAGCCGAGCCGAGTCCAGAGCCGAGCCCAGAGTCGGGCGCGATCTGAGCCTCGAGCCGGGCCAAGAGCAGAGCCGATCCCTGAGCCCAGCCCAAAGCCGAGAGCAGACAAGCCCAGAGCCGAGCCTCGAGCCCAGCCTAGAGCCGAGTCCAGAGCCGAGCCCAGAGCCGAGCCTCGAGCCGAGCCCCGAGCCCAGCCGAGCACAGAGCCCAGAGCCGAGCCTCGAGACGAGCCCCGAGACAATCCCCAAGCCCAGCCTAGAGCCGAGGCGAGCCGAGTCCAGAGAGAAAGCGAGATCAGAGCCCCGAGCCCAGCCAAGAGCCGAGCCGAGCCCAGAGCCGAGCCCAGAGTCGGGCGCGATCTGCGCCTCGAGCCGGGCCAAGAGCAGAGCCGATCCCTGAGCCCAGCCCAAAGCCGAGAGCAGACAAGCCCAGAGCCGAGCCTCGAGCCCAGCCTAGAGCCGAGTCCAGAGCCGAGCCCAGAGCCGAGCCTCGAGCCGAGCCCCGAGCCCAGGCGAGCACAGAGCCCGGAGCCGAGCCTCGAGACGAGCCCCGAGACAATCCCCAAGCCCAGCCTAGAGCCGAGGCGAGCCGAGTCCAGAGCCGAACCCAGATCCGAGCCCCGAGCCCAGCCTAGAGCCGAGCCGAGCCCGGAGCCCAGCCTAGAGCCGAGCCCTGAGCCGAACCCCGAGACGAGCCCCGAGCCCAGCCGAGCACAGAGCCGAGCCCAGAGTCGGGCGCGAGCTGAGCCTCGAGCCTAGCCAAGAGCAGAGCCGACCATTTGCCCAGCCCAAAGCCGAGAGCAGACAATTACAGAGTCGAGACTCGAGCCCAGCCTAGAGCCGATCCGAGTCCAAAGCCGAGCCCTGAGCCGAGCCTCGAGCCGAGCCCCGAGCCCAACCGAGGACCGAGCCCAGAGCCGAGCCTCGAGACGAGCCCCGAGACAATCCCCAAGCCCAGCCTAGAGCCGAGGCGAGCCGAGTCCAGAGCCGAACCGAGATCCGAGCCTCGAGCCAAGCCGAGAGCCGAGCCGAAGCCAGAGCCCAGCCTAGAGCCGAGCCCCGAGCCGAGCCTCGAGCCGAGCCCCGAGCCCAGCCGAGCACCGAGCCCAGAGCCGAGCCTCAAGACGAGCCCCGAGACAATCCCCAAGCCCAGTCTAGAGCCGAGGCGAGCCGAGTCCAGAGCCGAACAGAGAGCCGAGCCTCGAGCCCAGCCTAGAGCCGAGCCGAGTCCAGAGCCGAGCCCTGAGCCGAGCCTCGAGCCGAGCCCCGAGCCCAGCCGAGCCCAGAGCCCAGAGCCGAGCCTCGAGACGAGCCCCGAGACAATCCCCAAGCCCAGCCTAGAGCTGAGGCGAGCCGAGTCCAGAGCCGAACACAGATCCGAGCCCCGAGCCCAGCCTAGAGCCAAGCCGAGCCCAGAGTCGGGCGCGATCTGAGCCTCGAGCCGAGCCAAGAGCAGAGACGATCCCTGAGCCCAGCCCAAAGCCGAGAGCAGACAAGCCCAGAGCCGAGCCTCGAGCCCAGCCTAGAGCCGAGTCCAGAGCCGAGCCCAAAGCCGAGCCTCGAGCCAAGACCCGAGCCCAGCCGAGCACAGAGCCCAGAGCCGAGCCTCGAGAAGAGCCCCGAGACAATCCCCAAGCCCAGCCTAGATCCGAGGCGAGCCGAGTCCAGAGCCGAACCCAGATCCGAGCCCCGAGCCCAGCCTAGAGCCGAGCCGAGCCCGGACCCCAGCCTAGAGCCGAGCCCTGAGCCGAGCCTCGAGCCGAGCCCCGAGCCCAGCCGAGCACAGAGCCCAGAGCCGAGCCTCGAGACGAGCCCCGAGACAATACCCAAGCCCAGCCTAGAGCCGAGGCGAGCCGAGTCCAGAGCCGAACCAAGATCCGAGCCCCAAGCCCAGCCTAGAGCAGAGCCGAGCCCAGAGGCCAGCCTAGAGGCGAGCCCAGAGCCGAGTATCGACCCGAGCCTCGAGCCGAGCCCCGAGCCCAGAGCCGAGCCTCGAGACGAGCCCCGAGACAATCCCCAAGCCCAGCCTAGATCCGAGGCGAGCCGAGTCCAGAGCCGAAGCGAGATCAGAGCCCCGAGCCCAGCCTAGAGCCGAGCCGAGTCCAGAGCCGAGGTACGAGCGCAGCCCAGAGCCGAGTAGAGAGCCGAGCCCAGAGCCGAGCCTCGAGCCGAGCCCCGAGCACAGCCGAGCACAGAGCCCAGATCCGAACCTCGAGACGAGCCCCGAGACAATCCCCAAGCCCAGCCTAGAGCCGAGGCGAGTCGTGTCCAGAGCCGAACCCAGTTCCGAGCCCCGAGCCCATCCTAGAGCCGAGGCGAGCCGAGTCCAGAGCCGAACCCAGATCCGAGCCCCGAGCCCAGCCGAGAGCCGAGCCGAAGCCAGAGCCCAGCCTAGAGCCGAGCCCAGAGCTGAGCCTCGAGCCGAGCCCCGAGCCCAGCCGAGCCCCGAGCCCAGAGCCGAGCCTCGAGACGAGCCCCGAGACAATTCCCAAGCCCAGCTTAGAGCCGAGGCGAGCCGCGTCCAGAGCCGAACCCAGATCCGAGCAACGAGCCCAGCCAAGAGCCGAGCCGAGCCCAGAGCCGAGCCCAGAGTCGGGCGCGATCTGAGCCTCGAGCCGGGCCAAGAGCAGAGCCGATCCCTGAGCCCAGCCCAAAGCCGAGAGCAGACAAGCCCAGAGCCGAGCCTCGAGCCCAGCCTAGAGCCGAGTCCACAGCCGAGCCTAGAACCGAGCCCTGAGCTGAGCCTCGAGCCGAGCCCCGAGCCCGGCCGAGCCCAGAGCCCAGATCCGAGCCTCGAGACGAGCCCCGAGCACAGCCGAGCACAGAGCCCAGAGCCGAGCCTCGAGAAGAGCCCCGAAACAATCTCCAAGCCGAGCCTAGAGTCGAGGCGAGCCGAGTCCAGAGCCGAACCCAGATCCGAGCCCCGAGCCCAGCCTAGACCCGAGCCGAGTCCAGAGCCGAGCCCAGAGTCGGGCGCGATCTGAGCCTCGAGCCTACCCTAGAGCAGAGCCGATCATTGAGCCCAGCCCAAAGCCTAGAGCAGACAATTCCAGAGCCGAGCCTCGAGCCCATCCTAGAGCCGAGCCGAGTCCAGAGCCGAGCCCAGAGTCGGGCTAGATATGAGCCTCGAGCCGAGCCAAGAGCAGAGCCGATCATTGAGTCCAGCCCAAAGCCGAGAGAAGACAAGTCCAGAGCCGAGCCTCGATCCCAGCCTAGAGCCGAGTCCAGAGCCGAGCCCAGAGCCGAGCCTCGAGCCGAGCCCCGAGCCCAGGCGAGCACAGAGCCCGGAGCCGAGCCTCGAGACGAGCCCCGAGACAATCCCCAAGCCCAGCCTAGAGCCGAGGCGAGCCGAGCCCCGAGCCCAGCCGATCCCAGAGCCCAGAGCCGAGCCTCGAGACGAGCCCCGAGACAATCCCCAAGCCCAGCCTAGAGCCGAGGCGAGCCGAGTCCAGAGCCGAACCCAGATCCGAGCCCCGAGCCCAGCCTAGAGCCGAGCCGAGCCCGGAGCCCAGCCTAGAGCCGAGACCTGGGCCGAGCCTCGAGCCGAGCCCCGAGCCCAGCCGAGCACAGAGCCCAGAGCCGAGCCTCGAGACGAGCCGCGAGACAATCCCCAAGCCCAGCCTAGAGCCGAGGTGAGCCGAGTCCAGAGCCGATGCGAGATCAGACCCCTGAGCCCAGCCTAGAGCCGAGCCGAGTCCAGAGCCGAGGTACGAGCGCAGCCTAGAGCCGAGTAGAGAGCCGAGCCCAGAGCCGAGCCTCGAGCCGAGCCCCGAGCCCAGCCGAGTATAGAGCCCAGAGCCGAGCCTCGAGACGAGCCCCGAGACAATCCCCAAGCCCAGACTATTGCCGAGGCGAGCCGAGTCCAGAGCCGAACCCACATCCGAGCCCCGAGCCCATCCTAGAGCCAAGCCAAGTCCAGAGCCAAGCCCAGAGCCGAGACTCGAGCCTCGAGCCTCGAGCCGAGCCGCGAGCCCAGCCGAGCACAGAGCCCAGAGCCGAGCCTCGAGACGAGCCCCGATACAATCCCCAAGCCCAGCCTAGAGCCGAGGCGAGCCGAGTCCAGAGCCGAACCCAGATCAGAGCCCCGAGCCCAGCCTAGAGCCGAGCCGAGCCCGGAGCCCAGCCTAGAGCCGAGCCCTGAGCCGAGCCTCGAGCCGAGCCCCGAGCCCAGCGAGCCCAGAGCCCAGAGCCGAGCCTCGAGACGAGCCCCGAAACAATCCCCAAGCCCAGCCTAGAGCCGAGGCGAGCCGAGTCCAGAGCCGAACCCAGATCCGAGCCTCGAGCACAGCCTAGAGCCGAGCCGAGTCCACAGCCGAGCCTAGAACCGAGCACTGAGCTGAGCCTCGAGCCGAGCCCCGAGCCCGGCCGAGCCCAGAGCCCAGATCCGAGCCTCGAGACGAGCCCCGAGCACAGCCGAGCACAGAGCCCAGAGCCGAGCCTCGAGACGAGCCCCGAGACAATCCCCAAGCCCAGCCTAGAGCCGAGGCGAGACGAGTCCAGAGCCGAACCCTGATCCGAGCCCCAAGCCCAGCCTAGAGACGAGCCGAGCCCAGAGCCCAGCCTAGAGGAGAGCCCAGAGGCGAGTATCGAGCCGAGCCTCGAGCCGAGCCCCGAGCCCAGAGCCGAGCCTCGAGAAGAGCCCGGAGACAATCCCCAAGCCCAGTCTAGAGCCGAGGCGAGCCGAGTCCAGAGCCGAACAGAGAGCCGAGCCTCGAGCCCAGCCTAGAACCGAGCCGAGCCCAGAGCCGAGCCCAGAGGCGAGCCCAGAGCCGAGTATCGATCCGAGCCTCGAGCCGTGCCCCGAGCACAGAGCCGAGCCTCGAGACGAGCCCCGAGACAATCCCCAAGCCCAGCCTAGAGCCGAGGCGAGCCGAGTCCAGAGGCGAACCCAGATCCGAGCAACGAGCCCAGCCAAGAGCCGAGCCGAGCCCAGAGCCCAGCCCAGAGGCGAGCCCAGAGCCGAGTATCGATCCGAGCCTCGAGCCGTGCCCCGAGCACAGAGCCGAGCCTCGAGAAGAGCCCCGATGCAATCCCCAAGCCCAGCCTAGAGCCGAGGCGAGCCGAGTCCAGAGCCGAACCGAGATCTGAGCCCCGAGCCCAGCCGAGCACAGAGCCCAGAGCCGAGCCTCGAGACGAGCCCCGAGACAATCCCCAAGCCCAGCCTAGATCCGAGGCGAGCCGAGTCCAGAGCCGAACACAGATCCGAGCCCCGAGCCCATCCGAGAGCCGAGGCGAGCCGAGTCCAGAGCCGAACCCAGATCCGAGCCCCGAGCCCAGCCTAGAGCCGAGCCGAGGCCAGAGCCCAGCCTACAGCCGAGGCCAGAGCCGAGCCTCGACCCGAGCCCCGAGCCCAGCCGAGCCCCGAGCCCAGATCCGAGCCTCGAGACGAGCCCCGAGACAATCCCCAAGCCCAGCCTAGAGCCGAGGCGAGTCCAGAGCCGAGCCCAGAGTCGGGCGCGATCTGAGCCTCGAGCCGAGCCAAGAGCAGAGCCGATCCCTGAGCCCAGCCCAAAGCCGAGAGCAGACAAGCCCAGAGCCGAGCCTCGAGCCCAGCCTAGAGCCGAGTCCAGAGCCGAGCCCAGAGCCGAGCCTCGAGCCGAGCCCCGAGCCCAGCCGAGCACAGAGCCCAGAGCCGAGCCTCAAGACGAGCCCCGAGACAATCCCCAAGCCCAGCCTAGAGCCGAGGCGAGCCGAGTCCAGAGCCGAACCCAGATCCGAGCCCCGAGCCCAGCCTAGAGCCGAGCCGAGCCAGGAGCACAGCCTAGAGCCGAGCCCTGACCGAGCCTCGAGCCGAGCCCCGAGCCCAGCCGAGCACAGAGCCCAGAGCCGAGCCTCGAGACGAGCCCCGAAACAATCCCCAATCCCAGCCTAGAGCCGAGGCAAGCCGAGTCCAGAGCCGAACTCAGATCCGAGCCTCGAGCACAGCCTAGAGCCGAGCCGAGTCCAGAGCCGAGCCTAGAACCGAGCCCTGAGCTGAGCCTCGAGCCGAGCCCCGAGCCCGGCCGAGCCCAGAGCCCAGAGCCGAGCCTCGAGACGAGCCCCGAGCACAGCCTAGCACAGAGCCCAGATCCGAGCCTCGAGACGAGCCCCGAGCACAGCCGAGCACAGAGCCCAGAGCCGAGCCTCGAGACGAGCCCCGAGACAATCCCCAAGCCCAGCCTAGAGCCGAGGCGAGCCGAGTCCAGAGCCGAACCCTGATCCGAGCCCCGAGCCCAGCCTAGAGACGAGCCGAGCCCAGAGCCCAGCCTAGAGGAGAGCCCATAGGCGAGTATCGAGCCGAGCCTCGAGCCGAGCCCCGAGCCCAGAGCGGAGCCTCGAGAAGAGCCCCGAGACAATCCCCAAGCCCAGCCTAGAGCCGAGGCGAGCCGAGTCCAGAGCCGAACCCAGATCCGAGACCCGAGCCCAGCCGAGAGCCGAGCCGAAGCCAGAGACCAGCCTAGAGCCGAGCCCAGAGCCGAGCCTCGAGCCGAGCCCCGAGCCCAGCCGAGCCCCGAGCCCAGAGCCGAGCCTCGAGACGAGCCCCGAGACAATCCCCAAGCCCAGTCTAGAGCCGAGGCGAGCCGAGTCCAGAGCCGAACAGAGAGCCGAGCCTCGAGCCCAGCCTAGAGCCGAGCCGAGTCCAGAGCCGAACCCAGATCCGAGCCCCGAGCCCAGCCTAGAGCCGAGCCGAGCCCGGAGCCCAGCCTAGAGCCGAGCCCAGAGCCGAGCCTCGAGCCGAGCCCCGAGCCCAGCCGAGCACAGAGCCCGGAGCCGAGCCTCGAGAGGAGCCCCGAGACAATCCCAAGCCCAGCCTAGAGCCGAGGCGAGCCGAGTCCAGAGCCGAAGCGAGATCAGAGCCCCGAGCCCAGCCTAGAGCCGAGCCGAGTCCAGAGCCGAGATACGAGCGCAGCCTAGAGCCGAGTAGAGAGCTGAGCCCTGACCCGAGCCTCGAGCCGAGCCCCGAACCCAGCCGAGCACAGAGCCCATAGCCGAGCCTCAAGACGAGCCCCGAGACAATCCCCAAGCCCAGCCTAGAGCCGAGGCGAGCCGAGTCCAGAGCCGAACCCAGATCCGAGCCCCGAGCCCAGCCTAGAGCCGAGCCGAGCCCGGAGTCCAGCTTAGAGCCGAGCCCAGCGCCGAGCCTCGAGCCGAGCCCCGAGCCCAGCCGAGCCCAGAGCACAGATCCGAGCCTCGAGCTGAGCCCCAAGCCCAGCCGAGCACAGAGCCCAGAGCCGAGCCTCGAGACGAGCCCCTAGACAATCCCCAAGCTCAGCCTAGAGCCGAGGCGAGCCGAGTCCAGAGCGAAAGCGAGATCAGAGCCCCGAGCCCAGCCTAGAGCCGAGCCGAGTCCAGAGCCGAGGTACGAGCGTAGCCCAGAGCCGAGTAGAGAGCCGAGCCCAGAGCCGAGCCTCGAGCCGAGCCCCGAGCACAGCCGAGCACAGAGCCCAGATCCGAGCCTCGAGACGAGCCCCGAGACAATCCCCAAGCCCAGCCTAGAGCCGAGGCGAGTCGAGTCCAGAGCCGAACCCAGTTCCGAGCCCCGAGCCCATCCTAGAGCCGAGGCGAGCCGAGTCCAGAGCCGAACCCAGATCCGAGCCCCGAGCCCAGCCGAGAGCCGAGCCGAAGCCAGAGCCCAGCCTAGAGCCGAGCCCAGAGCCGAGCCTCGAGCCGAGCCCCGAGCCCAGCCGAGCCCCGAGCCCAGAGCCGAGCCTCGAGACGAGCCCCGAGACAATCCCCAAGCCCAGCTTAGAGCCGAGGCGAGCCGAGTCCAGAGCCGAACCCAGATCCGAGCAACGAGCCCAGCCAAGAGCCGAGCCGAGCACAGAGCCGAGCCCAGAGTCGGGCGCGATCTGAGCCTCGAGCCGGGCCAAGCGCAGAGCCGATCCCTGAGCACAGCCCAAAGCCGAGAGCAGACAAGCCCAGAGCCGAGCCTCGAGCCCAGCCTAGAGCCGAGTCCAGAGCCGAGCCCAGAGCCGAGCCTCGAGCCGAGCCCCGAGCGCAGGCGAGCACAGAGCCCGGAGCCGAGCCTCGAGACGAGCCCCGAGACAATCCCCAAGCCCAGCCTAGAGCCGAGGCGAGCCGAGTCCAGGGCCGAACCCAGATCCGAGCCCCGAGCCCAGCCTAGAGCCGAGCCGAGTCCAGAGCCGAGGTACGAGCGCAGCCTAGAGCCGAGTAGAGAGCTGAGCCCTGACCCGAGCCTCGAGCCGAGCCCCGAACCCAGCCGAGCACAGAGCCCATAGCCGAGCCTCAAGACGAGCCCCGAGACAATCCCCAAGCCCAGCCTAGAGCCGAGGCGAGCCGAGTCCAGAGCCGAACCCAGATCCGAGCCCCGAGCCCAGCCTAGAGCCGAGCCGAGCCCGGAGTCCAGCTTAGAGCCGAGCCCAGCGCCGAGCCTCGAGCCGAGCCCCGAGCCCAGCCGAGCCCAGAGCCCAGATCCGAGCCTCGAGCCGAGCCCCGAGCCCAGCCGAGCACAGAGCCCAGAGCCGAGCCTCGAGAAGAGCCCCGAGACAATCCCCAAGCCCAGCCTAGAGCCGAGGCGAGCCGAGTCCAGAGCCGAACCCAGATCCGAGCCCCGAGCCCAGCCTAGAGCCGAGCCGAAGCCAGAGCCCAGCCTAGAGCCGAGCCCAGAGCCGAGCCTCGAGCCGAGCCCCGAGCCCAGCCGAGCCCCGAGCCCAGAGCCGAGCCTCGAGACGAGCCCCGAGACAATCTCCAAGCCCAGCTTAGAGCCGAGGCGAGCCGAGTCCAGAGCCGAACAGAGAGCCGAGCCTCGAGCCCAGCCTAGAGCCGAGTCGAGTCCAGAGCCGAACACAGATCCGAGCCCCGAGCCCAGCCTAGAGCCGAGCCGAGCCCGGAGCCCAGCCTAGAGCCAAGCCCTGAGCCGAGCCTCGAGCCGAGCCCCGAGCCCGGCCGAGCCCAGAGCCCAGAGCCGAGCCTCGAGACGAGCCCCGAGCACAGCCTAGCACAGAGCCCAGATCCGAGCCTCGAGACGAGCCCCGAGCACAGCCGAGCAGAGAGCCCAGAGCCGAGCCTCGAGACGAGCCCCGAGACAATCCCCAAGCCCAGCCTAGAGCCGAGGCGAGCCGAGTCCAGAGCCGAACCCTGATCCGAGCCCGGAGCCCAGCCTAGAGACGAGCCGAGCCCAGAGACCAGCCTAGAGGAGAGCCCAGAGGCGAGTATCGAGCCGAGCCTCGAGCCGAGCCCCGAGCCCAGACCCGAGCCTCGAGACGAGCCCCGAGACAATCCCCAATCCCAGCCTAGAGCCGAGGCGAGCCGAGTCCTGAGCCGAACCCAGATCCGAGCCCCGAGCCCAGCCGAGAGCCGAGCCGAAGCCAGAGCCCAGCCTAGAGCCGAGCCCAGAGCCGAGCCTCGAGCCGAGCCCCGAGCCCAGCCGAGCCCCGAGCCCAGAGCCGAGCCTCGAGACGAGCCCCGAGACAATCCCCAAGCCCAGTCTAGAGCCGAGGCGAGCCGAGTCCAGAGCCGAACAGAGAGCCGAGCCTCGAGCCCAGCCTAGAGCCGAGCCGAGTCCAGAGCCGAGCCCTGAGCCGAGCCTCGAGCCGAGCCCCGAGCCCAGCCGAGCCCAGAGCCCAGAGCCGAGCCTCGAGACGAGCCCCGAGACAATCCCCAAGCCCAGCCTAGAGCCGAGGCGAGCCGAGTCCAGAGCCGAACCGAGATCCGAGCCCCGAGACCAGCCTAGAGCCGAGCCGAGCCCAGAGTCGGGCGCGATCTGAGCCTCGAGCCGAGCCAAGAGCAGAGCCGATCCCTGAGCCCAGCCCAAAGCCGAGAGCAGACAAGCCCAGAGCCGAGCCTCGAGCCCAGCCTAGAGCCGAGTCCAGAGCCGAGCCCAAAGCCGAGCCTCGAGCCAAGCCCCGAGCCCAGCCGAGCACAGAGCCCAGAGCCGAGCCTCGAGACGAGCCCCGAGACAATCCCCAAGCCCAGCCTAGAGCCGAGGCGAGCCGAGTCCAGAGCCGAACCGAGATCTGAGCCTCGAGCCCAGCTTAGAACCGAGTCCAGAGCCGAGCCCAGAGCAAGCCTCGAGCCGAGCCCCGCGCCCAGCCGAGCACAGAGCCCAGAGCCGATCCTCGAGACGAGCCCCGAGACAATCCCCAAGCCCAGCCTAGAGCCGAGGCGAGCCTAGTCCAGAGCTGAACCCAGATCCGAGCCCCGAGCCCAGCCGAGAGCCGAGCCGAAGCCAGAGCCCAGCCTAGAGCCGAGCCCAGAGCCGAGCCTCGAGCCGAGCCCCGAGCCCAGCCGAGCCCCGAGCCCAGAGCCGAGCCTCGAGCCCAGCCTAGAGCCGATCCGAGTCCAGAGCCGAGCCCAGAGCCGAGCCTCGAGCCGAGCCCCGAGCCCAGCCGAGCACAGAGCCCAGAGCCGAGCCTCGAGACGAGCCCCGAAACAATCCTCAAGCCGAGCCTAGAGTCGAGGCGAGCTGAGTCCAGAGCCGAACCCAGATCCGAGCCCCGAGCACATCCTAGAGCCGAACGGAGTCCAGAGCCGAGCCCAGAGTGGGGCGCGAGCTGAGACTCGAGCCGAGCCAAGAGCAGAGCCGATCATTGAGCCCAGACCAAAGCCGAGAGCAGACAAGTCCAGAGCCGAGCCTCGAGCCCAGCCTAGAGCCGAGTGCAGAGCCGAGCCCAGAGCAGAGCCTCGAGACGAGCCCCGAGACTATCCCCAAGCCCACCCTAGAGCCGAGGCGAGCCTAGTCCAGAGCCGAACCCAGATCCGAGCCCCGAGCCCAGCCTAGAGCCGAGCCGAGCCCAGAGCTGAGCCCAGAGTCGGGCGCGATCTGAGCCTCGAACCGAGCCAAGAGCAGAGCCGATCCCTGAGCATAGCCCAAATCCGAGAGCAGACAAGTCCAGAGCCGAGCCTCGAGCCCAGCCTACAGCCGAGTCCAGAGCAGAGCCCTGAGCCCAGAGCCTCGAGCCGAGCCCCGAGCCCAGCCGAGCACAGAGCCCAGAGCCGAGCCTCAAGACGAGCCCCGAGACAATCCCCAAGCCCAGCCTAGAGCCGAGGCGAGCCGAGTCCAGAGCCGAAACAAGATCCGAGCCCCGAGCCCAGCCGAGAGCAGAGCCGAGCCCGGAGCCCAGCCTAGAGCCGAGCCCTGAGCCGAGCCTCGAGCCGAGTCCCGAGCCCAGCCGAGCACAGAGCCCAGAGCCGAGCCTCGAGACGAGCCCCGAAACTATCCCCAAGCCCAGCCTAGAGCCGAGGCAAGCCGAGTCCAGAGCCGAACCCAGATCCGAGCCTCGAGCAAAGCCTAGAGCCGAGCCGAGTCCAGAGCCGAGCCTAGAGCCGAGCCCTGAGATGAGCCTCGAGCCGAGCCCCGAGCCCGGCCGAGCACAGAGCCCAGAGCCGAGCCTCGAGCCGAGCCCCGAGCACAGCCTAGCACAGAGCCCAGATCCGAGCATCGAGACGAGCCACGAGCACAGCCGAGCACAGAGCCCAGAGCCGAGCCTCGAGACGAGCCCCGAGACAATCCCCAAGCCCAGCCTAGAGCCGAGGCGAGCCGCGTCCAGAGCCGAACCCTGATCCGAGCCCGGAGCCCAGCCTAGAGACGAGCCGAGCCCAGAGCCCAGCCTAGAGGAGAGCCCAGAGGCGAGTATCGAGCCGAGCCTCGAGCCGAGCCCCGAGCCCAGAGCCGAGCCTCGAGACGAGCCCCGAGACAATCCCCAAGCCCAGCCTAGAGCCGAGGCGAGCCGAGTCCAGAGCCGAACCCAGATCCGAGCCCCGAGCCCAGCCGAGAGCCGAGCCGAAGCCAGAGCCCAGCCTAGAGCCGAGCCCAGAGCCGAGCCTCGAGCCGAGCCCCGAGCCCAGCCGAGCCCCGAGCCCAGAGCCGAGCCTCGAGACGAGCCCCGAGACAATCCCCAAGCCCAGTCTAGAGCCGAGGCGAGCCGAGTCCAGAGCCGAACAGAGAGCCGAGCCTCGAGCCCAGCCTAGAGCCGAGCCGAGTCCAGAGCCGAACCCAGATCCGAGCCCCGAGCCCAGCCTAGAGCCGAGCCGAGCCCGGAGCCCAGCCTAGAGCCGAGCCCTGAGCCGAGCCTCGAGCCGAGCCCCGAGCCCGGCCGAGCGCAGAGCCCAGAGCCGAGCCTCGAGCCGAGCCCCGAGCACAGCCTAGCACAGAGCCCAGATCCGAGCCTCGAGACGAGCCCCGAGCACAGCCGAGCACAGAGCCCAGAGCCGAGCCTCGAGAAGAGCCCCAAGACAATCCCCAAGCCCAGCCTAGAGCCGAGGCGAGCCGAACCCAGATCCGAGCCCCGAGCCCAGCCGAGAGCCGAGCCGAAGCCAGAGCCCAGCCTAGAGCCGAGCCCAGAGCCGAGCCTCGAGCCGAGCCCCGAGCACAGCCGAGCCCCGAGCCCAGAGCCGAGCCTCGAGAAGAGCCCCGAGACAATCCCCAAGTCCAGTCTAGAGCCGAGGCGAGCCGAGTCCAGAGCCGAACAGAGAGCCGAGCCTCGAGCCCAGCCTAGAGCCGAGCCGAGTCCAGAGCCGAGCCCTGAGCCGAGCCTCGAGCCGAGCCCCGAGCCCAGCCGAGCCCCGAGCCAAGAGCCGAGCCTCGAGACGAGCCCCGAGACAATCCCCAAGCCCAGCCTAGAGCCGAGGCGAGCCGAGGACAGAGCCGAACCCAGATCCCAGCCCCGAGCCCAGCCTAGAGCCGAGCCGAGCCCAGAGTATAGCCTAGAGCCGAGCCCAGCGCCGAGCCTCGAGCCGAGCCCCGAGCCCAGCCGAGCCCAGAGCCCAGATACGAGCCTCGAGACGAGCCCCGAGAACAGCCTAGCAGAGAGCCCAGATCCGAGCCTCGAGCCGAGCCCCGAGCCCAGCCGAGCTCAGAGCCCAGAGCCGAGCCTCGAGAAGAGCCCCGAGACAATCCCCAAGCCCAGCCTAGAGCCGAGGCGAGCCGAGGCCAGAGCCGAACCCAGATCCGAGCCCCGAGCCCAGCCGAGAGCCGAGCCGAAGCCAGAGACCAGCCTAGAGCCGAGCCCAGAGCCGAGCCTCGAGCCGATCCCCGAGCCCAGCCGAGCACAGAGCCCAGAGCCGAGCCTCGAGACGAGCCCCGAGACAATCCCCAAGCCCAGCCTAGAGCCGAGGCGAGCCGAGTCAAGAGCCGAACCCAGATCCGAGCCTCGAGCCCAGCCGAGAGCCGAGCCGAAGCCAGAGCCCAGCCTAGAGCCGAGCCCAGAGCCGAGCCTCGAGCCGAGACCCGAGCCCAGCCGAGCGCAGAGCCCAGAGCCGAGCCTCGAGACGAGCCCCGAGACAATCCCCAAGCCCAGTCTAGAGCCGAGGCGAGCCGAGTCCAGAGCCGAACCCAGATCCGAGCAACGAGCCCAGCCTAGAGCCGAGCCGAGCCCAGAGTCGGGCGCGACCTGAGCCTGGAGCCGAGCCAAGAGCAGAGACGATCCCTGAGCCCAGCCCAAAGCCGAGAGCAGACAAGCCCAGAGCCGAGCCTCGAGCCCAGCCTAGAGCCGAGCACAGAGCCGAGCCTCGAGCCGAGCCCCGAGCCCAGCCGAGCCCCGAGCCCAGAGCCGAGCCTCGAGACGAGCCCCGAGACAATCCCCAAGCCCAGCCTAGAGCCGAGGCGAGCCGAGTCCAGAGCCGAACCCAGATCCGAGCCCCGAGCCCAGCCGAGAGCCGAGCCGAAGCCAGAGCCCAGCCGAGCCCCGAGCCCAGAGCCGAGCCTCGAGCCGAGCCCCGAGCCCGGCCGAGCACAGAGCCCAGAGCCGAGCCTCGAGACGAGCGCCGAGACAATCCCCAAGCCCAGCCTAGAGCCGAGGCGAGCCCAGAGCCCAGCCTAGAGGAGAGCCCAGAGCCGAGTATCGAGCCGAGCCTCGAGCCGAGCCCCGACCCCAGAGCCGAGCCTCGAGAAGAGCCCCGAGACAATCCCCAAGCCCAGCCTAGAGCCGAGGCGAGCCGAGTCCAGAGCCGAACCGAGATCCGAGTCCCGAGCCCAGCCTAGAGCCGAGACGAGTCCAGAGCCGAGCCCAGAGTGGGGCGCGACCTGAGCCTCGAGCCGAGCCAAGAGTAGAGCCGATCCCTGAGCTCAGCCCAAAGCCGAGAGCAGACAAGCCCAGAGCCGAGCCTCGAGCCCAGCCTAGAACCTAGTCCAGAGCGGAGCCCAGAGCCGAGCCTCGAGCCGAGACCCGAGCCCAGCCGAGCACAGAGCCCAGAGCCGAGCCTCGAGACGAGCCCCGAGACAATCCCCAAGCCCAGAGTAGAGCCGAGGCGAGCCGAGTCCAGAGCCGAACCCAGATCCGAGCTCCGAGCCCAGCCGAGAGCCGAGCCGAAGCCAGAGCCCAGCCTAGAGCCGAGCCCAGAGCCGAGCCTCGAGCCGAGCCCCGAGCCCAGCCGAGCCCCGAGCCCAGAGCCGAGCCTCGAGACGAGCCCCGAGACAATCCCCAATCCCAGCCTAGAGCCAAGGCGAGCCGAGTCCAGAGCCGAACCGAGATCCGAGCCTCGAGCACAGCCTAGAACCGAGTCCAGAGCCGAGCCCAGAGCCGAGCCTCGAGCCGAGCCCCGAGCCCAACCGAGTATAGAGCCCAGAGCCGAGCCTCGAGACGAGCCCCGATGCAATCCCCAAGCCCAGCCTAGAGCCGAGGCGAGCCGAGTACAGAGCCGAACCGAGATCTGAGCCCCGAGCCCAGCCGAGCACAGAGCCCAGAGCCGAGCCTCGAGCCGAGCCCCGAGACAATCCCCAAGCCCAGCCTAGATCCGAGGCGAGCCGAGTCCAGAGCCGAACCCAGATCCGAGCCCCGAGCCCATCCTAGAGCCGAGGCGAGCCGAGTCCAGAGCCGAACCCAGATCCGAGCCCCGAGCCCAGCCTAGAGCCGAGCCGAGGCCAGAGCCCAGCCTACAGCCGAGGCCAGAGCCGAGCCTCGACCCGAGCCCCGAGCCCAGCCGAGCCCCGAGCCCAGATCCGAGCCTCGAGACGAGCCCCGAGACAATCCCCAAGCCCAGCCTAGAGCCGAGGCGAGTCCAGAGCCGAGCCCAGAGTCGGACGCGATCTGAGCCTCGAGCCGAGCCAAGAGCAGAGCCGATCCCTGAGCCCAGCCCAAAGCCGAGAGCAGACAAGCCCAGAGCCGAGCCTCGAGCCCAGCCTAGAGCCGACTCCAGAGCCGAGCCCAGAGCCGAGCCTCGAGCCGAGCCCCGAGCCCAGCCGAGCACAGAGCCCAGAGCCGAGCCTCAAGACGAGCCCCGAGACAATCCCCAAGCCCAGCCTAGAGCCGAGGCGAGCCGAGTCCAGAGCCGAACCCAGATCCGAGCCCCGAGCCCAGCCTAGATCCGAGCCGAGCCAGGAGCACAGCCTAGAGCCGAGCCCTGAGCCGAACCTCGAGCCGACCCCGAGCCCGGCCGAGCCCAGAGCCCAGAGCCGAGCCTCGAGACGAGCCCCGAGCACAGCCTAGCACAGAGCCCAGATCCGAGCCTCGAGACGAGCCCCGAGCACAGCCGAGCACAGAGCCCAGAGCCGAGCCTCGAGACGAGACCCGAGACAATCCCCAAGCCCAGCCTAGAGCCGAGGCGAGCCGAGTCCAGAGCCGAACCCTGATCCGATCCCCGAGCCCAGCCTAGAGACGAGCCGAGCCCAGAGGCCAGCCTAGGGAGAGCCCAGAGGCGAGTATCGACCCGAGCCTCGAGCCGAGCCCCGAGCCCAGAGCCGAGCCTCGAGACGAGCCCCGAGACAATCCCCAAGCCCAGCCTAGAGCCGAGGCGAGCCGAGTCCAGAGCCGAAGGGAGATCAGAGCCCCGAGCCCATCCTAGAGCCGAGCCGAGTCCAGAGCCGAGGTACGAGCGCAGCCCAGAGCCGAGTAGAGAGCCGAGCGCAGAGCCGAGCCTCGAGCCGAGCCCCGAGCCCAGCCGAGCACAGAGCCCATATCCGAGCCTCGAGACGAGCCCCGAGACAATCCCCAATCCCAGACTAGATCCGAGGCGAGCCGAGTCCAGAGCCGAACCCAGATCCGAGCCCCGAGCGCAGCCTAGAGCCGAGCCGAACCCAGAGCATAGCCTAGAGCCGAGCCCAGCGCCGAGCATCGAGCCGAGCCCCGAGCCCAGCCGAGCACAGAGCCCAGAGCCGAGCCTCGAGACGAGCCCCGAGACAATCCCCAAGCCCAGCCTAGAGCCGAGGCGAGCCGAGTCAGGAGCGAAAGCGAGATCAGAGCCCCGAGCCCAGCCTAGAGCCGAGCCGAGTCCAAAGCCGAGGTACGAGCGTAGCCCAGAGCCGAGTAGAGAGCCGAGCCCAGAGCCGAGCCTCGAGCCGAGCCCCGAGCACAGCCGAGCACAGAGCCCAGATCCGAGCCTCGAGACGAGCCCCGAGACAATCCCCAAGCCCAGCCTAGAGCCGAGGCGAGTCGAGTCCAGAGCCGAACCCAGTTCCGAGCCCCGAGCCCATCCTAGAGCCGAGGCGAGCCGAGTCCAGAGCCGAACCCAGATCCGAGCCCCGAGCCCAGCCGAGAGCCGAGCCGAAGCCAGAGCCCAGCCTAGAGCCGAGCCCAGAGCCGAGCCTCGAGCCGAGCCCCGAGCCCAGCCGAGCCCCGAGCCCAGAGCCGAGCCTCGAGACGAGCCCCAAGACAATCCCCAAGCCCAGCTTAGAGCCGAGGCGAGCCGAGTCCAGAGCCGAACCCAGATCCGAGCAACGAGCCCAGCCAAGAGCCGAGCCGAGCCCAGAGCGGAGCCCAGAGTCGGGCGCGATCTGAGCCTCGAGCCGGGCCAAGAGCAGAGCCGATCCCTGAGCCCAGCCCAAAGCCGAGAGCAGACAAGCCCAGAGCCGAGCCTCGAGCCCAGCCTAGAGACGAGTCCAGAGCCGAGCCCAGAGCCGAGCCTCGAGCCGAGCCCCGAGCCCAGGCGAGCACAGAGCCCGGAGCCGAGCCTCGAGACGAGCCCCGAGCACAGCCGAGCACAGAGCCCAGAGCCGAGCCCCGAGCCGAGCCCCGAGCCCAGCCGAGCACAGAGCCGAGCCCAGAGTCGGGCGCGAGCTGAGCCTCGAGCCTAGCCAAGAGCAGAGCCGACCATTTGCCCAGCCCAAAGCCGAGAGCAGACAATTACAGAGCCGAGACTCGAGCCCAGCCTAGAGCCGATCCGAGTCCAAAGCCGAGCCCTGAGCCGAGCCTCGAGCCGAGCCCCGAGCCCAGCCGAGGACCGAGCCCAGAGCCGAGCCTCGAGACGAGCCCCGAGACAATCCCCAAGCCCAGCCTAGAGCCGAGGCGAGCCGAGTCCAGAGCCGAACCGAGATCCGAGCCTCGAGCCCAGCTTAGAACCGAGTCGAGAGCCGAGCCCAGAGCCGAGCCTCGAGCCGAGCCCCGAGCCCAACCGAGCACAGAGCCCAGAGCCGAGCCTCGACACGAGCCACGAGACAATCCCCAAGCCCAGCGTAGAGCCGAGGCGAGCCGAGTCCAGAGCCGAACCCAGATCCGAGCCCCAAGCCCAGCCGAGAGCCGAGCCGAAGCCAGAGCCCAGCCTAGAGCCGAGCCCAGAGCTGAGCCTCGAGCCGAGCCCCGAGCCCAGCCGAGCCCCGAGCCCAGAGACGAGCCTCGAGACGAGCCCCGAGACAATCCCCAAGCCCAGCTTAGAGCCGAGGCGAGCCGAGTCCAGAGCCGAACCCAGATCCGAGCCCCGAGCCCAGCCTAGAGCCGAGCCGAGCCCGGAGCCCAGCCTAGAGCCGAGCCCTGAGCCGAGCCTCGAGCCGAGCCCCGAGCCCAGCCGAGCACAGAGCCCAGAGCCGAGCCTCGAGACGAGCCCCGAGACAATACCCAAGCCCAGCCTAGAGCCGAGGCGAGCCGAGTCCAGAGCCGAAGTCAGATCCGAGCCCCAAGCCCAGCCTAGAGCAGAGCCGAGCCCAGAGGCCAGCCTAGAGGCGAGCCCAGAGCCGAGTATCGACCCGAGCCTCGAGCCGAGCCCCGAGCCCAGAGCCGAGCCTCGAGACGAGCCCCGAGACAATCCCCAAGCCCAGCCTAGAGCCGAGGCGAGCCGAGTCCAGAGCCGAAGGGAGATCAGAGCCCCGAGCCCATCCTAGAGCCGAGCCGAGTCCAGAGCCGAGGTACGAGCGCAGCCTAGAGCCGAGTAGAGAGCCGAGCGCAGAGCCGAGCCTCGAGCCGAGCCCCGAGCCCAGCCGAGCACAGAGCCCATATCCGAGCCTCGAGACGAGCCCCGAGACAATCCCCAATCCCAGACTAGATCCGAGGCGAGCCGAGTCCAGAGCCGAGCCCAGAGTCGGGCGCGAGCTGAGCCTCGAGCCTAGCCAAGAGCAGAGCCGACCATTTGCCCAGCCCAAATCCGAGAGCAGACAATTACAGAGCCGAGACTCGAGCCCAGCTAGAGCCGATCCGAGTCCAAAGCCGAGCCCTGAGCCGAGCCTCGAGCCGAGCCCCGAGCAAGGCCGAGGACCGAGCCCAGAGCCGAGCCTCGAGATGAGCCCCGAGACAATCCCCAAGCCCAGCCTAGAGCCGAGGCGAGCCGAGTCCAGAGCCGAACCGAGATCCGAGCCTCGAGCCAAGCCGAGAGCGAGCCGAAGCCAGAGACCAGCCTAGAGCCGAGCCCCGAGCCGAGCCTCGAGCTGAGCCCCGAGCCCAGCCGAGCACCGAGCCCAGAGCCGAGCCTCAAGACGAGCCCCGAGACAATCCCCAAGCCCAGTCTAGAGCCGAGGCGAGCCGAGTCCAGAGCCGAACAGAGAGCCGAGCCTCGAGCCCAGCCTAGAGCCGAGCCGAGTCCAGAGCCGAGCCCTGAGCCGAGCCTCGAGCCAAGCCCCGAGCCCAGCCGAGCCCAGAGCCCAGAGCCGAGCCTCGAGACGAGCCCCGAGACAATCCCCAAGCCCAGCCTAGAGCCGAGTCCAGAGCCGAGTCCAGAGCCGAACCCAGATCCGAGCCCCGAGCCCAGCCTAGAGCCGAGCCGAGCCCAGAGTCGGGCGCGATCTGAGCCTCGAGCCGAGCCAAGAGCAGAGACGATCCCTGAGCCCAGCCCAAAGCCGAGAGCAGAAAAGCCCAGAGCCGAGCCTCGAGCCCAGCCTAGAGCCGAGTCCAGAGCCGAGCCCAAAGCCGAGCCTCGAGCCAAGCCCCGAGCCCAGCCGATCACAGAGCCCAGAGCCGAGCCTCGAGACGAGCCCCGAGACAATCCCCAAGCCCAGCCTAGATCCGAGGCGAGCCGAGTCCAGAGCCGAACCCAGATCCGAGCCCCGAGCCCAGCCTAGAGCCGAGCCGAGCCCGGAGCCCAGCCTAGAGCCGAGCCCTGAGCCGAGCCTCGAGCCGAGCCCCGAGCCCAGCCGAGCACAGAGCCCAGAGCCGAGCCTCGAGACGAGCCCCGAGACAATACCCAAGCCCAGCCTAGAGCCGAGGCGAGCCGAGTCCAGAGCCGAAGCCAGATCCGAGCCCCAAGCCCAGCCTAGAGCCGAGCCGAGCCCAGAGGCCAGCCTAGAGGCGAGCCCAGAGCCGAGTATCGACCCGAGCCTCGAGCCGAGCCCCGAGCCCAGAGCCGAGCCTCGAGACGAGCCCCGAGACAATCCCCAAGCCCAGCCTAGATCCGAGGCGAGCCGAGTCCAGAGCCGAAGGGAGATCAGAGCCCCGAGCCCATCCTAGAGCCGAGCCGAGTCCAGAGCCGAGGTACGAGCGCAGCCTAGAGCCGAGTAGAGAGCCGAGCGCAGAGCCGAGCCTCGAGCCGAGCCCCGAGACAATCCCCAATCCCAGACTAGATCCGAGGCGAGCCGAGTCCAGAGCCGAACCCAGATCCGAGCCCCGAGCACAGCCTAGAGCCGAGCCGAGCCCAGAGCATAGCCTAGAGCCGAGCCCAGCGCCGAGCATCGAGCCGAGCCCCGAGCCCAGCCGAGCACAGAGCCCAGAGCCGAGCCTCGAGACGAGCCCCGAGACAATCCCCAAGCCCAGCCTAGAGCCGAGGCGAGCCGAGTCCAGAGCGAAAGCGAGATCAGAGCCCCGAGCCCAGCCTAGAGCCGAGTCGAGTCCAGAGCCGAGGTACGAGCGTAGCCCAGAGCCGAGTAGAGAGCCGAGCCAGGAGCCGAGCCTCGAGCCGAGCCCCGAGCACAGCCGAGCACAGAGCCCAGATCCGAGCCTCGAGACGAGCCCCGAGACAATCCCCAAGCCCAGCCTAGAGCCGAGGCGAGTCGAGTCCAGAGCCGAACCCAGTTCCGAGCCCCGAGCCCATCCTAGAGCCGAGGCGAGCCGAGTCCAGAGCCGAACCCAGATCCGAGCCCCGAGCACAGCCTAGAGCCGAGCCGAGCCCAGAGCATAGCCTAGAGCTGAGCCCAGCGCCGAGCATCGAGCCGAGCCCCGAGCCCAGCCGAGCACAGAGCCAAGAGCCGAGCCTCGAGACGAGCCCCGAGACAATCCCCAAGCCCAGCCTAGAGCCGAGGCGAGCCGAGTCCAGAGCCGAAGCGAGATCAGAGCCCCGAGCCCAGCCTAGAGCCGAGCCGAGTCCAGAGCCGAGGTACGAGCGCAGCCCAGAGCCGAGTAGAGAGCCGAGCCCAGAGCCGAGCCTCGAGCCGAGCCCCGAGCACAGCCGAGCACAGAGCCCAGATCCGAGCCTCGAGACGCGCCCCGAGACAATCCTCAAGCCCAGCTTAGAGCCGAGGCGAGCCGAGTCCTGAGCCGAACCCAGATCCGAGCAACGAGCCCAGCCAAGAGCCGAGCCGAGCCCAGAGCCGAGCCCAGAGTCGGGCGCGATCTGAGCCTCGAGCCGGGCCAAGAGCAGAGCCGATCCCTGAGCCCAACCCAAAGCCGAGAGCAGACAAGCCCAGAGCCGAGCCTCGAGCCCAGCCTAGAGCCGAGTCCAGAGCCGAGCCCAGAGCCGAGCCTCGAGCCGAGCCCCGAGCCCAGCGAGCACAGAGCCCAGAGCCGAGCCTCGAGACGAGCCCCGAAACAATCCCCAAGCCCAGCCTAGAGCCGAGGCGAGCCGAGTCCAGAGCCGAACCCAGATTCGAGCCTCGAGCACAGCCTAGAGCCGAGCCGAGTCCAGAGCCGAGCCTAGAACCGAGCCCTGAGCTGAGCCTCGAGCCGAGCCCCGAGCCCGGCCGAGCCCAGAGCCCAGATCCGAGCCTCGAGACGAGCCCCGAAAACAGCCTAGCACAGAGCCCAGATCCGAGCCTCGAGACGAGCCCCGAGCACAGCCGAGCACAGAGCCCAGAGCCGAGCCTCGAGACGAGCCCCGAGACAATCCCCAAGCCCAGCCTAGAGCCGAGGCGAGCCGAGTCCAGAGCCGAACAGAGAGCCGAGCCTCGAGCCCAGCCTAGAGCCGAGCCGAGTCCAGAGCCGAGCCCTGAGCCGAGCCTCGAGCTGAGCCCCGAGCCCAGCCGAGCACAGAGCCCAGAGCCGAGCCTCGAGACGAGCCCCGAGACAATCCCCAATCCCAGTCTAGAGCCGAGGCGAGCCGAGTCCAGAGCCGAACAGAGAGCCGAGCCTCGAGCCCAGCCTAGAGCCGAGCCGAGTCCAGAGCCGAGCCCAGAGCCGAGCCTCGAGCCGAGCCCCGAGCCCAGCCGAGCACAGAGCCCAGAGCCAAGCCTCAAGACGAGCCCCGAGACAATCCCCAAGCCCAGACTAGAGCCGAGGCGAGCCGAGTCCAGAGCCGAACCCAGATCCGAGCCTCGAGCACAGCCTAGAGCCGAGCCGAGTCCAGAGCCGAGCCTAGAGCCGAGCCCTGAGCTGAGCCTCGAGCCGAGACCCGAGCCCGTCCGAGCGCAGAGCCCAGAGCCGAGCCTCGAGACGAGCCCCGAGAACAGCCTAGCACAGAGCCCAGATCCGCGCCTCGAGCCGAGCCCCGAGCCCAGCCGAGCACAGAGACCAGAGCCGAGCCTCGAGAAGAGCCCCGAGACAATCCCCAAGCCCAGCCTAGAGCCGAGGCGAGCCGAGTCCAGAGCCGAACCCAGATCCGACCCCCGAGACCAGCCGAGAGCCGAGCCGAAGCCATAGCCCAGCCTAGAGCCGAGCCCAGAGCCGAGCCTCGAGCCGAGCCCCGAGCCCAGCCGAGCAGAGCCCAGAGCCGAGCCTCAAGACGCGCCCCGTGACAATCCCCAAGCCCAGCCTAGAGCCGAGGCGAGCCGAGTCCAGAGCCGAACCCAGATCCGAGCCCCGAGCCCAGCCTAGAGCCGAGCTGAGACCGGAGCCCAGCCTAGAGCCGAGCCCTGAGCCGAGCCTCGAGCCGAGCCCCGAGCCCAGCCGAGCACAGAGCCCAGAGCCGAGCCTCAAGACGAGCCCCGAGACAATCCCCAAGCCCAGCCTAGAGCCGAGGCGAGCCGAGTCCTGAGCCGAACCCAGATCCGAGCCTCGAGCACAGCCTAGAGCCGAGCTGAGTCCACAGCCGAGCCTAGAGCCGAGCCCTGAGCTGAGCCTCGAGCCGAGCCCCGAGCCCAGCCGAGCACAGAGCCGAGCCCAGAGTCGGGCGCGATCTGAGCCTCGAGCCGGGCCAAGCGCAGAGCCGATCCCTGAGCACAGCCCAAAGCCGAGAGCAGACAAGCCCAGAGCCGAGCCTCGAGCCCAGCCTAGAGCCGAGTCCAGAGCCGAGCCCAGAGCCGAGCCTCGAGCCGAGCCCCGAGCCCAGGCGAGCACAGAGCCCAGAGCCGAGCCTCGAGACGACCCCGAGACAATCCCCAAGCCCAGCCTAGAGCCGAGGCGAGCCGAGTCCAGGGCCGAACCCAGATCCGAGCCCCGAGCCCAGCCTAGAGCCGAGCCGAGTCTGGAGCCCAGCCTAGAGCCGAGCCCTGAGCCGAGCCCCGAGCCGAGCCCCGAGCCCAGCCGAGCACAGAGCCGAGCCCAGAGTCGGGCGTGAGCTGAGCCTCGAGCCTAGCCAAGAGCAGAGCCGACCATTTGCCCAGCCCAAAGCCGAGAGCAGACAATTACAGAGCCGAGACTCGAGCCCAGCCTAGAGCCGATCCGAGTCCAAAGCCGAGGCCTGAGCCGAGCCTCGAGCCGAGCCCCGAGCCCAGCCGAGGACCGAGCCCAGAGCCGAGCCTCGAGACGAGCCCCGAGACAATCCCCAAGCCCAGCCTAGAGCCGAGGCGAGCCGAGTCCAGAGCCGAACCGAGATCCGAGCCTCGAGCCCAGCTTAGAACCGAGTCCAGAACCGAGCCCAGAGCCGAGCCTCGAGCCGAGCCCCGAGCCCAACCGAGCACAGAGCCCAGAGCCGAGCCTCGACAGGAGCCCCGAGACAATCCCCAAGCCCATCCTAGAGCCGAGGCGAGCCGAGTCCAGAGCCGAACCCAGATCCGAGCCCCAAGCCCAGCCGAGAGCCGAGCCGAAGCCAGAGCCCAGCCTAGAGCCGAGCCCTGAGCCGAGCCTCGAGCCGAGCCCCGAGCCCAGCCGAGCACAGAGCCCAGAGCCGAGCCTCGAGACGAGCCCCGAAACAATCCCCAAGCCCAGCCTAGAGCCGAGGCAAGCCGAGTCCAGAGCCGAACCCAGATCCGAGCCTCGAGCAAAGCCTAGAGCCGAGCCGAGTCCAGAGCCGAGCCTAGAGCCGAGCCCTGAGCTGAGCCTCGAGCCGAGCCCCGAGCCCGGCCGAGCACAGAGCCCAGAGCCGAGCCTCGAGCCGAGCCCCGAGCACAGCCTAGCACAGAGCCCAGATCCGAGCCTCGAGACGAGCCACGAGCACAGCCGAGCACAGAGCCCAGAGCCGAGCCTCGAGACGAGCCCCGAGACAATCCCCAAGCCCAGCCTAGAGCCGAGGCGAGCCGCGTCCAGAGCCGAAGCCTGATCCGAGCCCGGAGCCCAGCCTAGAGACGAGCCGAGCCCAGAGCCCAGCCTAGAGGAGAGCCCAGAGGCGAGTATCGAGCCGAGCCTCGAGCCGAGCCCCGAGCCCAGACCCGAGCCTCGAGACGAGCCCCGAGACAATCCCCAAGCCCAGCCTAGAGCCGAGGCGAGCCGAGTCCTGAGCCGAACCCAGATCCGAGCCCCGAGCCCAGCCGACAGCCGAGCCGAAGCCAGAGCCCAGCCTAGAGCCGAGCCCAGAGCCGAGCCTCGAGCCGAGCCCCGAGCCCAGCCGAGCCCCGAGCCCAGAGCCGAGCCTCGAGACGAGCCCCGAGACAATCCCCAAGCCCAGTCTAGAGCCGAGGCGAGCCGAGTCCAGAGCCGAACAGAGAGCCGAGCCTCGAGCCCAGCCTAGAGCCGAGCCGAGTCCAGAGCCGAACCCAGATCCGAGCCCCGAGCCCAGCCTAGATCCGAGCCGAGCCCGGAGTCCAGCTTAGAGCCGAGCCCTGAGCCGAGCCTCGAGCTGAGCCCCGAGCCCAGTCGAGCGCAGAGTCCAGAGCCGAGCCTAGAGACGAGCCCCGAGACAATCCCCAAGCCCAGCCTAGAGCCGAGGCGAGCCGAGTCCAGAGCCGAACCCAGAGCCGAGCCTCGAGCCCAGTCTAAAGCCGAGCCGAGTACAGAGGCGAGCCCAGAGCCGAGCCTCGAGCCGAGCCCCGAGCCCAGCCGAGCACAGAGACCAGAGCCGAGCCTCGAGACGAGGCGCGAGACAATCCCCAAGCCCAGCCTAGAGCCGAGGCGAGCCGAGTCCAGAGCCGAAGCGAGATCAGAGCCCCGAGCCCAGCCTAGAGCCGAGCCGAGTCCAGAGCCGAGGTACGAGCGCAGCCTAGAGCCGAGTAGAGAGCTGAGCCCAGAGCCGAGCCTCGAGCCGAGCCCCGAACACAGCCGAGCACAGAGCCCAGATCCGAGCCTCGAGACGAGCCCCGAGACAATCCCCAAGCCCAGCCTAGAGCCGAGGCGAGCCGAGTCCAGAGCCGAACCCAGATCCGAGCCCCGAGCCCAGCCTAGAGCCGAGCCGAGCCCGGAGTCCAGCTTAGAGCCGAGCCCAACGCCGAGCCTCAAGCCGAGCCCCGAGCCCAGCCGAGCACAGAGCCCAGAGCCGAGCCTCGAGAAGAGCCCCGAGACAATCCCCAAGCCCAGCCTAGAGCCGAGGCGAGCCGAGTCCAGAGCCGAACCCAGATCCGAGACCCGAGCCCAGCCGAGAGCCGAGCCGAAGCCAGAGCCCAGCCTAGAGCCGAGCCCCGAGCCGAGCCTCGAGCCGAGCCCCGAGCCCAGCCGAGCCCCGAGCCCAGAGCCGAGCCTCGAGACGAGCCCCGAGACAATCCCCAAGCCCAGTCTAGAGCCGAGGCGAGCCGAGTCCAGAGCCGAAGAGAGAGCCGAGCCTCGAGCCCAGCCTAGAGCCGAGCCGAGTCCAGAGCCGAACCCAGAACCGAGCCCCGAGCCCAGCCTAGAGCCGAGCCGAGCCCGGAGCCCAGCCTAGAGCCGAGCACTGAGCCGAGCCTCGAGCCGAGCCCCGAGCCCGGCCGAGCCCAGAGCCCAGAGCCGAGCCTCGAGCCGAGCCCCGAGCACAGCCTAGCACAGAGCCAAGATCCGAGCCTCGAGACGAGCCCCGAGCACAGCCGAGCACAGAGCCCAGAGCCGAGCCTCGAGAAGAGCCCCAAGACAATCCCCAAGCCCAGCCTAGAGCCGAGGCGAGCCGAGTCCAGAGCCGAACCCAGATCCGAGCCCCGAGCCCAGCCGAGAGCCGAGCCGAAGCCAGAGCCCAGCCTAGAGCCGAGCCCAGAGCCGAGCCTCGAGCCGAGCCCCGAGCACAGCCGAGCCCCGAGCCCAGAGCCGAGCCTCGAGACGAGCCCCGAGACAATCCCCAAGTCCAGTCTAGAGCCGAGGCGAGCCGAGTCCAGAGCCGAACAGAGAGCCGAGCCTCGAGCCCAGCCTAGAGCCGAGCCGAGTCCAGAGCCGAGCCCTGAGCCGAGCCTCGAGCCGAGCCCCGAGCCCAGCCGAGCCCCGAGCCAATAGCCGAGCCTCGAGACGAGCCCCGAGACAATCCCCAAGCCCAGCCTAGAGCCGAGGCGAGCCGAGGACAGAGCCGAACCAGGATCCCAGCCCCGAGCCCAGCCTAGAGCCGAGCCGAGCCCAGAGCCCAGATCCGAGCCTCGAGCCGAGCCCCGAGCCCAGCCGAGCTCAGAGCCCAGAGCCGAGCCTCGAGAAGAGCCCCGAGAATATCCCCAAGCCCAGCCTAGAGCCGAGGCGAGCCGAGGCCAGAGCCGAACCCAGATCCGAGCCCCGAGCCCAGCCGAGAGCCGAGCCGAAGCCAGAGACCAGCCTAGAGCCGAGCCCAGAGCCGAGCCTCGAGCCGATCCCCGAGCCCAGCCGAGCACAGAGCCCAGAGCCGAGCCTCGAGACGAGCCCCGAGACAATCCCCAAGCCCAGCCTAGAGCCGAGGCGAACCGAGTCAAGAGCCGAACCCAGATCCGAGCCTCGAGCCCAGCCGAGAGCCGAGCCCAAGCCAGAGCCCAGCCTAGAGCCGAGCCCAGAGCCGAGCCTCGAGCCGAGACCCGAGCCCAGCCGAGCGCAGAGCCCAGAGCCGAGCCTCGAGACGAGCCCCGAGACAATCCCCAAGCCCAGTCTAGAGCCGAGGCGAGCCGAGTCCAGAGCCGAACCCAGATCCGAGCAACGAGCCCAGCCTAGAGCCGAGCCGAGCCCAGAGTCGGGCGCGACCTGAGCCTCGAGCCGAGCCAAGAGTAGAGCCGATCCCTGAGCTCAGCCCAAAGCCGAGAGCAGACAAGCCCAGAGCCGAGCCTCGAGCCCAGCCTAGAGCCGAGCACAGAGCCGAGCCTCGAGCCGAGCCCCGAGCCCAGCCGAGCCCCGAGCCCAGAGCCGAGCCTCGAGACGAGCCCCGAGACAATCCCCAAGCCCAGCCTAGAGCCGAGGCGAGCCGAGTCCAGAGCCGAACCCAGATCCGAGCCCCGAGCCCAGCCGAGAGCCGAGCCGAAGCCAGAGCCCAGCCGAGCCCCGAGCCCAGAGCCGAGCCTCGAGCCGAGCCCCGAGCCCGGCCGAGCACAGAGCCCAGAGCCGAGCCTCGAGACGAGCGCCGAGACAATCCCCAAGCCCAGCCTAGAGCCGAGGCGAGCCCAGAGCCCAGCCTAGAGGAGAGCCCAGAGCCGAGTATCGAGCCGAGCCTCGAGCCGAGCCCCGACCCCAGAGCCGAGCCTCGAGAAGAGCCCCGAGACAATCCCCAAGCCCAGCCTAGAGCCGAGGCGAGCCGAGTCCAGAGCCGAACCGAGATCCGAGTCCCGAGCCCAGCCTAGAGCCGAGACGAGTCCAGAGCCGAGCCCAGAGTGGGGCGCGATCTGAGCCTCGAGCCGAGCCAAGAGTAGAGCCGATCCCTGAGCTCAGCCCAAAGCCGAGAGCAGACAAGCCCAGAGCCGAGCCTCGAGCCCAGCCTAGAACCTAGTCCAGAGCGGAGCCCAGAGCCGAGCCTCGAGCCGAGACCCGAGCCCAGCCGAGCACAGAGCCCAGAGCCGAGCCTCGAGACGAGCCCCGAGACAATCCCCAAGCCCAGAGTAGAGCCGAGGCGAGCCGAGTCCAGAGCCGAACCCAGATCCGAGCTCCGAGCCCAGCCGAGAGCCGAGCCGAAGCCAGAGCCCAGCCTAGAGCCGAGCCCAGAGCCGAGCCTCGAGCCGAGCCCCGAGCCCAGCCGAGCCCCGAGCCCAGAGCCGAGCCTCGAGACGAGCCCCGAGACAATCCCCAATCCCAGCCTAGAGCCAAGGCGAGGCGAGTCCAGAGCCGAACCGAGATCCGAGCCTCGAGCACAGCCTAGAACCGAGTCCAGAGCCGAGCCCAGAGCCGAGCCTCGAGCCGAGCCCCGAGCCCAACCGAGTATAGAGCCGAGAGCCGAGCCTCGAGACGAGCCCCGAGACAATCCCCAATCCCAGACTATTGCCGAGGCGAGCCGAGTCCAGAGCCGAACCCACATCCGAGCCCCGAGCCCATCCTAGAGCCGAGCCAATTTCAGAGCCGAGCCCAGAGCCGAGCCTCGAGCCTCGAGCCGAGCCCCGAGCCCAGCCGAGCACAGAGCCCAGAGCCGAGCCTCGAGACGAGCCCCGAGACAATCCCCAAGCCCAGCCTAGAGCCGAGGCGAGCCGAGTCCAGAGCCGAACACAGATCCGAGCCCCGAGCCCAGCCGAGAGCCGAGCCGAAGCCAGAGTCCAGCCTAGAGCCGAGCCCAGAGCCGAGCCTCGAGCCGAGCCCTCAGCCCAGCCGAGCCCCGAGCCCAGAGCCGAGCCTCGAGCCCAGCCTAGAGCCGATCCGAGTCCAGAGCAGAGCCCAGAGCCGAGCCTCGAGCCGAGCCCCGAAACAATCCTCAAGCCGAGCCTAGATTCGAGGCGAGCCGAGTCCAGAGCCGAACCCAGATCCGAGCCCCGAGCCCAGCCTAGAGCCGAGCCGAGTCCAGAGCCGAGCCCAGAGTCGGGCGCGAGCTGAGCCTCGAACCGCCCTAGAGCAGAGCCGATCATTGAGCCCAGCCCAAAGCCTAGAGCAGACAATTCCAGAGCCGAGCCTCGAGCCCAGCCTAGAGCCGAGCCGAGTCCAGAGCCGAGCCCAGAGTCGGGCGAGTTCTGAGCCTCGAGCCGAGCCAAGAGCAGAGCCGATCATTTAGCCCAGCACAAAGCCGAGAGAAGACAAGTCCAGAGCCGAACCTCGATCCCAGCCTAGAGCCGAGTCCAGAGCGGAGCCCAGAGCCGAGCCTCGAGACGAGCCCCGAGACAATCCCCAAGCCCTGCTTAGAGCCGAGGCGAGCCGAGTCCAGAGCCGAAGCCAGGTCCGAGCAACGAGCCCAGCCAAGACCCGAGCCGAGCCCAGAGCCCAGCCCAGAGTCGAGCCCAGAGCCGAGTATCGATCCGAGCCTCGAGCCGTGCCCCGAGCACAGAGCCGAGCCTCGAGACGAGACCCGATGCAATCCCCAAGCCCAGCCTAGAGCCGAGGCGAGCCGAGTCCAGAGCCGAGCCGAGATCTGAGCCCCGAGCCCGGCCTGGAGCCGAGCCGAGTCCAGAGCCGAGCCCAGAGTCGGGCGCGATCTGAGCCTCGAGCCGAGCCAAGAGCAGAGCCGATCCCTGAGCCCAGCCCAAAGCCGAGAGCAGAAAAGCCCAGAGCCGAGCCTCGAGCCCAGCCTAGAGCCGAGTCCAGAGCCGAACCCAGATCCGAGCTCCGAGCCCGGCCAAGAGCCGAGCCGAGCCAGGAGCCCAGCCTAGAGCCGAGCCCTGAGCCGAGCCCCGAGCCGAGCCCCGAGCCCAGCCGATCACAGAGCCCAGAGCCGAGCCTCGAGACGAGCCCCGAGACAATCCCCAAGCCCAGCCTAGAGCCGAGGCGAGCCGAGTCCAGAGCCGAACCCAGATCCGAGCCCCGAGCCCAGCCTAGAGCCGAGCCGAGTCCAGAGCCGAGCCCAGAGTCGGGCGCGATCTGAGCCTCGAGCCGAGCCAAGAGCAGAGCCGATCCATGAGCCCAGCCCAAAGCCGAGAACAGACAAGCCCAGAGCCGAGCCTCGAGCCGAGCACCGAGCCCAGCCGAGCACAGAGCCCAGAGCCGATGCTCAAGACGAGTCCCGAGACAATGCCCAAGCCCAGCCTAGAGCCGAGGCGAGCCGAGTCCAGAGCCGAAGCGAGATCAGAGCCCCGAGCCCAGCCTAGAACCGAGCCGAGTCCAGAGCCGACGTACGAGCGCAGCCTAGTACCGAGTCCAGAGCCGAGCCCAGAGCCGAGCCTCGAGCCGAGCCCCGAGCCCAGCCAAGCACAGAGCCCAGAGCCGAGCCTCGAGACGAGCCCCGAGACAATCCCCAAGCCAAGCCTAGAACCGAGGCGAGCCGAGTCCAGAGCCGAACCCAGATCCGAGCCCCGAGCCCAGCCTAGAGCCGAGCCGAGTCCAGAGCCGAGCCCAGAGTCGGGCGCGAGCTGAGAATCGAGCCGAACCAAGAGCAGAGCCGATCCCTGAGCCCAGCACAAAGCCGAGAGCAGACAAGACCAGAGCCGAGCCTCGATCCCAGCCTAGAGCCGAGTCCAGAGCCGAGCCCAATGCCGATCCTCGAGCCGAGCCCCGAGCCTAGCCGAGCACAGAGCCCAGAGCCGAGCCTCAAGACGCGCCCCGATACAATCCCCAAGCCCAGCCTAGAGCCGAGGCGAGCCGAGTCCAGAGCCGAACCCAGATCCGAGCCCCGAGCCCAGCCTAGAGCCGAGCCCTGAGCCGAGCCTCGAGCCGAGCCCCGAGCCCAGCCGAGCACAGAGCCCAGAGCGGAGCCTCGAGACGAGCCCCGAGACAATCCCCAAGCCCAGCCTAGAGCCGAGGCGAGCCGAGTCCAGAGCCGAACCGAGATCCGAGCCTCGAGCCCAGCTTAGAAACGAGTCCAGAGCGGAGCCCAGAGCCGAGCCTCGAGCCGAGCCCCGAGCCCAGCCGAGCACAGAGACCAGAGCCGAGCCTCGAGACGAGCCCCGAGACAATCCCCAAGCCCAGCCTATTGTCGAGGCGAGCCGAGTCCAGAGCCGAACCCAGATCCGAGCCCAGAGCCCAGCCTAGAGCCGAGCCGAGTCCAGAGCCGAGCCCAGAGCCGAGACTCGAGCCGAGCCCCGAGCCCAGCCGAGCACAGAGCCCAGAGCCGAGCCTCGAGACGAGCCCCGAGACAATACCCAAGCCCAGCCTAGAGCCGAGGCGAGCCGAGTCCAGAGCCGAACCCAGATCCGAGCCGCGAGCCCTTCCTAGAGCCGAGCCGAGCCCGGAGCCCAGTCTAGAACCGAGCCCTGACCCGAGCCTCGAGCCGAGCCCCGAGCCCAGCCGAGCACAGAGCCCAGAGCCGAGCTTCGAGACGAGCCCCGAGACAATCCCCAAGCCCAGACTAGAGCCGAGGCGATCCGAGTCCAGAGCCGAACCCAGATCCGAGCCTCGAGCACAGCCTAGAGCCGAGTCGAGTCCAGAGCCGAGCCTAGAGACGAGCCCTGAGCTGAGCCTCGAGCCGAGACCCGAGCCCGTCCGAGCGCAGAGCCCAGAGCCGAGCCTCGAGACGAGCTCCGAGAACAGCCTAGCACAGAGCCCAGATCCGCGCCTCGAGCCGAGCCCCGAGCCCAGCCGAGCACAGAGCCCAGAGCCGAGCCTCGAGAAGAGCCCCGAGACAATCCCCAAGCCCAGCCTAGAGCCGAGGCGAGCCGAGTCCAGAGCCGAACCCAGATCCGAGCCCCGAGCCCAGCCGAGAGCCGAGCCGAAGCCATAGCCCAGCCTAGAGCCGAGCCCAGAGCCGAGCCTCGAGCCGAGCCCCGAGCCCAGCCGAGCAGAGTCCAGAGCCGAGCCTCAAGACGCGCCCCGTGACAATCCCCAAGCCCAGCCTAGAGCCGAGGCGAGCCGAGTCCAGAGCCGAACCCAGATCCGAGCCCCGAGCCCAGCCTAGAGCCGAGCCGAGACCGGAGCCCAGCCTAGAGCCGAGCCCTGAGCCGAGCCTCGAGCCGAGCCCCGAGCCCAGCCGAGCACAGAGCCCAGAGCCGAGCCTCAAGACGAGCCCCGAGGCAATCCCCAAGCCCAGCCTAGAGCCGAGGCGAGCCGAGTCCTGAGCCGAACCCAGATCCGAGCCTCGAGCACAGCCTAGAGCCGAGCTGAGTCCACAGCCGAGCCTAGAGCCGAGCCCTGAGCTGAGCCTCGAGCCGAGCCCCGAGCCCGGCCGAGCCCAGAGCCCAGAGCCGAGCCTCGAGACGAGCCCCGAAAACAGCCTAGCACAGAGCCCAGATCCGCGCCTCGAGCCGAGCCCCGAGCCCAGCCGAGCACAGAGCCCAGAGCCTAGCCTCGAGAAGAGCCCCGAGACAATCCCCAAGCCCAGCCTAGAGCCGAGGCGAGCCGAGTCCAGAGCCGAACCCAGATCCGAGCCCCGAGCCCAGCCGAGAGCCGAGCCGAAGCCAGAGCCCAGCCTAGAGCCGAGCCCAGAGCCGAGCCTCGAGACGAGCCCCGAGCCCAGCCGAGCCCAGAGCCCAGAGCCGAACCTCGAGACGAGCCCCGAGACAATCCCCAAGCCCAGTCTAGAGCCGAGGCGAGCCGAGTCCAGAGCCGAACCCAGATCCGAGCCCCGAGCCCAGCCTAGAACCGAGCCGAGCCCAGAGCCGAGCCCAGAGGCGAGCCCAGAGCCGAGTATCGATCCGAGCCTCGAGCCGTGCCCCGAGCACAGAGCCGAGCCTCGAGACGAGCCCCGAGACAATCCCCAAGCCCAGCCTAGAGCCGAGGCGAGCCGAGTCCAGAGCCGAACCCAGATCCGAGCCCCGAGCCCAGCCGAGAGCCGAGCCGAAGCCATAGCCCAGCCTAGAGCCGAGCCCAGAGCCGAGCCTCGAGCCGAGCCCCGAGCCCAGCCGAGCAGAGTCCAGAGCCGAGCCTCAAGACGCGCCCCGTGACAATCCCCAAGCCCAGCCTAGAGCCGAGGCGAGCCGAGTCCAGAGCCGAACCCAGATCCGAGCCCCGAGCCCAGCCTAGAGCCGAGCCGAGACCGGAGCCCAGCCTAGAGCCGAGCCCTGAGCCGAGCCTCGAGCCGAGCCCCGAGCCCAGCCGAGCACAGAGCCCAGAGCCGAGCCTCAAGACGAGCCCCGAGGCAATCCCCAAGCCCAGCCTAGAGCCGAGGCGAGCCGAGTCCTGAGCCGAACCCAGATCCGAGCCTCGAGCACAGCCTAGAGCCGAGCTGAGTCCACAGCCGAGCCTAGAGCCGAGCCCTGAGCTGAGCCTCGAGCCGAGCCCCGAGCCCGGCCGAGCCCAGAGCCCAGAGCCGAGCCTCGAGACGAGCCCCGAAAACAGCCTAGCACAGAGCCCAGATCCGCGCCTCGAGCCGAGCCCCGATCCCAGCCGAGCACAGAGCCCAGAGCCTAGCCTCGAGAAGAGCCCCGAGACAATCCCGAAGCCCAGCCTAGAGCCGAGGCGAGCCGAGTCCAGAGCCGAACCCAGATCCGAGCCCCGAGCCCAGCCGAGAGCCGAGCCGAAGCCAGAGCCCAGCCTAGAGCCGAGCCCAGAGCCGAGCCTCGAGACGAGCCCCGAGCCCAGCCGAGCCCAGAGCCCAGAGCCGAACCTCGAGACGAGCCCCGAGACAATCCCCAAGCCCAGTCTAGAGCCGAGGCGAGCCGAGTCCAGAGCCGAACCCAGATCCGAGCCCCGAGCCCAGCCTAGAACCGAGCCGAGCCCAGAGCCGAGCCCAGAGGCGAGCCCAGAGCCGAGTATCGATCCGAGCCTCGAGCCGTGCCCCGAGCACAGAGCCGAGCCTCGAGACGAGCCCCGAGACAATCCCCAAGCCCAGCTTAGAGCCGAGGCGAGCCGAGTCCAGAGCCGAACCCAGATCCGAGCAACGAGCCCAGCCAAGAGCCGAGCCGAGCCCAGAGCCCAGCCCAGAGGCGAGCCCAGAGCCGAGTATCGATCCGAGCCTCGAGCCGTGCCCCGAGCACAGAGCCGAGCCTCGAGAAGAGCCCCGATGCAATCCCCAAGCCCAGCCTAGAGCCGAGGCGAGCCGAGTACAGAGCCGAACCGAGATCTGAGCCCCGAGCCCAGCCGAGCACAGAGCCCAGAGCCGAGCCTCGAGACGAGCCCCGAGACAATCCCCAAGCCCAGCCTAGATCCGAGGCGAGCCGAGTCCAGAGCCGAACCCAGATCCGAGCCCCGAGCCCATCCTAGAGCCGAGGCGAGCCGAGTCCAGAGCCGAACCCAGATCCGAGCCCCGAGCCCAGCCTAGAGCCGAGCCGAGGCCAGAGCCCAGCCTACAGCCGAGGCCAGAGCCGAGCCTCGACCCGAGCCCCGAGCCCAGCCGAGCCCCGAGCCCAGATCCGAGCCTCGAGACGAGCCCCGAGACAATCCCCAAGCCCAGCCTAGAGCCGAGGCGAGTCCAGAGCCGAGCCCAGAGTCGGGCGCGATCTGAGCCTCGAGCCGAGCCAAGAGCAGAGCCGATCCCTGAGCCCAGCCCAAAGCCGAGAGCAGACAAGCCCAGAGCCGAGCCTCGAGCCCAGCCTAGAGCCGACTCCAGAGCCGAGCCCAGAGCCGAGCCTCGAGCCGAGCCCCGAGCCCAGCCGAGCACAGAGCCCAGAGCCGAGCCTCAAGACGAGCCCCGAGACAATCCCCAAGCCCAGCCTAGAGCCGAGGCGAGCCGAGTCCAGAGCCGAACCCAGATCCGAGCCCCGAGCCCAGCCTAGATCCGAGCCGAGCCAGGAGCACAGCCTAGAGCCGAGCCCTGAGCCGAACCTCGAGCCGACCCCGAGCCCGGCCGAGCCCAGAGCCCAGAGCCGAGCCTCGAGACGAGCCCCGAGCACAGCCTAGCACAGAGCCCAGATCCGAGCCTCGAGACGAGCCCCGAGCACAGCCGAGCACAGAGCCCAGAGCCGAGCCTCGAGACGAGACCCGAGACAATTCCCAAGCCCAGCCTAGAGCCGAGGCGAGCCGAGTCCAGAGCCGAACCCTGATCCGAGCCCCGAGCCCAGCCTAGAGACGAGCCGAGCCCAGAGGCCAGCCTAGAGGAGAGCCCAGAGGCGAGTATCGACCCGAGCCTCGAGCCGAGCCCCGAGCCCAGAGCCGAGCCTCGAGACGAGCCCCGAGACAATCCCCAAGCCCAGCCTAGAGCCGAGGCGAGCCGAGTCCAGAGCCGAAGGGAGATCAGAGCCCCGAGCCCATCCTAGAGCCGAGCCGAGTCCAGAGCCGAGGTACGAGCGCAGCCTAGAGCCGAGTAGAGAGCCGAGCGCAGAGCCGAGCCTCGAGCCGAGCCCCGAGCCCAGCCGAGCACAGAGCCCATATCCGAGCCTCGAGACGAGCCCCGAGACAATCCCCAATCCCAGACTAGATCCGAGGCGAGCCGAGTCCAGAGCCGAACCCAGATCCGAGCCCCGAGCGCAGCCTAGAGCCGAGCCGAACCCAGAGCATAGCCTAGAGCCGAGCCCAGCGCCGAGCATCGAGCCGAGCCCCGAGCCCAGCCGAGCACAGAGCCCAGAGCCGAGCCTCGAGACGAGCCCCGAGACAATCCCCAAGCCCAGCCTAGAGCCGAGGCGAGCCGAGTCCAGAGCGAAAGCGAGATCAGAGCCCCGAGCCCAGCCTAGAGCCGAGCCGAGTCCAAAGCCGAGGTACGAGCGTAGCCCAGAGCCGAGTAGAGAGCCGAGCCCAGAGCCGAGCCTCGAGCCGAGCCCCGAGCACAGCCGAGCACAGAGCCCAGATCCGAGCCTCGAGACGAGCCCCGAGACAATCCCCAAGCCCAGCCTAGAGCCGAGGGGAGTGGAGTCCAGAGCCGAACCCAGTTCCGAGCCCCGAGCCCATCCTAGAGCCGAGGCGAGCCGAGTCCAGAGCCGAACCCAGATCCGAGCCCCGAGCCCAGCCGAGAGCCGAGCCGAAGCCAGAGCCCAGCCTAGAGCCGAGCCCAGAGCCGAGCCTCGAGCCGAGCCCCGAGCCCAGCCGAGCCCCGAGCCCAGAGCCGAGCCTCGAGACGAGCCCCGAGACAATCCCCAAGCCCAGCTTAGAGCCGAGGCGAGCCGAGTCCAGAGCCGAACCCAGATCCGAGCAACGAGCCCAGCCAAGAGCCGAGCCGAGCCCAGAGCCGAGCCCAGAGTCGGGCGCGATCTGAGCCTCGAGCCGGGCCAAGCGCAGAGCCGATCCCTGAGCCCAGCCCAAAGCCGAGAGCAGACAAGCCCAGAGCCGAGCCTCGAGCCCAGCCTAGAGCCGAGTCCAGAGCCGAGCCCAGAGCCGAGCCTCGAGCCGAGCCCCGAGCCCAGGCGAGCACAGAGCCCGGAGCCGAGCCTCGAGACGAGCCCCGAGACAATCCCCAAGCCCAGCCTAGAGCCGAGGCGAGCCGAGTCCAGAGCCGAACCCAGATCCGAGCCCCGAGCCCAGCCTAGAGCCGAGCCGAGCCCGGAGCCCAGCCTAGAGCCGAGCCCTGAGCCGAGCCCCGAGCCGAGCCCCGAGCCCAGCCGAGCACAGAGCCGAGCCCAGAGTCGGGCGCGAGCTGAGCCTCGAGCCTAGCCAAGAGCAGAGCCGACCATTTGCCCAGCCCAAAGCCGAGAGCAGACAATTACAGAGCCGAGACTCGAGCCCAGCCTAGAGCCGATCCGAGTCCAAAGCCGAGGCCTGAGCCGAGCCTCGAGCCGAGCCCCGAGCCCAGCCGAGGACCGAGCCCAGAGCCGAGCCTCGAGACGAGCCCCGAGACAATCCCCAAGCCCAGCCTAGAGCCGAGGCGAGCCGAGTCCAGAGCCGAACCGAGATCCGAGCCTCGAGCCCAGCTTAGAACCGAGTCCAGAGCCGAGCCCAGAGCCGAGCCTCGAGCCGAGCCCCGAGCCCAACCGAGCACAGAGCCCAGAGCCGAGCCTCGACACGAGCCACGAGACAATCCCCAAGCCCAGCCTAGAGCCGAGGCGAGCCGAGTCCAGAGCCGAACCCAGATCCGAGCTCCAAGCCCAGCCGAGAGCCGAGCCGAAGCCAGAGCCCAGCCTAGAGCCGAGCCCTGAGCCGAGCCTCGAGCCGAGCCCCGAGCCCAGCCGAGCCCCGAGCCCAGAGCCGAGCCTCGAGACGAGCCCCGAGACAATCCCCAAGCCCAGCTTAGAGCCGAGGCGAGCCGAGTCCAGAGCCGAACCCAGATCCGAGCCCCGAGCCCAGCCTAGAGCCGAGCCGAGCCCGGAGCCCAGCCTAGAGCCGAGCCCTGAGCCGAGCCTCGAGCCGAGCCCCGAGCCCAGCCGAGCACAGAGCCCAGAGCCGAGCCTCGAGACGAGCCCCGAGACAATACCCAAGCCCAGCCTAGAGCCGAGGCGAGCCGAGTCCAGAGCCGAAGTCAGATCCGAGCCCCAAGCCCAGCCTAGAGCAGAGCCGAGCCCAGAGGCCAGCCTAGAGGCGAGCCCAGAGCCGAGTATCGACCCGAGCCTCGAGCCGAGCCCCGAGCCCAGAGCCGAGCCTCGAGACGAGCCCCGAGACAATCCCCAAGCCCAGCCTAGAGCCGAGGCGAGCCGAGTCCAGAGCCGAAGGGAGATCAGAGCCCCGAGCCCATCCTAGAGCCGAGCCGAGTCCAGAGCCGAGGTACGAGCGCAGCCTAGAGCCGAGTAGAGAGCCGAGCGCAGAGCCGAGCCTCGAGCCGAGCCCCGAGCCCAGCCGAGCACAGAGCCCATATCCGAGCCTCGAGACGAGCCCCGAGACAATCCCCAATCCCAGACTAGATCCGAGGCGAGCCGAGTCCAGAGCCGAACCCAGAGTCGGGCGCGAGCTGAGCCTCGAGCCTAGCCAAGAGCAGAGCCGACCATTTGCCCAGCCCAAAGCCGAGAGCAGACAATTACAGAGCCGAGACTCGAGCCCAGCTAGAGCCGATCCGAGTCCAAAGCCGAGCCCTGAGCCGAGCCTCGAGCCGAGCCCCGAGCAAGGCCGAGGACCGAGCCCAGAGCCGAGCCTCGAGATGAGCACCGAGACAATCCCCAAGCCCAGCCTAGAGCCGAGGCGAGCCGAGTCCAGAGCCGAACCGAGATCCGAGCCTCGAGCCAAGCCGAGAGCGAGCCGAAGCCAGAGACCAGCCTAGAGCCGAGCCCCGAGCCGAGCCTCGAGCTGAGCCCCGAGCCCAGCCGAGCACCGAGCCCAGAGCCGAGCCTCAAGACGAGCCCCGAGACAATCCCCAAGCCCAGTCTAGAGCCGAGGCGAGCCGAGTCCAGAGCCGAACAGAGAGCCGAGCCTCGAGCCCAGCCTAGAGCCGAGCCGAGTCCAGAGCCGAGCCCTGAGCCGAGCCTCGAGCCGAGCCCCGAGCCCAGCCGAGCCCAGAGCCCAGAGCCGAGCCTCGAGACGAGCCCCGAGACAATCCCCAAGCCCAGCCTAGAGCCGAGGCGAGCCGAGTCCAGAGCCGAACCCAGATCCGAGCCCCGAGCCCAGCCTAGAGCCGAGCCGAGCCCAGAGTCGGGCGCGATCTGAGCCTCGAGCCGAGCCAAGAGCAGAGACGATCCCTGAGCCCAGCCCAAAGCCGAGAGCAGAAAAGCCCAGAACCGAGCCTCGAGCCCAGCCTAGAGCCGAGTCCAGAGCCGAGCCCAAAGCCGAGCCTCGAGCCAAGCCCCGAGCCCAGCCGAGCACAGAGCCCAGAGCCGAGCCTCGAGACGAGCCCCGAGACAATCCCCAAGCCCAGCCTAGATCCGAGGCGAGCCGAGTCCAGAGCCGAACCCAGATCCGAGCCCCGAGCCCAGCCTAGAGCCGAGCCGAGCCCGGAGCCCAGCCTAGAGCCGAGCCCTGAGCCGAGCCTCGAGCCGAGCCCCGAGCCCAGCCGAGCACAGAGCCCAGAGCCGAGCCTCGAGACGAGCCCCGAGACAATACCCAAGCCCAGCCTAGAGCCGAGGCGAGCCGAGTCCAGAGCCGAAGCCAGATCCGAGCCCCAAGCCCAGCCTAGAGCCGAGCCGAGCCCAGAGGCCAGCCTAGAGGCGAGCCCAGAGCCGAGTATCGACCCGAGCCTCGAGCCGAGCCCCGAGCCCAGAGCCGAGCCTCGAGACGAGCCCCGAGACAATCCCCAAGCCCAGCCTAGATCCGAGGCGAGCCGAGTCCAGAGCCGAAGGGAGATCAGAGCCCCGAGCCCATCCTAGAGCCGAGCCGAGTCCAGAGCCGAGGTACGAGCGCAGCCTAGAGCCGAGTAGAGAGCCGAGCGCAGAGCCGAGCCTCGAGCCGAGCCCCGAGACAATCCCCAATCCCAGACTAGATCCGAGGCGAGCCGAGTCCAGAGCCGAACCCAGATCCGAGCCCCGAGCGCAGCCTAGAGCCGAGCCGAGCCCAGAGCATAGCCTAGAGCCGAGCCCAGCGCCGAGCATCGAGCCGAGCCCCGAGCCCAGCCGAGCACAGAGCCCAGAGCCGAGCCTCGAGACGAGCCCCGAGACAATCCCCAAGCCCAGCCTAGAGCCGAGGCGAGCCGAGTCCAGAGCGAAAGCGAGATCAGAGCCCCGAGCCCAGCCTAGAGCCGAGTCGAGTCCAGAGCCGAGGTACGAGCGTAGCCCAGAGCCGAGTAGAGAGCCGAGCCCAGAGCCGAGCCTCGAGCCGAGCCCCGAGCACAGCCGAGCACAGAGCCCAGATCCGAGCCTCGAGACGAGCCCCGAGACAATCCCCAAGCCCAGCCTAGAGCCGAGGGGAGTGGAGTCCAGAGCCGAACCCAGTTCCGAGCCCCGAGCCCATCCTAGAGCCGAGGCGAGCCGAGTCCAGAGCCGAACCCAGATCCGAGCCCCGAGCACAGCCTAGAGCCGAGCCGAGCCCAGAGCATAGCCTAGAGCCGAGCCCAGCGCCGAGCATCGAGCCGAGCCCCGAGCCCAGCCGAGCACAGAGCCAAGTGCCGAGCCTCGAGACGAGCCCCGAGACAATCCCCAAGCCCAGCCTAGAGCCGAGGCGAGCCGAGTCCAGAGCCGAAGCGAGATCAGAGCCCCGAGCCCAGCCTAGAGCCGAGCCGAGTCCAGAGCCGAGGTACGAGCGCAGCCCAGAGCCGAGTAGAGAGCCGAGCCCAGAGCCGAGCCTCGAGCCGAGCCCCGAGCACAGCCGAGCACAGAGCCCAGATCCGAGCCTCGACACGAGCCCCGAGACAATCCTCAAGCCCAGCTTAGAGCCGAGGCGAGCCGAGTCCAGAGCCGAACCCAGATCCGAGCAACGAGCCCAGCCAAGAGCCGAGCCGAGCCCAGAGCCGAGCCCAGAGTCGGGCGCGATCTGAGCCTCGAGCCGCGCCAAGAGCAGAGCCGATCCCTGAGCCCAACCCAAAGCCGAGAGCAGACAAGCCCAGAGCCGAGCCTCGAGCCCAGCCTAGAGCCGAGTCCAGAGCCGAGCCCAGAGCCGAGCCTCGAGCCGAGCCCCGAGCCCAGCGAGCACAGAGCCCAGAGCCGAGCCTCGAGACGAGCCCCGAAACAATCCCCAAGCCCAGCCTAGAGCCGAGGCGAGCCGAGTCCAGAGCCGAACCCAGATCCGAGCCTCGAGCACAGCCTAGAGCCGAGCGGAGTCCAGAGCCGAGCCTAGAACCGAGCCCTGAGCTGAGCCTCGAGCCGAGCCCCGAGCCCGGCCGAGCCCAGAGCCCACATCCGAGCCTCGAGACGAGCCCCGAAAACAGCCTAGCACAGAGCCCAGATCCGAGCCTCGAGACGAGCCCCGAGCACAGCCGAGCACAGAGCCCAGAGCCGAGCCTCGAGACGAGCCCCGAGACAATCCCCAAGCCCAGCCTAGAGCCGAGGCGAGCCGAGTCCAGAGCCGAACAGAGAGCCGAGCCTCGAGCCCAGCCTAGAGCCGAGCCGAGTCCAGAGCCGAGCCCTGAGCCGAGCCTCGAGCTGAGCCCCAAGCCCAGCCGAGCACCGAGCCCAGAGCCGAGCCTCGAGACGAGCCCCGAGACAATCCCCAATCCCAGTCTAGAGCCGAGGCGAGCCGAGTCCAGAGCCGAACAGAGAGCCGAGCCTCGAGCCCAGCCTAGAGCCGAGCCGAGTCCAGAGCCGAGCCCAGAGCCGAGCCTCGAGCCGAGCCCCGAGCCCAGCCGAGCACAGAGCCCAGAGCCAAGCCTCAAGACGAGCCCCGAGACAATCCCCAAGCCCAGACTAGAGCCGAGGAGAGCCGAGTCCAGAGCCGAACCCAGATCCGAGCCTCGAGCACAGCCTAGAGCCGAGCCGAGTCCAGAGCCGAGCCTAGAGCCGAGCCCTGAGCTGAGCCTCGAGCCGAGACCCGAGCCCGTCCGAGCGCAGAGCCCAGAGCCGAGCCTCGAGACGAGCCCCGAGAACAGCCTAGCACAGAGCCCAGATCCGCGCCTCGAGCCGAGCCCCGAGCCCAGCCGAGCACAGAGCCCAGAGCCGAGCCTCGAGAAGAGCCCCGAGACAATCCCCAAGCCCAGCCTAGAGCCGAGGCGAGCCGAGTCCAGAGCCGAACCCAGATCCGACCACCGAGCCCAGCCGAGAGCCGAGCCGAAGCCATAGCCCAGCCTAGAGCCGAGCCCAGAGCCGAGCCTCGAGCCGAGCCCCGAGCCCAGCCGAGCAGAGCCCAGAGCCGAGCCTCAAGACGCGCCCCGTGACAATCCCCAAGCCCAGCCTAGAGCCGAGGCGAGCCGAGTCCAGAGCCGAACCCAGATCCGAGCCCCGAGCCCAGCCTAGAGCCGAGCCGAGACCGGAGCCCAGCCTAGAGCCGAGCCCTGAGCCGAGCCTCGAGCCGAGCCCCGAGCCCAGCCGAGCACAGAGCCCAGAGCCGAGCCTCAAGACGAGCCCCGAGACAATCCCCAAGCCCAGCCTAGAGCCGAGGCGAGCCGAGTCCTGAGCCGAACCCAGATCCGAGCCTCGAGCACAGCCTAGAGCCGAGCTGAGTCCACAGCCGAGCCTAGAGCCGAGCCCTGAGCTGAGCCTCGAGCCGAGCCCCGAGCCCGGCCGAGCCCAGAGCCCAGAGCCGAGCCTCGAGACGAGCCCCGAAAACAGCCTAGCACAGAGCCCAGATCCGCGCCTCGAGCCGAGCCCCGAGCCCAGCCGAGCACAGAGCCCAGAGCCTAGCCTCGAGACGAGCCCCGAGCACAGCCTAGCACAGAGCCCAGATCCGAGCCTCGAGACGAGCCCCGAGCACAGCCGAGCACAGAGCCCAGAGCCGAGCCTCGAGACGAGCTCCGATGCAATCCCCAAGCCCAGCCTAGAGCCGAGGCGAGCCGAGTCCAGAGCCGAACCCAGATCCGACCCCCGAGCCCAGCCGAGAGCCGAGCCGAAGCCATAGCCCAGCCTAGAGCCGAGCCCAGAGCCGAGCCTCGAGCCGAGCCCCGAGCCCAGCCGAGCAGAGCCCAGAGCCGAGCCTCAAGACGCGCCCCGTGACAATCCCCAAGCCCAGCCTAGAGCCGAGGCGAGCCGAGTCCAGAGCCGAACCCAGATCCGAGCCCCGAGCCCAGCCTAGAGCCGAGCCGAGACCGGAGCCCAGCCTAGAGCCGAGCCCTGAGCCGAGCCTCGAGCCGAGCCCCGAGCCCAGCCGAGCACAGAGCCCAGAGCCGAGCCTCAAGACGAGCCCCGAGACAATCCCCAAGCCCAGCCTAGAGCCGAGGCGAGCCGAGTCCTGAGCCGAACCCAGATCCGAGCCTCGAGCACAGCCTAGAGCCGAGCTGAGTCCACAGCCGAGCCTAGAGCCGAGCCCTGAGCTGAGCCTCGAGCCGAGCCCCGAGCCCGGCCGAGCCCAGAGCCCAGAGCCGAGCCTCGAGACGAGCCCCGAAAACAGCCTAGCACAGAGCCCAGATCCGCGCCTCGAGCCGAGCCCCGAGCCCAGCCGAGCACAGAGCCCAGAGCCTAGCCTCGAGACGAGCCCCGAGCACAGCCTAGCACAGAGCCCAGATCCGAGCCTCGAGACGAGCCCCGAGCACAGCCGAGCACAGAGCCCAGAGCCGAGCCTCGAGACGAGCTCCGATGCAATCCCCAAGCCCAGCCTAGAGCCGAGGCGAGCCGAGTCCAGAGCCGAACCCAGATCCGAGCCCCGAGCCCAGCCGAGAGCCGAGCCGAAGCCAGAGCCCAGCCTAGAGCCGAGCCCAGAGCCGAGCCTCGAGACGAGCCCCGAGCCCAACCGAGCCCAGAGCCCAGAGCCGAACCTCGAGACGAGCCCCGAGACAATCCCCAAGCCCAGCCTAGAGCCGAGGCGAGCCGAGTCCAGAGCCGAACCCTGATCCGAGCCCCGAGCCCAGCCTAGAGACGAGCCGAGCCCAGAGCCCAGCCTAGAGGAGAGCCCAGAGGCGAGTATCGAGCCGAGCCTCGAGCCGAGCCCCGAGCCCAGAGCGGAGCCTCGAGAAGAGCCCCGAGACAATCCCCAAGCCCAGCCTAGAGCCGATGCGAGCCGAGTCCAGAGCCGAACCCAGATCCGAGCCCAGAGCCGAGCCTCGAGCCGAGCCCCGAGCCCAGCCGAGCACAGAGCCCAGAGCCGAGCCTCAAGACGAGCCCCGAGACAATCCCCAAGCCCAGTCTAGAGCCGAGGCGAGCCGAGTCCAGAGCCGAACAGAGAGCCGAGCCTCGAGCCCAGCCTAGAGCCGAGCCGAGTCCAGAGCCGAACCCAGATCCGAGCCCCGAGCCCAGCCTAGAGCCGAGCCGAGCCCAGAGTCGGGCGCGATCTGAGCTACGAGCCGAGCCAAGAGCAGAGACGATCCCTGAGACCAGCCCAAAGCCGAGAGCAGAAAAGCCCAGAGCCGAGCCTCGAGCCCAGCCTAGAGCCGAGTCCAGAGCCGAGCCCAAAGCCGAGCCTCGAGCCGAGCCTCGAGCCCAGCCGAGCACAGAGCCCAGAGCCGAGCCTCGAGAAGAGCCCCGAGACAATCCCCAAGCCCAGCCTAGAGCCGAGGCGAGCCGAGTCCAGAGCCGAACCCAGATCCGAGCCCCGAGCCCAGCCGAGAGCCGAACCGAAGCCATAGCCCAGCCTAGACCCTAGCCCAGAGCCGAGCCTCGAGCCGAGCCCCGAGCCCAGCCGAGCAGAGCCCAGAGCCGAGCCTCAAGACGCGCCCCGTGACAATCCCCAAGCCCAGCCTAGAGCCGAGGCGAGCCGAGTCCAGAGCCGAACCCAGATCCGAGCCCCGAGCCCAGCCTAGAGCCGAGCCGAGACCGGAGCCCAGCCTAGAGCCGAGCCCTGAGCCGAGCCTCGAGCCGAGCCCCGAGCCCAGCCGAGCACAGAGCCCAGAGCCGAGCCTCAAGACGAGCACCGAGACAATCCCCAAGCCCAGCCTAGAGCCGAGGCGAGCCGAGTCCTGAGCCGAACCCAGATCCGAGCCTCGAGCACAGCCTAGAGCCGAGCTGAGTCCACAGCCGAGCCTAGAGCCGAGCCCTGAGCTGAGCCTCGAGCCGAGCCCCGAGCCCGGCCGAGCCCAGAGCCCAGAGCCGAGCCTCGAGACGAGCCCCGAAAACAGCCTAGCACAGAGCCCAGATCCGCGCCTCGAGCCGAGCCCCGAGCCCAGCCGAGCACAGAGCCCAGATCCGAGCCTCGAGACGAGCCCCGAGCACAGCCGAGCACAGAGCCCAGAGCCGAGCCTCGAGACGAGCCCCGAGACAATCCCCAAGCCCAACCTAGAGCCGAGGCGAGCCGAGTCCAGAGCCGAACCCTGATCCGAGCCCCGAGCCCAGCCTAGAGACGAGTCGAGCCCAGAGCCCAGCCTAGAGGAGAGCCCAGAGGCGAGTATCGAGCCGAGCCTCGAGCCGAGCCCCGAGCCCAGAGCGGAGCCTCGAGAAGAGCCCCGAGACAATCCCAAAGCCCAGCCTAGAGCCGAGGCGAGCCGAGTCCAGAGCCGAACCCAGATCCGAGCCCCGAGCCAAGCCGAGAGCCGAGCCGAAGCCAGAGCCCAGCCTAGAGCCGAGCCCAGAGCCGAGCCTCGAGCCGAGCCCCGACCCCAGCCGAGCACAGAGCCCAGAGCCGAGCCTCAAGACGAGCCCCGAGACAATCCCCAAGCCCAGTCTAGAGCCGAGGCGAGCCGAGTCCAGAGCCGAACAGAGAGCCGAGCCTCGAGCCCAGCCTAGAGCCGAGCCGAGTCCAGAGCCGAACCCAGATCCGAGCCCCGAGCCCAGCCTAGAGCCGAGCCGAGCCCAGAGTCGGGCGCGATCTGAGCTACGAGCCGAGCCAAGAGCAGAGACGATCCCTGAGCCCAGCCCAAAGCCGAGAGCAGACAAGCCCAGAGCCGAGCCTCGAGCCCAGCCTAGAGCCGAGTCCAGAGCCGAGCCCAAAGCCGAGCCTCGAGCCAAGCCCCGAGCCCAGCCGAGCACAGAGCCCAGAGCCGAGCCTCGAGACGAGCCCCGAGACAATCCCCAAGCCCAGCCTAGATCCGAGGCGAGCCAAGTCCAGAGCCGAACCCAGATCCGAGCCCCGAGCCCAGCCTAGAGCCGAGCCGAGCCCGGAGCCCAGCCTAGAGCCGAGCCCTGAGCCGAGCCTCGAGCCGAGCCCCGAGCCCAGCCGAGCACAGAGCCCAGAGCGGAGCCTCGAGACGAGCCCCGAGACAATCCCCAAGCCCAGCCTAGAGCCGAGGCGAGCCGAGTCCAGAGCCGAACCCAGATCCGAGCCCTGAGCCCAGTCTAGAGCCGAGCCGAGCCAGGAGCACAGCCTAGAGCCGAGCCCTGAGCCGAGCCTCGAGCCGAGCCCCGAGCCCAGCCGAGCACAGAGCCCAGAGCCGAGCCTCGAGACGAGCCCCGAAACAATCCCCAAGCCCAGCCTAGAGCCGTGGCAAGCCGAGTCCAGAGCCGAACACAGATCCGAGCCTCGAGCACAGCCTAGAGCCGAGCCGAGTCCAGAGCCGAGCCTAGAACCGAGCCCTGAGCTGAGCCTCGAGCCGAGCCCCGAGCCCGGCCGAGCCCAGAGCCCAGAGCCGAGCCTCGAGACGAGCCCCGAGCACAGCCTAGCACAGAGCCCAGATCCGAGCCTCGAGACGAGCCCCGAGCACAGCCGAGCACAGAGCCCAGAGCCGAGCCTCGAGACGAGCCCCGAGACAATCCCCAAGCCCAGCCTAGAGCCGAGGCGAGCCGAGTCCAGAGCCGAACCCTGATCCGAGCCCCGAGCCCAGCCTAGAGCCGAGCCGAGCCCAGAGTCGGGCGCGATCTGAGCTACGAGCCGAGCCAAGAGCAGAGACGATCCCTGAGCCCAGCCCAAAGCCGAGAGCAGACAAGCCCAGAGCCGAGCCTCGAGCCCAGCCTAGAGCCGAGTCCAGAGCCGAGCCCAAAGCCGAGCCTCGAGCCAAGCCCCGAGCCCAGCCGAGCACAGACCCCAGAGCCGAGCCTCGAGACGAGCCCCGAGACAATCCCCAAGCCCAGCCTAGAGCCGAGGCGAGCCAAGTCCAGAGCCGAACCCAGATCCGAGCCCCGAGCCCAGCCTAGAGCCGAGCCGAGCCCGGAGCCCAGCCTAGAGCCGAGCCCTGAGCCGAGCCTCGAGCCGAGCCCCGAGCCCAGCCGAGCACAGAGCCCAGAGCCGAGCCTCGAGACGAGCCCCGAGACAATACCCAAGCCCAGCCTAGAGCCGAGGCGAGCCGAGTCCAGAGCCGAAGTCAGATCCGAGCCCCAAGCCCAGCCTAGAGCAGAGCCGAGCCCAGAGGCCAGCCTAGAGGCGAGCCCAGAGCCGAGTATAGACCCGAGCCTCGAGCCGAGCCCCGAGCCCAGAGCCGAGCCTCGAGACGAGCCCCGAGACAATCCCAAGCCCAGCCTAGAGCCGAGGCGAGCCGAGTCCAGAGCCGAAGGGAGATCAGAGCCCCGAGCCCATCCTAGAGCCGAGCCGAGTCCAGAGCCGAGGTACGAGCGCAGCCTAGATCCGAGTAGAGAGCCGAGCGCAGAGCCGAGCCTCGAGCCGAGCCCCGAGCCCAGCCGAGTATAGAGCCCAGAGCCGAGCCTCGAGACGAGCCCCGAGACAATCCCCAAGCCCAGACTATTGCCGAGGCGAGCCGAGTCCAGAGCCGAACCCACATCCGAGCCCCGAGCCCATCCTAGAGCCAAGCCAAGTCCAGAGCCAAGCCCAGAGCCGAGACTCGAGCCTCGAGCCTCGAGCCGAGCCGCGAGCCCAGCCGAGCACAGAGCCCAGAGCCGAGCCTCGAGACGAGCCACGATACAATCCCCAAGCCCAGCCTAGAGCCGAGGCGAGCCGAGTCCAGAGCCGAACCCAGATCCGAGCCCCGAGCCCAGCCTAGAGCCGAGCCGAGACCGGAGCCCAGCCTAGAGCCGAGCCCTGAGCCGAGCCTCGAGCCGAGCCCCGAGCCCGGCCGAGCCCAGAGCCCAGAGCCGAGCCTCGAGACGAGCCCCGAAAACAGCCTAGCACAGAGCCCAGAGCCGAGCCTCGAGACGAGCCCCGAGACAATCCCCAAGCCCAGCCTAGAGCCGAGGCGAGCCGAGTCCAGAGCCGAACCCTGATCCGAGCCCGGAGCCCAGCCTAGAGACGAGCCGAGCCCAGAGCCCAGCCTAGAGGAGAGCCCAGAGGCGAGTATCGAGCCGAGCCTCGAGCCGAGCCCCGAGCCCAGAGCCGAGCCTCGAGAAGAGCCCGGAGACAATCCCCAAGCCCAGTCTAGAGCCGAGGCGAGCCGAGTCCAGAGCCGAACAGAGAGCCGAGCCTCGAGCCCAGCCTAGAGCCGAGCCGAGTCCAGAGCCGAGCCCTGAGCCGAGCCTCGAGCCGAGCCCCGAGCCCAGCCGAGCACAGAGCCCAGAGCCGAGCCTCGAGACGAGCCCCGAGACAATCCCCAATCCCAGTCTAGAGCCGAGGCGAACCGAGTCCAGAGCCGAACAGAGAGCCGAGCCTCGAGCACAGCCTAGAGCCGAGCCGAGTCCAGAGCCGAGCCCTGAGCCGAGCCTCGAGCCGAGCCCCGAGCCCAGCCGAGCCCAGAGCCCAGAGCCGAGCCTCGAGACGAGGCGCAAGAAAATCCCCAAGCCCAGCCTAGAGCCGAGGCGAGCCGAGTCCAGAGCCGAACCGAGATCCGAGCCCCTAGCCCAGCCTAGAGCCGAGCCGAGTGCAGAGCCGAGCCCAGAGCCGAGCCTCGAGCCGAGACCCGAGCCCAGCCGAGCACGGAGCCCAGAGCCAAGCCTCAAGACGAGCCCCGAGACAATCCCCAAGCCCAGACTAGAGCCGAGGCGAGCCGAGTCCAGAGCCGAACCCAGATCCGAGCCTCGAGCACAGCCTAGAGCCGAGCCGAGTCCAGAGCCGAGCCTAGAGCCGAGCCCTGAGCTGAGCCTCGAGCCGAGACCCGAGCCCGTCCGAGCGCAGAGCCCAGAGCCGAGCCTCGAGACGAGCCCCGAGAACAGCCTAGCACAGAGCCCAGATCCGCGCCTCGAGCCGAGCCCCGAGCCCAGCCGAGCACAGAGCCCAGAGCCGAGCCTCGAGAAGAGCCCCGAGACAATCCCCAAGCCCAGCCTAGAGCCGAGGCGAGCCGAGTCCAGAGCCGAACCCAGATCCGAGCCCCGAGCCCAGCCGAGAGCCGAGCCGAAGCCATAGCCCAGCCTAGAGCCGAGCCCAGAGCCGAGCCTCGAGCCGAGCCCCGAGCCCAGGGAGCAGAGCCCAGAGCCGAGCCTCAAGACGCGCCCCGTGACAATCCCCAAGCCCAGCCTAGAGCCGAGGCGAGCCGAGTCCAGAGCCGAACCCAGATCCGAGCCCCGAGCCCAGCCTAGAGCCGAGCCGAGACCGGAGCCCAGCCTAGAGCCGAGCCCTGAGCCGAGCCTCGAGCCGAGCCCCGAGCCCGGCCATGCACAGAGCCCAGAGCCGAGCCTCAAGACGAGCCCCGAGACAATCCCCAAGCCCAGCCTAGAGCCGAGGCGAGCCGAGTCCTGAGCCGAACCCAGATCCGTGCCTCGAGCACAGCCTAGAGCCGAGCTGAGTCCACAGCCGAGCCTAGAGCCGAGCCCTGAGCTGAGCCTCGAGCCGAGCCCCGAGCCCGGCCGAGCCCAGAGCACAGAGCCGAGCCTCGAGACGAGCCCCGAAAACAGCCTAGCACAGAGCCCAGATCCGCGCCTCGAGCCGAGCCCCGAGCCCAGCCGAGCACAGAGCCCAGAGCCTAGCCTCGAGAAGAGCCCCGAGACAATCCCCAAGCCCAGCCTAGAGCCGAGGCGAGCCGAGTCCAGAGCCGAACCCAGATCCGAGCCCCGAGCCCAGCCGAGAGCCGAGCCGAAGCCAGAGCCCAGCCTAGAGCCGAGCCCAGAGCCGAGCCTCGAGCCGAGCCCCGAGCCCAGCCGAGCCCAGAGCCCAGAGCCGAGCCTCGAGACGAGCCCCGAGACAATCCCCAAGCCCAGCCTAGATCCGAGGCGAGCCGAGTCCAGAGCCGAACCCAGATCCGAGCCCCGAGCCCATCCTAGAGCCGAGGCGAGCCGAGTCTAGAGCCGAAGGGAGATCAGAGACCCGAGCCCATCCTAGAGCCGAGCCGAGGCCAGAGCCGAGGTACGAGCGCAGCCTAGAGCCGAGTAGAGAGCCGAGCGCAGAGCCGAGCCTCGAGCCGAGCCCCGAGACCAGCCGAGCACAGAGCCCATATCCGAGCCTCGAGACGAGCCCCGAGACAATCCCCAATCCCAGACTAGATCCGAGGCGAGCCGAGTCCAGAGCCGAACGCAGATCCGAGCCCCGAGGGCAGCCTAGAGCCGAGCCGAACCCAGAGCATAGCCTAGAGCCGAGCCCAGCGCCGAGCATCGAGCCGAGCCCCGAGCCCAGCCGAGCACAGAGCCCAGAGCCGAGCCTCGAGACGAGCCCCGAGACAATCCCCAAGCCCAGCCTAGAGCCGAGGCGAGCCGAGTCCAAAGCGAAAGCGAGATCAGAGCCCCGAGCCCAGCCTAGAGCCGAGCCGAGTCCAGAGCCGAGGTACGAGCGTAGCCCAGAGCCGAGTAGAGAGCCGAGCCCAGAGCCGAGCCTCGAGCCGAGCCCCGAGCACAGCCGAGCACAGAGCCCAGATCCGAGCCTCGAGACGAGCCCCGAGACAATCCCCAAGCCCAGCCTAGAGCCGAGGCGAGTCGAGTCCAGAGCCGAACCCAGTTCCGAGCCCCGAGCCCATCCTAGAGCCGAGGCGAGCCGAGTCCAGAGCCGAACCCAGATCCGAGCCCCGAGCCCAGCCTAGAGCCGAGCCCAGAGCCGAGCCTCGAGCCGAGCCCCGAGCCCAGCCGAGCCCCGAGCCCAGAGCCGAGCCTCGAGACGAGCCCCGAGACAATCCCCAAGCCCAGCTTAGAGCCGAGGCGAGCCGAGTCCAGAGCCGAACCCAGATCCGATCAACGAGCCCAGCCAAGAGCCGAGCCGAGCCCAGAGCCGAGCCCAGAGTCGGGCGCGATCTGAGCCTCGAGCCGGGCCAAGAGCAGAGCCGATCCCTGAGCCCAGCCCAAAGCCGAGAGCAGACAAGCCCAGAGCCGAGCCTCGAGCCCAGCCTAGAGCCGAGTCCAGAGCCGAGCCCAGAGCCGAGCCTCGAGCCGAGCCCCGAGCCCAGGCGAGCACAGAGCCCGGAGCCGAGCCTCGAGACGAGCCCCGAGACAATCCCCAAGCCCAGCCTAGAGCCGAGGCGAGCCGAGTCCAGAGCCGAACCCAGATCCGAGCCCCGAGCCCAGCCTAGAGCCGAGCCGAGCCCGGAGCCCAGCCTAGAGCCGAGCCCTGAGCCGAGCCCCGAGCCGAGCCCCGAGCCCAGCCGAGCACAGAGCCGAGCCCAGAGTCGGGCGCGAGCTGAGCCTCGAGCCTAGCCAAGAGCAGAGCCGACCATTTGCCCAGCCCAAAGCCGAGAGCAGACAATTACAGAGCCGAGACTCGAGCCCAGCCTAGAGCCGATCCGAGTCCAAAGCCGAGCCCTGAGCCGAGCCTCGAGCCGAGCCCCGAGCCCAGCCGAGGACCGAGCCCAGAGCCGAGCCTCGAGACGAGCCCCGAGACAATCCCCAAGCCCAGCCTAGAGCCGAGGCGAGCCGAGTCCAGAGCCGAACCGAGATCCGAGCCTCGAGCCCAGCTTAGAACCGAGTCCAGAGCCGAGCCCAGAGCCGAGCCTCGAGCCGAGCCCCGAGCCCAACCGAGCACAGAGCCCAGAGCCGAGCCTCGACACGAGCCACGAGACAATCCCCAAGCCCAGCCTAGAGCCGAGGCGAGCCGAGTCCAGAGCCGAACCCAGATCCGAGCTCCAAGCCCAGCCGAGAGCCGAGCCGAAGCCAGAGCCCAGCCTAGAGCCGAGCCCAGAGCCGAGCCTCGAGACGAGCCCCGAGCCCAGCCGAGCCCCGAGCCCAGAGCCGAGCCTCGAGACGAGCCCCGAGACAATCCCCAAGCCCAGCTTAGAGCCGAGGCGAGCCGAGTCCAGAGCCGAACCCAGATCCGAGCAACGAGCCCAGCCAAGAGCCGAGCCGAGCCCAGAGCCCAGCCCAGAGGCGAGCCCAGAGCCGAGTATCGATCCGAGCCTCGAGCCGTGCCCCGAGCACAGAGCCGAGCCTCGAGACGAGCCCCGATGCAATCCCCAAGCCCAGCCTAGAGCCGAGGCGAGCCGAGTCCAGAGCCGAACCGAGATCTCAGCCCCGAGCCCAGCCTGGAGCCGAGCCGAGTACAGAGCCGAGGTACGAGCGCAGCGCAGAGCCAAGTAGAGAGCCGAGCCCAGAGCCGAGCCTCGAGCCGAGCCCCGAGACAATCCCCAAGCCCAGCCTAGAGCCGAGGCGAGTCGAGTCCAGATCCGAACCCAGTTCCGAGCCCCGAGCCCATCCTAGAGCCGAGGCGAGCCGAGTCCAGAGCCGAACACAGATCCGAGCCCCGAGCCCAGCCGAGAGCCGAGCCGAAGCCAGAGCCCAGCCTAGAGCCGAGCCCAGAGCCGAGCCTCGAGCCGAGCCCCGAGCCCAGCCGAGCAGAGCCCAGAGCCGAGCCTCAAGACGAGCCCCGAGACAATCCCCAAGCCCAGCCTAGAGCCGAGGCGAGCCGAGTCCAGAGCCGAACCCAGATCCGAGCCTCGAGCACAGCCTAGAGCCGAGCCGAGTCCAGAGCCGAGCCTAGAGCCGAGCCCTGAGCTGAGCCTCGAGCCGAGACCCGAGCCCGTCCGAGCGCAGAGCCCAGAGCCGAGCCTCGAGCCGAGCCCCGAGCCCAGGTGAGCACAGAGCCCAGAGCCGAGCCTCAAGACGAGCCCCGAGCACAGCCGAGCACAGAGCCCAGAGCCGAGCCTCGAGAAGAGCCCCGAGACAATCCCCAAGCCCAGCCTAGAGCCGAGGCGAGCCGAGTCCAGAGCCGAACCCAGATCCGAGCCCCGAGCCCAGCCGAGAGCCGAGCCGAAGCCATAGCCCAGCCTAGAGCCGAGCCCAGAGCCGAGCCTCGAGCCGAGCCCCGAGCCCATCCGAGCAGAGCCCAGAGCCGAGCCTCAAGACGAGCCCCGAGACAATCCCCAAGCCCAGCCTAGAGCCGAGCCCAGAGCCGAGCCTCGAGCCGAGCCCCGAGCCCAGCCGAGCAGAGCCCAGAGCCGAGCCTCAAGACGCGCCCCGTGACAATCCCCAAGCACAGACTAGAGCCGAGGCGAGCCGAGTCCAGAGCCGAACCCAGATCCGAGCCCCGAGCCCGGCCTAGAGCCGAGCCGAGACCGGGGCCCAGCCTAGAGCCGATCCCTGAGCTGAGCCTCGAGCCTAGCCCCGAGCCCGGCCGAGCCCAGAGCCCAGAGCCGAGCCTCGAGACGAGCCCCGAAAACAGCCTAGCACAGAGCCCAGATCCGCGCCTCGAGCCGAGCCCCGAGCCCAGCCGAGCACAGAGCCCAGAGCCTAGCCTCGAGACGAGCCCCGAGACAATCCCCAAGCCCAGCCTAGAGCCGAGGCGAGCCGAGTCCAGAGCCGAACCCAGATCCGAGCAACGAGCCCAGCCAAGAGCCGAGCCGAGCCCAGAGCCCAGCCCAGAGGCGAGCCCAGGGCCGAGTATCGATCCGAGCCTCGAGCCGTGCCCCGAGCACAGAGCCGAGCCTCGAGAAGAGCCCCGATGCAATCCCCAAGCCCAGCCTAGAGCCGAGGCGAGCCGAGTCCAGAGCCGAACCGAGATCTGAGCCCCGAGCCCAGCCGAGCACAGAGCCCAGAGCCGAGCCTCGAGACGAGCCCCGAGACAATCCCCAAGCCCAGCCTAGATCCGAGGCGAGCCGAGTCCAGAGCCGAACGCAGATCCGAGACCCGAGCCCAGCCTAGAGCCGAGCCGAGCCCGAAGCCCAGCCTAGAGCCGAGCCCTGAGCCGAGCCTCGAGCCGAGCCCCGAGCCCGGCCGAGCCCAGAGCCCAGAGCCGAGCCTCGAGACGAGCCCCTAGACAATCCCCAAGCCCAGACTAGAGCCGAGGCGAGCCGAGTCCAGAGCCGAACCCAGATCCGAGCCTCGAGCCCAGCCTAGAGCCGAGCCGAGTCCAGAGCCGAGCCCAGAGTCGGGCGCGATCTGAGCCTCGAGCCGGGCCAAGAGCAGAGCCGATCCCTGAGCCCAGCCCAAAGCCGAGAGCAGACAAGCCCAGAGCCGAGCCTCGAGCCCAGCCTAGAGCCGAGTCCAGAGCCGAGCCCAGAGCCGAGCCTCGAGCCGAGCCCCGAGCCCAGCCGAGCACAGAGCCCAGAGCCGAGCCTCAAGACGAGCCCCGAGACAATCCCCAAGCCCAGCCTAGAGCCGAGGAGAGCCGAGTCCAGAGCCGAACCCAGATCCGAGCCCCGAGCCCAGCCTAGAGCCGAGCCGAGCCCGGAGCCCAGCCTAGAGCCGAGCCCTGAGCCGAGCCCCGAGCCGAGCCCCGAGCCCAGCCGAGCCCCGAGCCCAGAGCCGAGCCTCGAGACGAGCCCCGAGACAATCCCCAAGCCCAGCCTAGAGCCGAGGCGAGCCGAGTCCAGAGCCGAACCGAGATCCGAGCCCCGAGCCCAGCCTAGAGCCGATCCGAGTCCAGAGCCGAGCCCAGAGCCGAGCCTCGAGCCGAGCCCCGAGCCCAGGTGAGCACAGAGCCCAGAGCCGAGCCTCAAGACGAGCCCCGAGCCCAGCCGAGCACAAAGCCCAGAGCCGAGCCTCGAGAAGAGCCCCGAGACAATCCCCAAGCCCAGCCTAGAGCCGAGGCGAGCCGAGTCCAGAGCCGAACCCAGATCCGAGCCCCGAGCCCAGCCGAGAGCCGAGCCGAAGCCATAGCCCAGCCTAGAGCCGAGCCCAGAGCCGAGCCTCGAGCCGAGCCCCGAGCCCAGCCGAGCAGAGCCCAGAGCCGAGCCTCAAGACGAGCCCCGAGACAATCCCCAAGCCCAGCCTAGAGCCGAGGCGAGCCGAGTCCAGAGCCGAACCCAGATCCGAGCCCCGAGCCCAGCCTAGAGCCGAGCCGAGACCGGAGCCCAGCCTAGAGCCGAGCCCAGAGCCGAGCCTCGAGCCGAGCCCCGAACCCAGCCGAGCAGAGCCCAGAGCTGAGCCTCAAGACGCGCCCCGTGACAATCCCCAAGCACAGCCTAGAGCCGAGGCGAGCCGAGTCCAGAGCCGAACCCAGATCCGAGCCCCGAGCCCGGCCTAGAGCCGAGCCGAGACCGGGGCCCAGCCTAGAGCCGAGCCCTGAGCCGAGCCTCGAGCCGAGCCCCGAGCCCAGCCGAGCACAGAGCCCAGAGCCGAGCCTCGAGAAGAGCCCCGAGACAATCCCCAAGCCCAGCCTAGAGCCGAGGCGAGCCGAGTCCAGAGCCGAACCCAGATCCGAGCCCCGAGCCCAGCCGAGAGCCGAGCCGAAGCCAGAGCCCAGCCTAGAGCCGAGCCCAGAGCCGAGCCTCGAGCCGAGCCCCGAGCCCAGCCGAGCCCAGAGCCCAGAGCCGAGCCTCGAGACGAGCCCCGAGACAATCCCCAAGCCCAGTCTAGAGCCGAGGCGAGCCGAGTCCAGAGCCGAACCCAGATCCGAGCCCCGAGCACAGCCTAGAACCGAGCCAAGCCCAGAGCCGAGCCCAGAGGCGAGCCCAGAGCCGAGTATCGATCCGAGCCTCGAGCCGTGCCCCGAGCACAGAGCCGAGCCTCGAGACGAGCCCCGAGACAATCCCCAAGCCCAGCTTAGAGCCGAGGCGAGCCGAGTCCAGAGCGGAACCCAGATCCGAGCAACGAGCCCAGCCAAGAGCCGAGCCGAGCCCAGAGCCCAGCCCAGAGGCGAGCCCAGAGCCGAGTATCGATCCGAGCCTCGAGCCTTGCCCCGAGCACAGAGCCGAGCCTCGAGAGGAGCCCCGATGCAATCCCCAAGCCCAGCCTAGAGCCGAGGCGAGCCGAGTCCAGAGCCGAACCGAGATCTGAGCCCCGAGCCCAGCCGAGCACAGAGCCCAGAGCCGAGCCTCGAGACGAGCCCAGAGACAATACCCAAGCCCAGCCTAGATCCGAGGTGAGCCGAGTCCAGAGCCGAACCCAGATCCGAGCCCCGAGCCCAGCCTAGAGCCGAGCCGAGCCCGGAGCCCAGCCTAGAGCCGAGCCCTGAGCCGAGCCTCGAGCCGAGCCCCGAGCCCGGCCGAGCCCAGAGCCCAGAGCCGAGCCTCGAGACGAGCCCCTAGACAATCCCCAAGCCCAGACTAGAGCCGAGGCGAGCCGAGTCCAGAGCCGAACCCAGATCCGAGCCTCGAGCCCAGCCTAGAGCCGAGCCGAGTCCAGAGCCGAGCCCAGAGTCGGGCGCGATCTGAGCCTCATGCCGGGCCAAGAGCAGAGCCGATCCCTGAGCCCAGCCCAAAGCCGAGAGCAGACAAGCCCAGAGCCGAGCCTCGAGCCCAGCCTAGAGCCGAGTCCAGAGCCGAGCCCAGAGCCGAGCCTCGAGCCGAGCCCCGAGCCCAGCCGAGCACAGAGCCCAGAGCCGAGCCTCAAGACGAGCCCCGAGACAATCCCCAAGCCCAGCCTAGAGCCGAGGAGAGCCGAGTCCAGAGCCGAACCCAGATCCGAGCCCCGAGCCCAGCCTAGAGCCGAGCCGAGCCCGGAGCCCAGCCTAGAGCCGAGCCCTGAGCCGAGCCCCGAGCCGAGCCCCGAGCCCAGCCGAGCACAGAGCCCAGAGCCGAGCCTCGAGACGAGCCCCGAGACAATCCCCAAGCCCAGCCAAGAGCCGAGGCGAGCCGAGTCCAGAGCCGAACCGAGATCCGAGCCCCGAGCCCAGCCTAGAGCCGATCCGAGTCCAGAGCCGAGCCCAGAGCCGAGCCTCGAGCCGAGCCCCGAACCCAGGCGAGCACAGAGCCCAGAGCCGAGCCTCAAGACGAGCCCCGAGACAATCCCCAAGCCCAGCCTAGAGCCGAGGCGAGCCGAGTCCAGAGCCGAACCCAGATCCGAGGCTCGAGCACAGCCTAGAGCCGAGCCGTGTCCAGAGCCGAGCCTAGAGCTGAGCCCTGAGCTGAGCCTCGAGCCGAGCCCCGAGCCCGGCCGAGCCCAGAGCCCAGAGCCGAGCCTCGAGACGAGCCCCGAGCCCAGCCGAGCACAGAGCCCAGAGCCGAGCCTCGAGAAGAGCCCCGAGACAATCCCCAAGCCCAGCCTAGATCCGAGGCGAGCCGAGTCCAGAGCCGAACCCAGATCCGAGCCCCGAGCCCAGCCTAGAGCCGAGCCGAGCCCGGACACCAGCCTAGAGCGGAGCCCTGAGCCGAGCCTCGAGCCGAGCCCCGAGCCCAGCCGAGCACAGAGCCCAGAGCCGAGCCTCGAGACGAGCCCCGAGACAATACCCAAGCCCAGCCTAGAGCCGAGGCGAGCCGAGTCCAGAGCCGAACCCAGATCCGAGCCCCAAGCCCAGCCTAGAGCCGAGCCGAGCCCAGAGGCCAGCCTAGAGGCGAGCCCAGAGCCGAGTATCGACCCGAGCCTCGAGCCGAGCCCCGAGCCCAGAGCCGAGCCTCGAGACGAGCCCCGAGACAATCCCCAAGCCCAGCCTAGATCCGAGGCGAGCCGAGTCCAGAGCCGAAGGGAGATCAGAGCCCCGAGCCCATCCTAGAGCCGAGCCGAGTCCAGAGCCGAGGTACGAGCGCAGCCTAGAGCCGAGTAGAGAGCCGAGCGCAGAGCCGAGCCTCGAGCCGAGCCCCGAGCCCAGCCGAGAACAGAGCCCATATCCGAGCCTCGAGACGAGCCCCGAGACAATCCCCAATCCCAGACTAGATCCGAGGCGAGCCGAGTCCAGAGCCGAACCCAGATCCGAGCCCCGAGCACATCCTAGAGCCGAGCCGAGCCCAGAGCATAGCCTAGAGCCGAGCCCAGCGCCGAGCATCGAGCCGAGCCCCGAGCCCAGCCGAGCCCCGAGCCCAGAGCCGAGCCTCGAGACGAGCCCCGAGACAATCCCCAAGCCCAGCTTAGAGCCGAGGCGAGCCGAGTCCAGAGCGGAACCCAGATCCGAGCAACGAGCCCAGCCAAGAGCCGAGCCGAGCCCAGAGCCCAGCCCAGAGGCGAGCCCAGAGCCGAGTATCGATCCGAGCCTCGAGCCTTGCCCCGAGCACAGAGCCGAGCCTCGAGAGGAGCCCCGATGCAATCCCCAAGCCCAGCCTAGAGCCGAGGCGAGCCGAGTCCAGAGCCGAACCGAGATCTGAGCCCCGAGCCCAGCCGAGCACAGAGCCCAGAGCCGAGCCTCGAGACGAGCCCAGAGACAATACCCAAGCCCAGCCTAGATCCGAGGCGAGCCGAGTCCAGAGCCGAACCCAGATCCGAGCCCCGAGCCCAGCCTAGAGCCGAGCCGAGCCCGGAGCCCAGCCTAGAGCCGAGCCCTGAGCCGAGCCTCGAGCCGAGCCCCGAGCCCGGCCGAGCCCAGAGCCCAGAGCCGAGCCTCGAGACGAGCCCCTAGACAATCCCCAAGCCCAGACTAGAGCCGAGGCGAGCCGAGTCCAGAGCCGAACCCAGATCCGAGCCTCGAGCCCAGCCTAGAGCCGAGCCGAGTCCAGAGCCGAGCCCAGAGTCGGGCGCGATCTGAGCCTCATGCCGGGCCAAGAGCAGAGCCGATCCCTGAGCCCAGCCCAAAGCCGAGAGCAGACAAGCCCAGAGCCGAGCCTCGAGCCCAGCCTAGAGCCGAGTCCAGAGCCCAGCCCAGAGCCGAGCCTCGAGCCGAGCCCCGAGCCCAGCCGAGCACAGAGCCCAGAGCCGAGCCTCAAGACGAGCCCCGAGACAATCCCCAAGCCCAGCCTAGAGCCGAGGAGAGCCGAGTCCAGAGCCGAACCCAGATCCGAGCCCCGAGCCCAGCCTAGAGCCGAGCCGAGCCCCGAGCCCAGCCTAGAGCCGAGCCCTGAGCCGAGCCCCGAGCCGAGCCCCGAGCCCAGCCGAGCACAGAGCCCAGAGCCGAGCCTCGAGACGAGCCCCGAGACAATCCCCAAGCCCAGCCAAGAGCCGAGGCGAGCCGAGTCCAGAGCCGAACCGAGATCCGAGCCCCGAGCCCAGCCTAGAGCCGATCCGAGTCCAGAGCCGAGCCCAGAGCCGAGCCTCGAGCCGAGCCCCGAGCCCAGGCGAGCACAGAGCCCAGAGCCGAGCCTCAAGACGAGCCCCGAGACAATCCCCAAGCCCAGCCTAGAGCCGAGGCGAGCCGAGTCCAGAGCCGAACCCAGATCCGAGGCTCGAGCACAGCCTAGAGCCGAGCCGTGTCCAGAGCCGAGCCTAGAGCTGAGCCCTGAGCTGAGCCTCGAGCCGAGCCCCGAGCCCGGCCGAGCCCAGAGCCCAGAGCCGAGCCTCGAGACGAGCCCCGAGCCCAGCCGAGCACAGAGCCCAGAGCCGAGCCTCGAGAAGAGCCCCGAGACAATCCCCAAGCCCAGCCTAGAGCCGAGGCGAGCCGAGTCCAGAGCCGAACCCAGATCCGAGCCCCGAGCCCAGCCTAGAGCCGAGCCGAGCCCGGACCCCAGCCTAGAGCGGAGCCCTGAGCCGAGCCTCGAGTCGAGCCCCGAGCCCAGCCGAGCACAGAGCCCAGAGCCGAGCCTCGAGACGAGCCCCGAGACAATACCCAAGCCCAGCCTAGAGCCGAGGCGAGCCGAGTCCAGAGCCGAACCCAGATCCGAGCCCCAAGCCCAGCCTAGAGCCGAGCCGAGCCCAGAGGCCAGCCTAGAGGCGAGCCCAGAGCCGAGTATCGACCCGAGCCTCGAGCCGAGCCCCGAGCCCAGAGCCGAGCCTCGAGACGAGCCCCGAGACAATCCCCAAGCCCAGCCTAGATCCGAGGCGAGCCGAGTCCAGAGCCGAAGGGAGATCAGAGCCCCGAGCCCATCCTAGAGCCGAGCCGAGTCCAGAGCCGAGGTACGAGCGCAGCCTAGAGCCGAGTAGAGAGCCGAGCGCAGAGCCGAGCCTCGAGCCGAGCCCCGAGCCCAGCCGAGAACAGAGCCCATATCCGAGCCTCGAGACGAGCCCCGAGACAATCCCCAATCCCAGACTAGATCCGAGGCGAGCCGAGTCCAGAGCCGAACCCAGATCCGAGCCCCGAGCACATCCTAGAGCCGAGCCGAGCCCAGAGCATAGCCTAGAGCCGAGCCCAGCGCCGAGCATCGAGCCGAGCCCCGAGCCCAGCCGAGCACAGAGCCAAGAGCCGAGCCTCGAGACGAGCCCCGAGACAATCCCCAAGCCCAGCCTAGAGCCGAGGCGAGCCGAGTCCAGAGCCGAAGCGAGATCAGAGCCCCGAGCCCAGCCTAGAGCCGAGCCGAGTCCAGAGCCGAGGTACGAGCGCAGCCCAGAGCCGAGTAGAGAGCCGAGCCCAGAGCCGAGCCTCGAGCCGAGCCCCGAGCACAGCCGAGCACAGAGCCCAGATCCGAGCCTCGAGACGAGCCCCGAGACAATCCCCAAGCCCAGCCTAGAGCCGAGGCGAGTCGTGTCCAGAGCCGAACCCAGTTCCGAGCCCCGAGCCCATCCTAGAGCCGAGGCGAGTCGAGTCCAGAGCCGAAACCAGATCCGAGCCCCGAGCCCAGCCGAGAGCCGAGCCGAAGCCAGAGCCCAGCCTAGAGCCGAGCCCAGAGCCGAGCCTCGAGCCGAGCCCCGAGCCCAGCCGAGCCCCGAGCCCAGAGCCGAGCCTCGAGACGAGCCCCGAGACAATCCCCAAGCCCAGCTTAGAGCCGAGGCGAGCCGAGTCCAGAGCGGAACCCAGATCCGAGCAACGAGCCCAGCCAAGAGCCGAGCCGAGCCCAGAGCCCAGCCCAGAGGCGAGCCCAGAGCCGAGTATCGATCCGAGCCTCGAGCCTTGCCCCGAGCACAGAGCCGAGCCTCGAGAGGAGCCCCGATGCAATCCCCAAGCCCAGCCTAGAGCCGAGGCGAGCCGAGTCCAGAGCCGAACCGAGATCTGAGCCCCGAGCCCAGCCGAGCACAGAGCCCAGAGCCGAGCCTCGAGACGAGCCCAGAGACAATACCCAAGCCCAGCCTAGATCCGAGGCGAGCCGAGTCCAGAGCCGAACCCAGATCCGAGCCCCGAGCCCAGCCTAGAGCCGAGCCGAGCCCGGAGCCCAGCCTAGAGCCGAGCCCTGAGCCGAGCCTCGAGCCGAGCCCCGAGCCCGGCCGAGCCCAGAGCCCAGAGCCGAGCCTCGAGACGAGCCCCTAGACAATCCCCAAGCCCAGACTAGAGCCGAGGCGAGCCGAGTCCAGAGCCGAACCCAGATCCGAGCCTCGAGCCCAGCCTAGAGCCGAGCCGAGTCCAGAGCCGAGCCCAGAGTCGGGCGCGATCTGAGCCTCATGCCGGGCCAAGAGCAGAGCCGATCCCTGAGCCCAGCCCAAAGCCGAGAGCAGACAAGCCCAGAGCCGAGCCTCGAGCCCAGCCTAGAGCCGAGTCCAGAGCCCAGCCCAGAGCCGAGCCTCGAGCCGAGCCCCGAGCCCAGCCGAGCACAGAGCCCAGAGCCGAGCCTCAAGACGAGCCCCGAGACAATCCCCAAGCCCAGCCTAGAGCCGAGGAGAGCCGAGTCCAGAGCCGAACCCAGATCCGAGCCCCGAGCCCAGCCTAGAGCCGAGCCGAGCCCGGAGCCCAGCCTAGAGCCGAGCCCTGAGCCGAGCCCCGAGCCGAGCCCCGAGCCCAGCCGAGCACAGAGCCCAGAGCCGAGCCTCGAGACGAGCCCCGAGACAATCCCCAAGCCCAGCCAAGAGCCGAGGCGAGCCGAGTCCAGAGCCGAACCGAGATCCGAGCCCCGAGCCCAGCCTAGAGCCGATCCGAGTCCAGAGCCGAGCCCAGAGCCGAGCCTCGAGCCGAGCCCCGAGCCCAGGCGAGCACAGAGCCCAGAGCCGAGCCTCAAGACGAGCCCCGAGACAATCCCCAAGCCCAGCCTAGAGCCGAGGCGAGCCGAGTCCAGAGCCGAACCCAGATCCGAGGCTCGAGCACAGCCTAGAGCCGAGCCGTGTCCAGAGCCGAGCCTAGAGCTGAGCCCTGAGCTGAGCCTCGAGCCGAGCCCCGAGCCCGGCCGAGCCCAGAGCCCAGAGCCGAGCCTCGAGACGAGCCCCGAGCCCAGCCGAGCACAGAGCCCAGAGCCGAGCCTCGAGAAGAGCCCCGAGACAATCCCCAAGCCCAGCCTAGATCCGAGGCGAGTCGAGTCCAGAGCCGAACCCAGATCCGAGCCCCGAGCCCAGCCTAGAGCCGAGCCGAGCCCGGACCCCAGCCTAGAGCGGAGCCCTGAGCCGAGCCTCGAGCCGAGCCCCGAGCCCAGCCGAGCACAGAGCCCAGAGCCGAGCCTCGAGACGAGCCCCGAGACAATACCCAAGCCCAGCCTAGAGCCGAGGCGAGCCGAGTCCAGAGCCGAACCCAGATCCGAGCCCCAAGCCCAGCCTAGAGCCGAGCCGAGCCCAGAGGCCAGCCTAGAGGCGAGCCCAGAGCCGAGTATCGACCCGAGCCTCGAGCCGAGCCCCGAGCCCAGAGCCGAGCCTCGAGACGAGCCCCGAGACAATCCCCAAGCCCAGCCTAGATCCGAGGCGAGCCGAGTCCAGAGCCGAAGGGAGATCAGAGCCCCGAGCCCATCCTAGAGCCGAGCCGAGTCCAGAGCCGAGGTACGAGCGCAGCCTAGAGCCGAGTAGAGAGCCGAGCGCAGAGCCGAGCCTCGAGCCGAGCCCCGAGCCCAGCCGAGAACAGAGCCCATATCCGAGCCTCGAGACGAGCCCCGAGACAATCCCCAATCCCAGACTAGATCCGAGGCGAGCCGAGTCCAGAGCCGAACCCAGATCCGAGCCCCGAGCACATCCTAGAGCCGAGCCGAGCCCAGAGCATAGCCTAGAGCCGAGCCCAGCGCCGAGCATCGAGCCGAGCCCCGAGCCCAGCCGAGCACAGAGCCCAGAGCCGAGCCTCGAGACGAGCCCCGAGACAATCCCCAAGCCCAGCCTAGAGCCGAGGCGAGCCGAGTCCAGAGCCGAAGCGAGATCAGAGCCCCGAGCCCAGCCTAGAGCCGAGCCGAGTCCAGAGCCGAGGTACGAGCGCAGCCCAGAGCCGAGTAGAGAGCCGAGCCCAGAGCCGAGCCTCGAGCCGAGCCCCGAGCACAGCCGAGCACAGAGCCCAGATCCGAGCCTCGAGACGAGCCCCGAGACAATCCCCAAGCCCAGCCTAGAGCCGAGGCGAGTCGTGTCCAGAGCCGAACCCAGTTCCGAGCCCCGAGCCCATCCTAGAGCCGAGGCGAGTCGAGTCCAGAGCCGAAACCAGATCCGAGCCCCGAGCCCAGCCGAGAGCCGAGCCGAAGCCAGAGCCCAGCCTAGAGCCGAGCCCAGAGCCGAGCCTCGAGCCGAGCCCCGAGCCCAGCCGAGCCCCGAGCCCAGAGCCGAGCCTCGAGACGAGCCCCGAGACAATCCCCAAGCCCAGCTTAGAGCCGAGGCGAGCCGAGTCCAGAGCGGAACCCAGATCCGAGCAACGAGCCCAGCCAAGAGCCGAGCCGAGCCCAGAGCCCAGCCCAGAGGCGAGCCCAGAGCCGAGTATCGATCCGAGCCTCGAGCCTTGCCCCGAGCACAGAGCCGAGCCTCGAGAGGAGCCCCGATGCAATCCCCAAGCCCAGCCTAGAGCCGAGGCGAGCCGAGTCCAGAGCCGAACCGAGATCTGAGCCCCGAGCCCAGCCGAGCACAGAGCCCAGAGCCGAGCCTCGAGACGAGCCCAGAGACAATACCCAAGCCCAGCCTAGATCCGAGGCGAGCCGAGTCCAGAGCCGAACCCAGATCCGAGCCCCGAGCCCAGCCTAGAGCCGAGCCGAGCCCGGAGCCCAGCCTAGAGCCGAGCCCTGAGCCGAGCCTCGAGCCGAGCCCCGAGCCCGGCCGAGCCCAGAGCCCAGAGCCGAGCCTCGAGACGAGCCCCTAGACAATCCCCAAGCCCAGCCTAGAGCCGAGGCGAGCCGAGTCCAGAGCCGAACCGAGATCTGAGCCCCGAGCCCAGCCGAGCACAGAGCCCAGAGCCGAGCCTCGAGACGAGCCCCGAGACAATCCCCAAGCCCAGCCTAGATCCGAGGCGAGCCGAGTCCAGAGCCGAACCCAGATCCGAGCCCCGAGCCCAGCCTAGAGCCGAGCCGAGCCCGGAGCCCAGACTAGAGCCGAGCCCTGAGCCGAGCCTCGAGCCGAGCCCCGAGCCCGGCCGAGCCCAGAGCCCAGAGCCGAGCCTCGAGACGAGCCCCTAGACAATCCCCAAGCCCAGACTAGAGCCGAGGCGAGCCGAGTCCAGAGCCGAACCCAGATCCGAGCCTCGAGCCCAGCCTAGAGCCGAGCCGAGACCAGAGCCGAGCCCAGAGTCGGGCGCGATCTGAGCCTCGAGCCGGGCCAAGAGCAGAGCCGATCCCTGAGCGCAGCCCAAAGCCGAGAGCAGACAAGCCCAGAACCGAGCCTCGAGCCCAGCCTAGAGCCGAGTCCAGAGCCGAGCCCAGAGCCGAGCCTCGAGCCGAGCCCCGAGCCCAGGCGAGCACAGAGCCCAGAGCCGAGCCTCAAGACGAGCCCCGAGACAATCCCCAAGCCCAGCCTAGAGCCGAGGCGAGCCGAGTCCAGAGCCGAACCCAGATCCGAGGCTCGAGCACAGCCTAGAGCCGAGCCGTGTCCAGAGCCGAGCCTAGAGCCGAGCCCTGAGCTGAGCCTCGAGCCGAGCCCCGAGCCCGGCCGAGCCCAGAGCCCAGAGCCGAGCCTCGAGACGAGCCCCGAGAACAGCCTAGCACAGAGCCCAGATCCGCGCCTCGAGACGAGCCCCGAGACAATCCCCAAGCCCAGCCTAGAGCCGAGGCGAGCCGAGTCCATAGCCGAAACCAGAGCCGAGCGTCGAGCCCAGCCTAGAGCCGAGCCAAGTCCAGAGGCGAGCCCAGAGCCGAGCCTCGAGACGAGCCCCGAAAATAGCCTAGCACAGAGCCCAGATCCGAGCCTCGAGACGAGCCCCGAGCACAGCCGAGCACAGAGCCCAGAGCCGAGCCTCGAGACGAGCCCCGAGACAATCCCCAAGCCCAGCCTAGAGCCGAGGCGAGCCGAGTCCAGAGCAGAACAGAGAGCCGAGCCTCGAGCCCAGCCTAGAGCCGAGCCGAGTCCAGAGCCGAGCCCTGAGCCGAGCCTCGCGCCGAGCCCCGAGCCCAGCCGAGCCCCGAGCCCAGAGCCGAGCCTCGAGACGAGCCCCGAGACAATCCCCAATCCCAGTCTAGAGCCGAGGCGAGCCGAGTCCAGAGCCGAACAGAGAGCCGAGCCTCGAGCCCAGCCTAGAGCCGAGCCGAGTCCAGAGCCGAGCCCTGAGCCGAGCCTCGAGCCGAGCCCCGAGCCCAGCCGAGCACAGAGCCCAGAGCCGAGCCTCGAAACGAGGCGCGAGAAAATCCCCAAGCCCAGCCTAGAGCCGAGGCGAGCCGAGTCCAGAGCCGAACCGAGATCCGAGCCCCTAGCCCAGCCTAGAGCCGAGCCGAGTCCAGAGCCAGCCCAGAGTCGGGCGCGATCTGAGCCTCGAGCCTAGCCAAGAGCAGAGCCGACCATTTGCCCAGCCCAAAGCCGAGAGCAGACAATTACAGAGCCGAGACTCGAGCCCAGCCGAGCACAGAGCCCAGAGCCTAGCCTCAAGACGCGCCCCGTGACAATCCCCAAGCCCAGTCTAGAGCCGAGGCGAGCCGAGTCCAGAGCCGAACCCAGATCCGAGCCCCGAGCAGAGCCTAGAACCGAGCCGAGCCCAGAGCCGAGCCCAGAGGCGAGCCCAGAGCCGAGTATCGATCCGAGCCTCGAGCCGTGCCCCGAGCACAGAGCCGAGCCTCGAGACGAGCCCCGAGACAATCCCCAAGCCCAGCTTAGAGCCGAGGCGAGCCGAGTCCAGAGCCGAACCCAGATCCGAGCAACGAGCCCAGCCAAGAGCCGAGCCGAGCCCAGAGCCCAGCCCAGAGGCGAGCCCAGAGCCGAGTATCGATCCGAGCCTCGAGCCGTGCCCCGAGCACAGAGCCGAGCCTGGAGACGAGCCCCGATGCAATCCCCAAGCCCAGCCTAGAGCCGAGGCGAGCCGAGTCCAGAGCCGAACCGAGATCTGAGCCCCGAGCCCAGCCGAGCACAGAGCCCAGAGCCGAGCCTCGAGACGAGCCCCGAGACAATACCCAAGCCCAGCCTAGAGCCGAGGCGAGCCGAGTCCAGAGCGAAAGCGAGATCAGAGCCCCGAGCCCAGCCTAGAGCCGAGTCGAGTCCAGAGCCGAGGTACGAGCGTAGCCCAGAGCCGAGTAGAGAGCCGAGCCCAGAGCCGAGCCTCGAGCCGAGCCCCGAGCACAGCCGAGCACAGAGCCCAGATCCGAGCCTCGAGACGAGCCCCGAGACAATCCCCAAGCCCAGCCTAGAGCCGAGGCGAGTCGAGTCCAGAGCCGAACCCAGTTCCGAGCCCCGAGCCCATCCTAGAGCCGAGGCGAGCCGAGTCCAGAGCCGAGCCTAGAGCCGAGCCCTGAGCTGAGCCTCGAGCCGAGACCCGAGCCCGTCCGAGCGCAGAGCCCAGAGCCGAGCCTCGAGACGAGCCCCGAGAACAGCCTAGCACAGAGCCCAGATCCGCGCCTCGAGCCGAGCCGCGAGCCCAGCCGAGCACAGAGCCCAGAGCCGAGCCTCGAGAAGAGCCCCGAGACAATCCCCAAGCCCAGCCTAGAGCCGAGGCGAGCCGAGTCCAGAGCCGAACCCAGATCCGAGCCCCGAGCCCAGCCGAGAGCCGAGCCGAAGCCATAGCCCAGCCTAGAGCCGAGCCCAGAGCCGAGCCTCGAGCCGAGCCCCGAGCCCAGCCGAGCAGAGCCCAGAGCCGAGCCTCAAGACACGCCCCGTGACAATCCCCAAGCCCAGCCTAGAGCCGAGGCGAGCCGAGTCCAGAGCCGAACCCAGATCCGAGCCCCGAGCCCAGCCTAGAGCCGAGCCGTGACCGGAGCCCAGCCTAGAGCCGAGCCCTGAGCCGAGCCTCGAGCCGAGCCCCGAGCCCAGCCGAGCACAGAGCCCAGAGCCGAGCCTCAAGACGAGCCCCGAGACAATCCCCAAGCCCAGCCTAGAGTCGAGGCGAGCCGAGTCCTGAGCCGAACCCAGATCCGAGCCTCGAGCACAGCCTAGAGCCGAGCTGAGTCCACAGCCGAGCCTAGAGCCGAGCCCTGAGCTGAGCCTCGAGCCGAGCCCCGAGCCCGGCCGAGCCCAGAGCCCAGAGCCGAGCCTCGAGACGAGCCCCGAAAACAGCCTAGCACAGAGCCCAGATCCGCGCCTCGAGCCGAGCCCCGAACCCAGCCGAGCACAGAGCCCAGAGCCTAGCCTCGAGACGAGCCCCGAGACAATCCCCAAGCCCAGCCTAGAGCCGAGGCGAGCCGAGTCCAGAGCCGAACCCAGATCCGAGCCCCGAGCCCAGCCTAGAACCGAGCCGAGCCCAGAGCCGAGCCCAGAGGCGATCCCAGAGCCGAGTATCGATCCGAGCCTCGAGCCGTGCCCCGAGCACAGAGCCGAGCCTCGAGACGAGCCCCGAGACAATCCCCAAGCCCAGCTTAGAGCCGAGGCGAGCCGAGTCCAGAGCCGAACCCAGATCCGAGCAACGAGCCCAGCCAAGAGCCGAGCCGAGCCCAGAGCCCAGCCCAGAGGCGAGCCCAGAGCCGAGTATCGATCCGAGCCTCGAGCCGTGCCCCGAGCACAGAGCCGAGCCTCGAGACGAGCCCCGATGCAATCCCCAAGCCCAGCCTAGAGCCGAGGCGAGCCGAGTCCAGAGCCGAACCGAGATCTGAGCCCCGAGCCCAGCCGAGCACAGAGCCCAGAGCCGAGCCTCGAGACGAGCCCCGAGACAATAACCAAGCCCAGCCTAGATCCGAGGCGAGCCGAGTCCAGAGCCGAACCCAGATCCGAGACCCGAGCCCAGCCTAGAGCCGAGCCGAGCCCGAAGCCCAGCCTAGAGCCGAGCCCTGAGCCGAGCCTCGAGCCGAGCCCCGAGCCCGGCCGAGCCCAGAGCCCAGAGCCGAGCCTCGAGACGAGCCCCTAGACAATCCCCAAGCCCAGACTAGAGCCCAGGCGAGCCGAGTCCAGAGCCGAACCCAGATCCGAGCCTCGAGCCCAGCCTAGAGCCGAGCCGAGTCCAGAGCCGAGCCCAGAGTCGGGCGCGATCTGAGCCTCGAGCCGGGCCAAGAGCAGAGCCGATCCCTGAGCCCAGCCCAAAGCCGAGAGCAGACAAGCCGAGAGCCGAGCTTCGAGCCCAGCCTAGAGCCGAGTCCAGAGCCGAGGCCAGAGCCGAGCCTCGAGCCGAGCCCCGAGCCCAGGCGAGCACAGAGCCCAGAGCCGAGCCTCAAGACGAGCCCCGAGACAATCCCCAAGCCCAGCCTAGAGCCGAGGCGAGGCGAGTCCAGAGCCGAACCCAGATCCGAGCCCCGAGCCCAGCCTAGAGCCGAGCCGAGTCCAGAGCCCAGAGCCCAGAGCCGAGCCTCGAGCCGAGCCCCGAGCCCAGCCGAGCACAGAGCCCAGAGCCGAGCCTCGAGACGAGCCCCGAGACAATCCCCAAGCCCAGCCTAGATCCGAGCCGAGCCGAGTCCAGAGACGAACCCAGATCCGAGCCCCGAGCCCAGCCGAGAGCCGAGCCGAAGCCAGAACCCAGCCTAGAGCCGAGCCCAGAGCCGAGCCTCGAGCCGAGCCCCGAGCCCAGCCGAGCCCCGAGCCCAGAGCCGAGCCTCGAGACGAGCCCCGACACAATCCCCAAGCCCAGCTTAGAGCCGAGGCGAGCCGAGTCCAGAGCCAAACCCAGATCCGAGCAACGAGCCCAGCCAAGAGCCGAGCCGAGCCCAGAGCCCAGCCCAGAGGCGAGCCCAGAGCCGAGTATCGATCCGAGCCTCGAGCCGTGCCCCGAGCACAGAGCCGAGCCTCGAGACGAGCTCCGATGCAATCCCCAAGCCCAGCCTAGAGCCGAGGCGAGCCGAGTCCAGAGCCGAGCCCAGCTCCGAGCATCGAGCACAGCCTAGAGCCGAGCCGAGTCCAGAGCCGAGCCTAGAGCCGAGCCCTGAGCCGAGCCTCGAGCCGAGATCCGACCCCGGCCGAGCCCACAGCCCAGAGCCGAGCCTCGAGACGAGCCCCGAGACAAACCCCAAGCCCAGCCTAGAGCCGAGAAGAGCCGAGTCCAGAGCCGAACCCAGATCCGAGCCCCGAGCCCATCCTAGAGCCGAGGCGAGCCGAGTCCAGAGCCGAACCCAGATCCGAGCCCCGAGCCCAGCCTAGAGCCGAGCCGAGGCCAGAGCCCAGCCTACAGCCGAGGCCAGAGCCGAGCCTCGACCCGAGCCCCGAGCCCAGCCGAGCCCCGAGCCCAGATCCGAGCCTCGAGACGAGCCCCGAGACAATCCCCAAGCCCAGCCTAGAGCCGAGGCGAGTCCAGAGCCGAGCCCAGAGTCGGGCGCGATCTGAGCCTCGAGCCGAGCCAAGAGCAGAGCCGATCCCTGAGCCCAGCCCAAAGCCGAGAGCAGACAAGCCCAGAGCCGAGCCTCGAGCCCAGCCTAGAGCCGACTCCAGAGCCGAGCCCAGAGCCGAGCCTCGAGCCGAGCCCCGAGCCCAGCCGAGCACAGAGCCCAGAGCCGAGCCTCGAGAAGAGCCCCGAGACAATCCCCAAGCCCAGCCTAGAGCCGAGGCGAGCCGAGTCCAGAGCCGAACCCAGATCCGAGCCCCGAGCCCAGCCTAGAGCCGAGCCGAAGCCAGAGCCCAGCCTAGAGCCGAGCCCAGAGCCGAGCCTCGAGCCGAGCCCCGAGCCCAGCCGAGCCCCGAGCCCAGAGCCGAGCCTCGAGACGAGCCCCGAGACAATCCCTAATCCCAGTCTAGAGACGAGGCGAGCCGAGTCCAGAGCCGAACAGAGAGCCGAGCCTCGAGCCCAGCCTAGAGCCGAGCCGAGTCCAGAGCCGAACCCAGATCCGAGCCCCGAGCCCAGCCTAGAGCCGAGCCGAGCCCGGAGCCCAGCCTAGAGCCAAGCCCTGAGCCGAGCCTCGAGCCGAGCCCCGAGCCCGGCCGAGCCCAGAGCCCAGAGCCGAGCCTCGAGACGAGCCCCGAGCACAGCCTAGCACAGAGCCCAGATCCGAGCCTCGAGACGAGCCCCGAGCACAGCCGAGCACAGAGCCCAGAGCCGAGCCTCGAGACGAGCCCCGAGACAATCCCCAAGCCCAGCCTAGAGCCGAGGCGAGCCGCGTCCAGAGCCGAACCCAGATCCGAGCCCCGAGCCCAGCCTAGAGCCGAACGGAGTCCAGAGCCGAGCACAGAGTCGGGCGCGAGCTGAGACTCGAGCCGAGCCAAGAGCAGAGCCGATCCCTGAGCATAGCCCAAAGCCGAGAGCAGACAAGTCCAGAGCCGAGCCTCGAGCCCAGACTACAGCCGAGTCCAGAGCAGAGCCCTGAGCCCAGAGCCTCGAGAGGAGCCCCGAGCCCAGCCGAGCCCCGAGCCCAGAGCCGAGCCTCGAGCCGAGCCCCGAGCCCAGCCGAGCACAGAGCCCAGAGCCGAGCCTCAAGACGAGCCCCGAGACAATCCCCAAGCCCAGCCTAGAGCCGAGGCGAGCCGAGTCCAGAGCCGAACCCAGATCCGAGCCCCGAGCCCAGCCTAGAGCAGAGCCGAGCCCGGAGCCCAGCCTAGAGCCGAGCCCTGAGCCGAGCCTCGAGCCGAGCCCCGAGCCCAGCCGAGCACAGAGCCCAGAGCCGAGCCTCGAGACGAGCCCCGAAACAATCCCCAAGCCCAGCCTAGAGCCGAGGCAAGCCGAGTCCAGAGCCGAACCCAGATCCGAGCCTCGAGCAAAGCCTAGAGCCGAGCCGAGTCCAGAGCCGAGCCTAGAGCCGAGCCCTGAGCTGAGCCTCAAGCCGAGCCCCGAGCCCGGCCGAGCACAGAGCCCAGAGCCGAGCCTCGAGCCGAGCCCCGAGCACAGCCTAGCACAGAGCCCAGATCCGAGCCTCGAGACGAGCCACGAGCACAGCCGAGCACAGAGCCCAGAGCCGAGCCTCGAGACGAGCCCCGAGACAATCCCCAAGCCCAGCCTAGAGCCGAGGCGAGCCGCGTCCAGAGCCGAACCCTGATCCGAGCCCGGAGCCCAGCCTAGAGACGAGCCGAGCCCAGAGCCCAGCCTAGAGGAGAGCCCAGAGGCGAGTATCGAGCCGAGCCTCGAGCCGAGCCCCGAGCCCAGACCCGAGCCTCGAGACGAGCCCCGAGACAATCCCCAAGCCCAGCCTAGAGCCGAGGCGAGCCGAGTCCAGAGCCGAACCCAGATCCGAGCCCCGAGCCCAGCCGAGAGCCGAGCCGAAGCCAGAGCCCAGCCTAGAGCCCAGCCCAGAGCCGAGCCTCGAGCCGAGCCCCGAACACAGCCGAGCACAGAGCCCAGATCCGAGCCTCGAGACGAGCCCCGAGACAATCCCCAAGCCCAGCCTAGAGCCGAGGCGAGCCGAGTCCAGAGCCGAAACCAGATCCGAGCCCCGAGCCCAGCCTAGAGCCGAGCCGAGCCCGGAGTCCACCTTAGAGCCGAGCCCAGCGCCGAGCCTCAAGCCGAGCCCCGAGCCCAGCCGAGCCCAGAGCCCAGATCCGAGCCTCGAGCCGAGCCCCGAGCCCAGCCGAGCACAGAGCCCAGAGCCGAGCCTCGAGAAGAGCCCCGAGACAATCCCCAAGCCCAGCCTAGAGCCGAGGCGAGCCGAGTCCAGAGCCGAACCCAGATCCGAGACCCGAGCCCAGCCGAGAGCCGAGCCGAAGCCAGAGACCAGCCTAGAGCCGAGCCCAGAGCCGAGCCTCGAGCCGAGCCCCGAGCCCAGCCGAGCCCCGAGCCCAGAGCCGAGCCTCGAGACGAGCCCCGAGACAATCCCCAAGCCCAGTCTAGAGCCGAGACGAGCCGAGTCCAGAGCCGAACAGAGAGCCGAGCCTCGAGCCCAGCCTAGAGCCGAGCCGAGTCCAGAGCCGAACCCAGATCCGAGCCCCGAGCCCAGCCTAGAGCCGAGCCGAGCCCGGAGCCCAGCCTAGAGCCGAGCCCAGAGCCGAGCCTCGAGCCGAACCCCTATCCCAGGCGAGCACAGAGCCCGGAGCCGAGCCTCGAGAGGAGCCCCGAGACAATCCCCAAGCCCAGCCTAGAGCCGAGGCGAGCCGAGTCCAGAGCCGAAGCGAGATCAGAGCCCCGAGCCCAGCCTAGAGCCGAGCCGAGTCCAGAGCCGAGGTACGAGCGTAGCCCAGAGCCGAGTAGAGAGCCGAGCCCAGAGCCGAGCCTCGAGCCGAGCCCCGAGCACAGCCGAGCACAGAGCCCAGATCCGAGCCTCGAGACGAGCCCCGAGACAATCCCCAAGCCCAGCCTAGAGCCGAGGCGAGTCGAGTCCAGAGCCGAACCCAGTTCCGAGCCCCGAGCCCATCCTAGAGCCGAGGCGAGCCGAGTCCAGAGCCGAACCCAGATCCGAGCCCCGAGCCCAGCCGAGAGCCGAGCCGAAGCCAGAGCCCAGCCTAGAGCCGAGCCCAGAGCCGAGCCTCGAGCCGAGCCCTGAGCCCAGCCGAGCCCCGAGCCCAGAGCCGAGCCTCGAGACGAGCCCCGAGACAATCCCCAAGCCCAGCTTAGAGCCGAGGCGAGCCGAGTCCAGAGCCGAACCCAGATCCGAGCAACGAGCCCAGCCAAGAGCCGAGCCGAGCTCAGAGCCGAGCCCAGAGTCGGGCGCGATCTGAGCCTCGAGCCGGGCCAAGCGCAGAGCCGATCCCTGAGCACAGCCCAAAGCCGAGAGCAGACAAGCCCAGAGCCGAGCCTCGAGCCCAGCCTAGAGCCGAGTCCAGAGCCGAGCCCAGAGCCGAGCCTCGAGCCGAGCCCCGAGCGCAGGCGAGCACAGAGCCCGGAGCCGAGCCTCGAGACGAGCCCCGAGACAATCCCCAAGCCCAGCCTAGAGCCGAGGCGAGCCGAGTCCAGGGCGGAACCCAGATCCGAGCCCCGAGCCCAGCCTAGAGCCGAGCCGAGTCCGGAGCCCAGCCAAGAGCCGAGCCGAGCCCAGAGCCGAGCCCAGAGTCGGGCGCGATCTGAGCCTCGAGCCGGGCCAAGCGCAGAGCCGATCCCTGAGCACAGCCCAAAGCCGAGAGCAGACAAGCCCAGAGCCGAGCCTCGAGCCCAGCCTAGAGCCGAGTCCAGAGCCGAGCCCAGAGCCGAGCCTCGAGCCGAGCCCCGAGCCCAGGCGAGCACAGAGCCCGGAGCCGAGCCTCGAGACGAGCCCCGAGACAATCCCCAAGCCCAGCCTAGAGCCGAGGCGAGCCGAGTCCAGGGCCGAACCCAGATCCGAGCCCCGAGCCCAGCCGAGAGCCGAGCCGAAGCCAGAGCCCAGCCTAGAGCCGAGCCCAGAGCCGAGCCTCGAGCCGAGCCCCGAGCCCAGCCGAGCCCCAAGCCCAGAGCCGAGCCTCGAGACGAGCCCCGAGACAATCCCCAAGCCCAGCTTAGAGCCGAGGCGGGCCGAGTCCAGAGCCGAACCCAGATCCGAGCAACGAGTCCAGCCAAGAGCCGAGCCGAGTCCAGAGCCGAGCCCAGAGTCGGGCGCGATCTGAGCCTCGAGCCGGGCCAAGAGCAGAGCCGATCCCTGAGCCCAGCCCAAAGCCGAGAGCAGACAAGCCCAGAGCCGAGCCTCGAGCCCAGCCTAGAGCCGAGTCCAGAGCCGAGCCTCGAGCCGAGCCCCGAGCCAAGCCGAGCCCCGAGCCCAGAGCCGAGCCTCGAGACGAGCCCCGAGACAATCCCCAAGCCCAGTCTAGAGCCGAGGCGAGCCGAGTCCAGAGCCGAACAGAGAGCCGAGCCTCGAGCCCAGCCTAGAGCCGAGCCGAGTCCAGAGCCGAACCCAGATCCGAGCCCCGAGCCCAGCCTAGAGCCGAGCCGAGCCCGGAGCCCAGCCTAGAGCCGAGCCCAGAGCCGAGCCTCGAGCCGAAACCCTATCCCAGGCGAGCACAGAGCCCGGAGCCGAGCCTCGAGAGGAGCCCCGAGACAATCCCCAAGCCCAGCCTAGAGCCGAGGCGAGCCGAGTCCAGAGCCGAAGCGAGATCAGAGCCCCGAGCCCAGCCTAGAGCCGAGCCGAGTCCAGAGCCGAGGTACGAGCGCAGCCTAGAGCCGAGTAGAGAGCTGAGCCCTGACCCGAGCCTCGATCCGAGCCCCGAACCCAGCCGAGCACAGAGCCCATAGCTGAGCCTCAAGACGAGCCCCGAGACAATCCCCAAGCCCAGCCTAGAGCCGAGGCGAGCCGAGTCCAGAGCCGAACCCAGATCCGAGCCCCGAGCCCAGCCTAGAGCCGAGCCCAGAGCCGAGCCTCGAGCCGAGCCCCGAGCCCAGCCGAGCCCCGAGCCCAGAGCCGAGCCTCGAGACGAGCCCCGAGACAATCCCTAATCCCAGTCTAGAGCCGAGGCGAGCCGAGTCCAGAGCCGAACAGAGAGCCGAGCCTCGAGCCCAGCCTAGAGCCGAGCCGAGTCCAGAGCCGAACCCAGATCCGAGCCCCGAGCCCAGCCTAGAGCCGAGCCGAGCCCGGAGCCCAGCCTAGAGCCAAGCCCTGAGCCGAGCCTCGAGCCGAGCCCGAGCCCGGCCGAGCCCAGAGCCCAGAGCCGAGCCTCGAGACGAGCCCCGAGCACAGCCTAGCACAGAGCCCAGATCCGAGCCTCGAGACGAGCCCCGAGCACAGCCGAGCACAGAGCCCAGAGCCGAGCCTCGAGACGAGCCCCGAGACAATCCCCAAGCCCAGCCTAGAGCCGAGGCGAGCCGCGTCCAGAGCCGAACCCTGATCCGAGCCCGGAGCCCAGCCTAGAGACGAGCCGAGCCCAGAGCCCAGCCTAGAGGAGAGCCCAGAGGCGAGTATCGAGCCGAGCCTCGAGCCGAGCCCCGAGCCCAGACCCGAGCCTCGAGACGAGCCCCGAGACAATCCCCAAGCCCAGCCTAGAGCCGAGGCGAGCCGAGTCCAGAGCCGAACCCAGATCCGAGCCCCGAGTCCAGCCTAGAGCCGAGCCGAAGCCAGAGCCCAGCCTAGAGCCGAGCCCAGAGCCGAGCCTCGAGCCGAGCCCCGAGCCCAGCCGAGCCCCGAGCCCAGAGCCGAGCCTCGAGACGATCCCCGAGACAATCCCCAAGCCCAGTCTAGAGCCGAGGCGAGCCGAGTCCAGAGCCGAACAGAGAGCCGAGCCTCGAGCCCAGCCTAGAGCCGAGTCCAGAGCCGAGCCCAAAGCCGAGCCTCGAGCCAAGCCCCGAGCCCAGCCGAGCCCAGAGCCCAGAGCCGAGCCTCAAGACGGGCCCCGAGACAATCCCCAAGCCCAGCCTAGAGCCGAGGCGAGCCGAGTCCAGAGCCGAACCGAGATCTGAGCCTCGAGCCCAGCTTAGAACCGAGTCCAGAGCCGAGCCCAGAGCCGAGCCTCGAGCCGAGCCCCGCGCCCAGCCGAGCACAGAGCCCAGAGCCGAGCCTCGAGTCGAGCCCCGAGACAATCCCCAAGCCCAGCCTAGAGCCGAGGCGAGCCTAGTCCAGAGCTGAACCCAGATCCGAGCCCCGAGCCCAGCCGAGATCCGAGCCGAAGCCAGAGCCCAGCCTAGAGCCGAGCCCAGAGCCGAGCCTCGAGCCGAGCCCCGAGCCCAGCCGAGCCCCGAGCCCAGAGCCGAGCCTCGAGCCCAGCCTAGAGCCGATCCGAGTCCAGAGCCGAGCCCAGAGCCGAGCCTCGAGCCGAGCCCCGAGCCCAGCCGAGCACAGAGCCCAGAGCCGAGCCTCGAGACCGGCCCCGAAACAATCCTCAAGCCGAGCCTAGAGTCGAGGCGAGCTGAGTCCAGAGCCGAACCCAGATCCGAGCCCCGAGCCCAGCCTAGAGCCGAACGGAGTCCAGAGCCGAGCACAGAGTCGGGCGCGAGCTGAGACTCGAGCCGAGCCAAGAGCAGAGCCGATCATTGAGCCCAGACCAAAGCCGAGAGCAGACAAGTCCAGAGCCGAGCCTCGAGCCCAGCCTAGAACCGAGTGCAGAGCCGAGCCCAGAGCAGAGCCTCGAGACGAGCCCCGAGACTATCCCCAAGCCCACCCTAGAGCCGAGGCGAGCCTAGTCCAGAGCCGAACCCAGATCCGAGCCCCGAGCCCAGCCTAGAGCCGAGCCGAGCCCAGAGCTGAGCCCAGAGTCGGGCGCGATCTGAGCCTCGAACCGAGCCAAGAGCAGAGCCGATCCCTGAGCATAGCCCAAATCCGAGAGCAGACAAGTCCAGAGCCGAGCCTCGAGCCCAGCCTACAGCCGAGTCCAGAGCAGAGCCCTGAGCCCAGAGCCTCGAGCCGAGCCCCGAGCCCAGCCGAGCCCCGAGCCCAGAGCCGAGCCTCGAGCCGAGCCCCGAGCCCAGCCGAGCACAGAGCCCAGAGCCGAGCCTCAAGACAAGCCCCGAGACAATCCCCAAGCCCAGCCTAGAGCCGAGGCGAGCCGAGTCCAGAGCCGAACCCAGATCCGAGCCCCGAGCCCAGCCTAGAGCAGAGCCGAGCCCGGAGCCCAGCCTAGAGCCGAGCCCTGAGCCGAGCCTCGAGCCGAGCCCCGAGCCCAGCCGAGCACAGAGCCCAGAGCCGAGCCTCGAGACGAGCCCCGAAACAATCCCCAAGCCCAGCCTAGAGCCGAGGCAAGCCGAGTCCAGAGCCGAACCCAGATCCGAGCCTCGAGCAAAGCCTAGAGCCGAGCCGAGTCCAGAGCCGAGCCTAGAGCCGAGCCCTGAGCTGAGCCTCGAGCCGAGCCCCGAGCCCGGCCGAGCACAGAGCCCAGAGCCGAGCCTCGAGCCGAGCCCCGAGCACAGCCTAGCACAGAGCCCAGATCCGAGCCTCGAGACGAGCCACGAGCACAGCCGAGCACAGAGCCCAGAGCCGAGCCTCGAGACGAGCCCCGAGACAATCCCCAAGCCCAGCCTAGAGCCGAGGCGAGCCGCGTCCAGAGCCGAACCCTGATCCGAGCCCGGAGCCCAGCCTAGAGACGAGCCGAGCCCAGAGCCCAGCCTAGAGGAGAGCCCAGAGGCGAGTATCGAGCCGAGCCTCGAGCCGAGCCCCGAGCCCAGACCCGAGCCTCGAGACGAGCCCCGAGACAATCCCCAAGCCCAGCCTAGAGCCGAGGCGAGCCGAGTCCAGAGCCGAACCCAGATCCGAGCCCCGAGCCCAGCCGAGAGCCGAGCCGAAGCCAGAGCCCAGCCTAGAGCCCAGCCCAAAGCCGAGCCTCGAGCCGAGCCCCGAACACAGCCGAGCACAGAGCCCAGATCCGAGCCTCGAGACGAGCCCCGAGACAATCCCCAAGCCCAGCCTAGAGCCGAGGCAAGCCGAGTCCAGAGCCGAACCCAGATCCGAGCCCCGAGCCCAGCCTAGAGCCGAGCCGAGCCCGGAGTCCAGCTTAGAGCCGAGCCCAGCGCCGAGCCTCAAGCCGAGCCCCGAGCCCAGCCGAGCCCAGAGCCCAGATCCGAGCCTCGAGCCGAGCCCCGAGCCCAGCCGAGCACAGAGCCCAGAGCCGAGCCTCGAGAAGAGCCCCGAGACAATCCCCAAGCCCAGCCTAGAGCCGAGGCGAGCCGAGTCCAGAGCCGAACCCAGATCCGAGACCCGAGCCCAGCCGAGAGCCGAGCCGAAGCCAGAGACCAGCCTAGAGCCGAGCCCAGAGCCGAGCCTCGAGCCGAGCCCCGAGCCCAGCCGAGCCCCGAGCCCAGAGCCGAGCCTCGAGACGAGCCCCGAGACAATCCCCAAGCCCAGTCTAGAGCCGAGGCGAGCCGAGTCCAGAGCCGAACAGAGAGCCGAGCCTCGAGCCCAGCCTAGAGCCGAGCCGAGTCCAGAGCCGAACCCAGATCCGAGCCCCGAGCCCAGCCTAGAGCCGAGCCGAGCCCGGAGCCCAGCCTAGAGCCGAGCCCAGAGCCGAGCCTCGAGCCGAACCCCTATCCCAGGCGAGCACAGAGCCCGGAGCCGAGCCTCGAGAGGAGCCCCGAGACAATCCCCAAGCCCAGCCTAGAGCCGAGGCGAGCCGAGTCCAGAGCCGAAGCGAGATCAGAGCCCCGAGCCCAGCCTAGAGCCGAGCCGAGTCCAGAGCCGAGATACGAGCGCAGCCTAGAGCCGAGTAGAGAGCTGAGCCCTGACCCGAGCCTCGAGCCGAGCCCCGAACCCAGCCGAGCACAGAGCCCATAGCCGAGCTTCAAGACGAGCCCCGAGACAATCCCCAAGCCCAGCCTAGAGCCGAGGCGAGCCGAGTCCAGAGCCGAACCCAGATCCGAGCCCCGAGCCCAGCCTAGAGCCGAGCCGAGCCCGGAGTCCAGCTTAGAGCCGAGCCCAGCGCCGAGCCTCGAGCCGAGCCACGAGCCCAGCCGAGCCCAGAGCCCAGATCCGAGCCTCGAGCCGAGCCCCGAGCCCAGCCGAGCACAGAGCCCATAGCCGAGCCTCGAGACGAGCCCCTAGACAATCCCCAAGCCCAGCCTAGAGCCGAGGCGAGCCGAGTCCAGAGCGAAAGCGAGATCAGAGCCCCGAGCCCAGCCTAGAGCCGAGCCGAGTCCAGAGCCGAGGTACGAGCGTAGCCCAGAGCCGAGTAGAGAGCCGAGCCCAGAGCCGAGCCTCGAGCCGAGCCCCGAGCACAGCCGAGCACAGAGCCCAGATCCGAGCCTCGAGACGAGCCCCGAGACAATCCCCAAGCCCAGCCTAGAGCCGAGGCGAGTCGAGTCCAGAGCCGAACCCAGTTCCGAGCCCCGAGCCCATCCTAGATCCGAGGCGAGCCGAGTCCAGAGCCGAAACCAGATCCGAGCCCCGAGCCCAGCCGAGAGCCGAGCCGAAGCCAGAGCCCAGCCTAGAGCCGAGCCCAGAGCCGAGCCTCGAGCCGAGCCCCGAGCCCAGCCGAGCCCCGAGCCCAGAGCCGAGCCTCGAGACGAGCCCCGAGACAATCCCCAAGCCCAGCTTAGAGCCGAGGCGAGCCGAGTCCAGAGCCGAACCCAGATCCGAGCAACGAGCCCAGCCAAGAGCCGAGCCGAGCCCAGAGCCGAGCCCAGAGTCGGGCGCGATCTGAGCCTCGAGCCGGGCCAAGAGCAGAGCCGATCCCTGAGCCCAGCCCAAAGCCGAGAGCAGACAAGCCCAGAGCCGAGCCTCGAGCCCAGCCTAGAGCCGAGTCCAGAGCCGAGCCCAGAGCCGAGCCTCGAACCGAGCCCCGAGCCCAGGCGAGCACAGAGCCCGGAGCCGAGCCTCGAGACGAGCCCCGAGACAATCCCCAAGCCCAGCCTAGAGCCGAGGCGAGCCGAGTCCAGAGCCGAACCCAGATCCGAGCCCCGAGCCCAGCCGAGAGCCGAGCCGAAGCCAGAGACCAGCCTAGAGCCGAGCCCAGAGCCGAGCCTCGAGCCGAGCCCCGAGCCAAGCCGAGCCCCGAGCCCAGAGCCGAGCCTCGAGACGAGCCCCGAGACAATCCCCAAGCCCAGTCTAGAGCCGAGGCGAGCCGAGTCCAGAGCCGAACAGAGAGCCGAGCCTCGAGCCCAGCCTAGAGCCGAGCCGAGTCCAGAGCCGAACCCAGATCCGAGCCCCGAGCCCAGCCTAGAGCCGAGCCGAGCCCAGAGTCGGGCGCGATCTGAGCCTCGAGCCGAGCCAAGAGCAGAGACGATCCCTGAGCTCAGCCCAAAGCCGAGAGCAGACAAGCCCAGAGCCGAGCCTCGAGCCCAGCCTAGAGCCGAGTCCAGAGCCGAGCCCAAAATCGAGCCTCGAGCCAAGCCCCGAGCCCAGCCGAGCACAGAGCCCAGAGCCGAGCCTCGAGACGAGCCCCGAGACAATCCCCAAGCCCAGCCTAGATCCGAGGCGAGCCGAGTCCAGAGCCGAACCCAGATCCGAGCCCCGAGCCAGGCCTAGAGCCGAGCCGAGCCCGGAGCCCAGCCTAGAGCCGAGCCCTGAGCCGAGCCTCGAGCCGATCCCCGAGCCCAGCCGAGCACAGAGCCCAGAGCCGAGCCTCGAGACGAGCCCCGAGACAATACCCAAGCCCAGCCTAGAGCCGAGGCGAGCCGAGTCCAGAGCGAAAGCGAGATCAGAGCCCCGAGCCCAGCCTAGAGCCGAGCCGAGTCCAGAGCCGAGGTACGAGCGTAGCCCAGAGCCGAGTAGAGAGCCGAGCCCAGAGCCGAGCCTCGAGCCGAGCCCCGAGCACAGCCGAGCACAGAGCCCAGATCCGAGCCTCGAGACGAGCCCCGAGACAATCCCCAAGCCCAGCCTAGAGCCGAGGCGAGTCGAGTCCAGAGCCGAACCCAGTTCCGAGCCCCGAGCCCATCCTAGAGCCGAGGCGAGCCGAGTCCAGAGCCGAACCCAGATCCGAGCCCCGAGCCCAGCCTAGAGCCGAGCCCAGAGCCGAGCCTCGAGCCGAGCCCCGAGCCCAGCCGAGCCCCGAGCCCAGAGCCGAGCCTCGAGACGAGCCCCGAGACAATCCCCAAGCCCAGCTTAGAGCCGAGGCGAGCCGAGTCCAGAGCCGAACCCAGATCCGAGCAACGAGCCCAGCCAAGAGCCGAGCCGAGCCCAGAGCCGAGCCCAGAGTCGGGCGCGATCTGAGCCTCGAGCCGGGCCAAGCGCAGAGCCGATCCCTGAGCACAGCCCAAAGCCGAGAGCAGACAAGCCCAGACCCGAGCCTCGAGCCCAGCCTAGAGCCGAGTCCAGAGCCGAGCCCAGAGCCGAGCCTCGAGCCGAGCCCCGAGCCCAGGCGAGCACAGAGCCCGGAGCCGAGCCTCGAGACGAGCCCCGAGACAATCCCCAAGCCCAGCCTAGAGCCGAGGCGAGCCGAGTCCAGGGCCGAACCCAGATCCGAGCCCCGAGCCCAGCCTAGAGCCGAGCCGAGTCCGGAGCCCAGCCTAGAGCCGAGCCCTGAGCCGAGACCCGAGCCGAGCCCAGAGCCCAGCCGAGCACAGAGCCGAGCCCAGAGTCGGGCGCGAGCTGAGCCTCGAGCCTAGCCAAGAGCAGAGCCGACCATTTGCCCAGCCCAAAACCGAGAGCAGACAATTACAGAGCCGAGACTCGAGCCCAGCCTAGAGCCGATACGAGTCCAAAGCCGAGCCCTGAGCCGAGCCTCGAGCCGAGCCCCGAGCCCAGCCGAGGACCGAGCCCAGAGCCGAGCCTCGAGACGAGCCCCGAGACAATCCCCAAGCCCAGCCTAGAGCCGAGGCGAGCCGAGTCCAGAGCCGAACCGAGATCCGAGCCTCGAGCCCAGCTTAGAACCGAGTCCAGAGCCGAGCCCAGAGACGAGCCTCGAGACGAGCCCCGAGCCCAACCGAGCACAGAGCCCAGAGCCGAGCCTCGACACGAGCCCCGAGACAATCCCCAAGCCCAGCCTAGAGCCGAGGCGAGCCGAGTCCAGAGCCGAACCCAGATCCGAGCCCCAAGCCCAGCCGAGAGCCGAGCCGAAGCCAGAGCCCAGCCTAGAGCCGAGCCCAGAGCCGAGCCTCGAGCCGAGCCCCGAGCCCAGCCGAGCCCCGAGCCCAGAGCCGAGCCTCGAGACGAGCCCCGAGACAATCCCCAAGCCCAGCTTAGAGCCGAGGCGAGCCGAGTCCAGAGCCGAACCCAGATCCGAGCAACGAGCCCAGCCAAGAGCCGAGCCGAGCCCAGAGCCCAGCCCAGAGGCGAGCCCAGAGCCGAGTATCGATCCGAGCCTCGAGCCGTGCCCCGAGCACAGAGCCGAGCCTCGAGACGAGCCCCGATGCAATCCCCAAGCCCAGCCTAGAGCCGAGGCGAGCCGAGTCCAGAGCCGAACCGAGATCTGAGCCCCGAGCCCAGCCTGGAGCCGAGCCGAGTACAGAGCCGAGGTACAAGCGCAGCGCAGAGCCAAGTAGAGCGCCGAGCCCAGAGCCGAGCCTCGAGCCGAGCCCCGAGACAATCCCCAAGCCCAGCCTAGAGCCGAGGCGAGTCGAGTCCAGAGCCGAACCCAGTTCCGAGCCCCGAGCCCATCCTAGAGCCGAGGCGAGCCGAGTCCAGAGCCGAACCCAGATCCGAGCCCCGAGCCCAGCCGAGAGCCTAGCCGAAGCCAGAGCCGAGCCCAGAGCCGAGCCTCGAGCCGAGCCCCGAGCCCAGCCGAGCACAGAGCCCAGAGCCGAGCCTCGAGACCAGCCCCGAAACAATCCTCAAGCCGAGCCTAGAGTCGAGGCGAGCTGAGTCCAGAGCCGAACCCAGATCCGAGCCCCGAGCCCAGCCTAGAGCCGAACGGAGTCCAGAGCCGAGCACAGAGTCGGGCGCGAGCTGAGACTCGAGCCGAGCCAAGAGCAGAGCCGATCATTGAGCCCAGACCAAAGCCGAGAGCAGACAAGTCCAGAGCCGAGCCTCGAGCCCAGCCTAGAGCCGAGTGCAGAGCCGAGCCCAGAGCAGAGCCTCGAGACGAGCCCCGAGACTATCCCCAAGCCCACCCTAGAGCCGAGGCGAGCCTAGTCCAGAGCCGAACCCAGATCCGAGCCCCGAGCCCAGCCTAGAGCCGAGCCGAGCCCAGAGCTGACCCCAGAGTCGGGCGCGATCTGAGCCTCGAACCGAGCCAAGAGCAGAGCCGATCCCTGAGCATAGCCCAAATCCGAGAGCAGACAAGTCCAGAGCCGAGCCTCGAGCCCAGCCTACAGCCGAGTCCAGAGCAGAGCCCTGAGCCCAGAGCCTCGAGCCGAGCCCCGAGCCCAGCCGAGCCCCGAGCCCAGAGCCGAGCCTCGAGACGAGCCCCGAGACAATCCCCAAGCCCAGCTTAGAGCCGAGGCGAGCCGAGTCCAGAGCCGAACGCAGATCCGAGCAACGAGCCCAGCCAAGAGCCGAGCCGAGCCCAGAGCCCAGCCCAGAGGCGAGCCCAGAGCCGAGTATCGATCCGAGCCTCGAGCCGTGCCCCGAGCACAGAGCCGAGCCTCGAGACGAGCCCCGAGACAATCCCCAAGCCCAGCCTAGAGCCGAGGCGAGTCGAGTCCAGAGCCGAACCCAGTTCCGAGCGCCGAGCCCATCCTAGAGCCGAGGCGAGCCGAGTCCAGAGCCGAACCAGATCCGAGCCCCGAGCCCAGCCGAGAGCCGAGCCGAAGCCAGAGCCCAGCCTAGAGCCGAGCCCAGAGCCGAGCCTCGAGCCGAGCCCCGAGCCCAGCCGAGCCCCGAGCCCAGAGCCGAGCCTCGAGACGAGCCCCGAGACAATCCCCAAGCACAGCTTAGAGCCGAGGCGAGCCGAGTCCAGAGCCGAACCCAGATCCGAGCAACGAGCCCAGCCAAGAGCCGAGCCGAGCCCAGAGCCGAGCCCAGAGTCGGGCGCGATCTGAGCCTCGAGCCGGGCCAAGAGCAGAGCCGATCCCTGAGCCCAGCCCAAAGCCGAGAGCAGACAAGCCCAGAGCCGAGCCTCGAGCCCAGCCTAGAGCCGAGTCCAGAGCCGAGCCCAGAGCCGAGCCTCGAACCGAGCCCCGAGCCCAGGCGAGCACAGAGCCCGGAGCCGAGCCTCGAGACGAGCCCCGAGACAATCCCCAAGCCCAGCCTAGAGCCGAGGCGAGCCGAGTCCAGAGCCGAACCCAGATCCGAGCCCCGAGCCCAGCCGAGAGCCGAGCCGAAGCCAGAGACCAGCCTAGAGCCGAGCCCAGAGCCGAGCCTCGAGCCGAGCCCCGAGCCAAGCCGAGCCCCGAGCCCAGAGCCGAGCCTCGAGACGAGCCCCGAGACAATCCCCAAGCCCAGTCTAGAGCCGAGGCGAGCCGAGTCCAGAGCCGAACAGAGAGCCGAGCCTCGAGCCCAGCCTAGAGCCGAGCCGAGTCCAGAGCCGAGATACGAGCGCAGCCTAGAGCCGAGTAGAGAGCTGAGCCCTGACCCGAGCCTCGAGCCGAGCCCCGAACCCAGCCGAGCACAGAGCCCATAGCCGAGCCTCAAGACGAGCCCCGAGACAATCCCCAAGCCCAGCCTAGAGCCGAGGCGAGCCGAGTCCAGAGCCGAACCCAGATCCGAGCCCCGAGCCCAGCCTAGAGCCGAGCCGAGCCCGGAGTCCAGCTTAGAGCCGAGCCCAGCGCTGAGCCTCGAGCCGAGCCCCGAGCCCAGCCGAGCCCAGAGCCCAGATCCGAGCCTCGAGCCGAGCCCCGAGCCCAGCCGAGCACAGAGCCCAGAGCCGAGCCTCGAGACGAGCCCCTAGACAATCCCCAAGCCCAGCCTAGAGCCGAGGCGAGCCGAGTCCAGAGCGAAAGCGAGATCAGAGCCCCGAGCCCAGCCTAGAGCCGAGCCGAGTCCAGAGCCGAGGTACGAGCGTAGCCCAGAGCCGAGTAGAGAGCCGAGCCCAGAGCCGAGCCTCGAGCCGAGCCCCGAGCACAGCCGAGCACAGAGCCCAGATCCGAGCCTCGAGACGAGCCCCGAGACAATCCCCAAGCCCAGCCTAGAGCCGAGGCGAGTCGAGTCCAGAGCCGAACCCAGTTCCGAGCCCCGAGCCCATCCTAGATCCGAGGCGAGCCGAGTCCAGAGCCGAACCCAGATCCGAGCCCCGAGCCCAGCCGAGAGCCGAGCCGAAGCCAGAGCCCAGCCTAGAGCCGAGCCCAGAGCCGAGCCTCGAGCCGAGCCCCGAGCCCAGCCGAGCCCCGAGCCCAGAGCCGAGCCTCGAGACGAGCCCCGAGACAATCCCCAAGCCCAGCTTAGAGCCGAGGCGAGCCGAGTCCAGAGCCGAACCCAGATCCGAGCAACGAGCCCAGCCAAGAGCCGAGCCGAGCCCAGAGCCGAGCCCAGAGTCGAGCGCGATCTGAGCCTCGAGCCGGGCCAAGCGCAGAGCCGATCCCTGAGCACAGCCCAAAGCCGAGAGCAGACAAGCCCAGAGCCGAGCCTCGAGCCCAGCCTAGAGCCGAGTCCAGAGCCGAGCCCAGAGCCGAGCCTCGAGCCGAGCCCCGAGCCCAGGCGAGCACAGAGCCCGGAGCCGAGCCTCGAGACGAGCCCCGAGACAATCCCCAAGCCCAGCCTAGAGCCGAGGCGAGCCGAGTCCAGGGCCGAACCCAGATCCGAGCCCCGAGCCCAGCCTAGAGCCGAGCCGAGTCCGGAGCCCAGCCTAGAGCCGAGCCCTGAGCCGAGCCCCGAGCCGAGCCCCGAGCCCAGCCGAGCACAGAGCCGAGCCCAGAGTCGGGCGCGAGCTGAGCCTCGAGCCTAGCCAAGAGCAGAGCCGACCATTTGCCCAGCCCAAAGCCGAGAGCAGACAATTACAGATCCGAGCAACGAGCCCAGCCAAGAGCCGAGCCGAGCCCAGAGCCCAGCCCAGAGGCGAGCCCAGAGCCGAGTATCGATCCGAGCCTCGAGCCGTGCCCCGAGCCCAGAGCCGAGCCTCGAGACGAGCCCCGAGACAATCCCCAAGCCCAGCCTACATCCGAGGCGAGCCGAGTCCAGAGCCGAAGGGAGATCAGAGCCCCGAGCCCATCCTAGAGCCGAGCCGAGTCCAGAGCCGAGGTACGAGCGCAGCCTAGAGCCGAGTAGAGAGCCGAGCGCAGAGCCGAGCCTCGAGCCGAGCCCCGAGCCCAGCCGAGCACAGAGCCCATATCCGAGCCTCGAGACGAGCCCCGAGACAATCCCCAATCCCAGACTAGATCCGAGGCGAGCCGAGTCCAGAGCCGAACCCAGATCCGAGCCCCGAGCGCAGCCTAGATCCGAGCCGAGCCCAGAGCATAGCCTAGAGCCGAGCCCAGCGCCGAGCATCGAGCCGAGACCCGAGCCCAGCCGAGCACAGAGCCCAGAGCCGAGCCTCGAGACGAGCCCCGAGACAATCCCCAAGCCCAGCCTAGAGCCGAGGCGAGTCGAGTCCAGAGCGAAAGCGAGATCAGAGCCCCGAGCCCAGCCTAGAGCCGAGCCGAGTCCAGAGCCGAGGTACGAGCGTAGCCCAGAGCCGAGTAGAGAGCCGAGCCCAGAGCCGAGCCTCGAGCCGAGCCCCGAGCACAGCCGAGCACAGAGCCCAGATCCGAGCCTCGAGACGAGCCCCGAGACAATCCCCAAGCCCAGCCTAGAGCCGAGGCGAGTCGAGTCCAGAGCCGAACCCAGTTCCGAGCCCCGAGCCCATCCTAGAGCCGAGGCGAGCCGAGTCCAGAGCCGAACCCAGATCCGAGCCCCGAGCCCAGCCTAGAGCCGAGCCCAGAGCAGAGCCTCGAGCCGAGCCCCGAGCCCAGCCGAGCCCCGAGCCCAGAGCCGAGCCTCGAGACGAGCCCCGAGACAATCCCCAAGCCCAGCTTAGAGCCGAGGCGAGCCGAGTCCAGAGCCGAACCCAGATCCGAGCAACGAGCCCAGCCAAGAGCCGAGCCGAGCCCAGAGCCGAGCCCAGAGTCGGGCGCGATCTGAGCCTCGAGCCGGGCCAAGCGCAGAGCCGATCCCTGAGCACAGCCCAAAGCCGAGAGCAGACAAGCCCAGAGCCGAGCCTCGAGCCCAGCCTAGAGCCGAGTCCAGAGCCGAGCCCAGAGCCGAGCCTCGAGCCGAGCCCCGAGCCCAGGCGAGCACAGAGCCCGGAGCCGAGCCTCGAGACGAGCCCCGAGACAATCCCCAAGCCCAGCCTAGAGCCGAGGCGAGCCGAGTCCAGGGCCGAACCCAGATCCGAGCCCCGAGCCCAGCCTAGAGCCGAGCCGAGTCCGGAGCCCAGCCTAGAGCCGAGCCCTGAGCCGAGCCCCGAGCCGAGCCCCGAGCCCAGCCGAGCACAGAGCCGAGCCCAGAGTCGGGCGCGAGCTGAGCCTCGAGCCTAGCCAAGAGCAGAGCCGACCATTTGCCCAGCCCAAAACCGAGAGCAGACAATTACAGAGCCGAGACTCGAGCCCAGCCTAGAGCCGATACGAGTCCAAAGCCGAGCCCTGAGCCGAGCCTCGAGCCGAGCCCCGAGCCCAGCCGAGGACCGAGCCCAGAGCCGAGCCTCGAGACGAGCCCCGAGACAATCCCCAAGCCCAGCCTAGAGCCGAGGCGAGCCGAGTCCAGAGCCGAACCGAGATCCGAGCCTCGAGCCCAGCTTAGAACCGAGTCCAGAGCCGAGCCCAGAGACGAGCCTCGAGACGAGCCCCGAGCCCAACCGAGCACAGAGCCCAGAGCCGAGCCTCGACACGAGCCCCGAGACAATCCCCAAGCCCAGCCTAGAGCCGAGGCGAGCCGAGTCCAGAGCCGAACCCAGATCCGAGCCCCAAGCCCAGCCGAGAGCCAAGCCGAAGCCAGAGCCCAGCCTAGAGCCGAGCCCAGAGCCGAGCCTCGAGCCGAGCCCCGAGCCCAGCCGAGCCCCGAGCCCAGAGCCGAGCCTCGAGACGAGCCCCGAGACAATCCCCAAGCCCAGCTTAGAGCTGAGGCGAGCCGAGTCCAGAGCCGAACCCAGATCCGAGCAACGAGCCCAGCCAAGAGCCGAGCCGAGCCCAGAGCCCAGCCCAGAGGCGAGCCCAGAGCCGAGTATCGATCCGAGCCTCGAGCCGTGCCCCGAGCACAGAGCCGAGCCTCGAGACGAGCCCCGATGCAATCCCCAAGCCCATCCTAGAGCCGAGGCGAGCCGAGTCCAGAGCCGAAACCAGATCCGAGCCCCGAGCCCAGCCGAGAGCCGAGCCGAAGCCAGAGCCCAGCCTAGAGCCGAGCCCAGAGCCGAGCCTCGAGCCGAGCCCCGAGCCCAGCCGAGCCCCGAGCCCAGAGCCGAGCCTCGAGACAAGCCCCGAGACAATCCCCAAGCCCAGCTTAGAGCCGAGGCGAGCCGAGTCCAGAGCCGAAACCAGATCCGAGCAACGAGCCCAGCCAAGAGCCGAGCCGAGTCCAGAGTCGAGCCCAGAGTCGGGCGCGATCTGAGCCTCGAGCCGGGCCAAGAGCAGAGCCGATCCCTGAGCCCAGCCCAAAGCCGAGAGCAGACAAGCCCAGAGCCGAGCCTCGAGCCCAGCCTAGAGCCGAGTAGAGAGCTGAGCCCTGACCCGAGCCTCGAGCCGAGCCCCGAACCCAGCCGAGCACAGAGCCCATAGCCGAGCCTCAAGACGAGCCCCGAGACAATCCCCAAGCCCAGCCTAGAGCCGAGGCGAGCCGAGTCCAGAGCCGAACCCAGATCCGAGCCCCGAGCCCAGCCTAGAGCCGAGCCGAGCCCGGAGTCCAGCTTAGAGCCTAGCCCAGCGCCGAGCCTCGAGAAGAGCCCCGAGACAATCCCCAAGCCCAGCCTAGAGCCGAGGCGAGCCGAGTCCAGAGCCGAACCCAGATCCGAGCCCCGAGCCCAGCCTAGAGCCGAGCCGAAGCCAGAGCCCAGCCTAGAGCCGAGCCCAGAGCCGAGCCTCGAGCCGAGCCCCGAGCCCAGCCGAGCCCCGAGCCCAGAGCCGAGCCTCGAGACGAGCCCCGAGACAATCCCTAATCCCAGTCTAGAGCCGAGGCGAGCCGAGTCCAGAGCCGAACAGAGAGCCGAGCCTCGAGCCCAGCCTAGAGCCGAGCCGAGTCCAGAGCCGAACCCAGATCCGAGCCCCGAGCCCAGCCTAGAGCCGAGCCGAGCCCGGAGCCCAGCCTAGAGCCAAGCCCTGAGCCGAGCCTCGAGCCGAGCCCCGAGCCCGGCCGAGCCCAGAGCCCAGAGCCGAGCCTCGAGACGAGCCCCGAGCACAGCCTAGCACAGAGCCCAGATCCGAGCCTCGAGACGAGCCCCGAGCACAGCCGAGCACAGAGCCCAGAGCCGAGCCTCGAGACGAGCCCCGAGACAAGCCCCAAGCCCAGCCTAGAGCCGAGGCGAGCCGCGTCCAGAGCCGAACCCTGATCCGAGCCCGGAGCCCAGCCTAGAGACGAGCCGAGCCCAGAGCCCAGCCTAGAGGAGAGCCCAGAGGCGAGTATCGAGCCGAGCCTCGAGCCGAGCCCCGAGCCCAGACCCGAGCCTCGAGACGAGCCCCGAGACAATCCCCAAGCCCAGCCTAGAGCCGAGGCGAGCCGAGTCCTGAGCCGAACCCAGATCCGAGCCCCGAGCCCAGCCGAGAGCCGAGCCGAAGCCAGAGCCCAGCCTAGAGCCGAGGCGAGTCGAGTCCAGAGCCGAACCCAGTTCCGAGCCCCGAGCCCATCCTAGAGCCGAGGCGAGCCGAGTCCAGAGCCGAACCCAGATCCGAGCCCCGAGCCCAGCCAGAGCCGAGCCGAAGCCAGAGCCCAGCCTAGAGCCGAGCCCAGAGCCGAGCCTCGAGCCGAGCCCCGAGCCCAGCCGAGCCCCGAGCCCAGAGCCGAGCCTCGAGACGAGCCCCGAGACAATCCCCAAGCCCAGCTTAGAGCCGAGGCGAGCCGAGTCCAGAGCCGAACCCAGATCCGAGCAACGAGCCCAGCCAAGAGCCGAGCCGAGCCCAGAGCCGAGCCCAGAGTCGGGCGCGATCTGAGCCTCGAGCCGGGCCAAGCGCAGAGCCGATCCCTGAGCACAGCCCAAAGCCGAGAGCAGACAAGCCCAGAGCCGAGCCTCGAGCCCAGCCTAGAGCCGAGTCCAGAGCCGAGCCCAGAGCCGAGCCTCGAGCCGAGCCCCGAGCCCAGGCGAGCACAGAGCCCGGAGCCGAGCCTCGAGACGAGCCCCGAGACAATCCCCAAGCCCAGCCTAGAGCCGAGGCGAGCCGAGTCCAGGGCCGAACCCAGATCCGAGCCCCGAGCCCAGCCTAGAGCCGAGCCGAGTCCGGAGCCCAGCCTAGAGCCGAGCCCTGAGCCGAGCCCCGAGCCGAGCCCCGAGCCCAGCCGAGCACAGAGCCGAGCCCAGAGTCGGGCGTGAGCTGAGCCTCGAGCCTAGCCAAGAGCAGAGCCGACCATTTGCCCAGCCCAAAGCCGAGAGCAGACAATTACAGAGCCGAGACTCGAGCCCAGCCTAGAGCCGATCCGAGTCCAAAGCCGAGGCCTGAGCCGAGCCTCGAGCCGAGCCCCGAGCCCAGCCGAGGACCGAGCCCAGAGCCGAGCCTCGAGACGAGCCCCGAGACAATCCCCAAGCCCAGCCTAGAGCCGAGGCGAGCCGAGTCCAGAGCCGAACCGAGATCCGAGCCTCGAGCCCAGCTTAGAACCGAGTCCAGAGCCGAGCCCACAGCCGAGCCTCCAGCCGAGCCCCGAGCCCAACCGAGCACAGAGCCCAGAGGCGAGCCACGACACGAGCCCCGAGACAATCCCCAAGCCCAGCCTAGAGCCGAGGCGAGCCGAGTCCAGAGCCGAACCCAGATCCGAGCCCCAAGCCCAGCCGAGAGCCGAGCCGAAGCCAGAGCCCAGCCTAGAGCCGAGCCCAGAGCCGAGCCTCGAGCCGAGCCCCGAGCCCAGCCGAGCCCCGAGCCCAGAGCCGAGCCTCGAGACGAGCCCCGAGACAATCCCCAAGCCCAGCTTAGAGCCGAGGCGAGCCGAGTCCAGAGCCGAACCCAGATCCGAGCAACGAGCCCAGCCAAGAGCCGAGCCGAGCCCAGAGCCCAGCCCAGAGGCGAGCCCAGAGCCGAGTATCGATCCGAGCCTCGAGCCGTGCCCCGAGCACAGAGCCGAGCCTCGAGACGAGCCCCGAGACAATCCCCAAGCCCAGCCTAGAGCCGAGGCGAGTCGAGTCCAGAGCCGAACCCAGTTCCGAGCCCCGAGCCCATCCTAGAGCCGAGGCGAGCCGAGTCCAGAGCCGAACCCAGATCCGAGCCCCGAGCCCAGCCGAGAGCCGAGCCGAAGCCAGAGCCCAGCCTAGAGCCGAGCCCAGAGCCGAGCCTCGAGCCAAGCCCCGAGCCCAGCCGAGCCCCGAGCCCAGAGCCGAGCCTCGAGACGAGACCCGAGACAATCCCCAAGCCCAGCTTAGAGCCGAGGCGAGCCGAGTCCAGAGCCGAACCCAGATCCGAGCAACGAGTCCAGCCAAGAGCCGAGCCGAGTCCAGAGCCGAGCCCAGAGTCGGGCGCGATCTGAGCCTCGAGCCGGGCCAAGAGCAGAGCCGATCCCTGAGCCCAGCCCAAAGCCGAGAGCAGACAAGCCCAGAGCCGAGCCTCGAGCCCAGCCTAGAGCCGAGTCCAGAGCCGAGCCAAGAGCCGAGCCTCGAACCGAGCCCCGAGCCCAGGCGAGCACAGAGCCCGGAGCCGAGCCTCGAGACGAGCCCCGAGACAATCCCCAAGCCCAGCCTAGAGCCGAGGCGAGCCGAGTCCAGAGCCGAACCCAGATCCGAGCCCCGAGCCCAGCCGAGAGCCGAGCCGAAGCCAGAGACCAGCCTAGAGCCGAGCCCAGAGCCGAGCCTCGAGCCGAGCCCCGAGCCAAGCCGAGCCCCGAGCCCAGAGCCGAGCCTCGAGACGAGCCCCGAGACAATCCCCAAGCCCAGTCTAGAGCCGAGGCGAGCCGAGTCCAGAGCCGAACAGAGAGCCGAGCCTCGAGCCCAGCCTAGAGCCGAGCCGAGTCCAGAGCCGAACCCAGATCCGAGCCCCGAGCCCAGCCTAGAGCCGAGCCGAGCCCGGAGCCCAGCCTAGAGCCGAGCCCAGAGCCGAGCCTCGAGCCGAAACCCTATCCCAGGCGAGCACAGAGCCCGGAGCCGAGCCTCGAGAGGAGCCCCGAGACAATCCCCAAGCCCAGCCTAGAGCCGAGGCGAGCCGAGTCCAGAGCCGAAGCGAGATCAGAGCCCCGAGCCCAGCCTAGAGCCGAGCCGAGTCCAGAGCCGAGGTACGAGCGCAGCCTAGAGCCGAGTAGAGAGCTGAGCCCTGACCCGAGCCTCGAGCCGAGCCCCGAACCCAGCCGAGCACAGAGCCCATAGCCGAGCCTCAAGACGAGCCCCGAGACAATCCCCAAGCCCAGCCTAGAGCCGAGGCGAGCCGAGTCCAGAGCCGAACCCAGATCCGATCCCCGAGCCCAGCCTAGAGCCGAGCCGAGCCCGGAGTCCAGCTTAGAGCCGAGCCCAGCGCCGAGCCTCGAGCCGAGCCCCGAGCCCAGCCGAGCCCAGAGCCCAGATCCGAGCCTCGAGCCGAGCCCCGAGCCCAGCCGAGCACAGAGCCCAGAGCCGAGCCTCGAGAAGAGCCCCGAGACAATCCCCAAGCCCAGCCTAGAGCCGAGGCGAGCCGAGTCCAGAGCCGAACCCAGATCCGAGCCCCGAGCCCAGCCTAGAGCCGAGGCGAAGCCAGAGCCCAGCCTAGAGCCGAGACCAGAGCCGAGCCTCGTGCCGAGCCCCGAGCCCAGCCGAGCCCCGAGCCCAGAGCCGAGCCTCGAGACGAGCCCCGAGACAATCCCTAATCCCAGTCTAGAGCCGAGGCGAGCCGAGTCCAGAGCCGAACAGAGAGCCGAGCCTCGAGCCCAGCCTAGAGCCGAGCCGAGTCCAGAGCCGAACCCAGATCCGAGCCCCGAGCCCAGCCTAGAGCCGAGCCGAGCCCGGAGCCCAGCCTAGAGCCAAGCCCTGAGCCGAGCCTCGAGCCGAGCCCCGAGCCCGGCCGAGCCCAGAGCCCAGAGCCGAGCCTCGAGACGAGCCCCGAGCACAGCCTAGCACAGAGTCCAGATCCGAGCCTCGAGACGAGCCCCGAGCACAGCCGAGCACAGAGCCCAGAGCCGAGCCTCGAGACGAGCCCCGAGACAATCCCCAAGCCCAGCCTAGAGCCGAGGCGAGCCGCGTCCAGAGCCGAACCCTGATCCGAGCCCGGAGCCCAGCCTAGAGACGAGCCGAGCCCAGAGCCCAGCCTAGAGGAGAGCCCAGAGGCGAGTATCGAGCCGAGCCTCGAGCCGAGCCCCGAGCCCAGACCCGAGCCTCGAGACGAGCCCCGAGACAATCCCCAAGCCCAGCCTAGAGCCGAGGCGAGCCGAGTCCAGAGCCGAACCCAGATCCGAGCCCCGACCCCAGCCGAGAGCCGAGCCGAAGCCAGAGCCCAGCCTAGAGCCGAGCCCAGAGCCGAGCCTCGAGCCGAGCCCCGAGCCCAGCCGAGCCCCGAGCCCAGAGCCGAGCCTCGAGACGAGCCCCGAGACAATCCCCAAGCCCAGTCTAGAGCCGAGGCGAGCCGAGTCCAGAGCCGAACAGAGAGCCGAGCCTCGAGCCCAGCCTAGAGCCGAGTCCAGAGCCGAGCCCAAAGCCGAGCCTCGAGCCAAGCCCCGAGCCCAGCCGAGCCCAGAGCCCAGAGCCGAGCCTCGAGACGAGCCCCGAGACAATCCCCAAGCCCAGCCTAGAGCCGAGGCGAGCCGAGTCCAGAGCCGAACCGAGATCTGAGCCTCGAGCCCAGCTTAGAACCGAGTCCAGAGCCGAGCCCAGAGCCGAGCCTCGAGCCGAGCCCCGAGCCCAGCCGAGCCCCGAGCCCAGAGCCGAGCCTCGAGCCCAGCCTAGAGCCGATCCGATTCCAGAGCCGAGCCCAGAGCCGAGCCTCGAGCCGAGCCCCGAGCCCAGCCGAGCACAGAGCCCAGAGCCGAGCCTCGAGACGAGCCCCGAAACAATCCTCAAGCCGAGCCTAGAGTCGAGGCGAGCTGAGTCCAGAGCCGAACCCAGATCCGAGCCCCGAGCCCAGCCTAGAGCCGTACGGAGTACAGAGCCGAGCACAGAGTCGGGCGCGAGCTGAGACTCGAGCCGAGCCAAGAGCAGAGCCGATCATTGAGCCCAGACCAAAGCCGAGAGCAGACAAGTCCAGAGCCGAGCCTCGAGCCCAGCCTAGAGCCGAGTGCAGAGCCGAGCCCAGAGCAGAGCCTCGAGACGAGCCCCGAGACTATCCCCAAGCCCACCCTAGAGCCGAGGCGAGCCTAGTCCAGAGCCGAACCCAGATCCCAGCCCCGAGCCCAGCCTAGAGCCGAGCCGAGCCCAGAGCTGAGCCCAGAGTCGGGCGCGATCTGAGCCTCGAACCGAGCCAAGAGCAGAGCCGATCCCTGAGCATAGCCCAAATCCGAGAGCAGACAAGTCCAGAGCCGAGCCTCGAGCCCAGCCTACAGCCGAGTCCAGAGCAGAGCCCTGAGCCCAGAGCCTCGAGCCGAGCCCCGAGCCCAGCCGAGCCCCGAGCCCAGAGCCGAGCCTCGAGCCGAGCCCCGAGCCCAGCCGAGCACAGAGCCCAGAGCCGAGCCTCAAGACGAGCCCCGAGACAATCCCCAAGCCCAGCCTAGAGCCGAGGCGAGCCGAGTCCAGAGCCGAACCCAGATCCGAGCCCCGAGCCCAGCCTAGAGCAGAGCCGAGCCCGGAGCCCAGCCTAGAGCCGAGCCCTGAGCCGAGCCTCGAGCCGAGCCCCGAGCCCAGCCGAGCACAGAGCCCAGAGCCGAGCCTCGAGACGAGCCCCGAAACAATCCCCAAGCCCAGCCTAGAGCCGAGGCAAGCCGAGTCCAGAGCCGAACGCAGATCCGAGCCTCGAGCAAAGCCTAGAGCCGAGCCGAGTCCAGAGCCGAGCCTAGAGCCGAGCCCTGAGCTGAGCCTCGAGCCGAGCCCCGAGCCCGGCCGAGCACAGAGCCCAGAGCCGAGCCTCGAGACGAGCCACGAGCACAGCCGAGCACAGAGCCCAGAGCCGAGCCTCGAGACGAGCCCCGAGACAATCCCCAAGCCCAGCCTAGAGCCGAGGCGAGCCGAGTCCAGAGCGAAAGCGAGATCAGAGCCCCGAGCCCAGCCTAGAGCCGAGCCGAGTCCAGAGCCGAGGTACGAGCGTAGCCCAGAGCCGAGTAGAGAGCCGAGCCCAGAGCCGAGCCTCGAGCCGAGCCCCGAGCACAGCCGAGCACAGAGCCCAGATCCGAGCGTCGAGACGAGCCCCGAGACAATCCCCAAGCCCAGCCTAGAGCCGAGGCGAGTCGAGTCCAGAGCCGAACCCAGTTCCGAGCCCCGAGCCCATCCTAGAGCCGAGGCGAGCCGAGTCCAGAGCCGAACCAAGATCCGAGCCCCGAGCCCAGCCTAGAGCCGAGCCCAGAGCCGAGCCTCGAGCCGAGCCCCGAGCCCAGCCGAGCCCCGAGCCCAGAGCCGAGCCTCGAGACGAGCCCCGAGACAATCCCCAAGCCCAGCTTAGAGCCGAGGTGAGCCGAGTCCAGAGCCGAACCCAGATCCGAGCAACGAGCCCAGCCAAGAGCCGAGCCGAGCCCAGAGCCGAGCCCAGAGTCGGGCGCGATCTGAGCCTCGAGCCGGGCCAAGCGCAGAGCCGATCCCTGAGCACAGCCCAAAGCCGAGAGCAGACAAGCCCAGAGCCGAGCCTCGAGCCCAGCCTAGAGCCGAGTCCAGAGCCGAGCCCAGAGCCGAGCCTCGAGCCGAGCCCCGAGCCCAGGCGAGCACAGAGCCCGGAGCCGAGCCTCGAGACGAGCCCCGAGACAATCCCCAAGCCCAGCCTAGAGCCGAGGCGAGCCGAGTCCAGGGCCGAACCCAGATCCGAGCCCCGAGCCCAGCCTAGAGCCGAGCCGAGTCCGGAGCCCAGCCTAGAGCCGAGCCCTGAGCCGAGCCCCGAGCCGAGCCCCGAGCCCAGCCGAGCACAGAGCCGAGCCCAGAGTCGGGCGTGAGCTGAGCCTCGAGCCTAGCCAAGAGCAGAGCCGACCATTTGCCCAGCCCAAAGCCGAGAGCAGACAATTACAGAGCCGAGACTCGAGCCCAGCCTAGAGCCGATCCGAGTCCAAAGCCGAGGCCTGAGCCGAGCCTCGAGCCGAGCCCCGAGACAATCCCCAAGCCCAGCCTAGAGCCGAGGCGAGCCGAGTCCAGAGACGAACCTAGATCCGAGCCTCGAGCCCAGCTTAGAACCGAGTCCAGAGCCGAGCCCAGAGCCGAGCCTCGAGCCGAGCCCCGAGCCCAACCGAGCACAGAGCCCAGAGCCGAGCCACGACACGAGCCCCGAGACAATCCCCAAGCCCAGCCTAGAGCCGAGGCGAGCCGAGTCCAGAGCCGAACCCAGATCCGAGCCCCAAGCCCAGCCGAGAGCCGAGCCGAAGCCAGAGCCCAGCCTAGAGCCGAGCCCAGAGCCGAGCCTCGAGCCGAGACCCGAGCCCAGCCGAGCCCCGAGCCCAGAGCCGAGCCTCGAGACGAGCCCCGAGACAATCCCCAAGCCCAGCTTAGAGCCGAGGCGAGCCGAGTCCAGAGCCGAACACAGATCCGAGCAACGAGCCCAGCCAAGAGCCGAGCCGAGCCCAGAGCCCAGCCCAGAGGCGAGCCCAGAGCCGAGTATCGATCCGAGCCTCGAGCCGTGCCCCGAGCACAGAGCCGAGCCTCGAGACGAGCCCCGAGACAATCCCCAAGCCCAGCCTAGAGCCGAGGCGAGTCGAGTCCAGAGCCGAACCCAGTTCCGAGCCCCGAGCCCATCCTAGAGCCGAGGCGAGCCGAGTCCAGAGCCGAACCCAGATCCGAGCCCCGAGCCCAGCCGAGAGCCGAGCCGAAGCCAGAGCCCAGCCTAGAGCCGAGCCCAGAGCCGAGCCTCGAGCCGAGCCCCGAGCCCAGCCGAGCCCCGAGCCCAGAGCCGAGCCTCGAGACGAGCCCCGAGACAATCCCCAAGCCCAGCTTAGAGCCGAGGCGAGCCGAGTCCAGAGCCGAACCCAGATCCGAGCAACGAGTCCAGCCAAGAGCCGAGCCGAGTCCAGAGCCGAGCCCAGAGTCGGGCGCGATCTGAGCCTCGAGCCGGGCCAAGAGCAGAGCCGATCCCTGAGCCCAGCCCAAAGCCGAGAGCAGACAAGCCCAGAGCCGAGCCTCGAGCCCAGCCTAGAGCCGAGTCCAGAGCCGAGCCCAGAGCCGAGCCTCGAACCGAGCCCCGAGCCCAGGCGAGCACAGAGCCCGGAGCCGAGCCTCGAGACGAGCCCCGAGACAATCCCCAAGCCCAGCCTAGAGCCGAGGCGAGCCGAGTCCAGAGCCGAACCCAGATCCGAGCCCGGAGCCCAGCCGAGAGCCGAGCCGAAGCCAGAGACCAGCCTAGAGCCGAGCCCAGAGCCGAGCCTCGAGCCGAGCCCCGAGCCAAGCCGAGCCCCGAGCCCAGAGCCGAGCCTCGAGACGAGCCCCGAGACAATCCCCAAGCCCAGTCTAGAGCCGAGGCGAGCCGAGTCCAGAGCCGAACAGAGAGCCGAGCCTCGAGCCCAGCCTAGAGCCGAGCCGAGTCCAGAGCCGAACCCAGATCCGAGCCCCGAGCCCAGCCTAGAGCCGAGCCGAGCCCGGAGCCCAGCCTAGAGCCGAGCCCAGAGCCGAGCCTCGAGCCGAAACCCTATCCCAGGCGAGCACAGAGCCCGGAGCCGAGCCTCGAGAGGAGCCCCGAGACAATCCCCAAGCCCAGCCTAGAGCCGAGGCGAGCCGAGTCCAGAGCCGAAGCGAGATCAGATGCCCGAGCCCAGCCTAGAGCCGAGCCGAGTCCAGAGCCGAGGTACGAGCGCAGCCTAGAGCCGAGTAGAGAGCTGAGCCCTGACCCGAGCCTCGAGCCGAGCCCCGAACCCAGCCGAGCACAGAGCCCATAGCCGAGCCTCAAGACGAGCCCCGAGACAATCCCCAAGCCCAGCCTAGAGCCGAGGCGAGCCGAGTCCAGAGCCGAACCCAGATCCGAGCCCCGAGCCCAGCCTAGAGCCGAGCCGAGCCCGGAGTCCAGCTTAGAGCCGAGCCCAGCGCCGAGCCTCGAGCCGAGCCCCGAGCCCAGCCGAGCCCAGAGCCCAGATCCGAGCCTCGAGCCGAGCCCCGAGCCCAGCCGAGCACAGAGCCCAGAGCCGAGCCTCGAGAAGAGCCCCGAGACAATCCCCAAGCCCAGCCTAGAGCCGAGGCGAGCCGAGTCCAGAGCCGAACCCAGATCCGAGCCCCGAGCCCAGCCTAGAGCCGAGCCGAAGCCAGAGCCCAGCCTAGAGCCGAGACCAGAGCCGAGCCTCGAGCCGAGCCCCGAGCCCAGCCGAGCCCCGAGCCCAGAGCCGAGCCTCGAGACGAGCCCCGAGACAATCCCTAATCCCAGTCTAGAGCCGAGGCGAGCCGAGTCCAGAGCCGAACAGAGAGCCGAGCCTCGAGCCCAGCCTAGAGCCGAGCCGAGTCCAGAGCCGAACCCAGATCCGAGCCCCGAGCCCAGCCTAGAGCCGAGCCGAGCCCGGAGCCCAGCCTAGAGCCAAGCCCTGAGCCGAGCCTCGAGCCGAGCCCCGAGCCCAGCCGAGCCCCCAGCCCAGAGCCGAGCCTCGAGACGAGCCCCGAGACAATCCCCAAGCCCAGTCTAGAGCCGAGGCGAGCCGAGTCCAGAGCCGAACAGAGAGCCGAGCCTCGAGCCCAGCCTAGAGCCGAGTCCAGAGCCGAGCCCAAAGCCGAGCCTCGAGCCAAGCCCCGAGCCCAGCCGAGCCCAGAGCCCAGAGCCGAGCCTCGAGACGAGCCCCGAGACAATCCCCAAGCCCAGCCTAGAGCCGAGGCGAGCCGAGTCCAGAGCCGAACCGAGATCTGAGCCTCGAGCCCAGCTTAGAACCGAGTCCAGAGCCGAGCCCAGAGCCGAGCCTCGAGCCGAGCCCCGAGCCCAGCCGAGCCCCGAGCCCAGAGCCGAGCCTCGAGCCCAGCCTAGAGCCGATCCGATTCCAGAGCCGAGCCCAGAGCCGAGCCTCGAGCCGAGCCCCGAGCCCAGCCGAGCACAGAGCCCAGAGCCGAGCCTCGAGACGAGCCCCGAAACAATCCTCAAGCCGAGCCTAGAGTCGAGGCGAGCTGAGTCCAGAGCCGAACCCAGATCCGAGCCCCGAGCCCAGCCTAGAGCCGTACGGAGTCCAGAGCCGAGCACAGAGTCGGGCGCGAGCTGAGACTCGAGCCGAGCCAAGAGCAGAGCCGATCATTGAGCCCAGACCAAAGCCGAGAGCAGACAAGTCCAGAGCCGAGCCTCGAGCCCAGCCTAGAGCCGAGTGCAGAGCCGAGCCCAGAGCAGAGCCTCGAGACGAGCCCCGAGACTATCCCCAAGCCCACCCTAGAGCCGAGGCGAGCCTAGTCCAGAGCCGAACCCAGATCCCAGCCCCGAGCCCAGCCTAGAGCCGAGCCGAGCCCAGAGCTGAGCCCAGAGTCGGGCGCGATCTGAGCCTCGAACCGAGCCAAGAGCAGAGCCGATCCCTGAGCATAGCCCAAATCCGAGAGCAGACAAGTCCAGAGCCGAGCCTCGAGCCCAGCCTACAGCCGAGTCCAGAGCAGAGCCCTGAGCCCAGAGCCTCGAGCCGAGCCCCGAGCCCAGCCGAGCCCCGAGCCCAGAGCCGAGCCTCGAGCCGAGCCCCGAGCCCAGCCGAGCACAGAGCCCAGAGCCGAGCCTCGAGACGAGCCCCGAGACAATCCCCAAGCCCAGCCTAGAGCCGAGGCGAGCCGAGTCCAGAGCCGAACCCAGATCCGAGCACCGAGCCCAGCCTAGAGCAGAGCCGAGCCCGGAGCCCAGCCTAGAGCCGAGCCCTGAGCCGAGACTCGAGCCGAGCCCCGAGCCCAGCCGAGCACAGAGCCCAGAGCCGAGCCTCGAGACGAGCCCCGAAACAATCCCCAAGCCCAGCCTAGAGCCGAGGCAAGCCGAGTCCAGAGCCGAACGCAGATCCGAGCCTCGAGCAAAGCCTAGAGCCGAGCCGAGTCCAGAGCCGAGCCTAGAGCCGAGCCCTGAGCTGAGCCTCGAGCCGAGCCCCGAGCCCGGCCGAGCACAGAGCCCAGAGCCGAGCCTCGAGACGAGCCACGAGCACAGCCGAGCACAGAGCCCAGAGCCGAGCCTCGAGACGAGCCCCGAGACAATCCCCAAGCCCAGCCTAGAGCCGAGGCGAGCCGAGTCCAGAGCGAAAGCGAGATCAGAGCCCCGAGCCCAGCCTAGAGCCGAGCCGAGTCCAGAGCCGAGGTACGAGCGTAGCCCAGAGCCGAGTAGAGAGCCGAGCCCAGAGCCGAGCCTCGAGCCGAGCCCCGAGCACAGCCGAGCACAGAGCCCAGATCCGAGCGTCGAGACGAGCCCCGAGACAATCCCCAAGCCCAGCCTAGAGCCGAGGCGAGTCGAGTCCAGAGCCGAACCCAGTTCCGAGCCCCGAGCCCATCCTAGAGCCGAGGCGAGCTGAGTCCAGAGCCGAACCAAGATCCGAGCCCCGAGCCCAGCCTAGAGCCGAGCCCAGAGCCGAGCCTCGAGCCGAGCCCCGAGCCCAGCCGAGCCCCGAGCCCAGAGCCGAGCCTCGAGACGAGCCCCGAGACAATCCCCAAGCCCAGCTTAGAGCCGAGGCGAGCCGAGTCCAGAGCCGAACCCAGATCCGAGCAACGAGCCCAGCCAAGAGCCGAGCCGAGCCCAGAGCCGAGCCCAGAGTCGGGCGCGATCTGAGCCTCGAGCCGGGCCAAGCGCAGAGCCGATCCCTGAGCACAGCCCAAAGCCGAGAGCAGACAAGCCCAGAGCCGAGCCTCGAGCCCAGCCTAGAGCCGAGTCCAGAGCCGAGCCCAGAGCCGAGCCTCGAGCCGAGCCCCGAGCCCAGGCGAGCACAGAGCCCGGAGCCGAGCCTCGAGACGAGCCCCGAGACAATCCCCAAGCCCAGCCTAGAGCCGAGGCGAGCCGAGTCCAGGGCCGAACCCAGATCCGAGCCCCGAGCCCAGCCTAGAGCCGAGCCGAGTCCGGAGCCCAGCCTAGAGCCGAGCCCTGAGCCGAGCCCCGAGCCGAGCCCCGAGCCCAGCCGAGCACAGAGCCGAGCCCAGAGTCGGGCGTGAGCTGAGCCTCGAGCCTAGCCAAGAGCAGAGCCGACCATTTGCCCAGCCCAAAGCCGAGAGCAGACAATTACAGAGCCGAGACTCGAGCCCAGCCTAGAGCCGATCCGAGTCCAAAGCCGAGGCCTGAGCCGAGCCTCGAGCCGAGCCCCGAGACAATCCCCAAGCCCAGCCTAGAGCCGAGGCGAGCCGAGTCCAGAGACGAACCTAGATCCGAGCCTCGAGCCCAGCTTAGAACCGAGTCCAGAGCCGAGCCCAGAGCCGAGCCTCGAGCCGAGCCCCGAGCCCAACCGAGCACAGAGCCCAGAGCCGAGCCACGACACGAGCCCCGAGACAATCCCCAAGCCCAGCCTAGAGCCGAGGCGAGCCGAGTCCAGAGCCGAACCCAGATCCGAGCCCCAAGCCCAGCCGAGAGCCGAGCCGAAGCCAGAGCCCAGCCTAGAGCCGAGCCCAGAGCCGAGCCTCGAGCCGAGCCCCGAGCCCAGCCGAGCCCCGAGCCCAGAGCCGAGCCTCGAGACGAGCCCCGAGACAATCCCCAAGCCCAGCTTAGAGCCGAGGCGAGCCGAGTCCAGAGCCGAACACAGATCCGAGCAACGAGCCCAGCCAAGAGCCGAGCCGAGCCCAGAGCCCAGCCCAGAGGCGAGCCCAGAGCCGAGTATCGATCCGAGCCTCGAGCCGTGCCCCGAGCACAGAGCCGAGCCTCGAGACGAGCCCCGAGACAATCCCCAAGCCCAGCCTAGAGCCGAGGCGAGTCGAGTCCAGAGCCGAACCCAGTTCCGAGCCCCGAGCCCATCCTAGAGCCGAGGCGAGCCGAGTCCAGAGCCGAACCCAGATCCGAGCCCCGAGCCCAGCCGAGAGCCGAGCCGAAGCCAGAGCCCAGCCTAGAGCCGAGCCCAGAGCCGAGCCTCGAGCCGAGCCCCGAGCCCAGCCGAGCCCCGAGCCCAGAGCCGAGCCTCGAGACGAGCCCCGAGACAATCCCCAAGCCCAGCTTAGAGCCGAGGCGAGCCGAGTCCAGAGCCGAACCCAGATCCGAGCAACGAGTCCAGCCAAGAGCCGAGCCGAGTCCAGAGCCGAGCCCAGAGTCGGGCGCGATCTGAGCCTCGAGCCGGGCCAAGAGCAGAGCCGATCCCTGAGCTCAGCCCAAAGCCGAGAGCAGACAAGCCCAGAGCCGAGCCTCGAGCCCAGCCTAGAGCCGAGTCCAGAGCCGAGCCCAGAGCCGAGCCTCGAACCGAGCCCCGAGCCCAGGCGAGCACAGAGCCCGGAGCCGAGCCTCGAGACGAGCCCCGAGACAATCCCCAAGCCCAGCCTAGAGCCGAGGCGAGCCGAGTCCAGAGCCGAACCCAGATCCGAGCCCGGAGCCCAGCCGAGAGCCGAGCCGAAGCCAGAGACCAGCCTAGAGCCGAGCCCAGAGCCGAGCCTCGAGCCGAGCCCCGAGCCAAGCCGAGCCCCGAGCCCAGAGCCGAGCCTCGAGACGAGCCCCGAGACAATCCCCAAGCCCAGCTTAGAGCCGAGGCGAGCCGAGTCCAGAGCCGAACCCAGATCCGAGCAACGAGTCCAGCCAAGAGCCGAGCCGAGTCCAGAGCCGAGCCCAGAGTCGGGCGCGATCTGAGCCTCGAGCCGGGCCAAGAGCAGAGCCGATCCCTGAGCTCAGCCCAAAGCCGAGAGCAGACAAGCCCAGAGCCGAGCCTCGAGCCCAGCCTAGAGCCGAGTCCAGAGCCGAGCCCAGAGCCGAGCCTCGAACCGAGCCCCGAGCCCAGGCGAGCACAGAGCCCGGAGCCGAGCCTCGAGACGAGCCCCGAGACAATCCCCAAGCCCAGTCTAGAGCCGAGGCGAGCCGAGTCCAGAGCCGAACAGAGAGCCGAGCCTCGAGCCCAGCCTAGAGCCGAGCCGAGTCCAGAGCCGAACCCAGATCCGAGCCCCGAGCCCAGCCTAGAGCCGAGCCGAGCCCGGAGCCCAGCCTAGAGCCGAGCCCAGAGCCGAGCCTTGAGCCGAAACCCTATCCCAGGCGAGCACAGAGCCCGGAGCCGAGCCTCGAGAGGAGCCCCGAGACAATCCCCAAGCCCAGCCTAGAGCCGAGGCGAGCCGAGTCCAGAGCCGAAGCGAGATCAGAGCCCCGAGCCCAGCCTAGAGCCGAGCCGAGTCCAGAGCCGAGGTACGAGCGCAGCCTAGAGCCGAGTAGAGAGCTGAGCCCTGACCCGAGCCTCGAGCCGAGCCCCGAACCCAGCCGAGCACAGAGCCCATAGCCGAGCCTCAAGACGAGCCCCGAGACAATCCCCAAGCCCAGCCTAGAGCCGAGGCGAGCCGAGTCCAGAGCCGAACCCAGATCCGAGCCCCGAGCCCAGCCTAGAGCCGAGCCGAGCCCGGAGTCCAGCTTAGAGCCGAGCCCAGCGCCGAGCCTCGAGCCGAGCCCCGAGCCCAGCCGAGCCCAGAGCCCAGATCCGAGCCTCGAGCCGAGCCCCGAGCCCAGCCGAGCACAGAGCCCAGAGCCGAGCCTCGAGAAGAGCCCCGAGACAATCCCCAAGCCCAGCCTAGAGCCGAGGCGAGCCGAGTCCAGAGCCGAACCCAGATCCGAGCCCCGAGCCCAGCCTAGAGCCGAGCCGAAGCCAGAGCCCAGCCTAGAGCCGAGACCAGAGCCGAGCCTCGAGCCGAGCCCCGAGCCCAGCCGAGCCCCGAGCCCAGAGCCGAGCCTCGAGACGAGCCCCGAGACAATCCCTAATCCCAGTCTAGAGCCGAGGCGAGCCGAGTCCAGAGCCGAACAGAGAGCCGAGCCTCGAGCCCAGCCTAGAGCCGAGCCGAGTCCAGAGCCGAACCCAGATCCGAGCCCCGAGCCCAGCCTAGAGCCGAGCCGAGCCCGGAGCCCAGCCTAGAGCCAAGCCCTGAGCCGAGCCTCGAGCCGAGCCCCGAGCCCGGCCGAGCCCAGAGCCCAGAGCCGAGCCTCGAGACGAGCCCCGAGCACAGCCTAGCACAGAGCCCAGATCCGAGCCTCGAGACGAGCCCCGAGCACAGCCGAGCACAGAGCCCAGAGCCGAGCCTCGAGACGAGCCCCGAGACAATCCCCAAGCCCAGCCTAGAGCCGAGGCGAGCCGCGTCCAGAGCCGAACCCTGATCCGAGCCCGGAGCCCAGCCTAGAGACGAGCCGAGCCCAGAGCCCAGCCTAGAGGAGAGCCCAGAGGCGAGTATCGAGCCGAGCCTCGAGCCGAGCCCCGAGCCCAGACCCGAGCCTCGAGACGAGCCCCGAGACAATCCCCAAGCCCAGCCTAGAGCCGAGGCGAGCCGAGTCCAGAGCCGAACCCAGATCCGAGCCCCGAGCCCAGCCGAGAGCCGAGCCGAAGCCAGAGCCCAGCCTAGAGCCGAGCCCAGAGCCGAGCCTCGAGCCGAGCCCCGAGCCCAGCCGAGCCCCGAGCCCAGAGCCGAGCCTCGAGACGAGCCCCGAGACAATCCCCAAGCCCAGTCTAGAGCCGAGGCGAGCCGAGTCCAGAGCCGAACAGAGAGCCGAGCCTCGAGCCCAGCCTAGAGCCGAGTCCAGAGCCGAGCCCAAAGCCGAGCCTCGAGCCAAGCCCCGAGCCCAGCCGAGCCCAGAGCCCAGAGGCGAGCCTCGAGACGAGCCCCGAGACAATCCCCAAGCCCAGCCTAGAGCCGAGGCGAGCCGAGTCCAGAGCCGAACCGAGATCTGAGCCTCGAGCCCAGCTTAGAACCGAGTCCAGAGCCGAGCCCAGAGCCGAGCCTCGAGCCGAGCCCCGCGCCCAGCCGAGCACAGAGCCCAGAGCCGAGCCTCGAGACGAGCCCCGAGACAATCCCCAAGCCCAGCCTAGAGCCGAGGCGAGCCTAGTCCAGAGCTGAACCCAGATCCGAGTCCCGAGCCCAGCCGAGAGCCGAGCCGAAGCCAGAGCCCAGCCTAGAGCCGAGCCCAGAGCCGAGCCTCGAGCCGAGCCCCGAGCCCAGCCGAGCCCCGAGCCCAGAGCCGAGCCTCGAGCCCAGCCTAGAGCCGAGTGCAGAGCCGAGCCCAGAGCAGAGCCTCGAGACGAGCCCCGAGACTATCCCCAAGCCCACCCTAGAGCCGAGGCGAGCCTAGTCCAGAGCCGAACCCAGATCCGAGCCCCGAGCCCAGCCTAGAGCCGAGCCGAGCCCAGAGATGAGCCCAGAGTCGGGCGCGATCTGAGCCTCGAACCGAGCCAAGAGCAGAGCCGATCCCTGAGCATAGCCCAAATCCGAGAGCAGACAAGTCCAGAGCCGAGCCTCGAGCCCAGCCTACAGCCGAGTCCAGAGCAGAGCCCTGAGCCCAGAGCCTCGAGCCGAGCCCCGAGCCCAGCCGAGCCCCGAGCCCAGAGCCGAGCCTCGAGCCGAGCCCCGAGCCCAGCCGAGCACAGAGCCCAGAGCCGAGCCTCAAGACGAGCCCCGAGACAATCCCCAAGCCCAGCCTAGAGCCGAGGCGAGCCGAGTCCAGAGCCGAACCCAGATCCGAGCCCCGAGCCCAGCCTAGAGCAGAGCCGAGCCCGGAGCCCAGCCTAGAGCCGAGCCCTGAGCCGAGCCTCGAGCCGAGCCCCGAGCCCAGCCGAGCACAGAGCCCAGAGCCGAGCCTCGAGACGAGCCCCGAAACAATCCCCAAGCCCAGCCTAGAGCCGAGGCAAGCCGAGTCCAGAGCCGAACCCAGATCCGAGCCTCGAGCAAAGCCTAGAGCTGAGCCGAGTCCAGAGCCGAGCCTAGAGCCGAGCCCTGAGCTGAGCCTCGAGCCGAGCCCCGAGCCCAGCCGAGCCCCGAGCCCAGAGCCGAGCCTCGAGCCGAGCCCCGAGCCCAGCCGAGCACAGAGCCCAGAGCCGAGCCTCAAGACGAGCCCCGAGACAATCCCCAAGCCCAGCCTAGAGCCGAGGCGAGCCGAGTCCAGAGCCGAACCCTGATCCGAGCCCGGAGCCCAGCCTAGAGACGAGCCGAGCCCAAAGCCCAGCCTAGAGGAGAGCCCAGAGGCGAGTATCGAGCCGAGCCTCGAGCCGAGCCCCGAGCCCAGACCCGAGCCTCGAGACGAGCCCCGAGACAATCCCCAAGCCCAGCCTAGAGCCGAGGTGAGCCGAGTCCAGAGCCGAACCCAGATCCGAGCCCCGAGTCCAGCCGAGAGCCGAGCCGAAGCCAGAGTCCAGCCTAGAGCCGAGCCCAGAGCCGAGCCTCGAGCCGAGCCCCGAACACAGCCGAGCACAGAGCCCAGATCCGAGCCTCGAGACGAGCCCCGAGACAATCCCCAAGCCCAGCCTAGAGCCGAGGCGAGCCGAGTCCAGAGCCGAACCCAGATCCGAGCCCCGAGCCCAGCCTAGAGCCGAGCCGAGCCCGGAGTCCAGCTTAGAGCCGAGCCCAGCGCCGAGCCTCAAGCCGAGCCCCGAGCCCAGCCGAGCCCAGAGCCCAGATCCGAGCCTCGAGCCGAGCCCCGAGCCCAGCCGAGCACAGAGCCCAGAGCCGAGCCTCGAGAAGAGCCCCGAGACAATCCCCAAGCCCAGCCTAGAGCCGAGGCGAGCCGAGTCCAGAGCCGAACCCAGATCCGAGACCCGAGCCCAGCCGAGAGCCGAGCCGAAGCCAGAGACCAGCCTAGAGCCGAGCCCAGAGCCGAGCCTCGAGCCGAGCCCCGAGCCCAGCCGAGCCCCGAGCCCAGAGCCGAGCCTCGAGACGAGCCCCGAGACAATCCCCAAGCCCAGTCTAGAGCCGAGGCGAGCCGAGTCCAGAGCCGAACAGAGAGCCGAGCCTCGAGCCCAGCCTAGAGCCGAGCCGAGTCCAGAGCCGAACCCAGATCCGAGCCCCGAGCCCAGCCTAGAGCCGAGCCGAGCCCGGAGCCCAGCCTAGAGCCGAGCCCAGAGCCGAGCCTCGAGCCGAACCCCTATCCCAGGCGAGCACAGAGCCCGGAGCCGAGCCTCGAGAGGAGCCCCGAGACAATCCCCAAGCCCAGCCTAGAGCCGAGGCGACCGAGTCCAGAGCCGAAGCGAGATCAGAGCCCCGAGCCCAGCCTAGAGCCGAGCCGAGTCCAGAGCCGAGATACGAGCGCAGCCTAGAGCCGAGTAGAGAGCTGAGCCCTGACCCGAGCCTCGAGCCGAGCCCCGAACCCAGCCGAGCACAGAGCCCATAGCCGAGCCTCAAGACGAGCCCCGAGACAATCCCCAAGCCCAGCCTAGAGCCGAGGCGAGCCGAGTCCAGAGCCGAACCCAGATCCGAGCCCCGAGCCCAGCCTAGAGCCGAGCCGAGCCCGGAGTCCAGCTTAGAGCCGAGCCCAGCGCCGAGCCTCGAGCCGAGCCCCGAGCCCAGCCGAGCCCAGAGCCCAGATCCGAGCCTCGAGCCGAGCCCCGAGCCCAGCCGAGCACAGAGCCCAGAGCCGAGCCTCGAGACGAGCCCCTAGACAATCCCCAAGCCCAGCCTAGAGCCGAGGCGAGCCGAGTCCAGAGCGAAAGCGAGATCAGAGCCCCGAGCCCAGCCTAGAGCCGAGCCGAGTCCAGAGCCGAGGTACGAGCGTAGCCCAGAGCCGAGTAGAGAGCCGAGCCCAGAGCCGAGCCTCGAGCCGAGCCCCGAGCACAGCCGAGCACAGAGCCCAGATCCGAGCCTCGAGACGAGCCCCGAGACAATCCCCAAGCCCAGCCTAGAGCCGAGGCGAGTCGAGTCCAGAGCCGAACCCAGTTCCGAGCCCCGAGCCCATCCTAGAGCCGAGGCGAGCCGAGTCCAGAGCCGAACCCAGATCCGAGCCCCGAGCCCAGCCGAGAGCCGAGCCGAAGCCAGAGCCCAGCCTAGAGCCGAGCCCAGAGCCGAGCCTCGAGCCGAGCCCCGAGCCCAGCCGAGCCCCGAGCCCAGACCCGAGCCTCGAGACGAGCCCCGAGACAATCCCCAAGCCCAGCTTAGAGCCGAGGCGAGCCGAGTCCAGAGCCGAACCCAGATCCGAGCAACGAGCCCAGCCAAGAGCCGAGCCGAGCCCAGAGCCGAGCCCAGAGTCGGGCGCGATCTGAGCCTCGAGCCGGGCCAAGCGCAGAGCCGATCCCTGAGCACAGCCCAAAGCCGAGAGCAGACAAGCCCAGAGCCGAGCCTCGAGCCCAGCCTAGAGCCGAGTCCAGAGCCGAGCCCAGAGCCGAGCCTCGAGCCGAGCCCCGAGCCCAGGCGAGCACAGAGCCCGGAGCCGAGCCTCGAGACGAGCCCCGAGACAATCCCCAAGCCCAGCCTAGAGCCGAGGCGAGCCGAGTCCAGGGCCGAACCCAGATCCGAGCCCCGAGCCCAGCCTAGAGCCGAGCCGAGTCTGGAGCCCAGCCTAGAGCCGAGCCCTGAGCCGAGCCCCGAGCCGAGCCCCGAGCCCAGCCGAGCACAGAGCCGAGCCCAGAGTCGGGCGTGAGCTGAGCCTCGAGCCTAGCCAAGAGCAGAGCCGACCATTTGCCCAGCCCAAAGCCGAGAGCAGACAATTACAGAGCCGAGACTCGAGCCCAGCCTAGAGCCGATCCGAGTCCAAAGCCGAGGCCTGAGCCGAGCCTCGAGACGAGCCCCGAGCCCAGCCGAGGACCGAGCCCAGAGCCGAGCCTCGAGACGAGCCCCGAGACAATCCCCAAGCCCAGCCTAGAGCCGAGGCGAGCCGAGTCCAGGGCCGAACCGAGATCCGAGCCTCGAGCCCAGCTTAGAACCGAGTCCAGAGCCGAGCCCAGAGCCGAGCCTCGAGCCGAGCCCCGAGCCCAACCGAGCACAGAGCCCAGAGCCGAGCCACGACACGAGCCCCGAGACAATCCCCAAGCCCAGCCTAGAGCCGAGGCGAGCCGAGTCCAGAGCCGAACCCAGATCCGAGCCCCAAGCCCAGCCGAGAGCCGAGCCGAAGCCAGAGCCCAGCCTAGAGCCGAGCCCAGAGCCGAGCCTCGAGCCGAGCCCCGAGCCCAGCCGAGCCCCGAGCCCAGAGCCGAGCCTCGAGACGAGCCCCGAGACAATCCCCAAGCCCAGCTTAGAGCCGAGGCGAGCCGAGTCCAGAGCCGAACCCAGATCCGAGCAACGAGCCCAGCCAAGAGCCGAGCCGAGCCCAGAGCCCAGCCCAGAGGCGAGCCCAGAGCCGAGTATCGATCCGAGCCTCGAGCCGTGCCCCGAGCACAGAGCCGAGCCTCGAGACGAGCCCCGAGACAATCCCCAAGCCCAGCCTAGAGCCGAGGCGAGTCGAGTCCAGAGCCGAACCCAGTTCCGAGCCCCGAGCCCATCCTAGAGCCGAGGCGAGCCGAGTCCAGAGCCGAACCCAGATCCGAGCCCCGAGCCCAGCCGAGAGCCGAGCCGAAGCCAGAGCCCAGCCTAAGCCGAGCCCAGAGCCGAGCCTCGAGCCGAGCCCCGAGCCCAGCCGAGCCCCGAGCCCAGAGCCGAGCCTCCAGACGAGCCCCGAGACAATCCCCAAGCCCAGCTTAGAGCCGAGGCGAGCCGAGTCCAGAGCCGAACCCAGATCCGAGCAACGAGTCCAGCCAAGAGCCGAGCCGAGTCCAGAGCCGAGCCCAGAGTCGGGCGCGATCTGAGCCTCGAGCCGGGCCAAGAGCAGAGCAGATCCCTGAGCCCAGCCCAAAGCCGAGAGCAGACAAGCCCAGAGCCGAGCCTCGAGCCCAGCCTAGAGCCGAGTCCAGAGCCGAGCCCAGAGCCGAGCCTCGAGCCCAGCCTACAGCCGAGTCCAGAGCAGAGCCCTGAGCCCAGAGCCTCGAGCCGAGCCCCGAGCCCAGCCGAGCCCCGAGCCCAGAGCCGAGCCTCGAGCCGAGCCCCGAGCCCAGCCGAGCACAGAGCCCAGAGCCGAGCCTCAAGACGAGCCCCGAGACAATCCCCAAGCCCAGCCTAGAGCCGAGGCGAGCCGAGTCCAGAGCCGAACCCAGATCCGAGCCCCGAGCCCAGCCGAGAGCAGAGCCGAGCCCGGAGCCCAGCCTAGAGCCGAGCCCTGAGCCGAGCCTCGAGCCGAGCCCCGAGCCCAGCCGAGCACAGAGCCCAGAGCCGAGCCTCGAGCCGAGCCCCGAGCACAGCCTAGCACAGAGCCCAGATCCGAGCCTCGAGACGAGCCACGAGCACAGCCGAGCACAGAGCCCAGAGCCGAGCCTCGAGACGAGCCCCGAGACAATCCCCAAGCCCAGCCTAGAGCCGAGGCGAGCCGCGTCCAGAGCCGAACCTTGATCCGAGCCCGGAGCCCAGCCTAGAGACGAGCCGAGCCCAGAGCCCAGCCTAGAGGAGAGCCCAGAGGCGAGTATCGAGCCGAGCCTCGAGCCGAGCCCCGAGCCCAGACCCGAGCCTCGAGACGAGCCCCGAGACAATCCCCAAGCCCAGCCTAGAGCCGAGGCGAGCCGAGTCCAGAGCCGAACCCAGATCCGAGCCCCGAGCCCAGCCGAGAGCCGAGCCGAAGCCAGAGCCCAGCCTAGAGCCGAGCCCAGAGCCGAGCCTCGAGCCGAGCCCCGAGCCCAGCCGAGCCCCGAGCCCAGAGCCGAGCCTCGAGACGAGCCCCGAGACAATCCCCAAGCCCAGTCTAGAGCCGAGGCGAGCCGAGTCCAGAGCCGAACAGAGAGCCGAGCCTCGAGCCCAGCCTAGAGCCGAGCCGAGTCCAGAGCCGAACCCAGATCCGAGCCCCGAGCCCAGCCTAGATCCGAGCCGAGCCCGGAGTCCAGCTTAGAGCCGAGCCCTGAGCCGAGCCTCGAGCTGAGCCCCGAGCCCAGTCGAGCGCAGAGCCCAGAGCCGAGCCTAGAGACGAGCCCCGAGACAATCCCCAAGCCCAGCCTAGAGCCGAGGCGAGCCGAGTCCAGAGCCGAACCCAGAGCCGAGCCTCGAGCCCAGTCTAGAGCCGAGCCGAGTACAGAGGCGAGCCCAGAGCCGAGCCTCGAGCCGAGCCCCGAGCCCAGCCGAGCACAGAGCCCAGATCCGAGCCTCGAGACGAGCCCCGAGACAATCCCCAAGCCCAGCCTAGAGCCGAGGCGAGCCGAGTCCAGAGCCGAAGCGAGATCAGAGCCCCGAGCCCAGCCTAGAGCCGAGCCGAGTCCAGAGCCGAGGTACGAGCGCAGCCTAGAGCCGAGTAGAGAGCTGAGCCCAGAGCCGAGCCTCGAGCCGAGCCCCGAGCCCAGCCGAGCCCAGAGCCCAGATCCGAGCCTCGAGCCGAGCCCCGAGCCCAGCCGAGCACAGAGCCCAGAGCCGAGCCTCGAGAAGAGCCCCGAGACAATCCCCAAGCCCAGCCTAGAGCCGAGGCGAGCCGAGTCCAGAGCCGAACCCAGATCCGAGACCCGAGCCCAGCCGAGAGCCGAGCCGAAGCCAGAGACCAGCCTAGAGCCGAGCCCAGAGCCGAGCCTCGAGCCGAGCCCCGAGCCCAGCCGAGCCCCGAGCCCAGAGCCGAGCCTCGAGACGAGCCCCGAGACAATCCCCAAGCCCAGTCTAGAGCCGAGGCGAGCCGAGTCCAGAGCCGAACAGAGAGCCGAGCCTCGAGCCCAGCCTAGAGCCGAGCCGAGTCCAGAGCCGAACCCAGATCCGAGCCCCGAGCCCAGCCTAGAGCCGAGCCGAGCACGGAGCCCAGCCTAGAGCCGAGCCCTGAGCCGAGCCTCGAGCCGAGCCCCGAGCCCGGCCGAGCCCAGAGCCCAGAGCCGAGCCTCGAGCCGAGCCCCGAGCACAGCCTAGCACAGAGCCCAGATCCGAGCCTCGAGACGAGCCCCGAGCACAGCCGAGCACAGAGCCCAGAGCCGAGCCTCGAGAAGAGCCCCAAGACAATCCCCAAGCCCAGCCTAGAGCCGAGGCGAGCCGAGTCCAGAGCCGAACCCAGATCCGAGCCCCGAGCCCAGCCGAGAGCCGAGCCGAAGCCAGAGCCCAGCCTAGAGCCGAGCCCAGAGCCGAGCCTCGAGCCGAGCCCCGAGCACAGCCGAGCCCCGAGCCCAGAGCCGAGCCTCGAGACAAGCCCCGAGACAATCCCCAAGTCCAGTCTAGAGCCGAGGCGAGCCGAGTCCAGAGCCGAACAGAGAGCCGAGCCTCGAGCCCAGCCTAGAGCCGAGCCGAGTCCAGAGCCGAGCCCTGAGCCGAGCCTCGAGCCGAGCCCCGAGCCCAGCCGAGCCCAGAGCCCAGATACGAGCCTCGAGACGAGCCCCGAGAATAGCCTAGACGAGAGCCCAGATCCGAGCTTCGAGCCGAGCCCCGAGCCCAGCCGAGCTCAGAGCCCAGAGCCGAGCCTCGAGAAGAGCCCCGAGACAATCCCCAAGCCCAGCCTAGAGCCGAGGCGAGCCGAGGCCAGAGCCGAACCCAGATCCGAGCCCCGAGCCCAGCCGAGAGCCGAGCCGAAACCAGAGACCAGCCTAGAGCCGAGCCCAGAGCCGAGCCTCGAGCCGATCCCCGAGCCCAGCCGAGCACAGAGCCCAGAGCCGAGCCTCGAGACGAGCCCCGAGACAATCCCCAAGCCCAGCCTAGAGCCGAGGCGAGCCGAGTCAAGAGCCGAACCCAGATCCGAGACTCGAGCCCAGCCGAGAGCCGAGCCGAAGCCAGAGCCCAGCCTAGAGCCGAGCCCAGAGCCGAGCCTCGAGCCGAGACCCGAGCCCAGCCGAGCGCAGAGCCCAGAGCCGAGCCTCGAGACGAGCCCCGAGACAATCCCCAAGCCCAGTCTAGAGCCGAGGCGAGCCGAGTCCAGAGCCGAACAGAGAGCCGAGCCTCGAGCCCAGCCTAGAGCCGAGCCGAGTCCAGAGCCGAGCCCTGAGCCGAGCCTCGAGCCGAGCCCCGAGCCAGGCCGAGCCCAGAGCCCAGAGCCGAGCGTCGAGACGAGCCCCGAGACAATCCCCAAGCCCAGCCTAGAGCCGAGGCAAGCCGAGTCCAGAGCCGAACCCAGATCCGAGCCCCGAGCCCAGCCTAGAGCCGAGCCGAGCCCAGAGTCGGGCGCGACCTGAGCCTCGAGCCGAGCCAAGAGCAGAGACGATCCCTGAGCCCTGCCCAAAGCCGAGAGCAGACAAGCCCAGAGCCGAGCCTCGAGCCCAGCCTAGAGCCGAGCCCAGAGCCGAGCCTCGAGCCGAGCCCCGAGCCCAGCCGAGCACAGAGCCCAGAGCCGAGCCTCGAGACGAGCCCCGAGACAATCCCCAAGCCCAGCCTAGAGCCGAGGCGAGCCGAGTCCAGAGCCGAACCCAGATCCGAGCCCCGAGCCCAGCCGAGAGCCGAGCCGAAGCCAGAGCCCAGCCGAGCCCCGAGCCCAGAGCCGAGCCTCGAGCCGAGCCCCGAGCCCGGCCGAGCACAGAGCCCAGAGCCGAGCCTCGAGACGAGCGCCGAGACAATCCCCAAGCCCAGCCTAGAGCCGAGGCGAGCCCAGAGCCCAGCCTAGAGGAGAGCCCAGAGCCGAGTATCGATCCGAGCCTCGAGCCGAGCCCCGAGCCCAGAGCCGAGCCTCGAGAAGAGCCCCGAGACAATCCCCAATCCCAGCCTAGAGCCGAGGCGAGCCGAGTCCAGAGCCGAACCGAGATCCGAGTCCCGAGCCCAGCCTAGAGCCGAGACGAGTCCAGAGCCGAGCCCAGAGTGGGGCGCGATCTGAGCCTCGAGCCGAGCCAAGAGTAGAGCCGATCCCTGAGCTCAGCCCAAAGCCGAGAGCAGACAAGCCCAGAGCCGAGCCTCGAGCCCAGCCTAGAACCTAGTCCAGATCGGAGCCCAGAGCCGAGCCTCGAGCCAGAGACCCGAGCCCAGCCGAGCACAGAGCCCAGAGCCGAGCCTCGAGACGAGCCCCGAGACAATCCCCAAGCCCAGAGTAGAGCCGAGGCGAGCCGAGTCCAGAGCCGAACCCAGATCCGAGCTCCGAGCCCAGCCGAGAGCCGAGCCGAAGCCAGAGCCCAGCCTAGAGCCGAGCCCAGAGCCGAGCCTCGAGCCGAGCCCCGAGCCCAGCCGAGCCCCGAGCCCAGAGCCGAGCCTCGAGACGAGCCCCGAGACAATCCCCAATCCCAGCCTAGAGCCAAGGCGAGCCGAGTCCAGAGCCGAACCGAGATCCGATCCTCGAGCACAGCCTAGAACCGAGTCCAGAGCCGAGCCCAGAGCCGAGCCTCGAGCCGAGCCCCGAGCCCAACCGAGTATAGAGCCCAGAGCCGAGCCTCGAGACGAGCCCCGAGACAATCCCCAATCCCAGACTATTGCCGAGGCGAGCCGAGTCCAGAGCCGAACCCAAATCCGAGCCCCGAGCCCATCCTAGAGCCGAGCCAATTTCAGAGGCGAGCCCAGAGCCGAGCCTCGAGCCTCGAGCCGAGCCGCGAGCCCAGCCGAGCACAGAGCCCAGAGCCGAGCCTCGAGACGAGCCCCGAGACAATCCCCAATCCCAGCCTAGAGCCGAGGCGAGCCGAGTCCAGAGCCGAACCCAGATCCGAGCCCCGAGCCCAGCCGAGAGCCGAGCCGAAGCCAGAGTCCAGCCTAGAGCCGAGCCCAGAGCCGAGCCTCGAGCCGAGCCCTCAGCCCAGCCGAGCCCCGAGCCCAGAGCCGAGCCTCGAGCCCAGCCTAGAGCCGATCCGAGTCCAGAGCAGAGCCCAGAGCCGAGCCTCGAGCCGAGCCCCGAGCCCAGCCAAGCACAGAGCCCAGAGCCGAGCCTCGAGACGAGCCCCGAAACAATCCTCAAGCCGAGCCTAGATTCGAGGCGAGCCGAGTCCAGAGCCGAACCCAGATCCGAGCCCCGAGCCCAGCCTAGAGCCGAGCCGAGTCCAGAGCCGAGCCCAGAGTCGGGCGCGAGCTGAGCCTCGAACCGCCCTAGAGCAGAGCCGATCATTGAGCCCAGCCCAAAGCCTAGAGCAGACAATTGCAGAGCCGAGCCTCGAGCCCAGCCTAGAGCCGAGCCGAGTCCAGAGCCGAGCCCAGAGTCGGGCGAGTTCTGAGCCTCGAGCCGAGCCAAGAGCAGAGCCGATCATTTAGCCCAGCACAAAGCCGAGAGAAGACAAGTCCAGAGCCGAACCTCGATCCCAGCCTAGAGCCGAGTCCAGAGCGGAGCCCAGAGCCGAGCCTCGAGACGAGCCCCGAGACAATCCCCAAGCCCAGCCTAGAGCCGAGGCGAGCCGAGGCCAGAGCCGAACCCAGATCCGAGACTCGAGCCCAGCCTAGAGCCGAGCCGAGCCCAGAGTATAGCCTAGAGCCGAGCCCAGCGCCGAGCCTCGAGCCGAGCCCCGAGCCCAGCCGAGCCCAGAGCCCAGATACGAGCCTCGAGACGAGCCCCGAGAATAGCCTAGACGAGAGCCCAGATCCGAGCTTCGAGCCGAGCCCCGAGCCCAGCCGACCTCAGAGCCCAGAGCCGAGCCTCGAGAAGAGCCCCGAGACAATCCCCAAGCCCAGCCTAGAGCCGAGGCGAGCCGAGGCCAGAGCCGAACCCAGATCCGAGCCCCGAGCCCAGCCGAGAGCCGAGCCGAAACCAGAGACCAGCCTAGAGCCGAGCCCAGAGCCGAGCCTCGAGCCGATCCCCGAGCCCAGCCGAGCACAGAGCCCAGAGCCGAGCCTCGAGACGAGCCCCGAGACAATCCCCAAGCCCAGCCTAGAGCCGAGGCGAGCCGAGTCAAGAGCCGAACCCAGATCCGAGACTCGAGCCCAGCCGAGAGCCGAACCGAAGCCAGAGCCCAGCCTAGAGCCGAGCCCAGAGCCGAGCCTCGAGCCGAGACCCGAGCCCAGCCGAGCGCAGAGCCCAGAGCCGAGCCTCGAGACGAGCCCCGAGACAATCCCCAAGCCCAGTCTAGAGCCGAGGCGAGCCGAGTCCAGAGCCGAACAGAGAGCCGAGCCTCGAGCCCAGCCTAGAGCCGAGCCGAGTCCAGAGCCGAGCCCTGAGCCGAGCCTCGAGCCGAGCCCCGAGCCAGGCCGAGCCCAGAGCCCAGAGCCGAGCGTCGAGACGAGCCCCGAGACAATCCCCAAGCCCAGCCTAGAGCCGAGGCAAGCCGAGTCCAGAGCCGAACCCAGATCCGAGCCCCGAGCCCAGCCTAGAGCCGAGCCGAGCCCAGAGTCGGGCGCGACCTGAGCCTCGAGCCGAGCCAAGAGCAGAGACGATCCCTGAGCCCTGCCCAAAGCCGAGAGCAGACAAGCCCAGAGCCGAGCCTCGAGCCCAGCCTAGAGCCGAGCCCAGAGCCGAGCCTCGAGCCGAGCCCCGAGCCCAGCCGAGCCCCGAGCCCAGAGCCGAGCCTCGAGACGAGCCCCGAGACAATCACCAAGCCCAGCCTAGAGCCGAGGCGAGCCGAGTCCAGAGCCGAACCCAGATCCGAGCCCCGAGCCCAGCCGAGAGCCGAGCCGAAGCCAGAGCCCAGCCGAGCCCCGAGCCCAGAGCCGAGCCTCGAGCCGAGCCCCGAGCCCGGCCGAGCACAGAGCCCAGAGCCGAGCCTCGAGACGAGCGCCGAGACAATCCCCAAGCCCAGCCTAGAGCCGAGGCGAGCCCAGAGCCCAGCCTAGAGGAGAGCCCAGAGCCGAGTATCGAGCCGAGCCTCGAGCCGAGCCCCGACCCCAGAGCCGAGCCTCGAGAAGAGCCCCGAGACAATCCCCAAGCCCAGCCTAGAGCCGAGGCGAGCCGAGTCCAGAGCCGAACCGAGATCCGAGTCCCGAGCCCAGCCTAGAGCCGAGACGAGTCCAGAGCCGAGCCCAGAGTGGGGCGCGATCTGAGCCTCGAGCCGAGCCAAGAGTAGAGCCGATCCCTGAGCTCAGCCCAAAGCCGAGAGCAGACAAGCCCAGAGCCGAGCCTCGAGCCCAGCCTAGAACCTAGTCCAGATCGGAGCCCAGAGCCGAGCCTCGAGCCGAGACCCGAGCCCAGCCGAGCACAGAGCCCAGAGCCGAGCCTCGAGAAGAGCCCCGAGACAATCCCCAAGCCCAGAGTAGAGCCGAGGCGAGCCGAGTCCAGAGCCGAAACCAGATCCGAGCTCCGAGCCCAGCCGAGAGCCGAGCCGAAGCCAGAGCCCAGCCTAGAGCCGAGCCCAGAGCCGAGCCTCGAGCCGAGCCCCGAGCCCAGCCGAGCCCCGAGCCCAGAGCCGAGCCTCGAGACGAGCCCCGAGACAATCCCCAATCCCAGCCTAGAGCCAAGGCGAGCCGAGTCCAGAGCCGAACCGAGATCCGAGCCTCGAGCACAGCCTAGAACCGAGTCCAGAGCCGAGCCCAGAGCCGAGCCTCGAGCCGAGCCCCGAGCCCAACCGAGTATAGAGCCCAGAGCCGAGCCTCGAGACGAGCCCCGAGACAATCCCCAATCCCAGACTATTGCCGAGGCGAGCCGAGTCCAGAGCCGAACCCACATCCGAGCCCCGAGCCCATCCTAGAGCCGAGCCAATTTCAGAGCCGAGCCCAGAGCCGAGCCTCGAGCCTCGAGCCGAGCCGCGAGCCCAGCCGAGCACAGAGCCCAGAGCCGAGCCTCGAGACGAGCCCCGAGACAATCCCCAAGCCCAGCCTAGAGCCGAGGCGAGCCGAGTCCAGAGCCGAACCCAGATCCGAGCCCCGAGCCCAGCCGAGAGCCGAGCCGAAGCCAGAGTCCAGCCTAGAGCCGAGCCCAGAGCCGAGCCTCGAGCCGAGCCCTCAGCCCAGCCGAGCCCCGAGCCCAGAGCCGAGCCTCGAGCCCAGCCTAGAGCCGATCCGAGTCCAGAGCAGAGCCCAGAGCCGAGCCTCGAGCCGAGCCCCGAGCCCAGCCAAGCACAGAGCCCAGAGCCGAGCCTCGAGACGAGCCCCGAAACAATCCTCAAGCCGAGCCTAGATTCGAGGCGAGCCGAGTCCAGAGCCGAACCCAGATCCGAGCCCCGAGCCCAGCCTAGAGCCGAGCCGAGTCCAGAGCCGAGCCCAGAGTCGGGCGCGAGCTGAGCCTCGAACCGCCCTAGAGCAGAGCCGATCATTGAGCCCAGCCCAAAGCCTAGAGCAGACAATTCCAGAGCCGAGCCTCGAGCCCAGCCTAGAGCCGAGCCGAGTCCAGAGCCGAGCCCAGAGTCGGGCGAGTTCTGAGCCTCGAGCCGAGCCAAGAGCAGAGCCGATCATTTAGCCCAGCACAAAGCCGAGAGAAGACAAGTCCAGAGCCGAACCTCGATCCCAGCCTAGAGCCGAGTCCAGAGCGGAGCCCAGAGCCGAGCCTCGAGACGAGCCCCGAGACAATCCCCAAGCCCAGCCTAGAGCCGAGGCGAGCCGAGTCCAGAGCCGAAACCAGATCCGAGCCCCGAGCCCAGCCGAGAGCCGAGCCGAAGCCAGAGCCCAGCCTAGAGCCGAGCCCAGAGCCGAGCCTCGAGCCGAGCTCCGAGCCCAGCCGAGTGCAGAGCCCAGAGCCGAGCCTCGAGACGAGCCCCGAGACAATCCCCAAGCCCTGCTTAGAGCCGAGGCGAGCCGAGTCCAGAGCCGAAGCCAGGTCCGAGCAACGAGCCCAGCCAAGACCCGAGCCGAGCCCAGAGCCCAGCCCAGAGTCGAGCCCAGAGCCGAGTATCGATCCGAGCCTCGAGCCGTGCCCCGAGCACAGAGCCGAGCCTCGAGACGAGACCCGATGCAATCCCCAAGCCCAGCCTAGAGCCGAGGCGAGCCGAGTCCAGAGCCGAGCCGAGATCTGAGCCCCCAGCCCGGCCTGGAGCCGAGCCGAGTCCAGAGCCGAGCCCAGAGTCGGGCGCGATCTGAGCCTCGAGCCGAGCCAAGAGCAGAGCCGATCCCTGAGCCCAGCCCAAAGCCGAGAGCAGAAAAGCCCAGAGACGAGCCTCGAGCCCAGCCTAGAGCCGAGTCCAGAGCCGAACCCAGATCCGAGCCCCGAGCCCGGCCAAGAGCCGAGCCGAGCCAGGAGCCCAGCCTAGAGCCGAGCCCTGAGCCGAGCCCCGATCCGAGCCCCGAGCCCAGCCGATCACAGAGCCCAGAGCCGAGCCTCGAGACGAGCCCCGAGACAATCCCCAAGCCCAGCCTAGAGCCGAGGCGAGCCGAGTCCAGAGCCGAACCCAGATCCGAGCCCCGAGCCCAGCCTAGAGCCGAGCCGAGTCCAGAGCCGAGCCCAGAGTCGGGCGCGATCTGAGCCTCGAGCCGAGCCAAGAGCAGAGCCGATCCCTGAGCCCAGCCCAAAGCCGAGAACAGACAAGCCCAGAGCCGAGCCTCGAGCCGAGCACCGAGCCCAGCCGAGCACAGAGCCCAGAGCCGAGGCTCAAGACGAGCCCCGAGACAATGCCCAAGCCCAGCCTAGAGCCGAGGCGAGCCGAGTCCAGAGCCGAAGCGAGATCAGAGCCCCGAGCCCAGCCTAGAGCCGAGCCGAGTCCAGAGCCGAGCCTAGAGCCGAGCCCTGAGCTGAGCATCGAGCCGAGACCCGAGCCCGGCCGAGCGCAGTGCCCAGAGCCGAGCCTCGAGACGAGCCCCGAGAACAGCCTAGCACAGAGCCCAGATCCGCGCCTCGAGCCGAGCCCCGAGCCCAGCCGAGCACAGAGCCCAGAGCCGAGCCTCGAGAAGAGCCCCGAGACAATCCCCAAGCCCAGCCTAGAGCCGAGGCGAGCCGAGTCCAGAGCCGAACCCAGATCCGAGCCCCGAGCCCAGCCGAGAGCCGAGCCGAAGCCATAGCCCAGCCTAGAGCCGAGCCCAGAGCCGAGCCTCGAGCCGAGCCCCGAGCCCAGCCGAGCAGAGTCCAGAGCCGAGCCTCAAGACGCGCCCCGTGACAATCCCCAAGCCCAGCCTAGAGCCGAGGCGAGCCGAGTCCAGAGCCGAACCCAGATCCGAGCCCCGAGCCCAGCCTAGAGCCGAGCCGAGACCGGAGCCCAGCCTAGAGCCGAGCCCTGAGCCGAGCCTCGAGCCGAGCCCCGAGCCCAGCCGAGCACAGAGCCCAGAGCCGAGCCTCAAGACGAGCCCCGAGGCAATCCCCAAGCCCAGCCTAGAGCCGAGGCGAGCCGAGTCCTGAGCCGAACCCAGATCCGAGCCTCGAGCACAGCCTAGAGCCGAGCTGAGTCCACAGCCGAGCCTAGAGCCGAGCCCTGAGCTGAGCCTCGAGCCGAGCCCCGAGCCCGGCCGAGCCCAGAGCCCAGAGCCGAGCCTCGAGACGAGCCCCGAAAACAGCCTAGCACAGAGCCCAGATCCGCGCCTCGAGCCGAGCCCCGAGCCCAGCCGAGCACAGAGCCCAGAGCCTAGCCTCGAGAAGAGCCCCGAGACAATCCCCAAGACCAGCCTAGAGCCGAGGCGAGCCGAGTCCAGAGCCGAACCCAGATCCGAGCCCCGAGCCCAGCCGAGAGCCGAGCCGAAGCCAGAGCCCAGCCTAGAGCCGAGCCCAGAGCCGAGTATCGATCCGAGCCTCGAGCCGTGCCCCGAGCACAGAGCCGAGCCTCGAGACGAGCCCCGAGACAATCCCCAAGCCCAGCTTAGAGCCGAGGCGAGCCGAGTCCAGAGCCGAACCCAGATCCGAGCAACGAGCCCAGCCAAGAGCCGAGCCGAGCCCAGAGCCCAGCCCAGAGGCGAGCCCAGAGCCGAGTATCGATCCGAGCCTCGAGCCGTGCCCCGAGCACAGAGCCGAGCCTCGAGAAGAGCCCCGATGCAATCCCCAAGCCCAGCCTAGAGCCGAGGCGAGCCGAGTACAGAGCCGAACCGAGATCTGAGCCCCGAGCCCAGCCGAGCACAGAGCCCAGAGCCGAGCCTCGAGACGAGCCCCGAGACAATCCCCAAGCCCAGCCTAGATCCGAGGCGAGCCGAGTCCAGAGCCGAACCCAGATCCGAGCCCCGAGCCCATCCTAGAGCCGAGGCGAGCCGAGTCCAGAGCCGAACCCAGATCCGAGCCCCGAGCCCAGCCAAGAGCCGAGCCGAGGCCAGAGCCCAGCCTACAGCCGAGGCCAGAGCCGAGCCTCGACCCGAGCCCCGAGCCCAGCCGAGCCCCGAGCCCAGATCCGAGCCTCGAGACGAGCCCCGAGACAATCCCCAAGCCCAGCCTAGAGCCGAGGCGAGTCCAGAGCCGAGCCCAGAGTCGGGCGCGATCTGAGCCTCGAGCCGAGCCAAGAGCAGAGCCGATCCCTGAGCCCAGCCCAAAGCCGAGAGCAGACAAGCCCAGAGCCGAGCCTCGAGCCCAGCCTAGAGCCGACTCCAGAGCCGAGCCCTGAGCCGAGCCTCGAGCCGAGCCCCGACCCCAGCCGAGCACAGAGCCCAGAGCCGAGCCTCAAGACGAGCCCCGAGACAATCCCCAAGCCCAGCCTAGAGCCGAGGCGAGCCGAGTCCAGAGCCGAACCCAGATCCGAGCCCCGAGCCCAGCCTAGATCCGAGCCGAGCCAGGAGCACAGCCTAGAGCCGAGCCCTGAGCCGAACCTCGAGCCGACCCCGAGCCCGGCCGAGCCCAGAGCCCAGAGCCGAGCCTCGAGACGAGCCCCGAGCACAGCCTAGCACAGAGCCCAGATCCGAGCCTCGAGACGAGCCCCGAGCACAGCCGAGCACAGAGCCCAGAGCCGAGCCTCGAGACGAGACCCGAGACAATCCCCAAGCCCAGCCTAGAGCCGAGGCGAGCCGAGTCCAGAGCCGAACCCTGATCCGAGCCCGGAGCCCAGCCTAGAGACGAGCCGAGCCCAGAGGCCAGCCTAGAGGAGAGCCCAGAGGCGAGTATCGACCCGAGCCTCGAGCCGAGCCCCAGCCCAGAGCCGAGCCTCGAGACGAGCCCCGAGACAATCCCCAAAACCAGCCTAGAGCCGAGGCGAGCCGAGTCCAGAGCCGAAGGGAGATCAGAGCCCCGAGCCCATCCTAGAGCCGAGCCGAGTCCAGAGCCGAGGTACGAGCGCAGCCTAGAGCCGAGTAGAGAGCCGAGCGCAGAGCCGAGCCTCGAGCCGAGACCCGAGCCCAGCCGAGCACAGAGCCCATATCCGAGCCTCGAGACGAGCCCCGAGACAATCCCCAAGCCCAGACTAGATCCGAGGCGAGCCGAGTCCAGAGCCGAACCCAGATCCGAGCCCCGAGCGCAGCCTAGAGCCGAGCCGAACCCAGAGCATAGCCTAGAGCCGAGCCCAGCGCCGAGCATCGAGCCGAGCCCCGAGCCCAGCCGAGCCCCGAGCCCAGAGCCGAGCCTCGAGACGAGCCCCGAGACAATCCCCAAGCCCAGCCTAGAGCCGAGGCGAGCCGAGTCCAGAGCGAAAGCGAGATCAGAGCCCCGAGCCCAGCCTAGAGCCGAGCCGAGTCCAAAGCCGAGGTACGAGCGTAGCCCAGAGCCGAGTAGAGAGCCGAGCCCAGAGCCGAGCCTCGAGCCGAGCCCCGAGCACAGCCGAGCACAGAGCCCAGATCCGAGCCTCGAGACGAGCCCCGAGACAATCCCCAAGCCCAGCCTAGAGCCGAGGCGAGTCGAGTCCAGAGCCGAACCCAGTTCCGAGCCCCGAGCCCATCCTAGAGCCGAGGCGAGCCGAGTCCAGAGCCGAACCCAGATCCGAGCCCCGAGCCCAGCCGAGAGCCGAGCCGAAGCCAGAGCCCAGCCTAGAGCCGAGCCCAGAGCCGAGCCTCGAGCCGAGCCCCGAGCCCAGCCGAGCCCCGAGCCCAGAGCCGAGCCTCGAGACGAGCCCCGAGACAATCCCAAAGCCCAGATTAGAGCCGAGGCGAGCCGAGTCCAGAGCCGAACCCAGATCCGAGCAACGAGCCCAGCCAAGAGCCGAGCCGAGCCCAGAGCCGAGCCCAGAGTCGGGCGCGATCTGAGCCTCGAGCCGGGCCAAGAGCAGAGCCGATCCCTGAGCCCAGCCCAAAGCCGAGAGCAGACAAGCCCAGAGCCGAGCCTCGAGCCCAGCCTAGAGCCGAGTCCAGAGCCGAGCCCAGAGCCGAGCCTCGAGCCGAGCCCCGAGCCCAGCCGAGCACAGAGCCCAGAGCCGAGCCTCGAGACGAGCCCCGAGACAATCCCCAAGCCCAGCCTAGAGCCGAGGCGAGCCGAGTCCAGAGCCGAACCCAGATCCGAGCCCCGAGCCCAGCCTAGAGCCGAGCCGAGCCCGGAGCCCAGCCTAGAGCCGAGCCCTGAGCCGAGCCCCGAGCCGAGCCCCGAGCCCAGCCGAGCACAGAGCCGAGCCCAGAGTCGGGCGCGAGCTGAGATTCGAGCCTAGCCAAGAGCAGAGCCGACCATTTGCCCAGCCCAAAGCCGAGAGCAGACAATTACAGAGCCGAGACTCGAGCCCAGCCTAGAGCCGATCCGAGTCCAAAGCCGAGGCCTGAGCCGAGCCTCGAGCCGAGCCCCGAGCCCAGCCGAGGACCGAGCCCAGAGCCGAGCCTCGAGACGAGCCCCGAGACAATCCCCAAGCCCAGCCTAGAGCCGAGGCGAGCCGAGTCCAGAGCCGAACCGAGATCCGAGCCTCGAGCCCAGCTTAGAACCGAGTCCAGAGCCGAGCCCAGAGCCGAGCCTCGAGCCGAGCCCCGAGCCCAACCGAGCACAGAGCCCAGAGCCGAGCCTCGACACGAGCCACGAGACAATCCCCAAGCCCAGCCTAGAGCCGAGGCGAGCCGAGTCCAGAGCCGAACCCAGATCCGAGCCCCAAGCCCAGCCGAGAGCCGAGCCGAAGCCAGAGCCCAGCCTAGAGCCGAGCCCAGAGCCGAGCCTCGAGCCGAGCCCCGAGCCCAGCCGAGCCCCGAACCCAGAGCTGAGCCTCGAGACGAGCCCCGAGACAATCCCCAAGCCCAGCTTAGAGCCGAGGCGAGCCGAGTCCAGAGCCGAACCCAGATCCGAGCCCCGAGCCCAGCCTAGAGCCGAGCCGAGCCCGGAGCCCAGCCTAGAGCCGAGCCCTGAGCCGAGCCTCGAGCCGAGCCCCGAGCCCAGCCGAGCACAGAGCCCAGAGCCGAGCCTCGAGACGAGCCCCGAGACAATACCCAAGCCCAGCCTAGAGCCGAGGCGAGCCGAGTCCAGAGCCGAAGTCAGATCCGACCCCAAGCCCAGCCTAGAGCAGAGCCGAGCCCAGAGGCCAGCCTAGAGGCGAGCCCAGAGCCGAGTATCGACCCGAGCCTCGAGCCGAGCCCCGAGCCCAGAGCCGAGCCTCGAGACGAGCCCCGAGACAATCCCCAAGCCCAGCCTAGAGCCGAGGCGAGCCGAGTCCAGAGCCGAAGGGAGATCAGAGCCCCGAGCCCATCCTAGAGCCGAGCCGAGTCCAGAGCCGAGGTACGAGCGCAGCCTAGAGCCGAGTAGAGAGCCGAGCGCAGAGCCGAGCCTCGAGCCGAGCCCCGAGCCCAGCCGAGCACAGAGCCCATATCCGAGCCTCGAGACGAGCCCCGAGACAATCCCCAATCCCAGACTAGATCCGAGGCGAGCCGAGTCCAGAGCCGAACCCAGAGTCGGGCGCGAGCTGAGCCTCGAGCCTAGCCAAGAGCAGAGCCGACCATTTGCCCAGCCCAAAGCCGAGAGCAGACAATTACAGAGCCGAGACTCGAGCCCAGCTAGAGCCGATCCGAGTCCAAAGCCGAGCCCTGAGCCGAGCCTCGAGCCGAGCCCCGAGCCCAGCCGAGGACCGAGCCCAGAGCCGAGCCTCGAGATGAGCCCCGAGACAATCCCCAAGCCCAGCCTAGAGCCGAGGCGAGCCGAGTCCAGAGCCGAACCGAGATCCGAGCCTCGAGCCAAGCCGAGAGCGAGCCGAAGCCAGAGACCAGCCTAGAGCCGAGCCCCGAGCCGAGCCTCGAGCTGAGCCCCGAGCCCAGCCGAGCACCGAGCCCAGAGCCGAGCCTCAAGACGAGCCCCGAGACAATCCCCAAGCCCAGTCTAGAGCCGAGGCGAGCCGAGTCCAGAGCCGAACAGAGAGCCGAGCCTCGAGCCCAGCCTAGAGCCGAGCCGAGTCCAGAGCCGAGCCCTGAGCCGAGCCTCGAGCCGAGCCCCGAGCCCAGCCGAGCCCAGAGCCCAGAGCCGAGCCTCGAGACGAGCCCCGAGACAATCCCCAAGCCCAGCCTAGAGCCGAGGCGAGCCGAGTCCAGAGCCGAACCCAGATCCGAGCCCCGAGCCCAGCCTAGAGCCGAGCCGAGCCCAGAGTCGGGCGCGATCTGAGCCTCGAGCCGAGCCAAGAGCAGAGACGATCCCTGAGCCCAGCCCAAAGCCGAGAGCAGAAAAGCCCAGAGCCGAGCCTCGAGCCGAGCCTAGAGCCGAGTCCAGAGCCGAGCCCAAAGCCGAGCCTCGAGCCAAGCCCCGAGCCCAGCCGAGCACAGAGCCCAGAGCCGAGCCTCGAGACGAGCCCCGAGACAATCCCCAAGCCCAGCCTAGATCCGAGGCGAGCCGAGTCCAGAGCCGAACCCAGATCCGAGCCCCGAGCCCAGCCTAGAGCCGAGCCGAGCCCGGAGCCCAGCCTAGAGCCGAGCCCTGAGCCGAGCCTCGAGCCGAGCCCCGAGCCCAGCCGAGCACAGAGCCCAGAGCCGAGCCTCGAGACGAGCCCCGAGACAATACCCAAGCCCAGCCTAGAGTCGAGGCGAGCCGAGTCCAGAGCCGAAGCCAGATCCGAGCCCCAAGCCCAGCCTAGAGCCGAGCCGAGCCCAGAGGCCAGCCTAGAGGCGAGCCCAGAGCCGAGTATCGACCCGAGCCTCGAGCCGAGCCCCGAGCCCAGAGCCGAGCCTCGAGACGAGCCCCGAGACAATCCCCAAGCCCAGCCTAGATCCGAGGCGAGCCGAGTCCAGAGCCGAAGGGAGATCAGAGCCCCGAGCCCATCCTAGAGCCGAGCCGAGTCCAGAGCCGAGGTACGAGCGCAGCCTAGAGCCGAGTAGAGAGCCGAGCGCAGAGCCGAGCCTCGAGCCGAGCCCCGAGACAATCCCCAATCCCAGACTAGATCCGAGGCGAGCCGAGTCCTGAGCCGAACCCAGATCCGAGCCCCGAGCGCAGCCTAGAGCCGAGCCGAGCCCAGAGCATAGCCTAGAGCCGAGCCCAGCGCCGAGCATCGAGCCGAGCCCCGAGCCCAGCCGAGCCCCGAGCCCAGAGCCGAGCCTCGAGACGAGCCCCGAGACAATCCCCAAGCCCAGCCTAGAGCCGAGGCGAGCCGAGTCCAGAGCCGAACCCAGATCCGAGCCCCGAGCCCAGCCTAGAGCCGAGTCGAGTCCAGAGCCGAGGTACGAGCGTAGCCCAGAGCCGAGTAGAGAGCCGAGCCCAGAGCCGAGCCTCGAGCCGAGCCCCGAGCACAGCCGAGCACAGAGCCCAGATCCGAGCCTCGAGACGAGCCCCGAGACAATCCCCAAGCCCAGCCTAGAGCCGAGGCGAGTCGAGTCCAGAGCCGAACCCAGTTCCGAGCCCCGAGCCCATCCTAGAGCCGAGGCGAGCCGAGTCCAGAGCCGAACCCAGATCCGAGCCCCGAGCACAGCCTAGAGCCGAGCCGAGCCCAGAGCATAGCCTAGAGCCGAGCCCAGCGCCGAGCATCGAGCCGAGCCCCGAGCCCAGCCGAGCACAGAGCCAAGAGCCGAGCCTCGAGACGAGCCCCGAGACAATCCCCAAGCCCAGCCTAGAGCCGAGGCGAGCCGAGTCCAGAGCCGAAGCGAGATCAGAGCCCCGAGCCCAGCCTAGAGCCGAGCCGAGTCCAGAGCCGAGGTACGAGCGCAGCCCAGAGCCGAGTAGAGAGCCGAGATCAGAGCCGAGCCTCGAGCCGAGCCCCGAGCACAGCCGAGCACAGAGCCCAGATCCGAGCCTCGAGACGAGCCCCGAGACAATCCCCAAGCCCAGCTTAGAGCCGAGGCGAGCCGAGTCCAGAGCCGAACCCAGATCCGAGCAACGAGCCCAGCCAAGAGCCGAGCCGAGCCCAGAGCCGAGCCCAGAGTCGGGCGCGATCTGAGCCTCGAGCCGGGCCAAGAGCAGAGCCGATCCCTGAGCCCAACCCAAAGCCGAGAGCAGACAAGCCCAGAGCCGAGCCTCGAGCCCAGCATAGAGCCGAGTCCAGAGCCGAGCCCAGAGCCGAGCCTCGAGCCGAGCCGGGAGCACAGCGAGCACAGAGCCCAGAGCCGAGCCTCGAGACGAGCCCCGAAAACAGCCTAGCACAGAGCCCAGATCCGAGCCTCGAGACGAGCCCCGAGCACAGCCGAGCACAGAGCCCAGAGCCGAGCCTCGAGACGAGCCCCGAGACAATCCCCAAGCCCAGCCTAGAGCCGAGGCGAGCCGAGTCCAGAGCCGAACAGAGAGCCGAGCCTCGAGCCCAGCCTAGAGCCGAGCCGAGTCCAGAGCCGAGCCCTGAGCCGAGCCTCGAGCTGAGCCCCGAGCCCAGCCGAGCACAGAGCCCAGAGCCGAGCCTCGAGACGAGCCCCGAGACAATCCCCAATCCCAGCCTAGAGCCGAGGCGAGACGAGTCCAGAGCCGAACCCAGATCCGAGCCCCGAGCCCAGCCTAGAGCCGAGCCGAGACCGGAGCCCAGCCTAGAGCCGAGCCCTGAGCCGAGCCTCGAGCCGAGCCCCGAGCCCAGCCGAGCACAGAGCCCAGAGCCGAGCCTCAAGACGAGCCCCGAGACAATCCCCAAGCCCAGCCTAGAGCCGAGGCGAGCCGAGTCCTGAGCCGAACCCAGATCCGAGCCTCGAGCACAGCCTAGAGCCGAGCTGAGTCCACAGCCGAGCCTAGAGCCGAGCCCTGAGCTGAGCCTCGAGCCGAGCCCCGAGCCCGGCCGAGCCCAGAGCCCAGAGCCGAGCCTCGAGACGAGCCCCGAAAACAGCCTAGCACAGAGCCCAGATCCGCGCCTCGAGCCGAGCCCCGAGCCCAGCCGAGCACAGAGCCCAGAGCCTAGCCTCGAGAAGAGCCCCGAGACAATCCCCAAGCCCAGCCTAGAGCCGAGGCGAGCCGAGTCCAGAGCCGAAACCAGATCCGAGCCCCGAGCCCGGCCGAGAGCCGAGCCGAAGCCAGAGCCCAGCCTAGAGCCGAGCCCAGAGCCGAGCCTCGAGCCGAGCCCCGAGCCCAGCCGAGCCCAAAGCCCAGAGCCGAGCCTCGAGACGAGCCCCGAGACAATCCCCAAGCCCAGCTTAGAGCCGAGGCGAGCCGAGTCCAGAGCCGAACCCAGATCCGAGCAACGAGCCCAGCCAAGAGCCGAGCCGAGCCCAGAGCCCAGCCCAGAGGCGAGCCCAGAGCCGAGTATCGATCCGAGCCTCGAGCCGTGCCCCGAGCACAGAGCCGAGCCTCGAGAAGAGCCCCGATGCAATCCCCAAGCCCAGCCTAGAGCCGAGGCGAGCCGAGTCCAGAGCCGAACCGAGATCTGAGCCCCGAGCCCAGCCGAGCACAGAGCCCAGAGCCGAGCCTCGAGACGAGCCCCGAGACAATCCCCAAGCCCAGCCTAGATCCGAGGCGAGCCGAGTCCAGAGCCGAACCCAGATCCGAGCCCCGAGCCCATCCTAGAGCCGAGGCGAGCCGAGTCCAGAGCCGAAATCAGATCCGAGCCCCGAGCCCAGCCTAGAGCCGAGCCGAGGCCAGAGCCCAGCCTACAGCCGAGGCCAGAGCCGAGCCTCGACCCGAGCCCCGAGCCCAGCCGAGCCCCGAGCCCAGATCCGAGCCTCGAGACGAGCCCCGAGACAATCCCCAAGCCCAGCCTAGAGCCGAGGCGAGTCCAGAGCCGAGCCCAGAGTCGGGCGCGATCTGAGCCTCGAGCCGAGCCAAGAGCAGAGCCGATCCCTGAGCCCAGCCCAAAGCCGAGAGCAGACAAGCCCAGAGCCGAGCCTCGAGCCCAGCCTAGAGCCGACTCCAGAGCCGAGCCCAGAGCCGAGCCTCGAGCCGAGCCCCGAGCCCAGCCGAGCACAGAGCCCAGAGCCGAGCCTCAAGACGAGCCCCGAGACAATCCCCAAGCCCAGCCTAGAGCCGAGGCGAGCCGAGTCCAGAGCCGAACCCAGATCCGAGCCCCGAGCCCAGCCTAGAGCCGAGCCGAGCCAGGAGCACAGCCTAGAGCCGAGCCCTGAGCCGAGCCTCGAGCCGATCCCCGAGCCCAGCCGAGCACAGAGCCCAGAGCCGAGCCTCGAGACGAGCCCCGAAACAATCCCCAAGCCCAGCCTAGAGCAGAGGCAAGCCGAGTCCAGAGCCGAACACAGATCCGAGCCTCGAGCACAGCCTAGAGCCGAGCCGAGTCCAGAGCCGAGCCTAGAACCGAGCCCTGAGCTGAGCCTCGAGCCGAGCCCCGAGCCCGGCCGAGCCCAGAGCCCAGAGCCGAGCCTCGAGACGAGCCCCGAGCACAGCCTAGCACAGAGCCCAGATCCGAGCCTCGAGACGAGCCCCGAGCACAGCCGAGCACAGAGCCCAGAGCCGAGCCTCGAGACGAGCCCCGAGACAATCCCCAAGCCCAGCCTAGAGCCGAGGCGAGCCGAGTCCAGAGCCGAACCCTGATCCGAGCCCCGAGCCCAGCCTAGAGACGAGCCGAGCCCAGAGCCCAGCCTAGAGGAGAGCCCAGAGGCGAGTATCGAGCCGAGCCTCGAGCCGAGCCCCGAGCCCAGAGCGGAGCCTCGAGAAGAGCCCCGAGACAATCCCCAAGCCCAGCCTAGAGCCGAGGCGAGCCGAGTCCAGAGCCGAACCCAGATCCGAGCCCCGAGCCAAGCCGAGAGCCGAGCCGAAGCCAGAGCCCAGCCTAGAGCCGAGCCCAGAGCCGAGCCTCGAGCCGAGCCCCGAGCCCAGCCGAGCACAGAGCCCAGAGCCGAGCCTCAAGACGAGCCCCGAGACAATCCCCAAGCCCAGTCTAGAGCCGAGGCGAGCCGAGTCCAGAGCCGAACAGAGAGCCGAGCCTCGAGCCCAGCCTAGAGCCGAGCCGAGTCCAGAGCCGAACCCAGATCCGAGCCCCGAGCCCAGCCTAGAGCCGAGCCGAGCCCAGAGGCGGGCGCGATCTGAGCTACGAGCCGAGCCAAGAGCAGAGACGATCCCTGAGCCCAGCCCAAAGCCGAGAGCAGACAAGCCCAGAGCCGAGCCTCGAGCCCAGCCTAGAGCCGAGTCCAGAGCCGAGCCCAAAGCCGAGCCTCGAGCCAAGCCCCGAGCCCAGCCGAGCACAGAGCCCAGAGCCGAGCCTCGAGACGAGCCCCGAGACAATCCCCAAGCCCAGCCTAGATCCGAGGCGAGCCAAGTCCAGAGCCGAACCCAGATCCGAGCCCCGAGCCCAGCCTAGAGCCGAGCCGAGCCCGGAGCCCAGCCTAGAGCCGAGCCCTGAGCCGAGCCTCGAGCCGAGCCCCGAGCCCAGCCGAGCACAGAGCCCAGAGCGGAGCCTCGAGACGAGCCCCGAGACAATCCCCAAGCCCAGCCTAGAGCCGAGGCGAGCCGAGTCCAGAGCCGAACCCAGATCCGAGCCCCGAGCCCAGTCTAGAGCCGAGCCGAGCCAGGAGCACAGCCTAGAGCCGAGCCCTGAGCCGAGCCTCGAGCCGAGCCCCGAGCCCAGCCGAGCACAGAGCCCAGAGCCGAGCCTCGAGACGAGCCCCGAGACAATCCCCAAGCCCAGCCTAGAGCCGAGGCGAGCCGAGTCCAGAGCCGAACCCTGATCCGAGCCCCGAGCCCAGCCTAGAGACGAGCCGAGCCCAGAGCCCAGCCTAGAGGAGAGCCCAGAGGCGAGTATCGAGCCGAGCCTCGAGCCGAGCCCCGAGCCCAGAGCGGAGCCTCGAGAAGAGCTCCGAGACAATCCCCAAGCCCAGCCTAGAGCCGAGGCGAGCCGAGTCCAGAGCCGAACCCAGATCCGAGCCCCGAGCCAAGCCGAGAGCCGAGCCGAAGCCAGAGCCCAGCCTAGAGCCGAGCCCAGAGCCGAGCCTCGAGCCGAGCCCCGAGCCCAGCCGAGCACAGAGCCCAGAGCCGAGCCTCAAGACGAGCCCCGAGACAATCCCCAAGCCCAGTCTAGAGCCGAGGCGAGCCGAGTCCAGAGCCGAAGGGAGATCAGAGCCCCGAGCCCATCCTAGAGCCGAGCCGAGTCCAGAGCCGAGGTACGAGCGCAGCCTAGAGCCGAGTAGAGAGCCGAGCGCAGAGCCGAGCCTCGAGCCGAGCCCCGAGACAATCCCCAATCCCAGACTAGATCCGAGGCGAGCCGAGTCCTGAGCCGAACCCAGATCCGAGCCCCGAGCGCAGCCTAGAGCCGAGCCGAGCCCAGAGCATAGCCTAGAGCCGAGCCCAGCGCCGAGCATCGAGCCGAGCCCCGAGCCCAGCCGAGCCCCGAGCCCAGAGCCGAGCCTCGAGACGAGCCCCGAGACAATCCCCAAGCCCAGCCTAGAGCCGAGGCGAGCCGAGTCCAGAGCGAAAGCGAGATCAGAGCCCCGAGCCCAGCCTAGAGCCGAGTCGAGTCCAGAGCCGAGGTACGAGCGTAGCCCAGAGCCGAGTAGAGAGCCGAGCCCAGAGCCGAGCCTCGAGCCGAGCCCCGAGCACAGCCGAGCACAGAGCCCAGATCCGAGCCTCGAGACGAGCCCCGAGACAATCCCCAAGCCCAGCCTAGAGCCGAGGCGAGTCGAGTCCAGAGCCGAACCCAGTTCCGAGCCCCGAGCCCATCCTAGAGCCGAGGCGAGCCGAGTCCAGAGCCGAACCCAGATCCGAGCCCCGAGCACAGCCTAGAGCCGAGCCGAGCCCAGAGCATAGCCTAGAGCCGAGCCCAGCGCCGAGCATCGAGCCGAGCCCCGAGCCCAGCCGAGCACAGAGCCAAGAGCCGAGCCTCGAGACGAGCCCCGAGACAATCCCCAAGCCCAGCCTAGAGCCGAGGCGAGCCGAGTCCAGAGCCGAAGCGAGATCAGAGCCCCGAGCCCAGCCTAGAGCCGAGCCGAGTCCAGAGCCGAGGTACGAGCGCAGCCCAGAGCCGAGTAGAGAGCCGAGCCCAGAGCCGAGCCTCGAGCCGAGCCCCGAGCACAGCCGAGCACAGAGCCCAGATCCGAGCCTCGAGACGAGCCCCGAGACAATCCCCAAGCCCAGCTTAGAGCCGAGGCGAGCCGAGTCCAGAGCCGAACCCAGATCCGAGCAACGAGCCCAGCCAAGAGCCGAGCCGAGCCCAGAGCCGAGCCCAGAGTCGGGCGCGATCTGAGCCTCGAGCCGGGCCAAGAGCAGAGCCGATCCCTGAGCCCAACCCAAAGCCGAGAGCAGACAAGCCCAGAGCCGAGCCTCGAGCCCAGCCTAGAGCCGAGTCCAGAGCCGAGCCCAGAGCCGAGTCTCGAGCCGAGCCGGGAGCACAGCGAGCACAGAGCCCAGAGCCGAGCCTCGAGACGAGCCCCGAGACAATCCCCAAGCCCAGCCTAGAGCCGAGGCGAGCCGAGTCCAGAGCCGAACCCAGATCCGAGCCTCGAGCACAGCCTAGAGCCGAGCCGAGTCCAGCCTAGAGCCTAGAACCGAGCCCTGAGCTGAGCCTCGAGCCGAGCCCCGAGCCCGGCCGAGCCCAGAGCCCAGATCCGAGCCTCGAGACGAGCCCCGAAAACAGCCTAGCACAGAGCCCAGATCCGAGCCTCGAGACGAGCCCCGAGCACAGCCGAGCACAGAGCCCAGAGCCGAGCCTCGAGACGAGCCCCGAGACAATCCCCAAGCCCAGCCTAGAGCCGAGGCGAGCCGAGTCCAGAGCCGAACAGAGAGCCGAGCCTCGAGCCCAGCCTAGAGCCGAGCCGAGTCCAGAGCCGAGCCCTGAGCCGAGCCTCGAGCTGAGCCCCGAGCCCAGCCGAGCACAGAGCCCAGAGCCGAGCCTCGAGACGAGCCCCGAGACAATCCCCAATCCCAGCCTAGAGCCGAGGCGAGACGAGTCCAGAGCCGAACCCAGATCCGAGCCCCGAGCCCAGCCTAGAGCCGAGCCGAGACCGGAGCCCAGCCTAGAGCCGAGCCCTGAGCCGAGCCTCGAGCCGAGCCCCGAGCCCAGCCGAGCACAGAGCCCAGAGCCGAGCCTCAAGACGAGCCCCGAGACAATCCCCAAGCCCAGCCTAGAGCCGAGGCGAGCCGAGTCCTGAGCCGAACCCAGATCCGAGCCTCGAGCACAGCCTAGAGCCGAGCTGAGTCCAGAGCCGAGCCTAGAGCCGAGCCCTGAGCTGAGCCTCGAGCCGAGCCCCGAGCCCGGCCGAGCCCAGAGCCCAGAGCCGAGCCTCGAGACGAGCCCCGAAAACAGCCTAGCACAGAGCCCAGATCCGCGCCTCGAGCCGAGCCCCGAGCCCAGCCGAGCACAGAGCCCAGAGCCTAGCCTCGAGAAGAGCCCCGAGACAATCCCCAAGCCCAGCCTAGAGCCGAGGCGAGCCGAGTCCAGAGCCGAAACCAGATCCGAGCCCCGAGCCCGGCCGAGAGCCGAGCCGAAGCCAGAGCCCAGCCTAGAGCCGAGCCCAGAGCCGAGCCTCGAGCCGAGCCCCGAGCCCAGCCGAGCCCAAAGCCCAGAGCCGAGCCTCGAGACGAGCCCCGAGACAATCCCCAAGCCCAGCTTAGAGCCGAGGCGAGCCGAGTCCAGAGCCGAACCCAGATCCGAGCAACGAGCCCAGCCAAGAGCCGAGCCGAGCCCAGAGCCCAGCCCAGAGGCGAGCCCAGAGCCGAGTATCGATCCGAGCCTCGAGCCGTGCCCCGAGCACAGAGCCGAGCCTCGAGAAGAGCCCCGATGCAATCCCCAAGCCCAGCCTAGAGCCGAGGCGAGCCGAGTCCAGAGCCGAACCGAGATCTGAGCCCCGAGCCCAGCCGAGCACAGAGCCCAGAGCCGAGCCTCGAGACGAGCCCCGAGACAATCCCCAAGCCCAGCCTAGATCCGAGGCGAGCCGAGTCCAGAGCCGAACCCAGATCCGAGCCCCGAGCCCATCCTAGAGCCGAGGCGAGCCGAGTCCAGAGCCGAACCCAGATCCGAGCCCCGAGCCCAGCCTAGAGCCGAGCCGAGGCCAGAGCCCAGCCTACAGCCGAGGCCAGAGCCGAGCCTCGACCCGAGCCCCGAGCCCAGCCGAGCCCCGAGCCCAGATCCGAGCCTCGAGACGAGCCCCGAGACAATCCCCAAGCCCAGCCTAGAGCCGAGGCGAGTCCAGAGCCGAGCCCAGAGTCGGGCGCGATCTGAGCCTCGAGCCGAGCCAAGAGCAGAGCCGATCCCTGAGCCCAGCCCAAAGCCGAGAGCAGACAAGCCCAGAGCCGAGCCTCGAGCCCAGCCTAGAGCCGACTCCAGAGCCGAGCCCAGAGCCGAGCCTCGAGCCGAGCCCCGAGCCCAGCCGAGCACAGAGCCCAGAGCCGAGCCTCAAGACGAGCCCCGAGACAATCCCCAAGCCCAGCCTAGAGCCGAGGCGAGCCGAGTCCAGAGCCGAACCCAGATCCGAGCCCCGAGCCCAGCCTAGAGCCGAGCCGAGCCAGGAGCACAGCCTAGAGCCGAGCCCTGAGCCGAGCCTCGAGCCGAGCCCCGAGCCCAGCCGAGCACAGAGCCCAGAGCCGAGCCTCGAAACGAGCCACGAAACAATCCCCAAGCCCAGCCTAGAGCAGAGGCAAGCCGAGTCCAGAGCCGAACACAGATCCGAGCCTCGAGCACAGCCTAGAGCCGAGCCGAGTCCAGAGCCGAGCCTAGAACCGAGCCCTGAGCTGAGCCTCGAGCCGAGCCCCGAGCCCGGCCGAGCCCAGAGCCCAGAGCCGAGCCTCGAGACGAGCCCCGAGCACAGCCTAGCACAGAGCCCAGATCCGAGCCTCGAGACGAGCCCCGAGCACAGCCGAGCACAGAGCCCAGAGCCGAGCCTCGAGACGAGCCCCGAGACAATCCCCAAGCCCAGCCTAGAGCCGAGGCGAGCCGAGTCCAGAGCCGAACCCTGATCCGAGCCCCGAGCCCAGCCTAGAGACGAGCCGAGCCCAGAGCCCAGCCTAGAGGAGAGCCCAGAGGCGAGTATCGAGCCGAGCCTCGAGCCGAGCCCCGAGCCCAGAGCGGAGCCTCGAGAAGAGCCCCGAGACAATCCCCAAGCCCAGCCTAGAGCCGAGGCGAGCCGAGTCCAGAGCCGAACCCAGATCCGAGCCCCGAGCCAAGCCGAGAGCCGAGCCGAAGCCAGAGCCCAGCCTAGAGCCGAGCCCAGAGCCGAGCCTCGAGCCGAGCCCCGAGCCCAGCCGAGCACAGAGCCCAGAGCCGAGCCTCAAGACGAGCCCCGAGACAATCCCCAAGCCCAGTCTAGAGCCGAGGCGAGCCGAGTCCAGAGCCGAACAGAGAGCCGAGCCTCGAGCCCAGCCTAGAGCCGAGCCGAGTCCAGAGCCGAACCCAGATCCGAGCCCCGAGCCCAGCCTAGAGCCGAGCCGAGCCCAGAGGCGGGCGCGATCTGAGCTACGAGCCGAGCCAAGAGCAGAGACGATCCCTGAGCCCAGCCCAAAGCCGAGAGCAGACAAGCCCAGAGCCGAGCCTCGAGCCCAGCCTAGAGCCGAGTCCAGAGCCGAGCCCAAAGCCGAGCCTCGAGCCAAGCCCCGAGCCCAGCCGAGCACAGAGCCCAGAGCCGAGCCTCGAGACGAGCCCCGAGACAATCCCCAAGCCCAGCCTAGATCCGAGGCGAGCCAAGTCCAGAGCCGAACCCAGATCCGAGCCCCGAGCCCAGCCTAGAGCCGAGCCGAGCCCGGAGCCCAGCCTAGAGCCGAGCCCTGAGCCGAGCCTCGAGCCGAGCCCCGAGCCCAGCCGAGCACAGAGCCCAGAGCGGAGCCTCGAGACGAGCCCCGAGACAATCCCCAAGCCCAGCCTAGAGCCGAGGCGAGCCGAGTCCAGAGCCGAACCCAGATCCGAGCCCCGAGCCCAGTCTAGAGCCGAGCCGAGCCAGGAGCACAGCCTAGAGCCGAGCCCTGAGCCGAGCCTCGAGCCGAGCCCCGAGCCCAGCCGAGCACAGAGCCCAGAGCCGAGCCTCGAGACGAGCCCCGAAACAATCCCCAAGCCCATCCTAGAGCCGAGGCAAGCCGAGTCCAGAGCCGAACACAGATCCGAGCCTCGAGCACAGCCTAGAGCCGAGCCGAGTCCAGAGCCGAGCCTAGAACCGAGCCCTGAGCTGAGCCTCGAGCCGAGCCCCGAGCCCGGCCGAGCCCAGAGCCGAGCCTCGAGACGAGCCCCGAGCACAGCCTAGCACAGAGCCCAGATCCGAGCCTCGAGACGAGCCCCGAGCACAGCCGAGCACAGAGCCCAGAGCCGAGCCTCGAGACGAGCCCCGAGACAATCCCCAAGCCCAGCCTAGAGCCGAGGCGAGCCGAGTCCAGAGCCGAACCCTGATCCGAGCCCCGAGCCCAGCCTAGAGACGAGCCGAGCCCAGAGCCCAGCCTAGAGGAGAGCCCAGAGGCGAGTATCGAGCCGAGCCTCGAGCCGATCCCCGAGCCCAGAGCGGAGCCTCGAGAAGAGCTCCGAGACAATCCCCAAGCCCAGCCTAGAGCCGAGGCGAGCCGAGTCCAGAGCCGAACCCAGATCCGAGCCCCGAGCCAAGCCGAGAGCCGAGCCGAAGCCAGAGCCCAGCCTAGAGCCGAGCCCAGAGCCGAGCCTCGAGCCGAGCCCCGAGCCCAGCCGAGCACAGAGCCCAGAGCCGAGCCTCAAGACGAGCCCCGAGACAATCCCCAAGCCCAGTCTAGAGCCGAGGCGAGCCGAGTCCAGAGCAGAACAGAGAGCCGAGCCTCGAGCCCAGCCTAGAGCCGAGCCGAGTCCAGAGCCGAACCCAGATCCGAGCCCCGAGCCCAGCCTAGAGCCGAGCCGAGCCCAGAGTCGGGCGCGATCTGAGCTACGAGCCGAGCCAAGAGCAGAGACGATCCCTGAGCCCAGCCCAAAGCCGAGAGCAGACAAGCCCAGAGCCGAGCCTCGAGCCCAGCCTAGAGCCGAGTCCAGAGCCGAGCCCAAAGCCGAGCCTCGAGCCAAGCCCCGAGCCCAGCCGAGCACAGAGCCCAGAGCCGAGCCTCGAGACGAGCCCCGAGACAATCCCCAAGCCCAGCCTAGATCCGAGGCGAGCCAAGTCCAGAGCCGAACCCAGATCCGAGCCCCGAGCCCAGCCTAGAGCCGAGCCGAGCCCGGAGCCCAGCCTAGAGCCGAGCCCTGAGCCGAGCCTCGAGCCGAGCCCCGAGCCCAGCCGAGCACAGAGCCCAGAGCCGAGCCTCGAGACGAGCCCCGAGACAATACCCAAGCCCAGCCTAGAGCCGAGGCGAGCCGAGTCCAGAGCCGAAGTCAGATCCGAGCCCCAAGCCCAGCCTAGAGCAGAGCCGAGCCCAGAGGCCAGCCTAGAGGCGAGCCCAGAGCCGAGTATCGACCCGAGCCTCGAGCCGAGCCCCGAGCCCAGAGCCGAGCCTCGAGACGAGCCCCGAGACAATCCCCAAGCCCAGCCTAGAGCCGAGGCGAGCCGAGTCCAGAGCCGAAGGGAGATCAGAGCCCCGAGCCCATCCTAGAGCCGAGCCGAGTCCAGAGCCGAGGTACGAGCGCAGCCTAGAGCCGAGTAGAGAGCCGAGCGCAGAGCCGAGCCTCGAGCCGAGCCCCGAGCCCAGCCGAGTATAGAGCCCAGAGCCGAGCCTCGAGACGAGCCCCGAGACAATCCCCAAGCCCAGACTATTGCCGAGGCGAGCCGAGTCCAGAGCCGAACCCACATCCGAGCCCCGAGCCCATCCTAGAGCCAAGCCAAGTCCAGAGCCAAGCCCAGAGCCGAGACTCGAGCCTCGAGCCTCGAGCTGAGCCTCGAGCCGAGCCCCGAGCCCGGCCGAGCCCAGAGCCCAGAGCCGAGCCTCGAGACGAGCCCCGAGCACAGCCTAGCACAGAGCCCAGATCCGAGCCTCGAGACGAGCCCCGAGCACAGCCGAGCACAGAGCCCAGAGCCGAGCCTCGAGACGAGCCCCGAGACAATCCCCAAGCCCAGCCTAGAGCCGAGGCGAGCCGAGTCCAGAGCCGAACCCTGATCCGAGCCCCAAGCCCAGCCTAGAGACGAGCCGAGCCCAGAGCCCAGCCTAGAGGAGAGCCCAGAGGCGAGTATCGAGCCGAGCCTCGAGCCGAGCCCCGAGCCCAGAGCCGAGCCTCGAGAAGAGCCCGGAGACAATCCACAAGCCCAGTCTAGAGCCGAGGCGAGCCGAGTCCAGAGCCGAACAGAGAGCCGAGCCTCGAGCCCAGCCTAGAGCCGAGCCGAGTCCAGAGCCGAGCCCTGAGCCGAGCCTCGAGCCGAGCCCCGAGCCCAGCCGAGCACAGAGCCCAGAGCCGAGCCTCGAGACGAGCCCCGAGACAATCCCCAAGCCCAGCCTAGATCCGAGGCGAGCCGAGTCCAGAGCCGAACCCAGATCCGAGCCCCGAGCCCATCCTAGAGCCGAGGCGAGCCGAGTCCAGAGCCGAAGGGAGATCAGAGCCCCGAGCCCATCCTAGAGCCGAGCCGAGGCCAGAGCCGAGGTACGAGCGCAGCCTAGAGCCGAGTAGAGAGCCGAGCGCAGAGCCGAGCCTCGAGCCGAGCCCCGAGCCCAGCCGAGCACAGAGCCCATATCCGAGCCTCGAGACGAGCCCCGAGACAATCCCCAATCCCAGACTAGATCCGAGGCGAGCCGAGTCCAGAGCCGAACCCAGATCCGAGCCCCGAGCGCAGCCTAGAGCCGAGCCGAACCCAGAGCATAGCCTAGAGCCGAGCCCAGCGCCGAGCATCGAGCCGAGCCCCGAGCCCAGCCGAGCACAGAGCCCAGAGCCGAGCCTCGAGACGAGCCCCGAGACAATCCCCAATCCCAGTCTAGAGCCGAGGCGAGCCGAGTCCAGAGCCGAACAGAGAGCCGAGCCTCGAGCACAGCCTAGAGCCGAGGCGAGTCCAGAGCCGAGCCCTGAGCCGAGCCTCGAGCCGAGCCCCGAGCCCAGCCGAGCCCAGAGCCCAGAGCCGAGCCTCGAGACGAGGCGCAAGAAAATCCCCAAGCCCAGCCTAGAGCCGAGGCGAGCCGAGTCCAGAGCCGAACCGAGATCCGAGCCTCGAGCACAGCCTAGAGCCGAGCCGAGTCCAGAGCCGAGCCTAGAGCCGAGCCCTGAGCTGAGCCTCGAGCCGAGACCCGAGCCCGTCCGAGCGCAGAGCCCAGAGCCGAGCCTCGAGACGAGCCCCGAGAACAGCCTAGCACAGAGCCCAGATCCGCGCCTCGAGCCGAGCCCCGAGCCCAGCCGAGCACAGAGCCCAGAGCCGAGCCTCGAGAAGAGCCCCGAGACAATCCCCAAGCCCAGCCTAGAGCCGAGGCGAGCCGAGTCCAGAGCCGAACCCAGATCCGAGCCCCGAGCCCAGCCGAGAGCCGAGCCGAAGCCATAGCCCAGCCTAGAGCCGAGCCCAGAGCCGAGCCTCGAGCCGAGCCCCGAGCCCAGGGAGCAGAGCCCAGAGCCGAGCCTCAAGACGCGCCCCGTGACAATCCCCAAGCCCAGCCTAGAGCCGAGGCGAGCCGAGTCCAGAGCCGAACCCAGATCCGAGCCCCGGGCCCAGCCTAGAGCCGAGCCGAGACCGGAGCCCAGCCTAGAGCCGAGCCCTCAGCCGAGCCTCGAGCCGAGCCCCGAGCCCGGCCGAGCCCAGAGCACAGAGCCGAGCCTCGAGACGAGCCCCGAAAACAGCCTAGCACAGAGCCCAGATCCGCGCCTCGAGCCGAGCCCCGATCCCAGCCGAGCACAGAGCCCAGAGCCTAGCCTCGAGAAGAGCCCCGAGACAATCCCCAAGCCCAGCCTAGAGCCGAGGCGAGCCGAGTCCAGAGCCGAACCCAGATCCGAGACCCGAGCCCAGCCGAGAGCCGAGCCGAAGCCAGAGCCCAGCCTAGAGCCGAGCCCAGAGCCGAGCCTCGAGCCGAGCCCCGAGCCCAGCCGAGCCCAGAGCCCAGAGCCGAGCCTCGAGACGAGCCCCGAGACAATCCCCAAGCCCAGCCTAGATCCGAGGCGAGCCGAGTCCAGAGCCGAACCCAGATCCGAGCCCCGAGCCCATCCTAGAGCCGAGGCGAGCCGAGTCCAGAGCCGAAGGGAGATCAGAGCCCCGTGCCCATCCTAGAGCCGAGCCGAGGCCAGAGCCGAGGTACGAGCGCAGCCTAGAGCCGAGTAGAGAGCCGAGCGCAGAGCCGAGCCTCGAGCCGAGCCCCGAGCCCAGCCGAGCACAGAGCCCATATCCGAGCCTCGAGACGAGCCCCGAGACAATCCCCAATCCCAGACTAGATCCGAGGCGAGCCGAGTCCAGAGCCGAACCCAGATCCGAGCCCCGAGCGCAGCCTAGAGCCGAGCCGAACCCAGAGCATAGCCTAGAGCCGAGCCCAGCGCCGAGCATCGAGCCGAGCCCCGAGCCCAGCCGAGCACAGAGCCCAGAGCCGAGCCTCGAGACGAGCCCCGAGACAATCCCCAAGCCCAGCCTAGAGCCGAGGCGAGCCGAGTCCAGAGCGAAAGCGAGATCAGAGCCCCGAGCCCAGCCTAGAGCCGAGCCGAGTCCAGAGCCGAGGTACGAGCGTAGCCCAGAGCCGAGTAGAGAGCCGAGCCCAGAGCCGAGCCTCGAGCCGAGCCCCGAGCACAGCCGAGCACAGAGCCCAGATCCGAGCCTCGAGACGAGCCCCGAGACAATCCCCAAGCCCAGCCTAGAGCCGAGGCGAGTCGAGTCCAGAGCCGAACCCAGTTCCGAGCCCCGAGCCCATCCTAGAGCCGAGGCGAGCCGAGTCCAGAGCCGAACCCAGATCCGAGCCCCGAGCACAGCCGAGAGCCGAGCCGAAGCCAGAGCACAGCCTAGAGCCGAGCCCAGAGCCGAGCCTCGAGCCGAGCCCCGAGCCCAGCCGAGCCCCGAGCCCAGAGCCGAGCCTCGAGACGAGCCCCGAGACAATCCCCAAGCCCAGCTTAGAGCCGAGGCGAGCCGAGTCCAGAGCCGAACCCAGATCCGATCAACGAGCCCAGCCAAGAGCCGAGCCGAGTCCAGAGCCAGCCCAGAGTCGGGCGCGATCTGAGCCTCGAGCCTAGCCAAGAGCAGAGCCGACCATTTGGCCCAGCCCAAAGCCGAGAGCAGACAATTCCAGAGGCGAGCCTCGAGCCCAGCCTAGAGCCGATCCGAGTCCAGAACCGAGCCCTGAGCCGAGCCTCGAGCCGAGACCCGAGCCCAGCCGAGCACGGAGCCCAGAGCCAAGCCTCAAGACGAGCCCCGAGACAATCCCCAAGCCCAGACTAGAGCCGAGGCGAGCCGAGTCCAGAGCCGAACCCAGATCCGAGCCTCGAGCACAGCCTAGAGCCGAGCCGAGTCCAGAGCCGAGCCTAGAGCCGAGCCCTGAGCTGAGCCTCGAGCCGAGACCCGAGCCCGTCCGAGCGCAGAGCCCAGAGCCGAGCCTCGAGACGAGCCCCGAGAACAGCCTAGCACAGAGCCCAGATCCGCGCCTCGAGCCGAGCCCCGAGCCCAGCCGAGCACAGAGCCCAGAGCCGAGCCTCGAGAAGAGCCCCGAGACAATCCTTAAGCCCAGCCTAGAGCCGAGGCGAGCCGAGTCCAGAGCCGAACACAGATCCGAGCCACGAGCCCAGCCGAGAGCCGAGCCGAAGCCATAGCCCAGCCTCGAGCCGAGCCCAGAGCCGAGCCTCGAGCTGAGCCCCGAGCCCAGGGAGCAGAGCCCAGAGCCGAGCCTCAAGACGCGCCCCGTGACAATCCCCAAGCCCAGCCTAGAGCCGAGGCGAGCCGAGTCCAGAGCCGAACCCAGATCCGAGCCCCGAGCCCAGCCTAGAGCCGAGCCGAGACCGGAGCCCAGCCTAGAGCCGAGCCCTGAGCCGAGCCTCGAGCCGAGCCCCGAGCCCGGCCGAGCACAGAGCCCAGAGCCGAGCCTCAAGACGAGCCCCGAGACAATCCCCAAGCCCAGCCTAGAGCCGAGGCGAGCCGAGTCCAGAGCCGAACCCAGATCCGAGCCTCGAGCAAAGCCTAGAGCCGAGCTGAGTCCACAGCCGAGCCTAGAGCCGAGCCCTGAGCTGAGCCTCGAGCCGAGCCCCGAGCCCGGCCGAGCCCAGAGGCCAGAGCCGAGCCTCGAGACGAGCCCCGAAAACAGCCTAGCACAGAGCCCAGATCCGCGCCTCGAGCCGAGCCCCGAGCCCAGCCGAGCACAGAGCCCAGAGCCTAGCCTCGAGAAGAGCCCCGAGACAATCCCCAAGCCCAGCCTAGAGCCGAGGCGAGCCGAGTACAGAGCCGAACACAGATCCGAGCCCCGAGCCCAGCCGAGAGCCGAGCCGAAGCCAGAGCACAGCCTAGAGCCGAGCCCAGAGCCGAGCCTCGAGCCGAGCCCCGAGCCCAGCCGAGCCCCGAGCCCAGAGCCGAGCCTCGAGACGAGCCCCGAGACAATCCCCAAGCCCAGCTTAGAGCCGAGGCGAGCCGAGTCCAGAGCCGAACCCAGATCCGATCAACGAGCCCAGCCAAGAGCCGAGCCGACCCCAGAGCCGAGCCCAGAGTCGGGCGCGATCTGGGCCTCGAGCCGGGCCAAGAGCAGAGCCGATCCCTGAGCCCAGCCCAAAGCCGAGAGCAGACAAGCCCAGAGCCGAGCCTCGAGCCCAGCCTAGAGCCGAGTCCAGAGCCGAGCCCAGAGCCGAGCCTCGAGACGAGCCCCGAGCCCAGGCGAGCACAGAGCCCGGAGCCGAGCCTCGAGACGAGCCCCGAGACAATCCCCAAGCCCAGCCTAGAGCCGAGGCGAGCCGAGTCCAGAGCCGAACCCAGATCCGAGCCCCGAGCACAGCCTAGAGCCGAGCCGAGCCCGGAGCCCAGCCTAGAGCCGAGCTCTGAGCCGAGCCCCGAGCCGAGCCCCGAGCCCAGCCGAGCACAGAGCCGAGCCCAGAATCGGGCGCGAGCTGAGCCTCGAGCCTAGCCAAGAGCAGAGCCGACCATTTGCCCAGCCCAAAGCCGAGAGCAGACAATTACAGAGCCGAGACTCGAGCCCAGCCTAGAGCCGATCCGAGTCCAAAGCCGAGCCCTGAGCCGAGCCTCGAGCCGAGTCCCGAGCCCAGCCGAGGACCGAGCCCAGAGCCGAGCCTCGAGACGAGCCCCGAGACAATCCCCAAGCCCAGCCTAGAGCCGAGGCGAGCCGAGTCCAGAGCCGAACCGAGATCCGAGCCTCGAGCCCAGCTTAGAACCGAGTCCAGAGCCGAGCCCAGAGCCGAGCCTCGAGCCGAGCCCCGAGCCCAACCGAGCACAGAGCCCAGAGCCGAGCCTCGACACGAGCCACGAGACAATCCCCAAGCCCAGCCTAGAGCCGAGGCGAGCCGAGTCCAGAGCCGAACCCAGATCCGAGCCCCAAGCCCAGCCGAGAGCCGAGCCGAAGCCAGAGCCCAGCCTAGAGCCGAGCCCAGAGCCGAGCCTCGAGCCGAGCCCCGAGCCCAGCCGAGCCCCGAGCCCAGAGCCGAGCCTCGAGACGAGCCCCGAGACAATCCCCAAGCCCAGCTTAGAGCCGAGGCGAGCCGAGTCCAGAGCCGAACCCAGATCCGAGCAACGAGCCCAGCCAAGAGCCGAGCCGAGCCCAGAGCCCAGCCCAGAGGCGAGCCCAGAGCCGAGTATCGATCCGAGCCTCGAGCCGTGCCCCGAGCACAGAGCCGAGCCTCGAGACGAGCCGCGATGCAATCCCCAAGCCCAGCCTAGAGCCGAGGCGAGCCGAGTCCAGAGCCGAACCGAGATCTCAGCCCCGAGCCCAGCCTGGAGCCGAGCCGAGTACAGAGCCGAGGTACGAGCGCAGCGCAGAACCAAGTAGAGAGCCGAGCCCAGAGCCGAGCCTCGAGCCGAGCCCCGAGACAATCCCCAAGCCCAGCCTAGAGCCGAGGCGAGTCGAGTCCAGAGCCGAACCCAGTTCCGAGCCCGGAGCCCATCCTAGAGCCGAGGCGAGCCGAGTCCAGAGCCGAACCCAGATCCGAGCCCCGAGCCCAGCCGAGAGCCGAGCCGAAGCCAGAGCCCAGCCTAGAGCCGAGCCCAGAGCCGAGCCTCGAGCCGAGCCCCGAGCCCAGCCGAGCAGAGCCCAGAGCCGAGCCTCAAGACGAGCCCCGAGACAATCCCCAAGCCCAGACTAGAGCCGAGGCGAGCCGAGTCCAGAGCCGAACCCAGATCCGAGCCTCGAGCACAGCCTAGAGCCGAGCCGAGTCCAGAGCCGAGCCTAGAGCCGAGCCCTGAGCTGAGCCTCGAGCCGAGACCCGAGCCCGTCCGAGCGCAGAGCCTAGAGCCGAGCCTCGAGCCGAGCCACGAGCCCAGGTGAGCACAGAGCCCAGAGCCGAGCCTCAAGACGAGCCCCGAGCCCAGCCGAGCACAGAGCCCAGAGCCGAGCCTCGAGAAGAGCCCCGAGACAATCCCCAAGCCCAGCCTAGAGCCGAGGCGAGCCGAGTCCAGAGCCGAACCCAGATCCGAGCCCCGAGCCCAGCCGAGAGCCGAGCCGAAGCCATAGCCCAGCCTAGAGCCGAGCCCCGAGCCCAGCCGAGCAGAGCCCAGAGCCGAGCCTCAAGACGAGCCCCGAGACAATCCCCAAGCCCAGCCTAGAGCCGAGGCGAGCCGAGTCCAGAGCCGAACCCAGATCCGAGCCCCGAGCCCAGCCTAGAGCCGAGCCGAGACCGGGGCCCAGCCTAGAGCCCAGCCCAGAGCCGAGCCTCGAGCCGAGCCCCGAGCCCAGCCGAGCAGAGCCCAGAGCCGAGCCTCAAGACGCGCCCCGTGACAATCCCCAAGCACAGCCTAGAGCCGAGGCGAGCCGAGTCCAGAGCCGAACCCAGATCCGAGCCCCGAGCCCGGCCTAGAGCCGAGCCGAGACCGGGGCCCAGCCTAGAGCCGAGCCCAGAGCCGAGCCTCGAGCCGAGCCCCGAGCCCAGCCGAGCGCAGAGCCCAGAGCCGAGCCTCAAGACGAGCCCCGAGACAATCCCCAAGCCCAGCCTAGAGCCGAGGAGAGCCGAGTCCAGAGCCGAACCCAGATCCGAGCCCCGAGCCCAGCCTAGAGCCGAGCCGAGCCCGGAGCCCAGCCTAGAGCCGAGCCTTGAGCCGAGCCCCGAGCCGAGCCCCGAACCCAGCCGAGCACAGAGCCCAGAGCCGAGCCTCGAGACGAGCCCCGAGACAATCCCCAAGCCCAGCCTAGAGCCGAGGCGAGCCGAGTCCAGAGCCGAACCCAGATCCGAGCCCCGAGCCCAGCCTAGAGCCGATCCGAGTCCAGAGCCGAGCCCAGAACCGAGCCTCGAGCCGAGCCCCGAGCCCAGGCGAGCACAGAGCCCAGAGCCGAGCCTCAAGACGAGCCCCGAGACAATCCCCAAGCCCAGCCTAGAGCCGAGGCGAGCCGAGTCCAGAGCCGAACCCAGATCCGAGCCTCGAGCACAGCCTAGAGCCGAGCCGTGTCCAGAGCCGAGCCTAGAGCCGAGCCCTGAGCTGAGCCTCGAGCCGCGCCCCGAGCCCGGCCGAGCCCAGAGCCCAGAGCCGAGCCTCGAGACGAGCTCCGAGAACAGCCTAGCACAGAGCCCAGATCCGCGCCTCGAGACGAGCCCCGAGACAATCCCCAAGCCCAGCCTAGAGCCGAGGCGAGCCGAGTCCATAGCCGAAACCAGAGCCGAGCGTCGAGCCCAGCCTAGAGCCCAGCCAAGTCCAGAGGCGAGCCCAGAGCCGAGCCTCGAGCCGAGCCCCGAGCCCAGCCGAGCACAGAGTCCAGAGACGAGCCTCGAGACGAGCCGCGAGACAATCCCCAAGCCCAGCCTAGAGCCGAGGCGAGCCGAGTCCAGAGCCGAAACCAGATCCGAGCCTCGAGCACAGCCTAGAGCCGAGCCGAGTCCAGAGCCGAGCCTAGAACCGAGCCCTGAGCTGAGCCTCGAGCCGAGCCCCGAGCCCGGCCGAGCCCAGAGCCCAGAGCCGAGCCTCGAGACGAGCCCCGAGCACAGCCTAGCACAGAGCCCAGATCCGAGCCTCGAGAAGAGCCCCGAGCCCAGCCGAGCACAGAGCCCAGAGCCGAGCCTCGAGACGAGCCCCGAGACAATCCCCAATCCCAGTCTAGAGCCGAGGCGAGCCGAGTCCAGAGCCGAACCCTGATCCGAGCCCCAAGCCCAGCCTAGAGACGAGCCGAGCCCAGAGCCCAGCCTAGAGGAGAGCCCAGAGGCGAGTATCGAGCCGAGCCTCGAGCCGAGCCCCGAGCCCAGAGCCGAGCCTCGAGAAGAGCCCGGAGACAATCCCCAAGCCCAGTCTAGAGCCGAGGCGAGCCGAGTCCAGAGCCGAACAGAGAGCCGAGCCTCGAGCCCAGCCTAGAGCCGAGCCGAGTCCAGAGCCGAGCCCTGAGCCGAGCCTCGAGCCGAGCCCCGAGCCCGGCCGAGCCCAGAGCCCAGAGCCGAGCCTCGAGACGAGCCCCGAGACAATCCCCAATCCCAGTCTAGAGCCGAGGCGAGCCGAGTCCAGAGCCGAACAGAGAGCCGAGCCTCGAGCCCAGCCTAGAGCCGAGCCGAGTCCAGAGCCGAGCCCTGAGCCGAGCCTCGAGCCGAGCCCCGAGCCCAGCCGAGCCCAGAGCCCAGAGCCGAGCCTCGAGACGAGGCGCGAGAAAATACCCAAGCCCAGCCTAGAGCCGAGGTGAGCCGAGTCCAGAGCCGAACCGAGATCCGAGCCCCTAGCCCAGCCTAGAGCCGAGCCGAGTCCAGAGCCAGCCCAGAGTCGGGCGCGATCTGAGCCTCGAGCCTAGCCAAGAGCAGAGCCGACCATTTGGCCCAGCCCAAAGCCGAGAGCAGACAATTCCAGAGGCGAGCCTCGAGCCCAGCCTAGAGCCGATCCGAGTCCAGAGCCGAGCCCAGAGCCGAGCCTCGAGCCGAGCCCCGAGCCCATCCGAGCACAGAGCCCAGAGCCGAGCCTCAAGACGAGCCCCGAGACAATCCCCAAGCCCAGACTAGAGCGGAGGCGAGCCGAGTCCAGAGCCGAACCCAGATCCGAGCCCCGAGCCCAGCCGAGAGCCGAGCCGAAGCCATAGCCCAGCCTAGAGCCGAGCCCAGAGCCGAGCCTCGAGCCGAGCCCCGAGCCCAGCCGAGCAGAGCTCAGAGCCGAGCCTCAAGACGCGCCCCGTGACAATCCCCAAGCCCAGCCTAGAGCCGAGGCGAGCCGAGTCCAGAGCCGAACCCAGATCCGAGCCCCGAGCCCAGCCTAGAGCCGAGCCGAGACCGGAGCCCAGCCTAGAGCCGAGCCCTGAGCCGAGCCTCGAGCCGAGCCCCGAGCCCAGCCGAGCACAGAGCCCAGAGCCGAGCCTCAAGACGAGCCCCGAGACAATCCCCAAGCCCAGCCTAGAGTCGAGGCGAGCCGAGTCCTGAGCCGAACCCAGATCCGAGCCTCGAGCACAGCCTAGAGCCGAGCTGAGTCCACAGCCGAGCCTAGAGCCGAGCCCTGAGCTGAGCCTCGAGCCGAGCCCCGAGCCCGGCCGAGCCCAGAGCCCAGAGCCGAGCCTCGAGACGAGCCCCGAAAACAGCCTAGCACAGAGCCCAGATCCGCGCCTCGAGCCGAGCCCCGAAAACAGCCTAGCACAGAGCCCAGATCCGCGCCTCGAGCCGAGCCCCGAGAACAGCCTAGCACAGAGCCCAGATCCGCGCCTCGAGCCGAGCCCCGAGACCAGCCGAGCACAGAGCCCAGAGCCGAGCCTCGAGACCAGCCTCGAGCCGTGCCCCGAGCACAGAGCCGAGCCTCGAGACGAGCCCCGATGCAATCCCCAAGCCCAGCCTAGGGCCGAGGCGAGCCGAGTCCAGAGCCGAACCGAGATCTGAGCCCCGAGCCCAGCCTGGAGCCGAGCCGAGTCCAGAGCCGAGCCCAGAGTCGGGCGCGATCTGAGCCTCGAGCCGAGCCAAGAGCAGAGCCGATCCCTGAGCCCAGCCCAAAGCCGAGAGCAGACAAGCCCAGAGCCGAGCCTCGAGCCCAGCCTAGAGCCGAGACCAGAGCCGAGCCCAGAGCCGAGCCTCGAGCCGAGCCCCGAGCCCAGCCGAGCACAGAGCCCAGAGCCGAGCCTCAAGACGAGCCCCGAGACAATCCCCAAGCCCAGCCTAGAGCCGAGGCGAGCCGAGTCCAGAGCCGAACCCAGATCCGAGCCACGAGCCCAGCCTAGAGCCGAGCCGAGTCCAGAGCCGAGCCCAGAGTCGGGCGCGAGCTGAACCTCGAGCCGAGCCCCGAGCCCAGCCGAGCACAGAGCCCAGAGCCGAGCCTCGAGACGAGCCCCGAGACAATCCCCAAGCCCAGCCTAGAGCCGAGGCGAGCCGAGTCCATAGCCGAAACCAGAGCCTTGCGTCGAGCCCAGCCTAGAGCCGAGCCAAGTCCAGAGGCGAGCCCAGAGCCGAGCCTCGAGCCGAGCCCCGAGCCCAGCCGAGCACAGAGTCCAGAGACGAGCCTCGAGACGAGCCGCGAGACAATCCCCAAGCCCAGCCTAGAGCCGAGGCGAGCCGAGTCCAGAGCCGAAGCGAGATCAGACCCCTGAGCCAAGCCTAGAGCCGAGCAGAATCTAGAGCCGAGGTACGAGCGCAGCCTAGAGCCGAGTAGAGAGCCGAGCCCAGAGACGAGCCTCGAGCCGAGCCCCGAGCCCAGCCGAGCACAGAGCCCAGATCCGAGCCTCGAGCCGAGCCCCGAGACAATACCCAAGCCCAGACTAGAGCCGAGGCTAGCCGAGTCCAGAGCCGAAACCAGATCCGAGCCCCGAGCCCAGCCTAGAGCCGAGCCGAGCCCAGAGTATAGCCTAGAGCCGAGCGCAGCGCCGAGCATCGAGCCGAGCCCCGAGCCCAGCCGAGCCCCGAGCCCAGAGCCGAGCGTCGAGACGAGCCCCGAGACAATCCCCAAGCCCAGCCTAGAGCCGAGGCGAGCCTAGTCCAGAGCCGAATCGAGATCTGAGCCCTGAGCCCAGCCTAGAGCCGAGCCGAATACAGAGCCGAGCCCAGAGTCGGGCGCGATCTGAGCCTCGAGCCGCGCCAAGAGCAGAACCGATCCCTGAGCCCAGCCCAAAGCCGAGAGCAGACAAGCCCAGAGCCGAGCCTCGAGCCCAGCCTAGAGCCGAGTCCAGAGCCGAACCCAGATCCGAGCCCCAAGCCCAGCCGAGAGCCGAGCCGAAGCCAGAGCCCAGCCGAGCCCCGAGCCCAGAGCCGAGCCTCGAGACGAGCCCCGAGACAATCCCCAAGCCCAGCTTAGAGCCGAGGCGAGCCGAGTCCAGACCCGAACCCAGATCCGAGCAACGAGCCCAGCCAAGAGCCTAGCCGAGCCCAGAGCCCAGCCCAGAGGCGAGCCCTGAGCCGAGCCTCGAGCCGAGCCCCGAGCCCGGCCGAGCCCAGAGCCCAGAGCCGAGCCTAGAGACGAGCCCCGAGACAATCCCCAAGCCCAGCCTAGAGCCGAGGCGAGCCGAGTCCAGAGCCGAACCCAGATCCGAGCCCCGAGCCCAGCCTAGAGCCGAGCGGAGTCCAGAGCCGAGCCCAGAGTCGGGCGCGATCTGAGCCTCGAGCCGGGCCAAGAGCAGAGCCGATCCCTGAGCCCAGCCGAAAGCCGAGAGCACACAAGCCCAGAGCCGAGCCTCGAGCCCAGCCTAGAGCCGACTCCAGAGCCGAGCCCAGAGCCGAGCCTCGAGCCGAGCCCCGAGCCCAGCCGAGCACAGAGCCCGGAGCCGAGCCTCGAGACGAGCCCCGAGACAATCCCCAAGCCCAGCCTAGAGCCGAGGCGAGCCGAGTCCAGAGCCGAACCCAGATCCGAGCCCCGAGCCCAGCCTAGAGCCGAGCCCTGAGCCGAGCTCCGAGCCGAGCCCCGAGCCCAGCCGAGCACAGAGCCCAGAGCCGAGCCTCGAGACGAGCCCCGAGACAATCCCCAAGCCCAGCCTAGAGCCGAGGCGAGCCGAGTCCATATCCGAACCCAGATCCGAGCCTCGAGCCCACCTTAGAACCGAGTCCAGAGTCGAGCCCAGAGCCGAGCCTCGAGCCGAGCCCCGAGCCCAGCCGAGCACAGAGTCCAGAGCCGAGCCTCGAGACGAGCCGCGAGACAATCCCCAAGCCCAGCCTAGAGCCGAGGCGAGCCGAGTCCAGAGCCGAAGCGAGATCAGACACCTGAGCCCAGCCTAGAGCCGAGCCGAGTCCAGAGCCGAGGTACGAGCGCAGCCCAGAGCCGAGTAGAGAGCCGAGCCCAGAGCCGAGCCTCGAGCCGAGCCCCGAGCCCAGCCGAGCACAGAGCCCAGATCCAAGCATAGAGACGAGCCCCGAGACAATGCCCAAGCCCAGACTAGAGCCGAGGCGAGCCGAGTCCAGAGCCGAACCCAGATCCGAGCCCCGAGCCCGGCCTACAGCCGAGCCGAGCCCAGATTATAGCCTAGAGCCGAGCCCAGCGCCGAGCATCGAGCCGAGCCCCGAGCCCAGCCGAGCACAGAGCCCAGAGCCGAGCCTCGAGACGAGCCCCGAGACAATCCCCAAGCCCAGCCTAGAGCCGAGGCGAGGCGAGACCAGAGCCGAACCGAGATCTGAGCCCCGAGCCCAGCCTAGAGCCGAGCCGAATCCAGAGCCGAGCCCAGAGTCGGGCGCGATCTGAGCCTCGAGCCGAGCCAAGAGCAGAGCCGATCCCTGAGCCCAGCCCAAAGCCGAGAGCAGACAAGCCCAGAGCCGAGCCTCGAGCCCAGCCTAGAGCCGAGTCCAGAGCCGAGCCCAGAGACGGGCCTCGAGCCGAGCCCAGAGCCCAGCCGAGCACAGAGCCCAGAGCCGAGCCTCAAGACGAGCCCCGAGACAATCCCCAAGCCCAGCCTAGAGCCGAGGCGAGCCGAGTCCAGAGCCGAACCGAGATCCGAGCCTCGAGCCCAGCCTAGAACCGAGTCCAGAGCCGAGCCCAGACCCGAGACTCGAGCCTCGAGCCTCGAGCCGAGCCGCGAGCACAGCCGAGCACAGAGCACAGAGCCGAGACTCGAGACGAGCCCCGATACAATCCCCAAGCCCAGCCTAGAGCTGAGGCGAGCCGAGTCCAGAGCCGAACCCAGATCCGAGCCTCGAGCACAGCCTAGAGCCGAGCCGAGTCCATAGACGAGCCTAGAGCCGAGCCCTGAGCTGATCCTCGAGCCGAGCCCCGAGCCCGGCCGAGACCAGAGCCCAGAGCCGAGCCTCGAGACGAGCCCCGAGCACAGCCTAGCACAGAGCCCAGATCCGAGCCTCGAGACGAGCCCCGAGCACAGCCGAGCACAGAGCCCAGAGCCGAGCCTCGAGACGAGCCCCGAGACAATCCCCAAGCCCAGCCTAGAGCCGAGGCGAGCCGAGTCCAGAGCCGAACCCTGATCCGAGCCCCAAGCCCAGCCTAGAGACGAGCCGAGCCCAGAGCCCAGCCTAGAGGAGAGCCCAGAGGCGAGTATCGAGCCGAGCCTCGAGCCGAGACCCGAGCACAGAGCCGAGCCTCGATAAGAGCCCCGAGACAATCCCCAAGCCCAGCCTAGAGCCGAGGCGAGCCGAGTCCAGAGCCGAACCCAGATCCGAGCCCCGAGCCCTGCCTAGAGCCGAGCCGAGCCCGGAGCCCAGCCTAGAGCCGAGCCCTGAGCCGAGCCTCGAGCCGAGCCCCGAGCCCAGCCGAGCACAGAGCCCAGAGCCGAGCCTCGAGACGAGCCCCGAGACAATCCCCAAGCCCAGCCTAGAGCCGAGGCGAGCCGAGTCCAGAGCCGAACCGAGATCCGAGCCTCGAGCCCAGCTTAGAAACGAGTCCAGAGCCGAGCTCAGAGCCGAACGTCGAGTCGAGCCCCCAGCCCAGCCGAGCACAGAACCCAGAGCCGAGCCTCGAGACGAGCCCCGAGACAATCCCCAAGCCCAGCCTAGATCCGAAGCGAGCCGAGTCCAGAGCCGAACCCAGATCCGAGCCCCGAGCCCAGCCGAGAGCCGAGCCGAAGACAGAGCCCAGCCTAGAGCCGAGCCCAGAGCTGAGCCTCGAGCCGAGCCCCGAGCCCAGCCGAGCCCCGAGCCCAGAGCCGAGCCTCGAGACGAGCCCCGAGACAATCCCCAAGCCCAGCTTAGAGCCGAGGCGAGCCGAGTCCAGAGCCGAACCCAGATCCGAGCAACGAGCCCAGCCAAGAGCCGAGCCAAGTCCAGAGCCGAGCCCAGAGCCGAGCCTTGAGACGAGCACCGATACAATCCCCAAGCCCAGCCTAGAGCCGAGCCGAGCCCAGAGCCCAGCCTAGAGGCGAGCCCAGAGCCGAGTATCGAGCCGAGCCTCGAGCCGTGCCCCGAGCCCAGAGCCGAGCCTCAAGACGAGCCCCGAGACAATGCCCAAGCCCAGCCTAGAGCCGAGGCGAGCCGAGTCCAGAGCCGAACCCAGATCCGAGCCCCGAGCCCAGCCTAGAGCCGAGCCGAGTCCAAAGCCGAGCCCAGAGCCGAGCCTCGAGCCGAGCCCCGAGCCCAGCCGAGCACAGAGCCCAGAGCCGAGCCTCGAGACGAGACCCGAGACAATCCCCAAGCCCAGCCTAGAGCCTAGGCGAGCCGAGTCCAGAGCCGAACCGAGATCCGAGCCTCGAGCCCAGCCTAGAACCGAGTCCAGAGCCGAGCCCAGAGCCGAGCCTCGAGCCGAGCCCCGAGCCCAGCCGAGTGTAGAGCCCAGAGCCGAGCCTCGAGACGAGCCCCGAGACAATACCCAAGCCCAGACTATTGCCGAGGTGAGCCGAGTACAGAGCCGAACCCACATCCGAGCCCCGAGCCCATCCTAGAGCCGAGCCAAGTCCAGAGCCGAGCCCAGAGCCGAGCCTCGAGCCGAGCCCCGAGCCCAGCCGAGAACAGATCCCAGATCCGAGCCTCGAGACGAGCCCCGAGAAAATCCCCAAGCCCAGCCTAGAGCCGAGGCGAGCCGAGTCCAGAGCCGAACCCAGATCCGAGCCCCGAGCCCAGCCGAGAGCCGAGCCGAAGCCAGAGCCCAGCCTAGAGCCGAGCCCAGAGCCGAGCCTCGAGCCGAGCCCCGAGCCCAGCCGAGCCCCGAGCCCAGAGCCGAGCCTCGAGACGAGCCCCGAGACAATCCCCAAGCCCAGCCTAGAGCCAGGGCGAGCCGAGTCCAGAGCCGAACCGAGATCCGAGCCCCGAGCCCAGCCTAGAGCCGAGCCGAGCCCGGAGTCGGGCGCGATCTGAGCCTCGAGCCGAGCCAAGAGCAGAGCCGATCCCTGAGCCCAGCCCAAAGCCGAGAGCAGACAAGCCCAGAGCCGAGCCTCGAGCCCAGCCTAGAGCCAAGTCCAGAGCCGAGCCCAAAGCCGAGCCTCGAGCCAAGCCCCGAGCCCAGCCGAGCACAGAGCCCAGAGCCGAGCCTCAAGACGAGCCCCGAGACAATCCCCAAGCCCAGCCTAGATCCGAGGCGAGCCGAGTCCAGAGCCGAAGCGAGATCCGAGCCCCGAGCCCAGCCTAGAGCCGAGCCGAGCCCGGAGCCCAGCCTAGAGCCGAGCCCTGAGCCGAGCCTCGAGCCGAGCCCCGAGCCCAGCCGAGCACAGAGCCCAGAGCCGAGCCTCGAGACGAGACCCGAGACAATCCCCAAGCCCAGCCTAGAGCCGAGGCGAGCCGAGTCCAGAGCCGAACCGAGATCCGAGCCTCGAGCCCAGCTTAGAACCGAGTCCAGAGCCGAGCCCAGAGCCGAGCCTCGAGCCGAGCCCCGAGCCCAGCCGAGCACAGAGCCCAGAGCCGAGCCTCGAGACGAGCCCCGAGACAATCCCCAAGCCCAGCCTAGAGCCGAGGCGAGCCGAGTCCAGAGCCGAACCCAGATCCGAGCGCCGAGCCCAGCCGAGAGCCGAGCCGAAGCCAGAGCCCAGCCTAGAGCCGAGCCCAGAGCCGAGCCTCGAGCCGAGCCCCGAGCCCAGCCGAGCCCCGAGCCCAGAGCCGAGCCTCGAGCCCAGCCTAGAGCCGATCCGAGTCCAGAGCCGAGCCCAGAGCCGAGCCTCGAGCCGAGCCCCGAGCCCATCCGAGCACAGAGCCCAGAGCCGAGCCTCAAGACGAGCCCCGAGACAATCCCCAAGCCCAGCCTAGAGCCGAGGCGAGCCGAGTCCAGAGCCGAACCCAGATCCGAGCCCCGAGCCCAGCCTAGAGCCGAGCCGAGCCCGGAGCCCAGCCTAGAGCCGAGCCCTGAGCCGAGCCTCGAGCCGAGCCCCGAGCCCAGCCGAGCCCCGAGCCCAGAGCCGAGCTTCGAGACGAGCCCCGAAACAATCCCCAAGCCCAGCCTAGAGCCGAGGCGAGCCGAGTCCAGAGCCGAACCCAGATCCGAGCCTCGAGCACAGCCTAGAGCCGAGCCGAGTCCAGAGCCGAGCCTAGAACCGAGCCCTGAGCTGAGCCTCTAGCCGAGCCCCGAGCCCGGCCGAGCCCAGAGCCCAGAGCCGAGCCTCGAGACGAGCCCCGAGCACAGCCTAGCACAGAGCCCAGATCCGAGCCTCGAGACGAGCCCCGAGCACAGCCGAGAACAGAGCTCAGAGCCGAGCCTCGAGACGAGCCCCGAGACAATCCCCAAGACCAGCCTAGAGCCGAGGCGAGCCGCGTCCAGAGCCGAACCCTGATCCGAGCCCGGAGGCCAGCCGAGAGCCGAGCCGAAGCCAGAGCCCAGCCTAGAGCCGAGCCCAGAGCCGAGCCTCGAGCCGAGCCCCGAGCCCAGCCGAGCCCCGAGCCCAGAGCCGAGCCTCGAGCCCAGCCAAGAGCCGATCCGAGTCCAGAGCCGAGCCCTGAGCCGAGCCTCGAGCCGAGCCCCGAGACAATCCCCAAGCCCAGCCTAGAGCCGAGGCGAGCCGAGTCCAGAGCCGAACAGAGAGCCGAGCCTCGAGCCCAGCCTAGAGCCGAGCCGAGTCCAGAGCCGAGCCCTGAGCCGAGCCTCGAGCCGAGCCCCGAGCCCAGCCGAGGCCAGAGCCCGGAGCCGAGCCTCGAGACGAGCCCCGAGACAATCCCCAAGCCCAGCCTAGAGCCGAGGCGAGCCGAGTCCAGAGCCGAACCGAGATCCGAGCTCCGAGCCCAGCCTAGAGCCGAGCCGAGCCCAGAGTCGGGCGCGATCTGAGCCTCGAGGCGAGCCAAGAGCAGAGCCGATCGCTGAGCCCAGCCCAAAGCCGAGAGCAGACAAGCCCAGAGCCGAGCCTCGAGCCCAGCCTAGAGCCGAGTCAAGAGCCGAGCACAAAGCCGAGCCTCGAGCCCAGCTTAGAACCGAGTCCAGAGCCGAGCCCAGAGCCGAGCCTCGAGCCGAGCCCCGAGCCCAGCCGAGCCCCGAGCCCAGAGCCGAGCCTCGAGACGAGCCCCGAGACAATCCCCAAGCACAGCCTAGAGCCGAGGCGAGCCTAGTCCAGAGCTGAACCCAGATCCGAGCCCCGAGCCCAGCCGAGAGCCGAGCCGAAGCCAGAGCCCAGCCTAGAGCCGAGCCAAGAACCGAGCCTCGAGCCGAGCCCGAGCCCAGCCGAGCCCCGAGCCCAGAGCCGAACCTCGAGCCCAGCCTAGAGCCGATCCGAGTCCAGAGCCGAGCCCAGAGTCGAGCCTCGAGCCGAGCCCCGAGCCCAGCCGAGCACAGAGCCCAGAGCCGAGCCTCGAGACGAGCCCCGAAACAATCCTCAAGCCGAGCCTAGAGTCGAGGCGAGCCGAGTCCAGAGCCGAACCCAGATCCGAGCCCCGAGCCCAGCCTAGAGCCGAGCCGAGTCCAGAGCCGAGCCCAGAGTCGGGCGCGAGCTGAGCCTCGAACCTACCCTAGAGCAGAGCAGATCATTGAGCCCAGCCCAAAGCCTAGAGCAGACAATTCCAGAGCCGAGCCTCGAGCCCAGCCTAGAGCCGAGCCCTGAGCCGAGCCTCGAGCCGAGCCCCTAGCCCAGCCGAGCACAGAGCCCAGAGCCGAGCCTCGATACGAGCCCCGAGACAATCCTCAAGCCCAGCTTAGAGCCGAGGCGAGCCGAGTCCAGCGCCGAACCCAGATCCGAGCAACGAGCCCAGCCAAGAGCCGAGCCGAGCCCAGAGCCCAGCCCAGAGGCGAGCCCAGAGCCGAGTATCGATCCGAGCCTCGAGCCGTGCCCCGAGCACAGAGCCGAGCCTCGAGACGAGCCCCGAGACAATCCCCAAGCCCAGTCTAGAGCCGAGGCGAGCCGAGTCCAGGGCCGAACCGAGATCTGAGCCCCGAGCCCAGCCTAGAGCCGAGCCGAGTCCAGAGCCGAGCCCAGAGTCGGGCGCGATCTGAGCCTCGAGCCGAGTCAAGAGCGGAGCCGATCCCTGAGCCCAGCACAAAGCCCAGAGCAGACAAGCCCAGAGCCGAGCCTCGAGCCCAGCCTAGAGCCGAGTAAAGAGCCGAGCCCAGAGCAGAGCCTCGAGCCGAGCCCCGAGCCCAGCTGATCACAGAGCACAGAGCCGAGCCTCGAGACGAGCCCCGAGACAACCCCCAAGACCAGCCTAGAGCCGAGGCGAGCCCAGAGCATAGCCTAGAGCCGAGCCCATCGCCGAGCATCGAGCCGAGCCCCGAGCCCATCCGAGCCCAGAGCCCAGAGCCGATCCTCGAGACGAGCCCCGAGACAATCCCCAAGCCCAGCCTAGAGCCGAGGCGAGCCGAGTCCAGAGCCGAAACGAGATCAGAGCCCCGAGCCCAGCCTAGAGCCGAGCCGAGTCCAGAGCCCAGCCTAGAGGCGAGCCCAGAGGCGAGTATCGAGCCGAGCCTGGAGCCGAGCCCCGAGCCCAGAGCTAGAGCCTCGAGACGAGCCCCGAGACAATCCCCAAGCCCAGCCTAGATCCGAGGCGAGCCGAGTCCAGAGCCGAAGCGAGATCCGAGCCTCGAGCCCAGCCTAGAACCGAGTCCAGAGCCGAGCCCAGAGCCGAGCCTCGAGCCGAGCCCAGAGCCCAGCCGAGTATAGAGCCCAGAGCCGAGCCTCGAGACGAGCCCCGAGACAATCCCCAAGCCCACACTATTGCCGAGGCGAGCCGAGTCCAGAGCCGAACCCAGATCCGAGCCTCGAGCACAGCCTAGAGCCGAGCCGAGTCCAGAGCCGAGCCTAGAGCCGAGCCCTGAGCTGAGCCTCGAGCCGAGCCCCGAGCCCGGCCGAGCCCAGAGCCCAGAGCCGAGCCTCGAGACGAGCCCCGAGCACAGCCTAGCACAGAGCCCAGATCCGAGCCTCGAGACGAGCCCCGAGCACAGCCGAGCACAGAGCCCAGAGCCGAGCCTCGAGACGAGCCCCGAGACAATCCCCAAGCCCAGCTTAGAGCCGAGGCGGGCCGTGTCCAGAGCCGAACCGAGATCCGAGCCCCGAGCCCAGCCTAGAGCCGAGCCGAGTCCAGAGCCGAGCCCAGAGTCGGGCGCGAGCTGAGCCTCGATCCGAGCCAAGAGCAGAGCCGATCCCTGAGCTCAGCCCAAAGCCGAGAGCAGACAAGCCCAGAGCCGAGACTCGAGCCCAGCCTAGAACCTAGGCCAGAGCGGAGCCCAGAGCCGAGCCTCAAGACGCGCCCCGAGACAATCCACAAGCCCAGCCAAGAGCCGAGGCGAGCCGAGTCCAGAGCCGAACCCAGATCCGAGCCCCGAGCCCAGCCTAGAGCCGAGCCGAACCTGGAGCCCAGCTGAGAGCCGAGCCCTGAGCCGAGCCTCGAGCCGAGCCCCGAGCCCAGCCGAGCCCAGAGCCCAGAGCCTAGCCTCGAGAAGAGCCCCGAGACAATCCCCAAGCCCAGTCTAGAGCCGAGGCGAGCCGAGTCCAGAGCCGAACCCAGATCCGAGCCCCGAGCACAGCCTAGAACCGAGCCGAGCCCAGAGCCGAGCCCAGAGGCGAGCCCAGAGCCGAGTATCGATCCGAGCCTCGAGCCGTGCCCCGAGCACAGAGCCGAGCCTCGAGACGAGCCCCGAGACAATCCCCAAGCCCAGCTTAGAGCCGAGGCGAGCCGAGTCCAGAGCCGAACCCAGATCCGAGCAACGAGCCCAGCCAAGAGCCGAGCCGAGCCCAGAGCCAAGCCCAGAGGCGAGCCCAGAGCCGAGTATCGATCCGAGCCTCGAGCCGTGCCCCGATCACAGAGATTAGCCTCGAGACGAGCCCCGATGCAATCCCCAAGCCCAGCCTAGAGCCGAGGCGAGCCGAGTCCAGAGCCGAACCCAGATCCGAGCATCGAGCCAAGCCTAGAGCCGAGCGGAGTCCAGAGCCGAGCCCAGAGTCGGGCGCGATCTGAGCCTCGAGCCGAGCCAAGAGCAGAGCCGATCCCTGAGCCCAGCCCAAAGCCGAGAGCAGACAAGCCCAGAGCCGAGCCTCGAGCCCAGCCTAGAGCCGAGACCAGAGCCGAGCCCAGAGCCGAGCCTCGAGTCGAGCCCCGAGCCCAGGCGAGTACAGAGCCCGGAGCCGAGCCTCGAGACGAGCCCCGAGACAATCCCCAAGCCCAGCCTAGCCCGAGGCGAGCCGAGTCCAGAGCCGAACCCAGATCCGAGCCCCGAGCCCAGCCTAGAGCCGAGCCGATCCCGGAGCCCGGCCTAGAGCCGAGCCCTGAGCCGAGCCCCGAGCCGAGCCCCGAGCCCAGCCTAGAGCCGAGCCGAACCTGGAGCCCAGCTGAGAGCCGAGCCCTGAGCCGAGCCTCGAGCCGAGCCCCGAGCCCAGCCGAGCCCAGAGCCCAGAGCCGAGCCTCGAGACGAGCCCCGAGACAATCCCCAAGCCCAGCTTAGAGCCGAGGCGAGCCGAGTCCAGAGCCGAACCCAGATCCGAGCAACGAGCCCAGCCAAGAGCCGAGCCGAGCCCAGAGCCCAGCCCAGAGGCGAGCCCAGAGCCGAGTATCGATCCGAGCCTCGAGCCGTGCCCCGATCACAGAGATTAGCCTCGAGACGAGCCCCGATGCAATCCCCAAGCCCAGCCTAGAGCCGAGGCGAGCCGAGTCCAGACCCGAACCCAGATCCGAGCCCCGAGCCCAGCCTAGAACCGAGCCGAGCCCAGAGCCGAGCCCAGAGGCGAGCCCAGAGGCGAGTATCGAGCCGAGCCTGGAGCCGAGCCCCGAGCCCAGAGCCGAGCCTCGAGACGAGCCCCGAGACCAGCCGAGCACAGAGCCCAGAGCCGAGCCTCGAGTACAGCCTAGAGCCGAGCCGTGTCCAGAGCCGAGCCTAGAGCCGAGCCCTGAGCTGAGCCTCGAGCCGAGCCCCAGCCCGGCCGAGCCCAGAGCCCAGAGCCGAGCCTCGAGACGAGCCCCGAGAACAGCCTAGCACAGAGCCCAGATCCGCGCCTCGAGCCGAGCCCCGAGACCAGCCGAGCACAGAGCCCAGAGCCGAGCCTCGAGACCAGCCTCGAGCCGTGCCCCGAGCACAGAGCCGAGCCCCGAGACGAGCCCCTATGCAATCCCCAAGCCCAGCCTAGAGCCGAGGCGAGCCGAGTCCAGAGCCGAACCGAGATCTGAGCCCCGAGCCCAGCCTGGAGCCGAGCCGAGTCCAGAGCCGAGCCCAGAGTCGGGCGCGATCTGAGCCTCGAGCCGAGCCAAGAGCAGAGCCGATCCCTGAGCCCAGCCCAAAGCCGAGAGCAGACAAGCCCAGAGCCGAGCCTCGAGCCCAGCCTAGAGCCGAGACCAGAGCCGAGCCCAGAGCCGAGCCTCGAGCCGAGCCCCGAGCCCAGCCGAGCACAGAGCCCAGAGCCGAGCCTCGAGACGAGACCCGAGACAATCCCCAAGCCCAGCCTAGAGCCGAGGAGAGCCGAGTCCAGAGCCGAACCCAGATCCGAGCCCCGAGCCCAGCCTAGAGCCGAGCCGAGTCCAGAGCCGAGCCCAGAGTCGGGTGCGAGCTGAACCTCGAGCCGAGCCCCGAGCCCAGCCGAGCACAGAGCCCAGAGCCGAGCCTCGAGACGAGCCCCGAGACAATCCCCAAGCCCAGCCTAGAGCCGAGGCGAGCCGAGTCCATAGCCGAAACCAGAGCCTTGCGTCGAGCCCAGCCTAGAGCCGAGCCAAGTCCAGAGGCGAGCCCAGAGCCGAGCCTCGAGCCGAGCCCCGAGCCCAGCCGAGCACAGAGTCCAGAGACGAGCCTCGAGACGAGCCGCGAGACAATCCCCAAGCCCAGCCTAGAGCCGAGGCGAGCCGAGTCCAGAGCCGAAGCGAGATCAGACCCCTGAGCCCAGCCTAGAGCCGAGCCGAATCTAGAGCCGAGGTACGAGCGCAGCCTAGAGCCGAGTAGAGAGCCGAGCCCAGAGCCGAGCCCCGAGCACAGAGCCGAGCCTCGAGAAGAGCCCCGAGACAATCCCCAAGCCCAGCCTAGAGCCGAGGCGAGCCGAGTCCAGAGCCGAACCCAGATCCGAGCCCCGAGCCCTGCCTAGAGCCGAGCCGAGCCCGGAGCCCAGCCTAGAGCCGAGCCCTGAGCCGAGCCTCGAGCCGAGCCCCGAGCCCAGCCGAGCACAGAGCCCAGAGCCGAGCCTCGAGACGAGCCCCGAGACAATCCCCAAGCCCAGCCTAGAGCCGAGGCGAGCCGAGTCCAGAGCCGAACCGAGATCCGAGCCTCGAGCCCAGCTTAGAAACGAGTCCAGAGCCGAGCTCGAGTCGAGCCCCCAGACCAGCCGAGCACAGAACCCAGAGCCGAGCCTCGAGACGAGCCCCGAAACAATCCCCAAGCCCAGCCTAGAGCCTAGGCGAGCCGAGTCCAGAGCCGAACCGAGATCCGAGCCTCGAGACCAGCCTAGAACCGAGTCCAGAGCCGAGCCTCGAGCCGAGCCCCGAGCCCAGCCGAGTATAGAGCCCAGAGCCGAGCCTATAGACGAGTCCCGAGACAATCCCCAAGCCCAGACTATTGCCGAGGTGAGCCGAGTCCAGAGCCGAACCCACATCTGAGCCCCGAGCCCATCCTAGAGCCGAGCTAAGTCCAGAGCCGAGCCCAGAGCCGAGCCTCGAGCCGAGCCCCGAGCCCAGCCGAGAACAGATCCCAGATCCGAGCCTCGGAACGAGCCCCGAGACAATCCCCAAGCCCAGCCTAGAGCCGAGGCGAGCCGAGTCCAGAGCCGAACCCAGATCCGAGCCCCGAGCCCAGCCTAGAGCCGAGCCGAGCCCAGAGTATAGCCTAGAGCCGAGCCCAGCGGCGAGCCTCGAGCCGAGCCCCGAGCCCAGCCGAGCCCAGAGCCCAGATACGAGCCTCGAGACGAGCCCCATGAACAGCCTAGCAGAGAGCCCAGATCCGAGCCTCGAGCCGAGCCCCGAGCCCAGCCGAGCACAGAGCCCAGAGCCGAGCCTCGAGACGAGCCCCGAGACAATCCCCAAGCCCATTCTAGAGCCGAGGCGAGCCGAGTCCAGAGCCGAACCCAGATCCGAGCCCCGAGCCCAGCCTAGAGCCGAGCCGAGTCCAGAGCCGAGCCCTGAGCCGAGCCTCGAGCCGAGCCCCGAGCCCAGCCGAGCACATAGCCCAGAGCGGAGCCTCGAGACGAACCCCGAGACAATCCCCAAGCCCACCTTAGAGCAGAGCCGAGCCGAGTCCAGAGGCGAGCCCAGAGCCGAGCCTCGAGCCGAACTCGAGCCCAGCCGAGCACAGATCCCAGATCCGAGCCTCGAGACGAGCCCCGAGACAATCCCCAAGCCCATTCTAGAGCCGAGGCGAGCCGAGTCCAGAGCCGAACAGAGAGCCGAGCCTCGAGCCCAGCCTAGAGCCGAGCCGAGTCCAGAGCCGAGCCCAGAGCCGAGCCTCGAGACGATCCCCGAGACAATCCCCAAGCCCAGCTTAGAGCCGAGGCGAGCCGAGTCCAGAGCCGAACACAGATCCGAGCAACGAGCCCAGCCAAGAGCCTAGCCGAGCCCAGAGCCCAGCCCAGAGGCGAGCCCAGAGCCGAGTATCGATCCGATCCTCGAGCCGTGCCCCGAGCACAGAGCCGAGCCTCGATACGAGCCCCGAGACAATCCCCAAGCCCAGCCTAGAGCCGAGGCGAGCAGAGTCCAGAGCCGAACCCAGATCCGAGCCTCGAGCACAGCCTAGAGCTGAGCCGAGTCCAGAGCCGAGCTTAGAGCCGAGCCCTGAGCCGAGCCTCGAGCCGAGCCCCGAGCCCGGCCGAGCCCAGAGCCCAGAGCCGAGCCTCGAGACGAGCCCCGAGACAATCCCCAAGTCTACCCTAGAGCCGAGGCGAGCCGAGTCCAGAGCCGAACCCAGATCCGAGCCCCGAGCCCAGCCTAGAGCCGAGCGGAGTCCAGAGCCGAGCCCAGAGTCGGGCGCGATCTGAGCCCGGAGCCGGGCCAAGAGCAGAGCCGATCCCTGAGCCCAGCCCAAAGCCGAGAGAAGACAAGCCCAGAGCCGAGCCTCGAGCCCAGCCTAGAGCCGAGTCCAGAGCCGAGCCCAGAGCCGAGCCTCGAGCCGAGCCCCGAGCCCAGCCGAGCACAGAGCCCGGAGCCGTGCCTCGAGACGAGCCCCGAGACAATCCCCAAGCCCAGCCTAGAGCCGAGGCGAGCCGAGTCCAGAGCCGAACCCAGATCCGAGCCCCGAGCCCAGCGTAGAGCCGAGCCCTGTGCCGAGCTCCGAGCCGAGCCCCGAGCCCAGCCGAGCACAGAGCCCGGAGCCGTGCCTCGAGACGAGCCCCGAGACAATCCCCAAGCCCAGCCTAGAGCCGAGGCGAGCCGAGTCCAGAGCCGAACCCAGATCCGAGCCCCGAGCCCAGCGTAGAGCCGAGCCCTGTGCCGAGCTCCGAGCCGAGCCCCGAGCCCAGCCGAGCACAGAGCCCAGAGCCGAGCCTCGAGACGAGCCCCGAGACAATCCCCAAGCCCAGCCTAGAGCCGAGGCGAGCCGAGTCCATAGCCGAACCCAGATCCGAGCCTCGAGCCCAGCTTAGAACCGAGTCCAGAGTCGAGCCCAGAGCCGAGCCTTGAGCCGAGCCCCGAGCCCAGCCGAGCACAGAGCCCAGAGCCGAGCCTCGAGACGAGCCGCGAGACAATCCCCAAGCCCAGCCTAGAGCCGAGGCGAGCCGAGTCCAGAGCCGAAGCGAGATCAGACACCTGAGCCCAGCCTAGAGCCGAGCCGAGTCCAGAGCCGAGGTACGAGCGCAGCCTAGAGCCGTGTAGAGAGCCGAGCCCAGAGCCGAGCCTCGAGCCGAGCCCCGGGCCCAGCCGAGCACAGAGCCCAGATCCAAGCATCGAGACGAGCCCCGAGACAATGCCCAAGCCCAGACTAGAGCCGAGGCGAGCCGAGTCCAGAGCCGAACCCAGATCCGAGCCCCGAGCCCGGCCTACATCCGAGCCGAGCCCAGAGTATAGCCTAGAGCCGAGCCCAGCGCCGAGCATCGAGCCGAGCCCCGAGCCCAGCCGAGCACAGAGCCCAGAGCCGAGCCTTGAGACGAGCCCCGAGACAATCCCCAAGCCCAGACAAAGTCGAGGCGAGCCGAGCCCCGAGCCCATCCGAGCCCAGAGCCCAGAGCCGAGCCTCGAGACGAGCCCCGAGACAATCCCCAAGCCCAGCCTAGAGCCGAGGCGAGGCGAGACCAGAGCCGAACCGAGATCAGAGCCCCGAGCCCAGCCTAGAGCCGAGCCGAATCCAGAGCCGAGCCCAGAGTCGGGCGCGATCTGAGCCTCGAGCCGAGCCAAGAGCAGAGCCGATCCCTAAGCCCAGCCCAAAGCCGAGAGCAGACAAGCCCAGAGCCGAGCCTCGAGCCCAGCCTAGAGCCGAGTCCAGAGCCGAGCCCAGAGCCGGGCCTCGAGCCGAGCCCAGAGACCAGCCGAGCACAGAGCCCAGAGCCGAGCCTCAAGACGAGCCCCGAGACAATCCCCAAGCCCAGCCTAGAGCCGAGGCGAGCCGAGTCCAGAGCCGAACCGAGATCCGAGCCTCGAGCCCAGCCTAGAACCGAGTCCAGAGCCGAGCCCAGAGCCGAGCCTCGAGCCGAGCCCCGAGCCCAGCCGAGTATAGAGCCCAGAGCCGAGCCTCGAGACGAGCCCCGAGACAATCCCCAAGCCCAGACTATTGCCGAGGCGAGCCGAGTCCAGAGCCGAACCCACATCCGAGCCCCGAGCCCATCCTAGAGCCTAGCCAAGTCCAGAGCCGAGCCCAGACCCGAGACTCGAGCCTCGAGCCTCGAGCCGAGCCGCGAGCATAGCCGAGCACAGAGCACAGAGCCGAGACTCGAGACGAGCCCCGATACAATCCCCAAGCCCAGCCTAGAGCTGAGGCGAGCCGAGTCCAGAGCCGAACCCAGATCCGAGCCCCGAGCCCAGCCTAGAGCCGAGCCGAGCCCGGAGCCCAGCCTAGAGCCGAGCCCTGAGCCGAGCCTCGAGCCGAGCCCCGAGCCCAGCCGAGCACAGAGCCCAGAGCCGAGCCTCGAGACGAGCCCCGAAACAATCCCCAAGCCCAGACTAGAGCCGAGGCGAGCCGAGTCCAGAGCCGAACCCAGATCCGAGCCTAGAGCACAGCGTAGAGCCGAGCCGAGTCCAGAGCCAAGCCAAGAGCCGAGCCCTGAGCAGAGCCTCGAGCCGAGCCCCGAGCCCGGCCGAGCCCAGAGCCCAGAGCCGAGCCTCGAGACGAGCACCGAGCACAGCCTAGCACAGAGCCCAGATCCGAGCCTCGAGACGAGCCCCGAGCACAGCCGAGCACAGAGCCCAGAGCCGAGCCTCGAGACGAGCCCGAGACAATCCCCAAGCCCAGCCTAGAGCCGAGGCGAGCCGAGTCCAGAGCCGAACCCTGATCCGAGCCCCAAGCCCAGCCTAGAGACGAGCCGAGCCCAGAGCCCAGCCTAGAGGAGAGCCCAGAGGCGAGTATCGAGCCGAGCCTCGAGCCGAGCCCCGAGCCCAGAGCCGAGCCTCGAGAAGAGCCCCGAGACAATCCCCAAGCCCAGCCTAGAGCCGAGGCGAGCCGAGTCCAGAGCCGAACCCAGATCCGAGCCCCGAGCCCAGCCGAGAGCCGAGCCGAAGCCAGAGCCCAGCCTAGAGCCGAGCCCAGAACCGAGCCTCGAGCCGAGCCCGAGCCCAGCCGAGCCCCGAGCCCAGAGCCGAACCTCGAGCCCAGCCTAGAGCCGATCCGAGTCCAGAGCCGAGCCCAGAGCCGAGCCTCGAGCCGAGCCCCGAGCCCAGCCGAGCACAGAGCCCAGAGCCGAGCCTCGAGACGAGCCCCGAAACAATCCTCAAGCCGAGCCTAGAGTCGAGGCGAGCCGAGTCCAGAGCCGAACCCAGATCCGAGCCCCGAGCCCAGCCTAGACCCGAGCCGAGTCCAGAGCCGAGCCCAGAGTCGGGCGCGAGCTGAGCCTCGAACCTACCCTAGAGCAGAGCCGATCATTGAGCCCAGCCCAAAGCCTAGAGCAGACAATTCCAGAGCCGAGCCTCGAGCCCAGCCTAGAGCCGAGCCGAGCCCGGAGCCCAGCCTAGAGCAGAGCCCTGAGCCTAGCCTCGAGCCGAGCCCCGAGCCCAGCCGAGCACAGAGCCCAGAGCCGAGCCTCGATACGAGCCCCGAGACAATCCTCAAGCCCAGCTTAGAGCCGAGGCGAGCCGAGTCCAGCGCCGAACCTAGATCCGAGCAACGAGCCCAGCCAAGAGCCGAGCCGAGCCCAGAGCCCAGCCCAGAGGCGAGCCCAGAGCCGAGTATCGATCCGAGCCTCGAGCCGTGCCCCGAGCACAGAGCCGAGCCTCGAGACGAGCCCCGAGACAATCCCCAAGCCCAGCCTAGAGCCGAGGCAAGCCGAGTCCAGGGCCGAACCGAGATCTGAGCCCCGAGCCCAGCCTAGAGCCGAGCCGAGTCCAGAGCCGAGCCCAGAGTCGGGCGCGATCTGAGCCTCGAGCCGAGCCAAGAGTGGAGCCGATCCCTGAGCCCAGCACAAAGCCGAGAGCAGACAAGCCCAGAGCCGAGCCTCGAGCCCAGCCTAGAGCCGAGTAAAGAGCCGAGCCCAGAGCAGAGCCTCGAGCCGAGCCCCGAGCCCAGCTGATCACAGAGCACAGAGCCGAGCCTCGAGACGAGCCCCGAGACAACCCCCAAGACCAGCCTAGAGCCGAGGCGAGCCCAGAGCATAGCCTAGAGCCGAGCCCATCGCCGAGCATCGAGCCGAGCCCCGAGCCCAGCCGAGCCCAGAGCCCAGAGCCGAGCCTCGAGACGAGCCCCGAGACAATCCCCAAGCCCAGCCTAGAGCCGAGGCGAGCCGAGTCCAGAGCCGAAACGAGATCAGAGCCCCGAGCCCAGCCTAGAGCCGAGCCGAGTCCAGAGCCCAGCCTAGAGGCGAGCCCAGAGGCGAGTATCGAGCCGAGCCTGGAGCCGAGCCCCGAGCCCAGAGCTAGAGCCTCGAGACGAGCCCCGAGACAATCCCCAAGCCCAGCCTAGAGCCGAGGCGAGCCGAGTCCAGAGCCGAACCCAGATCCGAGCCCCGAGCCCAGCCTAGAGCCGAGCCGAGTCCAGAGCCGAGCCCAGAGCAGAGCCTCGAGTCGAGCCCCGAGCCCAGCCGAGCAACAGAGCCCAGAGCCGAGCCTCGAGACGAGACCCGAGACAATCCCCAAGCCCAGCCTAGAGCCGAGGCGAGCCGAGTCCAGAGCCGAACCGAGATCCGAGCCTCGAGCCCAGCCTAGAACCGAGTCCAGAGCCGAGCCCAGAGCCGAGCCTCGAGCCGAGCCCCGAGCACAGCCGAGTATAGAGCCCAGAGCCGAGCCTCGAGACGAGCCCCGAGACAATCCCCAAGCCCAGACTATTGCCGAGGCGAGCCGAGTCCAGAGCCGAACCCACATCCGAGCCCCGAGCCCATCCTAGAGCCGAGCCAAGTCCAGAGCCGAGCCCAGACCCGAGACTCGAGCCTCGAGCCTCGAGCCGAGCCGCGAGCCCAGCCGAGCACAGAGCCCAGAGCCGAGCCTCGAGACGAGCCCCGAAAAAATCCCCAAGCCCAGCCTAGAGCCGAGGCGAGCCGAGTCCAGAGCCGAACCCAGATCCGAGCCTCGAGCACAGCCTAGAGCCGAGCCGAGTCCAGAGCCGAGCCTAGAGCCGAGCCCTGAGCTGAGCCTCGAGCCGAGCCCCGAGCCCGGCCGAGCCCAGAGTCCAGAGCTGAGACTCGAGACGAGCCCCCAGCACAGCCTAGCACAGAGCCCAGATCCGAGCCTCGAGACGAGCCCCGAGCACAGCCGAGCACAGAGCCCAGAGCCGAGCCTCGAGACGAGCCCCGAGACAATCCCCAAGGCCAGCCTAGAGCCGAGGCGGGCCGTGTCCAGAGCCGAACCGAGATCCGAGCCCCGAGCCCAGCCTAGAGCCGAGCCGAGTCCAGAGCCGAGCCCAGAGTCCGGCGCGAGCTGAGCCTCGATTCGAGCCAAGAGCAGAGCCGATCCCTGAGCTCAGCCCAAAGCTGAGAGCAGACAAGCCCAGAGCCGAGACTCGAGCCCAGCCTAGAACCTAGGCCAGAGCGGAGCCCAGAGCCGAGCCTCAAGACGCGCCCCGAGACAATCCACAAGCCCAGCCAAGAGCCGAGGCGAGCCGAGTCCAGAGCCGAACCCAGATCCGAGCCCCGAGCCCAGCCTAGAGCCGAGCCGAACCTGGAGCCCAGCTGAGAGCCGAGCCCTGAGCCGAGCCTCGAGCCGAGCCCCGAGCCCAGCCGAGCCCAGAGCCCAGAGCCGAGCCTCGAGACGAGCCCCGAGACAATCCCCAAGCCCAGTCTAGAGCCGAGGCGAGCCGAGTCCAGACCCGAACCCAGATCCGAGCCCCGAGCCCAGCCTAGAACCGAGCCGAGCCCAGAGCCGAGCCCAGAGGCGAGCCCAGAGCCGAGTATCGATCCGAGCCTCGAGCCGTGCCCCGAGCACAGAGCCGAGCCTCGAGACGAGCCCCGAGACAATCCCCAAGCCCAGCTTAGAGCCGAGGCGAGCCGAGTCCAGAGCCGAAACCAGATCCGAGCAACGAGCCCAGCCAAGAGCCGAGCCGAGCCCAGAGCCCAGCCCAGAGGCGAGCCCAGAGCCGAGTATCGATCCGAGCCTCGAGCCGTGCCCCGATCACAGAGATTAGCCTCGAGACGAGCCCCGATGCAATCCCCAAGCCCAGCCTAGAGCCGAGGCGAGCCGAGTCCAGAGCCGAACCCAGATCCGAGCATCGAGCCCAGCCTAGAGCCGAGCGGAGTCCAGAGCCGAGCCCAGATTCGGGCGCGATCTGAGCCTCGAGCCGGGCCAAGAGCAGAGCCGATCCCTGAGCCCAGCCCAAAGCCGGGAGCAGACAAGCCCAGAGCCGAGCCTCGAGCCCAGCCTAGAGCCGAGTCCAGAGCCGAGCCCAGAGCCGAGCCTCGAGCCGAGCCCCGAGCCCAGGCGAGTACAGAGCCCGGACCCGAGCCTCGAGACGAGCCCCGAGACAATCCCCAAGCCCAGCCTAGAGCCGAGGCGAGCCGAGTCCAGAGCCGAACCCAGATCCGAGCCCCGAGCCCAGCCTAGAGCCGAGCCGAGCCCGGAGCCCGGCCTAGAGCCGAGCCCTGAGCCGAGCCCCGAGCCGAGCCCCGAGCCCAGCCGAGCACAGAGCCCAGAGCCGAGCCTCGAGACAAGCCGCGAGACAATCCCCAAGCCCAGCCTAGAGCCGAGGCGAGCCGAGTCCAGAGCCGAAGCGAGATCAGACCCCTGAGCCCAGCCTAGAGCCGAGCCGAGTCCAGAGCCGAGGTACGAGCGCAGCCTAGAGCCGAGTAGAGAGCCGAGCCCAGAGCCGAGCCTCGAGCCGAACCCCGAGCCCAGCCGAGCACAGAGCCCAGATCCGAGCATCGAGACGAGCCCCGAGACAATGCCCAAGCCCAGACTAGAGCCGAGGCGAGCCGAGTCCAGAGCCGAACCCAGATCCGAGCCCCGAGCCCGGCCTACAGCCGAGCCGAGCCCAGAGTATAGCCTAGAGCCGAGCCCAGCGCCGAGCATCGAGCCGAGCCCCGAGCCCAGCCGAGCACAGAGCCCAGAGCCGAGCCTTGAGACGAGCCCCGAGACAATCCCCAAGCCCAGACTAGAGCCGAGGCGAGCCGAGCCCCGAGCCCAGCCGAGCCCCGAGCCCAGAGCCGAGCCTCGAGACGAGCCCCGAGACAATCCCCAAGCCCAGCCTAGAGCCGAGGCGAGCCGAGACCAGAGCCGAACCGAGATCTGAGCCCCGAGCCCAGCCTAGAGCCGAGCCGAATCCAGAGCCGAGCCCAGAGTCGGGCGCGATCTGAGCCTCGAGCCGAGCCAAGAGCAGAGCCGATCCCTGAGCCCAGCCCAAAGCCAAGAGCAGACAAGCCCAGAGCCGAGCCTCGAGCCCAGCCTAGAGCCGAGTCCAGAGCCGAGCCCAGAGCCGGGCCTCGAGCCGAGCCCAGAGCCCAGCCGAGCACAGAGCCCAGAGCCCAGCCGAGCACAGAGCCCAGAGCCGAGCCTCAAGACGAGCCCCGAGACAATTCCCAAGCCCAGCCTAGAGCCGAGGCGAGCCGAGTCCAGAGCCGAACCCAGATCCGAGCCCCGAGCCGAGCCCCGAGCCCAGCCGAGCACAGAGCCCAGAGCCGAGCCTCGAGACGAGCCCCGAGACCAGCCGAGCACAGAGCCCAGAGCCGAGCCTCGAGCACAGCCTAGAGTCGAGCCGTGTCCAGAGCCGAGCCTAGAGCCGAGCCCTGAGCTGAGCCTCGAGCCGAGCCCCAGCCCGGCCGAGCCCAGAGCCCAGAGCCGAGCCTCGAGACGAGCCCCGAGAACAGCCTAGCACAGAGCCCAGATCCGCGCCTCGAGCCGAGCCCCGAGACCAGCCGAGCACAGAGCCCAGAGCCGAGCCTCGAGACCAGCCTAGAGCCGTGCCCCGAGCACAGAGCCGAGCCTCGAGACGAGCCCCGATGCAATCCCCAAGCCCAGCCTAGAGCCGAGGCGAGCCGAGTCCACAGCCGAACCGAGATCTGAGCCCCGAGCCCAGCCTGGAGCCGAGCCGAGTCCAGAGCCGAGCCCAGAGTCGGGCGCGATCTGAGCCTCGAGCCGAGCCAAGAGCAGAGCCAAACCCTGAGCCCAGCCCAAAGCCGAGAGCAGACAAGCCCAGAGCCGAGCCTCGAGCCCAGCCTAGAGCCGAGACCAGAGCCGAGCCCAGAGCCGAGCCTCGAGCCGAGCCCCGAGCCCAGCCGAGCACAGAGCCCAGAGCCGAGCCTCAAGACGAGCCCCGAGAAAATCCCCAAGCCCAGCCTAGAGCCGAGGAGAGCCGAGTCCAGAGCCGAACCCAGATCCGAGCCCCGAGCCCAGCCTAGAGCCGAGCCGAGTCCAGAGCCGAGCCCAGAGTCGGGCGCGAGCTGAACCTCGAGCCGAGCCCCGAGCCCAGCCGAGCACAGAGCCCAGAGCCGAGCCTCGAGACGAGCCCCGAGACAATCCCCAAGCCCAGCCTAGAGCCGAGGCGAGCCGAGTCCATAGCCGAAACCAGAGCCTTGCGTCGAGCCCAGCCTAGAGCCGAGCCAAGTCCAGAGGCGAGCCCAGAGCCGAGCCTCGAGCCGAGCCCCGAGCCCAGCCGAGCACAGAGTCCAGAGACGAGCCTCGAGACGAGCCGCGAGACAATCCCCAAGCCCAGCCTAGAGCCGAGGCGAGCCGAGTCCAGTGCCGAAGCGAGATCAGACCCCTGAGCCCAGCCTAGAGCCGAGCCGAATCTAGAGCCGAGGTACGAGCGCAGTCTAGAGCCGAGTAGAGAGCCGAGCCCAGAGCCGAGCGTCGAGCCGAGCCCCGAGCCCAGCCGAGCACAGAGCCCAGATCCGAGCCTCGAGACGAGCCCCGAGACAATACCCAAGCCCAGACTAGAGCCGAGGCTAGCCGAGTCCAGAGCCGAACCCAGATCCGAGCCCCGAGCCCAGCCTAGAGCCGAGCCGAGCCCAGAGTATAGCCTAGAGCCGAGCCCAGCGCCGAGCATCGAGCCGAGCCCCGAGACCAGCCGAGCACAGAGCCCAGAGCCGAGCGTCGAGACGAGCCCCGAGACAATCCCCAAGCCCAGCCTAGAGCCGAGGCGAGCCGAGTCCAGAGCCGAACCCAGATCCGAGCCCCGAGCCCAGCCTAGAGCCGAGCCGAGCCCGGAGCCCGGCCTAGAGCCGAGCCCTGAGCCGAGCCCCGAGCCGAGCCCCGAGCCCAGCCGAGCACAGAGCCCAGAGCCGAGCCTCGAGACAAGCCGCGAGACAATCCCCAAGCCCAGCCTAGAGCCGAGGCGAGCCGAGTCCAGAGCCGAAGCGAGATCAGACCCCTGAGCCCAGCCTAGAGCCGAGCCGAGTCCAGAGCCGAGGTACGAGCGCAGCCTAGAGCCGAGTAGAGAGCCGAGCCCAGAGCCGAGCCTCGAGCCGAACCCCGAGCCCAGCCGAGCACAGAGCCCAGATCCGAGCATCGAGACGAGCCCCGAGACAATGCCCAAGCCCAGACTAGAGCCGAGGCGAGCCGAGTCCAGAGCCGAACCCAGATCCGAGCCCCGAGCCCGGCCTACAGCCGAGCCGAGCCCAGAGTATAGCCTAGAGCCGAGCCCAGCGCCGAGCATCGAGCCGAGCCCCGAGCCCAGCCGAGCACAGAGCCCAGAGCCGAGCCTTGAGACGAGCCCCGAGACAATCCCCAAGCCCAGACTAGAGCCGAGGCGAGCCGAGCCCCGAGCCCAGCCGAGCCCCGAGCCCAGAGCCGAGCCTCGAGACGAGCCCCGAGACAATCCCCAAGCCCAGCCTAGAGCCGAGGCGAGCCGAGACCAGAGCCGAACCGAGATCTGAGCCCCGAGCCCAGCCTAGAGCCGAGCCGAATCCAGAGCCGAGCCCAGAGTCGGGCGCGATCTGAGCCTCGAGCCGAGCCAAGAGCAGAGCCGATCCCTGAGCCCAGCCCAAAGCCAAGAGCAGACAAGCCCAGAGCCGAGCCTCGAGCCCAGCCTAGAGCCGAGTCCAGAGCCGAGCCCAGAGCCGGGCCTCGAGCCGAGCCCAGAGCCCAGCCGAGCACAGAGCCCAGAGCCCAGCCGAGCACAGAGCCCAGAGCCGAGCCTCAAGACGAGCCCCGAGACAATTCCCAAGCCCAGCCTAGAGCCGAGGCGAGCCGAGTCCAGAGCCGAACCCAGATCCGAGCCCCGAGCCGAGCCCCGAGCCCAGCCGAGCACAGAGCCCAGAGCCGAGCCTCGAGACGAGCCCCGAGACCAGCCGAGCACAGAGCCCAGAGCCGAGCCTCGAGCACAGCCTAGAGTCGAGCCGTGTCCAGAGCCGAGCCTAGAGCCGAGCCCTGAGCTGAGCCTCGAGCCGAGCCCCAGCCCGGCCGAGCCCAGAGCCCAGAGCCGAGCCTCGAGACGAGCCCCGAGAACAGCCTAGCACAGAGCCCAGATCCGCGCCTCGAGCCGAGCCCCGAGACCAGCCGAGCACAGAGCCCAGAGCCGAGCCTCGAGACCAGCCTAGAGCCGTGCCCCGAGCACAGAGCCGAGCCTCGAGACGAGCCCCGATGCAATCCCCAAGCCCAGCCTAGAGCCGAGGCGAGCCGAGTCCACAGCCGAACCGAGATCTGAGCCCCGAGCCCAGCCTGGAGCCGAGCCGAGTCCAGAGCCGAGCCCAGAGTCGGGCGCGATCTGAGCCTCGAGCCGAGCCAAGAGCAGAGCCAAACCCTGAGCCCAGCCCAAAGCCGAGAGCAGACAAGCCCAGAGCCGAGCCTCGAGCCCAGCCTAGAGCCGAGACCAGAGCCGAGCCCAGAGCCGAGCCTCGAGCCGAGCCCCGAGCCCAGCCGAGCACAGAGCCCAGAGCCGAGCCTCAAGACGAGCCCCGAGAAAATCCCCAAGCCCAGCCTAGAGCCGAGGAGAGCCGAGTCCAGAGCCGAACCCAGATCCGAGCCCCGAGCCCAGCCTAGAGCCGAGCCGAGTCCAGAGCCGAGCCCAGAGTCGGGCGCGAGCTGAACCTCGAGCCGAGCCCCGAGCCCAGCCGAGCACAGAGCCCAGAGCCGAGCCTCGAGACGAGCCCCGAGACAATCCCCAAGCCCAGCCTAGAGCCGAGGCGAGCCGAGTCCATAGCCGAAACCAGAGCCTTGCGTCGAGCCCAGCCTAGAGCCGAGCCAAGTCCAGAGGCGAGCCCAGAGCCGAGCCTCGAGCCGAGCCCCGAGCCCAGCCGAGCACAGAGTCCAGAGACGAGCCTCGAGACGAGCCGCGAGACAATCCCCAAGCCCAGCCTAGAGCCGAGGCGAGCCGAGTCCAGTGCCGAAGCGAGATCAGACCCCTGAGCCCAGCCTAGAGCCGAGCCGAATCTAGAGCCGAGGTACGAGCGCAGTCTAGAGCCGAGTAGAGAGCCGAGCCCAGAGCCGAGCGTCGAGCCGAGCCCCGAGCCCAGCCGAGCACAGAGCCCAGATCCGAGCCTCGAGACGAGCCCCGAGACAATACCCAAGCCCAGACTAGAGCCGAGGCTAGCCGAGTCCAGAGCCGAACCCAGATCCGAGCCCCGAGCCCAGCCTAGAGCCGAGCCGAGCCCAGAGTATAGCCTAGAGCCGAGCCCAGCGCCGAGCATCGAGCCGAGCCCCGAGACCAGCCGAGCACAGAGCCCAGAGCCGAGCGTCGAGACGAGCCCCGAGACAATCCCCAAGCCCAGCCTAGAGCCGAGGCGAGCCGAGTCCAGAGCCGAACCCAGATCCGAGCCCCGAGCCCAGCCTAGAGCCGAGCCGAGCCCGGAGCCCGGCCTAGAGCCGAGCCCTGAGCCGAGCCCCGAGCCGAGCCCCGAGCCCAGCCGAGCACAGAGCCCAGAGCCGAGCCTCGAGACAAGCCGCGAGACAATCCCCAAGCCCAGCCTAGAGCCGAGGCGAGCCGAGTCCAGAGCCGAAGCGAGATCAGACCCCTGAGCCCAGCCTAGAGCCGAGCCGAGTCCAGAGCCGAGGTACGAGCGCAGCCTAGAGCCGAGTAGAGAGCCGAGCCCAGAGCCGAGCCTCGAGCCGAACCCCGAGCCCAGCCGAGCACAGAGCCCAGATCCGAGCATCGAGACGAGCCCCGAGACAATGCCCAAGCCCAGACTAGAGCCGAGGCGAGCCGAGTCCAGAGCCGAACCCAGATCCGAGCCCCGAGCCCGGCCTACAGCCGAGCCGAGCCCAGAGTATAGCCTAGAGCCGAGCCCAGCGCCGAGCATCGAGCCGAGCCCCGAGCCCAGCCGAGCACAGAGCCCAGAGCCGAGCCTTGAGACGAGCCCCGAGACAATCCCCAAGCCCAGACTAGAGCCGAGGCGAGCCGAGCCCCGAGCCCAGCCGAGCCCCGAGCCCAGAGCCGAGCCTCGAGACGAGCCCCGAGACAATCCCCAAGCCCAGCCTAGAGCCGAGGCGAGCCGAGACCAGAGCCGAACCGAGATCTGAGCCCCGAGCCCAGCCTAGAGCCGAGCCGAATCCAGAGCCGAGCCCAGAGTCGGGCGCGATCTGAGCCTCGAGCCGAGCCAAGAGCAGAGCCGATCCCTGAGCCCAGCCCAAAGCCAAGAGCAGACAAGCCCAGAGCCGAGCCTCGAGCCCAGCCTAGAGCCGAGTCCAGAGCCGAGCCCAGAGCCGGGCCTCGAGCCGAGCCCAGAGCCCAGCCGAGCACAGAGCCCAGAGCCCAGCCGAGCACAGAGCCCAGAGCCGAGCCTCAAGACGAGCCCCGAGACAATTCCCAAGCCCAGCCTAGAGCCGAGGCGAGCCGAGTCCAGAGCCGAACCCAGATCCGAGCCCCGAGCCGAGCCCCGAGCCCAGCCGAGCACAGAGCCCAGAGCCGAGCCTCGAGACGAGCCCCGAGACCAGCCGAGCACAGAGCCCAGAGCCGAGCCTCGAGCACAGCCTAGAGTCGAGCCGTGTCCAGAGCCGAGCCTAGAGCCGAGCCCTGAGCTGAGCCTCGAGCCGAGCCCCAGCCCGGCCGAGCCCAGAGCCCAGAGCCGAGCCTCGAGACGAGCCCCGAGAACAGCCTAGCACAGAGCCCAGATCCGCGCCTCGAGCCGAGCCCCGAGACCAGCCGAGCACAGAGCCCAGAGCCGAGCCTCGAGACCAGCCTAGAGCCGTGCCCCGAGCACAGAGCCGAGCCTCGAGACGAGCCCCGATGCAATCCCCAAGCCCAGCCTAGAGCCGAGGCGAGCCGAGTCCACAGCCGAACCGAGATCTGAGCCCCGAGCCCAGCCTGGAGCCGAGCCGAGTCCAGAGCCGAGCCCAGAGTCGGGCGCGATCTGAGCCTCGAGCCGAGCCAAGAGCAGAGCCAAACCCTGAGCCCAGCCCAAAGCCGAGAGCAGACAAGCCCAGAGCCGAGCCTCGAGCCCAGCCTAGAGCCGAGACCAGAGCCGAGCCCAGAGCCGAGCCTCGAGCCGAGCCCCGAGCCCAGCCGAGCACAGAGCCCAGAGCCGAGCCTCAAGACGAGCCCCGAGAAAATCCCCAAGCCCAGCCTAGAGCCGAGGAGAGCCGAGTCCAGAGCCGAACCCAGATCCGAGCCCCGAGCCCAGCCTAGAGCCGAGCCGAGTCCAGAGCCGAGCCCAGAGTCGGGCGCGAGCTGAACCTCGAGCCGAGCCCCGAGCCCAGCCGAGCACAGAGCCCAGAGCCGAGCCTCGAGACGAGCCCCGAGACAATCCCCAAGCCCAGCCTAGAGCCGAGGCGAGCCGAGTCCATAGCCGAAACCAGAGCCTTGCGTCGAGCCCAGCCTAGAGCCGAGCCAAGTCCAGAGGCGAGCCCAGAGCCGAGCCTCGAGCCGAGCCCCGAGCCCAGCCGAGCACAGAGTCCAGAGACGAGCCTCGAGACGAGCCGCGAGACAATCCCCAAGCCCAGCCTAGAGCCGAGGCGAGCCGAGTCCAGTGCCGAAGCGAGATCAGACCCCTGAGCCCAGCCTAGAGCCGAGCCGAATCTAGAGCCGAGGTACGAGCGCAGTCTAGAGCCGAGTAGAGAGCCGAGCCCAGAGCCGAGCGTCGAGCCGAGCCCCGAGCCCAGCCGAGCACAGAGCCCAGATCCGAGCCTCGAGACGAGCCCCGAGACAATACCCAAGCCCAGACTAGAGCCGAGGCTAGCCGAGTCCAGAGCCGAACCCAGATCCGAGCCCCGAGCCCAGCCGAGAGCCGAGCCGAAGCCAGAGCCCAGCCTAGAGCCGAGCCCAGAGCCGAGCCTCGAGCCGAGCCCCGAGCCCAGCCGAGCCCCGAGCCCAGAGCCGAGCCTCGAGACGAGCCCCGAGACAATCCCCAAGCCCAGCTTAGAGCCGAGGCGAGCCGAGTCCAGAGCCGAACCCAGATCCGAGCAACGAGCCCAGCCAAGAGCCTACCCGAGACCAGAGCCCAGCCCAGAGGCGAGCCCAGAGCCGAGTATCGATCCGATCCTCGAGCCGTGCCCCGAGCACAGAGCCGAGCCTCGATACGAGCCCCGATGCAATCCCCAAGCCCAGCCTAGAGCCGAGGCGAGCAGAGTCCAGAGCCGAACCCAGATCCGAGCCTCGAGCACAGCCTAGAGCCGAGCCGAGTCCAGAGCCGAGCTTAGAGCCGAGCCCTGAGCCGAGCCTCGAGCCGAGCCCCGAGCCCGGCCGAGCCCAGAGCCCAGAGCCGAGCCTCGAGACGAGCCCCGAGACAATCCCCAAGTCTACCCTAGAGCCGAGGCGAGCCGAGTCCAGAGCCGAACCCAGATCCGAGCCCCGAGCCCAGCCTAGAGCCGAGCGGAGTCCAGAGCCGAGCCCAGAGTCGGGCGCGATCTGAGCCTCGAGCCGGGCCAAGAGCAGAGCCGATCCCTGAGCCCAGCCCAAAGCCGAGAGAAGACAAGCCCAGAGCCGAGCCTCGAGCCCAGCCTAGAGCCGAGTCCAGAGCCGAGCCCAGATCCGAGCCTCGAGCCGAGCCCCGAGCCAAGCCGAACACAGAGCCCGGAGCCGTGCCTCGAGACGAGCCCCGAGACAATCCCCAAGCCCAGCCTAGAGCCGAGGCGAGCCGAGTCCAGAGCCGAACCCAGATCCGAGCCCCGAGCCCAGCGTAGAGCCGAGCCCTGAGCCGAGCTCCGAGCCGAGCCCAGAGCCCAGCCGAGCACAGAGCCCAGAGCCGAGCCTCGAGACGAGCCCCGAGACAATCCCCAAGCCCAGCCTAGAGCCGAGGCGAGCCGAGTCCATAGCCGAACCCAGATCCGAGCCTCGAGCCCAGCTTAGAACCGAGTCCAGAGTCGAGCCCAGAGCCGAGCCTCGAGCCGAGCCCCGAGCCCAGCCGAGCACAGAGCCCAGAGCCGAGCCTCGAGACGAGCCGCGAGACAATCCCCAAGCCCAGCCTAGAGCCGAGGCGAGCCGAGTCCAGAGCCGAAGCGAGATCAGACACCTGAGCCCAGCCTAGAGCCGAGCCGAGTCCAGAGCCGAGGTACGAGCGCAGCCTAGAGCCGAGTACAGAGCCGAGCCCAGAGCCGAGCCTCGAGCCGAGCCCCGAGCCCAGCCGAGCACAGAGCCCAGATCCAAGCATCGAGACGAGCCCCGAGACAATCCCCAAGCCCAGACTAGAGCCGAGGCGAGCCGAGCCCCGAGCCCAGCCGAGCCCCGAGCCCAGAGCATAGCCTCGAGACGAGCCCCGAGACAATCCCCAAGCCCAGCCTAGAGCCGAGGCGAGGCGAGACCAGAGCCGAACCGAGATCTGAGCCCCGAGCCCAGCCTAGAGCCGAGCCGAATCCAGAGCCGAGCCCAGAGTCGGGCGCGATCTGAGCCTCGAGCCGAGCCAAGAGCAGAGCCGATCCCTGAGCCCAGCCCAAAGCCGAGAGCAGACAAGCCCAGAGACGAGCCTCGAGCCCAGCCTAGAGCCGAGTCCAGAGCCGAGCCCAGAGCCGGGCCTCGAGCCGAGCCCAGAGCCCAGCCGAGCACAGAGCCCAGAGCCGAGCCTCAAGACGAGCCCCGAGACAATCCCCAAGCCCAGCCTAGAGCCGAGGCGAGCCGAGTCCAGAGCCGAACCGAGATCCGAGCCTCGAGCCCAGCCTAGAACCGAGTCCAGAGCCGAGCCCAGAGCCGAGCCTCGAGCCGAGCCCCGAGCCCAGCCGAGTATAGAGCCCAGAGCCGAGCCTCGAGACGAGCCCCGAGACAATCCCCAAGCCCAGACTATTGCCGAGGCGAGCCGAGTCCAGAGCCGAACCCACATCCGAGCCCCGAGCCCATCCTAGAGCCTAGCCAAGTCCAGAGCCGAGCCCAGACCCGAGACTCGAGCCTCGAGCCTCGAGCCGAGCCGCGAGCACAGCCGAGCACAGAGCACAGAGCCGAGACTCGAGAAGAGCCCCGAGACAATCCCCAAGCCCAGCCTAGAGCCGAGGCGAGCCGAGTCCAGAGCCGAACCCAGATCCGAGCCCCGAGCCCTGCCTAGAGCCGAGCCGAGCCCGGAGCCCAGCCTAGAGCCGAGCCCTGAGCCGAGCCTCGAGCCGAGCCCCGAGCCCAGCCGAGCACAGAGCACAGAGCCGAGACTCGAGACGAGCCCCGAGACAATCCCCAAGCCCAGCCTAGATCCGAGGCGAGCCGAGTCCAGAGCCGAACCCAGATCCGAGCCCCGAGCCCAGCCGAGAGCCGAGCCGAAGACAGAGCCCAGCCTAGAGGCGAGCCCAGAGCCGAGTATCGATCCGAGCCTCGAGCCGTGCCCCGAGCACAGAGCCGAGCCTCGAGACGAGCCCCGATGCAATCCCCAAGCCCAGCCTAGAGCCGAGGCGAGCCGAGTCCAGAGCCGAACCGATATCTGAGCCCCGAGCCCAGCCTGGAGCCGAGCCGAGTCCAGAGCCGAGCCCAGAGTCGGGCGCGATCTGAGCCTCGAGCCGAGCCAAGAGCAGAGCCGATCCCTGAGTCCAGCCCAAAGCCGAGAGCAGACAAGCCCAGAGCCGAGCCTCGAGCCCAGCCTAGAGCCGAGACCAGAGCCGAGCCCAGAGCCGAGCCTCGAGCCGAGCCCCGAGCCCAGCCGAGTATAGAGCCCAGAGCCGAGCCTCGAGACGAGCCCCGAGACAATCCCCAAGCCCAGCTTAGAGCCGAGGCGAGCCGAGTCCAGAGCCGAACCCAGATCCGAGCAACGAGCCCAGCCAAGAGCCTAGCCGAGACCAGAGCCCAGCCCAGAGGCGAGCCCAGAGCCGAGTATCGATCCGATCCTCGAGCCGTGCCCCGAGCACAGAGCCGAGCCTCGATACGAGCCCCGATGCAATCCCCAAGCCCAGCCTAGAGCCGAGGCGAGCAGAGTCCAGAGCCGAACCCAGATCCGAGCCTCGAGCACAGCCTAGAGCCGAGCCGAGTCCAGAGCCGAGCTTAGAGCCGAGCCCTGAGCCGAGCCTCGAGCCGAGCCCCGAGCCCGGCCGAGCCCAGAGCCCAGAGCCGAGCCTCGAGACGAGCCCCGAGACAATCCCCAAGTCTACCCTAGAGCCGAGGCGAGCCGAGTCCAGAGCCGAACCCAGATCCGAGCCCCGAGCCCAGCCTAGAGCCGAGCGGAGTCCAGAGCCGAGCCCAGAGTCGGGCGCGATCTGAGCCTCGAGCCGGGCCAAGAGCAGAGCCGATCCCTGAGCCCAGCCCAAAGCCGAGAGCAGACAAGCCCAGAGCCGAGCCTCGAGCCCAGCCTAGAGCCGAGTCCAGAGCCGAGCCCAGATCCGAGCCTCGAGCCGAGCCCCGAGCCCAGCCGAACACAGAGCCCGGAGCCGTGCCTCGAGACGAGCCCCGAGACAATCCCCAAGCCCAGCCTAGAGCCGAGGCGAGCCGAGTCCAGAGCCGAACCCAGATCCGAGCCCCGAGCCCAGCGTAGAGCCGAGCCCTGAGCCGAGCTCCGAGCCGAGCCCCGAGCCCAGCCGAGCACAGAGCCCAGAGCCGAGCCTCGAGACGAGCCCCGAGACAATCCCCAAGCCCAGCCTAGAGCCGAGGCGAGCCGAGTCCATAGCCGAACCCAGATCCGAGCCTCGAGCCCAGCTTAGAACCGAGTCGAGAGTCGAGCCCAGAGCCGAGCCTCGAGCCGAGCCCCGAGCCCAGCCGAGCACAGAGCCCAGAGCCGAGCCTCGAGACGAGCCGCGAGACAATCCCCAAGCCCAGCCTAGAGCCGAGGCGAGCCGAGTCCAGAGCCGAAGCGAGATCAGACACCTGAGCCCAGCCTAGAGCCGAGCCGAGTCCAGAGCCGAGGTACGAGCGCAGCCTAGAGCCGAGTACAGAGCCGAGCCCAGAGCCGAGCCTCGAGCCGAGCCCCGAGCCCAGCCGAGCACAGAGCCCAGATCCAAGCATCGAGACGAGCCCCGAGACAATCCCCAAGCCCAGACTAGAGCCGAGGCGAGCCGAGCCCCGAGCCCAGCCGAGCCCCGAGCCCAGAGCCGAGCCTCGAGACGAGCCCCGAGACAATCCCCAAGCCCAGCCTAGAGCCGAGGCGAGGCGAGACCAGAGCCGAACCGAGATCTGAGCCCCGAGCCCAGCCTAGAGCCGAGCCGAATCCAGAGCCGAGCCCAGAGTCGGGCGCGATCTGAGCCTCGAGCCGAGCCAAGAGCAGAGCCGATCCCTGAGCCCAGCCCAAAGCCGAGAGCAGACAAGCCCAGAGACGAGCCTCGAGCCCAGCCTAGAGCCGAGTCCAGAGCCGAGCCCAGAGCCGGGCCTCGAGCCGAGCCCAGAGCCCAGCCGAGCACAGAGCCCAGAGCTGAGCCTCAAGACGAGCCCCGAGACAATCCCCAAGCCCAGCCTAGAGCCGAGGCGAGCCGAGTCCAGAGCCGAACCGAGATCCGAGCCTCGAGCCCAGCCTAGAACCGAGTCCAGAGCCGAGCCCAGAGCCGAGCCTCGAGCCGAGCCCCGAGCCCAGCCGAGTATAGAGCCCAGAGCCGAGCCTCGAGACGAGCCCCGAGACAATCCCCAAGCCCAGACTATTGCCGAGGCGAGCCGAGTCCAGAGCCGAACCCACATCCGAGCCCCGAGCCCATCCTAGAGCCTAGCCAAGTCCAGAGCCGAGCCCAGACCCGAGACTCGAGCCTCGAGCCTCGAGCCGAGCCGCGAGCACAGCCGAGCACAGAGCACAGAGCCGAGACTCGAGAAGAGCCCCGAGACAATCCCCAAGCCCAGCCTAGAGCCGAGGCGAGCCGAGTCCAGAGCCGAACCCAGATCCGAGCCCCGAGCACTGCCTAGAGCCGAGCCGAGCCCGGAGCCCAGCCTAGAGCCGAGCCCTGAGCCGAGCCTCGAGCCGAGCCCCGAGCCCAGCCGAGCACAGAGCACAGAGCCGAGACTCGAGACGAGCCCCGAGACAATCCCCAAGCCCAGCCTAGATCCGAGGCGAGCCGAGTCCAGAGCCGAACCCAGATCCGAGCCCCGAGCCCAGCCGAGAGCCGAGCCGAAGACAGAGCCCAGCCTAGAGCCGAGCCCAGAGCTGAGCCTCGAGCCGAGCCCCGAGCCCAGAGCCGAGCCTCGAGACGAGCCCCGAGACAATCCCCAAGCCCAGCTTAGAGCCGAGGCGAGCCGAGTCCAGAGCCGAACCCAGATCCGAGCAACGAGCCCAGCCAAGAGCCGAGCCGAGCCCAGAGCCCAGCCCAGAGGCGAGCCCAGAGCCGAGTATCGATCCGAGCCTCGAGCCGTGCCCCGAGCACAGAGCCGAGCCTCGAGACGAGCCCCGATGCAATCCCCAAGCCCAGCCTAGAGCCGAGGCGAGCCGAGTCCAGAGCCGAACCGATATCTGAGCCCCGAGCCCAGCCTGGAGCCGAGCCGAGTCCAGAGCCGAGCCCAGAGTCGGGCGCGATCTGAGCCTCGAGCCGAGCCAAGAGCAGAGCCGATCCCTGAGTCCAGCCCAAAGCCGAGAGCAGACAAGCCCAGAGCCGAGCCTCGAGCCCAGCCTAGAGCCGAGACCAGAGCCGAGCCCAGAGCCGAGCCTCGAGCCGAGCCCCGAGCCCAGCCGAGTATAGAGCCCAGAGCCGAGCCTCGAGACGAGCCCCGAGACAATCCCCAAGCCCAGACTATTGCCGAGGCGAGCCGAGTCCAGAGCCGAACCCACATCCGAGCCCCGAGCCCATCCTAGAGCCGAGCCAAGTCCAGAGCCGAGCCCAGAGCCGAGCCTTGAGAAGAGCACCGATACAATCCCCAAGCCCAGCCTAGAGCCGAGCCGAGCCCAGAGCCCAGCCTAGAGGCGAGCCCAGAGCCGAGTATCGAGCCGAGCCTCGAGCCGTGCCCCGAGCCCAGAGCCGAGCCTCAAGACGAGCCCCGAGACAATGCCCAAGCCCAGCCCAGAGCCGAGGCGAGCCGAGTCCAGAGCCGAACCCAGATCCGAGCCCCGAGCCCAGCCTAGAGCCGAGCCGAGTCCAGAGCCGAGCCCAGAGCCGAGCCTCGAGCCGAGCCCCGAGCCCAGCCGAGCACAGAGCCCAGAGCCGAGCCTCGAGACGAGCCCCGAGACAATCCCCAAGCCCAGCCTAGAGCCTAGGCGAGCCGAGCCCAGAGCCGAGCCTCGAGCCGAGCCCCAGCCCAGCCGAGTATAGAGCCCAGAGCCGAGCCTCGAGACGAGCCCCGAGACAATCCCGAAGCCCAGACTATTGCCGAGGCGAGCCGAGTCCAGAGCCGAACCCAGATCCGAGCCCCGAGCCCATCCTAGAGCCGAGCCAAGTCCAGAGCCGAGCCCAGAGCCGAGCCTCGAGCCGAGCCCCGAGCCCAGCCGAGAACAGATCCCAGATCCGAGCCTCGAGACGAGCCCCGAGGCAATCCCCAAGCCCAGTCTAGAGCCGAGGCGAGCCGAGTCCAGAGCCGAACCCAGATCCGAGCCCCGAGCCCAGCCTAGAGCCGAGCCGAGCCCAGAGTATAGCCTAGAGCCGAGCCCAGCGCCGAGCCTCGAGCCGAGCCCCGAGCCCAGCCGAGCACAGAGCAAAGAACCGAGCCTCGAGACGAGCCCCGAAACAATCCCCAATCCCAGTCTAGAGCCGAGGCGAGCCGAGTCCAGAGCCGAACCCAGATCCGAGCCTCGAGCACAGCCTAGAGCCGAGCCGAGTCCAGAGCCGAGCCTAGAACCGAGCCCTGAGCTGAGCCTCGAGCCGAGCCCAGAGCCCGGCCGAGCCCAGAGCCCAGAGCCGAGCCTCGAGACGAGCCCCGAGACAATCCCCAAGCCCAGCCTAGAGCCGAGGCGAGCCCAGAGCCCAGCCTAGAGTAGAGCCCAGAGGCGAGTATCGAGCCGAGCCTCGAGCCGAGCCCCGAGCCCAGAGCCGAGCCTCGAGAAGAGCCCCGCGACAATCCCCAAGCCCAGCCTAGAGCCGAGGCGAGCCGAGTCCAGAGCCGAACCCAGATCCGAGCCCCGAGCCCAGCCAAGAGCCGAGCCGAGCCCAGAGCCCAGCCCAGAGGCGAGCCCAGAGCCGAGTATCGATCCGAGCCTCGAGCCGTGCCCCGAGCACAGAGCCGAGCCTCGAGACGAGCCCCGATGCAATCCCCAAGCCCAGCCTATTGCCGAGGCGAGCCGACTACAGAGCCGAACCCAGATCCGAGCCCAGAGCCCAGCCTAGAGCCGAGCCGATTCCAGAGCCGAGCCCAGAGCCGAGCCTCGAGCCGAGCCCCGAGCCCAGCCGAGCACAGAGCCCAGAGCCGAGCCTCGAGACGAGCCCCGAGACAATCCCCAAGCCCAGCCTAGAACCGAGGCGAGCCGAGTCCAGAGCCGAACCCAGATCCGAGCCTCGAGCCCTTCCTAGAGCCGAGCCGAGCCCGGAGCCCAGCCTAGAGCCGAGCCCTGAGCCGAGCCTCGAGCCGAGCCCAGAGCCCAGCCGAGCACAGAGCCCAGAGCCGAGCTTCGAGACGAGCCCCGAGACAATCCCCAAGCCCAGCCTAGAGCCGAAGCGAGCCGAGTCCAGAGCCGAACCCAGATCCGAGCCTCGAGCACAGCCTAGAGACGAGACGAGTCCAGAGCCGAGGTACGAGCGCTGCCTAGAGCCGAGTAGAGAGCCGAGCCCAGAGCCGAGGCTCGAGCCGAGCCCTGAGCACAGCCGAGCACAGAGCCCAGATCCGAGCCTCGAGACGAGCCCCGAGACAATCCCCAAGCCCAGGATAGAGCCGAAGCGAGTCGAGTCCAGAGCCGAACCCAGATCCGAGCCCCGAGCCCAGCCTAGAGCCGAGCCGAGCCGCGAGCCCAGCCGAGCACAGAGCCCAGAGCCGAGCCTCGAGACAATCCCCAAGCCCAGACTAGAGCCGAGGCGAGCCGAGTCCAGAGCCGAACCCAGATCCGAGCCCCGAGCCCATCCTAGAGCCGAGACAAGCCGAGTCCAGAGCCGAAACCAGATCCGAGCCCCAAGCCCAGCCTAGAGCCGAGCCGAGGCCAGAGCCCAGACTAGAGCCGAGCCCAGAGCCGAGCCTCGACCCGAGCCCCGAGCCCAGCCGAGCCCCGACCCCAGAGCCGAGCCTCGAGATGAGCCCCGAGACAATCCCCAAGCCCAGCCTAGAGCCGAGCCGAGCCCAGAGCCCAGCCTAGAGGCGAGGCCAGAGCCGAGTCCAGAGCCGAGACTCGAGCCGAGCCCCGAGCCCAGAACCGAGCCTCGAGACGAGCCCCGAGACAATCCCCAAGCCCAGCCTAGAGCCGAGGCAAGCCGAGTCCAGAGCCGAACCGAGATCCGAGCCCCGAGCACAGCCTAGAGCCGAGCCGAGTCCAGAGCCGAGCCTAGAGCCGAGCCCTGAGCTGAGCCTCGAGCCGAGCCCCGAGCCCGGCCGAGCCCAGAGCCCAGAGCCGAGCCTCGAGACGAGCCCCGAGCCGAGCCGAGCACAGAGCCCAGAGCCGAGCCTCGAGACGAGCCCCGAGACAATGCCCAAGCCCAGCCTAGAGCCGAGGCGAGCCGAGTCCAGAGCCGAACCCAGATCCGAGCCCCGAGCCCAGCCAAGAGCAGAGCCGAGCCCAGATACCAGCCCAGAGGCGAGCCCAGAGCCGAGTATCGAGCCGAGCCTCGAGCCGTGCCCCGAGCCCATAGCCGAGCCTCGAGACGAGCCCCGAGATAATCCCCAAAACCAGCCTAGAGCCGAGGCGAGCCGAGTCCAGAGCCGAACCGAGATACGAGCCTCGAGCCCAGCTTAGAACCGAGTCCAGAGCCGACCACAGAGCCGAACCTCGAGCCGAGCCCCGAGCCGAGCCCCGAGCACAGCCTAGCACAGAGCCCAGATCCGAGCCTCGAGACGAGCCCCGAGCACAGCCGAGCACAGAGCCCAGAGCCGAGCCTCGAGACGAGCCCCGAGACAATCCCCAAGCCCAGCCTAGAGCCGAGGCGAGCCGAGTCCAGAGCCGAACCCAGATCCGAGCCCCGAGCCCAGCCGAGAGCCGAGCCGAAGCCAGAGCCCAGCCTAGAGCCGACTCCAGAGCCGAGCCTCGAGCCGAGCCCCGAGCCCAGCCGAGCCCCGAGCCCAGAGCCGAGACTCGAGACGAGCACCGAGACAATCCCCAAGCCCAGTCTAGAGACGAGGCGAGCCGAGTCCAGAGCCGAACAGAGAGCCGAGCCTCGAGCCCAGCCTAGAGCCGAGCCGAGTCCAGAGCCGAGCCCTGAGCCGAGCGTCGAGCCGAGCCCCGAGCCCAGCCGAGCCCAGAGCCCAGAGCCGAGCCTCGAGACGAGCCCCGAGACAATCCCCAAGCCCAGCCTAGAGCCGAGGCGAGCCGAGTCCAGAGCCGAACCGAGATCCGAGCCCCGAGCCCAGCCTAGAGCCGAGCCGAGCCCAGAGTCGGGCGCGATCTGAGCCTCGAGCCGAGCCAAGAGCAGAGCCGATCCCTGAGACCAGCCCACAGCCGAGAGCAGACAAGCCCAGAGACGAGCCTCGAGCCCAGCCTAGAGCCGAGTCCAGAGCCGAGCCCAAAGCCGAGCCTCGAGCCAAGCCCCGAGCCCAGCCGAGCACAGAGCCCAGAGCCGAGCCTCGAGACGAGCCCCGAGACAATCCCCAAACCCAGATTAGAGCCGAGGCGAGCCGAGTCCAGAGCCGAACCCAGATCCGAGCCCCGAGCGCAGCTTAGAGCCGAGCCGAGCCCAGAGCATAGCCTAGAGCGGAGCCCAGCGCCGAGCATCGAGCCGAGCCCCGAGCCCAGCCGAGCACAGAGCCCAGAGCCGAGCCTCAAGACGCGCCCCGAGACAATCCCCAAGCCCAGCCAAGAGCCGAGGCGAGCCGAGTCCAGAGCCGAACCCAGATCCGAGCCCCGAGCCCAGCCTAGAGCCGAGCCGAGCCTGGAGCCCAGCCTAGAGCCGAGCCCTGAGCCGATCCTCGAGCCGAGCCCCAAGCCCAGCCGAGCACAGAGCCCAGAGCCGAGCCTCGAGACGAGCCCCGAGACAATCCCCAAGCCCAGCCTAGAGCCGAGGCGAGCCGAGTCCAGAGCCGAACGGAGATCCGAGCCTCGAGCCCAGCCTAGAGCCGAGTCCAGAGCCGAGCCCAGAGCCGAGCCTCGAGCCGAGCCCCGAGCCCAGCCGAGCACAGAGCCCAGAGCCGAGCCTCGAGACGAGCCCCGAGACAATCCCCAAGCCCAGCCTAGAGCCGAGGCGAGCCGAGTCCAGAGCTCAACCCAGATCTGAGCCCCGAGCCCAGCCGAGAGCCGAGCCGAAGCCAGAGCCCAGCCTAGAGCCGAGCCCAGAGCCGAGCCTCGAGCCGAGCCCCGAGCCCAGCCGAGCCCCGACCCCAGAGCCGAGCCTCGAGACGAGCCCCGAGACAATCCCCAATCCCAGCTTAGAGCCGAGGCGAGCCGAGTCCAGAGCCGAACCCAGATCCGAGCAACGAGCCCAGCCAAGAGCCGAGCCGAGCCCAGAGCCCAGCCCAGAGGCGAGCCCAGAGCCGAGTATCGATCCGAGCCTCGAGCCGTGCCCCGAGCCCAGAGCCGAGCCTCGAGACGAGCCCCGATGCAATCCCCAAGCCCAGCCTAGAGCCGAGGCGAGCCGAGTCCAGAGCCGAACCAAGATCTGAGCCCCGAGCCCAGCCGAGCCCAGAGCCCAGATCCGAGCCTCGAGACGAGCCCCGAGACAATCCCCAAGCCCAGCCTAGAGCCGAGGCGAGCCGAGTCCAGAGCCGAACCCACATCCGAGACCCGAGCCCATCCTAGAGCCGAGCCAAGTCCAGAGCCGAGCCCAGAGCCCAGCCTCGAGCCTCGAGCCGAGCCGCGAGCCCAGCCGAGCCCCGAGCCCAGAGCCGAGCCTCGAGAAGAGCCCCGAGACAATCCCCAAGCCCAGCCTACAGCCGAGGCGAGCCGAGTCCAGAGCCGAAACCAGATCCGAGCCCCGAGCCCAGCCGAGCGCCCAGCCGAAGCCAGAGCCCAGCCTAGAGCCGAGCCCAGAGCCGAGCCTCGACCCGAGCCCCGATCCCAGCCGAGCCAAGAGCCCAGAGCAGAGCCTCGAGCCCAGACTAGAGCCGAGTCCAGAGCCGAGCCCAGAGCCGAGCCTAGAGCCGAGCCGCGAGCCCAGCCGAGTCCCGAGCCCAGAGCCGAGCCTCGAGAAGAGCCCCGAGACAATCCCCAAGCCCAGCCTAAAGCCGAGGCGAGCCGAGTCCAGAGCCGAACCCAGATCCGAGCCCCGAGCCCAGCCGAGAGCCCAGCCGAAGCCAGAGCCCAGCCTAGAGCCGAGCCCAGAGCCGAGCCTCGAGCCCAGCCTAGAGCCGAGTCCAGAGCCGAGCCCAGAGCCGAGCCTAGAGCCGAGCCCAGAGCCCAGCCGAGCACAGAGCCCAGAGCCGAGCCTCAAGACGAGCTCCGAGACAATCCCCAAGCCCAGCCTAGAGCCGAGGCAAGCCGAGTCCAGAGCCGAACCCAGATCCGAGGTCCGAGCCCAGCCTAGAGCCGAGCCGAGTCCAGAGGCGAGCCCAGAGAAGAGCCTCGAGTCGAGCCCCGAGCCCAGCCGAGCACAGAGTACAGAGCCGAGCCTAGAGGCGAGGCACGAGACAATCCCCAAGCCCAGCCTAGAGCCGAGGCGAGCCGAGTCAAGAACCGAAGCGAGATCAGAGCCCCGAGCCCAGCCTAGAGCCGAGCCGAGTCCAGAGCCGAGGTACGAGCCCAGGCTAGAGCCGAGTAGAGAGCTGAGCCCAGAGCCGAGCCTCGAGCCGAGCCCCGAGCCCAGCCGAGCACAGATCCCAGAACCGAGCCTCGAGACGAGCCCCGAGACAATCCCCAAGCCCAGACTAGAGCCGAGGCGAGCCGAGTCCAGAGCCGAACCGAGATCCGAGCCCCGAGCCCAGCCTAGAGCCGAGCCGAGCCCAGAGTATAGCCTAGAGCCCAGCCCATCGCCGAGCCTCGAGCCGTGCCCCGAGCCCAGCCGAGCCCAGAGCCCAGATCCGAGCCTCGAGCCGAGCCCCGAGCCCAGCCGAGGACAGAGCCCAGAGCCGAGCCTCGAGAAGAGCCCCGAGACAATCCCCAAGCCCAGCCTAGAGCCGAGGCGAGCCGAGTCCAGAGCCAAACCCTGATCCGAGCCCCGAGCCCAGTCGAGAGCCGAGCCGAAGCCAGAGCCCGGCCTAGAGCCGAGCCCAGAGCCGAGCCTCGAGCCGAGCCCCGAGCCCAGCCGAGCCCCGAGCCCAGAGCCGAGCCTCGAGACGAGCCCCGAGACAATCCCCAAGCCCAGTCTAGAGCCAGGGCGAGCCGAGTCCAGAGCCGAACCGAGATCCGAGCCCCGAGCACAGCCTAGAGCCGAGCCGAGCCCGGAGTCGGGCGCGATCTGAGCCTCGAGCCGAGCCAAGAGCAGAGCCGATCCCTGAGCCCAGCCCAAAGCCGAGAGCAGACAAGCCCAGAGCCGAGCCTCGAGCCCAGCCTAAAGCCAAGTCCAGAGCCGAGCCCAAAGCCGAGCCTCGAGCCAAGCCCCGAGCCCAGCCGAGCACAGAGCCCAGAGCCGAGCCTCAAGACGAGCCCCGAGACAATCCTCAAGCCCAGCCTAGATCCGAGGCGAGCCGAGTCCAGAGCCGAAGCGAGATCCGAGCCCCGAGCCCAGCCTAGAGCCGAGCCGAGCCCGGAGCCCAGCCTAGAGCCGAGCCCTGAGCCGAGCCTCGAGACGAGACCCGAGACAATCCCCAAGCCCAGCCTAGAGCCGAGGCGAGCCGAGTCCAGAGCCGAACCCAGATCCGAGCGCCGAGCCCAGCCGAGAGCCGAGCCGAAGCCAGAGCCCAGCCTAGAGCCGAGCCCAGAGCCGAGCCTCGAGCCGAGCCCCGAGCCCAGCCGAGCCCCGAGCCCAGAGCCGAGCCTCGAGCGCAGCCTAGAGCCGATCCGAGTCCAGAGCCGAGCCCAGAGACGAGCCTCGAGCCGAGCCCCGAGCCCATCCGAGCACAGAGCCCAGAGTCGAGCTTCAAGACGAGCCCCGAGACAATCCCCAAGCCCAGCCTAGAGCCGAGGCGAGCCGAGTCCAGAGCCGAACCCAGATCCGAGCCTCGAGCACAGCCTAGAGCCGACCCGAGTCCAGAGCCGAGCCTAGAGCCGAGCCCTGAGCTGAGCCTCGAGCCGAGCCCGGCCGAGCCCAGAGCCCAGAGCCGAGCCTCGAGACGAGCCACGAGCACAGCCGAGCACAGAGCCCAGAGCCGAGCCTCGAGACGAGCCCCAAACAATCCCCAAGACCAGCCTAGAGCCGAGGCGAGCCGCGTCCAGAGCCGAAACCAGATCCGAGCCCCGAGCACAGCCTAGAGCCGAGCCGAGTCCAGAGCCGAGCCTAGAGCCGAGCCCTGAGCTGAGCCTCGAGCCGAGCCCCGAGCCCGGCCGAGCCCAGAGCCCAGAGCCGAGCCTTGAGACGAGCCCCGAAACAATCCCCAAGCCCAGCCTAGAGCCGAGGCGAGCCGAGTCCAGAGCCGAACCCAGATCCGAGCCTCGAGCACAGCCTAGAGCCGAGCCGAGTCCAGAGCCGAGCCTAGAGCCGAGCCCTGAGCTGAGCCTCGAGCCGAGCCCCGAGCCCGGCCGAGCCCAGAGCCCAGAGCCGAGGCTCAAGACGAGCCCCGACACAATCCCCAAGCCCAGCCTAGAGCCGAGTCCAGAGCAGAGCCCAGAGCCGAGCCTCGAGCCGAGCACCGAGCCCAGGCGAGCACAGAGCCCAGAGCCGAGGCTCAAGACGAGCCCCGACACAATCCCCAAGCCCAGCCTAGAGCCGAGGCGAGCCGAGTCCAGATCCGAAGCGAGAACAGAGCCCCGAGCCCAGTCTAGAGCCGAGCCGAGTCCAGAGCCGAGCCCAGAGTCGGGCGCGTGCTGAGCCTCGAGCCGAGCCAAGAGCAGAGCCGATCCCTGAGCCCAGCACAAAGCCGAGAGCAGACAAGCCCAGACTCGAGCCTCGAGCCCAGCCTAGAGCCGAGCCCTGAGCCGAGCCTCGAGCCGAGCCCCGAGCCCAGCCGAGCACAGAGCCCAGAGCGGAGCCTCGAGACGAGCCCCAAGACAATCCCCAAGCCCAGCCTAGAGCCGAGGCGAGCCGAGTCCAGAGAGGAACCGAGATCCGAAGATCGAGCCCAGCTTAGAACCGAGTCCAGAGCGGAGCCCAGAGCCGAGCCTCGAGCCGAGCCCCGAGCCCAGCCGAGCACAGAGACCAGAGCCGAGCCTCGAGACGAGCCCCGAGACAATCCCCAAGCCCAGCCTATTGCCGAGGCGAGCCGACTACAGAGCCGAACCCAGATCCGAGCCCAGAGCCCAGCCTAGAGCCGAGCCGAGTCCAGAGCCGAGCCCAGAGCCGAGCCTCGAGCCGAGCCCCGAGCCCAGCCGAGCACAGAGCCCAGAGCCGAGCCTCGAGACGAGCCCCGAGACAATCCCCAAGCCCAGCCTAGAGCCGAGGCGAGCCGAGTCCAGAGCCGAACCCAGATCCGAGCCGCGAGCCCTTCCTAGAGCCGAGCCGAGCCCGGAGCCCAGCCTAGAGCCGAGCCCTGAGCCGAGCCTCGAGCCGAGCCCAGAGCCCAGCCGAGCACAGAGCCCAGAGCCGAGCTTCGAGACGAGCCCCGAGACAATCCCCAAGCCCAGCCTAGAGCCGAAGCGAGCCGAGTCCAGAGCCGAACCCAGATCCGAGCCTCGAGCACAGCCTAGAGACGAGACGAGTCCAGAGCCGAGGTACGAGCGCTGCCTAGAGCCGAGTAGAGAGCCGAGCCCAGAGCCGAGGCTCGAGCCGAGCCCTGAGCACAGCCGAGCACAGAGCCCAGATCCGAGCCTCGAGACGAGCCCCGAGACAATCCCCAAGCCCAGGCTAGAGCCGAAGCGAGTCGAGTCCAGAGCCGAACCCAGATCCGAGCCCCGAGCCCAGCCTAGAGCCGAGCCGAGCCCCGAGCCCAGCCGAGCACAGAGCCCAGAGCCGAGCCTCGAGACAATCCCCAAGCCCAGACTAGAGCCGAGGCGAGCCGAGTCCAGAGCCGAACCCAGATCCGAGCCCCGAGCCCATCCTAGAGCCGAGACAAGCCGAGTCCAGAGCCGAAACCAGATCCGAGACCCAAGCCCAGCCTAGAGCCCAGCCGAGGCCAGAGCCCAGACTAGAGCCGAGCCCAGAGCCGAGCCTCGACCCGAGCCCCGAGCCCAGCCGAGCCCCGACCCCAGAGCCGAGCCTCGAGATGAGCCCCGAGACAATCCCCAAGCCCAGCCTAGAGCCGAGCCGAGCCCAGAGCCCAGCCTAGAGGCGAGGCCAGAGCCGAGTCCAGAGCCGAGACTCGAGCCGAGCCCCGAGCCCAGAACCGAGCCTCGAGACGAGCCCCGAGACAATCCCCAAGCCCAGCCTAGAGCCGAGGCGAGCCGAGTCCAGAGCCGAACCCAGATCCGAGCCCCGAGCACAGCCTAGAGCCGAGCCGAGTCCAGAGCCGAGCCTAGAGCCGAGCCCTGAGCTGAGCCTCGAGCCGAGCCCCGAGCCCGGCCGAGCCCAGAGCCCAGAGCCGAGCCTCGAGACGAGCCCCGAGCCGAGCCGAGCACAGAGCCCAGAGCCGAGCCTCGAGACGAGCCCCGAGACAATGCCCAAGCCCAGCCTAGAGCCGAGGCGAGCCGAGTCCAGAGCCGAACCCAGATCCGAGCCCCGAGCCCAGCCAAGAGCAGAGCCGAGCCCAGATACCAGCCCAGAGGCGAGCCCAGAGCCGAGTATCGAGCCGAGCCTCGAGCCGTGCCCCGAGCCCATAGCCGAGCCTCGAGACGAGCCCCGAGATAATCCCCAAAACCAGCCTAGAGCCGAGGCGAGCCGAGTCCAGAGCCGAACCCAGATCCGAGCCTCGAGCCCAGCTTAGAACCGAGTCCAGAGCCGACCACAGAGCCGAACCTCGAGCCGAGCCCCGAGCCGAGCCCCGAGCACAGAGCCCAGAGGCGAGCCTCAAGACGAGCCCCGAGACAATCCCCAAGCCCAGCCTAGAGCCGAGGCGAGCCGAGTCCAGAGCCGAACCCAGATCCGAGCCCCGAGCCCAGCCGAGAGCCGAGCCGAACCCGGAGCCCAGCCTAGAGCCGAGCCTCGAGACGAGCCCCGAGACAATCCCCAAGCCCAGCCTAGAGCCGAGCCGAGCCCAGAGTCTGGCGCGATCTGAGCCTCGAGCCGAGCCAAGAGCAGAGCTGATCCCTGAGCCCAGCCCAAAGCCGAGAGCAGACAAGCCCAGAGCCGAGCCTCGAACCCAGCCTAGAGCCAAGTCGAGAGCCGAGCCCAAAGCCGAGCCTCGAGCCAAGCTCTGAGCCCAGCCGAGCACAGAGCCCAGAGCCGAGCCTCAAGACGCGCCCCGAGACAAACCCCAAGCCCAGCCAAGAGCCGAGGCGAGCCGAGTCCAGAGCCGAACCCAGATCCGAGCCCCGAGCCCAGCCTAGAGCCGAGCCGAAGCCAGAGCCCAGCCTAGAGCCGAGTCCAGAGCCGACCCCAGAGCCGAGCCTCGAGCCGAGCCCCGAGCCCAGCCGAGCAGAGAGCCCAGAGCCGAGCCTCGAGACGAGCCCCGAGATAATCCCCAAGCCCAGCTTAGAGCCGAGGCGAGCCGAGTCCAGAGCCGAACCCAGATCCGAGCCCCGAGCCCAGGCGAGAGCCCAGCCGAAGCCAGAGCCCAGCCTAGAGCCGAGCCCAGAGCCGAGCCTCGAGCCGAGCCCCGAGCCCAGCCGAGCCCCGACCCAGAGCCGAGCCTCGAGACGAGCCCCGAGACAATCCCCAAGCCCAGCTTAGAGCCGAGGCGAGCCGAGTCCAGAGCCGAACCCAGATCCGAGCCCCGAGCCCAGCCAAGAGCCGAGAAGAGCCCAGAGCCCAGCCTAGAGGCGAGCCCAGAGCCGAGTATCGAGCCGAGCCTCGAGCCGTGCCCCGAGCCCAGAGCCGAGCCTCGAGACGAGCCCCGAGACAATCCCCAAGCCCAGCCTAGAGCCGAGGCGAGCCTAGTCCAGAGCCGAACCGAGATCCGAGCCCCGAGCCCAGCCTAGAGCCGAGCCGAGTCCAGAGCCGAGCCTAGAGCCGAGCCCTGAGCTGAGCCTCGAGCCGAGCCCCGAGCCCGGCCGAGCCCAGAGCCCAGAGCCGAGCCTCGAGACGAGCCCCGAGCACAGCCTAGCACAGAGCCCAGATCCGAGCCTCGAGACGAGCCCCGAGCACAGCCGAGCACAGAGCCCAGAGCCGAGCCTCGAGACGAGCCCCGAGACAATCCCCAAGCCCAGCCTAGAGCCGAGGCGAGCCGCGTCCAGAGCCGAACCCTGATCCGAGCCCGTAGCCCAGCCTAGAGACGAGCCGAGCCCAGAGCCCAGCCTAGAGGAGAGCCCAGAGGCGAGTATCGAGCCGAGCCTGGAGCCGAGCCCCGAGCCCAGAGCCGAGCCTCGAGAAGAGCCCCGAGACAATCCCAAAGCCCAGCCTAGAGCCGAGGCGAGCCGAGTCCAGAGCCGAACCCAGATCCGAGCCCCGAGCCCAGCCGAGAGCCGAGCCGAAGCCAGAGCCCAGCCTAGAGCCGAGCCCAGAGCCGAGCCTCGAGCCGAGCCCCGAGCCCAGCCGAGCCCCGAGTCCAGAGCCGAGCCTCGAGACGAGCCCCGAGACAATCCCCAAGCCCAGTCTAGAGCCGAGGCGAGCCGAGTCCAGAGCCGAACAGAGAGCCGAGCCTCGAGCCCAGCCTAGAGCCGAGCCGAGTCCAGAGCCGAGCCCTGAGCCGAGCGTCGAGCCGAGCCCCGAGCCCAGCCGAGCCCAGAGCCCAGAGCCGAGCCTCGAGACGAGCCCCGAGACAATCCCCAAGCCCAGCCTAGAGCCGAGGCGAGCCGAGTCCAGAGCCGAACCGAGATCCGAGCCCCGAGCCCAGCCTAGAGCCGAGCCGAGCCCAGAGTCGGGCGCGATCTGAGCCTCGAGCCGAGCCAAGAGCAGAGCCGATCCCTGAGACCAGCCCACAGCCGAGAGCAGACAAGCCCAGAGCCGAGCCTCGAGCCCAGCCTAGAGCCGAGTCCAGAGCCGAGCCCAAAGCCGAGCCTCGAGCGAAGCCCCGAGCCCAGCCGAGCACAGAGCCCAGAGCCGAGCCTCGAGACGAGCCCCGAGACAATCCCCAAGCCCAGATTAGAGCCGAGGCGAGCCGAGTCCAGAGCCGAACCCAGATCCGAGCCCCGAGCGCAGCTTAGAGCCGAGCCGAGCCCAGAGCATAGCCTAGAGCGGAGCCCAGCGCCGAGCATCGAGCCGAGCCCCGAGCCCAGCCGTGCACAGAGCCCAGAGCCGAGCCTCAAGACGCGCCCCGAGACAATCCCCAAGCCCAGCCAAGAGCCGAGGCGAGCCGAGTCCAGAGCCGAACCCAGATCCGAGCCCCGAGCCCAGCCTAGAGCCGAGCCGAGCCTGGAGCCCAGCCTAGAGCCGAGCCCTGAGCCGATCCTCGAGCCGAGCCCCAAGCCCAGCCGAGCACAGAGCCCAGAGCCGAGCATCGAGACGAGCCCCGAGACAATCCCCAAGCCCAGCCTAGAGCCGAGGCGAGCCGAGTCCAGAGCCGAACGGAGATCCGAGCCTCGAGCCCAGCTTAGAACCGAGTCCAGAGCCGAGCCCAGAGCCGAGCCTCGAGCCGAGCCCCGAGCCCAGCCGAGCACAGAGCCCAGAGCCGAGCCTCGAGACGAGCCCCGAGACAATCCCCAAGCCCAGCCTAGAGCCGAGGCGAGCCGAGTCCAGAGCTCAACCCAGATCTGAGCCCCGAGCCCAGCCGAGAGCCGAGCCGAAGCCAGAGCCCAGCCTAGAGCCGAGCCCAGAGCCGAGCCTCGAGCCGAGCCCCGAGCCCAGCCGAGCCCCGACCCCAGAGCCGAGCCTCGAGACGAGCCCCGAGACAATCCCCAATCCCAGCTTAGAGCCGAGGCGAGCCGAGTCCAGAGCCGAACCCAGATCCGAGCAACGAGCCCAGCCAAGAGCCGAGCCGAGCCCAGAGCCCAGCCCAGAGGCGAGCCCAGAGCCGAGTATCGATCCGAGCCTCGAGCCGTGCCCCGAGCACAGAGCCGAGCCTCGAGACGAGCCCCGATGCAATCCCCAAGCCCAGCCTAGAGCCGAGGCGAGCCGAGTCCAGAGCCGAACCGAGATCTGAGCCCCGAGCCCAGCCTGGAGCCGAGCCGAGTCCAGAGCCGAGCCCAGAGTCGGGCGCGATCTGAGCCTCGAGCCGAGCCAAGAGCAGAGCCGATCCCTGAGCCCAGCCCAAAGCCGAGAGCAGACAAACCCAGAGCCGAGCCTCGAGCCCAGCCTAGAGCCGAGTCCAGAGCCGAGCCCTAAGCCGAGCCTCGAGCCGAGCCCCGAGCCCAGCCGAGCACAGAGCCCAGATCCGAGCCTCAAGACGAGCCCGAGACAATCCCCAAGCCCAGCCTAGAGCCGAGGAGAGCCGAGTCCAGATCCGAAGCGAGATCAGAGCCCCGAGCCCAGCCTAGAGCCGAGCCGAGTCCAGAGCCGAGGTACGAGAGCAGCCTAGTACCGAGTAGAGAGCCGAGCCCAGAGCCGAGCCCCGAGCCCAGCCAAGCACAGAGCCCAGAGCCGAGCCTCGAGACGAGCCCCGAGACAATCCCCAAGCCAAGCCTAGAGCCGAGGCGAGCCGAGTCCAGAGCCGAACCCAGATCCGAGCCCCGAGCCCAGCCTAGAGCCGAGCCGAGCCCGGAGCCCAGCCTAGAGACGAGACGAGTCCAGAGCCGAGCCCAGAGTTGGGCGCGATCTGAGCCTCGAGCCGAGCCAAGAGCAGAGCCGATCCCTGAGCTCAGCCCAAAGCAGAGAGCACACAAGCCCAGAGCCGAGCCTCGAGCCCAGCCTAGAACCTAGTCCAGAGCGGAGCTCAGAGCCGAGACTCGAGCCGAGCCCCGAGCGCAGCCGATCACAGAGCCCAGAGCCGAGCCTCGAGACGAGCCCCGAGACAATCCCCAAGACCAGCCTAGAGCCGAGGCGAGCCGAGTCCAGAGCCGAACCCAGATCCGAGCCCCGAGCCCAGCCAAGAGCCTAGCCGTGCCCAGAGCCCAGCCCAGAGGCGAGCCCAGAGCCGAGTATCGATCCGAGCCTCGAGCCGTGCCCCGAGCACAGAGCCGAGCCCCGAGCCGAGCCCCGAGACCAGCCGATCACAGAGCCCAGAGCCGAGCCTCGAGACGAGCCCCGAGACAATCCCCAAGCCCAGCTTAGAGCCGAGGCGAGCCGATTCCAGAGCCGAACCCAGATCCGAGCCCCGAGCCCAGCCGAGAGCCGAGCCGAAGCCAGAGCCCAGCCTAGAGCCGAGCCCAGAGCCGAGCCTCGAGCCGAGCCCCGAGCCCAGCCGAGCCCCGAGTCCAGAGCCGAGCCTCGAGACGAGCCCCGAGACAATCCCCAAGCCCAGTCTAGAGCCGAGGCGAGCCGAGTCCAGAGCCGAACAGAGAGCCGAGCCTCGAGCCCAGCCTAGAGCCGAGCCGAGTCCAGAGCCGAGCCCTGAGCCGAGCGTCGAGCCGAGCCCCGAGCCCAGCCGAGCCCAGAGCCCAGAGCCGAGCCTCGAGACGAGCCCCGAGACAATCCCCAAGCCCAGCCTAGAGCCGAGGCGAGCCGAGTCCAGAGCCGAACCGAGATCCGAGCCCCGAGCCCAGCCTAGAGCCGAGCCGAGCCCAGAGTCGGGCGCGATCTGAGACTCGAGCCGAGCCAAGAGCAGAGCCGATCCCTGAGACCAGCCCACAGCCGAGAGCAGACAAGCCCAGAGCCGAGCCTCGAGCCCAGCCTAGAGCCGAGTCCAGAGCCGAGCCCAAAGCCGAGCCTCGAGCGAAGCCCCGAGCCCAGCCGAGCACAGAGCCCAGAGCCGAGCCTCGAGACGAGCCCCGAGACAATCCCCAAGCCCAGATTAGAGCCGAGGCGAGCCGAGTCCAGAGCCGAACCCAGATCCGAGCCCCGAGCGCAGCTTAGAGCCGAGCCGAGCCCAGAGCATAGCCTAGAGCGGAGCCCAGCGCCGAGCATCGAGCCGAGCCCCGAGCCCAGCCGTGCACAGAGCCCAGAGCCGAGCCTCAAGACGCGCCCCGAGACAATCCCCAAGCCCAGCCAAGAGCCGAGGCGAGCCGAGTCCAGAGCCGAACCCAGATCCGAGCCCCGAGCCCAGCCTAGAGCCGAGCCGAGCCTGGAGCCCAGCCTAGAGCCGAGCCCTGAGCCGATCCTCGAGCCGAGCCCCAAGCCCAGCCGAGCACAGAGCCCAGAGCCGAGCATCGAGACGAGCCCCGAGACAATCCCCAAGCCCAGCCTAGAGCCGAGGCGAGCCGAGTCCAGAGCCGAACGGAGATCCGAGCCTCGAGCCCAGCTTAGAACCGAGTCCAGAGCCGAGCCCAGAGCCGAGCCTCGAGCCGAGCCCCGAGCCCAGCCGAGCACAGAGCCCAGAGCCTAGCCTCGAGACGAGCCCCGAGACAATCCCCAAGCCCAGCCTAGAGCCGAGGCGAGCCGAGTCCAGAGCTCAACCCAGATCTGAGCCCCGAGCCCAGCCGAGAGCCGAGCCGAAGCCAGAGCCCAGCCTAGAGCCGAGCCCAGAGCCGAGCCTCGAGCCGAGCCCCGAGCCCAGCCGAGCCCCGACCCCAGAGCCGAGCCTCGAGACGAGCCCCGAGACAATCCCCAATCCCAGCTTAGAGCCGAGGCGAGCCGAGTCCAGAGCCGAACCCAGATCCGAGCAACGAGCCCAGCCAAGAGCCGAGCCGAGCCCAGAGCCCAGCCCAGAGGCGAGCCCAGAGCCGAGTATCGATCCGAGCCTCGAGCCGTGCCCCGAGCACAGAGCCGAGCCTCGAGACGAGCCCCGATGCAATCCCCAAGCCCAGCCTAGAGCCGAGGCGAGCCGAGTCCAGAGCCGAACCGAGATCTGAGCCCCGAGCCCAGCCTGGAGCCGAGCCGAGTCCAGAGCCGAGCCCAGAGTCGGGCGCGATCTGAGCCTCGAGCCGAGCCAAGAGCAGAGCCGATCCCTGAGCCCAGCCCAAAGCCGAGAGCAGACAAACCCAGAGCCGAGCCTCGAGCCCAGCCTAGAGCCGAGTCCAGAGCCGAGCCCTAAGCCGAGCCTCGAGCCGAGCCCCGAGCCCAGCCGAGCACAGAGCCCAGATCCGAGCCTCAAGACGAGCCCGACACAATCCCCAAGCCCAGCCTAGAGCCGAGGAGAGCCGAGTCCAGATCCGAAGCGAGATCAGAGCCCCGAGCCCAGCCTAGAGCCGAGCCGAGTCCAGAGCCGAGGTACGAGAGCAGCCTAGTACCGAGTAGAGAGCCGAGCCCAGAGCCGAGCCCCGAGCCCAGCCAAGCACAGAGCCCAGAGCCGAGCCTCGAGACGAGCCCCGAGACAATCCCCAAGCCAAGCCTAGAGCCGAGGCGAGCCGAGTCCAGAGCCGAACCCAGATCCGAGCCCCGAGCCCAGCCTAGAGCCGAGCCGAGCCCGGAGCCCAGCCTAGAGACGAGACGAGTCCAGAGCCGAGCCCAGAGTTGGGCGCGATCTGAGCCTCGAGCCGAGCCAAGAGCAGAGCCGATCCCTGAGCTCAGCCCAAAGCCGAGAGCACACAAGCCCAGAGCCGAGCCTCGAGCCCAGCCTAGAACCTAGTCCAGAGCGGAGCTCAGAGCCGAGACTCGAGCCGAGCCCCGAGCGCAGCCGATCACAGAGCCCAGAGCCAAGCCTCGAGACGAGCCCCGAGACAATCCCCAAGACCAGCCTAGAGCCGAGGCGAGCCGAGTCCAGAGCCGAACCCAGATCCGAGCCCCGAGCCCAGCCAAGAGCCTAGCCGTGCCCAGAGCCCAGCCCAGAGGCGAGCCCAGAGCCGAGTATCGATCCGAGCCTCGAGCCGTGCCCCGAGCACAGAGCCGAGCCCCGAGCCGAGCCCCGAGACCAGCCGATCACAGAGCCCAGAGCCGAGCCTCGAGACGAGCCCCGAGACAATCCCCAAGCCCAGCTTAGAGCCGAGGCGAGCCGATTCCAGAGCCGAACCCAGATCCGAGCAACGAGCCCAGCCAAGAGCCGAGCCGAGCCCAGAGCCCAGCCCAGAGGCGAGCCCAGAGCCGAGTATCGATTCGACCATCGAGCCGTGCCCCGAGCACAGAGCCGAGCCTCGAGACGAGCCCCGATGCAATCCCCAAGCCCAGCCTAGAGCCGAGGCGAGCCGAGTCCAGAGCCGAACCGAGATCTGAGCCCCGAGCCCAGCCTGGAGCCGAGCCGAGTCCAGAGCCGAGCCCAGAGTCGGGCGCGATCTGAGCCTCGAGCCGAGACAAGAGCAGAGCCGATCCCTGAGCCCAGCCCAAAGCCGAGAGCAGACAAGCCCAGAGCCGAGCCTCGAGCCCATCCTAGAGCCGAGTCCAGAGCCGAGCCCAGAGCCGAGCCTCGAGCCGAGCCCCGAGCCCAGCCGAGCACAGAGCCCAGAGCCGAGCCTCAAGACGAGCCCCGAGACAATCCCCAAGCCCAGCCTAGAGCCGAGGCGAGCCGAGTCCAGAGCCGAACCCATATCCGAGCCCCGAGCCCAGCCAAGAGCCGAGCCGAGCCAGGAGCCCAGCCTAGAGCCGAGCCCTGAGCCGAGCCCCGAGCCGAGCCACGAGCCCAGCCGATCACAGAGCCCAGAGCCGAGCCTCGAGACGAGCCCCGAGCACAGCCTAGCACAGAGCCCAGATCCGAGCCTCGAGACGAGCCCCGAGCCCAGCCAAGCACATAGCCCAGAGCCGAGCCTCGGGACGAGCCCCGAGACAATCCCCAAGCCAAGCCTAGAGCCGAGGCGAGCCGAGTCCAGAGCCGATCCCAGATCCGAGACCTGAGCCCAGCCTAGAGCCGAGCCGAGTCCAGAGCCGAGCCCAGAGTCGGCGCGATCTGAGCCTCGAGCCGAGCCAAGAGCAGAGCCGATCCCTGAGCCCAGCACAAAGCCGAGAGCAGACAAGCCCAGAGCCGAGCCTCGAGCCCAGCCTAGAGCCGAGTCTAGACCCGAGCCCAATGCCGAGCCTCGAGCCGAGCACCGAGCCTAGCCGAGCACAGAGCCCAGAGCCGAGCCTCAAGACGCGCCCCCATACAATCCCCAAACCCAGCCTAGAGCCGAGGCGAGCCGAGTCCAGAGCCGAACCCAGATCCGAGCCCCGAGCCCAGCCTAGAGCCGAGCCGAGCCCGGAGCCCAGCCGAGCACAGAGCCCAGAGCCGAGCCTCGAGACGAGCCCCGAGACAATCCCCAAGCCCAGCCTAGAGCCGAGGCGAGCCGAGTCCAGAGCCGAACCGAGATCCGAGCCTCGAGCCCAGCTTAAAACCGAGTCCAGAGCCGAGCCCAGAGCCGAGCCTCGAGCCGAGCCCCGAGCCCAGCCGATCCCCGAGCCCAGAGCCGAGCCTCGAGACGAGCCCCGAGACAATCCCCAAGCCAACCTATTGCCGAGGCGAGCCGAGTCCAGAGCCGAACCCAGATCCGAGCCCCGAGCCCAGCCAAGACCCGAGCCGAGTCCAGAGCCCAGCCCAGAGTCGGGCGCGAGCTGAGCCTCGAGCCTAGCCAAGAGCAGAGCCGATCATTTGGCCCAGCCCAAAGCCGAGAGCAGACAAGCGCAGAGCCGAGCCTCGAGCCCAGCCTAGAGCCGAGCCCAGAGCCGAGCCTCGAGCCGAGCCCCGAGCCCAGCTGAGCTCAGAGCCCAGAGCCGAGCCTCGAGACGAGCCCCGAGACAATCCCCAAGCCCAGCCTAGAGCCGAGGCGAGCCGAGTCCAGAGCCGAACCCAGATCCGAGCCCCGAGCCCAGCCGAGAGCCGAGCCGAAGACAGAGCCCAGCCTAGAGCCGAGCCCAGAGCCGAGTATCGATCCGAGCCTCGAGCCGTGCCCCGAGCACAGAGCCGAGCCTCGAGACGAGCCCCGATGCAATCCCCAAGCCAAGCCTAGAGCCGAGGCGAGCCGAGTCCAGAGCCGAACCAAGATCTGAGCCCCGAGCCCAGCCTGGAGCCGAGCCGAGTCCAGAGCCGAGCCCAGAGTCGGGCGCGATCTGAGCCTCGAGCCGAGCCAAGAGCAGAGCGATCCCTGAGCCCAGCCCAAAGCCGAGAGCAGACAAGCCCAGAGCCGAGCCTCGAGCCCAGCCTAGAGCCGAGTCCAGAGCCGAGCCCTAAGCCGAGCCTCGAGCCGAGCCCCGAGCCCAGCCGAGCACAGAGCCCAGATCCGAGCCTCAAGACGAGCCCGAGACAATCCCCAAGCCCAGCCTAGAGCCGAGGAGAGCCGAGTCCAGATCCGAAGCGAGATCAGAGACCCGAGCCCAGCCTAGAGCCGAGCCGAGTCCAGAGCCGAGGTACGAGAGCAGCCTAGTACCGAGTAGAGAGCCGAGCCCAGAGCCGAGCCTCGAGCCGAGCCCCGAGCCCAGCCAAGCACAGAGCCCAGAGCCGAGCCTCGAGACGAGCCCCGAGACAATCCCCAAGCCAAGCCTAGAGCCGAGGCGAGCCGAGTCCAGAGCCGAACCCAGATCCGAGCCCCGAGCCCAGCCTGGAGCCGAGCCGAGTCCAGAGCCGAGCCCAGAGTCGGGCGCGATCTGAGCCTCGAGCCGAGCCAAGAGCAGAGCCGATCCCTGAGCCCAGCCCAAAGCCGAGAGCAGACAAGACCAGAGCCGAGCCTCGAGCCCAGCCTAGAGCCGAGTCCAGAGCCGAGCCCAGAGCCGAACCTCGAGCCGAGCCCCGAGCCCAGCCGAGCAGAGAGCCCAGAGCCGAGCCTCAAGACGAGCCCCGAGACAATCCCCAAGCCCAGCCTAGAGCCGAGGCGAGCCGAGTCCAGAGCCGAACCCAGATCCGAGCCGCGAGCCCAGCCAAGAGCCGAGCCGAGCCCGGAGCCCAGCCTAGAGCCAAGCCCTGAGACGAGCCCCGAGCCGAGCCCCGAGCCCAGCCGATCACACAGCCCAGAGCCGAGCCTCGAGACGAGCCCCGTGACAATACCCAAGCCCAGCCTAGAGCCGAGGCGAGCCGAGTCCAGAGCCGAACCGAGATCCGAGCCCCGAGCCCAACCTAGAGCCGAGACGAGTCCAGAGCCGAGTCCTGAGTCGGGCGCGAGCTGAGCCTCGAGCCGAGCCAAGAGCAGAGCCGATACCTGAGCCCAGCCCAAAGCCGAGAACAGACAAGCCCAGAGCCGAGACTCGAGCCCAGCCTAGAGCCGAGTCCAGAGCAGAGCCCAGAGCCGAGCCTCGAGCCGAGCACCGAGCCCAGCCGAGCACAGAGCCCAGAGCCGAGTCTCGAGACGAGCCCCGAGACAATCCCCAAGACAAGCCTAGAGCCGAGGCGAGCCGAGTCCAGAGCCGAGCCCAATGCCGAGCCTCGAGCCGAGCCCCGAGCCTAGCCGAGCACAGAGCCCAGAGCCGAGCCTCAAGACGAGCCCCGAGTCAATCCCCAAGCCCAGCCTAGAGCCGAGGCGAGCCGAGTCCAGAGCCGAACCCAGATCCGAGCCCAGAGCCCAGCCTAGAGCCGAGCCGAGCCCGGAGCCCAGCCTAGAGACGAGCCCTGAGCCGAGCCTCGAGCCGAGCCCCGAGCCCAGCCGAGCACAGAGACCAGAGCCGAGCCTCGAGACGAGCCCCGAGACAATCCCCAAGCCCAGCCTATTGCCGAGGCGAGCCGAGTCCAGAGCCGAACCCAGATCCGAGCCCAGAGCCCAGCCTAGAGCCGAGCCGAGTCCATAGCCGAGCCTAGAGCCGAGCCTCGAGCCCAGCCTAGAACCTAGTCCAGAGCGGAGCTCAGAGCCGAGACTCGAGCCGAGCCCCGAGCACAGCCGAGCACAGAGCCCAGAGCCGAGCCTCGAGACGAGCCCCGAGACAATCCCCAAGACCAGCCTAGAGCCGAGGCGAGCCGAGTCCAGAGCCGAACCCAGATCCGAGCCCCGAGCCCAGCCAAGAGCCTAGCCGTGCCCAGAGCCCAGCCTAGAGGCGAGCACAGAGTCCAGTATCGAGCCGAGCCTCGAGCCGTGCCCCGAGCCCAGAGCCGAGCCTCGAGACGAGCCCCGAGACAATCCCCAAGCCCAGACTAGAGCCGAGGCGAGCCGAGTCCAGAGCCGAACCCAGATCCGAGCCCCGAGCCCATCCTAGAGCCGAGGCGAGCCGAGTACAGAGCCGAACCCAGATCCGAGCCCCGAGCCCAGCCTAGAGCCGAGCCGAGGCCAGAGCCCAGCCTAGAGCCGAGCCCAGAGCCGACCCTCGACCCGAGCCCCGAGCCCAGCCGAGCCCCAACCCCAGAGCCGAGCCTGGAGATGAGCCACGAGACAATCCCCAAGCCCAGCCTAGAGCCGAGCCGAGCCCAGAGCCCAGCCTAGAGGCGAGCCCAGAGCCGAGTATCGACCGAGCTCAGAGCCCAGCCGAGCCCCGAGCCCAGATCCGAGCCTCGAGACGAGCACCGAGAAAATCCCCAAGCCCAGCCTAGAGCCGAGGCGAGCCGAGTCCAGAGCCGAACCGAGATCCGAGCCCCGAGCCCAGCCTAGAGCCGAGCCGAGTCCAGAGCCGAGCCCAGAGTCTGGCGCGATCTGAGCCTCGAGCCGAGCAAAGAGCAGAGCCGATCCCTGAGCTCAGCCCAAAGCCGAGAGCAGACAAGCCCAGAGCCGAGCCTCGAGCCCAGCCTAAAACCTAGTCCAGAGCGGAGCCCAGAGCCGAGCCTCGAGTCGAACCCCGAGCCCAGCCGACCACAGAGCCCAGAGCCGAGCCTCGAGACGAGCCCCGAGACAATCCCCAAGCCCAGCCTAGAGCCGAGGCGAGCCGAGTCCAGAGCCGAACCCAGATCCGAGCCCCGAGCTCAGCCGAGAGCCGAGCCGAAGCCAGAGCCGAGCCTAGAGCCGAGCCCAGAGACGAGCCTCGAGCCGAGCACCGAGCCCAGAGCCGAGCCTCGAGACGAGCCCCGAGACAATGCCCAAGCCCAGCCTAGAGCCGAGGCGAGACGAGTCCAGAGCCGAACCGAGATCCGAGCCTCGAGCCCAGCCTAGAACCGAGTCCAGAGCCGAGCCCCGAGCCGAGCCTCGAGCCGAGCCCCGAGCCCAGCCGAGTATAGAGCCCAGAGCCGAGCCTCGAGACGAGCCCCGAGACAATCCCCAAGCCCAGACTATTGCCGAGGCGAGCCGAGTCCAGAGCCGAACCCACATCCGAGCCCCGAGCCCATCCTAGAGCCGAGCCAAGTCCAGAGCCGAGCCCAGAGCCGATCCTCGAGCCTCGAGCCGAGCCGCGACCCCAGCCGAGCACAGAGCCCAGAGCCTAGCCTCGAAACGAGCCCCGAGACAATCCCCAAGCCCAGCCTAGAGCCGAGGCGAGCCGAGTCCAGAGCCGAACCGAGATCCGAGCCCCGAGCCCAGCCTAGAGCCGAGCCGAGTCCAGAGCCGAGCCCAGAGTCGGGCGCGATCTGAGCCTCGAGCCGAGCCAAGAGCAGAGCCGATCCCTGAGGTCAGCACAAAGCCGAGAGCAGACAAGCCCTGAGCCGAGCCTCGAGACCAGCCTAGAACCGAGTCCAGAGCCGAGCCCAGAGCCGAGCCTCGAGCCGAGCCCCGAGCCCAGCCGAGTACAGAGCCCAGAGCCGAGCCTCGAGACGAGCCCCGAAACAATCCCCAAGCCCAGCCTAGAGCCGAGGCGAGCCGAGTCCAGAGCCGAACACAGATCCGAGCCTCGAGCACAGCCTAGAGCCGAGCCGAGTCCAGAGCCGAGCCTAGAACCGAGCCCTGAGCTGAGCCTCGAGCCGAGCCCCGAGCCCGGCCGAGCCCAGAGCCCAGAGCCGAGCCTCGAGACGAGCCCCGAGCACAGCCTAGAACAGAGCCCAGATCCGAGCCTCGAGACGAGCCCCGAGCACAGCCGAGCACAGAGCCCAGAGCCGAGCCTCGAGACGAGCCCCGAGACAATCCCCAAGCCCAGCCTAGAGCCGAGGCGAGCCGAGTCCAGAGCCGAACCCTGATCCGAGCCCCGAGCCCAGCCTAGAGACGAGCCGAGCCCAGAGCCCAGCCTAGAGGAGAGCCCAGAGGCGAGTATGGAGCCGAGCCTCGAGCCGAGCCCCGAGCCCAGAGCCGAGCCTCGAGAAGAGTCCCGAGACAATCCCCAAGCCCAGCCTAGAGCCGAGGCGAGCCGAGTCCAGAGCCGAACACAGATCCGAGCCCCGAGCCCAGCCGAGAGCCGAGCCGAAGCCAGAGCCCAGCCTAGAGCCGAGCCCCGAGCCCAGCCGAGCCAAGAGCCCAGAGCCGAGCCTCGAGACGAGCTCCGAGACAATCCCCAAGCCCAGTCTAGAGCCGAGGCGAGCCGAGTCCAGAGCCGAACAGAGAGCCGAGCCTCGAGCCCAGCCTAGAGCCGAGCCGAGTCCAGAGCTGAGCCCTGAGCCGAACCTCGAGCCGAGCCTCGAGCTGAGCCCCGAGCCCAGCCGAGCCCAGAGCCCAGAGCCGAGCCTCGAGACGAGCCCAGAGACAATCCCCAAGCCCAGCCTAGAGCCGAGGCGTGCCGAGTCCAGAGCCGAACCCAGATCCGAGCTCCGAGCCCAGCCTAGAGCCGAGCCGAGCCAAGAGTTGGGAGCGATCTGAGCCTCGAGCCGAGCCAAGAGCAGAGCCGATCCCTGAGCCCAGCCCAAAGCCGAGAGCAGACAAGCCCAGAGCCGAGCCTCGAGCCCAGCCTAGAGCCGAGTCCAGAGCCGAGCCCAGAGAGGAGCCTCGAGCCGAGCCCCGAGCCGAGCCCCGAGCAAAGAGCCCAGAGTCGAGCCTCGAGACGAACCCCGAGACAATCCCCAAGCCCAGCCTAGAGCCGAGGCGAGCCGAGTCCAGAGCCGAACCGAGATCCGAGCCTCGAGCCCAGCCTACAACCGAGTCCAGAGCCGAACCCAGAGCCGAGCCTCGAGCCGAGCCCCGAGCCCAGCCGAGCACAGAGCCCAGAGACGAGCCTCGAGACGAGCCCCGATACAATCCCCAAGCCCAGCCTAGAGCCGAGACGAGCCGAGCCCCGAGCCCAGCCGAGCCCCGAGCCCAGAGCCGAGCCTCGAGACGAGCCCCGAGACAATCCCCAAGCCCAGCCTAGAGCCGAGGCGAGCCGAGTCCAGAGCCGAAACGACATCAGAGCCACGAGCCCAGCCTAGAGCCGAGGCGAGCCCAGAGTCGGGCGCGATCTGAGCCTCGAGCCGAGCCAAGAGCAGAGCCGATGCCTGAGCCCAGCCCAAAGCAGAGAGCAGACAAGCCCAGAGCCGAGCCTCGAGCCCAGCCTAGAGCCGAGTCCAGAGCCGAGCCCAGAGAGGAGCCTCGAGCCGAGCCCCGAGCCGAGCCCCGAGCAAAGAGCCCAGAGGCGAGCCTCGAGACGAACCCCGAGACAATCCCCAAGCCGAGCCTAGAGCCGAGACGAGCCGAGTCCAGAGCCGAAACCAGATCCGAGCCCCGAGCACAGCCTAGAGCCGAGCCGAGCCCGGAGCCCAGCCGAGAGCCGAGCCCTGAGCTGTGCCTCGAGCCGAGCCCCGAGCCCAGCCGAGCCCAGAGCCCAGAGCCGAGCCTCCAGACGAGCGCCAAGAGAATCCCCAAGCCCAGCCTAGAGCCGAGGCGAGCCGAGTCCAGAGCCGAACCCAGATCCGAGCCTCGAGCGCAGCCTAGAACCGAGTCCAGAGCCGAGCCCAGAGCCGAGTATCGAGCCGAGCCTCGAGCCGTGCCCCGAGCCCAGACCCGAGCCTCGAGACGAGACCCGAGACAATCCCCAAGCCCAGACTAGAGCCGAGGCGAGCCGAGTCCAGAGCCGAACCCAGATCCGAGCCCCGAGCCCATCCTAGAGCCGAGGCGAGCCGAGTCCAGAGCCGAACCCAGATCCGAGCCCCGAGCCCAGCCTAGAGCCGAGCCGAGCCCGGAGCCCAGCCGAGCACAGAGCCCAGAGCCGAGCCTCGAGACGAGCCCCGAGACAATCCCCAAGCCCAGCCTAGAGCCGAGGCGAGCCGAGTCCAGAGCCGAACCGAGATCCGAGCCTCGAGCCCAGCTTAAAACCGAGTCCAGAGCCGAGCCCAGAGCCGAGCCTCGAGCCGAGCCCCGAGCCCAGCCGATCCCCGAGCCCAGAGCCGAGCCTCGAGACGAGCCCCGAGACAATCCCCAAGCCAACCTATTTCCGAGGCGAGCCGAGTCCAGAGCCGAACCCAGAGCCGAGCCTCGAGCCCAGCCTAGAGCCGATCCGAGTCCAGAGCCGAGCCCAGAGCCGAGCCTCGAGCCGAGCCCCGAGCCCAGCCGAGCACAGAGCCCAGAGCCGAGCCTCGAGACGAGGCCCGAAACAATCCTCAAGCCGAGCCTAGAGTCGAGGCGAGCCGAGTCCAGAGCCGAACCCAGATCCGAGCCCCGAGCCCAGCCTAGAGCCGAGCCAAGTCCAGAGCCGAGCCCAGAGTCGGGCGCGAGCTGAGCCTCGAACCTACCCTAGAGCAGAGCCGATCATTGAGCCCAGCCCAAAGCCTAGAGCAGACAATTCCAGAGCCGAGCCTCGAGCCCAGCCTAGAGCCGAGCCGAGTCCAGAGCCGAGCCCAGAGTCGGGCGAGATCTGAGCCTCGAGCCGAGCCAAGAACAGAGCCGATCATTGAGCCCAGCCCAAAGCCGAGAGAAGACAAGTCCAGAGCCGAGCCTCGATCCCAGCCTAGAGCCGTGTCAAGAGCGGAGCCCAGAGCCGAGCCTCGAGACGAGCCCCGAGACAATCCCCAAGCCCAGCCTAGAGCCGAGGCGAGCCGAGCCCCGAGCCCAGCCGAGCACAGAGCCCAGAGCCGAGCCTCGAGACGAGCCCCGAGACAATCCCCAAGCCCAGCCTAGAGCCGAGGCGAGCCGAGTCCAGAGCCGAACCCAGATCCGAGCCCCGAGCCCAGCTAAGAGCCGAGCCGAGCCCAGAGCCCAGCCTAGAGTCGAGCCCAGAGCCGAGTATCGAGCCGAGCCTCGAGCCGTGCCCCGAGCCCAGAGCCGAGCCTCGAGACGAGCCCTGAGACAATCCCCAAGCCCAGCCTAGAGCCGAGGCGAGCCGAGTCCAGAGCCGAACCGAGATCTGAGCACCGAGCCCAGCCTAGAGCCGAGCCGAGTCCAGAGCCGATCCCAGAGTCAGGCGCGATCTGAGCCTCGAGCCGAGCCAAGAGCAGAGCCGATCCCTGAGCCCAGCCCAAAGCCGAGAGCAGACAAGCCCAGAGCCGAGCCTCGAGCCCAGCCTAGAGCCGAGTCCAGAGCCGAGCCCAGAGCCGAGCCTCGAGCCGAGCCCCGATCCCAGCCGAGCACAGAGCCCAGAGCCGAGCCTCAAGACGAGCCCCGAGACAATCCCCAAGACCAGCCTAGAGCCGAGGCGAGCCGAGTCCAGAGCCGAACCCAGATCCGAGCCCCGAGCCCAGCCTAGAGCCGAGCCGACCCTCGAGCCCAGCCTAGAGCCGAGCCGAGTCCAGAGGCGAGACCAGAGCCGAGCCTCGAGCCGAGCCCCGAGCCCAGCCGAGCACAGAGACCATAGCCGAGCCTCGAGACGAGGCGCGAGACAATCCCCAAGCCCAGCCTAGAGCCGAGGCGAGCCGAGTACAGAGCCGAAGCGAGATCAGAGCCCCGAGCCCAGCCTAGAGCCGAGCCGAGTCCAGAGCCGAGGTACGAGCGCGGCCTAGAGCCGAGTAGAGAGCTGAGCCCAGAGCCGAGCCTCGAGCCGAGCCCCGAGCCCAGCCGAGCCCCGAGCCCAGAGCCGAGCCTCGAGACGACCCCGAGACAATCCCCAAGCCCAGCCTAGAGCCGACGCGAGCCGAGTCCAGAGCCGAACAGAGAGCCGAGCCTCGAGCCCAGCCTAGAGCCGAGCCGAGTCCAGAGCCGAGCCCTGAGCCGAGCCTCGAGCCGAGCCCCGAGCCCAGCCGAGCCCAGAGCCCAGAGCCGAGCCTCAAGACGAGCCCCGAGACAATCCCCAAGCCCAGCCTAGAGCCGAGGCGAGCCGAGTCCAGAGCCGAACCCAGATCCGAGCCCCGAGCCCATCCTAGAGCCGAGGCGAGCCGAGTCCAGAGCCGAACCCAGATCCGAGCCCCGAGCCCAGCCTAGAGCCGAGCCGAGCCCGGAGCCCAGCCGAGCACAGAGCCCAGAGCCGAGCCTCGAGACGAGCCCCGAGACAATCCCCAAGCCCAGCCTAGAGCCGAGGCGAGCCGAGTCCAGAGCCGAACCGAGATCCGAGCCTCGAGCCCAGCTTAAAACCGAGTCCAGAGCCGAGCCCAGAGCCGAGCCTCGAGCCGAGCCCCGAGCCCAGCCGATCCCCGAGCCCAGAGCCGAGCCTCGAGACGAGCCCCGAGACAATCCCCAAGCCAACCTATTTCCGAGGCGAGCCGAGTCCAGAGCCGAACCCAGAGCCGAGCCTCGAGCCCAGCCTAGAGCCGATCCGAGTCCAGAGCCGAGCCCAGAGCCGAGACTCGAGCCGAGCCCCGAGCCCAGCCGAGCACAGAGCCCAGAGCCGAGCCTCGAGACGAGGCCCGAAACAATCCTCAAGCCGAGCCTAGAGTCGAGGCGAGCCGAGTCCAGAGCCGAACCCAGATCCGAGCCCCGAGCCCAGCCTAGAGCCGAGCCAAGTCCAGAGCCGAGCTCAGAGTCGGGCGCGAGCTGAGCCTCGAACCTACCCTAGAGCAGAGCCGATCATTGAGCTCAGCCCAAAGCCTAGAGCAGACAATTCCAGAGCCGAGCCTCGAGCCCAGCCTAGAGCCGAGCCGAGTCCAGAGCCGAGCCCAGAGTCGGGCGAGATCTGAGCCTCGAGCCGAGCCAAGAACAGAGCCGATCATTGAGCCCAGCCCAAAGCCGAGAGAAGACAAGTCCAGAGCCGAGCCTCGATCCCAGCCTAGAGCCGTGTCAAGAGCGGAGCCCAGAGCCGAGCCTCGAGACGAGCCCCGAGACAATCCCCAAGCCCAGCCTAGAGCCGAGGCGAGCCGAGCCCCGAGCCCAGCCGAGCACAGAGCCCAGAGCCGAGCCTCGAGACGAGCCCCGAGACAATCCCCAAGCCCAGCCTAGAGCCGAGGCGAGCCGAGTCCAGAGCCGAACCGAGATCCGAGCCCCGAGCCCAGCCTAGAGCCGAGCCGAGCCCAGAGTCGGGCGCGATCTGAGCCTCGAGCCGAGCCAAGAGCAGAGCCGATCCCTGAGACCAGCCCACAGCCGAGAGCAGACAAGCCCAGAGCCGAGCCTCGAGCCCAGCCTAGAGCCGAGTCCAGAGCCGAGCCCAAAGCCGAGCCTCGAGCGAAGCCCCGAGCCCAGCCGAGCACAGAGCCCAGAGCCGAGCCTCGAGACGAGCCCCGAGACAATCCCCAAGCCCAGATTAGAGCCGAGGCGAGCCGAGTCCAGAGCCGAACCCAGATCCGAGCCCCGAGCGCAGCTTAGAGCCGAGCCGAGCCCAGAGCATAGCCTAGAGCGGAGCCCAGCGCCGAGCATCGAGCCGAGCCCCGAGCCCAGCCGTGCACAGAGCCCAGAGCCGAGCCTCAAGACGCGCCCCGAGACAATCCCCAAGCCCAGCCAAGAGCCGAGGCGAGCCGAGTCCAGAGCCGAACCCAGATCCGAGCCCCGAGCCCAGCCTAGAGCCGAGCCGAGCCTGGAGCCCAGCCTAGAGCCGAGCCCTGAGCCGATCCTCGAGCCGAGCCCCAAGCCCAGCCGAGCACAGAGCCCAGAGCCGAGCATCGAGACGAGCCCCGAGACAATCCCCAAGCCCAGCCTAGAGCCGAGGCGAGCCGAGTCCAGAGCCGAACGGAGATCCGAGCCTCGAGCCCAGCTTAGAACCGAGTCCAGAGCCGAGCCCAGAGCCGAGCCTCGAGCCGAGCCCCGAGCCCAGCCGAGCACAGAGCCCAGAGCCGAGCCTCGAGACGAGCCCCGAGACAATCCCCAAGCCCAGCCTAGAGCCGAGGCGAGCCGAGTCCAGAGCTCAACCCAGATCTGAGCCCCGAGCCCAGCCGAGAGCCGAGCCGAAGCCAGAGCCCAGCCTAGAGCCGAGCCCAGAGCCGAGCCTCGAGCCGAGCCCCGAGCCCAGCCGAGCCCCGACCCCAGAGCCGAGCCTCGAGACGAGCCCCGAGACAATCCCCAATCCCAGCTTAGAGCCGAGGCGAGCCGAGTCCAGAGCCGAACCCAGATCCGAGCAACGAGCCCAGCCAAGAGCCGAGCCGAGCCCAGAGCCCAGCCCAGAGGCGAGCCCAGAGCCGAGTATCGATCCGAGCCTCGAGCCGTGCCCCGAGCACAGAGCCGAGCCTCGAGACGAGCCCCGATGCAATCCCCAAGCCCAGCCTAGAGCCGAGGCGAGCCGAGTCCAGAGCCGAACCGAGATCTGAGCCCCGAGCCCAGCCTGGAGCCGAGCCGAGTCCAGAGCCGAGCCCAGAGTCGGGCGCGATCTGAGCCTCGAGCCGAGCCAAGAGCAGAGCCGATCCCTGAGCCCAGCCCAAAGCCGAGAGCAGACAAACCCAGAGCCGAGCCTCGAGCCCAGCCTAGAGCCGAGTCCAGAGCCGAGCCCTAAGCCGAGCCTCGAGCCGAGCCCCGAGCCCAGCCGAGCACAGAGCCCAGATCCGAGCCTCAAGACGAGCCCGAGACAATCCCCAAGCCCAGCCTAGAGCCGAGGAGAGCCGAGTCCAGATCCGAAGCGAGATCAGAGCCCCGAGCCCAGCCTAGAGCCGAGCCGAGTCCAGAGCCGAGGTACGAGAGCAGCCTAGTACCGAGTAGAGAGCCGAGCCCAGAGCCGAGCCCCGAGCCCAGCCAAGCACAGAGCCCAGAGCCGAGCCTCGAGACGAGCCCCGAGACAATCCCCAAGCCAAGCCTAGAGCCGAGGCGAGCCGAGTCCAGAGCCGAACCCAGATCCGAGCCCCGAGCCCAGCCTAGAGCCGAGCCGAGCCCGGAGCCCAGCCTAGAGACGAGACGAGTCCAGAGCCGAGCCCAGAGTTGGGCGCGATCTGAGCCTCGAGCCGAGCCAAGAGCAGAGCCGATCCCTGAGCTCAGCCCAAAGCAGAGAGCACACAAGCCCAGAGCCGAGCCTCGAGCCCAGCCTAGAACCTAGTCCAGAGCGGAGCTCAGAGCCGAGACTCGAGCCGAGCCCCGAGCGCAGCCGATCACAGAGCCCAGAGCCGAGCCTCGAGACGAGCCCCGAGACAATCCCCAAGACCAGCCTAGAGCCGAGGCGAGCCGAGTCCAGAGCCGAACCCAGATCCGAGCCCCGAGCCCAGCCAAGAGCCTAGCCGTGCCCAGAGCCCAGCCCAGAGGCGAGCCCAGAGCCGAGTATCGATCCGAGCCTCGAGCCGTGCCCCGAGCACAGAGCCGAGCCCCGAGCCGAGCCCCGAGACCAGCCGATCACAGAGCCCAGAGCCGAGCCTCGAGACGAGCCCCGAGACAATCCCCAAGCCCAGCTTAGAGCCGAGGCGAGCCGATTCCAGAGCCGAACCCAGATCCGAGCCCCGAGCCCAGCCGAGAGCCGAGCCGAAGCCAGAGCCCAGCCTAGAGCCGAGCCCAGAGCCGAGCCTCGAGCCGAGCCCCGAGCCCAGCCGAGCCCCGAGTCCAGAGCCGAGCCTCGAGACGAGCCCCGAGACAATCCCCAAGCCCAGTCTAGAGCCGAGGCGAGCCGAGTCCAGAGCCGAACAGAGAGCCGAGCCTCGAGCCCAGCCTAGAGCCGAGCCGAGTCCAGAGTCGGGCGCGATCTGAGACTCGAGCCGAGCCAAGAGCAGAGCCGATCCCTGAGACCAGCCCACAGCCGAGAGCAGACAAGCCCAGAGCCGAGCCTCGAGCCCAGCCTAGAGCCGAGTCCAGAGCCGAGCCCAAAGCCGAGCCTCGAGCGAAGCCCCGAGCCCAGCCGAGCACAGAGCCCAGAGCCGAGCCTCGAGACGAGCCCCGAGACAATCCCCAAGCCCAGATTAGAGCCGAGGCGAGCCGAGTCCAGAGCCGAACCCAGATCCGAGCCCCGAGCGCAGCTTAGAGCCGAGCCGAGCCCAGAGCATAGCCTAGAGCGGAGCCCAGCGCCGAGCATCGAGCCGAGCCCCGAGCCCAGCCGTGCACAGAGCCCAGAGCCGAGCCTCAAGACGCGCCCCGAGACAATCCCCAAGCCCAGCCAAGAGCCGAGGCGAGCCGAGTCCAGAGCCGAACCCAGATCCGAGCCCCGAGCCCAGCCTAGAGCCGAGCCGAGCCTGGAGCCCAGCCTAGAGCCGAGCCCTGAGCCGATCCTCGAGCCGAGCCCCAAGCCCAGCCGAGCACAGAGCCCAGAGCCGAGCATCGAGACGAGCCCCGAGACAATCCCCAAGCCCAGCCTAGAGCCGAGGCGAGCCGAGTCCAGAGCCGAACGGAGATCCGAGCCTCGAGCCCAGCTTAGAACCGAGTCCAGAGCCGAGCCCAGAGCCGAGCCTCGAGCCGAGCCCCGAGCCCAGCCGAGCACAGAGCCCAGAGCCTAGCCTCGAGACGAGCCCCGAGACAATCCCCAAGCCCAGCCTAGAGCCGAGGCGAGCCGAGTCCAGAGCTCAACCCAGATCTGAGCCCCGAGCCCAGCCGAGAGCCGAGCCGAAGCCAGAGCCCAGCCTAGAGCCGAGCCCAGAGCCGAGCCTCGAGCCGAGCCCCGAGCCCAGCCGAGCCCCGACCCCAGAGCCGAGCCTCGAGACGAGCCCCGAGACAATCCCCAATCCCAGCTTAGAGCCGAGGCGAGCCGAGTCCAGAGCCGAACCCAGATCCGAGCAACGAGCCCAGCCAAGAGCCGAGCCGAGCCCAGAGCCCAGCCCAGAGGCGAGCCCAGAGCCGAGTATCGATCCGAGCCTCGAGCCGTGCCCCGAGCACAGAGCCGAGCCTCGAGACGAGCCCCGATGCAATCCCCAAGCCCAGCCTAGAGCCGAGGCGAGCCGAGTCCAGAGCCGAACCGAGATCTGAGCCCCGAGCCCAGCCTGGAGCCGAGCCGAGTCCAGAGCCGAGCCCAGAGTCGGGCGCGATCTGAGCCTCGAGCCGAGCCAAGAGCAGAGCCGATCCCTGAGCCCAGCCCAAAGCCGAGAGCAGACAAACCCAGAGCCGAGCCTCGAGCCCAGCCTAGAGCCGAGTCCAGAGCCGAGCCCTAAGCCGAGCCTCGAGCCGAGCCCCGAGCCCAGCCGAGCACAGAGCCCAGATCCGAGCCTCAAGACGAGCCCGACACAATCCCCAAGCCCAGCCTAGAGCCGAGGAGAGCCGAGTCCAGATCCGAAGCGAGATCAGAGCCCCGAGCCCAGCCTAGAGCCGAGCCGAGTCCAGAGCCGAGGTACGAGAGCAGCCTAGTACCGAGTAGAGAGCCGAGCCCAGAGCCGAGCCCCGAGCCCAGCCAAGCACAGAGCCCAGAGCCGAGCCTCGAGACGAGCCCCGAGACAATCCCCAAGCCAAGCCTAGAGCCGAGGCGAGCCGAGTCCAGAGCCGAACCCAGATCCGAGCCCCGAGCCCAGCCTAGAGCCGAGCCGAGCCCGGAGCCCAGCCTAGAGACGAGACGAGTCCAGAGCCGAGCCCAGAGTTGGGCGCGATCTGAGCCTCGAGCCGAGCCAAGAGCAGAGCCGATCCCTGAGCTCAGCCCAAAGCCGAGAGCACACAAGCCCAGAGCCGAGCCTCGAGCCCAGCCTAGAACCTAGTCCAGAGCGGAGCTCAGAGCCGAGACTCGAGCCGAGCCCCGAGCGCAGCCGATCACAGAGCCCAGAGCCAAGCCTCGAGACGAGCCCCGAGACAATCCCCAAGACCAGCCTAGAGCCGAGGCGAGCCGAGTCCAGAGCCGAACCCAGATCCGAGCCCCGAGCCCAGCCAAGAGCCTAGCCGTGCCCAGAGCCCAGCCCAGAGGCGAGCCCAGAGCCGAGTATCGATCCGAGCCTCGAGCCGTGCCCCGAGCACAGAGCCGAGCCCCGAGCCGAGCCCCGAGACCAGCCGATCACAGAGCCCAGAGCCGAGCCTCGAGACGAGCCCCGAGACAATCCCCAAGCCCAGCTTAGAGCCGAGGCGAGCCGATTCCAGAGCCGAACCCAGATCCGAGCAACGAGCCCAGCCAAGAGCCGAGCCGAGCCCAGAGCCCAGCCCAGAGGCGAGCCCAGAGCCGAGTATCGATTCGACCATCGAGCCGTGCCCCGAGCACAGAGCCGAGCCTCGAGACGAGCCCCGATGCAATCCCCAAGCCCAGCCTAGAGCCGAGGCGAGCCGAGTCCAGAGCCGAACCGAGATCTGAGCCCCGAGCCCAGCCTGGAGCCGAGCCGAGTCCAGAGCCGAGCCCAGAGTCGGGCGCGATCTGAGCCTCGAGCCGAGACAAGAGCAGAGCCGATCCCTGAGCCCAGCCCAAAGCCGAGAGCAGACAAGCCCAGAGCCGAGCCTCGAGCCCATCCTAGAGCCGAGTCCAGAGCCGAGCCCAGAGCCGAGCCTCGAGCCGAGCCCCGAGCCCAGCCGAGCACAGAGCCCAGAGCCGAGCCTCAAGACGAGCCCCGAGACAATCCCCAAGCCCAGCCTAGAGCCGAGGCGAGCCGAGTCCAGAGCCGAACCCATATCCGAGCCCCGAGCCCAGCCAAGAGCCGAGCCGAGCCAGGAGCCCAGCCTAGAGCCGAGCCCTGAGCCGAGCCCCGAGCCGAGCCACGAGCCCAGCCGATCACAGAGCCCAGAGCCGAGCCTCGAGACGAGCCCCGAGCACAGCCTAGCACAGAGCCCAGATCCGAGCCTCGAGACGAGCCCCGAGCCCAGCCAAGCACATAGCCCAGAGCCGAGCCTCGGGACGAGCCCCGAGACAATCCCCAAGCCAAGCCTAGAGCCGAGGCGAGCCGAGTCCAGAGCCGATCCCAGATCCGAGACCTGAGCCCAGCCTAGAGCCGAGCCGAGTCCAGAGCCGAGCCCAGAGTCGGCGCGATCTGAGCCTCGAGCCGAGCCAAGAGCAGAGCCGATCCCTGAGCCCAGCACAAAGCCGAGAGCAGACAAGCCCAGAGCCGAGCCTCGAGCCCAGCCTAGAGCCGAGTCTAGACCCGAGCCCAATGCCGAGCCTCGAGCCGAGCACCGAGCCTAGCCGAGCACAGAGCCCAGAGCCGAGCCTCAAGACGCGCCCCCATACAATCCCCAAACCCAGCCTAGAGCCGAGGCGAGCCGAGTCCAGAGCCGAACCCAGATCCGAGCCCCGAGCCCAGCCTAGAGCCGAGCCGAGCCCGGAGCCCAGCCGAGCACAGAGCCCAGAGCCGAGCCTCGAGACGAGCCCCGAGACAATCCCCAAGCCCAGCCTAGAGCCGAGGCGAGCCGAGTCCAGAGCCGAACCGAGATCCGAGCCTCGAGCCCAGCTTAAAACCGAGTCCAGAGCCGAGCCCAGAGCCGAGCCTCGAGCCGAGCCCCGAGCCCAGCCGATCCCCGAGCCCAGAGCCGAGCCTCGAGACGAGCCCCGAGACAATCCCCAAGCCAACCTATTGCCGAGGCGAGCCGAGTCCAGAGCCGAACCCAGATCCGAGCCCCGAGCCCAGCCAAGACCCGAGCCGAGTCCAGAGCCCAGCCCAGAGTCGGGCGCGAGCTGAGCCTCGAGCCTAGCCAAGAGCAGAGCCGATCATTTGGCCCAGCCCAAAGCCGAGAGCAGACAAGCGCAGAGCCGAGCCTCGAGCCCAGCCTAGAGCCGAGCCCAGAGCCGAGCCTCGAGCCGAGCCCCGAGCCCAGCTGAGCTCAGAGCCCAGAGCCGAGCCTCGAGACGAGCCCCGAGACAATCCCCAAGCCCAGCCTAGAGCCGAGGCGAGCCGAGTCCAGAGCCGAACCCAGATCCGAGCCCCGAGCCCAGCCGAGAGCCGAGCCGAAGACAGAGCCCAGCCTAGAGCCGAGCCCAGAGCCGAGTATCGATCCGAGCCTCGAGCCGTGCCCCGAGCACAGAGCCGAGCCTCGAGACGAGCCCCGATGCAATCCCCAAGCCAAGCCTAGAGCCGAGGCGAGCCGAGTCCAGAGCCGAACCAAGATCTGAGCCCCGAGCCCAGCCTGGAGCCGAGCCGAGTCCAGAGCCGAGCCCAGAGTCGGGCGCGATCTGAGCCTCGAGCCGAGCCAAGAGCAGAGCGATCCCTGAGCCCAGCCCAAAGCCGAGAGCAGACAAGCCCAGAGCCGAGCCTCGAGCCCAGCCTAGAGCCGAGTCCAGAGCCGAGCCCTAAGCCGAGCCTCGAGCCGAGCCCCGAGCCCAGCCGAGCACAGAGCCCAGATCCGAGCCTCAAGACGAGCCCGAGACAATCCCCAAGCCCAGCCTAGAGCCGAGGAGAGCCGAGTCCAGATCCGAAGCGAGATCAGAGACCCGAGCCCAGCCTAGAGCCGAGCCGAGTCCAGAGCCGAGGTACGAGAGCAGCCTAGTACCGAGTAGAGAGCCGAGCCCAGAGCCGAGCCTCGAGCCGAGCCCCGAGCCCAGCCAAGCACAGAGCCCAGAGCCGAGCCTCGAGACGAGCCCCGAGACAATCCCCAAGCCAAGCCTAGAGCCGAGGCGAGCCGAGTCCAGAGCCGAACCCAGATCCGAGCCCCGAGCCCAGCCTGGAGCCGAGCCGAGTCCAGAGCCGAGCCCAGAGTCGGGCGCGATCTGAGCCTCGAGCCGAGCCAAGAGCAGAGCCGATCCCTGAGCCCAGCCCAAAGCCGAGAGCAGACAAGACCAGAGCCGAGCCTCGAGCCCAGCCTAGAGCCGAGTCCAGAGCCGAGCCCAGAGCCGAACCTCGAGCCGAGCCCCGAGCCCAGCCGAGCAGAGAGCCCAGAGCCGAGCCTCAAGACGAGCCCCGAGACAATCCCCAAGCCCAGCCTAGAGCCGAGGCGAGCCGAGTCCAGAGCCGAACCCAGATCCGAGCCGCGAGCCCAGCCAAGAGCCGAGCCGAGCCCGGAGCCCAGCCTAGAGCCAAGCCCTGAGACGAGCCCCGAGCCGAGCCCCGAGCCCAGCCGATCACACAGCCCAGAGCCGAGCCTCGAGACGAGCCCCGTGACAATACCCAAGCCCAGCCTAGAGCCGAGGCGAGCCGAGTCCAGAGCCGAACCGAGATCCGAGCCCCGAGCCCAACCTAGAGCCGAGACGAGTCCAGAGCCGAGTCCTGAGTCGGGCGCGAGCTGAGCCTCGAGCCGAGCCAAGAGCAGAGCCGATACCTGAGCCCAGCCCAAAGCCGAGAACAGACAAGCCCAGAGCCGAGACTCGAGCCCAGCCTAGAGCCGAGTCCAGAGCAGAGCCCAGAGCCGAGCCTCGAGCCGAGCACCGAGCCCAGCCGAGCACAGAGCCCAGAGCCGAGTCTCGAGACGAGCCCCGAGACAATCCCCAAGACAAGCCTAGAGCCGAGGCGAGCCGAGTCCAGAGCCGAGCCCAATGCCGAGCCTCGAGCCGAGCCCCGAGCCTAGCCGAGCACAGAGCCCAGAGCCGAGCCTCAAGACGAGCCCCGAGTCAATCCCCAAGCCCAGCCTAGAGCCGAGGCGAGCCGAGTCCAGAGCCGAACCCAGATCCGAGCCCAGAGCCCAGCCTAGAGCCGAGCCGAGCCCGGAGCCCAGCCTAGAGACGAGCCCTGAGCCGAGCCTCGAGCCGAGCCCCGAGCCCAGCCGAGCACAGAGACCAGAGCCGAGCCTCGAGACGAGCCCCGAGACAATCCCCAAGCCCAGCCTATTGCCGAGGCGAGCCGAGTCCAGAGCCGAACCCAGATCCGAGCCCAGAGCCCAGCCTAGAGCCGAGCCGAGTCCATAGCCGAGCCTAGAGCCGAGCCTCGAGCCCAGCCTAGAACCTAGTCCAGAGCGGAGCTCAGAGCCGAGACTCGAGCCGAGCCCCGAGCACAGCCGAGCACAGAGCCCAGAGCCGAGCCTCGAGACGAGCCCCGAGACAATCCCCAAGACCAGCCTAGAGCCGAGGCGAGCCGAGTCCAGAGCCGAACCCAGATCCGAGCCCCGAGCCCAGCCAAGAGCCTAGCCGTGCCCAGAGCCCAGCCTAGAGGCGAGCACAGAGTCCAGTATCGAGCCGAGCCTCGAGCCGTGCCCCGAGCCCAGAGCCGAGCCTCGAGACGAGCCCCGAGACAATCCCCAAGCCCAGACTAGAGCCGAGGCGAGCCGAGTCCAGAGCCGAACCCAGATCCGAGCCCCGAGCCCATCCTAGAGCCGAGGCGAGCCGAGTACAGAGCCGAACCCAGATCCGAGCCCCGAGCCCAGCCTAGAGCCGAGCCGAGGCCAGAGCCCAGCCTAGAGCCGAGCCCAGAGCCGACCCTCGACCCGAGCCCCGAGCCCAGCCGAGCCCCAACCCCAGAGCCGAGCCTGGAGATGAGCCACGAGACAATCCCCAAGCCCAGCCTAGAGCCGAGCCGAGCCCAGAGCCCAGCCTAGAGGCGAGCCCAGAGCCGAGTATCGACCGAGCTCAGAGCCCAGCCGAGCCCCGAGCCCAGATCCGAGCCTCGAGACGAGCACCGAGAAAATCCCCAAGCCCAGCCTAGAGCCGAGGCGAGCCGAGTCCAGAGCCGAACCGAGATCCGAGCCCCGAGCCCAGCCTAGAGCCGAGCCGAGTCCAGAGCCGAGCCCAGAGTCTGGCGCGATCTGAGCCTCGAGCCGAGCAAAGAGCAGAGCCGATCCCTGAGCTCAGCCCAAAGCCGAGAGCAGACAAGCCCAGAGCCGAGCCTCGAGCCCAGCCTAAAACCTAGTCCAGAGCGGAGCCCAGAGCCGAGCCTCGAGTCGAACCCCGAGCCCAGCCGACCACAGAGCCCAGAGCCGAGCCTCGAGACGAGCCCCGAGACAATCCCCAAGCCCAGCCTAGAGCCGAGGCGAGCCGAGTCCAGAGCCGAACCCAGATCCGAGCCCCGAGCTCAGCCGAGAGCCGAGCCGAAGCCAGAGCCGAGCCTAGAGCCGAGCCCAGAGACGAGCCTCGAGCCGAGCACCGAGCCCAGAGCCGAGCCTCGAGACGAGCCCCGAGACAATGCCCAAGCCCAGCCTAGAGCCGAGGCGAGACGAGTCCAGAGCCGAACCGAGATCCGAGCCTCGAGCCCAGCCTAGAACCGAGTCCAGAGCCGAGCCCCGAGCCGAGCCTCGAGCCGAGCCCCGAGCCCAGCCGAGTATAGAGCCCAGAGCCGAGCCTCGAGACGAGCCCCGAGACAATCCCCAAGCCCAGACTATTGCCGAGGCGAGCCGAGTCCAGAGCCGAACCCACATCCGAGCCCCGAGCCCATCCTAGAGCCGAGCCAAGTCCAGAGCCGAGCCCAGAGCCGATCCTCGAGCCTCGAGCCGAGCCGCGACCCCAGCCGAGCACAGAGCCCAGAGCCTAGCCTCGAAACGAGCCCCGAGACAATCCCCAAGCCCAGCCTAGAGCCGAGGCGAGCCGAGTCCAGAGCCGAACCGAGATCCGAGCCCCGAGCCCAGCCTAGAGCCGAGCCGAGTCCAGAGCCGAGCCCAGAGTCGGGCGCGATCTGAGCCTCGAGCCGAGCCAAGAGCAGAGCCGATCCCTGAGGTCAGCACAAAGCCGAGAGCAGACAAGCCCTGAGCCGAGCCTCGAGACCAGCCTAGAACCGAGTCCAGAGCCGAGCCCAGAGCCGAGCCTCGAGCCGAGCCCCGAGCCCAGCCGAGTACAGAGCCCAGAGCCGAGCCTCGAGACGAGCCCCGAAACAATCCCCAAGCCCAGCCTAGAGCCGAGGCGAGCCGAGTCCAGAGCCGAACACAGATCCGAGCCTCGAGCACAGCCTAGAGCCGAGCTGAGTCCAGAGCCGAGCCTAGAACCGAGCCCTGAGCTGAGCCTCGAGCCGAGCCCCGAGCCCGGCCGAGCCCAGAGCCCAGAGCCGAGCCTCGAGACGAGCCCCGAGCACAGCCTAGAACAGAGCCCAGATCCGAGCCTCGAGACGAGCCCCGAGCACAGCCGAGCACAGAGCCCAGAGCCGAGCCTCGAGACGAGCCCCGAGACAATCCCCAAGCCCAGCCTAGAGCCGAGGCGAGCCGAGTCCAGAGCCGAACCCTGATCCGAGCCCCGAGCCCAGCCTAGAGACGAGCCGAGCCCAGAGCCCAGCCTAGAGGAGAGCCCAGAGGCGAGTATGGAGCCGAGCCTCGAGCCGAGCCCCGAGCCCAGAGCCGAGCCTCGAGAAGAGTCCCGAGACAATCCCCAGCCCAGCCTAGAGCCGAGGCGAGCCGAGTCCAGAGCCGAACACAGATCCGAGCCCCGAGCCCAGCCGAGAGCCGAGCCGAAGCCAGAGCCCAGCCTAGAGCCGAGCCCCGAGCCCAGCCGAGCCAAGAGCCCAGAGCCGAGCCTCGAGACGAGCTCCGAGACAATCCCCAAGCCCAGTCTAGAGCCGAGGCGAGCCGAGTCCAGAGCCGAACAGAGAGCCGAGCCTCGAGCCCAGCCTAGAGCCGAGCCGAGTCCAGAGCTGAGCCCTGAGCCGAACCTCGAGCCGAGCCTCGAGCTGAGCCCCGAGCCCAGCCGAGCCCAGAGCCCAGAGCCGAGCCTCGAGACGAGCCCAGAGACAATCCCCAAGCCCAGCCTAGAGCCGAGGCGTGCCGAGTCCAGAGCCGAACCCAGATCCGAGCTCCGAGCCCAGCCTAGAGCCGAGCCGAGCCAAGAGTTGGGAGCGATCTGAGCCTCGAGCCGAGCCAAGAGCAGAGCCGATCCCTGAGCCCAGCCCAAAGCCGAGAGCAGACAAGCCCAGAGCCGAGCCTCGAGCCCAGCCTAGAGCCGAGTCCAGAGCCGAGCCCAGAGAGGAGCCTCGAGCCGAGCCCCGAGCCGAGCCCCGAGCAAAGAGCCCAGAGTCGAGCCTCGAGACGAACCCCGAGACAATCCCCAAGCCCAGCCTAGAGCCGAGGCGAGCCGAGTCCAGAGCCGAACCGAGATCCGAGCCTCGAGCCCAGCCTACAACCGAGTCCAGAGCCGAGCCCAGAGCCGAGCCTCGAGCCGAGCCCCGAGCCCAGCCGAGCACAGAGCCCAGAGACGAGCCTCGAGACGAGCCCCGATACAATCCCCAAGCCCAGCCTAGAGCCGAGACGAGCCGAGCCCCGAGCCCAGCCGAGCCCCGAGCCCAGAGCCGAGCCTCGAGACGAGCCCCGAGACAATCCCCAAGCCCAGCCTAGAGCCGAGGCGAGCCGAGTCCAGAGCCGAAACGACATCAGAGCCACGAGCCCAGCCTAGAGCCGAGGCGAGCCCAGAGTCGGGCGCGATCTGAGCCTCGAGCCGAGCCAAGAGCAGAGCCGATGCCTGAGCCCAGCCCAAAGCAGAGAGCAGACAAGCCCAGAGCCGAGCCTCGAGCCCAGCCTAGAGCCGAGTCCAGAGCCGAGCCCAGAGAGGAGCCTCGAGCCGAGCCCCGAGCCGAGCCCCGAGCAAAGAGCCCAGAGGCGAGCCTCGAGACGAACCCCGAGACAATCCCCAAGCCGAGCCTAGAGCCGAGACGAGCCGAGTCCAGAGCCGAAACCAGATCCGAGCCCCGAGCACAGCCTAGAGCCGAGCCGAGCCCGGAGCCCAGCCGAGAGCCGAGCCCTGAGCTGTGCCTCGAGCCGAGCCCCGAGCCCAGCCGAGCCCAGAGCCCAGAGCCGAGCCTCCAGACGAGCGCCAAGAGAATCCCCAAGCCCAGCCTAGAGCCGAGGCGAGCCGAGTCCAGAGCCGAACCCAGATCCGAGCCTCGAGCGCAGCCTAGAACCGAGTCCAGAGCCGAGCCCAGAGCCGAGTATCGAGCCGAGCCTCGAGCCGTGCCCCGAGCCCAGACCCGAGCCTCGAGACGAGACCCGAGACAATCCCCAAGCCCAGACTAGAGCCGAGGCGAGCCGAGTCCAGAGCCGAACCCAGATCCGAGCCCCGAGCCCATCCTAGAGCCGAGGCGAGCCGAGTCCAGAGCCGAACCCAGATCCGAGCCCCGAGCCCAGCCTAGAGCCGAGCCGAGCCCGGAGCCCAGCCGAGCACAGAGCCCAGAGCCGAGCCTCGAGACGAGCCCCGAGACAATCCCCAAGCCCAGCCTAGAGCCGAGGCGAGCCGAGTCCAGAGCCGAACCGAGATCCGAGCCTCGAGCCCAGCTTAAAACCGAGTCCAGAGCCGAGCCCAGAGCCGAGCCTCGAGCCGAGCCCCGAGCCCAGCCGATCCCCGAGCCCAGAGCCGAGCCTCGAGACGAGCCCCGAGACAATCCCCAAGCCAACCTATTTCCGAGGCGAGCCGAGTCCAGAGCCGAACCCAGAGCCGAGCCTCGAGCCCAGCCTAGAGCCGATCCGAGTCCAGAGCCGAGCCCAGAGCCGAGCCTCGAGCCGAGCCCCGAGCCCAGCCGAGCACAGAGCCCAGAGCCGAGCCTCGAGACGAGGCCCGAAACAATCCTCAAGCCGAGCCTAGAGTCGAGGCGAGCCGAGTCCAGAGCCGAACCCAGATCCGAGCCCCGAGCCCAGCCTAGAGCCGAGCCAAGTCCAGAGCCGAGCCCAGAGTCGGGCGCGAGCTGAGCCTCGAACCTACCCTAGAGCAGAGCCGATCATTGAGCCCAGCCCAAAGCCTAGAGCAGACAATTCCAGAGCCGAGCCTCGAGCCCAGCCTAGAGCCGAGCCGAGTCCAGAGCCGAGCCCAGAGTCGGGCGAGATCTGAGCCTCGAGCCGAGCCAAGAACAGAGCCGATCATTGAGCCCAGCCCAAAGCCGAGAGAAGACAAGTCCAGAGCCGAGCCTCGATCCCAGCCTAGAGCCGTGTCAAGAGCGGAGCCCAGAGCCGAGCCTCGAGACGAGCCCCGAGACAATCCCCAAGCCCAGCCTAGAGCCGAGGCGAGCCGAGCCCCGAGCCCAGCCGAGCACAGAGCCCAGAGCCGAGCCTCGAGACGAGCCCCGAGACAATCCCCAAGCCCAGCCTAGAGCCGAGGCGAGCCGAGTCCAGAGCCGAACCCAGATCCGAGCCCCGAGCCCAGCTAAGAGCCGAGCCGAGCCCAGAGCCCAGCCTAGAGTCGAGCCCAGAGCCGAGTATCGAGCCGAGCCTCGAGCCGTGCCCCGAGCCCAGAGCCGAGCCTCGAGACGAGCCCTGAGACAATCCCCAAGCCCAGCCTAGAGCCGAGGCGAGCCGAGTCCAGAGCCGAACCGAGATCTGAGCACCGAGCCCAGCCTAGAGCCGAGCCGAGTCCAGAGCCGATCCCAGAGTCAGGCGCGATCTGAGCCTCGAGCCGAGCCAAGAGCAGAGCCGATCCCTGAGCCCAGCCCAAAGCCGAGAGCAGACAAGCCCAGAGCCGAGCCTCGAGCCCAGCCTAGAGCCGAGTCCAGAGCCGAGCCCAGAGCCGAGCCTCGAGCCGAGCCCCGATCCCAGCCGAGCACAGAGCCCAGAGCCGAGCCTCAAGACGAGCCCCGAGACAATCCCCAAGACCAGCCTAGAGCCGAGGCGAGCCGAGTCCAGAGCCGAACCCAGATCCGAGCCCCGAGCCCAGCCTAGAGCCGAGCCGACCCTCGAGCCCAGCCTAGAGCCGAGCCGAGTCCAGAGGCGAGACCAGAGCCGAGCCTCGAGCCGAGCCCCGAGCCCAGCCGAGCACAGAGACCATAGCCGAGCCTCGAGACGAGGCGCGAGACAATCCCCAAGCCCAGCCTAGAGCCGAGGCGAGCCGAGTACAGAGCCGAAGCGAGATCAGAGCCCCGAGCCCAGCCTAGAGCCGAGCCGAGTCCAGAGCCGAGGTACGAGCGCGGCCTAGAGCCGAGTAGAGAGCTGAGCCCAGAGCCGAGCCTCGAGCCGAGCCCCGAGCCCAGCCGAGCCCCGAGCCCAGAGCCGAGCCTCGAGACGACCCCGAGACAATCCCCAAGCCCAGCCTAGAGCCGACGCGAGCCGAGTCCAGAGCCGAACAGAGAGCCGAGCCTCGAGCCCAGCCTAGAGCCGAGCCGAGTCCAGAGCCGAGCCCTGAGCCGAGCCTCGAGCCGAGCCCCGAGCCCAGCCGAGCCCAGAGCCCAGAGCCGAGCCTCAAGACGAGCCCCGAGACAATCCCCAAGCCCAGCCTAGAGCCGAGGCGAGCCGAGTCCAGAGCCGAACCCAGATCCGAGCCCCGAGCCCATCCTAGAGCCGAGGCGAGCCGAGTCCAGAGCCGAACCCAGATCCGAGCCCCGAGCCCAGCCTAGAGCCGAGCCGAGCCCGGAGCCCAGCCGAGCACAGAGCCCAGAGCCGAGCCTCGAGACGAGCCCCGAGACAATCCCCAAGCCCAGCCTAGAGCCGAGGCGAGCCGAGTCCAGAGCCGAACCGAGATCCGAGCCTCGAGCCCAGCTTAAAACCGAGTCCAGAGCCGAGCCCAGAGCCGAGCCTCGAGCCGAGCCCCGAGCCCAGCCGATCCCCGAGCCCAGAGCCGAGCCTCGAGACGAGCCCCGAGACAATCCCCAAGCCAACCTATTTCCGAGGCGAGCCGAGTCCAGAGCCGAACCCAGAGCCGAGCCTCGAGCCCAGCCTAGAGCCGATCCGAGTCCAGAGCCGAGCCCAGAGCCGAGACTCGAGCCGAGCCCCGAGCCCAGCCGAGCACAGAGCCCAGAGCCGAGCCTCGAGACGAGGCCCGAAACAATCCTCAAGCCGAGCCTAGAGTCGAGGCGAGCCGAGTCCAGAGCCGAACCCAGATCCGAGCCCCGAGCCCAGCCTAGAGCCGAGCCAAGTCCAGAGCCGAGCTCAGAGTCGGGCGCGAGCTGAGCCTCGAACCTACCCTAGAGCAGAGCCGATCATTGAGCTCAGCCCAAAGCCTAGAGCAGACAATTCCAGAGCCGAGCCTCGAGCCCAGCCTAGAGCCGAGCCGAGTCCAGAGCCGAGCCCAGAGTCGGGCGAGATCTGAGCCTCGAGCCGAGCCAAGAACAGAGCCGATCATTGAGCCCAGCCCAAAGCCGAGAGAAGACAAGTCCAGAGCCGAGCCTCGATCCCAGCCTAGAGCCGTGTCAAGAGCGGAGCCCAGAGCCGAGCCTCGAGACGAGCCCCGAGACAATCCCCAAGCCCAGCCTAGAGCCGAGGCGAGCCGAGCCCCGAGCCCAGCCGAGCACAGAGCCCAGAGCCGAGCCTCGAGACGAGCCCCGAGACAATCCCCAAGCCCAGCCTAGAGCCGAGGCGAGCCGAGTCCAGAGCCGAACCCAGATCCGAGCCCCGAGCCCAGCTAAGAGCCGAGCCGAGCCCAGAGCCCAGCCTAGAGTCGAGCCCAGAGCCGAGTATCGAGCCGAGCCTCGAGCCGTGCCCCGAGCCCAGAGCCGAGCCTCGAGACGAGCCCTGAGACAATCCCCAAGCCCAGCCTAGAGCCGAGGCGAGCCGAGTCCAGAGCCGAACCGAGATCTGAGCACCGAGCCCAGCCTAGAGCCGAGCCGAGTCCAGAGCCGATCCCAGAGTCAGGCGCGATCTGAGCCTCGAGCCGAGCCAAGAGCAGAGCCGATCCCTGAGCCCAGCCCAAAGCCGAGAGCAGACAAGCCCAGAGCCGAGCCTCGAGCCCAGCCTAGAGCCGAGTCCAGAGCCGAGCCCTGAGCCGAGCCTCGAGCCGAGCCCCGATCCCAGCCGAGCACAGAGCCCAGAGCCGAGCCTCAAGACGAGCCCCGAGACAATCCCCAAGACCAGCCTAGAGCCGAGGCGAGCCGAGTCCAGAGCCGAACCCAGATCCGAGCCCCGAGCCCAGCCTAGAGCCGAGCCGACCCTCGAGCCCAGCCTAGAGCCGAGCCGAGTCCAGAGGCGAGCCCAGAGCCGAGCCTCGAGCCGAGCCCCGAGCCCAGCCGAGCACAGAGACCATAGCCGAGCCTCGAGACGAGGCGCGAGACAATCCCCAAGCCCAGCCTAGAGCCGAGGCGAGCCGAGTACAGAGCCGAAGCGAGATCAGAGCCCCGAGCCCAGCCTAGAGCCGAGCCGAGTCCAGAGCCGAGGTACGAGCGCGGCCTAGAGCCGAGTAGAGAGCTGAGCCCAGAGCCGAGCCTCGAGCCGAGCCCCGAGCCCAGCCGAGCCCCGAGCCCAGAGCCGAGCCTCGAGACGACCCCGAGACAATCCCCAAGCCCAGCCTAGAGCCGAGGCGAGCCGAGTCCAGAGCCGAACAGAGAGCCGAGCCTCGAGCCCAGCCTAGAGCCGAGCCGAGTCCAGAGCCGAGCCCTGAGCCGAGCCTCGAGCCGAGCCCCGAGTCCAGCCGAGCCCAGAGCCCAGAGCCGAGCCTCGAGACGAGCCCCGAGACAATCCCCAAGCCCAGCCTAGAGCCGAGGCGAGCCGAGTCCAGAGCCGAACCCAGATCTGAGCCCCGAGCCGAGCCTAGAGCCGAGCCGAGCCCAGAGTCGTGCGCGATCTGAGCCTCGAGCCAAGCCAAGAGCAGAGACGATCCCTGAGCCCAGCCCAAAGCCGAGAGCAGACAAGCCCAGAGCCGAGCCTCGAGCCCAGCCTAGAGCCGAGTCCAGAGCCGAGCCCAGAGCCGAGTGTCGAGCCGAGCCCCGAGCCCAGCCGAGCACAGAGCCCAGAGCCGAGCCTCAAGACGAGCCCCGAGACAATCCCCAAGTCCAGCCTAGAGCCGAGGCGAGCCGAGTCCAGAGCCGAACCCAGATCCGAGCCCCGAGCCCATCCTAGAGCCGAGCCGAGCCCGGAGCCCAGCCTAGAGCCGATCCATGAGACGAGCCTCGAGCCGAGCCCCGAGCCCAGCCGAGCACAGAGCCCAGAGCCGAGCCTCGAGACGAGCCCCGAGACAATCCCCAAGCCCAGCCTAGAGCCGAGGCGAGCAGAGTCCAGAGGCGAAGCGAGATCCGAGACACGAGCCCAGCCTACAGCCGAGCCGAGTCCAGACCCGAGCCTCGAGCCGAGTCCCGAGCCCGGCCGAGGCCCGTGCCCAGAGCCGAGCCTCGAGACGAGCCCCGAGACAATACCCAAGCCCAGCCTAGAGCCGAGGCGAGCCGAGTCCAGAGCCGAACCGAGATCCGAGCCTCGAGCCCAGCTTAGAACCGAGTCCAGAGCCGAGCCCAGAGCCGAGCCTCGAGCCGACCCCGAGCCCAGCCGAGACCAGAGCCCAGAGCCGAGCCTCGAGACGAGCCCCGAGACAATCCCCAAGATCAGCCTAGAGCCGAGCCGAGCCCAGAGCCCAGCATAGAGGCGAGCCCAGAGCCGAGTATCGACCCGAGCCCCGAGCCCAGCCGAGCCCCGAGCCCAGATCCGAGCCTCGAGACGAGCCCCGAGACAATCCCCAAGCCCAGCCTAGAGCCGAGGCGAGCCGAGTCCAGAGCCGAACCCAGATCCGAGCCTCGAGCACAGCCTAGAGCCGAGCCGAGTCCAGAGCCGAGCCTAGAGCCGAGCCCTGAGCTGAGCCTCGAGCCGAGCCCCGAGCCCGGCCGAGCCCAGAGCCCAGAGCCGAGCCTCGAGACGAGCCCCGAGCACAGCCGAGCACAGAGCCCAGAGCCGAGCCTCGAGACGAGCCCCAAACAATCCCCAAGACCAGCCTAGAGCCGAGGCGAGCCGCGTCCAGAGCCGAAACCAGATCCGAGCCCCGAGCACAGCCTAGAGCCGAGCCGAGTCCAGAGCCGAGCCTAGAGCCGAGCCCTGAGCTGAGCCTCGAGCCGAGCCCCGAGCCCGGCCGAGCCCAGAGCCCAGAGCCGAGCCTTGAGACGAGCCCCGAAACAATCCCCAAGCCCAGCCTAGAGCCGAGGCGAGCCGAGTCCAGAGCCGAACCCAGATCCGAGCCTCGAGCACAGCCTAGAGCCGAGCCGAGTCCAGAGCCGAGCCTAGAGCCGAGCCCTGAGCTGAGCCTCGAGCCGAGCCCCGAGCCCGGCCGAGCCCAGAGCCCAGAGCCGAGGCTCAAGACGAGCCCCGACACAATCCCCAAGCCCAGCCTAGAGCCGAGTCCAGAGCAGAGCCCAGAGCCGAGCCTCGAGCCGAGCACCGAGCCCAGGCGAGCACAGAGCCCAGAGCCGAGGCTCAAGACGAGCCCCGACACAATCCCCAAGCCCAGCCTAGAGCCGAGGCGAGCCGAGTCCAGATCCGAAGCGAGATCAGAGCCCCGAGCCCAGCCTAGAGCCGAGCCGAGTCCAGGGCCGAGCCCAGAGTCGGGCGCGTGCTGAGCCTCGAGCCGAGCCAAGAGCAGAGCCGATCCCTGAGCCCAGCACAAAGCCGAGAGCAGACAAGCCCAGACTCGAGCCTCGAGCCCAGCCTAGAGCCGAGCCCTGAGCCGAGCCTCGAGCCCAGCCGAGCACAGAGCCCAGAGCGGAGCCTCGAGACGAGCCCCGAGACAATCCCCAAGCCCAGCCTAGAGCCGAGGCGAGCCGAGTCCAGAGAGGAACCGAGATCCGAAGATCGAGCCCAGCTTAGAACCGAGTCCAGAGCGGAGCCCAGAGCCGAGCCTCGAGCCGAGCCCCGAGCCCAGCCGAGCACAGAGACCAGAGCCGAGCCTCGAGACGAGCCCCGAGACAATCCCCAAGCCCAGCCTATTGCCGAGGCGAGCCGACTACAGAGCCGAACCCAGATCCGAGCCCAGAGCCCAGCCTAGAGCCGAGCCGAGTCCAGAGCCGAGCCCAGAGCCGAGCCTCGAGCCGAGCCCCGAGCCCAGCCGAGCACAGAGCCCAGAGCCGAGCCTCGAGACGAGCCCCGAGACAATCCCCAAGCCCAGCCTAGAGCCGAGGCGAGCCGAGTCCAGAGCCGAACCCAGATCCGAGCCGCGAGCCCTTCCTAGAGCCGAGCCGAGCCCGGAGCCCAGCCTAGAGCCGAGCCCTGAGCCGAGCCTCGAGCCGAGCCCAGAGCCCAGCCGAGCACAGAGCCCAGAGCCGAGCTTCGAGACGAGCCCCGAGACAATCCCCAAGCCCAGCCTAGAGCCGAAGCGAGCCGAGTCCAGAGCCGAACCCAGATCCGAGCCTCGAGCACAGCCTAGAGACGAGACGAGTCCAGAGCCGAGGTACGAGCGCTGCCTAGAGCCGAGTAGAGAGCCGAGCCCAGAGCCGAGGCTCGAGCCGAGCCCTGAGCACAGCCGAGCACAGAGCCCAGATCCGAGCCTCGAGACGAGCCCCGAGACAATCCCCAAGCCCAGGCTAGAGCCGAAGCGAGTCGAGTCCAGAGCCGAACCCAGATCCGAGCCCCGAGCCCAGCCTAGAGCCGAGCCGAGCCCCGAGCCCAGCCGAGCACAGAGCCCAGAGCCGAGCCTCGAGACAATCCCCAAGCCCAGACTAGAGCCGAGGCGAGCCGAGTCCAGAGCCGAACCCAGATCCGAGCCCCGAGCCCATCCTAGAGCCGAGACAAGCCGAGTCCAGAGCCGAAACCAGATCCGAGACCCAAGCCCAGCCTAGAGCCGAGCCGAGGCCAGAGCCCAGACTAGAGCCGAGCCCAGAGCCGAGCCTCGACCCGAGCCCCGAGCCCAGCCGAGCCCCGACCCCAGAGCCGAGCCTCGAGATGAGCCCCGAGACAATCCCCAAGCCCAGCCTAGAGCCGAGCCGAGCCCAGAGCCCAGCCTAGAGGCGAGGCCAGAGCCGAGTCCAGAGCCGAGACTCGAGCCGAGCCCCGAGCCCAGAACCGAGCCTCGAGACGAGCCCCGAGACAATCCCCAAGCCCAGCCTAGAGCCGAGGCGAGCCGAGTCCAGAGCCGAACCGAGATCCGAGCCCCGAGCACAGCCTAGAGCCGATCCGAGTCCAGAGCCGAGCCTAGAGCCGAGCCCTGAGCTGAGCCTCGAGCCGAGCCCCGAGCCCGGCCGAGCCCAGAGCCCAGAGCCGAGCCTCGAGACGAGCCCCGAGCCGAGCCGAGCACAGAGCCCAGAGCCGAGCCTCGAGACGAGCCCCGAGACAATGCCCAAGCCCAGCCTAGAGCCGAGGCGAGCCGAGTCCAGAGCCGAACCCAGATCCGAGCCCCGAGCCCAGCCAAGAGCAGAGCCGAGCCCAGATACCAGCCCAGAGGCGAGCCCAGAGCCGAGTATCGAGCCGAGCCTCGAGCCGTGCCCCGAGCCCATAGCCGAGCCTCGAGACGAGCCCCGAGATAATCCCCAAAACCAGCCTAGAGCCGAGGCGAGCCGAGTCCAGAGCCGAACCCAGATCCGAGCCTCGAGCCCAGCTTAGAACCGAGTCCAGAGCCGACCACAGAGCCGAACCTCGAGCCGAGCCCCGAGCCGAGCCCCGAGCACAGAGCCCAGAGGCGAGCCTCAAGACGAGCCCCGAGACAATCCCCAAGCCCAGCCTAGAGCCGAGGCGAGCCGAGTCCAGAGCCGAACCCAGATCCGAGCCCCGAGCCCAGCCGAGAGCCGAACCGAACCCGGAGCCCAGCCTAGAGCCGAGCCTCGAGACGAGCCCCGAGACAATCCCCAAGCCCAGCCTAGAGCCGAGCCGAGCCCAGAGTCTGGCGCGATCTGAGCCTCGAGCCGAGCCAAGAGCAGAGCTGATCCCTGAGCCCAGCCCAAAGCCGAGAGCAGACAAGCCCAGAGCCGAGCCTCGAACCCAGCCTAGAGCCAAGTCCAGAGCCGAGCCCAAAGCCGAGCCTCGAGCCAAGCTCCGAGCCCAGCCGAGCACAGAGCCCAGAGCCGAGCCTCAAGACGCGCCCCGAGACAATCCCCAAGCCCAGCCAAGAGCCGAGGCGAGCCGAGTCCAGAGCCGAACCCAGATCCGAGCCCCGAGCCCAGCCTAGAGCCGAGCCGAAGCCAGAGCCCAGCCTAGAGCCGAGTCCAGAGCCGACCCCAGAGCCGAGCCTCGAGCCGAGCCCCGAGCCCAGCCGAGCAGAGAGCCCAGAGCCGAGCCTCGAGACGAGCCCCGAGATAATCCCCAAGCCCAGCTTAGAGCCGAGGCGAGCCGAGTCCAGAGCCGAACCCAGATCCGAGCCCCGAGCCCAGGCGAGAGCCCAGCCGAAGCCAGAGCCCAGCCTAGAGCCGAGCCCAGAGCCGAGCCTCGAGCCGAGCCCCGAGCCCAGCCGAGCCCCGACCCAGAGCCGAGCCTCGAGACGAGCCCCGAGACAATCCCCAAGCCCAGCTTAGAGCCGAGGCGAGCCGAGTCCAGAGCCGAACCCAGATCCGAGCCCCGAGCCCAGCCAAGAGCCGAGAAGAGCGCAGAGCCCAGCCTAGAGGCGAGCCCAGAGCCGAGTATCGAGCCGAGCCTCGAGCCGTGCCCCGAGCCCAGAGCCGAGCCTCGAGACGAGCCCCGAGACAATCCCCAAGCCCAGCCTAGAGCCGAGGCGAGCCTAGTCCAGAGCCGAACCGAGATCCGAGCCCCGAGCCCAGCCTAGAGCCGAGCCGAGTCCAGAGCCGAGCCTAGAGCCGAGCCCTGAGCTGAGCCTCGAGCCGAGCCCCGAGCCCGGCCGAGCCCAGAGCCCAGAGCCGAGCCTCGAGACGAGCCCCGAGCACAGCCTAGCACAGAGCCCAGATCCGAGCCTCGAGACGAGCCCCGAGCACAGCCGAGCACAGAGCCCAGAGCCGAGCCTCGAGACGAGCCCCGAGACAATCCCCAAGCCCAGCCTAGAGCCGAGGCGAGCCGCGTCCAGAGCCGAACCCTGATCCGAGCCCGTAGCCCAGCCTAGAGACGAGCCGAGCCCAGAGCCCAGCCTAGAGGAGAGCCCAGAGGCGAGTATCGAGCCGAGCCTGGAGCCGAGCCCCGAGCCCAGAGCCGAGCCTCGAGAAGAGCCCCGAGACAATCCCCAAGCCCAGCCTAGAGCCGAGGCGAGCCGAGTCCAGAGCCGAACCCAGATCCGAGCCCCGAGCCCAGCCGAGAGCCGAGCCGAAGCCAGAGCCCAGCCTAGAGCCGAGCCCAGAGCCGAGCCTCGAGCCGAGCCCCGAGCCCAGCCGAGCCCCGAGTCCAGAGCCGAGCCTCGAGACGAGCCCCGAGACAATCCCCAAGCCCAGTCTAGAGCCGAGGCGAGCCGAGTCCAGAGCCGAACAGAGAGCCGAGCCTCGAGCCCAGCCTAGAGCCGAGCCGAGTCCAGAGCCGAGCCCTGAGCCGAGCGTCGAGCCGAGCCCCGAGCCCAGCCGAGCCCAGAGCCCAGAGCCGAGCCTCGAGACGAGCCCCGAGACAATCCCCAAGCCCAGCCTAGAGCCGAGGCGAGCCGAGTCCAGAGCCGAACCGAGATCCGAGCCCCGAGCCCAGCCTAGAGCCGAGCCGAGCCCAGAGTCGGGCGCGATCTGAGCCTCGAGCCGAGCCAAGAGCAGAGCCGATCCCTGAGACCAGCCCACAGCCGAGAGCAGACAAGCCCAGAGCCGAGCCTCGAGCCCAGCCTAGAGCCGAGTCCAGAGCCGAGCCCAAAGCCGAGCCTCGAGCGAAGCCCCGAGCCCAGCCGAGCACAGAGCCCAGAGCCGAGCCTCGAGACGAGCCCCGAGACAATCCCCAAGCCCAGATTAGAGCCGAGGCGAGCCGAGTCCAGAGCCGAACCCAGATCCGAGCCCCGAGCGCAGCTTAGAGCCGAGCCGAGCCCAGAGCATAGCCTAGAGCGGAGCCCAGCGCCGAGCATCGAGCCGAGCCCCGAGCCCAGCCGTGCACAGAGCCCAGAGCCGAGCCTCAAGACGCACCCCGAGACAATCCCCAAGCCCAGCCAAGAGCCGAGGCGAGCCGAGTCCAGAGCCGAACCCAGATCCGAGCCCCGAGCCCAGCCTAGAGCCGAGCCGAGCCTGGAGCCCAGCCTAGAGCCGAGCCCTGAGCCGATCCTCGAGCCGAGCCCCAAGCCCAGCCGAGCACAGAGCCCAGAGCCGAGCATCGAGACGAGCCCCGAGACAATCCCCAAGCCCAGCCTAGAGCCGAGGCGAGCCGAGTCCAGAGCCGAACGGAGATCCGAGCCTCGAGCCCAGCTTAGAACCGAGTCCAGAGCCGAGCCCAGAGCCGAGCCTCGAGCCGAGCCCCGAGCCCAGCCGAGCACAGAGCCCAGAGCCGAGCCTCGAGACGAGCCCCGAGACAATCCCCAAGCCCAGCCTAGAGCCGAGGCGAGCCGAGTCCAGAGCTCAACCCAGATCTGAGCCCCGAGCCCAGCCGAGAGCCGAGCCGAAGCCAGAGCCCAGCCTAGAGCCGAGCCCAGAGCCGAGCCTCGAGCCGAGCCCCGAGCCCAGCCGAGCCCCGACCCCAGAGCCGAGCCTCGAGACGAGCCCCGAGACAATCCCCAATCCCAGCTTAGAGCCGAGGCGAGCCGAGTCCAGAGCCGAACCCAGATCCGAGCAACGAGCCCAGCCAAGAGCCGAGCCGAGCCCAGAGCCCAGCCCAGAGGCGAGCCCAGAGCCGAGTATCGATCCGAGCCTCGAGACGTGCCCCGAGCACAGAGCCGAGCCTCGAGACGAGCCCCGATGCAATCCCCAAGCCCAGCCTAGAGCCGAGGCGAGCCGAGTCCAGAGCCGAACCGAGATCTGAGCCCCGAGCCCAGCCTGGAGCCGAGCCGAGTCCAGAGCCGAGCCCAGAGTCGGGCGCGATCTGAGCCTCGAGCCGAGCCAAGAGCAGAGCCGATCCCTGAGCCCAGCCCAAAGCCGAGAGCAGACAAACCCAGAGCCGAGCCTCGAGCCCAGCCTAGAGCCGAGTCCAGAGCCGAGCCCTAAGCCGAGCCTCGAGCCGAGCCCCGAGCCCAGCCGAGCACAGAGCCCAGATCCGAGCCTCAAGACGAGCCCGAGACAATCCCCAAGCCCAGCCTAGAGCCGAGGAGAGCCGAGTCCAGATCCGAAGCGAGATCAGAGCCCCGAGCCCAGCCTAGAGCCGAGCCGAGTCCAGAGCCGAGGTACGAGAGCAGCCTAGTACCGAGTAGAGAGCCGAGCCCAGAGCCGAGCCCCGAGCCCAGCCAAGCACAGAGCCCAGAGCCGAGCCTCGAGACGAGCCCCGAGACAATCCCCAAGCCAAGCCTAGAGCCGAGGTGAGCCGAGTCCAGAGCCGAACCCAGATCCGAGCCCCGAGCCCAGCCTAGAGCCGAGCCGAGCCCGGAGCCCAGCCTAGAGACGAGACGAGTCCAGAGCCGAGCCCAGAGTTGGGCGCGATCTGAGCCTCGAGCCGAGCCAAGAGCAGAGCCGATCCCTGAGCTCAGCCCAAAGCCGAGAGCACACAAGCCCAGAGCCGAGCCTCGAGCCCAGCCTAGAACCTAGTCCAGAGCGGAGCTCAGAGCCGAGACTCGAGCCGAGCCCCGAGCGCAGCCGATCACAGAGCCCAGAGCCGAGCCTCGAGACGAGCCCCGAGACAATCCCCAAGACCAGCCTAGAGCCGAGGCGAGCCGAGTCCAGAGCCGAACCCAGATCCGAGCCCCGAGCCCAGCCAAGAGCCTAGCCGTGCCCAGAGCCCAGCCCAGAGGCGAGCCCAGAGCCGAGTATCGATCCGAGCCTCGAGCCGTGCCCCGAGCACAGAGCCGAGCCCCGAGCCGAGCCCCGAGACCAGCCGATCACAGAGCCCAGAGCCGAGCCTCGAGACGAGCCCCGAGACAATCCCCAAGCCCAGCTTAGAGCCGAGGCGAGCCGATTCCAGAGCCGAACCCAGATCCGAGCCCCGAGCCCAGCCGAGAGCCGAGCCGAAGCCAGAGCCCAGCCTAGAGCCGAGCCCAGAGCCGAGCCTCGAGCCGAGCCCCGAGCCCAGCCGAGCCCCGAGTCCAGAGCCGAGCCTCGAGACGAGCCCCGAGACAATCCCCAAGCCCAGTCTAGAGCCGAGGCGAGCCGAGTCCAGAGCCGAACAGAGAGCCGAGCCTCGAGCCCAGCCTAGAGCCGAGCCGAGTCCAGAGCCGAGCCCTGAGCCGAGCGTCGAGCCGAGCCCCGAGCCCAGCCGAGCCCAGAGCCCAGAGCCGAGCCTCGAGACGAGCCCCGAGACAATCCCAAAGCCCAGCCTAGAGCCGAGGCGAGCCGAGTCCAGAGCCGAACCGAGATCCGAGCCCCGAGACCAGCCTAGAGCCGAGCCGAGCCCAGAGTCGGGCGCGATCTGAGCCTCGAGCCGAGCCAAGAGCAGAGCCGATCCCTGAGACCAGCCCACAGCCGAGAGCAGACAAGCCCAGAGCCGAGCCTCGAGCCCAGCCTAGAGCCGAGTCCAGAGCCGAGCCCAAAGCCGAGCCTCGAGCGAAGCCCCGAGCCCAGCCGAGCACAGAGCCCAGAGCCGAGCCTCGAGACGAGCCCCGAGACAATCCCCAAGCCCAGATTAGAGCCGAGGCGAGCCGAGTCCAGAGCCGAACCCAGATCCGAGCCCCGAGCGCAGCTTAGAGCCGAGCCGAGCCCAGAGCATAGCCTAGAGCGGAGCCCAGCGCCGAGCATCGAGCCGAGCCCCGAGCCCAGCCGTGCACAGAGCCCAGAGCCGAGCCTCAAGACGCGCCCCGAGACAATCCCCAAGCCCAGCCAAGAGCCGAGGCGAGCCGAGTCCAGAGCCGAACCCAGATCCGAGCCCCGAGCCCAGCCTAGAGCCGAGCCGAGCCTGGAGCCCAGCCTAGAGCCGAGCCCTGAGCCGATCCTCGAGCCGAGCCCCAAGCCCAGCCGAGCACAGAGCCCAGAGCCGAGCATCGAGACGAGCCCCGAGACAATCCCCAAGCCCAGCCTAGAGCCGAGGCGAGCCGAGTCCAGAGCCGAACGGAGATCCGAGCCTCGAGCCCAGCTTAGAACCGAGTCCAGAGCCGAGCCCAGAGCCGAGCCTCGAGCCGAGCCCCGAGCCCAGCCGAGCACAGAGCCCAGAGCCGAGCCTCGAGACGAGCCCCGAGACAATCCCCAAGCCCAGCCTAGAGCCGAGGCGAGCCGAGTCCAGAGCTCAACCCAGATCTGAGCCCCGAGCCCAGCCTAGAGCCGAGCCGAAGCCAGAGCCCAGCCTAGAGCCGAGCCCAGAGCCGAGCCTCGAGCCGAGCCCCGAGCCCAGCCGAGCCCCGACCCCAGAGCCGAGCCTCGAGACGAGCCCCGAGACAATCCCCAATCCCAGCTTAGAGCCGAGGCGAGCCGAGTCCAGAGCCGAACCCAGATCCGAGCAACGAGCCCAGCCAAGAGCCGAGCCGAGCCCAGAGCCCAGCCCAGAGGCGAGCCCAGAGCCGAGTATCGATCCGAGCCTCGAGCCGTGCCCCGAGCACAGAGCCGAGCCTCGAGACGAGCCCCGATGCAATCCCCAAGCCCAGCCTAGAGCCGAGGCGAGCCGAGTCCAGAGCCGAACCGAGATCTGAGCCCCGAGCCCAGCCTGGAGCCGAGCCGAGTCCAGAGCCGAGCCCAGAGTCGGGCGCGATCTGAGCCTCGAGCCGAGCCAAGAGCAGAGCCGATCCCTGAGCCCAGCCCAAAGCCGAGAGCAGACAAACCCAGAGCCGAGCCTCGAGCCCAGCCTAGAGCCGAGTCCAGAGCCGAGCCCTAAGCCGAGCCTCGAGCCGAGCCCCGAGCCCAGCCGAGCACAGAGCCCAGATCCGAGCCTCAAGACGAGCCCGAGACAATCCCCAAGCCCAGCCTAGAGCCGAGGAGAGCCGAGTCCAGATCCGAAGCGAGATCAGAGCCCCGAGCCCAGCCTAGAGCCGAGCCGAGTCCAGAGCCGAGGTACGAGAGCAGCCTAGTACCGAGTAGAGAGCCGAGCCCAGAGCCGAGCCCCGAGCCCAGCCAAGCACAGAGCCCAGAGCCGAGCCTCGAGACGAGCCCCGAGACAATCCCCAAGCCAAGCCTAGAGCCGAGGCGAGCCGAGTCCAGAGCCGAACCCAGATCCGAGCCCCGAGCCCAGCCTAGAGCCGAGCCGAGCCCGGAGCCCAGCCTAGAGACGAGACGAGTCCAGAGCCGAGCCCAGAGTTGGGCGCGATCTGAGCCTCGAGCCGAGCCAAGAGCAGAGCCGATCCCTGAGCTCAGCCCAAAGCCGAGAGCACACAAGCCCAGAGCCGAGCCTCGAGCCCAGCCTAGAACCTAGTCCAGAGCGGAGCTCAGAGCCGAGACTCGAGCCGAGCCCCGAGCGCAGCCGATCACAGAGCCCAGAGCCGAGCCTCGAGACGAGCCCCGAGACAATCCCCAAGACCAGCCTAGAGCCGAGGCGAGCCGAGTCCAGAGCCGAACCCAGATCCGAGCCCCGAGCCCAGCCAAGAGCCTAGCCGTGCCCAGAGCCCAGCCCAGAGGCGAGCCCAGAGCCGAGTATCGATTCGACCATCGAGCCGTGCCCCGAGCACAGAGCCGAGCCTCGAGACGAGCCCCGATGCAATCCCAAAGCCCAGCCTAGAGCCGAGGCGAGCCGAGTCCAGAGCCGAACCGAGATCTGAGCCCCGAGCCCAGCCTGGAGCCGAGCCGAGTCCAGAGCCGAGCCCAGAGTCGGGCGCGATCTGAGCCTCGAGCCGAGCCAAGAGCAGAGCCGATCCCTGAGCCCAGCCCAAAGCCGAGAGCAGACAAGCCCAGAGCCGAGCCTCGAGCCCATCCTAGAGCCGAGTCCAGAGCCGAGCCCAGAGCCGAGCCTCGAGCCGAGCCCCGAGCCCAGCCGAGCACAGAGCCCAGAGCCGAGCCTCAAGACGAGCCCCGAGACAATCCCCAAGCCCAGCCTAGAGCCGAGGCGAGCCGAGTCCAGAGCCGAACCCATATCCGAGCCCCGAGCCCAGCCAAGAGCCGAGCCGAGCCAGGAGCCCAGCCTAGAGCCGAGCCCTGAGCCGAGCCCCGAGCCGAGCCCCGAGCCCAGCCGATCACAGAGCCCAGAGCCGAGCCTCGAGCCGAGCCCCGAGCCCAGCCGAGTACAGAGCCCAGAGCCGAGCCTCGAGACGAGCCCCGAAACAATCCCCAAGCCCAGCCTAGAGCCGAGGCGAGCCGAGTCCAGAGCCGAACACAGATCCGAGCCTCGAGCACAGCCTAGAGCCGAGCCGAGTCCAGAGCCGAGCCTAGAACCGAGCCCTGAGCTGAGCCTCGAGCCGAGCCCCGAGCCCGGCCGAGCCCAGAGCCCAGAGCCGAGCCTCGAGACGAGCCCCGAGCACAGCCTAGAACAGAGCCCAGATCCGAGCCTCGAGACGAGCCCCGAGCACAGCCGAGCACAGAGCCCAGAGCCGAGCCTCGAGACGAGCCCCGAGACAATCCCCAAGCCCAGCCTAGAGCCGAGGCGAGCCGAGTCCAGAGCCGAACCCTGATCCGAGCCCCGAGCCCAGCCTAGAGACGAGCCGAGCCCAGAGCCCAGCCTAGAGGAGAGCCCAGAGGCGAGTATGGAGCCGAGCCTCGAGCCGAGCCCCGAGCACAGAGCCGAGCCTCGAGAAGAGTCCCGAGACAATCCCCAAGCCCAGCCTAGAGCCGAGGCGAGCCGAGTCCAGAGCCGAACACAGATCCGAGCCCCGAGCCCAGCCGAGAGCCGAGCCGAAGCCAGAGCCCAGCCTAGAGCCGAGCCCCGAGCCCAGCCGAGCCAAGAGCCCAGAGCCGAGCCTCGAGACGAGCTCCGAGACAATCCCCAAGCCCAGTCTAGAGCCGAGGCGAGCCGAGTCCAGAGCCGAACAGAGAGCCGAGCCTCGAGCCCAGCCTAGAGCCGAGCCGAGTCCAGAGCTGAGCCCTGAGCCGAACCTCGAGCCGAGCCTCGAGCTGAGCCCCGAGCCCAGCCGAGCCCAGAGCCCAGAGCCGAGCCTCGAGACGAGCCCAGAGACAATCCCCAAGCCCAGCCTAGAGCCGAGGCGTGCCGAGTCCAGAGCCGAACCCAGATCCGAGCTCCGAGCCCAGCCTAGAGCCGAGCCGAGCCAAGAGTTGGGAGCGATCTGAGCCTCGAGCCGAGCCAAGAGCAGAGCCGATCCCTGAGCCCAGCCCAAAGCCGAGAGCAGACAAGCCCAGAGCCGAGCCTCGAGCCCAGCCTAGAGCCGAATCCAGAGCCGAGCCCAGAGAGGAGCCTCGAGCCGAGCCCCGAGCCGAGCCCCGAGCAAAGAGCCCAGAGTCGAGCCTCGAGACGAACCCCGAGACAATCCCCAAGCCCAGCCTAGAGCCGAGGCGAGCCGAGTCCAGAGCCGAACCGAGATCCGAGCCTCGAGCCCAGCCTACAACCGAGTCCAGAGCCGAACCCAGAGCCGAGCCTCGAGCCGAGCCCCGAGCCCAGCCGAGCACAGAGCCCAGAGACGAGCCTCGAGACGAGCCCCGAGCCCAGCCGAGCCCCGAGCCCAGAGCCGAGCCTCGAGACGAGCCCCGAGACAATCCCCAAGCCCAGCCTAGAGCCGAGGCGAGCCGAGTCCAGAGCCGAAACGACATCAGAGCCACGAGCCCAGCCTAGAGCCGAGGCGAGCCCAGAGTCGGGCGCGATCTGAGCCTCGAGCCGAGCCAAGAGCAGAGCCGATGCCTGAGCCCAGCCCAAAGCAGAGAGCAGACAAGCCCAGAGCCGAGCCTCGAGCCCAGCCTAGAGCCGAGTCCAGAGCCGAGCCCAGAGAGGAGCCTCGAGCCGAGCCCCGAGCCGAGCCCCGAGCAAAGAGCCCAGAGGCGAGCCTCGAGACGAACCCCGAGACAATCCCCAAGCCGAGCCTAGAGCCGAGACGAGCCGAGTCCAGAGCCGAAACCAGATCCGAGCCCTGAGCACAGCCTAGAGCCGAGCCGAGCCCGGAGCCCAGCCGAGAGCCGAGCCCTGAGCTGTGCCTCGAGCCGAGCCCCGAGCCCAGCCGAGCCCAGAGCCCAGAGCCGAGCCTCCAGACGAGCGCCAAGAGAATCCCCAAGCCCAGCCTAGAGCCGAGGCGAGCCGAGTCCAGAGCCGAACCGAGATCCGAGCCTCGAGCCCAGCCTAGAACCGAGTCCAGAGCCGAGCCCAGAGCCGAGTATCGAGCCGAGCCTCGAGCCGTGCCCCGAGCCCAGACCCGAGCCTCGAGACGAGACCCGAGACAATCCCCAAGCCCAGACTAGAGCCGAGGCGAGCCGAGTCCAGAGCCGAACCCAGATCCGAGCCCCGAGCCCATCCTAGAGCCGAGGCGAGCCGAGTCCAGAGCCGAACCCAGATCCGAGCCCCGAGCCCAGCCTAGAGCCGAGCCGAGCCCGGAGCCCAGCCGAGCACAGAGCCCAGAGCCGAGCCTCGAGACGAACCCCGAGACAATCCCCAAGCCCAGCCTAGAGCCGAGGCGAGCCGAGTCCAGAGCCGAACCGAGATCCGAGCCTCGAGCCCAGCTTAAAACCGAGTCCAGAGCCGAGCCCAGAGCCGAGCCTCGAGCCGAGCCCCGAGCCCAGCCGATCCCCGAGCCCAGAGCCGAGCCTCGAGACGAGCCCCGAGACAATCCCCAAGCCAACCTATTTCCGAGGCGAGCCGAGTCCAGAGCCGAACCCAGAGCCGAGCCTCGAGCCCAGCCTAGAGCCGATCCGAGTCCAGAGCCGAGCCCAGAGCCGAGCCTCGAGCCGAGCCCCGAGCCCAGCCGAGCACAGAGCCCAGAGCCGAGCCTCGAGACGAGGCCCGAAACAATCCTCAAGCCGAGCCTAGAGTCGAGGCGAGCCGAGTCCAGAGCCGAACCCAGATCCGAGCCCCGAGCCCAGCCTAGAGCCGAGCCAAGTCCAGAGCCGAGCCCAGAGTCGGGCGCGAGCTGAGCCTCGAACCTACCCTAGAGCAGAGCCGATCATTGAGCCCAGCCCAAAGCCTAGAGCAGACAATTCCAGAGCCGAGCCTCGAGCCCAGCCTAGAGCCGAGCCGAGTCCAGAGCCGAGCCCAGAGTCGGGCGAGATCTGAGCCTCGAGCCGAGCCAAGAACAGAGCCGATCACTGAGCCCAGCCCAAAGCCGAGAGAAGACAAGTCCAGAGCCGAGCCTCGATCCCAGCCTAGAGCCGTGTCAAGAGCGGAGCCCAGAGCCGAGCCTCGAGACGAGCCCCGAGACAATCCCCAAGCCCAGCCTAGAGCCGAGGCGAGCCGAGCCCCGAGCCCAGCCGAGCACAGAGCCCAGAGCCGAGCCTCGAGACGAGCCCCGAGACAATCCCCAAGCCCAGCCTAGAGCCGAGGCGAGCCGAGTCCAGAGCCGAACCCAGATCCGAGCCCCGAGCCCAGCTAAGAGCCGAGCCGAGCCCAGAGCCCAGCCTAGAGTCGAGCCCAGAGCCGAGTATCGAGCCGAGCCTCGAGCCGTGCCCCGAGCCCAGAGCCGAGCCTCGAGACGAGCCCTGAGACAATCCCCAAGCCCAGCCTAGAGCCGAGGCGAGCCGAGTCCAGAGCCGAACCGAGATCTGAGCACCGAGCCCAGCCTAGAGCCGAGCCGAGTCCAGAGCCGATCCCAGAGTCAGGCGCGATCTGAGCCTCGAGCCGAGCCAAGAGCAGAGCCGATCCCTGAGCCCAGCCCAAAGCCGAGAGCAGACAAGCCCAGAGCCGAGCCTCGAGCCCAGCCTAGAGCCGAGTCCAGAGCCGAGCCCAGAGCCGAGCCTCGAGCCGAGCCCCGATGCCAGCCGAGCACAGAGCCCAGAGCCGAGCCTCAAGACGAGCCCCGAGAAAATCCCCAAGACCAGCCTAGAGCCGAGGCGAGCCGAGTCCAGAGCCGAACCCAGATCCGAGCCCCGAGCCCAGCCTAGAGCCGAGCCGACCCTCGAGCCCAGCCTAGAGCCGAGCCGAGTCCAGAGGCGAGCCCAGAGCCGAGCCTCGAGCCGAGCCCCGAGCCCAGCCGAGCACAGAGACCATAGCCGAGCCTCGAGACGAGGCGCGAGACAATCCCCAAGCCCAGCCTAGAGCCGAGGCGAGCCGAGTACAGAGCCGAAGCGAGATCAGAGCCCCGAGCCCAGCCTAGAGCCGAGCCGAGTCCAGAGCCGAGGTACGAGCGCGGCCTAGAGCCGAGTAGAGAGCTGAGCCCAGAGCCGAGCCTCGAGCCGAGCCCCGAGCCCAGCCGAGCCCCGAGCCCAGAGCCGAGCCTCGAGACGACCCCGAGACAATCCCCAAGCCCAGCCTAGAGCCGAGGCGAGCCGAGTCCAGAGCCGAACAGAGAGCCGAGCCTCGAGCCCAGCCTAGAGCCGAGCCGAGTCCAGAGCCGAGCCCTGAGCCGAGCCTCGAGCCGAGCCCCGAGCGCAGCCGAGCCCAGAGCCCAGAGCCGAGCCTCAAGACGAGCCCCGAGACAATCCCCAAGCCCAGCCTAGAGCCGAGGCGAGCCGAGTCCAGAGCCGAACCCAGATCCGAGCCCCGAGCCCATCCTAGAGCCGAGGCGAGCCGAGTCCAGAGCCGAACCCAGATCCGAGCCCCGAGCCCAGCCTAGAGCCGAGCCGAGCCCGGAGCCCAGCCGAGCACAGAGCCCAGAGCCGAGCCTCGAGACGAGCCCCGAGACAATCCCCAAGCCCAGCCTAGAGCCGAGGCGAGCCGAGTCCAGAGCCGAACCGAGATCCGAGCCTCGAGCCCAGCTTAAAACCGAGTCCAGAGCCGAGCCCAGAGCCGAGCCTCGAGCCGAGCCCCGAGCCCAGCCGATCCCCGAGCCCAGAGCCGAGCCTCGAGACGAGCCCCGAGACAATCCCCAAGCCAACCTATTTCCGAGGCGAGCCGAGTCCAGAGCCGAACCCAGAGCCGAGCCTCGAGCCCAGCCTAGAGCCGATCCGAGTCCAGAGCCGAGCCCAGAGCCGAGACTCGAGCCGAGCCCCGAGCCCAGCCGAGCACAGAGCCCAGAGCCGAGCCTCGAGACGAGGCCCGAAACAATCCTCAAGCCGAGCCTAGAGTCGAGGCGAGCCGAGTCCAGAGCCGAACCCAGATCCGAGCCCCGAGCCCAGCCTAGAGCCGAGCCAAGTCCAGAGCCGAGCCCAGAGTCGGGCGCGAGCTGAGCCTCGAACCTACCCTAGAGCAGAGCCGATCATTGAGCTCAGCCCAAAGCCTAGAGCAGACAATTCCAGAGCCGAGCCTCGAGCCCAGCCTAGAGCCGAGCCGAGTCCAGAGCCGAGCCCAGAGTCGGGCGAGATCTGAGCCTCGAGCCGAGCCAAGAACAGAGCCGATCATTGAGCCCAGCCCAAAGCCGAGAGAAGACAAGTCCAGAGCCGAGCCTCGATCCCAGCCTAGAGCCGTGTCAAGAGCGGAGCCCAGAGCCGAGCCTCGAGACGAGCCCCGAGACAATCCCCAAGCCCAGCCTAGAGCCGAGGCGAGCCGAGCCCCGAGCCCAGCCGAGCACAGAGCCCAGAGCCGAGCCTCGAGACGAGCCCCGAGACAATCCCCAAGCCCAGCCTAGAGCCGAGGCGAGCCGAGTCCAGAGCCGAACCCAGATCCGAGCCCCGAGCCCAGCTAAGAGCCGAGCCGAGCCCAGAGCCCAGCCTAGAGTCGAGCCCAGAGCCGAGTATCGAGCCGAGCCTCGAGCCGTGCCCCGAGCCCAGAGCCGAGCCTCGAGACGAGCCCTGAGACAATCCCCAAGCCCAGCCTAGAGCCGAGGCGAGCCGAGTCCAGAGCCGAACCGAGATCTGAGCACCGAGCCCAGCCTAGAGCCGAGCCGAGTCCAGAGCCGATCCCAGAGTCAGGCGCGATCTGAGCCTCGAGCCGAGCCAAGAGCAGAGCCGATCCCTGAGCCCAGCCCAAAGCCGAGAGCAGACAAGCCCAGAGCCGAGCCTCGAGCCCAGCCTAGAGCCGAGTCCAGAGCCGAGCCCAGAGCCGAGCCTCGAGCCGAGCCCCGATCCCAGCCGAGCACAGAGCCCAGAGCCGAGCCTCAAGACGAGCCCCGAGACAATCCCCAAGACCAGCCTAGAGCCGAGGCGAGCCGAGTCCAGAGCCGAACCCAGATCCGAGCCCCGAGCCCAGCCTAGAGCCGAGCCGACCCTCGAGCCCAGCCTAGAGCCGAGCCGAGTCCAGAGGCGAGCCCAGAGCCGAGCCTCGAGCCGAGCCCCGAGCCCAGCCGAGCACAGAGACCATAGCCGAGCCTCGAGACGAGGCGCGAGACAATCCCCAAGCCCAGCCTAGAGCCGAGGCGAGCCGAGTACAGAGCCGAAGCGAGATCAGAGCCCCGAGCCCAGCCTAGAGCCGAGCCGAGTCCAGAGCCGAGGTACGAGCGCGGCCTAGAGCCGAGTAGAGAGCTGAGCCCAGAGCCGAGCCTCGAGCCGAGCCCCGAGCCCAGCCGAGCCCCGAGCCCAGAGCCGAGCCTCGAGACGACCCCGAGACAATCCCCAAGCCCAGCCTAGAGCCGAGGCGAGCCGAGTCCAGAGCCGAACAGAGAGCCGAGCCTCGAGCCCAGCCTAGAGCCGAGCCGAGTCCAGAGCCGAGCCCTGAGCCGAGCCTCGAGCCGAGCCCCGAGCCCAGCCGAGCCCAGAGCCCAGAGCCGAGCCTCGAGACGAGCCCCGAGACAATCCCCAAGCCCAGCCTAGAGCCGAGGCGAGCCGAGTCCAGAGCCGAACCCAGATCTGAGCCCCGAGCCGAGCCTAGAGCCGAGCCGAGCCCAGAGTCGTGCGCGATCTGAGCCTCGAGCCAAGCCAAGAGCAGAGACGATCCCTGAGCCCAGCCCAAAGCCGAGAGCAGACAAGCCCAGAGCCGAGCCTCGAGCCCAGCCTAGAGCCGAGTCCAGAGCCGAGCCCAGAGCCGAGTGTCGAGCCGAGCCCCGAGCCCAGCCGAGCACAGAGCCCAGAGCCGAGCCTCAAGACGAGCCCCGAGACAATCCCCAAGCCCAGCCTAGAGCCGAGGCGAGCCGAGTCCAGAGCCGAACCCAGATCCGAGCCCCGAGCCCATCCTAGAGCCGAGCCGAGCCCGGAGCCCAGCCTAGAGCCGATCCATGAGACGAGCCTCGAGCCGAGCCCCGAGCCCAGCCGAGCCCAGAGCCCAGAGCCGAGCCTCGAGACGAGCCCCGAGACAATCCCCAAGCCCAGCCTAGAGCCGAGGCGAGCAGAGTCCAGAGGCGAAGCGAGATCCGAGACACGAGCCCAGCCTACAGCCGAGCCGAGTCCAGACCCGAGCCTCGAGCCGAGTCCCGAGCCCGGCCGAGGCCCGTGCCCAGAGCCGAGCCTCGAGACGAGCCCCGAGACAATACCCAAGCCCAGCCTAGAGCCGAGGCGAGCCGAGTCCAGAGCCGAACCGAGATCCGAGCCTCGAGCCCAGCTTAGAACCGAGTCCAGAGCCGAGCCCAGAGCCGAGCCTCGAGCCGATCCCGAGCCCAGCCGAGACCAGAGCCCAGAGCCGAGCCTCGAGACGAGCCCCGAGACAATCCCCAAGATCAGCCTAGAGCCGAGCCGAGCCCAGAGCCCAGCATAGAGGCGAGCCCAGAGCCGAGTATCGACCCGAGCCCCGAGCCCAGCCGAGCCCCGAGCCCAGATCCGAGCCTCGAGACGAGCCCCGAGACAATCCCCAAGCCCAGCCTAGAGCCGAGGCGAGCCGAGTCCAGAGCCGAACCGAGATCCGAGCACCGATCCCAGCCTAGAGCCGAGACGAGTCCAGATCCGAGCCCAGAGTCAGGCGCGATCTGAGCCTCGAGCCGAGCCAAGAGCAGAGCCGATCCCTTAGCCCAGCCCAAAGGCGAGAGCAGACAAGCCCAGAGCCGAGCCTCGAGCCCAGCCTAGAGCCGAGTCCAGAGCCGAGCCCAAAGCCGAGCCTCGAGCCGAGCCCCGAGCCCAGCCGAGCACAGAGCCCATAGCCGAGCCTCAAGACGAGCCCCGAGACAATCCCCAAGCCCAGCCTAGAGCCGAGGCGAGCCGAGTCCAGAGCCGAACCCAGATCCGAGCCCCGAGCCCTGCCGAGCCCAGAGCCCAGAGCCGAGCCTCGAGACAAGCCCCGAGACAATCCCCAAGCCCAGCCTAGAGCCGAGGCGAGCCGAGTCCAGAGCCGAACCCAGATCCGAGCCCCGAGCCCAGCCTAGAGCCGAGCCGAGCCCAGAGTATAGCCTAGAGCCGAGCCCAGCGCCGAGCCTCGAGCCGAGCCCCGAGCCCAGCCGAGCCCAGAGCCCAGATACGAGCCTCGAGACGAGCCCCGAGAACAGCCTAGCAGAGAGCCCAGATACGAGCCTCGAGCCGAGCCCCGAGCCCAGCCGAGCTCAGAGCCCAGAGCCGAGCCTCGAGAAGAGCCCCGAGAAAATCCCCAAGCCCAGCCTAGAGCCGAGGCGAGCCGAATCCAGAGCCGAACCCAGATCCGAGCGCCGAGCACAGCCTAGAGCCGAGCCGAGTCCAGAGCCGAGCCCAGAGTCAGGCGCAGAGCCGAGCCTCGAGCCCAGCCTAGAGCCGAGGCGAGCCGAGTCCAGAGCCGAGCAGAGATCCGAGTCCCGAGCCCAGCCGAGAGCCGAGCCGAAGCCAGAGCCCAGCCTAGAGCCGAGCCCAGAGCCGAGCCTCGAGCCGAGCCCCGAGCCCAGCCGAGCCCCGTGCCCAGAGCCGAGCCTCAAGACGAGCCCCGAGACAATTCCCAAGCCCACTCTAGAGCCGAGGCGAGCCGAGTCCAGAGCCGAACAGAGAGCCGTGCCTCGAGCCCAGCCTAGAGCCGAGACGAGTCCAGAGCCTAGCCCTCAGCCGAGCCTCGAGCCGAGCCCCGAGCCCAGCCGAGCACAGAGCCCAGAGCCGAGCCTCGAGACGAGCCCCGAGACAATCCCCAAGCCCAGCCTAGAGCCGAGGCGAGCCGAGTCCAGAGCCGAACCGAGATCTGAGCCCCGAGCCCAGCCTAGAGCCGAGCCGAGCCCAGAGTCGGGCGCGATCTGAGCCTCGAGCCGAGCCAAGAGCAGAGCCGATCCCTGAGCCCAGCCCAAAGCCGAGAGCAGACAAGACCAGAGCCGAGCCTCGAGCCCAGCCTAGAGCCGAGTCCAGAGCCGAGCCCAGATCCGAGCCTCGAGCCAAGCCCCGAGCCCAGCCGAGCACAGAGCCCAGAGCCGAGCCTCAAGACGAGCCCCGAGACAATCCCCAAGCCCAGCCTAGATCCGAGGAGAGCCGAGTCCAGAGCCGAAACCAGATCCGAGCCCCGAGCCCAGCCAAGAGCCGAGCCGAGCCCGGAGCCCAGCCTAGAGCCGAGCCCTGAGCCGAGCCTCGAGCCGAGCCCCGAGCCCAGCCGAGGACCGAGCCCAGAGCCCAGCCTCGAGACGAGCCCCGAGACAATCCCCAAGCCCAGCCTAGAGCCGAGGCGAGCCGAGTCCAGAGCCGAACCGAGATCCGAGCCTCGAGCCCAGCTTAGAACCGAGTCCAGAGCCGAGCCTCGAGCCGAGCCCCGAGCCCAGCCGAGCACAGAGCCCAGAGCCGAGCCTCGAGACGAGCCCTGAGACAATCCCCAAGCCCAGCCTAGAGCCGAGGCGAGCCGAGTCCAGAGCCGAACCCAGATCCGAGCCCCGAGCCCAGCCTGGAGCCGAGCCGAGTCCAGAGCCGAGCCCAGAGTCGGGCGCGATCTGAGCCTCGAGCCGAGCCAGGAGCAGAGCCGATCCCTGAGCCCAGCCCAAAGCCGAGAGCAGACAAGCCCAGAGCCGAGCCTCGAGCCCAGCCTAGAGCCGAGTCCAGAGCCGAGCCCAGAGCCGAACCTCGAGCCGAGCCCCGAGCCCAGCCGAGCAGAGAGCCCAGAGCCGAGCCTCAAGACGAGCCCCGAGACAATCCCCAAGCCCAGCCTAGAGCCGAGGCGAGCCGAGTCCAGAGCCGAACCCAGATCCGAGCCGCGAACCCAGCCAAGAGCCGAGCCGAGCCCGGAGCCCAGCCTAGAGCCAAGCCCTGAGACGAGCCCCGAGCCGAGCCCCGAGCCCAGCCGATCACACAGCCCAGAGCCGAGCCTCGAGACGAGCCCCGTGACAATACCCAAGCCCAGCCTAGAGCCGAGGCGAGCCGAGTCCAGAGCCGAATCGAGATCCGAGCCCCGAGCCCAACCTAGAGCCGAGACGAGTCCAGAGCCGAGTCCTGAGTCGGGCGCGAGCTGAGCCTCGAGCCGAGCCAAGAGCAGAGCCGATACCTGAGCCCAGCCCAAAGCCGAGAACAGACAAGCCCAGAGCCGAGACTCGAGCCCAGCCTAGAGCCGAGTCCAGAGCAGAGCCCAGAGCCGAGCCTCGAGCCGAGCACCGAGCCCAGCCGAGCACAGAGCCCAGAGCCGAGTCTCGAGACGAGCCCCGAGACAATCCCCAAGACAAGCCTAGAGCCGAGGCGAGCCGAGTCCAGAGCCGAGCCCAATGCCGAGCCTCGAGCCGAGCCCCGAGCCTAGCCGAGCACAGAGCCCAGAGCCGAGCCTCAAGACGAGCCCCGAGACAATCCCCAAGCCCAGCCTAGAGCCGAGGCGAGCCGAGTCCAGAGCCGAACCCACATCCGAGCCCCGAGCCCATCCTAGAGCCGAGCCAAGTCCAGAGCCGAGCCCAGAGCCGATCCTCGAGCCTCGAGCCGAGCCGCGAGCCCAGCCGAGCACAGAGCCCAGAGCCTAGCCTCGAAACGAGCCCCGAGACAATCCCCAAGCCCAGCCTAGAGCCGAGGCGAGCCGAGTCCAGAGCCGAACCGAGATCCGAGCCCCGAGCCCAGCCTAGAGCCGAGCCGAGTCCAGAGCCGAGCCCAGAGTCGGGCGCGATCTGAGCCTCGGGCCGAGCCAAGAGCAGAGCCGATCCCTGAGGTCAGCACAAAGCCGAGAGCAGACAAGCCCTGAGCCGAGCCTCGAGACCAGCCTAGAACCGAGTCCAGAGCCGAGCCCAGAGCCGAGCCTCGAGCCGAGCCCCGAGCCCAGCCGAGTACAGAGCCCAGAGCCGAGCCTCGAGACGAGCCCCGAAACAATCCCCAAGCCCAGCCTAGAGCCGAGGCGAGCCGAGTCCAGAGCCGAACACAGATCCGAGCCTCGAGCACAGCCTAGAGCCGAGCCGAGTCCAGAGCCGAGCCTAGAACCGAGCCCTGAGCTGAGCCTCGAGCCGAGCCCCGAGCACAGCCTAGAACAGAGCCCAGATCCGAGCCTCGAGACGAGCCCCGAACACAGCCGAGCACAGAGCCCAGAGCCGAGCCTCGAGACGAGCCCCGAGACAATCCCCAAGCCCAGCCTAGAGCCGAGGCGAGCCGAGTCCAGAGCCGAACCCTGATCCGAGCCCCGAGCCCAGCCTAGAGACGAGCCGAGCCCAGAGCCCAGCCTAGAGGAGAGCCCAGAGGCGAGTATGGAGCCGAGCCTCGAGCCGTGCCCCGAGCCCAGAGCCGAGCCTCGAGACGAGACCCGAGACAATCCCCAAGCCCAGACTAGAGCCGAGGCGAGCCGAGTCCAGAGCCGAACCCAGATCCGAGCCCCGAGCCCATCCTAGAGCCGAGGCGAGCCGAGTCCAGAGCCGAACCCAGATCCGAGCCCCGAGCCCAGCCTAGAGCCGAGCCGAGGCCAGAGCCCAGACTAGAGCCGAGCCCAGAGCCGAGCCTCGACCCGAGCCCCGAGCCCGGCAGAGCCCCGACCCCAGAGCCGAGCCTGGAGATGAGCCCCGAGACAATCCCCAAGCCCAGCCTGGAGCCGAGCCGAGCCCAGAGCCCAGCCTAGAGGCGAGCCCAGAGCCGAGTATCGACCCGAGCTCAGAGCCCAGCCGAGCCCCGAGCCCAGATCCGAGCCTCGAGACGAGCACCGAGACAATCCCCAAGCCCAGCCTAGAGCCGAGGCGAGCCGAGTCCAGAACCGAACCGAGATCCGAGCCCCGAGCCCAGCCTAGAACCGAGCCGAGTCCAGAGCCGAGCCCAGAGTCGGGCGCGATCTGAGCCTCGAGCCGAGCAAAGAGCAGAGCCGATCCCTGAGCTCAGCCCAAAGCCTCGAGCACAGCCTAGAGCCGAGCCGAGTCCAGAGCCGAGCCTAGAAACGAGCCCTGAGCTGAGCCTCGAGCCGAGCCCCGAGCCCGGCCGAGCCCAGAGCCCAGAGCCGAGCCTCGAGACGAGCCCCGAGCACAGCCTAGAACAGAGCCCAGATCCGAGCCTCGAGACGAGCCCCGAGCACAGCCGAGCACAGAGCCCAGAGCCGAGCCTCGAGACGAGCCCCGAGACAATCCCCAAGCCCAGCCTAGAGCCGAGGCGAGCCGAGTCCAGAGCCGAACCCAGATCCGAGCACCGAGCCCAGCCTAGAGACGAGCCGAGCCCAGAGCCCAGCCTAGAGGAGAGCCCAGAGGCGAGTATGGAGCCGAGCCTCGAGCCGAGCCCCGAGCCCAGAGCCGAGCCTCGAGAAGAGTCCCGAGACAATACCCAAGCCCAGCCTAGAGCCGAGGCGAGCCGAGTCCAGAGCCGAACCCAGATCCGAGCCCCGAGCCCATCCTAGAGCCGAGGCGAGCCGAGTCCAGAGCCGAACCCAGATCCGAGCCCCGAGCCCTGCCTAGAGCCGAGCCGAGGCCAGAGCCCAGCCTAGAGCCGAGCCCAGAGCCGAGCCTAGACCCGAGCCCCGAGCCCGGCCGAGCCCCGACCCCAGAGCCGAGCCTGGAGATGAGCCCCGAGACAATCCCCAAGCCCAGCCTAGAGCCGAGCCGAGCCCAGAGCCCAGCCTAGAGGCGAGCCCAGAGCCGAGTATCGACCCGAGCTCAGAGCCCAGCCGAGCCCCGAGCCCAGATCCGAGCCTCGAGACGAGCCCCGAGACAATCCCCAAGCCCAGCCTAGAGCCGAGGCGAGCCGAGTCCAGAACCGAACCGAGATCCGAGCCCCGAGCCCAGCCTAGAGCCGAGCCGAGTCCAGAGCCGAGCCCAGAGTCGGGCGCGATCTGAGCCTCGAGCCGAGCAAAGAGCAGAGCCGATCCCTGAGCTCAGCCCAAAGCCGAGAGCAGACAAGCCCAGAGCCGAGCCTCGAGCCCAGCCTAAAACCTAGTCCAGAGCGGAGCCCAGAGCCGAGCCTCGAGTCGAACCCCGAGCCCAGCCGACCACAGAGCACAGAGCCGAGCCTCGAGACGAGCTCCGAGACAATCCCCAAGCCCAGCCTAGAGCCGAGGCGAGCCGAGTCCAGAGCCGAAACCAGATCCGAGCCCCGAGCTCAGCCGAGAGCCGAGCCGAAGCCAGAGCCGAGCCTAGAGCCGAGCCCAGAGCCGAGCCTCGAGCCGAGCCCCGAGCCCAGAGCCGAGCCTCGAGACGAGCCCCGAGACAATCCCCAAGCCCAGCCTAGAGCCGAGGCGAGACGAGTCCAGAGCCGAACCGAGATCCGAGCCTCGAGCCCAGCCTAGAACCGAGTCCAGAGCCGAGCCCAGAGCCGAGCCTCGAGCCGAGCCCCGAGCCCAGCCGAGTATAGAGCCCAGAGCCGAGCCTCGAGACGAGCCCCGAGACAATCCCCAAGCCCAGACTATTGCCGAGGCGAGCCGAGTCCAGAGCCGAACCCACATCCGAGCCCCGAGCCCATCCTAGAGCCGAGCCAAGTCCAGAGCCGAGCCCAGAGCCGATCCTCGAGCCTCGAGCCGAGCCGCGACCCCAGCCGAGCACAGAGCCCAGAGCCGAGCCTCGAAACGAGCCCCGAGACAATCCCCAAGCCCAGCCTAGAGCCGAGGCGAGCCGAGTCCAGAGCCGAACCCAGATCCGAGCCCCGAGCCCAGCCTAGAGCCGAGCCGAGTCCAGAGCCGAGCCCAGAGTCGGGCGCGATCTGAGCCTCGAGCCGAGCCAAGAGCAGAGCCGATCCCTGAGGTCAGCAGAAAGCCGAGAGCAGACAAGCCCTGAGCCGAGCCTCGAGACCAGCCTAGAACCGAGTCCAGAGCCGAGCCCAGAGCCGAGCCTCGAGCCGAGCCCCGAGGCCAGCCGAGCACAGAGCCCAGAGCCGAGCCTCAAGACGCGCCCCGAGACAATCCCCAAGCCCAGCCTAGATCCGAGGCGAGCCGAGTCAAGAGCCGAACCCAGATCCGAGCCCCGAGCCCAGCCTAGAGCCGAGCCGAGACCGGAGCCCAGCCTAGAGCCGAGCCCTGAGCCGAGCCTCGAGCTGAGCCCCGAGCCCAGCCGAGCCCAGAGCCCAGAGCCGAGCCTCGAGACGAGCCCCGAGACAATCCCCAAGCCCAGCCTAGAGCCGAGGCGTGCCGAGTCCAGAGCCGAACCGAGATCCGAGCCCCGAGCCCAGCCTAGAGCCGAGCCGAGCCAAGAGTTGGGAGCGATCTGAGCCTCGAGCCGAGCCAAGAGCAGAGCCGATCCCTGTGCCCAGCCCAAAGCCGAGAGCAGACAAGCCCAGAGCCGAGCCTCGAGCCCAGCCTAGAGCCGAGTCCAGAGCCGAGCCCAGAGAGGAGCCTCGAGCCGAGCCCCGAGCCGAGCCCCGAGCAAAGAGCCCAGAGGCGTGCCTCGAGACGAACCCCGAGACAATCCCCAAGCCCAGCCTAGAGCCGAGGCGAGCCGAGTCCAGAGCCGAACCGAGATCCGAGCCTCGAGCCCAGCCTACAACCGAGTCCAGAGCCGAACCCAGAGCCGAGCCTCGAGCCGAGCCCCGAGCCCAGCCGAGCACAGAGACCAGAGACGAGCCTCGAGACGAGCCCCGATACAATCCCCAAGCCCAGCCTAGAGCCGAGACGAGCCGAGCCCCGAGCCCAGCCGAGCCCCGAGCCCAGAGCCGAGCCTCGAGACGAGCCCCGAGACAATCCCCAAGACCAGCCTAGAGCCGAGGCGAGCCGAGTCCAGAGCCGAACCGAGATACGAGCCTCGAGCCCAGCTTAGAACCGAGTCCAGAGCCGAGCCCAGAGCCGAATATCGAGCCGAGCCCCGAGCCGAGCCCCGAGCACAGAGCCCAGAGGCGAGCCTCGAGACGAGCCCCGAGACAATCCCCAAGCCCAGCCTAGAGCCGAGGCGAGCCGAGTCCAGAGCCGAAACGACATCAGAGCCACGAGCCCAGCCTAGAGCCGAGCCGAGCCCAGAGTCGGGCGTGATCTGAGCCTCGAGCAGAGCCAAGAGCAGAGCCGATGCCTGAGCCCAGCCCAAAGCAGAGAGCAGACAAGCCCAGAGCCGAGCCTCAAGCCCAGCCTAGAGCCGAGTCCAGAGCCGAGCCCAGAGAGGAGCCTCGAGCCGAGCCCCGAGCCGAGCCCCGAGCAAAGAGCCCAGAGGCGAGCCTCGAGACGAACCCCGAGACAATCCCCAAGCCGAGCCTAGAGCCGAGACGAGCCGAGTCCAGAGCCGAACCCAGATCCGAGCCCCGAGCACAGCCTAGAGCCGAGCCGAGCCCGGAGCCCAGCCGAGAGCCGAGCCCTGAGCTGTGCCTCGAGCCGAGCCCCGAGCCCAGCCGAGCCCAGAGCCCAGAGCCGAGCCTCGAGACGAGCCCCGAGACAATCCCCAAGCCCAGCCTAGAGCCGAGGCGAGCCGAGCCCCGAGCCCAGCCGAGACCCGAGCCCAGAGCCGAGCCTCGAGACGAGCCCCGAGACAATCCCCAAGCCCAGACTAGAGCCGAGGAGAGCCGAGTCCAGAGCCGAACCCAGATCCGAGCCCCGAGTGCAGCCTAGAGCCGAGTCGAGCCCAGAGCATAGCCTAGAGCCGAGCCCAGCGCCGAGCATCGAGCCGAGCCCCGAGCCCAGCCGAGCACAGAGTACAGAGCCGAGCCTCGAGACGAGACCCGAGACAATCCCAAAGACCAGCCTAGAGCCGAGGCGAGCCGAGTCCAGAGCCGAACCGAGATCTGAGCCCCGAGCCCAGCCTAGAGCCGATCCGAGTCCAGACCGAACCGAGATTTGAGCCCCGAGCCCAGCCTAGAGCCGAGCCGAGTCCAGAGCCTAGCCCAGAGTCGGGCGCGATCTGAGCCTCGAGCCGAGCCAAGAGCAGAGCCGATCTCTGAGCCCAGCAAAAGCCGAGAGCAGACAAGCCCAGAGCCGAGCCTCGAGCCCAGCCTAGAGCCGAGTCCAGAGCCGAGCCCAGAGCAAGCCTCGAGCCGAGCCCCGAGCCCAGCCGAGCACAGAGCCCAGAGCCGAGCCTCGAGACGAGCCCCGAGACAATCCCCAAGCCCAGACTAGAGCCGAGGCGAGCCGAGTCCAGAGCCGAAACGACATCAGAGCCCCGATCCCAGCCTAGAGCCGAGCCGAGCCCAGAGTCGGGCGCGATCTGAGCCTCGAGGCGAGCCAAGAGCAGAGCCGATCCCTGAGTCCAGCCCAAAGCAGAGAGCAGACAAGCCCAGAGCCGAGCCTCGAGCCCAGCCTAGAGCCGAGTCCAGAGCCGAGCCCAGAGCCGAGGCTCGAGCCAAGCCCCGAGCCGAGCCCCGAGCACAGAGGTCAGAGGCGAGCCTCGAGACGAACCCCGAGACAATCCCCAAGCCGAGCCTAGAGCCGAGCCGAGCCCGGAGCCCAGCCTAGAGCCGAGCCCTGAGCTGTGCCTCGAGCCGAGCCCCGAGCCCAGCCGAGCCCAGAGCCCAGAGCCGAACCTCGAGACGAGCCCCGAGACAATCCCCAAGCCCAGCCTAGAGCCGAGGCGAGCCGAGTCCAGAGCCAAAGCGAGATCAGAGCCCCGAGCCCAGCCTAGAGCCGAGCCGAGTCCAGAGCCGAGGTACGAGCGCAGCCTAGAGCCGAGTAGAGAGCCGAGCCCAGAGCCGAGCCTCGAGACGAGCCCCGAGCCCAGCCGAGCACAGAGCCCACATCCGAGCCTCGAGACGAGCCCCGAGGCAATCCCCAAGCCCAGATTAGAGCCGAGGCGAGCCGAGTCCAGAGCCGAACCCAGATCCGAGCCCCGAGCGCAGCCTAGAGCCGAGCCGAGCCCAGAGCATAGCCTAGAGCCAAGCCCAGCGCCGAGCATCGAGCCGAGCCCCGAGCCCAGCCGAGCACAGAGCCCAGAGCCGAGCCTCGAGACGAGCCCCGAGACAATCCCCAAGCCCAGCCTACAGCCGAGGCGAGCCGAGTCCAGAGCCGAACCCAGATCCGAGCCCCGAGCCCAGCCTAGAGCCGAGCCGAAGCCAGAGCCCAGCCTAGAGCCGAGCCCAGAGCCGAGCCTGGAGCCGAGCCCCGAGCCCAGCCGAGCACATAGCCCAGAGCCGAGCCTCGAGACGATACCCGAGACAATCCCCAAGCCCAGCTTAGAGTCGAGGCGAGCCGAGTCCATAGCCGAACCCAGATCCGAGCCCCGAGCCCAGCCTAGAGCCGAGCCGAGCCAAGAGCCCAGCCCAGAGGCGAGCCCAGAGGCGAGTATCGAGCCGAGCGTCGAGCCGAGCCCCGAGCCCAGCGCCGAGCCTCGAGACGGGCACCGAGGCAATCCCCAAGCCCAGCCTAGAGCCGAGGCGACCCGAGTCCAGAGCCGAACCGTGATCTGAGCCCCGAGCCCAGCCTAGAGCCGAGCCGAGTCCAGAGCCGAACCGAGATCTGAGCCCTGAGCCCAGCCTAGAGCCGAGCCGAGCCCAGAGTCGGGCGCGATCTGAGCCTCGAGCCGAGCCAAGAGCAGAGCCGATCCCTGAGCCCAGCCCAAAGCCGAGAGCGGACAAGCCCAGAGCCGAGCCTCGAGCCCAGCCTAGAGCCGAGTCCAGAGCCGAGCCCAGAGCAGAGCCTCGAGTCGAGCCCCGAGCCCAGCCGAGCCCAGAGCCCAGAGCCGAGCCTCGAGACGAGCCGCGAGACAATCCCCAAGCCCAGCTTAGAGCCGAGGCGAGCCGAGTCCAGAGCCGAACCCAGATCCGAGCAACGAGGCCATCCAAGAGCCGAGCCGAGCCCAGAGCCCAGCCCAGAGGCGAGCCCAGAGCCGAGTATCGAGCCGAGCCCCGAGCCGTGCCCCGAGCCCAGAGCCGAGCCTCGAGACGAGCCCCGAGACAATACCCAAGACCAGCCTAGAGCCGAGGCGAGCCGAGTCCAGAGCCGAAACGAGATCCGAGCCCCGAGCCCAGCCTATAGCCGAGCCGATTCCAGAGCCGAGCCCAGAGTCGGGCGCGATCTGAGACTCGAGCCGAGCCAAGAGCAGAGCCGATCCCTGAGCCCAGCCCAAAGCCGAGAGCAGACAAGCCCAGAGCCGAGACTCGAGCCCAGCCTAGAGCCGAGTCCAGAGCCGAGCCCAGAGCCGAGCCTCGAGCCGAGCCCCGAGCCCAGGCGAGCACAGAGCCCGGAGCCGAGCCTCAAGACGAGCCCCGAGACAATCCCCGAGCCAAGCCTAGAGCCGAGGCGAGCCGAGTCCAGAGCCGAACCCAGATCCGAGCCCCGAGCCCAGCCTAGAGCCGAGCCGAGCCCGGAGCCCAGCCTAGAGCCGAGCCCTGAGCCGAGCCTCGAGCCGAGCTTCGAGCCCAGCCGAGCCCAGAGCCCAGAGCCGAGCCTCGAGACGAGCCCCGAGACAATACCCAAGACCAGCCTAGAGCCGAGGCGAGCCGAGTCCAGAGCCGAACCCAGATCCGAGCCCCGAGCCCACCCTAGAGCCGAGCCGAGCCCAGAGTCGGGCGCGATCTGAGCCTCGAGCCGAGCCAAGAGCACAGCCGATCCCTGAGCCCAGCCCAAAGCCGAGAGCAGACAAGCCCAGAGCCGAGCCTCGAGCCCAGTATAGAGCCGAGTACAGAGCCGAGCCCAGAGCCGAGCCTCGAGTCGAGCCCCGAGCCGAGCCCCGAGCACAGAGCCCAGAGTCGAGCCTCGAGACGAACCCCGAGACAATCCCCAAGCCCAGCCTAGAGCCGAGGCGAGCCGAGTCCAGAGCCGAACCCAGATCCGAGCACCAAGCACAGCCTAGAGCCGAGCCGAGCCCGGAGCCCAGCTTAGAGCCGAGCCCTGAGCTGTGCCTCGAGCCGAGCCCCAAGCCCAGCCGAGACCAGAGCCCAGAGCCGAGCCTCGAGACGAGACCCGAGACAATCCCCAAGACCAGCCTAGAGCTGAGGCGAGCCGAGTCCAGAGCCGAACCGAGATCCGAGCCCCGAGCCCAGCCTAGAGCCGAGCCGATTCCAGAGCCGAACGCAGAGTCGGGCGCGATCTGAGACTCGAGCCGAGCCAAGAGCAGAGCTGATCCCTGAGCCCAGCCCAAAGCCGAGAGCAGACAAGCCCAGAGCCGAGCCTCGAACCCAGCCTAGAGCCAAGTCCAGAGCCGAGCCCAAAGCCGAGCCTCGAGCCAAGCTCCGAGCCCAGCCGAGCACAGAGCCCAGAGCCGAGCCTCAAGACGCGCCCCGAGACAAACCCCAAGCCCAGCCAAGAGCCGAGGCGAGCCGAACCCAGATCCGAGCCCCGAGGCCAGCCTAGAGCCGAGCCGAAGCCAGAGCCCAGCCTAGAGCCGAGCCCTGAGCCGAGCCTCGAGCCGAGCCCCGAGCCCAGCCGAGCACAGAGCCCAGAGCCGAGCCTCGAGACGAGCCCCGAGACAATCCCCAAGCCCAGACTATTGCCGAGGCGAGCCGAGTCCAGAGCCGAACCCACATCCGAGCCCCGAGCCCATCCTAGAGCCGAGCCAAGTCCAGAGCCGAGCCCAGAGCCGATCCTCGAGCCTCGAGCCGAGCCGCGACCCCAGCCGAGCACAGAGCCCAGAGCCGAGCCTCGAAACGAGCCCCGAGACAATCCCCAAGCCCAGCCTAGAGCCGAGGCGAGCCGAGTCCAGAGCCGAACCCAGATCCGAGCCCCGAGCCCAGCCTAGAGCCGAGCCGAGTCCAGAGCCGAGCCCAGAGTCGGGCGCGATCTGAGCCTCGAGCCGAGCCAAGAGCAGAGCCGATCCCTGAGGTCAGTAGAAAGCCGAGAGCAGACAAGCCCTGAGCCGAGCCTCGAGACCAGCCTAGAACCGAGTCCAGAGCCGAGCCCAGAGCCGAGCCTCGAGCCGAGCCCCGAGGCCAGCCGAGCACAGAGCCCAGAGCCGAGCCTCAAGACGCGCCCCGAGACAATCCCCAAGCCCAGCCTAGATCCGAGGCGAGCCGAGTCAAGAGCCGAACCCAGATCCGAGCCCCGAGCCCAGCCTAGAGCCGAGCCGAGACCGGAGCCCAGCCTAGAGCCGAGCCCTGAGCCGAGCCTCGAGCTGAGCCCCGAGCCCAGCCGAGCCCAGAGCCCAGAGCCGAGCCTCGAGACGAGCCCCGAGACAATCCCCAAGCCCAGCCTAGAGCCGAGGCGTGCCGAGTCCAGAGCCGAACCGAGATCCGAGCCCCGAGCCCAGCCTAGAGCCGAGCCGAGCCAAGAGTTGGGAGCGATCTGAGCCTCGAGCCGAGCCAAGAGCAGAGCCGATCCCTGTGCCCAGCCCAAAGCCGAGAGCAGACAAGCCCAGAGCCGAGCCTCGAGCCCAGCCTAGAGCCGAGTCCAGAGCCGAGCCCAGAGAGGAGCCTCGAGCCGAGCCCCGAGCCGAGCCCCGAGCAAAGAGCCCAGAGGCGTGCCTCGAGACGAACCCCGAGACAATCCCCAAGCCCAGCCTAGAGCCGAGGCGAGCCGAGTCCAGAGCCGAACCGAGATCCGAGCCTCGAGCCCAGCCTACAACCGAGTCCAGAGCCGAACCCAGAGCCGAGCCTCGAGCCGAGCCCCGAGCCCAGCCGAGCACAGAGACCAGAGACGAGCCTCGAGACGAGCCCCGATACAATCCCCAAGCCCAGCCTAGAGCCGAGACGAGCCGAGCCCCGAGCCCAGCCGAGCCCCGAGCCCAGAGCCGAGCCTCGAGACGAGCCCCGAGACAATCCCCAAGACCAGCCTAGAGCCGAGGCGAGCCGAGTCCAGAGCCGAACCGAGATACGAGCCTCGAGCCCAGCTTAGAACCGAGTCCAGAGCCGAGCCCAGAGCCGAATATCGAGCCGAGCCCCGAGCCGAGCCCCGAGCACAGAGCCCAGAGGCGAGCCTCGAGACGAGCCCCGAGACAATCCCCAAGCCCAGCCTAGAGCCGAGGCGAGCCGAGTCCAGAGCCGAAACGACATCAGAGCCACGAGCCCAGCCTAGAGCCGAGCCGAGCCCAGAGTCGGGCGTGATCTGAGCCTCGAGCAGAGCCAAGAGCAGAGCCGATGCCTGAGCCCAGCCCAAAGCAGAGAGCAGACAAGCCCAGAGCCGAGCCTCAAGCCCAGCCTAGAGCCGAGTCCAGAGCCGAGCCCAGAGAGGAGCCTCGAGCCGAGCCCCGAGCCGAGCCCCGAGCAAAGAGCCCAGAGGCGAGCCTCGAGACGAACCCCGAGACAATCCCCAAGCCGAGCCTAGAGCCGAGACGAGCCGAGTCCAGAGCCGAACCCAGATCCGAGCCCCGAGCACAGCCTAGAGCCGAGCCGAGCCCGGAGCCCAGCCGAGAGCCGAGCCCTGAGCTGTGCCTCGAGCCGAGCCCCGAGCCCAGCCGAGCCCAGAGCCCAGAGCCGAGCCTCGAGACGAGCCCCGAGACAATCCCCAAGCCCAGCCTAGAGCCGAGGCGAGCCGAGCCCCGAGCCCAGCCGAGACCCGAGCCCAGAGCCGAGCCTCGAGACGAGCCCCGAGACAATCCCCAAGCCCAGACTAGAGCCGAGGAGAGCCGAGTCCAGAGCCGAACCCAGATCCGAGCCCCGAGTGCAGCCTAGAGCCGAGTCGAGCCCAGAGCATAGCCTAGAGCCGAGCCCAGCGCCGAGCATCGAGCCGAGCCCCGAGCCCAGCCGAGCACAGAGTACAGAGCCGAGCCTCGAGACGAGACCCGAGACAATCCCAAAGACCAGCCTAGAGCCGAGGCGAGCCGAGTCCAGAGCCGAACCGAGATCTGAGCCCCGAGCCCAGCCTAGAGCCGATCCGAGTCCAGACCGAACCGAGATTTGAGCCCCGAGCCCAGCCTAGAGCCGAGCCGAGTCCAGAGCCTAGCCCAGAGTCGGGCGCGATCTGAGCCTCGAGCCGAGCCAAGAGCAGAGCCGATCTCTGAGCCCAGCAAAAGCCGAGAGCAGACAAGCCCAGAGCCGAGCCTCGAGCCCAGCCTAGAGCCGAGTCCAGAGCCGAGCCCAGAGCAAGCCTCGAGCCGAGCCCCGAGCCCAGCCGAGCACAGAGCCCAGAGCCGAGCCTCGAGACGAGCCCCGAGACAATCCCCAAGCCCAGACTAGAGCCGAGGCGAGCCGAGTCCAGAGCCGAAACGACATCAGAGCCCCGATCCCAGCCTAGAGCCGAGCCGAGCCCAGAGTCGGGCGCGATCTGAGCCTCGAGGCGAGCCAAGAGCAGAGCCGATCCCTGAGTCCAGCCCAAAGCAGAGAGCAGACAAGCCCAGAGCCGAGCCTCGAGCCCAGCCTAGAGCCGAGTCCAGAGCCGAGCCCAGAGCCGAGGCTCGAGCCAAGCCCCGAGCCGAGCCCCGAGCACAGAGGTCAGAGGCGAGCCTCGAGACGAACCCCGAGACAATCCCCAAGCCGAGCCTAGAGCCGAGCCGAGCCCGGAGCCCAGCCTAGAGCCGAGCCCTGAGCTGTGCCTCGAGCCGAGCCCCGAGCCCAGCCGAGCCCAGAGCCCAGAGCCGAACCTCGAGACGAGCCCCGAGACAATCCCCAAGCCCAGCCTAGAGCCGAGGCGAGCCGAGTCCAGAGCCAAAGCGAGATCAGAGCCCCGAGCCCAGCCTAGAGCCGAGCCGAGTCCAGAGCCGAGGTACGAGCGCAGCCTAGAGCCGAGTAGAGAGCCGAGCCCAGAGCCGAGCCTCGAGACGAGCCCCGAGCCCAGCCGAGCACAGAGCCCACATCCGAGCCTCGAGACGAGCCCCGAGGCAATCCCCAAGCCCAGATTAGAGCCGAGGCGAGCCGAGTCCAGAGCCGAACCCAGATCCGAGCCCCGAGCGCAGCCTAGAGCCGAGCCGAGCCCAGAGCATAGCCTAGAGCCAAGCCCAGCGCCGAGCATCGAGCCGAGCCCCGAGCCCAGCCGAGCACAGAGCCCAGAGCCGAGCCTCGAGACGAGCCCCGAGACAATCCCCAAGCCCAGCCTACAGCCGAGGCGAGCCGAGTCCAGAGCCGAACCCAGATCCGAGCCCCGAGCCCAGCCTAGAGCCGAGCCGAAGCCAGAGCCCAGCCTAGAGCCGAGCCCAGAGCCGAGCCTGGAGCCGAGCCCCGAGCCCAGCCGAGCACATAGCCCAGAGCCGAGCCTCGAGACGATACCCGAGACAATCCCCAAGCCCAGCTTAGAGTCGAGGCGAGCCGAGTCCATAGCCGAACCCAGATCCGAGCCCCGAGCCCAGCCTAGAGCCGAGCCGAGCCAAGAGCCCAGCCCAGAGGCGAGCCCAGAGGCGAGTATCGAGCCGAGCGTCGAGCCGAGCCCCGAGCCCAGCGCCGAGCCTCGAGACGGGCACCGAGGCAATCCCCAAGCCCAGCCTAGAGCCGAGGCGACCCGAGTCCAGAGCCGAACCGTGATCTGAGCCCCGAGCCCAGCCTAGAGCCGAGCCGAGTCCAGAGCCGAACCGAGATCTGAGCCCTGAGCCCAGCCTAGAGCCGAGCCGAGCCCAGAGTCGGGCGCGATCTGAGCCTCGAGCCGAGCCAAGAGCAGAGCCGATCCCTGAGCCCAGCCCAAAGCCGAGAGCGGACAAGCCCAGAGCCGAGCCTCGAGCCCAGCCTAGAGCCGAGTCCAGAGCCGAGCCCAGAGCAGAGCCTCGAGTCGAGCCCCGAGCCCAGCCGAGCCCAGAGCCCAGAGCCGAGCCTCGAGACGAGCCGCGAGACAATCCCCAAGCCCAGCTTAGAGCCGAGGCGAGCCGAGTCCAGAGCCGAACCCAGATCCGAGCAACGAGGCCATCCAAGAGCCGAGCCGAGCCCAGAGCCCAGCCCAGAGGCGAGCCCAGAGCCGAGTATCGAGCCGAGCCCCGAGCCGTGCCCCGAGCCCAGAGCCGAGCCTCGAGACGAGCCCCGAGACAATACCCAAGACCAGCCTAGAGCCGAGGCGAGCCGAGTCCAGAGCCGAAACGAGATCCGAGCCCCGAGCCCAGCCTATAGCCGAGCCGATTCCAGAGCCGAGCCCAGAGTCGGGCGCGATCTGAGACTCGAGCCGAGCCAAGAGCAGAGCCGATCCCTGAGCCCAGCCCAAAGCCGAGAGCAGACAAGCCCAGAGCCGAGACTCGAGCCCAGCCTAGAGCCGAGTCCAGAGCCGAGCCCAGAGCCGAGCCTCGAGCCGAGCCCCGAGCCCAGGCGAGCACAGAGCCCGGAGCCGAGCCTCAAGACGAGCCCCGAGACAATCCCCGAGCCAAGCCTAGAGCCGAGGCGAGCCGAGTCCAGAGCCGAACCCAGATCCGAGCCCCGAGCCCAGCCTAGAGCCGAGCCGAGCCCGGAGCCCAGCCTAGAGCCGAGCCCTGAGCCGAGCCTCGAGCCGAGCTTCGAGCCCAGCCGAGCCCAGAGCCCAGAGCCGAGCCTCGAGACGAGCCCCGAGACAATACCCAAGACCAGCCTAGAGCCGAGGCGAGCCGAGTCCAGAGCCGAACCCAGATCCGAGCCCCGAGCCCACCCTAGAGCCGAGCCGAGCCCAGAGTCGGGCGCGATCTGAGCCTCGAGCCGAGCCAAGAGCACAGCCGATCCCTGAGCCCAGCCCAAAGCCGAGAGCAGACAAGCCCAGAGCCGAGCCTCGAGCCCAGTATAGAGCCGAGTACAGAGCCGAGCCCAGAGCCGAGCCTCGAGTCGAGCCCCGAGCCGAGCCCCGAGCACAGAGCCCAGAGTCGAGCCTCGAGACGAACCCCGAGACAATCCCCAAGCCCAGCCTAGAGCCGAGGCGAGCCGAGTCCAGAGCCGAACCCAGATCCGAGCACCAAGCACAGCCTAGAGCCGAGCCGAGCCCGGAGCCCAGCTTAGAGCCGAGCCCTGAGCTGTGCCTCGAGCCGAGCCCCAAGCCCAGCCGAGACCAGAGCCCAGAGCCGAGCCTCGAGACGAGACCCGAGACAATCCCCAAGACCAGCCTAGAGCTGAGGCGAGCCGAGTCCAGAGCCGAACCGAGATCCGAGCCCCGAGCCCAGCCTAGAGCCGAGCCGATTCCAGAGCCGAACGCAGAGTCGGGCGCGATCTGAGACTCGAGCCGAGCCAAGAGCAGAGCTGATCCCTGAGCCCAGCCCAAAGCCGAGAGCAGACAAGCCCAGAGCCGAGCCTCGAACCCAGCCTAGAGCCAAGTCCAGAGCCGAGCCCAAAGCCGAGCCTCGAGCCAAGCTCCGAGCCCAGCCGAGCACAGAGCCCAGAGCCGAGCCTCAAGACGCGCCCCGAGACAAACCCCAAGCCCAGCCAAGAGCCGAGGCGAGCCGAACCCAGATCCGAGCCCCGAGGCCAGCCTAGAGCCGAGCCGAAGCCAGAGCCCAGCCTAGACCGAGCCCTGAGCCGAGCCTCGAGCCGAGCCCCGAGCCCAGCCGAGCACAGAGCCCAGAGCCGAGCCTCGAGACGAGCCCCGAGACAATCCCCAAGCCCAGCCTAGAGCCGAGGCGAGCCGAGTCCAGAGCCGAACCCAGATCCGAGCCCCGAGCCCAGGCCAGAGCCGAGCCGAAGCCAGAGCCCAGCCTAGAGCCGAGCCCAGAGCCGAGCCTCGAGCCGAGCCCCGAGCCCAGCCGAGCTCCGACCAAGAGCCGAGCCTCGAGACGAGCCCCGAGACAATCCCCAAGCCCAGCTTAGAGCCGAGGCGAGCCGAGTCCAGAGCCGAACCCAGATCCGAGCCCCGAGCCCAGCCAAGAGCCGAGACGAGCCCAGTGTCCAGCCTAGAGGCGAGCCCAGAGCCGAGTATCGAGCCGAGCCCCGAGACAATCCCCAAGACCAGCCTAGAGCCGAGGCGAGCCGAGTCCAGAGCCGAACCGAGATCCGAGCCCCGAGCCCAGCCTAGAGCCGAGCCGAGTCCAGAGCCGAGCCCAGAGTCGGGCGCGATCTGAGCCTCGAGCCGAGCCAAAGGCAGAGCCGATCACTGAGCCCAGCCCAAAGCCGAGAGAAGACAAGCCCAGAGCCGAGCCTCGAGCCGAGCCCCGAGCCCGGCCGAGCCAAGAGCCCAGAGCCGAGCCTCGAGACGAGCCCCGAGACAATCCCCAAGCCCAGCTTAGAGCCGAGGCGAGCCGAGTCCAGAGCCGAACCCAGATCCGAGCAACGAGCCCAGCCAAGACCCGAGCCGAGCCCACAGCCCAGGCCAGAGGCGAGCCCAGAGCCGAGTATCGATCCGAGCCTCGAGCCGTGCCCCGAGCACAGAGCTGAGCCTCGAGACGAGCCCCGATGCAATCCCCAAGCCCAGCCTAGAGCCGAGGCGAGCCGAGTCCAGAGCCGAACGGAGATCTGAGCCCCGAGCCCAGCCTGGAGCCGAGCCGAGTCCAGAGCCGAGCCCAGAGTCGGGCGCGATCTGAGCCTCGAGCCGAGCCAAGAGCAGAGCCGATCCCTGAGCCCAGCCCAAAGCCGAGAGCAGACAAGCCCAGAGCCGAGCCTCGAGCCCAGCCTAGAGCCGAGTCCAGAGCCGAGCCCAGAGCCGAGCATCGAGCCGAGATCCGAGCCCAGCTGAGCACAGAGCCCAGAGCCGAGCCTCGAGACGAGCCCCGAGACAATCCCCAAGCCCAGCCTAGAGCCGAGGCGAGCCGAGTCCAGAGCCGAACACAGAGCTGAGCCTTGAGCCCAGCCTAGAGCCGAGGCGAGTCCAGAGCCGAGGTACGAGCGCAGCCTAGAGTCGAGTAGAGAGCCGAGTCCAGAGCCGAACCCAAATCCGAGTCCCGAGCCCAGCCGAGAGCCGAGCCGATGCCAGAGCCCAGCCTACAGCCGAGCCCAGAGCCGAGCCTCGAGCCGAGCCCCGAGCCCAGCCGAGCCCCGAGCCCAGATCCGAGCCTCGCAACGAGCCCCGAGACAATCCCCAAGCCCAGCCTAGAGCCGAGGCGAGCCGAGTCCAGAGCGAAAGCGAGATCAGAGCCCCGAGCCCAGCCTAGAGCCGAGCCGAGCCCAGAGTCGGGCGCGATCTGAGCCTCGAGCCGAGCCAAGAGCAGAGCCGATCCCTGAGCCCAGCCCAAAGCCGAGAGCAGACAAGCCCAGAGCCGAGCCTCGAGCCCAGTATAGAGCCGAGTACAGAGCCGAGCCCAGAGCCGAGCCTCGAGCCGAGCCCCGAGCCGAGCCCCGAGCACAGAGCCCAGAGAGGAGCCTCGAGACGAACCCCGAGACAATCCCCAAGCCCAGCCTAGAGCCGAGGCGAGCCGAGTCCAGAGCCGAACCGAGATCCGAGCCCCGAGCCCAGCCTAGAGCCGAGCCGATTCCAGAGCCGAGCCCAGAGTCGGGCGCGATCTGAGACTCGAGCCGAGCCAAGAGCAGAGCTGATCCCTGAGCCCAGCCCAAAGCCGAGAGCAGACAAGCCCAGAGCCGAGCCTCGAACCCAGCCTAGAGCCAAGTCCAGAGCCGAGCCCAAAGCCGAGCCTCGAGCCAAGCTCCGAGCCCAGCCGAGCACAGAGCCCAGAGCCGAGCCTCAAGACGCGCCCCGAGACAAACCCCAAGCCCAGCCAAGAGCCGAGGCGAGCCGAGTCCAGAGCCGAACCCAGATCCGAGCCCCGAGGCCAGCCTAGAGCCGAGCCGAAGCCAGAGCCCAGCCTAGAGCCGAGCCCTGAGCCGAGCCTCGAGCCGAGCCCCGAGCCCAGCCGAGCACAGAGCCCAGAGCCGAGCCTCGAGACGAGCCCCGAGACAATCCCCAAGCCCAGCCTAGAGCCGAGGCGAGCCGAGTCCAGAGCCGAACCCAGATCCGAGCCCCGAGCACAGCCTAGAGCCGAGCCGATTCCAGAGCCGAGCCCAGAGCCGAGCCTCGAGCCGAGCCCCGAGCCCAGCCGAGCACAGAGCCCAGAGCCGAGCCTCGAGACGAGCCCCGAGACAATCCCCAAGCCCAGCCTAGAGCCGAGGCGAGCCGAGTCCAGAGCCGAATCCAGATCCGAGCCCCGAGCCCAGGCGAGAGCCGAGCCGAAGCCAGAGCCCAGCCTAGAGCCGAGCCCAGAGCCGAGCCTCGAGCCGAGCCCCGAGCCCAGCCGAGCCAAGAGCCCAGAGCCGAGCCTCGAGACGAGCCCCGAGACAATCCCCAAGCCCAGCCTAGAGCCGAGGCGAGCCGAGTCCAGAGCCGAACACAGAGCTGAGCCTCGAGCCCAGCCTAGAGCCGAGGCGAGTCCAGAGCCGAGGTACGAGCGCAGCCTAGAGCCGAGTAGAGAGCCGAGCCCAGAGCCGAGCCTCGAGCCGAGCCCCGAGCACAGCCGAGCACAGAGCCCAGAGCCGAGCCTCGAGATGAGCCCCGAGACAATCCCCAAGCCCAGACTAGAGCCGAGGCGAGCCGAGTCCAGAGCCGAACCCAGATCCGAGTCCCGAGCGCAGCCTAGAGCCGAGCCGAGCCCAGAGCATAGCCTAGAGCCGAGCCCAGCGCCGAGCATCGAGCCGAGCCCCGAGCCCAGAGCCGAGCCTCGAGACGAGCCCCGAGACAATCCCCAAGCCCAGCCTAGAGCCGAGGCGAGCCGAGTCCAGAGCCGAACCCAGATCCGAGCCCCGAGCCCAGCCTAGAGCCGAGCCGAGTCCAGAGCCGAGCCCAGAGCCGAGTATCGAGCCGAGCCTCGAGCCGTGCACCGAGCCCAGAGCCGAGCCTCGAGACGAGCCCCGAGACAATACCCAAGCCCAGCCTAGAGCCGAGCCGAGCCCAGAGCCCAGCCTAGAGGCGAGCCCAGAGGCGAGTATCGAGCCGAGCCTCGAGCCGAGCCCCGAGCCCAGAGCCGAGCCTCGAGACGAGCCCCGAGACAATACCCAAGACCAGCCTAGAGCCGAGGCGAGCCGAGTCCAGAGCCGAACCGAGATCCGAGCCCCGAGCCCAGCCTAGAGCCGAGCCGAGTCCAGAGCCGAGCCCAGAGTCGGGCGCGATCTGAGCCTCGAGCCGAGCCAAGAGCAGAGCCGATCCCTGAGCCCAGCCCAAAGCCGAGAGCACACAAGCCCAGAGCCGAGCCTCGAGCCCAGCCTAGAGCCGAGTCCAGAGCCGAGCCCAAAGCCGAGCCTCGAGCCAAGCCCCGAGCCCAGCCGAGCACAGAGCCCAGAGCCGAGCCTCAAGACGCGCCCCGAGACAATCCCCAACCCAGCCTAGAGCCGAGGCGAGCCGAGTCCAGAGCCAAAGCGAGATCATAGCACCGAGCCCAGCCTAGAGCCGAGCCGAGTCCAGAGCCGAGGTACGAGCGCAGCCTAGAGCCGAGTAGAGAGCCGAGCCCAGAGCCGAGCCTCGAGCCGAGCCCTGAGCACAGCCGAACACAGAGCCCAGATCCGAGCCTCGAGACGAGCCCCGAGACAATCCCCAAGCCCAGACTAGTGCCGAGGAGAGCCGAGTCCAGAGCCGAACCCAGATCCGAGCCCCGAGCGCAGCCTAGAGCCGAGCCGAGCCCAGAGCATAGCCTAGAGCCGAGCCCAGCGCCGAGCATCGAGCCGAGCCCCGAGCCCAGCCGAGCACAGAGTACAGAGCTGAGCCTCGAGACGAGCCCCGAGACAAACCCCAAGACCAGCCTAGAGCCGAGGCGAGCCGAGTCCAGAGCCGAACCCAGATCTGAGCCCCGAGCCCAGCCTAGAGCCGATCCGAGTCCAGACCGAACCGAGATTTGAGCCCCGAGCCCAGCCTAGAGCCGAGCCGAGTCCAGAGCCGAGTTCAGAGTCGGGCGCGATCTGAGCCTCGAGCCGAGCCAAGAGCAGAGCCGATCTCTGAGCCCAGCAAAAGCCGAGAGCAGACAAGCCCAGAGCCGAGCCTCGAGCCCAGCCTAGAGCCGAGTCCAGAGCCGAGCCCAGAGCAAGCCTCGAGCCGAGCCCCGAGCCCAGCCGAGCACAGAGCCCAGAGCCGAGCCTCGAGACGAGCCCCGAGACAATCCCCAAGCCCAGACTAGAGCCGAGGCGAGCCGAGTCCAGAGCCGAACCGAGATCCGAGCCCCGAGCCCAGCCTAGAGCCGAGCCGAGCCTGGAGCCCAGCCTAGAGCCGAGTCCAGAGCCGAGCCCAGAGCCGAGGCTCGAGCCGAGCCCCGAGCCGAGCCCCGAGCACAGAGGTCAGAGTCGAGCCTCGAGACGAACCCCGAGACAATCCCCAAGCCCAGCCTAGAGCCGAGCCGAGCCCGGAGCCCAGCCTAGAGCCAAGCCCTGAGCTGTGCCTCGAGCCGAGCCCCGAGCACAGCCGAGCCCAGAGCCCAGAGCCGAGCCTCGAGACGAGCCCCGAGACAATCCCCAAGCCCAGCCTAGAGCCGAGGCGAGCCGAGTCCAGACCCGAAGCGAGATCAGAGCCCCGAGCCCAGCCTAGAGCCGAGCCGAGTCCAGAGCCGAGGTACGAGCGCAGCCTAGATCCGAGTAGAGAGCCGAGCCCAGAGCCGAGCCTCGAGCCGAGCCCCGAGCCCAGCCGAGCACAGAACCCTGATCCGAGCCTCGAGACGAGCCCCGAGGCAATCCCCAAGCCCAGATTAGAGCCGAGGCGAGCCGAGTCCAGAGCCGAACCCAGATCCGAGCCCCGAGCGCAGCCTAGAGCCGAGCCGAGCCCAGAGCATAGCCTAGAGCCGAGCCCAGCGCCGAGCATCGAGCCGAGCCCCGAGCCCAGCCGAGCACAGAGCCCAGAGCCGAGCCTCGAGACGAGCCCCGAGACAATCCCCAAGCCCAGCCTAGAGCCGAGGCGAGCCGAGTCCAGAGCCAAAATGAGATCAGAGCCCCGAGCCCAGCCTAGAGCCGAGCCGAGTCCAGAGCCGAGGTACGAGCGCAGCCTAGATCCGAGTAGAGAGCCGAGCCCAGAGCCGAGCCTCGAGCCGAGCCCCGAGCACAGCCGAGCACAGAGCCCAGATCCGAGCTTCGAGACGAGCCCCGAGACAATCACCAAGCCCATCCTAGAGCCGAGGCGAGCCGAGTCCAGAGCCGAACCCAGATCCGAGCCCAGCCTAGAGCCGAGCCGAGGCCAGAGCACAGCCTAGAGCCGAGCCCAGAGCCGAGTATCGAGCCGAGACTCGAGCCGTGCCCCGAGCCCAGATCCGAGCCTCGAGACGAGCCCCGAGACAATCCCCAAGCCCAGCCTAGAGCCGAGGCGAGCCGAGTCCAGAGCCGAAGCGAGATCAGAGCCCCGAGCCCAGCCTAGAGCCGAGCCGAGTCCAGAGCCGAGGTACGAGCGCAGCCTAGAGCCGAGTAGAGAGCCGAGCCCAGCGCCGAGCATCGAGCCGAGCCCCGAGCCCAGCCGAGCACAGAGCCCAGAGCCGAGCCTCGAGACGAGCCCCGAGACAATCCCCAAGCCCAGCCTACAGCCGAGGCGAGCCGAGTCCAGAGCCGAACCCAGATCCGAGCCCCGAGCCCAGCCTAGAGCCGAGCCGAAGCAAGAGCCCAGCCTAGAGCCGAGCCCAGAGCCGAGCCTGGAGCCGAGCCCCGAGCCCAGCCGAGCACATAGCCCAGAGCCGAGCCTCGAGACGAGACCCGAGACAATCCCCAAGCCCAGCTTAGAGCCGAGGCGAGCCGAGTCCAGAGCCGAACCGAGATCCGAGCCCCGAGCCCAGCCTAGAGCCGAGCCGAGCCCAGAGCCCAGCCCAGAGGCGAGCCCAGAGGCGAGTATCGAGCCGAGCCTCGAGCCGAGCCCCGAGGCCAGAGCCGAGCCTCGAGACGAGCACCGAGGCAATCCCCAAGCCCAGCCTAGAGCCGAGGCGAGCCGAGTCCAGAGCCGAACCGAGATCTGAGCCCCGAGCCCAGCCTAGAGCCGAGCCGAGTCCAGAGCGAAACGAGATCTGAGCCCTGAGCCCAGCCTAGAGCCGAGCCGAGTCCAGAGCCGAGCCCAGAGTCGGGCGCGATCTGAGCCTCGAGCCGAGCCAAGAGAAGAGCCGATCCCTGAGCCCAGCCCAAAGCCGAGAGCAGACAAGCCCAGAGCCGAGCCTCGAGCCCAGCCTAGAGCCGAGTCCAGAGCCGAGCCCAGAGCCGAGCCTCGAGCCGAGCCCCGAGCCCAGCCGAGCCCCGAGCCCAGAGCCGAGCCTCGAGACGAGCCCCGAGACAATCCCCAAGCCCAGCTTAGAGCCGAGGCGAGCCGAGTCCAGAGCCGAACCCAGATCCGAGCAACGAGCCCATCCAAGAGCCGAGCCGAGCCCAGAGCCCAGCCCAGAGGCGAGCCCAGAGGCGAGTATCGAGCCGAGCCCCGAGCCGTGCCCCGAGCCCAGAGCCGAGCCTCGAGACGAGCCCCGAGACAATCCCCAAGCCCAGCCTAGAGCCGAGGCGAGCCGAGTCCAGAGCCGAACCGAGATCTGAGCCCCGAGCCCAGCCTAGAGCCGAGCCGATTCCAGAGCCGAGCCCAGAGTCGGGCGCGATCTGAGACTCGAGCCGAGCCAAGAGCAGAGCCGATCCCTGAGCCCAGCCCAAAGCCGAGAGCAGACAAGCCCAGAGCCGAGACTCGAGCCCAGCCTAGAGCCTAGTCTAGAGTCGAGCCCAGAGCAAGCCTCGAGCCGAGCCCCGAGCCCAGCCGAGCACAGAGCCCAGAGCCGAGCCTCGAGACGAGCCCCTGACAATCCCCAAGCCCAGACTAGAGCCGAGGCGAGCCGAGTCCAGAGCCGAAACGACATCAGAGCCCCGATCCCAGCCTAGAGCCGAGCCGAGCCCAGAGTCGGGCGCGATCTGAGCCTCGAGCCGAGCCAAGAGCATAGCCGATCCCTGAGTCCAGCCAAAAGCAGAGAGCAGACAAGCCCAGAGCCGAGCCTCGAGCCCAGCCTAGAGCCGAGTCCAGAGCCGAGCCCAGAGCCGAGGCTCGAGCCGAGCCCCGAGCCGAGCCCCGAGCACAGAGGTCAGAGGCGAGCCTCGAGACGAACCCCGAGACAATCCCCAAGCCCAGCCTAGAGCCGAGCCGAGCCCGGAGCCCAGCCTAGAGCCGAGCCCTGAGCTGTGCCTCGAGCCGAGCCCCGAGCCCAGCCGAGCCCAGAGCCCAGAGCCGAGCCTCGAGACGAGCCCCGAGACAATCCCCAAGCCCAGCCTAGAGCCGAGGCGAGCCGAGTCCAGAGCTAAAGCGAGATCAGAGCCCCGAGCCCAGCCTAGAGCCGAGCCGAGTCCAGAGCCGAGGTACGAGCGCAGCCTAGAGCCGAGTAGAGAGCCGAGCCCAGAGCCGAGCCTCGAGCCGAGCCCCGAGCCCAGCCGAGCACAGAGCCCACATCCGAGCCTCGAGACGAGCCCCGAGGCAATCCCCAAGCCCAGATTAGAGCCGAGGCGAGCCGAGTCCAGAGCCGAACCCAGATCCGAGCCCCGAGCGCAGCCTAGAGCCGAGCCGAGCCCAGAGCATAGCCTAGAGCCGAGCCCAGCGCCGAGCATCGAGCCGAGCCCCGAGCCCAGCCGAGCACAGAGCACAGAGCCGAGCCTCGAGACGAGCCCCGAGACAATCCCCAAGCCCAGCCTAGAGCCGAGGCGAGCCGAGTCCAGAGCCGAAATGAGATCAGAGCCCCGAGCCCAGCCTAGAGCCGAGCCGAGTCCAGAGCCGAGGTACGAGCGCAGCCTAGATCCGAGTAGAGAGCCGAGCCCAGAGCATAGCCTAGAGCCGAGCCCAGCGCCGAGCATCGAGCCGAGCCCCGAGCCCAGCCGAGCACAGAGTACAGAGCCGAGCCTCGAGACGAGCCCCGAGACAATCCCAAAGACCAGCCTAGAGCCGAGGCGAGCCGAGTCCAGAGCCGAACCGAGATCTGAGCCCCGAGCCCAGCCTAGAGCCGATCCGAGTCCAGACCGAACCGAGATTTGAGCCCCGAGCCCAGCCTAGAGCCGAGCCGAGTCCAGAGCCTAGCCCAGAGTCGGGCGCGATCTGAGCCTCTAGCCGAGCCAAGAGCAGAGCCGATCTCTGAGCCCAGCAAAAGCCGAGAGCAGACAAGCCCAGAGCCGAGCCTCGAGCCCAGCCTAGAGCCGACTCCAGAGCCGAGCCCAGAGCAAGCCTCGAGCCGAGCCCCGAGCCCAGCCGAGCACAGAGCCCAGAGCCGAGCCTCGAGACGAGCCCCGAGACAATCCCCAAGCCCAGACTAGAGCCGAGGCGAGCCGAGTCCAGAGCCGAAACGACATCAGAGCCCCGATCCCAGCCTAGAGCCGAGCCGAGCCCAGAGTCGGGCGCGATCTGAGCCTCGAGCCGAGTCAAGAGCAGAGCCGATCCCTGAGTCCAGCCCAAAGCAGAGAGCAGACAAGCCCAGAGCCGAGCCTCGAGCCCAGCCTAGAGCCGAGTCCAGAGCCGAGCCCAGAGCCGAGGCTCGAGCCAAGCCCCGAGCCGAGCCCCGAGCACAGAGGTCAGAGGCGAGCCTCGAGACGAACCCCGAGACAATCCCCAAACCCAGCCTAGAGCCGAGCCGAGCCCGGAGCCCAGCCTAGAGCCGAGCCCTGAGCTGTGCCTCGAGCCGAGCCCCGAGCCCAGCCGAGCCCAGAGCCCAGAGCCGAGCCTCGAGACGAGCCCCGAGACAATCCCCAAGCCCAGCCTAGAGCCGAGGCGAGCCGAGTCCAGAGCCAAAGCGAGATCAGAGCCCCGAGCCCAGCCTAGAGCCGAGCCGAGTCCAGAGCCGAGGTACGAGCGCAGCCTAGAGCCGAGTAGAGAGCCGAGCCCAGAGCCGAGCCTCGAGCCGAGCCCCGAGCCCAGCCGAGCACAGAGCCAACATCCGAGCCTCGAGACGTGCCCCGAGGCAATCCCCAAGCCCAGATTAGAGCCGAGGCGAGCCGAGTCCAGAGCCGAACCCAGATCCGAGCCCCGAGCGCAGCCTAGAGCCGAGCCGAGCCCAGAGCATAGCCTAGAGCCGAGCCCAGCGCCGAGCATCGAGCCGAGCCCCGAGCCCAGCCGAGCACAGAGCACAGAGCCGAGCCTCGAGACGAGCCCCGAGACAATCCCCAAGCCCAGCCTAGAGCCGAGGCGAGCCGAGTCCAGAGCCGAAATGAGATCAGAGCCCCGAGCCCAGCCTAGAGCCGAGCCGAGTCCAGAGCCGAGGTACGAGCGCAGCCTAGATCCGAGTAGAGAGCCGAGCCCAGAGCCGAGCCTCGAGCCGAGCCCCGAGCACAGCCGAGCACAGAGCCCAGATCCGAGCTTCGAGACGAGCCCCGATACAATCACCAAGTCCAGCCTAGAGCCGAGGCGAGCCGAGTCCAGAGCCGAACCCAGTACCGAGCCCCGAGCCCATCCTAGAGCCGAGGCGAGCCGAGTCCAGAGCCGAACCCAGATCCGAGCCCCGAGCCCAGCCTAGAGCCGAGCCGAGGACAGAGCACAGCCTAGAGCCGAGCCCAGAGCCGAGTATCGAGCCGAGACTCGAGCCGTGCCCCGAGCCCAGATCCGAGCCTCGAGACGAGCCCCGAGACAATCCCCAAGCCCAGCCTAGAGCCGAGGCGAGCAGAGTCCAGAGCCGAAGCGAGATCAGAGCCCCGAGCCCAGCCTAGAGCCGAGCCGAGTCCAGAGCCGAGGTACGAGCGCAGCCTAGAGCCGAGTAGAGAGCCGAGCCCAGCGCCGAGCCTGGAGCCGAGCCCCGAGCCCAGCCGAGCACATAGCCCAGAGCCGAGCCTCGAGACGATACCCGAGACAATCCCCAAGCCCAGCTTAGAGTCGAGGCGAGCCGAGTCCATAGCCGAACCCAGATCCGAGCCCCGAGCCCAGCCTAGAGCCGAGCCGAGCCCAGAGCCCAGCCCAGAGGCGAGCCCAGAGGCGAGTATCGAGCCGAGCCTCGAGCCGAGCCCCGAGCCCAGAGCCGAGCCTCGAGACGAGCACCGAGGCAAACCCCAAGCCCAGCCTAGAGCCGAGGCGAGCCGAGTCCAGAGCCGAACCGAGATCTGAGCCCCGAGCCCAGCCTAGAGCCGAGCCGAGTCCAGAGCCGAACCGAGATCTGAGCCCTGAGCCCAGCCTAGAGCCGAGCCGAGCCCAGAGTCGGGCGCGATCTGAGCCTCGAGCCGAGCCAAGAGCAGAGCCGATCCCTGAGCCCAGCCCAAAGCCGAGAGCAGACAAGCCCAGAGCCGAGCCTCGAGCCCAGCCTAGAGCCGAGTCCAGAGCCGAGCCCAGAGCAGAGCCTCGAGTCGAGCCCCGAGCCCAGCCGAGCCCCGAGCCCAGAGCCGAGCCTCGAGACGAGCCGCGAGACAATCCCCAAGCCCAGCTTAGAGCCGAGGCGAGCCGAGTCCAGAGCCGAACCCAGATCCGAGCAACGAGCCCATCCAAGAGCCGAGCCGAGCCCAGAGCCCAGCCCAGAGGCGAGCCCAGAGCCGAGTATCGAGCCGAGCCCCGAGCCGTGCCCCGAGCCCAGAGCCGAGCCTCGAGACGAGCCCCGAGACAATACCCAAGACCAGCCTAGAGCCGAGGCGAGCCGAGTCCAGAGCCGAAACGAGATCCGAGCCCCGAGCCCAGCCTATAGCCGAGCCGATTCCAGAGCCGAGCCCAGAGTCGGGCGCGATCTGAGACTCGAGCCGAGCCAAGAGCAGAGCCGATCCCTGAGCCCAGCCCAAAGCCGAGAGCAGACAAGCCCAGAGCCGAGACTCGAGCCCAGCCTAGAGCCTAGTCTAGAGCGGAGCCCAGAGCCGAGCCTCGAGCAGAGCCCCGAGCCGAGCCGAGCACAGAGCCCAGAGCCGAGCCTCGAGACGAGCCCCGAGACAATCCCCAAGCCCAGCCTAGAGCCGAGCCGAGCCCACAGTCAGGCGCGATCTGAGCCTCGAGCCGAGCCAAGAGCAGAGCTGACCCCTGAGCCCAGCCCAAAGCCGAGAGCAGACAAGCCCAGAGCCGAGCCTCGAACCCAGCCTAGAGCCAAGTCCAGAGCCGAGTCCAAAGCCGAGCCTCAAGACGCGCCCCGAGACAAACCCCAAGCCCAGCCAAGAGCCGAGGCGAGCCGAGTCCAGAGCCGAACCCAGATCCGAGCCCTGAGCCCAGCCTAGAGCCGAGCCGAGCCCCGAGCCCAGCCTAGAGCCGAGCCCTGAGCCGAGCCTCGAGCCGAGCCCCGAGCCCAGCCGAGAGCAGACAAGCCCAGAGCCGAGCCTCGAACCCAGCCAAGAGCCAAGTCCAGAGCCGAGCCCAGATCCGAGCCCCGAGCCCAGCCAAGAGCCGAGGCGAGCCCAGAACCGAGTATCGAGCCGAGCCTCGAGCCGTGCCCCGAGCCCAGAGCCGAGCCTCGAGACGAGTCCCGAGACAATCCCCAAGACCAGCCTAGAGCCGAGGCGAGCCGAGTCCAGAGCCGAACCGAGATCCGAGCCCCGAGCCCAGCCTAGAGCCGAGCCGAGTCCAGAGCCGAGCCCAGAGTGGGGCGCGATCTGAGCCTCGAGCCGAGCCAAGAGCAGAGCCGATCCCTGAGCCCAGCCCAAAGCCGAGAGCAGACAAGCCCAGAGCCGAGCCTCGAGCCCAGCCTAGACCGAGTCCAGAGCCGAGCCCAGAGCCGAGCCTCGAGCCGAGCCCCGAGCCCAGCCGAGCACAGAGCGCATAGCCGAGCCTCAAGACGAGCCCCGAGACAATACCCAAGCCCAGCCTAGAGCCGAGGCGAGCCGAGTCCAGAGCCGAACCGAGATCCGAGCCCCGAGCCCAGCCTAGAGCCGAGCCGATTCCAGAGCCGAGCCCAGAGTCGGGCGCGATCTGAGACTCGAGCCGAGCCAAGAGCAGAGCCGATCACTGAGCCCAGCCCAAAGCCGAGAGCAGACAAGCCCAGAGCCGAGACTCGAGCCCAGCCTAGAGCCTAGTCTAGAGCCGAGCCCAGAGCAAGCCTCGAGCCGAGCCGCGAGCCCAGCCGAGCACAGAGCCCAGAGCCGAGCCTCGAGACGAGCCCCGAGACAATCCCCAAGCCCAGACTAGAGCCGAGGCGAGCCGAGTCCAGAGCCGAAACGACATCAGAGCCCCGATCCCAGCCTAGAGCCGAGCCGAGCCCAGAGTCGGGCGCGATCTGAGCCTCGAGCCGAGCCAAGAGCAGAGCCGATCCCTGAGTCCAGCCCAAAGCAGAGAGCAGACAAGCCCAGAGCCGAGCCTCGAGCCCAGCCTAGAGCCGAGTCCAGAGCCGAGCCCAGAGCCGAGGCTCGAGCCGAGCCCCGAGCCGAGCCCCGAGCACAGAGGTCAGAGGCGAGCCTCGAGACGAACCCCGAGACAATCCCCAAGCCCAGCCTAGAGCCGAGCCGAGCCCGGAGCCCAGCCTAGAGCCGAGCCCTGAGCTGTGCCTCGAGCCGAGCCCCGAGCCCAGCCGAGCCCAGAGCCCAGAGCCGAGCCTCGAGACGAGCCCCGAGACAATCCCCAAGCCCAGCCTAGAGCCGAGGCGAGCCGAGTCCAGAGCCAAAGCGAGATCAGAGCCCCGAGCCCAGCCTAGAGCCGAGCCGAGTCCAGAGCCGAGGTACGAGCGCAGCCTAGAGCCGAGTAGAGAGCCGAGCCCAGAGCCGAGCCTCGAGCCGAGCCCCGAGCCCAGCCGAGCACAGAGCCCACATCCGAGCCTCGAGACGAGCCCCGAGGCAATCCCCAAGCCCAGATTAGAGCCGAGGCGAGCCGAGTCCAGAGCCGAACCCAGATCCGAGCCCCGACCGCAGCCTAGAGCCGAGCCGAGCCCAGAGCATAGCCTAGAGCCGAGCCCAGCGCCGAGCATCGAGCCGAGCCCCGAGCCCAGCCGAGCACAGAGCACAGAGCCGAGCCTCGAGACGAGCCCCGAGACAATCCCCAAGCCCAGCCTAGAGCCGAGGCGAGCCGAGTCCAGAGCCGAACCGAGATCTGAGCCCCGAGCCCAGCCTAGAGCCGAGCCGAGTCCAGAGCCGAACCGAGATCTGAGCCCTGAGCCCAGCCTAGAGCCGAGCCGAGTCCAGAGCCGAGCCCAGAGTCGGGCGCGATCTGAGCCTCGAGCCGAGCCAAGAGAAGAGCCGATCCCTGAGCCCAGCCCAAAGCCGAGAGCAGACAAGCCCAGAGCCGAGCCTCGAGCCCAGCCTAGAGCCGAGTCCAGAGCCGAGCCCAGAGCCGAGCCTCGAGCCGAGCCCCGAGCCCAGCCGAGCACAGAGCCCATAGCCGAGCCTCAAGACGAGCCCCGAGACAATCCCCAAGCCCAGCCTAGAGCCGAGGCGAGCCGAGTCCAGAGCCGAACCGAGATCCGAGCCTCGAGCCCAGCTTAGAACCGAGTCCAGAGCCGAGCCCAGAGCCGAGCCTCAAGACGAGCCCCGAGACAATCCCCAAGCCCAGCCTATTGCCGAGGCGAGCCGAGTCCAGAGCCGAAGCGATATCCGAGCCCCGAGCTCAGCCTAGAGCCGAGCCGAGTCCAGAGCCGAGCCCAGAGCCGAGCCTCGAGCCGAGCCCCGAGCCCAGCCGAGCACAGAGCCCAGAGCCGAGCCTCGAGACGAGCCCCGAGACAATCCCCAAGCCCAGCTTAGAGCCGAGGCGAGCCGAGTCCAGAGCCGAACCCAGATCCGAGCAACGAGCCCATCCAAGAGCCGAGCCGAGCCCAGAGCCCAGCCCAGAGGCGAGCCCAGAGCCGAGTATCGAGCCGAGACCCGAGCCGTGCCCCGAGCCCAGAGCCGAGCCTCGAGACGAGCCCCGAGACAATCCCCAAGCCCAGATTAGAGCCGAGGCGAGCCGAGTCCAGAGCCGAACCGAGATCCGAGCCCCGAGCCCAGCCTAGAGCCGAGCCGAGTCCAGAGACGAGCCCAGAGTCGGGCGCGATCTGAGCCTCGAGCCGAGCCAAGAGCAGAGCCGATCCCTGAGCTCAGCCCAAAGCCGAGAGCAGACAAGCCCAGAGCCGAGACTCGAGCCCAGCCTAGAACCTAGTCCAGAGCGGAGCCCAGAGCCGAGCCTCGAGCAGAGCCCCGAGCCCAGCCGAGCACAGAGCCCAGAGCCGAGCCTCGAGACGCGCCCCGAGACAATCCCCAAGCCCAGCCTAGACCCGAGCCGAGCCCAGAGTCGGGCGCGATCTGAGCCTCGAGCCGAGCCAAGAGCAGAGCCGATCCCTGAGCCCAGCCCAAAGCCGAGAGCGGACAAGCCCAGAGCCGAGCCTCGAACCCAGCCTAGAGCCGAGTCCAGAGCCGAGCCCAAAGCCGAGCCTCGAGCCAAGCCCCGAGCCCAGCCGAGCTCAGAGCCCAGAGCCGAGCCTCAAGACGCGCCCCGAGACAAACCCCAAGCCCAGCCAAGAGCCGAGGCGAGCCGAGTCCAGAGCCGAACCCAGATCCGAGACCCGAGGCCAGCCTAGAGCCGAGCCGAAGCCAGAGCCGAGCCTAGAGCCGAGCCCTGAGCCGAGCCTCGACCCGAGCCCCGAGCCCAGCCGAGCACAGAGCCAATAGCCGAGCCTCAAGACGAGCCCCGAGACAATCCCCAAGCCCAGCCTAGAGCCGAGGCGAGCCGAGTCCAGAGCCGAACCCAGATCAGAGCCCCGAGCCCAGCCTAGAGCCGAGCCGAGCCCAGAGCCCAGCCTAGAGGCGAGCCCAGAGCCGAGTATCGAGCCGAGACTCGAGCCTAGCCCCGAGCCCAGCCGAGCACAGAGCCCAGAGCCGAGCCTCGAGACGAGCCCCGAGACAATCCCCAAGCCCAGACTAGAGCCGAGGCGAGCCGAGTCCTGAGCCGAACCCAGATCCGAGTCCCGAGCGCAGCCTAGAGTCGAGCCGAGCCCAGAGCACAGCCTAGAGCCGAGCCCAGCGCCGAGCCTCGAGCCGAGCCCCGAGCCCAGCCGAGCACAGAGCCCAGAGCCGAGCCCCGAGACGAGCCCCGAGACAATCCCCAAGCCCAGCCTAGAGCCGAGCCTAGCCCAGAGTCGGGCGCGATCTGAGCCTCGAGCCGAGCCAAGAGCAGAGCCGATCCCTGAGCCCAGCCCAAAGCCGAGAGCAGACAAGCCCAGAGCCGAGACTCGAGCCCAGCCTAGAACCTAGTCCAGAGCGGAGCCCAGAGCCGAGCCTCTAGCAGAGCCCCGAGCCCATCCGAGCAGAGAGCCCAGAGCCGAGCCTCAAGACGAGCCCCGAGACAATCCCCAAGCCCACATTAGAGCCGAGGCGAGCCGAGTCCAGAGCCGAACCCAGATCCGAGCCCCGAGCCCAGCCTAGAGCCGAGCCGAGGCCAGAGCCGAGGTACGAGCGCAGCCTAGAGCCGAGTAGAGAGCCGAGCCCAGAGCCGAGCCTCGAGTCGAGCCCCGAGCCCAGCCGAGCACAGAGCCCAGATCCGAGCCTCGAGACGAGCCCCGAGACAATCCCCAAGCCCAGCCTAGAGCCGAGGCGAGCCGAGTCCAGAGCCGAACCCCGAGCCGAGCCCCGAGCGCAGCCAAGAGCCGAGACGAGCCCAGAGCCCAGCCTAGAGGCGAGCCCAGAGCCGAGTATCGAGCCGAGCCTCGAGCCGTGCCCCGAGCCCAGAGCCGAGCCTCGAGACGAGCCCAGAGACAATCCCCAAGCCCAGCCTAGAGCCGAGGCGAGCCGAGTCCAGAGCCGAAGCGAGATCAGAGCCCCGAGCCCAGACTAGAGCCGAGCAGAGTCCAGAGCCGAGCCCAGAGTCGGGCGCGATCTGAGCCTCGAGCCGAGCCAAGAGCAGAGCCGATCCATGAGCCCAGCCCAAAGCCGAGAGCAGACAAGCCCAGAGCCGAGCCTCGAGCCCAGCCTAGAGCCGAGTCCAGAGCCGAGCCAGAGCCGAGCCTCGAGCCGAACCCCGATCCCATACGATCACAGAGCCCAGAGCCGAGCCTCAAGACGAGCCCCGAGACAATCCCCAAGCCCAGCCTAGAGCCGAGGCGAGCCGAGACCAGAGCCGAACACAGAGCCGAGCCCCGAGCCCAGCCTAGAGCCGAGCCGAGTCCAGAGCCGAGCCCAGATCCGAGCCCCGAGCGAGCCTAGAGCCGAGCCGAGCCCAGAGCATAGCCTAGAGCCGAGCCCAGCGCCGAGCATCGAGCCGAGCCCCGAGCCCAGCCGAGCACAGAGCCCAGAGCCGAGCCTCAAGACGCGCCCCGAGACAATCCCCAAGCCCAGCCAAGAGCCGAGGCGAGCCGAGTCCAGAGCCGAACCCAGATCCGAGCCCCGAGCCCAGCCTAGAGCCGAGCCGAGCCTGGAGCCCAGCCTAGAGCCGAGCCCTGAGCCGAGCCTCGAGCCGAGCCCCGAGCCCAGCCGAGCACAGAGCCCAGAGCCGAGCCTCGAGACGAGCCCCGAGACAATCCCCAAGCCCAGCCTAGAGCCGAGGCGAGCCGAGTCCAGAGCCGAACCGAGATCCGAGCCTCGAGCCCAGCTTAGAACCGAGTCCAGAGCCGAGCCCAGAGCCGAGCCTCGAGCCGAGCCCCGAGCCCAGCCGAGCACAGGGACCAGAACCGAGCCTCGAGACGACCCCCGAGACAATCCCCAAGACCAGCCTATTGCCGAGGCGAGCCCAGTCCAGAGCCGAAGCGAGATCCGAGCCCCGAGCCCAGCCTAGAGCCGAGACGAGTCCAGAGCCGAGCCCAGAGCCGAGCCTCGAGCCGAGCCCCGAGCCCAGCCGAGCACAGAGCCCAGAGCCGAGCCTCGAGACGAGCCCCGAGACAATCCCCAAGCCCAGCCTAGAGCCGAGGCGAGCCGAGTCCAGAGCCCAACCCAGATCCGAGCCCCGAGCCCAGCCGAGAGCCGAGCCGAAGCCAGAGCCGAGCCAAGAGCCGAGCCCAGAGCCGAGCCTCGAGACGAGCCCCGAGACAATCCCCAAGCCCAGCTTAGAGCCGAGGCGAGCCGAGTCCAGTGCCGAACCCAGATCCGAGCAACGAGCCCATCCAAGAGCCGAGCCGAGCCCAGAGCCCAGCCCAGAGGCGAGCACAGAGCCGAGTATCGAGCCGAGACCCGAGCCGTGCCCCGAGCCCAGAGCCGAGCCTCGAGACGAGCCCCGAGACAATACCCAAGCCCAGCCTAGAGCCGAGGCGAGCCGAGTCCAGAGCCGAACCGAGATCCGAGCCCCGAGCCCAGCCTAGAGCCGAGCCGAGTCCAGAGACGAGCCCAGAGTCGGGCGCGATCTGAGCCTCGAGCCGAGCCAAGGGCAGAGCCGATCCCTGAGCTCAGCCCAAAGCCGAGAGCAGACAAGCCCAGAGCCGAGACTCGAGCCCAGCCTAGAACCTAGTCCAGAGCGGAGCCCAGAGCCGAGCCTCGAGCAGAGCCCCGAGCCCAGCCGAGCACAGAGCCCAGAGCCGAGCCTCGAGACGCGCCCCGAGACAATCCCCAAGCCCAGCCTAGACCCGAGCCGAGCCCAGAGTCGGGCGCGATCTGAGCCTCGAGCCGAGCGAATAGCTGAGCCGATCCCTGAGCCCAGCCCAAAGCCGAGAGCGGACAAGCTCAGAGCCGAGCCTCGAACCCAGCCTAGAGCCGAGTCCAGAGCCGAGCCCAAAGCCGAGCCTCGAGCCAAGCCCCGAGCCCAGCCGAGCACAGAGCCCAGAGCCGAGCCTCAAGACGCGCCCCGAGACAAACCCCAAGCCCAGCCAAGAGCCGAGGCGAGCCGAGTCCAGAGCCGAACCCAGATCCGAGACCCGAGGCCAGCCTAGAGCCGAGCCGAAGCCAGAGCCGAGCCTAGAGCCGAGCCCTGAGCCGAGCCTCGAGCCGAGCCCCGAGCCCAGCCGAGCACAGAGCCCATAGCCGAGCCTCAAGACGAGCCCCGAGACAATCCCCAAGCCCAGCCTAGAGCCGAGGCGAGCCGAGTCCAGAGCCGAACCCAGATCAGAGCCCCGAGCCCAGCCTAGAGCCGAGCCGAGCCCAGAGCCCAGCCTAGAGGCGAGCCCAGAGCCGAGTATCGAGCCGAGACTCGAGCCTAGCCCCGAGCCCAGCCGAGCACAGAGCCCAGAGCCGAGCCTCGAGACGAGCCCCGAGACAATCCCCAAGCCCAGACTAGAGCCGAGGCGAGCCGAGTCCAGAGCCGAACCCAGATCCGAGTCCCGAGCGCAGCCTAGAGTCGAGCCGAGCCCAGAGCACAGCCTAGAGCCGAGCCCAGCGCCGAGCATCGAGCCGAGCCCCGAGCCCAGCTGAGCACAGAGCCCAGAGCCGAGCCCCGAGACGAGCCCCGAGACAATCCCCAAGCCCAGCCTAGAGCCGAGCCGAGCCCAGAGTCGGGCGCGATCTGAGCCTCGAGCCGAGCCAAGAGCAGAGCCGATCCCTGAGCCCAGCCCAAAGCCGAGAGCGGACAAGCCCAGAGCCGAGCCTCGAGCCCAGCCTAGAACCTAGTCCAGAGCGGAGCCCAGAGCCGAGCCTCGAGCAGAGCCCCGAGCCCAGCCGAGCACAGAGCTCAGAGCCGAGCCTCGAGACGCGCCCCGAGACAATCCCCAAGCCCAGCCTAGAGCCGAGCCGAGCCCAGAGTCGGGCGCGATCTGAGACTCGAGCCGAGCCAAGAGCAGAGCCGATCCCTGAGCCCAGCCCAAAGCCGAGAGCAGACAAGCCCAGAGCCGAGCCTCGAGCCCAGCCTAGAGCCGAGTCCAGAGCCGAGCCCAGAGCCGAGCCTCGAGCCGAGCCCCGAGCCCAGCCGAGCACAGAGCCCAGAGCCGAGCCTCGAGACGAGCCCCGAGACAATCCCCAAGCCCAGCCTAGAGCCGAGGCGAGCCGAGTCCAGAGCCGAACCCCGAGCCGAGCCTCGAGCCCAGCCTAGAGCCGAGGCGAGTCATGAGCCGAGCCCAGAGCCGAGCCTCGAGCCGAGCCCCGAGCCCAGCCGAGCACAGAGCCCAGAGCCGAGCCTCGAGACGAGCCCCGAGACAATCCCCAAGCCCAGACTAGAGCCGAGGCGAGCCGAGTCCAGAGCCGAAACCAGATCCGAGCCCCGAGCGCAGCCTAGAGCCGTGCCGAGCCCAGAGCATAGCCTAGAGCCGAGCCCAGAGCCGAGCATCGAGCCGAGCCCCGAGCCGTGCCCCGAGCCCAGAGCCGAGCCTCGAGACGAGCCCCGAGACAATCCCCAAGCCCAGCCTAGAGCCGAGGCGAGCCGAGTCCAGAGCCGAATCCAGATCCGAGCAACGAGCCCATCCAAGAGCCGAGCCGAGTCCAGAGCCGAGCCCAGAGTCGGGCGCGATCTGAGCCTCGAGCCGAGCCAAGAGCAGAGCCGATCCCTGAGCTCAGCCCAAAGCCGAGAGCAGACAAGCCCAGAGCCGAGCCTCGAGCCCAGCCTAGAACCTAGTCCAGAGCGGAGCCCAGAGCCGAGCCTCGAGCAGAGCCCCGAGCCCAGCCGAGCACAGAGCCCAGAGCCGAGCCTCGAGACGCGCCCCGAGACAATCCCCAAGCCCAGCCTAGAGCCGAGCCGAGCCCAGAGTCGGGCGCGATCTGAGCCTCGAGCCGAGCCAAGAGCAGAGCCGATCCCTGAGCCCAGCCCAAAGCCGAGAGCAGACAAGCCCAGAGACGAGCCTCGAGCCCAGCCTAGAGCCGAGTCCAGAGCCGAGCACAGAGCCGAGACTCGAGGCCAGCCTAGAGCCGAGCCGAAGCCAGAGCCCAGCCTAGAGCCGAGCCCTGAGCCGAGCCTCGAGCCAAGCCCCGACCCCAGCCGAGCACAGAGCCCAGAGCCGAGCCTCGAGACGAGCCCCGAGACAATCCCCAAGCCCAGCCTAGAGCCGAGCCGAGCCGAGTCCAGAGCCGAGCCCAGAGCCGAGCCTCGAGCCGAGCCCCGAGCCCAGCCGAGCACAGAGCCCAGAGGCGAGCCTCGAGACGAGCCCCGAGACAATCCCCAAGCCCAGCCTAGAGCCGAGGCGAGCCGAGTCCAGAGCCGAACCGAGATCCGAGCCCCGAGCCCAGCCTAGAGCCGAGCCGAGTCCAGAGACGAGCCCAGAGTCGGGCGCGATCTGAGCCTCGAGCCGAGCCAAGGGCAGAGCCGATCCCTGAGCTCAGCCCAAAGCCGAGAGCAGACAAGCCCAGAGCCGAGACTCGAGCCCAGCCTAGAACCTAGTCCAGAGCGGAGCCCAGAGCCGAGCCTCGAGCAGAGCCCCGAGCCCAGCCGAGCACAGAGCCCAGAGCCGAGCCTCGAGACGCGCCCCGAGACAATCCCCAAGCCCAGCCTAGACCCGAGCCGAGCCCAGAGTCGGGCGCGATCTGAGCCTCGAGCCGAGCGAATAGCTGAGCCGATCCCTGAGCCCAGCCCAAAGCCGAGAGCGGACAAGCTCAGAGCCGAGCCTCGAACCCAGCCTAGAGCCGAGTCCAGAGCCGAGCCCAAAGCCGAGCCTCGAGCCAAGCCCCGAGCCCAGCCGAGCACAGAGCCCAGAGCCGAGCCTCAAGACGCGCCCCGAGACAAACCCCAAGCCCAGCCAAGAGCCGAGGCGAGCCGAGTCCAGAGCCGAACCCAGATCCGAGACCCGAGGCCAGCCTAGAGCCGAGCCGAAGCCAGAGCCGAGCCTAGAGCCGAGCCCTGAGCCGAGCCTCGAGCCGAGCCCCGAGCCCAGCCGAGCACAGAGCCCATAGCCGAGCCTCAAGACGAGCCCCGAGACAATCCCCAAGCCCAGCCTAGAGCCGAGGCGAGCCGAGTCCAGAGCCGAACCCAGATCAGAGCCCCGAGCCCAGCCTAGAGCCGAGCCGAGCCCAGAGCCCAGCCTAGAGGCGAGCCCAGAGCCGAGTATCGAGCCGAGACTCGAGCCTAGCCCCGAGCCCAGCCGAGCACAGAGCCCAGAGCCGAGCCTCGAGACGAGCCCCGAGACAATCCCCAAGCCCAGACTAGAGCCGAGGCGAGCCGAGTCCAGAGCCGAACCCAGATCCGAGTCCCGAGCGCAGCCTAGAGTCGAGCCGAGCCCAGAGCACAGCCTAGAGCCGAGCCCAGCGCCGAGCATCGAGCCGAGCCCCGAGCCCAGCTGAGCACAGAGCCCAGAGCCGAGCCCCGAGACGAGCCCCGAGACAATCCCCAAGCCCAGCCTAGAGCCGAGCCGAGCCCAGAGTCGGGCGCGATCTGAGCCTCGAGCCGAGCCAAGAGCAGAGCCGATCCCTGAGCCCAGCCCAAAGCCGAGAGCAGACAAGCCCAGAGCCGAGCCTCGAGCCCAGCCTAGAACCTAGTCCAGAGCGGAGCCCAGAGCCGAGCCTCGAGCAGAGCCCCGAGCCCAGCCGAGCACAGAGCTCAGAGCCGAGCCTCGAGACGCGCCCCGAGACAATCCCCAAGCCCAGCCTAGAGCCGAGCCGAGCCCAGAGTCGGGCGCGATCTGAGACTCGAGCCGAGCCAAGAGCAGAGCCGATCCCTGAGCCCAGCCCAAAGCCGAGAGCAGACAAGCCCAGAGCCGAGCCTCGAGCCCAGCCTAGAGCCGAGTCCAGAGCCGAGCCCAGAGCCGAGCCTCGAGCCGAGCCCCGAGCCCAGCCGAGCACAGAGCCCAGAGCCGAGCCTCGAGACGAGCCCCGAGACAATCCCCAAGCCCAGCCTAGAGCCGAGGCGAGCCGAGTCCAGAGCCGAACCCCGAGCCGAGCCTCGAGCCCAGCCTAGAGCCGAGGCGAGTCCAGAGCCGAGCCCAGAGCCGAGCCTCGAGCCGAGCCCCGAGCCCAGCCGAGCACAGAGCCCAGAGCCGAGCCTCGAGACGAGCCCCGAGACAATCCCCAAGCCCAGACTAGAGCCGAGGCGAGCCGAGTCCAGAGCCGAAACCAGATCCGAGCCCCGAGCGCAGCCTAGAGCCGTGCCGAGCCCAGAGCATAGCCTAGAGCCGAGCCCAGAGCCGAGCATCGAGCCGAGCCCCGAGCCGTGCCCCGAGCCCAGAGCCGAGCCTCGAGACGAGCCCCGAGACAATCCCCAAGCCCAGCCTAGAGCCGAGGCGAGCCGAGTCCAGAGCCGAATCCAGATCCGAGCAACGAGCCCATCCAAGAGCCGAGCCGAGTCCAGAGCCGAGCCCAGAGTCGGGCGCGATCTGAGCCTCGAGCCGAGCCAAGAGCAGAGCCGATCCCTGAGCTCAGCCCAAAGCCGAGAGCAGACAAGCCCAGAGCCGAGCCTCGAGCCCAGCCTAGAACCTAGTCCAGAGCGGAGCCCAGAGCCGAGCCTCGAGCAGAGCCCCGAGCCCAGCCGAGCACAGAGCCCAGAGCCGAGCCTCGAGACGCGCCCCGAGACAATCCCCAAGCCCAGCCTAGAGCCGAGCCGAGCCCAGAGTCGGGCGCGATCTGAGCCTCGAGCCGAGCCAAGAGCAGAGCCGATCCCTGAGCCCAGCCCAAAGCCGAGAGCAGACAAGCCCAGAGACGAGCCTCGAGCCCAGCCTAGAGCCGAGTCCAGAGCCGAGCACAGAGCCGAGACTCGAGGCCAGCCTAGAGCCGAGCCGAAGCCAGAGCCCAGCCTAGAGCCGAGTCCTGAGCCGAGCCTCGAGCCAAGCCCCGACCCCAGCCGAGCACAGAGCCCAGAGCCGAGCCTCGAGACGAGCCCCGAGACAATCCCCAAGCCCAGCCTAGAGCCGAGCCGAGCCGAGTCCAGAGCCGAGCCCAGAGCCGAGCCTCGAGCCGAGCCCCGAGCCCAGCCGAGCACAGAGCCCAGAGGCGAGCCTCGAGACGAGCCCCGAGACAATCCCCAAGCCCAGCCTAGAGCCGAGGCGAGCCGAGTCCAGAGCCGAACCCAGATCCGAGCGCCGAGCCCAGCCGAGAGCCGAGCCGAAGCCAGAGCCCAGCTTAGAGCCGAGCCCAGAGCCGAGCCTCGAGCCGAGCCCCGAGCCCAGCCGAGCCCGAGCCCAGAGCCGAGCCTCGAGACGAGACCCTAGACAATCCCCAAGCCCAGCTTAGAGCCGAGCCCAGAGCCGAGCCTCAAGACGAGCCCCGAGACAATCCCCAAGCCCAGCCTAGAGCCGTGGCGAGCCGAGTCCAGAGAAGAACACAGAGCCGAGCCCCGAGCCCAGCCTAGAGCCGAGCCGAGTCCAGAGTCGAGCCCAGAGCCAAGCCTCGAGCCGAGCCCCGAGCCCAGCCGAGCACAGAGCCCAGAGCCGAGCCGCGAGACGAGCCCCGAGACAATCCCCAAGCCCAGCCTATTGCCGAGGCGAGCCGAGTCCTGAGCCGAACCGAGATCAGAGCCCCGAGCCCAGCCTAGAGCCGAGCCGAGTCCAGAGCCGAGGTTCGAGCGCAGCCTAGAGCCGAGTAGAGAGCCGAGCCCAGAGCCGAGCCTCGAGCCGAGCCCCGAGCCCAGCCGTGCACAGAGCCCAGAGTCGAGCCTCGAGACGAGCCCCGAGACAATCCCCAAGCCCAGCCTAGAGCCGAGGCGAGCCGAGTCCAGAGCCGAACCCAGATCCGAGCCCCGAGCGAGCCTAGAGCCGAGCCGAGCCCAGAGCATAGCCTAGAGCCGAGCCCAGCGCCGAGCATCGAGCCGAGCCCCGAGCCCAGCCGAGCACAGAGCCCAGAGCCGAGCCTCGAGACGAGCCCCGAGACAATCCCCAAGCCCAGCCTAGAGCCGAGGCGAGCCGAGTCCAGAGCCCAAACCAGATCCGAGCCCCGAGCCCAGCCGAGAGCCGAGCCGAAGCCAGAGCCCAGCCTAGAGCCGAGCCCAGAGCCGAGCCTCGAGCCGAGCCCCGAGCCCAGCCGAGCACAGAGCCCAGAGCCGAGCCTCGAGACGAGCCCCGAGACAATCCCCAAGCCCAGCCTAGAGCCGAGGCGAGCCGAGTCCAGAGCCCAACCCAGATCCGAGCCCCGAGCCCAGCCGAGAGCCGAGCCGAAGCCAGAGCCCAGCCTAGAGCCGAGCCCAGAGCCGAGCCTCGAGCCGAGCCCCGAGCCCAGCCGAGCACAGAGCCCAGAGCCGAGCCTCGAGACGAGCCCCGAGACAATCCCCAAGCCCAGCTTAGAGCCGAGGCGAGCCGAGTCCAGAGCCGAACCCAGATCCGAGCAACGAGCCCATCCAAGAGCCGAGCCGAGCCCAGAGCCCAGCCCAGAGGCGAGCCCAGAGCCGAGTATCGAGCCGAGACCCGAGCCGTGCCCCGAGCCCAGCCGAGCACAGAGCCCAGAGCCGAGCCTCGAGACGAGCCCCGAGACAATCCCCAAGCCCAGCCTAGAGCCGTGGCGAGCCGAGTCCATAGAAGAACACAGAGCCGAGCCCCGAGCCCAGCCTAGAGCCGAGCCGAGTCCAGAGTCGAGCCCAGAGCCGAGCCTCGAGCCGAGCCCCGAGCCCAGCCGAGCACAGAGCCCAGAGCCGAGCCTCGAGACGAGCCCCGAGACAATCCCCAAGCCCAGCCTATTGCCGAGGCGAGCCGAGTCCAGAGCCGAACCGAGATCTGAGCCCCGAGCCCAGCCTAGAGCCGAGCCGAGTACAGAGCCGAACCGAGATCTGAGCCCCGAGCCCAGCCTGGAGCCGAGCCGAGTCCAGAGCCGAACCGAGATCCGAGCACCGAGCCCAGCCTAGAGAAGAGCCGAGCCCAGAGCCCAGCCTAGAGGCGATTCCAGAGGCGAGTATCGAACCGACCCTCGAGCCGAGCCCCGAGCCCAGAGCCCAGAGCCGAGCCTCGAGACGAGCCCCGAGACAATCCCCAAGCCCAGCCTAGAGCCGAGGCGAGCCGAGTCCAGAGCCGAACCGAGATCCGAGCCCCGAGCCCAGCCTAGAGCCGAGCCGAGCCCAGAGTCGGGCGCGATCTGAGCCTCGAGCCAAGCCAAGAGCAGAGCCGATCCGTGAGCCCAGCCCAAAGCCGAGAGCAGACAAGCCCAGAGCCGAGCCTCGAGCCCAGCCTAGAGCCGAGTCCAGAGCCGAAACCAGAGCCGAGCCTCGAGCCGAGCCCCGAGCACAGAGCCCAGAGCCGAGCCTCGAGACGAACCCCGAGACAATCCCCAAGCCCAGTCTAGAGCCGAGGCGAGCCGAGTCAAGAGCCGAACCCAGATCCGAGCCCCGAGCACAGCCTAGAGCCGAGCCGAGCCCGGAGCCCAGCCTAGAGCCGAGCCCTGAGCTGTGCCTCGAGCCGAGCCCCAAGCCCAGCCGAGCCCAGAGCCCAGAGCCGAGCCTCGAGACGAGCCCCGAGACAATCCCCAAGACCAGCCTAGAGCCGAGGCGAGCCGAGTCCAGAGCCGAACCCAGATCCGAGCCCCGAGCCCAGCCAAGAGCCGAGCCGAGCCCAGAGCCCAGCCTAGAGGCGAGCCCAGAGCCGAGTATAGAGCCGAGCCTCGAGCCGTGCCCCGAGCCCAGAGCCGAGCCTCGAGACGAGCCCCGAGACAATCCCCAAGCCCAGCTTAGAGCCGAGGCGAGCCGAGTCCAGAGCCGAACCCAGATCCGAGTCCCGAGCCCAGCCTAGAGACGAGCCGAGCCCAGAGTCGGGCGCGATCTGAGCCTCGAGCCGAGCCAAGAGCAGAGCCGATCCCTGAGCCCAGCCCAAAGCCGAGAGCAGACAAGCCCAGAGCCGAGCCTCGAGCCCAGCCTAGAGCCGAGTCCAGAGCCGAGCCCAGAGCCGAGCCTCGAGCCGAGCCCCGAGCCCAGCTGAGCACAGAGCCCAGAGCCGAGCCTCGAGACGAGCCCCGAGACAATCCCCAAGCCCAGACTAGAGCCGAGCCGAGCCCAGAGTCGGGCGCGATCTGAGCCTCGAGCCGAGCCAAGAGCAGAGCCGATCCCTGAGCCCAGCCCAAAGCCGAGAGCAGACAAGCCCAGAGCCGAGCCTCGAGCCCAGCCTAGAGCCGAGTCCAGAGCCGAGCCCAGAGCAGAGCCTCGAGGCCAGCCTAGAGCCGAGCCGAAGCCAGAGCCCAGCCTAGAGCCGAGTCCTGAGCCGAGCCTCGAGCCGAGCCCTGAGCACAGCCAAACACAGAGCCCAGATCCGAGCCTCGAGACGAGCCCCGAGACAATCCCCAAGCCCAGACTAGAGCCGAGGCGAGCCGAGTCCAGAGCCGAACCCAGATCCGAGCCCCGAGCCCAGCCTAGAGCCGAGCCGAGCCCAGAGCCCAGCCCAGAGGCGAGCCCAGAGGCGAGTATCGAGCCGAGCCTCGAGCCGAGCCCCGAGCCCAGAGCCGAGCCCCGAGACGAGCCCCGAGACAATCCCCAAGCTCAGCCTAGAGCCGAGGCGAGCCAAGTCCAGAGCCGAACCGAGATCCGAGCCCCGAGCCCAGCCTAGAGCCGAGGCGAACCGAGTCCAGAGCCGAACCGAGATCCGAGCCTCGAGCCCAGCTTAGAACCGAGTCCAGAGCCGAGCCCAGAGCCGAGCCTCGAGCCGAGCCCCGAGCCCAGCAGAGCACAGAGACCAGAACCGAGCCTCCAGTCGAGCCCCGAGACAATCCCCAAGCCCAGCCTATTGCCGAGGCGAGCCGAGTCCAGAGCCGAAGCGAGATCCGAGCCCCGAGCCCAGCCTAGAGCCGAGCCGAGTCCAGAGCCGAGCCCAGAGCCGACTCTCGAGCCGAGCCCCGAGCCCAGCCGAGCACAGAGCCCAGAGCCGAGCCTCGAGACGAGCCCCGAGACAATCCCCAAGCCCAGCCTACAGCCGAGGCGAGCCGAGTCCAGAGCCGAACCCAGATCCGAGCCCCGAGCCCAGCCTAGAGCCGAGCCGAAGCAAGAGCCCAGCCTAGAGCCGAGCCCAGAGCCGAGCCTGGAGCCGAGCCCCGAGCCCAGCCGAGCACATAGCCCAGAGCCGAGCCTCGAGACGAGACCCGAGACAATCCCCAAGCCCAGCTTAGAGCCGAGGCGAGCCGAGTCCAGAGCCGAACCGAGATCCGAGCCCCGAGCCCAGCCTAGAGCCGAGCCGAGCCCAGAGCCCAGCCCAGAGGCGAGCCCAGAGGCGAGTATCGAGCCGAGCCTCGAGCCGAGCCCCGAGGCCAGAGCCGAGCCTCGAGACGAGCACCGAGGCAATCCCCAAGCCCAGCCTAGAGCCGAGGCGAGCCGAGTCCAGAGCCGAACCGAGATCTGAGCCCCGAGCCCAGCCTAGAGCCGAGCCGAGTCCAGAGCGAAACGAGATCTGAGCCCTGAGCCCAGCCTAGAGCCGAGCCGAGTCCAGAGCCGAGCCCAGAGTCGGGCGCGATCTGAGCCTCGAGCCGAGCCAAGAGAAGAGCCGATCCCTGAGCCCAGCCCAAAGCCGAGAGCAGACAAGCCCAGAGCCGAGCCTCGAGCCCAGCCTAGAGCCGAGTCCAGAGCCGAGCCCAGAGCCGAGCCTCGAGCCGAGCCCCGAGCCCAGCCGAGCCCCGAGCCCAGAGCCGAGCCTCGAGACGAGCCCCGAGACAATCCCCAAGCCCAGCTTAGAGCCGAGGCGAGCCGAGTCCAGAGCCGAACCCAGATCCGAGCAACGAGCCCATCCAAGAGCCGAGCCGAGCCCAGAGCCCAGCCCAGAGGCGAGCCCAGAGGCGAGTATCGAGCCGAGCCCCGAGCCGTGCCCCGAGCCCAGAGCCGAGCCTCGAGACGAGCCCCGAGACAATCCCCAAGCCCAGCCTAGAGCCGAGGCGAGCCGAGTCCAGAGCCGAACCGAGATCTGAGCCCCGAGCCCAGCCTAGAGCCGAGCCGATTCCAGAGCCGAGCCCAGAGTCGGGCGCGATCTGAGACTCGAGCCGAGCCAAGAGCAGAGCCGATCCCTGAGCCCAGCCCAAAGCCGAGAGCAGACAAGCCCAGAGCCGAGACTCGAGCCCAGCCTAGAGCCTAGTCTAGAGTCGAGCCCAGAGCAAGCCTCGAGCCGAGCCCCGAGCCCAGCCGAGCACAGAGCCCAGAGCCGAGCCTCGAGACGAGCCCCTGACAATCCCCAAGCCCAGACTAGAGCCGAGGCGAGCCGAGTCCAGAGCCGAAACGACATCAGAGCCCCGATCCCAGCCTAGAGCCGAGCCGAGCCCAGAGTCGGGCGCGATCTGAGCCTCGAGCCGAGCCAAGAGCATAGCCGATCCCTGAGTCCAGCCAAAAGCAGAGAGCAGACAAGCCCAGAGCCGAGCCTCGAGCCCAGCCTAGAGCCGAGTCCAGAGCCGAGCCCAGAGCCGAGGCTCGAGCCGAGCCCCGAGCCGAGCCCCGAGCACAGAGGTCAGAGGCGAGCCTCGAGACGAACCCCGAGACAATCCCCAAGCCCAGCCTAGAGCCGAGCCGAGCCCGGAGCCCAGCCTAGAGCCGAGCCCTGAGCTGTGCCTCGAGCCGAGCCCCGAGCCCAGCCGAGCCCAGAGCCCAGAGCCGAGCCTCGAGACGAGCCCCGAGACAATCCCCAAGCCCAGCCTAGAGCCGAGGCGAGCCGAGTCCAGAGCTAAAGCGAGATCAGAGCCCCGAGCCCAGCCTAGAGCCGAGCCGAGTCCAGAGCCGAGGTACGAGCGCAGCCTAGAGCCGAGTAGAGAGCCGAGCCCAGAGCCGAGCCTCGAGCCGAGCCCCGAGCCCAGCCGAGCACAGAGCCCACATCCGAGCCTCGAGACGAGCCCCGAGGCAATCCCCAAGCCCAGATTAGAGCCGAGGCGAGCCGAGTCCAGAGCCGAACCCAGATCCGAGCCCCGAGCGCAGCCTAGAGCCGAGCCGAGCCCAGAGCATAGCCTAGAGCCGAGCCCAGCGCCGAGCATCGAGCCGAGCCCCGAGCCCAGCCGAGCACAGAGCACAGAGCCGAGCCTCGAGACGAGCCCCGAGACAATCCCCAAGCCCAGCCTAGAGCCGAGGCGAGCCGAGTCCAGAGCCGAAATGAGATCAGAGCCCCGAGCCCAGCCTAGAGCCGAGCCGAGTCCAGAGCCGAGGTACGAGCGCAGCCTAGATCCGAGTAGAGAGCCGAGCCCAGAGCATAGCCTAGAGCCGAGCCCAGCGCCGAGCATCGAGCCGAGCCCCGAGCCCAGCCGAGCACAGAGTACAGAGCCGAGCCTCGAGACGAGCCCCGAGACAATCCCAAAGACCAGCCTAGAGCCGAGGCGAGCCGAGTCCAGAGCCGAACCGAGATCTGAGCCCCGAGCCCAGCCTAGAGCCGATCCGAGTCCAGACCGAACCGAGATTTGAGCCCCGAGCCCAGCCTAGAGCCGAGCCGAGTCCAGAGCCTAGCCCAGAGTCGGGCGCGATCTGAGCCTCTAGCCGAGCCAAGAGCAGAGCCGATCTCTGAGCCCAGCAAAAGCCGAGAGCAGACAAGCCCAGAGCCGAGCCTCGAGCCCAGCCTAGAGCCGACTCCAGAGCCGAGCCCAGAGCAAGCCTCGAGCCGAGCCCCGAGCCCAGCCGAGCACAGAGCCCAGAGCCGAGCCTCGAGACGAGCCCCGAGACAATCCCCAAGCCCAGACTAGAGCCGAGGCGAGCCGAGTCCAGAGCCGAAACGACATCAGAGCCCCGATCCCAGCCTAGAGCCGAGCCGAGCCCAGAGTCGGGCGCGATCTGAGCCTCGAGCCGAGTCAAGAGCAGAGCCGATCCCTGAGTCCAGCCCAAAGCAGAGAGCAGACAAGCCCAGAGCCGAGCCTCGAGCCCAGCCTAGAGCCGAGTCCAGAGCCGAGCCCAGAGCCGAGGCTCGAGCCAAGCCCCGAGCCGAGCCCCGAGCACAGAGGTCAGAGGCGAGCCTCGAGACGAACCCCGAGACAATCCCCAAACCCAGCCTAGAGCCGAGCCGAGCCCGGAGCCCAGCCTAGAGCCGAGCCCTGAGCTGTGCCTCGAGCCGAGCCCCGAGCCCAGCCGAGCCCAGAGCCCAGAGCCGAGCCTCGAGACGAGCCCCGAGACAATCCCCAAGCCCAGCCTAGAGCCGAGGCGAGCCGAGTCCAGAGCCAAAGCGAGATCAGAGCCCCGAGCCCAGCCTAGAGCCGAGCCGAGTCCAGAGCCGAGGTACGAGCGCAGCCTAGAGCCGAGTAGAGAGCCGAGCCCAGAGCCGAGCCTCGAGCCGAGCCCCGAGCCCAGCCGAGCACAGAGCCAACATCCGAGCCTCGAGACGTGCCCCGAGGCAATCCCCAAGCCCAGATTAGAGCCGAGGCGAGCCGAGTCCAGAGCCGAACCCAGATCCGAGCCCCGAGCGCAGCCTAGAGCCGAGCCGAGCCCAGAGCATAGCCTAGAGCCGAGCCCAGCGCCGAGCATCGAGCCGAGCCCCGAGCCCAGCCGAGCACAGAGCACAGAGCCGAGCCTCGAGACGAGCCCCGAGACAATCCCCAAGCCCAGCCTAGAGCCGAGGCGAGCCGAGTCCAGAGCCGAAATGAGATCAGAGCCCCGAGCCCAGCCTAGAGCCGAGCCGAGTCCAGAGCCGAGGTACGAGCGCAGCCTAGATCCGAGTAGAGAGCCGAGCCCAGAGCCGAGCCTCGAGCCGAGCCCCGAGCACAGCCGAGCACAGAGCCCAGATCCGAGCTTCGAGACGAGCCCCGATACAATCACCAAGTCCAGCCTAGAGCCGAGGCGAGCCGAGTCCAGAGCCGAACCCAGTACCGAGCCCCGAGCCCATCCTAGAGCCGAGGCGAGCCGAGTCCAGAGCCGAACCCAGATCCGAGCCCCGAGCCCAGCCTAGAGCCGAGCCGAGGACAGAGCACAGCCTAGAGCCGAGCCCAGAGCCGAGTATCGAGCCGAGACTCGAGCCGTGCCCCGAGCCCAGATCCGAGCCTCGAGACGAGCCCCGAGACAATCCCCAAGCCCAGCCTAGAGCCGAGGCGAGCAGAGTCCAGAGCCGAAGCGAGATCAGAGCCCCGAGCCCAGCCTAGAGCCGAGCCGAGTCCAGAGCCGAGGTACGAGCGCAGCCTAGAGCCGAGTAGAGAGCCGAGCCCAGCGCCGAGCCTGGAGCCGAGCCCCGAGCCCAGCCGAGCACATAGCCCAGAGCCGAGCCTCGAGACGATACCCGAGACAATCCCCAAGCCCAGCTTAGAGTCGAGGCGAGCCGAGTCCATAGCCGAACCCAGATCCGAGCCCCGAGCCCAGCCTAGAGCCGAGCCGAGCCCAGAGCCCAGCCCAGAGGCGAGCCCAGAGGCGAGTATCGAGCCGAGCCTCGAGCCGAGCCCCGAGCCCAGAGCCGAGCCTCGAGACGAGCACCGAGGCAAACCCCAAGCCCAGCCTAGAGCCGAGGCGAGCCGAGTCCAGAGCCGAACCGAGATCTGAGCCCCGAGCCCAGCCTAGAGCCGAGCCGAGTCCAGAGCCGAACCGAGATCTGAGCCCTGAGCCCAGCCTAGAGCCGAGCCGAGCCCAGAGTCGGGCGCGATCTGAGCCTCGAGCCGAGCCAAGAGCAGAGCCGATCCCTGAGCCCAGCCCAAAGCCGAGAGCAGACAAGCCCAGAGCCGAGCCTCGAGCCCAGCCTAGAGCCGAGTCCAGAGCCGAGCCCAGAGCAGAGCCTCGAGTCGAGCCCCGAGCCCAGCCGAGCCCCGAGCCCAGAGCCGAGCCTCGAGACGAGCCGCGAGACAATCCCCAAGCCCAGCTTAGAGCCGAGGCGAGCCGAGTCCAGAGCCGAACCCAGATCCGAGCAACGAGCCCATCCAAGAGCCGAGCCGAGCCCAGAGCCCAGCCCAGAGGCGAGCCCAGAGCCGAGTATCGAGCCGAGCCCCGAGCCGTGCCCCGAGCCCAGAGCCGAGCCTCGAGACGAGCCCCGAGACAATACCCAAGACCAGCCTAGAGCCGAGGCGAGCCGAGTCCAGAGCCGAAACGAGATCCGAGCCCCGAGCCCAGCCTATAGCCGAGCCGATTCCAGAGCCGAGCCCAGAGTCGGGCGCGATCTGAGACTCGAGCCGAGCCAAGAGCAGAGCCGATCCCTGAGCCCAGCCCAAAGCCGAGAGCAGACAAGCCCAGAGCCGAGACTCGAGCCCAGCCTAGAGCCTAGTCTAGAGCGGAGCCCAGAGCCGAGCCTCGAGCAGAGCCCCGAGCCGAGCCGAGCACAGAGCCCAGAGCCGAGCCTCGAGACGAGCCCCGAGACAATCCCCAAGCCCAGCCTAGAGCCGAGCCGAGCCCACAGTCAGGCGCGATCTGAGCCTCGAGCCGAGCCAAGAGCAGAGCTGACCCCTGAGCCCAGCCCAAAGCCGAGAGCAGACAAGCCCAGAGCCGAGCCTCGAACCCAGCCTAGAGCCAAGTCCAGAGCCGAGTCCAAAGCCGAGCCTCAAGACGCGCCCCGAGACAAACCCCAAGCCCAGCCAAGAGCCGAGGCGAGCCGAGTCCAGAGCCGAACCCAGATCCGAGCCCTGAGCCCAGCCTAGAGCCGAGCCGAGCCCCGAGCCCAGCCTAGAGCCGAGCCCTGAGCCGAGCCTCGAGCCGAGCCCCGAGCCCAGCCGAGAGCAGACAAGCCCAGAGCCGAGCCTCGAACCCAGCCAAGAGCCAAGTCCAGAGCCGAGCCCAGATCCGAGCCCCGAGCCCAGCCAAGAGCCGAGGCGAGCCCAGAACCGAGTATCGAGCCGAGCCTCGAGCCGTGCCCCGAGCCCAGAGCCGAGCCTCGAGACGAGTCCCGAGACAATCCCCAAGACCAGCCTAGAGCCGAGGCGAGCCGAGTCCAGAGCCGAACCGAGATCCGAGCCCCGAGCCCAGCCTAGAGCCGAGCCGAGTCCAGAGCCGAGCCCAGAGTGGGGCGCGATCTGAGCCTCGAGCCGAGCCAAGAGCAGAGCCGATCCCTGAGCCCAGCCCAAAGCCGAGAGCAGACAAGCCCAGAGCCGAGCCTCGAGCCCAGCCTAGACCGAGTCCAGAGCCGAGCCCAGAGCCGAGCCTCGAGCCGAGCCCCGAGCCCAGCCGAGCACAGAGCGCATAGCCGAGCCTCAAGACGAGCCCCGAGACAATACCCAAGCCCAGCCTAGAGCCGAGGCGAGCCGAGTCCAGAGCCGAACCGAGATCCGAGCCCCGAGCCCAGCCTAGAGCCGAGCCGATTCCAGAGCCGAGCCCAGAGTCGGGCGCGATCTGAGACTCGAGCCGAGCCAAGAGCAGAGCCGATCACTGAGCCCAGCCCAAAGCCGAGAGCAGACAAGCCCAGAGCCGAGACTCGAGCCCAGCCTAGAGCCTAGTCTAGAGCCGAGCCCAGAGCAAGCCTCGAGCCGAGCCGCGAGCCCAGCCGAGCACAGAGCCCAGAGCCGAGCCTCGAGACGAGCCCCGAGACAATCCCCAAGCCCAGACTAGAGCCGAGGCGAGCCGAGTCCAGAGCCGAAACGACATCAGAGCCCCGATCCCAGCCTAGAGCCGAGCCGAGCCCAGAGTCGGGCGCGATCTGAGCCTCGAGCCGAGCCAAGAGCAGAGCCGATCCCTGAGTCCAGCCCAAAGCAGAGAGCAGACAAGCCCAGAGCCGAGCCTCGAGCCCAGCCTAGAGCCGAGTCCAGAGCCGAGCCCAGAGCCGAGGCTCGAGCCGAGCCCCGAGCCGAGCCCCGAGCACAGAGGTCAGAGGCGAGCCTCGAGACGAACCCCGAGACAATCCCCAAGCCCAGCCTAGAGCCGAGCCGAGCCCGGAGCCCAGCCTAGAGCCGAGCCCTGAGCTGTGCCTCGAGCCGAGCCCCGAGCCCAGCCGAGCCCAGAGCCCAGAGCCGAGCCTCGAGACGAGCCCCGAGACAATCCCCAAGCCCAGCCTAGAGCCGAGGCGAGCCGAGTCCAGAGCCAAAGCGAGATCAGAGCCCCGAGCCCAGCCTAGAGCCGAGCCGAGTCCAGAGCCGAGGTACGAGCGCAGCCTAGAGCCGAGTAGAGAGCCGAGCCCAGAGCCGAGCCTCGAGCCGAGCCCCGAGCCCAGCCGAGCACAGAGCCCACATCCGAGCCTCGAGACGAGCCCCGAGGCAATCCCCAAGCCCAGATTAGAGCCGAGGCGAGCCGAGTCCAGAGCCGAACCCAGATCCGAGCCCCGACCGCAGCCTAGAGCCGAGCCGAGCCCAGAGCATAGCCTAGAGCCGAGCCCAGCGCCGAGCATCGAGCCGAGCCCCGAGCCCAGCCGAGCACAGAGCACAGAGCCGAGCCTCGAGACGAGCCCCGAGACAATCCCCAAGCCCAGCCTAGAGCCGAGGCGAGCCGAGTCCAGAGCCGAACCGAGATCTGAGCCCCGAGCCCAGCCTAGAGCCGAGCCGAGTCCAGAGCCGAACCGAGATCTGAGCCCTGAGCCCAGCCTAGAGCCGAGCCGAGTCCAGAGCCGAGCCCAGAGTCGGGCGCGATCTGAGCCTCGAGCCGAGCCAAGAGAAGAGCCGATCCCTGAGCCCAGCCCAAAGCCGAGAGCAGACAAGCCCAGAGCCGAGCCTCGAGCCCAGCCTAGAGCCGAGTCCAGAGCCGAGCCCAGAGCCGAGCCTCGAGCCGAGCCCCGAGCCCAGCCGAGCACAGAGCCCATAGCCGAGCCTCAAGACGAGCCCCGAGACAATCCCCAAGCCCAGCCTAGAGCCGAGGCGAGCCGAGTCCAGAGCCGAACCGAGATCCGAGCCTCGAGCCCAGCTTAGAACCGAGTCCAGAGCCGAGCCCAGAGCCGAGCCTCAAGACGAGCCCCGAGACAATCCCCAAGCCCAGCCTATTGCCGAGGCGAGCCGAGTCCAGAGCCGAAGCGATATCCGAGCCCCGAGCTCAGCCTAGAGCCGAGCCGAGTCCAGAGCCGAGCCCAGAGCCGAGCCTCGAGCCGAGCCCCGAGCCCAGCCGAGCACAGAGCCCAGAGCCGAGCCTCGAGACGAGCCCCGAGACAATCCCCAAGCCCAGCTTAGAGCCGAGGCGAGCCGAGTCCAGAGCCGAACCCAGATCCGAGCAACGAGCCCATCCAAGAGCCGAGCCGAGCCCAGAGCCCAGCCCAGAGGCGAGCCCAGAGCCGAGTATCGAGCCGAGACCCGAGCCGTGCCCCGAGCCCAGAGCCGAGCCTCGAGACGAGCCCCGAGACAATCCCCAAGCCCAGATTAGAGCCGAGGCGAGCCGAGTCCAGAGCCGAACCGAGATCCGAGCCCCGAGCCCAGCCTAGAGCCGAGCCGAGTCCAGAGACGAGCCCAGAGTCGGGCGCGATCTGAGCCTCGAGCCGAGCCAAGAGCAGAGCCGATCCCTGAGCTCAGCCCAAAGCCGAGAGCAGACAAGCCCAGAGCCGAGACTCGAGCCCAGCCTAGAACCTAGTCCAGAGCGGAGCCCAGAGCCGAGCCTCGAGCAGAGCCCCGAGCCCAGCCGAGCACAGAGCCCAGAGCCGAGCCTCGAGACGCGCCCCGAGACAATCCCCAAGCCCAGCCTAGACCCGAGCCGAGCCCAGAGTCGGGCGCGATCTGAGCCTCGAGCCGAGCCAAGAGCAGAGCCGATCCCTGAGCCCAGCCCAAAGCCGAGAGCGGACAAGCCCAGAGCCGAGCCTCGAACCCAGCCTAGAGCCGAGTCCAGAGCCGAGCCCAAAGCCGAGCCTCGAGCCAAGCCCCGAGCCCAGCCGAGCTCAGAGCCCAGAGCCGAGCCTCAAGACGCGCCCCGAGACAAACCCCAAGCCCAGCCAAGAGCCGAGGCGAGCCGAGTCCAGAGCCGAACCCAGATCCGAGACCCGAGGCCAGCCTAGAGCCGAGCCGAAGCCAGAGCCGAGCCTAGAGCCGAGCCCTGAGCCGAGCCTCGACCCGAGCCCCGAGCCCAGCCGAGCACAGAGCCAATAGCCGAGCCTCAAGACGAGCCCCGAGACAATCCCCAAGCCCAGCCTAGAGCCGAGGCGAGCCGAGTCCAGAGCCGAACCCAGATCAGAGCCCCGAGCCCAGCCTAGAGCCGAGCCGAGCCCAGAGCCCAGCCTAGAGGCGAGCCCAGAGCCGAGTATCGAGCCGAGACTCGAGCCTAGCCCCGAGCCCAGCCGAGCACAGAGCCCAGAGCCGAGCCTCGAGACGAGCCCCGAGACAATCCCCAAGCCCAGACTAGAGCCGAGGCGAGCCGAGTCCTGAGCCGAACCCAGATCCGAGTCCCGAGCGCAGCCTAGAGTCGAGCCGAGCCCAGAGCACAGCCTAGAGCCGAGCCCAGCGCCGAGCCTCGAGCCGAGCCCCGAGCCCAGCCGAGCACAGAGCCCAGAGCCGAGCCCCGAGACGAGCCCCGAGACAATCCCCAAGCCCAGCCTAGAGCCGAGCCTAGCCCAGAGTCGGGCGCGATCTGAGCCTCGAGCCGAGCCAAGAGCAGAGCCGATCCCTGAGCCCAGCCCAAAGCCGAGAGCAGACAAGCCCAGAGCCGAGACTCGAGCCCAGCCTAGAACCTAGTCCAGAGCGGAGCCCAGAGCCGAGCCTCTAGCAGAGCCCCGAGCCCATCCGAGCAGAGAGCCCAGAGCCGAGCCTCAAGACGAGCCCCGAGACAATCCCCAAGCCCACATTAGAGCCGAGGCGAGCCGAGTCCAGAGCCGAACCCAGATCCGAGCCCCGAGCCCAGCCTAGAGCCGAGCCGAGGCCAGAGCCGAGGTACGAGCGCAGCCTAGAGCCGAGTAGAGAGCCGAGCCCAGAGCCGAGCCTCGAGTCGAGCCCCGAGCCCAGCCGAGCACAGAGCCCAGATCCGAGCCTCGAGACGAGCCCCGAGACAATCCCCAAGCCCAGCCTAGAGCCGAGGCGAGCCGAGTCCAGAGCCGAACCCCGAGCCGAGCCCCGAGCGCAGCCAAGAGCCGAGACGAGCCCAGAGCCCAGCCTAGAGGCGAGCCCAGAGCCGAGTATCGAGCCGAGCCTCGAGCCGTGCCCCGAGCCCAGAGCCGAGCCTCGAGACGAGCCCAGAGACAATCCCCAAGCCCAGCCTAGAGCCGAGGCGAGCCGAGTCCAGAGCCGAAGCGAGATCAGAGCCCCGAGCCCAGACTAGAGCCGAGCAGAGTCCAGAGCCGAGCCCAGAGTCGGGCGCGATCTGAGCCTCGAGCCGAGCCAAGAGCAGAGCCGATCCATGAGCCCAGCCCAAAGCCGAGAGCAGACAAGCCCAGAGCCGAGCCTCGAGCCCAGCCTAGAGCCGAGTCCAGAGCCGAGCCAGAGCCGAGCCTCGAGCCGAACCCCGATCCCATACGATCACAGAGCCCAGAGCCGAGCCTCAAGACGAGCCCCGAGACAATCCCCAAGCCCAGCCTAGAGCCGAGGCGAGCCGAGACCAGAGCCGAACACAGAGCCGAGCCCCGAGCCCAGCCTAGAGCCGAGCCGAGTCCAGAGCCGAGCCCAGATCCGAGCCCCGAGCGAGCCTAGAGCCGAGCCGAGCCCAGAGCATAGCCTAGAGCCGAGCCCAGCGCCGAGCATCGAGCCGAGCCCCGAGCCCAGCCGAGCACAGAGCCCAGAGCCGAGCCTCAAGACGCGCCCCGAGACAATCCCCAAGCCCAGCCAAGAGCCGAGGCGAGCCGAGTCCAGAGCCGAACCCAGATCCGAGCCCCGAGCCCAGCCTAGAGCCGAGCCGAGCCTGGAGCCCAGCCTAGAGCCGAGCCCTGAGCCGAGCCTCGAGCCGAGCCCCGAGCCCAGCCGAGCACAGAGCCCAGAGCCGAGCCTCGAGACGAGCCCCGAGACAATCCCCAAGCCCAGCCTAGAGCCGAGGCGAGCCGAGTCCAGAGCCGAACCGAGATCCGAGCCTCGAGCCCAGCTTAGAACCGAGTCCAGAGCCGAGCCCAGAGCCGAGCCTCGAGCCGAGCCCCGAGCCCAGCCGAGCACAGGGACCAGAACCGAGCCTCGAGACGACCCCCGAGACAATCCCCAAGACCAGCCTATTGCCGAGGCGAGCCCAGTCCAGAGCCGAAGCGAGATCCGAGCCCCGAGCCCAGCCTAGAGCCGAGACGAGTCCAGAGCCGAGCCCAGAGCCGAGCCTCGAGCCGAGCCCCGAGCCCAGCCGAGCACAGAGCCCAGAGCCGAGCCTCGAGACGAGCCCCGAGACAATCCCCAAGCCCAGCCTAGAGCCGAGGCGAGCCGAGTCCAGAGCCCAACCCAGATCCGAGCCCCGAGCCCAGCCGAGAGCCGAGCCGAAGCCAGAGCCGAGCCAAGAGCCGAGCCCAGAGCCGAGCCTCGAGACGAGCCCCGAGACAATCCCCAAGCCCAGCTTAGAGCCGAGGCGAGCCGAGTCCAGTGCCGAACCCAGATCCGAGCAACGAGCCCATCCAAGAGCCGAGCCGAGCCCAGAGCCCAGCCCAGAGGCGAGCACAGAGCCGAGTATCGAGCCGAGACCCGAGCCGTGCCCCGAGCCCAGAGCCGAGCCTCGAGACGAGCCCCGAGACAATACCCAAGCCCAGCCTAGAGCCGAGGCGAGCCGAGTCCAGAGCCGAACCGAGATCCGAGCCCCGAGCCCAGCCTAGAGCCGAGCCGAGTCCAGAGACGAGCCCAGAGTCGGGCGCGATCTGAGCCTCGAGCCGAGCCAAGGGCAGAGCCGATCCCTGAGCTCAGCCCAAAGCCGAGAGCAGACAAGCCCAGAGCCGAGACTCGAGCCCAGCCTAGAACCTAGTCCAGAGCGGAGCCCAGAGCCGAGCCTCGAGCAGAGCCCCGAGCCCAGCCGAGCACAGAGCCCAGAGCCGAGCCTCGAGACGCGCCCCGAGACAATCCCCAAGCCCAGCCTAGACCCGAGCCGAGCCCAGAGTCGGGCGCGATCTGAGCCTCGAGCCGAGCGAATAGCTGAGCCGATCCCTGAGCCCAGCCCAAAGCCGAGAGCGGACAAGCTCAGAGCCGAGCCTCGAACCCAGCCTAGAGCCGAGTCCAGAGCCGAGCCCAAAGCCGAGCCTCGAGCCAAGCCCCGAGCCCAGCCGAGCACAGAGCCCAGAGCCGAGCCTCAAGACGCGCCCCGAGACAAACCCCAAGCCCAGCCAAGAGCCGAGGCGAGCCGAGTCCAGAGCCGAACCCAGATCCGAGACCCGAGGCCAGCCTAGAGCCGAGCCGAAGCCAGAGCCGAGCCTAGAGCCGAGCCCTGAGCCGAGCCTCGAGCCGAGCCCCGAGCCCAGCCGAGCACAGAGCCCATAGCCGAGCCTCAAGACGAGCCCCGAGACAATCCCCAAGCCCAGCCTAGAGCCGAGGCGAGCCGAGTCCAGAGCCGAACCCAGATCAGAGCCCCGAGCCCAGCCTAGAGCCGAGCCGAGCCCAGAGCCCAGCCTAGAGGCGAGCCCAGAGCCGAGTATCGAGCCGAGACTCGAGCCTAGCCCCGAGCCCAGCCGAGCACAGAGCCCAGAGCCGAGCCTCGAGACGAGCCCCGAGACAATCCCCAAGCCCAGACTAGAGCCGAGGCGAGCCGAGTCCAGAGCCGAACCCAGATCCGAGTCCCGAGCGCAGCCTAGAGTCGAGCCGAGCCCAGAGCACAGCCTAGAGCCGAGCCCAGCGCCGAGCATCGAGCCGAGCCCCGAGCCCAGCTGAGCACAGAGCCCAGAGCCGAGCCCCGAGACGAGCCCCGAGACAATCCCCAAGCCCAGCCTAGAGCCGAGCCGAGCCCAGAGTCGGGCGCGATCTGAGCCTCGAGCCGAGCCAAGAGCAGAGCCGATCCCTGAGCCCAGCCCAAAGCCGAGAGCGGACAAGCCCAGAGCCGAGCCTCGAGCCCAGCCTAGAACCTAGTCCAGAGCGGAGCCCAGAGCCGAGCCTCGAGCAGAGCCCCGAGCCCAGCCGAGCACAGAGCTCAGAGCCGAGCCTCGAGACGCGCCCCGAGACAATCCCCAAGCCCAGCCTAGAGCCGAGCCGAGCCCAGAGTCGGGCGCGATCTGAGACTCGAGCCGAGCCAAGAGCAGAGCCGATCCCTGAGCCCAGCCCAAAGCCGAGAGCAGACAAGCCCAGAGCCGAGCCTCGAGCCCAGCCTAGAGCCGAGTCCAGAGCCGAGCCCAGAGCCGAGCCTCGAGCCGAGCCCCGAGCCCAGCCGAGCACAGAGCCCAGAGCCGAGCCTCGAGACGAGCCCCGAGACAATCCCCAAGCCCAGCCTAGAGCCGAGGCGAGCCGAGTCCAGAGCCGAACCCCGAGCCGAGCCTCGAGCCCAGCCTAGAGCCGAGGCGAGTCATGAGCCGAGCCCAGAGCCGAGCCTCGAGCCGAGCCCCGAGCCCAGCCGAGCACAGAGCCCAGAGCCGAGCCTCGAGACGAGCCCCGAGACAATCCCCAAGCCCAGACTAGAGCCGAGGCGAGCCGAGTCCAGAGCCGAAACCAGATCCGAGCCCCGAGCGCAGCCTAGAGCCGTGCCGAGCCCAGAGCATAGCCTAGAGCCGAGCCCAGAGCCGAGCATCGAGCCGAGCCCCGAGCCGTGCCCCGAGCCCAGAGCCGAGCCTCGAGACGAGCCCCGAGACAATCCCCAAGCCCAGCCTAGAGCCGAGGCGAGCCGAGTCCAGAGCCGAATCCAGATCCGAGCAACGAGCCCATCCAAGAGCCGAGCCGAGTCCAGAGCCGAGCCCAGAGTCGGGCGCGATCTGAGCCTCGAGCCGAGCCAAGAGCAGAGCCGATCCCTGAGCTCAGCCCAAAGCCGAGAGCAGACAAGCCCAGAGCCGAGCCTCGAGCCCAGCCTAGAACCTAGTCCAGAGCGGAGCCCAGAGCCGAGCCTCGAGCAGAGCCCCGAGCCCAGCCGAGCACAGAGCCCAGAGCCGAGCCTCGAGACGCGCCCCGAGACAATCCCCAAGCCCAGCCTAGAGCCGAGCCGAGCCCAGAGTCGGGCGCGATCTGAGCCTCGAGCCGAGCCAAGAGCAGAGCCGATCCCTGAGCCCAGCCCAAAGCCGAGAGCAGACAAGCCCAGAGACGAGCCTCGAGCCCAGCCTAGAGCCGAGTCCAGAGCCGAGCACAGAGCCGAGACTCGAGGCCAGCCTAGAGCCGAGCCGAAGCCAGAGCCCAGCCTAGAGCCGAGCCCTGAGCCGAGCCTCGAGCCAAGCCCCGACCCCAGCCGAGCACAGAGCCCAGAGCCGAGCCTCGAGACGAGCCCCGAGACAATCCCCAAGCCCAGCCTAGAGCCGAGCCGAGCCGAGTCCAGAGCCGAGCCCAGAGCCGAGCCTCGAGCCGAGCCCCGAGCCCAGCCGAGCACAGAGCCCAGAGGCGAGCCTCGAGACGAGCCCCGAGACAATCCCCAAGCCCAGCCTAGAGCCGAGGCGAGCCGAGTCCAGAGCCGAACCGAGATCCGAGCCCCGAGCCCAGCCTAGAGCCGAGCCGAGTCCAGAGACGAGCCCAGAGTCGGGCGCGATCTGAGCCTCGAGCCGAGCCAAGGGCAGAGCCGATCCCTGAGCTCAGCCCAAAGCCGAGAGCAGACAAGCCCAGAGCCGAGACTCGAGCCCAGCCTAGAACCTAGTCCAGAGCGGAGCCCAGAGCCGAGCCTCGAGCAGAGCCCCGAGCCCAGCCGAGCACAGAGCCCAGAGCCGAGCCTCGAGACGCGCCCCGAGACAATCCCCAAGCCCAGCCTAGACCCGAGCCGAGCCCAGAGTCGGGCGCGATCTGAGCCTCGAGCCGAGCGAATAGCTGAGCCGATCCCTGAGCCCAGCCCAAAGCCGAGAGCGGACAAGCTCAGAGCCGAGCCTCGAACCCAGCCTAGAGCCGAGTCCAGAGCCGAGCCCAAAGCCGAGCCTCGAGCCAAGCCCCGAGCCCAGCCGAGCACAGAGCCCAGAGCCGAGCCTCAAGACGCGCCCCGAGACAAACCCCAAGCCCAGCCAAGAGCCGAGGCGAGCCGAGTCCAGAGCCGAACCCAGATCCGAGACCCGAGGCCAGCCTAGAGCCGAGCCGAAGCCAGAGCCGAGCCTAGAGCCGAGCCCTGAGCCGAGCCTCGAGCCGAGCCCCGAGCCCAGCCGAGCACAGAGCCCATAGCCGAGCCTCAAGACGAGCCCCGAGACAATCCCCAAGCCCAGCCTAGAGCCGAGGCGAGCCGAGTCCAGAGCCGAACCCAGATCAGAGCCCCGAGCCCAGCCTAGAGCCGAGCCGAGCCCAGAGCCCAGCCTAGAGGCGAGCCCAGAGCCGAGTATCGAGCCGAGACTCGAGCCTAGCCCCGAGCCCAGCCGAGCACAGAGCCCAGAGCCGAGCCTCGAGACGAGCCCCGAGACAATCCCCAAGCCCAGACTAGAGCCGAGGCGAGCCGAGTCCAGAGCCGAACCCAGATCCGAGTCCCGAGCGCAGCCTAGAGTCGAGCCGAGCCCAGAGCACAGCCTAGAGCCGAGCCCAGCGCCGAGCATCGAGCCGAGCCCCGAGCCCAGCTGAGCACAGAGCCCAGAGCCGAGCCCCGAGACGAGCCCCGAGACAATCCCCAAGCCCAGCCTAGAGCCGAGCCGAGCCCAGAGTCGGGCGCGATCTGAGCCTCGAGCCGAGCCAAGAGCAGAGCCGATCCCTGAGCCCAGCCCAAAGCCGAGAGCAGACAAGCCCAGAGCCGAGCCTCGAGCCCAGCCTAGAACCTAGTCCAGAGCGGAGCCCAGAGCCGAGCCTCGAGCAGAGCCCCGAGCCCAGCCGAGCACAGAGCTCAGAGCCGAGCCTCGAGACGCGCCCCGAGACAATCCCCAAGCCCAGCCTAGAGCCGAGCCGAGCCCAGAGTCGGGCGCGATCTGAGACTCGAGCCGAGCCAAGAGCAGAGCCGATCCCTGAGCCCAGCCCAAAGCCGAGAGCAGACAAGCCCAGAGCCGAGCCTCGAGCCCAGCCTAGAGCCGAGTCCAGAGCCGAGCCCAGAGCCGAGCCTCGAGCCGAGCCCCGAGCCCAGCCGAGCACAGAGCCCAGAGCCGAGCCTCGAGACGAGCCCCGAGACAATCCCCAAGCCCAGCCTAGAGCCGAGGCGAGCCGAGTCCAGAGCCGAACCCCGAGCCGAGCCTCGAGCCCAGCCTAGAGCCGAGGCGAGTCCAGAGCCGAGCCCAGAGCCGAGCCTCGAGCCGAGCCCCGAGCCCAGCCGAGCACAGAGCCCAGAGCCGAGCCTCGAGACGAGCCCCGAGACAATCCCCAAGCCCAGACTAGAGCCGAGGCGAGCCGAGTCCAGAGCCGAAACCAGATCCGAGCCCCGAGCGCAGCCTAGAGCCGTGCCGAGCCCAGAGCATAGCCTAGAGCCGAGCCCAGAGCCGAGCATCGAGCCGAGCCCCGAGCCGTGCCCCGAGCCCAGAGCCGAGCCTCGAGACGAGCCCCGAGACAATCCCCAAGCCCAGCCTAGAGCCGAGGCGAGCCGAGTCCAGAGCCGAATCCAGATCCGAGCAACGAGCCCATCCAAGAGCCGAGCCGAGTCCAGAGCCGAGCCCAGAGTCGGGCGCGATCTGAGCCTCGAGCCGAGCCAAGAGCAGAGCCGATCCCTGAGCTCAGCCCAAAGCCGAGAGCAGACAAGCCCAGAGCCGAGCCTCGAGCCCAGCCTAGAACCTAGTCCAGAGCGGAGCCCAGAGCCGAGCCTCGAGCAGAGCCCCGAGCCCAGCCGAGCACAGAGCCCAGAGCCGAGCCTCGAGACGCGCCCCGAGACAATCCCCAAGCCCAGCCTAGAGCCGAGCCGAGCCCAGAGTCGGGCGCGATCTGAGCCTCGAGCCGAGCCAAGAGCAGAGCCGATCCCTGAGCCCAGCCCAAAGCCGAGAGCAGACAAGCCCAGAGACGAGCCTCGAGCCCAGCCTAGAGCCGAGTCCAGAGCCGAGCACAGAGCCGAGACTCGAGGCCAGCCTAGAGCCGAGCCGAAGCCAGAGCCCAGCCTAGAGCCGAGTCCTGAGCCGAGCCTCGAGCCAAGCCCCGACCCCAGCCGAGCACAGAGCCCAGAGCCGAGCCTCGAGACGAGCCCCGAGACAATCCCCAAGCCCAGCCTAGAGCCGAGCCGAGCCGAGTCCAGAGCCGAGCCCAGAGCCGAGCCTCGAGCCGAGCCCCGAGCCCAGCCGAGCACAGAGCCCAGAGGCGAGCCTCGAGACGAGCCCCGAGACAATCCCCAAGCCCAGCCTAGAGCCGAGGCGAGCCGAGTCCAGAGCCGAACCCAGATCCGAGCGCCGAGCCCAGCCGAGAGCCGAGCCGAAGCCAGAGCCCAGCTTAGAGCCGAGCCCAGAGCCGAGCCTCGAGCCGAGCCCCGAGCCCAGCCGAGCCCGAGCCCAGAGCCGAGCCTCGAGACGAGACCCTAGACAATCCCCAAGCCCAGCTTAGAGCCGAGCCCAGAGCCGAGCCTCAAGACGAGCCCCGAGACAATCCCCAAGCCCAGCCTAGAGCCGTGGCGAGCCGAGTCCAGAGAAGAACACAGAGCCGAGCCCCGAGCCCAGCCTAGAGCCGAGCCGAGTCCAGAGTCGAGCCCAGAGCCAAGCCTCGAGCCGAGCCCCGAGCCCAGCCGAGCACAGAGCCCAGAGCCGAGCCGCGAGACGAGCCCCGAGACAATCCCCAAGCCCAGCCTATTGCCGAGGCGAGCCGAGTCCTGAGCCGAACCGAGATCAGAGCCCCGAGCCCAGCCTAGAGCCGAGCCGAGTCCAGAGCCGAGGTTCGAGCGCAGCCTAGAGCCGAGTAGAGAGCCGAGCCCAGAGCCGAGCCTCGAGCCGAGCCCCGAGCCCAGCCGTGCACAGAGCCCAGAGTCGAGCCTCGAGACGAGCCCCGAGACAATCCCCAAGCCCAGCCTAGAGCCGAGGCGAGCCGAGTCCAGAGCCGAACCCAGATCCGAGCCCCGAGCGAGCCTAGAGCCGAGCCGAGCCCAGAGCATAGCCTAGAGCCGAGCCCAGCGCCGAGCATCGAGCCGAGCCCCGAGCCCAGCCGAGCACAGAGCCCAGAGCCGAGCCTCGAGACGAGCCCCGAGACAATCCCCAAGCCCAGCCTAGAGCCGAGGCGAGCCGAGTCCAGAGCCCAAACCAGATCCGAGCCCCGAGCCCAGCCGAGAGCCGAGCCGAAGCCAGAGCCCAGCCTAGAGCCGAGCCCAGAGCCGAGCCTCGAGCCGAGCCCCGAGCCCAGCCGAGCACAGAGCCCAGAGCCGAGCCTCGAGACGAGCCCCGAGACAATCCCCAAGCCCAGCCTAGAGCCGAGGCGAGCCGAGTCCAGAGCCCAACCCAGATCCGAGCCCCGAGCCCAGCCGAGAGCCGAGCCGAAGCCAGAGCCCAGCCTAGAGCCGAGCCCAGAGCCGAGCCTCGAGCCGAGCCCCGAGCCCAGCCGAGCACAGAGCCCAGAGCCGAGCCTCGAGACGAGCCCCGAGACAATCCCCAAGCCCAGCTTAGAGCCGAGGCGAGCCGAGTCCAGAGCCGAACCCAGATCCGAGCAACGAGCCCATCCAAGAGCCGAGCCGAGCCCAGAGCCCAGCCCAGAGGCGAGCCCAGAGCCGAGTATCGAGCCGAGACCCGAGCCGTGCCCCGAGCCCAGCCGAGCACAGAGCCCAGAGCCGAGCCTCGAGACGAGCCCCGAGACAATCCCCAAGCCCAGCCTAGAGCCGTGGCGAGCCGAGTCCATAGAAGAACACAGAGCCGAGCCCCGAGCCCAGCCTAGAGCCGAGCCGAGTCCAGAGTCGAGCCCAGAGCCGAGCCTCGAGCCGAGCCCCGAGCCCAGCCGAGCACAGAGCCCAGAGCCGAGCCTCGAGACGAGCCCCGAGACAATCCCCAAGCCCAGCCTATTGCCGAGGCGAGCCGAGTCCAGAGCCGAACCGAGATCTGAGCCCCGAGCCCAGCCTAGAGCCGAGCCGAGTACAGAGCCGAACCGAGATCTGAGCCCCGAGCCCAGCCTGGAGCCGAGCCGAGTCCAGAGCCGAACCGAGATCCGAGCACCGAGCCCAGCCTAGAGAAGAGCCGAGCCCAGAGCCCAGCCTAGAGGCGATTCCAGAGGCGAGTATCGAACCGACCCTCGAGCCGAGCCCCGAGCCCAGAGCCCAGAGCCGAGCCTCGAGACGAGCCCCGAGACAATCCCCAAGCCCAGCCTAGAGCCGAGGCGAGCCGAGTCCAGAGCCGAACCGAGATCCGAGCCCCGAGCCCAGCCTAGAGCCGAGCCGAGCCCAGAGTCGGGCGCGATCTGAGCCTCGAGCCAAGCCAAGAGCAGAGCCGATCCGTGAGCCCAGCCCAAAGCCGAGAGCAGACAAGCCCAGAGCCGAGCCTCGAGCCCAGCCTAGAGCCGAGTCCAGAGCCGAAACCAGAGCCGAGCCTCGAGCCGAGCCCCGAGCACAGAGCCCAGAGCCGAGCCTCGAGACGAACCCCGAGACAATCCCCAAGCCCAGTCTAGAGCCGAGGCGAGCCGAGTCAAGAGCCGAACCCAGATCCGAGCCCCGAGCACAGCCTAGAGCCGAGCCGAGCCCGGAGCCCAGCCTAGAGCCGAGCCCTGAGCTGTGCCTCGAGCCGAGCCCCAAGCCCAGCCGAGCCCAGAGCCCAGAGCCGAGCCTCGAGACGAGCCCCGAGACAATCCCCAAGACCAGCCTAGAGCCGAGGCGAGCCGAGTCCAGAGCCGAACCCAGATCCGAGCCCCGAGCCCAGCCAAGAGCCGAGCCGAGCCCAGAGCCCAGCCTAGAGGCGAGCCCAGAGCCGAGTATAGAGCCGAGCCTCGAGCCGTGCCCCGAGCCCAGAGCCGAGCCTCGAGACGAGCCCCGAGACAATCCCCAAGCCCAGCTTAGAGCCGAGGCGAGCCGAGTCCAGAGCCGAACCCAGATCCGAGTCCCGAGCCCAGCCTAGAGACGAGCCGAGCCCAGAGTCGGGCGCGATCTGAGCCTCGAGCCGAGCCAAGAGCAGAGCCGATCCCTGAGCCCAGCCCAAAGCCGAGAGCAGACAAGCCCAGAGCCGAGCCTCGAGCCCAGCCTAGAGCCGAGTCCAGAGCCGAGCCCAGAGCCGAGCCTCGAGCCGAGCCCCGAGCCCAGCTGAGCACAGAGCCCAGAGCCGAGCCTCGAGACGAGCCCCGAGACAATCCCCAAGCCCAGACTAGAGCCGAGCCGAGCCCAGAGTCGGGCGCGATCTGAGCCTCGAGCCGAGCCAAGAGCAGAGCCGATCCCTGAGCCCAGCCCAAAGCCGAGAGCAGACAAGCCCAGAGCCGAGCCTCGAGCCCAGCCTAGAGCCGAGTCCAGAGCCGAGCCCAGAGCAGAGCCTCGAGGCCAGCCTAGAGCCGAGCCGAAGCCAGAGCCCAGCCTAGAGCCGAGTCCTGAGCCGAGCCTCGAGCCGAGCCCTGAGCACAGCCAAACACAGAGCCCAGATCCGAGCCTCGAGACGAGCCCCGAGACAATCCCCAAGCCCAGACTAGAGCCGAGGCGAGCCGAGTCCAGAGCCGAACCCAGATCCGAGCCCCGAGCCCAGCCTAGAGCCGAGCCGAGCCCAGAGCCCAGCCCAGAGGCGAGCCCAGAGGCGAGTATCGAGCCGAGCCTCGAGCCGAGCCCCGAGCCCAGAGCCGAGCCCCGAGACGAGCCCCGAGACAATCCCCAAGCTCAGCCTAGAGCCGAGGCGAGCCAAGTCCAGAGCCGAACCGAGATCCGAGCCCCGAGCCCAGCCTAGAGCCGAGGCGAACCGAGTCCAGAGCCGAACCGAGATCCGAGCCTCGAGCCCAGCTTAGAACCGAGTCCAGAGCCGAGCCCAGAGCCGAGCCTCGAGCCGAGCCCCGAGCCCAGCAGAGCACAGAGACCAGAACCGAGCCTCCAGTCGAGCCCCGAGACAATCCCCAAGCCCAGCCTATTGCCGAGGCGAGCCGAGTCCAGAGCCGAAGCGAGATCCGAGCCCCGAGCCCAGCCTAGAGCCGAGCCGAGTCCAGAGCCGAGCCCAGAGCCGACTCTCGAGCCGAGCCCCGAGCCCAGCCGAGCACAGAGCCCAGAGCCGAGCCTCGAGACAAGCCCCGAGACAATCCCCAAGCCCAGCCTAGAGCCGAGGCGAGCCGAGTCCAGAGCCCAACCCAGATCCGAGCCCCGAGCCCAGCCGAGAGCCGAGCCGAAGCCAGAGCCCAGCCTAGAGCCGAGCCCAGAGCCGAGCCTCGAGCCGAGCCCCGAGCCCAGCCGAGCCCCGAGCCCAGAGCCGAGCCTCGAGACAAGCCCCGAGACAATCCCCAAGCCCAGCTTAGAGCCGAGGCGAGCCGAGTCCAGAGCCGAACCCAGATCCGAGCAACGAGCCCATCCAAGAGCCGAGCCGAGTCCAGAGCCGAACCGAGATCTGAGCCCCGAGCCCAGCCTAGAGCCGAGCCGAGTCCAGACCCGAACCCAGATCCGAGCCCCAAGCCCAGCATAGAGCCGAGGCGAGCCGAGTCCAGAGCCGAAACCAGATCCGAGCCCCGAGCCCAGCCTAGAGCCGAGCCGAGCCCATAGCCCAGCCTAGATGCGAGCCCAGATCCGAGTATCGAGCCGAGCCTCAAGCCGAGCCCCGAGCCCAGCCGAGCACAGAGCCCAGAGCCGAGCCTCGAGACGAGCCCCGAGACAATCCCCAAGCCCAGCCTAGAGCCGAGGCGAGCCGAGTCCAGAGCCGAACCCAGATCCGAGCCCCGAGCCCAGCCTAGAGCCGAGGCGAGCCGAGTCCAGAGCCGAACCCAGATCCGAGCCCCGAGCCCAGCCTAGAGCCGAGCCGAGGCCAGAGCCCAGCCTAGAGCCAACCCCAGAGCCGAGCCTCGACCCGAGCCCCGAGCCCAGCCGAGCCCCGAGCCCAGAGCCGAGCCTCGAGAAGAGCCCCGAGACAATCCCCAAGCCCAGCCTAGAGCCGAGGCAATCCGAGTCCAGAGCCAAACCCAGATCCGAGCCCCGAGCCCAGCCTAGAGACGAGCCGAGCCCAGAGCACAGCCTAGAGCCGAGCCGAGTCCAGAGCCGAGCCCAGAGTCGGGCGCGATCTGAGCCTCGAGCCGAGCCAAGAGCAGAGCCGATCCCTGAGCCCAGCCCAAAGCCAAGAGCAGACAAGCCCAGAGCCGAGCCTCGAGCCCAGCCTAGAGCCGAGTCCAGAGCTGAGCCCAGAGCCGAGCCTCGAGCCGAGCCCCGAGCCCAGCCGAGCACAGAGCCCAGAGCCGAGCCTCAAGACGAGCCCCGAGACAATCCCCAAGCCCAGCCTAGAGCCGAGGCGAGCCGAGTCCAGAGCCGAACCCAGATCCGAGCCCCGAGCGCAGCCTAGAGCCGAGCCGAGCCCGGAGCCCAGCCTAGAGCCGAGCCCTGAGCTGAGCCTCGAGCTGAGCCCCGAGCCCAGCCGAGCACAGAGGCCAGAGCGGAGCCTCGAGACGAGCCCCGAGACAATCCCCAAGCCCAGCCTACAGCCGAGGCGAGCCGAGTCCAGAGCCGAACCCAGATCCGAGCCCCGAGCCCAGCCTAGAGCCGAGCCGAGCCCGGAGCACAGCCTAGAGCCGAGCCCTGAGCCGAGCCTCGAGCCGAGCCCCGAGCCCAGCCGAGCCCAGAGCCCAGAGCCGAGCCTCGAGACGAGCCCCGAGACAATCCCCAAGCCCAGCCTAGAGCCGAGGCGAGCCGAGTCCAGAGCCGAACCCAGATCCGAGCCCCGAGCCCAGCCTAGATCCGAGGCGAGCCGAGTCCAGAGCCGAACCCAGATCCGAGCCCCGAGCCCAGCCTAGAGCCGAGCCGAGGCCAGAGCCCAGCCTAGAGCCATCCCCAGAGCCGAGCCTCGACCCGAGCCCCGAGCCCAGCCGAGCCCCGAGCCCAGAGATGAGCCTCGAGAAGAGCCCCGAGACAATCCCCAAGCCCAGCCTAGAGCCGAGGCAAGCCGAGTCCAGAGCCAAACCCAGATCCGAGCCCCGAGCCCAGCCTAGAGACGAGCCGAGCCCAGAGCACAGCCTAGAGCCGAGCCGAGTCCAGAGCCGAGCCCAGAGTCGGGCGCGATCTGAGCCTCGAGCCGAGCCAAGAGCAGAGCCGATCCCTGAGCCCAGCCCAAAGCCAAGAGCAGACAAGCCCAGAGCCGAGCCTCGAGCCCAGCCTAGAGCCGAGTCCAGAGCTGAGCCCAGAGCCGAGCCTCGAGCCGAGCCCCGAGCCCAGCCGAGCACAGAGCCCAGAGCCGAGCCTCAAGACGAGCCCCGAGACAATCCCCAAGCCCAGCCTAGAGCCGAGGCGAGCCGAGTCCAGAGCCGAACCCAGATCCGAGCCCCGAGCGCAGCCTAGAGCCGAGCCGAGCCCGGAGCCCAGCCTAGAGCCGAGCCCTGAGCCGAGCCTCGAGCTGAGCCCCGAGCCCAGCCGAGCACAGAGGCCAGAGCGGAGCCTCGAGACGAACCCCGAGACAATCCCCAAGCCCAGCCTACAGCCGAGGCGAGCCGAGTCCAGAGCCGAACTCAGATCCGAGCCCCGAGCCCAGCCTAGAGCCGAGCCGAAGCCAGAGCCCAGCCTAGAGCCGAGCCCTGAGCCGAGCCTCGAGCCGAGCCCCGAGCCCAGCCGAGCCCAGAGCCCAGAGCCGAGCCTCGAGACGAGCCCCGAGACAATCCCCAAGCCCAGCCTAGGGCCGAGGCGAGCCGAGTCCAGAGCCGAACCCAGATCCGAGCCCCGAGCCCAGCCTAGAGCCGAGCCAAGTCCAGAGCCGAGTCAGAGTCGGGCGAGATCTGAGCCTCGAGCCAAGTCAAGACTAGAGCCGATCCCTGAGCCCAGCCCAAAGCCAAGAGGTGACGAGCCCCGAGCCAATCCACGAGCCCAGCCCAGATCCGAGCCATGCCTAGCCCAGAGCCGAACCCAGATCCGAGCCCCTAGATGAGACGAGTCGAGACCATACCCTAAGCCCGAGCCGAGCCTCGAGCCGATCCCTGAGCTGAGCCGAGAGGCAAGCCCCGAGCCCGGCCCCGAGCTAGTCACCACGACCAGCTCCGTGTTGAGATGAGCCGAGCCCGGAGCCGAGCCCAAAGCCCAGCCCAGACCCGAGCCAAGCAAAGCCTAGAGCTGAGCCCAGATTCGAGCCCTGAACCTATCCCCAAGCTGATCACAGAGCCCAGCGCCTAGCCGAGACAAGACGATCCCAGA